>NC_135482.1:194855807-197375807 GCF_052094955.1 Ictidomys tridecemlineatus
ATGAGGGCAACCAAAAAATCCTAAAGAATAGGAGCATCTCTATGAAGAATGCTTTTTAGGTTCTTAAGGGAAGAATGAAGCCTCAAGATAGGTTAATACTGTAGGAGATATGCCAAACTATTTTACTATGTAGCTTATTGGTGGGGGTCCTTGAAAGGGCTGCAGATTGATGGACATTTGAAAGCAAATATTTATATCAACTTCAAACAAGTCCACCAAAGAGCAACAGATAATAAGCATACAGAGTCAGGAAAACCACAGAGTAGTAAGAATAAAAAACCTTAAAGCTTGTCCTTAAAGCTGAGCTAGACATAATTCACGCTCATTTGATCATGAAACAAACAGCATTTTATGAAAATCTTCTGTCAATATCACCCTCTGTACTATTTGTTCCCACCATGCCATCTCATGCCCTGTGAAGGAGGGTTCTTAGGCCAGATTGCCACACATGGTTCTCCTAAGGCTCAACACAGACTTCTAAAGAACCAGAATCCTGTTATCTGGCAAACCATGGGACTAAAAAAGAAAAAAAAAACATAACCCAGTGAGAAACATGGAAAGCAAAGCCACGACTTTAAAATAGACATGACACACAAAACTAGATCACTGTTTTCATGTATCATGGTGATTGAGAAAAAACAAAACAAACAAAAAAGGAGAAAGTAAAAAGAAGGGGGTATACGCATTTGAAATACAAGGAAGCTGACAGAATGTGATTATTTAAAGCCAATGCACAACCCAGGAAGTCAAGATCTATTTACTTTATCTTGGCATAGATTCAAATCAAAATATGTGATGCGAACTCTGTTACAGAAACAGGGATTCCATTTCTAGAACACAATTCATGAGATGTCATGCCTTGAATAGCACAGTTGTCCTCTAAGATACTAACTCAGAAGGGGGAAAATCCTAAACATAAAAATAATGTGTCAAAAATGAATGACTGCTTTTTAAAAGTTAATTAACAAAGTATCTGAAACCTATATTTGTATAATGTGCCCCCAAAATCACTCGAAAGTCTTTTTTTTTTTTTTTTTTTTTTTTTACTGTGGCTTTAGAGTGAAAGAAATGAGGACCATATCATTCTGACTTTCCAAGGGCAGTTAAAACATTATTGTTAATATTTGGCTTAATATAAAAAAAAAGTTCAGCATTACTTTTAAATCACATAGCATGTCATCCAACAAAGTCAAATTTGCCTTTTCTTAGAGCAAATGTATATGTGGTATACTTCTTCAATAGCTTTATTTGAAGAAAGAAAAAACACAAAGGGTAATACTTTCAAGATGAAACATTCACCAAATCTTTTTTTTAAAAAAAATAAAAACCCCTCTCCTGGATGAGATAACTCACTGACTCTGGATGAACCCTTACCTTTGAAACTGGAAAACTGTTCACAGCTAAAACACAGTATGAACTATCAGTGATGTAGGAGGTGTGAATTTCTCACCAACTGAATATTGTTCTAGTTCGATAAGAAGAATCACTTGAATTAGGCCACATTGTTATGGTTGTGTTTTGAAATTTTAAAGCAGCAAGTCATGCATAGAGAAGTAATAACTGGCTGAGGTTCAGTGACTTCTATACAACACAATTAATTAGTTTCTCTACTAAGCAGAATGATGTGGAAAAAGTGAATTCTAAAATGGATTCACAATTTAGACCTTCCCTCCTGTTTTCTAGCACTGGAGAATGACTGACAATACCACGAATCATGTACAAGTTCTTGAATAAAATTGTTTAATTTTATTTCCTCGATTTCAAAAGTTCATGGTAAACAATGATATGGTAGATCAATGACAACTCAGAAACAGAGGTTTTAAAAAAATGTTGCAACTCTGAAAAATGTTTACTAAGCTGCTTTTGTTTGTATGTGCACTTAAAAGAGTTTAATGACCTCGATTCCCTAGCCACTTTCACTTGGGAACAGACAGGACCTGAGATATACGTGGAAGGAGTGTGAAGATGCTAACAAAGTGGAGAAGGCCTGGACACTAGGAGGCCAGTGCATTGGAAGGACAGTCATAATACACAGCCAAAAATTTCACACCTAAAATGCAACATGATTTATCATAGCTTAATCATAAAACCTTTCAACCATCAAAACTGTGCAAAAAGTAAACAAATGGCAATCATCAGAGATGACAAGAGCCTTAGCTGTCTTTGACGGCATATACTGGAAAGTAACTAGCTACCTACAGTGGAAGCAGCAGCAGTGTACACACTTGTGTGCATCCAGGAGCAGTGATTGGGAAGAGAAGCAGAAGTGCAGTATCCCTATCTAAAATGCTTGGGATCAGAGGTTTCAGGTTTGGGGATCCTTTGGGGTTTGGGGATTTTGGACTTTGGAAGGTTTGCATAGACTTGTCATGCCAACACTCAATGTTTCAGATTGCAAAGCATTTTGGATTTCAGATTTTGTATCAGGGAAGTTCAACCTGCATCTCCAGGTTCAGCCCAGTATGTTGACACCTTTCTGGGAAAAGATCAAACAGTGCTGGCAATAAACTGCTTCCACCCCCCACATTTTTTTTTCTTTTATCTGAGCAGTGCTTAAACACACATGATTATTTATGAAGTAGTTTACTTTATTTCCCCTCAAAACATTGCTTGCAACAATGTGGTGATTTGGTTTTTGATAAATCTGGCTGAGGAGAAATATTGCTATCCAGGACTAAAATTTTATTGCTAAAGTTATGATGATTTATACAGGTAGAATTTCTCATTAGGTTAAAAAAATTCAACATGATTTCATAAAAAAGGCTTTTCATCTCATGCACTTCAAGGAGTTTTCCTATTGCCACAGTGATTCAGACAGTTAATATACTGAAGACATTTTAGTCAACAGTAAAATAATAATTACCTTCCCACAGAAGAGTCAACCTCTACATGGGCAAAAACCTACTAAGAAAGGAATTGTGTTTTAAAAATAGGTGTCCAGATGACCAATTCGATAGTAATGACTAAACTCACATTTTTTTTAAAGAAATGAATGATGTAATAGTTCTCAAGATAAAACATAATTCTCTATTGTCTATATTAGCTTAAGCATCAAGATTTTTAAAAGCCAAACTTCCTGGTTAAGAGAGCGTGATAGCATCTAATGAAAATATTCTGAACCATGAAGCAGCATGTGTTTGAGTGAATTATATCTAGCACATAATCCATTGCCCACTCTCTAGTTTTTAATGATTTTCATCATTAAAATACCTTTGCAGAGATATGGAAATGTCCAGCTAGGACAGGGTCAGAGTAAAAAGTTCATGGGCGGGGGAAGGGCACACCTCCCACAAACCTCTAATTCATTCTCCTGTCACTAATCGCATGCAATGATATTAATGACCCAGTAATTGCAAGCCGAGCAGCGCTGAAGTGGAAAACATCCCTCTGAGGCTGGGTTCATCTCTAGGTGGTAGGACTTCACCAGTGACTGAATTAATGCCTGCTGACAGTTTAGAATATAACACTGCACATGAGAAAATGTGTCACTCTCATGGCATAAGACTTTAGATGGACATGATGTTATTTGCTGTGACCATGTAGAGACCAGCAGTAACCCCAATAAAGTGCCCCTGTCTAAATCTGCCCTGCGTGTGAACCTTATTCCATTCAGGGGACGTGTTCTACACTCTAAGAATCCAGGGCAATTTTCCACATGTTTGCTTCAATAAAAGAATACCTTCATCTCCTGGTTTAACATGGGGACAACAAAGCTGGGCTACTTCACTAATGCAAAAAGCCACTTTTGAAGCAGAAGTGTCTTTTAGTAACACACAGACTGGCTCCTCTGTAATAGGATCAATTACACTCCTGCCTGAGTTTGGGCCAATCCATCCAACCGTGCATCTGTCCAACCACCCACCCATCCATCCATCCATTCATTTGAACTTGGCTAAGGAAATTTGAAATCTCTGTTATCTCTGTTTTTATATTTGACAGATTTTTATTTTTTAATAAACTTACTATTTAGTACTATTTTATTACATTAGCAAATTTCTACTTGCTAATGTAATAAAAAGTACAAAATAGCAGACTCTTATTTAAGAAATGGAATTAATAGACCTAAAAGGAAGAAGAAAATTCAGGATAGCTAACAAATTGCTATTAGGATCTTTCCTAATGGCCCTTACTCCTTTCTTACCAACCCGTAGGTTTTAATTATGTCTTTGTTTGTTTTTTGTTTGTTTGTTTGTCTATTTTTGAGACAGGCTCTTGCTCTGTTCTCCAGGCTGGCCTTGAACTCCTGGGCTCAAGTGCTCCAGTTTCCCTTGTAGCTGACGATAGCCACGAATTACTCTACCTGATCCCACCTACCCTATAGGATGTGTGTGTTCACCTTTGGGGACATAGGATTAAAGTTAGTTGTGTGTTGTACAATGTATGTCAGGGTATCAGGGCCAACGTGCCTGATGCCAGCAGAATTCATCATTTGCTTTGCATGAGCTCCTTTATTGTTGCTATGTATGCAATGCAATATATGCACTCTTCACTGTCATTGTTTCTATGCTATGAATATAGGGACTCTGTCTTTTGTGCTACCATGTATGCAATGTGTGTGTTGTGTGTGTGTGCGTTTTACTTTCTATAAATGTGTGCTAGGGGTGTTTATGCACCATTTTTATCACTGCTGTGGATGTAATGTGTGTGCACGCACACTCTCTGTGTGCCACATGTGTTTGCATGCTGTGCACCTGAGCCAGGAGCACCTTTACACACTAACAACTGTGGTCTAAGGGTGTGACAATCCAGGACTGTGTTTCGCCTGACATTTCTGCACTAAGCGACACACACCATCGAGTTTTGGTTTTCTCACAGCAGCGAAAACTGCTTCATCACCTGTGCTTCTAGACTTGAAAGTGAGATAAGAGTGTGTGAAGGCCACCCCGCGTCCCTGAGTGATCAACACCCAGGCTGAGAGTTAGAATTTTAGGATCAAATGTGTGACTCATAGCAACTATATAAATCAGTTTTCTCAAAGTAATCTTTGCTAACGTCTGTCTATGCCTGTTGGCTATTTTTTTAAAGTTTTATTTTGCTTTAAATTTTATCTTCATGATGAATATTTTAAGTCTGTTAAGAAAAAAACCTTGTCCTCTTTTATGTTCGCACTAGGTCTCCAGGATTGTTCGATTATTTATAAATCTAAGTGAACCTTTGAAAAGCTATAAATACAGGGCTGGGGATATTGAGATGAGTTCTATGAAACAACAAAGGCAGTTTTATTCTGAGCAGTTCCTAGGTAACTCTTCCTCGGGCTGTCCTTCATTCTTCATCTGCTCTGAAATCTCTTTGGCATCCATAGCTTTTCGTCTCCCTCCCTTCCTCACCCAGTCCTTGTCACTCTGGGAAGCACAGTCATCTTTTCACTGGTTCCTTTGGGAATGAGGACTGGTGCTGAATGGAGATAAGCTGTCACCACTGCCTGGGCGACGCCACAGAAGGCAAATCAAGTCTTCCAACCCCTGAGCCACCTGGGACAGACATCCCAACCGTCATGACTCCCTCAGACCCGGAGCTGGCAGATTCTCCGCCACTCTCCAGCAAAGCAGGGGTGGAGCTGCTGCTCCTTAAGTGTAGGTCTTCATTCTGAATCCATGAGGAGCCTTCCTGGTCCACTCCAAGGGAGGCCTCCCACAGCCCAAAGAGGAGCTCACACTGCTAATAAACAGCAAGATCCACGCTTCTGTTACGGTGTCCTTTCCCAGCTAGTCTCATGACAAGGCAACCTGACACATTTGTTCCCTGAACAGATACTTGTCCTGTATTAAAGTGCTGCTTAATGTATCAATAAAAATGCAGGGTTTTCCCCGCTGTGTTCTAGGGAACCGAGAAGAGTACTGAGAAACGGGTGAAATGGAAAGTGGGCAACATGATCACATGTGTCTGAAGACTCCTCCCCTGTCTGTCTCTTCTGGGTCTGACAAAGGACCTGTTAACAAGCTTGGGCAATTCCAGGAACAAACCATACATAAATGCATGCTTCCTGGTAAAGAAAGCCCAAGGACAGAATAACTTTAATAAGACTCAAAGAAGACAAAGAGAGATCTTGTAATTAAGTCACCCAGCATTACTGAAACTTGTAAACTCTCTGCAGCTTCATTTTATGGGTGGACTTCAAGTCAGTGAGGCATTCTGTGTCATCCCGCTGGGTGCTCCAGTCTTCAGGCCCCTGCTTCCTCCCTGCTCCAAGGTGAATTCTTACTTGTGCTTTTTGTGCCAAGCTTGGAAGCAGGCTCCTGACATCTACCTGACACAACCCACATTACCCTCTGAGCAGGTGCTACCACCATCCCCATTCGCAGATGGAGACATCAAGGCACAGTAACAGGTTAGATTACTTGAATAGGGCACTCAAGAGCCCAGGACTGCCAGACCCCAGACCTTCAGCTCCTCGGCTCATCTGTGTTAGTGGTACGTATGTTTACTTTCTAAGCACCATACTCTACAGTGTCTGGCAAGATTTTGACAATTACATTACAAAAAGAACTGTTGTAGGGAAGGACAGAAATGGGTTTAAAAGCTTACACTTAGTAATTATGTGCAAGTTAGCAAACATGAATCTCCAACCCTAAGTCAGGATGTAAGGGACAGGATGATTTTGCTGTATCACTTAGCCTGATCTATGTTAGGATGGAAGTGTGTTGCTTTTGCCACATTTACATGTAAATAATCCACCAAATGAAGTGCATTATCACTTTATAGAAGTCACGTATTCTTATGTATTTCAAAAGATATCTAAATACCAAAAGACATTTGAAAGCTCCCGTAACTTATTTTGCTAGGAAAGAGATGACAGCACATTTAGTATATGTTCGTGTCCCCTGTCATTCCTATTCCCCAAACCTAGATCCATAAATGAAAAAACAGCAGAAGAAAACAAACATACATACATATGCTCAATCAAAATAAGGAGTAGGATCTACTGTTCTGCTTGGGTTTTTACAAGTGTTGTTTCATTCTATTTGTGTAAGCATTTACTTGATTTTGTGATTTTGCTCAAAAATGGAATACATGTCCAAAAAAACTGCAAAAGGTATCTGTGGAGCCTTCCAATTTTGCATGCTCTTATATTAAAAAAAAAAAAAAAACAAACAAACAAACAAACGGACAACCAAACCAATGAGGGGCCTAAGAAATGGCAGTTCCTCCAGAATCCTTCCGTGTTTATCAAGGAAGGCTGGAAAGTGAGGGCTGACTTCCAGAAAGACTACTGTGAACACTTCAGGCTGAGCATGTGTGTACACATAACAGAACAACTATCAACCAAACAGCCTTTAGAAATGATGACCTACAGGCTACGCCACAAGACCACGTCCTGGCTACAGGTTGACAGTCAAATAATGCAAAAGCCACATTAAACTAAATGGGGAGGCACTCTATGAATATTATTTTATCCACAGCTCTGTTGTGGTCACTGTGCACTTAAAATGCACGATCACAAAGGCATCCGCATCTCGCCCATCTCTGATTCACACAGTTCTGGTAGTGTGACGGAAATCTCTGTATCTTGAAGGTTTTATGCGAAGGTCATAAGCAACCTACAGGACTGCCCTCAGGACTGTGTGGCAAAGACCCACACACCCAATGGCCGCGCCACACAGCTTGGGATTATTACCTTTAAAAAAGATGGTAAGCCAAGCAGAGAGGGCCTAAGGGACACTGTTTGGATGAAGGACAGGGAGGCAGGAACACTTTTAATATTAGTTGGAATGTTTACTTATGTCCAACACAGAGCTTCCCTTGAAAATGGGAATCAGCATGAACATATAGTTATTTCACAAACATTTGCACAATTTTAAAGACATGATAAAAATAACTGGAGTGGAGAACAGGGGCTTATCAGACCATCTTTGAATCATTTAATAATTAGATTTTTATTATGCAAATTAAGCCCAAGGCTAATTAATGAAACAGGTCACTTGAAAAAGTCAATTGTAAACATGAAGAAAATCCATATATATCATTTTGCCACATGTCAAAGCAAATAATCATCTATGAGAAGTATTAATGAGGATATATATCATTTTATTATGTCATTTCTTAAGAGAATTTAGTGGCTATTTGGTAGGATTAAAATAGTTCTCATTAAACAGTAATATTTATTTTTAAAACTCAAAGTGTGATGACTATTTTAAATTGGGTAATTCTACAAATTGAATGAAGAGTCTTTAAAGAATTCAGAGTAGATCCTGCCCGTGTCAGCTGAGAGGAGCCACCTTAACAAGGTCAGGTTTAGGATCCTGTCCAGCCATAGACAGCCTGGACCTAGAGGAGACTGCTATTGTTCATCTGAACAATAACACCAATAATCAATGTATTTTCTAGAGAAGGAAATTAAAGTTCATAGAAATAAAGTGACTTTCTTATTATGCTCAGGCAGCAGAACTAGGATGCAGGACTCCGGGCTCCTGGTCCAATTATTCCAAATCTCTGTTCCCCTGTGGAATCACAGACCCCAGTGTAGTCCATGGGGACTGTCCCCGGGGGGTCCATCCCACCCCCAGTGATGAAGATGCCACCAACCAGACACAAAGGTTTGGAGTTAAACAGAGTATTATATTTCCTAGCAATTCAAATGCCCATATTACTGTCTCAAAGAGAACAAGTGCTTTCAGGAGTTAAAAATACACTTGTAAATCTGGTTATTTTCCATCATGCTACCAGCACCATTTTATGAGTGTACCATTATAAAAATCAATATCTTCAAACATTTACTTTCCTTCTTCTGAAGAAAGGCAAAGAGTCTGACTGTGACCCTGTGTGTGCGCACACACGGGTGGGCATTTGTTTGATATAGAAATTAGTAACTTTTACAAATCCCTTAATTATTTTGGTGTCTTGGAAGTCTTGAAGAAAACAATTCAAAGTCAACATTATTTTTTAAGACTATTTTAACATCTGTTCTTCTAATTTCCCATTTCCCTTCAAGAGAGATTTGTGTATTGATGAGCTTTGCTATAGGGTGGGTAAGAAACTGGCTTCTGCTTTTTCCTAAGCATCTGAAATGCCCTCCTCTGCCTGCAATGTAGTAGAAACCTTTCAACTCTGCTAAGGTGTCACTGGACTTCCAGGCCAATTTCTGAGCCTGGGCACTTACCAACCCTGGGGCAGTCTCTCAACAGCCAACATTCAAAAATCTCCTCCTTTTGCAAATCTGCAACCCTCAATTCTGTTTAAGATTCTTTTATCTCAGTTCACCCCATGGTTTTGCACTGTAAATCACAATTCTAAGCAGAGTTTTGGAGGCCAGAGTAGCTCAGCTACCTGCAATGAACCTGCTAATGTGGCATAATGAGTTTCCAAAAAAAGAAAAATAAAGGATGCCATTATTGTGTAGATTATTATAATTATAAATTAAACTATGCTTCTAAATACAAATCTCTCATGCATTGATAAAAGCTAGCTATTAAATGCACTACATTAAGCAAAGAGATGTTGGTAAACCATTTATTTATTTGCATTTCTTGTGTAGTATTTCAGACTAAAGGTTACGCCTTTAATGTTTACTGAAATCCCACGTGCACTCAGTGGGATCTTAGAATTCACAAAGCCATCTTTATGAAGCCATGAACTAAGATAAGAGAGAGAATGGGTGAGGGTCTGTTGGCTATCCTCCATGGCTGGGTCAGCAGGCAGCCTCAGGCGTAGGGACAGGCCTTCACCACCACGGAACATCAATCTAGTGCACCCACTCATCAGAGGCTGCCACTTGCCATCTCTACCCCACAGGGGCAGAAACCTCTTCCTGAATTCACTGCAGGTCATTTTCACTATCAATGTTATGCTAGGCATTAGGATCCACTGAAAAAGTCTTTACATGGTCTTGAAAAAAAAAAAAAACACTGTTCAGCTTACGAAAGTTTGGTTTTCATCTATTTTACCTTGTAACTATTGTGTATTGTCAAAGATTTCCCTATTATTTTGTACACTTTACCACCCCATCTGCTTTGTTTCATCTTGGAATGCTTTTATTTTCATTTTATGATAATTATTCCATTAAATACATAATTTACCACTTTCTCCTTTTCTTTGTTACTTATTCTTGGAAAGCTGCTCTCTATGTATCAAGTTGGCTTCAAACACAGGTTTTTAGTCTTTGTAGCATTTCGAAGCAACAGACAAGATAATTAGGTACCCATGACCACCTTTTTTAAATTCCTAATGTAGTAAAACATACATATTATGGAGCACTGGATAAATATTCAGTGAATTATTGGTTCTGAGCTCTAAAGAAGCCGCTTGTACATGGAGAAAGCCAGACCTTTAATCTGATCACCAAGCAGTAGGGGAGCCCAGCCAGCAGAGGCAGTTCCCTAATGAGCTCAAGTCTACGGAAACAAATGGAGAATTCCACTCAGTTAAGAGTATAATTTTAAACTGAAAATTTAGGGAAAAATATTTCATTGCTTGAATCATGCACACAGCTGTCTGAGCCTCCCAGACTCCACTCTGACAGAATCCAGGGCCCTGGGAGCAATCTGGGCTTGGTGCTAGCTCAGGGTGCACACAGTAGGCCCATGTTCAGGGTGTCCTCGTGGATTTGGAACTCACAGCCTCATGAGTTTCCATCAGATATAATCCAAGAACTCTGTACCATCTATTCCTGAAACAATGTTATATTTATGGGGAAGGGAAGTAATTCAGTGAGAAAACTAGGTTTTGCTTTACCCTTCAAAATCTGGTTTTAAGAAGTCCATGTATAATGGTGCTTAGTCTTGCAACCCTAAACCTTCCAACCTATGAGATCCATCTTCTCCAGGCTGGCACCGTCATGCAGGAAGTCATCATTATGCCACCATGTCCAATGCTGAGTCCCTGACACTGAAGCACTGTCACCAGAACAAACACTGAATGGATGGATGAAGGGACAAATGGATGGGTGGATGGATGGATGAAGAGAAAAGGCATCGCATAGATTTACCCATCAAAATCTCATCAGTGGTCCTTAAAAATGGTTTTGTCAGTAGAGCTGCTGAGTATATATTCATTTAATCCATTTATGTCAATACTGTAGGAATCCCAAGATGTTTTTTCCCCCTTTGGGTATTTATATTTAATTAATACTGTTACTACAGGGTCCCAAATTCAATTAAAATTTCCTTGAAAAAGTGGACAACTCTTCAGCAAAGATTCTCACCCAACTATTTGCCACAATAATTTTAAGGAAACAAAAATTGATACAAACCTATTTAGCTTATCCTAATTTCTACAAAATAAGGAAACACAATTATACTTACATATAATGTAGTAATCTTTGTTCTTCTGAAATTCTAGACCCCAGAGATTAGGGCTGAATTCTTGAAACTTGATAGTAAATTTCACGTCTTGGTCTGGTCTGGCACAGTTGAGCAGAGGGGTATTTTCCTTCTTAATAGTGCATCTGTCTGCTTGGTCTTTATCAACCATATAAACTTTATAATATTCATACTGGCCAACAGTTTTAGAGTCCACTTTGGGGCAAATAATATCCAATTTGTCTCCTATCTGTGGGTATAGTACCAGTCCTTGTCCAGGTAGAAATCTAAAATATAAAAGAAAAGCCACTGAGTTGATAAAACTTAAACAGTGTTAATGATATGTTAACATCAAGCCAGACACTGCCAATAATCCCAAATTGCAACTTCTTGGATCCACACTTTTACTTACTGAAAGTCTCTTTGTTCATCAGATCATCATTGAGACTTTTTGTTTTGTTTGCAGGGCTGGGGCTGGGACCAGGGCTCCACACAGGCCGGACAAATGTATTTAGGAACTAAGCTTCAAAAACCAAACAAGAAAGCAGACTCCTTCTAAGCCGCAGGGTCAGGCAGCCTGCTGACATTTCGTGGCCACCTCCTCCCTCAGAATAGTTCAGTACTCCTTTGTGTAGCTTTACAATAACTTTTCCTCCAGGGTGAGTCAGACCTTCCCACCTGTTTGTTATTTTTTAACCATTGGCAATTTGGGTTTATTGGGCATGCCACAGAGATCTCATCCATTCCAGGGAACAGTGGGTGCACTAAGACTTTGTTGTCCTGTTGGTTTCCATTTGCTGTGGATGTTAATTAACAGACAAGTTTCATCAGGAATGTTTCAAATTACTTATCATAATTAGTCAGTCACGGATCAAACAATGGGTTTTTTATTACACTGAACAAAAGAAATGTCTTACAAACCCATAAAAGATAACCAGAAATAATTAGTCCTACTATTGATTCACCTGCAAAATGAAGAGTCCTCTACTTGCAAGGATAACAACTTCAGTCCTTGCTCTACATAGCTTCTCCCCTCCCCTGAGATGTATTTGCTCCAATTAATTCTTAGGGGCAAACCTTTAGAGCTAAGGCTACTGATACAATATCCCTGGTTGCACACACCTAAAAGTCTCCCTCCTTCCTTCCCTCGCTAGTCATGCTGCTGAAAGATCTTTCCTAATGGGGAGTTTCTCTGAGATACTGAAACAAGAGCTTCCTAATGAACATCCTGGTTCAAGTACTAACACTAACAACACACTCAGAAGTCCCGGGCACTTATAAGCAGCCAGGCCTGTGGGCTCATTAAGATATTAAAGCCTGGGAAAAAAGCATTGCCCCGGAATCCTTCCAATGCAAGGTTTTATTTAACCAGAGAAGCCCACCAGCCACGATGTTGATGGGCCAGGATGCACCCACAGAGATAAAGCAAGGGGTACAGGCACTCCAAATTTCTAGTCCACACTGAAGTAACCGTGTATGGTTTATGCTAATGAAGTATTCATTTTCTGAAGAGTACATCAGAGTGGCTATGAAACAGCCATGTAATATGATTATATTATAGCTTTGTTTTTAGAAACCAATACTTTTATGGTAGGAAAAATGCAGGTTGCACATGGTGGCTTGTCACTCTCTGGGGAATGTACAACCCCAAAGAGAGGGCTGTCCCCCCTTAATGTGGTACCTTTAGCAAGAACATATAACATTCATTCGTCCATTTATTTTTTTAAATATTTATTTTTTAGGTGTGGATGGACACAACACAATGCCTTTATTTATTTATTTTTTTATGTGGTGCTGAGGATGGAACCTGGGTCCCGCCTGTGCTAGGCAAGGGCTCTACCACTGAGCCACAATCCCAGCCCTCATTCATCCATTAAAAAAAAAAAAAGTGGAGAACAGGAATCATCTAAGACAAAACCTTCCTACAAAGCAGAATTCAAAATTAGTACATCTGATAACAATGACAGACTCTAAACATCATGTGTGCACTGCCGAAGAACTCTCTGGAACTTCTGACCAGGGGTGCTCACCTCTCAGAGAGGCCTCTCTGTGCCTTCTAGGCCATGCCACAGCTCCACAGAGAGACACTTCCAACTCTAACCTGGGGAGGGGTTGGCGGAAGCTGGGTGTCCCCAGGCGCCTCCCCTCCTGCAGTCCCATTCCCTGTGAAGGGCTGCATCTGAGCGTTTGTGGAAGAGGAATTTTCGTTTTTTAACTGCCCTCCCCACGGGACACTCAGTGATTCTGAGGCGTCCTGTGGTTAAAGAACAGGCCCCGTGCCTGGCAGCAGGTACAGGAAATTCCACGGGATCAAACTGCTCTCCTTCTGAAGCTGCTTTGTCTTTTTGCTTACTCCTCCACCTTTGCAGGACATCTCCACCTTTACAAAAACCAGGGCCCCTGCCCTGCCTGGGGTTCCCACCCTGCTGGCACCCAGGGACACTGCGTGGGAGTGACCGAGTGTCGGCACCAGCATTCCTAAGTAACCAGAGGAAGCCCAGGCCTGCTCTACTCTGCAAAATTCCGTGGCCAGGTGGGGCCACTTTAACCTTCTATCAACTGCCCGGAGGGCTTCCTGGGCTTAGAGGGCAGCTCCTTCCCAGGCCGGAGCAGCCCGGTTCTAGGTCAGCCTCCCTCCCCAGCTGTGCGCCTGCGCAGCTCTGGAGCCCATCACAGCCTGGCCAGCAGTTGGGCTTGACAAGCTCTGAGCTCAGAACCTGCCAGGACCCCTCCTTCCTGAGGATGCGCTCCTGCTGCAGTGAAGACCCCCGGAGGCCCCCTGTCCGCCCAGGAAGGCGCCTGCTCTGGACTCTCCTGCCGCTCACCAGGCCCAGGGCAGCTCTTGCTGAGCTGGATAGAGGCAGGTCAGTGGCCCATGGCGCAGGGGCTGGTGCGGCTTCCTGGACGACCTGGGCATCTTAGGCCATATTTTGCAGAAGGCACAAATCACATAAATATTTAATTGGCTCTTAACTCATTTTGCAAACAAGCTACACTTTCTTAACACAAAAGTTTTAATCCAGTGTATGCAGTCCAGCTTTGTCTAGGACTGTGTCCTAGCCAGTGACAGGAGGCTATGACCCATGGGACGTCCAATCAACATGACAGTGCAGGGGAGGGGGGGGTTCAGTTCAAACAAGCATATCTGACACGCTCATATCAAACCCTGACAAAACCCACTGTCCCTAAAGCTCAAAAAAAAAGTTAATTACCTTTTGAGTATATTGTGGCAAAAAGGGGGCGGGGCCTCCCAGAAACTGGGCCCTCCCCGAAGCCCTATTTCCTAAAGCAACAGGGTCTCAGTGAAGGGCACAGCAACCTACTCCTTGTCAGATGCTCTCAGAGAGAAGAGGTCCTGCCATCAAAACTTCAGCTCCTGAGGGCAGAAGTCTGGCTCAATACTAAAGAGCAGCGGCCCAAGTGGGGGAGACGCCGAATGAGACGGCATTAGTTAGTTGAAGAAAAAGGGAAGTGAACCACCAACGGGGGCCACCATACACGCATGCAAGTCAAATCAGGGCCTGCCTGCCGCAGACTGCTCGCAGATCACAGGCCTGGCAGGGATTCTAAGACGGAGCCACGTGGAGTTTCCAAGCCATGTCACCCAGGGCAGACTTCTGACCCTTTCTCTGTAGAAGGATGTGTATGAATCCTATGCAGCCTTCTAAAATTCCTCCCCATTTAAAATACACGGATTAGCCACTTCCAAAGTCACTCACCACGCCAACACGGCAGCTGCTGGGCACTTTCTGGTGGGTCAGCAGGTCCACAGAGCTCACACCACACACCCCAACCTGCAGAGCAAGGGGCAACCCTGGCGCCCATGAACCGGACAGGGGAAGCCTGACCCTCCACCGTACAGTTCTCAGTGCCTTTTGAACTGAAGTCCAAATCTGGTTTTGTGAGATACTTGTTTTCCTAAATTAAGCTTTTTATAGAAAGCCATGAAGCTAAGGAAAATCAAGAGAAAACCAAGATGCAGCGCAGGCCTGTGGCTTCCCACGGAGAGCTCCAGGGGACCTGGGGGCACGCACAGCACACACCGCTGTGCCTGAGCGCTTCCAGCGCTTTGTGGCACTCATCTGAGGCCCTGGCTCCTGCAGGCGGCCACCTGGTATCCTGCTTTGCCCCAGGAGGCCAAGAGCCAAAAGGAGAAGAAGAAATAGGCCGACCACATGGAATTTGTGTTTTACAGGCCATGTTACAGATGCATTCCAGACCATTCATGTAAACAGCAGATGGGAGATGCAAACCAAAAGGGGTGTTTCTTAATAATAATACCATTTTCAAAAATGGAACACAATGATTCCTATATGTTAGAATCAGGTCAGTAAACAGTAATGTTTTTGAAGCTAAGGGTTTTATATTCGGATTCTGTCAGTTATCATGTGTTGACTTGGAAAGTGTTAAGAAATCATCTGGTGATGACAACTGGTTACCTTGAAATTACTGCATGATCATTCCATGGTGGATGATAAACACAGATTTCTTTTGGTGAGCTAAGCTTCATCTTGAACCCAAGCCAGCTCAGCGAAACCCCCATAGTTACAGCTCACACCACAGAAGGAATGGAGCTCTGGTTAAATCTTGCCCCAAACAGTGGTCACAGAGAGGGCCATTTAATAATGTCTCTTCATTAATGTCTGTCCCTTGGTGCTTCACATCCTAGACTGGAAAGGCGGAGCCAGGGGGGTTCCCCTCTGAGCCTGAGGTCAGCATGGGCAGCCTGTGGTGTGCATCTTCCTGCCCTGGGAACCTCAGAGCCCAAATAGGCAACTCCTAAGGTCTTCCCATGAGTCACTGCCAAGCAAGACAACAGATGTCATGACCTTGAATCAGATACACAGACAACAGAAGATGGGAAAAAATGGAATCTCTAAAGTGGGGTTTCCAAAGCTAACTTGCCTTAAAGTAAATTGACTTGATTTTAGCGGCTATTTTCACCTTTGGATTACCTATTGAATTTAATTCAAGTTTTTAAAAGTTATTCGCCAAACTAGACTCCAATACTCCCACATGGAATACTTTGGATGATAAATCTAATAATCTAAATTAGACATTAATATTTAGTAATCTAAATTAGATCTCTAATAATTATTAGACATTTCAACTTCAGAGTACTAATTGTAAAAATTCTCACTGCCATTATGTGACATAATATTCTTCAATGTTATAGATGAGAACAGAACAGAATTAATAATAAGGCAAGAGCAGGGCGTTTTAATCAGGTGGAACCCAGGCTGGTTTAACACAGGGCAGAAGGTACTGAAGGCACCATCAACGAGGCACTTGGGTTCCCAGGCCACCATGTATGAGTTCGGGGACAGGGTAGATCATCTTGCTTTGTGATGTAGGGTCAGGGTCCTTCTGTTGATCTCTACTGCACCCCCAGGTCTGAAGGGGGCCTGGATTCAGATGGAGGCAGCAGTCACCAGATCTCTTTCTGAACCCACTCAGTGCAACAGGAGGACCCAGGAGAAGCCAGTCGATGAGACACCAAGGGACAGCTGTTCAGGGACCGTAATGTCACACCCTTCCCTTCTCCCACCAGAGGACACTGTGCTGTCACTGCTCCCTTCACCTTGCCCCCTCCCACACTTCCATCGACCACACAGAACGCACCTTGGTAGAGACAGCCCGTGACTTATTTGGCCTGACCACCCAGGCTAACCTGGAAGAAAGCCCACCAGTGGCCACCGATGCACTACTGATTTAGTTCAGTAAATACTCATGAAGTTGAGTTGGGAGATGGCCTGGTGGGTCTCCTTCGAGAAATGGTGGATACGTGGATGTAAATAGCTGTCAGAATGTGCCAGAGTTACCACACAAACAAGGGTGAGTTTGTGTTGGTTCTCAATGCAGAACTCTCAAGCTGACAAACGTTGAGATCAAAATAAAAAAGACACAGACAGGAATGACCAGTTTCTGCATCCAAACAAAGAACTAGGTCAGGTAAAGCACTCATGCAGAAACAGCAGTGTTTCGTGCAGGTGCTGGGGGAGGGCTTCTGTTCACACAGGGGGTCAGCTCAGGCCCAGAGCCACAGCTAATACCACACACAGAAAGATCTATTTAAATAAGATACTTCATATTTCCACATAATTAGGGCAGGTATCAAGCACACCAGGAATAAGGCCGGGCTACTCATGTAACACGACAATGCAAACCCTGCTCTACTTGCTGCTACAGGTGGAAATGAGTAAGTGGGGAGGTGGGAGGAGACCCCACAGGAAGTTTCTCTACCTGCAAATCACCAAGACTTGCCCATGAATATACATTCTGTACTGCAGAGAGTCGATTTTATTTTCATTTCAAAATTATACCATTAGAGTTAGTCAAGCCTCTTGTAATGACATTTTAGTCAATAATGGGACCAAATATATGACAGTGGTCCCATCAGATTTCTGTCATCTAGTGACACTGCAGCATCTTGTGTGTAAACATGCAACAATGCTCAGGTGACAGAACCGCCTAGTGATTCTATGAGGCAATGCAGGGCTGCACGTGATCACTTTAAGTAAATGGACTATCTCAGTGGAAAACATTTTACACATATGTAAAATGTGTGACATGTTGTCCCGATTATTTTGCTGACTACACAGAGACTAATATATGCAGATGGTTACATGCGGGGCCTCTACCTGGGCTGCTGTTGGCTGTGGGATACAGAGCTAAAGAGACTCTTAGGTTTCTGTGGTTTTTCAAAGTTCTCTGCAATAAACACTCAAAAGCTTTTGTATGCAGATTGGAACATTACTTTTTAAGGTGTAACTTCAAACACCAAACAGTACTATCTTCTTGAACTAGCTCTCATAACTGATTTTTAAAAGACATGTCTAAAATATTGAAGGCTTGGAGACATTTTAACTTTTTGATGCAATTTCTTAGAAAGAAAATAAATGAAGTTATCATAGTCTTAACCATGGCCTATGCAATTAGTTTACAAGTCCAAAAAGCTGGAATAACAAACCTGTATTTTCCAACAATTTATGCTTAATCACTGAGCGCCACAAATCTGGACATTGGCTTCTATTTCAAGGAGCCCGAATCCTTCCTAATTTTACAAACAGGTTCACCCTAGCAGTTAGCAAACCTGAAATCAATACTAGCTTTATTCCCAAGCCAGTGTTCTGCATTAAGTATGCTGTGAATTTACCACATTTTGGAAAATGTACTTTTTCCTTACAAATGCTTTCATTTTTGCTTTAAATAAATGTCAAAGACTATCAGGAAGAAAGAAAACCAGAGTGTGAATTGGTTTGTTTGAAATCTGAACAAGGACATGTCCTTCAATCTAGCTGTGGTTGGTGGGTCCTTCTAGTCAGTCCCACTCGGGTGGCACGATGCTCAGGAGATGCCCAGCACTTCTGGCCTTCTGCATCTATCTGGGGCTAGAATAGCTTACACAAAAGACCCAGGTTCCTTTCACAATTGCTCTGTGCACCAGGGAACACAAATACTCTCAAGGAATGGCGTTGCACGTGAATTTGATGGCACGTCATAAACAGGTGGAATCTTGGGTGTTGCGTTTCTTCCATTTAATACTAGAGTGCTGTCACAGCTTATTAAGATTTTCCAGAAACGCCCCACACAGAGTTCTGTTATAAGATGAATCAGTGAAAGTGGGACCAAGGATGACCCAGGTAGCGACTTCCGTAGGAAATACTGGGGAAACATTTCCCTTCTTTTGTGGAAAGCACTTTACTGCCCCCTTTTGCACTTTAACTTCAGAACAAATTTCCACGCAGACTTCTCCTGAAACCAGAGCAGCCGTGGGGTGTAGCTACTGGGTGTCGGGTTCACACAGACCCGGGCTACCAGACACCACTGCTCAGAGTAACAAGTAATTACCTTGAAACTTCAGGCCAGCACACCACTGTCTTCTCAGTGGCTTTGACCTCCATGAAGTGAGGCAGCCATGGAGGCTGTAGTCAACACTTTCTGCTTTAATTCAAGTGGGTATGTGTGGGAAGCACTGCCTGTTTCCACAGGTGCCCCTTCTTTCACAGTTTTCTAAAACAAATATCATCTGCAACATGAACCCCATTTAGCCGAGGACAAGGGAAGGGGCCCCAGAGCAGCCTAGACAATTGGGGACATTAAAGTGTGAGAAAGGGGAGAGCAGGAGTGGGGTGTACATTTCAGACTTCACACCAACCACAAGCAAAACCTTTTCAAGAAAAGAAAGATGAGAAGCCCAGAAATTCAATTGCCTGGTGAGCCCACAGGCCCACAACCAGTTCAGCGGCTCTCCCAGGTGAGGCGCACCCGGCCTCCTCATCCACCGCCCACCGCGCACTTGGGAAAAAGGAATTGAACTGGAGTCCAAAGGTAAGTTTTACTTATCGGAATCTAATTTGCAGCAACAGAGCTGGAGGGCCCACTTCTTGGCCCAGTGACCTCAACTTGCATCTGACGGGGTCTGCGTGTGCCGTGGTGGGCACTTTTATTGAAACTTATCCATTTCTCTCTGTCAGTCTACAGTTACCAACGACTCCAAATAATATTAAATTTCACAGCTCACAGTGCTGCACAATTGAATGAAAACTGACTCCTTTAGATGTTAATCCTGTTTTTTATTTATGACATAATGCTCAAAACACTGGTGGCTAACGTAAATTTTGTTTTAAAATGCTCAAAGACAATATTCTTATGGTTTAAACCATTTTCCAGGAAAATAACACAAGCATTTATTGCATTTTTATCCTTGCTGTGATTTTCAGTGTCATAAAAACCTCCAATTCACAGAGGGGAACGTCTCTTGCAGGCTGAACCTGAGAATATATGCATTAATCACCTGCAAGTCATATTTCAAGTGTGTGACGCATAGATAGATGTCTCTTCACAAGTTCAGAGGCTGGTCAAATTTCTGCCCTGAAGTTTTTTAAAAATCAACTGATCTCAAATCAAAACCAAGTTTTATTTGTGTAGTTAACTAAAAAGTACACCCAACTTTAAAAAAAAAAATCACTTAAGAGCTCTATAGCTAGAGCAGGCAAAATGTGGGGGTTTCAGAGTGACGCTGGGACACTGGGAGATGAGGTGGGAAGTGGGAGTGGAGTGACCTCCGAAGCAACCCTGTCCTGCTGGCTTCTCCACCACGTGGCTGCATGATTGAAACTAGGATTTCACAACTCAAGAGACACTGCAGGCTTCTTTCCCAGCCATAATTTGTTTGCACCTGTATGGTCTTGTTCCCAGCCAGGCTTTTAGCAAGAGGCCATAAAGGAAGGTGGAACCTGTGTTATTTATAGGTGAGGCACCAGAGAGGAAAATGGCTCTCATCGGGAAAGAAGCTCAAAGGGCACTTCCAGCTGGCTGGCTGTTGTTTCAGACACAAGCACACGGGTCTGTCTGCTCATGTACCTGGGTGGGAGAAAGTCAAAGGTGAAAGCCACAGGTGAATCAGATGGTCAATGTTGGGGTGTGGGGTGAAGGTGAGCGGCTTGGGCTGCTGCACCTTTTCTCCAGCCCTGTCCCAACATCCCCACCACCTAGTGTTTTGTTCTTTAAATTCTAATAATTTTGCTTAGGTAGAAAAAATTCACTCGTGCCTTACTAAGAGGAGACCTCTCCCTTTGGGGAGAAGGGTTCCTGCTGCCTCCCATTGGCAGAAGCCCCTCACCCCCTCAGACTGGGTGGGTGCTCAGGAGGTGCCTGTGCAGTTAAACAATGAATGAATGACTCGGATAAAGAGCAGGTCAAGCGCTCCCAGGTCTCTCTCATGGTGAGGAGGGACTCTCCTTGCAATCACAATAAGCCCAGCAACACAGTTTGTAAGGTTGTGTGCAGCTGCTTTACAAGCCGCTAAACGGCCGCCTCCCAGACACCTTCCCGGGCTCCAGGATGGGTCAGGTACAGGTTGGTTGTGCGACAGGAGACACCTTCGTGCATCTCTCGTTCTTTGTCACGGCCCGTGGGGCAGGGGAAGAAGGAAGCAAAGAGAAAGCGGGTGCAGAACTGTTCACCTCAGGCAGCAGTGAAGCTGGACTGGTCACCAAAACTAGGCACCTTAGAAACGAAGGGCGCTCCTCTGCGTCCACTGCAGCTCTGGGCACCACAGTTTATGTTCCTGCTCAGTCACCACAAACAGCCTGGAGTTACTTTAACCAAAATATAAATGCACTTCAGAGTTAAATACTGTGAGTTATTTAAAGAGTCTGCTACTGAACTAAACAGAAGTAAATTGGACAAGGAGAAGGTAAGAGGATCCAGCAGGCCCTAAGTTCTAAAGGAAGTGACGCTGTGGTCCCCAGAGACCTCTGGTCACTGCGGGGTCTTGCAGGCAAGCAGATGAGGAGCGGGGCGAAAGTGCGAACCCAGAGGCGCCACTCTGAAGTCAAGAGAACCCCAGGCCCACCGGTATTCACCGCCTGGCTTCCTTCAACAAACTGCTCCAAACTTGCAGAACATCAAAAGCCAGATGGGCCGCACTGAATGAATCCACAGGCAAGAAGCCAGATTCCCAGTTTGCTGTAGAAATAGGCCTCGACTTGATTCGAGTCTTCTCAGCTCTGACAAGCTGGAAGCTGGCACAGATCCCAAAATCCAAAATAAAATGGCATTTAATTGTGACTAGACTCTAAAAAAGATGTCATACTATCTCCTTAGCTTGATACACACACTCAGCATCTAACCCAACACAACCCTCCTCAAAAATCTGACCTCTTTTTCTCCCAGCAAGAATTAATCAGTTATTTAAATTTTTAAGAGGAAAATGTTAAAAGTCAAAGGAATAATACTGAATAAATGCATTGGTATCATACACTGTAAAAACTACCTCATCACCCTTTAAATGAGCTGATGATTATTCTGCTTCCAGTGGTGTGACTCGTTATATCAAAGATTCAAAGGAGCCATTCAGAGTTACATGTCCAGCATGAGAAAGGGACTCCAAGTCAACATGGACAATGAAGAGTCACATCCAACACGTCCTCTTCGCCAACCTGCACATACACTGCTTTGAGCAAATGCATGCTCAGTTGCCCAGTAACTAACGAGGTGAGGCAGGGGATTAAGAGGAGGGATCCGGGCATCAGAGGACCTGGGTTCCAAGCCACTTCTCAGCTACACATGACTTTGGCCTCAGTTTCCACACTGGTATAAAAGGGATAAGAACCCTTCCTTCAGGTGGTGTGCTCTGAAGGGTTACGAGTGTGTGTCCAGCAGTTGGAATAGAGCTGGCCCCTGTGAGCACTGTGTACCACCAAGATGGACAACCACGCTGTCATGAGAAATATCAGGTAGTATTAATGCAAAAACTGCTACCCATGCCCTTCGCAGCCTCACTCAACGACCCAATCTCCTACTGCACCCTTTCCTAGAGGATACAAAACAGATTGGGACAAAGCCGCCATTGTGAGTGCATAGCTGAACAGCGGAACAAGTGTCCAGAGTCCTAATGTTCTAAAAAGCACAGAGGTTATGGAAGCAGGAGTGCTCAACTTGGTAGGAGACAGGAAATAAAAGGAGCAGGACACCTTCAAGCAGAAGGGGGATAGTAAACCAAATACCATATGACATCAGACAGTTTGCAAGGTGGAAGTCCTATTTTACTAAATTAGTATTCTCATTTTTTCTTTGGCGTGAGAAAGGCAAACTGAACTATAGATAGGCACACAGTAGATTTTCAATTAATTTTTAATAATAGCTGACATTTACTACTGGTTCATTGTTCCAAGCACAGCACTGGGCTCTCTAAACACATTTCATTTTACCACAATCTTAGTACTCTTTATTCAGTTCTATTGTATTATTGCTCCTATTTGGGGGATAGGGCAACTGGGCAACATGGGGGTCCTTCTGCCAAGTCACACAGCTCCTGGGCAGCTCACCTGGGACTGTCTGGTTCACAGAGGTGAATTCCCAACAGATGCTCTTCACCAGGCTAACACACCCCTCTGTCCTTGCTAAAATGAAGTGCCTCACCTGGCCAGGATCACCTTGTTCTGAAAAGCAGTGTACACGGATAATCCTCACATTACAGAAGTAGCTGAAATCAGTGGGCTAGCCATCCCACAGGGACTATTTGTTCTAGCTGTGGGATTTGCCTTTGTGCTATGAAATAATGGGGCGTGTTTACAGGTGGACACTCGACAGATAGGCACTGCCCTGTGCTAAGCAGTGCTACTCTCTGGGGCTTGCTTACCGTCCTCCATTTCAGCAGGCTACTGCAGCAGGCTACTGCAACTTTACTTGGAGTTGCCCTGTCTTTCAAGACTCAAGTGCCTCCTCCCTGGGCTGCTGCCTTGTCCCCTACTCCAGGGTGGCCACCTTCTCTTCTTCCTATGCACTCCCTGAACATGATGAGGTCATGGCACCCTAATGTGGAATGTGCCTGTGTCTACCTGGCTTTCTCTCAGGCTCTTCACCTGAGAATCAGTGAACTCTCCTCCATCGATGGTCTAGATCCTTCATGCTCCTAACGCAAGAAAGGGACCACAGAGCAGCAAGTCAGGGAACCCAGATTCCCTCAGAGATCCTCAAACAGGCTTTCAAAGCAGGATAACTCAACATTGAGTCTTTTTCCCTGAAGGACTGACGGAGGGCGATGCTTCTCCAAGTACAGTCTAGAGCAGCAGCCACTGCATCCCTGGGAGCTTGCTAGAAAGGTAAATTTCCCAGTCCCATCTTGGACCTCAGGGATGAAGAGCTCTGGGGTGATTCTAGGGCCCTGAGGCCCAGGCGGGGTCTGGAAGGTAGATCTCTAGTAGTAGCTAGACAAGCTGAGCAGCCATCCATACAAGACTGGGCTGTGTCTGTCCAGCCCATGAATGCTTCCTGGATGGAAATGCTGGCTGAGTAGGGGACTGCTGAAATGAAGCCATGTCTGTCCCTGACTTTTCACACAGGAAGGGTGGAAGAGAGTCTGCATTAGGAATGGGGACCTGTGGTGTATACTGTTCTTCCTGTACCCAAGGTACTTAACTACGAGTGCCATGAGAGTACAGAGGAAAGATTTAAAGAAATCACTTTTGATCTACACCTTGAAGGAGGGGAGAGAACACATCTAGGAGAAACCTTGAATTTTGCTGGATAGTCCTAACGATGATGTGTTTTCCCATGGGGGAGATTGAAAACTTAAGTTTGTTTTCAATCTTAAGTGTACCCAGAATATAGCTCTGAAAATTAAGTAAAAAGGGACGTTTTCCCACTTCTTCTGTAGACAGAGACATTCTGAGGTGGACAGGAACATGGACTGCCCAGCTGCAATCACTCATTAGGCGATTGTGATTCAGCCCAAACAAGTTCAAGTGGTGACCGTGAGTAAGGACTGAAATGCAGAAGCAGGTGATTCAAGTATGCTGGCTCAGGTTCCTGAGCTACGAGGAGCAGCTAGAAGAGGTCATTTGAAAGACATAGACTTTGGAAGTCAGAAATTCTGTGATATGCTCATAGAGAGGGAACAGCAGGCCAGTAGACAGGCAATAGCAAGCCGCCCCCCAACACATACACCCGCCAAGCAAGGTGAGGCCTCAGACCCACCTATAATCCCTCACTGCCCCACAAAACACTGACCCTAGAGCCTCAAAAATCTATGTAGTTCTCATACTTATTCTGGGGTGATACAGGAGTGATCTGCATGAAAAGCACAGATCAATACCTTAGTGGCAAACAGGAACTTCTGTAGACAGTATTGGAAGAGTCATACAAATAATGTAATTAAAATTGTATGCAACTGAATTTAAAAGAAGAAAACAAAGTCGATTGTTTAATGGCTCTATATAGAGTCTACTTTTAGTCCCAAAGCAAAGGATGTTTTCCAACTGTGGCAGAACACCAGTGGCTCCTTCTCAGAATTCTGCACTTGCCCCTGTGGAGTGGTTTGAACACTTGTGCACGGTGCCTTACAGAGGGGAAAGTGAGAACTATCCGTACTTCACTACTACCCATTCGCTCTTGGTATTTCGTTCAGAGAATTACTCGAGGAAGAAACAACTTGGCTTTTGTTTGTAACAGAGCTTTTTCCTAGTATTTCTTGAAATTATTATTTGAACTCAGCACGTATGCACTCACCACAGAACGCTCTGGCCTAGAATTACGTATCTGAACTTATACATGGAAAGGAAAATATCTGAATAGCTTAGAGTCACTGCTGAGTTTCTGCTGGAGCCACACAGCCAGGCTCCCCTGGCCATCGGCCTGCAGGGAAACAGGCGCACCTGCTCACCCACTTTCTCTCAAGGGCTAGACCCAGCACCCTCACGCATCATACTTGAGAAATATGTTCACAAGGCACAGCACAGAGCTGACTATGGACGGCAGTTAGTAAACAAATGGCAGCGCTTTCCTGCATCGTTTCTTTAATCACTTTAACCCTCTGTGTAATAGAAAGCTGGAGGCCAGGGCAATTCAGCCTCTCCTTTTGTCATTTGCCTGCCATAAATATGCACCAGCCTGCATCTGAAAAGCTGAAGGCGGCTGCAAGCTTGCTGGACATTTATCATGCTCTGTTCCCTGCTAACAAGCAAATACTTTAGTTGAATGGGCCATTAGCAATCATTGTCAAATGGAGAATGCAAGGTGCTAGGATGTGACCAGCTTGTAAATTAGGGGGTGTCCCTTCTCTTTGATGAATCTAGACAAATGAGATGGACCTTTTTATATAGATTACTGAATTAAGTTAGAAAGGAAGGTAAAGTAGGTACCGGGTATAGGAGATCTGTGCGCAAGCATTTAAAAATGTTTTTAGTCTATGAAAGCTACTTAGTAATAACTATAGTAATCCTCATAGTGATGAGAAGACAGCAGCAAACGTAACGTCTCTGTAGCCGCACATATAAAGTCAAGTCAGCAGTCTGAGAACTAGGAACAAAGTTAACTAAATGGGTCTAAAGTAGACTATTTAGGATTTAGAGAGAGTCTTTATCAGACACCCTCAGAAGCAAAAGTCTAGAAGGCCTCAGGCTGCTGTAAATAAACAGCCCTTTGTAAAAACACACCCAAGATCCACTCCACCAAGACAGTCAGACCCGGGGGTGGCAGCCTGCAGGACTTGCAGAGTCTTAGAGTTCCTGAAGAGATGCTGACACTTTTCTCTAATGCCAAATGGAAGGCAATAAAGCCAATATTTCCTTTCTGGCTTGACCCAACGGTGGATGTCACTCTGCATGTCACACAATCATGGAACCCATGGTTTGTCTTGTTTAATGACTAAAGTGGCAGTGTGGCAGCAAAGACAAAAAGCCCAGTCCACTTGCCAAGCTGCTCAGGACAGAGGGGGAAAAGAGTCAAGAGGGCAGAGAGTTTTGTTTTTAATTTAAAAGCTGGGCAACACTGTCCTTTTTATAATAGTGTGATTTACACCAAGGACCATATCCCATCCAGCTCAAAAGTGACAATACACATTTTCTAGATAGAGTTCACAGTTTTTGACATCTGAGAGGTATTAATTTGAATTTAAACTAAAGCCCTACTTTAAAAGATGTCTCAGCCGTTTCTTTACCAGGGTGCAGAGAGACAAACTCCCAGACGCGTTGCTGGGAGAAAGAGGGGCCAAGGGCCGTGTTGACGTGTGCCTCTCTGAGAGATGGCAGCATCAAAAGGCCTCTGTTTTCTTTTCAGATAACCCAGCCCTACCTATCCCTCCTGGTCTCCACTGCTGCCCAGCAGGGCCCTGCCTGAAGCCCCAATGGATGAAGGAGAGGACCAACTGCGAAGTGCGGCTAATCCTTCAGGATGGCTGGGCTGCCAGGCCAGGAGTTAAGAAGGAAAATCTTCCAGGCCCTAACGACTGCAGTGATCTGAAGTTTTAATCAGCCCCAATCTCAATCTATAAAAAAAGGCAGTCAATGAAACCTACCTTGGCCATATTATCCTCCACCAATGAGCAAGAACTGAGCAGCTTTTCTTTGCGGCTCCAGCCACCCCAGACCACAAGCGGAGCTTTCATAGTTTGTAATCCCAGTTTCCAAGCCTGTGTGGCTCTCACATAATACCCAACAGCCCCGAGCAAGGGCCTGTGCTCTGCACCCTTTCAGAGACGTGTCATTTCTAACATCAAGCTCATCTATATGTTGCCATGGCTTCCCCTTTATCTGCCTTTACATCTCATGAACTGCATGGATTTACCACATTATTTTTATCTGAAAGACAGAAAATGGTGGTTTTATTGCCATACAATCAGATTACTGCTGCTAGTTTCTCTAGGCCTTTTTACCATACTTCAATCAAAAGGGATCAGTTTCTTTATGCTCTGCCCTTGATTTACATTACATCTGTAAAGACCTAGTCTGGGTTGTAATCCCCTTATTAACTATGACCAGGGTTGATTTGCCTAAAAATAAAAGCAAATTGTGTCAGACCCTTTCACTTTGTTTTTGATTCGGAACTACAAAATGGATTACTAAAGAAATCTTCAGAGTTCACACGGCTGGGACAGTGCTGAATTTAAAATGAGAATTAAACAAGTTAAACAGGGGAGCCATGTCAACGGCTTCCATTTTCCATCATGGGAGAAGGGCTGAATTGCTGATGTCTTTGTATTCTTTGGCTTTATAGAGACAATGAAGCCACAGGAGTTTTTCCAAGCTGTTCGGAACATGTCCCATTTGCTATCCTTCCTTCTTTGCTGTTCTTATTTCTCCCCCAGCTCCATTCTAATTCCCCCCTTGAAGGGAAGGGGGGCAGCTCTTCCCTGAAAGAGCTAATTCCTGACTAGAAGCTTATAGTTCTATGGGTCCTGCATATTTTAATCAAAATATTTTAAACAGTTGAACACTCCTCTTTAAGGCTCTCCTCCACCACACAAAGGGTGAGCTCATAAGCAAATCTATGTAGATGTATAATAAGTGACCTGAAAAACAGGTTCTTTATGTCAGCAGCAAAAGAAGGTAGAGATTAGGCAAGACATGAGGGCCATTTTAATCATCTTTCCTACAAGAGCACTTCTTTTTGTCCAATTTGCAATTAAATGTTTTAAGAGAAAAAAAAATTCTATAAAATGTTAAAGAAAATCTTTCCTAAGAAATGTTTTCATTGGGGTCTACCATCTGTATTTCCTTCTCTCTGCCACTCCCATTGCTGTGACGCACCACCGCAGTCATATTAGGTGGGCTCACTGTGAAATGTAGCTCCCAGTTAGGTGTCATATGAAGTTCTGCAAGCGACCTGAAATATTCAGTGCAAGACAAGATGGCGAGGTTCAGTTGCTCCATTGACAAGGTCCCTCTGAAGGCAGTTACGCTGCTGATCCACCAGGCAAGGGGGTTAGCTCAGTAAGTGCACACACAGGAGGCTTGGGGTAGTTAATATAAATATACAATTGCTCTTCCGCTGCTAACTCTACCGGCAAACCAAGCATCCCAACATGTAGTTTTAGGTTGTCTCCAGGTGATGGCTAATTCACCTGAACTCATACTTTATTTAGCTCAAGGGTCAGAAACATTAAGGAATGTTGGCATCATTTGCATTTCTTTGCATCAGTAGGACAAGTGTCAACAGCTATGCTTTTGTGAAAGGTTTAGAACCAAGTGCTTAACAAACCATCTTAACCTCCAGCTTCTGTTTCAGAGGCTGGAAGCTGTAATTGTTGAGGTTAAAAAGTGCAGTCCCGAGACACATGATTCCCAAATAAATTCTCATCTGAATAGAAGGCTACCAACCATGTTGTAAGATATCGCTTTAGCTCTGTCTTTGTGCTCGGCCTGGCTCAGTTGTCCTGTGAAACAACGACAGTCCATTACCTACAGTTTATCATCCTGACAAAACGTGAGGAATGTGGATGTGAAAGCACTCACAATTCCACCCCTGGTGCTTTGTGCTTTTTTCTCTCTATATTAAAACCGACAAGATTAACCCACACGCAAACTGTGGAGCATAGTTCAAGGGGCTATTCAATCAGTGCTGAATGTGCATTTGTTTACCTACAAAAATAAGAATTTCAGACACAATGGAAGGCAGGCTGGCGTATATATGTTTTTGAATGGGCTGTTTAAACAGCACAATCCATTGTAGTTTATTTTATCAATCTGGCAGCTCTGTATTTATTCAGAGCCTGACTGGGGTGAGGCCCGTGTATTATAGGTTATCTGGATATTATCCAGCCATTCTTTTGTATCAAGTCAATCAATATTAGGAATTCAGCATTATGTAGAAGGAAAATTAATGAGAAAAGCAAATGCTTTATTAAGTAACTAGTTTGTGATGCATGGGGAATAGCAACTCTAGACATAATAAATTAATCTTCTACTGAAATTTGCAACAATGTAATTCATTCTAGAATACCATACCAGTATAGATTTGCTCACCTTAAAGTGAAATTGATTTTTTTAAAAACTAACTATTTTATTTTAGCAAAAAGAAAAAAGTTCCACTGAAATATTAATTAGAAATGGAAGCTAGGTTTTGCTGTTCTCCCCATTAAAAAAAAAAAAAAAAAGTTGAAAGGATCTAAATGTTACCAGAACCTATTGATGCCATGTGAATAATCTAACAGGCAGCCACTAATGTTTCAGTACACAGAACTTTTTTGGATTATTACAGAAACTCTCAGGATGGAAGCAGAGACAATGTTATTAAAGTAGTTATGGAGACGCTGAATTTGCAAAGGGTTTTCTGGACCTGTATGCAAACAGCTGTTGTCTGCTCTCTGGGTATACCACCTGCTAAAAAACTGACCTCCAGATGAAACAAATCTAATTGCTGATGGTTGCTTCGTTACAAATGAATTGTTTCACAGTTCAGATACAGTGATGTGAAACTTGGATGCCTTTGATTACCTTGTGCTACATTATATTTACTGCTTGAAACTTTTCCCTGGAAATAAAAATGCAACTTCTCCAAGTGAAGCAAGTCCCTGGCACCATGGTGAGTTTATACAGCCTCAAACTCAAGAATGGCTCTTTCATATTGTCCCCCAGGAAGATATCTTTCTGGTCTTTCAAGCTAGCATTCAGTTGCATACTTTCCAAAAGTAGATATTTTTCAGAGAAACCTTATCCAGTCCTCCAGGCAAGCCATTATCCAGGGATTTAGAAAGAAATCTCACTTCGGAGGGCTGGGAGCAATCACACCCACGCAGCAGCAGCAGCAGCAGCAGCAGCAGCAGCAGCTCAGGGAGGTGGCTTCTCCAAAACGCAGGCCCCTAGCAGGTCTCCCAGTCTGTGGCCACAGCTCGGGAAAAACAGACTTAAAGCTCAGGCCGGGGAGTGACTATCAGTCACCTTCCTCCTCCAACATATTGAGAAAATATTACCATTTCAACCTTGGATGGGAATAATCCTTGTCCCCCACTCAGTAGGCATTTCTAATCCTTCTCCCAGATACACACAAACTATTGGTTAGATACTGAGAGCTGACCGCTGAAGGAGTTAAGTGTAATTTTTTCAACTCGACTTAAATATATTAAATGCGGATAGAAAGACAGAAAGAAAAAGAATCAGCCCCAAAGAGAGCCCTGAGTGAAAGTGGAAAGTGGAGCGGAGCAGGCGGCCTGGGGGAGGGGCGCGGCCGACCCGCGAGCATTCGGCATGGAAGAGTGACCTCTGTAGGCACAGAGCGAGCAGGGCCCGGCCGCGCCCGGACTCGGGCCGCTACTGCACGCAGGTCCCAGCCAGGCGCCTTCCGGCACCACCTGGTGCCTCAGGATTCGTTCTCCTGGTAAAGATGCCACCGCCAGTACAGCAAATGTCATATCTTACTTTAAAAAATTAAAAACAAAACTACAAGGTCAGACTACATGGAAGGAGGCTGCATTAAGCAACTTTTAAATATGAGCAGTGTTTGAAAGTACCATCCATCGAACAGCGGGCAAGAAATTGCTGTTTAAAGCTAGTTATAAATGCAATGTTTTGACCATTTAGTGGGAGCATTTGTGGCTAACATGTTGGCAATTCGAAATTCACATTTTCAAAGAGAGAGGATACATTTCTTTAATAAAGATGTAATTTCTAAATCAATCTCCTTTCTCTTTACTCCTAATTCCATGCACCATTTGCACAACTTCAAATACGCCATTGATTGTGCTTCTGATTTCAAATATTTTCTCCAAAAACTAGGCAATGTCTCCATACTTTCCCCAAGTTTCCCAGGGCTAAAATTCCAAGATTCTATAAAACACTTTTTGGCTTTGATTCGAAATATATCCCGAGAATGAGGTGAAATGCAGCACCGAATGCCCAGATGACTGCGAGTGTAGTCATATACATATATGGAGGGAAAGCATTTTCTAAATTCTGAATATACCCTGATAGCTCAAACTGAAAGTTACTCTCCACAGGCCTGATTTTCTCTAGGCTGTGTTTGATAAAAGCCAAGTCTGATCCAAAGAATCCTATTTCGACCCAGGGCCTCTAAAGGCGAAGGCTTCTGGAGAAGTGTCGACTGGGCAGGGCCCTAAGCTTTTGCAGAATTTGCGAAATTAAGCCGCTACTGGGACCTCACAGAGTTCTGGGCCATCGGTATATATAAATGAAGGGAGAAGTGACGTGCGGAGGGCCCTTTGGAGCAAATCTAAGGCCCCTCTCCCCAAGCGGAAAAGAGAGGGCTCGCTGCCTGAGTTCTCCTGCCGGAGCAAGAGAACTCCCCGCCGCACCCTCGGCTGCTAGTGGGGAGCCGAGGCACACGGGCTCCTGGACGCTGCGGGAAGCTCAGCAACCCGGTCTTCCCTCTCCAAGGCTGTACTCCTCTGCCCTAGACCTACAGGCCCCTTAGCCCTCCAGCCCGCGGCGCCCGGGCCCGCAGCGCCAGCGCTCCTTGCAAGCGCAGCATCTCCGCCGGTCTCCGGAGCCCGCCAGTCGCAGCGCGTTGGTCTGCCCTGTTTGTGGACACTTCCTTCGTCCTCGAAAAGAAGTGAGTTCAGGTATCGCCATCTGACACCTTCCCAGACGAGCCACCTGAGCCGCCAGGGGCTTTAGCACCCTGAAGCGTTTAGGAGAGGAAAAGAGGGAGAATGCGCCTTTTGGAGACGGCGCTCGGGCTGAAAAGCACAGCTAGTCTCCACCTAGTGAAATGTGGCAGGGTGGGTGTGGGGAACAGGAGACCCGGGTTCCAGATACAAGCTCCGAGGCTCAGCAGGCCCACCCCTCCTCCCGCCGGGAGGGCGCAGCGGACCCCGGGAAGGGAATCGAGGGGGATCGCGGACGCCACTTACTTGGAGTTCGAGGAATTCCAATAGATAGGCTCTAAAACTATCGATCTGGAAATTGCAGTTCTGCATAAAACCATCAAAACTCCCCAGCAGTACTTCCACACGGAGTCCCTTCTCACGGCCATGGCCAAGCCGCTCCCAGCTCCGCGCACTCCTGACGCGAAGAGACTGGATTCGGGGCGGGATCCCCAATTCTCCGGGGTAGACGAGAAGGAAGACCACAAGCGCCTGGAGGCAGCTCTGGGGCGCGCCGAGCAGCTCCAACAGTCGCCGAGGCCAGATGCGCTTGCCCTCCGAGGCCCTCAGGGCGCGGGCTGGGATCGCTCGCGCGGGGCGCGGCGGCGCGGCGGGCTCGGGGCTCCGGGGCGCCGCGCCGGACGCAGCTCCGACGGCCGGCTCCTGTGCGGCTCCAGGGTGCCAGGCCAGCCGCGGCGGGCGGGCAGGCGGGCGGAGGGAGGAAAGGAGCGCTGGGCCGGGACAAAGGCCAGAAGCGGAGAGACGGTGCGGGCCGGCGGGCACAGCGTCCCGAGCAGGGCCGCCTCTGACTATAGATCCAGGGGAGCGGGCAGCAGCCCGAGCGCGCGGGCGCCGCGTCGGCGCGGTTCCATGTCCCGGAGCGCGGAGTGGAGAAGGGCGCCTCCCGGCGCGCAGGAGCCTCCTCAGTCCTCGCAGCTCGCGGCCCGAGGAGCAAGTAGAAGGGATCTCGGTCTCTGCCGCGGGCGCCGTACGCGCGCGGGCCTTTGTGTTCGGGGAGGGCGCCGGGACCGACTCCGCGCGCAGATCCTCGCTCCGGCCGGCGCCGCCGTCCCCGCCGAGGAGAGTCAGCGCGGCCCGCGCGCTGTCAGAGAGCTATAAACACCGGGCCCCGCCCCGCGACGCGCAACCCATTGGCCCGCTTTGCAGCAGCGGTGCGATGATTGGGTAGTCGGCCCGTCTGTTCGCCACCCCCGCCCGACATTGGGCGCCGCGAGGCGGGGCGCCAGCTGACAGGTGAGCCCCGCCCCCGACCCCCGAGCTGAGAGCTGCGAGGCCGACCAGTACCTAGGAGAAGTGGCCCGGTGTGTGCACCGGGCGCCCCTAGAGCGGCGGGAGGGCCTCCCAGGCGTGGTGGGAACGTCGAAATGGACACTGCCGAGGGGGAGTGGGCGATCGTGACGGGCCACCTGTCCCCAAGCCCGGCTGCCCTCTGGCCTTTGTCGCCGCGCCCAACAGCACGCCTCCATTGCCTGGCAAGTGTCCTAACTTCTACTGAAAGGCAAAGCTTTCACTTAGGCGGGGCTGAAGGCGCTGGCTTTCCTTTTGGGTTTTACTTAAAACGAAACGTTTCCTTCTGTGTAGGGCTAACACACCGCACACGCGCGCATACAGTTCCCTGGCTCCCTAAACAGTCAACTCGGGTCCGACCTAAGTCAACAGCGTCGAGAAATGCGAAATGATTCCGGGGGACGCGGGGCCGGAATTTGCAACGTATAATTAGGTCGAGATGTCTGTACCTCCCACTCTCCCCTGCACTTTCCTTGCGGACGTCTCCCTTCCGTTCCTCACTTTCCGGGAAAATAGCACCTCCTAGGCTCTGCCTGCAAATGTCACTACTACAGGACTTTCTCCTACTAGCTTCAGGGAGAGGCTCCTGCTGCCCAAGGTTACCAGGAAGTCAGCAGGTGACGCGTGCATATTTCCGCGTGTGATGTACAAGTCAACGCCAGTATCTCTTATTCAGAGTCTAAAACAGCAAAATGGAGAAGTGAAAGGAATTCTACGTTATATTGATGATCGGTTAACTGCTAGCCCAAAGAACGGCTTTGCAGAGCTCCACATATGACTTCCACGGATCCACAGCGCCCACTAGCGCCCAGTTTTACTTCTCTGCATCTTTGGAGCACACGTCGACCTACCCGGAACCAGTAGCTAATCAAGTCAGAAAGCCCAAAATAGGATCTTTTAAAATGCCTAGCAGCATGGAGAACAATCCAAAAATAAGGCACAGATCAAATGTACAGTTCATAGTTTAACAAAAATTAAACAATAAAATATGCTGTATAACCAATTTTATGTTTTTAAATGCTGTCCCTGCCAGAATTTTTTCCAAGGAAGAAACCAGACATATTCCCAAAATTTTCACTAAGCTACATTAAGAGAAGATATTATGTTAAGACACCTTATTTAGTTGCTTATTAGTTTTTTAAATACACTCCATATAACAATCTGGGGATTTTCAGAGTGCCATGGTTTTTGAAGCAATAACATAAGTTAATGCATACTTCACCTGGAGTGTGTTAAATTTCTGAAGACTAATTTGTTAGGATAAAACACACCAAGGTGTGCAAACAAATCTTTGAAGAGAAAACGTTTCGTTTTAAATAAGACTTCAATTTAAGAAAATACATTTTTTAAAAGTCTCAACAGGGGCTGGGGTTGTGGCTAAGCGATACAGAGCGCTTGCTCGTATGTGTGAAGCACTGGATTTGATCCTCAGCACCACATAAAAATAAACAAGCAAAATAAAGGAATTAAAAAAAAAAACCTCTCAACAATGATACAATTTGAACTTACTGGCCCATTACCAGGAAGACTAAAAAGACAGGAAAAGGCAGGCACAATTACTCAAACTCCATGAAGATAGTAAAAATGAACTCATGTTTAATGCTTTAAGAAATAAGGAATTCATTTAAATCTATGTAACTAGCTGAATTAATTTTTGAAAGAACTGAGTACCTTTCACATTTAGCAAACTTACACTGTGAAATTTAAGCTGTGACCTCCTTCATATCCTTTCTCCAAGTAAGCTAGGAAATAAAGGAAATTTGTATTGTCTAAAAATAACTAAGTTTCCAAAAATACCATCTGGAGTAAATCAGCTATTCTCACATCCAAACCATTTTACTGGGGGAAAATGTAAAATGTAATTATTGATTCTTTAAAAAAAAAATCAGTGCATAGTACACAACCCCAAAGATTGGTATTGTGTAACTTTAAAAGTATGTAAACTTTAAAAAACTTACTTTCAAATTTCAGTAAATATAGATTTTAGAGAATAAATGTAAAGCATCAACAACTACAAACAACTCTGTGATGTAAAAAGTCCACTTTGATTAGATACTTTGTTAACTAAAAACATAACCACAAACCACTTCCATCATACATCATCCCAGGCAAAATGTCATCTTGCCATGTACAAAATACTAGAGAAATTCTAAAGGATGCCAAATCAAGAACCCACATCAGTTTAATCTATTTGCATTTTGACTTCATTTTGCAATTACATTCTTGGTTGTTTTTGAAAATCTCTAATTTTGCCAGGATGTAAAAAGATGAGACCTTATTTCCACAGATGAAGTCACTTCTGTTTCCTGGAGTTATGAAGTTTCAAAAGTCAAACTAATAAAGGCTTGGGGATTTCAAAGATATGGGCAATTTTAAAGTTAATGTAAATCAATGTGTATTACAAAGCAGCAAATACAAACACTGGTAGTTCCAGTTAAAGAAAACGTAATTTACTAATTAATCATATTCTCACCTTCGGTTAACCTTTAAATCCTTGTACTTCTAAATACATAAAACTTCTATAAAAACAAAACCTTATCTAAACAATATTGCAGAAAAATCACTGAGATATTAAGTGTGGTGGTCTAAGCCATAAACTTTTTATTTACATAGACCTCTCCTGAAATTGCACGGTTTCCTGGCATTGTATGTCGTTTCATACAAGTCACTTAACTTTTCAGAACTATGGTAAATCACATTTTGGTCAGTTCTCTCAAAAAAATAAAATCCTTTCTTAAAAAATCAACTTTGGCCAGCCCAGTGGCACACACCAGTTAATCCCAGTGGCTCGGGAAGCTGAGACAGTTTAAAGCCAGACTCAGCAAAAGTGAAGTGCTAAGCAATTCAGTGAGACCCTGTCTCTAAATAAAATACAAAACAGGTGGGGATGTAGCTCAATGGTCAAATGCTAGAGTTCAATCCCTGGTATCAAAGAGGCGGGGGGAATCAAAACTCAACTTTGCCACACAAACCTATCCCATTTATCTGCTTCTGAAATTCAGATTACTAAAGCATCTTAAAATTATAGCCTGCTTCTTTACAGCTGGCAGGAAACCCTACATTAGTCTTCATCAGAATTATTCCCTCTGGCAAGTTTAGTGACATGTCTCTTACTTCTCTGTTAGTGGTCACCTTGTCTCCAGCACAACCTATCTTTTCTTTTACAGCATTTCCATTTGAAAAATAGATACTTGAAAGAATACAGAAATGGCTCCAACTACCTTGGGCACCTAGCATAAAACCTCATTTCCTTATTTGCAAAGAGAGGTTTGGAGAACCAGCCAAGCTCCACTTGGCATTAGGTAGTGGTGGAGACAACGGAGCACTTAACAGCTCGCTCTGCAGGGTTTCCAGTGTATTGGTTACTTTGGTATCTTATTCTTTATGGACTGATACAGACATTCTACATGAAAATTCCAAGTTAAATGCTACTATTGTAAATACATAAGGGGAATTACTGAGGACCGTGATGAGGTAATAATGGATCTTCTATTTTAGGCCCAAACCCCCTTCTCAACCCTTGTCCTCCTTTGTAGGGGAGTTTGACAACTCAAGTTACATATTCTTTATTATACCTATTTAAAGCCTAGAAAATGAGGGAAAGAAACATTCAAATGTATAGTTATTAATCTCATTTTATTTAAACCCTAATAACTCAAGTTCAGTATCAAGTTTTAATAATCTTAGAAAATATACTACCACTATAACACATACATGCATAACTTTGGATGCTTTATAGTGAAATTGTTGGAACATTGCAGATATTACTTTCTACTGGCTCAGAGAAGTACTCCCACATCCTCTGATCAACCACTGGATAAGGGCGCAAAAATTATAAATTCAATAAGGTATGAAACAACATATCACTGACTTGGGGGGCACTCTACTAGATGTAAAAACAAACAGATTTCCATTACTTTCTAGGATCAGAGTAAAGTTCCAAAGAAATACTCTGTAGTGTAGGAGGATGGTTCACACACACCCTAGAGTTCTCTGCACTTCCCCTTCCCTTGTGGTTCTTCAAACCATTTACTCTAATAACTGTAAGAATATATAAGAATATATAAGGCAATGAAATCTGATTACCATAAGTAATGGTAAATCAGCTTCAAAATGTATAGTGCAGTCTGTAAGAAATGCAAATCTACATTACTACATCCCTGGATTCTCCCTCTTCATGGACAATTGAATTCAAAATGAGCACTTAAAAAAATAGCAAAGGATTCAAGACCATTGTTAAAAGGCAGTTTAATCAATGGTTGATGGAAGATAAAGACCTACTGCTTGGACCTTAACTGACTCTCTATTTCTAATCTGAGGTCCTTCTTTTACCTTCCATACTCCTAGGTCCTTTCATTAACCAGTAACAGATCTAGTGTTTATAGAGAATTGACAAGACTCTCCTACAGGGGATGGATTTCCCAAAATTGGATGGTCTGTCTTCAGCATTTCTCATAGCCAGAAATGCAAAACACATAGATGGTAATGGGTATAATGGAGTGAAAAATAGAGACACCTGAAACACAAGTTCTAAGAGTTGATAGTTTGAGAAAATGTAGTTAAGTGACAAACTGAGAATCCTTAATATGAGGTATTAGAAATGATAAGCAAAATTAACTACAGGATTCTGTTTATTTTATTTCAGAATATTATAAAGAAATATAAAGTCATTCAAAATTCCTAAAGCAAGGCTTTATCTAGGAATTATGGCAATAAAAAATAATTAAGGAAAAAAAAAATCAAGCAAGCTATGGACATACTAACCCAATTAAATAAATAAGGAGAGGCCAGAATCAGTTTAATATGCTAACTCTTACAGAGAACCTGAGGTCATAAGTCAAACTACAAGCCCCTTACCCTACTAAAGCATTAAAGAGTACTCACACCAAGCTAATTTAAAGGTTTAGTTTATACAATTGATAATTCTGCAAACTCCACAATATAAATGGCAATAACTACATGTTTTAAATACTGTAATAAAAAATAAACAGTCATTGGTTATTCTGTAATGCAATAAGAATTAATAACCTAAGAAAACAAATTGTGAATAAAGGCATATTTAATAAATTAGGGAACATCTGAACTAATGGATTAGGGGGAAAATTTAACTTTTATAGTATGTACACAAAGGCAAGGGAAACAAATGAAGAAAAACAAATTACTACATTATTGCAGCACAGAAAAGATTGGGTGTATATTATTAACAATTACAATCTCTTTCCTGTAGCCTGGCAGAGAACAGAAGTCAAGCACAGGGACAATTTCATCTCTCAAGTGAGTCTCCAACAGCAAGTAGATACGGCAATTTCATTAAGTGACTTACTGTTATTTCACACAATACGTGGCAGTAAGAAACTTAAAAAAGGATTAAAAGGCACGCATACGCTGATTTCAAATATTTTAAGTTCAGGCTACTCTCTTCAGATACAATGTTTAAAACACTAGTATAGCAAAAACAATTTTTAAATAAACATTTCCAAAAACTTGAATACACAACTTAGGAACAGTGAATCTGCATCAAAAAAAAGTTACAATAAAAAAAAAGTGTCAGAATCATAAAATAATCACAGCTAATTTATATTAGAGATAAGAAAAACTTGTAGGTAACCTATTTGTTAGGGAAATAAAGTGAATGTTTGATTTTAGAATAACAGGTATCATGTTTATTAAAAGTTCTCACTACAATTCATGCCTACTTAAAATTCTATCTTTAGAGATATTTAAGCTGATTTTATTATTCCTTACCACAATTAGACTCATTGAAGAGCTCAAAATAAAGCAATAGCATTTTTCTTAGCATGCACACACTATAAAATAATCTACCATTTAGTCATCTCATTAACTTGTTTCCAAAATTTAAAGAATGATCAAACTGTCTTGAAAATACTGGGGAACATTTTCTCTAGTGTGACATGTTTATGCATCGCAAGTAGCATTTTTATATCCATATCCTTTTCTTGAATAAACATTTTAACACCAGTAGACTTAAACATATATAAGGATGAGGCAGATTCTAGTGTATAAGATGGAAGTCATCCATAAGGTTCCACGTGCAAAACACAAAGCCGAAGTCAAAAAGGAAAAACGAAAAATCAAAACAACAATCAAAAAACCCATCAAACAAAAACCTTATATAAAAGTTTAAAGGTGTTCGTCCAAAAAATAAACATGCAAGGATGATTTGACTACTTTAGCCTTTTTGAATGTTCAAAGCTAAGTCCTTTCTGATGGCCCCCTTTTGAAAATGATCTAATATTCCATAAATTTTTAGATGCATTTTTCTTGTCTTTATTAAGTATAATTTGTGGTGACAATACTTGTTTCCTAAAACAGAGGCACAGGTTTAAGGAGTTAAATCTCCTTCTAGGTGTTGTTAAGTCTTCTTAAAGGTAATATTTGATGTCATAAGTGCTCTATCAGCATAAAGTAGGTATTTGTAAAAATAGCCATTAAACTATTTCACAAGTATATTTAATGGACATATAAACCCTATGCTAAAAATATAAATGAGGAAGTATAGCATAGTTCTAAGACTTATATTGTTGACCATCAAAAAGTAAACCACCCTCTTTTTAAGACTTAACAAAACTTTAAAAAAAATTGCTTAAACATATGAATTTAAGACTTTACTTTATTCAGCAAAATCATTTATTTACACAATGGGGAATGCTGGTTTGATTTTGTCAATGAAATAAAAACAAACTGAACAGAGACAATACTGAACTGTATATATATATGTATATATATATTTTGTATCAGAGTTGACCAACTGTTTCCTTACCTGTATCGGGAACATCAAGAGCAACAGTATCACAAGGACACTGGTTTAACAATACACCACACAGGTCCAGTAATACCCTGGGAATTTTCCAATGCAATTACCAACTTTTTCTTTTTTTATAAAGATATAAAAAAACAAAAAGTCAGCGAAACCAGCATTATGATGTAATAAACAGAGTATAACCCTGAAGTCAGTGGGTCAGTAAAAACCTTATCAGACCATGTAGTTACAAAGTGATCTGCTCTTCTTCAGACCACAATTCAGAATCCAAACAGGTGAAAAAATATCACTTTTTAGAAGATAGCAATGATCTGATAAGGATTTGACTTAATGGAAGTTAAGGGGGAAAAAATAAAAATAAAAGGGATTGCAGAGCATAGCCCCTATTAGAACAAGCTAACTTTCCAGATTTTCCAAATTTAAAAAAAAAAACAAAAACAAAATTTAAAAAAAAAAAAAAAACACTTCAACATGAAGCTACCATACAAAGTTTTTCCATGTTTCTTTGTAAAAAGTTCAGAGTTTGCAATTTAATCCTGGGTTTTTAATGAGAAGGACAGTTTTGGCCTGGACTTCCCCTTGCCCAGGATAATTTTTTGTTCTTCTTTTTGTTGACGTTGTCGTTCTTGTTCTAGTTTCATCCTTTCCTCATGAATCTTTCTTTGCTCTTCAACAATTCTCAACTGTTCTTCAGCCTGTAAATTAAAAGAAAAATTAGACCTATAAATTTCCACGCTTTTACTAATATTTTGTCTATCAAAGTGACAACTGACGATCAATAAAACATTCGAGAGCATGTTTCTCAAAGTATACCTATCACACATTAGATGATAAAAGAAAAAGTGATGAAATAGAACTCTTCATTATTCCTGCATTTTCTCTATTTCACATTTTATGAACAACAACAAAACTGTAGGAAAACACATTTTGAAAATGGAAAGAAATTTCTACAAATCATCTTTAGTGTAGATTTTCTTTTACTTATCTATGAATTATTAACCAAAACTATCAATTATAAATCAAGGCAGGTTTTTATTACCTACTGGTTACTATATTCATAATTAGAAAAGTATACAATAAATGATATGAAAAATCCCCACTGGGGCTACACTGTGTTGTTGATATGCAACCAAGTAATACTATAGACATAATTTCCTAGAGAGAAAAAAATTAGTAAACTTAGTGAACTAAAAATGCTATCTAATTTCAAATGCACAGTGATTTAAGTAACTCTTGCAGTGCCTTCAACCCCTTCAATCTCAAGCAAAGAATTTCCTGTATTCTCCTACAGGTTTCCTCTCTTTAACAAGAAAATTCCAGCCACTGTCATAAACTTCTTATTAAATCCTTCCTTCCTACTTCCACATCCAATTCCTCAATTCTAAACCAGGCATACTATTACTCCTCCTTCCCCTAAGACACTATGCAATGATTAGGGAATAATTTTGGATGTCACAAATGGAGATGATTACTTGCACCTGGGGGGTAGAACTCATGAACAATGCTAGACATCCTATAATGCAAAAGATAGAATCCCACAATCAATACCAAGGGTTAACAGTGCTACCATGAGAGCCTGTTTTTAACCCCTGAATTTTGGATCCATCACCCATGTGTCCTTTTTTCCCTCTGATCTTGATTTTTTAAAATTATTCACTGCATCCTGTGAGCTCCCTTCAATTTTCATTCAATCATTTTAAGTCTTTACTTCTATTTCCATTATTCTATTGAAACTATTCTCAAGATGGTCAATAACAATATATCCAGTGATCTTTCTCTTTATTTGAATAAATTATTTAAGTATTTTAAAAATGCTCTCTCCTACATATTCTCTAATACAAAACACTAGGTTCTCCACTGGATCACGCATTTTGTCTCTACTTTCTTTTAAAAAATAAAACATAATGTGACTAGACTGAAGGACTGTTGGCAGATAATAGCTTCTGGGATGCAAAAATGCTAAAATTTTATCTTATGGATACGCAAAACAGAAAGAAAAAAAAAGCATCTCCTAAGTATGATAATACAAAAAGGTTTAAGACAATGCAGGGAAGACTAAAAGGCAGAAGAAAGATGATGGAACAGATCTACTATAGTTAAGTCAGGTTAGAGAGAAATAAGCAAAGATCGGGATGAAATGAGCAAGGCCCTGGTAGCTGGGTCAGGTGGAAAATCCAAGAGAGATATAACATAATCTTTTCTCTCTCTGATCTTTTTTCTAAGCTACAATTACAGGACACAGAGTCCCAATGGTCCTTTCAAAATTCAACATGCTCAAACATATAAATTTTTCTATCTGCTGTTCTAATTCTACGGATTTCTTTTGCCTCCTTCTTTCCTGAAAACAACTAGTCATTAAGTCTGCTTAATGCTTCTTTTACATTCTCTCTGGTCTGAGAGTTTATGCTTGTTTCCATTGCCAACATACAAATTCAGGGTCACACATCTCTTGCACACCTAAAACAATATGCCTGTTTTCAGTGTGTCTTTTAATCTATCCTACAGATAATGTGACTAGACTTGCTTTTCTTTACCATTCCTCTCTTGCTCTCAAATTTCCAATGATTTTCCCACTGTCTACAGAACATAGCTAGTGTTTCTAAATCACGTTTCTATAAGCCTTAAAACTTACACTAGGATTGGGTATAGCTCAGTTGGTAGAGTGCTTGCCTCGAAAGCACAAGATGCTGGGTTCAATCCCTTGCAACACACACACACTCACCCCAACAACAAAACCTTACACTAAAATTCTACTTGTACATTAGAATCTATCTCAAATCACTAATCTTCCTTAGATTTTCCATGACAATTACAACAAAAAATTATATTTCTATTCTTTAGCTAACTCATATGCCAATTGCGTTATTCAGTTTTAATAAATCATCACACATTTAGGATAAAAAAGTGTGTACTACTGAATAAAAGTGTGTTGCGTGTGTTTTAGGAAATCACTGTCAATATAAAACACCCAAGCTCATTTTTCCCTAAAAATCCAATTCTGCCCTAGAAAAGCATATTGGAACCCTGGGGAGTGAGGGTGAAAGGGCAAAAAGAAAGAACATTATAACCTCAACCTGAGATTAGAATTAGAATTACAGAGATACCATCTTTGACCCTACCAAACTGACAGAAATCCAAAAGCATGAAAACATTTTCTATCTTAACAAAGTGCACTTTGATCCCCATCAAAATTGTACCCTTTGCAATACTGTAACCCAATGATTTCATTTTCTGGAATTTATAAGTATGCTTGCACACATGCAAAACTAATAATTTGATAAGGTTATATATTGTAACATAGTTCATAAAAGGAAAAGACTAGAAATAAATCCAAATATTTAGCAATTAAGCACTGACATTAAATAAGATATAAAAAGATCTATAAAAAAAAAAACTAAAAAAAGCCTCCACATTCTGAAACAGAACAAGAATATGCTATTACAGGATAAAAGTAAACTGCCAAATAGCAGAGCATGCATACAGTGTATGCTACCTTCATGCAATAAATAAACATATATTTACCTCTGACATGCATTTTAAAAATTCTAAACAAAAAACATAATTGAATGTTTTAGGAGATGGGAATAAGAAGTGGGCAGATCAGGGGAAAGATACAGGAACTTTATTGTATATTTTTCTTTAAAAGTCATGCGAACCATGTGACTATATAATCAAAAAATTGAAACAAAAATTATAAAGTAAAGCAATTCCATGGAAAAATCATAGTGCACTGAAGTTACCTTTACACCACAAATAATCAAGTCTCATTTTTGTTTAGGTCTACAAATATAAAAGATGTAAGTACGATTGTAGAGTAGAGCTATAATTTCTCTGGGACCATGTATCTCAATAGAAGTTAATTCCCAGTGCTAATAATATAGCACCAATTAGAAGTACTTAGTAATGTAATAAAGTTTTTGTGGCTGGGTGTTGTGGCACACACGCCTATAATCCCAGTAGCTCAGGAGGCTGAGGCAGGAGGATCACAAGTTCCAAGTCAGTCTCAGCAAATTAGTGAGACCCTATCTCAAAATGACAAAATAAAAAAGGGCTGGGGATGTGGTAAGTGGTTAAGTGCCCCTGGGTTTGATCCCTAATACGCCCCCCTCAAAAAAAGTGTTTTTCTGTCCATCCTTTGGTAAATTAAGTACCCTTGCTAGGTCTTTTTCTAAACCCTAACCTCCCTCCAATTAACTTCTTCCTTCCTGACTGACTCAATCTAGCAGAAAGCATCCATTGTTCTCACCTCTTCTTTTGTTTCACATTTATGCAGAAAACAAGAGTGTATGCATGGGGGTAAGGAACAATACAAAGTTACAAGGATAAAGTGGTGAACATCTTGGAAGTCAAGGAGAAACTTAAGGCCTACAACAACACAGCTATTACATTTGGACAGGTCTTCTGCAACCCACCCCAAAAGTGACTGGTAAGAAGGAACATACAGAAACAAAATGTACTGTTATGTTATAGGTAAGGAGCCCTTTTACCCTCCCAGTATCCTATACCTTATCTTTACTCAGAAAATCTAATGATATTATAAAAATTACTCTCATACTTCAATTGCATTGCCTGTAAATTTATTCAAGGTGTTGCCGAACAGTCCCTTTAAGTAAGGACACTGAAAACCACTCACTATTTGATATATACACAGACCTGAAATCTTATAGAATGTTAAAAAAAACAACCCAAAGAGAGATATTTGTTATGAAGAGTAATTACACCAAAAAATAACACCAAAAAAAATTAAAAAGTAAAAAACAGCACAATTAGGAACCATGCCACTACTAAGAAATATGAACTTTGGATGTTTTAAAACTTCCAGAAAACTGGAAATCCATATGCAACAAAATGAAACTGAATCCCTTTCTCTCGCCATGCACAAAAGTTAACTCAAAATGGATCAAGGAGCTTGATATCAAATCAGAGACTCTGCGACTCATAGAAGAAAAAGTTGGCTCCGATCTAGACTGAGGGGTTGGGCTCCAAATTTCTTAACAGGACACCCATAGCACAAGAGTTATAACAAGAATCAACAAATGGGACTTACTTAAACTAAAAAGTTTTTTCTCAGCAAGAGAAACAATAAGAGAGGTAAATAGGGAGCCTACATCATGGGAACAAATTTTTACTCCTCACACTTCAGATAGAGCCCTAACATCCAGAATATACAAAGAACTCAAAAAAATTAGACAATAAGTTAATAAATAACCCAATCAACAAATGGACCAAGGACCTGAACAGACACTTCTCAGAGGAGGACATACAATCAATCAACAAGTACATGAAAAAATGCTCACCATCTCTAACAGTCAGAGAAATGCAAATCAAAACCACCCTAAGATACCATCTTACTCCAGTGAGATTGGCAGCCATTATGAACTCAAACAACAAGTGCTGGCGAGGATGTGGGGAAAAGGGTACACTTGTACATTGCTGGTGAGACTGCAAATTGGTGCGGCCAATTTGGAAAGCAGTATGGAGATTCATTGAAAAGCTGGGAATAGAACCACCATTTGACCCAGCTATTGCCCTTCTTGGACTATTCCCTAAAGACCTTAAAAGAGCGTGCTATAGGGTCACAGCTATAACAATGTTCATAGCAGCACAATTCACAATAGCTAGACTTTGGAACCAACCTAGATGCCCTTCAATAGATGAATGGATAAAAAAAAAATGTGGCATTTATACACAATGGAGTATTACTCTGCACTAAAAAATGACAAAATCATGGAATTCGCAGGGAAATGTATGGCACTGGAGCAGATTATGCTAAGTGAAGCTAGCCAATCCCTAAAAACTAAATGCCAAATGTCTTCTTTGATATAAGGAGAGCAACTAAGAACAGAACAGAGAGGAAGAGCATGAGAAGATCACTACTAAACAGGGATGAGAGGGGGGAGGGAAAGAGAGAAGGGAAATTGAATGGAAAAGAAAGGAGACCCTCATTGTTACACAAAATTACATTTAAGAAGAAATGAAAGGAAAGGGGGGGGAAAGAGAGAGAAATGAATTACAGTAGATGGGGTAGGGAGAGAAGCCGGGAAGGGAGGGGATGGGAGGGGAGGGAAGGGGAGGAGGGATAGCAGAGGTTAGGAAAGGCAGCAAAATACAACATACACTAGTATGGCAGTAGGTAAAAAAAGTGGATGTGTAACCGATGTGAATCTGCATTATATATATAGGGTAAAAATGGGAGTTCATAATCCGCTTGAATCAAATGTATGAAATATGATATGTCAAGAACTTTGTAATGTTTTGAACAACTAATAAAAAAAATTTTTAAAAAAACCCTTCCAGAACACAAATCCTGATCCACTCTGCTACTTGTAAATTTAATTACTTGATACATCATCTCCTCTATACATTTATGTATCTCACTTTAAATAACAAAAAAATTTTAAAAGAAATTACATGTGATTAGTTCTGACCTTCACAAAACTGAATTAATAAAAAATTTTTAAAGTTTTTCATTTCTAAGGCTAAAAAATTATCATAGAAGGGTAAGACACAAGATTCTCTCCCTTCTTGTGACAATTTAGTAATGATGAGGTTCTCTCCTTATGGTATACAATATTCCCCATCTATCCTTATGTGATATTATTAGCTTCCATACAAAGAGAATTCATGCCATCACATACTCCCTTCTCAATCTACTTTAATTCTTGTTACCTTTCTAATCTTAACCACCCCTCCCCCTTTTTTCTGGGGATTAAACCCAGGGCCTTGTGCATGAAAAGCAGGCCCTCTACCAACTGAGCTATATCCCCAACCCCTTAAACCACTTTTGAAACATCAACCTTGTTATCTCCTGAGATGCCATATTTACTAAAGATAACTGCTTCAAAAGGTAAAAAAGACTGATAATTGAGTTAGGTATGAAATATCAGGGATGAACTCCACTGCCGTAGACCTCCAAAGACAATGCTCTATGATACTGCCAACAGAAATATGGTAACTACAGAATTTCTTTTATCCTGTATGTTCCAAAGTTTCAAACAAAACCTATATCTTCTAGATGTGGCTCTGAATCTTCTGCACCCTAAGATCTCTTTTCTTTGGGGTTAGAAAATTTTGTCTTTGTTATTTATTCCATTTTGTATGCTTCAGTTTTCCTTAAATGCCTGGTAATCTCTTAGTTCTTAGGAATGATTACATCAGAGGGTCTTTCATGGTACTGACAAGCTAACTTTCTTACCCCTTTTGCTACCTGTACATATCCCATTACTTGCTCATTTATGTTTCTAAGAACTGCTACTTTATGAATACAAGACCCCATCTTCTCACTAGCTTTCAATGGCTTATTGTTTCTAGTCTGTCTTTCAAGTCATCCTTCACAATAACATCTAGTTATATTTTAAATTGCTGTCCCCAAATACATTAATCTTTTTCTTTGGGTACCAAGGATTGAATACAGGAATGCTTAACCACTGAGCCATATATCCCCAGCCCTTTTTATTTTGAGACAGGGTCTCACTAAATTGATCAAGGCCTTGCCAAATTGCCTCAGCCCCCCAAACTGTTGGGATTATAGGCATGGGCCACAGCATCCAGCTACATTAAGATATTAAATGAGCTTTAAAAAAAATCATTCTGACTGAAAACTTTCATTTCATACTAAACTATCTGACACATTCAGTGTCATATTTTTCTATCTCTTAAAATGTGTATATTATTAGCTCTCCTCCATTTCAACTTAAATGTTTATTCTACTATAAAATGCCCTGTTCTCCCCCAAATGGTGTTAATCTCATATGGCTGTTACATTAAAAAAAAAAAAAATCAGCACAAACTGGATAGCTTGCAAAGGAAATGTACTGTGGAGATGGTAAGTCTAAAATCAGTATCCCCACAGCAAAATCAAGCTGTTGGCAGGAATACTTTTCTTTCAAAGGCTCTAGTGAAGAATCACCCCCGCTCTTTCCAGCTTCTAACAGAGACCAGAATTTCCCGAATTACAATCATCAAGGCCAATATCCTCAAATCTCTTTGTTGGTCCTCTCATCAACCTTCCCTATATGTGAGGACTTTCTTGGGAGTCTGACAGCCTCCCTTCACCATGTCCTTTCTTTCTACCCCTATCAGTCCAGAGTTGGCAGTGTTTCTACTAATAACATTTTCAGAAACCTTGTTGGTCTTAGTTCATTTACGGCTGCTATAATACTATACCACAGACTGAATAACTGTAAAGAAATGGAATATATATGTTGCAGCTCCAGAGGCCAGGGAGTCCAATGAAGCATCTGATGAAGGCCCTCTTGCTCCATCATAACACAGTGAAGTTATCATGTGACCAGAGAGCATTCTCACCAAAAAGGAAAGACCAAGAGATCATTTTATAATCTGCATTAATCCATTTGTGACAGTGGAGTCCTCGTAGCCTTAACTTCTCTTAAAGTTCTTACCTCCCAATATTATGGCAATTAAATGTCAATATGCATTCTGGAGATGTTCAGATGTTCTTCAACCCAGATCACACAGTAGACAAGAGGGACCTACACAGGTCTTTCCTAGATAATCTCATCCATTACTGGCTTTTACTGAGATGGCAAAGGGACTTAATAAATCACATGCATGGTCTCTTCAGCAACAGCAAAACTATTTCTTGCCAAACCTATGGCTTTCTTTCCAGAGCAAGTTCTACCAGTGACCATCTTTCCTATCTGGATAGACTGAGATTCCCCCCAAAACTGAGTGTTGATTCTTTACAAACTTAGTCCATTCTTTGATCTCCTCTTGTTATTTTATTATGAACAGTAAGAAGCCAGGCTATACTTTCAACACTTAGTATTCTCCTTATAAATTCTGCCTTCTATACAATTGCAAGATATAATTCAGCTAGGTTTTCTATCACAAAAAAAAAGCCTTCTTTTCCCTTAGTTTCCAATAACATGTGCTTGACCAGCTTTTAGCCAAAGCACCTTTAAAGCCCATAGTTTCAAAACCAACAGTTTTTTTAAAGCAATGTATCCATTTTCCATCACATGCCTTAAAATCTTTCCAGCTTCTACCCAATTCCAAAACCACATACATATTTTTAGTTCCAAAAAACAGAAATATATGCTAGAGGCCAGAGTATGGAACTAGTATCACTAGTCTGAAATCAAAGTATCAGCAGAGGCACATTCCTTTTGGAGGCTGAGCCCCTTGCCTAACTCTTCCATCTTCCAGTGGCTCCCAGGACTCCTTGGCTTCTGGCCACATTACACTAAACTTCAAATCTCTCTGCTTTGTCTTTACTTCAACTTCTGCTGTTTTGTATGGTAAAAATACCCTCTTCTCTCTTGAAAAGGTCACGTGATGGCAGCTGAGGTTCACCAAATAATCCAGGATAAACTCCCCACCTCAAGATAATCTCTCACATCTGCAAAGAGTTTCTCCTACACATACACTTTTCTCAGCCAAATAAGGTAATAGTTCATAGATTTCAGGAATTAGAATATAAGTGTCTTTCTTTGGAGAAGAGGACCTTTTTCAGCATACTACACAAACATAAAAGTTTTTGCTCACATTTTTTTCTTAGAACTCCTTACAGAGCTCTCTCTTAATCATAAAGTGAACTGTTTATTTTACACTTAAAAACATGGATATATACACTTTCAAACATCTCTCAAATGGGTGTTCAAAGTGACATAGCACAAGGAAGGGTGAAGGAGAAAACTAACTCAATATTAAAGATACCTATAAATCAAGAACTTATAATTTTCACATATTATAAAATTTCAAAGATACCCGTCTAGTCAAAATTAACCTGTCCTTCTAATCAGCAAGTTATTTATAATTTAATCAAATCTGCCAGTCTGATTCTTAGTTTAGGTATTCACATGTAGATTAATTAAACCCCAGGTCCCACACATTCCTATTTTACTACCACCTCCACCAGGGGAACAAGTTGAGGGTTGTTTTTCCTACTAACACAATCTCCTGCAAGAACATTATTCCACAGCAATATCTAACACCTTTTAAAAAGTCTGCTGCTTCTCTTTCCAAGAGAGAAAAACTGATATACACTTATGAATACTTGGGGTTATACTCAGGCATGTCACAAAAACAAAACCTCTGGAGACTTCAAAAAATTTTAAGTGCTACTACTACTACTACTACTACTAATAATAATAATAATAAACCTTTACTGTATTAGCAATAACTCTTCCAATATTTGAAGAAAGCTGTGCATTGCCAAAGTAAAACCAAGTCACATTTAGATGAGTTATTTGATTTAATGAAACAAGTTATGTGTTATCAGTTGAAATTTTATTTTTTATGGATAGACAAAGCAAATATCTTGATAGAGAATTTGAAACTAAAATGAATAAAAAAAAACTACCCTTGACTAGAGCACTTAATATTGATCTTCATATATTAATTGATAAGCTTAACACATTACTGTCATCCCTGGGTCCAGTTTTTTTATCAGAAGGGTCTATTGAAAAGCTAATCAAGTGTGGCTTGTTAACTGTTTTCCTAATTTTGTGTGATCATGAAAGTGATATACTTGTAGAATATGCAGAAACTGAAAACTACTGAGATGCACTCTAGCATATATATTTCTGTGTCTTAAAATGTACAAATATACTTTTTTCAAAATAATAGTATATTATAGATGTAAGTTTCCTATTTGGCTATTTCCTATTTCCCTGCATCAAATATTTTTTGATTACAGAATAATTCACTGATTATAATTTTGCTAATAACCTGGACTGTTTTACTACTTTAAATAATCTGGGGAAAACTTTGTTTTTGTGTGACTTTATTTTATAAATTATAATTGATTTTATACATCAGTTTATTTTTAGGAACCATTTTCACATTCTTAGAAGAATTTGATATTTACAAATTTACTGTTAAGTAATTTGGGGAATTGTATTTCCATTTAAATTCCCAAAATAATTACATAAAGGACACTCCTTACACTATATCCTTACAACACAGGATACTGCCACAGCTTTTCCAAAAGCTTTTCCATTTTGAGACTTGCTATTACAGAAAAACAAAAAGAGAGGGGCATTCCTTTGCTTCTCTATTTTCTGAAACTTTTGTAGCTTTTTATTGTACTTGTATAAATAATCTCTTTAATGTTTGTCAATTATTGTGAGCTGTAATTAGAAAGTTGGCCTTCTCTTCCCATTTGTAAAATATAACTGCTATTATGTCTTCACTCTTACGATGTTTTAAAAAAAAACTCCTCCCCCCTCCCAGAGTATTTTCTTATCCAACTGTCTTTAATCTGCTTTCAAAATCTTAACACTGCTTTAACATACTTACTTTTCCCCCAGTATCCCAAGAGATTCCATTTCACCTGCTCTTGTGTTTGTCCTATTATTTCTGCTCAAAAGACCTTTGCCCTGCTTCATTTCCTCACTGCCTCCTACTTCCAATTTAATCTATCCAGGCTGAGCACAAGGGGTACCTTTTCTAGAAAAGTTTCTCAAGCCTCCCACCATGACAAGTAGATCAATCATCTCACATCACTGACACCACCTACCAAATATTTCCATATTAATTTAGTTAACTTTTCTTGGAGTTGGCCTTGTCTCTGCAATAAATACATTAAATTACTTAAAGGAAATGAATTCCTTGTCAACTTTAAAACCAAAATGCTTCTCAAAAGCAATTTTAGTAAATAGCTCCTGAGGCCACAACTGCTTTCCCCTCATTTTCTTACGGCCAGAATGCTTCCTATCTTTTTGCTTTACATAGCACACAGAACAACAAACCGTCCACACTTTTTGTGTACTCATGAAGTCACAAAACAATCGCAAATGCTGGTTTGATCAGATGAACTGCCACTGCTAATATACTGAGGAAATTCCCCTATGACATCTGTAACATGCTATTACATCTCCTTCCTTTCACAAACACCAGGTTATTTTAATGGGATTCTCAATGAATTTTGCATTATATTTCCTTTAAAAAAAAAAAAGTATAAAGATTAAAGCACAGCGCTTTTTCCCTTGAGGAAGAAAAAGTCCAATAAAAATGAAAGAAATCTCCATGTGTTCTATGCCAGTATCTATACAGCAATAATTTTATACAAAGTACATCCTACTTTCCCTGCCAACATGACTACCAATAGAAATTTTAAAAAACAAACAAAAAAACTGCTACAACCTCAACAGGTTCCTATGCTTGTAACTTACCACAGAAAGCATGTGTTAAGTATATCTGAATTCTTACCAACTTTTCTAAAATTCAAACCTCTTTCCCCCATGGTATCTTTTCACAGCATTTAGTGAAAAAAAAAAAAAAGTCATCAGAATAATAACACTCCCTACAGTTGACCAGCTCAAACATAAATCTATGCCCTCTAGAACAGTCCTGGTGCTAAGTGGCCTGCAGCCCAACAGTCTGCAAATTAATCAGATCACAAATAGAAACCAAGAGTAAGTATTTTAGAGGACTTTCATCTTTCTAGTAATTCTCCGAAGTCTTAACTGAGATTAAAAACATAGAACTAGCCATCTATTACCACTTGAAAAGTACTCCTCTACAATACAGTTACCAATCTGTTCCCAGTAATAATAAACAAGAGTTCATATTTTTTATAGTTCATATGAGTAAACAAGAAGAGCTGCTGAAGGGACAAAAGAGGCCAAGATGTCCCTAACCACCCCAGGGTCAGGAGGGATCATGATCTTGGCATGTCAGACTTAGGTGAGGAATTTCCATGCCATCCACAAACCAAACCTACCACAGCTATCCCATCTCTTCAGCATATCTTATGAGGGATTCTAGTTTCAACTGCTTGGTTACTTTGCTTCAATTTTCTAAAGATCAATCATATTTTTCTTCTCTTTTAGAAGGCTCCACATGGCCCTCTTATAATCCTAGCTGCTCAGGAGGCTGAGGCAGGAGGATTTTGAGTTCAAAGACAGCCTCAGCAACTTAGCAAGGCACTAAGCAACTCAGTAAGCAACTCTGTCTCAAAATCTGAAGAAATAAAAAGGGGCAGAAAGTGTCTCAGTGATTGAGTTGTCATGAGTTCAATCCCTGATACAAAAAAACAAAATAAAACTCAAACTCCCTCTTACTTCCTCATGTATACAGAGATTCTCCCCTTAAATGGAATCAGTAAAGAAGCATTATCACATATTATTTGTAAGAATGATAAATTCTATGATTTATCATACATCTCATATTCATATCTTTTTCTTCTACCTAAGCAGATTTCAAAGTATTTCACTGGGAAAGTAGGATTAAGGCTTTCTAATACAGATTTCATTATGGCCTTCAAAATAAGCAAGACAGTGCTAACTGTCAAGATGCTAAGTCACCTAGCTTATTTCCAGTATCATCTTTATCTGGGGCACTCTATTTTTTTTTAAAGTTATGCTTTTGAACCAACTGTCCCATATTAACTTTTCAGACCCTTGTGAACTATAGGATAATAAAGTTCTCCTTCACCCTAAGTAGGCTCCATTATCAATTAGACTCTTCTTGAGATCTTTTATTGTGAACTCATCAACACAAAGATTATTTTTTTTAATAAAAATAAGCCAGGAACAGTGGCACATTCCTACAATCTCAGCTACTCAGGAGAAATGCAAGTTTAAGGCCAGCCTGAGCAACTTAGTAGGACCCTATCCCATAACTTTAAAAAAGTATGGGGTGTAACTCAGTGTCTGAGTGCCCCTGGGCTCATGCTGCACACACAAAAAAGGGGAACTGAAGCTTACAGACTAGCCATGCCTCCCTACCTCCAGTCAACAATATGACTCAGCAACAAATATCATTGTTTGGGCCCTATTATTCTCAACACATTTCTAACTTAACAATCTTTTCTATATTTCTCCCCAAAGCCAAGAGTTCCTCCTGGATCCTATCTTTACTCCTGGGCATTAAATCACCACCACTAATCACCTCCCTCTACCACCTTAGGTAAATGTCCTTCAATCTCTTCTTATATTCTTACTTTGAAGTAGTCTTCCTGTATATACCATCTTCATGGTGGATAAAAGTCTTTCCTCAAAGTACCTATTTCCCTTTGTGTGTTTTGGAATACTCATATCCATAGTCCTTAAATTCTAGCTTTCTTCTTCCTCAGACTGGGGCTACTTCAAAATCTTTATTTAACTTCAAAAATGTTGGTAAACATTAAAAAAAAAAAAAAACTTGGAAGGAAAATAGAAGTGATATAGTTTCTTCCTTTTAAAACATTTACTCAATGGGATGCTGACTCATAATGATTATGGGGGGCAGAGGCATGGGAGGAATGGAGGAATTTTAGATAGGGCAAAGGGGAGGAAGGAAAAATGAGGGGGCTAGGGGGCAGGAATGATGGTGATATGAGTTAGACATTATTACCCTAAGTACATGTATGAAGACACGAATGGTGTGAAAATAAGTACACTCAGTAACTTGAAAAATTGTGCTCTATAAGTGTAATACGGAATGAATTGTATTCTGCCATCATGTATAACAAAATAAATAATATATTTAAAAAATTTGCTTAATGTTTTTTACATTGGTTTCTTCACTGCAATTTAAAATTGCTCTTTACTACCTTTATAGGTCTCATTATCATAATTACTTAAGTCTCTGTGGTTAAATTATAAACTAGGAATAGGAAAAAAGAAAAAAAAAGAATTTTAATTATCTTCATATACTTGCTCAAATATATACTCTATTCTGCCTCGTAGCCCAAAACAAAATGCTAAACATCAGTTGGTTTAAACAACTCCAAGATTTTGGTGTTAGTGTTTTTAGGCATAGAAGAAATGTGAATGGGCTTAGGATGGAAAAAAACTGGGGAGGGGTGAAAATAGAACTTCTCCATGAAACCTGTTTTAAACCCCTGAAAATTTTGGAATCTTCTCCAGACTAAGAATCTAGTCAACTATTCACACTCCTGCTTTAAAGCATTAGAGTAGCTCTGAGCGTCCCCAGCAAATAAGTCAAATTATAAAACATAAAATCATTCCATAAAGTTTGTTAAAAAGAAAAGGCAAATGCAAAATACTTCTCACAAATGCTTTATTTAAACTTACCAGTTTGGCTTGTGCTTCTGCAATTTTTCGGTTATTCTCTTCTAGTATTCGCTCTAGCTCCTCACGTTTTGCACGTTCTTCCTCCTAAAGGGGAGGACATGTTAAGATATTAGAAAAATAAAATGTTTATTTTTATTGATAAATAGTTACTAATCTTCCTCTGAACTTTTTTGATCTGACTTACTGGGTAGCTTTATAGCTACCTTCTTTCTGACAAATGATAAACTGTGCAGCCACTAAAATTGGTTTCTAGCACTAAATTTAAATCATCCCTCCCAGTCCAAACAGCAACCGACTAAACCCTCCCTAATGATAGTTTCCTGGCAATTATTACTAATATTTTAATATCACACAAATCAACAAGGACAACTACAAACTGGATAGTATTTACCAAATTAAAAAATAATATATAAAATATAAATAAAGTGAATATTTGTCTCACCAATTATGTATACCTACGTATTCTTTACCTATACTCCTTTAATCAGCATTAAAAGTTGAATATTTACTGTCTTGTCCAGTGTCCTGCAGAGTGTGCTCCTCGGCTGCCATACGCGCCAGCTTCCTCTTTAAAATGATTTGTACTGTTAGCTTGGCAATACCTGCATCAGCAGCTCAACCATTTATAAAGAAACAACATACAAGGAAGGCTGAGCTGAGGAATGCAGATGTTTATGGTAAGAAGGAACAAAAAAATGTAATTCATCATTCCTAAGGCAAACAATTAATAAGAAAAATACATTTACTGTTAGTGAAAAATACAAATGGTAATCCATACTTCATGGAACTAAGGGCTTCTTCCATGGGGAAAATGGACTTAACATTCAGATGTTGACAATTTCTAAAGGCAGCTTATATTGTCATCTACAGTCTGAACTGGAATTCAGGAATCCAGGGGATGCATGGTTAGGAAATAAAATTCTGCAATTTATTTTTGCTTGGAGAATTTAATGAAATTTTATAATGCAAACTATATGAAGACTGCTTGATGATTTGGGCAGTGTTCAGATCACAGCATACATATTCAAATGATTTTAATATTTGAAAAGACTGTCAGAGGGTTGTGTCCGTGTAAAAAAAAATTGTTAATATGAAACAAAAAGCAAATGAAGAGAAAAAAATCTTTACTATGATTAATAACTCGCTACAAGATAGCACAATTACTCCAAAAATATCATTATTAAAAGCACTGGTATCATTGCAAATTTCGTACGTTCAATTTTATAGTCTGTGAAATCCAGTATAAATATAGACATGTATATCTAAAGACAGGACAAGAGAAAAACGCATGTTATAAGCTAAGCTTACTGGAAAGCAAAGAGATTTGATACCTCATCAACTTGTCCACAACCATGCCCACATGAAAAATAACAATGAGCCATATTTTAAGTCAAATATTTCAGTTCAAGAAAATATGACTACAGGATTTCCTACATCACACCAATGGGATTCATGTTTGTTAACACAAACTATTTTGATGGGTGACACTCAGTGCTGTGAAGTAATTAACCCTGAGTGTCCCAGTGTCTTTCACCAAGTTTAGGATCCTGGAGTAATCAGTGCAAACAAGCCATAAAGCTTCAGTAGCAAATTACTGTCTCACAGAAAGACATTTTCAACTTCTGCTCCAGCTGCTGATAAAACAAATCATGTGTTTAGCTTGACTCCAGACAAGGACAACCTGTTCCTTCATAACTCTCTAGAGAAAAAAAGGAGTTGTTAGTAGATACTAAAAAAGTGGATGAATATTCTGGACATTTTTCCTAAAAAGATTCCTTGAAACACATTAGGAAAATGGAGGGCCTTATGATCAGAATGCTAGAATTAGTCCATTGTGCTGAAGCAGGATTTGGGGGAGGGGGAGGAATAAAAGAAGGGAAAAAGAAGAGTGAGAAAACCTATTTATCAAAAGCAGGTGCTGTCACTCAATGTTAGGCCCTGCTCTTTTTAATCTGACTGAAGGCAAAAAGCCTCTCACAGTCTAGGTAGTAGAGTGATAAACAGAAAAGAATATACAACCACAGGTGGCTTTTTAACCTTTTCCCTTTACCACTTCCTGTCTCCCCCCACCCGCCCAAAAGAATGTAAGTCCTGCAGCCATGGCAAAAGTTTCAAACACTTCTCAAATATATAAGCCAGTTCCATTAAATCAAAAAGTATCCTTGAATAAGTTTTATGAAAGTAACTTTTAAGTATCAGTCAGCACTTCTGAATATGCTAAAAAATTAACTTTCTCGCAGCAATGTAAGTTTAGATGAGAAAGGAATTAGATAGTCTGTATTCCATCTCTTTCTGAACTGAGCAGGAGGCACAACCGGACACTGAAAGTTTTGCCATGGACTGTCTCTACTTTCCAAACGACCGAGCGTTACCTCTCTAGCTTTTTGTGCTGCAAGCTCAGCTTGTCTCTGTCGCTCGAGTTCTTCGAGCAACTGCTTTTCCATGATGCGCTTGGCTTCCTCCACCCTTCGGAGTACTTCTCGCTCAATTTCATCCTTCCTTTTCTCTAATTCTTCTTCTACCCTTTTTGCCACCAATTCTTCCACTCTTCGTGCTGTTTCTTCCTCGATGAGTTTTTCTTCTATTTCCTGTTGTCGACTATGAAATAAAGCGGAAAAAAATTATTTTGATATTTTAAAAACACTAATTTTAAGCCTCAATCACATCAGCTTGATTTTACATATTTAATGACTTTACAATTCATTTCATGTCACATATGGGGAAATGTTAAATATATTAAGGTGTTAAGACATATATTTCTGTTATTAAGTTTATAATAAGAGGATTAGCTGTTAAAAATATATGTATTTGCTCATTTGCCAACCAACTCAACAGAACAGCTGAGCTACAGAAAAGCAAGAGAATCTATTACGCAGGGAATTCAGAGTGGCTCAATTCATTTGCCCCTTCTCCTTAAGCAAAGACAGAACAAACAGATTTAAAGAGATTTGACTGAAGTTAACAGAACTGTGAACCTTCCACTCAAAGTATAGATCACTGAATTTCTCAACTTTTTTCTACTGTGCCTTTTCTTCCAAAAATTTCACTGATCTTCAAGGAAAAGCTCCTCCAGTAATAGGAAAAGTAGAAAGATGAAAATATAAAGTTCAATGAAGCATGGTATCTTTGTTTTAGTTAGATTCCATTCTATTATAAACCAGCTTGTTTATTCAAAATAAAATCTGTGCTGAAAATACTAACATTTATCAAGGTATTATCATGGAAGTCTTACAAAATTTATACCAATGCTTGCCTCTAGTCACATGCATCTAGTCTAAATTGAATATTAGTATTAAGAAAAACATAAAAGATCTAATAAAAATTTAACAGACTAAAAATATATTAAAATTAATTCTGGTTTCTTTTTAACATGGCTACTAGAACACTATAAATTGCCTATTTTGCTCATATATTACTAGTGAGTAGCATACTGAGGCAATATTTGTGCTTAACTAATGAATTCAGAGGCTCTTGGAGTACTCTAAGTATCTACATCCTAAGAGAACAATTTATTAATGCTTCAACTTTTTCACAATCCAAATTAAATAAAACCTGCAACTTTTATATCTTTTGGTGACTCATTTGACATACCTATGTATGAAACAGTCATTCAATTCATAAATTTAGTAAAGACTCTACTTTCAATGTGACCTTTAAATACCTCAATCCACTCCAACTTAATTCTATTCTTGGGAGTGATTCAATTCCCACCCAACAGGTTTTCATTCTCAACTTCTGTCACTTATTTAGTGATACCACACTAATACTAAAACTGTCTTCAACATTTTGCTTCACTTCAGTTTCGTCATTTCTCTTCTCCATCAAAAAAATAGGAGGTACTAGAGAAAGTTTCTTTTCCTTTAAGGTCCTAGATATTTGCAGAACCCATACTGAGGACTCCATTTCATAAACATCTCCTAAATTTTAAAAAAAGAATATGAAAGCCTAGGAATAACTATGCTTCTCTCCTTTTCCTTAACTTCCCATCAAATACAGGATTGTGGTAATCACAATAAGCCTTTTTATATGCAGCAGTTCAATAAGAGCAAGTACTTTCTGTGACACCACCTAATAGGAACTGCCAAGACCATTGAAAGAATTAGTAATTTCAATTCAATGGAAATTAAATGACAATTTTAATATAAAACGTCTCTATTTCATCCAAAGGGAAGGAAAGAAATAACAAAAAATAAAACAAGTAAGGCTGATAACTGCTGAATCTGGGTATGGGTTTATAAGGATAACAATATTCTACTTTTATATATGCCAACTTTTCATTAGTTTTATAAATGCACACACACATTGCTAATTGATTAATATATAATTATTAAATGTAGAGGCCTAAAAAGAAACTTGATATTTAAAATTTCAATACAATGCAATTCTTAATTATCAATGTTAAGTAGAACTCAGTACTGACTATTCAAAAGGATATCGTAAGAGTTTCAATTAAACTTTCTATACAAAGTGGAAAGGAAGGAAAACAGAATAAGGCTTTAAATTAGCTCAAGAGTAGAAAAGTTCCCAACTTAGGAATATAGATAAAATTGGAAAAGACCTTATACTTACATATTCAGGGTTTTTCTCAGGAAGTTATGCCATCCCTAAGCACTAACACAATGGCTAACTGGGCCACAATTCCATACACTTGATCATTAAGGACAAAATGAGCCAAAAATATTCAGGTTATTATTCACAGCAAAAATTAAATCAGCATGGTGTCAGCTCCCTGTGTCTCTACTCCCACTTGACCACACCAAACCAGGGGCCAGAGGACAGAAGGTGAGTTTCTCTATTGCTAAGTCAAGTCTAAGTACAGCTCAATGGTTTTATAGCCCAAAGGGGAGGGCAAATGGAAAGTCCCAAGCTCAACTGAAACAGTGGAGGGTGTGAAACATCCTCCTGCAGTCTCACAAAGCTGCTTTATCTCCCTTTGCTCCTGGAGGAACTACAGAGCATTCCACCATGAGTGCAGTAAGCCTTACTGATAGGTCTCTAAGTGAAGACCAGCAAGGTCTGGGCACAACAGCAGAACTGTTCCTCTAGGAGTATTACAAGAATACAACTTTTGTTGGTATTCTTGGTAAGATTAAATATGCTATTTTGGAATTCGGGGAAAAAATTTAAATCAATTTTTTGAACCAGTATTAAAAATTAAGGTTTAGAGTTCAATACCACTTTATCTCCTCCTGTACACATACAGGCACATATACAATTGAATTATGCATAAATTCATCTTCATTGATGGCAAATTTATCACCCTAATCAATAAGACCACTGTTAAGCTAACTCCCATAAGAGGCAATGGAACTTTCTTGAAGATCAAAACACTACTTACTGGTGTCTTTAAAAAGACACGATATCTAATAGCCAGTCCATAAAACATTTGCTATAGGAGTTGTCAACATATATTATTTTCTCTAATCTATTCCTTATACTTCTCTGATCAATCCATTTCCTTGCCAAAAATATGTGCTAATAATGAAAGGTTAAATCAAAATCTTCAAGTTTTTCAATGGAAATGGTATTATTACCTAGACCCTACTTCTTCTATGTTTTCTGATATTTTAAATACACTAGTCACAATCAACTTTAAAATGGTACAAAACAGCAAGGGCACAACATTTCACAACTGTCAAATGAGAGTATAACTTGGCACAGAGCAAATGCCACTATTATTTTAAGATGTCTTTAAAATGTATGAACTCAATCCTAGGGGCTTATTTCCAGAAACTGGTTAAAAATTATTAGCCAATAGCAGTTAATAGGTCCAAATCACTATTCTAAAAGCTCAGTACAGCATGTCACCACTTAAATCTCAGATATGTTCCTACAATGTATGTATTATTGACTGAAGTTAATAAGTTAAATTTCTGTACTCAGGCTTAATGGGTGCTGCTAAACTGTGAATATGAACCTTGGTAGACTTCAAAGCTAAGGAACTTAAGCACTTTACTATCCTATACAGTCTCTCCAGAATAAATGTGAGAGGAAAAGATATGAAGTAACTACCAAAACAACTAGCCACAAATACCAGCTAGGTCTTTAAGCTCTCTTATTGTCTCAAAGCACCAACCTCCAAGAATGCACCCTTCCACATATCAAGTTTGCTTTCACAATGAGCTCTTCAAGTACTGTCTGAAAATCACAGAAACTCTAGTTCAACAGTAGAATATTCAAGCTTTGGCACATCAGACCATTAACATTTTCCTGATTTGCTACAAGACATTTTCAACTGTCTTTTTATTTTAGCAATTAATACAACACATATATAGCATCTCTAAAAAAAAAAAAAGTTAAAAAATAATAATACCAGTCTACTGGAGGGGTAAGAGCAATTCATGAATGGATGGGAGACACAGACATGAATGATAACCTTCTGAATCTAATTTTGAATCATGTGAATTAGCTATTCAAAGTGAGGAAATAACTTAAAGGCCTACCTTTTACTGCATTAAGATTATAACTCACAAGATCACTTTTTAAACTCAGCAGGCTTTGAGAGTATAGAAGTTATGTTAAATAACACTGAGACCCATTATATGCCAAACACCATCTAGATAATTTAGATATACCTACAATTTTCATAATAGGACAGGTATCTCCACTTCACAGACCAAAAAAAAAAAAAAAAATCTCAGAGATGATTTGTTTAAAGTCTTAAAAGTTTAAGAAGCAAAGCAATCTCATCTCCTCTGGGACTACAGAATTCCTAATTGGTTAAACTCAGCAAATGGATCTTATTTTACTGTTTCCATCTAATCTGAGAATTCTTGAACACACAAGATACTCTGCATTGTTCTAGTATCTGCTCTGCTTTCAACTTGAGCTTTTCATTCAGTCCCTTGAACCAACTGCTTTTCTCTCCTTATACTCTGCCTTAGTCATTTCATAAACTCTCAGGATTTTAATGATACAAGTAAAGCCCCTTTCCTTAGGCTTCCGTCCCTCATTATTAATTTAAGCAAGTTCAGAATACCTAAAACTATGGCCCACAGTGAAGTGCCAAGTGGAAACTCCTGCTTTTCCCTCTTCCTTAATCACTGTTCAGCAAGTTTCTGGATAAATTACAATAGCCACACTATAAATAAAAACCAATAATGTTCTTTTCTTTAGGCCTGAGATCCAATTTTATATCCCATCTGTTTCTTAAATTGGTCCTTCTTTTCCTTTCTAGTAACTGTCTGTACTATTCTTTCCTCAGTTTACTGTATCCTCCTTCCTCATAACTTGTTTCCATCCTATAGAACCATTCATGATCTGTTTAGAATGGGGAGGGGCGTGCCATTTGCCTCCTCAAAACCTTTCCTGTTTCTAGAATGAAACCAAATTTCTTAATATGGCATATAAGAACCCTTCCTTAATTTCCAGCCTGTTTACATCTTCAGTCACTGTATCACTGTAGTACTTAAAGAACTCCTTGTTGTAGCCAAAAATATCTGGTCCACTCTAAGACCACTGCCTTTCAAGCTCCTTATTGTGACAGGGATGGTGAAGGAGGCTTTCTCCTTTGGTCCACATATACTCTATACCAGCATGACAGTTTTTCCTCCTATACCCTTAATTCATTCTTTAGGACAAAGGTTTTTACCCACCAGGATGCTTCCTTTATACAGTTGTATCAATTACCTGTCCTTGAATTAGCCATCAAAATCTTAGAAGAGACCAATCACCTTCATATTAATATTGCCTAGCACAGTGCCTGGCACTTACTAAAGCCATAGTAAATACTAACTGAATGAACTAACAAACAGGGATTTGTAGACAACTACTTGCTCCTGTTTCCAAAGCTCTAACACCTGTCTTTCCAGACTTTTCTTTGCATTATTTCTAAGGCATTTGACCACATTAAGTAAAGTCTATAGAGCACACAGGAATTTAGGGTTCAAGTGGCTACTGGTCCTACCTCTTTCCCCTCGTAAACATGAATGGCAGTTTCTCTCTCTCAACCTAGAACCATATACCAATTCTATTTCCTATCATCTCATCCCTGGATCTCTTCTCTGCTGTCCACATGTACCTTTCTAAATGTTTCTAATTATTCTTTATATATCAAATTTCCTTTCATTTTTTCCTTTAAGTTTTAACTTCCTAGTGAAAGGCAAGTAGTTATTTCACATGGAAAAATTATCAGTGATAATTTCTCATATATCTTGTTGATATCCTGTTGAGAGCTTTATCTTTATAGCTAAGGATCTTTTCCAGATCCAAAAGCTGGATTCTACATGTTTTCATATGCATATCAACAGCTCCAAGTATAGCAGAAGTGGAACAACTGCATAAGCTTTAAAGAAATGTAGACAGCAAATTAGCAAACTTTCTCTCTAGTATTATTTATTATATATTTCCATACCTCCTAATAACTTTGCTTTTAGAAACAAGATGTGCTGGAAAGTCTACATTATACAAACCTGACTGCAGAAAACTGTAAAACCCCTAGACAATAATGTACACATAAAATCCTTGCAGGAAGATTTTCCCTACATAAAAATTCTGTATGTGAGCAAGGCAAAAATAAAGACAAATATTCGGACGTATTCTAAACAAGTATACTACAAGGGGGAAAAAGAGAACTACACATACTCATTGGAGTATATGAAGGAATAGACTTTGTATAGAATGATGGTTACATAGGTGAAATCAAATATCAAAGTCGACATAGACTAAGGTATGCATTTTGATTTTTATTTGTTAAAAAAAAAAAAGGGATAAAAGACCAGAGGGGGATATAAAGCAAAGGCCACACCTTTAAACACACTAAGCCAAAAATGTGGGGTTTTTCTTTGTTTTTTGATGAACCACTTAAAGTGTCTTAAATTCTGTCCTCAATCTAAGCTTCAATAAAAAGATGCTTCTGGCAAGCTGCAATTTATATCCCACGGGTTAATTCCTTTCCAAACCCTTCGCAAGCGAACCTGCAAAAGCTTACCATCCGCACCTTTAGGCTAACCGAATCCCCGCCCTTACCCGCCAGCGCAGCGCCCAGACCTCTTTCTGAACTCCACCCCTACTTCCGGGACTCTCCACTCCGCGCGCCAAAATCGCTTTCTCCCCTCTAGCACCACGATTTTACATCCCAGCCACCTCGTGGATCTTTCCACTTAAGGATTTCAAACCACGTGTGCCCCCAGGCGGGTGCTTGCACCCTTCCTGCATTTCTCCCAGCCCCGCGCCCCCACTCTTCGTGCCTACCCACCCCGCAGCGCCCCCACTCTCCCGCGCCCACGAAGCCCGCAGCCCCCAGTCTCCCGGTTTACCCACTCGACAGCGCCCCCACTCTCTGCGCCTACCCAACCCCAGCGCCCCCACTCTCCCCATCTACCAACCCGCAGCCCCCTCTCTCCCCGTCTGCGTGTCCCGCAGCCCGCTCTCTCCCGGTCTTCACACCTCGCAGCGCCCACCGCTCTCCCAGTCTACCCACCCCGCAGCCCCCACTCTCCCCGTCTGCCCACCCCGCAGCGGCCCCCACCTTCCCGGTCCGCCCACCCCGCAGCCCCCTCCTTCCCGGTCCGCCCACCCCGCAGCCCCCTCCCTGCCGTCTGCCCAGCGCAAGACCCCACTCCGGGCCGGCACCCCCACTCCCTGCCGGCACCCCCGCTCCCGGCCCGCACCCCCACTGTCCGGCCCTTCCCCCCGCGGCACTCACATTTTTCGCTGCCTCTCGAACTCGGCTTTCTTCTCCTCCTCCTCCCGCTTCTGCTTCTCGTCCAGGCTGCTGCGCTTGCTCACCGTGCGCCCGAAGATGTCGATGCGGTCGGGCGGGGACGAGGCGCGCTCCCGGTCCCGCTCGCGCCGGGACACGGCCGTATTGGTGGAGCGCGAGCGGGACCGCGACTCCCGCCGCCGGTTCCGTTTACTTTCCCGGGACTTGGAACGCTTGCGCACGCGCTCCTTGTCCCGCGACCGCGACCGCGACCGGCTGCGCTTCTTGTTGTGCTTGCTGCTCTTGGTGTGCTTGGAGCGGGACGAGCTCCGGCTCCGGGACCGGCCCATCCTTCCGGGCGCCGCTCTGACTAACCGCTGGCCTCGGGCCCCGCACGCGCCTGGCTCCCCTCGCCTCCGCTTCGGACGCGGGCAGACCGTCCTGTGGAGGCCGGAGGAACGACGGCTGTCCACTCGCCGACTTTCTTCCTCTCCTCGAGGTCTACAGTCGCCACGAAGGCCGCCTCCAACGAGAAGGCCGCAACGCAAGGAGTCTCTAAGATGGCAGCTGCGGCTGCACCGGCCGCCTTTCCCACAATGCCCTGCGCGAAACGTGCCGAAGCGTGAGCCCCGCCGCCTGACGATTGTGGCCGAGGACTGGCGGGCGTTTCCGAGCGCACTCGGCCCTTTTCGCCACTCCTGGCGGAAGCCTACGAACTCAAGGCCGGAGCCTGCCGCCTTTGCGTCAGTGTACTTTTTCTAGTAAAATGCCACGCAAGGTAGAATGGATCAACGTTTTAATACGATCTAAGCCACGCTTTGGCAGGAGTTGATTGATTGGATTATTTTCTAGGAGCAGATCACCTTTGGCAGATCACTCCATTGTATAGAGTGACCTTTGGCAGATCACTCCACTCTTGCTGCTTGTTTCCTTGTTTGCAAAATGCACTTTGACACACTTTCTGACCTGGTTCTGAAGCTTACAGGAGATAAATTATGCAGTGGGGTTTTGATTAGTGTATGCTAATACTTGACATAAGACTTAATGTGCATTCCAAATGCTTTTTAAACTATTGCTTAATACTTAATACTTTAGTTTCTGAATTAAGTACCACTGTTATTCCTATTTTGTAGATGGGGACCCTGAGGTCCATAGAGGTTAAAAAGTTGCCCAAGGTCACACACTTATTAGATGGCAGAGCAGTGACATGTTCCTAGGTAGGTGGTGCAAAGACTGCACATAACTAAGACCAACTGAGCCCTGGCCAAGAAAAGCCATGTTATTCTGCGGTACAACACTGTCACTGTCAAGCCACCCCACCAAAAAAGACAATGTCATCATTTGTACGTCATTATTTGCAGATGATAGGAAATGTTGGAAATCTAGATGCCTCAACGTTAAATAAGTTCAGTAAAAGACTTCACTCCAGGTAAGCGGAGGAAAAATCAAAACTTTACTTTGAGCAACCAGTAGCCTATTAAAAATGAAATATTGGGCTGGGGATGTGGCTCAAGTGGTAGCGCGGTCGCCTAGCATGCGTGCGGCCCCGGGTTCGATCCTCAGCACCACATACAAACAAAGATGTTGTGTCTGCCGAAAACTAAAAAATAAATATTAAAAAAAATGAAATATTAAGGTTTTCTACAGAATGGCAACAAAATCCATAAAATACTTAGGAATAAACTTTACCAAGTTACAAAGTCTTTGTGATGAACATTGGCTGAAAGACAGAATAAATGGAAAACACACGCTGTTTTCTCAATTGTGGAGTTCAGTATCAAAAACATGCCAATTCCTTCTAAGTCAAATTAGAAAATTAATGCAGTTTTCATGAAAGCCCCAAATTCTCTTGGGAATGCACATGTTATAATAAACTAAATAATTTTAAGTTTTATATGAAGGATTACATAACTGAGAATTTTTAAGAAAACATGAAAAAGAAGAGTAATGTCTTAATCCATCTGCACTGTGTTACCGTTTAGAACTTAAATGTCCCCCAAAAGCCCATGTGTGGAAGGCTTAGTCCCCAGGTCCCCAATGTTCAGAGGTGGGGGCTGGGGACATGATTTAGTCACGAGGGAGCTGAGCTCATCACTGAATCAACCCATTTATGAATTCATACCGTAATGGCTACATCGGAGTGATGGCAACTGCAGGAGGACCTCACGGAGGAGACAGATCACTGGGGCTCTGCAGGGGCTGTTTTGTCCCTGACCCCTTCTCCTCATTCTCTCCTCTGTTTGCTCTCCAAACACAATGAGGTGAGCAGCTTTGCTCTACTTTTGCTTCCCTTCATTATGTTCTACCTCACCATAGGCCCAGAAACAATTGAGAGAAGTGCAGGTGGACCAAAACTTTTGAAACTGTGAGCTCCTTTTAAGTTACTTATGCCAGATACTTTTGTCACAGTAACGCAAAGCTAACAAACTGCTATAGCAAAGCAGTAAAAAACCAAGTAGCAAAAAAAAAAACAAGTAGCTTATAAGTAACCGAAAATTATTTCTCACAACCCCAGGGGCTAGGAAATCCAAGTCAGCAGCAGCTCCTTGTGTGTTAAGGGCTCTCTTGCTGCTTCCAAGGTGGTGGCTTATTGACGTAACCTCAGGGGAAAGTGACTACCTCGCTCCTTTCAATGCATCTCATAAAAAGTGCCAGTTCCATTGGTGAACTCAGAGCACTTACAACTCAACCATTTCTCAAAAGCCTCCACTTCTAACACCATCTTTGGGTATTGAGTTTCCACAGGTGAATTGTGAAGGGCATGTATATTCAAACCATAGCGGTATCCTAATAAAAGAGCCCAAGGAGCCTGTTCACCCATTCTACCATAAAAACCAAACAAGAATGGGCTGGGGTTGTGGTTCAGTGGTTGAGCGCTTGCCTAGCACCTGTGAGGCACTGGGTTCGATACAAATCAATAAATAAAATGAAGGGTTTTGTTCTTCTACAACTGAAAAAAATAAAAATTTTTAAAAAAATAAACAAGAAGTCACCATCAGTGAAGCAGCGATTGGGAGACTAGGCTGTGAGCCAATTACCCATTTTATTTAGGTTGCATGTTCCCTGGGGTTGACTTTAAGAGAGAGTTTATGGAGCTTTTAAAGGAAGATGATATGTATCCCACTCAGGCTATGTCTTTGTTGCCTGGTAGGGAAAATCAGAAAAAAAAAATGCATCAGAGATCCCCAAACTAACTAGAGATTATCTCAGAGAATTCATTGAATGAATGAGTGGCACATATGTTTCAAATCTACCTTGTTATAGTAGAATTATCAAAATTCTAGCATTTCACACTCCCTGAACTTATTTTGTTTCATTAGTTATTTGTTTAATGAATATCTTTTGCCACCAGATCCAAATTCCAGGCATCTTGACTGTTTTGTGCTCAGTGTAACCCCATGGGTTAACATGCTAACCTCAGTAAATGTGCACTGAATATACCTGGAGCAAATACAACTTGAATGATTTTTTGATCATGAATTTTATCGTGGTTCCACACTTGAATCCCCAAGTCTTATGTGTTGAAGGGCTTGGTCCCAATACAACAAGCTTGGAGATAGAGCTCTTGCATGGTAATTGGATCATGAATGGATCTGCTCGTTGATCTGTAGCTGATGGCATTATTGGGAGGTGTGGAAACTGCAGGAGATGGGATCTAGTTGGAGGAAAGAGGTCACTGGGGTGTGCCCTAGAAGCCCTTCCTCTCTCTCTCTCTTCTTCCTGGCTGTCCTGAGGTGAGCTGCTTGCTTCCACCCTCCACCCTGATATTCTGCCTCACTTCCAAATAATAGAGCAGTAGAGCCAGTCCACCAGGTACTGGAATCATGAGCCAAAGTAAATTTTCCCTCCTTTAGGTTGCTATTATCAGGTATTTTGGTCATAGCAATAAAAAGCTGCCTAACACAAGCTTTGATTTATTTGTTTGGCTTTATTTTATTTTGTGTTTAGACTCTTTTTTTTTTTTTTTTTTTAGATTTTTACTTGGCTTCTCTCTTCCACTCTCTTCTCCCAATAAAAGTTTCCTTTATTCATCTTTGAACAGTTTCAGTAACCAACTGCAAATAACAGATCATTCTAAAGAGCGGTATTCAAATATGAAAACTCTCAAGGGAATGCCTGAATGTCTCCCTCCTATAAATCCTTAAATTATTAATCCTCAGCCCTCTTTGACCACTTTTCAGAATTAAATTATATCCTGTGACATGTCCATGAAGTGCCATTTCTTCAACTCATAAATATGAAGTGCTTTGTTTGTGGAAAATACTGTGCTAGTTGCTCGTGGGCTTCTATCTACACCTACAGAGTAGATCAAATCCCTGGGCACAGGGGTCCTGTCTTTCACAGCTCCCTTACCAGCCCATGACTCTTTTTATCACCTTACTATTTGTTCCTGAGCTACTGGAGCCCCTCTTTATACTCTTTCTTCCAACCCCACCTGACTCGTAGTCCCTTGGCAGGTGGCATCCTTGGCAGCAGCAGAATTTCATACTTGTAATTTAGGAAATGTTGATTACTTATTTTAAACCCCTCTCTCTTGCTAAAAAACAACCCCACGAGGGAGGGACAGACAGCTTCTGATCTGTTCACTGCTGTGTTCCTGTGTCAGGCCTGGCCCCTGGCTCATGGGCAGTATTCAACAAAACATTTTGAGTGAGAAAACAAATATGAAATATGTTGTCTGACTTCCCCTAGCAATCTTACAACATAGATTCTTTTTGAACAGCTTTACACAGAATATTACATAATTTCAAAAAGAGTAAACACTTTCATCACAGCTCCTGGCAATAAAATGTGGAGAATTCCAGGTTCCAGAATCTATCTTTTGATTCAATTCATAATTTTCAGCTCTGTACAAAGCATTCAGTCTTTTTCCCTATGACAAATTATCATCTAATTCTCCATCTGAAACAAATGACAGGAGGCCCAATACTATATACGGTTAATTTTAAGTGTATGCCTCTATGAAAAAAAAATCTAATGTTTGTCTAAGAAATGAAAAAGGAATCTTCTACTGGAGATGCAGAAAAAATATCTTCTGACTGGGAAAGGTACCCAGAGACTGTTGCAGCAGCAATAAGTGCAGAGATCTGTTACTTCTGTTCCAATGTCTGAAGAGCAAGGCTGCAAAACTCTTGTTGCTGAGCATCAAAAGACAAAGGATGTCCTTCCCAGAAATGTGCTCAGACTGGACGGGACGGGATGTGAGCAGGGCTGATCTCAGGCAGATGGGAGTATGAGCTGGGCAGGCTCTGACCAGGAGCCAAGACACAGGAGGCCACAATTACACTATCAAGTAAAAACAGACCAGGACTTAGCAAGAGACTTTTTTTTTTCCCCCAAAGGATCATTGCAGGATTGGTTGGGGGTGGGGTGCAGAGAGAGCCTAGTGCTGCAGGGAGAAGCTCTGACAGCAAAACCTGCAGGTGCTTGGAGACTACAGCAGTCTGGCTTCATTTTTCAGAGAAGGCTGAACAAATCCAGGAAACACTGGGTGTGGGGAAGCTGGATGAAGACTGTTGGCAGGAGGGCTTGAAGTCCTACTTGCTGGGCCAGAGGGTGAAGCAGATTTGGGAAGAGAAAGGGAGAGACACTTGACCAAATTCTGATTTAAAAAAAAAAAAATTGTTCTCATTAGTCAGTGGGGACAAACTAGTTCAGGTAACCTTATAGGGTAAAGAAAACAAATTTGGAGGGTCTGTGTCTGGCCTTGTCAAGGTAACAGAGGGGCTTCAGTGAGCCTTATATACGTCATATGAGGAAGGAATTTCTTCAAAGTAAATCATTTCTCTGAATGAAATGGTAGATTTCTTAACCTTCTCTGTTTTCCAGGGGGTACCTGGCTCAGGTAAAATTCCACTGTCAACAGCAAGGGCTTCTAAGGACAGCCTAAGAGTCTTCATTTATTCTTTACCTGGCTCTCGCTCTGTGTAGATCTGAGCACCTGACCTGTATTCTCTTTCTTTCCTCGGAAGAACTTCTTTCAACCTTTCTTACCAGCCAGGACTATTGGGGACAAACCACCTTGGTTTTGCTTTTTTCTGAGAACGTCTTTTTTTTCTTCACCACTTATGAAGGATAATTTTGCTGGATAAAAAAAAAAAAAATTCTAGGTCCAGGGTTATTTCATCTCAAAACTTTCCCTCCACGCCTCCTGCTTGCTGGTTACTTACTTGCAGGTGTGATTCTTTCCCTTGTTCTTCTAAAGCTTATAAAAGATTTTCTTTGTCTTTGCTTCTTGGCAATGTTTTGATATTTTTTCAACTTGGTGTTCCCTAGTGTCTTTAATCTGTGGCTTGATTTTTATTAATAATTTTAGAAAATTTCAGCAATTATTAAATATTTTTGGTCCTTTTCTTTTTTTTTCTTCTTCCAGAATTCTACTATCACATGATATTCCTTTTCTAATTATGCTACAGTGCCTGGATATTCTCTTTTTCTTTTTAAATTATTTTCCTCTTTTCATTTCAGTTTGGGAAGTTTCTATTGACCTATCTTCAGTGTATGGATGAGCCCATAAAAGATATTCTTAATTTCTGTTACAGAGCATTTTTTTCTTTACTTCTAGGGTTTTCTTTGTATTTTATTTTTTATTTTCCTTAGAATCTCCGTTTTCATAGAGCACTCAGCATTTGATTATATATTTATATGTTTATAATTATGAACTTAATTTATTTCATAGTTATTTGAAATTCCTGATGTGGTGTTTCTAAAACCTCTGCTTCTTATTTTTGCTGTGTCTTTTTTTCTGATTTTTTTTTCTTTTCTTTTTGACTTATGACATGCCTTGCAGTTTCTTGTTCAAATGATGTAGTGAGCAACAGGATCTGAGGTAGTGAGGCCCCTGGTGTGCATTTTCACGTTGATCAGGCTGAAGTTAAGCTGTGTTTATTATTTGCTGTAGATACAGCTCAGAGTTTCTACCTTCTTTATCCCTGTTTTTGTCTTCCTTGTTGACTGCAGGTTTCCCTGGGAACTCCTTCTTAAATTAGGTAGCGTACTGGTAGTCTTCTCTCTTACTGGGTAAAGGAGCGAAAACGCTCTGCATAGATTTCAAAATGGTCACCTTTTCCCAGGCCAAACATGAGAGTATTTTTCTCTTATCTTCCTTATGAGAATCATGGGTGGTCCTGGAAGTGAAAGCCATAAAAATGTGGCCTCCCCTAAACTGGGCCTCCAGCAAATTAATCTACCTTCATCCCCCAGCAGTTCGCCAAAAGTACCAGTGAAGTGTTCTTACCTATTACTTGCTCCAGTGGCTTCTGCCTCAGGTAAGCTGATCTGTGATCTCAATACAGTGGTCCCCCGCTTAGTTTCACATTCTGCAGTTTCCATTACACATGGCTAACTATAATCCAAAAATATTAAATGGAAAATTTCAAAAATGAATAATTCATCAGCTTTAAATTGCACACTGCAATTGAGCTCCATCTGACCTGGGATGGGACTCATCTGTTTGTCCAGCATATCCACACTGTAAAGCTACCTGCTTCTTATGGGCTTAGCAGCCATTTGGGTCCCAGATTGACTGTCCTATATACGGTGTTATATACCAATACAACACTATTGCCATTCCTGTGACCAAGTAATACAAATTTTACTTGATAATGCCCCCAAAACACAAAAGTACTGATACTTGTCAATTTTGTTATAATATATTGCTGTAACTGTTTTGCATTTCATCATTAGTTATTGCTGTTAACCTACTACTGTGCCTCATTTATAAATTAAACCTTATGCACGTATAGGACAAAGTAAAACATATATAAATAGGATTGCTTATTCCCTATGGTTTCAGGTCTCCTGTGAAGACCTTGGAATGTATCCTTTGTGCAAATGGAGGGGCTACTACACTCACCTGTCTCTTCAGTTTTTAGGGTGATATTTTATCCAGTGACTTTAATCCTGTGATAGATACAGAACAAGGCAGTGATTTTGTTCATTCAGCTGTTTTTGTTGTAATTTTAAGAGCAGGAGAGACAATTTCTAAGGTTCTTTTTTTTCACATTAAAAAACTGTATATGCACATTGACATTTCCACAAGAATTATATACTGGTAACCACTGAACTCACCTGCTATTTTCAGATAACACAATCTTCTAAAAAAAAAAAAATGTATCCAAGCTATCCCTTCTCTTTGGATTTGTTTTTCTCTATTAGATCTGAGTGACCTTTCCTTAAATAAAAATGAAGGCTGAGATTTCCTGAAGAGTAAGTACTGAAAGTCTGTGTCTTTCACCCAGCTGTTGTTTGTTAGCCAATTTCTTTTTGTAGGAGGAAGTTAGTTTAAGAACGGTCTATTTTCCTCCTTATTCATTTCAGCCTAGAGTTATTAAATTAAATGTGAGCTTAGCTATTTTATCTCAGTGCTTTCATAGTGTTTGTGAGTAGAGAGGGTTAGCATTCATTGGAAAATTATTATGCCCCTAGGATCCTGCTAAGTGCTGCTCAAACTTCCATGTGTACCAAATTATGAGGGAGATGGTAAGATGCAGATTCTGGCTCAGGGGTCCATCTGGGGTCCATTCTCAGTGGTCTTCGCCAGGCAGTGCTCCTGCTGCTTGCCGAGGGCCTCTTGTCTGACTCAGTCCCCACTGTTCTCTGGCCTGGAGATGGCAGTGACTTTTTCACAGTGTCACAGCTAGTCAATATTTAAATCCAGTTTTTTTTTCTGACGACACGAGAGGTGGCAGAAGGAATGCCCTGCAAATAATTGTGGTCTCCTCCTCACAACCACAAGCTTTAATTTAGATCTTTTTATAGGACATTGCTGTAGTTTGAATTTTGTCTGAAAGACACATATGTTGAACTTGAAGGACCTTCCATGACCTTCTATGGAAACAGGGTGTTTCCACATATAACTCATCGAGGACGAGTTCGCGCCCCAGGAGGGAAACCCTTTCCCAGCGTGACAGGCATCCTTACCCGAAGAGGAAAGGACACACAGACACACACGGAGGAGACCAAGGCAGAAACGGAAGTGGGGAAGCTGCAAGCCAAAGGATCCCAAAGATGTCTGGAGCCATCAGAAGCCAGCAAAGCAGGGAGTGAGCCTTGTGGAACCTTCAGAGGCAGCAGGACCCTGCCAACATTTCAACGGGGGATTTGTAGCCTCCATTAATGAGCAATGTATTTCTGGTGATTTCAGCCTCCATGTTTGAAGTAATATGTGGCAGTAACACCAGGAAGCAAATAAAACCCATGAACACATTGCTCTAGTGTTCCTGTTTCTGAGTGTGTCTGTGTGCCCTGCCAGATTGTCATCAGGCAAGTTCAGTGGCAGCTGAGAGTATTTCGGACCAACACCAGCCTTCATCATACTTGGCTATCCATTTGGCTTATTAGTGATTAGACTAAAGATAGTAATGTGTACTGTTTTCTCAGCTTTCTGCTACTATATCAAAATACCTGAGATAATCAACTTCTAAAGAGAAAAGGTGTATTTTGATGTGCAGTTTTAGAAGTTACAGTCCATGATTGGTGGGCCCTATGGCTTTGAATTAGACAGCACATGATGGTGCGGACATGCGGCAGAGCAAAAACTTCTAACCACATGGTCAGGAAGCAAGGAGAGGGAAAGGGAGGGGTTGGGGTTTCTCATCTCCTCCACAGCATGCCCCAGTGACCTGAAGCCCTCCCACGAGTTCCAGCTCCGCCACCACCTCCCACTAGCACCAAGAGGGAACCCAGCCTTTAGCACATGAGTCTCCTGGGGATACTCAAGATGTAAACTAGGGCATTTACACTATGAAAGTAAATCAGCTGTATTGTACTTCCGAGCAATGAATCACTGTGTTTACTTTCATTTTCACATACTTCTTAAAGTATCTGTCCTCTGTGTTAGTAAAATATTTTTTCATATTTGCATTTTTTTCACATACACAAAATATTCCCCACAGAAAAGAATGTTGTGTATGTGTGATTAATTGCCTGTATATTTGCCTGGGAAAGGCACTGCTAAACAAGTGTTTATCATCTTCTGAAAGTCTTACAACATTTACTAAAAAACTCCTCTTGGGCTTGCCCTATATTTGTTCCTCAAAGAATCTGTGCTGCTGAAATTTTAAATTCAAAACCAAGTTTTATTTCACTTCTCTTTTCAAGTCAAATATAGTATTTTGGCTTTCCTTGGCCTTAAGTGTAGATAAAATAGACTAGGATGAGTATTTCTTCCTTGGTCTCTGTGCAGAAGTCTCCACTGGAAGGAAAAGGTGCTGTTTCTATTCCCACTGCTGCATAACAAATTACCCTGAAACTCACTGGCAGCAAACCTCCATTTTATGATGACTGAGAACACTGTGGGCCAGGGACATGGGCAGGTCATGTGGGAAAGATTTATCTCTGGTCTACTGTGCCTTGGGGACTCAGCCGAGAAGACGGGAAGAAAGAAAAGGGAATGTGGTTCAATGACCAGCTGAGCATGTTTTCCAGAAGACTCTTCCCACATGTCAGGCCGTTGATGCTAGTTGCTGCCTGACCCCTCAGCTGTCAGTGGTGTTACCTACAAGTGTCCTCTTCCTGAGGCTTCAGCCTCTGCACCACATGATGGCCTTGCAGTCGCACTGCGTTCCAGTGAGTGACCTGAGAGAATGTGGTGGACGTCGGAAAGTCTTCCTCACTGAGCTTTGGAAGCCATGATACATTTTATTGCTTACCAGTGATGCAACTACAGTGACCGAGAGTTAAGGCGAGGTGACTTAAACTATACCTCACAATGGGAGGAATTAAAAAAAAAATGTGAAGATGTGTTTAAAAATCTCATGACACCTGTGTAAGTCAGCTCTCTGTCACTGTAACAAAATACCTGAGATAGTCAACTTTTAAATGGGAGGAAAGTTTATTTTGTCTCATAGTTTTTGGCGATCTCAGGCCATAGTTGACTGGCTCATTTTTTTTTCTTTTAAGTCCATGGTAAGACAGTACTTTGTGGCATAATCACTATGGAAGAAGCTGCTCACCTCATAATTGGGATACGAAGGAGAGGGAGCAGAGGGGCCAGGTTCCCAGTATCCCTTTCCAGGCTACAACTCAGTTATTTAACTTTCTTCCACTAGGCCCCACCACCAAAGTGTTCCAACACCTGGGCAGAGAACCACAGAATGGGGACCAAGCATTTAACACAGGGGCATCTGGGTGACTGTCAAATCCAAATTATGAGAATCTTTTTTACAAAAACATGTTTCACATAGCACACAATGAAAATGGCACTGACTTCTAGTTGGAAGATACCGATGAGTTTCTGCTTGGTCTTGAGTAAGATGTTACACCTCTGTAGCCCTTAATTTCCTCAACAGCAAGATGAAGGGTTGCACTGGGCGGGATCCACAGGTCCTTGGCAAAGCTATGATTTTGTTTCTCCCTGAAATTGTGCCAATTGAAACACTAGAAATTCCAGACTGTATTTTATAATAAACTTTATTTGAAAGGAAGTTTTTTGTGCCACATATACCTGTCCAGAGAAGAATGGAACAGACACACATATATCTCTATCCTTCCGGTTCACCCCACTGTTATTAATATTAGATGTAGGTACCATTCACTGCTAAGTGGTGGATGCCATTCCTGGGTCTCCTTTACTCTCCATACTCCAGGCTAGCCTGGGTATTGCTTTCAGGATAGGTTTTAAGGGGTCTGCTCAAGTTCACCTCTTCATTGGGATGACCCCCATCTCAGACTCTTTCAGAATAAAACTTTGAATATGAGATTATTTTGTATCAGAAGCAAAGTTGTTGTGGTTACCCAACAGAAAATGGTGAAGGGGTGTGGGGGGAGAGGGGATCCATGTCAGAGAACTCCAACCAGGCACATTGGGACACAAGAATGACCAAGAACGCAGAGGCACCTGTCACCATTGAAATGGCACATGTAAAGTGACCGGTAATGATACCAATTTGCCACGTGACAAATGCAAAGCTCACCATTTTCTGTGGTTCCCCACAGAAAATAGGAGACACATAATGCTAACTCATTAGTTTTCCTCCATTGTACAGAGGAATAAAATGTAACTGATAGATTTAGGTGGCTGGTCTGAGAAGGTTAATTGCCAAGTTACAGAAAGGCTGTAGAGGCCAGGTCATCTGACCTCTGAGCCCATGCCCTTCTTTTCTCCACAGACATGTTGGCTTCTGTTGGCTGTTCCCACCAGTCATTCGACCCTGCCACAGTCCAGCTGCAGCAAAATAACAAGGGGGTGACGAGCAACTTGTGTAGATTGATACAGCAGGAGTGGGAGCCGTTTATTGTAGGACAGGAGGGGTATATATACATTCCACACAGCTTATCTAATTAACATAAACTAGATACAGCAGTCAACCAATAAGGAATCTCCACACTTAATGGCTCGCTGGCAGTTACTTCACAAACCACTCCCTCTGGCAAAATGCCAGACGCCAGCCATCATGACTTGTTTACAGACCTTAACATTAACCACTCCCTCTGGCAAAATGCCAGGCGCCATCCGGACTTGTTTACAAACTCTAACATTTGTCAGGCGCCATCCTGACTTGTTTACAGACCCTAACATGCCCCAGAACCCTTAGCACAGTCTTGGCTCCTCATTTTTTCTTCTCCATTCAGTGCCATTGATGTCCAGGACTAGCCACACAACATGTAGAGTCCAGTGCAAAATGGAAAGGTGGGTCTCTTGTTAAAACAAGGTAAAAAGTGCTTTTAATGACACCGAAATATAAAGCTTTTATTTCTTCGATGGCCTCTTTCTTGACCTGCCATGGTAATTTACTTCCTGTTGAACGATCTGCTTCCTGCTTCAGGAGGATTCTCAAAAGCAAGTGCAGACCCGCAGAGGTATCTAGAGCCCCCTTGCCCAGGACTTGTCCCCTAGCTGAGCGTGGAAAGCAGAACCAGGCTCACGGCCCATGCGTGGTCTACACCGTGGGTTGAGCCAGGTACCTGGAGGGGACACATTCTGTGACCACCCTTAGATGTAGTACTGCCAGCTCATGTGGGACAAGGGAAATGGTGAAGGTGTGGCTACATGTGACCTGAGGTCCCGAGCCTGCAGTTCTGTAGCATGTCCTATCTCAGAAGACATTCAAAGATGATGACTTCAAGAGGGGAACAGCAGAGCTTTCAGCCCACACAGGGATTCCTGAGACTATCTGCTCACACCATTGTTCATGTGGCCCTGGTGCTCATCATTCTTTCTGCAAACCACTTCTTCTCATTGACTTTTCTGTTCATGCCCTAGGTCTCTGTTATGGTTTTGATATGAGGAGTCCCCAAAAGCTCAAGAGGGAGAAATGCAAGACAGTGCATGTTAATCCCCTGGTAGGGATTAACCTGGTGGCATCTGTAGGTAGGGTGTGGCTGGAGGAGGTGGGTCCCTGGGGCCATGCCATTGGGGTTTGTATTTTGTCCTTGTTGAGCAGAGTTCTCTCTGGGCTTCCTGGTGCATGTTCCTTCCATGTTCCTAGCGGTTTCCTCTGCCACACTCTCTGCCGTGATGTTCTGCCTCATCTCCAGCCCCAAGGAACGGAGTTGGCCTTCCATGGACTGAGATCTCTCAAAACTGTATGTCCCCAAATAAATTTTTCTTCTTATAATTTTTCTTGGCAGGTCTTTTGGTCACAGCAGCAAAAAGGCGGAGTAAAAGCTTCCATCAAAGCCCAGGATTCTTCCTCACTTCTGAAACCCCCAGTTGCACCCAGCCATTCATCACTTTGAGTTCAAGCTTCTCCACCTGACTCTGAGGAGCTCTCACTCTCCATACCGGACATGTCCAGACATGATCAAAGAATAACGTAGAGGAGAAAAGAGTTTATTTTGGCTCACAGTTTCAGAGATTCAGTCCATGGTCAGCCAAATCCTTGAGCTTGCAACGAATGTGATCTTGCCAGGTCCTAAGATGACTTCAAACCATCTTTCCTGTTGCATCCGTGTAAAGTTCTTAGCATCCCTTTAGTGGCTGTAATCTCTTCAACAACCAGAATTTCCTTGGCTCCCAGTTTTATGGGCACTTTTCTGGTGGAATTGCAAATTTGTCAAATCTTTGTCCTGATTATCACAGTAAACTTGACTAAAAGTCACCAGCAGTATCCATGGCACTGCATGAATGCTGTGTTGTCTTGAAATTTCTTCTGCCAGATTAATTAGTCCATCACATCACTTTAAATTCAGCCTCACAGAACATGGTCATAGGAAAATTACAGACAACTCTCTGACAGAATGTAACATGAATGGCCTCTAATCCAATTTCCAAGAGTTTACTTCCTCTGAGACCTTATGAGTCCAGTCTCAACTATCTTCTGTTCTTCTGAGTTTCCACCAGAATTGTCCACTAAATTCTGCTTACAACATTCTAAGATTTCTCCAGTCGGAATCTCTAAACTTTTCCAAACTCCTCTCGCAAACCATTTCCAAATGCTTCCAAACACCATGGTCAGGTTAGTGAGCAAAGACCTTGCTTCTCAATACCTATTTCTGTTAGGTTTGTTGTTGTTGTTGTTGTTGTTGTTTGTTTGTTTGTTTTGTGAGCAAAAGACCTAACAAGAATAACTTAGAGGAGAAAGTTTATTTGGCACATGGTTTCAGAGGTTCAGTCCACGGCTGGCTGACTCCATTACTCTGGGCCAAGGTGAGGCAGAGCATCATGGTGGAAGGGCTTGGCAGAGAAAAACAGTTCAGTTCATGACAGAAAGGAAGCAGAGAAAAAATTTCACCAGTAACAACAAATAAACCCTAAAACATGTCCCCAGTGGCCTACTTCCTACAGCTGTGCCCTACCTGCCTACAGTTACCACCTATTTACTCTATTCAGATTATTAACCCAACAAATGGATCAATCCACTGACTAGGTCACAGCGCTCACAATCTCATCATTCCCAAACATTCTGACATTGTTCTCCCAAGAAAATTTGGGGGATACCTGATATTTAAACCATAATACCCACCCTGCCCAGAACAACTCTCCAATGTTTCTTAACATGCACTACCTGCCTCTGCTCAGGGTGAACAGCACACGCAGAACTGTGCTCTTGACTAACTTATGCATTTCTCTTGGCCCCAAACTCTGGCTCTTCAGATGGGGTTCTACTGTTTCCAGCATCCTCTGCAATATGAGGGAACAGCCTGACACGGAGTTGGTGACTTGATAATTTACCATTATTGGCTGCTTTATATTTCTCTTTCTCCTGCTCTGTTCCTCTACTGATGACTCCTAAACTATTTACAGTTGGCTTAGGGATTTATGGTACTGTATATACACACGATCCAATGGCATCCAGCCCGGGACTGAGTTCAGATGTCACTGAGTTCAGATGTACTCCTGCTCTTCGAAGGAGGCATGAGTTGGACAGCCTCAGCATAGACAGGCTTCACAATTGGTCCATGGGTGAGCAACACCTGGCCATTGTCACCATTGAAATATTGGCATCCCGTGCCCCATTTTACCTTTTCCCCGTGAATGTCTCCAGCATCAGTGATGCACAAGTCCAGGAGAAACAGAATGCCTGAGCTCTCAGGTGGGACTGAGAATTTATAAGGTCTGTCAGGACAAGACCTCCCTCCACACTGCTGGCCACAGGTTACCTGTGTCATTCAGGTTACATTGAAGTGGTACCCGCTTTCTCCACAGAAAAGCCCTCTTCACCATGGCTGATTTTAGGACTATCAGCAAACGAGTCCATTGTAGATAAACTTCCTATTTTCATGTCACCCTGTTTACTTGGCCACTGGCTGAGAAGATACCAGCACTCCAGGTGCTGGACACCCCTTACTAGTTTTTCACAAAAATCAGTACAGTACTTTGAAGAAATGTGCAAACAAGGCCTCTGGCCTTGAGCTGGGCTTCACAGAGATGTCTACATTTTTAAGATAAGTTACAAATGGGCTCCATGGTAACAGCTGGCAGGGGGAGGATACAAAGAAGAGAAGAAGCTCTCCCCTTCTCAGGTGCGGTCCTTGAAGAGTTAACTTGCCCAGAACAGTGAAAGAAAAAGCTGCTTTTATGTGAACTGCTGCAGACTGTGAACTTCTGAGCCCCTCCCCTTACACACTGGGCATAAAACTCTGAAACTCCCTGAACTCGGGGTTCAGGGGATTGATGGATTACAGCAAAGGCTGTGCCCTCTGAACCTGGCTGCAGCCAAATAACACTGTTTCCTGCTGTCTTCCGTGCCTTGCCTCGTTTGTCCCTACAACAACATGAGGCCATGTTGTTTCCGGCTCACCTTAGCCCCATCGGGGTAGATTTTGGTGGACTGAAGACAACTGTGTTGCTTTGCCATCTTTGTTGGTGACTGGCTTGGGGGTGAGTTTGAGACACAATTGTGGCCAATGAGATGTGAGGGAAGTTCTGCTGGGAGGCTTCTAAGAAAGTTAGCTTCACTCCAGAAAAGACTGACGTAGCAACTTTATGGCCAACTGTGGAATAGCCTGATTTCCTGATCACTCATGGTGTAGGACGACAGATTTCACACACGTGCGCATCCTGCGATGCATTTGGATTGGGTCCTCTGGTTACTTGCAGCCCAAATCTTCTGCACTTGACGCGTTCAGCAATCAATGTGAAGGACAAAAGGAAGTGAGACGCTTCGTGGAGGAGGCTGACTTTACGAGATGCAACAGTTGAATGCGGTGTGAATCCCTGCTGAGTCAAAGTTTGAACAAACCAACTGTAAAGGCCACTCTGAGGACCAAAGGGGACACTGGAATATAGACTGGGTGTTGAATGTTTGCTAATTTTCTATGTGTCCATGATAATTATCACTGTATAAAAAAATGTTTTAAGATTAGAGTTGTGGATTTTGAAATGCTCAGAGTAAAATTTCATGGTATGTATAATTATAGGCAAAATGATAAAAATATGAGCATCATATATTATGAAAGGTTAGCAGTAATGGCCTCTGAGCAATGGATATGTGGGGCTCATTTTGCTGGAACTGGACCAGGCTGTTTTGTCCACTGTGTGGTATGACAACCTCTGAAACAAGTTTTGCAGTAAGAAAGCATCTACTCACAAGACAGTCTGGCACGATGAGACCGGAGGCCTAAGTCTGAAATCTGCCTCCCTGAAAGCAGGTGTTAGTGGTATTTATGGGATGAAGAAGCGGGCACAAGGGAAGGTGAATGGAGGTGAGGAACCGGTGTCTGCACATGCGTAATCAATCTTCATGACTCCTTGTCAGTCACAAGTCAAAAAATAACATTGGGTATGATCTGAAAGCTGAGGTTTTCAGCCTCAGAACATCTAAAGTTCTCTCAGGGGCACCTGTGCAGGCCTAGGTGAAGAGGCAGCGGTTTACACAAGTGGCCTTCAAGTCCCTGAAGAGCAACTGAGAGAACTGTTGTCACCATGACCTCCACGTCAGAGTTGTGTGACTGCCAACAGTTTTAAAGTCAACAGTAAGCAATAACAAAATCCAAGCTGGGCTGTGCTGAGAGCCACAGCCGAGTCGGAAAGGCCCCTGGCATTTTACCAGAAGTAATGGTTGAGAGGTGAGCCATTAAGATAATGCTGGATTGATTCAATTGTATGTTAGACCTTTATACCAGTAATAGAGTGGCTCTTGCTGCCTTGGGAGCCCACTACTTCGGAGTTCCCATTGAGTTCTCGCAGGATTCTGAGAGTGAATGCACTCGCAGCCCAGGGGAGGGAGTTCCACTTGGTGTGTGGGGTGTCCCTGGAGGAGCCACATGGGTGGCGTTTGGGAGAGTTTCCGGGGAGTGTGCGTGGAGTGCTGTGGGAGTTCGGAAATAAATTTTGTTCCTCCTTCAGTGGCTCGTGATTTGTGCCCAGCCAGACTGCGGCAGGGTTGGAGGGTTTATTCAGGTTTTCTCAGTTTCAATGCCACTCTCCTCAATGACTCTATTTCCAAAATGTCACATAAATAAAAAGAAAAAATTTTTGGATGGCACATCTGATAAGAATTAATATACTTTCATGATGTTAGTGCTGTGCAAAAGGCCAGGGTTTTTCTTGAGGAAAAGTTTTATGGAGAAACACACAAAAGGAACTTGAAGACAGGAGGAGCACCATGCATTGTTAACCTGGCTGATTCTCCCTGTGTTTGCTAAAGGCATTGATCTTGTCCCAAGGAGAAAGCATGACCTCAAGGGCATGCAACATTAATGCAAAGCCACAGAACATAGTAGTGGAGAAGGACTCCCCTCCTCTCTGGGGTAGGCACCATTTTGTGTGCCCCATTTCACAGAGCTGCACCCTCGTGTTCTTCTGGAAATATCCGTCAGTGTCCCCAAAGCAATGGCCACCCAAATTAAGTGAATGGTGTCAGGATGGTGGGAATTGGGGCAGAAGGTTGGCTACAACAGATCCAGGGGTGTTCAAAAAACAGATATCAGGAAAATTTCCAAGCCTTTCTTGACAGTCGTGCCACATTTCACAGACTTTAAAACTTCACTGGGAAGTTAGACACATGCCCGGATAAACGTTGGAGAAATTAGAGGTTCACGTAGAAACAGGACGCATTTATTAACATTCTGGAACGGAAAAAAGTGGTTTGATTGGTGTGGGAACAAAAAGAGCCTGCTTTTGTAAAGGGTGCGTGTGCACCTGAGTTGTTCCTCCACCAGACACGCTCCCCTGAGGTTCCTTGAGCTCATATCTCAAATATCCTTGGCTTTGGGGCTTTTGTGTTCTTTCCTGCATTGCCCAACTCCAGCAAGAATCCTGATAAGCCAGTTTAGCCAGCAAACCCCCACCCTTCCTTGCCCCGGGATATCTGATCAGGTTCCTTATCCTCAACCAATGGTCAGCTGATGTCTGATCACCCTGGCTGCCTTCAGTAAGAACCTTGTTGTGTGGGTTTAGCCACAATCCTCCTCACTCCTCTGTCTCTGCTTAGTCATTTTCTACCTACTGATCTCCTCCCTGATCCTTGGCTATAAATTTCCATTTTACTGTGGGTGGAACTCAACCTCTCTCCCCTAGTGCAAAACCCCGCTGCAATGCCTGCCTTACAGTGCTTTAACAAGTAAAAAGGATGACTTTTTCCTTAAGAAAGTACCTATCATTTTTAAAAAGACAACACAGAGAAGATGGCTTCTGTTCACTGCCACTCCCGAAAGTAAGCCAGTCAGGGCTGAGTTTGTCACACATTATACCCCAATAGATATGTGGGGAGAACTTTCAGAAACCACCACTGCCGACCATAGATCAGATCAGGATTTAAAAATAAAATGAAACAAAAACCAATGAGCTCTGCCCAATTTTGTGGAAACGGTGGGGGAAGAATTGCATGTCTTGACACAGAGGCATGGTCGATGGCCCCCAGCAGCTCTGCACTCCCAGGATGATGTGGTTGGGAGTAAGGTGCTCACCGGCCACAAGGGCAACCATTGCTCTTCCAGGTTCCACTGCACTGTGTGCAAGACAGGGCAGCCACCCTGACCACGGTGTTTCCTGAAGGAAGAGGCAAGCACGTGGATGGACACACTGCTAGCACAAGGAAAGCCCAGAGACACTGTTTGTGAGTTGTTTTCAGCAAACTGCTGGGATTTTTAGATACTTTGCACAGTGACATTTTAATGCAGTTTCTCAAGGATGGGGTTATCAAAACCCAGCTCCAAGTATCAAGAATGCCTTTTGCTTCTTGACTTCTTGGCTGTTCTAGACATTTGTTTATAAGGTTGCAGATAAAATGAAGGATAAACATAGTGCACAGGACATTCTTATATATATAAAATAATGCTGTTTATCTGAAACTCAAACACATACCTAGGCAACCTGTATTGTTATTTGCCAAATCTCTCAAAGGTATCTGCACATCCCTGTTTTCCTTTGGTCAGGGAAGTCCCTGCGGGGCCTGCAAACTGCTGGGACATGCTGATTATACTTTCCAGACACCCCTGAAAAGCGTGTGCACGTGTCAGTTGGCCTCTTCCATCTGGAGCACTGTCTGGCCTCCCACCAGCGACAGGAGGGACAATGCCTCCTCCCTGCAGCTGCCTGCGCGGTCCAGTCAGGGACTTGCTCAGCTAGTAAGTGACCATCTTGCACGGCTGGGCAGTGTGAGTAACTATTTCTTCTATTCTGAGTGAGGATGAGGTTGTTGGCTTTTTTCTCTGTTTAAGGGTAATCCTCACTTTGGTTTCTCTGAACAACCTCTCTCCTTTGCCCCTTTCCTGTTTGAGTTTTGCTTTCCTCATTTGCTGGGAGAGCTTCCTAGATCAGCCCTGGCCGCGGCTGGGAGTGGAGGCATTTCCTGGTGTAAGGCCCCCTCCGTGTCTTCTCACTCTGGCTCTTCCCTGGTGTCACCTAGTGGATTTCACACGCTCAGAGGTGAACTCAAACCTCTTCCTCCTGAGGTCTATCTTCCTGTCTCCGGTCTCTCTGCTGGGGTACCTCCTGGGCCAGAGTGTCCTTCCTGTCATAATTACTATTTGGGGCCAGAATCGATGGACTTGGTCCCATTTTAATGTCAGGACCACAGCTTCCTTCTGTTTGTGCTTTCTTCTCTATACTCTGTCTTTCTTCTCTATACTTTTCCACCCACCCAAATCACTTTTGTGGTGCGTGTCTCTTGCTCACATCTGGACGTGGATTTTGCTTTACATTTAGATGTCTAAATCCTATTTTTTATTTAATGATTGAAATATAAGCTGTCATGTTATGTCTTATTTTGGTTCTCAGGGTGTTTTTTTAAAAGTTGTCATAGGGCTGGTTTTCTTTGTTTTTTTGTGTGTAGAGCCATCATTTTCGTGGCATATATTTCTGTTTTATTAGCTATTTTTACAAATGAACATTGTGCACTTCACTCCATTATTTTTCAGATGGCAATGATGACATTAGAATCTCCCCTCTCCCTCTTTCTTCTTACTTTAATCAATAATGCTCTATTTCTCAGCATTTGCACCCGAGCAGGGCCATCAGCTGCCCTATTTGCCGTGTGCCAGCCCACGACACATCATCTGCTCCCACAGCGGTGGTCAGCTCTGCCTCCCTGTCTTCTTCCTAAGTTGGTCAGCTGTGTCACCTCCACTTCAGCAAGTCTGACACTCAAGTCCGACGACCCCAGTCACTGCACTGACCTTGGAGCCAGGACTTATGGTGTGGTGACAGTGCTCAGGAACATGCCATGGGAATCTGGTTACAGAGCTCCTGTAACATCAAACTCCCAGAACTTTGTGTTGACAGTTTGGTTGGCTATAAAATCCTTGGGTCTTGGAGACATTTTTGAGGACTTTGTTGTTGCAGGTTTTTTTTTATTATTATTATTATTTTTAATCTTGGAGCTGCCCCACTGACTTCTGGTTTTAAATGGCTGCAAATAAACAGAAGCCAGATTGAATTTTTACCTACCTGATGCCCAAAGGAGTCTTTCTTTACTTCATGGTCAGACAGCTTAACTACAAAGTGTGTTAGCAATGTTGGTTTGAATCAGCTGGGCTGGCATAATGGATGCTTTAATTTTTTCCCATTTAAATCAGGTATTATATTCATGCCAATGTCTGTGTTAGTCAGTTTTCACAGCTGTGACTAAAATACCTGATAGGAACAGCTTAGAGGAGGAAGGCTTTATTTTGGTTCATAGTTTCGGAGGTCTCAGTGCATAGGCAGCCAATTCCATTGCTCTGGGCCTGAGTGGGGCAGAACATCATGGTAGAAGATGTGGCAGAGAAAAGCTGCTTAGCTCCTGGGAGCCAGGCAGCAGAGAGAAAGGGAGGGAAAGGGAGGAGGAGATAGAGAGATAGAGAGGCAGGAAGAAAGAGAGAGAGAGCATGCAGATCCCTTTTTTTTTTTATCACAAACCCACTCCTTCAACAACAAATCAGTCCTCAGATAAGGCAGTAATCCATTCTTGAGGGCTCCACCCTCATGACCTCGTCTCCTCTTGAAGGTCTACCTCTCAACACAGTTGCATTGGGGATTAAGTCTCCAGCACATGAACTTCAGGGGACAGTCAAGTCATAGCTTTCAGGAAAGTTCTTTGGAATTGCTGGTGCTCTTGTAGAAGTGCACGTGCTATCCCATTATTGTGATTACTATTAATGTTACGATGGGGGTCTGAGTGTGGGTACGTTGTTTCCTTTACGTCTTATCCAATCCTCAGAGACCTTTGATTTCCATTCCAAGCATTTGCTCTTCTCACGTCTTTTATTGCTTTTACTTTCTTCTCAATGGCATTGCTTAGCCCTTGTTCACCTTCCAATTTATCTTTATTTTTGTGTGATTTTGCTATGTCTAGCCATTACTTCCTTGAGTTCCTGTGTTTCCCTTTGGTGGCTTTTCTTCACAGAGGCTTTTTTTCCTTATCAGATTTGGAATAAAGAGAATTTACACTCAATAAGAGAGTGAATACTCAAGTAGGCAAAAGGTGTTTCACTAAGAACCCAAGACAACTATGAACAAATTTCAACTTGTACTTAAACACTGATACATTAAAACAACATTTTTTCTAATGCCCAAGGTAGTTCCATGCAGCGACACACCAGCAGCAGACAGGGACTTGTCCCCCTTTCTGTAATTGGAGGAGGAAGGTAGCTCTGCAGTGGGAGAGAAGTTCAGGGACTGGTGGTCGGGGACAAAGGCACAGAGCACAGGTACACAGAGCATGCACCAGCAGCCTTTGGAGCTAACCATCCTCTTGTCTGTTGAGAGCCTGGCCCAGGGTCGGGAATTGCTTTTAAACATGCACCTGCGTGACATGTGAAGCACAACCCGGGGCTCCAGGAAATGTGGGTCTGGAGCTTCCTACTTGTTTAGATGAGTAGAGGCACAGCTCATTTGGAACCACTGGCTTTTCCATTGCTTAGGTTTGTTTCATAAAGGGTGGTCCCACATGCGGTGGCAGAATGGAGATGTGAAGTCACGCCTACGAGAGTCACTGTGTATCTGTGGGGAAGCTAGTATTATGCTGGTCTAAACAGGCCTTATGTCATGCTGGCACTCCTGCTGCCGAAACCTGAGATGGTTTTGTTTCATGCTGTGATCCTGTGTTGGTCTCTGAATCCCTGTAGTGTGCGATGTGGTATGGATTTGAATGTGGTTCTGCATGCTCTTCTATGAATTCATTCTGAAAACCGAGGGGTTGGATTAAAAGCAAAGCTTTTTCTCAGATGACAGGGAATAAGATTGAGTCATTATGTCATTCAGATCCTTTCCCACTTTTCCACAATTAAAACTTATTATAGAGACCTTCATTTAAACATAGAGGATTCAAACACGTAATTAACAATTTCCATGCCCTCCCCAAGCCCCGTAGGAAGATGGAAAAGTAATTTTAACAAAAAGGTGTAAACAATAAACACAAAACCAAAAAGAATAGGAGGCACAATTGGAGGAGTTGAGGGCAGCTTCAGAAGTTGGAGGCTGGAAGCAAAATGGAAACTAGTTGAATTAGGAGGTGAGTTGAATCTGGAATCCAAATATTCTTAGAAGGAGAAGCACAAAGAGAGCCAATTAAAGCCTCAGGGCAGGGAGAGGCAGGGCACAGGCCTGGTGAGAGGAGGAGAAGGGCTAGAAGCCCAGGTCCAGACGGTCCATTGCCCCCTCCTCCTGACATCCAAGAGTGCCACGCCCTCCTCCAGACGTCCACCGGGGTCAGACCCTCCTCTTAATGGGGAGAATCTGGGATCCAGGGTGCCAGGCACCGTGGGAGGAGGCAGGGCAGAAATATGAAAGGTGGAATAATTATTTTGAGATAGAAATGAGTGAAGTTTTGTATTACAACCAAAAATATTTTTTCAATATATGGCTTTTCTTTGGGTCAAGGCATTGGCCACTTCCTCTCATTTTCTGCATATGATGGGTGATGTTTGTGATGTGTGTTGTGTGTGTGTTGTGCTGTGTGGGGGTATGTGTGGTATGTGTATATGTTGCATATGGTGTGTGTGTGTGTTGTGTGTGCATGTTGAGTTTGTTGTGTGTGCTGTGCAAGTATGCGCATTGTGTTTGCTTGTTGCAAGTGTATTGTGTCATGCATTGGGTGGGCCCGGGGTACCTAACCTTTGCCACCCTTCCTCCCTCATGGCTCTTCTGTAGGAGTGCTCCTCTCCTTTCGCCTGGCCTGACTTCTAGTTGCATACCACACCATCCACGATTCCATTTCTTCCTGGGATTGAAATGCACTTCCCTTCTTTCTTCTTTGTTCCCCAGGCCACGCCAGGCTCCAGCCTGACTGCGTGGGCCCTCTTTCACCTTTGCAGTCTGTCTCTGGGGCTGGGAGCTTGGACTTCTCTGGCCTGACGCAAAGTGGGACTTGGGTCCTCTTTAGTCCTGTTTGTTTTGGTTCTGTATGAGAAGGCGGAGCTTGCCAATTCTAACTCACACCTTCTGGCCTAGGACCAGGGTGGGCGTCCCTCCAGGGTGACCTACCTCCAGCCTGCAGTGACCCGAGCCTGGGGTGGCCCACCCCTGCATGAAGTCTCCTCCCTAGCACCGAAGCAGCAGGACAGCTGGGTCACAGGAGCTCAGCGTCAGCTGTTGTCCCCCTCCTGGGATTCTGCCCCTGGTCCCACTGACCTCACAGGCTGACCACTGTGGGCACATCCTATGGTACCTGTGCACTAGCCGCGTGATGGGAGGCCTGAGGGAGGAGAGCAACTGATGTGCCTGCCCTGCCCCTCCCCAAGGCCACAGCTGGTGCCAGGAAGCCTCTCCCACAGACACAGCGTTGCTGGCTCCTCTGTCCACCTCCTCTCCCTCCCTCACACCAAGGGCAGCAGTGGCCCTCCTCCTGCCTCTTCCTCACCTCACTCTAGTTTCTGACCTCACCTTAGCATGTTCCCTGTGGGAGACTCTTGTCTGTCTATCTGTCGCTCTCTCTCTCTCTCTCTCTCTCTCTCTCTCTCTGCTTGCACTAGTGATTGAACCCAGTGACATTCAACCTCTGAGACACATCCCGGCCCAATTTCTACTTTTTATTTTGAGACAGGGTCTTGCTAAGTTGCTTAGAGCCTCGCTATACTGCTGAGGCTGGCTTTGACCTTGCCATCCTCCTGCCTCAACCTTTCCCAGCTGCTGGGATTACCGGCACGCACTGCACTGCACCGCCACACCTGACTTCTTATCTCTTATTTGTGCCCTCCTTTCCGGCTCAGGGCTCCGACCACTGCAGTGTCACTCCATCTGAAAGGGTACAATGAGGCTCTCTAACTGGCCACATTGAGGCATTCATAAGTCCCCATTTTTTGAGATTTCTTCTTAGAAACCTTAGCGTATGTTTTGGAGCTGAACTGCATCTACCACAAATTCATATGTTGACGTCTCCCATGACCAAGAATGTGACTGCATTTAGAGAAAAGGCCATTAAAGAGAAAAGGTCAAATAAGGTCATAGGGGTGTGTTAGTCAAGTTTCTGTCACTTTGACCAAAATACTTCTCAAGAACAACTTAGAGGAGGAAAATCTTCTTTGGGGCTCACGGTTTCAGAGATCCATGGTTGGCTGACTCCATTGCTCTGGGCCTGCGGTGAGGCTGGCTGTTATGATGTAAGGGTGGACCCCAACTCATGGCCATCGGGCAGCAGAGAGTCTTCCTGCGCTTCTTCCCACATTCAGCATCCTGTCACTCATCAAGGCTCATAAAATTATTTACTTAATATATGATAGTAAGCTGCCGAACATTAATAATGTGCTCATTCTCACTAGCAGTCAAAAACATAGAGATCAACAGAAAAAGGAAAAAAATTGGAAAATAGCAAAAAATATAATACCCAGTGTGGTCCAGAGTCAGAGGAAATGCACATTTCTATACACAAAAGTCGGGCCTTCTGGCTAAGTCACTAGAAGCTTTTGAACATTCCTTGCCTTTAACTCAGTAATCTCACTTCCAGAAATTCACCCCAAGGCAATAAGCTGACACATATGTAGGTATTTATATTTTAGCTTCACTTCACCTTTGTAAATAGTAAAAAATATTTAAATATCAAATAGCTTAAAGAAAGGATTTGTTCCACATATTTATCTTACATTTGCAATTTCTTGGCAGTCATTAAGAAGGATCACATAGATACATATTTATCAACCAGATGACACCCACCTGTGTGGTTAGATACAAAGGAAGGTGGCAAAACAATATATATTATAAGACAAATATATATTTTTCTTAGTGTTTTAGTTTTTTTCATTGCTGTGACCAAAATAACCAAGAACAGCTTAGAGGAGGAAAAGTTTGTTTGGGGCTCATGTTATCACAGTTCTCCATCCACAGATGGCCGATTCCATTGCTCTGGGCCCAAGGTAAGGCAGCACATCATGGAGGAAGAGCCCAGCAGAGGAAAGCTGCTCAGCTCATGCCAGTGTCAGGAAGCAGAGAGAGAGGGCAGAAGGGGCCCACCTGCCTGAAGTTACTACCCAGTCTAGTTATAGCTTCCAGAGCCCAATCATTTTGCCTCTGAATATTCCTGCAATAACAGAAGGTTTTGGGAGAACACTTCGCATCCAAATCATAAACAGGAAAAGATATCTGAAAAAATGTCCCTCAAACTATTAATGGTGGTTATTTTTTAAGATGGCCTTCTAGAAAATAAATTTTATTTTATTTTTTATTTTGAGACAGGGTCTGGCTAAGTTGCCTAGAGCCTCGCCATGCTGCTGAGGCTGGCTTTGACCTTGCCATCCTCCTGCCTCAGCCTTTTCAAGCCTTTTCTCTATTTTCTCTCTCCTCCCACCCACATGCAAGACTTTATAATGAAAAAGCTTATATTTTTATTTTCCAAATTCTGGGCAATCTTGTAACAATCAATTGAAGGATTGCAGCTATATTGCCTACAATGAAGAACATCAGTAACATGCAAGTTCCTGTGCCTTTGAACTTAGCCCCGAGAACCCTACGCTGATCCCGTGGGAGAAGAGATATCTGCTCAGTTACATCCCCATATACCAGCACTATGGAGAGCTCCTGACCCCTGCTTTAACGGAAGCGAAGCTGTGCTCCTAACATCTCTGCCAAGATGTGACAAGGAATTAAGAAATATAAGACAGCTGCAATCCTTCAATTGCTTCTAGATTTCAAATTACCAATGCAAATTATTTTATTTTATTTGACGTCTTGGAATGGAAGTAAGATCTTTTCCTGAGCGCTGGATTGTTGACTTGTCAGCAGCAGTCTCCTGATCCAGAAGGGTTTCAGGGTCATTGCAGACTTGTTCACTTTTTGTCGGAAATTCCCACTGACCTCTCACTGGACGCTTCTCTAGCGCCCGGGTGTGAGTGGAAGCTCTATCATCCGTTGTAGGTGAACCTGACTTATCCATGTCAGGATCGGGAAATCAGTACAGGTTGCTTCGTGGGAATGACCTGTGCCCCAATGCCGGCCAATGCTTGTAATGAGAGGTCTGGTGGCTTTCATGAAGAAGGTTCTGGATCTCTTGCCTCCGAGTGTGTACTTATTCCTTGGTCATTCAGCTCCTGCTCCTTTAGCTCTACCTCCTCTTCCCATTCCTCATGCTGGGCACTCCTGGGGGTGACCCCAATTGCCGCAGTCTGGCTGGGTACGATTCAGGAGCCACTTGTCAAAAGAAACGAACTTTATTTTTAGAACACACATGCCAAACCACACAGCTCTTCAGGAAAACCTTCAGAGCCCAACTGCCACCACCGGCTTCCCACAAGCCTCTCAACCTCCCCCACTCCTCCTGCTCTTGAGGCCGATTGGCTGGGTTACGTGGGCGAAGCCAAAAAAAGTCCGCCAATGAGCAGCTCCGTGGTCTGAAAGGGCGGGAAACAGCCCAATGAGCATCACCGCAGAGGAGCCAATCAGTTGGCAGCTAGAAGTTTGCTGGGGCCCCTGTGAGCCAATCATCAGCTGGCAGCTGGAAGTTTGCTGGCAGCTGGAAGTTTGCTGGGGCCCCTTTGGCTTCTCAACACCCAATAGGGCTTCTGTTTAGTCCCTACTCCCCCCGATTCTCAAAGCTCTGGACACCTCCCCTGTGGATCCATCTGCAGTCCCCTAGGTCCACCTCTTCTGACAAGGTTCTTTGCCCTCCCTGAGGCGGTCATGCACTTAATCCCTAAGGATTCTCTCTCCAGGGTGGCCCTTCCTTGTGGTTCTGAGACATTTGTTACTTTTCTACTCTTCCTGAAATTCTTATATTGCTTCTCCTCCACTAGTGGCTCTTCTTCACTTGGAAACAACCAGATGGGAAAGACCACATCTTGTGTTGACCAGATCTCCACGCCTGTCTCCACCACGCCTGACTCTGCCTTCTCTCTCAGTACAGAGGGAGATAAAGCTGATCTTTTGAAAGGAAGTTCCTTTCCTTATGAGCTGCACCAACTTTCCTTCTCACCTGCTTCAGGGCTTATTTCTGCAGATGTCCATTTCTCTGGTTTACATGGTCAATTTCTCTTTTGCTGGTTCATTCCCATGGACACTGCCGTAGGCAGTGCTGTCCCCACTTTATTGACCTGTACTCTCTTCTCCACAAACTACTCTCTCTCCACTGTTTCACTCTCAATGTCTGGAGGGTGTTACCAACATGTTTCCCATCTCTCTATACTATTTAATTTTCATTTTTTAAAATGTGAGATATATTGTGAAAGATATGCCTTTAAAGAGTATATAAAATATGTAATGATATGTATTTCCATATATCACTGTATGTATAAAGATGTATTTAGAAATTAATGCCCAAAATAGAGTGTTCTTAGTAGCTTGCAAGTCCTCAGGGAAGCATTTCTAAATCGTTTTCTTTGCCTGCCTCCACAGATATGGCTACTTTCCTAAACTCTGCAAAATTTTCTGCATACTTTTAAAAAATACTTTATCCATATTTGTCCATCTCCCCAAACTACATATTTTAGTTCATTTAATAAAACATGCTCTGTATTTATTATAAGACTAGTTTTTCTTTTGCTCAGTAGTATATGATTGAAATTCTATGGCATTAATGCATGTGGCTGAATTATGTTCAAGGTACAGGAAGACAGATTTGAAAATATATATATATATATATATATATATATATATATATATATATATATATATATATTATGCCTTTTTTCAGATGAAAGATATTCTAGTTGTTTCTAGATTTTTTTTTTACTTAATATAAATAACACTTCTGTGAAAATCGAACATGTTTTAAATACAAGCAAATCGGTTGGGATTAGATTGTACATTTTTGACCTAAATAGATATTGCCAATTTATGCTAGAAAGCAGAGATGCAAATTTATACTGTCTGGAAGTATTCTATGTACATTTTCCATTCTCCATATATTTGACACCTAGTATTATCAGCTGTTTGACTCTTACAACTGTTGAGTAGGACATGCTTGTTCACTGGGATTCTAATTAGCTTTTCCTGTGCCACTATAGTCTTATATATTAAGATTAAATATCCTTTATATGTTTATTGATTGTTGGGCTTTTTTTGTAAATTTCAGTTTATATCTTTTTGGTTGGTTGCATGTTCTTATCAAGTAATGGCAGTTCTTTATATTCTGGGGTACTAATGATGTCACACGTACTTATTGTAAATAGCTTCATTGACTTTATGCCTCAAGTAGTCCTTCCTGATGAATACATTTCCTGATGAATGAATGTCATTAGTTTTAATATAATCTACTTATCAATCTTGTCTTTTGTGATAGAGGGTCTTAGTTTTAGTTGAGTAGATGCTTTCTTACCTCAAAGTCATAAACATCTTCCATATTTCTCTCAGTGTTTCAAAATTCTGCCTTTGACATTGAAGCTTCCATGTATCAATCAAATACAAATGGGGAAATGCTCCAGTTAAAATACAAAGGTCAGAATTTTAGAAGTTCAAGCATGTGTGCTCAAGTCATCAGGGTCTAAAGTGAACGTACAGCGTGGTCACGCAGGTGGGCAGGAGGACATAGAAGACTGGTCATTCTGAAAGTCTCGCTTCTCTGCCTCGGCACTGTCCCTTGCATGGTTGGATCCTGTTCCCTTCTTTAGTGTGGCACTGCCTGTTGTCCCTTGTTTCAGAAGTTCTAGATCCTAATAACCTTCTCATGATTTTAGCTTCTCCTCTAGTAATTTGCCAGTGGCAAATTGTCCATCTTGGTCTGAAAGTATTTTCTTTTTGCCTTTTTTCTTAGAAAATAGTTTCACTGGTCAACAGTGTCACGGTGTCTGTTGTTCTGTCTGCTGCCTCCCTTGCTTCTACTGAGAAATCCTCTCAAAGTCTAACAGCCCCTGCATTAAAGGTGGCCTGCTGTATGTGTGTGTGTTTGTGTGTTTGTGTGTGTGTGTGTGTGTGTGTGTGTGTGAGAGAGAGAGAGAGAGAGAGAGAGAAAGTTTTATATATAGAAAACTCTAAAGATTCCACACAAAAATTGTTAGAATACCTGAATTCTGTTAAGTTGTGGGATTAAAAAAAATAATACCCCAAAATCTGTATCATTTCTACACACTAACAATGAATTAGCCGAAAGAGAAATCAAGAAAACAATCCCATTTACCCTAGATAGAAAAAAAAAATAAATATAACCAAGGAAGTGAAAGCAATTGAAGAAGATACAAATAAATGGAAAGATATCCCATGTTCATGATTTAGAATAGTTAATATTATTAAACGTTCATACAGCCAAGACTGATCAACAGATTCAATGCAATTTCTATGAAAATTCCAACCACTGACAGATGGTTATTAGGGCCCCTCACCCCTCATGGTTCCGTGAGAATAGCTGCACACTGGTCTGGACCACTGGAACTGTGGCTTGCTTGTGTACTGCAGCCCTGCTCATGACTGATCTAAATGTTCCTCTTCCATCTTTTTTGGGGTATGGTTGGGGCTATTTGTTCCTATGACCTGGTGAATGTCATACAGTTCACAGAAACAATTCTGCTCAGGGTACTTGAGGTATCATGATCAAGTGCTCCAGTTTTAGCAGAACCTATAGCACACCAAGAGCTGGAGTCAAATTGGACCTAATTCTCATTGTAGCTAGCATAGTCTTTTCCCAGAACACTCAGGGCATACTTTGGGTTCTACTAAAGCTTACCATAAATGCCACACTGCAGCTTTTCCCCCCAAAGAGACTTCAAAGAGCGAAGGGCCCGCCAGGTCATATGGTCCGAACCACAGAGCCTATTGTGGTATCACAGCTCAGAGCTGGTCTAGAGCCATTTCCTGATCTGGAGATAGCAACCATTGGAGAAGTGGGTTGGAACAGTACTTCCCTAGTGTGGAAGTACTGGCTATCAGTGCTTCTTCGTTAGTGGTAGTACAGGAAGCACAAATTAGTCTTTATTTTGGGGGAAAAAAAAGTTCTTCTACTTATCCAGGCCACGGAGTCTCAAAAGTCTTTGCTCATAAGGCAGATCTCTGGTTTATAGAGTCTATTGCCAATGCTCTGAAGTGCCTGGCCTTTGCCCAGCCTCTAATGTACTTGCCCCTTCTTGTTCCCTTTGCCTGATTAACCTGATACCACTGATATGGTGGACTAATGTGATGCTTTGTAGAGCATCCAAATGGTTAAGGTCCCTCCTTATCACATTGTGACTGCAGGCAGCAGCTTTCTGTACCATGTAAATGTGCACTGATTCTGATCCTCCTTAATCTGCTCTAGTGAGCTGGGCACAGTGACACGCACTCATAATGCCAGCTTATTTGGGAGGTTGAGGCAGAAGGATGGCAAATTCCAGGCCAGTCTTAGCCATTTAAGTGAGATCCTGTCTCCAAAAAATAAATAAATAAAAAAATAAGGACTGGGGATGTGACTCAGTACTCAGCAGGGTGTCCCTAGGTTCCATCCCCAGTACTAAAAAAATAAAATGGAAAAGAGAATCCTTTCTAAAGCTCTGATGAAGATGACACAACTGTTTCCATGTCCACCATTGGAGTTACTATTTGGCTGAGATGGCCTAGCCCACTGTTGTCCTCCAGCATCTCTCCACCTTTTGTAGTGTCCATGCTGGTCTATTAAATGGGCTATGATGGCACCACCTGCCACATATCCCCTAAGGGCTTAAGGTTGGCACTGATCTCTGTCAATTCTCCAGGGTTGTGACTTTTTTTTTTTTCCTTAGTGAGTCAACCAAGAAAGCAGTTGCTGAAATGTTACTTAAATATGTATGATAGCTCTTAGCCCAGAGGCCAGCCAACCCATGTGGGTGCTCTGTCAACTTCCAAGTGCATCTATTCCAGCTGAACATTTGGGAGACTGGGAAATGACCACTGGGTGGGTCCAGGGACTCAGGTGACCACTGGGACCCAGGCCTTGGCCAGAGCTCCACTTACACTTGGCACATACACCCCACTCCAATGGGGGAGACTCTCATGAGTTTTGGGTTCTTTGAGTATGAATACATGTCCAACATTTCTCAAAATGTTTGAATATTCTGCTTTTCAATGTATGGTTATCTAAATAAATGACTGTAAATCCCTGTGGTGTTAATACAGTGTTTCTGTGTTCACTTACTGAGGACCTGACCTCTCCTTTAATTAGTGGGTTCTAGGTCAGAAAACTGGCTCAGGCAATAAGATTTATTTATCAGTTCTTTCATCATCTATCACAACAGTGCTGGCATTTTGACTTTATTTAGTATGGGCCATAATTTTTTTCAAAGTTCCTAGAGTCATCTTAGCAGCATGATAAAACTATCCTCCAGAGCCCTCGCCATGTGGCAAATCATCTAGCACAGCAGGCTGCCCCCATATAAATAAGCTCACCCATATCCAACTTTATGTTTTGGCCCATTGCTCCTTCACCCTCGGGATCCAGTGACATAAACAACCTCTCTTCTGCTGGCACATGATGGCTGGGTCCTGCAGCCCCCAAGAACATGGTCCCTTTCTTCCCAGAACATACCCAGTGCTTTCCTGCCATGTGCCGTTCTCACCTGACTCTAGTTATCGGTATTTTAGGAGTGGGAGGTGACATGGATCCTTGGGGGCCTTGAGTTATCTTGCAATTCAGAGATTTAAATATGTTCAAGTTATAGAAGAGCCAAGTGTCTCACTGGGAGGACAGGGCCACTTCTGGAGACCCAGAGGGCTCCAAGTGGAGTCTTAACATTTTGAGAGCATCAATCCTGATGTTCTGTGTGCACTCAAGGGGTAGAGTCCCACTCATTCACACTAGTCCCTGATATTGTCATAGCACTTTTGCCAGGGCTGGGAATTCAAATTTCTTTGGAGGGCTGCTATTCTTATAATTATTATAAGTCTTGGACCTTATCCTCTGCTTTTCTATCCTCCTGCTATAAGAGATAAGAGTCTCTTTAGATGCCTCGGAGAGGCTTTCTAACTTTTACACTTTGCTTTCAATGGATGATTCATAGCCCTGAGCCGCACATTGTCTTTCTCTAATGCATCAATGACTCAGCAAGAGCCATCAAATGCCATTGTTCTCATAATTGGTACCTTTTCTGAATCTCTCAAAAGCCTGGGATATTGCATTCTCTCCCACTTACATCCTCTTGGAGTTCATCACCAGGGAAAGTTGTGACAGTTGTGCTTCAGCAGCAAGAGTGATGGGTGCTCACAGGCCTGTAGGAGGGGTCTTCATTTCTTGCTGTCAAGGGATGCTCCAGCCCCACCGGTCCACTTCCTCTGAACACTCCTGGTTTGGTTCTGGAGAAACAGACTGGAGGTGAAAATTCATAAGAGGAAGTTTCTGGGGAGTGGCCTGGTGACTGTGCTCACAGAGGAGTGCCCGAGGTAGAGCTAGGCAGGAGGAGTTGCTCTTTGTGGCAGCCAGTCTCACCAGGAGCCTGAGTTGGGGTGACTTTCTGGAGTCGTCCACCCATGAAGCAAGGGGCCAGGTTTCTTCCTCACCTTCACCACCCACCAGGTAACGGATGTGGGCTGCCCGAGGGAGATGCCATTAATGTGGCCAGTGTGACTATCTTCAGCTGAGGGCAGTCCCCAGAGAGGGACTGAGCCTAAGAGACAGCCTGAGCCTAAGAGACTCACAGCAGCTGGGGGATGGTGACAGAGGCTTGACAGGACACCAAAGCAGCCCTAGCCTTCCCCGCCCTGTTTTTATCTTAGGAAGCACTGATTCTCCCCATGTTTACATTCTCGGCTTTTTGTTTAATGCACATTTCCTTGGTTTCCTGGGGCAGGAGAGGGGGAGCTGCATCTCACTCCAGGAATTTAATTACACCTTGACCTCGGATTTGATGATCTCTGCCCCCCACCCTGCAATGCATACATGCAACACACACACACACATACACACATATACTGGTTTGTTCTTGTGTTTACTCCCACCCTTTTTGGACTCTCCACCGTTGCTTATTACCTGCAGGCCTCACCTGTTTTAGACCCAGGTCCCTGCCCCTCATTCCCAGCCCTAGTATCACAACCTGTCTCCAAGCAGACATGTGGTCAATGACTGCATATTTCATGCTGCTTGGCCTCCTATCCAGTTTTGATGGTTTTCCATGCTTCCCCATTTCCTAAGTTCATCATCCACCCTCATTCCAAGGAAGTTTCCTAAAACATAGACCTTTAACGTGCAGACAGCCTTAGGGAGTATTTGCAAAGTCCTCCCTGGATTGTCTTCTAGGCACACAGAGATGAACAACACAGATAACATTCAGGCTCTTAGGGAACTTATATTTTAGTGGGAAAACTTAAATTAAAACAAACTGGGGACAAAGGTCAGTAGTGGAGTGCTTGCCTAGCACAAGGGAGAACCTGAGTTCAATCGCCAGCCCTGAGAAAAAAATAAGCCAAACCCAATGAATAAGCGGATGAGCACATGGATAAATATTGGATAGTGGTAAACGGTAATCCAAGGGTAAGAATGAGTCGAGCGATGGCATGGCTATTTTATCACACCACTTGCCTGACTGACAGCGATCAGAGGATCCTCATTGTTCTCAGGGTAAAGTGGGGGGGGGAGGAGACTGGCAGACAAGGTTCGGGGCCATGAGTGTGGGGGAGGTGTTTTCTGGCCCCTGGGGTTTAGTACCTTGGGGGTCTGGCTTGTCCTAGAAGGTTGGGCCTTAGGCCATTACCTTCTTCGGGCTCCCCTTCCCTCCTCCTCCTCAGGGCATTCCCTCCTGCTGATCACCAGCCAGAGTGACAAAGCCCAGCTGGCCTCAGCTTGCTCCCCTTATTGGTGCAATCAAGACTCCATCTTGGCAGTGACTTTTGCCACTGTTTGAGGGAAATGTGGATGTGAGGTGACATTCACGAGAAGAGAGGTTGTGTTTAAGCAAAGAGGTACAATGCTGGTTTCTGCCAAGGCCCATCACTGGGGCTTGACAGCAGCAGCCATGCATAGCATTGTCCCTTTGCAGCCCAGAAGCCCCCCTGCCCCACAGCTCTGGCTCAGTGACCTCACGGAAGGAGATTTTATTAACAAGGAAAACAAAACATAAAAAGCTTTCAATAGGTCACCTGGCAAATCCCCATTCTCGGCTGGGGTTGCAGCTCCGTGGTACATACAGCAGGTGCTCAGTATGCGTGAGGCACTTCCCAGCACTCCCCCCCACCCCCCCCCGCGCAAAAGAAACTTATCAGGGCCTTGACGACACCCCAATGCACTCATCACTAGTGAAAACAGGGAGCAGAAAAGTCCCTTGTCGGAAAGGGAGACTCCCGCCGTTTTGCAAAGGCAGGTTCCTGCCATCTCTCACCTCGCTCTGAGACCCCCGAAACGTCAACCTAAAGAAGCCGTCGGCTAACTCTGGAGATGTCCCTCTCGCCCAGCGTGACGGTCCTCCTCCTCCCGCTCCCAGTTCCTCGCCCCCGCTAGCCCTCGCGCCCGCCGCTCATCCCCGCGGTCCGGCCGGGCTCCTGCGGCGTGGACCCCTGACGATGGCCTCTGCTCCCCCTAGCGGCGGGTCCCGCACACCACCCGTTGGCGCCTGAGTGTCAACAGCTGCGGCCCAAACTGGACCCAGAAGACCAGACCAAGATGTGTTACTCAGAGGAGGCGCAGCGTTTGTTTTCACCCCAACAACCCAGTCAGAAATGGTGAGATCTTTGTCCTTTCAATTGCAACATACAGAGGAAAAATTACGACTATCTAAATTGGATTTCATAACTTGTACAGTAGAGCCTTCGAGATTATTTCCCCTTTGTCATGCATAGAAATAGAACAGATGCAAAATGAAAACGATTCTTGCTGATTCTGAATTGCATCGCCAATGAAGTGGCTACTCTAAGGTTGATATCAGCCACACTGATTGCCCTTTTGAGTGAAATCAACATGCTTCACCAAAAAAAAGGTGCAGTATTAGGATTATGCCTGTATTTTTCTGAGACTGAAATAGTCTCAAGAAGGGTGAGGCAGCCATTATGTATGAAGACAGGAGGGAAGACCTTTCAGTGGCCGAAGGTTCTACCCTGTCTCCCCTGTCTCGTGGCCTGGGGTGCAGTCAGCGCTGACACTGAGAGGCAGTTGCCATTAGGGCAATTACTAGCTCTTTGTCCTTTGCACACCAAACCTCTTAACTCCCAGCCCTTGAAGAGAGGGTGGAAAGAGTGCCACACAGAGCTGGGTCAATTTTCAGGATGGTGGCAAGTGAAAGAACAAGTGGGCAGAGAGAAGAGGGAACATCTTAGGAGGAGGGAAAGGGTGTGAATACAGAGCGCACTGTATTAGCTCTGGCTGTTCTCAGGCACAGTTTTAAAAATTTCTATTTTGTGAGAACTTAGGAAAATTTCTTTGCAAGAACAGCAGTAGAACAGATCTGGGGCTGAAAGACTTTTCTTCTTTATTTTACATAATAAATGTTAACTCAAGACCTCCCAAAAGTATCAGGAGGCAGTGGTATTAGCATATTCACTGGACAGACAGACTGAGGCAAAGACAGGGTAAGCAACTTGCCCAGACTCCTTCAACAGTAAGTAGGTCCACCCTGGAAATGGGCCAGCAAACATGAGCTCTGGTAAGCCATGCCTCTGTACATGCTCCAAGTTGCTCTCCCAGAAAGAAGAGTGTTTGCTGAAGTTCAGAAGCATCCTCTCCTCTGGGGGTAGGACCTTGAGCTCTACAACTGAGCATGCTGCACTGCTTTGGATCTGCCATGGCCATGTGCGCAACACGGGTTGGCTATCAGTGCAGCTGGGTTTGAAAGAGGACATTCTCATTCTGAAGCTTCAGGTAGCTGCAGAATCACATCTCATCCTTCAGAATTCTAAGCTTACTTCTGCACCAGTGAGTTGGCATCCAGGTGGCCTCGATTTGTGTATGCGTTGGAGATTAGAACATTTTTACTCCCCTAATGGATGCTCATTTCATTAATTTCAGTAACACAAAGACAAGGAGATTTTTTTTTTCAAGAAATTCTTTTTATGTGGTTAAAGTGTTTTAAAAATAAAATTTTCCCAGCAACGAGAGTCGGGAGTACTCAGGCTAAGAGGCTTGGGCTGTACCAGTCACTAGAGAGCATATTGCTTTTGGCAGGGGCCAAAAGAGATGGTGAGGAGGAACAGCACCAGGATGGACCCAGACTTACTTAGTAGGCAGACAACAAGTTGAGTAGAACAATTATAGAGATATCAAACTCACTTTTTATATGGTGATTTTTTTATGCCCTTATTTTCCCATCTGTGATTATATCTTGTATTAGCACAAACCTCTATGGTCGGAGCTGTTACCAAGAGGTAGAAGATCTAACCGCACATTGACCAGCAATAGTATGGTCATTTAAACCACCAGTGCTTGCAACAGCTGAGCATATCCTGCAGTGCTTCTTAGACAGTCTTTCCTATTGTGTTTTTGAAAAAGTACTCAACTTTCACATAGTAAAAAGCAAATGTGGGGCTGATTCTCAGGGGCGGTGGTATCTTAAAAAAGTGTTTCCAGTGCCTGTGTTCTTAGAACAATTGAAGTAAACATGTTAAGTAAGATTTCAAACCTTTTGCCTCTTGTTACTGGTCTGTCTAATATGTCATCCATCTGGGATGGGTGAACAGACGGTTGACATCCTTGGAGAGATTCAAAGTCTAGACTATAGGGCAGGTTGTTCTGCATTTTTATACAAAAGAATTCTTTTGCTTGCAGAACCAGATGGTAGACAGAATTACTCTACTTAGTGCTGGAAGCTATTTCTGAAGGAGTGTGCACTGATCTACTGATAGAGACAAATGCCCTGGGTAGGACTTCAGTGGAACCCAGAGCTTGATTTGCAATATAGGCAGCCTTGTCTGGTCCCTAAGTGACCGATCTTCAAGGAGAGTATGACTTGAAAATAAAATCTGAAATCATGAAATAGTCTTTCCTTGAACGCTTGGCAGTGTTATTAATATCTGGCTACTTGGCAGGACTGTTATAACAAATCACATCTTAAATAAACTTCTTATATACAACATGTGTGTTAAAATGCATTTGTTTAACATCCAAAGATTAGATTTTGGCTAGTTTATAACAAAAAATAGCTAAGATTTGTGTTGCAATGAGAAAATTCAGGGGACTAGGGTATCACCAATGTGAATAATTCAGAATAATACTTTGCTTAAAAATTAACTAATATTGGATCAGCATTTCACATTATGAGTCCATATACAGAAATTCATGTGTATAGTATTTCTCTTAACCAGAAGCAATTAGGAATTCAGGTAAGAGCAATTACTTGTGAACATTTTTATATAAAAGAGGTCCCTGTGCCGAGCCACACTCTGGGAGATGGTAAATCAGTGGTTCCTTCCAGGGTTTGTCATGTTTGATTATACTTATATTCCACAATATTTTAGCCTTTTCACTTTGTGCTCATATTTTCAGTGGTTTATGAAGTAACGGTCTCTAGATTTCATTCCAAATGGAAAGTTGGCCTGAAAACACTCTATCCAATTATTCCTGTGCACATTTTGAAACAAATCATTTTGGCCTTTTTGAAAATTTTACAGGAGGTGATAAAAATAGGAAATTTCAGGTTTCAAATGTTTTATTGCATTCTTGTAGCATAATAACAGCTTCATTAAAAATAATTCCACAATACAATGTGAACCTTGTTAGATGTTTAAGACATTTATGCTGGTTTTCTTTTTAAAGCTTTGTATGCAAGAAAGTTGGCGTTTTTTTTTTTTTTTTTCCATAGTTTATGTTCCATTCTACTCTGCTAAGCTTTTGTGAGAGGTGGAATGACACTCACAAGTGCATGATCTTATGGATGACCGGGCCTGCCCAGTGGTACTGCTCATGAGGACAAGAGCTCCGGACACTTCCAAGAAGAGGTCCCACTTGTCCAAAAGTGCTGAAATCAGCTCCAGGGCTTACTGCAATCTCCTGCGCTGACTCACTTAGCTTTTTGGGTGGACTAGAGGTAGACTTGGGGAAAGATCTTCTCTAGAGCTTTCCCTACAGTCACCACAGAGGAACATGAGGGGAAGGAAAGGTGACCCTCTCTGCACCAAGCTGGAAAATGACTGCTTCGTAGGTAATGCATTTGAGGGGTTAGGAAGGAACCTCAAAAGGCATCTAATGGAGGAGTCCTTTTGCCGGTCTATTCTCCCCTCTAAAACCCTCCCTTTCCAACAATGCTGAAGTCTCTTCAGTGCTGGGAGACAGTCCCCACAGGCAGTGCTTTCTGTCTGTGAACAGCCTGCCATGTCCTGAGTCCTTCCTGGTATCGAACTGAAATCTGTCTTCCTGTAATTTCCACCCATTGTTCGCAGCTGTATGTCTTGGATCCAGAAAGTTCAGCTCTGAGAAGGAGGGCAGTGGGCAGAGCCGAGGGCAGGAGGCTTTGTAGGCAGACGGCTCCTGCTCTCTCTGGTCCTTGGTCTCCTCTCCTGTCAAATGGGGCTTATGAGACCTGATGCACAGGGTTACCATGGAGACACGGAGAGTGTGTGCAAGGCCCCCGTACAGTTGCTGGGTAGAGAGGTGTCTTAGCAACATATAATCGTTACTATTCCTGTTGAGGTGCCTTGTAAATTTCCTTAAAGTTTTCTTTCCTTCCAGTAAATTAGCTTCTCTTTAGTCATCTGTTTAAGTACTGTCTAGTTTGGGGTTCTGGTTCTTCAGTTTAGTCTTGGCATCCTTTTTTGATGTGTTGTCTTCTGGGGAGAGTGGACACCCTTCCCTGGAGCTGGTCACTGGGACAGAAGTGGTATCCTCAGAGGATGCCTCACTGGAAGACTAAATGCTCAGCAAATGCCTGTAGTATGAATGGTAGGCGTCTCAGGGAATGAAAAGAATAAGGAGTTTTGAAGTTAAAATTCACACTCTGTAATATCATACTGTTAAATTATAGCATGCTCCTTTGCCAGTCTCTGTGTCAGACAACTGCATTTTTATTCTCTTGCCTATTTTTTTCTTTGGGTACTTGGGATTGAACCCAGGGGTGCTTAACCACTGAGTCACATCTGCAGACCTTTGTGTTTTTTTTTTTAATTTATTTTTTAGCTGTAGTTGGACATAATACCTTTATTTTATTTATGTATTTTTATGTGGTGCTGAGGATAGAACTCAGGGCCTCTCATGTGCTAGGTGAGTGCTCTACTACTGAGCCACCTAATTCTCTGCAGACCTTTTTTATATTTTATTTTGAGACAGGGTCTTGGTGAGTTGCTTAGGACCTTGCTTAGTTACTGAGGCTGGCTTTGAACATGTGATCCTCCTGCCTCATCACCACAAGCCTCTGGGATTATAGTTGTGCGCCACTGTACCTGGCTCTCTTGCCCATTCTTAACATCAAGTCAATGACATTATCCCAATTTCCCCACAGAGGGAACAGAAGTTCAGGGAATTTAAGCAACCTGTTTAAGGGAGGGCAGTACTGTAGCTTCGAATGTGGGTCCCCTTGGTTCTAATGAGGCCCTTTCTCCTTGTCAGCTAGAGAGTCACATTTTACCTGGCCAGATGAGTGTTCTGGATCCTATATGCCAACCCCCTCCCACCCCACCCCCCATCTTTGATGTGGCAGGAACAGAAAGTGGCAGTGATGAGGAGGAAGGCTTTGTTGGGTCCTCAGCTGCATGATTGAGGTAGCCCTGTCAGCCACTGGGGGCAAGGGGTGGTCTCAATCTCTTGGAACCAATTGAGGAAATTGTCCTGTTGGTCCTGGGCTAGTCAGAGGTCTCCAGGGAAACAGAACCAGTGGCTGCGGTACTTACAGATGATTTCATATGTAAAGGAAGGGTCACGGGAGGAATTGGCTCACGTGATTATGGAGCCTGGGAAGTCCCACCATCTGCTGTTTGCAAGCTGAAGAGCCAGGGAAGAGGGCCCAGTGGTTCAGTCCCAGTCTGGAGGCTTGAAAATGCAGGGAAACTTTGGGCTGTGAACTTCACTCCAAGGGCAGGGCAGGAAGCAAAGAGGGTGAATCCCTCCTTCCTCTCCCCTTTGTCCTATTCATACTCTCTGTGGGTCAGAGGATACCACCCACGGTGAGAAGGCCACCCACCGCTGAGTCCCCAGGTTCATGTCCAGGCTCATGGGAAACATGCTCACAGACACACCCAGAGTGAAGTGAGATCTGGCCCTCCCATGGCAGGTCGAGCTGTGGGACAGAGTCAGCTGCCCCTGGCACTTAGGAGGCAATTCCCAGGCAAACTCAACTCAACCCACAGGAAAAATAGGAAAAATGGTGTCCAGGAGGAGGAGACTCTGGGAACCTTGAACACGGCCTCGGAGGAATCTTCTGACAGTGTTCTCCTCTCTGCCGTGCCCACTGTCAATGGCCAGTGTGTTGAGAAATGGGAAAGCGCATCTTAAAAGAGAGACCACAGACTATGTCTCAGAAGGCCACACACACAGGCAGCTGAGGGGCCCTCCCCACACTGCCCCCAGCTCCTGCCTTGTGTGGATCTCCCGGTTACATCCAATTCTCCTGCTATTTCCACAAGTTAGTGCCCCGCTCCCCAGTCCCACGCGGCCAGTTCATAACAGAATTGCCCTCTACCGGTTAAGACTATGATAATCACAATATCTGTGGAGTCTCTGAACATGGCTCTAAAATGGGGATTTTCGAATCATTTGAAAAACATTAAAACTTAAAAATTCAACAGAATCTCAGCCTATGGGTAAACGCTTAATAATATACAGGAGGCAAGCAACCGTCAAGGAAGAAGTGTGCCTGTGGCCAACGTTCCATATAAAAACACTTCTCCAGCAATAAGCTCTAAACAGTAGGCTAGGAATGCAGGGAAGGCTGCGCAGCTGGTAATAAGATTCCTCTTCTCATCATGTGGTGTTTTTCCTGGTCATAGATGAAAACAAGGATAATAATCTATTTTGCCTATAGGTGCTAGGACTTGTTTTGTTCCTTTTCAGATACTTTTCTTTATTGTGTTATTTAAAGTGCAGCTACAGCGTGAGGAAGAGGGTGCTGGGGGACAGAAGAGGAAAGGACTGGATGTGGACACCATCCCATAGGACGGTCAGTCATCTCAGGAAGCTGCCGAGAGATTCTTTGCTTCATTACGGACCCGAGTTGCCCTGCTTTTCCAGTCATGTGCTCTAGTTTTGGAAGGCCCCTGTGTCAATCAGTGTCACAGGTGGAAAGAGCTGGCATCTCCTATCAGGTTGGTAAAGGGACTATTTACAGAGGTGTGAGCAGGTGGTGAGTGGGTGGGTGGGCGTTTTCAAGGAATAGGGCGAGAACCCAGCGTTAATAAATGAGGGCCATCAGCACCCCTAGACCCAGAGGGGTCAGATAATGAGGTGGTTCCTGAGCCAGAGGAATCTTCTAGAGAAGGCCACTTTCCTACAAGGTTTCTTAGCAACCTCCAGGTGGAAGCCCACACTCAACTGCAGGTGGTCCTGTAGGGAGAGAGCCGGGGACCACAGATTCCCAACTCTCCTGCGAGGCTCCATCAGGGCTCTGCTCTGGCCAAACAGCTGGCATTCAGAGGGCCAAGGAGCCTTTGTTATCCAACCAGGTCCGCTTTGCTCAGCAGAAAGCAAGGTGAAGGCGGAGGGGAGGGATGTGGAAGGGACCTACCAGGCACCGTGGAGGAGCCTGGGAATCTCAAGGCTTACAAGAGCAGATGCTTCATGCCGCGCTGATCAGCGTCCCGTGGAGTGGTATAAATTATCGGCTTCACCAGGATTTTGTTCTTGCAGAATCATATACAATGATTTTCCCTCTTCAGTTATGATTTGAAGTGCTCTATGCCTGAAAATTATTGCATATTCTTGAGTGTTCGTGTGTGTGTGTGTGTGTGTGTTTGTGTGTGTGTGTGTGTGTGTGTGTGTGTGTGTGAGAGAGAGAGAGAGAGAGAGAGAGAGAAGGAAGGGAGGGAGGGAGGGAGGGAGAGGGAGAGAGAAAGGCAGACACACTCTGTCCAAGCCTTTGGATGGTAAACTTGAACTTGGACCTCAGTGTGGGGCGCCAGCAGGCCTGATGCTTTCTTTCCTTGTATGGGAGAGAAGACAATGAAACCAGCTCCACACAGAGCTGCTGGAGTTGGGCTAGTGGATTCCCACACATGGTGTTATTTAAAACTGAGCAAGTCAGACTTGGGTATTGCTCTGGGAATTATTGTCATTGTTTGGTGCAGGCCTTTTGAGTTAGACCCTCAAGGGTGGGGAAAAGGATACACCCTGGAGGAAATAGCTGTGGCTCCTCTCACTGAGGTGAGCCTAGGACCGAGACAGGACCTCTCAGGAGCTGGGAAGAAACGAAGTCTGGATTCAAATATTTGGAGTTAACAGGAGGCCCATGGATGGAGATAGACTTAAATTCTGCCTGTGGGCACCTTGGACAGGAAGAGCTGGACAAGGGTGCTAAGTCAAGCTGGGACCCTGGATCTGAGAGATCCTCCTCCTGGGGTGCTGTGCTGCATGATGCTGTTTTCCTGTTAGCCTTAGGTCTTTCATGCATGCTTGTTAGAAGTCACAGTTGGGGCCATTTGTGCTGGGCGATTGGGAAGGCAGTTTTCCCTCTCTGGGTAGTGCAGGCTGTCTGTCAGGGGCATTCATCTTTAGAGGATGCTTTTTCCTGAAGAGCAGAGGCATCAACCTGGCTGCAAAATATCAGGATGTGAACCACAGGGCGGCCATAAGCAGGTGGGTGTGTAGGCATTCAGAGGCACAGCACAATTCCTTAGGTATGGCAAGAGGTGTGACCTCACAGATGCAAAATAAGTATCAGAAAAGCACAGCCTATTCAGTCTCAAATATCTCTACTCCTCCCTGGGCTTTACAGAAAATCCCCACAGACAGAAGCTAACACACCAGGAGACCAACCCTCTTACAACCACAGTGATGGTGAGACCTGCAGCCTAGGCCACTCCTTGATGTCTAGGAACCTGCAGGGTTGGGGGCAGTATAGCATGGGAACATAAAGTTAGTCACTGACTGTGGGCCAGAGTGTTGGTGCTATGATCTGGCCAGACAGGGAATCAACCTGCCTCACACACGTTTGATTTCAGTAGAGTTTCTTCATCTAAAGATGGGCACGGCGATAGTAGCCATCTCTCGGGTGTTTGTCAGCATGAGAAGAATCGCTCTGTGAAACATCGCTGTGAAACACTTGGGCAAGTTTTCAGCTTATTGCCTCACGAGCTCAGTCGTCATTGAGGAAGTATGTGTGAGTCATGTGCTGCGGACTGTTTTAGGCAATACCTGCCTCCCCGGAGCATGGGGCTCAGGCACAAAGACCTTTACAGTGTAAACCTTTTCCACATGCCTGCTTTTCCTATGTTAAGAAGACGGCTGCGAGCTGCATCCGGGCCCTGCCAGCTCTGCTCACGGCAGGTACTTCTGGTTCAGGCTGAGACTGCAGGAAGAAGTATGTTTCTGCTAAAATTGTTTGCTTTTTCCTGAATTGCTCCTGCCTCCTTGAGGATTTAGGGGCTCAACCCTACCCGTCCTGGGAGTGGGAATTGAACTGAACGGCTGGCCTGTCTCACCAATGCACTGGAGAGAAAGCCTGGCTTCCTGCAGAGTTGAGTTTGGGGGTTATGCAAGGGAGCTTATGCTCTTGACCTTAACAATAGGAAAGGGTAAAAGCTGAGGGCTGCTTTGAACATGGAAGTTTTACAGAGATTTTTTTTTTAAAGCTTTATATTTTTTTGGAGGGAGAGCCCATACTGTCAAGGGTCTAAAAGCCTCAATTCAATTTAAACACAAGAGAAACTCTCCACAGCTCCAGACCAAACAGCCATAATTCACTCCAGTGCATGCTTTTTGGCATAGCATCCAGGGTGAAAGGCTCACAAATGCTGTACTTGGAGGGCAGGGTCTCAGAGTTCAGACCTCGGAGACTTTGGTGGTATGAACTGATTTCAGAAAGAGAAGCTGGGAAAAGACAAAACCAAGAAAGAGAACCAGCAAAATGCTCTTCTCACTCCATCTTGGAACTCGGTGTTGGAGGGGACCCCAGCTTTTTCATGTTCATCATACAAGGTTTATTCTCTCTCTCATTCAGCAGGTGTTCTGCAAGGATCTACTTTGTGTGAGAGCTTGCACTTATGATAGAGGGAGCTCAGTGAGTGGAATAGCAAAGGCCCGGATGCTGGGCTCTGGCTCTCCTGGAGTTCACAGCTCAGCGGGGGAGATGGGTGAGCATGAAATAGATTTTGATGATACCTGCTATTCACAGCTTGGGTGTTCCCAGGAGGAGCTCTGTGGTACCCACAAGAGGAATCTTGACCAGGGAAGTCAGGGGACACTCTCCTAGGAGATGGGTCCAGTGAGCTTGGAAGGAAGATGAAGGTGAGCCAGACAAAGAAGGGGAAGCAGAGGGTTGGGGGCAGGGCACAGCAGTGCAAAGGTTTCCTGCTGCCACTCAGGACCAAAGGGACCCCTGGGGCCAGCTGAACAGAGAGCCCTTTAAATGATGACAAAAACCGTGCTCACACATCACCACAGTTACCTCTGCAGTGTGGAAAGTGACCTTTCTCATCAAAAGAGCATAGTGCACGCACCCCTTGTCTCTAGAATCTATAAAATTATCCTTTGATACAATGCAAACATTTGGTACTTTAAGTAACAAATGTCATATTGGAATTGATATTCGCCGAACTTACAAGATATAGTCGGATGCATTTTGCTTATTTATATTTCACGTGTTAGTTTTTTTTTTTTCAATAAGTAAAAGCAATTGTACATTTTTTTGAAATATCAGATTCATTCTTTTTATTATTGGTTCTTTTCAGTTATACATAACAATAGGATTCATTTTGTCATAAGTATAAAAGCATAGGCTAGACACATTCTATGACTTCTTGTTCAAATATCCTAAAGTTTCAAGGTCCAGTTCAAACCAGGTGCAGTGGTACACCCCTGTAATCCCAGATACTCAGGAGGCTGAGACTAGAGAATCACAGGTTCAAGGACATCCTGGGCACTTAGTGAGGCTCTATCTCAAAATAAAATTTAAAAAAAAAATGGGCTGCGGTGAAGTTCAGTTGTACAGTTATAGAGTGCTTGCCATGCATGTGCAAGGCTCTGGATTCAATCCCTAGTACCGAAAAGACAGGAGGCGGGTGGGGTGGTATTCAAAGATCATATCTTTCAAAAACAGTCATTGCTCATCTCCCAGATAAAATGTATATGTTTCCTGGATACTCCCCCATGACTGTTTTATGACATTTGTTATCTTCTATTGAATCATTTCTGAGCAAGTATGATCATCCTTACTAGGTTGTTAAATTCTTCAGGGCAGAGGAATATTTTTATTTTATTTTTCTCTCCTTTCCTTCATTACCTAGGGGTTTCAAGTTTCCAATTAATAAAATTCAATATGATTTCTACACATTGATGCTTATTTAATTTTTGGTTGGCACTAATCCTCATTGATTAGAGTATGAGAGAAAAGCATTTGTATATTTTTAAAAAATTTTTTATAGTTGTAGTTGGATATTGTGCCTTTATTTAATTTATTTTTTTATGTGGTTCTGAGGATTGAACCCAGTACCTACACATGCTAGGCAAGTGCTCTGTCTTTGAGTTACAGCCCCAGCCCAGCATTTGTTCATTTTTAATAATAGTAGAGAGAAATAAAATTTAAAAACTGAAAAATTTTGCTTATCACGACTTTAAATCTATTCATTATATAATTTAAGAAAGCCATCCATGGAGAATAAAATTATTAGTGAAACAATAAAACACAAAGTGTACTATTTCCCATTATGGGGCTTAAAGTAGATGACCTAGTTTTTCCCCAAAGAGACAGCCCAGATACTTGAAACAGGCCATACTCTAGTTCTTTCAAATTCATTAGTAAATACTACTTTAAGGTGACTTGCAGATTAATGCAAAAATCTGGAGTACTTTTTTATTTCTCAGACTATTTATGAATACTTGGGACTTAAAACACATGCTAAGAGGTCATGATAATTTATCATTATTCTAAAGCAATAAATACTTTGAAAATTTCTAATCAACTGCCTGTGTGATCAAGTTAAATGCTACAGAAATAGGTCACTAAGCTGTACAATCAAGCATCTCCCTAGTACAGACCTCTTCTTTGAGTTCCAAATTAAACAGCTTCACCTGTTTTATGGAAGACATTCATCAGCATTATGTGAAACCTGTCATAGTTTCCTATTTGCCTCTTAGGACTTCTTCCCCATCATTTCCCCGCCCAGTCATCTAAGCCAGAGGCCCTGGAAGACCTCAGATGGCCCTGTGTGCCCCTCATACTCGACTGGCCTCCAGACCCTGCCTTTTGAAGCAGCTCAGACCTGGCCTTACCTCTGGATGCCTGTGGTGCTGCCTGCAGGAGGGCCTTCTCCCTCAGCTTCCAGGGGCAGGAGCCTCTAACTCTTACCTGGCCTCCCTCCCTCCAGAATTATCACTGTCCATCAAAGTGCTTTCAAAGCAAGGTTCCTGGACCAAAAATAGCCACCACAAACTATGAGAATTCTTGGGCCATGTTCAAGACCTAGTGAATTGGAATCCCTGGGGGTAGCTGGGCAACCTTTATTTATTTATTGTAAGCCCTGCAGGTGATGGTGATAGTAGATGAAGAAACTCTTCTCTAGTGTTCCTGGCTATGAGTTCTTCAAAGTCAGAACTGACTTTTGTCTCTTTTTTTCGTATAATACTCCAATGCATCCCCTCGTGTCACCTGCTAGGTAATGTAAACATTTAGCATGGAACAGTTCCATAACTCTGCCACTGGCTGCACCTGCCATCCGTGTACAGTTTAGCTTTGTCCGACATGTTCCTCTTGCCCACATTGATTCCTGGTTGGGGAAACACACAGTTTTCCCTTACATATATATTTGTTTTTCAAACTTTTGTGGCTTTTTGTTTCCTACAAAGGGTGAAGAGATTGTTGCCTCCATTTCTCCCTTTCATTTCCTTCCTGGACATTCTTCATTCTTTATACACTGCCCATTGCCAATTGTCTGTGTGGGTGCCCTGGACCCTGGGTTGGGCTGGTTTCTCTCTCTCCAGGACATCCAGGGTACCATGAGTACACTTCCCACTTAGAATCTGAACACCTGCTCTTCCAGTGAGTACTCTGAGCAGGCAAAGAGGCACCTCTACTTCTGTTTCTGTGCTGTTGTCTCCTGAGTTTGATGATTTCACTTGTTCTCAGTAGAGGTTTGCTGAACCACATGAACTGAGCCACCAGTTTCTCCAGCTCCCCATTCTTCCTGACATTTGTGCCATCACTGAATTTGGACTTTGCATTAGACTAACCCTTGGCAAGTCATTGGCACTCTCTCAAAGTTGAAAATGGCAGTATCCCTTTTTCAAATCATAGATGTTTTGAAGATCCAATGGGAAGCCCAAAAGGTTTCAGCTGAACTCTAGTTGTTCAGATACAGACCCTGGCTTGAGTCAAGTCTGAGCGCTTTCTCTGCCTTTCTGGGCCCTATAATTTGGGCAACTTGCAACCTGATGGCCTTTCCCATGCCCAGACCTGTTATATCTGTGCTCCACCAACACCAGCTCCTGGGAAAGCTGTAATTCCCACTGATGGTCTAAATGGAGGGGTGGAGTGATAAGGAAACAGTGTGAGAAGTCAGGGCTCAGGAGCTGGGAAGGGCACCAAGAGCCACCTACCATAGAGAACATCAGCTCCGCATGCTGAACTGTGTTCTGCAGAGGAAAGACAGACAGGGTGACTGAGGACAGGGCCAAGCAGTCCTAGAGCCCTGACAGGTGCTCTGCTTTCCCTGGACTCTCTCATTTCTCCTAGATGCCCTATGAGGCGGGGACTACATATACCTCATTAAAGGAGGAAACAAAAATTCTCAGAAGTTAAGATATTTGTCAAAGTCACACAGCCAAGAAGTGTCAGAGGCAGGATTCGATTGTGGCTGTCTGTGCACACCTCCACCGTTGCTGTTCCTTAGCTGGTGGTTTTGCAGAAGCTTAGTCTGCATGGAATAGAAGCAGAGCAGCAGCAGAGGAGCTTCTGCACCTGACCCCTGCTGGGAAGGCTGCCAATCACCTTCTCACGCATTTCTTCACCTTCGTTTGTAGAATGATGTAACTTAGACTTTGTGCTCCCACAAATTCATCCGCTGAAGGCCTAACCTCTAGGTCTTCACAATGGGATCATACGTGGAGATGGTGGTGATTAGGGTAAAACGAGGTCACCAGGTGGATTCCAATCCAATGTGACTGGTGTCCTTATTAAAAAGGGGAAATTTGGACACAAGTACACATGAAGGAAGAAAATGTGGAGATAATGGTTGTCTGCCAGCTAAGGAGACAGGACTAGAACAAATCCTTCCTTCATATGCCTCAGCAGGAATTGATCCTGCCAATGCCACCATTTTGGACTGCTATTCTCCAGAACTGTGAGGAAACAGTTTTCTGTTTAAGCCACAGTTGATCCAACTTTGTTACAGCAACCCTAGAAAACTAACGTGGTGGTGAGGAGCATGAATTCCCGGGAATGGATTCCCCCAGCTTTGTGACTAGGAGCAAGGTGTTTGATTTCTCTGTGCTTTAGCCACCCCATCTGTGAAATGAGTGGTCCATACCCCATAAAACTAACAAAGACTGAATGAGTAGACTCAGGGGAAGCCAGTCTACACACAGTGCTTAGTAACCAGAAGGACTGTCTAAGTGTGGCCGATACTGCACCGAATCTGCACCCGTATGGCCCGCCTCTCATTGACCTGTGGTGTCTCAGGTTGGTCTGAGTGACCCCTAAGGGACCAATATAATTAAAGGCTTTGTCCCTAAGGTGGAGATGTCGAGAACTGCTATGGAACCTTTGGGGTTTATTAGAATCTAATAAAATGTCCCTAGGTCTCTGGGGTGTGCCCTTGGAAAGCCCTGCTCCTGGGAGCTTTGGGAATCCAGTCTGCATTTGGCCCTACCCTCTCTTCCCCTTTTCCAGCTGAGATGTGCCCCTGGCAAGAGCACTTTCTGCTTCATTTCCATCTTCATGAACCCTCCTCCATGTCTTCCCTTCTGAGCCTTGTAAGGACATTGGCCATTAGTTTGAGGCTCACCAGGGTGCTGCAGATGATCTCATCACAGGGGTCTTAATCACAGGCAAAGACCACTTCCCCCCATAAGGTCACATTCCTAGGTTTCATGGGTTTTCAAGTGGACATCCCTTTTGGAGGGCCATGATTCAACCTGGGACATCAAGGATTTTATACAAAGTATCTAATTTAGTCTTCATAATAGCTCTGCAGTTTCTCCATCTCCCCGATACAGATGCATAGGAAAAGAGGTGGACTGTGTTTATTATCCCAGGGACATGGCAGAGCTTGGATTAAAATATTAATGTTCTTGACCTACAGGCCCAGCTTTGAATTAAGCCAACTGCTAAAAGCCATATAAAGGGCAATATCTCATTGTAGACTCGGACACCCAGCGCAGGGCTTACACATGAGGATGAAGGGGAGACTTGAGCTCGTGCTGTTTTGGTAAGATACCAGCTGTACAGGAAATACCATCTTCTTTGAAACTGACGGTTTCATGTTCTCGCATTCTGTTTGTGTTCACAATGAGGACATTTACTTCTAATATGTAACTTACAGCTGGTAGGAAAAACATCTTCGAGCTAGTCTCAAGGTTTGTGCCAAGTCAAAGCTGAAAGAATATTGTAACTTTCCTTAGCCGAGTTGCTCCTCCTGAATTATTGTCTAGTTTATTCACACTTCAGCCATAATATTTTCACAAAACTAAGTGTATATGTGTGTGTTTCCTGGAATTCTCTCTTTTCCCCATTCTATTCTTATTAAAAATCCAAACCAAACAAAGATATAGGGACTTCAGTTGGAATCTCTTGATTGTTCATCTCCTGAGCAGATATGTTTTAATCAGAACGTCAAAATTGCACTCTTCTTGGATTAGCCAACAAATTCTGAAAAACAAGACTAAAAAGCACAACCGGAGTCTGGAATAGAGTTCTTCCACATGTTAACTGCAGAAGTGGGGGTAAAGAAGCCCAACCCATTATGTCTCTGTTTTCTCATCTGTAAAATAAAGCTTGATAATATTTATTTCATGGGCTTCTCATGAGAATTAAGTAAAACTCAACCTTTAGATCAGCTTGGATGTCGCTTGGCGCTTAATCAATGCACGCCTCCTCCTTTCTTCCTTTTTTTCCGTTTGGTTAGAGTTTCTGCTGTTTTGTCTTTTTATTGCGTTTTCCATTGTTGGCAAACAAACTCTCCCAAGCTGTTTTGAATTCTAGAACAATCCTTGTTATTTGGCCTTGGTTTCTATACTTTTTAGAAAAGTCAGCCCTTTTCTTTGGACTCTGTCTTTTAAATGTTCTGTCCTGGCATCTTTATAGTTTCACTAACTCTAAACTCTGTTTCTGGGATAAGTTTGTGTGTAAACACCAGGCAATTTAAGTCAGTGAGGAGCTGTTTCACTGGAGGAAGGGGAAGGGGCAAGGGGAAGGTTAAGAGGAGCTGTGATGTATCTTAGTCTCTTTTTAACATTTTGAGTCAAACGCTTTCTGGTTTAAAATGCTTTCACAAATTATAGGAGCCTGGGATTGGCCCAGCTGGACTCTTGGAGAATGTTTAGCTTACCTTTATACAACTCTGGATGGGAAGAGCCAGGCAAGAGGAGTCTGCATTCTGAGGCCAGCCCAGGGGCACAGCAGGGGTGACTGAGCTGGTCTGGGAAAGGGGAGTAGGGGGAGGGGGAGACCGGAGGCAGAGCGCTAAACTCTTTAGGAATTTCGGGTATGAATGACCCGAAGGTAGGCAAGGTTGTTCCTTCTAATGGATTCTCTATAAATTCTATCTCTGAACTAAACCAGACCCTCAGAACTGCATGTTTGCTTGAGGATTGTCTGGAGGCCATATTTATTTCTCAGGGTTGCTGTAGCAAACCGCCACAAACAATAGACTGGGTGGCTTACAGTGGCACCTTTATTTTTGTCAAATTCTGGGTAAAATGTCCAAACTCACAACGTCAGAAACTGTGGACTAGCTTCTGGTGTTGCTGGGAATCCCTGGAGGTCCCTGCCTCTGCCATCGCATGGCGTCTGTCTCCAGTTGGTAGCCTCCTCTCTGTCCCTGCATCTCCTCTCCGCATAGCAACAGCAGCCATGTGGGATAAGGGCCCACCCTGCTCCAGCATGACCTCATCTTAATTTACTTCTTAGTTACATCTGCAAGACCCTAGTTGCAGGAAAGGCCATGTTCATGGGTACAAGGGCCGAGCACTTCAACACATTTTGGGGACACCATGTAACCAAAAACAGACAGGTGTAGCACTGAGTGTAATGGCCTTTGAGGGACCAGCCTGGAAGCCCATGGAGACAAAGTGAGTAGAGAGGCATGCTGGAGGTGGGGGATCCAGGCCATGCCTGCAGCTCATGGGTATGTGGTTTGACCTCACAGGTTCCTAGTCTAGAAAGGGGTGCCAGGGTCTCTCCCACCTATAGAAGATTACGTGGTCATATCACTTTTCCCTGTATCATATCCGAATCTTCATAGTCTGGCTTCAAACTACCTTGACTGTGCCTCTCTGTTTTTCTCTACTTCTGATCAGGCATGCAGGGCTACATGCTTTTCCCCCAAATACTTCGTGGCATGGTCATCTGCAACCCAGGCAGTTCCTTGACTATTAATATCCTGGGCATCTTGCTTTCCTCCCAGGACAATTCATCTCAACCCCTTTGCCTCCCCCTCCCTGGAGTAACAGCTGCTTCCACCACTCTTCCACCTGAACCCACATGTGCACACGTCCATTCAGCCTGTGTGGAAGTCTCACACCTTTTTCTCTTGTAGGACTCTCAGCTCCTTGCAGGGGAAAGGGGTGTCATGTTTCTTCCCATCTCCTCTGAGTTGCTTAGTAAACTTCATGGGATTAAAATTTGATCCAGAGAAATTGTGTGCACATAAATATATACCAAATGGTCAAGCAGAAGGCACAATTGTCATTAATATTATTGTTACTAGGCAATATAATTGAGGGCATACTGAAAGGCCACCTGATGAAAATTGTACAATTGGCCTGAATTTGTCCCTAAACCCTGCTGTTGGAGCATGGTTTCAGGCTTCTGGAGATTTATGTTTTAAGTGGAACATTCACATTTCCTGGAAGGATGGCATTTATCATTCATTGTCTCCCAGCTGGCGGAAGATCTCAGAGATGGGAGGGAAAAAAGTCGAATTTTGAGAAAAGTAATAAATCAGAAAATACTCTAGGTGAAGGTGGTGTCAAGGCCCTTTGTGGCCCTCTGCTGGAGCGGGTGTCCTTCCTGGGTGGGATTGTCTTGCCAGCAGCATGTCTAGTTTCTGGTTATCACCCCTGCGTGTGGCCCAGGACAATGACATTATGACCAACTCCGAGATGAGAAGGGGACTGGGCTCCATGTCCCCCCTACTCATCTTTCACCCCTGACCCCTTCCTGGGGATCTCCTGAGAGCTGCTCTTGGTGTTCATGGTGTGAATGTGAATCAAGAGCAGAGATGTGTGCCTAATTTATTGGGAAGATCTCATGAGGCTAGAGGGACATGGGCAGAGATCTACATCTGTGTTTGTTCCCACCCCTCCCACTGACCACCGTCTCTCAAAGCCACATAGGATGGTGAGAAACAGAGAGGCTGAGAGTAGGGCTTTTTTCCACTCAAGAGGGTGAGAAAACGCCTTTTTCTCCCCAGCCTAACTTGAGGATTTGCCATGACTTACTGATTGCAGCACAGAACAGAATTTGTCTTTACATATAAATAAAATTCCCGCGCCGTAATAATTCCCTGCGGCCTGGGGAAGCTAGGATGGCTCCCTGCCATTCTTTTTCTTCTTAATCCTGATACTGTATTTCCCATGTCTATTTACCAAACAGCAGTGCTATTTGATTTTCTCTCTATCCCTCCTTTCTCCAGCTTTTCTAATAAAAGGCTTGCTATTTTAACTTTTTAGTATGCACAGCGCATTTAGGTTGTTGGAAAATTAGAATTTTGTGTGAAAGCATTTATAGCCATTTCTTCTTAAATTGTGATTTTTTTTTCTAGCTGAAAATATTCTATTTCTCAAAAATGCATAAACAAAAAAAATGGATATACTCTCTAATTCTAATGCTTTACCCACTCAAGAAATCAGCAGTGTAAAAAATACTGTTGCTATTGATGTAGGCATAATTCCCCCCCCCACTTTTTTTTTTTTTTATTCCTTTAACACATGATCTGAGCCTTTGCTATGTCACGGCAGAGTTAATTAAGTTTTAGGCTTTTAGCCTAAATCACATTGCTTGCTTGTTAGGTATCACTAAAATGATGATCTTTTTGTTGTTTTATGCTTTTATACCAATTTAAACTGCACAAAACAATGATATCAACATAAATAATAATCTGATTTTAAAATTACATTTTTGACTTAAACATCAAGAGCCATATGTACATTTTTCTTTCTATAGCGTCTGAGCTCTCTCTGACATGATTATCCAGGCTTTTCAACAAGGCGGAAAAGCATATGCTAAGATGGAAGATGGCAAAGTTAATCGCTCAATTTTGAGCAAGGCAGGAGATGGCAAACGCAGTCCCATAGATGAGCATGAGGGTTCTAGGCAACAGTGTTGGAAGGAGGCTGTGGTGTTTCTACTCCTGTTCCGCCTTGCTTTGGATCTGGCACCACTTGTAATTTCTGTTTCTTCTCCGGGGCGGAGGATGGGCATGGTCTCTCTCAGCTCCTGCGGCAGCTCCTGCTTTGCCTGCCTCTACAAGCCACACTCCAAGGCTCCACCGCTTCTCTGCACCCTGGGGCAGCTCCCTTCTGTGAGACCCACAGATCTTTGGATACCAAGCTGGCGCTGGTATCTGGATCAGCCCAGTCTCATCACATGGGCCCTAGAAGTCAGCAAACCTCCCCCAGTATGGCTAGAGAGAGGGGAGAGGAGGAGCAGGGCGATCCCACTTGTGAGAGGGACTCAGCTGCTGGTGCGAGAGACCACAGGCTTAAGCATGCAGGTGACCTCTGGGTGCTGGGCCGGAGAGACAGACCCTGAGAGCCTCCAGTGGGGAACGCTGTTGTGTGACACTTGACTCAACCCGCCTGCGCAGGTGTCTCCTCCCTTCTGTTTCCAGAGTCCTTCCTGCAGGGCGTCCGATGGTGGTGGGCATGTTTGTGTGGGACCCTGGGGGGTAGGTTGGACTTTCCCACTAGGCAGGCTATGTAACTTCTGAGGCCCAGGGAAAAGGAAGATGTGGAACCCTTGTTCAAAATGTTGAATAAAAAGTGCAATTAAAGGTGTTCAAATGCCTTTCTCTCTCTTTTTTTTCCCCCCTGTGGTATCCCAACTCATTGCGTTGTTTTAAAAATTAAAATGTTAAACTAGTGTGAATTTTATCATTGTCTTTAGACATGACGTTTAAAAGAAAACATGAGCATTTAACATGTGCACAGAGTCACTAAAATAATACAGTAGCTGCTTCATAGCCTGCACATGCATGTGTGTCTGGTTTTTACCACCACCATGTGAGTGCGGCACAGAATTAACTCCACTATTTTCTTTTTTTCATCTCGATACGGGCACTTGGAAGCAACACTCTCCACCTTCAGCTGTGGGTGAGGCAGGCCTGAAAGGAAATGGTTGTCCCGTGTCCCTCCCTCTGTGCCACTGTTGCCCAGTGTGAGTGGTTGAGTCATCAGGGAAGCAGCACATGAAAAAAGCATGTGATACGGTTGGTTCTGTGGTTGCTCGAGCCTTCATTCTCGTGGGAAGCAAGCTCTGGTTGGAATGGAGAGTGCGGCTGGTCCTATTCATCCTGGGTGTGACACTTACCAAGAGTGGCTTAGTATGTCTCTGGACAGCCAGGTTTATGGACCCACGGTGATTTGCCCTAACACTGTACTTGAATGAGGTAGATAGGAATGGAGATTAGGCCACTCTCCCCTGCACATGCTCACACTGTCTGGACTTCACTCACAAAACACAATTGCAAAGATAGAATCATTCATCTTTTGAGATGGAGAGAGCAGGGCATTCCTCCCAGCATGGGGGCCCTTCTGCATGGGCCCCGTGTGACTGCACAGGTCAAATGGCTCTTCCTCTGCAGGTGTGTCTATTAAATGATTCTTGTTTATATAGCATCCAAGTCTGGGTCTTGGCCTTCTCCCAGAGCTTGAGAAGTACATAATGTCTTTACATGAATTTCTTTCTGTTGAAGATAACTGGAGGGCTTCTATGGTTTGCTCTAACAACCATGGCCAATCGGATCAAACCCAGATTACCTGGTTGTAATGAGTTGAATTGTGTCCTCTCCAAAAGGACGTTGAAACACTAGCCTCAGTGCCTCAGAATGTGACCTTATTTGGAAATGGGTTAAGAGAATAGGACCTAATCCAATGTGATTGGTTTCTTTATGAAAAATGAAATTTGGACACAAGAGACACACAGGAAGAGGCCACAAGTGGAGGGTAGAGGCAGAGATGGGGTGACGCATCTCCAACCTGCCACACCGGCCAGGTGGCAGGTCTTCCTCAGTTCTCAGGAGGTCCCAATCCTGGCCACACCTGGATTCCAGATCCCTAGGTCCAGAACTGCGAGCCAATCAACGTATGTTACAAAGGCGTCTGGTTTGTGGTCCCCTGGTGTGGCAGTCCTAGGCCTGAAGATACTTAATATTCTGTTCTGTTGGAGAGATACCCTGTATCAAACCTTGGAGAGCAGCTCAGATGCCTGTTATTTTTCAGCGCCATATATCTGAATAGGATATGGCAGATACTAAATAAATACGCCAAATTGTAAGTAAATGAATGAGTGTGGTTGGAAGTCTCAGGACTTTTAACAGGAATAGCTGCAATTGTGATGCAATGAACAAAGCATTCCTTTTAATACTTAGTGAATACACTGGCAAGAAGTTTGCAATAAACATTTTTAATGAATGGTTAGTAGATCTGTAATACAAAAAAGTTGGCAAATCAATGAAAAAAGACATCAAGAGCCTAGTATTTAAATGAACAGAGGGCAAAAACAATTTTAAGAGGAAATATAATCATATTAACATATGAAACATTCAGCCACATTCAGCCATATCAGATGTTTTTAAAAGATGAAGGTCTCAGTAGTAGTACTCTTTGAGTTATATTTCTTAACCATTTGTTCAATTTGCAAAAGTGCAAATTTTGCACATCTGCATTCAATTAAGAGGACTCTCTTTTCATCAACTTCATCCAATCGTCTATTTTATATTGTACAATTTTAATTGTCAATAGTTTTTCTGCTGACATTTTTCCTATCCCCTAATTTTCATTATAAACCAGATACTCTTTTATTTCTTCAAAAATTATCTTTATTTATATATGAAAAAGCACAAAAAGAAAAAAAGAAGAAATCTGTAATCACACTATTCAAGATCGGCCTTGTTGATATCTAAAATTGTAGTTGGAATGGAGAGTGCAGCCTGGTCTTATTCATCATGGGTGTGACACTTACCCATACTCGCTTTGTGCGTCTCTGGACAGCCAGGCTTATGGAGCCACAAAATTGTAATCCAGGCACTTGAAAGAAATTCCCAATAGCACAGAAAGATGTAAAATAAAAGTAAAGTTCTCACCTTTCTACTCTCCTCTGTTCAACCCTTCAAATGCAAACACAGTTTTCCCCATATCATCCAAAAATAACTGAGATTTTATTTCTTAAGTCACATTATTAGAAAATTGTGAACAATTGTGAGAGATAATGACAAAAGAGATGAAGAGAAGTCAGACAAAAGGAAAATGTGAGCAGAGTCTGAAACTTCCTTAGATAAAGTCTTACAACACCTTACAGTTGTGTGTTAAGTTAGTGTTTTCAGGTTCCAACTGGCAGATTTGTATTTTTTTTTCAAAATTAGTAAACACCATTTTTTTTTATCAAGCCTCAAAGCCATTCAGATTTTAAAATGTAGGAAAAACCAAAATCTTAACATCCAAGATTGTTTGATCTTGAAGTTACACTTTTAAGAAGCTTTTAGGGAAATACGTAGAAATGCAGATGGAGAGTTATGAATGAAGTTGTTTAGAACAGCATTAATTTTAAGAAGGAGATAACCCAAATCCCTGACTCAGGTAATTAACATCAGGTGTATTCATTTGCAACCATTAAAAAGTTTGTGAAGGCTGTTTAATCACATATTCTTTGTTTTAAGAAAAAAAATAGTATATCAATTTATACATAAAGTATGATATCAAGCATGTAGGAAACACAAACAAAATAGAATACAGTATGCCTATCTGCTTAGAGGAGTTTCTAAGAGTTAAGATGATGTGTGTTCTAAATTCTCTATAGTAAAAAACAGAATAGTACTGCAGCTCCTGCACTAAGTTCCAATAGAACAATCCAAAATGGAGTCACTCATGCTGAAGCTAAATGCCCTCAAGCCGAAACTGTCTGTCATCTCACTTGAGAAACCAAGAGACACAGGAGAAAACATCCAACCCCCTGATGAGGCCAGGAGGTTCCTTCTGCTTTAATCTTTGCAAAGAAAGTAACTGTAAAACAACCAACGTGCTTTTTGTTCTTTGTTTTTGCTTTCTTCTGCCGTTTGCTGTCTGTACTCACTACTCTAGTTGCAGAGCTGAGCTCCCTTCTGGTTCTGAGGGCTGCCTGATTCCCAGATTTTCTTTGCTCAAATAAACTCTGTTGGGGTTGAGGGTATTCAAGAGCTCAATGGTAGATCATCGGTGTAGCATGCATGAAGCCCTGGGTTTGATCCCCAGAACTGCAAAGCAAAAACAAAAACAAACAAACAAACAAAGAAAAAACCTGTTGAATTTACTTTGCCAAAAACTTATCAAAATCCAATATTAATATTTAGCTAAAATCCATATTTGTCTTTCAGGACATTTCTATTACAGTACTTCTCTGGAGAGCCAAAGGGGCTACCAATGGACATGGTAACAAATACTCAAAGATCAGGAGTGAAGGAGCTTTTCCACAACTAGATGCTGGGTGTGAAGAGGAGAACAGAGTTTCAAGTAAAGCAGCTAAATTACACCATAAAAATTCAGGTCAGGTGCTAATATATCAAGCTGTTTTTCTGAAATACTGAATCTTTAATTCAAATTTTAAGTGGTAATAAAAAACGGGCATGAATTGCCTACATCACCCACATCTCTTCAGAATTCAATCACTCTCAACTGTCTCTGGGGATGAAGAATGAAATAAAAAAGCACATTTCCTTGAGTTTTAAGAGATTCAAGAGACACCGAGAGAACCTCACTGACTTGTCTATGCATCGACTGTGAAAACGCAGGGGAAGAGGGAGATCAAAAGCTTCAGACGTTGATGAGAGAGTAAGCTCTCTGTTTAGCTGGGGGTCAAAAACTGCCTCCAGTAAGGTGACTTTTAAGGGTGGCTTTAAAAGCATAAAGCAGGCACAAATCATACGTTCTTCACAGTTACACAAACAATCATAAACACAGCTTCCCCTCTCCAGCTCCTACTTCCTGCATAAATGAAGAGGAAAGCCGCCATCTTGGATTTTCTCTGTTCTCCTCAGGAACGGTCCATGAGGGACACTGGTCTTTTGTGGTTTCCTTGGAGTCAATGTGTTTCCTAAGGAGAGAGAAGGAGCAGCCTGGGGTGCTGAAGAATTTACACCAAACAGACTTTTTCTTATTTAGGTTCTGATTTCTGGGAAGGATTTGTGTTTATGTTACGGTCTATTTTCAGAAATGGGCCCACTGGTAAATTGGGCTGGTTGTGCTGAAAAATGATATATAGGACTCCTCTCTTAAGTGCAAGGAAAAGTTGATCCAGGGTTTGTAAAGAGGGAGTTAATTTTAAAATGATGGCCAAAAAAATCCTTTTATTGTTTTGATAAGGTAGGTCCAAACATTTTAACTCTTCTAACTTAATGGCTAAGTGTGAATTTAATTGTTTTTCAAAAGTTATAACCTACCACTACTTTAAAATTCCCTTAATTAACTGGTTTTTGAGTAAATTAACTTGGTTCTTAAAAAGAATTCCAATTTATGGGCATATTCATGCCAGAGAAGTTTTGGGTCCTAACAGAGGGACCCTTGAGCTAGTGGCCTTGTTCTGTTTTGGGGTTTTTCTGTAGCATGTTAAAAAGCTCAACGATTTAATTCACAGTTAGAGGGCTCCTAGGTATACTCGTGTTGGTAATACTCGCTTCTGAGTGTTCTTTTGTCATAGTAACAATGAAATTCTATTATTATTATTTTAACCAAAAGCATTACCATTCTACAGGATGCCTGTTGCTTTCATATGCTATTTCATTTTTAAAATATTGACTTCATTTTTTTTAAGCAGGGAGTCCAACCTTCCCTGAATCATCTAGACAAGGTAGGGAGGTTCACAAAATCAGTTGTTCTCCCCAGTCCCACTGAGCTGGCTGAAGGGCTTAAAATAGGAGTGGTGAGCAAGGAGAGAGCCTTCATCACTGTCTTAGAAGATGAGATTTCAAATAAGAGAAGTTATAAGAGGTTGTCTTTAATTGGATCAGATTCAGTAGAAGTAGATTATTGGGGCAGCGAAGGCCGGGGTACTGCTGGCTCAGGTAGCACTGTCCGCTTGGTTACAGGGCCATGTGATGCTTGTAGGGATGCTGGTAAGACAGCTCACGCTCTGGAAGAGGAAAGGGGAAGGAAGGGAGACTGGAGGGTCCCGCTTCGCCCTGCTCATTTCTCCCCAGCCAGTCATTGCTGGGTTTCCCTTGTCCTTGTCATACCCCATGGCACCTGACGTTTGCTTGTTTGCTTGTGCTCCTGATGATTGTGCATCCTCCCTCCCTTCCCCGCTAAGGACCCCCCCATCCCGGGTCTCACCTCCCAATTCAGCCTCCATCACCTCTTTCCTAATCACTGCAATACCACCTCGATGATTTTTCTTTTGGGGACTTTTTTCCACTTGAATTCAGCCTGAGCCCATAACACCATGTAATTCATTTTCCTGAAACTCTTTGATCATGTAACCACTGTGATTTAAAAATGCGAATAACTCCTCTGTCCTGTTGGACAAAACAAAGCTCTTTAGCAGTGCATTCAGAGTGCTTCTGCCCTTGCCTTTCACTTATTCTTCTAGACAAACTGCTAGAAATGCACTGACATTTTTACCTCCACATTTTTGTTCACACTCTTACGTGTGGCAAAGTGCCTCTTTTCCTGTCTTATTAGTCATCTAAATCCTCAAAGTAAAACTTAACCTTCGCCATCAAGATGTCTGGTAAAGCTCAGCTGCTCGACGATCCAGCTCAGAAAGGTGCTTCCGCTCAGTCACCAATCACAACCAAAGCAAGGGAACTTGTCCTGGCACCAAGAAGAACCAAAGAGAGAGCACAGAGGCCATGCTGCAGGGAGAAAGCCTTCAGGCTCCCATGGGGACCATTGTGCCATTAGTGATCAGGAGGGAGGAGAAACTTTAGAACGGTTTGAAGTCACAAAAAATACAGATACCAGAGGGGAAGGGTTGGGAGCTGTAGATTTGGCCTTAACTGGGATTGTTATCATTTCAATGAACTATGCAGATGCCGCTGAAGCCGTTGTTACCTGACCCCCACAATAGCAGCAAGGAGAACCCCTATCTTTGGAGGCTGTAATGTGAATTTACCAAGAAGACAATTGTTGTGGAGCCTAAAAAACGGTCCAAAATTCCTTGAAACATGGGAGGCTTCAAGCAGGAAACACTGCTACCCACTTGCAGCGGTATAATCACCATTTCTACTTGATTTGTTATTCCAGCTCCTTGGAGGTCCCGACCGCTTTCCATGCACACTGCCTCCCACAGACCGGTCAGCAGGGACTTGGGTCAATTCTGCAGTTCCACCTTGTCATCTGCAGCAGTTCACACCACACACACGTCACGTGCCGTGTGAGTCGCAGTCTGTCTCCGGCATTACGAGTCCTGGAGTCTTGGTTTATAATTTTGAACTTTCAGGACCACATGTAATATCAAGGACACAGCATTTGTGACTAAACAATATATTGGAAGAAACTCATGGTAATGGCATTTGGCTGCAGTTGAAAGCTTAGCTTTTAATGTTCCTGAAGATCTGAAAGAGCCTTGGATTTTGTTTTCCCCAGCACTCCTCCTCCGTTAACTGCATCATACCCAATTACGCATCTTAGAAGAATTAAGGGTTGAGAAAACCCAGCTTCCATTGGAATCTTTGATTCTACGGAATACGTTTTCCCCAAACCAGTGCTTACACAGCTAAACTCTCCCCTCTGGGATTTAGTTGATTGTCATAACTTTTGAGTTTGCCTTGCAAAGCCACAGACTTATTAGAGTAAAATGCTGCAGTTTAAGATGTTTTAAAAGTCTAGTGTTGTAGCTGATTTTGTTCATTACTTGATCAAGAAAGAAAAAAAAATCCCACAAATCTTTTTTTTCCTCATGTCTTAAATGTACTGAGGTTTTAATATTTATTTCCTAAAATTGCAGCATGTTAAGTACATCATTTTTTAGAGGTGTGGGAATCAGAAATCAGGAAAACGTTTTGATCTTAAAGAGGGGGGAAAAACCCCTGCAATTATCATTTACTGCAGGCAAGCAGGGGCCGCAAGGGCACTTTGTTTAGTCTCCTTCTTCTCTGTGGTGAGGGGAATGGCAGGCTACCCTGCCCGGCACATCCCTAAACAAATTTGCTAGGTCTGCAGGTGTTGTGCTCGTATGGAAAGGTGTAAGTTGTGCTCATGTGTATGGTTTTGCAGAAATACCGGGGCTGCAGGAGTTGATATATACAGTCTCCCTTCATTTGCTAAGAACATCATACAGATAGCTCATGGGGCCAAAGCAATAGTTGGGTTCACTTTCCTCTCCATGGGGGAATTATGTTCTCCATGTGGTGAGACATATTAAGGACTTTTCTGGTTGACATGCACTCAGCGACTGAGTTAGGGCTCTCCATCAGTGTGCACCAGCCTCAGCACTGATCTCATCTGCCTCCGAGAGTTTCTTGCTGTGGATTGCTGTTCTGTGCATCACAGGGTGTTGGGCTGTAGTCCCCATCTCTGCCATTAGGAACTGATAGCACTCCCTTCTCCTTCTGTTGTCATGTTACAAATGTCCCCAGACATTGTTGAATGTTCCCTGATGGCTGGGGGGACATCCTCCTATCTAAAAATGACTGCTCTAGCTTTACTTTTTTGGAGGGTGGTGGTGCCAGGGATTAAACCCAGGGGCCATATCCCCAGACCTTTTAATTTTCAAATTTTGAGATAGATTCTTGCGAAGTTGCTTAGAACCCCACTAAGATGCTGAGGCTGGATTTGAACTTACGACCTTCCTGTCTCTGCCTCCCAGATCTCTGGGGTTACAGGTGTGTGCTATTACACCCAGCTCTGTCACTGAATTTGTGGAGGAAGCCTCCTTCTGTTCCCTTTCAAGTCCAGAGAGGATCTAGCAAACTTATCAAACTTCTTCAGCAGAGAACTACACTTGCAGGTGTCAGATTGCTTCTGGGGCCTGGCTACTGAATCGGGAGCTCTGGGGTGGGCCATGCAATCTGTCCTTAGCCTGGTTTTTAAACAAACCCCTAGGTGATATTGATGCATGCTAAAGTTTGAAAACACCGATCTGAGGCATGTTTATTCAGTTTTGATCTCTACAGCACTGCCCCACCCCCAGCCTAGTTGTTAAAAATGCAATAATTGCAAGGAGGGCACTCTCTGTTTGCCTTTAATTTTTGGACACAATCTAGTACCTGAGGTTGATCAAAAGAATGACAATTTTTCAGAGAAAAAGCCAAAAACAACCAACTGGCTCTTGCGGGGAGCTGTAGGCGGAATGCCAGGGGCAGCTGCCGCAGAACAGAGAACACATTTCCACGGAGTGGAGAAGCAAAGGGTGGTGGCCTCAGGGAGGGTCACCCCAGAGCACAGGCGGTCAGTTCAAGCTTCCTTGACCAGAACGTGACCTGCTACCCACTCACCAGGAGACTCACGGTCCTGGGGACAAGGTGGTCAGGAACAGGACAGTTGCAGGAGCTGCTGGTCTCTGTGCCTTTTGGCTTCTTGACCCTGCAGTGACTTCACCACAGAACGTTTCCATCAGGTCATCTCGGACCAAAGCCTTCCACCTGATTCAGCGGGTGGAGTTCAGTTTCTTTCAGAGGCCACAGGTCCTCCAAGGAGGAAGTCCTCCTGTCACAGAGCCTGCTGGAGAAAACAAAGCACCATTTTGAAGGCAGCTCCCCAGAGCGGAGATAGGGTGGGACTAAGGTTTCTAAGGCCTCCGAGAAGGGCTGGGCAATCCTTGGAATGCACAAGCTCCACTTACACGCTATTTGCTTGGTAGCTGATGGTTGATCTTGCAAGGTTGATGTAAATAAACGACCTCAGAGAACAGCTGCCTAGGGAGCAGAGGTGGACGCAAGGACGCTGGGCATCTTGTGAGGGAACATAGTGCCCGGGACTCCCGTGGAACCGCTGTGTCTGCATTTTTTGGAGGCCACTCCTTGGCCTTTCATAAAACCACCATGTTGGAGGGAGGAGGAGGTTGGTGATGGCCCTGTGGTTCCTGAGTCAGCCTGTGCCCCATTGCCAGGGAGCCAGACTCCATAAAATGTTAATTATCTGTCAGGATCAAAACAAAAAGAAGAAGAAACAGTTTGTTTTATGCCATGTTGAAAACGAAAAAGCAATTTCTGGGCAGACTCTGTTATTTGACTCCCCCAACTTGCATTATAAACATCCCATAAAGGCAAAAGGGAAAAATAACACACAGTGATCTTTTTCAAGGTGATAACGTATATTCTTAACTTAAAACTGTAACACCTCCACACACGGTGATGGAGTCACAGTCAGAAATGTGCCATAAATGACATTTCCTCCCTCTAATTTCACATTGCCTATGCAGTTCTGGAGAATAGTATTAATCTTTAACACATAAATGTTCTACTCCTTTCTGGCAATATCACATTGCTCTCGTATTTTCTTTGGTTATTTTATCAGCTCAGTTTCCATTGTTTGTTTGGTGATAAATTGCTCTCCTATTCATTTCTTTACTTTATGGAGTGTGGAGTCATAGTAATTTCCTTGTCCCAGTTCCATTAACTTCCTGGTAGTATTGTTTGGAGTCTCCAGACCCTGATGTGTAATCCAACTGTTTCCCTAATATGTGGGAAACAGCAAATTGCTTATGTCATAAACAATTCTTGCTACTGTTTCCCCTTTTCTTCAACTCTTACCCCTTGACAGTCCTGCAAGGTATGCCAGGGCTTAGCAGAAACCTGGTACACAAGGTGATTAGAGTTGGCTTGGAATACAGGGCTGATTCCACAGCGTGAAGCCTGAAATTTTGGAACAGATCACGAAAGAATTCTTTTCTTGTTATCTCCTTGTTGAGTTCTTCAGAATGTCTGTAGCAGATATTTTTTTCACTTTTCTTAAGTCTTCGTTTCCTCCTACACTTTTTTTTTTTTTTTTTTTTAGCATTTCACAAGGTAAATTGAATTTCACCTCATTGCAAAAATGGAGGCCATTATGGTTTGGGTGTGAGGTGTCCCCCCAAAGCTCCTGTGCTAATGCAGGAGTATCGAGAGGTGAAGTGATTGGATTGTGAGAACTGGGACCTCATCAGTGCATTGCACTTTGAATGGTTTAGTTGGGGGTAACTGTAGGCAGGTGGGGTGTGGCTGGAGGAGGTGGGTCCCTGGGGTGTGCTCTAGAAGGATGCATCTGCCCTGGGGCCACACCCCCTCCCTCCCTCTCTGCTTCCTGACCTCCATGAGCTGCTGCCTCTACCCTATGCTGCCACCATGACCTGCTGCCTCACTTGGGCCCAGAATAATGGAGTCAGCTGTCTGAGGACTTAGACCTCTGAAACCAAGAGCCCCATATAAACTTTTCCTTCTCTAAGTTGCTCTTGTCAAGTATTTTGGTTACAGTGATGAGAAGCTGACTAACACAGTAAAAGTCACCCTAACAACATCTTCTCTGTTTCCCTCCAGCCCCGGTCCTTTCTCCCTGGACTTTTAACCTGGAGTCAGGTGGCCTTTCTTTCCAAAGGCAACCCGGACACCTGCCCCTCAGCTAAGTTCCTCCCCCAGTCTTGCTTAGCTTCTGACCCCTTCCCTTAGCTTCTCCCCTTTCATCTTAGTGATGAAACCATCTATAAATAAAGGATTAATTCAAATCTGTGTTTGCATAAACAAATGCACTACCTTTGACCTTTAGCTGTAGCTCTGCCGCATTGTTCGTCTTTTTTATGAAAATTTTCTTTCTGGAGAAGTCACCTATGGATTCTGCCTTTATTTTCTTACCTCCTGTTCCCTTTTTGAGCACACTGTAAGTCTAATCTGTCCTCAAACTCCTCCATAAATGTGCAGAGCTGAGGTTCTGGCTTATTATGAAGCCAGCAGCAATGTGGGGGTGGGAGGAAAGAAGAGAAAGCCTGGGGGTGGGGAGGAAGCCAGCCGTGAGGAGGATCCTGTGGTGTGTCAGGACCTGGGGCATTTAGAAATGCCGCACTGATCCAATCTGCAGGTACTTGTCCCTGACGGAGTAGGGTATATTGTGAGTTGGAGTGTTTAAAAAAATGCTGGCATCATTTATAAATATAGAGCAGCTGAGTTCTGACCAAGAGGGGACCTGAGTGCAGGTGGCCTGGTTAAAGCCGGGCTTGGTTTCAAATAGGCTGAATTGGTGGAGCAGTTACATAACAGGGGACAGATGTTGGAGGGCTGGATCTGGCTTGGGAGAGAGATGTGAGTTCAAAACACACACTTCCAAGTTGGAGTCGAGAAGGACAGCTTTCAGCCATGACTGGGATTTTTGAAGAAGAATGGGCAAATAGAGAAAAGATGGGTCAGGATGAAACCAGAGCTTTTCTGTATTTCTGGTACAGGTGGAAAAGGCAAGGGAGAGGGAGAAATTTAGGCTCCTGGAGACCAGGACTAGTTTTCAAAGAGGAAGCTCAGTCAGCAGAGCAGGATGATGCAGAGATTCAGAAGAATCTGTCAAGTATTTTGGTTTCAGTGATGAGTGCAAGGGTCCCCTAGGCCTGCCATGGGTTGGCTTGGCCAGCTCTCCATGCTGCAACAAATACCCGCCTTATGAAGAGAAGAGGTTTGTTTTTGCAGTTTGGCAGGTTCCTGTCCATGGTCAGTTCTGGGCCTGCAGTGTGGCAGCACAGCATGGCAGGAGCAGGAGGAAGAGCTGTGTTCCTTGTCTTGTGGCTGGGACACCTGAGGAAGGGAGAGGAAGGGCAGTGCTGGGGTCTCCCACACCCCGTGAGGATGCACCCCCACAGCTGCACGATTCACACTGGCCCCCACCTCTTAATGGCTCCACAGCCTGCCAACAGCACCACTCTGGGGACAAGGCTCTGACATGGGGGCCTTAGGGGGACAATCCAGACCCTAACCACAGCAGAGTCATCTATTCTTTTGTTCAACAAAAGATGACCAGGTGTGCCAAGCACTGTTTTGGAAGGCCGACTAGAGATGCAGTCAAGGGCAGATCCTCGCCGTGCCTTCTGAGAGCATGCGTGTTCATGATACTGGCTGGAAATTAACAAGGAATTAAAATTCCACCTGCTAAGTGCTATAACAAAGAGGAAACAGCGTGCCCTTATCTTCGATATCCAGTAGTGCCTTTGGGGACCGGTCAGACCTCCCTCTCCCAGGGAGGGCTCTGGACCCAGCCTGCCCGAACCTCAGCTGTGGCTCAGCCGCTGGTCAGCTGGGTGAGCCGCAGCCTGCGTTGATCTGTCCGTGCTTCATTTCCTTGTCAGTTGTAAAAAATGATGACAACTACAATTACCATGTGTGCTTCCCAGGTCTGTGGTGAGAATTAGATGTGTCAGGACATGTGACATGTCGGGGCAGTGATTGACTTGTCAGAAGCTCTTGAATAACAACCACCAAACGTCTGTGGTGCCTCTAGTGGCTTTAGGAAACAGGTTCTGTCTTCATCTGCATTTTTTGCATAGGGGGAGAGCAAAGCTCAGACGTGAAGTGGCTTCCCCAAAGTCACACAGTGGAAATGGCTGTTTCATTCATCTTCTCTGCAAACTGTCAGTGGAGAGGGATTCTTACATTAGGTTTTGGGAATGCCCTGCCCAGGAAGCCTGACTGTGCACAGCTGGATAGACAGTAGTTGGTCACTCTGCTCACAGGCTCCACAGCGCACTGCAGGGCACTAGGAACAGAGTGCACAGCAGGTCCTGGGAGAGGCTGGTTTGTAGGAACCACAGGGAGGGGTGGCCCCTGGCTCTTGCTAGCCGGTGTGAGTGGTGCATTAGAACAGCCCTGCGGGCTGGCAGGGAACTGACACCTGATATCCAGAGTCAAGGCATTGAGCCTGGCAACCTCAACAGGAGTGTTGCAAGCTATGGGACCTTTTCCATCAGAGCTGAGTCAGGAGGGAATCCCAAGGCTAGGCCTCTTCAGGCCTCCTGGTCCTACCTGCTGACGGAGCAGCACTCAATAGTGAACCCTAACTGCAGGTCTTAGGTCTCGGCGGTCAAGTGGGAATTAGGCTGTGGGCCTCGGGTCTAGGTCCACGCTGTTCTGCATTCCCCACAGGCACACAAAAAGGCTGTCTCCTAAGCATGTCTTAGGCTCTTCTTCTTGACACTGTTCATGCTCAGGTGTTTGCCTAGAATTCCCTCGGGATTCCAAGCTGCCTGTTGCAGTCCTACCTGTCTACCCAGGCCCAGCTGCAACACCGGTTCCTGGACAGAGCTTTTCCTTCCCATCAGATGTAGCCACACCTGCATCTCCAGATACCACTGCATAGTGGAAAGGGACCACTTTCCACTATGGCTCAATTTATGGCTTTGCTATTTATTTACTTAGTTTTTAAAATATGTATTTATTGTTGTATTTGGACACAATGCCTTTGCTTTCTAAATTTATTTTTATGTGGTGCTGAGGATGGAACCCAGCACCACGGATGTGCTAGACAGGAGCTCTACTGCTGACCACAACTCTAGCCTTCTTTGCTATTTATTTGTGACACAATCCTGGGGAAGTAATTTCAGCTTGATTAGCCTCAGATTTCCCATTTCTCAAGTAAGGATAATAATACCTCCTCTTTGGAATGAGATTAAAAAAATCGTGCGTGAAAACACACACAGTAAATTACTTTGTACTCCACCAGGCCCTGTATTTTTGTGCACCATACTTTAATTACTTGTGTACTTGTTTTATTCACTCACTCCTACATCACAAATTTTTAGAGAGCTGATATTTTCACTCTCATTTTAACATCTTGTCCTGGTTATATGGTGCTGACCAGAACTTCCAAATTGTGATTTTTTTTTTTTTTTTTTGGTACTGGGGTTGAATCCAGGGGTGCTTAACCACTGAGCAACATTACCAGCCCTTTTTATACTTAATTTTGAGACAAGGTCTCACTAAGTTACTTGGGGCCTTGTTAAATTGCTGAAGCTGGCTTTGAACTCAGGATCCTCCTGCCTCAGCCTGCAGAGCTGCAGGGATTAGAGGTGTGTGCCACCACATCCTGCCAAATTGTGATTTTTTTAAAAAATCCATGGTGGAGGAACTCTCCATTGGTGCTGCCTTGCAAATTGGAGAGGCTAATGAGGAACGGGTTTTGTGAAGTTGCTTTATTGCTGATAGTCTTTTATTCCTAGAGCAAACATTCCTGAGAGAGGTAGCATGGTGATATAAATATCATATCATATCATTTTATTATGGTGAAAACGACTGGCAAATCCAATGCCGACATGTGTTCACTAGGGCTAGAGACCCCAGAACCTGAAGAGAGTACAATCAACAATAAGAAAAACAGTGCTTGAAAAATGTGACTTGGGCTTCTAAGGCAAACTTTGCTTCTTTATAATTTTAACTCATAGATTTGGGGATGGGGTGAAAATAAAGTTTAGACACATTTGTGCCGTTTGCCCATGAATAATGTAAATAATGTGCTGGGGAGAGAAAGATGACAGTCTTGCGAAAGAAATGCTTGAATTTCCTAAGGAGAGAAAAGATTGTTTCCACAGTCTGTTCCTTATCAATATATTTAATGGAGAAACGGAGGTGCTGCTTTGCAAAGAGGGTGGGAGACAGGATATGAGTGGTTCGCTCAGTCCCTGATCAAGTGTCTGACTCAGTGTAAACAAAGCATACTACTTCTGAAGAGTTAGCTATAAAGGCATACATAAGAGGGAATGCATTGGCTGTCCCTAAGTGACAGCACTGGCTACCACAAAGGGACCAAGGAGCTTGAGAGAAGTGGGCACTGAATGCTTTTCTCCAGTTAAGTTTGAAGTGAGAAGGAACTATTGCCTTGTGATGCCAAGGCTCTGGACAGGCGGGGAGACTCAGGCCAGCGCAAACACTGGCTCAGTATTATGTAATGCTAACTCTTTTGGAGCTGTACTTAAAACAATCTCCAATGTCAGAGAAACTACACCAATGAAAGTACTTACAGAAGCCTGAAGGAAGCCAAGCCATCTCCGGAGTCCCTTGGTTCCTCTCCAGCCAGGGTGTCCTTCTTGCTGGGTCAGGAATTGCATAATGTGCTCCAAGTGTTATAAGTATAATTTGTCCTGATTTCTACTCAACAATTCCATTCCATAAAAATTGCCTCTTAACAAACCGAGTATACTTTTGAAATTACTGAAGGCACCTGAAATCCTTTTTGAAAAAAAAAAAAAGCTGAGTAAATAAATACATAAGTGATTCTCTCTGCTGTCATAATACCTATGAATTGTTAGGGGACAGACAGATGTGAATGGTGGGAACACAAGGTTAAGAGAATAATTCTATAAAATGGACCCCAATGCTTTCTTTTCCAAGACGCAATTTTCTGCAGCACTGGCCAGCCTAAGTGGACATGATATGTCACCTTTCTCAACAAACTACCTGTTCAGTGCAGGAGAAATGCAAAATAATGTTGATAACAGGAACCCAAGTTACCCTGAAGGAAGAGACTATTGTGATCAGATCCTGAAACTCTGGAAGATAAGAATAGTTCCTCCTTAATTGAACCAGTCAGCATGGGCCAAGGTGACCAAGAGTTGTCATGACAGTAGGGACTCGAAAGTCTGATGTCACCCTGCTGATGTCGGTCCAACGTCAAGATGTGGACCTAGGCAGGACTCTCTGGAAACTTCCTTGGGATTCCCCAATAGAACTGGAGTGCAGGAGGGGCACGTTGTCCCTCTCCCCTCCGAGAGAGAACCCACTCTCTCCCTTGAGCGTGGCTCCTTTCCCCTTCCCATCCCTTCAATAAACCCATTCCTGTTACTCTGAGTGACAACGTCTGAGGCCTTTCTGACTTGGTGGAAAGAATCGAGCTTTGAAGAGGTCCTTGCACACTGCCTCGGTTTCTCAGAAGGCCCCAGCTCCGTAACATTATCATCATTTTAATGGTCATCATTATTTTTTTTCCCTTGTTCTACTCTATTTTGCCAAGGACAGGGAAGGAACCAAGAACGTTTGAATTCATTGTGCAAATGCACCAGTATCAATCTTTTTAGAAGTCAGTGTGTTCCTTAGTACTTGCAAAGTTCTTTTGACGGCTGTTTCGTGGGCATAATAGAGACAAAAACCAGAAGATAATGATAGATAATAGATAAAAATATACTTGAATTATAGCAAGTAAAATTTAAACTCGGTGAGATACAGGTCCTTGCCTTTTAGTAGATAGTCATGTAGACCTTGTGGTCTAGCCAGATAATAAACAGAAACAGAAAGGAAGTGGGGTGGGGGTGGAGATTGTTCATGAATTTTCACACTTTTTCCTTTCCTGGAAAAGGGAAATATCAAATATTTAGAGCTGTAGTCAATTTTGGGAAAATTTACCAAGGATCTTCAAAATCATTTTTCTAGAGCTGTCTTTGAGATGAGGATCACAGTCTTCTCCCCCACCCCCACCCCACCGTGTAATCAGGAGGGGAGGACTGCGCAGGCATGAGAGGAGTGGGTAGACTGCGTGGTTGTGCTGCGGGTGAGGGTGCTGGGTTCCCTGCACTCAGAGTCACCTGGACAACCATCCTCATCTCGGACCTGAGGGCAGTGGAGCAGAAGCCCACAGATTGTATGTTTGGGAATTCTCGTGGCCGAGCTCTTGTACAATAGTACAGTTGTGATAAGTCTCCCCAGGACTTAGTATCTTTATGTAGTTAAAACTGGGAAGAACTGGCCAGCTTAATGTTCTGATTAATACCAATTATATGAGTCAATAATTTTCAAATAGAAAACAGCTAGTGTTTTAGTAATAGAGAGTGAAGACTGCTTTAAACTAATTTTAATGAATGTTCATCATAAATATAGGTCTAGTTTTGGGAGGGGAAATGTTGAAAGTGGTACAATGATAATTACAAAGAAAAAAAAGTTGACCTGTTCATCTCAGCATGCCAAGCCCAATCTGACGGGCATTCTAGAATTGGCCATGAGGAAGGGGCTCCACCTCTATTGGCCGTGTATCCCAGGGTTCAGCGTGAGGGGAAGAGAGCCAGGACTCCATCCGTGACTGCTAAGCAGCTTCAGTAATTTTAAATCGTAGAAAACCCAAGCCTGATTCTAAGCTAATAGTTCCAAGCACAGTTCCTACTAAATCTTTTATTCATGCACTCAATATCTATTTCAATTGACTACTTTGGATCCCATGGTTTTTTGACACTGTATTTACGAAGACTTTGCATCAATTGTTTTGTTCTTAAAATGCTTTTTGGTACCAACATCCACGGCAGTGAAAAAGAAGGAAAAGTCAGTATTAAATGAATGGTTTTGTGAGTGAGTATCTGCACTTTGAATTCAATGGAGGCTTAGCTCCCAAGGCCACAGATTCAGAAGAGAGCATGAAGCTGCCCTAGCAGACAGGTTGCTCCACAGCAGACATGGAGGCTGAAGGTGGGACCCCTGTCCTCTGAGTGACTCATGGGCCCATCAAGTCCTGTGATGTCATGTAGTAGTGACACCCAGGCTCTCTCGTGCTGTTGGTTTGGGCTCTGTGTCAGCTGATGAGTGCCCAAATTTCTGACAAGGGTAAATCAACCAGGCTCTGTGTGGTTCAACTTCTCTGTGACAAATGAAGAAATGGCAGCTTGGGGACTGAGTATATACTGAGTATTGTATCAAAATCGAGTCAACAATGTTACTTTGAACCATGTTACTCCCTGAGAGTTCTAGTCAGTAATAAAGGCATTATCTCTGTTTTCTGCCCTTCCTGCAGTTTGGCTTGAGGAAAGGTGGAGAGGAACAGTCCTGTCGGGGAGGGCCTGTCCTACTGTGCTCACTGCTGTCTTCTGGGGATTAACGGTTTGCAGGCACACTGGGACTGACCGTGACTGTGTGTGGAGGGACCTGGATGACTAGGGGACAGTGCAGCAGGCCGGGGCACGGCTGTGAGATCACATATTGAGATCCCTTCTTTTCTTCTGTATACATTTTCTCTAATATTTTAAACCTATTTTTATAAATACCACACATAAGCATAATATGCGTGAGCGTGTGTGTGTGTGTGTGTGTGTGTGTGTGTATTTATCCACTTAACACACATTTATTGCTCCTTTTATAAGGTATGGATCACTATTGAAATTTTTTTCCTCCCCAAAATGGTCCTGTTTTAAATGTAATCCTCTAGTGAAACTCACAGTTTGGAAGCAAAGACCAAGCAGTTAAAAAAAGTGTGAAGATCTAAACTGACCAGAAAGGTGCAATAATAGGGACCATTAATCCCGGAGAGTGGAGCGGTCCCTGAGGCGTGTTAAATTGCAGAATGAACAGGCCTAATAAATACCACCTTAGATACTGTCAAAGAAAAATAGCTGACACCAAATTGGCTAAAGGAAGATTTAGTCATAAGATCCTCTGAGAATAAAAAGTTTGAAGAGATAATATAAAAATACAACTTTTAACTGATTTCATTGTGGGAGTGATGTAAAGGGTGAGCTGCAGCCTGGTGAAACGAGAGCTTTCCGTCTTTAAGTTTCACGGACTTTTATGCCTTAATACACCTAACAGCTTAAAACATTTGACTTAACCAATACCAAGTGCTTCTTAATGAACATAAACCATTCAGGAAGAAAACATGAATCCTAATAGGTTCCACTTTGAAATGGGAAGGAACATTACAGTCATTTTGTCCAAATCCCATCTTCTATAAAGGAAATTGAGGTCAAGGGAGGCCAAGTGATAGATGCCCTGCTGCTCAGCCAGGGTGCATCACTTCTTCCATGATATTCTTCCCACTCTTCACCACTGCACATGAATAAACCATCTTCAGGAGCAACACGATCTCACTTGATTTTGAATAGCCTAACAGAAGCCCACCGCTGAAGTCCCAAGCAGACATTCAAACCCAGTGCTGCCCCCAAATCACCCAGAATCAACTTGAACCTCCTGTATTGTTCCAGTACACCCAGATATGTCCAGTTTGAAAATGATATGAATTTAGCTGTGATTTGGTCAAAGAATAACTTATGTCCTATCTATTAACATTATTGGAGTCCACTCAGTGAGAGGAACCCAACTTTATTAACTGAATATTCATGAAAATACTCGTTAGGCATGTTTATCCTTATTTATTTTGTCTGGGGAACTATGATACAGATGAGGAAACTGAGGCCAAGGAAGGTCTCAGAGCAATATGTGACAGAGTTGTCATTCAGATCTCAGTGTGTTCTCTTCTCCTACAATGGCTGACTATGTGCTGGTGTGGCTGGGCTCTGGTACCCAGCCACATAGACAAATGCAAGTGTAGTATTACTGCAGAGGTATTCTTCAGATACAAGTGACTTTTTGGTCATGGGCTTTGAGTGAGGAAGATGATCCTCTGAGGTGTGGGTGGGCCAACGATTAGTTGAATACCCCCGGAGAAAAGATGGGTATTTCTAAGAAGAAACAATTTTTCTCAAGGCTGCAGTAGAGAAACCCTGCCTGAGTTCCCAGCTTCTTGCTCAGAAAGAATTCAGACTCAAGACTGCAGCTTTAACTCTCTCAGAACTTTCTAGACTGCTGGCCTGCTGTACAGGTTTTGGACTTGCCATCTTCCCAATCATGCGAGTCAGTTCTCTAATGTTCCTCTCCATCTGTCTCCTGTTGATTCTGTTTCTTTGGAGAAGAACACGCCTCCCTCCCATGCTCTGTGTGCTTCTCGTGTTTTAAAACCCAACTTTGGAGAAAGCAGGCAACAGTAACCTTTCCAGGAGGACTGGCCCTGTACCTGGAGACTATTTGGAAGAAAGGTGTTTGGAGGCCCTGCAGAACAAGGGATCCTGGCAGAGCCACTGAGCAGGTCTGTGACGTACTGGGCTGCCGAGGCCCACAGAACCAGCAGGGTCAGGACAGAATCACCAGAGCCATCCGAGGAGACCCATCCTGGATTCGAGGGATTTCAGGAAGAGTTTCTCACGCTTGCATAATCAGAGCAGAAAATGTAGAGGAAGATGTTCTGCAGGATGCCTCTTAGAAAGTCAAAACCAATAAATTTTCTCCTATCCAAAGTAAAGTATCAACACTTTCTTGAGTAGAAAAGAATTTAGATGCTGAACTAAAATGCTTTAATGAGGGACAGATAATAAGTGTGAACTGAAGCTAATTGTTGTTTCAGATCACTGGGCTGGTTGAAAACCCGTTTGTGATGAGGTCTGTGTAAGTTAACAGTCACTTTTAAATGCCCAATTAAATATCATTTGGTTCCTTGTGAGAATAGAATAACGGATTGCGGCTCACTGCACTATATTAACCAAGTGATTAAAGCGGGCAATCTGAACAGAGTTGTTTTTTTTGGATGTGTGGCAAAAGCTCTTTTGTCCCCAGAGGAGCCTCATGTAGGTAGCCCCTGGACAATGATGCATTGTGTCGTGTACAGATGGGAACACTGTCTGGTGGTGAGCATGCATAATGGACTAATGGGAGAAAAAGGCCACCAGACTCCTGCTGAACAAAAGGAAAAACAAAGAGACAAGGTGAGAGGTGGCTGTGTGGTGGCTGTTTATTTCTTCTTATCCTGGGAATAATAGTGAAAAAGGTACCAGGAAGGGGATTGTAAACATTATGGTATTTGGGCTCTCAGGATTAAGGGCAAGTATGTCAACAATGCATGATATTAGGGGCGATGAAGGTTTATTCCTTGAAAATTAATTTCACTCTGGGCTGACGCCCTAGAATTCAATGACAAGGGTATTCCGAGGACAGAGAGACAGATGGAGTAGAGAGAGGGGTCAGCAGGGCTTGCGTGGGGCCATCGCCTGTGGAATCATTTTCTGGGCTTGGAAGATGAAGAGCTGTTATGGAAATTGAGTACTTCTTAAGGCGTGTGCCCAGGAGGGCTGTCCACAAGGCAGAGAGGGTCTAACAGGGCATCTGCTCTCCCTGCCTCCCTCCTTCTGGACCCCTTTTTCCCTCCTCTATAGTTTAACACCTGGGTGTGAATCAGCAATTGCTATATAACCTGTTTTACCCCCACAGCTGCATGCACTTAAAGAGAAAAAGTGACATTTCTACTGTTAACTTCCCTTGGTAGTTTTAGGGTAGTTGATTTTCCTCTGCTTGAGCATAAGTTTAGTGGAAGGTCTTCCTACAATTTCAGAAAAAAAACAAAGCTAAAATCAAAGCTAAAATCAAAGACGAAAAGAGAATTATTAAGATTCTATTCTGGACAAAGCTCTACATTACATGTGCAGCTCTTACTGTGTGTGGAAATGTCCTCTGATGATGCAGGTGACAGCAACGGAGGAGGGGCATAGAGAGGGGCACAGAGAGAACTGGAGGATCCTGAGGTCAGGAGTGAGCTGCAGAGACCAGGAGGAAGGGAGGGTGGACCTGAGAGAAGCAGCAGCCCCGGCTCAGCCAGCTGTGTGTCTCAACCTCCTGCACTTTCCTTTCCTTTCTCCTCCCAGAAAATGAAGGTACGGGGGGGGGGGGCGGGGGGAGGTGGGAGGGATGTGGGGGGATGTAGTGGGGGTAGTGAGTTGAGGCATCCCGGATGATGAGGTCTAGCGTTTCTGTAGGTGGCTGTGTGATGCATTTGTGTAGATTTGTATACATGTGTGCATATTTATTACTTCTCAATGGTTTTTCCTCTAAGCAGTCATTGGGGTCACATAGCACTGCTGGTTTCTTACCTAGTATTTGCACTGACACCTGTTGAATGAACTGACTAGTAACAGTCCTGGGTTCTGAGACCACATTTTCTTACAGCCTAGACCATGCCAGTGTATTACCCATTCTGAAATGCATCCAGATCTAGGCATATTTTTTCTTTGAAAAGGGTCAAATCCTTCTAATTTAAACCCACGTTGTTCTCTCTTTCTTTCTCTTTGATACCAGGGATTTAACCCAGGGGTGCTAAACCACTGAGCTGCATTCCCAGCACTTTTTATGTTTTATTTTGAGACAGAGTCTTGCTAAGTTGCTGAGATTCTCAGCCCCTTGAGGTGCTGAGATTAGAAACATGTCCCACCATGCCCTGCTCCCAGTTGACTTTTCAATTAAATTCATTCTGAAAGTTTATTCCTATCTCCCCGCACTCTAAGTCATGCTGGAACTCCCCAGCGAGGTGAACAGAGAGAGAGGCTGGTGAAGGGGAGAGTCTCCCAGCTCCAAGCCCAGAATGCACCCAGCCCTTGCTGAACTGGGAACCCTTGGGACAAGTGGGAGAATGCTTCTTACTGGCCTTGCGGAGGACAGTCCCCACCATCTACCCACCAGATAGAGTGTTATAGAAGCCCCAAAGCACATTGGACCCCAGTCTCATGCCATCCTGGACTGGGCCTTCCCAGCTGCCCAGACATTTTCTTGGAGTGAAAACGGTCTAGAGGTGTGATTATCTACCCCAACAGCTCTAAACAGAAATGATCAAGTCTTCTCACACAGAGCTGTTTTGAAATAAAGAGGACTCAGGTCAGCTCAGTTGCACTGGGATTAAGTGCAGGGAGACAGTTCTGATTTTATTTCTTGAATATTTCATGCCTTGGGTAGAGGGTGAAAGGGGTTGGTGGGCCTCTGCGGGTCAGCAACGGAGGGCCCAGGACGTGCCCTGCACTGGCCTGAGAGGGATTTGCCCTGTTGCTGTCCTGGGCATCTGCCTTAGACTGTCCCAGGCGCTTTGTTTGCTCTAGCTGCTTCTCTTCCAGGTGATTTGCCTCGATGACTCTCTTTCCCTCATTATTGGTGCCCTGCGGGGTCTTGCTCCAGACTCCATGAAGAACTGAGCAGGCTTAATAAATTATTAAAACAGAATATTTGAAGCAAGAATGTCACAATTTGACTACTTGATTGTATCTGCCCACCTAGAGGGAAATTAAAATGCTGAAGTAAATGCCTTCCTATCTCCCTTAACTTCTTATTAATGCCTTTTATTCAAAATGGGTAGATGATGAGGCAGGTGTGGAAGAATTCCAAATTACAAAAGTGAAAATATTTCTTGCATGATTTTATTATGGTATTTAAATGTCTTTTATTTGTATACTATACTGCTTAGAATTATTTTATTATAAATCTGTTAACATGTTTAATTTGTAACTGTAAAATTGGAAATCTCTAAATATGATATATTTGGAATTTAAACTTATACATTATTATTATGAACATTTATCTAGGTGTAACAGGGGTTCACTTGATGCTTTGACTATATCTCTTATGGCTTTGAAACGTACATGTTTATTTCTTTTTCTCAATCTTCTTTTCCCTAACCTTCTCCTCCCTGATCTTCTTTTGCCTACACTTCTCCTTTCTGACTCCCTGGGCAGAATCACAGACTTTGGGACAGGAGTCCCCCGTGTTTCTCCTTTGGTAGCAAAGCAATAAATCTTCTTCTTTTTTCTCAAGACCTTATCTTCATTGTTGGATTGGTATCAAGGACGAGGACCTAGCTTTTGGTTACATAAGAACAGTAAACGAAACAGCAACTGTACTTAGAATCTCAATATTACAGAATATTTCTTTTTAAAAAAATCATGTCAGCGGAGATCCTTTTTAAAGATATTAGAGATTTTTAAAGTTGTTAGATAATATGGAGCTCAATATTTGTGAAGCTGAGATTTGGTGATAATAAAGTCCAATGAAAAAATCCTAAAAAAAAAAAAAAAAAAGACAAAGTCCATTTTGTCACCCTTTTAAAATATACTGTAGTGTTCATGCTGATTAAACATGGAACTGTAGAGAAAGAGCTCCTGTGAAATGGAAAATGATTCTTATTAATTTCTAATTGTTAGCAAATTGTTTAGAATACCAGGATTCCATGTGAGTGAATCAGCGTGATGGGACTGGAGTAGGCGTCATGAGGGCGAAAGCTATTTCTGTATTTTGAAGGTTAAGCTTGTATGGGCACAGCTGAGGCTCACAGGTGGAAACTTCACACACAAACCCCATCTCTGATTATGTTCAAGGAAGCAATTATGCAAGCTTGTACAAAGCATTTGACACAATAAATGGAGACTAATAGTCTTAAAAGCATCAACGACACCTTTTCATGATGGACCTGAGGAGTCGCTTTGCACACGCCCCGTCCAGTGGCTTCCTTTGCCCCTGCCGTAGCTGCCGGTGCGTTTGCCCTCCTCCCCAGGCTGCAGACCCCAGTGTGCTTTTCCAAGGGCAGCACACGTTTCTCTGTATAGGGGGAGACACATGACTTCTTCACTGTCCCTTGGCAGAATTTCATAACTTTCTTTACAGCTCATAAGTGGATTCAAGAGTTCCCCTTGTAAATGACATTTTCCTTCTATCCTGTTTTCCAATTGTTTTATTCCTGGGATTTTTTTTTTTAATCTGTTGGTGTGTCCCTGCGTATGAAGGGTATCTTCTCCTGAATGGCTGAGTTCATCCTTTTGATGGGACGGTGGGCTCAAACAGGTCTGTCCGTGCTCGGGCATGCTTTCCTCCTCATGGTGACCTCTGATCTCCAGCTTCAAGGCCCAGGCCTCAGAGCTGCCCTCCAGGAAGTCGGTTTCCAAAGAAAAGGACGGGACTCATGACCGTGCTTTCCCTGACTCCGGCCTGGCCGGCCCTTCGTCCATCCCCGGGGCGTGTGAGTAAGCAGCAAGGGGATTGTTTTCTGTTCTTCTTTTCTCCGCTCGGCCAGTCCAGCGGCATTGCCCAGGCTCAGGTGCCTGGGAAGTCACCTGCGGTTCCGCTGACCTTGATTTGGCCTGAACGGCTTTATGATTCCCTGAACAGCCGGTGAGTTTGAGCCCTGGCAAGTTTTCTTGGGTTCACAGAGATTAATTGTGATAGGCAGACAGTGGCCCCCAAAGATGGACACCCTAATCCCCAGACCCTGTGAATATGTCACCATGCAGGTAGCATGGGCTTTGCACATGAGGTTAAGGGTTTGGTCCTTGGAAGGGGAGAGAATGCTGGATTGTCAGAGAGACCCCATCTAGTCACAGGAGTCCTCAAAAGGGCAGAGCCATTGGCAGCTGTGGGAGGGAATGTGGATGCGGGGCCAGAGGGAGCTGGGCGCTGAGGATGGAGACCTGGCCGCCAGCCAGGTCTGGCGTGTGTCTGTGGAACCGGATCGTGCAAGGAGATCGCTGGTTTGCTGCAGGCCTGCTCACACCTGGACTGTACCCAGTGAGACCCACACCAAACTTGTCACTTACAGGGGAGTCATACAAAAAATTTGCAAGTCCTTAAATTAGGAGTAATTTGAGACAGCAGCAGTAGAGAACTAACACATTGATCTATTAGTCGCTTGGACTGCCATAAATACTGCGACGGGGTGGCTCACACAACAGAAACTGGTTTTCTCACAGTTCTGGAGACCGAGAATAGAAGAACGAGGTGCCAACACGATCCAGATCTGGTCGGAGTTTCTTCCTGGATGGCAGATGGCCACCTTCTTGCTGTCTCCTCACGCGGGAGAGAATGAGTCTGTTGTCTCTTGTAAGGACACTAATACTATTGGATTTCAGATCATGGCTTCACGCTTATGACCTCATTTAACCTTAATTTCCTTCTAAAGGCCCTGTCAGGGCTTCAAATAAGGATTTTGAGGAAACATTATTCATTCACGGCCATTGACTTCACATTTTAAAAAATAAATTTTCTTTATTGGTATGTGTGTTATGTTTCAAGGGTGTGCGCTCAGGAGTAATTAGTATTTATGATAATATTACCTTTGAAAATGTTTGTATTTTATATTTTATCTTTAATTCTATTGTTATTTTTTAAAATACCTTTATTTTATTTATTTATTTTTTTTATGTGGTGCTGAGGATTGAACCCAGGGCCTCTCACGTGCCAGGCGAGCGCTGTAACGCTGAGCCATAACCCCAGTCCTTAACTTTAATTTTAAAATAATTTTAATTTTCAGAAAATTTACAGGTATCAAGAGGCGTTCCCTAGTCTCTGCTTCCAGCTTCTTCTGTGTTAGCATCTTGCATAAACTTAGCATGAGGCCAACTGAGGAACCCCGGGAGGCTGTAAAATAGTAATGGCTAATAGTGGCAGACTGCATTAGAATCTCTCTGGTTCTTCCATGGTGTCTGTTTTGTGTTCCAGGACGCAATCTAGGATCCCCCATTATATCTAGCTTTCCTGTCCTCTCTCTTGTCTTCCTTAAATTGTAGATCTTTCCCCGTTTCTGTGTCTTTCATGCCCTTGACATTTTTTTAAGGAGTTTTGGCCAATTATTTTATTGAATATCTTCAATTTGATTTGTCATTACTTTTTTTTTTTTTTTCCCAAAGAAAGGATCTCTCCGTGTTTGTGCCACTGTCTGACTTATAAACTTGGCCAAAGGCCAGGTGGCCAGGAGATCCCATGTTCTCTCGTCCTCAAGCAGGCACTTTTACCTCTGATCAACTTGACAGACACCCCGTTCTATAGCTTTCTGCTTTTCCCAGGTAGGATGCTCACCGAGGATCCCAGCTCTGCTCCTCTAATCCAGTTTCTCAAAGCAAATTCAAAACAGCTGGAAATAACCCCATGTCTTAGAATGGGAGGAATTGCTTTAGTGAATTGACCAAGCCTGGGACTGATTAGAGGACGATGCCTCACGGAGACAATGACTTGGGAGTTGGGGTAAAATCATAATGGCTAATAGCAGCAGATGTTATTCAGTGATAGCCATGTATACACTATGTGCCAGGGGATGTAAATTAGCTAATTTATTCCTCTCACCACCTTGGATGTAGATAGGAAACTGCAGATCTGAATAGTTAAACAATTTTCTTATAATCATGTAATCTGGAGAATATAAGATTATTTGGTGGTTAATAAACCATATTCTATGTTATGGTTTAGATATGAGGTGTCTCCCCAAGGCTCATGTGTGAGACAACGCAAGAAGGTTTAGAGGTGAAATGATTGGGTTATGAGAGTCCTAACCCAATCAGTGAATTAATCCCCTATGAGGAATTAACTTGGAGGTGACTGTAGGCGGGTGGGGTGTGGCCGGAGGAACTGGGTCATTGGGGTCTTGCCTTTGGGGTATACATTTTTTTTGAGCTGAGCCTCTTTCTCTCTCCTTCCTAGTGCCATTTTGCCAGCTGCTTTCCTCTTCCACATCCTTCCGCCATGATGTTCTGCCTCACCTTGGGTCCACAGCAATGGATTGGGCCATTTATGGACGGAGACCTCTGAAACCAGGAGCCCCCAAATAAACTTTTCCTCCTCTAATTGTTCTTGTCAGGTCCTTTGGTTGCAGCAGTGAACAAATTTACTAAAACGCTACCCAAGTTAGTTGTCACCTAAGGGTAGGAAGGAAGATGAAGTCAGGAGGCAAATAAATGAGAAGAGAGTAAGAGAAAACTGCTGATCAAAAGACCCACAGAGTTGAAAGATTCCTTAGCCATTGTCCAGACTAACTTCTTCCCAGCTGAGGCACATTATTTTTCTACCAGATAAGTATCCAACCTTCACTTAATTCTTTACCAGATAGTCATTGTGTTTCTGGGCGACTGTGACTTTTCCTTCCTTGGAGCTAAAAACTGCTTTCTGAATGTTGTCTTCCATTGTCCGGTCAAGTTCTCTGGAGTTAACAGGTAATTATAAATGTCTCTTTCACTTGAAAGTCCTCAAATATTTGAAGATAACAGTACTGTTCTCCTTAAGTCTCTTCATTTCTGTTTGCAAGTTCTTTACTAATTCTTCATACTAAGCAGAGTCTCTATTATTTGATTAGAGGTGGGCAAATACTGGAAGAGCATTTCAATTTGAACTTGACATGAAAAATAAAAGAAAGCCATGTCAAAATTAAGGCAATTTAGATACCAGGAAAAGAAAACCAGGGCCTATGGTGAGCAGCAGTTAAGTGTAGGAAAGTAACCTACCGAAAAATATTGCATACATAATAAAAGTCTGGAAAAACTCAGGGTAGTATCGTTTCAATAATTATTCCTTTCAAGATTTCCCTTAGAAGAACATGTAACTTGGGCTCCCTGAGAACATAATCTGGAACACAATCTGAACATTTATTAACTAGCTTCTGCCTGGCACTTAAAATGCTTCCTATCAAGGAGATTTGATTGGCAGAAGAGACTGTTGTCTTTTGATGCTGTCAACGTCAGAGGAGGCTGCAGAATGGATCTCTTCACAACTCATGGCCATTTTGTAATTTTGCCTTTCTTTCCTTCTCTTCTCTTGCTTTACTTCTAGTTGACCCTAATAATTTACCCCAGCTGGGACAGTCTCCGATTGTTCTTTTTGCACAGGAAGCCCTGTTATTGTAGAGGTCCAAACTTTAAATTCCTCTTAAAATTCAAAATAATTGAAATAAGAAAGTGATTCTTGAACTATGTTTAAAGCTCTCGGTATTCATACTGCTATTTTTAACTAATGTCTTGTAGTAAAACACCCCCCTCCAAATACAGCAAAGTAATGCCATTTCTTTTGCCTAATGCTAATTAAATAATCTCCAAACTTAAATGCTAAGAGCCTATTGAGTGATTGAGTCGGCTGAAATTAGCCTGAATCACGTATGGTTCTTTTTTCACCTCTAAGTCCCTTTACAGTTCTCCTGCTGAATGTCTTGAGCTGCTGGTAGTTGCAATAACTTGTGGCCACTCCATCTCTCGAGGGCACGGCATAGCAGTGCAGAGAATTTCTACTGTTCATAAGACAGTGAGTTATATCTGTCTCCAGAGAAGTAAAGTTGATGTTTTGAAATGTTTTTGAGATTCCAGGGGCCATCATAAAAAGAAAGGAGTTTTGTTCCCCATGAAACAAGGAGAAGTTAAAATTTTATCAGAATATAGTTGAAATGAAGAGTTCCTCTTAATAATATGGTGCAGAGGGAATGAGCATTTGATGTTATATTAATCATTTGAAAGGTTATTTTAAAAAAAGAGACATGCCCAGAATTTTGTTCCTGGTGTATTTTTAGCAAGATCGAATGTCATAACATTTTAATGAAGATATTTGCTCTATGTAATTAATCATTGATTGAAGAAATGACTTAAGTTTTGGGGTGAAAACAGCACATTTAGTTAAAATATTCTGCTTAAAGATTCTACTTCTAAACTTATTTTCAAAAAGTTAATTGTTCAGCACAAGGCTGATTTCTGAGTGCCATGGCTTCTTGGAGTATTATCAGAGTGATTCGGTTGGAAAATAGGAAGAAAATCTTCAGGATTGAAATTTTCCCCCTTGCCCTTCTCCTGTGTCACCGACATGCTGTTTTAAACAAAGAAAGCAGTGCTTGGGCCGGCACTGCCAGGTGCCAGGCACAGAGTGGATGGTCTTCAGTGCCTTGTGCACACCTTGGTGCTGCCTCAGGAGCTCCTTGGGATGTTCAAGCACAGTATCATAATACTGAATTTTAGTTTTTCATGGAAAATTTAAAAAACCCAAGCATATTAAATGTTAAGCATGTTTGTTGACTCTGATGCCTTTTGTCTACTTGCACTAGACAGGGGTGTTTTCTCTGTGGTGTCTAATGGGAGCACAGGCCCAGGAGGCTCCCCATAACTGAGAGGATGCACACTGCAGCCCACTCCACTTTGCTCTATCCAGAAGAGTGCAGTGTATACATGCCGCAGCCCTGCTGGCTGGGCAAAATAACCAGGGGGTGACGAACAACTTGTGTACGTTGATACAGCAGGAGTGGAAGCCGTTTATTGTAGGACAACAGAGGTATTTATACATTCCACACAGCTTATTTTAATTTACATAAACTAGATACAGCAGTCAACCAATAAGGAATCTCCACACTTAATGGCGTTACTTCAGAAACCACTCCCTCTGGCATTTTGCCAGGCGCCATCCAGACTTGTTTACAGACTCTAACATTTATCTGGCAAAATGCCAGGTGTTATTTTGACTTCTTTACAGACTCTAACATATATATCTCCTGCAATTGCAAATATTATGCACCTTAAATTAATGCTTGAATAAAGAACATCAAAGAAGGTCTTTCTGAAAAGAAAGTACTAAGAATGCAAATATCAGCACACAGTAGGGCCTTGCAGAGCAATCAGGGCTTCTATTAGTGAGCTCTTTGTCAGTCATATTGTAAGTGAATAATAATAACTATAATAGTAATAATGATTATTTATTCAAGATCAAGAATTTATTCCTCCCAAACTAAAAACTAGTAAAAAATATTATTTTTTACCCCATTTTTCTTTTTCTTTAATGTAAATATAATATTACATATTGCATATATAACAGGTAAGTTAATTAGAGTTAACAATGTATATTGTACCTTCAGCTGTATTAACTAATAATACACTAATTCAGAAGATTTATTAAAAAAAATGTTGAGCTAAAGAGCCAATTTTTTCTTTATAGGTAAATGAGATTATCAAAGAAGTTTGGACCAATTTTTTTTCTTAAAGACTAAAAAGATATTTATTTTAAAAAAGAATTCCATGTCATTCATTACCAACAGCACACTGTAAAAATTCAACTCTCTGCCTTATAAGAGAGTTATTGAAGTCATCTTACAGATGGGCAGAATAAATCTCTTCTTATTTATTTTTGCCAGTATTAATTTGTCAGGTACATGCACATGTTTTGCTTGACTCTAACCTGGAATGGATGCTCTTCCCTACTTAACTGAAATTTGGGGCAATGTAGATAGCAGGAACAGGCAAGTCTAAATCTGAGTTATGCAGTGGGATTGGGGCCAATAGGCAGATATTATTTAATTTTCCAATGTCATGAAAAATTAAGAGGTGAAAGCAATATGTGTGTGGAAAAGCTGACTTTAGCTATTTAAAGACTTTCTAAAAAACCTGAACATTTTTCTTATTTTATAGTTAAAAATATTCTTGAAATCATGGGAATATACTTAAGCTTTAAACTAGTGTAGTGTTTAGTTAACAAGACTGGCCATTTATTATGGATCCTGTTTTTATCTTTATCTTTGACAAATTGACTTCTGCCATATTCTTTTTTAGTTTACTTTCTCTTGCGTCAGGTCTGACTAGCATTGGGAAGAACATTAGATTCTCTGAGGCTTTTGGGTATTTCCTGTCACTGGACATGTGTAGGGTTTTTTGTTTGTTTTTGTTTTTGCCTAAGCAGCACCTTTTCACTCTTCCTCTGGGAACAAAATTCCTCTTTAATTTTGGAAACTTCCTTTCCCATTATAGGAAGAGCTGTCAATCACACATCCTTGAAACCTCCGTCAATGTCAGGGCCAAGGACTTGAGCTGGTGCTCGGATTCAGGCCAGGATTTCTGTCAAGGACATCAAGAAAAAAGAGTTCCTCTGGGTTTGCCTGTCTCTGACTGTAAGGACTAAGGGGACTTGGAGTTTTGGTGGCCACCTTTGCTCCACAGAAAGAGGGCTTGCCCAGAAAGGAAGCCAAGACAAAGCAAGTCAGATAAGGAGGAAAGGTCCCAGTGTTTGAACCTCTGCCCTGTCCATGCCTAATGGGGCCACACTGCAGGACTCTGTTTTTCCGGCAATTACATTTCCTAATACACAGGCAGTGTGGATTTTATGGTGCTTTTGGCCAGTACAATCAATCCTACAACGACCTCAGTAAATAGGTATTCCTGCTTGAATAGAAGATAGATTAGCAGTGTCTGAGCAGCTCTACCAGGATCCTGACTACGTTACATTGGCGAGATCCCAGCCCAAGACTGTCCAAGTCTACAACCCAAGCATAGGATCCCTCTTTTCTATTGTTATGTGGAAAAGCAAAGGCTGGGTTTCTTGTGCTGCTCTAAGACAACTGGGGGCCGAGATGGCTTGGCAGACTGTGCCTGGCTGAGCCTTTCCAAGCACCTGGGGAAATCCTACTTCATGTCTCCTTATGGAAGCCAGCATAATGTTTAAAGGACTGCAATACTTCTAGAAGTGTAATGGTCTGTAAAAGGCCACTTTGATAGCTCGTGTAAGCCTGTGTGCAAACTCACTCACTGAAGCGGGCATACGTTATATCTGGGTTCATAATTAGGACTCCATATGCTTAACTCAATAATTAGGGTATGAAGTACACTGAAAAGTAAAAATGGTGAACGTCATGGAGAACACTGCTTTCAAGGGCATAATGAGACCCATTTGGGAGAAAGAAAAACAGACAATAAATCAGTTGAATAAATACAGACTAAAATCTGGATGGAATTATCTCAAATGAGTTAATAGGTTAATTCAAAATAATATTTTAGGCTTCCAGCCATGGGCTCACAGATTCACCAATTCTGTCCTCAACATCAGCTCTCCAAATCTGTTCTGTATTTATTTTAGTGGAAATGAGTGAAGAATTAAGACAGCAAAATCACTTTTCCATGATGCATATGCCGCACTGATGCCTTTAAAACACGATTTCCCCAAAGTTTAACTTATCAACTGAAGTGTAAGATTAAAGCAAAGATACTCCCTGGACATATACAAATATACACAAATGTACACACAGTTGCATTTCTCTCTCATGAAGCTCTCTGTAGCACTGTGGGCATAGAATAAAATATCACCAAGAATAGGATTTGTTTTATGAAATGATTTTTAAACTTAAGTAGTGGCTAAAGGACATTCCATAGAACTGGTATGATATTTCAAATTCAGACTTGGCAGACTCAAAATCTGCTTCTCATTGTATAAATTGATTTTAGCAATATTTGTAAACATTAATAGGATGCCAAGATATGAACATTAAAGATTGTTATGACATCTTTTGAAAATATGCAGAAGTATATGCAATATAATGTTTCAGATAAACATATGCAGCTTTATTCTCAGTCCTGAGAAGAACAGAACTTTACCCAAAGGAGAAACATTTCCACACTGTTCTGTAAGTCACCTGATACTGGAATTGTAACCCTACCCTAAGCACTGGTTCCTCTTACTAACAGGATAACTAGGCTGGGGAAGACATTTACAACCTACAGAGCACAGATTCAGATCCAGAATACATGCAGAATGCTTACAAGTCAAGGAGAACAAGTTTAAATACCAGACAGGAAAAAATGACAAAGGATACGAAAGAAGAACTAATGAAACAAGGACTATCCAAGCACACTGGGTTTAGAGAGATGCAAAATAAAACAAGAGCTTCACCTTTATTCTATTGGTTGATGAGGAGGTTGGAAAACAGGAATGTGAACATGTCCCTGGTGGAACTGCAAAGTAGTATCATCTCCATAAAGAGAAACTGAGAAATATCAAATAAAGTTGAAGGTACCTCCATATCTTTGGTTCAGTAACTACACTCCTAGGTATCTGTTCTAGAGAAATCACACAAAAGCATAAGAAGATGTATAAATGATGATAGTTGTAGCATTGCATATGGTAATAACAGGTAGGGACAACTTAAGCATACTTCTTTTAGTGTAATGTATAAATAAGCTATGATTTAGCTATCAAGTAGTGGTATGCAGCATATATAAAACTAGATCTGTATGTAACAATGGGGGTCAAACTAAAAAAAACATGACACAAGTAAAAAGCATTCTATGAAAGAACTAAACAGCAGGAAAAGTTTTATGCAAATTTTGTAACATGGAAGTACTGGTGTATGTATCTCATATATGCATTCATATGTGAAGAGAGCACAAAAGTGGATGTGGGATGGCACACAGCTCTCTTATCATTAGGAGACATCTATTGGGGGAGAGAGAGGAAGGAGAGGGAGAATGTCATAGCTTTAATTTAGTGTTTAATCTCTTAAAACTGAAACACTTGAAGCAAGCATTGCAAATGATAATGTATATTTAATCTCTATGGCAGGTCTCTAGTTGTGCGCTACATTTTTGAGAACTCTTTTTTTTTACAGGTTTGAAATATTTTTTAATTAAGTCATTCAAAATATAACTAATTGGTACGACTTCAGGTTGAATGTGTTAAGGACATTGCCTCACCTTTCTTTTTAGCTCCCCCATTCCCTTTATCCTTCCATGGTAAATCCTGAACAAGCCTGATTCCTGCACAATGATAGACAGGAAATTTTCATGTCAACTGAGCAAGTGCATCATGAAGTCTTCCAGGCACAGAGAAGACTCCCTTAGAAAGTTCAGACCTGACCATGAATGGCAAATGCATCCGTGGTGAGAATCTTGAAGGGATAAGACACGTGGAGAGTCTGCAGATCAACAGCAGGAGATGCCTGTCTGAGGACCCAGAAAGCACTTTAGAGCATGGCTAAGGAGGAAGAGGTGAGGACATGGGAGGTGCAGAGCTCAGCCTTGTGGCTCTGCTTGGTTTCTTGGCCCAGGGAAGCTGGCACCGGCTCAGGTCAGGCTGGAGAGGTGAGCCCCTTTATGGCCAGGTCTGGACCCTCAGGGAGCCCTCCGCCGTCCTCAGGTCTGGATGAGGTGAGGACAGACCACACCAGAGCGGAGGCCAGCAGGCTCGGGGGGACTGTTTTCTCCTGTGTGAAAGACGACCGAGGCTCCCGGCAGGTAAGAGAGCTGGTGTTGGAATAAGGTTGCATTGTGCCAACTCTGACCCATCCCTACCTCAACTCTGCCCTCTACTCCTCCACCCTCTGTCTCTCTGTCAGGAGACATATAAACTGGCTGGGACGTGGTTCTGAGCACTACCCAGGTGGAGGACCCATAGGAAGATGTGGTACTGATGAAGTGGGTGGGCTGGGATGGCATTTCTTGGGCTAATAGCCCAAGAATGGGTCACACCTTTGCTACCTGCATGGAGGGGTCACCTGCCTGTCAGTGAGCAAGGACACCATGACTGTGTGGGGTTTTCAGAAATGCACTCTCTTCTGGTTTTAGGAGGCCAGGAGTTGGTACCTCGTGACAGAAAAGGGTGGGTGGAAACAAGAGTGGGAGACGGGGCCAATAAATCTGGCAGAACTATGAGGTCAAAATGCTTGAATTTGACTCACATGTTTGTAAAATAATAAAAGGAACAAAATTTGGGAAATTGTGAGACATGTATCTGTTTCAAACCTTCACCCCCGCCCCCATTTTTATACCTCTTTTCTTCCCAATGTGTTTATGATGAAACTTTCCTTTGCTGTATGTCCAGTTAAGTGTCTAGCTCTTTGCAGAACTGAGTAAACTATTTCATATCACTTCCTTTTAAACTGAAGCATAGTGTTCTTTTCAGCTACATATCAAAAGGTAAACAAGTATGGAAACTTCTCTTTGAAGAGTCTACATGAGTCTGTTGCTAGTTAAATTTTCCTTGTAGAAATCAAACAGGGTTTCCTGTTGCATGTTTACTAAGCCCTTTTTCTCTATAAAGTACAAAATGCAGGGCTGCAATTTTCCCATTTGTTAATTTCTCCCATTGAGCTCATTCCTTCCTTTTAAATATCCTCTTACTTGTAGTCCACCTCATTTAGCAGTAAATATGGAGGATTACAAACATTCTTGTTCAATATAAAACATGGCAGGAAATTTAATTTCTTTAGTCATGGGTTTTAGCTGTAATGATACTGTGCATTTGTATAACATCTCTGCTATGAGAAATATGAACTCCTCATTCATTATCTGGAGACAAGCACCATTATCATAATTTTGTATCCTATGTAACTGAGTCACAGGAAATGAACCAGGAATAAATCATACCTGGAGTGTAGCTTGCAGGAGAATATAGCAGAAGGGGAGGACGACTGGACTGTGCTGTAGACATGGCACACTGGTATGTGGTGAAGCTGCTCTGCCACTCAAGAGAGGAGAGGGCCCATTGTTTGGGATTGGCATGGATAAAGATGGGGTGGTGGTGAAGGCAGGGCTAGGTCATGGCTGATGCTGGATGCAGGATGAACTCAAGTCTTCCTTTATCCTCCTCGGGTGCTCTTCAGACTCACCTGTCCCTGTGGCCCTGGGCCACTGGCTATTTCTCCCCAGACCACAGAGCCCTGCTGGATGCTGAGCTCAGGCACAGCTATTTCTCTGGGTTGGCTCCAAGGCCATGTGAACCACTGTGGTCTTGAACACAGTTGCTCCCTGTCCTCTGCATCAACAATTCTCTGGTTCTGTCAACCTGCCCAGAATCTGAGTTGTTTAAGCCTTTATACCCAAAGATTTTCTCAATCAAACTAGCTTCCAAAAAGGGAGCTAGTGTTTTTGATGGAAGAAAAAAAAAAAAAGGAAAGAAAGAAACCCTATAAAAGCCATGACGTGAAGGATGCTCCGGTGTGTCTTTTGTCTCCCAAAGACTCATTTCCATGTGAGAGTTTAAAGCCAGATTCCCTGCTGTAGGAAAATCCTGAGACTTGGTGGAAGTGGCAAAACAGAGAAAGTCCATCGACTCTCCTCTGGACTGGGACAAATACTTTCACAGCTCCCTGTAGACGGGATTTGTACCCTGGCAGTTGACTTATTTCCATTTGGATTTACCATTTATTTTAGTGTAGAAATCAATGAATGAATTCTGCTCTTAAAAAAAAAAAAACGTGCAAGATAATCAGCCCTGGAAACTGAAATCATTAATCACCACAAGCAGAAGGAATGCTGTGTGACTGGCAAATTATGCAACTGGGGTATTGCATAAGAAAAATTAGAGTTATCTGCAGCGCTTAAAAAACTAGATATCCAAGCAAGCCCCTGTAGCTTCGTTGATGCCCACAACAAAGCAGGATGTGACCTTCCTGGCTTATTCTCAAAGGGCCTCTGCTCCAGTTCAGTAGTAGATCTATCTACCATGAATTTAGAGTGAGTTGTAGAATTTTGAGGGGGTTTCTCCCTTCCATTCCTCCATTTTATTCAGTTAGCAATGGCTGTAGCCAAGGTTGCTTTGATCAAAAAGGCAAGCAGAAGAGAAGCAGAAAGAGAACCTGCAAATATGTTGCCTTTTTTGGTGTCTGCTGGATGCAGGGCAAGAGACTCTCATGAGAACGTTAAGGAAGGAAACATACCATGTCTGTCACTAAAAGGGAAAAAATGTCATTGGGCCAGTAAGCATCGCAGGGAACAATGAGAGCTTCCTGGTGCCAAGAGTCAGAACAAACGTGTGAATGGGGACGAAGGGACATTGCCATGCTGAGCCTTTCACAGGACAATGCTCAATAAATGGAGGGATTCTTGTCAATATTTGGATAAGGAAACATGCCTCAGTCTGATTCTAAGGCACTGTATAAAAAATTTCTTGAGAAACTTGGTACAGTACTCACAATAACAACAAAAATAATACACTTGTAGTTTGGGGTGGCTATTCTCATGGTAATGAATGTGTTTCTACGGTGATCCCTTATTGTGAGCTTTGGGGCTACATGTCTCGGGCCCCCACATTGTGGCCACAGCTGTGAGGTTCTCAAGTCCTCAATGGACAGGCAGGGCACACTAAATTAGGAAAGATCGCTGCTTCATTTATCCACTACACAATTGATAAGCAGCAAGTATATTACTTGTTTCACGTTTTATTTGTTAAGGTCATTTTCAGCCAAAGCCCAGCACATGGACTTACATACAGGGCAGCTGTGCCTCCAGTCAACCCAGTAGGGAGAAAATTGCAAACATTATTGGAATGAAATTGGACGGATTGTTGCTTTCAAGGATCGAGCTCCCACCTGCTCTCCCCGAACCACCCATTCGGGGGGAAGTGGGTTGGTCTCTTAGCAGTCTCCCTGGGCTTCCCTCGACTCCATTTTGACCATCCTTTAAAAATAGACACTGAGGACTGAAAGGAAAACGCAATCATCCAAATCCTTGGTCTCAGGTTCTGAGAGGTTTCTGCTATCCTGGGAATCTAAAAGGAAAGCAGAGAAATTCAGTTGAAAGGGAAAAAAAAAAAAAGCTTTCTCCTTTCTCTTAGCGATAACAAAGAGAAAGAGAGAGAGAGAAGGAGAGAGAGAGAGAGAGAGAGAGAGAGAGAGAGAGAGAGAGAGAGAGAGAGAGAAAGCAGTAAGAGAGAGAAGGGAATAAGACTCTTTTCTATTTTAACACTTTAGTGTATAATGGCATATGAATAATATCATCATTTTTCTGCCATTTATTCAGATGTGAAGGAACTCAGTGAATAATAATAGCTGCTGTCAAAGGTATTTATATTTAAAAGGTCTTTATGTAAAAAAAAAATTTTTTTGTCAGGACTGATTTTTCTCTGAGAGGATCCCTCCATCTCCTAGCAACCAATATGGCTATCTTCTGAATAGATGCCACATTTACAGTAGGTGCATAACCTTTATGTGGAAGCATTTGCAAATTTAGCAGTCAGGACTCATATGCATTCAAAGCGGGTTGTTAAACTGATCCCAGAGCCAGACTTGTGATAGAAGTCTCAGGGGGTCTCTTCTTTTGGCAAAACGGAACACATGTGATTTGCACGAATCCCCTTCTGTGTCGCTCCAGCCTCGCGTGTTCTGCAAATGAAAACGGCCCCTTAAATAACCCGTTCACAGAACTTTTATCTATTTTAAAAGAAGAAAAACAAGCTAACCTGAGAACATACCAAAATTTCACTTTGCAAATTACTATTCTAATGGAAAGATTATCTCTCAAGAAAGAAAATGTCTAGCAGGAGTTCGTTTATTTAAAAAAAATTTTTTTTAGAAGAGTAATGGAAACATTTGGAATTTTCAATTCTCTCTTTTGCAACTGTATTTTGATTATTTGTAATATATTAATGTCATTTTCATTCCTGCTAAATCTTACAGTAGGGACTTGGTGCATATTCTAAAAAATATTGGCTAAGCCTCCTAATCTCACTCTGAGATAAATGTTGTAATAACCAGATTATAAATGAATCATCTGAGCAACATTCAGAGAAGGAGAGGAGATATCCAGGGAAGCAAAAGTGGCCTCCTTGACTTCTCGTTCTATGGTCTGTGTTTGATGGCAGAATGGATATTGTCATTAAAATAATAAATGTGTTTATCTTATATGGCATACACCCTGTCAGAACGAGCTCATGGTTTTAAAAGAAGACCATTCTAATGATTTTAAGAACTCTTTAAAAATAAACTCCCTGAAAACAAACTCCTGTAGGTGAAGTTCTCATTATATAGAAAGGAGTGTACAAGAATCTGGGCCAACCACCAACATGTGATGGAACCTCAAACTGGCGACCAGAGCCACAGCACACAGCTCTCTGCGACACCAAGGACTAAAGAAGCAGACTTCAGGCAAGCAAGCTTACCATCAGCCTCACCCCTCCTCCCTCCTTCGCCGATTTCCATCTCTCTGCCCAGAAGAATTCAGATAGCTAGATATGGTACTTTCTCATTTATTGAGTCATTTGATTTAGTTTTAATTCACTCTCCTTGAATGTAACTATGCATGTCTTCTCTTTCTTTGTCCCCCTGCCCCCAGAATCTTGTATCCCTTATTACAATATTCCCAGGAATTTGTAATAACAGCCTCAGAAAGCTCTGGAGGGTTTTGCTTTATCTCACTGATCTTGACAATGACCTTGTAGAGGTATGTTATTTTTTATTAACACCATCATGTTTCTACCTAAGGAAACTGAGCTGTGTAGCGATTACCTGGCTTGCTGGAGCTCATAGAACTAGTAGCAGATGGAACTGGAATTCAAGAGCAAGTCAACTCTGGAAGCCCTGGATCACAGCTCTTCTCAAGGGGAACTGGAACGGGGCTTCTTGAGGCAGCCACTGTGGGAGGACAGAGGTAGAGAGGAAGCTAGATCTGGAGGGAACCCTCCTTTGGTGACCAGGGAGTCAGGGAGAAGATCAAGGTCCTCCCTCCAGATGTCACCCGACTCAGGAGGGTGACTCCGGGCAGGATCCCCAGCCCTGACAGCCCCAAGGGGCACTGCAGGCCTCTTGCAGGTCCTGGAGATGGTCCCTTTGTTGGTCAGGTCTTCATCTTCAAGGCAGAGGTGCCAGCTGCATCTGCAGACCAAGAAAGGCAGCATCTCAGCCTTCACTGCAGACGCACCAAGGGAGCAGCTCACCTGTGCTGCAGAGAGTCAGTGTTTTGAAGCCTTTTGGAGATGCTTAGCCACTTTAAACCCTGGAGAACACCACTCCAGAAGCCTTCCCTGGGGGATGTCTAATGGGAAGCTTAATGACTGAAATCTCACTCTGTGTGGACTCTTCCTTACCTGTCCCAAGAATCCTAGATCCAGGTGCAGCCTTTTCTAGAAGGATTTATTTTTATTAGTACTTAAAGTGGACGACCTCCTTTTAACTGACTTTCTAAAATGCATTGACTTTACTCCTATAGTTATTTTAACTTTAATGTGAAGTTTCTAACTATGCACTGAGAATTAATATGTTCCCAGGCTTCTGAAAGATACTTTGCTTTTTGAAATAGATGTGGAAAGAGAGAGAAGCATGCTTCTGAGAAAAGAAAAAAAAATTCATCAAATAAATTAGGAAGGAACATGTTTTGAAATATGTGTTAGATATGGGTATTGATTTATTCTAGGAAGTGTCTCTGTACTTCCCATACAGGACCAAGAAGGATGGTTTGTAGAGGCAGTCATAACCCCAAGGCTGGTTTAGGCGTCTTCCTGTAAATAGAAGACAGTAGATCAATTTAGTTTAGAATCTAGTTAAGGCAGAGAGAAAAATCAGATTGGTTATCTGTGGTTGTTAGGTCAGTCTGCTAATTGCAAGAGACGTTCCCTTTTAATGATTTATTTTGATATTCTAGAGAGGATTTTAAAATCACATGGCTGTGAATTATTTATTCACAGCTACAGCGTTGGGAAGGTGGACTTACTGTCCTTCACCCGTGGAGCTTTATGTATGCTGAAAAAAGTCACCAGTCATTTCAACATTGAGAAGACATTCTGTGTCATTCTTGCAGGTCCTAGCCCTAAGCACTTGCAAATGCGCGCGCGCACACACACACACACACACACACACACACACACACACACACACAGAGAGAGATAAACTGCCTTTATATCAAATGTGCTACAAAACTTAGTTCCAAAGTATGGGAGACAACAAAGCATCTTTTCCGTGGTTTCCGTGCCTCTTGAGGTCTTTCCTTTATGCGTGGGCACGATGGGAAACCAGGGGGGAAGCAGCTCCAGGGAGCAGCTCCACCAAGCTAAGTGAGCTCACCAAAGACTTCCAGAGTAAGTGCTCTCATCAAGTTTCCTGGTTCTGTCCAGAGCTCCTCCACCCCGACAATGAGAAGTGGGCGGAGGGCGACGGGAACACCGCTTTCTCCATCCTCCAGAGCGCTCTGTTGAAGCCTGAGCCTCAGCTAGGGCTGAGTGCATTGTTTCCGCTCGGTTCTATTTTAATAGCTCCATATGGAGACAATAAAGCGACATGACAAATAGCCTCTGGGTAGGCTCCAGTGCTTTCTCTCTGATTCCCATTCATTCTCCCTTGTCAGGGTACCAATCCCGTCCCCAAACTCTTCTCCCAATTTATAGAGCTTGAGCAAATACATTTTTCATTTGTACCTTACTGGCAATCTGACTGAAAACAGCAAAGCCACCACTAAGAACTTCCTCGTAAGTAGCTTTTCTTTGAGGAGAAGGGGAAACATTGACTCAACTAGGTTAGGAAGATGCTGAACGCCGTTACCTTTATGGGATCCTTTTCATTTAATTCCTTCTTAGGATCCATTTTGATTCTATTTTTAGTTTGCCACCGAGTCTCCTTCTTAAAGTGTTGACTTTACTGCCATCTTTCTGTTTCCTAAAATGCAGGCAGTTTTCCGGGCATTTTACTGGTGGAAGGTTTTATCTTGATTTTCAGACAGTCTGAGGCTTTTTCCTTTGTCGAAATAATTCAAAATACTTCAAGTAAAATGTATTCATTGTGGTGTTCAATCTGATTACTTATCATCAAGGCCGTTTGGATTTTCCACTTTCCTGCACTAATGTGCTACTCGGCAAAACAAAATTGCAAAATTCACAGTTTCAGTTTCTGAAACGATGGTGGTGGATAAGGAGAGAACTTTCCCGAGACAAATAAGAATTTAAGTAAGACAACGATCGGAGGGGCACATCAAGCTCTCTGCCATCCAGCAGGATTGGGAAATGATTGAATCAAACAGTTGAGAAAGGAAGTTTAGAAAAACAATCACCCTCCAGTGCTGAGCGGAGCCCTACCTGACCCTGGACCAAGATTTCAACCTTGATTTTTAGAGTCCCAAGGGTAGAATTCCTTTGCTCCCTTGGTACTCACACAACTGTCTTTCCCAGCAGTTGTGGCCTCCGTGTCTCATAAGCAGGTGAAGATGGATGCCACAGTCACTACTGGGACTCAGAGAGTGTGTATAGTGAAGGAGGCCCATCCCTTCATTGTTTCTTTGGGACTTCTGTATAATCGGGGCCAGGATTTCGGTATTATTGCAGGGACTCCAGGAATCTGGCCACTCTGCCCTCTCCTCTTCTCAGGGAGGACCTCCGGAGTAAGGTGAGACAGGAGGCCAACTTCCCCGCTCTCTCCCTGCCAGGGGCCTTTCTAATCTCCCCACTCTCTCCGGCCCTCACCTCGCTGCCATTACCTAAATGCACAACCTGTTACCTCTTTCTTGATTCTAGTCCTCTTTCATCCCAAATGCCTCCTGGGTTCTCCTTTACTGTGAGGACAAAGACCAAACCCCACACCAAGCATGAATGTCCCCTGGATGTGGCTCCAACTTCCCTTTCCACCCTCATCTCCACCCACAGAGTTGGGTGGGTGCCCTTCCCAAGGTCCTCTCGGCCGTCCTGCATCTGCTGCACATGACTAGCTTCCCTGTGTATGGTCACCGCTTTTTATGGGCCCCTCCACCAGATTCTGTAAACATGAAACCCATCTTGTTCGGTGGCGTGTTTCTCCAGTCATGCTTGTCGCCTGGTTCATTATAAACTGCAAGACATCACCGGACAGGTCCTCGCCCTGAACACGTCTGTAGGCTGGGAGGACGAGGGCTGACCCCAGGCCGTGTCTGTAGTACATTTGCCATCACTTATGAAGCCTCAGAGATACTCTTAAGATTGCTGTCTGGACTGTCAAGATTCAGGTTGTCATCATTACTGCCAAACAAAACTCACACCAGAAATTCATACCAGAATGAAGCAAGATTGAAATATGGGGGAAACAGGGCCCCATGTTCCACATGACGAGCATTAGGATCTTCCTTGAATTTGCAGTTTATGGGCAGGAGACCTTGATGACAATTTCCTTAATTTATGCAGGTGGCTCTCCCGAACTTAGAGGTGGGATATCAGGGGAGCCAGTGGGAGCTGAAGGAGGGGCGGCCAGGCTGCATGGGGCCTGCAGTGTTGGGGGGTCAGAGATGTGGTGTCTGAGGCAGATGGAACATTGAGTGGAGGTACAAAGAGCAAATGTGCTCCAGAAACCAAAAGAAGGCAGTGTGAGGAGCCATGCTGGGACCAGAGGACCCAGTGGGACCAGAGGACACAGGGGAGAACACGCATCAGATAACACAGGGCCAAGTGAGCTCCTCGGAAGAATCTCAGACTGTACGTTGGGAAAATGAGGAGCAACTGAGGGATGTGACGCATCAGAGGGCCAAGTCATGTTCGTGTTTTCAGAAAGATAATTCTAGAAAAAGGAATGCAGTGTCCAGGGGAGAGACCAGAAAAGCAGGAGGGACATTTAGGGTTCTGGAGGGAGAAGGTGTTGAGCATAAGCAGAACCCTGCAGAGACGCTTAGGGAAGAGAAAAGATGTGACCTGGGGTTGGCTGGGTGGGAGGAGAGGGAAAGAATGACAGAGTAAAGGTGCTGCCCTTGTTTCTGGCAAGGCCACAGGGGTTTGAAGGGCACACCACTGCCCACTGGGACCAAACCAGTTTCACGTGGGAAGTGTGGAACTGAGAGTGCTCCAAGTAGAGATGCCCCCTGGGCGGTTGGCTCTGTCACTGTGGAGTTTGGGAGCTCCTTGGTTGGAGAGTTAGATTGGATAGTCCTCAGTTGCTGGCAGCTATAGAAGTATTGAAGCTTTTGGAGTAAGTGAGACCAGTCCCTGAGACTGGATGGAGGGAGCAGAGAGAGACTTCAGGGTGGAAACTCACCACCTTCCAACATCTGGGGGTTGGCGGGAGGGCTGCTGCCCAGCAGACCCAGAAGGCCAGAGCGGTGGCCGGAAGGTGGCAGTGTTGGAGGGCTGGGTCCTGGACACCTTGAGGAGCTGGTGCTGGCCTACAGCAGTGGACCCACAGCAGGACATGCATCTTTTGAAAATGACCTCAGGAGAGAAGTCTGGGTGCAAGGCAGAGGTAGTGGACTGAAGGCCAAATGGAAGACGAGGAAGCCGACCAGGGAGAAGGACCCTACTTTCAGAAGGTGGGCTGGGAAGGAGGCATTGGCTGGGCCAGGAGATGATTTGAGTCCAGGCCTCCTTCCTTTCCTCTCTTCTTTCATTGTGCCTGACTTACTTTATTGGACGTGTACCTGGCACGGATTCAGCAAAACACTGAAGTTGAAGGAACCGAGAAGGTGGTGATGATGCCGATGGGCGACTGTGGGGCAGGTGCACGGAGCACTGCATGAGTCCAGAGGAAGAGATGGCTTTGTGACTTACCTTGTCACAGGGATGCTCAAAGGGGCCTTTAGGGGCAGTGGAAATGGTGCTTAGTTGACTGAGGTCCTGAAGAAGCAGAAGGGATGGAGTCAGGAGGGCAGCAGACCAGGTGACCCTAGGAAGAGGGGCCCGTCTTCCTAGACACCAGGCAAGAGGGCAAGGAGGGGCGAGGCCATGGGAAGACCACGAGGTGCTTGAACCCTTCAGGTCTTCCCGTGCAGGCCTGGCCTGGCCAGGAAGAACCATGTTTATGAACCGTGCTGGAATGCTTGCTGACCCTCGTCCAGGAGCTGGTCGCATTTGGCCAAAGTGCCACAGATACATGACTGAGTGGGTCGCCCTCTTATCTCTGCTTCCCAAGCCCAAACAGGCGGCACAGCCCATGGACCCGAGGCCGCAGCTCTTCCTGTTTACCATCGCCGCTCAGGGCCTCTGGCGGGCTCCTGAGGTACAGGGAGCCTTGGGAAAACACAAGGAAACAGGGGATTTAAAAACAAGCAAGTGGGTGACATGAGAATCTCTATGCTGGGTGCTGGGACAGTGGAAGTGCTGACTGAGAGGCCCAGAGAGTGCTGGGAGGCCTGCAGGAAGCCCTCCAGGGGACCTGGGGACAGTGCTGCTAGTGCCCTCTGCCTGGAGCTGCACGGCCTGGCCTGAAGCCTTCAGATCTTTTCTTGTTCCCTGTTCTGCAGAGTCTGCTTGATCAGGACGATGGTGAGAGTGTGGCCAGCCAGCCTCTGACCCAGCTTCCGACCCTCATTAATTTGTAATAGAGTCGATGTTGTTGCTAAATATAAAACAATTTACCTGCACTTAGGAAGGAAGCGGCTCTATACACTGTGCGGCCACAGGGCGTGTGTCTGTTCTGCTTCCCCCGCTGGGTCTCTTCCCAAACCCTCCCTCGGTGAGACACCCCTACCTGGTGCGGTGAGAGGCAGGTGGGGATGGTGGCTGCTCCCTGCCCTTTGTCGCCCCTCCTGCCCCTCCTGCCCCTCCTGCCCGCTTCGCCACTTCAAAGGAACACACTTCCACACGGGTTTCAAACTATTCCTGTATCAGGAACAATATATTTCTAAGCTTCTACATGCATCCAAGATTTGTCTCGATGTGGTCCATTTATTTTAATTTGGGACTGTCAGCGGGGGAAAAAAAGAAGTAATTAAACTTGTGACGAGCATGGAAAAACATTTTAAGCCCTGAGGCTGCAGAGTGATCTCCCCCAGTTTCACTCTATTTCTTCTACTTGTCAGATCAAAGTCCCAACCCTTAAAACTCAGCCATGCTTTGATTAATTACTTCATACAATGAATTTTGCAAATTATAGTTCTATGTGATTTATTTCATTTTTAGCTTCAATTGGAGCTTTTCTTTTTCTTTCTTTCTTTTTTTTCTTTTTGGTTGCCGTGTTCACTGAGCCAGTCAGCCTTCACCTTGGAGAAAGCAGGCTTTAAAAACTACGTCACAGGGTTCTGTGTTTAGAGAAAAGTTAGATGCTAGTGTTTCCAATGGCATGTTATCGTCTTGATGAGAATATAGAAAACACCCGTCCTTACTCGGAGATGGGATTTGAAGAGATAGCTTCCCCTTTCTACCATCTCCAAGTCCCTTGAGCCCGGTCTCACTGTTTCCGTCACCTGCTTTCCCACCTGAGTGATTCAAGTGGGAGACAGAAAGCATTGCTTTTAGGCTTCTCTCCCTATTTACTCCCCATCTTCAACTTCTTGTCAAGATAAATCAGGCTAAATTTATTAAAAATTAGTAAAAGGTTTTCTCCAAAGTTAAAACTGGGGATTGATTTGGATATTGGATGGAGGAATATCTATCAGAAAAATTCCAACCAAGATTGTGAGTCGTCCTTTTGAATATGAGATGGGAAACCCTGGCCCCTGTTCTGCCCGCCCAGATCCTTCAGGATCTGCACAACCCCCATCTGTCCCTGAGGCCACCTGACACCTGGGTCCTTGTCCCTCTGCCCTGAGACTGTTTGTTTGGCCAGGGACCTCTCCTATCCCCAAGCTCCTGGGGTCTTGGTTTTTGGAGAGGAGGGGGTTTCCTGAAGTTCAGTGCGCAGCCATACGGAAGGCTGGTGACCAGGCAAGACTGGAGAAAGGCAGACAAACGGAAAGTGACAAACAGACGGCATTCCTGCATGTGGCTCATGAAGATCCATGTTTATAAGTGAAGTGAAGCCCAGGTAGTCTTGCATTCATTCCTTTAAGAAAGCACGCATCATGAATATTAACATTTTTCTTCTTATTCAAAACACTTGTGACAGAATTTTTATCCATATTCCCAAGAGAGAATAACATTCCCAAAAATTTCAATAAAATATTTTTTCTTTAAAAAAATGATGCAAACCATATTATAGCTAATGCAGAAAAGAGAAGGGGCGATCACGCGTCGGACATTCCACGTCCCTTTGGCATTCGCTCTTTGTTTTTTGGGTGCGTTTTCTTCCAGTTTCTTCTTAAGGACAGGCACACTTTTACATTGTAATCAGAGTTTTAAATATTTGTATTCATTATTATCTCCTAGTATGTCACACATTATTTTACTTTCCAGTCTGCATAACCTTTCTTAAAATGAATACACTATAATTTACTCAAGAATTTCACTATTTACCGTTATTTGATTTTTTTTTTCTCAATTTTATTACCTCAAACAATGCCAAAATGAAGAGCTTGGGGGGTGTACGAGTAGGTAAACGTAATTTCTCAGGCTAGATTTTCCTAATTACCAGGCCAAAGTTCTGTGAGTATATATCTCCTGCCAAATTATTTTCCTTTTAAAGAATTGAGTCAATGTATGGTGTGAAGAGTGAAATAATAATAATATAATAATAATAATAATAATAATAACAACAACTAATCTTTACTACACTTTGGCTAGCACTTTCCTATTATAACTTTAAAAGTTAATTTACTAATTTCTTGGTGAAATGCTTTTTTTTCACTTTTATGCCTGTGGCGATCGTGCGGGTCGAGCTATGGTTTCAGGAGAAGGCCTCTGGCTGTGGCTCGGCCTGCCCACGCCAGCCCTCCTGCTCTTTCCCACTTTGCTGCACGTCTTGAACTCCTCCTTTCATCAAGAGCACTATCGTCCACCTCCTCTGCCACAGCTGACTACTCCTCCTTTGAGTCGGCTTCTCTCGCTCTGCCCTCTCCTGTCTTCTGATCCGCGCCTTCATCTCTGTGTCCTTTGGAGGCGTCTCTTCCGCTGTGGCACCTCGGATGCTGGGAGGCTCTGCTCTGCGCACTTTCTCACTCTCCTGCTGGAGGAGCCCATCCTTCCCCGGGGCAGTGAATACCATTCACAGGTACATGTCTTACCGCAGCCAGGTCTCAGACTGTGTTTCTCATTACCTATGGTATGTCTCGAACTGGACGCCTCAAGCTGAAATAGCTGAAGCTGAATTCCTAATCTCCCCAGAGGTGTTCCTCTCCATCTTGCCCACCCAGTCATGGCGTCTGCACTCACTAGAAGCCCAGTGAGTCCTACCTCACTCCTTCTTCCCCTTCCCTTGTCCAGCAAGCCCTGCCCCCTGACCTCAGGTCTGTCCACTTCCCTTCATGGTCACTGTTACCTGCACAAGTGGCCACTGCCATTTGTCTGAACTATTGTGGTTTTTAGCTAGCTTCTTTTCTGCCCCACATTCTACTTGTCATTATGCAGAGAGAAGACTGTTTTAATAACAAAATTAGACTGTCTCTCTCCCCTGCTTATAATTCTTCAAAAATTTTCCATTGTGTTTGTAATAAGACCCAAGTTCCTTGATCTGACTTGTACGACCAGGCTTGGTTTTCCACTGCCCACGTCAACGACCTTCTCTATTGCCTCTCTCTCCTCTGCTAACCAGCCATAGTGATCTTCTAGCCCTTCCCCAGAGTGCTAAGCACTGTCTTCCTTTGGGGATCGAGATCCCCTGTGCTCTACCTGGATCTCTACTTCTCCTCAGTCAGGTCTTGCTTTAACACCACCTGTCAGAGAGAAATTTCTGCACCTCATCAAAAACATGTCCCCATCCTTCTGATTTCTACAAGAGCCTTTGTTTCCTTGACAACCTTCACTGCTGTTGGAAACCATAGCTCATCACTTTGCTTTCTCATTATCTCCACTCTGGACAGGGAGCTCCATGGGATGAGGTCCTGTCTGTGGTATTTGGTGTCCCAGGGTGCACAGTTACTGAATGAGTGCACACCAAAAATATTTTACTTCATCTTTTGGACAGCAGGGAACCACTGAAAAATTCCAACTGTTGGTCTGGTGTTTGGGAAAAAGAGTGCTGTCGGGTCATCTGGCAGAAGCCTGGAGAATGGATGACAGGAGTGCATAATTGGAAACCAAGGGAACCACTTAGGTACTTATTGTAATCTTGAGGCTAGAGATGATGAGCATCCAAACTAAGGAGGTAAGACATCGCATATGCTAAGCCCAGTGCTGGTGCCAACTCAGTGGAGTCCATTCAGTTTGGCAGCCAGCAAACTTGCTTTGTAAAAGCTGATTATTGCATTGGCAGGGGCAGAAGATGCATGATTTAAGACTGCAGACAGGATGAGAGGCCGGAGGCAGGCAGGTACTGCTTGTGCTTTTGGGTGCTGCGAGGGAATGCAGAGAGGTGGCAAGAAGGCAGAGGTCATCCTACGGGGAGCAATTGGACCACATACTCTGATTCCTTAGTGGGGCACAGATCTAGAACAGAGGGAGAGGCCAGACACAGAGGGAAGAAGGAAACCCCTGGGTGGGCAAGCTCAGTTGGTGCGAAGGTGTGGAGTGCTGGTTCCATCCAGCCTTGAGCTTGCTTGGGGTGGTGGGCAATGCTCGTTCTTCTTTGAGATTGAAGAAGGTGTGATGGTGGCTGCTGCAGAAGCCGCTGGGCTGTCTGTGATGCCACTGTTGGTGCTCCTGACCTTTCAGCTCAATGCAGGCTCCTGGAGGAAGGGGTGTGAGTTTGGTTTCTCTAGTACTTCCCCAAGCACAGTCCTCAGTGTTGAGCTGGGAGAAGACGGCATGGCAGGTGACCACGGGAGCAGGGATTTAACTCAGCCAGGGGTAGTCACCTGACTCGCTCCAACAGTGGAGCTCAGCTGACTTGTGTGGTTGGATTTTTTACTTGAGAAACCACTTAGAAGCCGAATGCACAACATCTGTAACCAGAGAGCCAGCCTCCTTGCTGCCTGTAGGTATTTCCACTGCTGTGGTTCTCCGCATTCCTCAGCTGGGTGGCATGATGTGAACTTCCCAGTGACCAAACACTCCAAGCCCACCATTCCCAGTAGAGGTTGGCTTGCCCTCCTGTCTGTGAAGTTACTGAAATACCAAGAGCAACGGCCTATCCGAGGGAATGGCTGCTTTGCCTGTCCTACCTCATGACCATGCTGTGTGGACAGGGCCTCACATCAGCTGCCCACCAAGACCTTCCCGCACGCCTCCTTGTTCCTTCTCAGCCTCTTAGGAAAGGGGTGAAGTGCGGGGGGCGGGGGGGTAGGGAGAGCCTTCGTCGTCTTCACAGTCATCTGTACAAACGAGTGCAGGTTCCAAAAAAGCAACCCGCCCACGGAAGTGTTCCTGTAAGTGACAAGACCTCCGGGGCAGCACTCTGCTCTCCAGGCTCCTCATTCTGAGGACGGTGGGCTGCCTCTTCTTGTGACGCTTCCCACGTGGGAAGAAACAAAGAACACAGAGGTTTGGTCTGCCTTGTGCGCTGTGCTTCCTTTGCTCTGGCTTCCTGTTGAAGAGGGAGGATTTTGTTCCCACCGTGAGAGTCATTTTATCTAGATCCCATCTACAGAATTGTGTTCAGCGACCTCTGGTTAAGCTTGATTGGCTGTTATTACTGGCTGAACAGGCTCAGGCAGGAAATGGCAGCTTCGGGAGGAAGGAAAGATTCTTTAAATGATAAGTTTCAGCAAAAAATACGAGTGGATGCATTTTTATTTATATAGTTGTGCGCTTTACACTGTAAATGCATATAGCGTATATATCCATCCTATTTCTTTATGTCTCTTCAGCTCAGAAAAACTCCCTTTCCTTTTCTTGTTTGTGTTTGGGCTTGACTGGGAGTTGCAGACTTCAAAGTGGGAAAGGAACCCTTGGAGACTCCACGTGCAGAGGTCCTGCACTGCTGTGGATCTGCACGCTCACCAAGGTCTTGCCCAGGGCGACATGCTTGCAGAGACCTGGTGCACAGTGGAACCTCCCTATTTATAAGTGTACATTTTCACAGACAAGGGGAGTTAGTAAGCAGTAGAGTGCTAATTCACATATGCTAATTGTTTTACATTTATAACTTGCGTCAATATTCTAAAAGGTGTTTGGAGATGTGAGTCAATCTTGTGGGTTCTACTTGTGGACTTTTGAACATGCCTGCCTGGGATTATTTATCCTTCAGTACCAACATGACCCCAATAAAGACGCAAGAGGCTGATAAGCCCAAAGCTCAGCAGGCAGAGTCTCCAGCAGGGGCCTTGGCACGGTGAATCCCACTGTCCACCTGCACTGTGGGTATGAGATCATTCTATACATTTCAGAACTAGGTGGCACCTCTGGGACACTCAGCAGGATGATCCAGTCAGGGCTGCAGTGACTTCTGCACCATCCCAGAGTAGTAGTCATGCAGTGGGTCTGGGTGCTCACTTTCAAGTTCACTGATTTACAGGGGTCATGAGAAAAAAGTTCACCTTGGGATGGCTATTGTCATGTTGTGCTTATTTCCTCCCAATCTTTTAATCGTGGTTTGACAGAGCTGGAGCACAGTGTGTGGTTTTGCCATTGCTCATGGTGTATTTCTTCTTCCCACTCATGAGGATGGGCTGGGGATGTCTGCCCAGCATGATACCCACTGGGCGGGGTACCGAGAACCTATTGGTCTGCTCTCCTGGTATTCGGCATTAATAATGCTTAATGCCAAGAATTTCTCTATTCCAGACATGCTTGTGCCTTACTTCTTGTACCCATCTCTATTTCCTTAAGATAGATTTTGAGAAGTAGAATCAATTTTATTACATATTCATTAAAAAGGTATAAGAGAAATATAACAAATTATAGACCTAATTCACTTTTTTTTACTTAAGTAAGTTAACCCAGGGCATTTTATCATTATAAAAATTTAAAAAAAAACTTTTTGTTAAGTTGATAAGAACTACATACTATTCAGTCGTTTGAAACTGTTTCTGTTTACAAGTGTAATTATTTGTCATTATCCATCTGAAAATTTCCATGAATGGTTTACTGATGCCTGTTATTCTTTTATTTTTTAATTAAAGTGATGGCGTGTATTTCCCTTGACCTGTCTCAGTTATTTGCATGCTTGGCTGCACAGAAGAGTCACCCCGGTGCTTTTAACAAGCCTGCTGATAACAGACCCTCCCCACTGTGACTCGGCTTTGATTGCTCTGGGTTGGGGTGCCCACATGGGCACTGTTCAGCTCCTCAGGTGACTCTGGTAAGTAGTCAGAGGTGAAGACACAGAACCAGACTCTCCACATACTAACCTGCCATCTTGTTAGAGTTTCCTGTTTACTTTTTATAAACTTTACAGATACTTGCATTTCTTTACCGTCTACACATGGATGCCGTGGAGTTTAAGGCATGCACTCAGAAGCCAACTGCTTGGGCTCATCCTCCTCGTCCGTCCTTCATAAATATGTCATCCTGAGCAGCTGTGCGCTCTCCCACTGCCACGGTTTCCTCGGCAGTGCCGTGGGACTCCATCAGAGACTCGCCTGGTGTCTCGGTTAGAGGGGTTGTGTTGGTTGGTGTGTGTGAATTATTTATGATGCCTGGTAAGTATGGACAATTCCTTTTCTTTGACCATTTTTTTCATTGGTTTTACTCTAAGTCTTTTTCTTCCCCTAAGATCAGGTCAACATGGATGCATCTTCTCTTAAATTTTAGAGTTCTATTTCTCATTGCTGCGTACGTCTGTATTTCCCTCAGGCTTGGAAGGAAGTTGATGTAGAAGGAAAAACAAATCCATCAGAAATGTGAGGGGCCTTTTCCCTAACTCCTAGTTCCACCTAAACCACTTATTTCTGATTTCAGAATACACGTAAAATTCGTTTTCTGATATTGTCTCCTGGCTTTCAACATCAGCGGTTCTGGTAGGTGCCTCATTGCGTTTTTGAGGCAAGTCCTCTGCTTCACTTTGCTTCATCAACTTGTGCTCGTCTGCCCATCTGCACACACTTCTTTCTTTCTTACTTTCTTTGGTACAGGGGATATAACTCAAGGGTGCTTAACCACTGAGCCACATCCCCAGCTCCTTTTTATTTTGAGACAGGGTCTCACTAAGTTGCTCAGGACCTCCCTGAGTTGCTAGCCTCAAACTGGTGACCCTCCTGCCTCAGCCTCCTGAGTCTCTGAGATCATAGTGTGAGCCCACTCCTGGCCGATAAGGGATTTTTGAAATGAGCTTCCATACCAGTCTGAGAAAGCCCGTCTTGGTAGAAATTGCTTCCTCCCTGATTACCACCTCCTGTCAGACGTTCCCTCCTTTCTCTGATTCTCACATATGTTGGACGTCAACCTCATTGTCTGAGTTCATGAATTCTATTCAAGATAAATGAAAGGAATTGGATAGTAGCAAACACAACAGTAAAAATTTCATGAAATCCATCTTTAGGGAAGAGTATGGACATCTTCCTTGCCTCGGTCAATTTCCATCATCTCTTCTGGAGCAGCCTGTCGTGCATAACTTGCTTTCAGGAATGACAGCATCAGCAAACACAGGACAGGGGCGGGGTGGTTAATGCTGGTGGCTGTCAGGACGCCAGATATTGGAGGGTTGGATTGTCTGAGTCACCCTTAGTTTTGTGCTCCCTCGTTTTAATCCCCAAATGCTCTAAAGGCCAATAAATAAATAGTTATTAAGCTATATGGCAATCCTAAAATACCAGGAGGCTTGACCCAATTTAGAAGACTGTGGGTATCTCCATTCTTTACATAGTGTTAATTGTCACCAGAAGTCTCAATGGAGGACGTATTTTTTGCTAAATCTCTGTAATATATCCGCAGTGCACAGTTGTCATTTTTAGGCATGGGATTGTTCAAGTCATAAATGCTCGTATTTGCAAAGGCACAGGGAGATGGGGCACTAGAATAGAAGTCCACTGCCAAATGAAGCTCCTGGAATAGAGGACTGTCTGTGGGATGAAAGAAAAGTTATTTGCCGTGTTAGGCAACGGTAAATGCATGAAACCGGTCACTGAATCCTGAGACAGTGCTTAGTAAGTATAATATCCAATCTATATGAAAAGGCTGGATTGCACCATTTTCTGGGTGGAGTCAGACGTCTCCCGGCTATAACAGAGCTACTGTAGGTTGCGTGACTACTTGCAGGACACTGGGGTAGCCTTTGGTGCAAGGAGGTGGTGTTGATTGAATTTCTGTTTGCTCAGCTTCCTTCAGTCTTCAACCTGCTCCCAGGATCACCTGAGCCTCAGGAAAACCTCGCTCTCTGGATTCTCTTTCTCATGGGGATGGGATGGTGATGGGGGTGGGGTGGGAATAGAACAATTATTTGTCACTGACTCCAGTGCTGCAGGAAGCTGCCTGGTACTGCAGGTCACGTTTCTCTTGTTTACTGGCCGTGGACTTTTCTGTTGCGTAGTTCTTTTGTTTTCCCTGAGTGTAATCTCTGTTGCACATGGAGTTCAGACAATGTAGATGACCCTGTCTTCAAGGCACAGAGTTCTCTGTCAAGATATTGTTGTCCCTCACTGGGCCCAAGTCCCATTTTAGTGCAAGGGAGAAAAAAAAAAAAAAAGAAACAATAGAGACAAATTTAGACACTGATGGGAAAAGAAATGCTGCTCACTGTCCACCCCAGCCTTTGAAGCGACGCCCACGAGGCCACTTCCTTTAACCTTCCCAGGGATTCCCAGCGACCCAGAACAGCCTGCAGAAGCCAAGGCAGACGACATGATTACCATGTGCTCACCCTTCTGTGGTAAGTTCATGTCACAGGCATCCCTTCCCATAAAAAAGGCAAAACAAAACAACAAACCTTCACGTATCCCAACAGAAGCGAAATTCATCTCTCGGTTAGGCTCTAGACTAGATCCTTATCAACTTTTATTTTCCCAGCCATTACTGGCCAGAAGTAAACTCAAGATGTCAGGTCTTTCTGGGCTCTCTAGCCTGTGTCCTCTGACCGTGCGCAGGGTCACTGCCAGGTCTGTGCTCCCCAGCCTGCTCCCATGCTGAGCCGACAGGGCCGTCCGTCCGTCCCATGTGACTGTGTGCTCCCTGCTCTCCCTGACTCTAGACAATGTGAATTGACCCAGTGATGTGCAGAGACATTTATCAGCGGGTAAGATGGATGACCAATTTTGAAAGTATCCAAACTGGGGGCTATTTTTGGTGGGATGTGTGTGTATACTGCAGTGGCCTAGATAATAAGTGCAATAAGCAATAAGAGTGCAATCTCTTCTTGGACTGTCTTGTTAATGAACTGTGAAACTAGACAGATGCAGTCATAAATACATAATACTATTTCACATGGGAATAAGGCTGGGTTTGAAATCATCCATCTTGTCACTGGGAGGTCTCATTTTGGTAGGACATCACTTAGTATCTTTTATTTTTTAAGGTCTTTAAAGATTATATACATATTTAGTGGGAATTATGGTTGATATGTGCATAGCATTTGCACAGATATCATGTATCCAACTTTTAAGCCCATTTAAAATCTCATAGAGCAGGTTCTATATATGTATATCAGACACAGTTATTTGCACATGTATATGGACCAATATACTCTATTTTACCTAGTTTAAGCGGGTATAGCTTCTTGACAAGTTTTCTATGCCTGCAGGTTTCTCCCTACTATTATTGCTGGTGGGGTAATTTCCATTCAGGATTTTTCTCCTCACTCTCCACTTTTTCCACATAGAAACAAGAGAATAGCTGGGGGCAGGGAGGAGAAAGGTCAGTAGCAATCAGAGGCATACCATTGAATGAAGAAATTGTGAGACCAGTTCTACTAAAAACGAAATCCCATGTTTGCATGCTTCTTCTTGATCCTGAAGAAAAATGCAGTTGACTGATTGTAAAAACTAGACATAGTTAGACACGGTCACTATGTCTAAAATGGCTTAACAGAAAAAAACTAAGGGAGGCTTAAGAACATGCCAGTACCCCTGGGTTTGCATGGATCTTTTATAATTTTCCTAACATACCACCACTTTCTGGTTTCTCAGAAAAAATGATCCCACCAAATCCTAGACATCTTTTACAGCAGAATTGAGTGCATTTCATTTGACAGGCATTCCAAACTCTGTATAAGGAGCACTCCAAATTTTTAACCACTGAATTTCTTCCCTGCTCCTGCTTTTAGCTCTTGTGCAGCATTTATTTGGTTCTTGTCCGACATGATCTTGCCAGGACAGACCATAGCTCTGTGCTCAGCCAGTGCCTGTCTTCTAGAACATTCCAGCTCTGCTCTACCTCTTCACACCACATGCCTCTTTTCATTTCCAAGCTTGGTAGTCTGCATCTTTTTCCCCATCCTTCATCTTGCTGATTTTCCTCTCTCTGGGTTGTTATCAACCCTTTTATTATAACTGTACTATTTACTGACGAATTTTTGCAAAGTAGAAATGAAGTCTTTGTGTTACTTCAAAGGAGAGAAAGCAAAGCTGTGCAGCTAGTTTGAGAGAGTCGACTTAGGGTTCAAAGGAGTCAGGAACTTGTGCTGGATTTACACTGCCTAACACAGCAGCTAAAGGCGCTATAAAGGTAGTGATGAATCCGCTTTAAACTTTTTATTGCATGCTCCTTTTATAAGTTACCTGTCCCTCTTTTATGACAGCATGTATACAATCTGGGGCAAAAGCTTGTTTTTTGTGTCTTAAGTTCTCTTCTCAATCATGGGCTCCGTAGTCATGGGACAGACAGAGCAATGTGCAAGAAGGGAGAGGGAGTGGAGAACAGGGCTTTTCAGAGGCTGGTGTTGGTGACTGTGGCCTGGATGCTCCCTTCTGTGGGGTTCTCCTGTGTAGCACCTGTGGCCTCTACCATCTATGGGCCACTGAAATTCACACCCCTACCCCATGATAACCAACATGGGCTCCAGATGTTGCTAAGCGTCCCCTGGATAGCAGAACCTGCCCCCAATATGGGAACCACTGGGCAATGACTGCCTTCTGGAGCTTGTTCTGTCAGAGCATGAGTCCCCTGGTCCTCATCCTGGACCCATCTTCCCGACCCCTTTGCAGGCTTCATTTCCTGATAGTCGTGCTCAAGCATCACCTCTGTGGACAGAGCTTCCCTGACCACATTTTCCCGGGTAGTGCACCATATCCCAGCGTTTCCACCATCTCCTCCTTCCTCTCCTGCTCACTTTATTTCATAGCGTTTATCCCCACCTGAACTTGCATTCCCACTGGCTTGTTTGTTCTTGACCTCATTCTCTGGAACTCAGAGTCCTTGGGGGCAGAAGCTGTAACTTATTCACGACTGTATTGTGCGCAGTAGCCAGCAAGCAGGAGGTGGTCCGGGAGCCACCGGTTGGGTGAGTGAGTGAGTGCCGACCGCCCTGCTGCAGGCAGCCCCAGAAACTGGAACTTCCTGCTGGAGAGAAGTACATGTGGGAATGTGCTTGTGTCCAAGGCTGGAGTGCCCACAAATCTTTCACTTTCTATTCGTGTCTAACCACGTGATACTACGAATTCTCCCCACCGTGAAGATTTATCAAAAAATCATAGGTTCTCATATTCAAGTTGACTAGGTCTTTGTAGTTAGTGTTTCTTCCCATGGAAAAGAACACTGTGAGACTATTGTTGTTCCCTTTTCCTTTGCAAAATCGTTGTCAAGGTGCTTAAGGAAGTAATGCTGGTGATTCAACCAATGATTCCCTCCCTTGGTCACCCTCATTTCACTAATAAAAAATATTTATATATACGTACACCCATGTGTAACCAGAAGGTACAATCTGATTCCTTTTCTCCTTTTGTTCTTACCAACACAGTTTCTCCCTGGAGGAAATGACCTGCTGCAGAACATGCTAGAACTCTCCCCTCTGGTGGCATCACCAGGAATGTCCTTCTTGTAAATAGAGGGATGCTGGTTTTGCCAACATCTTTGTCCTCTGTGTGGAGCCCAGGACACATACTTTTATGATTTCAAAATGTGCAGTTTCTGGGGGGTTTGAAATGGCTCACAAGCAGGTCTACTTGGGGTTGTTTTCTTCAAGCATGTGTATGCGATCCATGTACCACACTTAACTGTCTCTTGACGGGCAGGTGGCTCTGTGGTTGGGGCAGGGTAAAGCCAGGTAAGGTGAGCTCACAGGCGGCCTCTGCCATCTACTAACTCTGTTAACCTGGTAAAGACACTAAGTCCCTTGGCCTCAGTTTCCTCATGTGTGAAATGAAATTGCTGGATATTAAACGGGACTATACTCATGAAGTCCTGGCACAGTGCCTAGCACGTAGAAAATTCTCAAAATGGTGACCTTTCCTATTGTTGAAATGCAGTTTAGTCCCACCTCTGGGATAAAGGAATCCTGTAAATGCTGACCAGGAATATTTTCTGATTTGATGGAACTTAATTCTGATCTCTAGGGGCTGGGAATGTGGCTCAGGCGGTAGTGCGCTCCTCTGGCGTGCGTGCGGCCCAGGCTCGATCCTCAGCACCATATACCAGCAAAGATGTTGTGTCCGCCGAGAACTAAAAAATAAAATATTAAAAATTCTCTCTCTCTCTCTCTCTCTCTCTCTCTCTCTCTCTCTCTCCTCTCTCACTCTCTCTTTAAAAAAAAATCTGATCTCTATCTAGGTAGGGAATGGAAGGAACAATGAGAAGTTCTTATTTTTTTACATTTTATATAATATTCATTATCCTTCTTTATGTAAATAATATTTTCATTTTATGGAAAGTTTGAAAAATTTTAAAAAATATAACAGAAATGATCAATTAATTGTACATCTTCAACATTTATGTGTATTTCTTTCTCTCTGTGTGTAGACAAATAAATAAACTAATTTTTAATTTTTCCCAATATTAATTAGTTAATAGCTATTTGATAAATACATATGCACATATTCTCTCTCTCACACACACAAAAGGACCCAAAGTAAATCACTTCTGTCCCACCATCCAGGCCTATACATTTAACACAGTGTTGTATTTCTTTTTAGGATTTTTCACCTACCAGAGTTTTGACTTTGTTCTAAGTCTGATTTTTGTATTGTGATTTTTTTTAATTGCAAAACAAATATGCAGTAGGAAATCGGAGCCACACGGGAAACATCCCTAAAGTGACTCAGGTGTGGTGTCAATGTTTTGTGAAGTGGGAAAAACTCGCCACAGATTTAGCCAGCACTGGGTGCTGACGTCGCCTCCCAATCCCTCCTGTTGTGCCGCTTTCAGAATTTAACTTCACCAAACCTCAGTCTTCTTGTCAAAGAAACAGGGCTAATAATAATCAATTGCAGAGGTTACATGTCTGAGGCAGGTAAAGCCCTTGTCAGAAAGCCGGGTCCCAACATATCCTTTGTTTATGTTCGTTCTTTCACACTTTTCCCTAGGCAGGATCTCGAGGGAAGCAAATCCCAATCTGCTTGTAGTTGATCAGCAAAGAGAATTCTACTCCACCCCTCCTGCTTTCTAAGTTTGGAGGGAACCTGGAAGGAACATTTCTAAGTGTACAGTTGAAACCCTGAGTTGGATCGTCCCTAGAAATGCCTACTGCCCACCCAGGAGCTGCGGACACTAAGTTGAGGATCTGCAGCTCAAGGTGGAAAGGAACAGGGAGGTTGGTAATTTCTAATTTCTGGAGGAGGAAAGTGCAAGACTGAGCCCCCAGGTGCAGCCACCAACCTGACACCAGAGCTGAGCTCTGTGTTGGCCACTCAGGGTCAGCCAGCCCCCAGGCCTGCCCAGTATTAAATTTTCTGTGTTGGGGTTTCTTATTTGAAAAATAAGATTCTTTTTGTGAAAAAAAAATGTTCAGAAACAACAGCTGTAAACAATATTATTGTTATAAAGAATTTCAGAATCTTGAAAGCATTTGCATGGGTCTGGTTAATAATGCTGAGATACTGTCTCTTATACCCTCAGATGATGTTCCAATATGCTGTCTGCCCAGGAATTTTTATAGACCCCATCAAAGATCCCTTTCCATTTTAATATCACGACTGTGTGTTGGCATTTAGTTCTTTCTTAAACAAGGAAAGCTTTAACTACACCTGGTGGTTTCCAGCATTATATATGAGTGGCTCTTGGCTTTCCCCATTTCCCAGTTTGATAAGGTTAATGGATAGTGCGGACACCAATATGAGACATATGTTGCTGAGATAGTTCATAATTCAGTGCTAAGTGAAAAAAACATGGTGGCATCCTACATAAAATCATCTCAATTCCATATTTAGTGCTCTCCCATACCCATGTGCAAGTATTCAGTACATTGCCATTGGAATGGAATGAATTAATCACATCGCTGGAGGGTGGGGCTCTGACTATTTCACATGTTGTTCCATAAACTATTCAGTATTTTCCAAATTTCCTCTAATGAACATGCAGAAATGTTGGAAAAGAATATAAGTTTACAGAGATTTTTTCTCATTTCCCGCATGATTAAAGGATCCCTACATTTCTTAGAAATTGTGTCTATTTTATTCACTGGACTGTTTGTAACACAAAGGTCCTTTTTATATGCACTTTAAAATTCTTTGCTAGATTAGAAAGAATTTGAGGTTGGGAATGAAATCTTCTGTTGTCAAATTACCCCTATTTAAGAAATGCTCAAAAATATCATCAGTGATCTACCCAACTGTGTCAGAATAAAGACAATGATGACCAACTATTAATAAATAGTTCCTTGCTCTCCCTGTCAAATTTACAGTATTAGCCAAAATTGATCTTCCACTATTACATATAAAAATTATAAAATTCACCCAAGCCAAGCTCTTAATGGATTGTAGTGGTGACATTGACATGGCTAAAGTTTTAAGTATGAAAAGAAGTGCTGTCCTCACTTCCATCAAGATATCCAAATGTAAACAGTTCTGGTGTTTCATGCATTCACCTCAGATAATTTTAATTCTCTGCCATTATTAGTTAACAGTTAAATCAGCTTTGATATATGCTTGTATGATTTTATTAATTAATGCCAAAAGTTCCATTTACCTGAAAATGCTTTAGTTTACTCCCAAAGTTCTGACTGAGTGTTCAAATCTACTAAATTAAACTGACATTTGTGGTTCTAAACATATCATTTGTGATGGGTCCCATAAAATGCAAATAAGGCACAAGATGTGGAAACTATTAATATATTAGGACCTAAGACCTAGACTCAAGGCACATATCAGATTAGGTGGTGCAGGAGCAGAACAGCGTTGATGGGAATAAAAAGAGGTGCATTTTTATGACAGGGTAGAAGAGACTGGAGCATAGGTGGGCTCCCGCAGGGCAGTGTGGTTGGAGATTCTAGGAGCCAGGCATCAGAGCCAGGTGTGAGGTGTTCAAGGGCCAAGGATCCACCAGAGCTGGACAGCAGCCTCCTGGTTGGGGACATGTGTGCTCCTACGGGCATGCAGACATGCTCACGAACCTCCACTGTCAGCAGGGAGCCTGCTTCACAATTCCAGGGCGTCACGGGGCTCTCGCTCCTGGAATAGTACTGGTCCACGTGGAAGGACTGGGTGCAGCCTAAGTACTCAATCCTCCCCCACCCCCGCCCACAGACAGCCCTCCTGAGAACAGCAGGGTGAGCCAATCTGGCAGCTGGAAAATGACCAGTAGTCCCCAAAGTCCTTTCCATGTAATGAAGAAAGGATATGAACCAACTGCAACCTCAGGTGGACTCCCAGGGAAGAAGTTAACGTGGGGGAGAAAAGCATTCTTGCAAGAGCTGTTCAGAGGATGAAGGGCACATGGGAAAGGTTAGGGTGGTCCTTAAGGAAAAAAAGAGAAGTTGCAGAAATCAAAGCCACCAAGGTAGAAATAACCACCAAGAAACTCCAAGAAAACACCAGGGAAAAGAAGCAGCATCTTGAATAGAATACAATATTTTAACATATACCAACAAAGGTCCAGTCAAGGGACAGATGAAAGGCATAGCTTTCACTCCAGAATGTGGCTGCCCAGCGAGGATCTGTCTGAGCAGAGCATGGAGAATGGCAATGAGCCACCCCACCCCACAGTGTGCCCCAGGGAGCTGCACCTCAAATTCAGTGCTTGGTCTCTTGCTAAGAGCTTGGACAAAACGTCTGGCAAATGGTCAGGTCTTTTGCCAAGTAACTAGATCTCACTCTTGCTAAAGGAAGAACATTGTTCACTAAAATAGTTTGTCTTTTGATGCCAAAGGAAATCAAATTGTAATCAAGTGCTGAGAACGGACTGAAGTCATCAAGGCTGTCTTGCTTCAGATTTGGCAAACACATGTTCCCAGGCTTATTAAATATAATTTATGTTTACAAAAGGGGAGGCTTTATTACATTGGAAATTTTGCTTTAAATAATGGCTAAGTGAACCACTGACAGAGCAGCCAGGATCAGAATCCGTGGTGGCTCCCAGGGATCTCACGGACAGTGAGAGGTGCACCCACAGGAGGAGTTCAGACTGCATCCAAACAACCCAATAAAATCAGAAGGACCTAGGAGAATCGTGAAGCCACGGTCCCACCACATTAAATATCTCAGAGACACCACTGTGGTTTTTTGCTTTGCTTTGGTGATGGTGTGGTAAGATTTGGCCTGAGTGGATCCAGCCCTTTCTTCATAGGGCACGACTTCCCCGTGTTGTTCCAATAATTCAATTCAAAATAAAATGAGATGACAGTGATTGAATGCTGGCTCTACAGAACTTGCTTTCAATAGACTCCCTCAGTTAACCCTGATATATACCCTGAGTTAAATATGCCAATATCTAAGTCCCCTGTCCCCTGGTTTAGGAATCCAGAATTGAGGCTCCATGTTGAAGTCATTTACCCCAAGTCGCACAGCTAGGAAGTTGCAGGGAGATGTACATTCAGGTTGAGCCCATACCAGACTCTTTCAGCCAGGCTCCCTATACTATCAAAAACTTCAGTGAGAAATGTTTGTAGCTACTACCAAGCCTTTCCTGGGAGCTGCTGTGCCCAGGAAGGCCACTTCTGTCCTTACAGAGTCAAGCAGAGTGCTGAACAATGTGTTCAGTGCCTCCCAGGACTTTCCCTGAGTTGTCTGTTGAGGAGCACAGGGCCTGGGTTGGCCTCGGTCATCCACACAAGGTTCCACCTTTCCTTTGCCTTCCTGGACCCGGTGGCAGGCGCTGACCGTGGGAACAGGGCTTTGAACTGGGCAACGCAGTCTGAGTCAGGAAGGTTCTCCTGCCTCAATGAGGCTTTTGAAGTCGCCAAGTCAGAGACGTCCCTCTAGGCTGTAAGGAAGCTCTCAAACCTGCCGGAACAGAGGACTCGGAGAGCAGCAGGAGTTTCTTCTTGCCCCCAACATCCACAGGGGAGGGTGTTTCCCAGAGTTGAGGGAACGATCCTGTGATATCTGACTTACTGGAAGTGTTATTTGGGTCTGTAGGGACAGCATTCATTTTTGTCAAAATGGAAAACCATGGGGAAGAGGGTTTCTTCTTCTTTTTAGGATGGTGTTCAGTTGGCCTTGACGTGGGTGAAGCTATTGTGAGAGTCAACTTGTATCCACCCTTCACAAGTGACTGACAGGAGAAGAGCTGGCCACTGACATAGAGATGGGTAGATGAGGTAGGAGCCACAGGTATGCGGGAGCCCCTGCTCACCTATTTCTTTTGATTTAATTTCATTTTGCTCAGCATGGAATCCAGCGCCACACTAGGTACACGGCACACTGGAAGCTAAAGGAAGGACAGCAAGAGAGCCACCTGCTTTGAGGACGAGAGGGGTCAAGATGGCTCCTACGGTGTCAGAACAGGGTTTGTACATGGCGCCCGCTTGGCTGACCGGCATGAAGTCATGCACACTGGAAGCAAGCGACTATAAAACAAAATCTTCACATCAGCATCTGCCCGTGAGGCTGTCCCCCGCCCTTCACCCGCAGCTTTGTAGTATTTTGGTGAAGAGAGCCAACGTTCTTTCCTCTACATAAAGGAAATTAAGATTCCACTGGAGACTCGAAGGGGAAAATTAGAGTCATCCAAGGTCTGATTCAGCCAGCACTTTCTTTGAAAATGTCAAGCATGCTTCGATTCCTCCCAACCCCTTGCTAGGGGTGCTACAGGGAGGGCAGGTTTAGCTGTACGTCCCAAGGAGTCCTGTCATATGGTTTGATCCCACTCTCCAGAGACAGAAAGGGTGCACTTTTGGGCGTCGGGAGGTGTGAAGGACATGCAAAGCAGGATGAAGGATCCAAACCGGAATTCTCTGCCGCTGGTCGAAAATGGAATAAAAAGCAACGCTGCAGTCAAACAGAGCAACTGAGGAAGTGGGGGTCAGAGGTGGGGGAACCCAGCGTGCTGCTGGTCCCAGGCACGGTGCAGACCTGAGCAGCCCAGCTTCCTCCTGCGGGACACCTCTGACCCCTCCTGCTGGAGCAGATGCTGGAGCACCGCGGCTGGCCTTTGATCAAAGGAGGGCATCCCCAGGGCCGTGCCCTGAGCCATATGGACAGCTACTTGGAGAAGAAGGTGAGTAATCTTTCCCTAGTGACAAACATTGTCTCCACGTCTTCTCTCCAAGTTGTGGGCGATGGCTGCACTTTGTGACAATGAGGTCGGAGTTCATCAAGGCTAACGTCAGGAGTATTTTTCCCCCTGGCAAAACAACCGCTTCTCATCTCCCCATGGGCTCATCCTCAGGAAAGACACTCTGGCAGAGATTTCCTCAAGAAAATCTTTATTCAGACAAGCTTTAATAGTATAAATGTACACCTGGAAACAAAAACCCTCTGTTTACAGAAGACCTTTATAGCTTCAATGTCTGACAAAGAGCCAGGAAACCTCAGCACAACAGAGATTTTCCAGCACTTCTTTCTTTGAATTTATTAAATAAGGATTAGCTTGTAATCCTGTGAAATGTCCCTAAATTTAAGTTGGTGGCTGTTTACCATTACACAGGTCATGGCTTTACTGGTTAATGCTGTCATAATGCATGAAAAATACATACAGTTTCATTGTTGGTGTTCGTGGTCAGCAAGCTAGGCACACCCTGCCTCTCAGGAGGATCTGAATCCAAGTGGCTGCAACAGCACTTCCTGTGTATCATGATCTAATGCAAGAAACAATACAGTGCAAATAAATAGATTTCCTCCACTTGGGTGACTGGAGTTGTCCCCATTGTGTGTCTTCGTTGGGCGTTGAAAACTGGGAAATGTCCTCACAAAGGGCTTCTCTCTCTTGCAGGCTAGAAGCCTCTTTCTCACTATTCATTGTTTCTCAGATAAGTTCAAACATTGTTTTCCCCAATCCTGTAAGATGATGACTAAGACTGGGGCACTCTCCACCAAAGTGTGCACCCTGGAGGGCCAAGATGTGGACACTGTATCGTGTTATCAGGCCGTTGAGAAATAAGAGCACAGAACTGGGGGTGCAGCTCAGCGTAGGGCTCTAGTTTAGCATGTACGGACCTGGGTTCAACCCCAGTACTGAAGAAAGGAAGGAAGGAGGGAGGGAAGGGAGAGGAAGGTAGAAGGGAAGGGAGGAAGAAAGGAAGGAGCCGAGAACGCATGGCGAGCTCGATTTTGCAGGTACGGAGAACTGCCCTCCTTCCTCTGCTTGCAGGAAAGAAGGCCTCTGGAGACACGCTCCAGGGCTTCGCTGAGCTCGCTCTGCAGAGGGGGACAGAGAAGAGCCATCTGACTTCTTCCAGAGGGATGCTTCTGACCCACGTGGCTGGTTAGACAGCAGATGCCCCCGCGACTGCGCTCAAACAGAGAACATTGATTCATTCACTCAGTGGACAAATGCTTGTTTCGCGGAGAGCGCTTTGAAGGAGGAGGATGCGTTCGGGGTGCACCTGCACATCACGGGTGCGTCACCACCTGCTCTCAACTCACTCTAGGTCTGAGCCACTGCAACACAGAAGGGCCAGTGCCTTAGCTCCCAGGGCACTGCCCAGTTCCTCCCTGGACCACCTCTGCACCGTGTCTCCACTCTGCCCTTGTCGCTCCCCGACACCTGGAACATACTTTGCCACTCCCAGGGTCCTTGTCTCAGTGAGGCTGTGCTGTGCTGCAGTCTTGGTGACTGTCCAGAGTGGCTGATGCGGCAGTGTCCAGGGGTCATCTCAAGAGCCACTTTCATTCATCTGTTGACATACTGCCAAATACTGCTTTTGAAAAACTGGTCCCACTGGCTTTTCAATTAACTCCATCCTCATAGATCAGTAGAACCCTATGTCTATAAAATTTTCTGATTTTAGCATTGGCAAGAAATTCTCAGAGAGAAGGTCCACACTGACCTGCCAGGGTATTCTCAAGGCCCTCCTCCTAGCAAGCCCTGGGACTGCCAACTCCCAACCCAGCAGGAACCTCCACGGCGCTTGGCATCTTCTGACATCTTGCTTCATTCTCACTAGGCACCGTCATCTTTCCAAATGACTCTACGATTCAGCAAAACTAGACCCTCTCTTATTTACAAGTTAGCTGGTGCTCTCTGCTCTAGGTCCTTGTTGATGCCGTATTCTATTTTCAAAGTCATTGCCACCCTACAACGTTCGTTCATCTCAAAACTAAAGATTTACCCCTTACCGTACTCATTATATTTTGCTGTTGTTTCCTTTTTTTGTTGTTGTTTATATTTCGTAAAAGTAAAAAACCAGTAGTTTTTGGTACTTTCACAACATATCGCGACTCTTGGCACTGCCTAACTCCAAAATGTTTTCACCTTTGGCCACCCTCAAAGAAACCTCATTAGCACTCATTTCCCATTCATCCCTCCCCCTGCCCATGGTAATCCCAACCCACTTTCTGTCTCTGTGGATTTGCTATTTTGGACATTTCATATAAACAGGATCATACAGCACATGATCATTCGTCGTGACTGGATTCTTTCACTCACGATGTGAACTGAGAAAAAGTTTCGTTTACGTTTTTACCTGTATCAGTAGTTTATTCCTTTTTAATTGATGAATTCACGGATATACCATCTTTTGTTTCTTCATTCAATAAGATCTTTGGGTTGTTCCCATTTTTTCTCTATCGCGAGTAATGCTGCTATGGATGTCCGTGTTAGTGAGAACATGTATTTTTAATTCTCTTGGGTACATTCCTGAGAGCGGAGTTGTTGGTTGAATGGCACCCTTGGTGTTTGGAGGGGTCGCCAGGCGGCTGTGAGAGCTCTGATTTTCCCAGGTCCTTGTGAACCCTGTTGTCTGTCTTTTCTGCCACAGTCTTCTTGGTGGAGGCTGAGCAGTAACCAGCTGTGGTTTGGGATAGTACTTCCCTAGTGAATAATCACGAGCACTTTTCCACGTGCTTGCTGGCCAGTTACCTTCCATCTTTGCAGAAATGTGTTTTCATATCTTTTGACCATGTATTAACTGGGTAATTTCTATTTCCATTGTTGAGTTGTAAGAATCCTTTATGTATTCTTGATACTTGAGCCCTGTCAGAGTCACAATGTTCTTATATGTTTTCCCATTTTCTGCTTCTGCTTTGAATTTTCACTTTCTTTATACAGTCTGGAAATATAAAGGTGTTTAATTTTAACGAAGTCAATTTATACTTTTCTCCTTTGGTTGTGTGTGCTTTGGTGTCACAGCTAAGAATCATTGCCTAATCCAAGCACACGTGAATTTAATTCTAAGTTTTCTTCTAAGAATTTCATAATTTAGGAGATAATTTTCACAATTAGAAGATAATTTCCACAATTTATCTCCTACAAATTTTGAGCTAGTTTTTTTAAAATCATATAGATGTTCAACTTTGTTATTTAAATTTGAGTATGTCAGCATTATTTATTGAAAAGACTGTTATTTCTATATTGAATTTTTGTGCCACTCTTGCTGATAATCAATTGGCTGCAAGAGTAAGGGCTTCCTTAGGCGCTGACTTCCTTTCCACTGGTCTCCCTGACTCCCTGCATACCGGTACCTACTGTCTTAATTACTGCACCTCCATAGTGAATGGCGGATTTGGAAAGTGTGCATTCCCCACCTTCATTCTTTCTTTTCAAGATTGTTTGGGCTATTATGATTATCTTGCATTCCCAGATGACTTTTAGGATTAGTTTTTTAATTTCTTAAAAAAAAAAAAACAAAAAAAAAAACATCAGCTAGAATTTTGGTAGGGACTGTATTGAGCCTGCAGGCCAAGTTGGGAAGACTCATAAATATAAAATTCTTTTCTGTTTATTTAGATATATGATTTCTTTCAATGCCATTTTGTAATTTTCAATGTATGTCTTGCATATAATTTTAAATTTACTTCTCTATATGTTATTTTTTGATGCTATTTGAAATAGAATGTTTTTCTTCACTTTCATATTTTTTATTGTTATTATATAAAAATGTAATTGATACTTATATCTCAATATTTTATCTTGTAAGGGTATTAATATCAACTTATTAGTTTTTTTTTTTTTTTTGGTACTAGGAAATTGAACCCAAGGATGCTTTACCTCCGAGCCACATCCCTAGCCATTTTTATTTATTTATTTTTTGAAAGACAGGTCTCCCTAAGTTGCTTAGGGCCTCATTAAATTTCTGAGGCTAGCTTTGAGCTTGCAATTCTCTTGCCTCAGTCTCCAGAGTACATGGGATTACAAGTATGCATCACTATGCTCCCATTAGCTTTTAGATTTTTTAAATTTTTCAGTTGTAGACGGACATGATACCTTTATTTATTTATTTATATTTATATGGTGCTGAAGACTCAACCCAGTGCCTCACACATATTAGGCAAGCACTCCACCACTAAGTTATAGCTCCTGTCCCACGTATTAGTTTTAATAGTTCTCGTTCTCTTTCTCTTCACCCTGTTTGTATATGTTCTTCAGGATTTTCTCTAGTATTTTGTAATCTGGGCATAGAGATAGTTTTACTTCTTTCTTTTCATCTAGATGCCTTTTTAAATTTTTTTTTCTTGCTAGAAAAAATTTTCCAGATTCAAACCTCTATTACGACGTTGCCTAAAAGTGTAACTGTTAAATGTTGACACCATTGCTACTTTTAGCAAAGATGGTGGAATATGATGGACATCATTTTCCAAAGTACATGTATGAAGATGCAAATTGATATGAACGTACTTTATATACAACCAGAGGTATGAAAAATTGTGCTCTGTACGTGCAATATGAATTGTAACACATTCTGCTGGCATTTATTTAAAAAAAAATTAAGAAGTAGCAAGAGTGGACACCTTTGTGCTGTGTATCATCTAAGGGATTAAGCTTCCATTAGTTCAACCACTAAGTATGATGGCAGGCCATCTTTCTGTAGATAACTCAGCCAGGTTGTGTAAATTTACTTTACTCCTGTTAAGTGTTGACACCAAGGTTGGATTTTAGAATCTACCAAATGCCTTTCTGAAACCAAGATACTCATGTACTTCTTTGTCTTTGTTTTTGTGACATATTATTTGATCACTTTTCATATTTTGGACTAGCCTTACATTCCTTTGAGGTGGGGCACAATCCCTTCAGTGTCTAACTCTTTGCATCTGGAGCCTTTTGTCATTGAGGATTCTTGGTCTCTTCTCATAAAAAACATTAGGGGTTCACTTCCTTGTGATGACTTTGTTTCTAAGAGGGGGATATTGGGCTCAGAGAATGGCCTGGATGTCATCCCTTCTACTCTTTTGCTCAGAAGAGTATGTGAAGGATGGGTGCTCCTTGTTAAATATTTGTTAGAATTTGCCAGTGAAAATATCTGGGCTGGTGTTCTCTGTGGGAAGTTTTTGACTTTGAATGCAGTCTCTTACTGTGTTATAGGTCTATTCAGATTTATTTTTTTAGTCAGTTTTTGAATTTTATGTCTCTCTATGGTATATGTTATATCTACGCTGTTTGATTTGTTTTGCATAAAATAATTCATTTATATCATCTCATGACCCCTTCCATTGAAGGGAAATGGATAAGTTGATAATGATTTTTCTTTTTTCATACCCAATCTTAATTTTTCTGGACTTATCTCTTTTGCTTTGTCAGATGAGTTAAAGCATTAATTTTGTTGATTGTTTCAAAGAAGAAACTTCTAGTTTCATTGATTTTCTATGTTGTTTTTCTGCACTCTATTGTATTTTTTCAGCTATAATTGCTATTATTTCCTTCCTTTGCTTGCTATTTATTTTCTAGTTTTCTTAGGTGGAAGGGTAGGATATTCACTTGACAGGTTTCTTTGGTTTTAATAGGAGCATTTATAGCTAAAACTTTCCTTCTAAGTTTTGGTTGCATGTTATCATTTTGGTATATTTTCATTTGTATGCATCTGAAAGCATTTTATGGTTTCACTTAAGATTTCTTCTTTGATTATTTCATAATGTGTAGTTTAACTTCCACATATTTGTGAATTACCCAAATTTGCTCCTATTATTAGTTTCTAATTTCATTGCCCTTTGTTTAAAGCATGTACTTGGTATGATTTTGAGTCTTTTTAATTTATTGGGACTTGTTTTATGGTATAATATATGAATTATCCTGGAGAACCTTCTTTCATGCCCTTGAAAAGAATGTTGCTGTTAGCTGGACTTTTAGTAGAAGTCTTTTAAGTCTAGCTGTTTTGTATGTTCTCCAAGTCTTGTATTTTCTTGTTGATCTAATGTCTAGTTATATCCATTATTAAAGACTTAAAATGTTTTTTTTCCTTAAATTACATAGGATTTTCTTCCTGTATTTTGGGACTCTCTTATTAGATGCATGTATGTTTATAATTGTTACTTCTTTTGACATATTGAAACTTTTATTATATTCTTTTTGTCTCTGGTATCAAATTTTAAGGAATTTTGTCTGAAATAGACACTTCAACTGCTTCTTGTTGTTGTTTAGATGAGATACATTTTTCCTATCCTTTTAATTTCAACCTCTGTGGTTTTAAACTCAAGCGACTCTTTTGAAGACGGTATATAGTTGGATCACTTTATTGAAGATCCATTTTGCAATCCCTGCCTTTTGATTGGAGTATTTAATCCATTTATATTTAATGTAATGACTACTAAAGTAGAACTATTGCCTTCTTGTATTAGTCTTCTAGGGATACCATGACAAAACATGCCATACTGCTTGGAATTTATTTCCCAGAGATCAAGATGCTGGAAGTCTAAGATCAAGTGCTATCAGATTTGGTTTCTTCTGAGGCCTTTCTCCTTGGCTTTCAGGTGACATCTCACTATGCTTCTTATGATGACATCTCACTGTGCTCTTCTTTCTCACCTTATACATCCTAAGGTCTTTTCTCTGTGTCCAAATTTCCTCTTGTAAGAACAGTAATTAGATTAAGTTAGGGCCACTCCTGATGACCTCATTCTAATTTAATTACCTTCTAAAGGCTGTATCTCCAGTACAATCATATTTTTAAAAATTTTTATTCTAATTTGTTATATATGACAGCAGAATGCATTACAATACAATCACACATATAGAGCACAAATTTTCACATCTCTGGTTGTATACAAAGTATATTCACACCGTTCGTGTCTTCATACATGACATCCATCCATAATCTTTTTTACCCCCACACCTCCTATCTTCCTCTCTCACCCTTTGCTCTCTCTAATCCTTCCATGCTCCCCCTCCCAACCCCATTATATCAGAGAAAACATTCGGCATTTGTTTTTTTTGGGATTGGCTAACTTCACTTAGCAATATCTTCTCTAATCCCATCCATTTACATGCAAATGTCATGATTTTATTCTCTTCTATTGCTGAGTAATATTCCATTGTGTGTGTATACACACACACACATCACATTTTCTTTATCCATTCATCTATTGAAGGGCATCTAGTTTGGTTCCACAGTTTAGCTATTGTGAATGAGCTGCTATAAGCATGGATGTGGCTGTGTCCCTGCAGTATGCTGTTTTTAAGTCTTTTGGGTAAAGATTGAGGAGTGCGATAGCTGGGTCAAATGGTGGTTTTATTCCCAGTTTTCCAAGGAATCTCCATACTGCTTCCCATATTTGTTGCACCAATTTGCAGTCCCACCAGCAATATATGAATGTGCCTTTTTCCCCACATCCTTACCAACACTTATTGTTGTTTGTGTTCTTAATAGCTGCCATTCTGACTGGAGCAAGATGAAATCTTAGAGTAGTTTCAATTTGCATTTCTCTAATTACTAGACATGATGAACTATTTTTTTTCATGTATTTGTTGATTGACTGTATAGCCTCTTCTGAGAAATGTCTGTACATTTCCTAGGCCCATTAATTGATTGGGCTATTTGTTTTCTTTGTGTTTAGCTTTTTGAATTCTTTATATACCCTAGAGATTAGTGCTGTATCTGATGTGCGAGTGGTAAAAATTTATTCCCAAGATATATGCTGTCTATTCACCTCCCTGATTTTTTCTTTTGCTGATAAGAAGCTTTTTAGTTTGAATTCTTCCTGTTTATTGATTCTTGATTTTAATTCTTGTGCCAAAGGAGTCTTATTAAGGAAGTTGGGGCCTAATTCCACATGATGGAGATCAGGGCCTACTTTTTCTTTATTAGACACAGTGTCTCTGGTTTTATTCCTAGGTCCTTGACCCACTTTGAGTTGAGTTTTGTGCATGGTGAGAGATAGGGATTTAATTTCATTTTTTTGCATATGGATTTTCAGATTTCCCAGCACCACATGTTGAAGAAGCTGTCTTTTCTCCAATGCAGGTTCTTGGCTCTTTGTCTAATGTAAGATAATTGTAATTTTGTGGGTTAGTCTGTGTCCTCTATTCTGTACCATTGGTTTACCAGTCTGTTGTGGTGCCAATACCATGCTGTTTTTGTTACTATTGCTCTGTGTATAGTTTAAGGTCTGGTATAGTGATGCCACCAGCTTCACTCTTCCTGCTAAGGATTGCACTAGCTATTCTAGGTCTCTTATTTTTCTAGATAAATTCCATGATTGCCTTTTCTGTTTCTGTGAGGAATTGTCATTGGCATTTTTATCAGAATTGCAGTCAATCTGTGTAGTGCTTTTGGTAATATGGTCATTTTGACAATATAAATTCTGCCTATCCAAGGGAGATCTTTCTATCTTCTAAGGTCTTCTTTAATTTCTTTCTTTAGCATTCTGTAGTTTTTATTGTAGAAGCCTTTTACCTCTTTCGTTGATTTTAAAGTATATTTATTTACTTGTTTTTTTTGAAGTTATTGTAAATGGGGTAGTTTTTCTCATTTCCTTCTCAGAGGCTTTGTCACTGATGTACAGAAATGCCTTTGATTTATGGGTGTTGATCTTGTATCCTGCTACTTTGCTGAATTCATTTACTAGTTCTAGAGGTTTTCTGGTGGAATTTTTTGGGTCTTTTAGATAATCATATTGTCAGCAAATAGTGCTAATTTGAGTTCTTCTTTTCCTACGTGTATCCCTTTAATTTCTTTCATCTGCCTAATTGCTCTGGCCAGTGTTTCAAGAACTATGTTAAACAGAAGTGGTGAAAGAGGGCATCCCTGTCTTGTTCCAGTTTTTAGAGGGAATGCTTCCAATTTTTCTCCATTTAGAATGATGTTGGCCTGGGGCTTAGCATAGATAGCTTTTATGATGTTGAGATATGTTCCTGTTATCTCTAGTTTTTCTAGTGTTTTGAACATGAATGGGTGCATTATTTTGTTGAGTGCTTTTTCTGCATCTATTGATATGATTATATGATTCTTCTCTTTAATTCTATTGATATGATGAATTATATTTATTGATTTCCTAATGTCGAACCAACCTTGCATCCCTGGGATGAATCCCAGTTGATTGTGGTGCACTATCTTTTTGTATTCAATTTGCCAGAATTTTATTGAGAATTTTTTCATTATGTTCATTAGAGATATTGGTTTGAAGTTTTCTTTCTTTGAAATGCCTTTACCTGGTTTTGGAATCAGGATGATATTGGCCTCATAAAATGACTTTGGAAATGCTCTCTCTTTTTCTATTTCACAAAATAATTTGAAGATTATACGTATTAGTTCTTCTTTATAGTTCTTGTAAACTCAGTTGTGTATCCATATGGTCCTGGGCTTTTCTTGGTTGGTAGGCTTCTGAATGCATATTTTATTTCATTGCTTGAAATTGATCGTGGGAAAATAATATGACTCTAGAAATTTGTTGATGCCTTTAATATTTTATATTTTATTGGAGTACAAGTTTTCAAAATAATTTCTAATTATCTTCATATTTCAGTAGTGTCTATTGTGATATTTCTTTTTTAAAAAAAATCATGTATATTAGTAATTTGAGTTTTCTTTCTCCTTCTCTTTCTTAACATGGCTAAAGGTTTGTCAATTTTATTAATTTTTTTCAAATAAACAAATTTTTATTTTGTCAATTTTTTCAATTATTTCTTTTGTTTCAATTTTGTTAATTTCAACTGATTTTAATTATTTCCTGTCTTCTACTGCTTTTGATGTTGATTTGTTCTTCTTTTTCTAGGGCTTTGAGATGTAATGTTTGTACATTTATTTGTTGAGTTTTTCTTTTTTTAAGGAATGAATTCCATGCAGTGAACTTTCCTCTTAGAATTGCCTTCATAGTGTCCCAGGGATTTTGATATGTTATATCAGTGTTCTCATATGCCTATAAGAATTTTTTAATCTGCTTCTTGATATCTTTTGCTACCCATTGTTCATTCAATAGCTTATTATTTAGTCTCCAGATGTTGGAGTAGTTTTTTTTTTTTTAAATTTTATCATTGATTTCTAATTTCATTTCTTTGTGATCTGATAGAATGCAGGGTAGTGCCGCAGCCCAGCTGGCTGGGCAAACTAATCGGGGGGTGACAAGGAACTTGTGTAGATTGATACAGCAGGAGTGGGAGCCGTTTATTGTAGGACAGGAGGGTTATATATACATTACTGAATACACAGCTTATCTTAATTAACATAAACTAGATACAGCAGTCAACCAATAAGGAACCTCCACACTTAATGGCTCACTGGCGTTACTTCACAAACCACTCCCTCTGGCAAAATGCCAGGCACCATCTTGACTTTTTACAGACTCTAACAGGGTAGTATCTCTAATTTTTTGTATTTATTAAGAGTTGCTTTGTGGAGTAATATATGGTCTATTTTAGAGAAGGATCCATGCGCTGCTGAGAAGAAAGTGTATTTGCTCATTGAAGAATGAAATATTCTATAAATGTCAGTTAAGTCTAAGTTATTGATTGTATGATTGAGTTCTACAGTTTCTTTGTTTAGCTTTTGTTTGGAAGATCTATCCAGTGGTGAAAGAGGTGTGACACCCAGAATAATTGTGTTGTGGTCAATTTGACTCTTGAACTTGAGAAGAGTTTGTTTGATGAACATAGATGCTTCATTGTTTGGGGCATATATATTTATAATTGTTATGTCTTGTTGGTGTATGGTTCCCTTGAGCAGTATGAAATGTCTTTCTTTATCCCTTTTGATTAACTTTAGCTTAAAGTCTACTTTATGTGATACAAGGAAAGAAACCCATGCTTGCTTCCACAATCCGTGTGAATGGTATGATTTTTCTAAACCTTTCACCTTCAGTTTGTGTATGTCCTGTAGATGAGTCTCCTTGTTGGGTCCTTTTTTTTTTTTTTTTTTTTTTTTGATCCAATCTGCTAGCCTATGTCTTTTGATTGGTGAGTTTAGGCCATCAATATTCAGGGTTATTATTGAGACTTGGTTTGTATTCCCAGCCATTTTTGTTTATTTTTGTTATTTAAGTTGCTTTGGTTTCTCCTTTGATTGGTTTTTCCTTTAGAGTGAAAACTCCCTGTGCTGATTTTCATTGTTATTTTTCATTTCCTCTTCATAGAATATTTTTCTAAGGAGATTGGAAAATTAGTGCAGGTTTTCTAGCTGTAAATTCTTTTAACTTTGGTTAAGAAGGTTTTTATTTCATCATCAAATATAAAGCTTAATTTTGCTGGATACAAGATTCGTGGTTGGCATCCATTTTCTTTCAAAACTTGATATATGTTGTTCCAGGATCTTCTAGCTTTCAGGGTCTGGGTTGAAAAATCTGCACATAACCTAATTGGTTTCCCCCATATGTAATCTGATTCCTTTCTCTCGTAGGTTTTAATATTCTCTCCTTATTCTGTATGCTAGGCATTTTCATTATAAAGTGCCTTGGTGTGGATCTGTTGTGATTTTGTACATTTGGCATCCTCTAAGCCTTTTGTATTTGGTTTTCCAATTTATTCTTCATGTTTGGAAAATTTTCTGATATTATTTCATTGAATAGATTGTTCATTCCTTTGGTTTGGAACTCTATGCCTCCTCTATCCCAATAACTCTTAAATTTGGTCTTTTTAATGCTATCCCATATTTCTTGAATGTTCTGCTCATAGTTTCTTACAATTTTCACTGTGTGGTCTACATTCTTTTTAGGATTGTGCATTTTGTCTTCATTATCTGAGGTCCTGTCTTCCAAGTGGTCTAATCTGTTGGTGATGCTTTCAATGCCCTTTTGCTGCCTTTATTGGCTCTCGTATGTCATCCTTTAATTCACAGAACATTTTAATCATCTACATCCTGAACTCCTTTTCTGTATTTTCTTCTGCTGTGCTGGCCATGGGTTCTAATAAAGTGGTACCTTGATATGTTTGGGGCACTTTCTTCTCTTGAAGCACTGTGGTATGAGGCAGTACTGATTTTACCCTATAGGCTTATAGTGTCCCTGTAGGGTTCCAATACCTAGCCTTTGAAGGGTAGGACAATGTTAACGGTTCCTAATATAAAAATATACAAATTAAAAACATATACTTGCTAATAGACATTTACAGTTTGGTCACAATGTACAGAAATGATGAATTCGATTATTATCTACAATATAATCAGTAGATTCATAAAAGAGTTTACAGTTTCTGATGGTTCACAAAGAACAGGGGTGAGGTGTAGGAATACATGCTGAGGAGGTACAAGGTGAGCATATCGAGTTATACCTTAGGAAGAAATCTAATGAAGCTCAGTAGCAGGAGAATAGAGAGGAAATAATTTTGAGTAGACAAGTATGAGGAAAGATAGTATAGCACATAAAACACACACACATATATACTAAGAAAATTTTTTTAAAATGTTAAAATAGTAAAAATTGGAGGAAAAAATACAACACAACCGTAATATACTATTCAGTTGTCTCAGACCTCAACATTCTAATTCATGCAAAATACTTGGTTTCACATATGTTAGGGGTGTGAGGACCGTAGAATAGAAAGGAAGAAAAAAGAAAAATAATAAATAAATAGAATCTTGAAGGAAGAAACAAAGGTTGTTTGGTTGGAGATCAGTATCTTTCCTGCTTCCCTTCCCATCCAATAGGTGGAGCCGTCTCTTGTTGGCTGGTATCTCTGCCCTCAGGACAGTGAAGGTAACCAGGGGGGGGGGCTGTTCCTGGGGTATGACACCTGCCAGTCCCTGAAGGGAGACTACACCTCAGGGATCTCTTTTTGGGCCTGCTCCTGTGATGTGAACACCTGGTCTTATCTCCTTATCTCATCCAAAGACCCCCCCAGTCCCTGGTCTCTGTTAGTCTCTGAACCACCCTCTCACCCTCTCCCTTACTGCTTCCTAATAAGGGACCCTTCTCTCTGGGGCACTTGCGTGGGGTGCTTTGGGTATGCTCCGCTCCTGCCCCCCTGAGATCTGTTTTTTGTTGAGCAATCACTGTGCCGGGTTAGTGGCTGCTGGGGAGAGCAGGGAGTTAGAAACTGGGTACCTGGCCAGCTGGAGTTCCAAACTGGGAGTCGCCCCCACTAAAGATGGCAGTGAAGGTCACCCAAGATGGAGGCAGTTGCTTTCAGTGATGGGGTGTCAGGTCGGGTTGGGGGAGCCAGGTGATGGTGTTGGATGATGAGTTCAGAGACTGGGTCTGTGGCACGCAGCATGTGGCTGTGGCTGTCTTCAGAGTCTGTGTGAAGTTCCCAGGTGCAGGCAGGCTGCGGTGAGTAGGGGACTATCTCCATTGCTGCAGAGTCCCAAGATGGCGGGGACCAGGGGAGCCTCACATTGGTGATGGGAGTCCACACAGGAGTGGCGCTGGAGATCCTGCATGTGGGTAGCTGCCAGGTGTCCTGTGTGGGAGCTGCGCCCGTGATTTCTGCTCGGGTGGGTCGCCAGAAATTTTTGTGCAGGTGCTGATGCCTGAAAGGGGAGTGACTCACCCGAGACGGAGATTCAACCAAGAGATTTTATTGGGGGGCTGCCCGAAGGAGAGGCAGAGAGCAGAGAGAGGAGAGGAGGAGGGCAGAGAGAAAGAGCAGAGAGAGGAGAGAAAGAAGAGGAAGAGGCAGAGAGGAGGAAGGATGAGGGCAGAGGGCAGAGGGCAGAGGGCTTTAGTTTGCAAGCTTCGGCTTAAGAAAGGTTGAGTAGGTGACGTGGCAGGTGCTGATTGGCAGGGTGACTCAGGGACAGCGAGCAGACACTGCGTCCCATGGGATTGGTCAAGAAAACCCCTGAATTTGGCGCTCTTCTGGGAGGGGGAGGGGTAAGGGATTCCGTGATGGGCGTCTCCCCCACTCCCACCAATGCCTGAGGTCCTGCTGGGGCACCCTGGGGTCCTGTGTGGGCGGTCTACTCTACGCTTTGTCCTGCAGGAGCCTGAACTAATTTTGGGAAGTGTTTGTTGTTGTTGTTGTTTATGGTCACTGAAGTCTTTACTTGGTTGGCTTTGTGGTCAGCCAATGAATGATTGTGCTGAGACACTTCAAAATAAAAATTTTGAAGGGAACAGAATTCACTCCATTGCTATTGTTTTCTATATGTCTAATGCTTATTTTATTCCGCAGTCCTTCTACTATGGATTTTGAATTAAATCGATACTTTATTTTGTAACATTTAGAGTCTTCTGTCATTCTTCTACTACATTTTTAAATTCTTGTTTTAGGGGTTTCCTGAAGATGATATTTTATGTCTTAGTTTATAGCGATCCAGTTTATATCTTTGTATATTATTATAAGAACATCAACACAGTTTTATAATCATAGTTTTATGCAATTATATTTTAAATTTTTTTTATGGGAAAAGGAGAGCTATCAATAAATATAAATTTAGTGCCTTTTATATTTACCTGTGGGTTAACCTCATTGATGTTGGTGCTTTTAATTCTTTATGTGGCTTTGATTTACTGTAGAGCATCCTTTAATTTCAGCCAGACGGAATCTTTTTAGTATTTCTTGTAGGGCAGATACACTAGTGTTTACGTGGAGACACCTTAGTCTCTCCTTCATTTTCAAAGGAGAGTTTAAAAGGGGAGTTTAAAAGATTGGCTGGCAGTCTCAATATGTAATCCCACTGCCTCTGTCTTCCATGCCATCTGATGGGAACCCCCTGACAATTTTATTGAGGATCTTTTATACGTGATGGGTCACTTCCTCTTTGCTGTTTCAAAAGTTGCTTTTTATTTTTGGCTTTCAGCAACCTTATTGTTGAAATGATGTGTTTAGGTGTGAATATCCTTGAATTTATTCTATTTGGAGTGTGTTTGACTTTTTGGAAATGCACATTAATATTTTCATCAAATTTGGGGAATTTTTAGACATTATTTCTTCAAATATTTTTTTTTGTCCTTTTCTTAATTTCTTATTCTTCTGAAACAATCATTTGGTGTCTGTCGGTGAGCTTGAAGGTGTTGCACAGGTGTCTGAAGCTCTACTCACTTTTCTTGGTCAACCTTTCTCTCAGTTCTGTAATTTGGCTAATCTAACTGAATCCTCTTCCAATTGGCTAATTCTTTCTTTGGATAGCTCGAATCTACTGTTGATATCTTTAGTGAGTTTTTATATTTGTCGATGTATTTCTCAGTTCCAGAATTTCCCTTTGGTTCATTTTTAAAATATTTTGTCTTTTGGTTCCTATTCTTTATTGAGACATCATTCTCACGGCTTCCTTTGCTGTTTTACGCTTATTTTTATTCAGTGCTTTGGCCATATTAATAGTAGCTGACTTAAAGTTCTTGTCTAATAAGTCTAACATGTGAGCTTCCCTGGGAAAAGTTCCTAATGATATCATTTTAAAAAATGTACCTGTCATACTTTTCTGTTTCTTTGCATATCTTATAATTTTTTTTGTTGCAAACTGACATAAAATAATATAATGTGGTTAATCTGGAGATCATATCTCCCATCTGAGGATTTGTTGTTGTTGCTGTTTGTATTTTAGTAACTTTTCCGAGCTGATTCATGTGAAGTCTGTGTTTTTTTGTTGCATATGGCCACTGAGTCTTTACTCAGTTGTCTTTGTGGTCAGCACTGATTGTACTGAGATTTCCTGAAATGTCTTGAACAAATAATTATCTCAGACTTCTCCATGGGACTCTGTGTGCAGGTTGAAGCCTGACTTCAGCACTCCAGGAACATGACTACCTTTGAAAGCATTTGTTTCTTATTTGCCGAAGCTCAGTATCCACCCGAGGTGAGATATCAGGGCCTTTCCACGCCTCTCTGAGCTTGCCCTCAGTTCTGCTCACGCACAGGGCCTTCTTGATTCCCAGGAATGTGGCAAAGTGCTTTGGAGTTTCCATGTTCATCTCTCTCCCTAGATTTTTCTTTAAGTGGTGTCATCAAATTCTCATTTACCCCTCTTGTGTCACTGCCTCAGGCGGTCGTAATATTAAGCCCTTATATTAGGAGAGGCTGCTTACAGTGTGTTCCTTATCGCCAAATAGACAAGCCCAGCAAATCAGAGTTCCCATTTAGCTGCCAGACAGATTCAAGAAGGATGATTGTCTTGGAGTAGACTTTTTGGATAACTCCAAGCCCTTTCTGGACTTCCTAGTAGATTATAGGCTGCTGATTTTATGGCTACCATAATTGCAAGGCTGTTGGTTTTCAAGGCTCTGCAGAGCTGGACAGTGCAGGCAGGTTGGAACAAGTAACACCACACGGAGAGATGCTGCTGTTCAGGATTCAGCTGTTGTTATTGATTAAACACTCCTCAGGTTGTTGCAAGTCTTTGGCTAATTTCCACAGTTCTGAAAAAGTCAAAATCTTAACAAACTTGTTGTCAACATCTTCATTGCTTCTATGGAGGAGTGGGTTCTCAGAGGTCCCCCTTCACCATTCCCATGGCTCCGTTATTTATCTCTATTGACTCATTCTACATTTCAATCCTGCTTCTTTTTATCTTTTTTATTTTATTTTATTTTTTTTAATGCCAAGGCAGCTATAAAATCCAATGGATCTTTTGTTTTGCGAGTTCCTGGTAGTGGTATTTTGAAGAGAGAACTTGGTGGGGTGTTTTATTTAGAAAAGAGGGAAAGAAAAAAAGAAGGAAAGAAAACCCTTTGACATGCAAGCAGATTTTGGCCTTGACTTCCAGCTCTGGGACTCACAATTTTGATATCGGCTCAGTTTTTCACTTTGAACAGAATAATTGGTGGAAAATGTGTCAGAGAGAGATCCTATTTTTAAATTCATTTTTCAGACACTCTTCCATCTGAATCCAGAGAGTTCCTATGGATGTAAAGACACAGGGACAAAGGAGCTCATTTCCTGTTAAATGATGGTGCTGTTGTTACAATAATCAAATTAAAAGACAAATGAGAGAGCAAAAGCTATTTAGTAATGGGAGTTAAAATTGCAAAAGAAATTTCCAGAGAGCCCTGCTCTATTATCTCCACACTTTAGCAACAATATGCAAACACGTATATCATTAGGAATGGGATTCAATCTAATTAAAACATAAATAGCAGTCCTCATCTGTGTATCATGTCAGCCACAAATGATAATTGGAAGTGCCAGGCAAGTCATTCTCTGTTCCTTTTGCACACGTTGAAGTACATAATGAGGGAAAAATGGATTGAGCTGATGTGATTCCAACTTGTTTTACTAATATGTGATTTCTTTGAAGAGCTAAGCATTACCCCTTTGTAGCTCGAGGATTGATTACTCACAGGGGGAGGCCTTCATTTGTTTATTTACTATTTTTGTATCTATGGGTGGGGAAAATGGTGTCCGTGTTTCTTTGTATGCCGATTTTGCTTCAAAAGGTTCAGGAAACACATTAAGAACTAAGTTGTACTTGCTGTCTCTATGGTTTTGATGAAATAACTCTTACTCCATGTTTCTTTAAATACTAGAAAAAAAATTTTTTTCCTAAAGTAATTTAGATTCAGACTAATTTAAGGTGAATTGTCATATAAATAAAAAATAGTGACTTGTCACCCCCTTCGAGTTCTGAACTCAGCCACTTTTCAGGAACAGGATACTTTTGACTCTTACACGACACCCTTTGGGAACGCCTGCTCTGTGCGTGGTGCTGGACTCCGGGCTCTGGAGGGGCATTGGCCAGACAAGCTGTCTTCCCTGCAGCAGCGGAAGTCAGGATATGGCCACAAGCTAAGTGCTGGCCGAGGGTCATGTTTTTGGAGGATCTAGCAGAATGCAGGGTGTAAAGGTTGGAAAGAAACTACAGTAGGGTTTCCAACAGGAGACGACCCAGTTGACTGGGGCTTGGGAAGCTAGAAAGAAATAAAGCCAGCACTTTACATGGAATAGTTTATCACAGAGTTCTGGAGATACTCCGTCCAACAGAAAGGTGGAGGGAAGCACAGTAAGCCACGTTAACAAACATGAAAAAGAAACCAGTGTGGTAATTGTAAAAATCAGTTTCATTTAACCCCATACACTCAGCCCTCCACACCCACAGGTTCTGTCTTTTGTAACTCAACCAACTGTAGAGCAAACATATTTGGGAAAATAATTTCCCCAAAATATTTGGGAAAATACACTGCATTCCCTAAACAATGTAGTATATTAACTAATTACATATCATCTATATTGTATTAGGTATGATAAATATTTAAAGATGATTTAAAGTACATGGGAGGATTGTGTAGGTTAGGTGTAAATACTACCTCTTTTTATATAAAGATCTTGAGCATCAACAGATTTTGGTACCCATGGGTGAGGGAAGCCCTGGAAACAATTCCGTGTAGATACTAAGGGATGGATGGCCAAGCATCCAGCAAGTTACTCCTTCAATATAGGACAGGTAGACTACAAGTTTTCAAAATGTGTACTCTAATAGCACATCTCAATCGGTATAGCAAGTTTTTATCGGAAATACCTGATCTATATTTAGATTTCATGAAATTAACAGTTGAAAATTAGATTCACTGCTCAAGTTGTTCCAAGCATGCTGGAAGTTTTCCAATAATTGAATGAAGTTTCATTTTTAAATTTATATTTAAAGTGATGGAAATGCAGTTCACGATTCATACCAGCCATCCTTCAAGTGCTTTATAGCCACACCATGGACAGCTTTGGTCTTGGGGTAAGCTGAGTAGATCCCTACTTGAACTAGCAAGGTGCCTGGGGGACAGCAGGCATTCAGTAAAGTGCGTCGGGTTAGCTAGTAGGAAGCAGCCAAGACCAGTCAGAGTAAGTGACACGCTGAGCAATCCCCAGGTAATAATGGATGGTGAGAGACATTGGAACCCGGGCTTCTCAACTGTCCTACAGTAGGATCCAATGTTTGGGTCTTAGAAAATAGATTTCAAGTTCCTGGATAAAAGGGGAGTTTCTGAAAATGCTTCCAAATGTGCTTGGTTCTTAAGTTTGGAGAGACGGCTGGAGCAAGGGGTGCATGTACTCTGCTCACAGTGGGGAAGATCCAGGGCTGAAGACCAAGGGAGCAATGCACTTCATCTTGGCCTTTCACCCAGGGAGTTACTCAGGAGTCTAGATTGCAGCTTCTTTCCTAGAAAGGCAGGTCTGTGGACGGGTGCAAACCTGGGGGTGGCATCCTGCAGCGGGGCTGCTGTGGAACCAGTGACACTGGGTGGTGGGTGGCCTGGGCTTGCGCTGCTGCCCATGCTCTCTCGGCAGGGCAGGAGTTCAGCTTCCTTGGACAGCAGACAGCAGCCAGCGTCCTATCTGTCCTCAGCATTAAGTCACTGGAGAAAGCCACGTTTGGGCAAGTCTTTTCCCGGGAAGAATGTGATTAATGAAACAGTGGATTTAGGAGTTACGTTATTTGTCTTTTCTGCACCGAAAAAAATTGACTCTATTGAGCTTATTAAGAATCCCTCCCTTTAATTTTTTTTTTGGGGGGGGTGTTGGAAACAGTTGAGTAAGCACAGTATTATTGGCTAGAAATAAATCTCTTTAGTTTAATTTTTATTTGGTTAAGTTTGATTAGAATATTAGTTTTCATTACATTTAAAAATGAAAACAGTGGCAACATACTACATTTTAAAAATCAGGCCTGTTTGCAACGAATCCTGTCAAAAAAACTTTTTAGAAGACTTCAGGATTTTTGCATCCCATTTATTTATTTATTTAACTTTTGGAATTTCCCAATTAGAGAGAAAACATCATTATCATTTTGTGGAGGAGTCCATCTCCTACAAAGCAATCAGGACAAATGACCACTTGCAGGGGACAGTCCATCACTCTCCTCCAGGGACTTCTCACAGTGTCTCTGTGGCCCCCAGTGAAACACACCTATCTGCTGTCGATCCGTGTTCCTTGCAAACCTCACCTGCTTTGCTACAATGTCACGCCCAAGTCCAACTTCCTAGTTTATTCTGATGAGGCAGACGGCCATGAGTTGTAGAATACTCTAAAGCTACAAGACCACATGGCTCACAGCATGGTAAAGGCTTTGGCTGGCTGAAGGTGCGAGTTTTATTTGGGAGCAGAATGCCATACCCCAAAACATCTAAACCACCTTGACCACTGATGTGTTACAGCCTACTGGAATGGTCAGAATTGACCATTGATGAAAACAGGTAGTGCCTTCGGTGAAAATTTGAGGCATGTTGGGAGGCTGGAATGAGTAACTTACAGTAGTGGTCTTGACCCTTAAGAGGTTCCCAAGCATGCACCTTTATCTTCCCCAGCTGAATATGTGCAACTTTCTTCAACTTTTTAATGAATATTTTGATGTCTATCATGAGCTAAAAATAAGTAAATGACCTGCACTGATAAGAAATGGTTGTCTTCTTTAGTATAGGTAAAGAGATCAATGACCTCTGAAACCCTCATATATTTCAAGGAAACCTAGATAAAATCATCTACTTAAATAAGGTAGAGTTTATAAATTGGACTAATTTGCTAATAAGGTTTTAGAATAAAAACAATTCTAAAATCTAAAATTGACACAGAAACCAGTCTTCATAATGCTTACTGAAGTAAAATTATTTCACAGAGATACTCTACACATGATGACTGCTGGAATTTTGAGTAGAAATTTGCTCTACTTGTAATTAAGGTCTACACATTGAGGTCAGCAGCATCTTGACAGTGTAGACTCTTCTTCCCTTCTGTCTGAATTGTGTGCACTAGGTTTGGTAATTTTTCCATCCTAATCAGCTGGACTCCTCAGTCATGCTGGAACCAGAGTAGAAGGTCTACAACTAGTCTTGCATTTGCCCAGGAGGAGAAGTTTGAGATAGCCAGTCCCTGGAGCTGGTCAGAGGTGTCAGGTTTTGGGGATAGGAATGCAGCTTTTCACTCTGCAGAAAGAAGAATGGTGTCTGCTGATACTACAGCGTATGTTCTTAACACTGTGTTTTAGAAAATCTTTGTATTTATATAGGACAAAGTGAAAAAAAAAAAAAAAAACGATGCTGGATGGGGAAAAAGTCCAAGATTTCATGTCATTTTGAGCATGTAAGTTCTGCTTGTATTTTTATAATTTGAAACTCATGAAAATACTTGACTATGGATAGACACTTTCAACTTTTTACAGAAGCAAATGTAACATTAGGTTTTACAATACAATGGATAAAATTATATCTTTATACAAAGCAGACATTAATGAAATAACAAGTCCTTTAGCCAACCAAATCAAGGAATGAAGTGTTTCACATAAATAAATTTTCCAAACAACTAAAATTTTCTTTTTGAAATGAAATAAACTTAGAAACAAAGCTTTAATTCCTTTTTTGGGGGATAATTTTTTAAGATAGCAATTTACAAGGGTTTATGTGCTTCTCAGCCCCTAAAGTAGAAATACTAAACACTTTTTAATGGTTCTTGATGAGTGAGGTACCTTGACAGAGAATTTTCAATGCAATAACACTTTGGGTATGATGAGTTTTGAAGTTTAGTGCACAAAGCAAGAACCTCAGAGCTTCTCCATGAGTGTACTCTCAGGACCCCTTGGAAACTCTCAAGCAGTACAGTTGGGTAATGTTAAAAAATCTGCATCTGTGACAAGCCTTCTACTTGATTCTAGTTCAGCGAGTCAGTGGGCTAGAATTCTAGTCCAGTCACACTTTAAGAAATCTATCGTCTGGAACAGAAAATGATAATCACTGTAACTCTCTCCTGTCTCATTGTCAACCTTTCTTTCTACATTCTTGCATGAATTATTCATTGGACCCTCACAACAACCAACAGAACTATGTTCACTGCCATTTTTCTGAGTTGGAACTGAGGGTTGGGATGACGTAAAAGCCTTACCAGGGCTGTCCAGCCACTAAGTGGTGAGCTGGAGTTCAGAACCAGATTTTAGCCATCCTGCTGCACCGCAGGACTCGGAGATGCAGAGATGAACCTTTCCAGATGTTTTATAGGTACGCAGCTTCTGTGAGAACCAGGTCAGGTCCTCTGCGTGTCTGTGAAGGGTCACAGGTTTCCATGGGAGTCAGTGGTCTCAATCCAGTGTGGTGGGCCCTCGTGGAGCTGATGAGAAATGCTGCTGCTGAACTCACTTCCCTCCACTTCCTCATCCCCTGACCCTGGTCAGTTATGCCTCCGGAGATCAGGTTGCCATTTGCAACAGAAGTGTATCTATAAGGTGAGCTACCAGGCAGGCTCTGAGCAGGATGAAAAAGTAATTCCATCCAGTGAATCATTCTTCTACACATAACATAGAATGCTGAGTCATAATAACATGAGCTTATTTTGAAAATTTTGGAAAAATAGAAAAGTATCAATGGGATGTGTAATATACAAATTAGAGAGAATACTCAATATTGGAATCTCTTTAAAATAATTTTATATATCTAAATATAATCATGCAAATATAGGTTTGTGTGTTATACAGAAATATGTAGGCATTATTTATACATTTAATGTTACAATCTATTACATTATTTTATTTAATTGTATTTATATAATGCTTTAACGTTTTATTTGCTCAAATTAATATTGTTCAATAAGCATTTTCTCAGTATAGCAGTAGTTTTGAAAATACTTTTTATTCATTAAAATTAAAGACATGGGGCTGGAAAGTGTAGCAGAATGGAAAAGTGCTTCCATAGTACATGTGGAGCCCAGGGTTCAATTCCTGGCACTGCAAAAAATAAAAACAAAAATAAATTACAGACATAATTTTTATCATGACTCTATTTTGATTTTGCATTAAAATTAAAATTAATTTTGCATCTGCATCTACATTTGAATTTCTCTTGTTTCTTTTTTTAGCTCTTATAAATAGTGCAGGGAGAACCATCCTCGTGTGTAAATTTTTGTCCACAGTTTGCATTGTTTCTTTGAAACAGAGTGCTAGAAGGGGAGGCACTTTGTTGAAGAGAATTCCTTTTCTTAAGGAGCTTAACAAATATTTCCTAAGTTGTTTCTCAGAACTGCTGTTCAACTTTACATGCCCATCACCAACGTACAGAGAGAAAACTTGACTTTACCATTAGACACAATGAATGTTGGCATTAAAAACAAATACTTGATCATTTAACAACTTTAAAGAATATATCTGATTAATATTTTCTTTCATTACTACTGTTGCAAATTTTTTTCCTACATATTTCTTGGCAATCTATTTTTCATTGTGGGATTGTGTATAGATGTTTCTTCTTATATCTTTGAATCCATTATAGATTTTTATGTGTAAGTTTGGGCCACATTTTCTATAAATTTTGCAAAAGAACAGGTGTGAGACCTCTGGCTTTATGACAGCACTTTGGGGTGTTCAAGAGTGTTCTCATTTATTTCTGGGCTCTTTATGAAAAAGTGACTTCCATAAATGCATGCTATATTTTGTTCTGAATAATAATCGGAGATTAGATTGGCATCTACTAAAATGATTGATTTTTCACAGATATAGGGTTAAATTGGGGTTTCAGTTTCCTTTTATTTCAGCTGAGTATTTTCAGTTTCTACCTATGATGTGCCAAAACCATGATCTCAATTTCTGAAATGAAAAATCAAGCTTTGAGAGGTATGACCAAGGTATCATCAGGTACCTGTCTTTAGAGATTTTACTTTTTCTATTGCATCAATTTCCTTATTCCTACAAATAGTAGTTCACATTATATGCTTTGACATTTCTGACAATTTAAATGTATGTTTTAACAGTATGACTTAACCTTTTATAAAAGCATCTTGCAAATTACTTTTAAATAACCATAGAAAAAAATTTTTAAAAAATATTCTCAGGTTTAAAGTTGCAGTAGAATAAGAAGGAAGAGTGGTTGGTTCAGACTGACTCTCAGAGGTTAAAATCATGCACTTTGAAACCTTACATTTAACTTTGTAATTAAAAACAGTTTCTTTATTCAGAAAATGATATTTTACTCAGAATAAGAAATAGTCTAACCAAAGTCTATAATATCTAATAAAATTTTCACTGGTTCCAATTTTACAAATTTATTTGAAACCTACATGAATTTATTCTTAAACTTAAAAAAAAAAGATATGAAATAAAGGAAACTTTTTTTTTTGATTAAGGAGACCTATCAACATGTTAATATTGACCTCATTGGCTTTAAGATATTTAAATTAAAAATAACAAAAAATAGCAAAACAAAAGAACTTTAGGAAGAAAATAAATTCCTGATTACAAAAACCCTTAGGCAGTAGAATGGGTGGTAGGCAGGGATTTGGATATATCTAGTTCTGGCAAACATTGCCCAATATCTAGAAAATTCAAGGTCAAATAAGGATGGCACAGGAGTCCTAAGTACCTGGTCAATTTTCTTAAGGTGCATGTCACCATCCATCCTCCAGAGCCTTGCTCCTTCTTCCTGCCTCTCCTTGAAGCTATGTCTGATTCTTTTGCAAGCCTTTGCTTTGCTCACCAATTGATGACCCTCGACAGGATTCTGTGGGTGGCTGGGAGCATCTGCTCTCTGGTGTTTCCATTTCCCAGACAATGTACCCGACAGAGAAGAGCACTGCAGGGGCTGAGCTCAAAATTGGAGCTGCCCCAGGTGTGGACTCATTACTCATAGGCCATTAGGGACCCAGGGAGGGCAGGAGAGCAGGTCTTACCTTGTCTCTCAGGAGGAAGCATCTTGTGACTGTTAGATCAGTCTCATTAGGTGGACTCCGCCAAGGGTGGGCCCCTTCTCCCTTTGACCCAGTCCTTCCCCCGATGCCAGGCCTATCACTCCAGCTGCCACTTTTCTAAGGAAGACATTTTTGGTGGGGAGGCAAGTGTAGGGAGATTCAAGTTAGCAGTATTGTTAACATGCAGATACGAAGATCGTCCTTCTCCCACCAGAGCTGCACACCAAACCCAAATGGGTACTAAATGCAATGATAAATCATCATCATCTTCTTTTTTAAAATAGCATTCACACTTGTTGTTTTAGCACAACGTGGCACCTATTTGGTAAGTGGCTTTCTGCTTTGGATCTATAAAATTCACCGCCAAACATGTGACTCCTCTATTCACAGCTCTCGTCTCGTCTCTTTGTGTGAAAGAAGGTGAAGGGTAGTGGGAAGTCAGTGGGTATTGAATGGCTGCCAGTGTGGTGAGAGCTGGGTGTATGTGTAGGGCTGCTGTGGTCCCTGGCCTCCCTTCCAGAGTCCAGTGCATCCAGTGCCACCTGCTCTCTCCTCTGCATGGAATCAGTGAAGCAGCTGGCGGGAGGGAATATCCATGAACATGGATTACCCCACTCCACCCCCAGACAAAGAGGCAGGAAATAAGGAGAGATAATGCAGCAGGAATAAGGAAAAGAGAAAGGGGAAAGGAAACAGACCTGCTGTCATTTGGGGGTGGACTGTGGTGGAGATACAAACAGCATCTCAGGGCTGCTGGCCTGGACATCTCCATTTGTTCTCTGCTTCTTTCCCGTTCTCCTCCATCTCCTCCTATTTCCTGCTACAAATGTGCTCCATGGGGGGCATAAGACAGAATTTCTTTTCTTGCTAGCCCCATCATCTCCCTTTATTTTTGTTTGCATTCCTGTTAACTTCTCTCTCTATATATATGCATATATATATTTATTTATTTATTTAAATTAATTAATCAACAAATAATTCATTAGTTATACTTTGCTTTCTATCTTCCCTTAGCATGTCTCCTGTTCTGATTCTGTGTGGCAGTAGCTTCCTGGTGTGAGATGGGTCAATTCCTCCACACCTTCCCCTAGTGAGGCTGCTAGGGAAGGCTAACATGGGTCTTGGGTTTAGTCAAGATGCTAATTTATTTCAATATGTTAAAGAATGTTAACGCATGCATGAGATATTTACATTAAAACTAGCAACAGGAGTTTAAGATAAATACATACTGAAGTATAGAAATGAGCAGGAATCAGCCAATTAGTACAGGGAAGGAAAATCTGAATGATTTTGGTGAAAATGGAAACTTCAACCACTATAAATATATAATCTTCACTGTCTCTGAGCAAAGTTATGCTCAGGCATCAGGGCTGATTGCTCAGCTTCATGTAAATAACATTTGCTTTTTGCCCACTGCAGTGTTTATAATGCGCTGAGCAGTACCAAAGATGGAAAATCTTGGCATAATTGCATTGTTCTACCCAAGAGCTTTCTGTTTTATACTTTTACAGGGTTCCCTAATGGTAATTTTTTACAGAATTTAAAAATTGTATCTGAATGTCTTTTTCTGTTGAAATCCAAAATGTTTGCTAATGAGGGAAAATAATAATTAAAAAGCACATTTAGGATTTAAAATCTGGGAGTGTTTCTTCAGAACTCCTCTCAGAAGTTGATGTGGCTGGGCTTTTAGGTTCTGGAAGGTGTGGAGGGATTCCTCTGTGAGCAGGGAAGCGTGCCTTTCATCATCAGCTCCTGCTGCAAAGGACCCTCCTGGAGTGCCGCCCCACGTCCTCTCCAGAAAGCCCACCAAAAATGTAACTTTAAAAGGAGAAATGCAAACTTGACCAAAGGGGAGACTATGGCAACCGGCTGGACAACAGGTGGGGGTGACACAAGCCGCTGATGTGTATTTAGACTAACCCAGCAGTCCTCCTCAGAGCAGCCATCTGCAGCACAGGTTTGACTCCAGGGCCGCCCCCTGCACCCTTGGCGGGCACTAGGCTGGCCCTGTGGGTGTGAGGACGGGCACCCAGGGGCTACACCCACCGGTGCTCCCTCTCTGTCGTTGGCTTGGCACCACGATGCTTCCTGGTGCAAATGGAAACACAGGGGGAAAGGGATCTTGGCGTGCTGGTTTCCTTCTTCATTCACTTGTTAAAATGTCATAGGTCGAATCACATTTTCTAAACAACAACGAGATCCAAGTGAAAGTCACATCAGTCGGATCTGTGGAGGCCGAGTATGGACTGAGTTACTGTGAGCGGTGACAGGATGACGAAGGTATCGGTAGTGGCAGAGATAAGACCGAAAAACAGGAAACGGCGTGATAACATCAACACTACAAAGCTTAAGTGACCTTAAGAACGTAACCTGCAGTCTCTGATTTAAGAAAATCTCACAAATTCCCTATGTGCATGAGGCATCATCTTTACATAAAAGCCACTTGGAGAACCCAAGGAACCCCAGAGTTCCCCACGGTTGGTTCCCTTGATGAAATCCTGGGGTCCTGCGGGAAGTCTTTGAAGTCACTTACAGAAGAAAATTTCTACTTCGGTTGGGGATGGTGTGTTTCTGGCACATCAAACTGAAACCCCAAGAGCACCTGGGATGGTCAGAAAGAACCAGACTGCAAGAGCTAGGAACTGAACCATCTCTAGGGACCAACCCTGCCGCCTTCTAGATGGCTATGGAGCAGTCCAGCCCCAGGGGGAAGACTCTGCAGAAGTCAGTAGCCAGCAAGGAGAGAAAGGGAACTTCCCTTCCATGCCGGGGCTCCTTTCATTCTACCTTACTTTTTCCTTTAAAAATATATCCAGCCCAGGAAGGGTGAAATTCAAACAGCAAGGATTAAGATAGGACCAACGTGTATTTTTAAAGGCAAATGATCCAGTTCCAAGGTTTTATATTGAAAGTATCAGATGAGGTTTCTAAGAACCAGTTGATGCACATATTTCCTAATGCTGATTACGTCAAATATAAATACTCATATCATCAATTGCCTGGTACTCTGGGCCGGGTTCTCCCTGGGTTGTAAATTATAGCCAGTTATGAGTCCCAGACGTAGGATTCCCGTGCCCGTTGGTGCCACTGGCACACCCAGCGGCCTAAGAGTTAGCAGGAAGCCCTCTGCCAGCCCACCCTGAGAGCATCTCACCTGGGGCAGGCCCAGTGCCCCTCTTTTTTCTCTAGCTCTCTACATTCAGCACCCTGCCCTGACACATTTCCCTACCTACTAAGAACAAGAACACACTCCTGTGACGACAGTGCACCTGCATGTCCCTCTCGCCCTCTCTTGACTCATAGAAGGAAGCTTTTGGAACAGGTTCTTCTTACCTTCTTTGGCTTTGAGACTCCTTCCAAGTAGAATTCCAAGCCAGCAGTGTAGACATGGACAGGCTCTGCTGATCAGCGGTGGCAGATCTGAGTTCCACCATACCACACGCCATGCAGCCTGGTGTCTAAACCTCAGCCAGTGCACCTGGCCACTGCCAGCCCTTGAGATTTTTGAGGTGGAATTCTTCATCAGCAGCAATAGTGTGACAACCCCCCCCCTCCCCGGCCAGGACTGACATTTAAAGTGAGATTTGTGTCTGTTTTTAAAATTAGTAGGACGACTCAACTCATCTATATAGCTGCGTCTATGATGTCCACGCACAAAGTTTAAATCAAGTTCTTTTTTAATTGCCTGCCAGGATAAATGCACAAGGCATTATCATGGGGATGGTCCTTTGATTTGTTTTGCTAAATTTTAAAGGTTATGAATAAAAGAAAAAAGTTCTGCATGAGAAATAGATATTTCTGTATACGTGTGTGTGTGTGTGTGTGTGTGTGTGTGTGTGTGTGTGTGTACAGTGTTGCTGGGCACGGAAACTAGAGCCTACCACATACAAGGCAAATGCTTTTCTGCTGAGCTATACTCCCAGCCCAGAAAATATATTCAAATGACAAAATCCTAACATGTATTCAGCACTGACCTACTTAGCTATATCATAGCACCGATAACGTGTAGTGAGCAAAAGCTGGTTCACCAGCGGTCTATGACATATATATAGACCTTTCAGGTTATATTACTGGTTACTACTGCTCTACTAGTCTTGGAAATGCCATTTACCTACTAATTACTTAGGTGGGGGATGGGGAGAGCTTGATCAATGGGTAGAAGTTGCATTAGGATGGGAGAGGTAGTTCTGGGGTGCTATTGCCAGTAGGGTGACTGTAGATAGCCATTATGTACTGAATTTCTAAAAAAAGCTAGAAAAAAATGTTTTGAATGTTTTCACCACAAAAATGCCATGTGGACAGGAGATAAAGATATATATAACCTGATATAAACATTGCACAATGTATACGTGTATCAAAACATCTTATGGCACCTCATTAATGTGTGCAATTTTTACAGATCAGTTGAAATACATTTAATTTTAAAAATTAAAAAAAATAATTACAGAATGTTACTTCCAGGTCAGATCTGTTCGCTTATTGGAAAATAATAATTATTAGAGCTTTCCTTTTCAACCCTTACTACATCAATATTTTGCAGCAGAAAGTATTTCTAGAAAATGGCCAACATACTTCACTCCTACTAGTAACTAAGGATAAAAAAAAATTGCAAATATGACTAAATTATGTCACTAGGTAACTGGAAGTAGGCACATTTGGGCAGGAAAAAAAATATATTTGCTGAGTGCACCCATTTTGGCACCTTTCCTCCCCTGCTGACCTGTTCATGAGAGGTGCAGTCTTTGTTTTGAGCTTAAGCATCTGCCCTGAGGTGCACGTGGGGGTGATATCCTGTTGGGAAAAGCTCATTTTGCGGAGTGCTGTGATGGCGTTCCTTGCAGTGTGGCCCGTGGGGTTCTCAGGGAGTTGACAGATGAAGATGGCTCATGAGAAGCAGCGGCTCTAATTAGCTTCGCCTTTGCTGATGTCATAGCTGGGGCTCCTGGTAGGACAGACATGGTTCCTTATACTTCCTTCTCATAAAAAAGAAAGGAGCGACATAGAGCCCACTCCAGGTTCTTCTGGACTTTAAGATTAGTGAAGCAACAAAGTCTAATTCTCACTGTGATTTTTAAATTATTTTTTGTGTGACTTAGGATTTTGGCAACATCCCCATAGATAAGGCTGAGCAGAATTTAGCCAAAGCTAAATTGACCTGCACGGACCATTACAGCAACTTGCCCCAGGGCGTCTCTGGCTTCAGTAGCGTTTGGAAGTCCTGTTCTTGCTGCTTTTGCAGTCAGTCTTAACATGTTGCAAGTCAGGCAGCTGGACGAAAGTTGGAATTCTGGGTCAGGTGGGCCACGGTTACATATGCAGCTCTAACCGCCAAGCCAAAGTGTGGATTGAACGGGAACTAATACGAAAAGACGTTAGTAGGCACGACATGTTTTTACAAGGTGTTTCACGTTGACTGGTTCATCCTCATAACGTCTGGAGTGAGGAACACAGAGAGTTGTCCCGTGGAGGCCCCAGGATACACTGGGGTTAGAACTCAGCCAGAGCGATTAGTCCACTAAGCCCGAGAAGGTGGAGGGGGAGTTCCTTGTACTGCACTTGGTTGACAGATGGCAAGTGATGCTTCCTTTGGGGGGGAACATGAATTTAAAGAGTTTTACACCCAATTAAGTTGTATCTTGGGGTCTTTGCATTTCAGTAAGATAAGCAGAAGGCTTCTGAGCCTGGGTTTCAGGATGCTCTTCAGATGGGAGAGCTCTCGGCTTCTTTTTATTTATCCAATTCTTCTAGTGTCCTCTAAGGATGAACTAGTGCCACTTCTTCCATGAAGTCTTTTCAGCTTATAAAAGTGGTGATGATTTGCTGCTGAGCACTTTATTTCTCATCTTTATAGCAACTCTGTTAACATTCCAAAGATAAAAAAAAAAAAGAGCTGGTTGGGGTGCTTTCTAATGAAAGACAGAGTCAGATTTCAGACCTATGAATGCTCTGGGATAATGCGCCTGTCTTCTGGAAAAAAGTCCCCACCTCCCACCAACCCTGGATTATGTGGTTAATCTACTGTTTGTGTCCATCTTCATCACTATTTGAATATTTTTATGTTACTGTTGCAGTTTGTCAATATTTCGATTTTTTTTAAAACAAGTTGTTTCTAGTGAAAACTTCCTGGTAGTTGGCATTATTTACAAAAGATAGGAATTTAAACACTGATGATACGACTTTACTATTTTAAAAAATGTGGGAAAGGGGCTTAGGTGTAGGGGCTACAACCGAGGTGGGCTTTGCGAGGTAGGAAGTGCCAGAGGCCGTCATCACACTTGGTCCTGTTCTGAACATTCCCAACGTGGTCTTTATGAAATCTTCACTCCAGGATCCCTGAGGGTCTGCACAACTGTGTAAAAGAGATGCACATAGAAAAAAAAAGTTTATTACATAAGTAAATAATTGGTTGCAAAAAACAAACCCTCCCGAGGAGACTGTGCTCATTCCTGATGGGGAAAGATCTTTCTCTCTGTAGCCGGCCAGCATGCAGCTCTGTGCAGCTTCATCTCCTGGTAGAGAAATTCCCAGATAAACAAACTTTAATAACAGTTCTATCTCCTCTGCTTTGACAGAAAATAGGATTTGGTGGCTGATGTGTAGCGTTGCTCTGCTGTTTCTATTGTGATTGTGCTGATGGTCTTTGTCTTCATCTGGGAACACAACTTACAGTGTTTGCTTCCAAGGGAACCACCCCTCTCTGAGGTGCTATTTTGGTAGGATGGTCTTTACCCTTACAAAGGTCAAAATGTTCTTTTTAATGAGACATCAGTGAAATGGCTGACTTTGAAAACCATAGAGGATTAGTACAAGGTTGACACGAGTCATTCGGCATTCAGTGTGTTGGGGTAACATGGAGCAGATGAGCAAGAAAGATAGATGGACAGTGACACTTACTGTCCACAGGAGAGGAAGGGACTCAATGCCTGGTCAGACAATGTGCGTCTGCAGCATAGGTAGCTCATTTGTTTCACCAGCCTCCAGGACACAGTTGAAAAACGTATGCCCAAATAATGCTGTCGCTCCATTATTTTTCATATACTCCACGTTACATAAGAGATGGTTCATTGCTCAGAGCTCTAAAAATCATAAAATCATACAACATCAGAGTTGGAAAGAATTTAGAAAAATTTTAGGTCAGCTGATTTTGTTTGGGATTGTTATTCTTGCCTTCTGTATAAGAATCATCTATGATGTTATGATTGTGATAAAATTCTAATAAAAGTTGACACAAGTGGCGTGTGTTCAGAGACGTGGATTCATTTTTTTCGTTCATTCATCCATCCATCCACCCATCTTCCATCCCACATACTAATGTCAAAAGATGGCTATGGGTCAGTTTCCATTGGTTTCCAAGGATGTCACAATGAATATGTGAAAGGCTTTGCCTTGGAAACCTTAGAACCGAGAGTTATAATGCCACCATTATAACATATAATTCTGATACTATGCAATTCTTGCTGAAAGACAGTGTTTATAAAACACCATGGAAACAGAGAAGGGGATCATTTCTTTTGATTGACGTAGCTGAGGAAAAGCGTTTTTGAAGAGGTGGCACTGAGCCAGGCACAGTGGCACATGCCTATAATCCCAGTAGGTCCAGAGGCTGAGGCAGGAGGATTGCAACTTCAAAGCCAACCTCAGCAACTTAGTAAGGCCCTATGCAAATTGCTGAGACCCTGTTTCAAAATAAAAAAGGCTGGGAATGTGGCTCAGTGGTTAGGCACCCCTGTATTCAATTCCTGGTATCCACAACAACAACAAAAAGAGGTGGTCCTGGAATTAGAACTTAAAAATGAGTAAGTTTTAAAAGGGAGAAAGGGGAAGGTATTACAGAAAAGAGGAAGAGGTAAAAATACATGGGAGTTAACAAAATAAATGACCTGATTGTGTTAGGAGGGAAACAGGAGGGTGGGATGGCAATTGTCATTTAACCTACGCTGGCTGGCTGGGCAAACCAGAGCACTGCTGAGTGCATATGGACATGCGTATCCCGTTTCTGCCTTCCAGTCCTGAGCCGGAAGCAGGACCCGCTGCTGGGTGGATGTTATGTAAACAGCCATGGCAGCCTTCACAATAAACTGATTTTCCCTGAGTGAGGTAAACAGGAACCCAACCCCGACACATTATCAAAAGCAAAGACAGCTGGCCATAATCACCCTCTATGGACGCCTAGCACTTTTGACGTTTTATTTTTAAGAAAAAGAATAAAGGATAAGAAGTGCCACTTCTCCCAAACAGACGCTCTTGAGGCTGAAGTGTGTTGCTTTGCCATCTTTCTTTACAGACCGTCAGAAGCCACATCTCCAGTGCACGTTTGCACTTCACTTTTCACAAATCCTACGGAGAGAGCCCCACTGTTCCTCTTGACGTTGAACTTCAAGTTGATGGTAAAGTCAAAAAATGAACCCAAAAGTAATTAGCCAAATGCAGACAGCCCAGCATAAAGCAGTTCCGACTGGTCAGCCTTGTTGCGGGGTGAAAAAACACCTTGCCTTTCAAGGACAAGTAGCAAATATAAAAATAGGAGAATAAAACCTCACATTTTTTTGAGACATACTAGCACACTTGGGAACCATTTACATCTTATTTTTGTGTTCATATTTTCTCTTTGAAAATATACTTGGCAGAATGCCTGCAGAATAGGACCTGGGTAGAATAATTACCACCATTTCTGTCCACCGTTCCGTAATCTAACTGAGCCACCCATTCTGATTAGACTCAATCCTCTGCCTGTAGGACTCAATCCTCTGCCTGTAGGACTTCTGCAAAGGTCAAGGCTTTGCCCAACAGGACTTTTGATTTAAACAAAGCCACAAGCTTATTTATGCATTGTTCCTTCCAACTTTCAAAAGCCCAGTGGTTCTCACCTTCTTTAGCACTGGATTGTCCCATTTCCCAGCAAGCATGGAAGGTTCCAGTAGGTAAGATGATTGTATGACACCACAAAAAACTCTTGCTCCAGAGTTTACCCCTGTTTTAGAATGACACCTTGAGAAATACGGTAAAAGTGGGTGGCTGGTAGAAATACACACTCGAGAGGCATGGAAGCCTTGTCCTGCCCACATGGCCCACAGCCCTGGCTGGACTAAATCACAGAAAAGTGTCGGGAGCCCCTCTGGAAAGACATGCCCTTAAGTCCTGAGCCAGAGATACGGAACAATTATTGCACCCGGCAATAACTTGGGCTTGACCTTCGTTCAGATAATGAGGCGTGGCTCCAGGACTCGGTGCCACCCAGTGGGGTTGAGTTACCCTCACCTGTTCCTTTGTAGTCCTACTCCTTTGCCCTTTTAGGGATATAATGTTCCATGGAACCTCTCCTTGTGTGTCCCCTATAAAAGAACAAAGAATTCCGGTGGCCTCTTGCTTTCCAAGGGCTCCTAAGGTCAGGGGGCCGTCCTGGATTTTGAAAAGGCACTTCTGTGTGTTTGTGTGCTTTCTTCGCCATTGTCTTAAGTTATTGAAATGTCAGATTTGTGAACCCAGCATAGGTCGCCAGCTAGGAAGAGGTGATAGAGAGGCATGGCTGTCACAGACCTCAGCATCCCAAGAGCTGCCCTAGATTTCAGTTTGCCTTCTTTCAATAGAAGAAACGTGTTTTCCTTTTGTTTCACCACCTGTTGACTGGATTGCTTACTCTTTAATCTTTCCTTTTCATTTTCTTTTGAAAAAAACTGTATGTGCCTTTACACCAGTTCCTTCAATACAGCCATCATCTGTTCCCAGACACGGCCAAGGCCAGGTTTCCAGGGCACGGGTGGAATGGGCCCGGAACCTTGTCTAATCTTGTACTTAACAGATGCTCACGGGCTCACTGAAGAAAGGGAGAGGACCCTCTGTTCTCGGCATTGATTCTCCCTTTGCCTTGCTCTCTCTGTACCTTTGTTTACATCATATGGTGCTTAAAGTCTGGTGCCTTTTGTTTATGGTAACCAGCAAATAGGCAATATCAGTGTTTGTCATTTTATTTTTGTCATTTATTTATTTATTTTGTCATATTTATTTACTTTTTTGAGATCAGGGTCTCATTATACTGCCCAGGCTGGTCTTGAACTCCTGGCCTCAAGTGGTCCTCCTTTCTCAGCTTCTGAGTTGCTGGGACCAGAGGTATGTACCCCTGTGTCTGGCTTACGTTATTGCTTGGTAAAGTTACTAGTGAACAACACGAAATTTGCTTGATCTAAGCTTTGAGTTTTTCTCAGGTCAAGTGGAGTTTAAGACAGGCATTTGTTACCATAGTAATGAACTGCCAACAACTCAGTGGGTAAGACCACCTCTTCCCCACACACATCCTCTTTTGTGCTTTGGATTCTCACGTAATTAGGCAGCGTTCACTTCTGCTAGTGGTCCCTTCTGCTCCGGCTGAACCCACTTGAAAACCTTGAACTGTACAGGTGGGTTTGCCAGATCAGAGTTGGCAGTGCCTCTCATGTAGAGCTCTCATTTTGAAAAGGGTTGATGTTTAAAGTCATTTACGCTGTCATAATTTAGTGTGTATCTAAACAAAAAGATTAGGAATTCTCAAAAGTGAGAAAGCCTGGCAGATAGACATAAAAAAGTCCTTCCGGAACTGACCACCCACGGAGCCGTGCTGGTGTTTCTGTGGCCTCTGCCTGGGGTGTGGGCCACGCTGCCCGCCAGTCAGGCCCATCTGTCACCACTGCTTTCTAAGTGTCTGTTGTCCACTGTCCCTCTCTCTTCTTGTCACCACAGCTAAGTTCATCTTCCCTGTTAACTTGCTGGTATTATCCTTTTCCAAAAGCTCCACCTTTCACTGTCTAGGGTGAATTCTTGCATAGGCTTGCTATGACGCTTCAAGCTGGAGGGAAACTCATGGAAGAGTTATCATAGGAGAGTCGTGTTCCGTTATTCCCGCACACATCTTGTCCAAGAGTCAGTGTTGCTGTCTGATTGCCCCAAAGTTTATTTGTTTTCCCTTAGTTGATCCATGAGTGACAAATCATTTCCCTTCTTTAATGGCACCTACCAATTTGCAGGATGCATCAAGCACATTCCTGAAGACTGAAGAGTTGAGGGAAAAACAGCTCATCAAGTCCTGAGTCCTCCAGAGAGGAGCCCAGAAGAGTAGAAAAATTCCAGGCAAAACACCCTTCAGAACAGAGAAGTTAAACCCTGGAGAGATGCGTCCCAGGGGTAACTATCTCTGCAAGTCACTGCAGCCTGGAGCTGAGCCTCCGCGGGCATCTGAAACCACTCAGGTAGCCAGCCCCCAGGCCTCACACACGGAAGGACGATTTGGTTACTCATTTGTGTTCCAGGGTATGGGGTAGAAGGCCAGGTTGAATCTCTGAAAACCACAGTGACCATTTCTTTTCTATCCATTAAGGCTCATAACTAATTATACACTATAGCACATTTGGGAACAAAAGTGACATTTGGCAGGGGGAAAATCCCGTGACCCTGAAAAACAGGAAGGAAACTAAAGGCACTTATGGAGGACACTGCTGGCTGTAAAAACCAGTGGCCATGGGTATTAAAGAGGACACAGCAGGGTCCCACATCAGAGTGGGTGTAGATGGGTGCTTTGTTGGACTTTGTTTAAAAAAAAAAAATCACACTAAGGGTGGACCGATGAAGAGATTGTTCTTCTGAGTACTTTTAATCTGAATATAATTGGGTCTTGATTCATCTTTCTAAAATTTAATAAACAAAGGCACCATAAGTATTTCACTTTGCAGTTATATACAATATAAAATAATAGTTCAAAATATTATTTGACTAAGTTATCAATGCTACCAGGTACATTATTATTACCAGTTTATTATTCAAAATACCTGCCCATACCTAATACTCAAATGAAATCAGAGGAATAGCCAACCTGTTCTGTGACACAGTGAAGACAGATTGTAACAGGAGCAATTTGCAATTTGCAATAAAACGTTTCCATTATGGTTCTGTGAAGACATTCAAATTGTACCTGGATGTGCCTTATTCACTAATGCAGTGTGGTGCTTGCTTCCTGGATTAAGGGGAGCACACTCTCAATTCTCCAACTCAGTGACCAAAATGTCAGTCTGCTGAGACGGAAGGAGAATCTAAGGAAATAAGCGAGTGGCAGCAATCCAGACCTTCCTGGCCTGTTTCAAAGAATCTCATTTATAGGCAGAGCTTTAATTGCAAGGAGGATTGACAAAATTCACCTTGGTTTTGCTGGCTTGGGAACTGAGTTTTGAAATAGAGTACCTAACAAATATAGCCAATGTTTTTAAATATTTTTTGTTGTTAAGGAAAAGGATTTTTTTCCTTAATCAGCATCTTGTGAAATCTTCGCAAAAGGTTACTCTGTAATGCTATCAGAATTTTAAAAGTCAAAGTATAAAAAATAAAATAATAAAGTAGTAGGGGAAAAAATCAAAAGGGCTGTTCCTGGGTCAATGGAGAAGCCCCTGGTACAGGCAGGTAGGTGTGACAAGCCAGGAGTTAAGAGGCCCAGGGAGGCACATTCCTAGGTGTGGGCAGCTTGCCTGTGGGCAGTGCCTCTGACATTGGCATCGTGGGTATCCCCCCTTGAAGACTCTGCTTCCTTGGGGCACCATGGTGACTGGCAGGGCTCCACAGGGCTGCAGATGTCTGTGCACTTGGCTTCCCTCAGTCCCACAGCTGGTGACCTGTAGGCCAGCTATAAATAAGCAGTTTGCATTTATCACATTGTACTACTCTAGGCAAGATGGAATGTTAATTGAAAGGATAGGCTTTTAAATGTAAAATTCTGTCTCTTATTGTATCAGAGTAAGAGGTGAAGAGTGGAAGATAATTTTGAATTTCTACCTTTTTATCCTAAAGGATATTAAAATCTTTGTTCTTGATAGTTCAAAATGTTTTCTGCCCTGGGTCTACTAGGCAGTCACCCATTAAGACTTCTTTGAAATCTCAAAGACTGAAACTGCAACTTTTAATTAAGCTTCAACCAGGGTTACTGTTAAAAAGGAAAAAAAAATCCACAAACCAGTTACAATTTAAAAATGCTATTTATTATTGGTTTGTTACCTCTACTTATCCTCTCACCAAAAAGATATTTGTGGCATGTTAAACATTACCTTATATCTAAAAGGGAGCAATTAAAACTCAAAGAGAACAAAGTCAGTTAAACTAATGAAGTAATGAAATAATGAATCATGCTTTAATAAAATGCAATAATAATTTAGCTTTAAGCTTCTACAAATAAGTTTTAGGAAGGATTAGATTGGATTAGATGAGATGAGAGTTGATCCTTGATGTCAGATGAAAGAAAAAAAGCCCGTGACAATGTCGTGAAACACATTCTTAATTGACTTAATTCTATAAAGCATGCTTCATATGTGGATCCCAATGGAAAGACCATCTGCTGGGCAATTTTGACCACCATATGCAGGAGAATTTCCTGTCTGGGTCAAATTCCATTATTAGCCATCCCTCAGAGCACCACGCTTCTCTCCTTCAAAGTATCTACTGAAGTGTAATTGGTGTGTGCTTATTATTAGCATTTTGAACTAAATGTGAGCCCTAGGAGAGTAAAGACTAAATCTACCTTTGTTCAGTGTTGGATTTCGGATACAAAGGTGGCACGAGAAAGTGCTCAGGAAAGATTTGTGGAAAGAGACTTCTTCTAAGAAGTGCATTTTTATTTATTTATTTATTTTTTTACCATTCCCTCAAGTCCTGGGACATTGCGTTAAGTTTTACCCTGTGTGGGGGATTTTGTGTAGGAGAATGAAGACAATATAGTTTTGTTGTTTGGGTCTTTGATGGTATGGTTATTCAGGAAAATGGCTTAGAAAGTCTATAGGAATGTTCAAATCAAAGCTAGTCATTTCAAATATTGATTGATAAATTCTGGCAACTTCTGGCCAGAAAATTTGCTGTTAAATTTTCTGAAAACAAAATGTTTGAACTGTTAATTCTTTGGAGAAATATCTACTCCAAGATTAAGTGGAACAGGACCCATTCTTCTGTGGGCACTTAGAGGTCTGGGTTGTACACTGGCCTGGGTAGAGAGCTATGTTGTTTTCCCTGGGACACAGTGGACACAGTAGACACAGGGGGCCAGCAAGATCTGAGTTCAAGTCCCAGACCTGCCACTTGATATCTGTGTGAAATTGGGCAAATAACCTTGCTTAAGCCACGGGTTCATTCATTGTGAAATGAAGCAAAGACATTAGCTACTTCTCAGAACTGTTGCAGAGGTGACAGAGGATGACAAATGTCCAACACACAGTGGGGGATAGGTAGAGTTTTTAAATGGATCCTTTCTGGTAGACCATGTAGTCCACAGAGCTGAACAAAGCTGTTCAACTGCCCTAGAGATACACCTGATTCCTGGGGGCACACGGAACCAAGAAGACTTTGGGGGCAGTAACATATTAGTGATGTTCCAGAAGCTTCCATAATACCTTCTAGAGTTCAGTTGCTACTTTCTAAATTGGGAGTAAATGAATAAAACAACAAATTTGGATCTGAAATTCCTCGAACATGTTTAACTGTGGCTGGAATAAATAAAACCCTGTGGCTGATGAATACTGGAGTTATTTCAGCTTTCACATTACCTTTTCCCAGTATGCGGACTCACCTCATGGAATCTGGACTTCCGAATACCCTGGATGATTAGTGAATTTGCCATTACATTCCAATGTGCCCCAAACATGTCCCATCCCTTTCTTGTCTTTGTTCAGCACATCTTAAAACACTTCTCTGATTGCTTAGGCTTTAGGTAATGCATCATAAGATTTATTTGCCCACAAATTTAAGTGTTTAATGGAAACAAAAATATTAGTTATAATCATCACATATTTTTCAGTAAATCTCTGTATTCCTGGAAGCTAGCAGGCAAGCACTGAACTTGGTGAGTCAATGAGCAAGAACCTTCTGCTTAATATCACTCTGAATGAATCTGAACTTTCTTACCACCTAGGTGTTCCTACCTTGCATATTTGCTGTAGTCCCTAAAACTGAGATATTCAAAATTTCCTTTGTAAGAAGTCTATGTTTCAGTGAGAGGTAAGCAATTCTCTTTTTGTTCAGGAAACAAATTTATATTTTAATAATCTAGACTCTCCCATATGCTCCAGTTACAAATTGTACATACAATTTATCATCATGACAGGAGGATGCCAGGTCAGAGTCACTGGGCAGGAACGGCATACGGCGTCCACTGTCTTCTGAAAAGACATCAGGTCCTTTGTCACTCAGAGCAGGTCACTTTGTTAGCCTGAAGAGCTATCTAGTGTCAGGGAAAGAAGGGGCACATACTCCCAGTAGAGCTCAGAAGTAGCCTGAGTATTTTAGAAACCAAAAAAAATAGCACACTTATACCAGCATATCCTTCCTGAATCTTCAAGCAATTATCCTAATTATCTAAAAGCAGTATAAACAAAATAGCTCAACTTTAAGAAATAAAAGGTTTTATATAGAAGGCATTTGAAGATAAAATGGGTGTCTATACCTCTGTTTCAAAATGCTTGAAAAGAAACATGGATTGAGGAAAATAGAAAGTTTGGATTCTAGACATGGCACACTTCAAATGGGGGTGGTGGGAATTGCAGAGCAATGGTAGGGGGAACAGTAGGGGGGAATGGTAGACCACAAGTGGACCAGTCTGTGACTGTCTCTTTAAGAGGAGCATGCCAGAGTCAACAATGGAAAACAGGTCTTCTCAGAGGGCCCTGGGGGGCCTGCTGTGCTTGCAGCTGCATGTTACTATTTGCTGATTAATTCTGATAAAATGGAGGATGTGTTATGCTTCTAATTGAAAAAAGAAAACACTATTTTGCTGAAACGTTTTAGAAGACTGTGAACACCACTGCAGAGACAGCAGAGTCTGCTGCAGGTGGTAGAGGCTCCTTTGAGAGCTGAATCCTCCCAGCCAAGGCCTCCTGCAGGCAGGGTGTCTCCAGGGCAAGGTGTCTCTGGGCTCAGCCACTTGGTGGCAGGGTGAGGGGAACTCCAGTGAAGAGTGCTGGTGGCATGGAGCGGTCAGGGGGCGGAGCAGGCCTGTGCCCACCGGGCCCTGGGGAGGGCAGAACCTCAGTCCTGGAGGGTCTCAGCCTCCTGGACTCCAGCACAAAGGGACAGTGGGGCTGGGCGAAGCTTAGATCCAACACCAGGATTGAAGGGTTTCAATTTCTACTTGAATTCCATCACAGAGTTTACTAAACACACTCTTGAGAAATAAGTTGACCCTTAAGTACTGCAGAAAGGAGGACGGTCACGTCCTAGGTGCGTGTCCTCGTGAACAGGTGTTCTGCCTTCACTCCTATGTTACCGGGAAGAGGTGGCTCCTCATAGAGATGACTAAGGGGGTGCTAGGGATCGTGAGCCCGCCCTGTCAACCTGGGGAGTGTGAACCTGCTGCTGTAGAGATCACCCACTCTGGAAACGCCATACACTGTTGTTTTAAAATCCAGTTTCTGAAAAGTGAGGAGTGAGGACAAGATGGAACCTGACCACTCTGCCCCCACACAGCCTCCCAACACAATAGGGAGACCAGAGCAAGGAGACGCCATCTGGGCCAGGCTTCCAAACGGGTCTCCATGATATCTAACAATGTCTCAGGACACTCGCTCCCACCAGTGCCTCCTCTTGCTCTCTGTCAAATGAGACCTAGTGTCCCAGAGGGGAGCAGCAGGTGTGTAGCCGCTCCACCTGGGTGTGCGTCAGAGCTCTGCCTGTGGAGGCCACCCCTTGGCCTCCGTGCCTGAACCTCCTCCTGACCGTGCCTCCCTCCCAGGGGTTTTTGTGGATTCACTAAATGAGAGTGGGACAAGTGGGTGGGACAGTGCGATGGGGCAGCATGAATGTTGGCCTGGGGTCTGTCACTGGCCTGCATACCCTGGAAGAGACTCACTGAGGAGACCCTGAGCCCCGGAGTAGGTGTCTGAGTCACACTAGCCTTGTGAGGATGGAAACCCAAGCCTCAGGACTGCCTCGGGTCCTCCCCACTCTCACTACCTTGAGGTTTAACATTCATTACTAACACAAAGAGCAGAACTTCATTTTTAAGGAGGTTTTTAAAAAATTGTTGCTCCAGGACATTCCTTTAAGCCAGATTGTATCTTTTATTTTCAACTGCAGGCTTATATTAAGTGACATGAATGAATGGCATTACCACATTTTTGGATAATCAGACCTAGCATCTGTGTTATTAAAGGTGATAGGACACCATGACCATTATCTTGGTGATATCTCGCTGTCTTGGTGAAGTTAGAGGAAACCTTATCTGATGCTCATAGACCTAAATGGTGACATCTCCTTACTAACTTTTAAGAAATTCTATTTATGCCATATGGTTTGAAAACTTGAGAAAACAGAAATATTAAATAATAGCATTTTAAAAGAAGATGGTTCATTTTTTAGATTTCAGTATCACACAATTTGATTTTTCATCACAGAAGAATTTTGAACTAGTAGAAATGGCATAATACTCTTAAGTCTCTCATTACAGTGAGTTCGAGTCCTAGAAGTCTAAGATAAAGAATTCATACTGTGTCTGCTTTTTCTTGATGGTAGACTCTTCACCAGCTGTTTGCAATTAACAGGTGTCCTGCATTCTCTCCAATATTTCTGTGATATTTTTATTAGTATCTACAAAAATCTTTTACGTTTCCTGTTGTATCAAAATGAGTAAAACACTTTCAGGTTATTTGTCACAAACAACTATTTCATTGTGTCATATTTTCTCTTAAATACTTTTCTCATGTTTTTCTACAAAATAATTAAAATATAGGTTTAATATGTTCTTTCCAGACACCTGCAATTCTGCATGGAAAATATCTGTTTGTTTCTTTCTAGATCAGTATACCTCCCCTCCCACATTCAGCTGGGATAAAAAAAAGAATTGGTAATAAATCTACCCATTTCTAATAACCTTCTCTGCAATTCCTCTGCTGAATGATATTATTTCTTCTGCCAAGGAGAAAAACCAACTGAATAAGTCAAGGTAGGACTGTGAACATGAGCGGGCATTTCCCACGGGGCTGTTGTGTTCCAGTTTGTCCCCAGAACCCAGACTGGTGGGAAATTGGAAATTAGATTTATGAGGAATCGAGGCTGATTCTTGACTTTTCTCATTTTACAGCCCACTGTTTTCACAAGAGTATCTGTTTCTCCCGGGCAAAGCAGACAATCTGGAGTGAGTTGCTAAAGACGGTGGCAAGTCCTAGTTTGGTGGGTTTCACAACCTGAGATAAAGCGCAGGGGTTCATCAGCCTGTGGCTGAGGCTGAGCTGCTCCAGCTGTGGCGCAGAGGGAGGCTGCTGCAAGAGCTTTGAGAAGCTGGGGTGGGGGGAGCCATGGGGCAAAAGTGCAGGACACTGGAGGGGCAGGAAAAGCAGCAACTGGGTCTCAATACAGCGCCCCCCCCCACCTGCCACCCCATTGGTGGCTTCTAGGTACAAGCCGGAAGGACCATAACAGAATGACTGTGTTTCTTAACCCAGGGAAGGAAACCCAACACTCTGTGCTTTCACCCTGTGAACAGGCTTCATTCTATTCCCGCAGAAACAAGCTGACATTTCAGGGTAGGCAAGATGGCTGTTCTGGTGGCAGAAATGTTGAGAATATCCCTAACAGAATGTAACTCTTAATCAGGGGTGTTTATTCACACCAGGGGCCACGGCAGGTCACACTGGTTGCCTGGTGCCACTTGGTCTGCCCTGCCGCCATCCTGGACAGGAAGTCCTTAAGATTAAAGATTATATTTTTATGGTCTCATGCCTGCCTACTCCAAGCTATTAACTGAAGAGAAACATAACTAGGGGTCGGTTCGTAGTGAGGATATTAACAATCATTTGTATGTGTGTCACAAGGAAAAATAGGAGGAAGTCAAGGTAGGGAGAAAGAAGGAAGAATCCAGTTGAGTCAGTGTCTGGGGTGTTGGAAATAAATGTCTTTGTGTGCTGAAGCAGAATTTTCTCGTTGGACAGCAGTGTTGCATGTATGATTCGAACAAACTCTAGAGAAGCCCAGTAAAGCAGTTCATCCTCCCTGTTGCAGCTGGCTCTCACCAAGCACTCCTTTTCCAAAACAATGTCTTGGCAAATGGAAACCAGCAAATACTTGCAAAAGGTAGGACTGCGAGCAGTGGCGTGAGTGCAGGAGGGAGCTTCTTCCCCAGCCTGCCTGCGTGCCGCAGCTTCCTCTGCCCTGGCGAAGATGGAACACATCCTGAAAACCTAGTCTCCCATAGGAGCTTGGTGGATGGCTTACGGTTTCGCCTTTCCTAAACATGCCACTTGGGTTTACATTTTTACATTTAATATTTGTCAAGGTAAGGTGACAGGTGCTGCGTATGACTAAATGACATTAGGAAAAAGTCCTTCAACTTTTCAGAGAGAACCCCTGTTAATACGATAGGGAATTCTTATTTTTCCTATGCATGTTGATAATGACTTTAAGACTCATATCTCTGAGGGTAAATTTTGAGAGATTTTTGGAATTTTGAATGTGTGTGTGCATATTGAATACACATATCCACATCAGAATGGGCACCAACACTAACTTTGTGAAGAAAGTTTTAAGACATTTGATTCCTTCTAATTCTCTGTCAAACTTCAATGAGTTACAAAGATCTTCAAATAATCCTTAATATGGAAAGGAATTTAGTTAATCTAATAAGCTAATTAAACAATTCCTGTATTTTCAATGAAGCAACTGCTTATGAACATAAAACAGTAATTACGTACATTAACTTAGTGTTCATTTCAGAGGATGAAAAGTTTGGCATTAGTAAAAGAAATCCTTTCTAAAACAACTAGAATGGCAGATTCAGGTTCTGGGAAGCAGAAAAACTATAGATTTTAAAAATAACATTTGATTTAAAAGCAGGTATGTGTTCATTTTGGAATAAAGAAGAGGGCAAAGAAGAAAATAACAGTTATCCATAATCTCTTCTCCCAGTAATAAGTGCAAACAATTAGGTGCGCCAACTTGAAGATCCTTCTCAGTGTACTCATACATTTTCAAGTACCTCTATGTTAATCTGCCAATGTCAGTAGTTTTCAAAATGGGATTTTTTGGTAATATTTTTTATATCCTTTAACAGGTACATTTTATTTAATCAGCTTCCTGTTAGCCCATTTAGTTTATGTGTGTGTGTGTATAATACTTTAAATGGGAAGTTAGCTTAATGCTAACTTTTTGGGATCGTGAAAATGTAGTTGTATTTGAGAGGCAATTGAATATTGGGGACAAAACATTTTTAGATCTCCTGTTCCTTTCAGCCTGTCCTCCCAATACTTCATTATGGATTCCTCCATCTAAACCCCTCTTACTACACTCTTCTATTAGTTAACTTTGAATGACTGAATTTATCTTGGATTTTGCACTTTGAACAAAATTCTGAACCAGTGTCTTGGATGTGACTATTTGGGTCATGTGGACTTTTCAGAACGTGGGGATTAACTTCATCCATTTTGGGTGCATAGCAGTAATACTGAAACTCTGAAACAGATCATCCTGTGTAAATTTCCTCGGACACCCAGTTGGTAGAAACCCATGTTGCCTGTGTCTGACAGAGCGAGGGGTGCTTGCTTCCCTGGTAGTTTCTTCCTTTTAGTGCGGCTATAGATTTTTTTCATCAACAGGAGGTGGACACCCTCGGCCAGGGTCTGAGCAGTTTGGGCTGGTGGGGACTGAGGCAACAAGGTGGGGTGGCTGAGCTTGCCCCTGGGATGTGCTCTGCAGGGGGCTGCAGTCTCTTGCTGCCATAGGAAGCTTTGTCTTCACCCTTTCAAGGACAGGACGGTTCTCCCGGATCCTGCCTATAGCCGGTGACATGTGAAATAGGCTCCACAGTGTGCTGAACGTCCTGCGGTGTTTTTAGCCTCATCCGTAACAATTTCTGCTCTTGGCCCCTGCATCAGCTGAGACCAGCAGAGGATCGACCCAGCACAATCATTCTCCTATGTATGCTCTCTGCTTTTTTTATATCACATTTTTTTTGAAAGGAAGAAAATAAGCGGTCACTACCTTCCACAGCTTCCCCATATTTTTTTCCTCTTCAAAGCTACAGTCATTAATAAACAAGTAACACAGCACAGGTAAAAAAAAAACTAGGTGGCCAACAACTAGTCCTTATGTGAAATCTGGGGGTGCACCGAATGGATCCCACGGGGATCAACATGGACATGTGTATCCTCACCAGAAGACTGCGCATCTACACCCCAAATCAGAGGAAAAAAAGGGCCCCATGATAAAAGGCATGTGGAACTTTGTTAATCTGAATGCAGTAAATTAAAGAAAATAAATCAGCACAATCGCAGAGTGAAGAAAAAAAAAAAACTCAAACAAAAAATACCCTAGCTAATTAAAATCGTCGTGCTCCCCCGACACAGCAGCTTTGATTGACACTTCATAGTTAAGCTCATCCATTTGTTTTTCAGGCCAAAGTTCCCACAGCATAAAAATAGCACAATAGCCCCTGCTTGGCAGCTTGTGGACAAATGCAAGGAGCATGGAGAAGCTGATGGATCCATTGAGGAAGCAGCTGCTGAAGCTTCACTTCTGACCCGCAGGCACTCTCTGGGGTGGCCCGGCTCCAAGCCTCTCAGTCGCCCTCCAAGCTGCTCGCTATTCACCGGGCAGGAGCAGGGCATCCTTGGTCTTCGAGGCTTCAAGAAGCAGAGGCCGAGATTGCCTTCAGACTCAGAACTAGATGAGCTTTGCGTGGTGGCTGGCGGCGTGCAGGATGGTGGTCCGTCCAGGGGAGACTTTTATTGCTGGTAATCCCTTTAGCTCTCCAACACCAATTGATCGTCTTTACTTCTAGCTATTGTCAACACAGATGGCGCCGGGGCTTGGAATGCAGAGGCACAAATCCTGCTTGTGTTGGTTCAGTTTGTACTTTTGTACTAAGAGATTTATCTGTGAATGCTAGTGGGAAAAAAAGCCTGTTAAAACTACTATGGCACCTACACAGACTCAGAAATGGGCTAATGAGAATATGATTAAGTGAATTAAATGTATATATTCACACACACACACACAAATGTGAATATCAATATGTATATGGTCTATCCATGAAAGAAAAGTTTTAAAATTAGGCTTGTTATGCAATGAAGTACTCACCTCTTTATTGTAATAGTTACATTGCTAACAGAATTTCAAATTGTTTTCTTATTTTAAAACACGCATGGGTCTAAGATTGTGACATGGTCTTTGAGAGCAGTGTTAATGAGCTTCCTACTGGCAAGACTCACAGAATGGCTCGGTGACAGTTCCAGATTCTCAGGCGTGAAGACTTGTGTGGGTCCTTCACCTGGAGGTGGTGCCAATGACTGTGACGCAGGGACTGTCGCCACACTCAGAGAAGCCCTGCAGAGGTTTCTCAGCTCAGCCGCCTGAGCCCCAAGACATGGTCTCCTGGTCCCTTCTTCCCTGGAGCTCTAACTTGCAGGTCCATCCCTGCTGCCTGGACCTGCTTCCCCGACTTCTCTCTCTGCCAGCTCTTCTTCTGGGACTCACTCCAGGTCACTCTGCCCCCACTGACCCTCAGGCTCCGTTCTTCCTGCCATTTCAGGAGGCTCCTTCCTTTGTGTAGGTCTCCGCCAAACACTGAGAGCCCATGGCTGTTCCTTTTCTGTCATTCATTCTCTGAGCTGCCTGGTGACAGTGGCTCTTCCTGTCATCTCTGCTGTGCCCAAAGCCTCACTTTGAATCTGGTAGTGGCAGGTGTTCCATAAAAGTGTGTTGAATGAAAGATTATTAGTGGGGTTTTACCAAAGGACAGAACCTACATTGCAAGAAACGAACCCTATTGTAGAACAAGTCTTGGCAGTGTGGGTGACCTGCTCAAGTTTCCCTCTCAGGCCGCCCCTTCCTGAGTTTTTGCTCCCCAGGTGTGAGCACCCGGCCTGTTGAGGGTTCTTGGCCAGTGCTTCTCAGTGCGTTAGATTCCCAGAGTGGCCGAGATTTGTTGGAGTATAAACCTTCACCATGGAAAATAGCAGAAATGTATTCTTTTGGGCAGGAGTACAAAAGCAGGTGCGGGTAGTGCCATGTTCCCGGGATGGCTAGGAGCCTCGCCTTCTTTGTCCCTGGCAGGCTCGGTGAATTCTGTCTTTCCTCATGGCTGCATTACTTCCATCTGTGCATGGCCTTGTCTTCTCTGCCTGTGTCTCCTCCATGTGTCTTTTATGAGGACACTGTTACTGGGGGCAGGGCCCACTTGGAAGGTACTGGATAATGTCTCCACGAGAGTCTTAATTCATTTGTCTGCAGGACCTGGGTCTTGGTTTTTCCTGGTACCTCCTGCAGGTGAGCAGAGACTGTTGGAGGCAAGCTGAGAGGAGACTCCAGCAGGTGAGGGGATGGTTAATGGAGCAGCCCATGATTCTAGTCTAGCTCACATGCAGGTACAATGTGGGAGGCAGTGAACTTGTTTTATCCTCCTTTGCTCTCAAGAGAGCATTGTCTGTGAAAAAAAAAGTATATATATATATATATTTCAAATGAAACGTCTCTCAACATAAAATGATATGTGTTTTTGGGAAGCGAGAAAGTTTGCTTTTTAATATATATACATATATATGTGTGTATATATAAAATTATATATATTGTATATAATATAAATATAATATATTTTTACTATATATAATTATATATATAATATTGTATAGACATTATATGGAGGCAAGCAAGTTTGGTTTTTACTCTCTCTATATATATAATATATATTATAATTATATATAATATATATTATGTATATAATATAAATATAACATATTTTTACTATATATAATTATATTATATATAATATGTTTTTACTATATATGTAATTATGTATATATAATTCTAGTGTAGTCCAAGCTCCTGATTTTCTCCTAATCCATATTCAGTAGAAGGAAAGCTATGAAACTATTTATTCTAAAATAATGTATTTGCTATATAACATTCTTACATATTTTGTTTACTTCTCTGATCTCTTATTGAAGAATCACTGTGTTAGCGTCATCACTGTGACAAAATACCTGAGAAAAATCAACTAAAGGAGGAACGATTCATTTTGACTCAGTTTCAGTTCATCATTTGGTTGGCTCCATTACTATGGGCCTGTGGTGAGCCAGAGCATCATGGCAGAAGGGCATGGTGGAGCAGAAGTGCTCACCTCACAGAAGTCAGGAAGAGCAGGGAGAGGAAGGAAGAACTAGGAATAGGACCCTGCCCTGCCCCTGAAATCTTCACCATCTGAACAGATGCACCATCACTGCTGGACAGCCACAGCCATGTCTGTCTGAATTTTCAGGATCAGCTATGAACATTTTAAAAGTGTATGCTTTGCCCCTGAAGGGATTTCCTCAAATGAAACATCTCTCAACGAAAAATGATTTGTGTTTTTAGGGAAGCGGGCATCATTACCCAGGTACGGCACAGCAGATTAGAAATAATAGGAAGCTAAATTTGCACAATGCTATCCATTTATACACAGCCTCTAAGTTCAGCCTGGCCACTTACCGAGGATCAATTACGCAACTGGCTGAGAGTTAATTACTCCTGTGGCTCTGATTTACATGGCGAAGGCTGAGATTTACAAGAGAATATGCTAGAGTAACGCAATCAACAGAGCTTCAGCTGCTCCTTCTCCCTAATCGATGGAGTATTTATTACACTTTGCTCATGTGTGCACATGTGTGTGTGCATGCGCACACACACCATCACTGAGCCCTAAGAGGAACATGGCAATTCTGCTTGGGAAGGCGGAAGACTCAGCGCTTGTGGGGAAGGTGTGATGGAGGAATTCAAAGAAGGGCGAGACAGAGGTGGCCTGGAGTCCTCAAGGAGACCTCTTGGGGAACGCGAAGGTGAGTTCGTCCTGGAGAATGAATAGGATTCGTGTGCACGTGGAAGCAGCAGAGAGGCAGAGCAGGGGCAGGCAGGTGCGGGACGCTGAGGACTTGGGGGCTTGTCGTTCCTTCAGGGAAGGATGAGACCAACTCCAGGCGGGAAGGTTGGTGTGGTCTGTGCTGAGCAAGATTGGGCTTATCAATTTGGGGCCGAACTCTAATGCTCCTGTGGTTCTTTGATGTTGGATGAGGAGTCTGAACTTGATTTTAGGAACACAGAACTAGTTAAATACAGAATTAAGGAATGGCTTGGTAAAGTGACCTTTTACCAAGGTCACTTTGGGTATGTATTTTCTGGGTCACTCACATATCACGAACTTTAGGCAAAGTGGGGTTGGGATACCTATAGTTCTGTTCCTGACACTGAAGACTATATTATTTTGATTCACGTACCTTAATTATATTCCTTAGCCCAGATGATCTAGTAAGCTGGTTTATTTAAAGTTTATTTAAAAATTCCTTTGCTTTTATGTTTGTTTCTAGTAAATTAACAGTGTATGGTAATCAGAACTTCAGTACCATATGGAGGAATTCAGGCTCTGATGCTGCTCTTAGCTTCTTGGGTTCCATTCCTTTGGGTGTGGACCCGCCCCAGGCTGGGTCTCACCCTGGTAGTGGACAAGGGCCTGGCTGGCAGAGTGTTAGCTGAGGAACAGGGAGAGGGTGGAGAGCAAGAACAGTGGTTTCCATTTAGAATTGTCTGGCGCCAGGAACTTTACACTCGTTTTCTTGTTCAGCTCCTATAATTAAGGTAAAGTGCAATTGTTCTCCAGTTTAACAAGCGAGAAAAACCAAGACGAAGCATGTTGCCTGGGCTTATGTAGCTCAAAAAGTCTGGGTTTCCCATTTTCTGCCTTGGCCTGGACTTTGCCCCGAGTCTAAATTATGCTCAGAGATGAGTGACACCAAGTCTGAAAAGGCTGAATTTAGAGATAGCAACATGGGACTCAGGGCTCCATCTCAGGTTTGACTCCAATGCCATGGAATGTGGCACAGAACTAGACTTCTGGACTTGGGAGCCTTTGTATAGGTCACTGTGTCTCCCCCCACAGCCTGGCAGCGGGTGGCCAGGGAGTCTGGAAGGCCAGGGACCACCACCTCACCTCCTTAGTGCGGCATTCTTCCTGGACAGGTGTAATTTTTGAGATGTAGAATCATAACTTTTTAAATCTGGGACAAACTTGCTTTAAAAAAATACTCCATTCATTAGGGAGAGAACAATGGCACATGGAGGAATAAGTGGTACCAGAGGGCTGATGGAAGGTGGCGGCTGTCTGTCCCTGCAGGATCAGGCCTAAGGCTGCAGACTAAAGCTGCCACATTCCTGCTCAGCTCTTCCATCTGGCTACCTCCTCTCCTGTCCCTTATGAAGGCTTAGGGGTGTGTGTGAGTATGAGCGTGTGTGTGCCTTGGAGCATGAGTCTATGACAGGTGAGTGTCAGAGTATTAATGTAAGGTTATATGTGTGAGGACACTTCTGGAACTGTCAATCAGTACAACCACAACGGACCCCACTCTGGAGGTTCCTTCAAAGACTAGGCATGGAGCCACCATGACCCAGCTGTAGCACTCCTCCGTATTTCTCCGGAAGAATCAAGGTCGTCTCACTACAGTGATACGTGCACACCTGTGTTTACAGCAGCACCATTCACAATACCAGCCTAGGTGTCCATCAATGAATGAATGGACAAAGAAAACATGGTAAATATACACAATGGAGTTTTATTCAGCCACAAAAAATGAAATTTTGCGATTTGCAGGAAAATGGGTGAAACTAGAGACCATCATGTTAAGCAGAATAAGTCAATCTCAGAAAGTTAAGGGCTGTATGTTTTCTCTCCTCTGAGGAAGCTAGCAAGGGGGAAGGAAAAGAAAGGTAGGCAGGGGGATTTGGTGACTGGGGAATCTGTAGAGTTGAGGAAAGGGACTGGGAGAAGGAGGACTGGAGGGATAGGGAAATACTGGGGAATGATATTAGCCAAATTACATTGTTTTATTGTGTGTTGTGTGCATGTGTGAGTGTGTACAGCAAATGCCATCAATATGCACAACTAGAATGCACCAATAGAAATGTGGGGGGAAACACCCATGAACCACAACCAAGATGACATGTGTGAGAGTACATGTATGAGAGATAATGTGTGTTTATGTTTTGTGTGTGTGCAGGTGTGTATGTGTTCAGTGTGAGTGTGTAAATATGAGTGGGTAATGTAAATGTGTATGTGAGTGTGTTTGAGAGTATGTGTGCAAGTTAGAATGTGAGCATGCATATGAGTGTGAGTGTGGGCATGAATATGTCAGTGTGTCTGTGTATGCATGTATGAGTGTGTGAAACAATGTTCGTGGGTATGTGTGTGAGCATATGAGGGTGTGTAGAGTATATGTTTGTGAGTATGTATAAACGTGAGTGTGTGTAAGTATTAGTGTGTAGGAGTATGTCAGTTTGTGTGTCTGTGCTTATGTTTGAGTGTACATGTGTAAGTATATGCATGAGTGTGTGTGAGCATGACTATGTGATTGTATCTGAGAATGTACATCATATGTATGTTAATGTTTCTGAGTATGCAAGTATGAGTGTATACAAGTGTGAATATGCAACTGTGTGTGAATGCAAGTGTGTGTATGTGAATGTGTGTGAGTGTGAGTGTGTGGGATGTGAGGCAGTGTCTGAGTTTGTACTGTGTGAAATTTTTAGTACATGTGTGAGAGTGTGAAAGAAGGTTGTGTTGTGTGCAACATTCTAATAAAGGAATGTGTTAGTCTGTGATTGTATCTGTGTGGATATTTGTGCAAATTTAAGTGTGAAAGCATGAGGAAGTGTATTGTGAGTGTGGGAGTTTGTATAAATGCCAGTTGGTCTTTGTGTGTGATATTGTGTGTGGAATGTGTGCATTGTTTGTATCTGTATGTGATATGAATGTGTATGCCTGAGTGTGAGTGTTCAGTGTTTGTGATGTAAATGTGATGTGTGTCTGGGAGTGTGTTAATGTATCACTAAATGTGAGTGTCTGTATGTGAGTGTGAATTAATGTGTGTGTATGAGTATTGTGAGACTTTGCATGTTGGTGTGTATGTGTGGACTATGTAAGAGTGTAAATTTGTTGTGGTTGACAATGCAAATGTTAATGTGTGTTTGTGTGTGTGAATAAATGTGAGTTTGAATCTTGAATTTGCACATGTATTATGAGAGAAGGTTTGAGTGTATAAAGTGCAGTTGAGTATGCATGTGGATGTTGAGTGTAAGAATGTGTGCATGCTTTGCTGTGTTGAGTGTATGAGTGAATGTGCATGTAAGTGTGAGTTTGTCTGTGTAAGAATGTATTTTAGTGTCTCTTGAGTGCATATTGTGAGTGTGTGATGCAAATGTGTGTGAGTTGGAATATGTTTATGTGTATAAGTTTGCGTAAATGTGACCATTTGTGATAGTGCATGTGATAGTGTGTATGCATGGTTTGCATGAATGTGTGCCTGTGTGTGAATGTATGTGTATAAATGTGTGTGAGCATGTTTATGAGTGTTTATCATGTTTATTATTTATGGTCTTAAAATAATAATGTGGTCCCCACATTCTGCATTCTTAAATTTGTTATTTAGGCATTTCTTGTCCTTCCATCATTTGTGTGTCTATTAATGTTGCAAGGGTAGCATTTTGACAGTTCTTTGTCTTTTTGTTTCTGTTTTTTTTTTTCCAAGACATTATGGCATCTTAGTAAGTCCTTTTAATTTGTGGAAAGTTTCTTAAAAAATTGAAGAGATTTTTGAATAATACAATTATTTATATGTTAGGTTATCTTTATCTGTCTTCCACTATTATTTTCTCTCTTATCTTTTCAATTCTTAGTTTATTTCTATATTTATGTTTCTCTCTTTTTTTCCTCTCTCTCTTTCAAAGCTGGGGATTGATTCCAGTTGTACTCTATCTCTGAGCTACATCCCAAGCTCTTTTTATTTTATTTTTTTATTTTGACATGGGATCTTGTTAAGTTGCTCAAGCCAGCCTTCAATTGTGATCCTCCTGCCTCAGTTTCCTGAGTAGCTGGGATCACAGGTGTGCACCACATTCCAGGCTATATTCTGGTTTCTTCCATTTTATATTACATTTTCGATAGTTCTTGTTGGGTTTGAATAAAATGCCTGTTTTGTATCTTACCACCTCTGAAATGGCTTCATCTCTGAGACAGCACTTTGAAGAATTCTTTGTTTCCTGATCTCTGTTAGCTCGGGTTTCAATTTTTCCTGCTTCCCTGATGTGTCTTCCTGAGCTTTCATATTGTTACAATGGAGCTTTAGTTTTGTAGAAGCGATTCCGTGGTAAGACTGTTTAAACGTGTGTGGCTATACCTTCCATCTGCTTTTCTCTCTGCTCTGACAAACTTTCTGATGAAGAGCCATTTGCTGTACCTTTTCCTCTTGCAGTCATATGGATCTGTGCTCCCTCCTCCTCTTCTTCCTCCCTTTTCTCCTCTTCCTCTTTCTCTCTCTGCTCCTCCTCTTCTTGTTCTTGTTCTTTTTTTTTTCCCCTTCTCCTCCTCTTTCATTTTTGGAAGAAGTAGGTTCAGGCTAGCAGGAACCCTTCTTAGGAAGGAGAATTGTTTGTGTGTGTGATCTGTTATTTCGGCCTTCACTTGTCCTTAAGGAACACAGAATGCAGCTGATGAACAGACTTCCCGTAGTGTGGGCTCTTTCTCATACTCTTCCAGTCATAGGTGGCTTCCTAGACATGAGGCACACATGTGTGGCCCCTGGAGCCTCTTGACGGGCCCCTCCTTACAGCTGAGTACACCTGGAGTGCCTCCCCACAGCCTCTGCCTTGGCTATAGATGGGCTGTGACAGTTACTTTAGGAAGAGTGTTCTGAGTCTGAAGTCTGCAGCCGCAAGCATTCTCTGTGTCCTCCGGTGCCCACATGACCTTCCCTATATTTGGCATTCTTTTCTCATATACTATTGATTTTTCAGGTGTTACCACTTTCTATAAAAATGGAATGTGCACTTATTTTTAAAAATCTTCTAGTAGCTGCTGGGTGCTTGTGACAGAAGAGACATCTAGAGTCCTGTCTTTTATAAATTGAAAGTCAAATGGGGCTTATGTCAATTAATTAACCAGGTTTAATGTTACATATTAAGAAATGCATAAGGATGAATGAGCTATCCTTCCTTTCCTTTATAACATCACAATGTATCTATGAGGCCAAGAAATTCAAATAGAAAACTCACTCCATAATGCAGCATGTGCTTGCTACCTAAGGGGGGTACAAGAACCTGGCAAAGGGGGTCCTGAGGGGGGTCAGGCAGAAAGGGATGCTACCTCACTTGGAGAGGCCGCCAGAAGTTGGCCCAAGCCAGGCTTGCTTCCTCTGTTCCTGCTCCTCCACCCACCATCCACTGCAGAAGGTGAAAGAGAGCCCCCCCCCCCCCCCCCCCCCCCCGCGGAGGGAAAAGGAGAAGGCCACGTGTTCATGGAGCATTTCTCCAATGAGGCTGGCCTTGAGATCACCCGGGAAGGGGTCACATGACTCAGAGTCCCCAGAGCAGACCTGGGATCTGTATTTCCACGAGGGCCCAGAGTGAGCTGGAATCACAGTGCGTAGAGCTCTGGGCTGGAAGGGAGGCACAGTATTTTGTTTCTGGATTGGCCACTAAGTAGGTGCGGGATTTGGACACGTTTCTGTGCCACTGAGCTTCCATTTTCTTGTCTGGAGAAGGAGGTAGTTGGGCCCAATGACTCCCCAGATCACTTCCAACTCTGGTATTTTATGATTCTCTACAATACAGATTTTCAAAATTAAAACTCTGCCATTACCTCATAAAGAAGAAAAGGAGGAACAGGAATCTCAGCGGCAAGGACAAAGGAAAGGAAATGTGAGGGTGTTTCCCTCACAGAACAAAGCACTGGTGGGAAGCACCTTCTGCTCTGTCTAAAAAAAAGGCGGGGGAAGGGGCTTCTAGAAGCAGAGCTTCCTTCCAGTGGACAGGGCTTCTGGAAGACTTCAGTTTAAGCAAGAGAGATGGATCCATTTTCTGGTCCAGAGGCAGAAGATGCACCTGTGTTGGACATGATCTATATTGATTAGCCAGCCATGAGCTATACTCTCAAAGAATATTGATTTTCTCTAAAGAAATCATAAAACATCAATAGCCTTTTCCCCAGCCTAAGCCCTTGAAAACATCAGTTTCTACCTAAAATAAGGCTTTCCTTCAGTTGGTTTTTAGTAAGATGACCATATTCTTGCTTCAAGGGTTTGATTGACAGGTCCCTACCAGGGAGGGAAAATGAATTTCAAAGACAACCTGTTTTTTTTCTGCTCTCTCTGGACTTTTGTTGCTCCAGGTGTTACAGGAAAAACAAATTTCTCAACTGGTCTAGTCCTTAATAACAGTATTATTAAGATCCCCAAGCATAGTGATATTGCTCTTCCAAAGAGACTAGGGAGTACCCGTCGTTTGTCGATGCAGCAGCCACCGAAGGATCACATTTTGCTTTGTTTGAGGAACCTGAGCGCCCTTATTATTTTTGTTTGTAGAAACACAGGGATGCACATGAAAGAGAGGGAGGGCAGGGAGCTGTGGAGAAGGAAAGGACGCTAGAGAATGGCTGCCGGTTGCCTCCTTTGCTCACTTGAAAAGCAACTCGGTTGATTGATTTGTGATTTGGATCCCACTTCTCCCTCTCCTCCGTCAGGACCCTGGGGTTGGCTTGTCACGCGCGGCTGACATTCAGCAGCAGACTCGGAAGGTGAACGGTGATGATGTGGATACTAATTGGTTCGTTCCACCACATCTTCCTTGGAAGTGTAGCAGACTTGCGATTTTCAATGGCCGTGGGGACGGGAATAGCAAGTGTAAGTGGAATCCACAGAAAAATAAAAACTACTTTTACAAAATTGTTTCAAAGTTCTCCTGGATTGAAATATGAACCAATCTAAAACAAGGACCTGCCAGAGTCAGGGTGAGAAGTGCAATGGACCCAGGCAAGGGGTGTGACGGGTGGAGTGATGCTGATTTGCTATTTTAGGAGAAGAAAGTGAAAGGCTGGGGAAGGCCAGCTGCTCAGCCTGAGCTGTAATTATAGGTGTTTAGGACAAACCAGCAAAGATCCTACTTGGGAGAAAATTACACATCTGGAACCCTCTTTTGCAAACACTGTGGCCTTCATGAGTGAGACCTGGGGAGCACGAGCCATCACCATCACCAGATCACTGTCACTCCATGGCAGAGGGAAGGGGTTGTGCAACCTCGGGTCATGCTGTTTAAGGCAAGCTATGGGGGCAGGTGCCCAGCAGGGAGAGGGGTACAGCCATTTAGAGATTGGTGTTGGTTACAGTAAGAGGCAGAGTCATGAATTATAAAAAGACCCAGAGGAAGACTGTGCACAGCACCTAGTGATAACTGGTCACCTAGGATGAGACAGACAAAATCTAGTATTATCCAAATCCATTCTGTCAACTTCATGATTCCTCTTTCAATCCACTGGTAAAAATGAACCCCCGAAAAAGTGGGCTTGGCTCTGGGGATCAGAGTTCTGGGCTTCCTGATGCTCTGCCTCTTGTTCACTCAACACTTGCTGGCTTCGCTGACCCCTCAGCATCCAGGAGAGTTCTGCTCTTCTGCCCACCCCCTTTCATGCTGATTCTTTATGTAGACCATATCTGTGTTTCCTAACTTCCTTCTGGATGCTTTCTTTTCTTTTGTCCCCCTTTGTTCCAGGCCCCATGCCCTAAAGGCAGCCCTCTGCCTGCTGGGAAGTGTGGACAAGTGGAGAGATACAAGTGGGCAGGAAAGTGTGGAAGGGTATTAAGACTGACATCGCTTTGAACAAAGGTTGCACACTCAGAGCTCTAGTCCACAGTGTGGAACCTGAGCAGGTTTCACTCTGTCTTCTGCCGCTGCTGTGTGCAGCCCTTGCTGGACCTCTGTTGGTTTATCGGAGGAGCTGGATAGAGGGGGAAAGACTCAAGGTCAGACAGGATCATTTGAATCCCAGGGGTGCTTCTCACTAGCTGTTCATCCTGGCAAGTCCTCTGACCTCTCAGCTAATGGGTAGGGTGAGGTGCAGTGTGCTAATAACCACACCCCGTGGAGAGTTGCCACCATGGTTGTGCTCACTGCCTAAAAATGTCCTTTTTTATTAACTTACTCATCACCACTTTCTGTGCACACATCACATCTCAGGAACTCTTCTAGTCACTGAGGTTGTGACAATGAATGATGTGATTCCTCTTCAGACTCCTTCCTATTTCCCCAGGAATTGACTCTTTCCCTTTGGCTTTAAAACCCCCTTTCCCTTATACCTTGGCCATCCCTGCCACAGAAGCTTGTGCTAAAGGCAGACCTCTGTGTGTACCTGGATGGTTCCTCTTCCTGTTCCGCAGGAGGATCTCTCTCTCTCTCTCTCTCTCTCTCTCTCTCTCTCTCTCTCTCTCACACACACACACACACACACACTACTGCTCTGCAGACTGAGTTAAACCCATGTGCCCAGCCATTGCAGATGTGATCACAGATCTTGAGATGAAGAGGTTATTTTGAAGTATCCAGGTAGGTCCAAAATGAAACCACAGACATCCTCATAAGAGGGAGGCAGAGGGGGACTTGATGACACATTCGGACAGAAGAGAGAAAGACGTGGCCAAGGACTTAGAAATTGCAGTTGCGAGGCAATGAAGCAAAGGATGGCAGAGGCCACAGGAAGCGGCAGCACAAGAACCTTCCCTTGGATGCAGCTGGTGCTTTCTCCTGGGTTTTAGTTGAATGAGATGCATATAGAACTGTGTCCTCCAAACTATCGCTGTCAGCCGCTAGCTTTGTGGCAACCCTAGAGACCAACACACCCTCACTCTCTCGCTTTCAAAACGTCCTGCTCCATGAAGTTCCTGTCCTCCGGTCCCTTTCCGGTTCTTCGTCAATGGCCACACTCCTGAACTGACCCTCGGATCACTGGACTTGGCTTCTCTCTCAAATTTTTCTTCCTTGAATCCTGACACGGTCCTGTGACTTCACACCCAAGATGTCCAGTTCTGTCTCTGGAATTCAGGTTCCCACACCCTTTTCTCCATTTCACCTCAGCACCCACGTCCTTGATCACAACCCTGGTCGGGATGGTTGGAGGTCTGGATCCCCAGCTCACTCAGAAGCCTCCGACTGGCCCTGCTTCTCCTCTCCCTCCTTGGCCTTCCTCCAGGACTCTGACTTTGACCTCCTGCAGCGACCCTATGACCTTCCTTTCCTGTCCCCTCCTCTGGCCCCAGATCCTTCACATGTGACCTGTAAGGAGGAGCCCTCTGTGAGTCCTCAGGCACCATGTCCCCTTGTCTTCATGGTGTATGGAGTGGAAACTCCTAAACATGGATCCGCATGGTGAGTCCGCACTCTCCTTCACCCACCCAGGCTCGTGGTCTCCGGCACAGCTGTCCAACGGCATCCATTGTTCCATGGGTCGTTCCTCGGGGACGTCACTTCCAGTCTTCTTGCCACTCTCTGGGCAAGTTCTATCTAACTGAATTCCAGTTCTTAGGGATCCTGCTGCACATACACCACCCAGGGCAGACTAAACGGAAGCTCCTCTGCCCTGTATCCAAAGGTTTTTTTCCTTTAAATATAGTTAGTTGGTCTTTGCTTTATTTATTTATGTATTTATTATTTTTTGTAGCCCCCAAAACACTATGAGACCATTGGCTCAATTGGTCTCTGTAATTTCCTTCTTTTCTATGCGTTTAACAGCGAAACCATATGTCGTTCCTTTTCTTGTTTTTAAGCTGTTCAGTCTGAGATCCCGGCAGGGGCTTCACCTTGAATTCAGAGTTCAGAGGATGGCACCCCAGACAGCTGTGTTTTCACCTGCCTTCCCACGGGTGCCCCTCGGTTCTCTTGTCACTGAGTCCTCCTTTCTTGTGCATGAACACTCTGTGTGGTTTCTTGGTATTTGATTTCTTTTTTACTCCCTTTTCCAGTAGAGGGGGGACTCCAGCTCTCAGCCAGGACAAGGGAAGGACCCTCTGCTCCTGCCTCGTGGTTGAAGGGACTGTGGCTCAGGCCCCTAAGTGCCTCGGGGGGGGGGGGGGCGGGGTTGATGGGAATGTCAAGAACACACTCCTCCTTCTCTGGTCTGAAAGTCTCAGTAGAGGCAAAGTACCAGGGCCGCCAGTGTGGTCTTTGGCTCTGCACCTGGCGGACAAAAGCCAAGCTGAGAGAAGGGGAGCAAGGCGGACTCTCAATAATGCAGGGAAAGCCCCCAGCTGGCTCTCCACCCTGGACCTTGTGACTGTAAGAAGCGACAGTGTCCTTCCTCCAGTGTGTTCTTATGGATTGAATTTCTAAAGCTTGCAATAAAGGAAGCTCAACTAAGCACCTTTGCATCGCTTTTGTTAAATTCTGTCAAATTCATCAAGAAACTGTTGATTGTAACTTCTTAAGAAAAACATGACCAGTGAGACACCAGTGTCTTCATCAGCTGGGGACAGAGTGGCTCTTCAGCTCTGTGGTCCTCTTCTAGGAAGAGAGCCATCAGTGAGTACATGTCCTCTAAGAGCTGTCCTTCCTGGGACTGAGACTTGCTCCTTCTTGTTCACAATGACACCATAATCGATCTCTTCAGAATTTTGGCTAAAAAGTATTTAAATAGGATTCATCACATTCTACTGATGGACTTTTCTAGGAAGACCATAAAGAAAAGTATTCAACTAATGAAAATTTTTTTTCCAAAGCCGATGTGCACGTTTTAATGATCTGTTTTGAAATTTGATATTTAGCTCCCTTGTCCATAGCTCGCCTTCTCTCCTTCCTCCTCCAATATACAGAGCTCCTCAAAGGTTACAGCAATAATTCAGGCAACAATTCAGCCTTGTTTCTGTTGCCACTGACCTTGACCAGGTGTTCAGTCAAGCTTCCTTGTATTGCAAGCAACTCAGTCAGGCAGACAGAGGTATGTGCAGTACACATGTTCACTCGGCATGTTGGATACAGCCTCACCTCTCTACCTTTCATGTTGTGAAACAAGCCCATCAGGAGTCAAAATGGGCTTTGGGATATTTGTCTTTTCTCAATTCTGTTACTGATAAGTACCCACCGTTTCAATCAGTTCATCTATTTCTTGTTTTTCTCCCAAATATCATCAATGTGGTTTTGTCACACAGATAATCTACAATTTGCTTTCTACAATGTTCTTTCACTTATTCATGTTTTAGTTGACAATCCAGTTCTACAAGGGACTACTAAAGGGGCTAAGTGTTTCCTGATTAGGTTTCTTTCTTTTTTTTTTTTTTTTTGGTGGTGGGGGGAAGGGGACATGCATCTGAATTACATTTTGACTTGAGTTAAAATGAAATGTTTTTTCAAAACCTAGCACATGGTGTGGATGTAATTCGTATTTCACTTACCACTTCCCTTTACATTGTTTTAGTTATCTCCAGATTTTATGAACTATATAAATTATAGCATGTCTTGTTTATGACATGAAGCACCTCTTTATATATTTAAAATGCATATATAATCTGTTCATATTCCAAACATTTTTTTCCTATTAAAAACCAAAATTTTCACATTACCTATACAATTTTCTAGCAAGAGCGCTAATTTGAAATGAGGCAGCAAACTCTAAGCACTAGTTACAAGATTAAAGTAATGTTATCTTTATTGCAATTGCACACTTTTAATACCATATGTGAGCTCAAAGACATTTAGTGATAAATCCCAAATGAAATTGCTGGGCAACTCTGTAGGTTCCGGGGGAGAATGCGTTTGGCAAATGTTAAAAGTCAGAAAGCATCAGGAACTAAAATGTACCTTTGATGCTGGTCCCCAGGGAGCTGACAGTAAGGTAAAAGGCAAAACGCATGGTTGTCAAGTGGGGAGCCTGGGCTTCTCAGAACCAATATTGGATACTTTTGCCGGTTTGTATTTTTTCTCCCCCATTAGATTTGCTTCAGTAGAACAATGAGAAACGTCTCCTAAAGGATTAAATGCCTATATAAATTAAAACCCCATGTACAAATACTTCAAGAAACAACTTTATTTCTTCATGAATAGTTAGAGGAGGTCATTTAACTCTCAACAAAATAGAACATCCAACATATAATTGCAAACAACTAATAGATGGCTGTTTATCTGTTTCTTGTCCAAACTTCCTTGGAGGTCCCCTTTGGTTGGTGAAGGGGAAATACTTTAAATCATCACTCAGAGGAAAGTGTCTTTGTTTTAAATCAGCTGCTTCTTAGTTAACTGAGTCTCTTGCCCAAATGCTTCAGTGTATCTTTTTAATAGAATATTTTATTATTATTACTCATATTTTAGTGAATCTGCATAAAACTTTTCCTAAGATGGCGTTTGGATAGAGGGAATAACCTTTGACCTGATGGTAACCACAGGAGCTGGGCTCTGTTCCACACTCCCTGGACGGCCCCTGCCTCTCTGGTCATCCCCAGGCCGGCTGGGGTCAGTGATGGAGGCTGCTCTGAAGTCTGTTTCTGTTACCTTGACCTTGACCAGTGTTTCAGTCTCTGCTGAGGGGTTTCTCCTGGGTCTCAGCAGAGCCTTCACTGCCTTGGGGCTGGGGCATGCCACCCCTCAGCTCCTAGGGACAACCTCAGGAATCTTCACGGCCCTTCCCGGCTGCTTCCCAAATCCCGCTCCGGAATGCTGACTTCTAGGTCCTGCAGGGCTGTCCCCTCACCCTTTGTCCTGATGCCGGATGTTGTGTAGGATGGTCTCCTCTCAACGACACACATGGAAAGCAGATCTGAGTCCAAGAGGTGTCCAAGGGAGGACACCTGTTCAGGCTCAACAAAGCAGGTTGAGTCTGCCTTGCTTCCCCAGGGTTTCACCTGAGAGCCCTGCACGGGGCTCCTTTCTCCCTCCCCCTGTCCCCCCACACCGTTCCATAAGAACCTCTCTTTCCTCTTCTTGTCATTAGAAACACCCACACCATGCCCTCCTCCTTCCTGCCTTATATACTTGGTTTCAGATTGTACCTGTTCTTTTCTCTCTTGGACCACCAAGCTTCAGAGCTTATTCTTAATGGTGGACAAAGTACACAGAATTAATTTATGAGAAAAATTAAAATACACCATTTTCGTATTCTCAAAATGTACGAGGGGTTATTGTGCTGGTCATGTCTGTGCTGGCCGTGTCTGCTCTATGCTCGTCACCCTGGGATGTGTGCAGTGCCTTAAGCCATCCTTTAAAGTTGTCCTTCGCTGATGGCTATTCTCCCTGGCTCATAAGGTGACACTTTCTGGCCCGCCCTTTCCACGTCACCCCACTTCCCTTACCTGTTATTTACTTAGCTAAGCAAGGCCTCTCCTGTCTTGGACTTAGATCTGTCATTTGATTATGAAAGAAAAGGCCTGAAATAAAAAGCCAGGCTCAGAGAGAAATTTTCTGGTATCAAATTTTTGCTAATTGTGGGAACTAAAGCCAATTATTTAATGTCTCTGTGCTTCAGTTTTCTCGTCTTTAGTCATAAGTGTAATAATAGTTATTTTGACAATGAAATGATATCACACATATAAAATGCTTAGAACAGGACCTGGCGTGTGGTTATAGCTTTGTACATTTTAGCTGTTATTATGCTGAAATCAAAGAATCTCAGGAGTGGAAAGATGCTAGGTCCAGTCTTGCAGTGTTTGAAATCTCCTCTAATAGTCCTGTTAAATATTTATAGAACTCCTTTTTGCATGCCTCAAGTAAAGGGAGACCTCCAAGGGTAATCCATCCTATCAGGGAGGCTCTGCATATGTGGTGTTCTCCTTTGTCTCAGTAAATACCCACCTCCCCGCAGTGTCTGTTCATTATTCCTAGAAAGGCGTCGGGGGGCCATTCAGAGCAAGTCTGATTTCTCTTTCAGAAAGTCCTTTCTATACTGAGGAGGCCTGGATGCTTCTGGCTTTCTCACATTATATTCCCATAGGAGCGAACAGCCAAGTATCTCCAGTGGTCCCCCAGGAAGGTGGTCTAGGCCCCTCAACACCTGCCATGCAAGGTTGATACACTGTTGTCACTCCAGCAAGACCGCATTAGCCTGAAGATAGTTGGACTGAGAACAATTGTCTGGCTGGAAATCAGAGACTAAAACCCTTCCTTGGCTCTTTGGAAGTCATGTCCACCTGTAAGAATGTCAATTTTCTTTTTATCCAATGTCTTATAGGAAAAAGGAGTTCTGCCATTACAATTGTCCAAGTAATCTTCAAGCTTAAGGTTCCAAATATTTCTGGGTGACCATTCATTTTGCAAGTGTGATTTGAATACTTCCCCAAATCTAAAACCTCGTGCTGACTGTGATCAGAGCTTACCAAGCTCTAGAACATGTAGTACTTGGCATCTGAGAGTTTAAAGATCTGAAAGCAAGAGGCAGTGCATCTACAAACATCATCACAGGGCTTGGCCGTACTGATACATGTCAGAATAACTACGAATCCACCCCAAGTTTATAGGCAAGAGGAGATCATCTCAGGGTAGTCAGGACTTCATGGTCAAGTAGGAGTGAAGACTAGCTCTTCAAAATAGCTAGAGTGTTAATAGGTGTAAATGTCACGAGTAGCTGTAGTGAAGACAGTGCTGGAGGGTGGGTGTGCTCAGAGTGCGGGAGCATGCAGCCAAGTCAGGAAGCCATGGGAACCGTGGCCAACTTCCTTCTACTCAGTGATAGACGTTCACGTGTACTTGCTTTGATCCACACGTGACCCTGGGATGTCATGTTGAACAAGGGCAACTCGGTTTCAGGTCAGGTGGAGCTGATAGGTACTTGGGATGGAGAAGTAAAAAGGAAAAATCCACAAGAATAAATGAATTAATTACCACTTTGATAGTTCTCTGAGGGGAAGGTACAAACTGAGAATAGAAGACGGTAAGGCCTATGGGAGCAGAGACAGCTTCCTGAGATGTGCATTAGGCTGGAAATTAAGAAATGCTACATTGCATGTGTCTTGTTGGAAGGGGCAAGTGGTTGGAGTTCAGAGTGAAGAAGAGGAAAGCAGGAGATGAAGTCGGGTGGGGACCAGACAGTGACTGTTACTCCTGACAGAACTGCATCTGGACATCCTCAGCATCTCTGAAAGGATCAGATGTGCATTTTACAAATATTGCAGGACAACATGACGGATGTGCAGTCAGGTAGATGAGCTTGCCTAGGGAATGAGTGTTGCGCAAGGAAACAGCACCGAACACTGAATCCTGAAAAGCTCCAGTGCTTCATGTCAGAGATTGGAAGAGAAACAAGCTAAGGAGTCTCTGACAGACGGGGACCAAGGAAGGCCATGAGTTGACATCAGCAAGGTCAAGACATGATTTTGGCAACTTGTTCCAACTGAAACACAACTTCCAAGCAAAATTTTTCCTGATCCATGAAGCTGAAGCTCACTTCTTCATCTCCTAAATGGCTCGTAGTGTTTACTTTTTCCTTTTCCTTCCTACGGACCTTGTCATGTTCTACCCTGAAACATTTTTGCCACCGTATCATTTCTGTAGACTATGAGCTTCCAGTGTCAGAATCTATTTCTTACTTACCTTTGAATCACCCAAAGCACCCAAAGAGATTGGCACGTAACAAGTACTTGGTTATTACGCAAGGAAGGAGTGATTCAGTTTGTGTAACAGGAAGATAAATGGCGTAGTGATATATAAGAAAAATTGCTGAGGAGAGAGACCACATACTGGGTCCTGAAGTTCTGCAGTGGGCCTTTTGGGAAACAAAGATTAATGGCAGTAGAAATAAGAGGAAAAGAGGCATTCGAGAGCTTTCAAAGAGAAGTTGGTAGAGTCAGGTGGCATCATGCAATGGCACGGTTCCAATGCTTCTCTATGCCAAGGACTCTCTTATCTTCATATCTAGGCTGGCCTCTCTTTTGAGTTGCAAGCACCACAGTCAGCTGTTAACTTGGCATCCCCGTGACTCCCCATCCTCAGTTCTGCTCTTCCCTGCCTGTCTCCATATTTTTAATGCAATCACCAGTCATGAATTGCCCAGGAGTCACACTTGGTTTATGACTTTGTCTCATCCTCCCTCACCTGGCCACACATCAAGCCTCTAATGAAGTCTGGTTCTAACTGTATTCTAAATACGATTTTCCTCCTTGCCCCCTACTCCAGCTACCTTGGCCTCTTCCATCTGCACTAGTACAGAAGGCTCCTGAGTGGCTGCCTGTTCCCTGGTCTTTTCACAGTCCATCATCCAAACAGCAGCCAGGGATCTTTTGCAAATCTAAGTCATTATTTATCTAATTCACTCTTTAAATCCTTCCAGTGCTTGCTGCTGTATATAGGAAAAAACCTGAAATCCCTCCTGGGCCCCAGGCTCAAACCTCTGTGGACTGTCTCTCACTGATGTCCCTTGCCACGGGGTCCTGGGCTGCTTGGTCCTTGAGCTTTGTATTTACACATTGTTACCTGTTGATTGATATGTGACTTTTTAGATCTTTGAACATGCAATATGTCTCGTCCAGTTATCTTTTCTTCTCTGTTCTGGCCCTGTCTCTTCTTTCTAGGGAATCCCAGGAATGCTTTGATGCCACTCAGCTATGACAACTGTGCCTCGGATGTTCTTCACATCATCATCTACATTAGTGATCATGGTCTAGGGGAAGTACACAGTCATCAGATTGGACCAATCAGGATAGCCTATGTTATGTTGTAGTAACAAGCAATCCGCAAAGATCAGTGGATTAAAAAAAGCAAGTTTGTCTCACACTTAGTAGAATTCATTGGCCATATGGGACTTTGCTCCTATCTCTCCAGGACCCAGCAGGTAAAGCAGTTGTCATTTTCAACACAAAACATCTCACTGGCCAAAGCAAATCATACAGCAATGCCTAACTGTTAGAATATGGTGAGTGCAATTCCACTGCAGGTCCAGAGAGAGAAAAGAAAACTTGGCAAAGAAGACTAACTTCTAAAGATGCCTGCCACCATCTTGCCTGACACATATCTCCCTTGGTCTTAAACTTGAGTGCCTATCAGCATCATCAGGAGGATCTGAATCCCCCCAACCCATTAAATATCAGGAGGGTCTGAAAACTCCAAATGCTGAGCTTCAACCCAGAGTTTCCTAAGTTCATGCAATCAATATTAGCCATACCCTATCTTCATTTTTAATGAGCTTTCATTATATAAACATTAGCCATTAGTTTCCATCCATAGAATATGCACACAGAGGTTCCTTCCTCCTTGTTGAGGATCTTTAAAGAGGTTAGCTAGATAGCCACTACCATGTCTCCCAGCCCTTTGTATGGTTATTGTACAATTCTTAGGTGAAGTTTTTATGTCATTTAATGAATATAAAAATCTATGCTGTATTTGAGTGGAAAAGCACAATTTATTACTGGAAAAACAGTTACTGCTAAGTATGTATAATTTAAGTTAGGCCTATGAAGTATTCCATAGGAACTTGCTTTAATAAATATAAAAGTGATGCTGTTTGAAAAGATTTTCATGAATTTTAAACATTAGTACTGTCATTTATTTGCATTATGGAGAAATATTTTGCTAAGGTCAAAATTTGGCTCATTCCTGGTCCAAACTTTTATAAACACCCTATTATTGAAGACTGCATCAGTAAAGTTCAACTATATTTACAAATTACATTGGATACATTTGAATTTGGGTGTAAAGGCAAAATTTTAGTAAGGCTAGTGCTATTTTGTCAGAGTAAGTTCCCACCCCAGTGACTTACCATACCCTGAAATGCCAAAGCTATTTCTGAGATGTTTTGCTAGGTTGGCTGATATTTTTAAACACTGTAGATGTTATCACCTGTCTTTTAAGTTCACATGAACACATCTGCCTCCACCAAGGCTAGAAGAGTGGGTTAGGGGATGATAAGTATACAGATGAGACTCATCACAGATGTTAGCAAATAAAATATCTTGTTTCATGATAGTATATCTTATTTAAAATGTTTATTTCTCACAATAAAAATATAATATTCCTTATTTTATAACAGTTTTTGCTTCTCATTACAAAAACAATATTCATCCATTGTAGAAAGTTTAGAAAACATAAGAAAGGGAAGGAAAAGATATTGTATCTAATCCTGTGGTAGAGAGATTGATAATATATATATATATATGTATATATTTATGATCCTATATTCTTTTATTATTCTTGGGCTTATAAAAATGGCTCTGAAAAACTATACTTACTGTTAGATAACATAAGAGTAAGTTATTAAAAACCAATATGTCACAAACTTTCCCCCAATCCATTAAATATTATTTCATGCAATATTAATGTCTGGATATTTTAATAAACTCTTTACCTTAACCAAAGAGAACAAATGCACCAGATATTTCTTGTTTGTCATTGGTTGGGGAAGTGTTTTCTAGGGAATTCATGACTTATAACACAGACATACAATAAATGAAGTAGCCGTATTAGCATTTTTAAATACTTTTTTCTTTTGCACATCTCTACAGTAACTACCATATTCATTTATGGTAATGAATTCCTACAAAGTAGCTGTAAAAAGTAGCTCAATGAACTTGGAATCAAGTTCCGAAGATGTGCAGGTTTGAAGCAAGTCCAAGTGCGTATGACTCCTGCTCATTTGGGTCGTTAGAAGTGCCGCAGTATTGAGAGAAGAGGCTCCCAGAGCACCTGGCTCAGCCTCTTCACCCCTTCTGCTCACTTTGATGCATGCACCTTAATTTGAGGGATCACTGCACTCTGAGCTTTTCAGTATCTCTGGAGGTCCTACCATCATCTTTGCTGGCTCCCCCTGTGTTTAGCAACTCCTGCTGGTATGCACACGTACCTCCATATGACTGAGGTCTCTCCTGCTGCGTCATCACCCCCACTCCCACCCCCTGCTCCTTTTAGTGTAGAGCGAGGGCGGCTGGCCACCAATTATTTCTTTCAAAAACACCTTCCTGTGTGCTGGCGCTTCCCACACCCTCAGGACATCCGACAGGCGGCACCTTAGGTATACATATCATTTCCATTTAATATTTATTTTCTCCCATGCGGTGTTTGGCACTCTAAACAAAGTGTTTGCTGAGGTCCAGGGAAACCAAGTGTCACTTGCATGCTCCCTGAGTCTTCATTGTGGTGTGTATCTTTCACCACTAAAAGTGACAAGATGAAAAAGCCCTTTAAAGGAAACTTCTTCCATCTGTTGACTCAGCCCCAGAGCTAATTGCTGTGTCGACACCCCCTCCCTTCTACTTCCTTGGCTAGTTCTGTGATCACTCCAAGAGTTAATTACAGTTTCCTGGATGTGGTGCTTCTCCTTCCATAGGTTTTGATGAAACAGATACCTAAACTTTCTCTTTTCTGAATGACTTAAGCTCCTAGAAATCACACGTCCCTGTCTTCCTTTCAGTCCTGGTGGGGATGCTCCACCAAGAATGTGCCTTCTGCATTTCCGTCATTCCGCTCCTGTGTGTGGAACGACTTGTAAGTGCAGGAAATGTTATTTCTAAGGTTAATTTGCAAATTTAGGTTTTTGTTTCCTGTAGTTATTTTGTTTTTCCATCCCTAAATTATTAGCAAATAAGTTTAGTGATGATAACTTACATTCTTATATTGCAGAGTCTATGTGCCAAGTTCAACTCTAGGTGTTTATATCAACTTAAATAAAGTAGGTTAATTTTCACCACCCCCACCCCCCAAAAAATCTCCAAAGTGGATACTGTTCTAAATCTCTCTTCACTGAAAGAGGAGAGTCTTTAATTAGAATAAATAACTTGTCCAAAGTTACATAACCAATTGGGTGTGCTGGCTCATTGACTTAAAAGAGGAGTATATGTGAAAAATAACAATAGCGACAAGTTGGTGGAAACTTGGAATATTCGAGGCTTGGGCAAAATGATGAGGGACAATGATAGAGCGCAGGATGGAGCTCTGTGTTTCCTCCTAGGAGATATCCCTGGGCTGGCTAGAACCCTGGAGGGGAAGGGGATGGGGGGAAAGCCATGCACAAACCACACCCAGGCAGGTGCCCACAACCAAAGCTCTGAGGCTAAAACCCAAGGCAGAAGGAGCAAAGAACTGGCCTCAGGGATTCCCCGGCCCTCCTTGATCTGTGGCAGGAAGATTCTCAAGGTCTCAGAGGCATGGATAGAGCTGTCAGACCTGAGTGCGAGGTGGGGACAGTAACCAGGGCCTGCAGGCAGATTGGCCCCACAAACCAAGCAGAGACCACAGAGCCAGGTGAACTGGCAGAGCACCACCCTCCCTGGGTTCCACTCCCCTGCCTCAACACCACCTGCAAAGTGGGCTGAGATTCTGGTTCTGCTAACCTGATGGAGTACAGGCTTAACCTAAAAGAGGTGACACAGCTGCACTTTTTGCACACCTGGTTCTACAAACCGATCTCAGAAATTCACTTTTTACTTTCTTCTCTTTTGTAATAATTGCTTTTATGATAGGATACTATTAAAACCATATGCTGTTTATTTAGTGGATAACTGGTCAGGAAAATCAATGGTGAGACCTGTTCAGAGAATCTCAGTGAAGTGACTATTGAAGTAGAGAAAGTCATTCTTAAAAATCAAGTCACCTCATGAACAGCTGATGAGCATGATTTAAATGAAGCTCACAGGACAGCCACATGTGCCCCCAGAGGTCAGGAGAGTGGCCACCCTTTCGAGTGAAGGTGGTAAGTGGAAGAGACGTGAGGGGCGTCTGGAACGCTCATGATTCTGGGTTGAGTTGTGAAACCTCCCAAATTTGTTGAAGTCCACCCCAGCACCCGTGAAAGTCATCACATTTGGAAATGGTCATTGCAGATTTACGCAAGTTTAATCTAACATGTTCTTATAAGAAGAGGAAAAAGGCCAAGCACAGTGACACCTGCCTGTAATCCCAGCAACTCAGGAGTCTGAGGCAGGAGGATCATGAGTTCAAAGCCAGCCTCAGCAACTTAGTGAGATCCTAAGCAACTCAGCGAGACCCTGTCTCTAAATAAAATATAAAAAGGGGCTGGGATGTGGCTCAGTGGATAAGCTCCCTGGGTTCAATTCCTGGTACCAAAATCAATCAATCAATCAATCAATAACAAAGAAAAACAAAAACAAAATAAAAAACAGGAGAGGGCACACAGAAACACAGACGCTCAGGAAAGATGAAAGCAGAGGTTGGGGTGAGGACAGCTCTGGTCACCAGAGCCAGGAGAGAGGCCTGGGGCCATCCTTCCAGGCCTCCGGACCTGTGAAAGGATAAATCCCTGCTGTTTTCAGCCACCTGGGCTGGGGGACTTTGTTTTATCAGCTCCAGGACACAGTGTTCAAGTTCTGTTCTGCGTCACTCTCTGAGCTCAGGCTCCACAGAAGTCCCTGCAAACCCAGGGAGCGGTGCATGCATGGGGTGTGTGCTTCTGCATACGGAAGCGCCTGGGTGGCCAGGTGCGAGCTGGAGGAGGCAGAGAAAGATACCCTAGAAGGGATTTCTGCAATCTGTGCCTCTGGGAGAAACCACAGGGAAAATGGCCCCATAAAAGCCAGGCAGAGAAAGCCAGGTAATGAGGTAAGGGCGAGGGCTCCTTCCACCAGAGAACCACCCCCTCTTGGGGGAAAAAAGGGAAAACAATAGTTTGCAAATATAAAGGAAATTCGATTTCTCTCTTCAAGAGCTTATCTGTTCACGTGATCAGCACTTTCAAGTCCTGTCATTAGAGCCAGCTCCCTCACAGCCCCCTGTTAATGAGGCCTCCTCACTGCGGCAGCACAGGGCTTTGTTTCCTAATAGGTGCCCTGTGTGTCATGGAGCTTCCACAGATAAGAGAGAAGGAGAGTGGAAGGAAACCCAAAGAAGCCGGAGCCCCAGGGAGTCCCTTCAGGCCTGGAAACGCTGGGCAACTTTTCTTGCAACTGTCACTGGTATTAACTTCTAACCCATTAAACTCGCTTACAGGACAGCCTGAGTCAATGAAGCAGGATATGGCCTTTTCTTGGCCTCTCCATTTCCAATTGCAGCGAAATGAATGAAACACAAAAAGTTCACAAGGGGAACAGCCGGCTGGGGAGGCAGGGCTGGGAGCTGCCTTCGGAAAGGGCTTTTAACTTGTCTTAGCACTGCTGTCCTTCCCCGTTTCCACTTTTATCTGCCCATTAGCTCCTTAAGTTTGCTCACCCATCCATCAAAAAGAAGAAAAAAAAAAAGCAAATGACGTGTGAAAGAGTCTTAGGTGTTTTGAGGTCTGGTTTGTCATCTCCTGAATCTGCATACCATGATTGTGGTGGGACATAATGGCGGTTTTATGAATGGTCATCTGCGAGTTTTTAAAGTGTGTATCTTTGAAATACTTTAGAAGAATTTTAAAGCATTTCTGCTTCTGACAAAGAGGTAACCATCACAAAATTTCACAGGGTCAATTTTTATAAACAATGAAGAGTGATTAAAATTAATTTTCAGTGATTGTACCAAGATATCCGACATCATTTCACATGCCTTTGCTTCGGGAGAAGTCATGTTAATCATTCTGTTTGTGGCCTAAGAACAAAGTATTTAATAAAGTATTCAGTACTTTGATTATAAAGTAAAAATTGGGTTATTGTTCACGGGAATGTAGATATGTCTACTACACTTATATGTGATAGGCCCTTGCTCAGATCTTTGTTAATGAAATTCTCTTGAGGTCCACAAGGAAATCTGATTCTTAAGAGGGAAATAGATCAGCTGATTAGACAGGTTTTCTTAGAATTGACTATCTGGATCAAAGTGCAGAGAAGTGTTATACATAGTGAAGAAAATCAAATAGAAATGAAACTCTGTGTGGATTAAACATACATTCCCATCCATCCATTCATTCAGATAGCATTCAATGGCAATGCTAATATAGGAGATGGAGAGATCAAGTCCCTGTGCCAAACATCTCCCAGTCTTGGAAGACATACAGACATGAGATGAAGGCAGTTTACATATACTTTGAGATAATCTATTATAATCTGTACAAAATGTCAGGAGTCGCCCCTGCTCCAAAGACTAACTTCCCCATCCCCGGAGAAGAGCCATCTAATGGTGAGCCCTGTTGGCTCACATGATCCTTACCCACCAATCAGACTAGCCCTGCTGGCTCACATGATCCTTACTCACCAATCAGACTAGCCCTGCTGGCTCACATGATCCTTACCCACCAATCAGACTAGCCCTGCTGGCTCACATGATCCTTACCACCAATCAGACTAGCCCTGCTGGCTCACATGATCCTTACTCACCAATAGACTAGCCCTGCTGACTCACATGATCCTTACCCATCAATCAGAAAGCACCCCATGCCAACTGTCTAACCCTTCAACCATTAAACTGTCATAACTGTCAAACCACCCCCAGCTCTATAAATATGCAGAGCTGATCCTCAATAAATGGGCATTTTCTCTGAAGACGAGCCTTGTTCATTCTTTCATTGGTGCCAAAACCCGGGATTGAACCAGGGACCTTATGATGGTTGGGGTATAAATAAAATCACCAAAAATCTGAGACAGATACATCTATTTAGTGATGATTGTGTAGAAGCAAGATTCTTCATGTTGAATATCATTAGCCCTTGCAACCATCTGTCTGGGTTCAGTGTTATCATCTGTAAAACAACAAGACTGAGCCAGCAGGTGACATCTTCCATCTTTTGTATGACTACGGTCCTCATCAGTATATGGAGAGTGAGAACAAGTTCTAGTGTTGAAATGAAAGGGGGTTGCTGTGTGGTCACATGCCTTCAGTGTAGCATCCGTGATTTAGGACTCAGCTCATTTTTTTTACATCGAATCATCTATTTCTAGCATGGTGGCCTACAGGTTGGGCCCAGGGCCTCGTATCTCATGATTTGAAGGATGTTGACAAGAGGCAGGATCTAAATTCAGCTCAGTGGCTGCGGCTTCAACACTTGCTAAGCTCCATGTTGCATTTGGGGACGGTGAAGACACCGAGCTTGGTAACTCCATCCACGGGTAGAATCCAATGTCCTCTGCAGGACTTTGCATCCCAAGGTGACTTCTGATTGCTACACAGACCTCTTTTAGTTACTTGACCATGGTCTCCCTGGGAGAATAACAGAGTAAGTCCCAGGATCAGCCCTGGCTTTGGAACTGTTCAGTCTAATATGGGAGGCAAGCATGGAAACACTATGACAGGAGCCAAACCAGGTGCACTAATAGACCACAAGCCACGTGCCGCACAAGCCCAGAGATGCATTGACTGTGACTGGAGGAGTGAGCCCAATGGGGAGAGGAAAGCCATTCAGTGGGAGTGAAGAATCAGAAACCTTTTTGTGTAGAAAAGCACGGTAAATGGATGCCTCCCCACTTAAGAAATTACTTCTGAAACTCTTGAAGCTCTGAGGAACGACACCCACCCCAGCCCTCCCAGGGTTCTGTGATCACCTTTCATGTGAGCAGGGTAACTCCGCATTCACGGGGAGACCGTGTCCAGGGAACACTTGAAAACTGGGTTAGAGTGTATCAAGGGCAGAGTCCTTTTGCTTGCTCTAAATCATCTCTGATGTCAGTTTGCTTTAGCAGCATCCCCTCTTACAGCCAGGTGGGACATTCCCTCTGTGGTGGGTACGTCACCAGGGATCAGCAGTATGGTCTCTAAGCAGTTCCAGGAGCCCTCAGAGCAGGGGGGACAGGCCTGGGGGTGTCCCTGTGATGCCTTCCCAACCTGCCCTTCTTTACCAGCTGTGCTAATCTTGGAGCTTCCCTGTTGCATTTGAAGGAGAAGCTGTAGGGGGCGGGCGGTGGCTTGAGGAGGCTGAGGCAGGGTGGATAATGGCGCTCCTGGGAGTGACGTCAGGGCTAACGTCCTGGGGGGTAACCTGTGCTCCCCAGCACAGCCTGAGACAAGCAGCCGGCAGGGAGATGCTACCCTGTGGACCTCAAGGCCAGCGTGCCACCCACATATCCCTGGGGTTTAAATTATTCAGAGACTCTTCTCCTCTGCACCCACTAACTCCCGGGAAATGGAGGTAGCCAGAAAGGCGTTTGGGGAGAGCCCACGGCAGCATTTAGAGCAACACCACTAAGAGTCTTTTCTGGGGAGAATGTTTTTAAACGTTGAAGTACTATTTTCTGCCTTCTCTTTCCCGTGTTGCCTCTCTGGGATGCCTGCAGGCAGCTGTTGCTTTGGGGGATTCTGCCTGAAGAAGCTGAAGTTGTGAAGTTGTGTAGGGCTAAAAAAGAGTCTGCTCAGAGATGACCTCCATCTGCAGGAGATTGACCTCCACCACAACCTAATGTGCTCCTGAGAGCAGGCAGAGGACCTGGGTGTGGGGAAGAGCGAGAAGGAGAAAGAGGTCTTTGGTATTTTATGTTTGAGGGTTTGGATTCTTTTCTTTGAAGGACAGGAAGAGGGGGGGTGAGTTTTTCCTTAAATGCATTATTGAAATTCCACCAAGTGGTTGGAACCTGGGCCCTGCAGGAGTCCCTGGACCTCAGAGACCCGGAAAGAATCTGCATAGGCCCCAGGGACCAGCACAGTAACATCCAAGCTTGTGTTTCCCAAATGCTGGAACGCTGGGGTGGATTCAGAGCCAAAGGAAACAATATACAGAAAATATAAAGTAATTTCCACCTGCTTCATTCATTTGGCTGTCTTTTCTTCCACAATAATTGCATTATATTTAGTGTTTTACATAAAACACAAGTTCAATTGATAAATTTTCAATTTACCAATTATCAAAATAAACTTGCATATTAACTAATTTTAATGGAAACCCAGTTATTCTGGGAAGTGGAAAAAATACATGTAGCTACCAATAAATGTCTACTTTTTTCTTCATTATTTAGTATGTTCTATATTTAATAATGTTAATTTATATTTCAGAGCAGAGCAACAAGAGAAATAAAATAATACTTTTTTAGTGCAAAGTGGTATACTTATCAAGCATTTTTTTGAAATTTGTAATTTATTTCATACTTTTGCTTTTTCTGACAGGAATATGGTATATAGAAAGGTTTCTTTAGGTATTTTTTTTGTGGAGCGACTGATTTAATCAGTGAAGGGACCTTGCAGACACTTTTAAACATAGTTTATTGGAATATACAGTAGCACACATTTGGAGAGAACTTGGAAACATTTACAAACATTTAAAAATCACTCACAGCTTTTGACTCAAAAGTCCCATTTCCAATTATTACTAAGGAAATGATTAAAGGTGTATCCAACAATTAGCAGAAAGAATGCTCAGATAGGGAGCTTTATTCAAAAATGTTTTAAGATCAGAAGGAGCTCCAATGTCCAGAGTATGCATTGACCAAACAAGGGTAGTTCATCTATTATGAAGTGTTTTAAAGCCATAATAAACTCTGTACATATAACAATTATATATTTGTTGTATACTTTAAGATGACTTCAGGTATTCACACAGATAATATAATGTCATTACCAGATGTATTTTACTCTTATGTGTTTATGGGATTTCCATTTTCTTTTTTATGCCTATCTTCCTAATTTTCTACAATGACCAATCTGTACTCTAAATATCAGAAAAAATTATGAATAAAATTATTTAAGACCATAAGCTTGAAAAAGGAAAAAAATGTGAATATGGTTTATTACATTTCTTTTTGGCTCAATGAAAAGAAAATTCTGAGTATTACCAGGTTTTCAGACTTTGCTTCTTTCATGGTCTTGACAGACTGAGGAGCCTGGCCAGGTATTTAGTAGGGTGCCCTTGCTTTGGAATTTCTCAGGTTTTTCTCATGATGAGACTGGGGTTTCAATAATGCATTTAAAGAAAAGCTCACCCCGCCCCCCGCCACTTCCTGCCCTTCAAAGAAAAGAATCCAAACCCTCAAACATAAAATCTCCAGCCTAAATCTGGGGCCATGTTATTTGTCTTCTAATTCATTGACAAATATGCAAAATGACAGTAAATACTATGGGCCGCAGGCCTCTCCATTAGTAACCTAACCCCACGTGCAAATAAACATCATTTGATGGAAGTGACATGAATGGAGGGGCCTGCTCTTTGGCCGCCTGGGTTAGAGGACACTGTTGGTTCTCTGCAGCAACTGCTTCACATTTTGAATTTTAATGGAGCTGTGAAACATGAGCATTAGAAGTGTGTTGTTGTTTCCTGCTCCCATTTCAATTAGCCTCCCAACTTTCTGATTTGACAGGAATTTCAAGCTCAGACTTAGCATAAACAATGGGAGACCAATACCTCATTGTCTTTTCTTCTTTAATATTGGAATTTTTAAAGAAGTTTAAACTTCTAAAATAAAAACAAAGAAGAAAGCTTCTTATGAAACTTGTAGAAATATACTAAGAGGTTCAAATCATAACTTGCTCTGCCCATTTTAATCAGCACTTAACCAATGCTCGACCCAGGTCTGTGCATACCACCCTTTCCAGATGGAATTAAACACCTCTTTTCTGCTGCACAAGCTTCTTCCATCCTTTGGATACTCAGATCTGCAATGCAGGCCAACACCCCTTCCTCTTATGGAAAGATCTGCACCACCAACAAATCAGACAAATATTCATTGTATTTTTTTTTAACATTTATCTAAATGATCTGGGATTGAATTCTAATGGATGGTACAAGGTGAGAAATCTAGATACATTCTCCATCTTTCAGTAATTACCTAATCTCCTTAGCACCAGCCACTAAAGAAAGACTTTAGTTCCAAGGAGGAAAAGTACCCCATTCTTCCTAAGTTTGCTTCATAAATGCTTACATCTCACACACAGCGTCTGATCCACAGCAGTTGCTCAGTTAAACATTTGCTGAGGAAATGAACACTTCTTGAACATGGCCTTGTCCTTGGCACCACAGCTGTGTGGTCACACCTGAGAGATACTACCTTTGCTATAATAAGGATTCCTTCTGGACACGGAACTACCAGTCAAGGGTGCGGAACAGATATGATGAACCAGGAAAGAAGAAAACTGGCATTCTGAACAGTGATCTGATGCTAGGAATCCATGTCCAAGTCTCACAGGCTGCAACTAAGCAGAGCAGCTCTGCATCAACGCAGTGTGACAGACAGAGTGTCTGTCTCAGAACCCTGGTCACCCCTGCCCAAGTGGTTTCTGTGTGCACCTGGCCAGGGTGCTTGACGAGTTGGTAGTTTACCATCCGTTCCCTCTAAGTATTTATCCACCACCTACGGCTGTTCACTGTTTGGGCAATAAAACATTTTTATATTTTCTATTTTAAAACTGTGTTGGGTAGATTATTTTGAACTTAGATATCTGTGACTCAGATATCCTAAGCCTCACTTTTCTTATCATTAAAATGAGAATAAAATTAATTAACTATCTATTCTGTGCCTGGCATCATCCCAGATGCCTTATCTATACTAAATTATTTAGTATTCTTCCTAACCACCCCTTGAGGGTGAGCTCTGTCTTCTACCCATTTTATAGATGGGAAAACGGGGGCAGGCAACAGTGATGCACTTGCTGAAGGTGAATGGCTGACGATCGCAGAGTCAGCATGAAAACCCAGGTACCTGACTGAAGTGCACACTCCCGCCCAGGGCACTAAGATGACTCCCAGTCCCGACAAGGAGAGGCCACCTCCGAGAGTTGATGTGAAGCTCAAGTGAGCTACGGCACAAAGTGTGCCGAAAATATTCGGTCAGCGTCGCTCCATGATAGGAAAATGGCTGCTGTGACCGCTGCTCAGAGTGAACGCAGGTACCGAGAAGTCACAGCTCACAGGCAAAAGTGATCGAGAGAAAGGAGGACAGGGGCTGGAGCCCTCACAACAGGTCCCCAATTTAATTTGGGATCTGGGAAAAGTTCCCAAGGGGAGCATTATTTGTATCTACTTTTATTTGGGAGAAAAGGAACCAAATTAAAGTGTCTTCCCTTCCTTGCCCAAATCTTGGGGGCTATTTCCTGGTTGTTTTCCAGCCTCTGCCTTCTGCTTCCTCATTGTACCGTCTCTTTACTGCAGTTCTGTCACCTTTTCCGGATTTCTTTGGAATAACCATGAGAAAATTGAACATATGACATTACATATCACTTTTAAAAGCAGAATTATAGGTGAGAATGAAACAAAATGTATGCAGGTTGCTATACAAATTGCATTTATGTCATTTAATCAACAAAGACTGTACTCTAGAAAATGGAATCATTTACATAACATGAAATATGGCCTTATTAATGGAATTCAAAAGGAATCTCTCATAAACATATTTCCTTTTCTAATGCAATTATAAATATGTAAGAAAATCACAATCCTTTGGAAATAAAGATGTCGTATTTGCTATAAGACTCATTTTGATCAACAATAGAAACGGCACTGGCAGATACATTTTCAAATAGCACTTAAGCTTTATCGTAATTTTTATATTCTCTCCTTAGGTTAAGATATACTTTTCCTAAAATGTCAGGTGAATTCAGTCATCTTTTATACGACGACTCTTGTACTGTCTACATTCCCATATTAACATTTCAAATTAGGTGAGGGAAATAAAAGTGGCCATTAAAACAGCCTCTCTCTTAGCAATGAAAAGAACACCAGGAGAGCTCTGTGTTAGGCTCAGAGAGTTCTGACCTAACACCACAGCGGTAGCACTCTCTGACTTTGCCACCAACCCATCCCCAAAAGGCTGTGATGTTACTCTTTTTTAATCTTCATTACCTTGTTTCTAGATGTTTCCATTTATTCACGGAAAAGTGAAGTGTAATTTGTGATTTTGTGATATCTTCTCAATCTATATTGAATTCAAAGATCACGGTTACTTCCCAGAAATATTAATTGATTTTAATGCCCCACTCCCCATCATGTTTAGTTTCTGACAATGGGGAAATTTTAAATGAATTTAATGCACTCACATCTTGCAAGTCTGTGCATTTAGCTTTGAAAGGCAGAGAGTTTACAGAGATAGGCGAAGTTGAGCCAAATATTCAAACTTAACTCTATTGTACACAGCCTCATGGATCTGATTTTTATGTGCAGAACATGCAACTTAAAAATGAATTAATTGCAATTAATCAGCATGTAATTTTTACCTCTGCACTTTTGGAACATGAGGATAAAGCTGTATTTCTTCTCTGTTTAGCAAGGTATTAATTGGGGCATCTTTGAAAATGCACTTTGGACTTTTTGGCCTTTTGTCAATTCTGTGCCTTCTTAAGTACCTGTATTGTTATACTCCTTTCATTTTGTTGTTTGAGAAGAAAATGAAGATCTTTGACACCATTTATTCTGGAACAAGTACCCAAGTGTGTTTAACAGAAAAAAAAAAATTAAGAATTGTGCCTCCTGCCCCTTGTTTGAAAACCCCAAATCTTCTTTGCAAATAGAGTCATTCATTGGGTACAACTGGATCAAAAAGTAACGAGTTTTTGTCCATGTCTTTAGCCTAAAGCCCCGGCTCTCCCAGATTACCTCTGTTGTGCGGGATGAGCCCTCCATCCAGCCCTTGTCTCCCTTCATTACCTCAGCCCCAAGACTCCCTTTGTCTTTGCTTTTCATTAGCAGGGATCAACAGCAGAGGGCTTAGCCCAGATAAGCTCCTCCAGCTTGAGTATCTGTTTGTTTCCCTTCCAATGTAAACATTCATCCCGAATCCAATAACCTTGTCAATAGAAATCATTAATGGTAAGTACCGGGCAGGCCTTGTGAGCACATGCCAGGGGAGTCTCACGAGTTGTGCTGAACCTCAGGCCAGACAAGACAGCTCTGGAACTGAATCGACAGTCAGTTGACCCACTTGGTTGTAAACAGATAGGAAAGAGTGCATGAGGAAGGTAAAGCTCTGCAGTGTTCCTACAGTCTGTCCGCAGTTATTCACAATGCACTCCATTCCATCGCTATGTAACGGATCTCTAAAACAGATTGGGTGTTACACGCATTGAACATAAATTTGTTGGCAGGGTGAAGGATTGAAAGAGACAAAACTTTATGCTGGCGGTGGCTAGAAATAATTTCTTTCTGATCTGCAGTTATTGTTTCGGTGAAGACAGCTGTCTCTGACCTTGTCCCACAGGATAGTCGACATTGATTTAAAAGGCTATGAGCATCAGCCACTGAACTTGAGTCTGGGGAAGGATGAGAGTGATGCTATGTTTCCTGAAGAGGCCTGGTGAGGAATCACCCTGGGAGCGCTGTGTGGTGTCAGAGTTTGATTCTTAGCTAACCTCAGCCAGTCCACGATGGCTTGGCTCCGGGTCAGCCTGGGGGACTGTACTGCGCCAGCCTGGGTCTTCTACTCACAGTGTGAATTTCATGTCCACACACGGGGAGAACCCTTCAGGGACTGGTCTCCCTGGCAGGATTAAGTGAAAACACCCACGTAACTAGAGTCGCGAGCTCATGGTTATCCAGTGTTTAGAAACTTCTCTTCACTCTTTCTGTAGCAGCACAGGCTGCCTGAAGCTTTGACCTCCTCCCCCTGAAATGATTCTCAAATGCAAATCTCCAGCCAGGTGCAAAAGGTAAGGACCAGGTGGCTCTCCAGGAAAGGACGGGCTCTTCCTGGGACTCATTGAGTGAGTAGGTGATCCAAAGGGAAAGAGGCAGCCCTATGTTCTTTTCCCAATTCACACAATCTATTTTGTGTGTGAATTTTGACTTTGCCACTTTGGTCCAAAAGAGCATTTGGGCTAGGGCCAGCTACGTAATTTGTGGGGCAAAGACTCATATTCACATACTATTAATGATTTCAAGATGGCAACAGCAGATAATTAAACCAAGTGCACTTCCTTCTACAACCAGAGCCCTGTGTGCCAAGCCAGGTTGGGAGTTTGTAAAGCCATTTTCAGTCTGGGCCAAAGGGCCCAATCTTGGTACTATTCGGTGGTCTTTACTTAGGAGACAGAGAATGCCTGCTGTGTACCTCGGCTGCAGGGCCCCCCAGGAAGCCCTTGAGGAAATCACAGCTCTGGGATGGGGTGGGAGGAAGTCAAGGCCAGCACCCATCTCACCGATGGCAGCTGTGTGACAGTCTCCAAGGCTCTTTGGTAAACACGGCTATTGGGTGCCGTCATCCCGAAAGCCACACATATGCTCTTCCCAACACTAAGCCCAGCCCAGTTCTGGGACATGCACAGCTGCCGTGTTCTGAGATTGGAGGGCGTGGAAGTGTCCAAACCAGGTAACGGAAAGTGAGGCCAGAGAGGAAGCAGGCAGGCCTGAGGATGGGGGAGACTCCGTCAGTGGGAAGGAAAGACACATCCCATTGGCGACAGCAGCACCCTCACCTGGGCTGTGACAGGCCATGGAGTGCCTCGAGTGACTGCTGATCCTTCTTCTGGACTGTGTGGGCAGGGGAAGAGGAGGGGACACAGGGCAAGCCCCCAGCCCCCTGCCAGAACAGTAAGGGAAACAGTGCGGCTCTGAGTCATTTCTAGAAAGCATTTGTCCAACAGAGGATAAAAAACCAATTTAATTCTATTAAAGCAACATGTTCTCTCGGAAGAATATAAAAAATGAATTTAAAATGAAAGGCAAAGATAATAAAAACAATTCAATGTCCTGTTGCCTCACAAGTCAGAGACAAGGGATGGCAACATTTGGGGGCCTATTATTTTCTGACCATTTTGGTCAGCATTGACAAAGGAGGGATCCTGCTCTCCGTGGACAGCGATGCATTATGGGTGCCTTTCCCTGCCAGTCAACCTTACCTGCAGCTCTCACTTAAATGGCTACCTACTTTCCTTTGTAGATATTTCTCTAAATCCTTGGTTTTGAATATTTGTGCTGCTCTTTTCCTTTAGCCGTTAGAAATGTGGGATGGTATCAAATTAAAAAGTGTCTGCACAGCAAAGAAGATGGCTAAGACCATGAAGTAAGCCTACAGTACGGCAGAACTGTGCCACCTCCTCCCCAGAGAGAGCATTATACTCAGGATACATAAAGAACCCAAAAACCTTAACATCTCCCCCCAAAAATAACCAAACTAATAAATGAGCAAAAGAACAAAACAGACACTTCTTAAAAGAAGAAATACAAATGGCCAATAAAGACAGGAAAAAACATTCAACACCTCTAATAATTAGGAAAACGCAAATCAAAACGACACTGAGATTTCATCTCACTCCAGTCAGAATGGCAATTATCAAAAATACAGATGATACATGTTGGCGAGGATGTGGGGGAAAATGACACACATGCATTGTTCATGAGACTGCCACCATTCTGGGAAGCAGTAAAGATATTTCTAAAAAACAAACAAACAAACTAGGAAAGGAACCACAATATGACCTAGCTATCCCATTCTTCAATATATGTTCCAAAAGACCTAAAATCAGCGTACTGCAGGAATACAGTCACATCAATGTTTTTAGGAGCACAATTCACGGTAGCCAAACTATGGAACCAAACCAAGTGCCTGTCAGATGAACGGATACAGAAAATGTGCTATGTATACACAATAGAGTTTCACTCAGCTATAAATAAGAATGAAATCATGTCATTTGCTGGTAGATGGTTAGAAATGGAGAATACCATGCTAAGTGGAATAAGCCATGCCCACAAAGTCAAAGTTCAAGTGTTTTCTTGATGTGCAGCAGCTAGTGCAAAATAAAGGGGGGGGCGGTGGTAAGTAAAGAAAGAAAGGGGGAAATGCCATCAAAACAGAAGAAATATCAATAGGACAGAGAAAAGGGATTGCGGGGGAAGGAGGAGGAACAGGACATGGAAAGAACAGTATTATAGATTTGACCTAAATTTTCTACATACATAAAGCAATAGTACCAGATTACCACACGAATCTCACTTTTGTGTGTACAAAACACTAGTTTAAAAAAACAACTTTAAGTAGCAGAAACATAAGTAGAGTATAAAGAAGGAACATAGGGAGGGAGGAGGAGAGAGAAGGGGGAGTACTGTGGACTGAATTAGGGCAAATTATATTCCATGCTTTTATAATTATGTTAAAGTGAATCCTAATGTTATATATAACTAAAAAAAACTAATAATAAGAAAATGACTCATCAATGTCCTATGCCAAACTTTAAATGTTTTTATTTCTATTAATTAGTTAACTAAAATTACATGATCGTACAACAGGGTGTATTCAAGACTTTTACATTAGTTGATAGTTTGTATTTGAGACTTTCATACTTCAGCAAGTTGCACTGTGATGCATGTTAGAGAGCCCTCTGGATCATGTTTGCATGGTGGCACTTTTTCAGTTTATATCAGTTTTCAGGTAAAAATGTTACCTTTTCATTTAAATTGCCCTTCTAAGAATTCCTAGTAAAGATATCCCCTCCCTCATTTCTTAAACAGACAATATGCTCAAGATGAAAATTCTTTCCTGATCTTTTAATTTAACTTTATTATTAGAATGACTACATTTATAGGCAAACTTTAGAGCACGGAGTTTCTGAAACAACCTGGTAAAATATTATTTTAAGAAATTTGAATGTGTATGTGAGTTTCAATTTTTTAATGATGCATTAGGGCTTTGGTCATAAGAACATACATTTTAAAAATGAAAAAGGTATAATAAGTGTACAGTAGTAGATTGAATTGAAATTGAAGGTTTACTTTGTCATGAAAGTATTACATAAAGTCTGAATATTAAGCCAAGCAGAATTAAGGTCAAAAATATATGTTAAACACATATTCAAGTAAAAAAAGGTTAGCGGGTATAATAAGAATTAACCAAGTTAGGTACCATGAATACCTACAAACCTCCAAGTCATCCTGAATTGAAGATAATGAACTAGTGTGAATAAATATTCTACAAATTCATAAATTAATGAAATTTATCTATCTTTAATTTTTTTAAATTCAAGAAAGGACTGATTCTTTAGCCAGGCAGTATAATTATCCCATGATTTATTCATCTTATCCCTGGCACAACCTTGAGGAAGGATTTTTCTCTTTCTTCTTGAAGCAATATTACTTTTTTATGTATCTCTTTTCAACTGCATTTTTCAATTTTAGAATCTTCTGGAAGACTCACGTGTGAGGAATATTCATTACCGAAAAGCCATCCCTCCCATCTCCAGCATTGGCAACGCCACACAGAGGTGACCTGAGAGGGTGAGGGACGACTGTGGCTCTGCCCTTCACTCACACAGCTGTGATACCCAGTCAGCCTGGGGCACCACTGTCTGCATGCCAGCTTTTGCAGCAAGAATGGTCAAAATGCTTTCCTTGCTCTGTGCATATGAGCCACTGCATGACGTGACGTTTACACCTGAAGACAATGACCAGAGGCTGATCGTGACTGGGGAATCGAAAGCAGGAGATAGAAAGAAGAGGGTGTTTCTAAGCAAGCCATGTGATGCATGTCGTCCATGGACACAGGTTAGTTGCTATCACTACCTACCCTGACCCTAGAACATGTAATCATGGAGTTTGGCAAATGCCACTTTCAGCAGTAGGTCTATGAAAGAAATTGGCTGGCTGGGACACAAACTCGATTTTTTTCTTTTTATTAAAATAAGAGAAAAATGTTTTAAGCATCATGCCTTGGAAATGCACTTTGCAATGGGCTGGGGGATGCAACAGGATATTCTGAATGATGGGGTTGGGAGGGGGTGTTCCTGTTGGCAGACCCAGGGAAAGGTGGGAGGACACGGGCATGAAAGAGCAGTCTGCATACATTGACGTCCTTGGGACCCCAGAAGGACCCAGGATGAACCTGGACAAGCTGATGCACAGAACAGACTGCAGTTAAGTTGCAGAAGGCTTGAGATATGGGAGGAGAAGGCTGGAAGCACCCCATTCCAGGGTGCCTGGTCAAATGCCCCCTGCCAGTTCTTTCCGCAGTGTGTCCATCACACTAAGTAAAAAAAGTGATGTGGTGGGTCTGGATTGCTTTCCTTTCCTTCAGCCCCACCCCAACTATGTGATTTCATAGAAGAAAATTCTACAAGAATTAAAGGAGGGGAGACAAGAAACTCAAAGTCTAATTTGCCTGACCCCCAATCCTTCAAACCCTGGTGCATTTTCTGATACTCTTTAGAATGTTAAAATTTCTGGCTAGCATGTAAAAAATGAGTAGAAAGAACAGTTTGACCCAATTGTGATCTCATTTTGCACAATAAAGGAATCTGAGGGGAGAATGCTTATTGCCTTTGTAAAAATAATACTTTGAATTATGGATTAAATTTTTTTCTGTGATTCTTTTTCAAAAGATTTGGAGATACATTTGCTATGTGTCTCTTTATCCAGAAGAAAAAAAAATTGAAGGTAATACCGAGGTATTTTTATTTATTTGTTAGTATCAAATTTTATGGCTTACACAGTTATATAGAGAATGTTCTAACACAAGAGTTTTAAAACCGCCTACTTCCTTTATTTTGTAAATAAAAAATGTGACATAGACATAAAGCCTCTGAGTTGGGATTAGTAGGAATCACAACCCAGTTTTCACAGTGTAAGATAAGAACAGCAGTCAGAAGGACCCTCAGGTGCTGGGTCTAGACCAGCAAGGGTGGAAGCCTGGCTCATTCTGGTCTCTCGGGAAGGGTTTCCTTACCACCATCCAAATAGCTGAGCGAAAGCCATAGGACTTGTGAAAAAAATCACACACACACACACACACACACACACACACACACACACATACATTTTTCAGACTAGAAAGAACCTATCTTTTTGAAATCACCTAAACCATACAAGCAGCGAACTTCTACACTGCTAACTGGTTAAGAAAAAGTCAACTAATGGGAGAAAAAAATAGTTTATCTTAAGAAGTGAGTACATACTTCCACTGTACACCCACAAAAATCTATTCCTATGCCATCTACCCATTACATAGAACATGCATACATATATGTAAACAATAAACATATCCATAAGATGTGCCGTCCATGTGTGCACATATAATACATGTCTATTCAGAGACCTCTGTTTATCTATCTATCTATCTACCTACCTACCTATGTGTGTGTGATGAGATAAATAAAGATGCTAGGATATTTTTATTGTTATTATCAAAAATGAAGTGACCACTATATAGTTGTTCCATCTCCAAAATCTGTTCCATTTAGATGTCTACATTTAGGCACCAGCTTCTATAACCTAATCCTTCATGTAGGGGAAAAAAGCAAAGCTATGATTAAAAAATACGCTAATCTTTCTCCCATCTCGTCTTGAAACCTGAAGAAGGGCCATGATAGCCCCATAGAAACACAGATCTGGAGACAGCGGTGCCCTTCCCGAAGAGCTAAAGAACAAGAATGAAATCACAGCTGATGAGCAGGTAGGTACACTAGCACTATTAAAGGAAAATTCTGGCCACACACAGACAAATGGGCAAGTTCAAAAAGTGCAGACTATACATTTTGGGGACTTGTCAGTGTGTACGAGTTGACATGAAGGTGAACCCAGAGATGGCCCATGCCTGGGTGTGAACCAAGCTCCACAGATGGAGCCACTCCCCTGGCTGGTGCTGGCCCCAGTTCCCATCTGCTCAGCAGAGACTGTTCACAGGTAAATGTAATGTGCCAAGTCGGCATGGGTACACAGTAAGCACTCAATACATGTCAGCTGTTGATCCCTGGAGAGTACTGGATGATGAGTTGTCATCTTCTTTTTTCCTGACTCCTAAATTAAGTTTCCCCAGGCATGTTTAGTTGACATTTTAAAGAATTCTCCACAGTTTCCTCATAATATCATAAGAACTAAAATTCTTTGGGTCTCGATCACTGATTGGTAGAAATATTTTAAAATATATAACAATATCTGAAAAATATTACATAAGCTCTTTTTAACCTATTCCTGACTTTATGATTTCTTTCTGCTGTAAGTCTTGCTGTTCTAGCATAGTCTATGGAATCAGGAATTCACCAATCCCAGTCTCTTCTCTCTCCCTAGTAATAAGATTTGAGCAAATAACTTACCCCATAAACCTCAATTTCCTAATTTCTAAAATACATGAAAAATAATACTGACCTCATAAAATTATTATGAGAATTTTACTACAGGTAGTAGAAAATGATTTAAGAGAGTGCCTTAAGAAATAAGTGTTTAATAAATGTTAGCCATCATTGAGTGTAGAATTTTAAAGTATTTCTTCATGTTCCTTTCTCCAAATTCAATACCAAACTATTAAAGTACTCATTAACAACACAAAATAAATTTGTAAATTATAATTGGCATCCCAAGGGAGAAGTACTTCAGAATACTTTAAATGTATTGCATTGTCTTAAGACAATGAAACTTTGTTTTTTCATGACAACTTTGTATTATCCTTGAGCCAGGTAGCAATTCCTGTGAGGCAGGACCTTTCTTTTAATTTCACACTGCCTCTTTAAATGTCTTTAGTGGAAAACTCTCTGAGGTTAAGGGCAATCTCTGTGCCGCCCGCCCATAACTTCCTAGAGTCTAGCTGCTGCCCGTGGTTGCAGATGAATGCTTTGTTTTATTTACTGACTGAATTAGATAATTAGGCTGTATATTTGAAGGGCCACACAAAATGGTTTACTATCACAGCTGTGCAGAGGTAATGTTAAATTCAAGAGAAACATATATTTTCAGTGTTTAGTTAACTGGAGCCAGTGCGTCGTATAACCACCCACACCAGGAAACCTTTGATTGCTTAGACAACTCTTAGGAGATATACAACATTTTATAGATGGATTATTCCTGCCTTCTATATTTCTGTTGCTTTTACATACAGATCATTAGGCAGAAATAGCTTATTTCAGACCTGCGTAAATCTTTCGATGGGATGCCGAGGCAGTCTGGTTTAATATGTTATACTGCGATATTTAATGGGATTACCTTCTAGGGTATGAACTGAGAAATAAATTATTTGGGGAAATCTAATCAATGATGCTGTAAAAATTAATTGCAAAAGACTGGGCTCATTTAACTTTTGTTCTATAAAAATGGTCAATGAAGAAAAATATGGTTAGCTCTAGTGTAGGGCAAATACGTCAATAATTGTCAGGCAGTAAATAACAGCATTTCAAAGAACTCAAGGAGACTTCCTTGGTTTACTGTAATGGAAAATGATGAATATGAAATAATTTTGCATAATAATAATTTGCCTCACAATGTTTTTTACTGAACATCTTTTTTAATTTTCTCCCAATGTATATTTTAAACTTTTTTAGAAAGTTGAAGATAATGAAAGTTAAAGAATCTTTAGGCAGATGTCCACATAGGCACCTCCTAGATTCCACCATTAACATTTAATTAAATTTTGTCATGTTCACTCATTTTTTCGTCCTTCTTTCCAGGAATTAATCTTTGTGTTTTTTGATGTATTTCCAAATAAATTGCAGATATCAGTACAATTCCTCCTGAAATATAAGCATGCATATCATGGATTAAATTTAATATTTATATTCATTTGATGTAAAATTTACATAAAAGATATCTGCAATTTAAAAGTGTACATTTTCTGAATTTTAGCACCCTCCCAACATACAGAGCATAGCATCTCGCCCCAGAAAGTTCCAGAATTGCCATTTCCTAGCAACTCAGCTGCCTTCCGAGGGCCAGCCATTGGGACTTTTACCCCCGGACACTTTGTCTTGCCTTCCATCAGGATAGTAGGTTGCTTTTCCTGCTGCTGCTCTGAGGCCTGGGGATTGGCCCACACCATTGCTGTACACTGGTCCTTTCCACTGCTCTCCACCATCCCACAGTGTAGACCTACCACAGATGGTTGGGCACATGGCACTTCCAGCTCAGGGTTATCATGAATAACCTGTTTCTGGTTTCCTGTGCTTTCTAAGCTTAACCTTGTGTTTGGCTCCCTTCAACGTTTTTGCTTAATTTGTTTTCTTTCCTTAGATTGCCCCCTCTCTACCTTTGAAAGAAGGTTTATTTCATCATCTAAGATTGAAATCTCTGAGAACTATCCCAATCCCAATGGTTCGAATGAAAATTCCCCTACTTCAGAGTCTCATAGCACTCTATTATTTACTTCATTAGAAATATAATGATGTTTCTTTGTCTTAAGGAGCATTATGTATACTGCTTTCTTCTCCAGTGGGTTTCAGTTTCTTTGATGACCACACTAGGGGTGTATTGAATGAAACAGTTAGTGTTGATCAAGTGGACATGCATAGTGCTCTTTCTATATGTTTTCTAATGTTTATATTTATTGCAATTATTTTATAAAATATTAGTCATCTGCAACTTCTTTCTTTCTGACTCATACCAACAAGTACCTATGCAAGTATCTAATGATCTGGTAATCCACCATGACCATCTCAAAAGATACACTGCACATAAGAATTTGTGTGACTGTGTTTCAGAAATTATAAAGCACCATACTTAAGCTAGTTAGTATAATAGAGTTTTAAATACAGTATTGACCCCACTAGCCATACCACTTCTCTCTCTTCTCCAGGCATAGAAATAATCTTATTTCATGAATTTTTGCAAGTGTTTTCCCTTTCTGCGGCTGAGCACACTTTTATAGTGCATGTGAGCCCCGGCCACCAGTCAGACAGGAAAGCCCTTGTCTTTTCCTGGATGAGGTTTCAGTTCCAGTCAGTTAGCTGGTGAAGGTATGGTTGAAAGTACAAAATGTACCTGATGAACTGGAGGATATAGCTAAGAAGGTTTCCAGGCTGACTGCTGAAGGGATCATGGAGCTTCTGCTTGCTTCTTACAATAAAATGGGAACAGAGAAGAATAGACTTAAGGATTGTCTGTAAAACATGGAAGAGGTAAAAATTTTAGTTTTAAGAAAATCCTACGCTTTTCAGAGAGCTAAACCTAAAAACAGCGCCAGCTAAAAACAGCTAAAAAAACAAAATATTCAGAAGCTATGAGGAGAAAACATGGTTTGGAGAAGTGAGAGACTGTGGTTGTGAACTCCTCCAAGACCTCAGGAACACCTAATCACCTAATGTGAACTTCAGACACTATTCAAATGATGATGTGTCTGAGAAGCTTAAAAGTTTTGTCCCTCCCCAGTTTCAGTGGAAGCCCAAGGAAGGGCTAATTTCAAAATGTTTTGGGGCATGGTATTTTTTTTTTTCTAATGAAGTGAACACCTATAAGTATCACTGGAAACACACAAAGTTTTTAAGAGAATTTTATCAGCAAAATCATTGTTTACTTGAACTCAAGGGACAGAAGCAACACAGCTGAAAAGAAGACTTTGGAACTCAAAGTTTCTACAAGATGAGGCTGAGAAGATTCTTCAGCTGAAAACACAAACTGTATTTTATGGAAAAAAAAAAAGAGGCACAATTTAGAGGAGAAACCAAGATCACAGAGGACAGAGTCAAAAACTATGGAGAACTATTCCCAGGCCTTGACTTATTATCAAAGAACTCTCAACATGTGCTCGGCTAGACCTGTGATTCCTGTGTGTCCTTCTTATCCATTTTGTTTTTTTAGTTGAAGATAAACATAATACATTTGTTTGTTTGTTTGTTTGATTGTTTATTTTTACGTGGTGCTGAGGATAGAACCCAGTGCCTCACACGTGCAAGGCAAGCGCTCTACCGCTGAGCCCCAGCCCCAGCCCTCCTTCTTATCCATTTTGAAAGAGTTTTACACAGGTCAATATTTGCTTCTTACCATATATATATGTGCGTGTAGTTTGTCTCCCTGGTTGATGAATTTTCAGGTAGAGAGGTGCTATACTCGAAGAACCATATCCAAAGACTTCATTTATATCAGGATTTTATTTATGACCTCAGATCCTTGAATTTGAGTATGAGTTGGCGTTGTAATAAGTGAGATTTCAGGAGAAATATTTGAAAGGGGATGTATATATTTTGCATGTTGGAGGAAGGTTAATAATTTGTAGACAGTTGATGAACTACGGCAGCTTTATAATATGTCCAAATATTCTTTGACATTTCTCGTTTCAATAGGCAGATCCTAAACAGCATTGCATAGACTGTGCTTCTGGCTTGGCAATTTATTCCTAACAAATAGGAATTTTCAGAAGTGAAAGCATTATGTCATTGTATTAATCAATTAGTCAAGTTCCTCCAGAGAAACAGAAGCAATGAGAAAAAAATATATATATATGTAAATATATTTATATATATATACACACACACACACACACACACACACACACGTGTGTGTGTGTGTGTGTGTGTGTGTGTGTGTGTGTGTAATTTTTTTAGAAATTAAAATTTCTAATCTCTTCTGGAAATCCTCTCCTAGATACTCCCAGAAATAATGTTTCACAAGCTCTCTGGGCTTCTTTTAGTTCAGTCAACTTGCCACATACAATTGGTCATCACAAGTCCATCCTTTCTCAATTTGACTTATAGACATAAGTTCTTAAACTAAACTTAATATCAAAAAAAGATCATAATTCTCCCCATCATGATACATTATCTTATGTATAGCTGAAGATAAACCAATCCCTTCTTTAGAAAAGGAATTTAAGCCAGGCATGGTGGCATACACCTATAATCCCAGCAGCTCAGGAGGATGAGGCAGGAGAATTGAAAGTTTAAGCCCGCTTCAGACAGTAGACCCTAAACCACTCACCAGACCCCATATCAAAATAAAATATACAAAAGGGCTAGAGATATGGCTCACTGGCTAAGCCTCCCTGGGTTCAACCCCAGTACAAAAAAAAAAAAAAAAAGAGGAATTCAAATCCTTGAGAGATGTTTATAGTCATAACTATACTATGAGCTAAAGTTAACAATGATTAAATGCTAATATAAAATTAATAATCTTGTTACATAATGAAGATGAAAGAAAGGTATTTGCTAATACGTTCCTGAGTATGTGTATGTATGCATACACAAACTATCATATAAAAGCTTTATCACATAACAAAGATACATTGAATTTATATTAGTATTTAATTATTGTGTGTGTATATATATATGTATGATCTTGTATTTTTACACATAACAAGATGATAAAAAGATTAGGAGTACATACTCATGAAGATTTCACAATAACAACATTATTGGAAATTATATTATGTTTCCTATAAAATTATAATGAAGATGAGAAATTCCTGTAACATGAAGATGTCATAGTTGTCTTAATGTCATAAGTGTTGTAATCTTATAGTCAAAACATTATTTAAGTATTTATAGTGATAACAAATCTACTGGCATAAACAAACCTACTGAGCTTCCTGTTATGTAAAATAGTACATTCAATTATGTATAGTACATTATGTTGATAATAATAATAAACAAATATGTTACTACTTTATGTATTACACTATATTTTCATTGTTATCTTAGAGTGTACTCCTTCTGCTTATAAAAACTTTCCTGTTGAATGGTGTGTGTGTGTTATGTTGGCAGCAGCCTCAGAAACCTTGGGCTTCCTTGTCTGTGAATTGCATCAAGAGGCCATGTGGAGTGGTTGACCTATACCATCTAGTTTTGGGTAAGTACACTCTATCATGTTTGCACAATGATGGAATCACCTGAAGAGGCATTTCCCAGAATATATTCCCATTATTGAGTGAATCATGGCTGTATTTATAACCACCTTCTTCTACCACCCTTTGTATGTTCCCTCTGCCTTTAGCAAATATCGCAGCTGACTATGGTTCTTTACCTGGCGGTGGGGTTTGTGTGACCCAAACCTTTATTCCTGAATCAACTGCTCCCTAAGCTGTCCTGCCTGGATTGGGTTTCTGTAATTTCCCATTGACCTCTATACAAGACATGGTAGTCCTAAGAGATGCCCCAAGTCATCTACTATATTCTAGACACGTTCTTTCTAATCTCTGTTAGATATGGTGGTCAACTTTTCCTTGGTATTCTGGATCAATCATCCCCTAACATCATATCTCCCTTCTTGGCCCATTGACTCAGAGACATGAAGAGCCAAAGTGGCCTGGGGGCCATCTCACCTTCCAATTCAATAGAATCCTTGTTTGTGTTGGGTGGAAGCATTTTTCCCTTGGAATTAAGACCTCTAGGTCAGCAAAGTATAGTTACAGAAACAGAGAGAAAAACTTTGCTACCGGGTCATTAAAGGTAGTAGTGAGTGCAACCACCACCATTCTTACTCCATAGTTCTAGCACCCATCCTGGCTGTTGGAGAAATGGTGCCATGTATGGGATGATGATTTAGAGCATATACAGTCTCTGGGGAAACTTCCTCCACCCTGAAAGGTATTGAAAGCTAGCTGGTGCTATAATTAAATTTTCAAAATGTTATTCCTCCATTATACCTAATGGTCACTTCAGGATAGTAGGGAATAGGTTCAACTAGTGAATTCTATGAGTATGGCCCATGACTGCACTTCTTTACTGTGAAGTTACTTACTTTTTTGGTTGGAAGAAATGCCTAGAGTATCATGATGGTAGAAACAATAAGGCATTCTATAAATCCATGGATGGTCGTTTTAGTAGAGTGTTTATTCTAGAAAGAACAAAAATGACCCCCTTCCTGTGGGTAGAAGGGGTTGTGTGTAATCATCATGCCACCAAATCTCTGGCTAAACACCCAGGGAAATGGTGCCACACTGAGGACTCTGGGTTGGTCTCTGCTGCTGGTAGATTGGGTGCTCAGCGTGGCTGTAGCCAAGCCAATCTCAGTGAGTGGAAGTTCATGTTGCTGAGCCTATGTGTGACCTCCATCCCTGCCACACGGTCTGGTAATTTCCTTTTCCCCATAGACAGTCAACCTTGTCAAAGGCCTTGGGTCTCTCTGGGAGAAGTTGGGAGAAAGATCAACAGAATCAGTTTTTGGTATTGTACCAGGGTCCTTCCTTTCGGAGGCCCAGCCTCCCCTTTGTTCAAGTGGTTAGGGATTATAAGAATCACGGATTCAAGAAAACCGGCTCAAGTCTGTCTGATAATTTATTGAAGGACCATGCCTCTCTCTTTTTACAATTTGACTTGGGCTTTTGTTCATTTGATTTAGAAACTTTCTGCTTATAGAGGTCAAATTAAAATTTAGTAGAGTTTCAATCTCTTCTGCTTCTAGCAACACCATGATTAATTTGCTGATGACTCTGGTCTGCAAAAGTCAGACCCTGCTCACTGCTGCTCTGACTCAGCTGCTCATTACAGTAACTAGGCCCACGTTGGCTTTAGTGACTGAGGCTGCCATCTGGCCCCTCCTGCCCTGAGATCTAACTATGTGCGTTGCACTTAGATTTTCCAGTCAAGTGGTGTCGGTTCCCACTGGAAAGTCTGGGCTACCAAGTAGAGAGATCAGAGAGCTCCTGGAGGTTGGTGGTGCCCTCTTCTCAAATTTATTTCTGAAGATATTGGTAAAAAGTCTATTTTGTGGATACTTCCAGGGTGAGGAAGTGTGTCTTAAAAGATAAATCAACTCTAATGTTCCGGTTTCCCCAAGTCTTTGAATCCCTTCTTCCACATTAAGCCATGGGGGTGGGCATCTGCGAGTTACTTACATGGGCCATCTTCATACCATGTTTCAGCAAACCAAACACACCCAAGAGTCCTTTCTGACTCTGAGCTGCGACAATAGATTCAGAATCTCTGAGTCTACATGAATACATCTGGCATGATCCAACTTTCTATTTCTTCCTCTGTTATTCCACACTTTCAATAGCCATCCTCAGACATGCTCCCCAAACTTCTGCTCACATAAATTAGAAAACTCAAGTACTTCCTTTGGAGTGTAGTGCACCCTACACAAGTCACACTTTTTTGTTTTATTTTTGGAGAACTGCTGGGATTTGCATCCCATTCCAGGTGGAGAGGCAAAGCCGTGTGGTAGGGGTATCAACATCATCTAGGGGCTTCAGCATCGTCTTGCCTGGGCAAGTGTCTGGCAGGGAGATTACAATTTTTCTCATGTAATGTAGGGCAATTCTCACGTGGAGTAGAAAGACCAGTACTATTGTGGGTGAAGAAGCCAGGACCACTGTGGGATGGGGAGATGCTCCTGCCAGCTTGATAGGTGATAAGGAAGCCCCTTTTACTGAGAATGGAGAGAACACTTCTACTGACAAAGGAGACTTCTCAGAATTTAGGAGCACTATGTCCCCAGCCTCGCCAGTGCCTTCCCGTACACCTGCATCTCAACTTACACGACTCCATTCTTTCCCAGACAACATCCTCAATTTAACAATCGCATATGCAGAGTTACTTAGCTTTTGCTTTTTGTACATGATTGATTCATTATATCTAATGCAGATCCGTCTCTGCGGACGGTTTATACAGATGCTACTAGAAATCGCATTAACTGGCATCTTTAAATCTAGTCAGATTAGAGAACCAATTAGAAACTTAAAAACAATTTAGAAAACTTGTCCTTAAAATTCTGTTCTTCTAAAACCAGTCTCGGTGCCAAAACTGTATTGGGGTTCTCCAGAGAAATAATTTATATTTTCATATATATGCATATGTCTCTTTCTGTATATAAATATCTCTCTCTAGATAGATAGATATGTATGCTTTTCTCTCTCTTTCTCTTTTATATTGAGAGACGTGTGGTTTATACACACAGTGGGACCTCTATGCATGTGTCGATCATCTATCTACCCATCTATGCATCCAAATATTCATCATTCATCTACCCATTCAGGGAGAGAGATTTATTATGGAATTGGTTCATGTGGTCATGGAGACCAAAAAGTCCCCTGATTTGCCATCTGCACACTGAAGAACCAGAAAAACTAGTGGTAAAATTGAGTCCATGTCTAAAGGCCCGAGAACCAGCAGAATTGATGGCCAAAAGCAGCAGACATCCAGCACGACAGGGAGGATGAGTTTGCCCCCCACATTTCTGTTCCATATCTGTCTTCATGGGATTGGCTGCCGCCCTTCCTCTAGGTGAGGGTGACCTTCGTACTGCAGTCTACTGATCCAGATGCAAATCTCCTCGGCAAACACCCTCACAGACATGAGACACCAGGAACTGTGTTTTACCAGCTGCCTGGGCATTCCTCAGCTTGGTAGTAAGGGCATTTTATTAGATCCTTCTTGATCTCTTTCTCATTACTTGCTGGGGTGAACAGCCTCCATGTGTGCGGACCCTCTGGCCAGCTGTAGAGAGATGGCCAACCCAGGAGGAGCAAGCGAGGCTTCCTATCCACACCCAGCACAATTGCCAGCCTGTAAGTGAGCCACACCAAAGCAGATCCACCAGTCGGGCCTTCCAGTGACTGCACTCCTGACCAACGTTTTGATTATGCCCTTGCAAGAAACTCTTGAGTCAGAACCACACATACAAATTTTACAGCCCACTGTAGTAGCTGTTTGTCGATACCTGACGAGTTCTCCCACAAGGTAGTGGCTTAAAGAAGTTAATTTTCCAACTTCTGTGAAGCAGGGACCATGAGTGGGTGATCTGGGGGTTACTGGCCAAGGTCTCTCTTGAGATTGCAGTGTCTTCACTGGGGCTGTGTCCCCTGAAGGCCAACTGCAGGGGGATCTGCTTCCCAGGTGGCATCTCCCGTGCTGGCGTAGGAGCCCTCAGTTCCTCACGAACAGGCGGCAGGGAACGTCAATATTTCCTCTGCAGATCTCTTCCCAGAATGCCAGGCATCCCGGCATCCTGGCTGCTGGGCTCTGCTAAAGCCAATGATCCAAGAGAAGGGGCAATGTGGAAACCACAGTGTCTGTTGTGACCCAGCCTTGGGAGTCACACCTTGTCTTTTCCACAGTATCCTATTGGTTATACAGGTCGACCTGGTCAGCACAGGTGTAGACTCTAGAAGGATATGAAAACCAGGAGATGCTGATCTCCTGGGTCTTTTTTCAAGCTGGCTACAAAGTAAGATAATACGCAGAAGTTATTGATTCATTTCGCTAAGTTTTAGGATAACATTATGCAATCATGGACAGCAGACAACAGTGGAATATTTGGGTTATTCCTGCTGATTCTAGATGAAGAACGTGAATGCTGCCTGGGTCCCCTGCCCATGATGTCCCAGGACGTGCCATGGGCTGAAGGGGCACACACTTGTTTCTGTTTCAATAAAGCTCACTGCTGGAGTGGTGTTCTGGGGATCTCAGGAACTGGAACTGGGTTAATATTCCAGAGCTGGTACCGAGATGTAAATCTGGGCTCTTCATTCACTAGTTTCAAGTTCTTATCTTCTAATTTTCTTATTAGTTAGATTCACAGTTTTGCTTAAATTCTAATCTTGGGTAAAACAAAACAAAACAAAACCCTTCTGGCAAACAAAATGCTGGCAAACGAATATTTAATGTCCCCAGAAGTGGCTCTTAATACCATCCTTTTCCAAATGCAAGATACTGAGTTTGTTTCTCATCCAGGCTCTTTTAGACCCAATAACTTCAATCCGTGTCCCCAGACAGAAGCATAGACAAGGAGAAGATCAGGGAAGGACATCATGTTGTTTCCAACAAGGTGGAAAATTCATCTGAAATGACAGAAATCCTGGGTAATGACGAATCTCTGAGGACTCATGTGTCACAGCAAACCAGCTGATTGGTATGTGCAATTGAGCTATAGTTTCATATCAATATCTACTCTCCCCTTTGAATTGAAAATAAGGCAATTAAAAGTTGCTAAATCCCTTGTTTGGAATCACTCTGGTCCCTTTGGGTTTGTCAGAGCTGAGTTTTGTGCCTCTTATTTTGAGAGGTGCTGTCTTGCACATTCAAAAGTTCATAGACTAGTTTGCAATGGGCTTCCTTCCAGAAATAAGCTTAACTTTATTATTTTTCCACTCCCTCTGGGGATGTCTTGACAAAAATGGCAAACCCCCAAGACTTCCTGAAGGCTAATCTTTTTTCTGGGTCATATGATTCTTTTCAGTTTTCATCTGGAGAGGGTTTTCCAATAACAATAGGTTTGGCTGTTGGTGAACTAGAGAAAATCCTGTTGCTTTAGCATTAACAATGAGTGGAATTTCACTGAAGTATGGCTGTTTGCTTAATACAATAGAGGTTGGTGCACACTGGAGTTGCAAGTGTCAAACAAACTGTGTGGGAAAATCTAAATTACCGCCACTGAGTCAACAAGCAGTTCCGAATGCAGAAATGCTGACAAGAATGTAGCAAGCCATTTGGTCAACTTCAATTCATGTCCCAAGATTAAACTGGACTTGAAAGATCCCTATAACGAAATGGTTACATATTTAAAAACCACCAGGGATCTGAAAACCAAGAGAAGAAGAGAAAGAGGAGTCAGTGAGACGAACATTAGAAACAGAAATATACAATTAATAATACCTGCAGGCTTGTCACAAGGTGGGAATCACAGAAGAACACTTGATCAAAGGAGAGACCAAGTCCTCCAACTCATTATTCACATGCACCACGGAGTGTAAAGCAAAGAGCCATTAGACTGCAGAAAGATACCCTATCTTCCAGGACTTGAAGCTTTTGGCACTGTTGGGTACACTGTGTCCATGTGGATGTGAGTTCACTTGAGCCTGAAGAATCTGAGTTTATTGGCCAGATATAGGTTTTCAGATAATGAGTCGAATAAACCCGTGCCTTCCTTCCCACAGGAATATTTAGGGGTTATAGGTCAAGGGCAAGACCTGTGCGAAGAGTGAGGAAGCAGAATCCGGGTCTCCTGCCCCACTGCGGGGAGGTCAGTGTGGTTTCCTTCTGACAGAGGTGAGTCTCAAGTCTGTGTCTGCTGCTTCACAAGGTCGACCTCAGGCAATGACCAAATGGGGGAAAATAAAAAAAGTAAATCCTAACGGTTAAGGCAAGTGTTCCTATTGTCCTCATTATTCAAATGATGTCACCAATATCTTTGTGGCACTTTAAAGGAGGAACAGCATGAAAATTACTCAGATTTTGAAGCTCCAAATTGCAGACTGGAGGCCTCCATTAAACCCTGGGGTGCAGGAGGGAGGCTCTGACAGTGTAGAGGGGTAAACAAAGAGGTATTTCCTGTTCTCTCAGTAATGAATACAAAAGATGTCTGAGACCTCGGGTCCCAAGAAGCCTGGGGGGATTTCTCCCCACCAGCAGTCTTCAGTGGACTCCAGTTGGCTGTCCTTCAATTCTGTGCGACTCTGACCCCAGATCCACACGGGAGTTAGAGCCCACAGCTGGGGCTCCGTCCCACAGACTGTGCCCTCATTACACACAAATTGCAAGTAGTAGGTGGTCAACTCTGCTTCTCAGGGATGAGTGGACGTGGGGCTGCTAAGGCCCCTCCTTGGCTTGATTAACCTGAAGGCTGGCACTCTTGCGTTCTGGTGTGGGACAACGGCGACTGCACACGAGACGGATGAAGAGATGCTCAGGCAAGACCTGTGAGGAAGTGGGCAGCTCCCCTGCCCTCTCCTGAGGGCCACCCTCCAGGAGCCTCCATGTTCAACTCTCTGAAGCTCCACAGCCTTCCCTCCTGGGCTTTTATGGGGATTTCGTTAGACAGGCACAGTCGGTTAAATCATGGGACCCTGGCGATCAACTTCATCTTCAATCTGGTCTGAAAAGTCCCATGTTCTAATCACTCCCAGGTCCTATGACAGGGCCCTGCCTTATGAGGCTACCTTCCCCAGCCAGCAGTCAAATTATTAGCATACAGAAAGACGCTTACCGCTTTGGCTAGTTTAAGGATTTTAAAAGCTGTGGGCCAGGACACTGGGAAGACGACCAATATGCATTTCAGAATCCCATAAAGGAATTCCAGGTAGCCTTCATAAATTTGAAGTATAAAGGCCTGTCTAATACTGAGCACTATATTGTATGATTTTTCTTGAGAAGAGAATTCCTGAGAGGTACTTGGTTAGGACCAAGGTGAAAGCTCATCTACGGTCCGCACCAAGTAGTGATTAGCATATGTCAGGTGTGTTTGAGGTTTGGTCTTGAGTAAATATCAGTCCAACTCATGGTGGAAAAGAAGCCTAAGTTTTTGGCACAGTTGTTGGAAGTAGTTCATAATTTGTTTCACATCAGGGGATCCAACCATGGGTGACATTGGTCAGAAAAGGAACACAGAGAAAATCTGAACAGCACACATCTTTCAGTCAAGTCCGATAGTGTTTCTCACCCTGGGAACTCTTGACATGTCAGGCCTGGGGTTCTCTGAGCTCGGGGGGTCTCTTCAAGACAGGACGTGGAGCAGCACCCTGGTTCTACACACCAGATGCCAGTAACTAAGTCCTTCTCCTCCAGGTTTTAAAAACCAGAAAATGTTTTCAGACATTGCTGAGTATCTCTAGGTTGCACAAATGAAAACTTTGCTCTAAAAATGTCTCAAAAAGCCACATGGACTATTAGTAATTTATGGTATATGTGTATAGCAGATGGCAGAACCCATACCTTCTATGCAAATTCTATATTAACAAAAGGTCAGTAGCAAATGTATTTATAAAGCAATTTTAAAATTCGTATATGCTTCAAATGGCAATGTGTTTTTCAAATTGATAAGAGTGTTACTGTCCTGGTAATACAATGTTTCATATTCCAATCAATAAGCAGAGCCATTGGCTTACTCAGTTACTATTATTTTTTTTCTACTTTATATCAAATGGGAGTCTGAGAATAGTGGAGCAAGAAACAAAGTAATACTACATAAAATCAAACACACTAGCAGGATACCTCACTAGCAGGATACTTTTAAAAAGAAACAACAATAAGTACTTTTTCCTTTTTCATACATCTACAAGAGTAGGAATACATCTAATTAAGGACTGAGCAGTGCCCTTCAAGGTTTATGCCCTCTTTGAACCTTAGAATAGATCTTATATGAAAATAGGGTCACTGCAGATGTAAAAAAGATATAGATCAGGTGAGATCATCCTGGATTTAAGTTGGGTCCTATATCCAGCTCTTGGTGTCCTTATAAAGAAGAAGAGAGGACACACAGTGACAAAGAAAAAAGATGGTGGGCAGACAGAGACCAAGATGGAAGAGACGTGTCTGTAGATCAAGGCAGGCCAAGACACAGCTCTTTACTCCAGAAGCCAGGGAGAGGAACACAATAAATTCTCCCCGGAGTCTGCGTAGGAACCCATCCTGCCTGATTTCTGACTTCTGGCCACTGGATCTGGGAAAGAAGAAGTTTCTATTATTTTAAGCAATCCAGTTTGTGGTCATTTGTTAAAACAACATTAGGAAATTGATACAGCATGTGTGGGTACATTGATGTGGCTCAGATTCCAATCATTCCTGAGAAATTGATTCCTTATACCCTTGATCAGTGTAGTATGATTTTATTTTGGTTGATCCATCTGTAACCAGAGTGTAAGGAAGCATTCTGCACAGCAAAGGGATAAAATATTATTTAAGCCTTAACAAATATGGAAACACTGTCTAAGCAGGTAGGACGTCCTGGTCATGAGTGGAGATTGGGCTGTCAGTTCTAACTACCATTGGAGCACACACGTCTGTATGGCAGGTGTGATAAGGAAAGCAGTGCTGGCAGATTGCTGTCTCTGACCCTCTAATTTAGCCAGCAGAGGGGTCAGGGATCTCCTCACCAAGCCCTGTGTGGTGTGCTCTGGTCCAGAAATGCAGTAGGAGTTCAGGGAAGTCCAATCCACTGTGTTTTAGTCCCTTGGGAACTTGGTCTCAAGGGAAGAATGAAGAGCATTTAAAATCATGTAGTTATGAGAGCCAGAAGATTGCAAACCAAACTACCCAGCGTCTAACGGAGAAGACCCCAAAACAAAAAAGGAAAGCCTGTAAGGAACTCAGAAGAATTAGACTTAGAGGCAATGAAGAGGCAGCAGCCCCTTACAGGCTTTTGGAACTCATGGGGCTTGGCGTTGAGGGAGAACTGGATTCAGATCTCTTTCTGTCTCTTCTTCACTGGGAGCACACGGTGGGGCAGCCTCCTTTAGAGGGTTTGGTTTGCTTTGGTGCATGATGGACACCCACCTTGGAAGTGGGGAGGGGGTCAGTGGTGTATCCTCCCATAGCATGCTCCATTGTGCACGTGAGGGCGGCACATGAAGAAAAGCAACTGTGGTGAAATTCCACAGCAAACTGTCTCGAAACCAACGTAGAAAGGCACAGGTGTGTTGCTGTAGAAATGGCAGGTTAACTTGGAACAGCAAGAACACTTATGAAAACCTCAGGCCAACTGCTTGTCTTTTGAGGGACTCAGTTTTGATGAAGAGAATTGAGAGAAAATGTCACGAATTTTTAATTTATAAACTAACTTTTCCTTCTAAACTGTTTTCAGTTAGAAAATGAAATTTAATGTTTATCTGTTTATCCTTATAACAGCTAGCAATAAAGGCAAGTCAAAATAATGAAATTTGCAATGATAATTTATTATGTTAGTCTGACATTCAGATTGGAAGAAACTTCTAAAAGAATTAAATTAAAGTATTTTGTTATTTCTTATTGATATTGAAGAGAACTCAGCTATAAAGCAGAATCATTTTAACTTCGTTGAGGTATATATATATAAATATATATATATAGATAGATAGATAGATAGATAGATATAGATATATAGATATTATTTTGAAAGCTAAAATTTCAGTGAATCTAAAGGAAACATGGTCAACATTTAATACCTGACATCTAAAGTAAAAATATCAGTATATTGGGTGAAATTTAATTGTATCCTCTCTTTTGTGTATAAAATGTACATCAAAATCTGTACTATCTTGTAAAAAAGATCAAGCAATGTCAATGTTGTAGTGATAAAAAGGTTTTCTTAAAAGAAGCTTCATATATCTTTGCTTATTTTTAGTGCAGAGTGTGGTGAGCAACCTTCTGGATACTAAGATCTGTCTAGGAAATTAAATTACTGTTAGACTTCATGACAGCATCATTGAAACCCTCCTTTCCTCTCAGATCCTCATTAAAAAAAATGTTGTCTTAACTACTTATTATTTTTTTGGAAACACTCTCGATTTCTTTTCCTTTTGTTCTGTTAGTTGACAGGACCTCCTCCAGGTAAAAGAAATGTTTTTAATAAAATATACTCCCTCCCACAGGGTGGAGTAAAAGGTAGCTGAGCAAGAATAAAGGTGTTATTGTTGGCTCCTCCGAGACGCACACAGTGTTCACTTTAATCTGTTGGATCGTCCCCGTATTGCTGATTGCTGCTCTTTTCTCTCCAAGGCACTCCAGAGAAGCTTAATATATTTATATATGTACATATGCAGAATATACGACCTGTATTAGGCATGCTCATTTGCTTTCTTTTTTACCTCTCTCTGTTGCTGCCTTTCTTCTCACTGTGAGCTGAAAAATGGTAGCAATTTGCTAGAGCCCTTCCTGAAGTTCTCTACCCTGCATCTTGAGTTTGGTAATTGCTGTGATATTTCATGCATGCCAGCTGCAATGAGTGAGAACTGCTAGTGGGCTACAGTGAGGGTGCTGGGGTGCTGATGTGTCATGGCAGCAACCCATAAATATGTGTGTCCCATTTCTCCTCGGACACGGAGGAATGATTCCAGCGGTCATGCAGAGATGTGCAGGTCTCCTCACGTGATCCCTATTTCCCCTGGGACCTGAGACATTATTGCTTATTGTTTAAATGGCTCTTGGAGACAAAGTGAGCATGTTGGGTAATGGCCCTTCTTCCCCTCTGTTGCTCTGCACGGAAATCCACTGTGTGTAAAGGTACCTTGGCTCTCATAAAAATCAAGCATCTAAATGGGCCATAGATGTTAAGATATTAAGCTTGGTCCCCCTTTTGACACTAGAGTTAAGCCCCATAGTTCTTCAAGTAACATCTGAATTGGTGGTTAGATCCGACACCCATGGTTTTTCTCATGGTTGGTCCAGACTCCACAGTGCTCCTCATGCTTACCCAGATTCATGGCCACCACAGCCCCCTGCTTACGTGGAGTCACCGGGGTGGGCTTGTTTTCTCCTAACCTCCAGAGGGGTGACTCCCTTCGCTGTTTATTTCGTACATTGACAATGTCTCTAAATTGCATTTTACTGGGGGCTGGGGAGGTGGCTCAAGCGGTAGCGCGCTCGCCTAGCATGCGTGTGGCCCGGGTTCGATCCTCAGCAGCACCACATGCCAACAAAGATGTTGTGTCCGCCGAGAATTAAGAAAAAATAAATAAATGTTAAAATAAAATAAAAAATAAATAAATAAATTGCATTTTACTCTACAGGTCAATCACTGCCTGCTGTCACACATCTACAGAGCTGTGCCATGTCCGCTGGGAGCAGAGGAGAAAGGGGAGTGTAATGGGCATCTGTCAGCCTCTATGCTGCCATCCCCAAACCTCCTCTCCTACCCCTGACATCTTGCTCTATTTCACGTCTCTAGGACTCAAGGAAGTTCTGGATGCATGCATCCACTATTTTATGTTGCATGTCATTTGGTCAAATTCTAATGAACTGGCAGGAATGAGAACTTGGAAGGCCTGGGTTCACCTACCCTCTCTCCATTTGTGCTATTTGAACGTGACCTAGCTTCGGTTGTTGCATCATTAGCAAGCACCTGTTGGACAAGGAGGATAAAGCAAGCATGGATGAGATACAGATACGGCTTTCATGGAGCTCAGAGTGTGAGAGGAAGGTAGCCCCATGAGCTGGGCAAACACCTAGTTCCTGGGCTGCACTGGGCTTCAGGGAAGAGAAGTCTGCCCCCTGCCACAATTCTCTCCAGTGTTTCTTTCTAGGTTTCTCATTCGCAAACTGGACACGCCTCCTAGCAAAACTCTGGACTAACAGAACTTAACAAAACCGAGAGCATTTATCTCTGCTCCAAATGTGTGGGGGTCCCACCTGGGAGCTTGAGGTGTGGTCATGGCGTATCAAACAGCTTTCATATGTGCTAGTGCTGAGGGGAGCCGGCCCATCATTGCACTCCCAACTCGACTAAGAGGAGATCTAAGAGAAATCATGGGTAAAGTGCGTTTTTATGACATTAAAATTTGTACCTGATGCAGTGGCCTGTGCCTTTAATCTCAGCAGCTCTGGAGACAGAGACAGGAGGATTGTGAGTTCAAAGCCAGCCTCAGCAAAACCAAGGTGTTAAGCAACTCAGTGAGACCTTGTCTCTAAATAAAATACAAAATAGGGCTGGAGATGTGGTTCAGTGGTTGAGTGCCCATGAGTTCAATTCCCAGTACTCCTCCCCCGAAAGTTTGCATATTAGCATAGGCTTCATATTCTTAGATATTTATAATGTACAGCATATAATCCCATTTATTAAGGTTAACTCTTTAAATTGGTTTAAACAAGGTTTTATTCACATTGGGCTTTTATAATCCTATTTTCTATTTGTTTTTAAGTTTTGTCTCGTGGTTGGAGCCCTGCTTTGATGTGAACTTTTCTACCTACCCTCACATGTCTTTGTGTCTAGTTAGCAAAGTGGGGGGAAATCAAAACAAAGCTGAAAGACCATGTAGGTTCCATAGCACAATGGGACACATTTCTGAGTGTAGGCTACGTTGAGCGATTTCCATGTATAGTGGAGCACATGGGCTTGGATGGAACTAGTTTGGTTTCAAGCCTGCTCTGTCACTCCTTGGCTGTGGGGTCTGAGTGGCTTACTAACCCCTCTGGTTTTCATTTTCTTTGTCTCTAAGGAAGGATGGCAAGACTACTTTGCAGATCTATTGTGAGGGTTAAATTGGACATTATATGCAAAATTCATGAGTGTGGTAGAAACACAAGGGGTGGCATAGGAGGGTGGGCCTTCCATCTTGACACCCACCGTGGTGGTTCTGGTGTCGCTCAGCACGTATCCTTTGTGTTTCTGTGTAGGCTGCCCCATCTGCCATGGCCTGACTTGTACTAAACTCACCTTCCCTTTTGCACATTTACTGGGGACTCTGTGGATGCTTCATGATTCCAGACACTAACCCAGCATCTGCCACACAGTGGGCCAAGAAAAGGATTGAATAAATCATTGACAAACAAACAACAAACATAGCAGTAGAAAACAGTGGCATCCTATAAGCAGCAGCAGCTGTTATTTTTGCAGATAGGCTGAGGACACGTCTCCTACACTTTGGCCCGGGCTGCAGCACAGGTGTTGCGTATGGGCTTGGAGTTAGAGAAGCTGCAAAGTAGCTGGAAAGAGGAGCCCACTGGCCCAGAGGTAGGCCACATTCTGAATCCTTCTGAGGTCCAAGTCTATCAAATGTGCTTGATATAAAGGCACATTTCTCTCAAGAAATATGCTTTCTCCTTGAATGGCATCTCTTGCAGATTTACATAATCCTGTACCACAGGTTTTGTGTCTTGTAAAGTTAAATATGTTGGTCTTTTCTTCGTGGCTCCCTTTTCCTAAATTTATAAGACCTCCTTCGCCACAGTTTTTATAGATTTTCTAAAGTTTTCTTGGCAATAGCCTCCAGCTAACTCTTGGCTTTCCTTGCCTTCTGCTGACTCCCGGGAGCCAAGCGGAGCACACAGAAGCCCCTCCCTTTCCTCCCAGCTACACAGTCTCTTGGATATGCTAAGGTTTGGCCCATTGACGGGTCTGTACTCTGCTTCCAGAGTGATGCAGATATTTTTTCCCTTTTATTTTTCTCTGTCTCCCGTTACGACCATGGGATTTGGGGAAAGCACTGAGCTTGCCATCTGGTAAACAGAGGCTGAGTCTTCAAATGACAGACACTGGAACACGCTGTCAGGGAGAGAGCGGCTGCACATGGGAGATGCAGACTTCAAGTGTCCCAAAGGAAGTAAATAAATTCTCCTCTTTCCTTTTATAGTTTTGGAATGGTTTAATGAGTCTGTGCAAATCTGGACTGGACTCTTCTTTAAAAATAAAACACCAACTTAATAAACAAACACATGGAATTCTGATTAGGGCAGTATTACAGGTTTTCAGTGGGGAAGTATAAGCTTCTATTTAATACTTAAAATAGTAGCTGGCTTTTCAAAAACGATGCTAGTTTTGCGTCTGCCTTGGTCTCCACTGAAAGTGGTTAACTGCCTACCAAAATGCTACTGTCATATGCTTTCAATATTAACTGGCTTAACCACTCCGCAGCTCATACTCAAGAGGGTTTATAGCCTAAGCTAAGCAATTTCTGCTTTTACTTTAATTGCAAATCGGATTATGTCATACCCTGCTTCACCCTTTAATGGCTTCCTACTGCTCTCCGGCTAGAGTACACCAGAGCATGGCCAGAGCATGGCCGAGAGCCTTTACGAGGTGCTTCCTGCTCATTTCTCGGGCTCTCCCAGCTCCAACCCTCTGGCTTCCTCTCATTTCTGAACTCCCGCCTGCCTGCCCATACTTGGGAACTTCAGGTGACCGTCCCCTGTGTGTTCTTCAAGTACCCCTCGCAAGGACGTTTGCCTGGGAGCTCCTCCAAGGAGACCCTGTGCCATGCCGCCAGCCTAGGTCACACGTCATCCTCTTTATCTGAAGCATGTATGAAAAGCTGAATAAACCACGATTGGAAATTCAGCCTAACAGCTTCATGAGAGCACAGAGCATCCCATAGAAAAGATGCATAGCAGGAGGTGGAAATTCACTCCATTTTGTTCTGAATGAGAGTGATCTAGGGAACAGAAGTGGGGAGACGGGCTCTTGTAAGCCCCTGAGTGTGTGGCACACAGGAGAACACAGAAGTCGAGCATGGGGCAGTTACATGCAGCCAGGCCTCCCTGCGGTCCAGCGGCTACCAGGAATCCTCTTGTCTCTGTCCCAAAGCCCTCTTTCCTATCCCAGAACACCGCTTCATGGCATCCCATGGTCCCATGTGCAAAAATACAAATGAACAATACGCACTTGGTATTTTTACCCCAACGTCTCGTCTATGCATCTGTTTTCTCCATAGGTACCTTTTCGTTTCAGTCTGAGTTACATATTTACATGGTTTATTTTTTAATCTTCTTTAAGATGCCTCCCAACTCTCTGGTCATCATGTCTGGAAAGGGCTCTTCATGGGGCTCCTCCTGCAATGCTGTGTCCTGTAACGCTGTGGCAGAGCCACGCGACTTTCTGTGTAAATGTGAAGAGGTCACACGGCTAGCACAAAAATGCCCAGACATCAAGTCGGCTACCAAAGACTCTGTGCTCCACGAAGAGCTGACTCTGACCTGGATCAGCTCTAACAAATAAGGAGCAGTCTTCGTGCACATCTCTGTGGTTCTTGTAGTAATACAAGAAGTGTCGTGTTTCCCACTTTTCCTTTTCATTCTCTCTCTCTCTGTGTTTAGCAGGATGCCAGGGACACCGTAGTGACCATTTGGTGGTGTGCAAGAATCTGCGCAAGAGCAACTGTTAATTTTTTACTAATTCTGAAAGCATATCAACACCACGTTGACCCTGTGGAGTCTGCCATTGGGAGAACATGCCACCAAGAAACCAGGCAAGTGCTGCAAATCCATGCTCCCCTGCACCGCCTGCAAGCAGCTGTGATGAGGCTGCAGCAGCTTCCTCTTGGTGATATACAAACCTTCCCTCTGGGGTGGAGTGCATGAGCTTCCACACTAGACCTCAGAGGCCACAGCACAGTCTCTTTGCCCAGATGCGTACTATTCCAATGAGTTTTCATCTCTAAGGTGTCTTTCAATTGGGATCACATGGAACCTAAATTATTTCTGTATCTTCAGTACCCTGAGGGATCACACCAAGCCTGATCCTTCCTAAAAGGGAGTAAAGAACTGGAGGAAAGCTTTACAAGAGAACAATAGAATATATAACACATGTTGTTAAGAAAAAAAAATCTACCTACAAATCTATGTGTTTATAAATTTCTTTTGAAATAACCCAAATCTGTGGGCTCTATTTCAACTTTGTAGTTTGCTTGAGCACAAATGAGTTTGGCCTCAGCTCAGTTGGTGGCCCCGTGGATCATTTTTCCAATGGTTTGGTGATTTCCATTGTCTTTTCCCTCTGTAATTAAATAAGTAAAAAACATTCCAATTAAATGCTGGTGAACAGATTCATATACATTAGCTCTGGACACCACAATAATTAAGACACCAGCTGTCTCTGTTTAAATAGTATTCAGTTTGTACACAGAAAACCCTGGAATTATCTGTTCTTCTTTGAACAAAGAGAGTGGATTAGACACATTCCTGCCAAAACTAAACACCAATGTCCAAAATGAAAAAAAACATTTTGGTAAATGTGAACCGTCCTGTGTCCAGGTCAACTTGAACTCCTACCCGTTCCACACTGCAAGGTGGGAGAAGGCAGACTGGCTCGTGTTGGAGTCTCTCACATCCAGGACCTGGGAGAAGTGGCAGGAACTACCAGAGGAACAGAACTGCTAGGAAAAAGGCTCCCACATCTCATCATTTTTCTAACCTGGGGGCATGAGCCAAGGCTCAAATGCAAATGTAGGTATATTTAACATCAGGCAAAGTTTTCCACATAAAAGGAAATGTACAGGACCATTTTCATGTTCTTAACCACAGACACAAATAGGCACACAGGCACAGGCACATTTCATACAAACTTTGGGACCTGGGAAAAGAGTTTCCTAGGTTCAGTGCTTTCTTATGCATAAGATTCTGGGCCGAATTCTGCCGCACCGCAAGGGTTAGAAGGTTTAGAAGAGACTCCAGGAAACACGTGACCTCGAGATCTTTGATTCTGTTCTCCACCTCCAAACTCCCCGATGCTCCACCTCTAATCAGAACAAGATTCCCTTTTGTCCCACAATCTTCCCATTACGAGCTAACCAATTAAAAGTGAAAAATTGTGCTTCCACTGTGAAAAGGTTCCAGCTTCTAAAGAAGATGAACTGGAACGAAAGGGCTCCCTTTGTTCATTTCCCCATTCTCCAGGAAAGCTACCTTTAAGGGCTGCAAGAATACAGTGTGCAATTATTCTAAAAGGATATGCTTTGAGATTTTTAATTCATTTTAATCTTCCTTGTATTATGAAAGCTATACTTCTTTTTAAGGCTTTCAGACAACCAGCTTAATTTTCATATTGATTCATTCAGGGACAAAACAAAACTTTGTATAAACTGAATGTAAAATGACTCTTTTGTGGTGAAGAATCTGTGCTTGCATTTAATTATAATGCATAGAAGTGTTCATTCCTAATTAAACATTTAAATGAAGAGGGGGTATAAATAGAAATTTTAAAAAGAGAGTGAGCAGGACACAGTTCATCCCTCCCAAGATGAAGGTCCTCATCAGCTCTTATTTTTCACATACCAAAAGCTGATGTGATTGTGTGGGGTTTTGAAAGTGTGTCTGCACATTTTAAAGGGGAAATTTTTCAGTGCATATGATGATTACTAAATTAGCGGTATTCTTCACTTGCACAGACTTATCAAGGAGGGGTCTTAAAGTGCTTTATTATCTAATTAAACTTCACACCATGATGCAATTTTATTAATACATAAAATGTGATACTATACAGTTGAGGATCTGGCTTTATTGTTGACGTTGGAAAAGGGTGTGAGAATATAAACCTGAGTTTGGAAATAGACTTCAGCCGCACTGCCACCATCCCAGGGAACACTTATTTCTGTTTATCAGAAAATTCTGGCAAAACATGCAACTCTCCTTATATAGATACATTCAGGTTTTACACTTACAAAATAAAGTGAAAAATAGCCTCCTTATCTGATTGAGTCATTTGTTGATGATGTGCTGTAAGACCTTATTTGTTCTTGTTTTTCTCTTCTCTTTGTCCTACTTTGAGGCCCAGTCACACCATCTTGAGCTAGAGAAAGTGACCAAAGACTGATTTTTGCTTTGCTATAGGAAAGAGGGACGGGCAGACACTTCTCTGCTTCCCTAGTGCTCAGCTATCCAGTACCTGGAGCTTTGTGGTTCTCGGGGACATCCCAGCACACTGTCCCCCTTTTCTCTACTGTAGACCCTGGCATGACATGCAGAGGGTACTGGTTGATATTTTCTGAAGAAACAAAAAGCCCTCTCCAGGGGACTCTAGGGGACATAGAAGAAGATGTGACAGTTCCAAGCCGAGGATTGCTATGCATGACACCTCACACTACACTCGCCAAAGGATTTTGTAGCAAATCCCCAGCCAAATGGTCTGGTGGCAACACAGGCTGAAGAAACCTGGCCAGGACTGATGGAGAGAGTAGACAGAGTCAGAAAAACTGCACACAGGTATGAAGATTCGGAGTGTCTACCCGTCAGCCCCTGCTGCTGAACTTTCCAATAACAGGCATGTGTTGGTGTTCGTGAGTGTGCAAGTCAGCTGGACAACCCTTCTGTCTGGGCCGAGTGAGCTCTGGCATGTTTGAGGGCTGGCTAGATGCAAACTGATGGGAGATCACCAAGGCTGGGAACTGTGGGCTCTTCTCTCCGTGATTCTCATTCTCTAATGAATTGATCTGGAGAGAGAAAGGCAGAAACACATATGGCCTTTTGAGGTGGGCAGAGCGTCACTCTGCTGCATTCTTTGGCCAAAAGAGCAGGGTCACCCCAGACCGGGGCAGAGAAAGAGCCCAGCTCTTGATAGGAGGTGAAGGGCACAGATGTTAGGGGCATTCATTAGGGACATTGATGCACTCCCTGTCTGTACAGCATACACTAATTGGCATTTCAAGTGAGCTTGGAGAGTGCTGTGTATCCAGTGGAGGAAAGCAGCTAAACACACGTCAACCTAGACTGATAGAACAGCCTCAACTTAATAGAAAAAGTGGACTATTACCTTTATCAAACTTCAGGTTGAGAAGGCTTTCTTAACAAAGATACAAATATTAGCCTTTAGATTAGAGGAAATCAACAATGTTGCTACATAGATGGTTAAAGCATTTATAAAAATATATGACTGCATTATAAATTTTAAAAGCAGATTTCAAGTTTGATAGAAATACATGCAACTATATCCATAGAATTGATATCTTTAATGGTTTAGTAATGCCTACAAATCAATTTTAAAAACCTAGTACTATAGAAAAAATTTGAGAAATGCAAAGGCAATGTATTGAGAATGAAGTAAAAGTTGCCAATTAAAGCAAGAAAAAAGAAATGATAATTAAAGCATGTCTTCACTTGCTGAAATTTTCATATTGCCAAATATTGAAGAATCAATAGCTATTTTCACACATTAGGGGTAGAAGTGTCTATTGAAGCTATGTTTCACCTACAAGTTAAACAGAAACAGGAATATTACTTCAGTAATTACTATAATTAAATCTTATTTTTATGTACCCCTTTTTGTCTGTTCTCACAAACATTATGTTACTCCTAGGTGCAAATTTGCAGATAGAATTGCAAAAGTAAATTAAATTTTTCTCAAAATGGCGATTGTAGTTGTTCTGTTCCGTGCTTGTTCTTGGATACCTTTTTTACCTTATAAAGTGCTCTTGAATTTTTTTTTTATTAGCTACACATGACATTACAATGATCTTGGCAATTCATACATTTGAATCAATTGGGGCATAATTTCTCATTTTTCTAGTTGTACAGATTGCAGAATCACATTGGTCATATGGTCACGCTCTTGAATTTTTTAACCTCACAGTTTTCATCTCCAAAAGTGAAAAACAGAATCCTGCCATCTTCCTCCTCTAAAGATGGACAGTGAGCCAGTTTGTCGCATCAGTGAAAGCTGCGTGTCTCCTGAGTCAGGCTGACTCCCAGTCACAGGTGGCCATAGAGGTCAAGCCAAAAGTAGGTGTATGAAGTTAATACCGATTTCTAATAACACTATTTTTTTCATGTCCAATCTGGTAATGAGTAAATACTCAATAACCTTGATTCATTGTCCTATTGATCATCTCACTTAATTCTCATTAAAGTAGATTTTTCCAGGCTTTCATAGCAGAGAACTGAGATTCACACTAAACAACTTATTCAAGTTTATTCATTTAGAAAAACGGCAGGACCAGTTTCACACCAGAGTCTCCTTTTCCCCCTGGTTTGGGCCCGTAGCTGTGCTCAAACTGAATTCATTTTTAAACATGATTTAATTTTTTTGTGGTGTTGGGGATGGAGCCAACGGCCTCATGCAGGTTAGATAAGTGCTAACCCCTGAGCACACCTTTCACACTCAAACTGAATCCAAACTGCTCACTTGCTGCTTTCACGTGCACGTGCACCTCGTGGCACTCAGACATACCCAGGTCCGTCTTTTATAAAGTGTCCATGTTAGCCTTTAAAAATTCAGTGATAAGTTGATTTTCTTTTCTTTTTTTTAACAAAGCCAAGGTAAATTTAAAGCACCAAAAAAGTCTTGGGTACTTTTCAAATTATAAAATGAAAGAAATTATTTTACCCTCATTATGTATATTTCAAGGATGACTTCACCAATGAGTGAAAGAAACCATGTGAAGCAGCTTGATCCCTAAGTGATCACACATCGGATGCTGACTTCTCATCAACTGAGAAAACATTTTTGCATGTTTCAGGACCAACCAGCAGGCAGCATAGATTTTATTGCTTCTTTGCCAGTTTGCTATGGCAGTGGAGAGTGCTACCCTCCAGGCCTGCTTTCTCTGTGTTGGGTGGTTGGTGTCATCCTTTCCCGCTCCTCTGGTTTCAGGAGCCTTGGACAAGGAGGGACCCCAGGGAGAAAGGACCTTTCCTCTGAGCAGAAACCATTCCAGGGCTTTCTCCAGCTCACATTCTAAGGAGCAGACAGCTGCAAGCCTTTGTTTTGTTTGTTCATTTGAGATGTTCCTCCTTCCTTGGGAGATGGATGTGGTGAAAACACGAAGGAATTTTCATTTTTATATCCCTGAATAGTGTTAGGTTCACATAATGGTTCTTAAGATACCAGATTAAACTTTGCTTCTTTTGGTGGAAATGTGATTACTTTGAAGGTTCGGTTCTACTCCAGTCACTAACAATATAGTTATTTATTTTCCAAAGCTCTGTGTAGTACTTCATAATCATCCAAGCAAATACCCTTTTGGCGACTCCCTGGCTGGGAATGCTCCAGTGTTTGCTCCTGAAGAAGAGGATTTGTTCATCTGCGCCTCCGTTTCCAGCTAGTGAAACTCCATGCATTTGCATAAATAACCACTAAAGACATGCAAATGATAAAGGAGGGTTCATTACCATAAACTTCTCCGACACCTTGGAAGGGCTTGGAATGCAGGCGGATCTGGTTTCAAGTACCATCTTACCTTTAACAGACAATTATCTCCAACATTTCTGGAGAGAGAAGGAATGCTACCGTGTTTCTTGGCAACAGTCCTCACATATTAACTAGCTGGATCGTCAAAATAAAATGCATTTGAACGGCTCCTCTCGGCTATTTGTATATTAAATATCTGTCTGCAGCACCCTCCTGTGTTTCGTCGTGCATGCAGGGATCGGGCTGCGAGGAGAACGTTTCCTGAATTACTCCTGCAAAACCAGTGATTGATTATAACAGGACTAGCCTAATCAGAACGACCTCTCTGTAGCACGGCACATTTTGCAAATCACTGGCACACAGATTTCAATTTGCTCACATCATGAAAAAGGAAACTCATGTGGATTTAAAAGGAGGATGTCAGCTGCATGATGGCAGCTCTGACTGATGCAGAACATTCACCCCAGAACGTTGAAAATGAGAAGGCATTCCTCTCTCCCTGCTGTGCACACAGGCGCAAGGTGTTTGGCAAACACAGAATTTGCAAAGGGTGAGATCTTGCAGCTGATTAGCATGCTAGCATTTCATTCTCAGGGATCTGCCCCTGAGATTGCTCTGCTGGACTGCTCGGGTTTCAGGGTTGGAGGTCTCTGCTTCAGCCAAGCTGCTTCAGGAGATTGGCTCATTTCAGAAAGGACCCTGGAAGTCCTCAGCCCAGCTCTGTGTGCATGAAGATGCAGGGCCTAGTGCCTTCGCCATTGTGTGCACTTCCCCAGGGCTGTCCTTTCTCCTATCGAATTTCCAAGAATTTCTCTCCCCTCCCCTCATTTCCAGTGCTTTGCTTCATGTCTGGAGTAGCTTCCTAAAGCTCTGTTGCTGATTTGATTGCTTTCTCATTCCATCTCCTTCCCTCCTCTCCCCACTTCAATCTAGGCAACAGCATCACGGCATCTAGGGAAAAAGAAAAAAAGAAAAAAAGACATTTTCATTCTGGTTAAAACAGAAGGTTCATCTCTACATTGTCCTCCATTAAAAAAGAATTTAAAAACACAAATTGAAATGTTCAAAAAGTCAGGGATTATCAAGTCGGGGGGAATCAGCTCTGTTTCCAGCAGCAGTCTCATTTAATCAATCGGTGCTGGTATTTCATAAACATCAGCCTTGGTTTTCCCTGGAGCTGTCAGGACCGAGATACTCCACTGGTGTTTATTCACGTAAGAAAACATATTAAGTTAGACGCTCAGAGAGGTAATGTCTCTTGTTATCAATCCGGAGTTGAAATCTTATTCCTTAAAGCTCTTGAAAATAGAAAGTGATACTTGATAAAAAATAATGAAATTATAATAATATCCAGTGTTGGACTCAAATAATAGATGCCAATTCTTGAGTCTATATAACATTGTATTGAACTTTCCTCACATTATCTCATAAGTCTCTTCAATCTACCTATGATGTAGGTTTGACCATTGTCCCTATTTTACAAACAAAAACTGAGACCAAAGCCACACAGCCTGAGTTGTAAGGGCTGGAGCTGGTGTTTGATTCCTGTCCGTCTTTGATGGGACTGTATTGCCTGGTAGTTTCAAAAACAAAATAGCAGAAGGAGGCCTGGTTGTGCACCTAGAATACTATTTAGAGACAAGGCCCAGGACACATAGTCCCGTAGGATGGCTCCTCACACCAGGCCTCACCCTCCTCCTCCCAAGAAGCAGGTCATGAGGCCCGCATTCCAGAGGTGCCCACTGTAGTGCTTGGAGGAGAGGACCAGGACCGTCTGTCTCTAGAGACACAGGGACACCAAAAGGACTCTGAACCCCTGTCCTCACCAAGTCCCCCTAATTTATCACCACTAGATCACACCCCCTTATCCAGTCCTCCTCCTCAGTGACCCACCTCCATTAGGTCTAAAATAAATAAAATATTCAGGTTCACCTGGGTCTTTGGGTCTGAGTTTCTTGGTGAAGTCCTCCATGTCATGTAAGACTAAAAATTTGCATGTTTTTCTCTTGTTAATCTAAAATTTGTTCAAGGAGCCTCAGCCGGGAACCTAGTAGGGGGAAGAAAAGAAAACTTCTTTTTAACTCCCATGTCAGTCATTTGTGACTTAAAAATGGGTGCATGATGATTCAGGAGAAGACGGGATGGTGTAGGAGGAAGGGAATAGGAATGGTGAGAGGAGAGCACTGTATTCACTAAGGGAGCACAGATTTCTCATCCATTGCAAGGTTCCCGACCCGCCTCCTGGACCAACAAGAGAAAAGCACCGTTTATTTTGTAAGGTTTCCATAATACAATACGAAGGCACAGAGAAAAGGGGAGAATGGTGTGTCTTTATGGACCGAGGTGCAGAAATATGAGGTGCAGAATTTTATAGTCAGTGTGTTTCTAATCTGACTGTGCCTTGGAGTCTAATTACACAGTCAGAGAGATACTTGGTGAATACACCACATTCCTGTAAGCACTGGGATCCAGTTGAACCCTGTGCATCACAGAGCTGGCTCAGCAACACCCTTGACACAGGAGTCTGGGCAAGCACGCCTCCTCCTCCCTCAGCAGCCAGTTCACACATTATTCTCCAGTAAAACACAGTGGCCAGAGCCAACAAGTGGTCAGGCTTCTTAGGTTGTTTTTTTTTTGTGTGCTACTTTTTGTCTGTACCACACATGAAATCAAATAGTAGTTCAACCTCTTAAGAGCTGTACATCTTCACCAAGTTATGTTGACGTCTTTTCATCCATGAGTTGTCCACTAGTAGGCGGGTTCAGTTAGGAGGACACAGATCATACATATAAACTGCCTTATTCAATGCCTTGATGCAGTTGGTACTCAATACGTTCTAGCTATTGTCCCTTCACATTCTCTTCTCCATGTCATTTATTGCTGTTGTTTATTTCATTTTGTGAGGGAAACTTATGAAAGGCTTGGGAGTGGGCAGAGGGGATTTCTGTTCCCTTGGAGTAGAATCGTGGCCTTTGTGTTGCCCAGCGTGGCACGTCATTCCACCACTGCCCTGTCCAACATGGCAGCCACCAGCCCAGGGCTGTTGAGCGTTGAAACATGGCTACTTCAACTGAGGAGGTGATGCTTTGCTTTTGTTTCATTTTGATTAACTTTTAATAGCTGTATATGACTGGTGGCAATAGTCCTGGACAATATAGGTCTAGCTCTCTCTTTTTCTGGGAATGGATTTCATAGGAGTTTGAACCTTTAATTGCCTTGGCTATTTTATAACACTTAAGGAGCAGAAGTTAAGATATTAATGCAAATGATTCTTATCGATAGCAAAGCAGGTGGATTTTGTCTGCTAGAAATGTAACTGGTTTCTATGTACTGATTAGATGACCCAAATCTGCATTTTACTTTCTGATTTGATATTAATCCATTTGTGCCTATTGGCAAATCCATTTCAGCTTTATTGATAGTTTGTGTCTTTAAATTCTTTTTGAACTCACTTTATCATCTCACGGAGTCCTTCTTTTATTAATGAACGAAATAAAATCATTAGCCCTTCTTTCTGTGTGTGGGTAAAAGTGATGCTCTTACCTGAGGAGATCAAGCACCTCTCCCTCTTATTTCCCGATGCTTCTCTTCACCGCAGCTCAGTGGGGAAAGGGGAGGCTTTTGCAATACAACCTGTGTTCACGATTGTTTATATTACTGTGTCTGTTTTTCACTTGGGAGAGAGGGTTTAGGAGATTATATAATGTGGTTATGGCAGGGTTGAGGATTGATACTGGAAAATAAAACAAAATTAAAAAAATAAATCCTCTGTCTGATGCATGAGTTGGTCATTCTCCCCTGTAGAAACCTGTCTGCTTTGATTAGAGATGGCAGGCCTTTAACCACAGTGTCACCACTCATTTTGCTGACTTATATTTCATTGCCATAAGAATGAAACAACTTGTGTCTTAGGTCGTTCGTAATATCAGCAGAAATTTGAGAGCGGTATGAGATAGCGTGGCGAGGCCCAGGAAGGCCCAGGAAATACTGCTTCGTGATGAGAGGGGGAAGTAAATACTTCACAAAACCCGGTGGGTTCTTCAGACTTTCCAGGAAGGTTGTGTAAATAAGTACACATACAGTTTCAATAACTAAAAATTCACTAAGAATTAGAAATAGAAGCATTTCCACAGAAAAACTGGAGGTCAGGTATGTCATGACCATTCAAAAGGAGAAAGTTAAAGATGAGGCAAAGGCTTTCAAAATAACTGACATGACAACAGAAGTCCCCTGTATGTCACAGGGCACAATGAGCCAAGACCCTTATCAGCTTCAGTCTTGTGGATAAGAAATAGTAGCCATCCACGGGCCTCCAGTGGGTGGAGGTGGGACCTGAGGAGCTTTGTCCTCGCCCACCATGTACACTGACTCCTCGGGGCATCCCAAACACTTGTGAATAGAGCCAGGTGCAGTTCATTCAGAGTTAGTTGAAATAGATTTAATACAGCCGGGCAAGGCGGTGCGTGCCTGTAATTCCAGAAGCTCGGGAGGATGAGACTGGAGAATTGTGAGTTCAAAGCCAGACTTAATAACGGAGAGGTGCTCAGCAACTCAGTGAGACCCTGTCTTTAAATAAAATGCAAAATAGGGCTGGGGATGTGGCTCAGTAGTCCAGTGCCCCTGAGTTTAATCCCCAGTACAAAAAAATGTATAGATTTAATACACAGCTTCATGAAAGTTCCACTGGAATTCCCCTGTCACCACGGCCAATGGAATGCTCCACTGTGGCGGACGTGATTAAAGCAGATGATGCTGAACATGCAAAGTGGAAGAGCCACGGAAAGATACAACGCATATTAATTTAGACTTTTTTACACAGTTATTGGAATCACTAATAACCTGATGGGAAAGGGAAATGTGTTCTTGAAGGAAGGTTGAGTGAAAAGCAGATCCCCATCCTATGGATCCTGTGATTGCTAATGATGTAAAACTGATGCTGTCCCATGGGTTGAAATCAGAAGGAAACATAAAAGGTCATTTCTTGCAATTCTATTGCTTCTCTCTCTCTCTCTCTCTCTCTCTCTCTCTCTCTCTCTCTCTCTCTCTCTCTCTCTTGTGGTGCTGGGGATTGAACCCAGAACCCAGGGCCTTGTGCCTGGGAGGCAAGCACTCTACCAACTGAGCTATATCCCCCGCCCTCAATTGCTTCTTTTTTATTGTTCTTTAAATACTTTTGAACGATACATTATTTATGTGTGAGAAGTAAGGAAGGTAAAAAGGATGAGAGAAGAGATCAAAAGGACACACTCAGAACCAGGGAGCCAGTGTGAAAAGAAGAAAGCTTCCTGCAGAAGTGGAGAACAGACAGAAAGCAGGCCCTCGGTGCTGCGCGCAGGTGTCTAATGGCACCTGCCCACGGGGCACTTGGAATCCTGCCCCACAGGACTCCCTGCAGGGGGAGGGAGGTGGCGCTCCTCAGGTAGCCTAGTGAACTAGATTGTCTGAGCAGAACTGGGCCCTGCTGGCACCCCGAGAGCAGAGCCACCCAAGGTGACAGGGAGACTGAAGGAGCCACCAGGCAGGGGCTTGAGTTCCTCCACACTGAAGAGTCTCAGTAAAACAGCAGTCAGCCTGTCTGCAGTGGGACAGCACAGACCTCTGCTGCCAAGTTTCCAAACCAGAACAAAATGGAGGAAGAACACAGTCACAGAGATGCGGCGACTGCATTTCTCACTGAAGAGGCAGCAGCCAGAGAGGAACACTTGGAGGATTTTTATGTCACCTCGACATGCTACAATGACAGGCTACAAGCGACAGATCTGCTTATGTGAAGGCAACAGTGTTTTAGGTCATCCCTGCAGAAAACTGGGAGGAACTGCAAATTATTGACTTGACAATTACACTCTTTTCAGTTCTTCAACACAACCCTTATTTTACTGATTTGGACTCCATCTTGGCAGAGCCTTTTTGTGCTTGGTTAGTGCAGTGGTCAAAACTCTCATCTGCAACCCTTGCTGTTTTCCTGAAAGATGGGGCAGGCTGTAGATGCTCAATTAGGAAACTGCATGAAGAGATGATGCCTTTGGGGGCTACAAAGGGTTCAGATTTAAGCTCAGCCCGTTGGCAGTTTAGGATGTTGGGTGAGTTACTTAATCTCTCTAACATGTTGACTCTCCACCTGGCTGTAATCAGGAGAATGTGCCCACTTCACAGTGGTGTGAATGTTTAGTGAGGTGACTGCCAAGCACAGTGTCCAGCAGAGTGAGGAATTACTAGTTAGGGATTATCCAGGGAAGGCAATTCAACAGTGCTATCTGTGGGTGGGGCTTTTCCCTAATATTTTATAGGCCGGATTTTGATGGTCTGCATCCATCAATAGAACAGAGTGGGATTGGGAAATACTAGAAATAACAAGAAGTCTTTTTCTTTTAACCTAAAAGAAAATAATATTTAATAAGGATATCAAGCGCCTCCCACTTACAGGGGAGGAAAATTTATTTTACAAATGAAATATTAATAGAGATTGGACTAAGAAACTAAGATGAGTATCTCATTTAGTCCTATATCAACCTTAGGAGAAAAAAGCATTATTATTGCATCATTTGCTGAGGAGGAAACTGAATCAGGGAGATTGTTGCTTGGAACAACAGAGAGAGAAAGGGGGGATTCTGGAACGAGAACTTCTACTCTCTAAATGTGGATCCCAAGATTTCACAAATAATGGACTTCCTGGGATTGTACAGAGTGGGGTTCTCACAGGTACTCACAAATGAGGTCCAGCCTGAAACTCAGGAATGAGGAGTCATCCCATTCTATGAGTGTAATGGTTAATCTGAATTGTCAACTTGGTTGGATTAAGAGATGCCGATGATTAGGAAGCTGCTGGGTGTGTCAAAGAGGGTGTGTCCATGAATGATTGGCATGTGGGATAATAACTGAAGTGGAGACCCTCCCTGATCATCCTCCAATAGGATGATGGCTTAGATGAAATAAAAGTTGGAAGATACCAGGAAGCAGCAGCAGATGCAAGCTCCATTCTTTCTGAATGGATTCTTGATTGCTACTGCGATCCACTGAAATATCAGACTCCCTCTTCTTCACTCTTCCCAAGCAGACTCTGCCATGATTCTTCCGGGAGTTTCCAGAAGTCTTCGGTGCAGACTGGGGTAGCACCACTGATCCCTCCTGTTCTGGGGCTTCAGCCTCTTGGACTGGGCAGCTACTTGTTCTCCCAGCTCTCCAGCCTGCCAACGGCCACTGTGGACTACCCAGCTTCTGGTCACATAAGCCAATCTAATAAATCCCCTTTTGATAATCATACCTCCTATCGATTCTGTTCTGCTAGAGAACCTGACTAATACAATGAGAATTAACTTATGCAGGATACGAACATCACATTAGCCCATACGGAGAGAGCACTCTTCAATATGAAGAAGGGGCAGCTGGCCGGGAAGGATTAGCTGACCCTGTACAGAGGGCAAACTTGGCACTGAGTCTCCACAATGGGCAGGACCCCAGGTTAGTCTGTACAGCAGAGGGACCTTGTGCAGAGATAGGGGCAGAGAGTGGACAATCCAGAGCTGGTAAGGTCAGAGGGCAGTGCTGCTGCCTTCAGGCAGGGAGGGCATAGTAGGGTGGACAGAGGCTCTGTGCAGAGGGCAGCTGACAGGTCTCAAGGTCTTCAGTTGAGGTGCCCACCAGATCACGCTGACCTTCAGGCTAGAGAGGAGGTACTCTGACCCCACTCCCTCCCCTGCCTCCAATTGGCCTATGCAGGGATCAGCAGTGCAGGGATGAGCCTTCAGAGGGGACAAAGGGAAGACGTCCAGGGCCAGGTCCTGAGAGTGTCATTGAGGATGTCAAGGAGTTGGGATCTTAAAAGTGATTGGAAGACAGTGAAAGTCTTAGGGAAGCAGTGCTTGGCACGGTGGCACAGTGGGTGCACCCAGCTCAGAAGCTTGGTTACCACCTGTGGGCTCTTACTCCCCATCCAGAGCATGCAATTTTGAAGATGTTACAGAGGGGAAAATGCAGGTGGAGGTGCAGCCGGGGGACCATGCAGTGATGGGTGAACAAGTGCAGCCCTAATGTGCATAAAAGAGAGGACATGGACAGGCAGCAGAAGTGCAGGGGAATGCCCATCAGGAGTGGCATCTTATCACTTGAGATAAAGAGTAGATAGTGAGGTACAGAACTCAGGTTGGAGAGGACAGTTAGTGAGGGATACAATTAAATTAATAAAACGAAGTTCATTAAATGTGGTTGCAAGAGTCTGAAGACAAACTGAAAACTACCTGGATCTAATCAAGACCCAGAACCTTTGGTATCCAGTTCAAGATCAATCATGCTGTGGTCCTTATCTTTCCTACTGGTGTAGCACCTAAAATCATAGCCTGAGAAGCACATCACAGGTATCATAAATTAATCTCATGTGCTTTTTTCTAACCAACCCCTATTCTACCTTTTTATGATTATAAAGAGTTAAGATTGGATTGCAAATACTGGTCTGTAGGTATTATCAAATAAATCACAAAGCAATATGTACCTCAAATTGTTATAAAGGGTATCCAAATAAACTAAAAGAGAATTAATCGTCTAGCACTCCTGGATTTTCCTCTTCTGTCTGGACTGTTATTATGAGTAGCCTCAGGCAAGCCACTTCTGATTCAGTTTTCAGTAGTACGTAACCACTCATAGTGTTAAGAATGAGTTTTTACAAAGCATTCCGCTATAGGCAAAATAGAAATAATAATACTTTGCAAAATTGAGGTCAGAGGTATTAATTATTTCAAGTTCTAAGCCGAGATGCAGCCCACTTTGATTCTCGGACAGGGTGTTCACTGGTTGCATGCTTTGTTCTCCTGTGTAATTATAGATCATTTTAAAAGTATACTTAAAATATGACTTTATGTTTAAATCTCCTAAATAACAGGTTCAAAGGATAACAATTTCATTATGGAAACATGGTTTTCTCTATTATCATGTTCTTTCCTATAAATACTGGATTGTGGGAACCTTAAATTCATGCATGAATGTAACTATTCAACATTGATTCTGCTTTGCTGTACTTATGCCTTGTGATTTTTGTTAGCTAATATAATAAGATTGAATCTTCAAGGCATCTTCTCTAGAAGGTGTTTATTTCTTTTTTTTTTTTTGCACTACGCTGATAATTTCAATAGCTGCCACTTTAGTTCTATCAATTAAAATAACCAGGTATTTCCAGTTTAAGTGAATGGCCACTATGGGTCACTTAGAATGCTTGTTAGCTGATTCATCTGAAGTTACTTTTTTTTTTTTAAAGTTTGAATCTTTGCTAATTAGTGTCTTTTGTGTAGAATCAATTTTCTGACAAAGTGATGTTTTGCTGTGTAAAATAAATGCTTGAAACAAAACAAAACAACAAAAAGTCCTTCTTGCTCTGAACGCAGCCACCACGGGACAGGAGCTGGTGTGTGTCTGACCTTGGTGGGACAGGGTTCACCTCTTCCTGGGATTTTCTTTTTGAGATGCGTCCTTCTTAGTGGTCCATTGGGACTGAGAAAAGTGAAACCTTACTCTGGCAAGAAATCCTTTCATTAGATGTTGACCCTAATTACTGGATAGACCTTAGCACACTCTTGCTGGTGTTAGGGACCTTAAGCCCTTCCTAGGACCTGAAAAAATCCTCCTCAAAGCTCCTGCTTCCCGTCCTGTCTTATCTTGTCACTTGACAGGACAGTGTGGGGACACCAACACAGTCACTGACATGCCAGCATCCTCCAGAACCGGCTTGTCCGGGCAGCGAGATGGCACACAACTGCTCTGATGTCATGCCTTTCCATCTGTTTCTTAGTGGAGGAATCTTTTGCCAAAAGGCCTAAGTGTGTGACCACAGAAGGAAAAGGTTACAGCACCTTGAGTTATTCACAGGTGATTAGGCCTGGGTGTGTGTGTGTGTGTGTGTGTGTGTGTGTGTGTGTGTGTATGTGTGTAATTTTGCAGGGGCAAATAATGTAGCCACAGGAAGGTGTGAGAGAGAGCCGTCTCCTTGCCATGGTTTAGAGGAAGCCTAGTCGCTGAAGCAGACTCCCAGCCAGTGTGTGTGAAAAACATAGGTGGTCTTCTTTTGGAAGGCTGAAGTTTGTGATCACCAGCGAGCTGGACCATGCAAAGTTCTAGCTCAACCCAACTCTGCCTCTTGCCTAGGACTGAGCCATGGAGGTATAATTAAAGGTGATTTTGAAGAATTCTTTTAGCAAAAAGAAACAACAACATCAAAAGTCACAACCTTCTATTGAAACTTTGCCACAAGTTTTTGACTCCTTGTCTTTGAGGTTTGTGAGAGAAGAGTTGGTAGAACAGCCCTGTTGGTCTCGTCTTCATGGAGACCCGTGAGTTGAAGCCATCCCTCCGTTAATTACCACCTCAGAGGAGTGTCAGTAAACGCGTCCTGAGTTCCTAGCTCTCTCTATTGGAAGAGACGTAGGACAGAGGACATGTGTTCTGTTTGGTTAGATCTGACGTGTTAAGTCGAGGTGGGAGCTGCCCCACGTCCAAGATGCGCTGTGACATTGGCCGAGCCTGCATCAGGCAACCACAGGGACTGAAAATAAGAGATGCCCCTTCCCAGGTCGACCTGCACAGAGCTGCCATGAGGCCGTGTCCCCCAGCAGCGGGGCTGGTGTCTTGGCCATGATTTCAACATTTGGCCTGAAGGAAGTGGGGTGGTGGGAGAAGAAGGTGAAGCTCCATAGCACAGCTCAGTTACCTGGAATCACCAATGAGATCCGGAGCCCTCCACGGCCTCCCCCGACCCACAAGCAGGAGCCCAGGACAATGTGGCTGATGGGCTGAATGTCCCCACCTGCCCACAGGCTGTCCCCCACCACTCTGCTGTGTCCTCATCCCCCAGCTCCAAACTCTGGAGCTTCCTTCAGGAGAAGCCAGAATTCCTCACCGCAGTCTGCATGGACTCCCCCTGAGCCTTTTAGTTCTGTGTCTCATCTTGTCCATGGCCTTCTAAAGGACCTGGGAGTGGGAGGAGTGGACCGACTGGAAAGTCTCATTGGCACAGTCCTTGTGCCTTGTACTTAAGGGCAGTTCTTAGGACGCAGCAAGGAACAGGGAGAGGAAGGGTGCATCTCTGCTCCATTAAGGGTCACCTCTCTGCCGCCTTCAAAGCCCATTTGAAGTGACTCGGGCAGGCTTCCCAGTCGGGCTGCGTTGATTCCAGGCTGTTTTTAATTTTAGGAGAATGAGACTTCTCTATTTGGTAACTTCCTGCCTCACTCAAGGTCTGTGCTGTTACAAGGTTTCCCCTTCTTATCGGCTTGGCCGTGGTGGCTGCTATTGTGCCTCAGACGTTAACAAAGGAGGTGGGGGTGGGGGCTCTCCAAAACAGAACCCACAAAAACAAATTTTAAAAGATTTACTGTTGGCATGTGGCCTTCAAAAGGTGCAGTCCCGGGTGACAAAGAGTGTGACAAGTCTCAAGAGTACAGTCAGAGACTGAAATGGAGCCGATTTACTTGCATCATTTTTGGAAAATGAATAATTTAAAGATAACTTGAAATGTGTCCAAAGATTTTAGTTTACCCTGAGATCCTCATGGCCTGGAAGAGTGGGCTGTCGAATCATAACAATGCTGCCTAGAACTGCGGTTTCCCCCAGGTTTAAATGTATTTCCCACCATCTGCTCATGCGTCATATAGGGGCATTAGGGATCCCAGGCTCAGACCGGGTACAACACCTACGACCGATCTTGTGTTCCTTGCTACGGTGAGGGCACATGCAGCAGAATCTGAAATAGAGAAAATGCTTTGTGGGACTGCCAGGAGCTTTGCCTATTAAACAGATTTATTTTATTTTGGAGACTCATTACCTAATATAATTTAGTCTTTTATCACATGTCAGGGATGATGCTGGCAATACAAAAATGAAGACATCACCCCCCTACTCTAGAGTTTAAAAAGGAAAGAGAGATAAACCAGGGTGCCCCATGGAGTCCTCTCCTGGAAACAGGGACCGCAGAGTGTCACATGCAAACAAAGAGGAGTCGTTCACACAACTGAGGTGGGCCAGGGAATGCACTTGGTCCTGCCCATTAAGCTGGCCAGAGAAGAGGACAAGAAACAAATGTCTGGGAAGGAGATATTGTCCTGAAATAATCTGAAAGGTAATGAGGTAGAGATGCAAAATTTGTAACTTCACTCACTGCTCACAGAGCCCCTTGGTAAACACAAAAGTGCATGTGAAGTCTCATATATTAACTGGAAAATCAGCAGAGAATTGCAACATATTCTACAGATTAGATTAGAGAGTATGGAATTGCTGTTTGTGCAGATCAAAATATTTGATTAGTGATCATTGCCTAGGGTGTAGGTACTGAAAGAAGGCTCCGCCCAGCATGCCATGTATCTTTGGCTCAGGTGTTTCTGTACCTGTGGCACTGCCGTACTGGGGAGCAGGCAGGTGAGCCAACACTAGGGACCTCAGGATGCCGGGGGCTGCCGCTGTTTGGAACGGTCCAGGTGCATTTCCACAAAGGGAAGTGGGCTACTGGGTAAAGTGGATTCTATCCTGCAAGGCTCTATGGGTGGTGGCAGGGAGAGGAAGCCATAGGGGGAGTGGAGCAGGGAGATGTGTAACTCCCTCCTGAGTTCATCCGTGGAGAGCTAAAGGTGGGTTTGAGAGCCAGAGTGACAGGAGCCCTTGGGAGATGCGAGGCAGTGACTTGTAGAGGGAATGGCAAGGAAGAAAGAGAAGGTATGGGAGTTTTTAGGGTGAAAGGAACACAGGTTCCTGAAGACTACAGGTTGACCTTCCCTAATCCACAGCCTGAAATCTGAAGTGCTCCAAAGTCCAGAATGTTTTGAGCACTTGTCAGAGTAGAAAATTTCACAACTGATAGGTTACAGTCAAAACCCAGGTACACTACAAATGTTGTATAGAATCACTGCAGGTTCTACGTATATACAGAACTCCAATTGATTTTGTTTCTGGACTTGGATTCCATCCCTGAATATATGTAAATATTCCAAAATCCAAACCACTCTGTTCCCAAGCACTTCTCACTGACTCTGAAGTTCCTTGGTTTGTTTTTCTGAATACTGGTGCAGGTCTGAGACCCTTTCCCAAGTGAAGAGAGTGGTCTCGCTGGAGAAAGTCATGGAATTCACCCAGAGTCACAGAGCTTGTGAGCCAAGATTTGGATCTTAGCTGATGCCTACATTATGGGGAGACCGGGTGCCACTCTCTGCAACAGAGAACGGTGAGCGTAACAAGAGGGCTGGCATTGCTGAGTGGGTCCCCTTGTCAGGCAGCTCTCCAGGCCCTCTGTAGACACCTGCTCAGGCAACTCGGTGACAGTGTACTGTCACCCCCTGACTTTGCAGATGAAGAGATTAAGGCACAGAGAGGCTAGATGATTTGACCGAGCTCACACAACTCAGGGGTAGTCAAATGAGGATCTGAACCAGGCACTCTGGCCCGACAGCCCGGACTTTAAAAACCTTTGCTAAAAGCTTGGAAATATAATTTGAGGCACCTGGCTATATCCAAAGAACAGGAGAGTCGCATTAAGTGACTAAGTGTCAGAATGGCTCTCCAGTCTCGGGGTGCATACTTGGAAGCCAGGGCCTGATAAGTAAAATTTGAAATTTTGAATGTACATGGGCTCACCCCCAGACTACCAGGTAGTACATGTATTATGGTGATCAGTTGATCACATGGTCATGGGGCTCCTTACATCTCCTTCAGCTGCAAGAGCATTAATTAAATATCAGCTTATAGCGGAAGACATTGCCCATGTCCCCAGCCTTTCAGAACTGTCACTTATCACTGGTTATTAATCCAATGTCTGTGAATATTTGTGGACATGCAAAAATGTGTCATAACAAGCACTTGGCAATGTGTTTATTTTATCATAGATTTTTATTTCATCCACCTCCTTCCTGGTATTTTTTTTTTGGGGGGGTGGTTGTGGAATCATGGTATTTCACCTTCGAGATTGTGATGTTTATAATCAGAATGAAATGAAGGACTGGGGCAATTCATTACCAGACCCAGAGAAAAAAAAATCATCTGCAATAGTGCAAGAGTGGAGAGAAGAGTAATTATTTTTAATATTGAATTATCTCACATTGTCTCGATTCTCTAGCTTCTGTGAATATGCCTGCAGCAATGGAGGGATCATTCTAAACAAAGCTCTCCACTGGCTGAGCCATGGATGCTGTGCTGGAGAAGGAATCTGCAAATTCTTTTCAAGAATTTGATTCTCTGAGAGAGAAAATTCAAAACTATGTTGATAATAACACAAGTCTTGATGGAGAATGCTTCTGAAGTTCAAAGGCCAATACTTGCTATTCTTAGATCCTCTGTGATTGTACCTACAAGTCACAATAACTAGTGGTCATGCAACCAATGAAGTCGTTCAATTTGTGGGAAATTGGACCTGTAAATCAATTGAACTTCGTTCTGCTTCCTTTCTCTTGTGGAATTATTCTAATTTTTTTTTTTTTTTTTGGTGTGTAGAAACATTCTAAATAAAAGAGAGAATCTCCGATTTTGATGTGGGTTCTCATGCCATTTTAAAGTAGCTCCCCTGAGCCTGTAATTCACTCATTTTGGCTCACATCAGGTTCATGGACACAGGTGGGAAGGATGCTGTTATTCCCCACCCCCACACCCCAGCACCAGGTTTCTTCATGGTAGGGTGACTCTCTCCAGGTCATGCACAGACAAGATTTCATACAAAGTTTTCAAGGAGAAACCTAACTTTATTCATGACATCAGATGCATCTAGCGAAACACTTTCTAAATTGCAACACAATTTCAATGCTTCTACTTTTGGTTGTTGATAACTTAGAAGACTAAGAGGCAAATTGTTACCATGATGGTGATTTGTTAATCGCCTGAAGACAAATGCCTTGTGTCTATATGCAAGGAACATAAAGTACTCTAAATATAAGTACTGCTCTGATAGAACAGGGTTTGTCCCGTGGTCAGGATATGATGAAAAATGTGCAGAAGGAGAGCTGAGTCTCTTCTCTGTTTTGTCATTTAAGCCAGAGGATCCACCAACCCCCTTCTGAAGGAGGTAACTGTTACTTAAAGAGAAATTCACAGAAGCCAAATTACAGAACCAGCCCATCATGAACGGATGAATAAAATGTGATATATATATATATATATATATATATATATATATATATATACTCACACACACACACACACACACACAATGGAGTATTATGTAGCCACAAAGAAGAATGAAATCATGTCATTTGCAGGAAAATGGGTAGAACTGGAGAGTCCATCATGTTGAGTTGACACAAACTAATCTCAAAAAGTCAAGGGCCATAGGTTTTCTCTCATTTGTGGAAATTAGGGAGACAAAAATATAAAAGGTGACCTCATGAAAACAGAAGGGAAACTAGTAGAATAGAAAATGGGGAAAGAGGAAGGAAGGGCAAAGAGAGGGACTGGGGAATGAAATTGATCTAATTATGTCAAGTTCATGTATGAATATTTCACAATGAATTCTGCTATTAAGTATAATCATAATGAACATATAAAAATGTTCAAAAAAGAGGAAATACAGAGCCTAGGTGGGTAATAGGCCTAAAGAACAGCACAACTCTATGAGAGAGCTGGGATTCAGTCCTGCACATTGCTGCCAAGTTCCAGGCCTCGAAGCCCTGAGGACCTGGTCCTCCTAGCCTGGCTAGCTGATCACAAGTAGCAGGTGGCCACAGTGTCCAATGCCCTGTGAATACTTCCTCTTGACTTTCCTTGTCTTTCTCCTCTGAAAGATCATTAGAAAGAACAACAATAACAATAAAAAGATGAATCCAAGACAAATTCAGCCTTAAAACAGATTCGGATTTAGAGTGGTATTATGAGATACCACCAGCATATCTACATGCATAGTATACAGAAAGATTTTTTCATAGGCAACTTCTTTGATCAGCAGGTAGAAATCAACTCAAGGCTTCTTATGATGATTATTTCTATTTCCTATCCCCAACATGATGCAATTTCTTGAAAAAAATTATAGAAGGAAAACTATAAATATCTCCAGAGATAATGTTTACTTTATGGATGAAGCTTTGCTTCTAATCAAGAAAAATAGGTTATCTTTCCTTTATTTTCAATTAGTTTATTGCAAATTAATTTTTTTTTCTGCTTCAGAGAGTTCTTGCTGCTGGAATTGCAACATCTTTCCATTCTTGTTTTTCAAATTCCTTTCATCGCTGGATCTTGTCACCACGTTAGCTTGGTCAGTGCTGCGCACATGTAGGCACACTTTACAGGACTTGGGATCTGTAATGTCTCTGCTTTGATGGGCTAATGAATAACAACAAATCAACATTCAGGAAACAACAACAACAAAAGTCCTGGTTTTCCTGATTCTGTGATAGTGACATTCATACACAACAGATTTGTAATAGATGGTGTGGATTTTCTTGCAGACAAGGTTAGGAAAATAAAGAGTTTTATTCTCCCCTGTGAGTCTCATGCCTTGACAGGTCTGAAGTGCCAGGGGTCAAGGGCCACAGAGCAGATATAACAAGGATGAGAACAGATCCGGTGGTCAATGCCACATCTTAAAATTTGGGGCAAGTATCATATATTTTATGTAGCTCTATCTATATCCATCTGTCTGTCAATCTATCCACATTTACCTCACCAAGCCTGGCTACTCTGTTCATATCTGCTTGAATATGTGTACACAGATCAGCTGGTTCCTATATATTTTGGTGGTTAACCCCACCTCCGGCCGCTTTAATAGTACTAATAAAATATGCCAGAGAAGAAATTGTTATGTTGATTCCCAAATCAGAAGTATTAGGCTTTGCCATCTTTCAGGACTGTTGAGAGTATTTTAAGATCCTATAAATAATCTCAAGGTTTCTGAGGATAAACACTGGGAATGTCTCTGAAAACCCAGGTCTCATCCCTCCACACCTCTCCATTTCTATTTTTGAAGCCAGTTTCTTTTCTTTTTTTTTTTCTCTCTCTCTCTCTCAAGGCATTACAAGGCATTACACTGATTCTTTACAGTTGATCACTTTGTAAATGAAGATTATACTGTGATTGTTGTTAGCAGGTTCTAACTTTGGCTACCTTGAGGTTTTAACTGAAACCCTGGCCCCAGTCCTGAAGACCATTAGCAAACACAAACAAGGGGTGGCTCCTGTGTTTCGGTGTGAAATCCGAAGCTGGCCGTCTGTTTACAAAACACACTGGGTTCCCTAAGAGCTTCCTGGAGCCTGGCCTGGTGTGGGGTTTCTCAGAGGCACATACAAAGCCCTGGAATTGAAGAAGTCCTGGATTAGAGGGTCAGCCAAGCAGAGGGGTGGCTGAAACAACAAAGGCAGAGAAGAGGGATCAGGAGGGTCCTCCGCTGCCTCTGCCAGGTCTGCCCTGGAGGACTGGGTGGACTTCATTATGGGAGAGGCCACAGGTCATAGTCTCAATTTTTAAAGCAACACAAATAACCACCGGTTACTGAAGGCCTACCTTCCCTGCGATTCCAAGACTCTTTTATTTCCAGCTCTTTGTCAGGAGGTGCTGTTCCACAGGGCCAGGTGGGATCTGCTCCTGACCGGGGTTAACCCTCAGCGGCTTCAGGTGGCACTCAAGGGATAATGCTCAAAGCTGCTGGTGGAAGGCAGCAGTTTGGTCCTATTATTTAGTAACATGAAGGTGCCCCCCAACCCCAGGGAATGTAAAGAGATACACTGTTTCAATGTGGTGGTCTGTGGGAAGCCAGTGGCTAGGGGTGGGGTGAGGGTGGTGAGTGGAGACAAGCTTTTTGTTGTAAGTTCTTAAGTGCCTGCTTTTAAAAAACAAACTGTTTTTTTTTTTTATTAAAGAAGACTTTGTAGGTGTTACTCCCACTAAATACATCTCATTTTAAGTATATATATGTATATGTATATACATTTTTTGTTTATAAAATATTCTACATGACTCATTCTATTTTTTAAGCCTGATTTTACCCATAATTTAACCAAATTAAGGTATATTTTCCCATTAATAAGTGTTTAGTATCTGGGCCCCAGGAATAAAAACCCATCAAAGGCACTTTGTTGTAATACATTTTGCAGCAAAGCAGTAGCTGAGTGAAGGAAGAAAGAGTCTGACTGGACTCGGTGGGAGGTGCTGAGCTTTTTGCTTAAGAGTTTCTTCCCCTCTCCTACAGAAAGAATTCAGAACACTGTATGGCTTGCTAGAACTTACTGCAATCAGGGTTTCATTCACTTTTGTTGTCTCTTTGAAGCACCCTGATGATCTTTGGTTGTGTCTCTCTATCCGTCTATATTAAGTCTGGTTAAGAACATGCACTTTGAGGACAAACAAGCTTGGATCTGGACACTGACTGACCTACATACACGGATGTGTGAGTTCACTCTCCCCTTGAATGAAATGCATCTGACCACAGCGCCTACCTACAGGCTCGTTGTAGAAGTTCAACGGTTAATCAGTTTCCAAGGACTAGTGTTTAATAAGCATGTGATACATTTTAAAATTATTATAAGAAAAATCAACAACTCAACCAACAGGACACACACCCACATAGAGGACAAGGGGCATGGGGTGTCACTCTAACCTGGGTACACTTGCACGTTTCCCAGTGTCACAGAGCTTAGCACTTTCTCACTGTGGTGTCCAGAGCCGTTGTGGACTATGTGTGGACCAAATCGGTATGGAAGCCCAGTGAAGAGGAGAATCTGGTATTGGGGAACTTCCAGTGGCAATCATGCTGGTCAGATCGCCCAGCAGAGTGAGAGGTGAATACTCTTCAGTGCTGTCAGGTCCCACACAGCACCGGAGATGGAGTGACCTCCTCAGCCACACAGCCTCTCTGAGATGGTACAGCCTGACAAGATGCCAATCAAACTGTTGACTGCAAGACATCATGAAGCAAGACTCCACCCCAGATACCTTATCCCTGCCTTTGATGTACCCCTTAAATAAAACCACCAGAGCCATTTTCTAATTGTTCAGCTCCGGTTCCTGTGTGGGCTGGACCCCTCAGGTGCTCTGCATTTAAAACTGTTTTTCTGACTTTGTCTTTCATTTCTTCACTAATTATTTCAGACCTCATTTTCTCAGGTGACTTATCCCCTCCTGTACAGGAAAAATTATCCCGGTGAGGCACTAGCCAGCTCGCCATACCCTGGGATGCAGGTGCTACTCACAAGTCCAGTGCTTCCATCAGTACCAGAAACCCACTAAGCAAAATGTTTGGCAAAGGATGTTAGCTCTTGTTAAAGGAACATCCTAAAATAATATTTTTCTTTATAGTTTTACAGGTGTGGTTTTATTGTCTCAGAACATTGATCATACTTGGTAGCTGTCCAAAAAAATCCCAGTAAATCATTTAGAAACAGTGTCCCAAAGGACAAAGAATTCCCAAACTTAGGACCCTGGAACGAATCATTTTCTCTCCGACTTACTTTTTCATTTCTGTTTCAAAGGAACCAGTGGCATATTCCCTATGGGCAGGTAGAGAGCAGGGGAAGAGAAGCAGCTTCCTGTAGCTTCTACTCTGAAGTGCTTCACGACACAGTCCTCCTATCTTCTGCCTCAGGCAAAGCCTCTTAACACTTTCAAATGTGTTCTCTAAACAGATTTCAGAGAATAAGGCCCAGGATGTGGCCTACAGCTCCAGTGGCCGTCTGTATGTGGCCTGGGTGTGTTGGTATGTATGTGTATGTGTGTGTGTGCACACTCATGCACACACAGGGATGCTTGTGCACATGTGCACACAGGGATGCTTATGCACAGGCGCACACAATAAAGTACACACATGGTCGTGATTTTGGTATTTTTAACGTTGCTTATAGGTTAATAAGTCATAAAGGTGTTAAAATATTTATTACAGGAAAACAAAGACACACATTAGGGAAAAGGGCTGTGGATTATTGCCAGAGGAACTGAAAATCTCTCCTGCATTTTTTGGGCTGTAAGTCTGGAGTAAAAATCATCTGAAAAAGCAATTGCACCTTTACTTATCTCGTTTCCAATCTAGAATATTTTAAATAATTTGAGTATTCAACCAATAATAGCAAACAATAACTTTAACTTTCCCATCTAAACCAGAATGTATTACTAACACATTGAAATGTTAACTTCAATCCAGCCGCGTGGCTGAGCATGCTCACAGGGACCCCTCTGTTCTCTAAGGAACCCCCCCAACACCATCTTCTTGGTGCTTTGCCTCTGAAACCAGGCCACACACCACAACTTCCCTGTTTTGTTCTAAAAACTGTTTTGTGAGGTGTTTTTTTTAAGGGTCTTTTGGGTCTTCTAGGTATAGAATCATGTCGTCTACAAATAGTGATAATTTAAGTTCTTTTCCTATTTTTATGCCTTTAATTTCTTTCGTCTGTCTAATTGCTCTGGCCAGTGTTTCGAGAACTATATTGAATAGAAGTGGTGATAGAGGGCATCCCTGTCTTGTTCCAGATTTTAGAGGGAATGCCTTCAATTTTTCTCCATTCAGAATGATGCTGGCCTGTGGCTTAGCATAGATAGCTTTTACAATGTTGAGGTAAGTTCCTGTTATCCCTAGTTTTTCTAATGTTTTGAACATAAAGGGATGCTGTACTTTGTCGAATGCTTTCTCTGCGTCTATCGAGATGATCATATGGTTCTTATCTTTAAGTCTATTGATGTGGTGAATAACATTTATTGATTTCCGTATATTGAACCAGCCTTGCATCCCAGGGATGAATCCTACTTGATCATGGTGCACAATTTTTTTGATGTGTTTTTGTATCCGATTCGCCAGAATTTTATTGAGGATTTTTGCATCTAGGTTTATTAGAGATATTGGTCTACAGTTTTTTTTCTTTGAGGTGTCTTTGTCTGGTTTCGGAATCAGGGTGATGTTGGCCTCATAGAATGAATTTGGAAGAGCTCCCTCTTTTTCTATTTCCCGAAATAACTTGAAAAGTATTGATATTAATTCTTCTTTAAAGGTTTTGTAGAACTCTGCTGTATACCCATCCAGTCCTGGGCTTTTCTTGGTTGGTAATCTTTTGATTGCTTCTTCTATTTCATCCATTGATATTGGTCTGTTCAAATTGTGTGTATCCTCCTGACTCAGTCTGGGCAAATCATATGACTTAAGAAATTTATCGATGTCTTCACTATCTTCTATTTTATTGGAATATAGGTTTTCAAAATAATTTCTAATTGTCTTCTGTATTTCTATAGCATCTGTTGTGATATTGCCTTTTTCATCCTGTATGTTAGTAATTTGAGTTCTCTCTCTTCTTCTCTTCGTTAGCATGGCTAAGGGTCTGTTGATCTTATTTATTTTTTTGAAGAACCAACTTTTAGTTTTGTTAATTTTTTCAATAGTTTCTTTTGTTTCAATTTCGATGATTTCCGCTCTGATTTTAATTATTTCCTGCCTTCTGCTACATTTGCTGTTGTTTTTCACTTCCTTTTCTAGGGCTTTGAGATGAAGTGTGAGCTCATTTATTTGTTGGTTTTTTCTTTTTTTGAGGAATGACCTCCAGGTGATGAATTTCCCTCTTAAAACTGCTTTCATTGTGTCCCATAGATTCCGATATGTTGTGTCTGTATTTTCATTTATCTCTAAGAATTTTTTGATTTCCTCCTTTATGTCTTCTGTAACCCATTGATCATTCAGTAACATATTGTTCATTTTCCATGTGATGTAGGATTTTTCCTTCCTTCTTTTATCATTGATTTCCAGTTTCATTCAATTATGATCAGATAAAATGCATGGTATTATCTCCACCCCTTTATATTTACTGAGGGTTGACCTATGGCACAATATATGGTCTATTTTTTAGAAGGATACATGTGCTGCTGAGAAAAAAGTATATCCACTTGATGATGGTTGATATATTCTATATATGTCAGTTAAGTCTAGGTTATTGATTGTGATATTGAGTTCTATAGTTTCTTTATTCAAATTTGTTTGGAGGATCTGTCCAATGATGAGAGAGGTGTGTTGAAGTCACCCATAATTATTGTGTTGTGGTCTATTTGATTCTTGAACTTGAGGAGAATTTCTTTTATGAATGTCACAGCACCATTATTTGGTGCATAAATACTGATAATTGTTATGTCTTGTTGGTGAATGGTTCCTTTTAACAGTATATAATGTCCTTCCTTATCCCTTTTGATTAACTTAGTCTTGAAGTTGATTTTATTTGATATGAGGATGGCCACCCCTGCTTGCTTATGAGGACCGTGTGCGTGGTATATTTTTTCCCAACCTTTCACCTCAGCCTGTGTATGTCTTTTCCAATCAGATGTGTCTCCTGGAGGCAGCATATTGTTGGATTTTTTTTTTAATCCATGTTACCAGCCTATGTCGCTTTATTGGAGAGTTTAAGCCATTAACATTTAGAGTTACCATTGATATATGGTTTGTACTTCCAGCCATGTTTGATTATTCATCTTTTTTTTTTTTTTAATTTAGTTTGTTTCTCCATGATTAGCTTTCCTCCTGCCCTCTGTCTTTACTGAGGCACTTCCTACTGATGGTTTTGGTTATTGTTTTTCATTTCTTCCTCGTGTAGTGTTGGCTCAAGATGCTTTGCAATGCTGGTTTTCTGGCTGCAAATTCTTTTAACTTTTGTTTATCATGAAAGATTTTTATTTCGTTGTCATACCTGAAGCTTAATTTTGCTGGATACAGAATTCTTGGTTGTCATCCTTGTCTTTCAGTGTTTGAAATATGTTGTTCCAGGATCTTCTCGCTTTCAGCGTCTGTGATGAAAAATCCGTTGTTAACCTTATTGGTTTACTCCTGAATGTCATCTGCCTCCTTTCTCTTGCAGCTTTTAATATTTTCTCTTTGTTCTGTATATTGAATATCTTCATAACAATGTGTCTTGGTGTTGGTCTACTGTGATTTTGTATGCTCGGTGTCCTATATGCATCTATAATTTGTATATCCATTTCCTTTTTTATTTCTGCAAAATTTTCTGTAATTATTTCATTCAGCAGGTTACTCATTCCCTTGGTTTAAATCTCTATACCTTCCTTTATCCTGGTGACTCTTAAGTTTGTTTTTTTTTTATGTTATCCCATATCTCTTGGATGTTTTTCTTGTGATTTTTTTACCAGCCTTTCTGGTTGGCTGGACTCTTTTCAAGATGATATATTTTGTCTTCATTATCTGACATTCTGGATTCTACTTGCTCCACTCTGTTAGTGATACTCTCATTTGAGTTTTTAATTTGGTTTACAGTTTCCTTCATTTCTGGAATTATTGTTTGATTTTTTTTTATAATCTCTATCTCCTGATAAAGATGCTTAACTTCTTCTTTTATCTGTTTATGTAATTCATTTTCAATGTGTTCTTTCACTGTTTGAATTTGCTGTCTCATATCCTCTTTAAGGTTCCATTCCATCTGTCTAAGGTATTCCTTGAGTTCTTTATTTGACCATTTTTCTGATGACTCTAGGTCCGCCTGAATATTTAGGCTGTCCTGCATTGTTTGTACTCCTTTTCTTCCTTGCTTTTTCATGCTGCTCATGTTACTTCTTGTTCTGTTTGACTGCTGAGTTACTGTTTACTCCTATAAATTTATTTGAAGCTTGGGAGGAAAGGTATTAGAAGGGAAGAAGTCACTAAAGAGAATGAGAGTAAGCAGGTAGAATTCAAGGAAGAGGGAATAAGAAAATTGAAAAGAAATGAAAAGACAAAAGAAAAAATAGAAAAGAAAAACGAAAAAAATTTAAAAAATAATAAAAAAATAAAAATTGAAATTAAAAAAAATTAAAAAAAAAACAACAAAAAAAATGAAAATGAAAAAAAAAACAAAATTAAAGAAAAATTAATAAAAGCAGTCTTAGAGTTTGATTAACTTCTCTTCCAGTAGGTGGAGCTGTGCCCACCGGGCCAAGCTTCTCCTCTCAATGCACGGGAACCAATCACTGTGCAGCAGCTCCTCCTCCCAGACTGGGCGGGTCTCCAATGCTGAGTGCCTAGGGCCTTCTCTTGTGTCTAGTCACTTCCCCACTTTTCCTCAACCAGGCCCCTCTCACCCGGGTCACTCACCACAATACTGGCTACACACCAGGTCTGTTGCTCCCGGGAGCCCTGTTTTCATGAATAACTGGGCACACTCTCCCTGTTTGCCATTCCCTCAGACCTAAGTTTGTAGAGCTTGGGGCTGAGATCCCCCAGCGAATTTTGTTTGCCCTCCGGTAGCCACACCCCCAGTAGCTGGTGCAAGAGACCTCAGCTGTCAGAACTGGTGGGAGCGGTAGCCAGAAGTTCTGCGCTGCGGGTCCCACGCCACTCCTGATTCCCTCGGTCTGGCTATTGCGCTCACAGGAGAGCTGGGAGGGGCCCTTAAGGTTTCCCCGATGTGTGGAGAAGGAAGGCTAGGGGATTACACACCTGTTGCCGCTGGTTTCAATGAAGTTATCTCCTCCGCCGCAGTCTGGTGACGTCAGTTCTCTGCCATGGTGGTATCCCACACAAATGGCGACAGTTCGTTTCCCTTTGCTGGGTGACCAATGCAACGGGTAGGTCCTGACTGGCTCTCCCAAGCCCCGTCTCAATCCTGTGGCCACTGCCTATGAAGGCTTGGTTGGCTTTTACCTCTGTAGGTTCAGAAGGGCTGACCAGTAGTTTCAGCGGAATCATTTAGTGCTGAGTCACAGAAGTTTGTCTGGGAGAAGCAGGCGAACGGGAGCTTGAATTCAGCTGATCTGGGCTCCGTGTGTGTTCTGAGAGGCCCAGACTGTTCGCCCCAGATCCACGTCAGCTCAGCATTGGTTAGTGATCCTGAGCAAACATCATTTAGATGGTTTACGACTCCCTATGCCCGCGCAGCTGAAGAGGTCAGAGACTTGATCTCTCTACGTCCGCTGCCATGTTGGATCTTCTTAAATGATATTGATAGGATGGTGGACAGGTCTCCAAAGTGGGAACCCAAGGAACATGGAACAGGGTCTCACTTAGGCAAGGTTAGAAGCCCTCTGCTGTTGCAGGAGGAACCAGAATAACTGACAGGCTGGAGACTCTCCAAGAGGAGACATCCACATGCTCCACCTGGTCCAGAGACCACTGTGGACTATCCCACCACACTCTCGGGTACCTCCACCAGCCCCCTCTTCCCTTATCCCAGCCGCTTAAATTTCTCGACTTCCTATAGATGCAGGACTCAGATCTGAGCATGCCTCCCGTCTCCCTGTTGCGCAACCCACAATGAAGCTCGATCTTTTGGAAAGATGAATGCCTGGGTATCGGCCTCTGTGCACACCAGGCACAGTGATCTGCCGCAGGCTGGCTGCAGCAAAATAGCCGGGGGGTGACGAGCAACTTGTGTACATTGATACAGCAGGAGTGGGAGCTGTTTACTGTAGGACAGGAGGGGTATATATATGCATTCCACACAGCTTATCTTAATTAACATAAACTAGATACAGCAGTCAACCAATAAGGAATCTCCACACTTAATGGCTCGCTGGAGTTACTTCTCAAACCACTCCCTCTGGCAAAATGCCAGGCGCCATCCTGACTTGTTTACAGACTCTAACAGTGATCCCTGTTCCATGTCACCGCTGGCCTCGATTTCCCAGCCCTCGTTTACTCCCACTACACCAGCGCTCCAGCCAAGGCCATTCTCATTATGCCACTCCAAGTATTTTTAGAACTAGCGAGTGGACAAATGTGCTGTGACTACACTTTCACCATGGCAGGCTGCATCGGTCTTAGGGCCCTGGTGAGGTAGGGACACAAGCCTTTCCCCACAGTCTGCTGTGCCCACCCAGGCTGTGCCCACACCAGGCTGCTCTCACCACCTGCATGGGGCAGGGAAGAGGCCCCCTCCAAGTCTCCTGCTGAATGTGCCATGGTGCTGCCAATCCAGCCAGGGGACAGCTGTACTTTGCCCACCTGGAGACTCTGTGGCCTCTTCCTTCCCTTGTGTCCCCACACCCCCCCACAGGGAGAAGGTGGCCCTGGGGACCTGGGCCTCCTGGTGTCAGCACACACAGTTGCTCTCCAGGTGGGAAGGAGGGGCTGAGCAGTGCCGCAGTGGGAGATAGATAGCTTAGGAGGTGAGTGGTGCACAGGGGTAGGAGTTCCAAGCCCCTGGCATGTGTGCCCCTGTCCCAGTGGGCATTTACTATGCCACGTTTCCCAGATAAAATCATCAAGAATTCCAGGATGATGATGGCAACAAGACTCCCCTCTAGGGGGCTGGCAGACAGACTTCCTTCTTTTCCACCACCTCAGATCTACATTCGGTTCCTTGATTCTAAACATGGCTCTTGATAGCCTCTGCCCGACTCCACTCTCCTCCTTATGCCCCTGGGCATCCTGATCTCCTGCTGGGTATTGACTTTCTTCACACGTCCCCCCTCCAGCATACACACTGGCCCCTGGCACACTGGGGAGTTTCCCCTCTAAACCTCTCATTCAGTACTCAGGTGTGTCCCCATGGGACTGTCCCCAGTTCTCCTGTGTGTCAGTCTGACATTCAAAGTTGGAGGTCAAGGAATGTTTTTGATTTTTTCCTATATTTCCCTCATACTGAATATGATCCTAGGAGAGGTACTGTGCTCGATAACTATCTGCCAATATCTATATTGTTAATGAACTTGTTTCTGTGGCTTTATCTCCAATATGGAGAATAAATTTAAAAAAAAAGAGGAGAGCCCAGTTAATTGTGAAAAGTTTGCATGCTATTGAGAACTGATTCCCTGCATGCTCTGGAATTTTATTTCTCCTGGGCAGAAGATTGGGGTAGAAACAAGAGAGAGTTGAAGGGAGGGAAAAGAAGGTGTAAGACAACATGGTGCTATCAGAGGCTCTGTTCCCAGGTTTAGAAGGATTAAAGTGCCTCAAGGTGTTATATTAAATAGACTATTGATAGACTGAAGGTCCCATGGCTGCCATGACAAACTAGCATAACCCCATGGCTTAAGCAAAGTAATGGTTCTCACAGTGCTGAAGGCCAGAAGTTGAAATCAGGGTGTCAACAGGGCCATGCTCCCCTGGGTCTTGGGGGACCATCTTCCTGGATCCTGGTGGTGGCTGCCGATTCCCCACCTTAGCTCTCCCTGTCTTCTGGGGCTCGTGACTACTCATTCTAGTCATCAAGGGATATTTTCATCTCCGATTAGCATCCAACTCATAATTCATCTCACTTGATTTCATCTTAAAGATACTAATTCCAAATAAATCCCCTCTCAGATACTGGGGGTTCAGACATCAACATATCTTTTTTTTTTTTTTTTGAGGGACCCAATTCCATCCAAGACAGAGATCTTGAAACTGAGATGTGTGGTGTGAATTTCAGTTTCTATGTGGCTGAGATGAAGTAAAGAAAGTCCTCAAGTTTCCTCACTGAGTACTGAGAAGCTCCTGAGCCCTCCTGAGACTGTATGTTAAGAGATGAGGTCATCCTTCAACAGAGACAGGGCGGGCACAAGGCCTCTGCAAGACCCCTGAAAACCAGTCAAGTGTCGTGGCTCAGGCCTGTGATCTCAGCAACCTGGGAAGCTGAGGCAGGAGGATCACAAATTCAAAATTTAGCAAGACCCTTAGCACCTTGCTGAGACTCTGTGTCAAATAAATGAAAGGTCTGGGAAGGTAGCTCAGTGGCAAATTGTCCTGGGTTCATTCCTCAAAAGTAAGACTGAGTTACCCAGGGAGGACAGAGAGTCAAGATGAGGACTCAAGCTATCCCCTGGCAAAACAGAGTGCCAGCCAGACAGACAGGTGATATCACTATGGAGCGCAGAGGAGGCAAAGGACACCATTCCAATGATCCTTCTCTTATCCCTCCTCAGGAGGCTGGAGGTGGGCCAGGAGCAGTGGCACAGACCTGCAATCCCAGCCACTTGGGAGGCTGGGGCAGAAGGGTTCCTAGTGCGAGATGAGCCTGGGAAGCTTACCAAGATGGTGTTTCAAGTTTTTAAATATTTAAAGGCTTGTAGTAAGTAGTTAAGTCAAAGAGCCTTTTTTGTTTTGTACCCTTTTTTCTTTTCAATCCCCAGTACTGCAAAAGACAAGAGAAAAAAATAATCGGTCCTAAATGCTCCAGTGTTCTCTTTCCCACCTGTCTGAATGTTGCTAAAAATTAAGGAGTCTATAAAGGATCTGTGTCCACTGTTGCACTGGGCTGGATTCAGGGCTCCCTGCAAAACTGCAGCACATCTGTGTAGGTGGCAGTGTAGGTGTCACCTGTACTAACCTCCCCGAGCATGAGTGGCCCTGGCAGGCACCTGGGGCTGTCCACCTGCACCTCCAGAGCCTCTGCACTTAACCTTCTTGGCTCTCGAAGTGCATCCGTGCCAAGGCCGAGAAGCTCAGCCTGTCCTCATGGGTGCTTATCTGCAGGCCAAGACTGGGGAGAAAGGCACGTGGAGCCCTGGAGACCCAGGATTGATGTGATCACAGGAATTCCTTCCAAACATGCGGATTGGTGTAGGCAGAAGGGAGGAAAAGGATGGGGCGAGGAGAGGTTGGTCTCTGTGAGGAGAAGACGGGGCAGGGCTGAGGGAAACCCACGCAGGCCGCAAGCACGGTGGTCAGTGAGGCTGGAAGGCCTAGGCACGCTAGCTCTCCCATGTCGTTTTTTCATGTGATCAGTACCTCCTGGGGTAGAGAGCTCTGCTTGGGGAGAGCTGGCTCCTCAGAGGACTGGACAGGACCCGGCCCCACGGTGATCCTTCAGTGCTCCCGAATAGAGGAATGTACATGGTGGTTAGAAGAGGGCAGCAGTGGTCGGAATTGATTGGGTACACAGGGACCACAGGCCTACTCAGAGTCTGATGCTCTTTAAACTCCTCATAATTATTCCATCAGAATGTTTCCAAGTTCATCGGGAATGTGCTGAGATCTACTTGTGGGCCTGACTCCAGCACACACGTTAGTCTGCCATTCCAACTACGTCTCTTTCAGTTGGTGATGCACACAGGACCCATGGTCTGTGAAGAAGCCCTCAGGAGCTGCATCCTGTGGTGTGTCTCCCCGACATTCCTAGCCATGATCTCTGAAATTTCATGCACAGGAAGAAATTTAGCAATCTACAAGTGCCCTGAGACTGGAAACAGAAGGCGCTGCACGTCTGTGAATCCAGCGCTGCTGCACCGAGGGCCTCCTGGGCAGAGCCAGCCTCTGGCATTGTTATGGAAACGCTCCTCTTCCCTCACTTAGCTTTGTTCTTTTTGTTTGAGCATTTAAGTTTGAGCTAGATTGGAGGAGAGAATTATTATTTCTGACAAATATTATTTAGAAAGAATGATTTCTTTTTTACCCAACAGGGTCTAGAAAGTAAATTTATTTTTAAAAAATGGGACAAAGACACCCTTAGGCTGAGCAGACGGGAAGGCTTAAATATTTCAAACAACTATTTATAGTTCATTATTTAAATGTACTTTCTTCTCAATTTTCTAGAGACATAGGAATATGGATGGGTCAAATAGGAAAGAAAATACCCACACGTGAAATACATATGTGTATATATATTTATATATGCACACACACACACATAATCTCATCTAGATTTTAAAACATTGCTCAGAGTGATATTGAACTTCTACTGCAGTGTCAGGTGTAGATATCTGGTTTCCTATACCATTTTGCAAAATCAGAACCTTCAGGTGGATGGAGGGCAGGTGCATTTTTAGTGAATCTCCTTTCCCTGGCACAGGCACAATCTAGTGCAAGGCTGGAAATGGCGTTCCATAAAGGGCTAGGTAGGAAGTGTTTCAGGCCCTGTGGACCACACTTTCTCTTTGCAACTCTTCCATTTCCTCACTGGGGCATAGGAGCAGCTAGAAACTCGGTGCTGATGATGGTGTATGGCTGCATTCTTGTAAAATTTCACTCATGCTCATTGGAATTTTAATATTATAAGACTCACAAAATATTATAATTTTTTAAACTTTTTTAAAAAAAATTGGAAATGTAAAAACCATCCTTAGCTCTGGTAGTGGGCCGTATTTGGTTTATAAGCTACTATTTGCTGACATTTAAAGTCTGAGGACTATTTAGCAAGATTAATAGCAAATTATATAGAAAAGAGTATATTTGTTCAGAGTGCAAGATAATCATGGTTTCCTGTTATTCATTAAGAAAGCATATTAATATTGTCTATTTGTGCCACATTTGCCAAAAAGGTTAACAACTTCAACTGATAATTTATACATGTTTTTGCTGTTATTATAAAGGAATACCAATATTTTCTCAATCTGTCCAGTAAGCAAATTTAAATAAGTGACTACAGTCTCACATTTTATTAATTTTTTCTGGCAGAGAGCAAAAGAAAGTGGTGTGAACTGTGAAGACAGAATGACTGGGGCTGATGAGATGGGTCAACCCACTTTGGTGTCATTGAATGAGGAGCAGGAGGGACATCATTTCACACTAACAACTCATCTGCTGCCGCAGTCCGGCTGCAGCAAAATAACGGGGGGTGTGGGGGGTGGGGGGGAAGGTGACAAGGAACTTGCCTAGATTGATACAGTTGGAGTGGGAGCCGTTTATTGTAGGACAACAGAGGTATTTATACATTTGATACAGCTTATCTTAATTAACATAAACTAGATACAGCAGTCAACCAATAAGGAATCTCCACACTTAATGGCTTGCTGGCCTTACTTCACAAACCACTCCCTCTGCAAAATGCCAGGCACCATCCTGACTTGTTTACAGACTCTAACATTTCCCCCTTTTGTTTAATTTAAATAAAGACCATAGTGGGTTTTACACAAACACCACAAACAATCTTCTACAAGCAGAAGGGGAGGATACAAAATGCCATAATACCAAGCCAATTGATGGCTCCATGTAAGAAGCCCTTGGAAAAATTATACCAGCAATGACACCCTTAGCAAAGATACAGAGTTACAATTTGTTGTAGATTACAGTTTGTTGTCTCAGTCTAGGTAAAGCAGTGTATCAATAGATTAACTCACAGTCCAGGTAATTCACAATCCAGGTAAATCACAGTCCAGGTAAGTTCTGTAGGCAGCTAGCTTGATCTGAAGTCTTGTCTGGTTCTCAGCAACACTGGAAATTCTTCCATTTTCATTTTCACCGGCACTGGGACAAAGGCGGGAACTAGCTTCCAGATGTGGGAGAACCATTGTAGTTACTGGCCTTGGAAATGATCAAACTTCAGGGACACGGGCCGTCTTCCGCCTGCAGCATCCCAGGCAGCCCCAGATGGCCCCAGAGAGAGTCCGGGGAGTGTCCCGGACTCCCAGGGAGAGTCCCAGGGAGCGTCCTGAACTCAAACTGCCCTTGGGCACAGGGAGCAAGAGCCTGCAAGACTGTGCCTCCAGGTCAGGTCTAGATTTGGGCTCGTGGCAGTGGAAGAGCCGGCTGCTGCTTGGAAAGCCCTTGCTGCGCCATGACTGGCTCGCACATGTGCTAGCCGCCGCTCCAATTCACACACCCTCCGGTACCGAAAAGTATTCAGTAATAGCCTTTTGCTGCAACTTTTTTCCTGATAATCCTTCCTCCTCTGAACTTTCTTCTTTCTGACTAGAGTTCCTGGGCTTCCGTCAACACATGCCCTAACTGCTCTTAGTTCCACTGGTGTGCCTTCTTCCCTTACTAATTTACTTCTCACCCCTTCCATATTCTCATCACAAAGACAATACAACATTTTAAGACAAAACAAGTCACAAGCATACTGTATCAATCTTCTCCATTTTCTCAAAATGGCCATTTTTCCTCTCACCCTGTCTGCCTAGGGACAAGCAGATTTGCTCCCGTCCTATCTACGGACGGGCAGCTTTCTCTCGTCAACTTACCCCCGAGTGTCCTGGGGCTCCCCATACGGGCCACCATCTGCCACAGTCTGGCTGCAGCAAAATAACCAGGGGTGGGGGTGGGAGGTGATGAGGAACTTGCTTAGATTGATACAGTTGGAGTGGGAGCCGTTTATTGTAGGACAACAGAGGTATTTATACATTCCACACAGCTTATCTTAATTAGCATAAACTAGATACATCAGTCAACCAATAAGAAATCTCCACACTTAATGGCTTGCTGGCGTTACTTCACAAACCACTCCCTCTGGCAAAATGCCAGGCGCCATCCTGACTTGTTTACAGACTCTAACAACCTGCCATTTTGTTTTCAAATGTTTCCTGCTGCTTCAGCTTCAAGGGATCATAACAAGTTATCCTTTCCTTGCGGATTCATGTCTAATGGGATATTAATGAGATATTAATTTGTGCTGCTTCCTGTGTTTCTCATTGATATTTCTATACTTCTGTTTGCCAGAAGTCACAGTTAACTGTGGGCACAGCAATCCTGGCCTCCTATGCTAACACCCGTGTTTGGGAGAGGATGGTGTTGATCTGTTCCAGGTAGGAAAGGAGAGGAGAGGATGGCTCCGCCAGAAGGAGAAGCGAGAGCCAAGAGAGATGGGAGGCTGCAGGACGGGAAGGGTGTGTCCACAGGAGCGTCACATCATCTTCCTTTTGGGACATGGAGAAGGGAGGAGTTGGAAGCATGGACCTCAAGAGGGGAAGCCAAACACTGGGCCTCGACCAGAATCCAGAATACCTATATGTGGTGCAGAGTGGCAGCCAGCACACCTGCCTCACTGGGCAATGACCTATCAGTGGGGACGAGAGTGGACAGGTGACTGGAGGACCTACCCAGAACCTGTGGACAGAAAAAAATTTAGATCTTCACAAAAACTGGGGATCAGAGAGCACTGATCATCATCACCTTGGAGAAAGAGAATAGGAATTGCATTAACAAGATTAGATACAAAAAATCACTCCTGCTAAACAAATATATCTTTATCACTTGAGTAAAATCTAGATTTTTTTTAACCTGTGTTCTTGTAGTAATTATTTCTACATCAAATATACCCATCATTAATTCCACATCAGCAGTTGCAGAAATTCTGACAATTAATAATCAATTGTGAAGACTGTGACTTCAATTTCTGAAGAAAAATAACATACAGAGAACAAGGATTAATAATATGAAAATTCTAGGATGAGAAATAATTTGTTTGATTCTACATTTTGATTGCCGAGTGCTACTGTGAGGCGCTTTAACTGACAAAAGGAAAAACAAGTTGTTGATGGTTAAGTCGGGATTGCTGTCTTCCTGCAGTGAAGTTAATGTGTAAGATTCCTGTACAATTTAAGCAAGCTGAAGTTGAATAGTAAGTTGTTTAAGAAGCAATTAGAGCCCAGGGCATTTTCCCATTTTGTTTTAATCAATTTGCAATAGCCCTACAGTATTGGCTAATGCTTGCCTTTGGAGAAATTACATTTGACTAATAGGGACTGGTCAAGACAGGGTTAAGTTTGTTGTGAAACAGATAAATGATGCTGATTGAATTATCCTCTAGGCTCTTCTCAAAGCACACCTTTGAAATCTGCTTTACCACTCTCTGAATTGCAGGGGCATAGAGAATTCCGCAGTGATGTACTCAGAGTCTTTCCGAACAACTCCTGAGTAGGTTTGCAGATGGGAAAGGCAGGAGGTTGCCCAGCCCGTAGCCCATCACCTGCCAGACAGCAGAGAAGGCCTGAAGCCCCGAAGCCCGACAGAGCTCAGGACAGCCCTGATTGCTAGCCCTGGTTGCTTTCTCATCATGGATGTGATTGTTACATGCAACCACATCATCTACTTTCTTTGGACTTAAGAGTGTCATCTGTAAATAGAGTTTGACTACACGAATGACCTCTGAACCTAGCCTATTGGGATCACTCTGATAAGCTCTCAGAAAGCATAACTTCTCTCTCTAAAATTCTCCTTCAGGTGTAGTGAAGAATTAACCCTGCCTAAAGAGAGGTCTGGCCTTTGCTGGGAGGTGATGTGCAGGCTGCTGGGTAGCCCTGCCTGAAAGGAGTGTCTTTGTTTGCCTGGGGCTTTGTGTGGGATTTGTGTTGGGGGCTTGGGGTATATAGAATTAGTCCCAACCTTTAGAGAAACGAGTCCAAGATTTTGGCCCAAACCTCCTAAAAGCGATGAAGAATAAAGATCAGCCATGCAGGCAGTGGGAACTGGACTGGTAAAGTCCAGGTCTGGGTGAGCAGCCTCGGTCAGCACCATGATGTGTGCATCCTGTCACTCAGAGGCTAGAGGGCAACGGGTCTCATCCTGCTTTCTGATTTCTATTTTTGCCTGTGACAAACACTGCTGTGAGAAGTAGCTATCAGCGAGTTCTCCGAGGCTTTCTAAAGAGTCACCCACCTACGAGTAGATGTGGCCACTCTTGTCTTTGTAGGTAGCTTGTGTGCAAAGACTGACCTCCAAGTTCTGGCTCCTAGATGAGCAAGGGCAGCCCTCTGCAGATGGGCTCCTTAGACTTTCCTGACTCTTTGCCACCAGTGCCTTTGGAAGGAGCTGCAGACCATTGAAAGACCAGTATCTGAGGATCCTGCTGGCCACTTGTAAACCTCTAGAGGCTCTCTCCAGCCTAAACTTCACTACTTTATGTGTCAGCTATTTTGCTAGTGCACTTGTTTTCTATTTGTACATCAAGTGCCAGCAGTTGAATGATTCATATTCATGAATTCATGGAGCATTATCATTCTCGGTCCCTGCAAGACTTCTACTTTTATTTCTTTTGTTTTGGTTTTCTTCATCCTAAATTGACATTGGCATCTCAATGTTATGTGTTCTTGCATATGCTTGGAGGCTAGATAGGAAAGATTGTAGCTTAGGAATTTTGTTTCATACAAATGACATGCTATTAGAGAACTTATTTTTACCATTCACTAAGCACTATGTATCGAGATGAGGTCCATTTCTTGTGTTATATATAATTTACTTAGACTCATGCAAGATATTCCATGAGACACACTCATCATATTGGGTTATCATGGTCCCGGTGTGAGACCACTGGGTTTCCTCAAACCCCCCACTATCTCTCACAACACCCCTAAGTAATCAGTTCACAACTATTATAGTTCCTATCTTTTCCTTGTTGAATTGCAAAAGTATCTTGTATGTTTTTAACAATTTTGAACATTGCAAAGATCTCTGCATCTGCCTCTGTTCTAGAAACTCATATGTGAGATCTCTCAATGGACTGACAGCCTTTATGCTGACTGTAAAGTCCGTTATTGTCTTGCCTTGTATTTTATCCTTCTGGAATCAGATTTTTAAAAAATTCCTACTTCAAATCACAGTTATTCTCTGCAATCATTATAGTTTCATATTTGCTAGATCTTTTAATGCTGTCTGGTAGGTTAGAAACTTTATTTATTTATTTGGTATCAGAGATGGAGCCCAGGTGTGCTTAGCCACTGAGTCATATCCCCTGCCCTTTTCAAATTTTTAAGTTTTGAGACAGAGTCTAGCTAAATTGCTGAGGCTGGCTTTGAACTTGAGATTCTCCTGCCTCAGTCTCTCCAGCCACTAGGATTATCCGTGTCCACCATCAGAATTTGTTTTTGAGCCAATTTTGTAGTTTTATAGATTGGATCAGCCTAATCTCACCCAGTGGTGACACACAGGGTGTTCCTTTTGTGATCTACCTGTTTTCTTTCTACTTTTTCTGCATCACAATTTTTTATTAATATAACTTTTAGTCGTTCTTAAAACACAATATGTGAAGCTCCGCTCTTGGCTCCTCTTCTGTTTCTTTCTCTTTTTTTTAGTTTTTAATTTAAATTTTAAAATAAGCTTGTAGTATTTTGTTACAATTCTTTTGTAATTTAGAATGGATTTATGGCAAGGATGATGCCAATTGACTTTGGTCTGCTTTTAACTTTTCTCTGCAGAAGATAATATTCTGAAGTTAATGATGATCGTCTTTCCTTTCCGTCCTGTGCTCCGACTTCCTGACTTCCTCAGCTTGTTGTGTTTCCAAAGTCTGTCTTCCCCCTACTTGCCCTGTCTAGGGAAGGTGAGGCTGAGCGCCTACCCTGTTTGCGCTCTTCTTAAGGGAGGGAAGGGGATGTGTCTCCCATGGGCTCTGCTGGCTGTTGGTCTGAGAAAACGCAGCCTTTATCAAGTTACGCAGTTTCTTTCTGTTCCTGGCTCCTCGGGACTTGGTTTCTGCTTCTGTTTTATTGGGGACTTCTATTTACTTCAATAATGGATCTGTCACATGTTGTCTTACCTGGTTCTTATCAATCCATCCTATAATCAGAGTTATATCAGCTAATGAAATGAGCCAGGGAATATTGCTTTCATCTCATTTTCAGAAACGACATCTTAAACATGGAGCAAGGTATGTGAATGCATGGCACAATTCACTATAAATTGACTGTGAGTGTCAAATGGCTTCAATACCTTTTGTGGCATATTTGTCCTCCCAGCACAAATGTTGACATTTTATATTTTCCCCAAAGTGGGTGTATTTTGTCGAGAACTTAAAGAATTCATTGGTGTATAGGTATTTATAATATTATTATTCCCGTTTGTTTTTTATTCTACTCTACTTTTTAAAACCCCTCTTTCTCTTTCATGAGTCTTGCCAGCTATTCACCTCTTTCCATTCTCATTTCTTTGACCTCCTCACACACATTTTTTTCCTCCTTGTTCCTTTAAGTTTGTTCTCCTGCCCTTTTTCAACCTCTCAATTTGAGCACTTGGCTCATGTATTTTCCAAAGTTTTTTTTTTTCTCACCAACTAATTCCTTAAGAGCTACATACTGTCACAGCTGAGTTGTGCACATTTATACTTGTAGCCTTTTATCGATAATTTAAATATTTCATAATTCTCATGTGATTTTTCTCTTTCACCCAAAGTTAATTTAGTCACCTATTTGGCTAACTAAACCATCTACTTAGGTCCATGATTTCTGGAATTTTGTTTAGTGCTTTTTTTATTATTGATTTCCAGTTTTTCTAAACTTAGAAAGTGTGGGTCATAATTACTCACATTAATTATTCCACTAGACATGGCAAAATAGTAATTTTGTAATTCTGTCATTTTTTTTCCTGTATTCATTAGGTAGAGTTCTTCCCTGGTCAATTATTTTGTTAGATACTTAATTAAATTATAGTTTTAATTTTTGGGTAAGCTTTCAGTATTCCTGAAAGTTGTTGAGAGATGGTTATGAGTTTACATTTTGCTTTGTCTGTTAGGGTGTTTGTGTGTTCATGTGATCTCTGTGGAATGGATGAAGTATTAAGAAAAAAGTCACCTGGGGCCAGTTTGAATCCATACCACATATCCTAGCGTGTTTTCAAACTTTACTTTGAACCAAAGTATTGGAACCCTTATATTTAGGATCCAGTGATTAATTATGTTTAGAACTTTCTCTGGAAACCCAAACAAAAACTTCTGAAAAACTCACTGATATTCAGTTTCGATGTCCTCCTGCTTTAGGAATGGACTATTATATCTATCCTGGAAGTGAAATTAGACAATTGTGCTTCTTTAATGTGTAAGTGGTATGAAATAAAATTGTGTTGTTTAGAACAATTCTTCCATGCATGAAAAACTCAGTACCTGTTTCCTGATAAATATGATATGTCTGTCAGGGTTCTATCGGAAAAGCATGACTAATAGAAGACAGATAGGTAGACAGATAGATAAATAATAGATGGTGAATATGTATGTAAGTAGGTAGGTAGAGATAGTTTACATTTATTGCAAACTGGCTTGTCTAATTGTGCAGCTGTGTGAATGAGTTTGAAGGACATTAGAGAGGAAGGACTCAAGGTCATGGGCAGGTGACATTCAGGCCCATCCAGGGCACCCTTTTGCTCACAGCAGCATCTAGGTTCATGTTTGATGAAACAATTGAGGGCTGCTGTTTAGCCTCGCCAAGTTGTGACATCAAAACATCATCCCATATGGTAATAGAGCATGCTGAACCTGAAGTCTGAATTTCAGTGCTGGATAAATTAAGTTTGACAATCTTCTTTTTCACTTTTTTAGCTGAAAGGATTAAGAAAGATGGACAGCATGACCTTTAGCATGAATTATCTGTCCTTAGCTTGTTGGGTTGGCATGAGGTGCATAATTGGAAACACACACATTTTCTATATCTTTACTGCATTGGTTATTGACATTTACAGTTCTTCTTTGAGCTTTTAGCCACCATTTGCATTAATATTAATATTTAATACAATTATGGCTAATATTATCCTCAGAATGCTTTTATGTAATAATAGCTTTGCATTTACACAATATCTCTTTTCAAAGAGCTGTGAGTGCCTTGTGGACAGTTGGATTCCTCCCCCCATGTAAGCTGTCTGCATCAACCCTAGAGAAATATTAACACTCTAGAGCAGGACCTCAATTTGTGCTCGTCGTAGAAGTAATCTGTATTCTTACAGCATAAGAGGCTCCTCGAATAGGTCCTAGAAGGATTATTTTGTTTTAAGCATCTGACAAAGTCTTCTATGGAATGAGTTATTCAATGCAGTTATGAAATTGAGCATAGAACACTGGACACTGAGAAGATGAGTATTTTTGCACACTGGATAAACTGTGGCTGGAACAGTCCTTTGTTCAGATGAATGGGTTTTCAAAGTGATTTCAGGAAAGTGGTGAGTGAGGTTTGTTTGGGACAGCTTCCTGTTGCAGATTTCATTAGCTGGAGGAGGGATGCTCTCCATTGTAAAGATGGTGATAGCATAAATGATTTTTCTTTGTCTGGAAGAACTAGGACCGACCTATTGTGTTCAGATGAAGATGGGATCATGCCATGTCCCCGGGGCAAGAGCTTCACTAGGCAGTTAGCCAGGCGGATGCTGCTGGTGAGAAGGGCGGCATGGAACCCTTGCTGGTGTTGCCCAGCAATAGTCCCTGGTTTAAGCATCTCTTAACTGCTCTCTCTTGGCCTTTGAATGATTAGAGAATCGGTCTGACATTTTTCAACCCTTTAATGTCTAAAATCTTAGCAAAGAGGAGCTGGAACATGCTGAGAACAGCCAAAATTACCTAGAGGGAAAGGCTATTGCTGTTCTCATTTGATAATTTCTATACCTTATTGGGAAAAGACCTAGAATAAGTATAATACAAATGGGAAAACTCAATATTTATTCTAGAATGTAGTTGATTTTAACTATTATAGTATTACTTACAAATTTACAATTTGAAGTCTATGTCAGCTACTCAATTTTACTTTAAAATTAGAATCCCAGAGCTAATCTTTTGGTTCTTTAGGTGCCAAATCTCTTTTAATAATACCATACATTAGATACCAAATATACGGATTATTATTCCCAAACTTCAAAACTTCACACTGTGAATTTGATGATTTATGTCATCAGTGTGCTCAATTCAAAATCTCCCTGGATTATTTATAATCACCTTTTATCCTTTATGGATAATAGTTCCCTACCCAGGGTCAGTGGTGTGATATTATTAATAGGCTGTGTTCTTGTCGTCAGAGCTCTAGGCTGCAGTGGGAGACCCATGTCTCCCAGTGGACAACCAGGGCAGTTTCCCCTAGAGCTGTGAGGGACACACTGAGCTCTTTCTCGGTCAAACTGGGCTCCAAGTCCAAATGCTGAGGGCACTTGAGTCTGCAGCCCCTGTGATTCAGAGCCATGATTTCGGCCACACGCTCCCCCTGGGCTATTTCAATCTTCTTTTGGAAGCAACTGGTGCCTTTGCTGTTGTTTCCTTCTGAGTTTTTTTTTTTTTCATTTTCATAGCTATTCTCATATCACTGGATTGAATTCTGGCCAGCTCTTGTGCTAGTCTGTTGAGGCCATGTCATATCCATAGCTTCTTAATTCACTGTGATGCTGGTATTTATTTTAGTATCAAATGTACTATCTCATTTAAGCCTTACCCTATCTGATGGAGAGAACAAATATCTTAATATTGTTACTATTTCTTTCACTGTTGTTTGTAATCTAGTTTGTAGACTCTGAAGGATATTCCTAGACACTAAGATAGCAGCTACATAGCAAGACTTGCTTAGCTTTTGTTCAATGCATATGTATCAGCTGTGGATTTCTATTCTACAAAATCAAAGCTGTATAATAAGAAATATTTATTTCTCTACCTCAGATAGATTCAAGGTCCCTCTCAGGAAACAGAAAGGTGAGTTCTAAAACCTTAGTTCAGTGGGGTGTATGCCTGGAACGGCGAGTTCAGCAGCAAGAATCCCACTGTGCAGGCACGGGAGACCCGGGCTCTGGGTTCAGTTCCCCTGGTCTGTCCCGTGTGGTGGTCTCCAACTTGCAGCGTGAGCAGGAGTGCTGCAGTTACTGAACCTGCACCATCCTGCATGGACATGTGTGGACTTGCTTCTTCACACTGGTGTCCTCCAGACCCGCTCTTCCATGCTGGACGTTGACTCCAAGGCCTCCCTGCTGGAAGCTCAAACAGAATCCTGACTTCTCCCTCCCTGTGAGCTGAGGCTTTTCCAGATAGCCTGGGTAGGTCAGGCTTTTCCCCGCCCCCTGCACATACATAAAACAAAAGACACACGGTTTGTAATAACTTGTTGGGATGAAGAAGGAAAGTAGCAGTAGATTAAAGAATTAGACAGGAATTAAAAGTCAATAAATTATCTTGCAACATGTATTTTGAGTTAGAATTATTATTTTTAAAATACATTACATTTAAATATTGATCTATATTTTACGAAAGGCTTTGTAGGACATATCATAATTAATCTTCCTAAGCACCTAGTCAAGTATGAAATCATAACCCCTATTTTGCAAATGAAAAACCTGACACTTAAAGAAATTAAGTGCTTGTCTCAAGTCTTACAGATGTGTGTGTGTTTGTTGTATTATGTTTACATGTTAAATCATCAGAAAATAAAAAATGTCTGTGTTCAGGATTCACATTAGATGAATTAAAATCTCTGGAAATGTCACAAATTCATTTTAGAATTTTTCAGGTCATTTTAATTCACAAACAAGAATGAGGAACAGAGTTAAAAACATGGTTTTCCCTATTTCTTTTTTTTTTTTTTAAAGAGAGAGTGAGAGAGGAGAGAGAGAGATAGAGAGAATTTTTAATATTTATTTTTTAGTTCTCGGCGGACACAACATCTTTGTTGGTATGTGGTGCTGAGGATCGAACCCGGGCCGCACGCATGCCAGGCGAGCGCGCTACCGCTTGAGCCACATCCCCAGCCCCGGTTTTCCCTATTTCTGATAAGAGGGTTTTTTAAGGTGATATCACAGTAATCGTTTGAATGTGGCTAACGAGGATGCTATTCCCACTGCTCTGCAAGGTGGAGGGAACATGGTCTCATAGGCATTTCTTGGAGTGCCCAGCTGTGCAGAGAAAGGGTCCTCTGGACATCATCTGGCCACAGTGATAGGCAAGAGCAGGACAGGACACAGGTGCTCCGGGGCACCCTGCGCTGGCTATTTTGACTATTGCACGTAGCAAATGTTGCACACATAGGCAGGTGTCATAAAGCTGCAGGAGGGATGCTCTCCGTGAGCTGATGGCTTCAGGCACAGGGAACACGGAGTGCCTGGGCACAGTCCTGCTCATCTAGTTCCGGAGTTTGAAGTGGTCCTGGGCAATGGGGAGGCCATCTGAGAAGCGGTTACCTGGAGCAGCAGCACTTGGGTGGAAGGAGCTGGGAAGAGCGCTCTGAGCAGGGCAGAATGTTCTCGCAGGGAGAGCTCGGGGGCTCTCCTGGTCAGCGTGTACCCTCTTCACTGGCTGCTGACTTGACTTTTGTTTTTCTTGCATTTGTCTCCGAGGTGAGGGAGCGGGCTGGAAGGGGAGGAAGAGCAAAGCTCTCTGCGGGTTCTTCCTCTGCCCTTGCTGTGTCTATCTGCAGTGTGGATTCCAGGAGAACCAAGACCCTCGTTCCCAGGATGAGCCAGCAGCGGGCTGATCCTTTCTGCTAGGGCTCTAGACATTTTATTGGGGCAACACTGATTTTCCTCTCTCTGTCAGCTGGAAAAATACGCTTAGAAATGCAGCTAAACTCGTTTTAAAAGAGACCTGCTTTATTGGCCGGAGGCTGGAAAGGCTGTTTACATGAGATAAGTCGTATGATTAGGGGCAAAATAATTTGAAGTATGTGCTTTAAATTCTTTCAAGGATTGGTTTTAAAAACTTATGTTCTGTGAAAAGTGATGGAGTCCCTTTGACTGGGTCTGTGAAAACTGAAGATTTCAGCAGCTAATAAGAAAAGCCATTGTTTGTAAACTAAAGATGTGATCAGGAAGGAGAGCAGAACTTGAAGGGAGTTGTCTCAAAAAGAAAAGAAAGAAAAAACCACCGTGTGGCGGTGAGGGCTAGAGACCGTCTAGGCTAGATCAAAGGCAGGCTGGATCCTAGGACATAATTGCTTCCTGCCTCTGTGGGCCCCTTGTAGAGATTGGAAGCCAAGAGATCAGAGGGAAGAGGGAAACTTCCAGAATGATAAGGAGATGCACTCTGAGAGACCACCACTTAATTAATGCAAGTGGCCTCCACGCAGAGTGGACCAAGGGTACCTGATGTGGAAAAAAGACTTCAGCAGGCAAGAGACACTGGGGTGGCTCAGCTGGAGAGTGTGTCCACTGTCCTGTGGCTGAGGTTCCCTCCATCCACCTGAGCTCTAAACGTGTGACCTCTCAACAGGTTAGGAAGCTGCTCTGCAGGAGGGAACAGGAGAGAGAGTGACAGTATCATCAATCTGTAAGTCAGAGGCACCAAACACTGAAAACCATAACACTTACTTCGTCATTTAGAGCAAATCTTAGTCTTTTTTTTTTTTTTAATTTTTTTTAATATTTATTTTTTAGTTCTCGGCGGATACAACATCTTTGTTGGTATGTGGTGCTGAGGATCGAACCCGGGCCGCACGCATGCCAGGCGAGCGCGCTACCGCTTGAGCCACATCCCCAGCCCAAATCTTAGTCTTTAAATGCATTTTTGCATCCAGTGTTCTTTTACTTCCGTCCTGTTGAACTATTATATTAATCACACGATTAACAAGTAAAGGTCTGTGTAGTCTGCTTTTTAATCTCCCGCTGGTTAAAAGCTCGGTAGTTCAGCTGCCCCACCCAACCTGAGGTCCTCCAGGCAAAATCTGCTCTGGATGAGGGACATTAACTTCCAAGGGACGAAGCCACCGCCTTAGCTGTGACGTGCCATTACAAATGTCCTCTCCTAGGGCTAAGTTGTTCAGAGAAGATTCCTTGGTCTTCCTCACCAGCGATTCAGTCAGCCATGTGCCAGTGCTTGCTGGGAACCAGAGTTTAAGTGACAGAACACCATGTCCTTCAGGAGCTCCAGTCTGGGGGAGAACCTTGACCGGTAAGGGATGGCCGTGCCCCCCAGGCAGGGCCAGCTCACACCCTGTTTCAGAGACGGATGCTTTGTGGTCTGGCTGAGACCCAGAATGGGAGTTACGGGAACAGGCCCGGCCTGACCTCTCACCAAAGTCCACTGAGGTACAGAGTTCAGATGAGTTCGCAGGTCACAGAGTTTCCAGGAAAAAGGGAACCTCTCCAGACGCGTGTGTGAAGGGGGCGCGTGTTAGAGCCACGGAAGCCCAGGCTTCACTCCGTACTGGAGGCAGGAGCTACGTGAGGGGGCCGCTTGCTTCCCTTTTCTGCTTCAAAAAAAGACCCATTTGTCACAGGGACACAGGATTCGAGGGCTCTGAGGACGGAATGGGATAACAGCAGTCAGCCACAGGAAGCCACCAGGGCGGCAGAGAATCTCTTCATCGAGTCCAGTCCACCCCAGGAGCATTCGCTTCCGTCATCGCCTCCTGGTGCAGACACCTCCTGGAGGTGTCAGTGTCACTCCTGCTTCTTCCCAGGCTCGGCTCTGGGTCCCCCCTAGGTGGCCCATCAAAACCCAGACAGACCCAGGTGCTCTGTAGCTCAGCCCCCATGGACTCCACCATCCATAGGTGATGTTCTCCTCCTGCTCACTTAGAGCAGGCCACCCAAGTGGACAGGGCCCACTCTCCCCCTTACCCCCACCTCTCTCCTGCCCCTCTAAGCCTCCTCCCCACCAATACCAGACTCGGCACAGCCCATCATCTAGAGTTGTTTTCCCTGGTACCTGCTTTTTCTCTGTTAGAATATCCCTTCTCCTTGGCTTTCTATGAACATTTGTTCAAATACCAAGTCTTCATGGAAAAATTCCCTGGCTGTAACCTGCCAAAAATAAAACAACTGAGATCTCTGTCTGCGGCACACCGATGCTCGTGAGTTGGGTAGCAATATGATGCAGCCACGCTCCCTTTCCCTGCCTTCCTGCGAGCTCCCCAGGAGTGTGGATCTGTCTTTGGATCCCGTTCCCAGCCTAAAATGGCCTCTGGACTAGTTGGTTGAAGTAGACTTAATGGTGGCTGCTCTTTATTTGTCTGATTTGGTCTGAAATATTCACAGATTCTTGTTTCCCTTAAGTTAAAGCCCTGACAGTTGCTACCATTTGTTGTTTGCCTTGTGATAATTATCAACCTTGTGGTAGGCAGTTTGTCTCCATTATTGAACATCTCAGAATTGATTTGCCATGCATCATAATTTGAGTCTCAGTCCGCCCCGTGTCCTTGCATTGTCTGTAGTGACCCATGCCCAGCTCTAACGCAATGTTGTCATTACTTTCTTTCCCTGGTCCTGTTGATCCCGTCCCTGCCCCCTGGCACCTTTGACCCTTAGCTGTAATTACACTCCATCTTTCTTATGATTTGCTCTGTATTGCTTTGCAGTCCTACGTCTCCAATGTCATCTGGTGTCCCTTGATGATATATTCTGGAACCAACTCTGTGTGTCTGGGATGTGCGTCTATTCGTCAGAATAACCCGCACCCATCACCTATACTGTCACACTAATAGCACTTGGGGATATTTATGGGTCTTTGTAAATACCACAATGGCTTCTGCTGCATCGCCTGATTGTTTTTCTGATGCTACTGTCTGGACGTTGGTCAATTTTCCTAAGCATCATGATGTCAAATAGGGCTGTTGTGGAAAGTCCCCTCCGTCTTCCGGCATGGTTTCCTGGCTCCTCTTCTTTTTCCCCAGACTTCTTCAGGGTCAAGTCACCTTGGACTTTGAGTTTCCTTGTGAGTTTCCTGTATGCTGATTGTTTTCATGGTTATCTTTATGTCATTGTCTTAAATTGAAATCACGGATACTATTTGAGATTTCCAATTAAACAAACAAATAAAACGACCAACCATGGATACACGTTGTAACACCCCACACCTTTACGTCAAAGGTCCATCCAAGTGCTGATCATTGACTGAGCCCGACCTTCCCATTAGTCGTCCGCCATCAGTTACAATACTAACCTACTCTCTGCCCTCAGTCTAGCAGAATATTCCAGACTTCTCTTCAATGCAGAGATTTGGACACCGTTGCTTTCCTTTTAGTCTGACCACCTCAGTCACTGGTGTCTTCAGTTGAATTTCTATTTTTCTGACTGTTGCTTTTCTTGGATCCTTTTAACCCCATGATTCTTTATTTGCCTTGGATAATAATAAATTACGGTTACTTGGCACTCCACAATTTTGAGAGTTATACCCACTCAGAGATTGTAGCTAGAGTATGCCTTTGTTCTGAAGCTCAAGACAGACTGAGCCCAGAATGCACACCCATATCGCAGTGTAGAATCTGAAGCCAACTTCACACCTCTTCCTTGGCCTCAGTCAGTGCTAAGGGGAAGCCCTGAGGATCCATTCACAGCTGTATCCTGTCTCACAGGTGAGCACAGCTGCCTTGGTCCCTGCCCTTTCACCTGCCCTCCAAAGCTTTCTTTAACGCAAATGTGCCTAGGCTCTCCTGCTCCTCCTATGCTCCCCGACTTCTGTCAGTGTTCCTTGGCTCTTGTCTGGAACCATAAGGTTCCCAGGAGTCTCTGTCCATTTGCTGTGTATTTCTTGCATACCGTTCTCTTCTGGGGCAGAACCTGGTGCTGGCTTCTTCCTGGACTCCCATTCCTGCTTCAGACAACAGCTTCCAACTTGACACCTGTACAAAGGCAAGGGAATAACAGGGCAGGCCCCGCTGCGTGAAGCTCAGGAGGGTGCGCACCAATCTGGATGTCTCTTTCTGTCCCTGGCCCTCACTTACCTCTCCCCACAAAGACATCGTAGATCTTGCTCATGACCGAGGGTCTTTCTTTTCTCCACAGTCCCTCACCTGTGTGGGTGACCTCGGCACCCTGTGGGCACCTGCCTGTCCCTGACCTTTTCACTCTGTTGACCTCTGCCCTCTTCAGCCTGTCAGCCATACAGCCCTACAGCTGGCCAGTGTGCTCAGCTTCAAAATGGAGCCACTTCTGTCAGGCCCCACCCCAATAAATGAAGCAGGAGGTAAACCATCACTGACCGTGCGTGTGGGGGTTTGTGCCGGGGGCAGGTTACATGCACCCACGCCTGATAACTAGAACTGTTCAAGGACTCTGTCAGGACACAAAGGCACAATGACCTTACCCCCAAAACCCCACTTCTGCACAGAGGTCTGCCCAACACGGTTTAGTCTTGGACTGGTGCCATCCGTGCCATTGATCCTTGAAGCTAAGGGTCATTGTGTCAAAACATCTTATGCTGTCCTCCCCAGCTCACCTGTAAAACCTCCCCCTGCCAAGGGCTCCTTGGAAACGCCTGTGGTCCACTGTAACGAGGTGTCCCCACAGCAACGCCCTGCTGTCCCAGGTGTCCTTGTTCTAGTGGGAATCTGCCTCTGATTGTCATGCACGGTGACACTGGAGGGCTGCTTGGGAATCTCAGCTGTGAGCCCATCAGGGTCACTACTGCAGCAGGACTCTGGACCATCCTCCTCCTCACCTTCTGCGACTCTCTGTCCACTGCGATGTTCTACGGCAGAGCTTTCTGGTTTGTCTCCATAGGCCTCAGTCTTCCACTCCCCTCCTTTCCCAACTCATACTTAATGATTAAAAAAACAAAATTCTTAAGCCCTCTTGCCCCTTTTTGATTTTTCTTCCAATTGGTCTGACAAAAAACACCCCAAAACCACTCTGGAAGGTCCCAGCCTTCTACTTCATTTCTGCCTGTGCCTGGCAGCTGTGTAGAAACTGAAGGTATCTCCATACACCAGGGGGAGAGGACGCTTTAAGTTCCTGACCCCTAAACCTCAATGCCGCTTGGCCATCCTCCTGGATTTCTTTGGTCAACTATTGTTCCATTCTGCACAAGAATGATTACAAACTCTTCCCAGTTCCCATAAATCTGAGCACTTTCCTGGTTCCCTGCACTTGGCTGATGTCCTCTTGTCCCATTTCACTACAGGTAGCCCTTGGGTGGGGGCTCCACATGCAAACTACCTTCAGTTCTGCCCAGCCTTTCCTTCCTCTTGACATAATATGACAAATCCTTCCACTCAGCCTCTGACCTTCTGTCATCTTATTCTTTTTCACTAAAATACATTTAACTTATTTTTCTCCAGGATTATTTTACTACCTTCTAAATATATTCCCACTTTGTAGAATCATGAGTCAGCTTAAAAATGCATATAAGCATAATCAGTGCTATACTGCATTACAGTGAAACCACAATATAGTGAAACACTGTATCCGTGCATTTGTGCTGCTATAACAAAATGTCTGACACTAGATAATTTGTAAACCACAGAAACTTATTTACCCATGGTTTTGGAGCACAGAAAGTCCAAGATCAGGGTGCCGAGAGGTTTCTTGTCTGGAAAGGGCTTGATTGGTGCTTTCAAGATGCTGCCTTGAAGGCTTGAAGGAGGACCCAGAAGGGGTGAAACTGGGTCCTTACGCAGACAGAAGGAGGGGACTCACCCCTTCAAGCCATTTGCAGGGTACTAAAGTCATCACGTGGGATCTTCCCACTTGCCGCAGTCTGGCTGGGCACAAATAACCGGGAGGTCACAAGCCACTTGTAGATTCAAGCAGGAACGAACTTTATTTCCGAACCCACGTGAACGCCACCCACGCAAATTCTCCAGGAACCCTGCAAGAGCTCCACTGGAACTCCGCAAGAACTCAACCATCACCATCCTAATGGCTCGCTGGCGCCACCTCTCAACCACTCCCCCGGCAAAACGCCAGGCGCCATCCCAGCTCGGCTGCGGCTCTCAACACCACGTGACTTAACCACCTCCGAAGGCCCGGCCTCTTAATATCACCATACAGTGGCTTAAGCTTCCACATGAATTTTGGAGTGGGGAGCAAACAATTAGCACAGCGGTTAAGAGCTTGAAATCTAGAGATAAATTGCTCAGGGTCAAGCCTCACCCTGGCTACTCTTTGCACTTGCCACGTTACTTAAACAGTTTGGCCTTAAGTTCTTCTATAAAATAGGGATGGTGGCCTCAGAGTTCGAAGGAATCATGAGTCAGGACACAATACGATTAGGAAAGTATTTGACGCACAGGGCTATGAGTTTGCTCTCCTTGTAAGTTTCCCAAGGACCAGGGTTCTCTTGCAGAGATTTTGCTCACATACAGTATATAATTAGACACCCTGTCCATCGTAGTCCAGTCTGGACCCTTTGCTCTCCAGCTCTGTTTCACATTTGTTCTGCCATCATGCTGGGATTTGACTTCCTCTTACCTTGGTTAGGGCCAATTTTTTCGTACATACCATTACTTACACTTTTGGGCTTTTCCCACCTGCTTTTCTTGGCCTCTGTTTGTAAGAATTTTCAGAGAAGGGAGTGTAGGAAATGAAATCTAGGGATCTCTGAATTGTCTGGAGAGATTGAGTGAACGTTCCCAATAGATCGCTAACTCCAAACCCACAGTCATTTTCCATGGTGTCCAAGGCACTCTGCGTGTTCTGTGTGGTCTCCTGTCACAGCGGTGCCAACACATGTCACCATGAGGACACATTCATCCTTGGTTGATAGGCGACCCCAGATGTGATTGAGAATTTTTCCTTTGCTGTGAAGGACATGCGCTCTGGCTTGGAGTTTCCCATTTATTTCCCCCGTGCTTATTTTAGACTCTTTCCATCTGCGGACAAGTGACTTTTTTGTTTCCGGGTTTGGAGAATTATATTTCTGTTATGCCTTTGAGATCTCATCTCCATTCTTTTCTTTCCTTATTGTTTAAACTCACATTTGAACATCAAACCTTCAGATTCGTCTGCTCTGCTCACATTGCCTCCATCTGTTACTTTGCTCCACATCCCAGGAGATCGGAGACTTCACTTTCTGCCTCCTTTGTTGATACATTTCATCAACCATGCATCCCTTTTCACAGGTCCTCTAGTTTTTATTACATTCTTTCCATCTTATAAACATGACAGTTTCTTAAATCTGTCAGTGAGAGGATTTGCTTTCCTTTGTCACAGTCTCTTTATTCTCTCCATGGCCGTATCTTTTGGGATCTGTTTCCGCCTCACTCTCTCGTATGGATGCGTTCCTTGCTTGATGGTCCACTCACTTCCCACACAGAAAGCCAGGAGCTGACCAGGCCTCTGCTGGGCATGAACCGTGTTCCCCCCACCCCAGCCCCCCAGCTTTCCTCCTTCTTCTTGCCCGTGGCAGACTCACAGGGAGTCCCATAAAGTGGCTACACCATTTCCTAGCTGCTTCCTTCACCGTGAACGGTGGCAAGGAGCTTCTTCCCTCATCCAGAGGCAAGTCAGATCAAGAGGGCCGTGTACTGAGCGGCCAGGACCAGTGGGTGTTGTTGTTGGGGTTTTACTGGAAACACGCCCCTGTCTAACTCTGCGCTGAAGTTCTGGGGGGATAGAGTCCTGTACTGGCTCCATTGTCTGCCATATTCTTCTCCTGCTCTGTCACTCTGCCTTAGCTCGGTCCCACCATAGACGCTGTACAGATGCACAGAACTGCTCCCCTCTCCTGGTTCCCCTTCAGAGAGCAGGATAATGGGCTGTGTTCTCCTGGTCCTGCTTCAGATGCCCACAGGCTTGGCCTGGCTTCTGACCTCGAAGTCGCTGGCTGATAACTTGCATCTTCTGATGACTTTCCCTCTTCTTTTGTTGATAGGTATGGATTCATTTCTTTTTATATTTTGAATGGACTTCAAAAGAGAAGGGAAGTAATCTGTGCACTCATTTTTGCCAACTTGAATTTGAAGCTCTTATCACTCGTTAAAAAATTCATGAAGAATTATTTTTTGGGAATTATTAATTATTAAGCAAAAGACTTGAGACTTTGATCTGTGTCATGCCGCTAACTTCTCATAATAACCCCAAAGAGCCTCTGTTTACAAGTGAGAAAACAGATTCAGAGAAGTCTGTGCCCGAGGTTGCCCAGCCCATGAAGGGCAGACCTAGTGTTTGAACCCGGTCTTCTTGGTCTCAGTTGTGTGCTTTATGCTACAGATGAAAAAACTAGTTGTCGTGGACTTTGAGGAAGGTTGGACCCAATGAAGAAAGACGGAAATTTGTATGCAGCCACTTGTGTGGGATTGAGTGTCTGGACCTTTTTTCACAATGGGTGAGCAAACCTCAGCTCGCGCCTGTCTTAGTGAGTTTTCATGAACAGCAGAGCAGCTCCACAATCAGAACCAGAAGCAACCTGTGTGAGGACAACATCGTTTGAGGACAGAATGAGGACCCAAAACAATCATCATGAGCATGACTAGAAAAATCAGATGTCATCTGAGTGATTTCAGAGGTCAAGATTACTGGACTCAGCAAATAAAAATACAGGGCTCATAGCTGAATGCGGATTTCAGATAAACAAAGAACAATTTTTAGCACAAGTGGGTCCCACTATGGATGATTTGCTGTTTATCTGAATTCCAATTTAATTGGTTTCTTGTATTTCATGGGTTAACATTGCATAGGAAAAAATGATTATTTTGCAGTTCAGTCTGAAAACTCAGTCATGCAACTGTAGCATGGGCTCTGCCTGGGGGAGCACAGAGCGGACGCGTTTGTTTATCGTGACTGATATCAATATAGGTCTCACAGTGGGGTGGGGGAGAAGGACTAGATCTGAGGCCTCATTAAAATAAGCAGAGCCCCTAAGGGAATGTTTCTTAAAAAATGAAATATTTGTTCATAGTGCTCGGGCTGTTGTTTAAAGTGCAGCTTTCTGGGCCAATTAGAAATGTGAACTTCTAGGAAAAGGGCTTCCAAATATCTTTTTTTTTTTTTTAACACATTCCCCAAAGCAATTCTCATACACATGAAAGTTTGAGAATTGCTGATAAAGAGAACAAGGCAGTCTCCCCGGGCATGTCCTGTGTGGGCCACGTGGCAGGTGGTGCTAAGTTTTCAGTGCTAGAGCTACGGACACGCATCCCAACAGACCGGGGAGGGGACCCCGTGCTCTTTACCTGGAGACCCTCCAAGATGACACCACGGCTTTCTTTAAATGCAGTTGTGAGGAACATTTGGGTGTTTCTCTACTGTGTGCCCAGATGTTACAATTATGACCAATGCAAGCAAATCATGGGCCAAGATGGCTTTAACGTGAGGAGGCACCATCTCACTATTATGCCACCCGAAAACAGTCGACCTTGTTGGAGGCAGTGACTTCTCCATCACTGGATGCTTTCTCAAAACCAAGGGTGAAGATTCTGTGGCTGGCCTGAAGGTCAAGTCCTTGAGCCACTGTCAGGTATTTCCTAAGGCCCTTGCCCATGAATTTCAGTCTCAACTTTGAAAGCCATCATGTTTTCACTGAGATCACTGAAAATAATTAGTGATTTAATTAAAAAAAAAAAAAGCCACCAAAAAACCCCTCTGGATTGTGACCATCACAGAAAATGTGGACAGTGATGTAATGAGTTTTGAAATTGTGTAGTTAAGCGTGAACTTGGACTCTTCATTTTGAAGAAGAAAGGAGGACCCACCGTTGCAGAAGACTGTGGTCTTTCCAAGTCAGGTTTTTTGGGGCAAATCATGGAAGCCTCTTCTCCAGAGACCTGCCTGGAATAGGTAAGTCAAGTTTAGCAGAGTGGGCAGTAGGAGGTGAGAAGTAGGGAAAGGATACCACTGTGTTTTTCATGGTAATCATATGACATGTACGCAGCTTCTACAGAATTCTTTTCTGTGGAATTAAATAGGAATAACTGGGAGGACAATGTCACATTTTAAAAAGAAATATGAATTTTAAATTTTATTCTTCTCTAACTTGCAATATTTGAGAGCACTGGACACGTATCATCTTTCAACACAAACCAACGTGCCATGCATCAAGCACGTATTCCATCTTTACAGCGAGAAGCGCCATGCTTTCTTGACAAGGAGGGGAAATGCCTTGGAGTTAAGCCCTCACAGCTCATGTGGGTTTCAGCGGAAGATCCAGCTACTTAGAAACGCAGGCTTTTTTCCCCATTTCATAATACAATGAATTTTAAAAAGCAGGCCCACTCATTACTCAAATTACCAAGTCCTACTCACCAAAGTGAAGTTGATTGACTGGAGGGCTGGGATTACATAAGGCTCTGCTCCTGGGCTCACCATCCTCCCCACGCCATGACTTTAATAGCAGCCTGTGCTTCTGACCCCTGCGTTGCCTTCCTAACGCCAAGAAAAGGGTGAGCAGGAAGAAGCCAGAGGTACCAGTGGGGGAGGACTCAGAGGAAGTGCTGGGGTCACAGAGGAGGGATCCAAAGTCCAGTCCAGCAGGCCACTTTGATCAGTAACTCAGTCCCAGGGACGCAGGGAGGGGTGGTGGTGGCTCTGTGGGGTGGGGAGAGGGTAGAGGGTGGACCCTGGGGAGGGAGCCAGGCAGAGCTGGCCCTGGACCTGCTGGGGGAGGGGACAGGAGAGCCACGCCTGAGCTCCAAAGGAAGGAACAAGCATTCTATTTTTAATCCCCGTGATTCTGTTAAAGGACACAGAGGACCCCAGGGGCAGAGTAGACTACAGCTTTATTTGGGATCAGGGCTATCCTCCCCACCTCTTCAATGCTCAGAATGTTCTAGTGACTTCTGTCCACAGAGATGTGAAACCTAGGACCTGGAGAAGCAGACAGGTAGGGGGCAGGCAGGTGCTGCCAGGGAGGGAACAGGCCCCCCTCCCACAGGGAGGACCAGGTCTGGAAGCCAGTCCCTCCTGCCGGCTCCTGCTGAGGCTTCCAAACATTTATTAAAAGCGCTCCGGGTCCTCTTCAGAACACGGTCACGGGCATTTCTGTGGCTCAGTGGGGCCAAGTGTAAATGAAACAGCAGGCTGAGATGAAGTCCACGACTGTTTTCTGCGGCTTGGGACAAGATGGAGCCCTGAGTGTGAAGGGGGGACCCCCGTGCCAGCCCTGCCACAGGGTGACGTTCCAGGCCACCTCGAGATCCTCTTCCTGCATTCTGATGCCAGAATGTTGGTTTTTTGGGTCAGAAGTTGCTTCATGTTAAGACTATTTTTTTGTTTTTATTTTTTTAGTTCTGGTAGAGTAGGATTTACCTTTTAAGTAAACAGACATTTTTACTGTTACACACTGCCCTCTCCTGGCTGTGTCGATTCTGTTTCACCAGTTGTAGGACTGGATTTAAGAATGAGGTCAGATTAATTTAAATAAATAAATACACTCACCTACTCCCCCCACCCCCCGCCTTTTCTTGGCAAATTGAAGAAACAAAACAAAACAAAACAAATCTAGGGAGTTACCAAACTTAAAATAATAAATAGGTTGAAGGATGTTATTTCTTAACTTTCATAGAGCATCCTGGAATATAGTGAAACTTTTAGATAAAATGGGGGTTTAGCTCTCTGGTATTTCTGTTTTCATGTGCTCAAGTCTATATCTTGAGACTAGGCATTCTTTGGTTAATGTATATTTGTTAAAGACTAACTCACACAATTTCCCCCAATCTTAGAGTCTGTCAACAATGCTTGATATGAAAAGAATCCATCTCAGTCCAAAACCAAATCGGAAAACAAACAATGTGACCAAATCTATTTGAAGCCCAAATAGAATTTTTCAAGGCATGCTTGAGCTATAGCTTCCAAATATTAGATTACATAAAATTGTTCCCTAGGAAAAACCGTCCTATCACTTCATGCTTTCTAATAACTTAAAACGAATGTTCAGAAACGAGAGCAGATTAGTGCTTCATTGTCAAAGAACTGTGCTCAAATGAAAGTTGCAAAGTCTGGATTAGAATTAATTGTCTCAAAATCCTCAGCCTACCGCTTCACCTACCCAACAATGCTCTGCCTTTATTAGTAATTAGAGAAAGAATTCGGTGTGTCAAACACTTAAATGCAAAACTAAGGTTCGGCAGTGAATTCTAATTAAAGTAATTTTATTATTTTTAAAAAAACAAACTTTAAAAATAGCTTTTTTTTTTTTTTTAAGAGTAGCTACTATGGCACGGAAACAGATTGATCACTGTTCATGTAATGCGGGCTGTTTTAGAGTTGGTTATGTTTTCTTGCTTATAATTATTTTGTGGCTTTTCCTGGGTGTCTTAAATTAAATCGCTGAGTTGCACAGATCTTCATCTGGTTCTGGGTGGGTGAGTTGGCTTAGTGTTTTGGGGGTCCCATCACTTCCTGGATGAACAGTTGGCTACTGACAGCAGGTTTATTTAAAGCAAGGAACTCTTTTAAGTAAGTCTTCGGTCACGCTGTTGAGGGGGGTGTTAATGCCCCGTGGGCAAGGACTAAGCATGCATGGGGGAGTTTCTGAAAGAACCGCTGGTTTTCTGAGGATGTGGGTCTTAACGAAGGCCTTTTTGTAAATGTGGGGCTCTGTGTCCATTTTATTATGTACAGTCTTAATTTGAGCCTGAAAAGAGGCGCTCGGAGGCAGCCCAAAAATCAACTCCTCTTTCACCGTCCTAACCTCTGGGCTTTCATTTATTCCCCTGTCAATCTCGTGCATGCCTGGCGAACTCCACTATTGAGTTCCATGGCTAATGCTATTTTTCCTGTTTATTATAATATATTGTCCTATTGTCGCGGGCCGTTTGCACTCAGTTAAATTTCCCACACAGCAGACAGGAAGCTTCTCCATGGCATCAGACTTCCTGAGATTGATTTTTTGCCCAGGCGGGGAGGGACCTGCCCACTCCTGGGCTTTGTGCTGAGCCCGCCCGAGGGCCCGGGCCCCGCCAGTGGACACTTCCTTCCAGGCCCCAGTGTGGAGGCCTGGCCAGCCCCTCCCGCCTGGTCCCACGCAGCCCTGGGAAACCTCCTTATCAGCGCCAGTGTTGTGTCATTTCTTTTTACATACCGTGTTTATTGTCTTTAGAGCCCGCTCTGTGGGAATGCTCTTTTCAAGTGGGACAATGGGGAGCGGTGGAGCCACACTGGTGAAATCCCCCAGCCCTGGAGCCCAGGCCTTCCAGCCTTGTAAGAGGGAACAAAACCCCCAGCCACAAGACAAACGATGGCTTCACACTCCCTGGCTACTGAATTATTTATTAATAAAGAGCTGTGGCACCAGTGCGTGATCCCGGACCCTGCACACAGGTTATATGAGACCCTCGAGCCACTGCGAGGGACCAGGAGGTGGAAAAGGCTTTTTTTTTTTTCTTTTTAAGTCAACATTTATGCTACTATTTTGAGTTTTGCTAAGTACCTTTATGGGTTTAAGGCAAACGTAAGCATCTGCCCCTGTGAGTTGGGATTTAAGAGACACCCGCCCTACATCGACACTGCTCTCAGTTTGAAATAATTTTAAACTCAACAAATTATCCGAGGCAACACATGTGGGTGTTTCATATTGTAAGAAAGTAGGTCACTACAATTACTGATTTGCTTACGTAGGTAGCATCAAAGTCAAAATTATTGTTTTCCCTTATTACAAATTCACCTTCCTTAGGACTAGTTTATTGCAAAAAATAACCCCTCCAATATAGTAGATTATATTTTTAAAAATCAGGTGCATCTTATGAACATGGTTATTATTTTACACTCTGAAGTCATGCTCCACTAAGGAGCTCATTGTCAATCAGAGAATCTCCTGTGGGAGGCAGTCGGCAGGTGAAGCCCATTCTGACCATAGTGAGGGTCTCACGGAGGCCCCAGCGTGCAAAAGACACTTTGGATTTTTGTAGCTGTTTTCCCCAAGTGCAGAAGATTTCAGAGGTGGTCAAGAGAAAGAGGTGAGTTTATGAAGACTTTACCAAAGGGACTCAGTCACTGTTGTCAAAATAGATCAGTCTTTGGGGAGAAAACTCAATTTCTATTTCAAGATCACAATTGCACAGTGTGAATCACTTCCTCCTGTTCCAATGTATAGCTCCAATGTGGGAATTAGTGATTTTTGATGGTTGAAAACCAAATCTTGTCATTGGCATCAGTAATGGGCAGTACTCACAGGGCTTGACTGAGCTTCCAGAGGTTAAACTTAATTGAATTGGCCCAAATAGGTTCTCAGAAGTCATGGACACGTGGATTTCTGTTCTACACTTTGAAACAAAGATCACTGGTGGCAGTTGAATTCTACAAACTCTTCACTAAACCTCAAGCTTTGTTTAATCGTACTGTTCTCATTTTTATTGGGGAGGGGGATTCTCTGCTAGTGAATATATATAATGAATCAAACAGATGCTCAGATCGTTTAATTTGACCAGAGTAGATCCTGGGAAACATCCTGGGGAGACTTTGCCTCCGGGCAGAATTCATACAGAGAGTTCATTCTCGCCAGGCTCTAGAGTGATTGCTTTTACAGTTTGCAATTTTGATCAGATCAACAGCAGAAGCAGGAAGGCCTGAGATGGCAAACTGCTGTCTATTATGGATCTCAATGTTCATTCTCTGGTGCACGTTCCTGGTGTTGCTCATTCATCACTTAAATCATGGTTTAAATCTCTTACAAGCCTTGGCCAGTGTCAACAGATCATGTGAATCGGCTCCAAAGAGTCTTGCTAACAATTTCATTTCTTAGCCATGGAGAGATCCCACATATAAGCCTACAGAGATGTTTGTTTGGAAGGATTTTAAGAAATGGTTGTTGTTCTCGATAGAGCAGGATAGAGGCTTTAGGTGACTCTCCTGACTGAGTTTGGAATCAGAGGTTGATCCAAGGAGGAATGAGGAACTAGGTTTGGTGGGTCGGCCAGGAAGACTCTGAATTTAGTTTCTGGCTTTGGTGGCTGTGTCCTTGACAGGACCAACATCTACGGCTGGGAAGATGTTCTGAGGAACCAGCTTTGGTTGGGAAGTGGAGCAGGTCACAAATTCAGCTGGGTCACCGGAGGCACATCCGGTTGTCAGGGAGGCCATTGCTCCAACTACAGGAGCAGAGGGGACAAGGAGTGGCGGTGCATCCCCAGTCCGTAGAAGTCAGTCGATACCTTAGGAATACCTGAGCTCTCCAGGGGGAGCTGACGGAAAGGAGAGCAGAGGATGGTACAAACACCCCAGGAAGAGGAGAACCTCCAAACTAAGTGGGACTAAGTGATGTAGAAAGAGACCATAGGAGAAGGTCACAGTGAGTCCTTGTAACTGAAGCCATCTGTCCTGGGGTCAGTGTTGTTGCACGGCAGCTTGTCAGGGGTGAGCAGCTCTTATCCAGGGGAACAGTTGTGAGGCCTCATCCCTTCTACTTCCCGCAGATAGCTTACATGATTGCAGGACAGGTGGCGCTAAGAGTGCCAGAATGCTCTCTGCTCTACCTATGGCTGAGGGCTTCAGGGAGTTTTTTTTGCTTGCTGGTTTCTTTGTGACATTTTTGCCAAAAATAGAGGAAATCCACCTTTCAGAGAGAGCCCCAGGGGACATAAAGGTTGTAACACCACGTCCTCATTGGTGAGTCATCTCATGTGAGGAGCATTTATTGGGCCCAGTCCACGCAGTTTGACAGTGAGCGAATTTCTTCCCTCACATAGTTTTTTTTTTTTCTCCTAAATGGTGAAATAGTTCAAGGAAATGAATGTCATCATCAAAGGGCAAGGAAAACTGTGTTTTATCTGGACCAGGAAATAATTGGAATGTGTTGAAATGGACAAGCTAAAGTCTCTGGATTGAAGGTCTTCTTTGGAGCGTTAGAGCCCATCGGTCACTGACTTACAAACACAAACAAAAACGCCCAGACGCATTAGTACGCTTGCGGTTTGGGGAGGAGAAGAGTGTCCCTTGCTATTTGGCCAAGGATAGTTTAAAGCACAGTGATTCTCGAGGCCCGGGAAGAGAAAGGTTGAAAAGGGCCTGGGCTCCGGACAGGATGTCTTTGGGACCCTTTGCCAGAGTCATTTCTGGGGAGCCCTGGAGGCAGAGCGAGATGGAAGTCGGTGGAACACTGCATGGGAGGTGAGGAGGGGGGGAGGGAGGGAACACGTCACTTTGATCACTTTGAAGCAGCTGGGCCGGGAGGAGAAAAGAAGCTAAAAAGGTGGAAGCTAGACAGGGAGGCAGAGTCAGAGCCGCTTTGTTTTATTTTAGGAAAAAATTGAGGATTCTTAAAGCTGAGGCTAATGGGGGGGGGAGAGAAAGAGAGAGAGAGAGAGAGAGAGAGAGAGAGAGAGAGAGAGAGAGAGAAGGAGGAGGAGGAGGAGGAGGAGGAGAGGAGAGGAGAAGGAGGGAGAGAGAAGGGGACAGTTCTTTGTTCTCTTAGTCCATTTGGGCTGCTGTAACACAGGTACCATAGACTAGTTTATAAACTTTCTGTTTATTTCCCGGGTCTGGAGGCTCCAAGATGGGGGCCAGTCCCATGGCTGATGGGCTGCTTCCCGGTTCCTACGTGAGCCATCTTCTCACTGACCTCATGTGGAAGAAAGGGCAAGAGAGCTCTTTGTGGTCCCTTTTATGAGGGAGTTTACGATCCTGCTTTAAAGGGGATTTTGTAATCCCATTCATGAGAGTGGAGCCTTCTGCTCTGATCACCTGCCAAAGGCCACCTTCAAACCCTGACACCTTAGGGTCAGGATTTCAAAACATGAATTTCAGAGGACAAAACCACGCAGCCTATGGCGCTATACCCTTGGCCCCTACAAATTCATGTCCTTTTCACATGTAAAATATGTTTATTTTAAGAGCTCCCAAATCGAAACTCATTACAGCACCAATTCTAAATTCTAAAATCCAAAGGATCATTTAATGTCATCTAACCTGGATATGGGTGAGATGACGGTATGATTCGTTCTGAAGTAAATTCCTTTCCCAGTGTGAGCCTGTGGAACCAAATGAGTTATGTGTTTCCAAATGCAAAGGTGGGACAGGCACAGGACAGACATTTCCATTCCAGAAAGGGGTGAGGGGTCCAAGTAACCTATAGGCAAATGTCCTGAGATCACGAGGCTCCAGAATCATCCTCCTTGGTTCGATAATCTGCCTTCTCAGCCACTGGGTGGCAACATCACCACCATGGCTTGTGGGCATGGCCCTGTGGCAGCTCCCTGCCTGAGCCCTGATCCTTCAGTTCTGGGCTCCTCCATCCTTTGACCCTTATAGAATGCAGCATGCGCCCCCTTCAGGTCCCATGTTCTCCCAGGGGGACACAGACACCACCAGGTTAGTTGCATAATCCCTCTGGAGAGGGGACACAGTGGCCTGCACCTCATTAAGATCAGGTTGAGCACTCTGGCAGCAGAAGAGGGGAGTGGGGTGTGCCAGAGTCCTTTAGTTGCACTGTGGTTCCCCCTTGGAAATGGCTTCTGCACTCTGGGTGTGGTGTGAGAAGCAGCTCTGGGTCTGTGGCAGGAGGAACAGCATCTCTGAGTCACCTTCCAGGTCCTCTTGCCCTTATTTTGGGGATCAATGCCTGGTTTCCATTGAGATGGCTGACCCATGCTAATCTCCTTATCACATGGCCACTTGGTCACACTTTCAATGTTCTCATATTCTGAAAAATGGATAGGCTGAGAAATTTCCAAATCTTTAAATACTACTGCCTTTTTGCTTAGCAATTGCGCCGTCCAAGGCAATTTCCTTCCATTTAACTATGAGCACCAGAAGGCCCAAAGCACACCTTCTATCCTTTGCTTAGAAATGTCTTCAGCTAAATATCTAATTTCATTGTTTGCAAATTCTACCTTCCATAAAACACTAGAACGTGGACGAATTGCAGCCAAGTTCTTTGTCAATTTATACCAAAAGGATTGCTTTTTTGTTTTTCCACTGTTTAATAACATACCCCTCATTTCCATCTGAGACCTCATCAGAATGGCGTTTGCACCCATGTTTCTACACATTAGTTATGCTCTAAGAAAAGGAGACTTTCTCTACCGGTCTCTTCCGTTCTTCCCAAGCCTTCACCGTACTTCCCCCTCACAGCAATGTAGAGTTTTTTTCTAGTGCCTGAAATCTTTTCCAGGCTTTATCTGCTACTCAATTCCAATGATGGGGAAATTTTAGAAATTTATTATAGCAGCACTCCCCCTCCCACCCCCCACACTTGTCATTCTAGGTTCTTTTAGTCGATTCAGGCTTCTAACAAAACTACTGTAGACTTGGTGCTCCTAAACCATAGAAATCTACTTCCCAACTTTGTGCCTGGTGTCTGGTGGGTTCAGTTCCTGCTTCATAGGTGATGTCTACTTGTGGCATCTTGTGTGGTGGAAGAGAGTTCTCCAGAGTCTTTTTAAAGGCACCAATCCCATTTCTAATCACCTCCTGAAGGCTCCACCTCCCAGTGCTGCCACAGTGGGTACCAGAACTCCAACACAGGAGTCTGGGGGAGGGTCCTAGACATTCACTCTACAGCAAGAATATAAAAAGAATTTGAGCAGGGGGTGGGAACAGAGACAAGCCTCCTTCTTTCTCAGTCCTGCCCAAGTATCTGAAGCCCATTCACCAACCCTCCTGACGATTCTACCTCCCACCCAGGTTTCTCACATAACTTGCCAAGGTCACCAACCCCTGGATGCCCCCTCCTGAAGCTAAATCCCTGAAGTGCACATTAACTGGGTGAGGGAAGATCCCACAAGGCTTGAGGAATTCCTGGGATGTTATTGGATCCATGTTTTTTTTTCAAGTTTCCCTTGCAATTGCCCTCTAATTTTTTGCCCTCCTTTGATCCCAGGATGGTCATATGGTGTCAAGATAATTTTTCTAAATCACATTTAATTCTCTGAGTTGAACATTTTTTTCTAGTACTCCATCAACTACATTTGGATAAAGCACAAACTTCTTACCTTGGCAGATGAAATGAGGCACATCATACAAGTATCTTTATTAATCTAATTGGACCCTTTCTCCTTACACATCTAACTCATGATCCTTCCAAATGGTGCCCTGGAGGTTCCTTAAAAACATTTTGTGGGCTTGGCCCAGTTTCTCATTCACTCCCTATAAGTTTTGTAAACTTGGACACGTTATCATTTCTCCAGGTTTTTTTATCTGTAAGGGGAGCATGCAGTACTTACTTTATTGGCTGTAGGGAGGTTTAAATAAAGTGCTAATGTCTAGTTCAGAGCAATTTATCTATTGTTATCATTATTATTGCTATTATTATTCTTCACTCTGTTCTTTTTTAGCCATCCTCTCTTTGACCATTGTCCTGTACTTCTTCAAGGTCAAATTCCTGTCTTAAGATTCAGTCTGAATGTCAACTCTTCTACCAGCATTTCTCAACAGGGTGTGAGCCTCCTCCCCACCTGCTCCCTACCCCTCTGTCCCGCCTCCTTCCCTGCCTTTTCTACATGTGGGTCTGGACATGTGTCTCTCCAGGGCAGTCCCTTTGCCTCCACAGAGACTTTCCTTTGAGTAAACCCTTCAACATCAAAGGCTGGGTTATACCTCTAGCATTTTAGAAAAATGTCACTTTCTGATAAAATTTAGCAAAATACAAATAATACCCAATAATTTCCTTTATGGTTGGTGTAGCTGTGTCCTATGCAGTATCATTCAGACACATTAGATGACCATTTCAAACACACGTGAGTCTTAATTTTGGGTGGCCTCTGTAACCTCATTGAAAGCAAGATTTTTAGCCCTTATGAATCGAGATAAAACACAAGAACAAGAGCATAGTTGTTAGAAAATATTTTGGAGTCAATCTGAATCTTTAAGTTCTGTAAAGTGACAGTGCCTGGCCCAGGAGCTGACACGGTGCACCTGGTCTGCACAGGACAATGAACGTGTGCTCAGAGTTGGGAGTTTCTAACATGAAATGTCCCGAGTGGCGCGTGGTGTCAGTTCCTTATTCTAGCTTGCCATAACTGTTACTGTGGTCCGTCCTTTAACCTCTCACGTTTTTAACAGGTCGACCTGACACTGTTAGTTTCTCCCTAATATGCAGACAAAGCAACTCACTTCCTCACCTGGAAGGCTCAGGTTTCACCAAGGCCGACCTGTTCAGAGGTGGTGTTCTTAGTGTGGATGGTGACAGCCGTGAACACTGCAGGCACTTTGAGGGAGTGGGAGATGTAGCAGGATGTTTGCACCTTCAGGGGTACTGTTCATGCTGGAGTTCATGGAGAGGCAAATACTCAGAATTGTGCTTTAACAGAAAAGGGATTGCTCGCGCTTGAGAAGAATAATAGGCTGAAAGTAGGCCAAATTAAAACTTTAATAAGTTAAAACATTCTGCACCTTTAACCAAACTTACAATACTTAAATTGTTGGATGTTAGGGTCCGAGATCCGCCACAGCTGGGTGAGATTCTCTTTTCAGGATTTGGGCACATTCCCCCCAATTCACTGCTGTATCAATTCAGCTTCATCAGAACCAGATCCTGTCTGTTTTCTTTCCCTCCAGGACACGTAGCTGTCCTCTCCTGGGGTCACCAGCCACTGTCATTGCCTCCTAGTTGTACAGCTCTGTAGAACTGTTTCAACGTAGATTTTGAGACAGCTTTCTTTCTATGGCCAAGTCTGGTCCCACGAACACTGAGCAGCCTTCAAACATAAAGGCCCTCATGCTTTGTATTCTGCTGTTCTCACTGTGGTACTAGTGGTGCTGTTACTGATCTTGGTTACCCATACTATTATTTATTTTAGTAATGTGATTTGAGAAAAATAGGCAACTAATGTGAAATGAAAAACCTGAGCTTGCTGAGTTAACATTGTGTATGTGAGAGAGAGTGTGTGTGTGTGTGTGTGTGTTTGTGTGTCAGTTGGTCATCAAACTGGTATCAGCAGTGTATAAATAATATTCGATCTCTCACTTATAATGCTTTCTCCTCTGATTATTATTATTTTAAATATAATTAAGTGCATAAAAACTTGAAATCTGCCACAAATAATGCACTACTTTCAAAACCTGTCAGCAGTGTATGACTCTGAGACCTGGCTCTACCAGTAGAAATGATTATTATAATATTGTAACAATAGGTAGATAGAAAGTTCCAAACCACATACAATCCATACAGTGTTGCATCTTTTAAGAGGATAGTTGAACAGCATTCTGCAAATGTAAATAATGCCCTTTGTGGGAAGGTGACAAGCTTGAGACAATGAGTGGCATCAGACACTGTGTCCTCTCTCCGTGCTCTGCAGCTGCGGTGGCTGCCCTGACATACATCCCTGTGGGTGCCTGGCCAGAAGCGGCCATTATATGAGGAAGGGAATCATGGAGGAGCACATCAGCAAGCAGAGAGAAGGAAGAAAGAGGGAGGAGGAACGACCAATGGACGCGTGGCAACGCTTCGTAACCACACAAGAAAGCGGTGAATTCTACATCATCACGGGGATGACTTGACTCATTCGACAATTCCTTTTCAATTTTTATTTTTTTAAAAAAGAAATACTATCCGGTTTTAGGCAAGAAGCTTCAATGCCCCCAGAAAAGGCTTCTCACACAGGAAACCATGTCGCATGTACAGTTTATAAAATCATCGATGGGAAAGTGTCTGTTGGCCGAGTCTGAAGAGGGAGGGCTTGCACCTGTGCTGACCCTGTTCCGCACTGCACAGGAGGAGGCGAGGGGAAGTTCCTCCAGATGCCATTCTTCCGTTCCATCACAGAATCCTTTACTTTCCATCACTTGCTGTAGAAGTAGCCCTCCGCTTAACTATTTAACCAGCCAAGGCTAAAGCAATTAGGCTCATCTTTTTTTGATGTCCTGGAAGAAGCGGTTGGGTGACTCTCGGCTGCCTCTGCTGAGGGAAATGCAGTTCCAGCTGACTGCAGATATTTTTACAGTTGTCTCTCCTTAGTTCAGAGCTCTCCAAACAAACGAAGACTGGCCTTGTGGATTTTTTTAAAAAGTTAATCTCAGACTAGAAATCATGTTAGCTGGTTCTCATGCACTCCGTGGATGAATCCATGCTGTAACTCCATTTTAGCACTTACAACAACATTACATATGCAATACTGATTTCTAAAGATTTCTTCCTCCTTATTACTTTTCGAGTCTTTGAATTTGCTTTTTAAATCTCTTCACTAACTCACTGGTGAGTTTCCTTAAAGAACATTCTTCTTTTTTACCATAATTTCCTTTTCTTCCTGGAAGTCGTTGAGGAAATGAAGGGCATTTGAAATATTGTGAGGATATTAACCATACAAAATGAGAACATGGGAGTTGAGCTATGAACTGAGAAAAAATTTGTGATACGTGGACACGTGCCAACAAGAGACCGTCAGAGGAACCAGGTAATTGCAACGCTGGGTCACATTTTCTCCTTTGCTCTGGTTTAAGAGAACTTTTCCTCTCCTGAGGCAAAATCTCTCTCAGTTGTTATTTATTAGCTGAGTAGTGATTTTTTTTTCTTTTGTAAGGTCAAAGACTCAAGCAAGCCACTATTCACTGTCTTCACTCAGAAATATGAGGAATGTGGCTGGAGAGAAAGAGGAGATCAATGCATTGTGTTGATATGATCTAAGTGGACAATAATCTCCTGAAGTTTGCAGATATTATCTCTCCACTATTCATATTAGGTTTTGCTGGTAGACTTTGATGCAAGTTTAGATACAATGGGGAGAAACTCTTTTCCCTTCAATTGAACAATTTAAGAGATAAATAAAGATGATGGAGCTACTAATATCGGTTTATCCATGGGGGATGCTACAGAATGTAGGGAAAGAGAGCTGTTACTAGCCTGGGCTGGACGAGGCAGGGATGCAGAGATTTCCCATGGGATTCTTCTGAGCACAGCCCTGCATCTCTGCTGTGTGCACATACAGCACTGGAGGTCAGCCTAGCAAAGGGCTGCCAATATTATCATTCATTTTTTTATTTGAGAAAAATATATTGGTTTTATAATTACCGTGGAGTCTTGTTTGATTTTGATAACTGAAATTGATTTTTTTGTGAATTTGGCAAAAATATTCTTAATCTTGGTAATTCACATATAACCTTACTTAAAGGAGTCCAGCCGAAAAACTGAGAAGACATGAAAGACAGGAAAACCTGGATAGTTTATAGTCCCTCACCCATTTTTTAAAAACAATTAAGATTCCATGATTTTGATGACAACTGGTTGGGTCTTTTCCCCCCGAGTTGGATGGCTTCACTCACTGCCTGCGTTAGCACTAATTTTCCCAGAAGGGAGGGGGCAGGTGGACCAATTGCAGTCAGCGACTAACTGTCTTTCCACCTGTTTCTCAAAGGTCTCTATTTTTGATCCGATCATTCAAAATCTTCTCACAGTTAAGAAATATTGAAAATGATTATATCGAATAAGAAAGACAAGTTTTCTTCTGAAGTAGGAATTGGCAGAAGGCCCTTTCCCTTCAGGCAGGAGGGATGCTATTTAAGTCACTGCATCTCTTCCCTCCTCCTCTGTGGGAGTCCTGTGTCCTCGCAGGCTCCTTTCTCCAGCCATCCTTAGGACCATTCCTGGGCCTCTTTCTATAGTTCCCAGTCCACCTGTGGGTTTCATGCTAATTAGCTATCACACACAGGTATATGTGTACTCATATACACACATGTAGATGGTTGTGAAAACCACAAACGAATACACAAAACTCACACATGGATACACACACACTTGCACACATTTGTACCTATATGCAGATTTACATACCTGCACACACACACATCTGTACACACACAGATACACAAGGCACACACATGAACAAACATGTGACCAAACATATGCATACACAAACATACTCACATTGACATGTACACATGTGCATGCACTAAAATATGTAAATGTAGGAATATATGTTCATATATGCACACACATGCCTGAACACACATGCATGTTTGAACACACAAACACACATGCACACAATGCTCACATAATACAGACATACATCACATGCAACCAAGCGTGTTTACACCCACACAAAATGTGCCCATGTTAACATGTGCACACACACAGAAGCACACATATGAAAACACGGACACATGTGCACAAATATAATGTTTGAACACACATAAAACAAAAACAGTTGTGTAGCCATGCATGTGCATGTGTATATATAAACATGCAAAACATGTGAGCAAACACATGTGCAAGTACACATGGAAGCACTCACACACATATACATACCCCAATGCAGAAATGCATGCTCACATATGCATACATGTACACACATATGCATGCATGTACATGCATGTGCATCCACATACAGAGCACATACAAATGTGTGCACATGCAACACACTTGAACATACACAAAATAAAGGTACACATGCATACACACTCATGTTCAGTCACATGCACACTCATGTGTGCACACATGTGCACACAGATTCACACACTTACACGGACATGTGCAATATTCACACAGGTCCATACAGGGGTGTGTGCACACACATACATGTACATACATGCACTACACACACAGACACACGTGCACACACACATGCATGCTTGTGAGTTCAGGACAGTGGGTTTCTGCCTCAGAAGCTCGCCTTCTCTTGGCATCAAGTTTGTGAGGGCCTTGTGTCTAACCCTCCTTCCAGATCTTATCTCAAATAGCTTTCTGCTTCTGAGAGCCCCTCGCCTCCCACATCTGTGCTCTATGACATCCGGCTCTACAGAAGTGTCAACCTGGGGACGGAGACTCCCCCACATAAATGCCTGGTTTCCCAGTTTTATTTTGAAAAACTTTCTAAATAGCTCCCTTGGCTCCATGAAAGGAAATATGAAGACTGCATCTGGATTTTGTAGGAACTGGATCCCTGATGGCCTCTTCACCTGATGTGGGGAGAGGAGACAGGTGCAGGTGAGGTTTTAATAGGAGACATCTCACGTTGTCAAGGAGGCCAAGGAGGAAAGCTCTAGACTTGACTCACTTGACAGGTAGCAGTTGATGTGGAAAGTAAGTGGGAGGGGAGCAAGTAGAAAATTGGGCATAAACATAAAGGAATGCACGATTCCATTTTCATTGAGGCTTTCAGAGAAGCTCTCTAAAGGCAGTCTAAAGAATGTTTAAAAGCCCATCGGTCGTGCCAAGCTACAAGAAGTTCCCGCAGAAAGGCCTGGACGGATGCCGCAGCTGAATCCATCATGTGGCGATTCTCACAACCTGGTGCTATGGCCAAAGTATTTAGTTTTGCACAAGCAGGACATACGAAGTACTGTGTTCTGAAAAGGCACATTGGAAGCATTTCTCTAGGTGCTACGCAACACACGTGGCAACAGTGCATGTCTGCAGCCCCCATAGCGAGTCTTTTACCTTTAGCTCCATCTCATGCCAACTCAACCTAACATTATGTGCTCTCCATGCATGACCTACTTGAGGATGTGGGCTGTCCTTTAGTGTGTCCCCAGATGGCCCACACAGAAGCAGGACACAAATTCACACTTAGACACGGTCGCTGTGACTCTGTCCTTTATGTTTTCTGTTCCTCCTTGTGATGGCTGACTGTGTGTTGCGTTTGCTGGGCCATGGTGCCACTTTGTTTGATCAAACACAGTCTGGATAGGTGGGTATTTGGGGATGAGATTAACATTGAAACCACAGAACTTTGAGTAAAGTGGATGCTAGGCCTCATCCAATCAGGTGAAGATTTAAATAGTAAATTAGATCACTGGGAGCTGAGCTCTCCTGAGTGTCAAGGAATTGTCCATCAGGATGGCCAGCAGCCCAGAACCGCCACACCAGCTCTCCTGCCACCTCCTGCAGAGGACTAGCCAGGGACTTCAAACATGCAGGCTCCACTGCCGCGGCAACCCATGCCTTCAACTCGCTGTCTCTCTTCTACGCACCTGGGCACCTGGACATGCACACGAACATCCTCATGTTCTGTTTCCTGGGAGAAATCTGGTCTCTACAGCCTTCCTACCCCTTTCCTCTTTTTCCAGTGCAGGTTGCAGCCATGAATCCCTTCCATTAACCACAGGTCATGATGAGACGAGCCTTTGTCAGGTTGAAACGTTATCTAGTCCTCAAAGGAATAATGAAAGTCTAGAGCTAATCACAAAAATAAAACATGTCACTGATTGACCCTAAAGTCAATTAAACCTTATCAAGATGTTTCTAAGACACTTATATACCAATTGTTTTCAATTAATTCCCCAAGAATGTTGAAGTAGAATAGTATCTATGCTCATCTATGGTCTTGTTTCATTTTATCTTTATAAAAATTAGTTCTCTGGAAAGTATCCCAGTGAGGGGATAATAGAATTTAAAGAGTCAAAGTCATCTAACCTGGGAAAGAATCGCAGGACCTCCTGATCCCTGGTACGCTGGACACAGTGTGGTTGCCCAATGGCCTCTTCTCTTCTTGACTGCACCACAATCAAAGTGACCCTCATAATACTTCCTTGCTTAAAAATTCTTTGTGCATTCCCTTTGCAGAAGGTTGAGCTCCAGGGTGCCTGGCTGAGCCTATGAAGCTCCTCACTATCTGAGTTAGACATCAGTTCTGCTCTCTTCCTCCCTCACCCCCCCATTTCAGCCTGACAGGCCACTAGACTTCTCTCTCCATCTCTCCCGTGATGTCTTCCTGAACACCCTTCCCTCCTGGACACTCTGGTGTACCTAGAGTCTCAGCTCAGAGATTTCATCTGCTGCCGACTTTCCCAATCTCTAAAAGTTGCACTGGGTTTTCCTCTAACTCCATACTGCATATTTTCATTAAAATATTTTTGACCAAAGTGCATTGCATAATGCTCTCTCTTGACCACTAGGCTGTGGAACCCCTCCCGGGAAGGGTCCATTCCTTCCCTGTCATTGCACAGCCTCCCAGAACCAGAAGGTGGTGTGTTAAAAGTCGGGAAGGAACACGGGCACAGCGGAGAGGTTCACTCGACACTGCTGTTGGAAAGTCCCTCCTGCTGCCCCTCCACACACTCCCACTCACAGCATGAAGAGGGAGGCCTCAGCAGAAAACCAAAGACACACAAAACCGAACTAAAGTCAATACACAAAGAACAGAGTTTCTTAATACACAGGAAGGACTATACGTTTCCTTTTTAGAAGAAACATGAAAAAGGAGACCCTCATCATTACACAGAATACATGTATGAAGTCATGAATCTGGTGCCAACATACCTTATATAATCAGAGATATGATAAATTATGGTATAATGGTGTATTAAGAATCGTAATGCAAAAATAAAAAAAGAAACACGAAAAAACGTATTCTCCTTTCCTTTCCAGAAGAAATTAGAAATAAAAGAGAGGCTGAGACACGGAGAAGTGTGGTGTCCGGTCTTGTAACCCCTCTCAGCAGCAGGAAGGCCGGCCTCAGGTGAGCAGATGCAGGAGAAGTCAAGAGCATCTGGCAGGATCCAGCTGAGTAAGGGGCTGAGGTCAGAGGTCAAAGGCATGAGGAGAGTTCAGGAGGCAGAGGTCTTGGTCTGAGACTCTTTTGAAACCTTTCCCATAGATGAAGTTTGGGAGAAGAAACTTCAAGTACATGTCAGTAAGTGAATCCAGGGTAGGGGTCTTCCAGGATCCAAATAACATTTTCTTACCTTCCCCCCTTGTGGCCCTCCTCCCCTGTCCCTCTCCCTTCCCTCCTTCCCTCCTCTTCAGTGCTGGGCTGGAACGCAGGGCCTCACACACGCTACCACTGAGTGACAGCCTCAGCCTTAGTTCTACCTATGATGTGGCTGAGCATGAGCTTTCAACTATTATACAGAGCAAAGTAACTCTTTTGCAATTTGAAAAAACAAATCACTGTTTTTTCATGATTGCTACTATAAAAAATATTTGACCTGGAACAAAACTAGAAATTGGTCATGTTGGGAAACTGTCTTAATGCAACAGTGAATGCTTTCAGCATTCTGGGGAATGAGTGAGGATTTTTCTTGGGGTTCTCTCCTCTCGTTCTGGAGGAGGTACTTGGTGAGCCTGGAATCCTACTGACATGGAACAGGAACGTATGCAGGGCCACTGTGGGCTTGCTTCAGACCTGGTCTCTGAATGTCCTGTTCTTACTGGTGTCGATGGGCTGGCACAGCAGAGCAAAGCTGTCTTTCTGACAAATGGAGCTGGGCTACGCTGGCTTTGAAAAATGGTTCTTTGGCTCATGAGGTGTGTGCATGTGCAAATGTGTGTGCACGTGGACGTCCTGAGAGATGCCCATGGGGACCCAGCGAGCTGATGAATGCCAGGAAGGACGGGGAGATGGAAGCTGACCTAGTCCCTGAAGTCGCTACTGATGGCCTTCACACCATAGAAACCTGGGATCTTTGTTCCTTCTCTTTCACTCACAGTCGCATTCAAGCCACCAGCAAGGGCAGAGTCCCCTTTCAACACTGCGGCTCCATTAATAACTCAAAGGACGGTTTTCCTGTCCTGCTTCCACGCTGTGCCCTGCCATCAGGTGTCCCTGCTCTGTCTTTGCTGTAGGGAGCCCAAGTCCTATCTGGCTAGTCCCATCCTGTCCCATCCTCTCAGAGTAAAAGGCAGTCCCGGGGCTCTCTAGGTCTGCCTCCCGTCCAGAATGCCTTGGCTCAAGGCCTCGCCGCCCCCTTCCCCATTTGCAGAGGCCTTGGCCTCGATGCTGTTGCTCCCACGATCCAGCCCCCTACTCTGAGCTTTAGCCCTTCCTCCTGGAGCCCTCCCTGCATGCCAGCCCTGCACCGCTCAGTCTCTGCTCAGCTATCTTTCCTACGAACGTCCTCCCCCACCTCGCAGCCCCACTCAACACTAGACCCTCTTGATCTCTATCCACTTTTCCTGCCCTCGTTGGATGATTGCTCAGTACTGTACTCAAGTATTTTTAATATATTATGCCGACAAAGTTAAACCCCCAAAAGGCACAGATTTTAAAATTTAAGCCATGATCTCTGTATCATGGTTTCTAGTCTTTTGCCTGGCACCAATACTAATTGAATAAATAATTCTAGGTCAAATGCTGTTTCTATATTTCTTTCTTTAAGAGCCATGCATTAGGGTAGGAGGAGCTTGGAGCCAGAATGGTAGAAGAAATCCCACATTTCCCTCCCTTTTAGCACGTGTAGTGTGTAAAGTTTGGTAGGAATGACCTGAACATTCCTGGCCAGGCCCGGGTCCATGAAGCCATCATAGTTGTGCAGCTGGCCAGGCTGATGGTCCATGCTCAGGCATTGACTTGGGGGAATGTGCGTGTTTGGTGAGGGTCACCTGGCTGGGCTCCTCTGGCACAGGATCGGACGCCTTGTTCTCTCCCGAGGGGAAGGTGACACCTGGTGATGCTGTCACTGCACTCAGCACACTTCTGTCTATGTTCAGAACCTCTTTCACGTTGAGTGTTTAATGATGGGATTGCTTTGGGGACGAATCCTGGGACTCTCTCAACTGTAACCTAATGAGCAGGTCAAGTGAGCCAAAGGCAACATGGCTGTTTCACAGCATCGGGGCTTGACACAGGCTTCTCCAGCTTCCCCACCAGGCTGCAGTGACACTACCGAGCTACGGCCCCCTCATTCTTTTTCACTCTGCTACACAGGCCCGCCAGCTCCCATCACCTTCAGGGGTCAGTGCAGCTGTCTAACTAGTACTTGTTAATCCATCTCAAGTCTGCAGGGTGGCGATGCAGGCAAGGTGGCCTGTGATTGCACCCAGGAGGGCGGGGTCTGGCTCTTCACAATGGCTGTGATATTTCCAGAACTGTGGGCGACATTCCTGCGGCCCATCTCAACCCTTGTTAAATTCCAAAGCTGCGGTGACATATAGGGAAGCCTGGTGCACTCCCAAGCAATAAGCCAAGGCACCCACCAAGACTCCAAGGCACTAACCCAACCACAGAAATGTAATTTAGTACTGCGAGGGTGCATTTAAATAAGAAATATATGCAGCACGACTCACTTTAACAACGCAGCAATGCTTGCAGTCTTGTAAAATAGCCAATATTTGAAAAATATATATTCAGTAACATGGTCGAGGAAGTAATCCGGGAAAAGGAAAGGAAAAAGAAAGGTTAAAAGAGGTGGAAATAAGGGAGAGAACTCCGAGGGTCCACGTTCTCTCCTACGCCTGCCTTAGCTTACTTAGCATCATTCACAGCAAGGATTCAAGGTCATCGTGCTGATGTTTGCTCACTTTAGAAAACCGCTTCATACTTCTGAATAAGTCACATGAAATCCAACATTTTCCAAACCGAACCCACCATCTTCTCCACTTAAAAGAGCTGTGCCTTTCCCTACATCTTAATGTCGCCTTCTTGGAGACACTAACTCACACAGTGACGCTTCACACTTTGCTTTACGTGGATTTAATTGTTACATTTTGGATTTGCCATTAAAATAGCATTTAAAAAATCTTCCATTTCATGTCTCTCCTGCTTTAGCTAATGACAACACCGTGCCTGTCACTACTCATCTCGGCCTTCCGTCTCTTTTCCTTTCCACTTTGGATCATGTGATCAGAGCTCTCTCTTTATGCCAACGTTCTCAAGTGCTCAGACACTCAAGACAGGTGACTCTCACATGACCAATGCTCCCGTGGACAGGGCCAGATTTTGACACATTTGTACACCTAAATGAAGCAAATATTGCATTTTTTTCAGTATCATATTTATTAAAATTTCTTAAAAGCATGAAAGTATTGAAATCAGCCATTTGTAGATATCAAGAGTGTCATTAAACTGAAAAATAAATAAATATGCCCATTTCGATTTTAAACATTTTTTATTTTTATACAAAATATTTTAAACACGTAAAAGGCAATGAAAATAATGTAACAGACATTCATGTTCCGACCACCCAGATTTCACAGATGTTCACATTTTTCCATATTGACTTCAGAGTTCTCTTTCATGTCTTAAAGAAAAAAAATGGAGACACAGCTACAGTTAGGCTTCCATCCACACCTCCTTGGAGGCTGGATTTTTGTATCTCATCACTATACATACATTTGTACTTCGTTGTGTACTTTTCTTGGCTTATTAAGCAATTTATTATTATTATTCTGCTTAAATTTTTATTTAAATTGTATCACACTGTATTCACCCTTCAGCACTCAGCTTTCTGTATCAACGTATGTGGACACATGTTGATACAGTTCATTTAGTCAGTCCCTTTGTGAGAATCTAGTATGGGTTTAGACCAGTTGATTTATATGTTCTAAACTGAGGGCTGGGAGCTGGGGTTCAGTTCTCTCCTTGTTTGACTAGTGCAAATACTGCTGAAACAAACACCATTGGGGGTATGTGGGAGACTGAGGTCCAGAGAAGAGGCAGTCTGCTATAGTGCACCCCCACGTTTAGGGTCACAGGACTCAGGTTGGCTGACTCTGCAGCTGGGTGTGTTAAAGCACCCAATAGCCATGGGTGAGATTTCTTCCTCTGAAGGACATAGGCTTGGAGTGGTGAAGGGTGTGTCCAGTCTGACAAGCTCAAATGGAATTTCACCGTTGGTTGAATCTGCATTTCCCCAATTCCTAATAATGAGCAGGAATATATTCATATGTTAATTGGCTATTTTTTTTTCCTTTCTGTGAATGGAAGAATAGTCACAATTTTTGCCCAATTTTCTTTTGAGTTGTTTTTTTCACCCCTCACAACTTACCACATATTCTATATTCTTATTTCTTATACAAGCATAACTTGTATGCTTATACTCTCTTCCAGACTGTAGTTTCCTCTCAATTTAATTATGAAGGGTTTTTTTTTGTTGTTGTTGTTTGTTTGTTTGTTTGTTTTTTGGTGAAATTAGTTTGTATTTAATTTTCATTTTTATTGGGTCAACTTTATCAATCTTTGTGAAATACCAAATATTTTATATTTCTTAAGAAAGGTATCTAATATGGATGATATATCTTTTGTTTTCTTTTAAATATTTTATATTAAATCTTAATTTAAATAAGATTGCATGCTCCTATGTTTCATTTAAGGACCTGATTATCCTTAGTATTCGTGGTCCTAAGTTTGAGCACATCATCCAGCAGTTGGCCACCAGCAGTTTCTGCCATGTTTCTACTGGTGTGCAATGTGACATCCATCATTGGTCATCCTTACGTATATTTGGGTCTGCTTTTTAATCAAATACATGTTTTAACAGGTGATCTTATGTAAATGGACTCTCAAGTGTCCACTAGTGCTTAATGTGCTTTTCTGCATGTACATATCTCATATTAAAAGAGATTTAAACCTTAATTTTGAACTTTTTCCAGACCTTCATAATGTACATAATATCACTTTTTAAAAACCAAGCAGATAAGTGAAAAACTACACAAAGTCTTACTTTATTTAAAAAGGCATACAATTGAATAAAATTTCAGCACATTATTATATGCATTCAATATGCTACTTGGACATTAATGACTGCTTTGCCTCTGGTTTTTGTTAGACTGAATGATATATTTTTAGGATTAGTCTATTCTACATATAATGCAGAAGTGAATACTTAGCAGATAGACATCTTAAATTCATGGTTGGCTTTCCCAAATCATCCATATTTAAAATTAGAATTTAATCTAAATAAATTAATATTAGTAGTAATACTGATAACATAATGGTGAGTTTTTTTTTCTTTTTTAACTAATGCTGTTTTATAAATAAACTGGCTGTGAACCAGAACAATACTATGAGACCTGCCTTTAATTTTTGTCCCTCTTATGCAAAGTTGAGTGCAAGTAACTGGGAGAGGCATTATTCTCCCGGTTAATATTTTGGCAGAGATACTTGCTGGCCCATGAATATTCATGGACTCCCTGACTTCTCCCATCCCTCTTGCAGTTACGTGAGGCTGTGTGACCAGTTCTAGAAAAAGGGCCTAGAATGGAAAGGAAAAGCGTGTGCTTTGAAGCCAGCATCTGAGAGCAGCTGCCTGGCGCTTCAGCACTCTGTGCAGTACCACAGTTGCAGATGGCAGCATTATGAGATGCAAAATCTGGATCCTTGAGTCTGGAGAGCTGCTGTTAGAGGGAGGCCCTTCAGCACACGTTGATCCATAAGGCAGTGATCCTGCATATAAAAGAAATCCTCCTTATGCGGTAGGACTCGGATTCCAGGGCATGTTTACTAACAGAATCACATACCCTCCCACCCAGGAGGGACTGATCCAAGTTTTGAGTTAGGGTGGAAGCATCATAAAATCAATAGGAGGTTTGAAAGTATTTCTATCATGATACAAAGAAATTGGAAATAGGCACATTCTGGACAGACCATTTAGATCATTGCTTTTCAAATTGTGGTCCAGCAACATTGGCAATACCTGGATGGGAATTGGCTAGAATATCAGGTCCTGCCCAGACCTATGAGCCTGCATCTTGGTGTGTTCAACCACACCCAAGTTCAAGAGCCCTCAATTTAGATCATCACCTACACACGTGAGTGCATCCCAGCCTCGGTGTTCACTTGGCTTCTATGTTTCCTCCTTCATTGCTGCCATGCAGCACTCTTTGAACTGCATAGGCTAATGTGAAAAGAACATTCTACCGATATGGAAGCTAAATATCTAGCCTATGCTCCGTGAGTTCTTTGGTAGTTTATCTAGAGAAGAGTTCAGGCAGCACATGGCACCCTGTCGTATAGACAGGTGTAACTTACAAGAATCAAGACAGTTAGCCTGGTGTGGTAGTGCACGTCTGTAATCCCAGCGGCTCTGGAGGCTGAGGCAGGAGGATGATGAGTTTAAAGCCAGCCTCAGCACTTTAGCAAGGCCCTTAGTAACTTTGTGAGATCCTGTCTCTAGATAAAAAATAAAAAAGGGCTGGAGATATGGCTCTGGAGACCTGCCAGTGAGAACTAGTTCAAACTGCAACAGTGGCTCAGCTTCTGCAGTCACCAGTCGCTTGGCCTCCTATTGCTACTCAGTTTATTGGCTACATAATTTCCTTTTTCCTCCATTTACAATGGAGATGGAGATGTATTAAAAGTGGAAAAATAAAGATTTTACACGTTGATGTTTGTACATCAACCTCTCAACCATCAAAATCATTGGTAACTGTACTAGTTTCCTACGGTGGATATAACAAATTTTTAGAGATTTGGTGACTTAAAAGCTAAGTAAATGTATCCTCTCACAGTTGTGGCGATCTAAAGTCCCAGTCACTCTCACTAGGCTGAAGTCAGTGTCACAGGACCACATTCCCCCAGAGGCTCCAGAGGGTCTCTTCTTGCCTCTTTCAGCTTCTGGTGGAAGACAGAAGCCTGAGCTGGTGGCTGGAACTTCACCCTGCTCCGTGTCTTCAGGTCTTCTAGACTGGGGGTGTGGGGGTGTCAGGCTCGCTCTGCCTCCCTCCTGCCATGTCTGTGGCGGCGACCCCACATCCCAACCACCGTCTCCCTTTCGTTGCTGTCCGAGGTGACATCTGCAGTTCCAGATGGCAGGACACCTCCATCCTTGGAGGAGGGGAGTGTGTCCTTCAGATGACCGCAGCAGTGGTACCGCGCGTGGCCGCTCAGGACTGAAGACTCACCGCAAGCTCTGTTTCTTGTTTTCAGTTTCTCAAACTCAAGTTTGAGAAGCTCTTATTATTATGGGAATGATATTGATTACACCTAATTTAATACCAAATAAACCACGAAATTTGTTACTCGTGATAGCTGGCCACAAAATCAGCAACACCTATCAGAGATTAGCAATTTCTTGGATATGATGAAGGACACAATCATATCCTTTCTCCTCAGTTGACATTTAATTTGTTTTACAACCTGGTTCCTGGCTCTCAGCTGACTGGACAGTTTTTTTTTTTTTCTTTTTCTGTTGTTCATTTTTTTCCCCCTAGAATTCTTCTCTTCTCCTTTCCCTTCATGTCCCCATTCATGCAGACACCAGGGGATGGCAAGCAGCTGAAAATAGTGAGGGTGATGAAGAGATCCGGTTTAAACCAAGGCTTACCAACCCCACCAGGTATCAGCATTGGGTGGGGGAGACGGGGTGGTGGAGAGGTTGGGTTTAGATGAGGTGTTAGGCTCCTTCTCTGTGCAAGGCAGAGTGGAAGCCCCGTCAGTTATCAAGAGGGACAGCTGCACAGCTGCTAGGTGACCACATAGTGGCTCCAGAGGAAGAGCTGGGTGCTGGAAATGAGTGTCTCAGAAGCATCTCAGGGATGGGTCTGTGGAGGGACAGGAGCCGACATTGATTGAATCGGGGATTTATTATTATGTTTTTCTCTTCTGTCTGGATACCTGGTGAGTGATCATTTGGTGACTAGAATGTTTGGCACGCAGTAGGAGCTCATTACATACATTAATTGCAAACTCTTCATTTCACTTTGCACATGTGATGCTTCCCACCAGAAGGCTGCAGAGGAGCTCCAAGCCAAGGAGGAGAGGGGAAGAAAGGGAAAGATTAATCTGGGGACTGATTATCAAGGATCCAAAGGCCAAGCTGAGATTTATTTCTTAGCAGGAGATTGGTTATGGTTGTCGTTCTTTGCTAAAACAACTCTTGTAACAACTTAAGGGAGGTTTCTAGGGGGTGTGTGGGTGTCTATCTCACATGTTATGTGCTTTGTGTTGTTTTATGCTCAGAAGTTATTTTAGATTGTGTTAGAATATCACCCAATACCAGAAATTTATCTTGGAAGAAAACTAATGTGGCCTAAGCATTATATGGGCATTTTAAAATTAAACTAAGTTTAAAATCAAACTTGTGGGATTAACTCCAGATCGCTCTTGCATGTTTGCTCTCTCAGAGGTGATTTCCAGATTGACAGCCTCTAGACATAAAATATTCAGGGTTCTATTCGATCTCTCTCACTGACCACAGTGGGGGTGCATCTATGGGTAACTTCGTATAGATTCTGCTGGATCTCACATAAAGCAGTGTGGTAAATAGAATTCCGCTTTTGTGGTTATGTTGTAGTACCTGCTGTGGTTCAAAACCTGGCACAGAGGGACTCGATCCTCAAGTTTTACTCTTCTTCCCAAAGTTGGATCCAAGAGCTCTGAACACAGAAAACACACTAAAAAGTGTTTGTGAGGCCAACAAATGCTCAGTGTGTTCGTGGGGTGGACAGTCAAGTGGGGGACCGAAAAGAGGTTTTTTTTCTTTTCTGGGAGGTATTCACTTCTGAGGGATAATTATCAAAGCTCCATAAACAGGGTGCATTAATTCAACAGCAAGTCTTCCTCCACAGTTCTGGAGGCTGCAAGTCTCAATGGAGGGGTTGGCAGGGCTGATTCTTCTGGGGACCTGGGAGGAACCCAGTTTCCTGCAGTGTCCTTGACCCTTACTCTTCCTTGGCTTACAGATGCATTCCTCCAGTCTCTGATGCAGGGTGTCTTCCCTGTCTGTCTCTTTCTTTCTTTTTTTCCATTTTAAATAAGAATGCTGGTTGTGGGGCTGGGATTGTGGCTCGGTGGCAGAGTGCTTGCCTCACACATATGAAGCACTGGGTTCGATCCTCAGTACCACATAAAAATAAATAAATATAAAAATAAAGGTACTGTGTCCATCTACAATTTAAAAAAAATTAAAAAAATGAATGCTACTTATATGGATTGAACGCCTCATTTTCATCTGACTAAACACATTTGTACTACTCCTATTTTCAAATTAGGTCACATTTTGAGTTATAGAAGGTTAGAGTTCCAATATGCCTTTGTGGGCGGGGGGCACAATTCAACCCATATAACAGCTTCTGATAGAGAATTCCTTTCTAGAAACACCTCTATTGATCTTTACAACAACACTTTTCACAAACAACTTTTGATAGATGCCATTACTGAAAAGAAGGAGATTTGCTCACAGATTGCAGGAAACAGAATCTAGAACTTCAGAATATAAAAACCTTCTGAAAACCATAAGTCTGATTATTTTCTTTTATTCAAAATAATAAAAATAAACTCTTATGATAAAAAAAATCCAATCTTGTGGAAGCATGGAATTCCTTTCTCATATTCTATTCTGATCTTGGGAGAAAAATCAATGTTAATTTTCACATTTATTCTTCCTAAAATATTCCTGTTTATTCAGAATATGTATATGAGTGCATATATATTCATGTATGTACATATTCATGCATATGTGTATGTACAAACTGATATGTATATACATGTGTGTATAAATGGAGTTAGACTAAATATACTCTGCACAATTTAGCTTTTTCATTTTATAAGAATTGCAGCTCAAAGATGTAGCAAGCCAGTTTTCAAAATGAGCCCTGTATAGCCCTGGGCTCTATACAGGTGTTTCTGGGATTGTAAAAATTAAATTATTGCCAAATAATTCAAATGTACATTGGCTGAGGGTCTCCTTGATCATGTTTATTTATTTTTTAATATTTGGGGGCTCCTCAATACAATTTTATTTAAAATAGAGGCATTCTTGGCAAGACAGGTAAGGTAAAAAGAATTGATTGAAAAGCATTTGTCTATTTTATTCTCTTATTTTATTGCCCGGGGGCTGGAGGCTCTGAAGGGAATTAAGGAACTAATGGGAACAGTGAGTGGGCCCCGCTCTGCCCGGCTTCCCACACACAGTAAGTAGTTCCTGTGTATCTGCTGGACACTGAGGCTTGTTAGGGATCACTCCTGCTTCTTTTGTTTCTCAAAGCATGTGAAATACCTGGGTGTAGGATCTGGAGAAAAACAAGTTGAGACTTTATTGGAGGGGTGGGTGGTCAGAGTGAGAAGGTCGCGCAGGTCAAACCGTATGGATACTCCTCTGGTTTGGATATGGATTGAGGGTCCATCACAGGCTCTTGTGCTGGCACCTTGGTCCCCAGGGGAGCCATGCTCAGAGGTGGCGGGCCCTTTAAAAGGTGGAGCCTTGTGGAAGGTGCTTAGGTCACTGGGAATGCCGCTCTGCTGGGACACCACTTGGTGCCCACAGGAGTGGCTTGTCATGGAAAGAGCCAGGCTGCCTCCAGAGTCCCTCAGGCTTCCTGTATCATCATCTGATGGCTCCCTTCCACACATGCCTGTGCCAAGAAGCGGTCTGCCCTGTGGCAAAGTAATCAGCGGCCCTTCACCAGAGGCTGAGTTGATGGGGCCTCCAATCTGGGGCCTCCAGCCTCTCAAACTGTGAGCTCCTTCAGTCCCTTTCCTTTATCTATCACCAGCGACACAGGTCACACTGGCGTGGGGAGAAGAGAAGCCCACAGGGTCTAAGAGCAAGAAGAAAATGGGAAGGGAAGAGTGGGGGGCCGCGTGGTCACCGCATTGACACATACCTTCGCCTTATGACCAAACTGCCGATGGACGGAGAGCCACCTGGGCTTCGTAGGTGCCACTGGCATGGGGGGTGTTTGGACATTTAAAGACAGAAGTATCACAGGAAGGACGGAGGGATGGTCAAGAGCAGCATTCGCCTCCGTGGTGCTGGGGCCCTGGGACCAATCCCGAGGAGGGCTTTGGGGAAGTAGTTTCCGGGTGGGGTCAGGAAGAGGACAAGAGTCCGTGAGGAGGAAGAAGCTGTGTGGAGTCCACTTCAGAGGACGCCAGAAGAACTCTGAGAGGAGAGAAGCTCGAGGGGATGATGTCCACCAAGAGGAAGAGCCGAGTAATGAAGTGACTGTCCCTAAGGGAGGACTCACAGCCCTGGGCCTTACGCTCCAGGTCCCGGGAAGGCCATGAGGACACTGGCAGGAGCAGTAGGGTGGCCGTCAGCTCAGAGGGCTCCCTGGCCGGGTCGCCATGAGCCCCCTCCGTCAGGCACCGGCTCTGAAGGCCAGCGGGCTGTGCTCAGAAGGGCGAGGTGAAAACCCAGACGGGAGCTGCTCCAGGCTGTTCAGGAGCTGAGTGTGCGTGGGGTCCAGAGGGCAGCAAGAACTGGACCCCACAGGAAACCCCATGGCCAGTGCTACGGGGGGGGGGGCGGTGTAGACGGCTCCTGACTCCCCAGGCCCTGCCTGGGCTGTTTTCCCCGAAGACACGATGCTAGTGAGACTGAAGGACGGCTCAGCCACAGGACGGTCGGCTGTGGGTAGGGAGGCCAGAATCAGGACAGAGAGGGAGGGCAGTGGGTCAAGGCGTCTGGGTGGAGCTGGGGCAGGGGCCTAGGAATGCACGGCTGCGCAAAGGCAGGGTCCTTTCTGTGGTGCTGGGGGCTGAACCCAGGGTGTCGTGCGTGTGAGGCACACACTCTACCCACTGAGCTAACCCCCTAGCCCCAAAGACAGGGTCCTGGGAGGCAGGCTGCAGGTTTGGGCTGTCTTCTGTCCTTGAGCCTCTGAGCAGGAAGTGGACGGCTCCCTGATGTGGCATGGGCACGGGTCAGGTCCCGTCGAGGTTCTGACCCCTTGCTCAGGCGGCTGTCCTACCCTTTGGATGGTAGGACCTAAGTGACTGTGTAAGAACCTCGACCTCCCAACAGGGAGACCCACCGGCAGCATCATGGCAGTCCTGCTGACCAGTGTCTGTGCATCCAGCGGCTCCTCCACATGGCCACGTGCAGGTTCCCATAGCGACACCAGGACAACCCGCACTTGGAGTCTGTGCTGCTGACTCATCGACTGCTGCTCCCAGAGGTTGGAGAGCTGTGAGAGGTGGACGGGACAGACCACATGGACTTTCCCCCATCAGGCTGCAGGCTGTTCACCTGCGGGTGTTCTTAGATTCTTTTCATTGTCTTTCGCATGTGGAAACCTTCCATCATGCATTACTGTAAAGTGACGCGTTGAAGATGTGGCTTTTGATGAAGAGTGTCCCCTTGATAGATAAAAGGGCATGTAGGATTCAGAGAGGCACCCAGCCCCTCTGCCAGGCCACTTAACAGGAGTGAAGGAGTTCTGTGAAGGAGTGATAGGACACAGATAAGGGGAAGGACACAGGCCATCTGTGTGGACAGAGGCTTTGATCAGAGAGTGCACCTAGCAACTGATCTGCACCATCTCAGAGTAAATAGTGCCAGGGCCAGAATGGATTCATAGTTTAATAAATAATCTATTAAAGCGAAGAAATTGGAGAGCATTCTTTTTATGAACATTGACACTAAAATAGGTGTGCTTGCTGTGTTCTGAAAGAGAGAAATAATACACTTTGAAATGACCCTGAAGAATTAGAAAATTATACCTCCAAACAGCAATGTATTTAAAAAGAAAATTTTATGGCCATTAGAGATTTACATTGCACTAATTGGTCTTATTTCTTACACTTCAGCCATATTCATAACTCTGAATCTTTTTGATGTTTTCCCAAATACTGGGAAAAGAGTATTTTTTTTTTCCTGGAAATGGCCTGAAATAAACAAAATCAGTGCTAATAAGACAGGATTTATTTTTTTTTCATTTTCTGTGTGCTGTGTACCAGATTTTTCCCCTTCAACTATTGTGGAAAGAAACCAGGTTTTTAAATTCCCAATTCATTTGCAAACTCATGCAAAAACAATCAAATACCAGGAAAATGGAAGTAAAAGATATACAAAATGCAAGCATCAATTTTGTTATTACTAGATTCGACAGACGTGAAATCACTCTGTTAAGCTGTTCTAGAGGTTTCTGAATAGTTTCTCTCAATTGCAGGTCCTGTCCAGCTGAGGAAAGTAACACCTTATAGGAGCTTTCAGCACCAGGAGACGTGGCCTCTGTTTATGAACTCTTTAAACAAGGAGGCCTCCTGTCCTGTCCCCCATGTCCCATGTCCCATGTCCACCTAGCAGAGTGCCTGGAGTGGAGCCTCCAAGATGAGAGTGAGCCATCAGGCCCCAGGAGGCTCACAGTGGGAGGCTGCATTTCTAGGGAACCAGCCAGCGGCTGGCTAAATCTATGTTATTGTAATTTTGTTGGCAACCTCTTTTATTAAGTAATTATTTTTAAATGTAAAACAATGAATTTGATAGTCTAAAAATGCTTTTAATCATTTCCAAATTTCTTGTTGTAGAATGATTTTCTTTTGTTAAATAATTATCAACATGTATTCTAGTTTGCATTTTGAATCTTAATCTTACTTTTTTTTTTCCATTTCAATTTGTACTTGAAAATTCTTTCACCGTTCTTTCTTTAAGGATTTCTTTTCTTGTTCAACAAGAAAAAATATGCTTGCATGTTTTCTTAGGCTGTAACCTCCATTCTGTTCATTATTCCAGTGTTATTTTGAATTCTAACACTGTTGCTAAAGGGGATAATTACACTTCCTAGGTTATTGCTGGGTTATTTGCTAAGCATATAAAGTCCACTTTCTATATGGTAAAGTTGAACCCATTATGTGGTACCAGATCCCAAATGGATCCCAAATCCTACTTTATTAAGCCATGACCTTGAAATACCATTATAAACTGATGACTATTGGGTGAATCACCATAGTCCTGTGTCTGCGACCGTCATTTTATTATGGCCCTCCCCCCGCCCATTCCTGTCTACTCAGACTGCACAGGAATCTTACAGGAGACAACACACTTGATTAGTGAAGAAATATGGAACCATTTCTGCCCTCTAATTTACCTGGCTTCCACTATTATAGGAAGAAATTATAAAACTTTGAGAGCCTTTTGCTCCACGACGGTCACTTCACTGAGTTATTACCCAGTGGCATGTGCTCTGCTCCGTGCTGGCAAATTGATTTTTGGATGATTTGTTCCAGTTTTTCCAGGTAAGGAAAATAAGCTGACGCCTGTGGTTCCAGGGTAATTGTTCATCCTATTTTTAAATATAGACACTACATTTGCCCTTTTCAAGTCCTCTGGCACCTCCCCAGTATCCTCCATGAGTTCTTAAAAATAATAGCTGGTGGCTTTCTGAATATTTCAGTCAAGTCTACAAAATATTCTGACATATGAAGTTGTTAGTCCCATAAATTTGAACAAATTTACTTTCTTAATCTATTTCCTTCTTTTTTTTTCTTTTTCTTCTTTCTTTTTTTTTGGGGGGGGCGGGTGTACAAGGTAGAGGGAAGGCTGCCTCATTAACAAGGTAAAGATTACAGGAATCTACTTGGTTCTGACAGAAGAATATCAATGAGGTTTGACAGAAGGCTCCATGAAATGCGGGTGCTATTGGCTGTTGTATAAACAGAATCTAGTTTTCCAATTGTAGTGTGTTAACTTTGTGCCCTTTTTCCATGATGGATGCAAAAAAAAAAAAATGGTTGGCACTTGTCACTCTTGTCAAGATTTCGACCCAGTTGCAAATTCTCCTGTCCCCTACGCAGTCTGAGCTCTCGGCAAAACTGTCTTGTTCAATATAAATTTGATGAATATAAACTGAAACCTGTGTTCAAGGACTCAGAAAAGGCTCTTTGAGCTCCCTGAAGGCAGAGACCGTGTTTCTGGGAGAGCCCAGGACACATCAGAGTGTGCAGGTGAGCTCTGCAGGTCAGTTCTGCTCAGGTTAGCCCAGGTGACCATGTGGTCTGACCTCAGTTTTTGAGAGGTGCAATTCTTCTCGACCCATCTCAGGATGCCATCAGACGTCCCCCCAGAATCCAGCTGTGTGTCAGCACTGGCTGTGGGCACGGGACATGGATTCTATTAACCTTGCAGGACCAACCTAATGAAGGGCTTGCACCTGCAGGGAGCCCCAGGTATTAATGTGTGACTTCAAGGTGGTGTGAAAATGCAGCAGCAAGACCAGCCTGAGGGCCCCAGATTCAGTTCTGCGTAATTGTGTCTTCTGATACCTACTCCTGAAAATCAGATGTTGAACTAGTCATCTGGCAAGCTGAGCGTATGGGTTAATTTGCTTATAAAATATTTAAGGAAAGGATATCTGTTTCCCGAAGCATACAGACATTTACATGCATAAATCTGGCTACTTGGAGCAGAGAGTTTTGCGAGACTCTTCCTGACTCTCCATGTCTGGGGAAATGGAATGCGTGTTTTCTAGGCTTTCAGAACCATCTGGAGTCGAGGGGGAGGAAAACTTCCTTTACGGAATGGAGCTCTAAGTCTCTGCCGAAGCCAACCTTCCTCCCTCGTCCCCTCTCATCACAACAAGTGACAGGCACATCAGAGGTGCAACAGGGTGATGTGAACGCTGTTAACATGAAATGCCAAGCACCGCTCACACGAAACCTCAGTTATCCCAGAGAGTGCAGCAGTCCTGCTCAGTCCCAACGAGGGTACTGGAAAAGCAGAGGCCTAAGTGACCCCCCAGGATGAGCAGATAAGCCCTGGGTTTAGCTTCTGTGGACCACTGCTCCTCTAGTGCAGAGCGAAAGGTAGGACAATGAGGTTGCTGCTCTGCCCCTTCCCCATGCTCCTTGGCTCAGCACTTTCTTCCCTCAGGGGAAGTGGGGGAGTCCCTGTGTTCGCACTGCAGGTTTTATTCCATTTGGCTTCATGTGGGAAACACTTGCTGAAGCGGATGGCCATTACTGGGCATTACTGGGTAAAATGTGCGTTTCCACATGTCCAGGAAACATGCAATTGTTTCTTATTAAGAATGTGTTAGAAAATCTATGGGCATTAGTTTGTGTCATCAAGGGAATTTGATCTTCAACTAAAGGGAAAAAGAAAAATAAATGAAACATAAGAGTGAAAAGATAAAAGGAGAGACAAGAGAAAGAGAGAGAGGCCCGTTTCATCTTCTATCCATTTGCACTGAAGAGAAACGGGCGCTTGACGTGCCCTGAACTGGAGGTGACCTGCCAGAGTCAGTAGTAAGCAGCATTTTGTTGTATAATTTAATGACCCCACATACTTCTATCAAGGTGTCTGAGGCAGTTTTCCTCTCTCATACAAATCTCATGGTAACCTCTGCTCCTTGGTGGTTTAAATCACATTCTTAAGGGATTAAACTGTTATGACAAAAGAAGAATGTTTAGATATTGTGCTTTGCAGCTCAAAATTTGTCAGATTAGAAACTGTGTATTTTATAATCTTTAGATCAAAGAAGCGCTCCATCAAAGCTTTGTGTCTACTGCAGTATTTTCCCAACCTTTGTTGAACCTGAATTGTTTTGGATTATCTCACATTGGGTTCACTGCGTCCGCCTAGCCTCATGTGAAGGGAGAGGCGTCCTTCCAAGTATTTTAAACATTTCGCTGGCAGACTCCGGCGCTAAGCCCCAGGTATTAGTTTGCAGAGTGGCCCGGCTGCCTTGCCTTGACAGTCTTTTAGCTGTAGTCTTATACGAGATGTTTTTTGAGATTAGTATGACAGATAAAACCCTATAGGGCAACCGTTTATCTTCCATTAAAAACACTGCTTACTTTCTTTAACCGGCTGACCGGAGGGTTCTGTAAAGGAGCCTTTTTATAGAGTTTTTACATCTCGATGGATTAGGTATCATTACCCCGTTGGAAAAAGAACAGTTCAATTTTCTCAGAAGAATGGTTGGTCAGAGTCGAGTAGTTTGTCTTTATCCATCTCTAAATCCAGCAATCATGCTGCCCAAACAGGCACAAAGCAATGATCACTCAAAGTTCAAATTGCCAATTAATTTAGAATCCGCTCCCTGAATTCCTTTATTATTGTTCTGTCATGAATCCAGTGAGGCGAGCCAGAGGCGGGCTCAGTGTATCTATTATAAATACCTGAAGGTCCAAGAGAAACAATCAATGCAATCTTTTCCTTGAGCAGAAGACAGTTTTAAAATCATATTTTTTGATATAAGATCTTTAAGGAAAACTAAAATTTAAATTAAGTGTTTAATAATATTTTTGGTATGATATAATAGAAAATATAAGGATGGTACATGCAAAAATGTATTTCAATTGCAGTTATTTCTGCACTTAAAATGCTTTTCATTTTACATAAGTATGTACTTTTAATAATACATAACAGCAAGAAGGTGAATCACCAATTGTTATGTTTCAGGAAAGCAAAACACTACAAATATGAATGTTGTTGTTGGTATGGATCATCACCTTCATTACAACACGCTGTCACATTTCCTGAAGGAGCCTATCAGGACCAGTACTGAAAGGCTGCTGTCCTTTCTGCAACATGTGACCCAGAGAGGATGGTGTTTGCCAAATGAAAGCCAATGAAGAAATTTCGGGTTTTTGATTTTTCCCTCTAACTGTGAAACTTTAGGCTTCACAATAGTCGAGACTCCTTTTAGCAACCACTTTGTTTCTAGCTTAGGAGCACGGTACCTCCTGCCCTTACCGACTTCATCTATTGTACTTGCCAGAACATTTCAATCTGGTTTGGGGTTCAGCTCTGGGAAAGAGAGGAATTCAGGACACGTCTTTTCAATCTAGGTTCACAGCAGATCCAACTCTAATTTTCAACTGTTCATACCACCTTTATGTTTGTTTTGTTACATTTACTGTATTAATTTACTGCATCTTGTTATATTCTATGAATCTTTGCAAGTTAACATGCAAACTAGGAACAAGAACAGGGTGAGTAAAAAAATAGACATTGTCTTCTCATGAATAATCTCGTAAAGTAAAAGGAAAAAGTGAAAATGCCAAGCTTCCGTGGTGGCATGAGTACAGCCTGAAGCTGTGTTGGTTTAGAGTGGATTCCAGCCATCTCTGTTGTTTTAGCAGGAGCTGTACGTTAACTTATGTCTGATCAGGGTCCTGGCCTGATGTCCCCCAAACCAAGCACTTGTGCAGCAAGAAACTGTCTTACACAAATGTCTGTACCATTATAAGAAGATTCTTTGTGTCAGAAAATATCTCCTTTTTCTTGAGGATCCAGAGCTTTACAGCGCTTTACTGAGGAAGCAGACTGAATGTACAAAAACAGAATTGGTTTTGACACAACTAATGTTTATATAAATGGACGTGACTAATAGTGATTTTGCAGAGGTACCTTTATGCCCACATGGACAGTTGTAGCTGGGTGGTCAAGGGAAGAAGAACTGGGGAAAGTTAATTAGGGTCTATTCAGGAGAATATGAAGGTAGGGCTTTGTTAGAGTCTGTAAACAAGTCTGGATGGCGCCTGGCATTTTGCCAGGGGGAGTGGTTTGTGAAATGGCGCCAGTGAGCCATTAAGTGTGGAGATTCCTTATTGGTTGACTGCTGTATCTAGTTTATGCTAATTAAGATAAGCTGTGTGGAATGTATATATACCCCTCCTGTCCTACAGTAAACGGCTCCCACTCCTGCTGTATCAATGTACACAAGTTGCTCGTCACCCCCCGTTAGTTTGCTGCAGCCAGACTGCTGCAGGGCTTGGTAGGACTCCTGTCAATCCTAAACAATGTAGTAGCTGGAGTTAGCCCACCTGGATTTCTTCCAAGTTGGGTTCTTTGAACGGCTAAGCTGACTCAGTTTGGTAGGTAAGGAAAAATAATGGAGGAGACATCTAAGTTTATAAGTTATAGGAAAGAGCTGCCAACTTATTTGAAAATTAACATGCATAATAACTACTGTTTATGGAATCTTCTCTGTGCTTGGTCCATTCTGTGGTCACTATAGTCTATAATCCTTGAATCCATCCTAGGAATTAGCTGTTACTATTTTCACTTATAAATGAAAAAACAAATACAGATACACACTTATGTGGTCATTGGACTGGTTGGTTTTCCAGAGAAACAGAGCCAGCAGGACATAAGGTGCAACTTATGCAGCTGTGAAGGCCGAGACGTCCCGTGGCCTGTTCTCTTCCAGCTGGAGAAGCAGAAGGCATCAGAGTTTGTTGGAAGTCCAAGAGTCGGTGAGCAGATGGCACAGGTCTAGTCTGATCTGTAGGCCTAGAACCAGGCCTCAGGTAGAAAATGGTTGGTGAGCATGGTGAGTCAGCCAGTTTGACTAAGCATCACCGTGTGTGTGTGTGTGTGTGTGTGTGTGTGTGTGTGCGCGCGCGAACATAGGATCATAATCTATAAATGCACATAATTACAATTTGGCAGTTAAAAATAATGACCATGAAAAGCTGAGCTTTTTTGGAACCATTCTTGCAGACATGCTCAGAAATAATGTAGAAGCAGTTTTACAGCATCCCGTGGCCCAGGCAAGTTGGGACAGAAGTTTACACATCACGATCACTCAGCAAACCAGTGACAGCAAGACCGAACACAGGTGCGTCTGATGGCAAAGACCACCTTTCAAACCACTCAGTGCCAAACCCATGCACTGAGGAAAGTCTAATTTTCTTTCTTGCTGCTTCTACAAAGCTGGTTTGAACTTAGCCTCTTCTGGATGTTTCACTAAAATATGTGGTGTTGAGCCATGGTCGTGTCACGGTGGCCTCTTTCATTTAGCATAGAGTCTTCAGGTTTGTCTACTGGGTAGCATGGAGCAGTACCTTATTCCTTAGTCCTAATATTTTGAATTAAAGTGATATTTAACTGGCATATAAAAACATAAATGTCACACACATTAATGGAGTAACAAGTATTGCTCAACACACGTACGCATTCTGTGATGTCTCCGTCAGGTTGAACGCATCTATCTCCTTAGACATTTATCATTTCCTCATGGGATAAAACTTTTAAAACCTTTTCATGGGGTCTTTTGAAATACATAGTACATTATGGCTATCTGCAGTACCCTGCTCTGCAGTAGAACACCAGATCCTCCTGCTCTCTTCTGACCATACCTTAGTACCACTGACCAAGTGTCCCCATCCCTTCCTCCTGCTTTCCCTTGCTTCTGGTAGCCACCATTCTAATCTCAGCTTTGATTAAATTGATATTTTGAGATTCCGTTCATGAGTGAGATCAGGCAATGTTTGTCTTTGCTGTTTCTGGGTTGTTTCACTTCACACAAGGATCTCTAGTTCCACCCACATTGTTGTGAATGACAGTACTGCATTGTTTTTATGGCTGAATACTATTCCACGGTGTATACATACCATATGTCCTTTATTATTCATCAGATGATGGACATTTGGGTGTCCCTAACCGTGTCTTACAGTAAGAGCACGCTACATTTTACTAGCTCATCCACCCATTATGTAAACCATGTAAATTTGAGTTTTGGCCACCTTTGGCTATTATAAATCATGCCAGAATGAACACATGTGCACATTTTGTGTGGACACATATTTTCCTTTCTCTTGGATATATTCTTAGGAGTGGAAGTGCTTGACCATATGGAAGCTGTAGGTCTAACATTTTAATGAACCACTAAACTGTTTCCGGGTATGTACCTCAAAAATGAGATTGCTGGACCATGAGGTAGTTCCACCTGTGACTTCCTAGGGAAGCCCTGAATCTTTCCCTACGGTTGCTGCACCATTTGTGGTGCTGGTTTGCATTTTCCTGATGGTTGGTGACGTTGAACATCTGCCTTGGAGAATGTTCGTCCAATTCCTTTGCCTGTTTGTCAGGTGGATCGTCTGTAGTTTCGTTCCTGGTACTGAGTCGTAGGAATAGATATGCAAGTGCTTTCTGGGATAAGCTCCTTACCTGACGTGTGGTTTGAACATTCCCTCCCATTCTTTAGGTTGCATTTCACTCTGTTGATTTGTTCTTTGCTGAGAAGCTCTTGGATCTGATATAATCCTACTTGTCCACTTCGGTTTTTGCTGCCAGTGCTTTTGGTGTCTAAAAAAAAATCGCATTCATATATACATAATCCTATATATGTGTGTGTGTGTGTGTGTGTGTGTGTGTGTGTGTGTGTGTGTGTGTGTCATTTTGACAGTCACTCATGCCTGGAATTTGATTTGCTCCATTCCAGTCCCCAGTACCTCCTCTTTCCCTTCCCTCCCCTGCCCCTCAGCCCCCTTGCTTCTATTCTACTCTACGGGTCTCCTTTTTATTTGTTCACGTATGTATTTTTAACTGGTGCTTTCTAGATACACAGACCATTTTCTTGTAGGAGTGTTATTGGTTCAGGTTTTGCATTCAGGTCCTAGAGCTATGTCTCACACGCTGCGTAAAGTGCGGTCTGTCTTTGTTCTCTTCCTCGTAAGCACCTGGCTTCCTTCCTCAGCACCAAGGTTGGGGAGCTGGTCCTTTCCCCATTGTGTGGACTTTATATCCGGGCCCTCCGTCTGTCCTGCTGGTCTCTGTCTGCCTCCTTGCCAGCGGCACTGTTTTGATCACTGCAGCTTTGAGGTATATTTCAGAGTCAGAGACTGTGAAGTCGGTTTGTTCTTGTCGTTCCAGATCGCTGTCGCTATTTCTGCTCTTTTGTGTCTCCATATAAACTTCAGGGCTGCATTTTCTGTTTCTCTAAGGTGACTCTTGGAGCAGGCGACTTTGGTCTCTGACTGTGATCTCTCCTGAGCTATTTCTTTTCCATGGCACCTGTTCATCTGCAGGCTCTTGCTCTGCTTGCGACTTTGTGCCGACTCCCATCTGATCCAATCTGGGCTCCTTACCAGGGGCAGTCTTTGAGGACAGTCTTTCCAGTATATTGCAACCCAAGAAGGCTCCTCTTGCCCAACTCTCTCCCTGGTAATGCAGCTGGCTTCCGGCTTAGTGGCTGGCCTCTTCCTGGGCTTCACCACCCAGATCTTCATTTCCTCTGACGGTGGTAGACTTGCCTCTCCCGGCTGCTCTGTTTCAATAGTCAGTTCACGTGGCGGGAGGTGCAGTGGGGCACTGTTGTCATCTGCCTTTCCCCCAGGCTGTACCTCTGAATGGCCACCTCAGGGTCCACTTCTTCTGATGTGACAACCCTGCTTCATGACCAGTGGCCTCTGGTCTTCACAGTTTGCGTCTCCTAGCCTATAGATAGAAGGGGCCAAGATGACCGAGAGGGGTCTCCCCTCCAGGCTCCCAGCCTGGCACACTCAGGCAGAGCTTCCACGATAGACCAGGGCTGTGTGGAGAAAGAGCACGTCCGACAGCTGTTCTTCTTTGGAATAGACCTGCCAAAACAGGACTAGAGGAATGAGAAGCGCAGCAGCCTGTCTCTTGGGAAGGAACCAGAGTCCTGGGCTGGGAATTTTGAGGAGGCAGAGCTTTGCTGCAACCAGGAATGGAGCTTACATCAGAGTGCGTAGGAGCAGGAGGCAGTGGCCACGCTTGCCTGGACACCAGATTCTCGGCATTCTGACTGAGGTTTAGCAGAGACGCTGTCTTTGTCTTGCTTTGTTTTTGGCTCTGAGGATTGAACTTAGAGGCACTTTAGCACTGAGCTACACTCCTGCCTACCCCCTTGTCTTTATTTATTTTTTGGTACAGGGTCTTGCTAAGTTGCCCATGTCAGCCTTGGCATGCGGACCTCCAGCATCAGCCTCCTGAGCGGCTGGAGTCCAAGTGTGTGACCACACTTAGTTAGTAGATATTGTTGTTGGAGTAATTCTTCTCTGCTGCTGTAGGTCTTTAGCACACTTCCTGGAGACCCATTTGGAAGGGTGTTCAATGGTCTCCACCAGCCATGGTTGTCTCACAAGGAGAAGGTCTTTTTACCTCTTGCGCCCCTCCAGGCCTACTGACAGATGATGTCAGCAGCTTCCTTGATTACCCCTTTAGCTTGAGGCCAGGCCTAACTGCTGTAGGGACTTTCTATTGGATTCTGGATTTCCCTGAAGTTCACTTGCAGGCTCCATTTCAATCACATGTTCTTATTTCCTTTTGTCTGTGGGCTCCATTTATCCACATTCTATATCATTGTGGTTTTATAGAATCATATTTCAAATTGATATGATGATTTTTCATTATCTATATTACGTAGAGTAAGTGCTAGGGTTTCCACCTAATGCAGCACATAAGGAGTCATGAGAAATAACCCTTTCCAATAGTCAACAAAGTAGTGCATTAACTTCTAAATATATATTCATATTTGATTATCAGATTCTTTGTTCTTCCAAGTGTAGATCATCAATATATAAATTGAAATCATTTGTTCTAAAGTCATTCTTATGGTGCATTTAAAATTGACATCAAGCTCCTAACATTTGGACGTCTCTGGAACAGCATATTTAACGGAAGTGGTCAGTTGCATTTTCCTAGTAAAGAGAGTCCCTTCCACACCCTCTCACACTCTCTCAATCATGTCCTAAGCCTGATGATGATAATGTGACAGAGATCACAGCACATGCCTTTTCAAGGTCAAGACTGTTTATGTGTTTTGTTTCCGTTCTGCTGGCATGATCTGCCATTTTGCCAGAGAAAGAAAATATATCAATTTGTATCATTTGCCTCTCTACAAGGTCACATGATTGTTCACAATGGGGAGCTCTGGTAGTATTACAGACTGACAAATCCTGTCCCTGTGTCCCTTGTGCATAAGCTTAAGATGTGCCACACTGATGTAGGGGAGAGAAATCCAGGTGCATGGTGGCACTGCCACTAACCTGTGTCTGCTCCTAGTGTTCTCTGTGTTGTCTATCTCTGTATGTATCCAGGATAGTGAAGGGATTCCATATATTTCTGAAAGGAGTTTATAGACTTCAATGGCCAATTTAACTTGCTCATACATATTACTCGTTGAATTTGCTTTTACCAATTTCATTATGTGTCAGCATCATATTTTGTTCAAGAATTCCCTGAAGTATCTTAATATTACAAGCTTTATTTCTTTTTATTTTTTTCCTCTTCAACCCTCTGTTGAAGCTGAGAGGTGCCTCTCCTCACACACCCCTGCTCTTCCCTTCCCCTCCCCGACAGCAGTGGGCACGTTGGTGTCAATGAAGACCCCGTGGAAGGTCAACCTAAAGGGTGCTGGCCTTTCCACAACCAGCGGAGTCTGCTTGGCTTTTATGTCAAAGGCCATCCCAGAGCTGGAAGCCATGGCCATCACCTGCCTGCACAGTGTGGTACAGGACAGACGAGAGCTCTGCGATCCATCAGAAAACTTCAGAGAGGCCCCACCGTCATCATGAGCTTTCCCGTGCGCCTACGGCAGAGTCAGAAAGGTAAGCTGCATCTCTGTTACGAGGACGTTGAATGCCGTTCTTGACTTCATCTTTATTTGTAAGATAAAATCAGGGAAAACCATGTAGCCTTGACTGTGTTTTACACACACACCACACTAAGATCAAGAAAAGGAAGCGACCAGCCCAGAGCGGGAGCCTACGCAGCATAAGATGGTAAAGTGAGGACTTGACTGCTGGAGTCTAGAACAGACAACATGGTCCCCAGAGCTGGAACAGCCCCAGGGGAAACAGGGTGAATTTTTATACTTTTTATATTTTTATTCTCTGAAGAACCAGACAAGACTCAGAGGGACCTTTGAGGTTTCTGTACAGGTAGGAACACTGAAATCGCTCTGAGAGTCCTCGTTTGGACCAGATTCATGGTGATTGCATGAATAAAATGTGGACATCTGGGATCTGAGTGGTTTTTGTGGGGAAGGTAAAAAGCTCATTCGACATGGAGTTTGACACGCCTGTGGCATGTCTGTAAGGAGAAATCTGACCCAAACTCAAAAGATGTGGATCCAAACTTAAAAACATCCTACTTGGAGATGCAAAGAGAATTGGTGGCTGGAGAAATAAAAGGGCAATCCATACAGAGATGGCCACCAAAGCTGCAGGGGTGGAAGCTACGGGCAGGAGGAGGACGCAGAATGAGAAGAGGAAGAGGGGAGAAAATTAAAGAAAACCAACCCATGCAAGATGAAGCAACGAGAATTCCTGCAGTCACAGTACAGGAGGTGACAGAGAGAGATGGTTCATTGCATGATTTCCAGGGGAAGACCAGCTTGGGGAGGGTGGAAAGAGGCATTGCAATCCAACCAGGAAGTGGGCAGGCCTGACCTTGAGAGCCACCTGGGCAGGGTGCCATGGAGAGCTGGACTGCTGAGAGAGGAGAAGTGACAAGCTGAAGAGATGGAGACCGTGCAGCATTCTGGCAATGACTGTGACCATCTGAAAGGCCAGGAGAAAGGGAGACACTAAGAGAATCTCTGTGAGAGTGAAGCTGAGATTGCAGCTGGAGATGCCTCTGCTCCCCGGTCCATAATCCTCTCCTCCTGGATCCAGAATCCTCCACTGCACCCTCTGACTTGCCCGTCCCTAAAGTCACATGGGCCTTATGGAGAGCTTGGGTACAGAGAACGGAGAGGGTCCTGTTTTCCCGGCTCTGCAGGCTCTCTGGCCCCTGTGCTCCAGCTCTGAAGCCCCGGTGTGTTCTCCATCACTCGCTGGTCAGCTGAGGTCAGCCAGAGGGCCTGAGCCAGTTCAGGGCCCTGTCCTGGGTAGCATGGTCCTAGGGCAAGATGCTCCAATTTCCAAGGATGTTTTTAGAATGGAGCCTCCTACGTCTTGAGGGTATCTGCACAGTATTCATAGTATTCACTTCACTGTGTCCTCCTGTCCTCCCAACTTTGTCTGCCCGAGGCACAGAATCCACTCCCCTAACCCTCCACTTCTCTCCACCCCAAGCATGGAGTGAGTCACAGAGGTGAAGTGAGCGGTTGGCAATTCCATTCTCTGGAGAAGTGGGTGGGAGAGGCTGGTCTCGATTCACCACTCACCAGGAGGACCTCACTCCTCAGGGAAGGAACTGAATGAATGCTGGATTTTCCTGCCACCCAGAAAAGTTGTCCTCTTTTCCTGTGGAGGCAAATGTGGTATGTATCTGTCAACAAGGCTTTTAATCCCTCTTCTTAATATTTTGATTATCTAGACATGAGCCTTTCCAAGTAACTGTCTGCAAGCAACTGAGGTAAATTGACACGGGCGTGCTTTCAAGGGGTCCACGCATCATGAAATCTACCTTTGCAGACTCCATTCTATTCTGAAGACACCAGTCTGGGGGGAAATTCGTGTCCTTTTGTTAATGTACATAGGCAAAGGGCTCTAAATCCCCACCTTTTAGCTGCAGTCCTGATCTGAAGAGTAAGGTGGCTAGTGAGCTGGGCACAGTGGCGCATGCCTGTAATCCCAGTGGCTCTGGAGACGGAGGCAGGAGGATTGTGAGTTCAAAGTCAGCCTCAGCAAAAGCGAGGCAGTAAGCACTTCAGTGAGACCCTGTCTCTAAATAAAATACAAAATAGGGCTGGGGATGTGGCTCAGTGGCCAAATGGTGGCACATGAGGTGCAATTTTATTTATCTGTGTAATTTCAAAAGTCATGAGTTTTTTCTTTACAGTCATCTTTTTGAAATGTTGAATTGTATTAGATATTATCTTGAATAAAATTTATAAGAAAAATAAGTCTTGTCAATATTTTACAGATATATGTATACACACATATATATGTAATAGATGTAGTGACTGGATAGATAGGTAGATAATTTGAATGATGTTTAATGAGAATGAGATAATGTTTAATGAAATAACGTTTCTGAAATATTTTGCACACTCTATCACAGTAAATACACGTAAGACCTTATTCCATTCTTGTCATTTTTGGTGAAGATTCCACTGTAAACATACTGGATCTATTTCTGCCCCATTTTTATCGACTTTCTCTGCAAAACATGCTGTGAAAATAAATCACCTGCACAGTTCAGTACTTGAGGTATGGCCTGTGGATCGTCAGCATCAACAACACCTGGAAACTTGTCAGAAAAGCAGAACCTCCCTCAGACCCACAGTGGAGCATGTATAACTTGACACCATCTCCGTTAAGTTCTCACACTTAAGAAGCGTGGTTTATGAGGCAGGCTACTAACTATACCTAAGGTGGCAGCACAGTAGGGCAGTGATGTTATTAGGATTGGAATCAGGTTTGGTTAATCACCTGAACCTTGGCTTTCCCATGTGAAGAATAGGTTCTAGTTAAGAACCACATGTGACACGTGAGAGTATGTGACGCTATAGAGAGATGGCAGGGGCCTCCTAACCACATGCCCATATTGTCATCTTTCAGCTCCTGGAGAAAGGAGAGAACACTGGAGAATGTTGAAACTTGCTATTTAAAGATGCATCGGGCATCAGCGATCTCTTTCCAAGCCCTGTTCTTCCAGCTCTCCTCCATGATGCCCCTCCATGGAGACACTGCTGCCCATCAGCCACCAGCAAAGCCACTAAACGCAAATTCCTCTAAGCACCTTTTGCTGCCACTCACATTAAGCACCCAGAAGACTTACAGGTTCTGCAGCCTATTTCTCCTTTTCCTACACACAGGCTACCCTGCAGGCCAGTGCTCAAACTCCTCCTGTTCTTTGCCCCAGTCCAAGTTCACAGTTTCAGATTCTTGCTGACAGTGCCTCTCACTTGCTGCCTCTGGGCATTCAGTGGTGACTCTGCATCTGAATACTGGGGGCACCTGGCCACTCTTCTGCCTTACTGCCTTATAGTGTAGGTGTTCCTTTGTGGTCCTTAGGAGGCTGCAAAATCCGAGGGCACCTTTCCTCCTCTCTGCAAGCCTTTGCCTGTCCAGAGTGACTACATCCAAGCAGGTTTGGTGAACTGAATGGAGCCAGTCTTTCCAGGAATGTGGATTTGGCTCCAGCCAGCAGGACGGGGTGTTCTGGGAAAGCTCAGGCTCAGTATTTGTGCTCGGGCTTCCTTCCCTCTGGGACATATCTGTCCCCCTGTGCACACAGGGGCCCTGCAGGCTGTTCTCCACACACCAGCAAGTATACTTTGAAAGAAGAGGAACTAGGCCCAGTTAAGGTTTGTTTTTTCTTTATTTCTTTCTCTTTCCATTTCTTTGAAAGCCTGGGGATGATTTCACATCTTAATTTTAGCATTTCGTGCCACATTTTTACAACTTGACATTCAATGTTCTGGCTTGGTCTTCATATTCAAACTATTCTCTCTTGAACAAAAATAAAGTGATTCACCATCCAAAATGCACTAAGGAATGAAAAATAGAAGTCAGTCATGTGAGCATTTTAATCAAGCCATCTCAGAAATCTGCGGACATTGGTTACCAAAATGAGGCTTCAAAACCCCTGTCTGAACTGTGTCATACCATGTGCTTTTCAGTGCAATTTAGAAAACAAACAAACAAACAAACAAACAAAACAAAACAAAAAACAAACAAACAAACAAAAAACACACCACACACAAAGGCAGTTCACACACACTGTCTGAGTATTTCAACAGAAGACTCTTTTTTGCACCAGGGATCGAATCCAGGGTCTTTTAACATCTGAGCCACATCCCCTGCACACCCCCTCCCCAGCCCACACCTTTTTATTTTATTTTTTATTTTGAGACCCACCAGGGTCTCAGATGGTTTTAAACTTGTTGTGATCCTCCTGCCTCAGCCTCTAGAGCCACTGGGATTAGGCTCAATGGTGAAATTTCTTAAACTTGAATCAAACATTAGGATCGATTCTAGAATGATCCATTTTTATGATTTTTTTCTAGTTTTGTTTATTTGGTGGAAGAATTTGTAAACCTAATAATTTTTTTTGGCAAATATTAAAGCATTTATTTCATAAAATAAAGCATTTTTGGTCTCAATGTGACACATAAAAACATGTCTTGACTTGATCTATAAAATAGGAGTGAACTTATGATGTGACAGGCAGACGAGATCCTTTGGACACAAGAAATCAGTTCTCAGAAGCAGAGGTGACTTGAACCTTCTGAAACCATCTCCTTCCTGCGTTAGAAGACTATTAGAGACCTTTGCTCCAGGGAAGCAGGATGTAAGGAAGTAAGACAGAAAGTATTTACTTGTGATAGCAGTTGCTGCCTTAGAGATTAACAAAATTAGGCAATTGCATTTTCAAAACGAATGAGTTGATTTTTTCCACACTATTTTAAGCCAAAATCAATGTATGGCTGCAGCCAAGTATTTGTTTGTTGTTTTATATATTTATTTTTTTGAATGAAGGTAACAAGTTTATACATAGTAGCAAATATTGTCTTCTAAACATTTCAAATCTATCACTAAGGTTAACTGGAACATGTCGGGATGCAAACGGCCAGCACCTTCTCTCAGTCCTCTGGGATGGACAGTCATCTTCTGGTCATCTGCCCCCAAGGTTTGGTGGGCATCCACTTTCTTCACATCCAGGCCACATTTTCAGAATTTTGGCGAAAACTAGGTTTGTCCTGGAGAAGTTGACAGATTCTAGAACTGCTAATCGTTTTCTAACCCATAGCCTTTGGGGCTCAGCTCAAGGGTTTGTTCTGGAAGTTGGTTACTGGCTCAGACTGTGGTGGGGAAGGTCTTATCGCCCTGTGTTTTAGGAGTCTTTATTGTATTTGCATTGGCCATTCTCCCGCTATCATCGCCAGAGTGTGTGCCGACATTATCATGCTGGAATCTTCTCGGACATTAAGTCCTCCTCGTTTTCTTGACTCTCTCCGGGTTGCTAGCCAGTGTGTTTACTGAGTGTCTCTATCTGGTCATTGTACACACTTGGGGCTGGGAACTGCAACATCATTTGGATGATTATAATCTCACTTTAATGTTGACAGATATGATCTATGTGTTTTATATATATATATATATATATTTACACATATATGTTTTAAATACAGATGTCCAATCTGTGTTTATGGCTACATTTTATGCCTTTTAAAAATTATAAATATTTAATGAAACATTTAACAGACCTCTTTGAAAGAAGATATAAAGTTGTACTCTAAAGGGTGACAGTTAATAGCCTATAAACACTAGGTACGTTTTTCTGCATTTAGAGCTCAGGAAGGAAAACTCAAAATGGAGTGAGTGGCCAAAGTTAATGGTATCAAAGCTCACGTATGTTTATTCCTGTATTTGAGAAACAAACAAATCATATACTTATTTGATCAAAGGACTTAAACCTTGCCACAACTTAAAAAATAAGATAGAAAAGAGACATTGATCCCAGGTAGATAGTAGTGTTTTGCGATCAGCGGGTGCAATCTTAGCTAATATTATCAGAATTCAAGCAGCCCAGATACCGAGCCCAGGGCCACCTAACTCCCTGTTAACATGATTTCCAACCAACACTCCTAAGGTGATGTATGGAAACACAAGACTGTAACTCACCCCTTATATGGCTCTTGAGAAGCTGTTTTTATTACTGTGCATATAGACTTTTGTGTAAAAAGCAAAAGCTTTTGACTTAGCATTTTACCCATACCTTCAAAATGTTCTCTGCCTGATCCTGCTTAGAAACCTCTGCGAAGCGTGGGTAAGGTAGGAGCCCTGCCGTCTGCAAAGCTGACCTTGTGCTGGAGCTGATATGATAAGTCAGCTTTAGGCTGTAGTCAATAAATAATCTTGGTGCTAAGGAAACTATCTTGGGACAGCTCTTCCATGAAGAGCTGAAAAACCACGATGTCAACGCCTGGCTCTGGCTGTCACCACCTGCTCCTCCTCCAACCCAGGCCCTTCCCGCTTGATTAAGACACAGTCAAGTTCTTGGCATCTGGAACTACCCCACAACAAATTGCACAAACCAACAAAATCAAAACCTGTTTCTTCAGTTTACAAGCCTCCTCTGGTGGGTAATGCTGTCCCTTGATTAGTGAATCTGGAACCAGAGTGTGTGCCAGTATCCCAGCCCTGGGACAGTGTCACCGAAACAGACTTCTGGGCCTCATTCTGGTTCAGGAGTTCTGGCTGCCCCCTGAGAATCTGCATTTCTGCCACGCTGGGGTGGAGCTGATCCTTGCAGAGCATTGTGAGAACCTCTGGTCTAGCAGTTTGTCATTTCTGGGTTCTGCTTGGAAACAGTTTGATATCACATGTTAAAAACAGTAATGCTCCCTGAAGGGAAGGTTTATTCTTCCATTATTCCCAGAAACAAATCACAAAAATGTCAATCAAGTACTTGTGTGCGTTTGCAACCCTCCTCTGGGTTGCCAGATGAGACACAGGACACGGAGTTAAATTCAACTTTAAATAGCAAGTAGATTTTCAGTGTAGGTATGTCTCAGGGATGCACTGGCTAAATGTGGAGAGCCTACATTTGAGTCATAGAAGTTAATTCATGTCCTATTTGTTTTGCGCTCAACATAACCTTTTTAAACAAGCCAAGTGACATTTCAATAAAAATGTAGAGGCATATGTGTATAGTTTATAGTTATATTAAAGTCTATGATTTCTGTAAGTATAAATCAAAGTGGAGGTGAATTTAAGTGATGATAATACAAATTTGAAATGATCAATTTCTCTTAATTATGAGGTCTAATTTTATTCCCCAAGTGTCTTTTATAAATAGTTTCCACCAAATTAAGGCAAGTGCTACAGGTTTAAAACAGCAAACCAGCTCTGTTCTGTGGTGTATGCCTGTAATCCCAGAAATGTGGGAGGCTAAGGCAGGAGGATCAAGAACTCCAGGCCAGCCCCAGCAACTTAAGAGAGACTCTGTCTCAAAATGGACAAAAATAATAAAAAAGACTGGGAATACAGCCAGTGGTAAAGTACCCTGATACCTAAATAAATAAATAAACAAACAAGTAAACCAGCAAGCTGACTTGGTTTTCTTAAAGAGGCTAGCACTGACCTCAGCTTTCTGGAGGGAGGAAGAAACTGGAGACCTGGAGATGTGCATTGGCTATGATCACAAGTAGCCGCGGGCCTGGGAGGAAATCACGGTGTCTCCTTCCTGACCTTCAACTGGGTTGCCAGGGAACCAGGCTGCACATTTGGTAAATGTTAGACTTCAGAAACTCAACATTGAACTTGGGCTCCTCGATCACATCGAGTTGATGGATGAGGATCCAAGTTACAAAGGTGTTGCCATGTGGGTTTCCAGTGATGATGGATAGAGGACCTTGCTGTGCACTGATGGATAACTTCTCACGATGCTGGTTGTAGTTCCAGGAGTAAACCACATGAGGTTTCTGATTCCTCAAAGGAGTCAAAATTCTCCTGCAAAGCCCAAGTTTTCACCTTCCTTCCCATGCAAAAGAGCATTTCTAATAGACAGAAATGGATTACCATGCCCTTTGGCCTGTGCCCATGTGCTACTGGCTCAATGAGGAGAGTGGGCTTTTATTAGGAAGCCAAGTGGTCCTCCTCACCAGGGAGATTCCATATGTATATGTACACGTATATACGAAATGCATATGAAATCTCTCTAATGATGAGCCACTTGGCTTTTCATATATATATGAAACCTCCCTAATGATATATGTATATGTATGTGTATGCGTGTACAGATAGGTACGTACAGATAAAATAACATGTCTCCTTATTTAACCGAGCATTTCTTTAACTGCCTGATGTGGAAAAGATGAGATTCCCCCTGTACTTTCAGTTTCCAGGTAGAGTCCCAGTGTGTGAAGTTCCTTCAGGAATAAAACCTAATTACTAAACCTAGTATCTAGTACTTTAAAAAAAAAAAGTCTTCTGACCTTCCCTGCACAATTGCTGAGGTCAATGCAATACTTGTTCAGACTGCAAATGTGAGTAGCTCCCAGATTCAGAAACATTCCCATGGTGGGCTGTGGGAACTTCAGGAGAAATAAAGTTGGCTTTGATTCTTATACACAAGAAAAAGCTTTTAGGAGATCATTCCTCCAAAAAAAAAAAAAAAAAAGCCATCTTTCCAGGATTTCTTAGCAGTCACTCTCTAGCTTATGATTTATGAGGAAAAATGCCTCAGCTTCTTGGACTGAACGCTGCTAGGGCACCGTTTTGGAAGATCTCTGTGGAAGGAACTTGGCCACTAGACATCCCGGAAACAAGGCAGTGTTGGCCAGGCTGCTCCAGTCACCTCCTGGTTAAACACGCGTCCCTGTGTCTTTCAAACATGTTTTCAAGGAAAAAAACCATTTATTTTTTTGGTAAAGGAGAGCTCTTCTTGTGGAGCCACTGGATAAAGAGTGGTTTGCAGCAGGAAAACCTTGGAATAAGGAGCCAGGTCCGTCTTCCTTTTCCCCAAAGGCCGCTTGCAACCCTGCACCACTGTCCACTGAACGTGGCCACCAGCAGGTCACGTGGACCTCTGCATTGTCCTCTCCATGGCCTGGGCCTTTCCTGGCCCTCAGGTGGCTTCTCCACAGCAGCCTGTGACAGAGCCGGTCCCCTGCCTTGACACAGTCTCTGCTCTTGGGCTCAGGCTGCCCTGTGGCCTGCCCCCCCCCCCACCCGCCCCAGGTCACCCTCTGCTGCTTCCCGGTCTCTCTGCAGGCTTCCCTTCCTCCCTAAGTGCTCCCAGCCTCAGAGTTTACCTCTCGACTCACGACTGTCGTTTACAGGCTGTCTCCCTGATGTCCTCTCTAATCCAGATTTCTTCCTCTAAACCCAGAAAGCCATCTCGCTTCTGGACCTTGCCACTTCACGGTCCTTCACGGTCCGGTCCTGATATCTGAGGCTGCTCCCAGCCCAGCTCCTCCCAGGCAGCAGTCTTCATGTTGTGCCCTCACTCCAACCAGTTGCCAGGGTGTCTTCGTGAGTGATCGTCTTCTCTCTTCTCTCATCCCCTGGCCATTCCATTTTTGCTGTCATCTCAACATATCCATCCTGACAATTTACCTTCATGATTTGCCCATGTCTTTTAGGATTACCTGCCCACTCCAGATCCGCTTTTTCTCTTATTGCCTGTTGCCCCCCAATTCACTACTCGCCCCTGGGTCAGGAGCAGTGCTGAGCACAGAGCAGTTGCAGGATAAACGTCTGTTGAACAAGGGAATGAATGGACCGTGAAGGACATTGTAGAGAGCCCGTACACTCGGGTGAGATTAGAACAGGTAGAAGACCCCCAGAAAAGTAGCAAAATGATCCCTCTCGACCCCAGATGCTGCAGCTGGACAGGGATTTTAAAGTCGAGGAAAGCAAGAGTCTGTTGCAGCAAACACAGGGTGAAGGATTTCAGAGCAGTTAGGGATCTTCCCAGATAACTCTGTGCATAGGTGCTGATCTTGCTCTAACAGAAAGAGTTCCAAGACAGAGGGCCGGCTCTGTCATGCTGCTGTGGGAGAAGCGACCAGAGGCAGCTGTAAAATTTCTCTGAACTCTTCTGTCATATTCTTTTAGTAACTGGTATTTTTACAGAAGGTATTCATATGAGAAAGTGGTAGTTTTTCTGACACTTCAAGTTTATGGCATTAGAAGCAATTAGGGGAAAGTGCTGAACCCACAGAAAGATAGTAGGTAAAATCTATGTAATTGAGAGGCAACTTGCAGATGGAGATGGGAGAGGCTGGCCCAGCCGCGAGGCCACTGGGAAGTAACAGCAGAACTGAACGTGGGGAGACACCACCTCAGGCGTCTTCAGGGGCTCCTCATTCTCAGGGCCCGTTCACATGTACTCCTTCTGCAGCGGCTGCTTATTAGCCTTAAGCACCGTGTAACTTTCCTGTGACATGGATGCTCAGTTCAAAAGAGCACATTGTTGTCTTCACAGAGAGCCCCTTGAACACTTCCTTGGAGAATGGCCACCAAACAAGATCCATTACTTGGAGGGTCTTTTTTTTTTCCTTTCCAAAGATCATAATGGTTTACAATATTCAGAAAAGACTCCTGGAAACGTTGAAATAAGAACCGAAGCACAAAGATGTGCTCCCCTTGGCTAACCTACACCGATAGCTCGCTGCTCACCAGGCCTCCTGGCCAGGGCCAGGCTCGCAGCAGCCCTAGGGCCTGGTGGGAAACCGCAGGAGTGAGAGCAGGAGGGGGGAGACTCTGCACCGAAGCTGGCAAGCAGCTGTTGGCTCCCGTGAGCACCAGCGTCTGCTTCACAGAGTGAGGGAGCCAGTGCGGAAAGGCAGGTGGATCTGCCATGGTAACAGGCCTGTGCGACTGGCGTCTCCGTGCCTCCTTGGAGACGGTGTGGGGCTCGCATCCACTTACATTTCCACAGTCTCCCAGGGTGTAGGGCTTCTTTCCAGCACCACTCTTCTCCATAAGGGCATGGCAAGCAGCTCCTGGGTTTTGGCAGCGGAGAATGGGGGACTGCTGAGCAGGTCTCCAGGGAGGGTGCGTTCAGCTGGAGAAGGAGGCATCTCCAGAAGATGTGTGAATCTTTGTGGAAATCCTCAGATCCATTCCTGTAGTCAGAATGACACAATATGCTCCAACCACCTGGGCCTGGTTGACCATTGCATGCGAGATGATATCTTAGGACCGAGTAACCCAGTTTGGGGAATAGCATTCTAGAAGATCCGTGAGTATTTTCTGAATACTAAAGTGATAGTGTACCTGGATTATCCGTCCAGTGTTCTGATGGCTTTATTAATCGTGAGGCCTCACAGGCTCCCTCTAATTCATCTGGCCGGAAAGGTTTGGTGGGAGCACCTTCTCCCATGAACTGCGATCCACAGTCCAGGACTTAAGCACTGAAAGAACTGAGGCTGGCGAGCTTATCAGAGGGCCAGCTCCTTAAACAGGTGTCACTCTGTCCTGGTCCTCTTCCTCCCACACCACTGCCCCTGCCTGTAGCTTGGCTCAGTCCTCCATGCACAGAAGATCCCTACTGTGTGTTTTTTATTGAGTACCTAGATGCATGTTGTTGCGTTATTGCTGCCAGAAGTGGGAGAGATGGTGTTCACAGTAACACAGTGGTATTACAAAGCTCAGAGATAAACTTTCCTGTTGAAATATTTCTAAATTAATGTGTGACACTTCACTGGCTATCACTTTGAACACAGCTATAACTTCTGAAGAAAATAAATCACTGAATCAGGCCGTGTTTATTAGCCCACGCGCTGTTATTTCCTAAAGCGCTACTTGCACTTGTGATGAAATTGGCAGCCAGGGGAGATAAAGAGAGTATTTGAAAGTGTAACATCCACGGGTCCTACAGGAGTTGAAGAACGTTGATGTGTATTACACGAAAATGCCTGTTCTTTAATATCACCTTGTTGCCTTAGAAAATACTATTTTTAAAATGTTCTTTTATCTTTCCTCTGGTTCCTTTTAATTAAAACACTGCACAGTTATGATATTAAGAGTAAAATTGGCATCCATTCATTATTCTCCTTCTTCCTTTCCACAGCTATCTCCTGGTGTTTGCAAATTACAAAGTGTTTTCTTATCTGTCTTCCATTCTGTGTTTTGCAATAATCATGCAGCTGGTACCAGTGCCTTTTCCCTAGTCACGGGCAATGTCTCTCGGTTTTATGATGCTTTTTGTTATAGCTTGGGAAAGAAAAGAAAAAAAAAAACCTGTCAACTCTCAAGAGGTTGCGGGCTAATAAATTGCAGATTGTTATGAAGCAGGCTGGAAGAAGACGGTGCTGTTTGAACCCCTAAGAGTTCCCTGTCACATCGCCTTTCGTTTGCTCAGGGGAACTTGCTCAAGGACTCAGGGAGTTTTAGGTTTTGTCAGGCATGTTGGATTGGGGAGCTCACATGGCCGATAGCTCAGCAAGCAATTATCAGGAGCAAATGAGAGGCTGGCTCAGTGGCCCCATGTGCTCTTGCCTGTTTGCTCTTTACACCTGCCTGGGAGCCGGGATCTCAGTTGGTCGACATGCCTTGGCAGCACCTCAGATCTGCCCCGAGAGTCTTGCAAACTTCTCATTTTCCAGTCAATTATTCTCCTCCCCTTTCCTCCCTGCGTGGTAGAACTGCCGTGATTGGCAGGAAAACAAACTCACGGGGCGATTGGCAGGAAAACAACACACAGGGCTGGGCGGTGATGGGCCAGCGTGGGCAAGGGGTCAGGTAAGTTCCTTCCTGCATGCGGTGGCAAGGCCACAGAGCAGACCACTTTCTCTTCCAGCTCACCTCCACAGTTAGATAACAAGTCACCCAAAGAAAGAAAACTAAATTCAAAGCTTAAAAAACACCCACAAACAAGACGCAGTCATGGACACAGGAAGCATGCAGATGCTCTGACGGCTAGCTCCCATTTCTGCAAGGGGAACTGACCTTGGCACCTAACCACTGAGCCACATCCTCAGCCCTTTTTTGAATTTTATTTAGAGACAGGGCCTCACTGAGTTGCTTAGTGCCATTGTTGAGGCTGGCTTTGAACTCGTGATCCTCCTGCCTCAGCATCCTGAGCCACTGGGATCACAGGCATGGGCCACTGTCCGTAGAACTTTCTCAGAGCTGGCTGATGACTGCCCTGGAAGCCTTTGTCATTGTCACCTCCCCTGCCTCGCTGGCCTTTCAGGCGTTCAGTCTTTTGAATTGTTCAGACAACTTTCTGGACTCACATCTAGAGCTCTTTAGAAAGCAGCCCATTGCCATGAATATGGCTTGATGCTATCTTTTGTCAGAAATCTTCTAGCAGAGTAAGGCGGATCTTCTCACCTGGAGTCTCTGTAAGTGAAATGAGATCTCTTGGCCCAGTCCGCTTGGGCTCCTGTTGGGTGCTGGTGGCACCGACCACTGGTGAACACTCCCCACGTCCCCTGTGCAGTGGACTGAGGGCTCTGCTTTCCCACCTGACTCACAGCCTACTGCAAGGAGTGCTCCTGCTGTCTCTTAACCTTGCCCCAGTGAAACCTCACACTCACAGCTCTGCGTAGTTTGGAGGAAGTGTGCTTGTCGTAAGGAGATGCTTTCTGGTGAAGCTGTTGTTGGGATCGAGCTGAAACTAGTGTGGCTCAGAGGGAAAAATTGGTGAAGAGCCCTGTTCCTGACTTTCTCCTGCAGAGCAGCTGGGAGGAATCGGTTCCCTCCACAAGCGCGACTGCGGCTGGCCAGCTGGCAGGGAGAGCTGCGGGCAGGAGCGCCAGCGCTGCACAGCTGCCCTGCTGCTGCCCCATCTGCAGCACACGCCCTCCACCAAACGCCAGGCGAGAGGGAGGGGAGCCTTTAAAAGCTGATTTCAAAGCCACAGGGGAAACGCTTTTCTCCTGTAGCACAGCCGCTTTGATCTCACGCCCTCCCCTCCCTCCCTTCCTCCCCCGTCGGAACACCCATGTCCTTTAGAGCTGGTGCAAAGGAGGCAGGGAGCATCTCACGGGGTCAGCTTCGCCAGGTCCTCCTTCAGGGAAAGAGACCAAACAGCCGTATCTATCTCTTAAGAAAGGACTCAGGCGATAATTCATTTTGAAAAGGACCCTCATGAAATTTAAAAATCATTATTTATGTCTTAGATGTCATCAGACTGTCACTGTTTGAACTTTGAACAGCACAGAGTAAGTACCTTTGGGAAATATTCCCAGATTTTCTTCATCATGGTAATTTTAGAAGTTAGTAATCCGCAGTTAAGGAGCACTATATCCCAAAAAGATCTTCTAGTCCCATTCTTTCCTTCCCAAGGTCATTGGAGATCATGAGAATTTAACTTGTGGGACAGGCTGACCAGATATTCTGTTTTATAAGGAGATACCCAGTTAAGAAATGTGAATTCTAGAATGGAGATTATTTAGAGTAGCCAACCACTCACAGAGATTGTTTTCTACTGGAAACGAGAGGAAAATATTTTCCCACTCTTTTGTGAACATCTCAAAATACAGATGGCAAGGGACCAGCGGTCGTGAGAATGGGGAATGGCACTCAGTGGTCACCAGGGAGGGCAGAACTGCCCTTGGACAGAGCTGGCAGAGCCTGGCCGGCCCAGGGTGTGGGGGCCAGTCCTGTGGGAGCTCAGCTGTGGGCAGCTGACGTTTCTGGGCATGAGTCTCATTGCAGTTCTGGGGGCGGCCACAGGACCAATATCTTCGTTGTATTCTTTATCTACTTTTTACTTTGTTTTCTGAATTTTCCCCTATTAATAGAAATGTTTTTTGATCACACACTACTGTTTTACAAATGTCTGTGCATAAGACATTTCATCTGAAGACGTGTATACTGTAGAGAATCATGATCTCCTTCAGGAAACGATTTTTGCCAGAACCTACCAGGTCAGCACTCCTGGGTAGCACAGGAGTCTATTACCCTAAGTGGAACAAGGAACCACATGGCATGGTTTCTCAAGAGAGGAGCAAAGGCACCAAGAAGTACATAAAAATGAGAGTCACTCTTTAGAGAACATTGAAGGGAATCCCTTCTCTACTTCTCAGCATCACTTCTCAAGAGCTTTCTCCACTTTCCAACTGGTTACTCATTCTCCAGATCCTGAATCGTAAAAAACCTGAGAATAGGCTGGCAAAATATCTTGCTGACATCATCAGTAGAAGGTGTGTGCTCCTATGAGTGTGTCTGCTGTGTATGACACACATGCAGCTATAATATTAACCACACATATGTTCCACACACATATATACATGAACATAATGTGCACACACACATAACATACAAAATACATAATGATACACCCATGTGTATACATACATGCAAACTCATGAATATATGTGCTTCAGTTTAAGCACAGATTCACATAAATTATAGCAAAACACGTTAGCTACTTGAGGATGGTAGAGTCATAAGTAATTTCATTTAATTTTTATTTCCACTTAATTTTTTAAAAGTTTACAATGGCTATGCTAAAAATGTGCTTCAGTTAACAAGCAGAAGAAAGAGTTTTTGCGCTGGTTGTGAGTTTCAGAGTTAGGGAATCCAGAGGAATAGATCCATATGGTCAACATGTCAATCTTTGAAAGAAGGTGGTGTCCCCAGCCTCCTCTCCAGAAGAGGTTTTGGGGTGTGCCGACGGCAGCAGGGGCCACCTCTGCAGTGAGGCAGCTTAGCTGGCTCAGGATGGCATGACAAAACCCCACTGATGAGGTGCCTTTGCCAAACAAATTTAACTATTCTGAGAGTCCTGGACCAAGGTCAGTTTCTGGTGGAGGAGTCTCTCTTCCTGTCTCTCAGATGGTCCCCTTCTCACTGTGGTCATGTGGATGACAGGCAGAGCACAGTGAGAGAGCCCACGTGGGCCCTCTGGTGCTTCTTCATCTAACCCCATAGCAGCAGAGACGGTCTCGCCTGTCACAATGACCACCTAGCTCCGTGCCCTTTCAAAGCCCCATGTCCAAACATGGTCACCATGGGGTCAGGGCTTGCACACATGAAATGGGGAGGGTCACATCACATAGCCCGTAACAGCGGCCAGCCTCCTGTGGGCTTATGGAACATCTTGGTGGGAGGCTTGGAAGGAAAGGACACACAGCTCTGCTCTGTCCCCACCACGGAGGTGAGTGAGTTGCCGAGGCATTAACCGTGTAGAGGTAGCACAAATGTCCTCCCGGAGTCTCCGTGGACGATAGGTAATGTTTTAGAAATAGCCAAGGCCCCTCAACTCAATATGCTATTTTCAATTCGGTGCAGATGATAGGAAAAAGAGGCATGTGCCGAAATTAAAAGGAAAACAAATTCAAAACAGATGTCAGGAAATGCTTTGCTCCCCAGAGGAGGAAAAATATAGATGAGAAGAATATTTAAACAAGGCAGTTTACTGAGTCAAGAAACTGGGATCATCTTTTAAAAAGGGAGACTGGCTGCAGGGCGAGAGTGGGGTAGGTAGCCACTAAATTTAGAGCTGGAAATGTGACCTTGCAGAGAGAAAAATGCACCCAGTGTGAGTCGGTCCAGTTTATTAGGCCACGTTGCCCACTGCCTTGGTCTCTCCTTGGGCATTTGAAAAGGTGTACTAAAATCGTGTTTATGAGACAGGAAATACACGTTTTAGCAGGAAATAAATCTGTCCCTGCAGACGTCGATGGCTGTGTGTTTCATTTAGTTCGGAGCCAGTTGTGCCCCCTTTCACCTTTGTTTCCACTTTAGATTCCGGCACCTTGACAGAGGCCTCCAGACGAAAGTCTCAGGGCTGCTTGCTGAACGGCTCCGGGTCAGGTCTGCAGACCAAAATTTCCTGAGTGATTATCGCAGGGAGGTCCCCGCTCCGCCTGTGTTTAACACTTTCTCCTGTTTCAGCTGTGGAGTGGCACGGCTTGAGGGCCAGGGGGGTTGGACAGAGAAAACTGGGGTCTACCTTAGAAAGGCCAGCTCGGGAGACCACACTTTTTCAAGTGCCCGAGAGCCATCACAGCGGGGTCCTCCGTCTCCATATCATCGGTCACTGCCCCGTGACTGCAGACAGCGGGCTGGCTGTCAGTGATGTCGGAAGAGCGTACCCTCCAGGAGAGGAAGGTTTTGGCAAATCCTGTACGAGAAGGGAAACAGAAAGAACTCTCTGGGGTCACTATATCCATGGTTTGGTGGAAAGTCCACACAGCCCTTGCTGCCGGGAGCAGCATCCCCTGGCACAGCTTCAGGGTCGCCATGTCTTATTCACAGGATGGTCCCAGTGCCCAGCACAAAGCCAGTGTGAAAGGCTCCAGGACTTCACTGGAGGAGCAAGCATTCCACCTGCCTATTCTTTGCTCAACCACTCGCTCGTCCTTTGTTTCCCTGCAGCACACTCTAGTTAGATGTGTCTGGTGTGCGTTAAGCCCACCTCCCGGAGTCCCTCAGGAACTGGTTCCCTGCTCCCACAAGGAATTTGTTAATTTCTCCTCTGAGCTCCCACCCACCTTTGGAATACTCTGTTCTAGAAATCATAATATTCCCTTGTGAGAATGGGTCTGTTTGTATCTCTTCCTCCAAAACAGCCACGGCCCCTTGGGGTCAGGGGGATGTGTTACTGTATTGCTTATCTCTAGACTCTGGTACATTTTCTCGCATAGAGTTAATGGCCAATAAAAGTTTATTGACCTGAAGTGATCTGAGAAATGGTGTCAGTTTGAGTTCAATGAAAAAAAAAAAAAGACCCTGAGAGATAAGGTCTAGGGAACAAGTGGTCTATTTGAAAGATAATTCCAGAAGAAAAGGCATGGGAATGTGAGACAGGGAAGGAAAAAGGCCAATATTGTCTGTGTTACTGAGCTGGATATCACTGTGAGCACCGGGTTCAAGCCCTGGGGGCCCCTCTGAAAAGCTACACAGCACATGGCTTCGAACTCTCCTCCAAAGGCAGAGAGGCTGGGGCATTTGGCCACCCCCAGCCACGGACCAGGAATGACCATCTTGGGAACAGCGCCCTCCTTGTCTTGGATGCTTTGGCTGCAGAGACTGGGTGAGCTTCCAAGGCATTTGAGAAAACCTGAGCAAAACTCAGAGAGTCACACAAGACCCTTGGGATGAGAAGCTGTCAGAATCTGTCTGTCCCAGCTGCAGGTGACGGTGGCGGCGGCTGAGGGGAAAAACAGTACCTCCTCCACCCTCGGGAAGTGCTTGCTGAGGAATTGGCGAGAGCAAGCCTTGGAGATGCTGAGGCTGAGTACAAGGTCTGTGTCCACCTAGGGTCACATGACGAGTATGGACACACTTCTCAGATGTGTCTAGGGCCCCTATCCCCCCCACCTCAGGCCGAGAGGCCTCTCTTCAGCAGGTCACAGCTTGAGAAGATGCAGAACCACCAAGAGACTTTGTAGCTGGGTGCATGCACTGTAAAACTAGGAGCAGACACTGAGGTGTGTCTTCCTCGCAGCCTCAGGGAAGGATCAGGGGCAGGCTTGCATGAGTTTGCATGTGCAGGGGCATCCTGGCAGTCCCCGCAATCATCGGGTGAGGATGCTTCAGGTTGACTTGCAGGCCTAAGATGAAAATCTGCGTCTTTGAAAACAGGTATTTACTTAATCCTCGTGGACCAGTCAGCTCACATTAAGGGTGGGAAACATACGATGCAGATATTAAAGATTCACAATCTGATAGGGGAAAGCCCCCTCCCTGATGTCTAACTCCAGCGATGTCCGCTGAGTTGAGCAACAGCAGTGAGTCTAGTAAGCACGGCTTTTTATGTAGAGGAAAGGGAGTGAACTGCCCAAAAGAACCAATGAAGAATTTCCAAATAACAGCGCCATATGCAAGTTCTTCAGGGTCCCTTTGTTGTCGACTTTCATCAGTCATTTTACTTGTAGGGTATTTTTGCCCTTAAATCATATCTGACTTGAGTAACTTAATACTGTACTTGGTAGAGAATTAACCTGATTTAGAATTTAAAGTTAGGGATTACACAAAAGAGTGAGAGTGATATTTAAACAAAAGGGGAGTTCAAAGATATGGAAAGCTGTCTAATTGGAGAAATATTGCTACATTTTAAAATAAACGAGCTGAGTATTTTCTGTAAAGCATATTTTTAGCGCATTCAGACTGAATCAGAAACAAATTGAATGTTACATTTCTAAACAAGGGCATGTGATGATCTAGATGTGTACTGTGACAAGGACTCTGGAATGTTGTGACACTGAGTTACCTTGGGGTGACAGGAGAAGAAACCTGAAACCAGAGAAATAAGTGAACAAGAAGGATCTGTTCGTTAATAGATCGCCTCAGGAATTCAGTAGTGCAGGGGCCCCGGGGTGCTGCTGGAGGTGGCCTCTGAGGGTGCCTTGTGAGTCAGCGAAGGAGGACTGCCCTCCTGGTGGGAAGTTTCAGTTCTGTCTGGTCACATTCAGAGCATCGACCTTCACAGGGATAAAACCAAGCTGTACAAATAAGGGCACTCTAGGTAACAAAGATTAAAGGTATTTAGAAAAGATAAACTCTGTGATTAGGAGAACAGAATGGTCAATAATTTATTTAGTCCAAAACACACTCTACCTATCTTCAGGAGCTGAGTAATAGGGCCAGGGGCTTGATGTGTATCCTGTTCTTAGGAGAATAAGACAATGGAAAGACCAACTAGACTTTGCAACGGAGTTTTGAGTTATTGATACACGAAGGTGGTCTAAATACAAAGTACATGATGATCCATTCTCCGCCAAACTGAAGAGAGTCTTTCCCTCTCACTATTCTGGTCTTGGTCTTAAATGAGATAGAAAATTAAAAAAAAGAATTGTCATTTTAAGAAATGGCATCTTCTCTGGATTAGAAAAAGCATCAATATTCAATTTTACTTTTATAATAAACTGAAGATTTTTCTGTATCATCTATCAATGGTCTTCAGGTATAATCTTGAATTTCAGAATTATTTCAGTGTAATTCAGTATTATTAGCATCTCAAACCTCTGAAGACAGTTTGTTTTGTATTGAGATAAATGATTTCTCTGATAGTTTACAATTCCTTCAGCATTTCCCGGTATATAAACAGATATTCCTAAAATGTCGTCTCCAGACATTTGAAAAAAATGATCTTAATGTGCAGAGTATTAAATCCATCACTTTTTAAATTAGGCAACTCTTGATGCAGTTGAATAACAAATTAGCTGTGGTTTGGCAGTCCGTCCCATTAGCCTGTTAATTTATGAAAAGCTTAATCTACCTATCACCCCACAAGGCTCCTTTATACCCGCTACCACCGAGACTGGAATCCTCAATGGCCTCCAACTAGGAGTTTTGAAAATTAAAGTCTGTCTTGCAATTTTGAGTCCAATGGGTAACCTCACTGCTCCTGTGCCAGGATGTCTGGCGTCAGATTCCACCCAAGCCCTGCACACGCCTCCTGGCCTCGGTGGCCTGGTGCACCAGGGTGCTGTGGATGCAGGCTGCAGCCTCTCCCTGCTGGGATCACTGTCCATTTATACTGAAAGTGGGGACTCCCTACCCAGGGTGACCTATCTCCTGGAGGTATTTGACAGTGTCGGAAGACATTTTGGTCGTTACACCTGGCAGGGACTTTTGGTTGTTCCTGGCTTCTAGAAGATGGAGTCAGGGATGGAGCTCCATGTGCTCTGATATACAGGACAGCCCCCACCACAGAGTCACATAGCCCCCAGGGCAGACAGGACCGAGGCTCAAGTGCCCAGCGAGGGTCACTGTCATCATTGGTGGCAGTGTGGGTCCAGGGCTCTGCTGTGGGCTCCACGGCACAGAAGGCTGGATGGAGTTGGTGCTGTCCTGTGCCCAGCTGTCCCATCAGCAGGGTGTGCCACGTATCTAGAAACAGCCAATCAATGACAACATGCTGGCCACCGAATATCACACTGACACACTAAAACGAAGATCTGTGGCCATTTCTACTGGGAGATTAGGTATCAGACATTCTTCATTTAGATTCACAGTTCAATCCACAGAAGAAAGCAGTGTGAGCCCACAGGGCGCTCTGTCTTCCCCAGAGTGAATTAAGGTGTCATGGAGCTCATCTCATTTGCACTGGCACAAGCTCTAGCCGAACAGATGAGCAGCGCTAACTGTGATTCCAGAGAGTACACACGTCTCTTCCAAATCTTTATTTTAATATATCAATTTCCAGTACTATCTCAATTAATCTCTGATGGCTTCTTTCTGTGGCCTACACATGAGGCTGCCCCACAGGAAAACATGCTTCCTATGGCAACACTAATTAATTCTTCACGGCAGGAATGAGAGTAACCCCACAGACTCGCAGAGTAACTTGATAAAGCCTGTCTTTTCCAAATGATAACACTTTATTGTCATGTTCCTTCAATGTGAAATTCTGAAGCATTTTGAGACTTTGCTGCACAACCCTTGCTTCCTGATGAGAATGGGAGAAGGCAGCAAGGGCGGCTGGTGGGAGAGGCTGCCTTCCCATCTGCTTGAGCAGCTGCCTCCAGGATAGTGCCCTCCCTGGGGCTGAGGAGGCTGGGAGTCCCGACGTGGACCTGTTCATCGAGAGAAAACAGTGTGGCTTGGAAGTTCCAGCTGCAGAGGTGGTTCCGGAGCTCAGGAGAGGAGTGAGTGGAATGCAGGTCAGAGACGCTGCATGGGAAGTCCTGGGATTGGCCCAGAGCATCTGCTGTGGTACACCATTGAGGAAGGAAAGCCACGGGGGGAGGCAAACAGGAATGAGTGGTGGTCCAGGAGGGTGGGGCAAGGGACCCAGAGAGCGGCCTGTTTCCGGGAGAAGTCACCAACGGTGTAGTTAGTGGTGAATGTTCCTTTTATTATTTATCTGTTTATTTTTGAGAGGTGCTGGGGATGGAACCCGGGAGCCCTTTACCACTACGCCACACACCTACCCCTTTTTTGTGTTTCTGAGACAGGGTCTCAGTTGCTTAGGCTTCACTGAGTTGTTGAGGTTGGCCTTGAACTTGCCATCTTCCTGCCTCAGCCTCCCAAGTGGCTGGGATTACAGGCGTGTGCCACTGCTCCTGCTGAGCGTCGCCTCTCTTACATGAGACCTCCTTCAAGGTCACGAAAGGGCCCTAACGATTTGGTTTTCATCATTTCGTGTTAGATTTGTACAGAAAATTGTTAAGCTTTGGGCTCAACAAAACCTGCCTGTCTTCACCATTTCATAGTCATATGAAAAGACATGGATTTGTTTATAGTGAAGGAAAATGTTAAGCCCACTTCTGTTCTTCTTATTGTAGTAAAATTTTAATTGTTTTATAATATTTTTAAAATATTAAAGAGAAAGAACCAACATATCCTTTAGATGTTAAGAAGTACTGGGTGAATCCAATCTTCACTCTCACGGTGTCATGGGTGGTCACGAGACCCAATGACCCCACTGCTGGGCATGTGTCTAAAGCAACTGAAATCGGGGCGTTGAAGAGGCATCCACACTCCTGCGTTCACTGCCTCACTGTCCACAATAGCCAAGGTGTGACCCCACCTAGGTGTCCCCCCAGGGGTGAGCGGGTAAAGTAAATGTCACCTCACCCCTACATGTGTGCATGCACACACACACATGCACAGCAGGATATTATCCAGCTATGAAGCACGAAGCCTTGCCATTTGCAGCAACGTGGATGGAACTGCAGGACATTACGCTCCCTGAAATGTCAGGCACAGAAAGATAAATACCATATGTTCCCACTTATAAGTGGCAGCTAAGAAGTTGATCTCAAAGAGGTAGAGAATAGAATATTGGGCAGAAGAGCCTGGGAAGCTGAGGGGCTGGGGAGGAGGGGAAGGGGTTAACAAGTAGGTGGGTGCAGCTGGCCAGGCGGAGAGACCCACCTTTCTATAGCCAGCTGGGTAACTGTGCTTAGCAACAGTAGACTTGATTTTGAACGGTAGACCGCAGACAGGGTTTTACTATCCCCAGCACAAAGCCACGGTGCCTGTCTGCAGTGATAGTTTGCCATTAGTGGGTCATTGCTATTGTCAACCTATATTGAGTCTCACTCCTCATAAATATGTCCAATTTCTATGTGTCAATTGAAACATATTTTAAAAACAACGATGTGAGTTAGGCAATGACGATCGTTCAACATTTTACATGAGGACTGGGTCTGTTTTCCGTTGCTCTGTATTTGGCTGAAACATGTATTATGTTCAGATGTGACAAGTTTCCAAAACAAATATTCAAAATCGAAGCCATTTAAGGTGGCAGCAAAATATAAGAGGGTGATAATGGGGGCTGCTTTTAGAAGATGCGCTTAAAGTCATCCTCAGGGCGACCTGCTCCCAGATCACCATGCCTTAAAAACAGGGATGGAAAGGTGTGTTTCGTTGGACGGAGACAAATCAATACCTATTCCAAGCAGCACTGCAGAACGTGAAGGTGCTCATCTGTGGCTCATGTCCAGAGGCCTCACTGGGTTGGTTAGCAACAGTCTCCTGTTTGGCCTCGTGGGAAGGGTGACGGCTGTAAACTGCGTTCCCTTTTGCTTTCCTGCCTGGTAGATGTGGCCTGCCTTTGCAGATCCCTCTGGGCTGCGAGTAGAGACAAGAATAAATAAAACCACCGCCTGCGCTCACCTGCCAAGGTCGGAGGAGCCCTGTTACCCTGTGCGCACAGCCCTGCAATCCTGAGCCTGGAGAGGTGGGCAACAGAGGCCCCGAGTCAGGGAAGACAGGAAAGGTGGCCGGGTGCAGGAGAGGCCAAAACACGCGTCCGCTGGTGCTGGCCTCCATGCCTGGCCTGGCTCCTCCTGATTTGAAAGCTGTTGTTTTCACTTCCCTCTTCTCACACTCTTCACTGATTCTTTCCTCCTCCCCTCCCTCTATTTTTGTGAAATAACTATGTGGTGAAGCATCTGCTACCATCACAATTTGTAATTAACAGACAAAGTTATTACTGTTTTTGTTTTTCCCAAGGTCAAATGCACTCAGCTCTTGGGCTTTAGGCACAGTCTTAGGCAGTAATTCATAACTTTCGACCTTTAATTTAGAAACAGTGCCTCATACAGAGGCATTGCATATGAAATTGTCAACTATTTCCCAGTAAAACAATTGAAGTTTACAGAATAAAATGACGCAAGATGTCAAGGTTAAAGCCAGGGTGTGTAATATTTTAGGCAAGTTGCTATTTCGCACATTTCATGGACCAAATCACAGGATACATGAGTCAAAGGAGAGACGGTTCCTGGAGCTATGATAATTAAACTCTCCCAGATGAAAATTTTAGCTGCATCTTTCAAAAATTTCACCATCAAATAGTGTAAAGATCCTTCTAGAAACCAAATATGTCCATTTTTAAAAAAATTTAAGCCTGACATTGCCCAAATAACAGGTCAGTAATAAGATGCTGGACCATTTATAAAGACTGAGGAAAAAACATTTGAAATAAGCACCAGAAGTTTAGGTCACTCCACCTCCCATCTCCATGCCTTGGGCAGATGTGTCACCTACTCTTCCTGATGGGGAGGGAGGGACGACCCATCCTGTGTGTGTACGGCAGCATGTGAAATCTCAGCCACTGTCCGTCAAAGTTTAGTGCTACCGTGTGAAACACCTAAGGCATTGCTGGGTGTCCATAGAGCATGGACATCACCGTGTTCTTACTTCCGGCCCCCTTTGCCTCCTTGTGTGATTCAGGAGCTTGTCTATTTCCACATCACACTGGTCCTTGTGGAAATCCTTCTTGTTGTGTGCCACTGTGGGAGTCCCGTGGTGGGTGTGGCGGACATGGTCTGTCCTCCTGTGCAGACGCACCTCTCTTGCCCAACTAGGCCATCATTTCTATGCTGACTGCAAAAATGAAATCAATTAAAACGGGTTCCTACTCTTTTATTTAGAGAAGCCCAGTTCTTGACTGTCCGTCTATCAAGCAGACTTGTTTGAGGCCTGTGTGCCTTCCTGATACATAGTAGGCATATGATGAGTGACGACACGGAACCCGCTAGGCATCAAAGCATCTGTGGTCCCGACACAGCCCTGTCCTGCTTCCCAAGGCCTCCCGTTCCCACTGATGACAACCCCTGCCTTCCCTGCTCAGCTCTGAAACTCGGAGTCATCTCCCAGCCTCCTCTAAATCTCAGCCTCACTAGCAAACGCCACCATCTCTACCTTCAGGATCCAGAGCTGGGCCTCTGCCCACCACCTCTGCCAAGGCGGCCCGGGTACCATCAACTGCTCTCTCACAAGGCACTCCAGTAGCCTCCTGGCCTCCACCCCTGCCCCACAGAGCACAAGCTGGGCAGAGGAGCCAGATGAGCCTTCTGTCATCTTGTGGTCAACTCATTCTCTGGTCAATCCTTGCAAAAGGCCAAATTCAAAGACAAGCCAGTCTCTAAAACGGCTTCTGTGCTTCTCCCAGTTCTCTCTCTGATGCCTCCATCTTTCTGCCCACCATTCTGGTCCTCCAGCTCTCACTCATTTTCCTCCAGCTGCACTGGCCCCTCAATGATCTTCCAGCATTCCAGGTGTATGCCAACCCCAGGGCCTTTGCCCATGCCCCCTTTCCCACTTAAATTCTCTTTTTCATATTACTGTGATTCATACTGTTCTGGGAGATCTGCACTCAGATCTTGTCACCTCAGTGAGGCCTTTTCTTGACCCCCCTATTTAAAGATTTCAGTCTGATGTTAACATACTCTGTGTACATGTAGCATATATTATGTTTTGCATGTATGCACTTATTACCTTGATCCTCCCTTACCAAAGAAGGTGGGTTCTATAAAGACAGGGATTTATGTGCTTGACTCAGGTTGTCCTGACAGCATGGGCAGAGTGCCAGGTGGGCGTTTGGAGCTGAGAAATGGGCAGAATGAGTGATTGATGCCACATATGTCTAAAATCTGTTTTCAGAAACGTCAGTGATCCTCTTTTCTGCTCCCTGCAGGATGGCCCCCTGACGTTGGCAAAGCTGCCTGCCATGAGAGTCCCCCCAACTCGGTCCAACACTCCTCACATTGAGCTGGAACTGCACCCCTCTTCCCGAGGCTCTGGACACTCCCTCATTGTGCACTTTGTTCTTGGACATTTATTGTCCAAACTGATACACACGTTAAATTCCTCCAAAGCAAGAGCCAGACACCTGGTGCACATTGTGATCAGTATTTACTCAGTAAATATTTGTCAGCTGACTAAAGGAAGACGTGAACAAAGGGGAAACGAATGAATGAAACTGGCGTTGCTTCTCATGAATAGGATGTGGTGCAGAATCTGGAAAGAATTTATTTGTGGGCGTGTTAGAAATATCCCAAACACACAGTGATGGATCAGGCTGCTGATACTTTTAATCACACACATCTTGAACGCTTTTCATCTGGTTGAGTCTCTTTTGGAAGAGATCATCTATTGAAAACCTACGTTATCAAAGCCAAGAGCCACATTTTAAAGATGAAAATTCCTCCCTCCTCTGCCCCAATAATGACTCTTTGTTTTTCGTGTTGACAGTGAATTTTCTTATTGCTTTTTATTTTGCTATTGTTCACTATCTTTAGTTTCAGTACCTTACATATGAAGTTTCCTTTACATAGTCCTGAAAAGAAATAGTTTTGCATGCCAACTCAGTGTTTTTTATAAATTTTCTTTTTCATGAAATTAAATGATAGGAATTTATATACTCCACAACTGCACAACTCCAAGAAATGTCATTTATGCTCCTCCAAGAGTGAAGCTTTTGTTCTTCAGCAAGAGTTATCGTGCAAATTCTGACTGATGAAACATACAAAAAAAATTTAAAGTACTAGTGTGTGTGTGTGTGTGTGTGTGTGTGTTTGTATAAACTTGCTACTTAACTGTGTGAAGAAAGTGTGTCTCTGTGTTTATATATGAAATATGTTTAAATTACATCTATATGGAATTGCTACGTGTTAAAATATAAGAAGCATAATTATTGGAGGAAGTTCTCATCTAGAAATCAAAAGACATGGGGTTTTACATAAAAACATTTATTGATTGATTTAATTGAATGGATATTTTGTGTGGAATGCTTTCTATACATAAATCATTACTTCTCGCAGGGAATGTGTGACACAAGCACTGTTATGCCATTTTGCTGACTGGGAAACTGAGGTACAAAGGAAGTCAATGCTGACAAACATCCTGACCAAGGTTACTGGGCTATACATGCCCCTCTCGCTGCAAGCCTACGTCCTTTCAGAAGATTTGCTGGTGAGATCCCGCACTGTCATTACTAGGATTTTTATCTTCAGAAATGCACCTGATGGGCCTGGCATGGTGGTCCATGCCCGTAATCCCAGAAGCTCGGGAGGCTGAGGCAGGAGGATCACGGGCTCAAAGCCAGCCTCAGCAAAAGCAGGCACTAAGAACTCAGTGAGACCCTGCCTCTAAATAAAATACAAAATAGGGCTGAGGATGCAGCTCAGTGGCCAAGTGCCCCTGAGTTCAATCCCCAGTACCCCCTTCCTCTATCCCCCCAAAAAGAAAATAGAAAAAAGAAATGCACCTGATGGCTACAATAGGCATGGTGCTCTCTGGACGGATGGGATACAGTGGCTGGCTGCGGAGGTCCTCAATATCTTTTTCTGTAAAACAGGAACATAATAGCTGCTCTGTTATCTCACAGCTCATTTATGGTAGACTCTTTACACCAACTTAATACAGGACACCAGTGTAAATTACAGCATGAGGGTGGTATTGTAAAGAGATAAATCCAGAAATGCCAATGCTCTAGATTGAATTGTTACTTTGTGTACTTAAGTATTAGCACAAACACTGTGACGCTTGGCTCAGACAACCCTTTCCTGAGCTCCCTCCTGTCCCCTATGCCACTTCTGTACGTTATTTTCTCTCATCCTGAATTGCTTGCTTCTTTGAGAGGAGGGTCCTCCTGGGCTGCTGAAGTCTAACACACATCTATCTCATTTATTTCTACACCAAGGACAGATGGATCTCAAACTTTTCTTTGATCTATTATTTTTTTTTCAGAATTTAATTAATTTCTTTACTTGCAAAATTGACCAACTATGAAGCCTTTGTGCTCCCCACTGCCTTGGCACTTCAGATCCTTTCAGATTTCTTGGCCAAGTGCATAGAGAATAATAAGAGAATCTTTTATTGATATAATTTTACTGGTCCTGCTTTTAGAAAGCACGACCAGAGCTGTGATCTGAAACAGAGGAGGCCCTCATGTGCCCTGCCTATGGTAAGGGTTCGGTTGGATGATTCCACTTTTCACACATTCATAGGGCTTGGAAGATTTGCTTTGTCTTAGTTTTAACTTTCAGATGGGACACACATCCCTGCCTTTGAAGAATTCCTGTTGAAATTGGGTACTTTAGATCTTCACAAGGATGCTTGTTGTGTGGCTGCTGGGGGTGGAGGGAGAAGTTCCACGTGACATTTGTTCCCAGCCTTCCTCTCCTCTCATCTGATAGGAAGGGTGGAAACCCTCCAGCAGCAGGCGCTGCTCAGATCTGCAGGGGGGCAAAACCAGTGCCTACCCCCCTGTGTCACATGTGAGTGCCTAAGCAACAGGGGTGCATGAGCCCAGTAACACCCACAGCAGAGAATCATTCACCCAACATTAGTGTGACAGCTGGATTCACTGGGAGCCAGTAATCTGGCACCTGTTTTCTACATCCCAGCCTCTGAGATCTCTGTGAGTCTAACTGGGGACGAATAACAAATTGCCAGAAAGAATTTACCCATTTATAGGTTTATGATCTATCATTATATCACCATATACCATAAAGCAATAAACCACAATCCAGTCATTGTAATCTTAGTTTAATAATTTTGGAAGCAATATATTTACTAGTCATCCACGTCTAAAAATTTTGTGGTAAAAGATAAAGTGTGATACCCTTATCTTCATTCCCTTTTTTCAGTTCATTTTCTTGAGGCTCACGTGTTTTCTGAGTTCATATTGAAATGTAACTTGTCCAAGGATCTCCCCTGGGGCCAGAACTCTGACTTTAGCAAATGTCTATATAAATAAAGTGCAGTGCAAACATTGTATTCTAGATCACAAAACATTATGGACAGAAGTAACTCTCTTGGAACATGAATTCTTGAAGACAAGATAAATTTACATCCTTTCTGCAATGACCACAAAGTAGATATTAACAAGTGAAATGAATATAGCCATCCCAGTTAGTTAGCTTAAGAGTGAAATTTAAAGTATGTGCTTATGCATTTATTTTGGAAAAATGTCCACTGTATCATACCTAAAAGCTAGTGAAGTTGGTTTTTTAATACAAATTGTATCACTGAGTAGAATTCCATAATATTAGCAACACATAAAATCAGACATAGGAAGTTTAAAAGAGGCATAACAATGTAAAAGAAATATTTTTGCTTTAGATTGGAAAACAGATGCAAACTGAGTTATGCATGACTTAGTATATGCTAACAACACACACATACAACTCACATATGCACACAGAGGAACAATCCACATCAGCACACATATACACTCATGCAAAAAAAAAAACACCACACAATTTACATGCCATCCCACAATCATTCAATAGTATTAACTTTGATCAACAATAAATTGCAAACTATTTTTTTTTCTTCTTCCTGGATTGCCCACAGACATGCTGTACAATTTACACACCAACACATACTGCATCCACGGTATTAAGATAACTTTTGATCAATAATAAAGCAAACTACTTTTTCTTTTTCCTGAATTGTACACTCAGTGTATGCTCAGGTACCCTGGAAAAAATGCCCCAGACTTTTGAAAAGGTGTCAATTGGTGGCTCCTAAAGTCATACCATTTAAAAAAGCCAAAGCATGTGATTTCTGAATGTGTCTCTTCTTATCATCAGCATCTCTGACCACATCACTTTTCCCAACAGTTCTCTGATTTAGCAATGATGCCCACTGCAGAAGTGGGAGGCACACTTACTGGGGAATCGTTTCCCCACGGCTGAAAGCGAGTCCATCCTCTGGCCAGACCTAGGGGAAGTGAACGTGAGAAGACAACCCTGGAGAACGATTCTTAGGGCTGGGTTGTGTGTGTTCCAAATTTGACCTGCGTTTCCACATGGGGACTAGAGTAGAAGCTGTATTCCTCCTTCTAAAAAACAAAGTGTCTTTTCTTTTTTCTCATTAAGGAGAAAACACACTGTAAGGAGCTGCTCCCTCTGCCCCAGGCTGACCTGGCAGATGGGGACACCAGCTTTCCCAGAGCAGCCCTGTTTGCCTGGCAACCAGCAATGGGCACCCCCTGCCCTGGAGCGAGGCCCTTCCGGGCAGGATGTGGAAGTCTGATGTGCGGCCCTCAGCCAGACCCTCCAGGGCGCCTAATCTAGAGTCAATAATGTCTCCGTGTCCCCAGGTGGAGAGCCCACATTCCTAGAGTTTTCTTGAGCCAGGAAAAGGTCAGCAAAAGTAAGTAAAATAAGAGCCAACCCCAACCAGACCGTCTCATCACAGAGGCGGAACCGTGCAGTGGTGCTGGGCCACCTGCGCGCCTGGAGGTCAGCGCACCAGCAAAGGAACCCAGGGCCCCAGTTTATTGGTGTCATAGAAACGAAATGTTGATCAAACAGATAATTCCACTTGATAATCTTCAAACACTGGCTAAATAATCAGTGACTGATTTGAACAATACGACAGATAGATTTTTAATAATCACTCTGGTGTGAAAAAAATCACCATTTCAGTACAAAGTGTGCTTATCTAAAAGCGTACTTGTGATGAATTGCTACTTCAAAGTGACTGTATGTTAGAGGTGTGATTCCCCACAGAGGTCTGTGTCAGGATGATGTTCAGTGGCAGGTCTGTCTTTGTCTTAGGGAACTGGAGAGGCTGGTGGGAGGGAAGGGTAAAGGTAAAGTTAGTTCCACACACCCAAACACTCACACTCTCCCCTTGGTGCAAAGGCATAGACTCTAAAATTTGCTTTTGCCATAAAATGATGTCACCTGCAGAGTAGGTGTTCTTCTACCTGAATTCCAGGTACGAACACGCGTTCTTTTGCAGATACAACACTTTCTGAAAGCTACTCCTTTTGAAGTACTGAGAAGAGACTAGAATGGCTGTGTTTTCTCTGAAAATTCATCCTACAGCCACTGGAGAGTGTGGATAAGAAGGAAAGCATTTTCATGAAAATTGGGGACATTTTGAGTTGCTCTTTAGAATAAAGAAAAGTGACAGCTATTTTCTGCCATACCATCACTTTCCCATCACGAGGTTGCCTGGCTGTGCAGCCTTTTCAGTATCACCAAAACACCTATGAATGCCTCCTCCGCTCGGGGCATCTCTAGCCCCTTTGCAGTTTATTTTGTGTTCAGAATGTGTGTAGAGCTGCCAATTTGGTGATAAAAAAAGAAAAAGTGAAGAGTTTGTTTTTGCTTCTTTGTTTTAAATTAACATCTGCCATCTTCCTGACCTGAATTCCGACAGCACAATTGCTATGAAATATTGTTTTGAACTTAAAACCAGAAATCCTGAGTGTAGCTCTCTGCCAAATAGGTGCTAGTTAGAACCAGCTGCCTGCAGCGGATCTGCTGACTGCTTCAAGGTTGCCTATGATCCGCGCGGACCTGCACCGCGCCTTTTCAAAGGGGAAGCTGCTACCTCGGGTATCTCTCCAGGAGGGATTGGGATTTATCTATGGCAAACCAATGTGTTATTTCTCTTCTTATTTAGCTCATCATTGTGGATATTCCAAACATAAGCAGAAGTAATTAGGGTTTACATGGGGTGGGAAGGTGTGTGTGCATGTGTATGTGTGTGTATGTGTGTGTGTGTGTGTAGTGGGAAATAAAGATATGGAATACCTATAGATCTGCAGAGGATAGTCAGAGGGCATGGGTTAGGAAAGAGGCCTTGATTGTGGATTTGTAGTGGAAATCAGCCCAAACAGGCTCTAATCACACCTCTGGGTATCTTTTTTTGTGCAACAGGTGACCCTGCTGCATCCACATTTCCTAAATTTCACTAATCCAAAAAATTCTCTAAGGGTGGCTCTGGCTATGGTCATCTAATTAAGCACACAGTTCTGTCTTCAATATAATTAGTCATCTAATTACTCATCCAAAATTAGTTAGTGCTTTCAGATGCCTAATTAATTATAATTTCATTCAAAGTACCCTGTTGGTAATGCTTTTGTTCTCTTTTCTGACAAATCAAATTACTGAGGGACAGATTTGATTTGGAAATTGGTTTGGGTTGAGTCTAATCATAAACATATTAAAATATTAATGAATAAAACAGTGAGAATATTAATTTCCATAATAAAGATAACCCCCCAAATGTTAACTATTTCCAAGGAACACTGGTTTCAAACACTACCGACAAAAATCTCCTAGTGTCTCAGAATGAGTCCTGAAGTTGAAAATACAAGGTCTGAGGTCAAGTCTCCACTTTTTTGGAGGTGAAATCCTATGCACCCAGGATTGAAAGTTAGCAGGACACACCTGGGGAGTTACTGGAACACTGTCCGCTGTCCATGGCCACCAGAGGAGACTGCTCTAAAAGGCATTGGCCTCCCGCTGGATAATTCACGACCTAGTATTGTTCCTGGGAATAGAAAGGAGGAGTTGCTGGGGCCTGACTGTGCACCACTCCCTCCTCCAAGGGCTTAGCATGTTCGATTAATTAATTGTGACAGCAGGTCTTTGAGGTAGGGATCATTGTTAGCTCATTTATAGAAGAGGACATTGAGGCACAGAGAGGCTAGACAACTTGGCTGGAGCCACCAGAGGGAGGCAAGAAATAACTGTTTTATTGGAAAATTCACCGTCATGACATATTATACCATGCACTTTGGGATGTGTCGTAAAAATAAAATAGCACTGAATATGAGGATTGGTTATGAATAAGGCTAGTAAAGATTTGCTCTTCTTGGGGGAGAGCCATACTGTGACTCCATCCATAGCCAGGCATGACAATGGTGAAGGAATGGGACAGAGGCCCTTTTCCTGCCTCAAGGTCGTGGGTACTAATGTGACAACATAGGATTCCCAAAGCATTCTTCCTTGAGGTCAATCTTAATTTTAATAGGGAATGAGAAGGTGCAATGGAAGGGGAAAACTGGTTGCTTTTAGAAAGGGCTACAGGAAAGACAGGGAGGAAGGGATCTCCCTTGATATCTCTTACCAAATTTCTGTTACTAACTGCTGTCCTGACAGTTTTCACCACCTCTACCACCACTCATGATTTTACCACATTCTGGAAATGTTGGTATTAGCCAACATCATCCAAAGAAGGTTGTGTGTAAGGATCTCTGCTTCATGACCTCCTTAAACACAAAAACACAAAGCAAAGTGTCCAGAATATTTAGCTTTCCATGCTGGTTGGATCCCTATTCTGATAAAAACAAACAAACAAACAAACAAACAAAAAAAACCAGTGCCTTGGTCTAGTGTTCAGAGCTCTCTCTGGAAGGTCTGAGTTTAATTTTCAAGTTTGTTCCTAGTTAGTAGCATAGACTTAGGCAGGAGACTAAATTGTTCTGAACCTCTATTTCCCATTTTGCAAGATGGAGCAATTAGTTTTTTTTTTTTTTTTCAAATCTAAGAATGATCCAGCACAAATGATTCAGCTTCGATTCCTTATCCAAATAACAAACAAAAATAGAAATAATAAGTATATCATGTGTCAGAGACCGATGAGTGGTACTAAATGGAGTGATTGTTTTGAGAGTATAAAATGACCTAATGCTTATTGCTTTGATTTGCCCTAAGATATTATATTATTTCCCCTTTCTCCTCCTCATTCCAAATTAGCATCTAAATGCATGCCCAGATGATGATTTATGCACAGAGAAGACCCTGGCATGAATTGGGGCTGTTTCCTTTCTAACTCTACTGTAAACTATGTTAAAAATCTACTTAAAAAAAGAAAGAAAGAAACTGGGCCACTGACTTCATCACTGTATCCAGCTATAAAAGGAAAGAATCAAACTCCTCAAGGGAAAGCCATGAAGCCAGAGAACCAAGTCCCCAGCTGAAACTGCAGGGCAGCTGCTACACTGGTGGAACACGAGGCCTGGTGACCAGCTCCCTTCCTCCGTCAGGCCTCTGCTCTCCCAGCCCGGTCTGCCCCCGGCTCCTAAGGTGGCCACATGAAGAACCCCTGTGTGGGTTTCCTTTCCTCAGCTCCCTCTGGAATTCAGCACAAGCCTGAACCTTCGTTTCTGGGCTTCTCCAGAGGTTTCTGGCCTTAATGAAGGCTTTTATGAGACCAAAGGAATGGAATGAGCTGGCAGGAAGGCCCCGTGCAGCCTGGAAACGTTCTCAAACGGGACAGACAGAGGAAGGAGGGGGCAGGAGGAGGGAAATTGAGAGAGTGAGGAGGTTCAGGCTCATATTTCCCCATTTTGGGCCTCCGCCTCCCTCCTCCATATTCCTCCTTCCCGTTCCTGACTGTCCCATCAAGACTCCAGGGAGCGGAGAGGCCCTTCTGGTCTGTCTTCCCACACCCCGTGGCATCAGGGGATAACGGTCTCTGCGTAATCACCTTGTGCTCTTCAAAGGCCTGTTCTTGAAGGGAGCTTTACACTCTGTTTCAGCCATTAATGTGTGTGTTTAATTGGCCCTATTCATGATTATTTTGTCACCATTTTCTAAGTGTCCGGGATCTACATTTGAACTAAGACACTTTAATTATCAAATTAACACAATTTCATGGTTGATATGTTCAATTTCTCACTACAGACATTTTATTTGTTTGTTTGTTTATTTATTTATTATTAACTGGCTCCTTTCTGGTCCTTTCACCTACTAGTACAAAAAGCAAATAAAGCCCTTGTCTCACATCTATGAGGCTTTCCATAAATATCCAGAAATTAAAGGTTGCTGCAGAACACCTGTTTCTGCGACAAAGACTTTCCTTGTATGTTTTTCTTTATTGATTTTTCATCCATCAATGACATTTATTTATTCACAGGTCAGGAGCTCCAGTTCAGCTGGAAATATCAAAATTTCATAGCCTTTTCTACAACTAATTGTTCAAACTCAGTAGTCTCTTGTACAAAAGGACTCTGTATTAATGAAAAGGGGCATCCAAGCCTCTTGTTGACATTAACACAGGAAACCAAGAAATAGAAAGTGTTATTTTTTAGGTTGTCAGAGAGCAATGATGGAGTGAAGGGGCAATGGCTGAATAAAGAAGACAATAATTATAGAGCTAGAATAATTCCTTAAGTTCTCTGCAGAACTTGATCATTGGAAAGTACAGTTTCCATCATGTGTTTGGAACCCACACGTTTTTGCAGTGTATCTCCTGCAAAGGTCAGCGCTGCCTCTGATGAGCAGACCCAGAGGCAAGTGCCCGTGATGACTCTCAAGAGGCCATGTTCACGAGGATAAGGACAACTGACTGAGGTCCCCTGCCTGCACCACCATTTTGATGAACATAACTTTTAGAAAACAGCTTTATTAAGATATAATTTGCATATCATAAAACTCACCATTCAGGGGCACGATTCAATGAATTTTAGTAGATTTACAGAGTTATGCAAACCTCACCATAATTCAGATGTATAAATCGTCATTACTAACTCTAAAGATCCACTGTGTCCATGTCCAGAGAGTCCTTCTTTCCACCTGGATCCCAAGCACAATACCTGGAATGTTTTTCTCTCTATATTTCTCTATACAGATAGTTCATGGAAGTGAAATTGTAAAACATGTGGTTTTGGTGCCTGATTTTCTCTACTGATCATAGTGTTGTTGAGGTTCATTCATATTAGGGCAAGATGACTTTAGTAACCTCAAATTTACCATTGCAGACTCTCTTCCAGGAGGTTTTGGATCAAATTGCACGCCCCACCCATGGCTCTGCAGTCATTTTTGATGAAATCTGCTACAATGTGCAGTACAGTTCATTAATTATAAAGATAAACCATACCAAACTATGCTGAACTGGAAAGATCTTTTTTAAATGATCAAATGAGTATCATCAAGAAGTCTTTGAGTGATATGCAAGTCAAAATACAATTAGAAGAATGGATTGTACCTAACGTCAAAATATTTGCAAGTGAGAAATGGTGGCATTAGGGAGGTCACATTTGTTAAAGGAAGCGACTCTGAATGAAGGCACAAAGCAATGACTGAAAAATACTTGGTCATTTACTATTTACATATGTCAGTGTGAAAAATGTCAGAAATGGAAATATCCTCAGTGGGAAAAGAGAGAGGCAAGATGCGTCAATAAGATTAATCAATCAGAAACAAAATGGAAGCACCAATATTTATTGAGTAGCCAGCGTTTTTAATACTATGACAATGAAAGTAAATCTTTTTCCTGAAGTAGCCAGCAACTATATTCATTTCCATAGAAGACTCTGCCTTCTCCCTGTATATGTTTCATAAAAATCAAGAATGAATCCAGCAAACAATTTGCACAAGGGGAAAAATCTGCAAAGATTCAGCAGGATTTTCTTTAGAAAGCATAATAGTATTGCTTAAATAAAATTACCATCAATAGTTTTCAAAGTTTCATTTTGTGGTGACTAAATTAGAAATAGAATCTTTTTCTTTTTTGTAGACCATGAGTTTTTTTTTCTTTTTAAACAAAGTATCCATTTATTGAGGGTTAGACATCTCAGAATCATGCCATACTCTTGTGTTTCTACAGATTTGGGATTTTTCCTGTGAGAAATTCTGATTCACACTTAGTGGAAACACATCTGTAATGCAAAAACAAATCTACAAAACACTGGGAACTTCTGGTCCAATGATGCAAGGGAAGCAGCCAGTACATGGCTGACCATGTCGGAGTTGGAAGCAGCGGTGAAAATCAGCGGTGAAAATCAGTGCCTTTACACATGAGCTTTTATTGTTTTTAACAATAGACTTTAGAATTACAGGAAAATTAAAATATACCGGAGAGTTTTCATGATCTCCTTACCCAGTCTCCTCTATGGTCATCTTATCTTGCTGGGCTACATTTGTTGCAACGAATGAACAAGTGTTAACACATTATTATTAATGCAGATCTGCAGCTTATTTGGTTCACTTTACTTCCTACAGTATGTGCTTTTCTACTCCGGATCCTGTTGAGGGTGTCACTCGCATCCAGGTTCAAGTCTCCTTAGCCTCCTGTAGCCATGGCAATTTCTTAGACTTTGTTTCGGATGTTCCTGACTCTTTCAAGGAGGACCTCAGGTCTTCTGTGGGATACCTCTCTATAGAATTTGCCTGGTGTTTTGCTCCTGATTAGCCTTGGGTTATGCGTTTTGGGAGGCAAAACACAGAGGTCCCGTACCAGTCTGACATCATTTCAATGGGACGTGCTATGGACATGAGTTCTCACTGTCCCCTTGCCTGGCTGGGAGCTGTCAGCATCTTCAAGCCTACTTCTGCATTCTTCTCCTCCGACTGAGAAGAACCACGGCAGGAGGGAGGAGGTAACGCTCGCTTTCCACAGAGCATCCTGGAATCCTGTGGGGGAGGTCTGTCTCTATTGACTCATACCACTATGGGCTTCAGAGTGTTTGGAGATTGTGATACGCTTTGGGTTCAATACTGCTTTATATTGTTGCTCAAACTACACCAGCTGTGACCCTTGAGCACTCCATTGAGTGGCTCCCATGTCCTGTGACACACCCATCAACACAGAGCTTCCTTTATGGTTTTCTGATGAGATTTCCTTGTTTTCTGCCACTACAAGGCATGATGGCCCCCGTGTGTCTCTCCCCTGTGCCCACGATGGATTCAGCCAGCTCTGCAGGGAGCCGTGGCTCCTCCTGAGACTGTGATGCTAGAAGCCAGGATCTGGGCACTCTTCAGGCTTGTTTTGGGTACATCATGAGGGGAGGTGTCAGCTGACAAAGGAAAGAAATATGTGCATGATTAATATTTAATAATGATAAGATATATTATAGGTGTTGAGGTAGTGGTAAGTGAAAATTGAATTATTTTAACAGGATAATATTCTTATTTATGATGTTTTTAAATTAAAAATATTTAAATGTTTCAGACAATTTTCTCATCTTCTTCATTTAGGATATTTTCACACAACTACTATTTTCATAAGATTCTTTTGAATGTGTTTTACAGGAATTAAATTTGGGTGCTCAGAATTCATAGCCCTTCCAAATTCACTCTGTTATATAAATTTATTCAATTAAAAAATAAGACTCTGGTCAATTCATCGCAAAATACAATTACAGTCACGTGTGGCTTAACAGTGGAAATATGTGCTGAGGAATTCATCACTGGGAAATTTTGTTGTCGTGCTGATACTGAAGCAGAACGTGCTTGAACTGAGATGGTATGATGTCACTCTGCCGCACACAGGTGGCACAACTCTTGCATTGCAGTCCATCATTCACTAAAATGGAACATCATATTTAAATGTAGAACAAAATAAGAACAACTCAACACCCAAAGTAGTAGAAGACAGGAAATAACTAAAATCAGAACTGAAATCAATGAAATTGACCCAAAAGAAATAGTTGAAAAAATTGACAAAATGAAAAGTTGGTTCCTTGAAAATAAATAAAATTGATAAACCCTTAGCCACCATAACAAAGAGAAGGAGAGAGAAAAATTACTGAAATATGTGATGAAAAATGAAATATCATGAAATACAGAAAATAATTAGAAACTGTCTTGAAAGTTTGTACTCCAGTAAAAAAGGAAATGTCAAAGATATCGACAAATTTATAGAGTCATATTATTTACCCAAACTGAATCAGGGTGATAGCCACAAGTTAAACAGATCAATTTCAAACAATGAAATAGAAGATGCCATTAAAAGCCTACCAACCAAGAAAAGCCCAGGATCAGATGGATTCACAGCTGTGTTCTACAAGACCTTCAAAGCAGAACTAATACCAATACTCCTCAAATCATTCCATGAAATAGAAAAAGAGAGACCATTTCCAAACTCATTCTATGAGGCCAATATGTCCCTGATCCAAAACCAGACAAAGACACATCAAGGATAGAAAACTTCAGAACAATATCTCTAATGAACATAGATGGAAAAATTCTGGCAAATCACATACAAAAATATATTAAAATAATAGTGCGTGGACTATCAAGTGGTTCATCCCAGGGATGCAAGGTTGGTTCAACATACAGAAATCAATAAATGTAATTCATCACATCAATAGACAAGAATAATATGATCATCTCAATAGATTACAGAAAAAGCATTTGACAAAATACAGTACCCCTTCATGTTTGAAACACTAAAAAAGTAGGACTAATAGGAACATACTTCAACATTGTAAAAACTTCTATGCTAAGCCCAAGGCCAACATCATTCTAAATGGAGAAAAATTTAAAGCATTCTCTCTAAAAACCAGAACAAACAGGGATGCCCTGTTTTACCCCTTCTATTTAACATAGTCCTGAAACTCTAGCCAGAGCAATTAGACAGACAAAAGAAATTAAAGGGACACAAATAGGAAAAAAAGAAAAAAAGACAAAAAAGAAAAACTCAAACTATCACTCTTTGATTTCTTACCACTTGATTTGTGTGGTTCATCTCTTGCTTATAACCAAAATGTTAACTTAAAACATTTTTCAATTAGGAAATTTTGTTTTAAATAATTTCAATTTGTTAGAGTTTAATCAACCAACAATTTCTGCCACTTTAATCCTTGAAAAACTGATTGAAGATTTTAAAAGATTTTGAACAAAATGCTAATTATAAACAAAGGATCATGTTACCAAAGTTCAGAGGTATTTTTGGTGCTCACTTGATTGTTGCTTGGCAACACAGAACATGAATGAAATATTTCATTCATGCTGAAATATTTTGTATTTTTTATTCCACACCATTTTGTCCAAAATTTTTATGTTAATATTTTCTAAGCATGAAGATATCAAAATATTTGTCATCATTCCACACTTGATTAAATGTAGAGGCTTATTTTTAGGTGGTTATAAATCATGTGTATACTACAACTGAATCCACACCTTTCTTAATTCGGTATAAACATTGTTTTACCATAATGTTGTGCTTGACCAAAATTTATGTTATGTATTATCATTAGAAACGAGCAAACAAGCACACACATTAACTTATCTTCAACAGTGAACTTTTAAAATTTTATAACAGCATTTACAATTGTTTCTCCTTTGACAGAATTAACTTGCCTTCCTTTGATTCTGTGACCTGGATGGAAAAAAATAGAATCATTCTCGGGATTAACTCACTTTACCTTTAAAGCATTTGATGGCACTGAAATTACACCAGCAGTCTGACTCTTAACAAATTCTGCAGCCCATGCAGGGACAGTGATTGCTTCACTTATTTTAGATGCATAAGAAAACACGCAGTAAAAGAAGCTAGTGAAATTCATTTAAAGAAGAGCCATTGCTCTAAATGAATATCACTTTACACTGTGCGACACATGAATGGGCCTTTTCTAAATCTATTCAATAATATTTGGGCCCAGTCTCAACAATAATGAATAGTGTGAAGTGGCTGCTGATGCTTCCTAAGAAGAGGTGTCTTGGGTGCTCAGGGCTCCAGGGCATTCCTCTGGCCCTGTTACCCTTGTCTCTGGACAGTCAGGGTTGAACACCAATCTGATCCATGCAAGTTACATGCTTATGAACAGCCTTCTTGGAAACTGAAACTCCAGGTTTTATTTACATTGAAAATGCACCTTTTTAAAAAGTTCATGGCTGCCAGAAATGTTTATTGTAAATAAGAAAAAAAATCATCAAACAATTTTATGTGGATTTCCACTGTGTATTAAAGAAGGGATGGACTCCTCTCCCTTTGCTTCTCAGCATCTCTTTCCGGCTCACATTTTCACGTTCATCTCTCCTAGAATTTCTCACACTTGCCAGCCACTGAGCCTACTGTCCTGAACCCAGGGACTTCCTGACACCGGTGGCACAACTGGCCACCATTTTGAGATGGCAGATGGAAACAGTCGCATGGAATACTTCTCTTCTGCTGTGCAGACCACAAGAGTCTGCTGACCCCATCCATCTGAGTTTCAATCCACTTTGTTCTGAATGTCTGCATATTCTCCTTGAAAGGAAACCCTGGCTGTGAGCGAATGTCTCCATCTTGCACATGGGCCTTAAGCCGTTGAAAATAAAAAACCTGGGGCTCAGGAACCACTAGAAACCTACAAGTGGGTTTTCGGAGATCATGGTCTCCTCCGAATACTATGTGTAAGTCTGCAGGTGAGAGGTCCATAGGTCTCATCAAATTCTCAGGACAACTGTCATTAAGAAAAGTTATATAAAACTTAGAAATAAGGAAAATATCCCAGTGGGTGATTATTCAATAAGGCCGCTCAATGTTTATTTTAACATGCTTGAATTTGTTGTTATTTGAATAGGGCTTAGGTACCAAGAAGTAACATTTTAACTGTAGATTTCTGTTCAGTAGTAAAATGTAATCTGACAGATTCTGGTTTTGTTGTCCTATGAGACATCAAGCAATTCTAAATCTAACTTACCCATGTCTCTTCCTCATAGTCTGGTTATAAATGCATTTCCTGTGGATCTGTCCACCCCTCTCTTTCCTAAAGGTTCTGGGATCCAGCTCTACTTGTTCTTACTGGTCCCATCACTAGTCAGAGCGTTGCATAAAATCTCTCAGTACATTTACTCTTCATTGGTATTCAGACATGTTTTCAACTTTTTGGAAGTGGTTCTTTGACACTCCCAAATACCAAGGTCCCCTAGAACAGATGGCTGTGTGAGAGTCACAGGGATGGGCTGGCTCCGTCAGCTGCTGGCCTCCACCCTGGAGACTGCCAAGCAAAGGTAGGGATGGGACCCAAAACCTTTGCTTTAGAAATCAATAATGAACAAGGACCTCTGTATACAGAGGGGCCAAGAAGAGAACTCAGGGCATCCTCTCACACCAAATCCACTGCCATAGAGCATACAGACCATGAGAGGGGAGCTTTCAAGAATGAGCACCAACAAACAACCCTTCTTCCACTTCCAAAGTACCTCTGTTCACACAAGGCCACACGTTAAGGTTGGAAGCTGCAGCCACAGGGAAAAGAGAAGTACAACAGAAATCAGGGGACACAGAGGGACCTCTGTGTCGGTTAACTCATTTCTTTATTTCCCCAAATATACATTAATTCTTTATTTCATTTAAAAAGTTTTTGTGAGTGCTTCCTTAATGGCAGATACCAGTGTAGTATCTGGGCTTTCAAAGCAGACGTGGGTGAGAGATTAAGTATTAAATAGAAAACTCAAATACAGTGACACTTGCTGGGCACCATGGGAATTCAGTGGGAAAAATCCTACCCACATCCTGGAGGAGGTGACGAGTATGGTACCTCCTAAATATCAATAAATATTACCCTGGGGAAAATATGTTCGAATCTGAAGCAAAATGAAGAGCATATGCAGACAGCAAAAATGGAGAAAAGAGATGGTACCTGCTTGTGCGACTGAGAGAAATTATGGATGGGGAAGCGTAAGGTTTTAGAAATGGGGTGAAGGCAGGGGGCAGAGGTCAGCTCTGGGAGGTCCTGAGAGCCATCTACACAGTTTGATCTTTTGATGTTTTTAAATAAGGCTTTTAACTAGACTTCAACTATGCATATGATCAGGTAGTGCTCAAAAACTTTGGAGTGTTTGGATTTGAGAAGATAAGAGATTTGTCTTCCCTTTTACCTGCCCATTCTTTCTCTCTCTCTCTCTCTCTTTATCTTCAGATTTAAATTGAAAACGTAACCCATTATCCCTACTCTAAAGGTTAGCCCAAATGATCCATGCATTTAACTGCATGATGGTAGGAGCAGACATTAGTCAAACACCAATTATTTTGCATAGGAAATAGTGAGGAAGTGAGATCATAAGGTGATTTGAGGAAGAGAGGCCAAAGGATAGTCAGAAATGACTGCAATGGTTAAAGGCAGAAGGTGGAGAGAACTTTGAACATTCCCAGCGCAAAGATGTGTAGGATATTTGAGGTGATGGATATGCCAGTTGCCCTGATTTGCACATTACATATGGTGTGCATGTATTGAAATGTCACACTCTGCCCTATCAATACATAAAAGTATCATGTATCAATTAATCAAAGATAGAAATATATGAAATTGTATTTTAGGATTGGAGGAAAAAAAACAATGAATGAATGTGAAGAAAATGACTTTTAGAATTATACATTAAAAATTATTTTAAAGTAAAAAAATATCATTTGTTTTTAAGTGGCAGTAAACAGGTAGCCACACATATTAAGGTGTACTATACAAGTGACAAAAAATTAGATTTTCTTTAAAATATCTCCTTTTCCAAAAGACCCTCAAAGAGTACCTTAGCTGATTTTAAAATATATTTCAATTTACATATATTTGTAATACACATGAAATTACTAGGAAGTAGTTTATTTCATGTGGGATTATAAACTTATAACTCCAAATGTAGTATTTTTATGTCATATTTTTTTCCAGATCATATTCTATTACAGTTTTCTATTTTTTTTCTAACATTTTACTAGTTGTTGATGGACCTTTATTTATTTTTATGTGGTGCTGAGAATCGAACCCAGTGCCTCACACATGCTCTGCAAGTGCTCTACCACTGAGCCACAGTGTCCGTCCCAGTGTTCTATTTTTAATCTCAGTTTTATTTTATTTTAATTTTTTTACTGACTACATGTTTGTTGGCCAGCTGGAGGAGTTAGCCGCAGTTGACTTCTTAGCATGCCCTTTAGTGGTTGGGTCCTATTTGATCCCTTCTCTGTGTGACCCCTCAGGCTGTTCATCACACTGCTGGCTATATTGGGCTCGCCCTGCGGAGGAACTGTCTCTTCTCAAGGATGCTGCATCTGCTTAGCAGCCCTGGAAGTGAAGTGAAGGAGGCGGTGTGTCAGGCTTCCCTTAATTAATTCCCTAATCTACTGCTGTTTGTGTTGGAAAAAAAAATCAACCACAACCCAGCTCCACAAAAGAAAAAGTTCCATGTGCAACTTCAGTGAATTTAGGAATTGAAGTAGCTGCAGCAAGGACCTAAGACCACCTTTGTGCCAGGGTTTTAAATTTCTGCAGTGTCCTCTGTATTATCTGCACAGCTCAGCCATTTTGGATGGTATATTTGAAAGCTATAGGTAATTTTTACTTCGACTTTTACAAGTAATTATTTACATTCACAAATAGAATATGAAACAAAATTTCCAACGATATTGTGCTTCTTACACAAGCAGGATGATGCTCTGCATCATATGTGTGAGTGTGTGTGTGTGTGTGCGCACACATGCAAATGTAAGTGAGCAGTAAGGAACACTGAACTGTCTGTTCAGAAGCTTGTAGTCCAACTAACAGAAATAAACACTTTCCATTTTAAAACATGCTCATTGATAAGTGAGAAAATTTTGAGTCTTTTTTTTTTCTTCTCCTAAAATAAAACAGGTCGGGATGAGTAACTTTTCAGGCAGAGGAGTTCCATCCACCTGTGCTGGAAGTAATATTGGAAAGGTAAATTTGGTCCACTTTGGAGGAGTCGTGCTCACTGCTAAGCTGACAGGCAAGATCTCGTGGAAGGAGGAGGCGGTGGATGTGTCAGCCAGGAGTGTGGGGGGCAGGCTGCTTTACCTGTTCTCTGGTTGAGGGCTTGAACTATAGTGATGGCCAGAGAAGCTGCAAAGCAACTTGAACGACAGAGGCACAGCGGCCAAAACCCACGTGGACCACGGTGGCGGGACACGGTTTGAGTAGCAGCTAAACTTCTGGTCTAGGTGTCCCGGCTGTGCATCACCGTGCCTGTCTCACCCCTCACCCAGGGCAGGGCACAGCATGGAGAGCACACCGTGATGAATGAACAAGCAGATGGGTGACACTGAAGACAGCTCCTGTGCTTTGACCTTCTCCAGCTGAAGAGGACAAGGAAAGAGACTGTTAGGCACAGAGCTGTACAATAAATCAATACAGTGAGTTGGATTTAAGTGTGCTGAATTGAAAGAGACAGATATTCTCCAAGAGAAAATATTCAGCAAGTAGTGCAACTCAGGAAAGAACCGAAGGCTCCGGAGAAAGGATTTGCTAACCTCTTCCATGATACAGAGTCAAAAGAGGAAGCCGTGGGACTGGATGTATATTCCAGGAAGAGAGATGAAGAGGAAGGAATCAGATTCAAATGTAGATGCCACCCCTTTTAATTTCCCACTGTACCCAAATGACATCGTCACCTCCTTTACTCTTCTGTGTGATCTGGAGACAGCGCTAACGCCTCACGCATAGCAGTGGCAGAACCTGAGGTGGGAGGGCAGCAGGAGGATCCCAGAGAGAGGGGATGGCACATCCTCAGAGCAAGTGGAATCCGAACCTGCCTTGTACCTGTGCTCCATGCTTGCTCCCGTCTCTGCTAAAATTTCCCCTTCTGGCACCTTTTGGTCATAAGTATAGCTATCTCACATTTCAGTTAAGATGTGAGTCATTGAAATAACTTATAAAGTGTAAATCGTTCCCCAACAAAAGACTGATTTATAGACTTTTTCTTGAAAATAATTAAGGAGTTATTCATTTTCTTGGGTTTCTTTCCTCTGACATACATTTTTGTGACACTGTGAACAAATGATCAAAATCAGATGCAGAAAGATCAGCTATCTGCCGGAGAAAAGTGGAGGTGGACAAAATCGCCCCTAGCTAGTCACACTTTGGCTTTCTTAAATATTATTTTATAATGAGGAAATGAGAAAAATCCCAGCCCAATCTTAGAAGTAGGTACACTAAGACTAGAAAGAGTCCACTCAGATGTGCAGTTCTCACGAGCTTGGTGTGTCCCTAAGAATTTATAGTTGCTGTTGAGCATGTTCCCAAAGAGGGGAAGGCCTGAAATCAAGAGTGGTTCAGAGGAAGACCTGATCAGTCAACCTCAAACTGTCTCTCTGCACGAAGATTGTGCAAGTGCTGGGCCTAGATTCTTCCATTGAGTGGAAGTAACATCGCGGTCACATTTCTTTCCCCTCACAGTTCATTGCACAACTTGGACAAACTGAGGCCTGTAGAAGAAGTTCATATTCCAACTGATCATTTCCTCCTTTTCCCTCTCTTCTCTTTTTCCAAGATTATAAGTGTGTTTTTGACAGAAATCTATAGTTAATTCTTTGAATCCCCAATTGCCTTTGACAGACATAACCGCTACCAAATACTTGTAGAGTGAATGCAGGAGTAAGTCCATAGCCATGAAGAGACCCATGAATGTCTCATTTACCTTTTATATTTCTTGTCGTTCATCTTCACCCCACTACCACACTCATGGGTGTGTGGACCTTCTTTTCTCTTCTGAGGGCCTTTTCTTTTGGATCCTCCCACCTCCAGAAAAATCAAAGAAACAACATGGGAAGAAGTTGGAAGAGAGAATTTACTAAAACACCAATGAAGAGTCTGAGAAATTTGAATCACGGAGTTTGATTAAATTGACAACTTTAGCCAGATGGAGACAGTAGTGAAACTGCAGCGGGGTTTGACATCACACTCGTTGACTCTACTGCTTCCGTCTTGCTGAGCAGCAAAGGTGATTATGAAAGTTGTGATTTTCAAGCTATGACTGAGATTCATGAAGGTTGAAGAAATGAATTTATGGGTTGAAGTGGTGTTTTGAAAAGGTTGTGAGGTGAACTGGAGAGACAGAATTCATGAAATTTTTGGTTCACTTAGGCATGTACCTATAAGTGGCTATGATCACATGGATAAGGTAGAAAGAGTTGAGAAACACTCAAATCAAATAAATTATGTTCTTACAGTTTATCAATTTAACTTCTTTCCAGACTAGATAAAAGACATGGAACTTTCCACCTAATCATTTTGGCACACCATATCTGAGCTCTGACAAGTTACTAGCAGACCAGTTCTATAAAGTCATCGACTTGGTGTGAAATAGGCGTAACCTCCGCATGCAAAAGGCCCTGGTTTTCATGTGACATTTTTCTGAGCTACTGTGAAACATCTCTGGCTGTGGGCAAGGTCAGAGGGATTTTGCTCTGTAGCAGAGAAGCCTGTTAGAGAACATGTTAAAAGCAAGGCACTTTCATCTCTTCCTCATCCGTGTGGCTCTTGGCTGACAGGGACAGGCTTGGAGCATCTGCTAAGCGCTTCACAGAATAACTTAGAGCAACCATGAGGTGCACGCTCATTGTCTGAATGCAAATTGTGGCGACAATGGTTTAACAAGCATTTATTGACCTTTCCTGCAAAAAAAAAAGCTCATTAATTACCCTTCATTTTCTTATAAGGCCTATTTTCACATAGCTTATTACTTAAAACTTTTATTTTTAGAATTTTATTATTCATATTAATAGTATTTAGGCAGCAACTGTGTACAGGCATTGTGCATTCCTTCCTTCCTTCATTTATTCTCCTTCATTGAATTTTTATTCTATTTCAGGTTATGAGCTAGATGCCAGAGAATGGGGAGACATGGTTTCTACCTTTAGGAAATCTGCAGCTTACTGGGAGATAAAGATGAATACAGCAGCCTCACAGGACAGTGGGTCTATTCCAATGGGGTGCTGCTGGAGTGCTGAGGAGGGGTGTCAAGAGAGAGAGTGTCAGGCTCTGCGGATGCTGGAGTCGAGGACCGAAGAATGAAAACTTGGTAGACCAGTGAGGAAGGGGCTAATTGATGGGTTCAAAGTGTTGGGAAGGTGAGGACCAGTAGAACAGTAAGGTTAGAACATCCCAAGGGTACCACTCCAAGGGACTTTCAGACCATGTCCTTGTTAAGACTTTCTAACTAGCGTCTTGACTCCAGCTTCTTCCTCTAAAATTTTTTCTCTACTCCATAACCAACTTAAGGTTCCAAAGCCTTCATTCTCCTCTTATGATTTCCCCCAGGTGTGGGAGACACCCATTGTTCTAATAGTTAGGATTCTCCCCCTGCGTCCCTCTCTGTTCTTACCCTTGTTTTCCATGCTTACCCGTGATTCTGTGCCATACCAGAGCTGGCCAGCACCTGCTCTGCTTGCATTTTTTTCTTATTTTCTATTACCTGCATCAGAGAAAGCAGAGCTCATTAAATAAATCACCTTCCGACTCTCTTGTATTTGTGCCCAACTCATGACTCCATTCCCCTGGCCCTGGGAGAAGAGGACTCTCCTTCTCTCCTGCCGTTCACTGTGCCAGGTGGAGTCAGTCTGTCTTATCTCATGCACGTGTATGTACACATGCGAAAGTGTGTTCAGTGAACGGCCAAGCCAGGGATCACTCTCAGAGTTAGTAATGCACAGTATGTAGCAAGATAAAATGGCCCAGAACTCAGAAACAAACTTTGGCTATCGCTTCTTATGTGTTTTTAATTTTTATAAAGTTTGAAGACTGATGACAATATTTGATAGAAAGGGTAACTCTTTGATAGAATATGGTTTTTCTAAGTTCCTGGGGAAACGAAGACCAGTATTTCTCAAAATCATTAATTAAGAGTGCTTGGGGCTGGGGATGTGGCTCAAGCCGTAGCGCGCTCGCCTGGCATGCGTGCAGCCCAGGTTCGATCCTCAGCACCACATACAAACAAAGATGTTGTGTCTGCCAAAAACTGAAAAATGAATATTAAAAAATTCTCTCTCTCTCTCTCTAAAAAAAAAGAGTGCTTACCTTTCTCTTTTCACTGTTATTTATTTATTTATTAAATAGGAGTCCTTAGGAAATAATGATTTCATTTCTATGAAGCCACAAATTTTTTTGTGATCTATTATTTGTGATTACAAAGTAAAATATTCCTGCAAAATTTCTTTCTTTTTCCCTAAAAATGAGAGCTAACTGCTGAGATGGCTCCCACGAAGAAGCAGATAACACAGGCCTTCAATGTAAGAAAGAGCAAAAGTGAACATATGGAAATGCCTTACAGACCTCAGCCAAGGGAAAATAATCATGTTCCTGACTAGTCATTGAGGTCATGAAGATAAACAGTGTAAGACTGATTGCTTAAGGTCAACCCAGGGTACTAGGTTTCTATTCTTGTGGATTCTTATCTGTTTCCTGATCCAACAAACTCTCTCACAGGCTCAGAAGCTGTCTCCATGTTATTGACAAATCAAAATAAAATGTCTGTACAGAACTGATGCTAAACGAGAAAATAAACAGGAAGAAGACAAAAATGATAACTGTTAAAGTTGAGTAAACACTTCCGGTGGTGAATTTGACTTGTGGAAAATTTTCTAGTTATTTTCAAAGACCAATGGAGAAGGACATAATTTTTCACATTTTTTCCCAAGAAGTGACAGATTAAAAAAAAGTAACTAAATATATAGTTTTGTCAGCATTTGTATTCTTTTTGTTCCCAAAGAAAACTCTATTAAAATTCCTCAACTTTATACCTTCTCCCTTCCAGAACATTCCAGACAAGTTCTGGTTGAAACTGCTATGCTCATTCTTTGGATTTCGGTCAAATATCTGGGCACTAGTTGTGTGCTTTCAACACTCAGGGGTGGGGCTAGAGTCTCTGGTTGACTTCCATTCCTGTGTGATTGTCAAAGCACTACAGGCCAGAGCCTGGTGACTCATGGTGACCAGCTCCTGATGCTTAAAAATGATGTCTGGCACAGAGCTTGCCATCTAATCAGTGCACCAACCACCCTCTGGCCATGTCTACATTAGATAAGAGGTTTTGCCCTTCCTGGTTCTTTCTCACTTAAGTCATGTTTGCCTTGATTTTTTAAACAAATGGTCTCATTTTTGCTGTATGCTAAACACCACATTATCACTTTGAAATGTGTTTTTGGAGTAGAAGATAACATTTTCCTTGAAAGCTGTCACTGAGTCTTTTCTTAGAAATATTGAACTTAGGGACTGGTTAATAAATAAGTGACTCTCTAGGTCCCATCTGCAGCAGGTGGGGAACCTGTACTGGTCACTGAGCAGGCCCAGCTCCTCAAGTGTGAGATAGCACTTACTGAAATGTACCCTTCTAGAGCTGTCTCAACCCAGAGTTCAAGGTGAAGCAGAAGGACTCCATTTCACAAAAGCTTGTTTTTCCTTTAAAAAAGCCATCTCTAATAAACTTGTGATGATCTTCTATCGGAGATGTTATTCATGATGCTGAAAAGCCTTGGGTGTTGATCAGGCAACTCCTGCATTTAGAAAACAAGCATCTCCTCCATATTTACACTGATTAAAAACAAATTAGAATTGTCCCACACCGCCTTCCCACATTAGCTTAAGGATTTTATTTTTATTTTTTTTTCCCATTTGATTCTTTTAAGAATCTAATTATTTTTCACAAACTCCTTTTCAGAATTATCTCTTTTGAAAGGTAGTCAATATGTGAGGACTGATCAGCAGTTCAAACCATGATCTCCCAATTTCAAGGTCAGCCAGCTGTCACCTGCAAACTAACCGTCCAGTTATCTGCTGGTCCTTTGAGCAAAGTCTTTATTGCCTCCGGGAAAGTGTGATACTGACTCAGTTCTGGAGGCGGCCCTTTGTGTCCTGAACAGAAGCAGTGCAGTAGAAGTGCAGTCCTGAGGTGAGGAGCATACCAACTCCAGCCAAGAAAAACGAATTCATTGGTTCAAACCAGCCATACCTTTGGCTACTGGTACAATAAATTTCACACTTAATTCATCAAAAATAATGGTGACTATCATTTATCAAGATGGTAGATGGCTTCAGAAAGGTCTAAGCAACTTACTCAAAACCACAGTAAATTGCAGAGACCTGTATCATCATTATAAGGGCTAATGTCACAAATGCTCCTGATTGCCTGACAGGATAGGAGACCAGCCTTGCTGTTGTTTAATTGGGATTTTCCAGAGAAACAGAATCAATGGCTGTACATGAGTATGTGTGTATCTAGGTTTATTTATATCAACATATACTACACGTGTGTTTATCTCTAACATCTATCATCTATCAGCATTATCTGTCATTTATCAGTCCATCTGTTTAATACTTGTTTAATACATTTATTCAAATTTTATGTATCTATCATCTATCTACCTATTTTTTTTCCTCTGTGACCAAAAGTTCTGACAAAGACAGTTCTAGAATAGGAAAAGTTCATTGGGCGCTCATGGTTTTAGAGGTCTTGGTCCCTAGATGGCCAAGTCCTTTGTTCTGGACTAGAGGTGTGGCACAACATCATGGAGGAAGGGTGTGGAGCAGGAAAGCAGCTCAGAAGCTTTTGGGGGACACCTCATAAGTAAACCATAACGTTACCTTTTCCTCTTGAGTGGAAGGCTGGCAGGGGACAGAGGCCTCTTTCCCTCGGAGGAAATCAGTCTTTTCTCTTGAGACTTTCCACTGCCTGCACAAGGTCCACCCACCTTATGCAGGAGAATCTACTCCACTCCTAGTTTACTGATTTAAATGTAAATCCCATTGGAAACACCTTCATTGTAATATCTAGACCGGTGCTCCACCAAAACTAGTTAAACACAGAAACAGCAGTTAAACACAGAAAACCACAGTGATTCTCAGGTCGGAATGCAGTCAAGTGTCAAGTGTCTGCTTGGTGACTGAGGGTTTGCAGGTCATTCTGAGGCTCTGTGATGTACTTTGTGAACCTTTCAGCAAAATGGAAGTAGAACGGAGGATTACCATCCAGCCTGGAGACAGAATGGCCACAAGGAGTCTGCTGTCAAAAGAGAAAATTGCTGTGAACACAAAAAATTCCCAGTAAGGAGGAGTTCATGAAGTGGCTTCCTTGATGTCTTATAAATAGATGGTGGGCGTCCGCCAGTGTCTTTCAGGCTTGACCCCTCTCCAGAGCTGTGGGGGCTTGTCCTTTCTCAGGATGAGGAAGCAGAGATCAGAAAGGTCACTACCATAGGTCAGAGGGACTGAGACTGAGCTGGGAGGGTTATCTCACTCCCACTCCTATCCCTGCTGTTTTGGTTTCTGCCTCTGCTTTGTCAGCTCAGCACAGTTGGGGTAAATGAAGGATTCTGGGCACAAAATCAAAATCTGGGTATAACTCCGCCTTGGACTTTTAGTGAGCTGCAGGACTACTTAAATATCCTTGGCCTAATGATGACCCTCTGGCTCATGGTCAGTGAGGAAGGAAGGCTTTGCTAAGAGGAGATCACCGGGTCAACCCGGTAAACCACTGTGTTAGAGACACGACCTTCCTTCCACTGTCCAACCTTGACCTGGGATGTGCCTGCTGAGGAGAGTGTTGCTTGTTGTCTGGGAACTTGGATGAGACCTGCGCCTGCAGGTGACATAGCACAGTTTTAAGCGTAAAGTCAGTTTACAGGAAATATGATTAACATACTCTTCGCCCCTGCCTGCTCCAAAATTATTCTTCCAGGAAATATCAGTGAAGGCTGGAAAATAAATGATCCTCCTTTATTTCTAACCAGATTTATTGTGCCAGCTGCTTTATGGCCCCTTCATCTTGCTAAAGGTCTCAAATCATGACCTGAAGAACAGCAACAGAATTTTATTAGTAAGGCTTTTTATAAATACTCTTAATTTACTTCTAGAATGAACAAGCCATTAAAAATCAAGCCTGTCTTCTGAAAAAATATATCAGCCCCCAGCACCTTGGAGTTTCTAATATAAAGATAAGATTTGAAAAAAAAAGCAAGTTACTTAAAAATCCGAACAGAAACTTCACACCTGCAGATCATCTTAGAAATGTGCAAAATTCAGACACATTTTTAACAAATATAGAAATAACATCCACACATTAGAAATAGAAACCGAGAAACATGAAATCTTACAAACTTGCAATAAACTTTTGAAACGAAAAAATTAAATGGCCCCCAAAAGAACAGATCAGTGACTTTTAATCATTCTAATGCTAAGACGGGAAGACATTTACCATCTTTTCTAACACATTAATTTTTATCTGAAGACATTTCAAAAATCCCTTGACTGAAAATATAAATTTAAAACATTAGTGACTTTTGCTGGGAGGAGGGTCTGCTTTAGTCGAGGGCCCTGCTGAAGTTGAATGATGATATCAGCTGAACTGATTCTGTCACTGAATCCCACTTTGCATTGCTGTGAAGAAGGGCCTGCCCTTGGAAAGCATCAGAAGCTCTAGAGTAACAAGAGCAAGTCAGCCAGCAATGCCTGGCCACGCACGCGGTCACCGTGGAGTCTTGATGGAGCAGCTGTCTACAGGAAAGGCCACCGGGACCAGCCAGGGAACTCGGGGCAAACTGAATATCCTGTGGGACGTGAAGTGTGCCCCTGACGCACCTTTCAAAATGTTATCTGCTTTCTGTGGCTGGAGAACATTGAGCTATGTCTGCTAATGCAATCACTCAAAATTTGAGGGGAAACAATATCTAATCTTGACTATTTCTGTCATAGCCACAGTATTTAAAAACCCAATCAATCAGAAGCCTGATTCAGCTTTATTATCCAAATTTCTTTTGCCTCACTCCTAAATTTATCCCCATTATCCTTGCTGAGGTTCAGGTCGAAGGTGACTGGCCACCTAAGCATATGTGTGTGTGTGTGTGTGTGTGTGTGATGTCCATGGGGGTTCTGGCAGGGGCCTGATTGTGTGTGGCCAGTTCTTCTTGCCCCTCCTTCTTCCTTTCCCATCCCAATAGACTTGCTAAGTGCTAAACGGACACAACAGTTACAGGTCAAAAATGCAAATCTGACCCCTCCATCTCGGTCCTAATTCCCTATGTCACTCATTCTTTCCTTCATCTATTTATTTATCATAAAACTACCACACTCCCACATATTCATAGTTTTTATAAGAACTTCTGCACTTCTCAAAATAACACTTCAGCTACTTTTTTTTTTTTAAACTTAACTTTTACATTGCTTTTTTACTTCACTTCAGCAAATATTTGATTAGTACATGCCAGGAATTTTGGCAGGCTCAGGAACAGTCAAAGCCTTCTTAATGGGAAGCCACCCATCTCTCCACGCTCCCAGCTGCTCCTCAGCGTAAATATTACTTTCCAGCACTTTGGAAAAATCTACAGCTATTGCTTGCAGACTTCCATGCCATTCTCTGACTTTTGGCTTTAGCATGTGCCATTACCTCTGCCCAAAGTTTCTTTTCTGTCTCACTGTAATGTCCAGCTGTTGGGAGGCCTGGATTATTACTGTTAAAAACCAGGCACCTCCAACAGTGCCCAGAACATGGTGTTCACTCCACAAATGCTTTCTAAGTGAACAACTGCTGGGCATTGTGCACACTGCTGTCCTCTGGGAATCACTGGGTTTCCCATGACACATGCTCCCACGGCTGGCAGGGTGGGGGGGGAGGTGTTTCAGGGGACCTCGGGGCTTTGCGTTCAGGATGGAGTTGAGAAGCTGGCAGCAACACCCTAAGCCTTTCCTGAGGACGGGAGCGCTAAGGAGCCCGGCACGCTGGTCTTCAGGTGGGCCCATACTCTGAAATCTGCACTTGTTTTGTTTGCTTTATTTCACTCATCTCTGACCAAATTTTGGATGACTCACACAAAACACATTTATCCTCTGTGAGTGGGCTGAATACATGCACAATTCAATGGGGACACAAGGAAAGGGGACCACAGACCTGCCAGAACAATGCCAGGAAGGCTTGAGCCGTGACAAATGAAGCCCATGAGCAATGCTGAAAAAAATACAGCTCTTTTTGTCTGAAGCTCAACCTTTGGGCAATGTGATGTCTTGTGGGCCGAAGGCCAACTGAGAGTCCCACTGGGATGTAGTGCCCTTAACTCAGAGGACAGCCCCAAACCATGAAGGCCAAGGCCAGGGTAGTGGGAAAAATCCAAACTCGAATCAGCTGCAGAGAACACTTAAAAATCTCCCAATTTAAGTAAGTTTAATTTCCTTGTACATAAGATTACATCAAAACATGTTAAATAAATTCATGCAATCCCAGAAAAAAATTGTCATTAATTTTTAAAAATACAGGGTTATATGCTGACTTTATTTTTTGAATAATGGCAAATACTTCAAATCTCTTGGACTTTCTTGAAACCATATGCTGTTGTGAATTTTGCCAGGATATAATAGATCCTTTTTTAGGTGATTGTATTTAGAAAAGAATATGGTGGTACTGAGTTTTCTTAGAATATGTCATGCCCAGCCAGACCAATTTAAAGTTTTTGTCAGAATCACGAAGCATGCGACTCACGTGGACCAGAAGCCATTGACAATTGCCTTTTAGCTCAATGACTAGGACCCTGGTACCCACAAAGCACCCCTGGATTCCACTTGCTGTTTTGTTTCAGAGGCCAGGGAAGGAGCTCAGATGGGCCATGTGTGACTGTCCCCAGAACCATCTTTCTCAAGACGTTTGTTAGAGTCTTAAAATAAATGACCAGCATGTCTGTTCTATGCTGACAAATTATTTGAGGAATAAGTCATATACCAAACGGTAAGCACAGTGAGATTTATTGTTTATTTCAGAATATCTGGAATACTGGCAAAGCATATTTGGGGGGATAATGTTAATTATCTTACAAAATGAAATCCAACATTTAACATTTCTAAGACCTTGAAATACTTGCACTATTACATAGCTGCTCGGGTATTAATAAGATGGTTCCTGTGGAATAGTAGTTTACACACCAGGTTAGGATCTACTGAAAAAAGACCACTTTGGTGGCCTTCACAACCAAACCACCGAATGCTTCTCTAGTTGAGCTCCACTCCTCTGCTGTAGACACTCAGTGTGCCAGTCCTGTTTTCTGGGTCAATATCATGTACAACAGCAAAGCGTCCCAGAAATACATCACAGGAACAGTATTTGGAGATGAGGATGAGCAGAGCTCTTGTGGTGGGCTTACTGTGTGTGGTGGAAGACATGCTGCTGTAGGACCCGGTTTGGAGGGAGTGGAGTAGCCCAGCCTGCCACAGCTAAGTTATTTGGTAATTTCCATGACAATGATGTTTATTTAAATGTCTCTCTCTGCTACTAAATGTTAGGGAATCTGGCCCGTGGTGGCATTAAGGAAGGTGTGAAATATCAGTACTGACTCATGTGTCTTCATTTTCCCACCTTTACACAATTTAAGAGCAGTTTTCTAAGCCTATTTTAAGATGAATTCCTGGTGGCTGGCTGATGTTCCTGTCCATTCCCACAGGACCTGTTCTTTGAGGCTCTGACTCACTTTTTAATTTCAAACTCAAAGAAAGATGGTTGCTTCGGTAGAAGATGGGCTCCTATTATTTTTTTTCTTTTTTGAACAATCTTTTAATACAATTCTAGAAAAAGCCAACACTGACTTTTCTGTATTAGCCAAAGCAGCAAATCTGTCTCCAAAAATTTCAAGCAGAGGCTAGCAGCTATAGAAACAACTTTAAAATCAGCTCAGAAACAGATTTTCTACTCTTGGTATGCAACACTTCTGTCTTGGCCAAGAGGAGGACCACAAGGTGTTTTGAAAGAGGGCAGAGGTTATGCTGCTGACTAACTTGATTCTTCCTGATTGGAGGGCATTTCCAGGACCACATGAGCAGCTCCAGCAAACACAGTCTAAAGACCTTTCCACACTCCGGGTTAGACGGATGGTGAATGGGCACCCAGGTTAAGGATGAGCATTTGCCCTCCACGCCGATGCTGAGTTAAAGCCACTGGTTGCCCTCCCGTGCCCGTTCTGTCTGGCATCCTGGTATAGCCAATGGTCCTTTTCTTTTCAGCATTTATGTATACCTTTCCTCTCTCTCTTCCTCTACCCAAGGACACAGTTCGTACTGACCTGGACAGGCTTTGCTTGTCCCAGCCCCACCACTTAGAAGCACTGGGGATCCGTGCCTGCTGGGACAGGCTTGCTCCTGTGACCTGTTCTCTCAGCTACTACTTCCTGATACCCGCTTTCATCAGCTGACACCCCAAGATGAGCTACAAGCGGTGGTTCAGTCAGGGCTCTGGAAGACACTCAAGTGTCCAAGGGGGAAGTTTAGCGAAGGCAGTCCATGGAGCAGGGGTGGGAGAACCAGTGAAGGGGACCAGAGGTGGGAAGCTCTTGCACTCCTGGCTTGAGGAGGTGAGAGGTTGGAACCATGTTTCTGGAAGCCTGGGGAAGACTGGAGCCTTGGAGAAAGGGTCTCTCAGCAAGAACAAGAATTCAGCCACTGTGAGAATTAACATCACAGATGATCTGTGACACTGGGCTGAATCCACAAGAATCCAGAGGTGAGTGAGTTAGAGGTCAGAGCAGAAGGAGGATGATCTTGGTGTGGTGAGGCAAATGTAGAGTGAGTAGCAGAGGCCAAAAGAGGGACTCCAGGGGACAGAATTCTTTGACACTAAGGAATCTTTCACCGAATTGGAGTTTCAGGCATGGAAAGCACAGCTTGCTTTCAGAGAAGCTAGGAGGCTGAAGTGGACTGTTTGCGTGATGTACCTAGAGAGATGAAAAGGTCTCCACGTGGTGGTGGCCACCACGTTCCTGAATCCCTATAGCAATCCGAATTCCTGCTGGAAATCCTGGGTGAAAAAATGATTCATAGCTGATAGTAAAATCCGACCATAATGAATTGTAGGATGCTGCCCCCTATTCCTGACAATAGGGAAGGGAAATTGCACAATGTATTTTTTAAGAACAATAAAACATTTTATGAGACACATAAGTATAAGCTCTGAAGTGAGTGGGTTTCCCTTCCCTGGAATCAAAGTCACACAATGGTCACATTCTAATTTGTATTGTGGGATACAATATCATGTGACCATAAAATGAAGGACTTTTTTCTATAATTTTTATTTTTAAATTTTGAAATAAACTGTTTTGATAGAAAAGTTGTGAGTACAGCATAGAGAATGTTCTTTCCCTGAGCTATTGGAGAACATGCCAACAGGACACCCCGTTACTCCCTAATACTCCAGTGTGCATTTCCTGTAAGCAAGAATCCTCTTTCATACAGCCAGATGCGAACATCAAAACCAGGAGAAGGGCATTCATATTGTACTACCATAAAACTGCCAGAGCCCATTCAAGTTCTGCCCAATTGTTCTCACAATATCTTTTGCAGCAAAACGTTTGGGTTCTGAGTCACACATTACATTCGATTGTCACGAGCGGTGAGCTCACTGAATCAGGAAGAGTCCCCCATCCCACCTTGGCTCTGGGATCATGAAAACTTGGAGTATATAGGCCATCTGTTCTGAAGAGTAACCCTCAATCTGGATTCGTCTGAGGCTTCCTGGTGACTGGGTTCAGGTTAGGCATGTCGTTGGCAGGACCAGCTCAGAACCCTACCTGGGGGAGCACTTCATTTGGTTGGGTTATTGATGACATTACTGTCCACGTTTTGTTTAAGGTAGTGTCTGCTGGGCATCTTCACTCAGAAAAGTCTTTTCTCTCCCTTTGTAATTGATGGCTGTTTGTGCATGTAGTGTGTGTGTGTATGTGGGGGGTGTAGATTACTTTGAGGTTATATAAGAATGCTCATCAAACTTGTTCACATGTATGTACTATCAGTATGTACTCAGAGGTCCCTTCGCTATTCAATGGGTAAAAATCCGTCATTATTATTTATTTATTTTAATGGCCAACTGTCCCAGATTTGGCCAATGCAAGCCTCTTTAAGATGGTCCTTTTGACATGTTCTCATGATTTTTTTAAAGAACTTTTTTTGTTTCCTGGCACAAGGTGTTTGGGTCTTCTTGGGTTCAGGCTGCTGCTGCCTGTGGGGGCCCAGCCAGTCCCCGGATGGCCTGGCTCCTGCCCTGAGGGAGAGTCCACAGAAGCCAGTGTCATGCAGACATGTGGCTGACCTCCCAGTCTGGGCAGTACTACTAATCCCAGGCCCTCTCGTGGACGGAGATCAGGACTGTGCCAGACAAGTGGCTCATTTAGATGATGCGAGGCAGGTTCCTCACTGTGGGCGAAGGGAATGGCATTTGTACACACACTTCTGCCTTTCAGTTATTTCCATATCTACTTGTAGATATTGGAAATCATGAGGTTAATCTAATTCCTCATTTCCAAGCCAAATGCAAGGAATGCTTTCTAGGTTTGCCTCATTTCATGTTTGTAATTCTTCTCTCCCAGGGGTGAGGAATGTGCCCCTCGCAGCCCTGTCATGATTTGCTGACACAATCGGGTTCCCTTGAGTCCCTAGGCTCTGATGGCCAGCTATGCTGACCCACATGGGTGCCTTCCTCATGTCGCTTGGGCTCCAACCCTCACCCTGGTGGACCGTCTGCTCCTGTGACACTGCTCTCATTCCCCAGGGGCTCAGGCTCCCTGCACTCCTGGCTTCCTTGGGCCCCAACTCCCTGCAGGGCTCTTACCTCCACTCGGATTGTGTGGGACTTTCTCAGGATGAAGCTCTTCCATGGCTTTTTCAAACTTTTCTCTTTATTTATTTATTATTGTGAATAAATGTGTGGGGAACAGTGATAAAATTCTACACATGTATATAACATGTAAAGATAAAACCAGGGTAGTGAACATTTCCATCTCCTTAAACATTTTTTAAAAATTTTTTTGATTCACACAGAATTGTACATATTTATGGTTGCAGTGTGATATGTATGAAACATATGCATCATCTTAATAACACTTTTCTTCCATTATTTGGGGCTCAGAACAACATAAAATGTGAATGTTACAGGCAAATATTACCATCAAATATTAGAGCAATAAAGGCTTGGACGTTGGGTAATTGCATGAAAATTGTCCATGCCAGATTATAATAATCTAAAAATAATTCCACAGCACTGTGGATGAAAAAATCTCCAGATCAGTGAACGTGGGTATCATTCACTGAGATCCATATCCCATTTCAGGGCGAGAAGCTGTTTGTTTTTTTCCCTACATCTTTAAATGGACAGCTGAGCACTTTGTTAAAAAGTAAATTTTGACCCTTTCGCTTCTTTGTTTACACTGCAAGGAGACTGTTACCAGACGGAAGAGATAAACCAGTTTTGTGCCTATTTCTGCTAACTGATGCAGAGAGATCCATGGTTTGTGAAATGCAAATATTTTAGACTTTGACGCTTAAAAGAGACGACTTAAAGGGAAATTTTGCTTTCATCATCTTTATTTTCCACCTTTTGAAGAGTCTCCACTTAGTATCCAAGCCTCTGGTTCCCTGTTTCACCACTTGCTCCCCATTGCCCTGGGCGCTGCCTCCCATCCCCAGCCTGGGTCTCTGGACGGCGCATGCACACAGGCTTGTGTCTGAACCCTGTCTCCCACCCAAGCCTTCTGTGCCTCTGATCTAGGCAAATGCAGTTTCAATATCTGGGCTAGACAAACACAAAAAGTAGTATCTTTTATTTTGTTTTTCCACTCAACATACTAAAATTTCTTGATTTTATGAATAAAATTTTGGGGAAAAATCTACTGAGGAGGAAGAGAAGGGCTTCTCCCCATACCTGCCAGATGTAGCTTAGCATTATGTCATGAGCAGATTTCCTTGTGACCATGTTGGGAAATGTGCTATTTGTTTTGTTTTGAACAGTAAATTAGGCTAGTTCCGTTACAAATGAGGTTATAATGATCTTAAAATATGAAGCAGATTTTGGTGTGCTTTTATGTATTTTATGGCCAATGCATATGACCATAAAGTTTCTCTATAGCCAGTATTTTTCCAACAGATGGAAACAGGGCAGACGCAGGCAGGGGCCTGGAAGGGGACAGCAGGTAAGAAGCACACCTGGCCTCCAGCTCATAGTTCAGACAGGAAATCACCGGCTTCTCTACATTTTCTGTTTTCTGTCTTTCAGAGTACATATTTAAAGTGGACTTTCATGAATAGGTACCACACAATCTAGTTTCATAGATGACAAAGGGCTTGCAGGAAGTTAATGTTTTGCTACTATTAACTTATCAAGCAACTACAGTTCCAAGACATTCTTTCAGGCAATAACCCATACTTTTTTTTGTTGTTGGATCACCCTTTATTTTTATGGTCCATTAACTAGTGCTGAATTAAAATTTGACATAGTTTTTATATAAATAGTCTTGCAAACTAGTTAGTCATCTGAATATCCAGCACATTGCAAGGCCAAGATAAGGTTATGAATCAAATGCAAAAGTAGATTTTAAGTGATGGATGGTCAAAAAGATACTTCTTCTGGAATCAATACTCATATCTGGGAAGGAAAATGTTAAAAAGGGGCCAAACGGATAAATTTAGAACAATGTTGCATTAACAGAGCAGAGCAGGGTTTTGTGGCTGAATGAGTGATACACACATTCTGTGTGCAGAGTGCTGCTTCTTTCTTAGAGTCTCATTTTATTGGTTTTTGGAAGAGATGAATGTTTTTGGACTAATTTCTGCACTTTTCAATACCAACACCATCAGAATACACAAGAGCTTCCATTCACAATCCATTTACCATCCTGGAAAAATGAAGACTAAAGAGGATTTTCAAATGGGAATATTTCTGTGATACTAATGAGAGGTTTAGAGTTCAGTGAACCAATAATTATAATTGTTGGATTGTGATGTACTTCCTAAAATAAAAGAAGGGTTTTTTTATTTTTGAGAAAGAATTTAACTAATTCGTTTTCCTCTAAGGTGAGCATCTCAGCTTCCAAGTCCCGAACCATAGAGACTCTGCCTGCCTCACTCTCAACCGTGGTCACATGAGTGACCTCAGAGACATCCTGCTTCACCCCTCACCCCCAAAATGGCCACGAAACTGACCACAGAGACTCCCTGCCCAACCCCCAACCAGAGTCAAGTGACTGGCCACAGAGATCCCCAAACACCTCACCCACTACCATGGCCACGTGACTGTTGGGGAGGTCAGAGTGTCACTGGAGATTCGTGCAGTCATGCAGAACATCTTTGCTTAGCAGAAGGTCTTCTCAGAGCTCAGTCCTTCCTGGGAGGGCATGCAGGGTGGCCGGCATTTCTCCCGCAGTGAAATAAACTACTTCCCTATGTGTTTCTGCCAAAAAAAAAAAAAAATTATTAAGTAGACACATACTTGGATGGAGCTGCTAGAACTTGAAATGAGAGGAGCTTGTGTGGTGTAAAGATAGGGCCTTCAAGTGAGTGAGCTTGTTTCCAGTCCTGCCTCTCTTGCAATCCGCAGGCTGTGGAACTCTTGCAAAATGAAGATGATGCACACCCACCATGGCAAGCTTGGTAAAAATTACCTGAGGTGGTGTGTGCCGTGTGGTTTGATGCCTGGACACAGCCGAAGCACAAGAACAGTGAGCACTCCTAATAAACCAGAAACCCACATGAGTAGACTCAGGCATGTCAGTCTTCACTTGGACACATTCCATGTGTTCTCCTCTGGGCCTCTGGTGCAGTTTATGCAGTGAGAGAAAGAGAAAGGGCATGGGATATGGACCTCGTGTTTGCAAACCTCACACCCTCTTTAAAAATCTTCAATAGATTTGCACTCCATATATAATCTAGAAATGAAATGTATTGATCAATTAAAAATATCCAATTTTAAAAAATGTTCTCATTATCTTAGAAAGGAGAAATCAAATCAAATCAATTTAAAATAAAGTAGCATATGTTCCAGAGAACAAAGCATGCTACTGTAAAAGACACAGCCAGATGCTCATTCCCTGCTGTGGTCTTAATGTTGATGTCCTTCCAAACTCATTTGTTGAAGTCTAAGTCCCCAGGTATTGCTAAACCACGGGGCCTCGGGAAGTGGCTAGGTCATGAGGGTGGAGCCCTTGTGAATAGAAGTAGTGCCCTTAGAAAAGAGGCCTGAGGGAAGTTTGTCTCTTCAGCCACGAGGATACCACAGCTAGGTGCCATCTATGAGAAATGGGCTTTCACTGGGCTCTGAAATCTACTGAAATGTTGATTTTGGACTTCCCAGACCCCAGAACTGTAAATAATAAATTTTATTGCTTCTAAATTACCCAGTATAATGTATTTTATTATAGCAGCTAAATGGACTAAGACATTCTTATATGTAAAATCTCCGTGAGTACAATAGATGCAGATGAGGATGGGATAGACAATAGATAGAAGTGCACATACAATAGATGCTGACTTGGATATTTCATGATGGTGATGTAAACACTGCAGACAATAGCAGGGGATTTTCTAAAGTGATGAATAATTCTAGGGGAAGTTTAGGGAGAAAGACATCTTTCCTTGTTTTACATGAAGTTGCATTCCTGGAAAACATGGTTCATATTAAAGCTGCACAAAAGTAGTCTGCATTCATGACGTAACAGTTTCAAGACAAAGCGTGGGGAAGGTTTTCTGCTCCATAGCAGTGTCCTGTGGCTGGAGGGAAGCCATGGGGGACAGGACTGCTCCTCACTGTGTAGGGAAGGGAGCTTCCAGGGGCCTCTCTGCTAAGTGCTTGTGGAGCTGCTGATGACCGGACAACCACAGGACACAGGTCCACAGGTTTCACAGTCCCCTTTGTGTCTGCTTCTCTCTCTAGGGGAAGAGGTCCCACGGAACAAGCAGGTGAGAGGCCAGCAGTGGTCACCAGGCACCTGCAGCAGAGGAAAACATTAGGAAAAACACTGGAAAGAAAGGAAGACTTTGTCAAGAGCTGCCCGAGCACAAGGGAACTGGCCAGAAGCAGAGGCTGGGGACCTGGGAACTGGGAACAGATGACCATCCCATGTAGGTTCTGAGCCAAGATCCTCTTAGTCCCCCTGGGCTGCTGTATCTGAATACTGTAACTGGTTTATAACAAGAGCAATAAACTATTCCTCATAATTCTGGAGACGGGAAAGACTAAGACCCTGGGCATATTTGGTGTGTGCTGAAGACCCACTTCCTGGCTGGTAGTGTTCTCAGTGTTGTTCACACGGCGAAAGTCAGGGGCAGGGCATGTGAGTCCTTGGGCCTCTTTTACAAGGACAGTCATCCCTTTCATGAAGATTTCGCTATATGAATTTTGACGGGACACTAACATTCAGACTATAGCCAGAGACCAAGTGGGTCTAAGTCTCAGAAACCAACCCTAAGCTGAATCAGATCACAAGAGGCAGGTGCCCCTGTAGGGGGAGCAGAGTCAGATGTTACAGCTCCTGCGTGTTCTGCCACTTTGGAAAGCAAGAACAGAGCCTCCTCTGCACCCAGAGTCTGAGGATACTTGGAATACTTGCCCTGAGAGTATTTGCCACTGGAGATAAGAACCATCTCCATAACAGCCACTGAGTATTTCTGCCCACACATCTAGGAGTCAGAAGAGAGCAATCTTCCAACTTGATCTGCCTTCTAATGAGTCTGCTTCGGCGACTCAGAAAAACACAGCAAGAGCTTTTTGTCTTTCTCTGTACAAATATCTTTGATTTTTGTCTCTAGTGTTATTCTGTGAAGCCATTCCATTGGTGGTTCAATTGGAGAACTTAAAGAAAATAATTGTTAGCAAAATATTATAGACCCGCAAGTCATGTAATTATAAAATTTCTACTGTTAAAAAATAAACCTCATACACAGGGTACTGCTTCTTACTCCTTATTGTGTACCCCAAACACAAAGCTTACCCAGAGTCTTTCCCAGGAGCTTTCAAAAGAAGAGATACTTGCAACTCAAGATTTGTTTCTACGAGCAAGGATTCAGTATCTTCTATGATATTACTTACCATTATAAAATTTGGTTAACAAAAAAGCCAAGAAGTGTAGCTGGACTCTGTGCTCTGTTTTGCTTAAAGGTCAGGACACTGCTCTCCGTCTCCTCGATGTGCCCTTCAATCACTCTAGTGCACCTGAACGCACCTGCAGACATTTGCCTCAATGCTCTGTTTCTTGCCCTGGCTTTATTGAACTGTGGCTGGTTAATTTTGGACTTCCTGTCTGCAGGTCTTCATAGAAGCTCTGGATGATGTATATCAAGCACATGTAGCTGGCTGCCACACAGCCCGCACGATCTTGCCCTTTTACTGGGCTCCCTCGTTACAGGGAACTTGGTTATCTTGTTTTCCAGAACCTAGAATAGCTTCAGACAAAGATTAGACGCCCATAAGTAGTCATTGAACCAACGAGTGATAAGAACTAATTTTCTGAATGTGTAGAGGTCTTTTTGCTCAAACTTCCAAGATCATCTATTTAAATTTTGGGGCAGCTTTATTGGGATATAAATCACATACTGCACAATTCTTGCATTTAAACTGTACTATTCAATGATTTGTTATATACTCCAGTTATGCAGCCCTTGAAAGAATCCATTTGAGAACATTTTCATCACCCTTGAAGAAATTTGTATCTGCTAATGGAAACCTTGTATCATTTCCCCCATTTCCCCCAAAGACTCTGAACTCTGAACAGCCATGAATGCACTGAACATTTTTGTATGGACACATGTTTAAAATTCTCCGGGGTATATATGTGGCGAATTCGCAGGTAATATAGTAACTCTAATATTTTGGGAAACTGCCAAAATGTTTTCCTAATACTGTGCCTTTTAAATTTATATAAGCAATATATTCAGGCTCAGATTTCTCCATCACCAATACTTGCTACTGTCTAACTTTTTAAATTTCCTATCTTAGTCATTGTAGAGGGTTGAGATAGAATCTTACTGTAGCTTTGGTACCTATCTTTCTCATGAATAACAATTTTGAGTTTTTTCATGTGGTTATTGGCCACTTGTATACCTTCTTTGAAGAAATGTCTACTAAAATCCTTTGCTAATTTTTAAATTGTCCTTTATTTTTATTCTTGAATTGTAAGTATTCTTTGTTTATTCTGGACATGAGAATTGTAATTTGTCAGATATGTGATTTGAAATATCTTCTGTTTCACTTTCTTTAGAATGACACTTGGAGCACAAACGTTTTTAATTTTTATAAAATTCACTTCATTTTGTCTGGTATCTTGTGTCTTGTAATGGCTAAGAAACGATTGCTAATCCAAGAACACAAAAATATAAATAAAAATATAAAAATGCTTTGTTCTACTAGCTTTCTATTTCTGTCTATTGCTCTTAGGTCATTATGGTTTGGATGTGAGTTATCCCCCAAAAGCTCACGTGTGAGACAAGGCAAGAAGGTTCAGAAGAGATCTAATTGGGTTGTGAGAGTCTTAACCCAACCAGGACTAATCCTCTGATAGGGATTAACTGAGGGGTAACTGAAGTGGAGGGTGTGGTGGAGGAGGTGGGCATTGGGGACATTGCTCTGAGGGTGTTGCTCAGCCACACTCTTCTCCTAGGATGTTGTGCCTCACCTGGAGCCCCAAGGAATGAGGGATGGAGCCCGTCTTGTGTGGACTGAGACTCTGAAACCATGGGCCCTCAAATAAACCTTTTCTCCCTTACAATTGTTCTGGTGTGTCTGTAAGTCACAGCGGAGAAAAAGCTGACTAAAACATGGCTCTGGGTCCATTTTGAGTTAAGTTTGGAATACAATGGAAGGTAGGGTCCAGTTGCTCTAGCTTCTTTTGTTGAAAGGAGTTGTTGTTTTTTTTTTTTTTCCCCAGTGAATCATCTTGGCTTCTTTATAAAAACTCAATTGACCATAATACATGGGTTATTTCTGGGTTCTTTTGATTACATTCAATGGTTCTATGTGTCTATATTTGTACCAGCATTATCCTATCTTCATGTTGAAGCTTTATCATGAATTTTGCAATTGGTAAACATGAATCTCCTAATTTTAAAATTTTTCTTCCTTTTTTTTTTTTTTTTTTTTTTTTTTTTTTAGCAGTGCTGGGCATTGAACCTACATGATGGCCAAGTGTTCTATCATTATGCTACATCTCCAAACTTTCTCCAACTTTTTTCTTTATTTTGAAGTTTTTTTTGGCTGCCATGGATCCTTTGCATGTCCACATGAATTTAAAAATCAGTTTGTCACTCAGGTGCCATGGCTTATGCCCACGATCCCAGTGACTTAGGAGGCTGAGACAGGAGGCTCACAAGATCAAAGCCAGCCTTAGCCCTTAGCAACTCAGTGAGGCCCTAAGCAACTTAGCAAGGCTCTGTCTTAAAATATAAAGGGAAAGTCTTGCAATGCCACTTAGTGGTAAAGTGGGCTCAATCCCTGGAAAAACAAAATAAATGCAAAACCTGAATCAGTCGTCAATTTTTGCAAAAAGTGACAGCTGGTCTGCTGTTAGGGATTGTGTTAAATCTATAAATCAATATGTGGGAGATTGCCATTTTAACACTATTAAATCTTCCAGCATATGAATATTGAATATCTTTTCATTTATTGAGGTCTTAAATATATTTGAAATGTTTTTTAAATTTTTAGTGTTCCACTGAAAACTTGCATTTCCTTTGTTAAATTAATTGCAAAATTGTAATTTTTCCCCCTGTGCTGGGCTCAAACCTGAGGCCTCACCCATGCTCAGCTCTGAAGCCAGCCCCCAGGTTTGTATTCTTTGATAAAATTGATCTCTAAATTTTATTTTTGGGTGTTCAATTATAGAGTTTGGAAACACAGTTGATTTTGTACACTGACTCTGCAATGCTGATGAGCTCATTTATTATCTAGCAGATTCAATCATAGATTTCTTAGAATTTTGTATCTGCCAGATTATGTCACCTGACCGTGTCTGAGGTGGCTTCATGTATTTCTGTGCAGTCTGGATATTTTTGTTTCTTTTCCTCGCCTAAGACAGCTCTCAGTCAATTTTAAACAAGTGCTGACAGGATTAAATTTGCATAGTTCCTGATTTTACATGAAAGATTTTTAGATTTTACCAGTGAGTGTATTATATCAGATTGAAGAGGTCTCTTCTGGTCCTAGTTTATTGAAGTTTTTTGTTTTCCACCATGAAAAAAGTGTTAACATTTGACAAACACTTTTGTATATCTTAAAATGATCCTGTGGTTCTTTGCTCTATTAAGATGGTGTTTTGTATTATATAATTTTTTATGTTGAAGTAATTTTGCATTCCTGGGATGAATCCAACTGGTAATTGAATTCTCTTTCATTACCTATTTCAATAATTTGAATCCTCTCTCTCTCTCTCTCTCTCTCTCTCTCTCTCTCTCTCTCTCTCTCTCTCTCTCTCTCTCTCTCTTCTTGGACAATTGAGCTAATAGTTGTCAATTATATTGATCTCTATTTTTTTTTACTTTGTTGACTTTTTCTCTGTTAATTTTTTAAATTCTCTATTCCATCTAACTTCACTCTCATATTTATTGTTTCCTCTATTCTGCACACTGTAGATTTTAATTTAGTTTGCTTTTCTTTTCCTAGTTTTTGACCATGAATGGTTATTATTTTGTTACTCTTTGAACTTACAGCCCCTTCCATCTATCTATAAATTTCCTCAAGAAGTCTTTCTTAGATATAGTTCCATTAGTTTTGATATGAGTATGATTTTTGTTTGTTTGTTTTAATTCATTTCAAAATTTCTTAGTGTCTTTGGCTCAGGTTTTTTTTTTTTTAAGGAATGTTTTATTTAATTTACTTGTTTGTCAAATTCCCCAGGTTTCCTTCTGTGATGGACTTCTCAGTTTAATCCATGTGGTTGGAGAACATATCATTTGTATGGTTGTATGATTTCAGTCTTTTAAAATGCCTTGATATTTCTTTTATACCCTAGCATATGGGCTGTCCTGCAGCTGTCCATGTATACCTGAGAGCAATGTACATTCTGTTGCTGCTGGGTGCTCTGTAGGTGCTTTGGGGTATAATGGCCTTAAAGGGTGAGTTTAGTTTATTATTTACTTGTTCAACTTTTGACCTATTATTCTATTCACTATGGCAAGTGAGTATCCAAGTGTGCCAACACTATAGATGAATTACATCTTTCTTCTTTTTTTCTGACAATTTTTGCCTTGTGTATTTTGAGAGTCTTTTGTTAGGTCCCTGTGTGTTTAAATTATTTTGTTTTCATGATGACTTGACACTTAGGCCATTATACAAAAATGCTCTTTGTTCCCAGGAAAAAATTTTGTTTTAAAGTCTATTTTGTCTTATTTTGGCTACTGTTTGAACGGTATATCATTTTCAGTTCTTTGACTTTAAACCTATCATTTGTTTGAACATAGTGTGCCTCTTTTAGACAATATAGGATTGAATTACATTTTTAAAATCCATGCTGCTAATTTCTGCCTTTACCAAAAGTGCTTTATCCACTTATGTTTAGTGTAATTACTGATAAGATAGAATTAACCCTAGATTTTTTTTTTGTTCATATCTGTCTCCATTACTTCCTTCTTTTGTGTTAACATATTTTCTAGTGCAGTATTCTAATTCCTTGCTCATTTATTTTTCTTTTTTGAGTTATTTTCTATGTGATTTAAATGGGGATTAGAATTAATATATTAATTTAAGATAGTTACATTTATGTTGATATCAACTTAATTAAAACAGTATATGAAATCTTTGTTTATGAGAGTGTTTTTGTTCATTTTGGTTTTGTTTTGCAATCTGGAAGCACAATAAATTGCTGATGTGAATTACTGCCATTATACTAAAGACAAACCCATAAGTCATTTTTCATAAGAGGGTCAATGACAAAATATCACATATACTACCCAATTCTAACATTTATTTTCAAGAACCAAATGTACCTTTATATGTGATGTTTTTTTCATTGATCCTGTTATGTATAATGATTTTTACGTTTGATTTAGGCCATTTTATAAGCCAAATTAAATAAATTAGGTCATTACTAAAATATATTTTCTTGTGACTTTTATTCAGAAGTGTCTTATTAATATATTAGCTTGTTATTAAGCATTATTTTTATTTAATATTTCTGACACACATTCTTCTCAAATACAGAATGACTATTTAATTTCAGAATTCCTTATATTCTAGATCTTCAATTAGATAATTACAGAGAACAAGCTCATCTTGTACTTCAAGTTGTGTTTTTCCATAATACATTCATTTGAACTTATTCATATCAACCCAGTTGTATATTTCAACTTAAGTTTTTAGAAGATACCGGTGTATATCACGATATTTAAGTTCTGTTTTAGTTTTAGGTAGATAGATAGATGGATAGATAGTCTTAATCCTGGGGAACCATCATCATCATGGAGCAACACAGAAAAGAATGAAAGCTGTCTCCAGTGAATCTACCTGAAGATCAATAAAACATAAGAAGAGGTTTCTTGTGTATAATAAGGAAACTTGAAGTGCATGATACGTGAAATAATTGAAACCTCAAAGTAGCCACCCTAGGGACAGGGAACATGTAAGAGGAGTCCAAAACTTTAGGAACTGTCACTTCATAGTGAGTAATGAGACACTGCATCATGTTTCCACATGGGCAAAGGAGCGCAGTGACTTTAGGCAACCAGGAAGGAGATGATTGTGACCGGGCACTTACCCAGGGGAAGAGCTGGTGAGGTCCTTGCCCGGTTGAGTTTAAGTTTGGACAGGGAGCGGGCCTGGTGACCATGCAGGTGCTCATAACCCTACCACATTGGAACCCGTACAGTTGGCCTTCAGGAGCACTCCAAATCCATGCCCCTTTGTTTTGTGAAAACCAAGGACCAAGAATTATTAAGCTATAAAACTCAGAGGGTCCTGGCTTTAAGAAGTGAGTTTCAGAGGTGGGAGGATTAAGATGTTTTGGATGAGGGAGGATGGGAGTATTTTTTTGTGGAAGATTGGGAGCATAATCAGGGTGTGAGAGTGTTCTGAGGAAATCTGCAGAAGAGAGGGAATGGAAATCATCGAACACACCCAGTGATCAATTTGTGTAAAAGCTGGGTCTTGTGATTTTTATTGTGCTTCAAGACAAGGAAGGAGAGGAGACTTGTCAACTGGAAAATACTATATACCGAGAAATACGAAAGAGGTGTTAAGTATTACTCTATTTCCATCAGAAACTTGAACCAGGTGATGAATTCCAGAATAATCTGGCACCAAGAAATACCCAGGCCCTAGGTGGACCAGAAATCCATGACTCAGTGAATCAAGAGACCTCCTGTTTTCAGGAAATGGGGTTCTGTGCAAGCAGGTAGTGTGAAGGGACAAGACTTTTACCCACCTGGAGAGGCCAGTGAGAATAAGGGAAGGAGTGGCCAACGTGCCCTCATCAAGTGACCAAGACAGCAGCTCAGACCTGGCACCTGTACAAAAAATCTCAAGGAACAAGTCAAAAACTTGATGAGTGGTGTCAGCACCGAAGATCAGACTGGTCCTGATAACGAGATTGGTTTGTTTCTGGATTTGTAAAATGCTGATCTGAAGTTTCTTAGATGATTTTGCTCTGGAGGTTGGTCTGAGTTGATAAAGACCTAGAGATGGAGGTCAAAAGGTCCTAGCCACAAAGATTGGAAAAGAAGTCAGCAAGGAGCAGCAGATACTTTTAGCTTGCCTGGCCACTCCAATGTTGAGCACAGACCCCTGGAACAGACACTGTGAGAACCTGAGAATATCTACTGCTATTTAGCATGAACCAACGCCACAATCACATTACTGTCTGAAGTGGGCCTGGCATGGGTCACAACACTTGTCACCTGCTCACCCTTTCTGCACAAATTATGGAGAAAGCTCTAGAATGAATCAGAGTGTAGCAAACCTTGATTACCAGATCGAAGGATCATGATTTTGAGAGCTAAGGGACATCATGGGAAGATCATGACCAGCAGAGACGTGCTCTCCGGGTTTTTGAGCTGGGCTAACTGAACAGGTTTGCAAAGACGACGGGTTGATCGGGATGGCAACAATTCTTCAATTCTGTGTTTGTGGCTCTCAGATTTCACCCTAGTGTGAGAAATGGGATTCTGTGCCGGCGTGTTAAATTTTCTGTGCAGTGAGTTGTAAAAGCAATTGCCAATAAGAATGATTTCATGTACACATAATCCCCTGTGCAGCATGCTGCAAATTTATTCATGATCTTCTCTGGCTACTAGGAGGAAACTCAGCTGCAGCGCCAAAATGACAGGATGATTTATATATAAAACTGAAACACACATTAAAATTCCTCTATTTGATCTTCTGCTCTGGAATCTGAAGGGGAGTACAACGAATCTTTAAAAAATAGCCCTTCCTAAGGTGAGATGTGCACACACCAATGAGCATCTTTGGCCAGGGAAAGTAGAATTTATATGTTGCTCATGACCAGAGTGGAAAAAGACACTAAATAAACCACACCAAAATAAGGAGTAGAATGAGAAAAAAATATATAGATTTTTAATTAAAAAAATAAAATATATATTTAATATACACACACACACATATATATTTTTTCCACTGAAAACCAAAAATTTTATTGAAGAAAATAGGCCCTGAGAATGGTAGTGCCTCCTCCTTAGAGCTTTGCTGACATTTAACAGCAGAAACTTGCCTTGATGCTCCTTCCACCCACCATGTGGAGAGTGTGTTTGGATTCTGCTTCCCAGGGTGCCACGATCGTCCTCCAGTTGGTAAGCCTGAAGCTCCAGATGGTGTTGACTGCACACGCCCTCCTGTCCTCCTTGATGTCCCACCACTTTACTCTCAAGTGCAGGTTTATGCCCATTCTGCCAGCCAAACTCTTTCATTCATTTCTTCCTTCTTTCTTTCCTCTTAAATTTCTCAAGTGGACTTCTGTAAGAGATCTCCATTAGCTTAGTGGCTCTTGTATTTTTTTTTCCTCTTTGTCAGATTCCTTAAACCATCACCAGGTTGGTTTATAACACAAATTCTATCTTCTCTCCCAGGTATCTCTCAATGGCATCCTGTTCCTTCCTGTTCAGGTCCAACTTCTCTACATCCTCCCCCGGAGGATGGCATTCCACTAACTGAGCCCCAACTCCAGACCCACCTCCAGAGAAAAGTGGTTCTTGAGTGCTTTGTTCATATTTCACGTAGCATGTTTGTATATAGACATAACACACATGCACACGTGATGTGTGTCACCTTGGCCATGTGGACACATTTATTATATTCCACCCACTGTGCTAAATTCCTCATATGGTTCTCCTTTGGTCTCTTCCAAGAGGCGTCTCACACAGAGAACTGGTCCGATCTGACTCAGGGGGCTGCTCAGTCTCATTTGAGGTGCTCAGAGATTCAGTGAGGGAGTGAAGCTGCCTTCTATTGGCCCATCTTATCGAGCAGGATCACTGTAGGCTCTGCCCCAAGAACAGCCTTGTGCTGTGGCTCGTCTGTGGGCTCTTTCCACCAATCTCTCTCCTCCCTACACACCACCCAGATTGGGTTCCTTCCTACCACTGCATCTTGCCTGTTCTACTCGGATACACTTCCTGTGTGCGGCCTGTCTTGATGACGGCAGCCGGCAGGACTCTGACCTACTTTGGATCTGTCACTTGCAAACCTGGATTCCAGACACTGAGGACAGGTGCCCCAAAGCCTGTGCGGCAGTGGTCTGCGTGTTTATTCCTGGTGGACGACAGGGCTGCGTTCCCCATGTCTGTAGTTCCTGGAGAGGTTAAGCTGAATGGAAAAGCAGATCTGAAAAGCTGCTTCAACACAGAGCACCAACCTTATTATTTAATAAGATACTAACAAAAAAGCGCTGCCAAATGGATAAAAAGGGTGCTGTGAGCAAATAGAAACCTCGAGGAACTTCCAAAAAAGGTTAAAAAAGTTCCTCAAAGATGTAAACTGATGGATGTTTCACCACTCCCTGGTTAGAAAATCTCCAACTTAAAAAAAAAAAAAAAGCAGGTATTAAATGAACATGCAACTTCTCTTTGGTAAAATCTAATGCCTGGTGACTGTGGAATGACAATCACAACAGCTCCAGGCAGGAAAGCAAAGTAAGGAGATTTCCAACATAAAGAGATTCAGAAAGTCTCTTTTGCATGCACCTTATATTAGTCTATTTTCTCTTGCTATAGCAAAATGCCTGAGGCTGGGTAATTTCTAAAGAAAGAAGATAGTTAGCTCAGAATTCTGGAGCTCAGTACAACCTGGCTTCTGCTCTGTGGGGATGAGGGTCTCATGCCAGGGGCATTGCAACCCAGGAAGGTATAGAAGAGCGCTCAGGGCAAGCGGGAAGCCAGAGCACTGGAGGGCGGGGGGCGGGGGGATCTTGTTCTTCACCTCTCTCTTGAGAGAACTGCCTACACGAGAAGATCAGCATTAGTGCCCCATGGACTAACTGTGGTAGGCCCCATAGTGGGGACCGGGCTTCTCGCACATGAACCTCCAGGGGATAAACCACATCACACCTTTTAACAACCATAAAAAATACAAAATCCAAGAAACAAATCCAAAAAGAAATCTGAGAAAGAAGATTCAGTTTTAAGAAATGAGGGAATAACTTATAATGAGAAACAAAACAAAACAAAACAACCCCTCAGAATGATTCTCTTCTTGTACAGAACTACTCCAAATTAGACCGCGAAGCCTGAGCACCACGTGGAAACATGCTCAAGGAGAAAACGGTGTCGTACAAAATGAGTGATGGTTCTTTCTGACAAGAAAAAGAAAGGCAATTATAAAGTGAGGCTTAAAAAAAAAAGATAAATAAATCATGGTCCCAAACAAAATCTGCCTTTTTTTTTAAAAAAAGTAATTGGTGCAGTTTGAAGATGAGAGCCTTTTGAAACAGCAGTCAAGCAAATCGTGTCCAGGGAGTCTGGATGTGTCCTCAGTTCAGTTGTTACCACTTCTGATTTATGCTCTAATTACTTTACCATGATTTACTTTTCTAGAAAGTGATTTACTACTTGTTGTTTCATGACCCCACCTCTAAAGTCTTAGATACATTTTACCTCCATGAAAATCTCTTAAGAATTTACAGATATTGTTGAGAGGAAATTTTTATTATAAGTTCAGTAATTTCTTCAATTTTGTTTTGTAATTTTTCCTATACGTTTGAATAAAATCAAACAATGGTTAACTAAAATATTAAATTGTTTTCCAATAATTATACTTTTCTTCATTTTTTCAAATTTTAAAACACAAGTATATATCAATTTATAAAACAAAAGCATAACATATTAAGCGAATGAATAAATGTATTGACAATACCAATGAACATTTTCAATGTTTTTATTAAGAACACTATAAACAAACGCCAGGACAGCTTCAAACATAAGGTGATGAGGTGGCTTCTTAGACCATTGTGCTGTTGAGTTCACACACTTTTAAAGTCTAAAACAAAATTGAAAGTGAAAAAATATTACCATTAATTTTTAATCTGTAATCATTTTTCTTTTATTTTATGAAAAGTAAACTTTAAAAATTTTAATGAAAGTCCATCAGGATTCAGTAAGAATTTTGCTCCAGAGGCAAGGGAGAAGGACATCTGAGGACTGGGCCCTTCTTACTTACTGATGAAACATAAAGCATTTAAGCCCTGCCCATCCTCTAGTGAAGAGCACTCAGCCACGGACAGCAAGCTCCAAGCTGGAGAAGACCTGAGGAGGGTACTGGTCAGGGGCAAAAGAGAGACGGTGTGGGGATCTGGGGACACCATCTGGGATGAGCTGGATGCAGAATCATCATCCAGGAGAAGAGGAAGCTGCTGGCAGAGCTGGGTGGAGCTGGGTGGGACCGGGCTGCCGAGCTGGCCCTGCTCTGGAGGGGTTAGGTAGAAGTTTGAGGGAGGGGAGCTGGGGACCAACATTAGTGGTCCAAATAGATTTGTAGCCTTTGGAGTCAGAGAAGCCCCAGATCAAATCTAGCACTGCCATTATAGAACCAAATTATTTAACTTCTCTGAGCTATATTTTTCTTGTCTTCCAACTGGATTTTTTCCCCCAGATTCTTATCTTGTAAACTTGGTATGAGGCCAAACGTGGTTTGTGCAAAGCTGGTGGCATAGTGCTCGTAAGTAGTGCTCAACTCAGTTCATCACTATCATCTCTGTCCTTCTGGTAGCCATAGAAACCAGAGAGCCCATTCTAGGGGAGGTCCAGGTACCTGGCCATTCTGGACAGTGACATTATCGTGATCCCAGAAGATCTGTTCTTGCAGAGCATAGAGGAGTTTAAAGCTGGAAGCAGGTTCAGGAGAGCTCCGGACTGCATGTTCACAGGATAGTCATGCAGGAAGGAATTTAATGAGATCAGTACACTCAGGGGTTGCTGGGAATGGCCGGTGCCTGGGTTTGCTCCAAGCACACAGGCTACTGGACTCTTGGCACAGCCAGCTTGCTCTGGACCTCTGTCCACTAGGGTGAGGAGGGTCTCGTGATGTTCTCTAGGCCTTACCACATTTCATTCAAAAGTCGGTTGAAGTAAATTTACAAGTAGTGACTCTCTACTGTACCTTTGAATGATTGATAAAGTTTGTTAAAAGATGTGATCCTGAAACCCCTTCCATATGATTTTTATTTAGTTGGTATAATGTATAGCCAGGATAGAAAGCCACTGAGCTGAATTCATTAGTGTTTACAGTTGAAAGCAGTTGACAAATTTAGGAGAGAAAATAAATTCCTCAGTTACATAAAGATGCTACCAACCACTTGCTCTTGACGTTAGTTCTAGAAGCAATAGTTGTCTTGGGTTCAGCATCAAGTTCTAATTCAGTTACTGTGAAGGCATTTCAGAGGTTAAGGCTATGAGATAGCTCTTTAGTTAGCAAAGTCCCTATAAGGAGCCCTCTTGAATAGTGTCTGAAAGTAGTAGGAAGCTCCAGGGAGCTTATGATCAGGATGTCAGGCCGCAGCTGTATTTGTCAGGTGTTTAAACACACTCTACGTATTTTTACATCAAAACAATCTCCTTGGTGATTTGCTCAGCTATGGGAGGCAGGCCCCAGGAGGGCAGGACTTTGCAAACCTTCTTCTTGACTGCTTTTTGCACTCACCCTGTGGGTGGTGCCTGTGGGCCAAGGTCTGCCTCACACAACCTGTTGATTGACAGACAAGAGCTTATTTATTTATTTTCTATAAGAAAAGATGTCTTCGAGGTGGCAACCTTGACCCCACTCCCACACCGTCCCCTCTACCACGCATCCCAGGGGTGCAGCCCTGCTTCTCGCGCAGGGCCTGTTGGTCTGTCTGCTAAACCTTGACGTCGGGATGTGGCTGCGCCTGTTCATTTATGCGTCGCTCCATATGGCCCATTGACAGCGACACCAACTTTACTCATCATTACAGTTGGGTGGTTGACAGATGACAGATGTCAGTTGGAGATGGCGCTCACACAGGGCCAGCCAATCACCAGGCACTCCCCAAAGGTGCGGACGAGATCCCAGGCAACAGATGGCATGGCCTGTCTGGATTAGGCAGTAATTAAGCATTCTGGCTGGAAATCTCCCTTTTTAGGGTTCCATTAAGAAGTTGTCACTCAATCCCACAACTCACTGATTCCCTCCCTTTCTAGCATTGTCTCGCTGTCATTCAGTCTCCGGAACTTGATGCAATGCATTCTCAGGGATTCCCGTGTAAACTTTGGAAAACTAAAAGATGAGGCCCGCAGTCTGCGCGTCCCGGAGCACCCACGGAATTCCGCTCTCAGCGCAGCTTGGTGGAGCCAGTAGGAGAACACCCACTGCTTCCCTTCCCAAGAGGACCCTGTACAACGCAGCTGGCTTTTCCGACGGCTTTCTTCACAGTGTGGCTGACGTTGATGGTTCAGGAGGTGTTCTTTTTCTCAACTGGGGAGCTCTGCTGAGTATTTGCATCAGAACTCCCACAAATTTGGGGCTTTTTCTGACTGGTGCCAGTGAGCTCAGTGCCAGGCACAGGGGTGCGGGAACTGGGAAGCAAGGACTGCATTCAGGTGGAGGGCAGACTTCCCCAGGCCGCCCTCCCGCTGCTTCTCCCAGAACCACGCCTGGGGACTCTCTGCTTGATGGCAACCCCCCACCAAAAAAAAAAACAACAAAACCTCAAACCTTAAAAATCTCATGTATGCATCACATGAAGGGATACCTTAAAAGGGTTATAGAATATTTTAACAAAAATATGAAAGGTGCTATTAAAGTCCTGCTTATTTTATTCTTGTCTTTTAACAAAGGAATTGACTTTTCCAACGCAAATGGCAATGCTTTGAAAAACCATACTGAACAGAGATTTTTCTAAGGGAAACAAGGAAAACCCTTCAAAAATCTAAATATCTTGATCTCAGCAAGTTTTTTAGAAAAAAAAAATAGGTGTGTCTATACATATTTAAAATAAATTTCTATCCAAGGATTATTGAATGAAAGACCTGCAACTTACTATATTGTGATTTGATTGAATCATTTCTCTTACAGACTTTTGGTTAATTTTAATTTCAGTATTTTTTCTTAAATAAAAATTAAACACAGAAGATCATTAACAATATGGACCTGGGCAGTGCACCAGCTGCTGCTCCATGGGCTCCCTGCAGGGCCTCACATGCAGCTGCCTGCAGTGCAGTGATCATGCCCCCATGGAGCTTCATGGCTTCCCCAGTCATTACCATGTGTGGTGGCAAAGTATACCAGCTCCCAATCCTCGTGTCTTGCACAGGACTGAGGCCATGCACCTTCAAGCCACGTGATATCAGCCAGAGGATGCAACTAGGCCCTGTTTGGGTGCTGTGTGTTATTGATGCAATTCCTTATTGTATTTCCTCGGGAGTGTACTTCATTTACAACATTTAAATTTATTCAAGAGTGCCCATCTTCTGGAACTTATGCAGCTCACTCACTATACTAATGGTGTATTTAACACACATTTACAATCTATATACTTTAAAATCAAGTCATTGAAAAATGATGTGTAATAATTTCTGCATTTTGTTTAACTTTATCTTCAAATGTTTTTCCTTACAAAATTCCCACTTGTAAGACTCCACAGAACTAGTCTGTAGCAAGGGAGCTAGGTAAACATAATTGGTTTCTAGATGCTGGTCCTTATAGAAGCTGTTATGGCTCAGCCTGTGGCTGCTGCCTCTTGTGATCTTGGGAAGACAGAACTTGTGTCAAATCCAGGCATGGTTACCCTTTGGTCATGCAGCCACAGGCCTGTCTCCCAGGAGCAATTCCTGAGGCACAGGCTTCCAGTGCAAGCGAATTATTAAAAAGTGCTCCCAGGGGTCAGGAAAGCAGGACAGAGAAGCGAGGAATTCAGATGAAGAGCCAGACTCAGCAGAACTCTGCAGGGGACTCCATAAGGTTCTCAAGAGGAAGAGAACCAATAGAATATATATGATTCTGCGAGGGTTTCATTAGACTGGCTCATCTGATCAGAACTGGATAGCCCCGTGGTAGCCGTCTGCCCGCTGGAGAGCCGGGAAACCAGTAGCTTCTCAAGGCTCCAAGAAGCTGGAGCCTCAGAACAAGAGGAGCCAATGATGCAGCCCTTGTCTGAGGCTGGGGGCTGGAACCCCCTTGGAAAGGGCTGGAGAATCTGAATTCCAAGGTGTGCGAGCCATAGCAGCAGGAAATACAAACCTGCTCAAGAAGTGTCCAGGGGACACTGGAGAGGGCTTCCTTTCTTCCACTTTTTCTTCCAAGCAAGCCCCCAGCCAGTTGGATGGTGATACCCACACTCAGAACAGACCTTCCCCACTCACTCCACTGGAAACACCTCAAAGACACACCCAGACTCTTTACCAGTCAAGCTGGCAGCCAAGGTGGACCATCACCAAAGGTAGGCAGCCTCCAAGAGGACTTCCGGCTGCCTTGGGCCAGAGCTGGTGCTGGTGTAGCTGGTGGAGGGCGTTGGAATCTCTGGGCCTTTCTGTCCTCTCCACAGCTGGGCAGCTGATCCTGCTGCCCACATGTAGTCTCCGAAGGTGGCCTATGTGAGTCCTGTTGCACGATTCACAGAAGCTCATGTTTACAGATGCACAGAGCTGATGAAAGGTACAGACGTTATGGTACCTGGAGACAGATTCCACCTGCTACAGGGACCTGGGGAAAATCACACCCTTGGAAGACCAGGTCCTTACCCACCGTTACAGAGTTGCCATAGGTAGACGAAAAGACGGTGCTCTGGGGCGGGTAGAGCATTCAGTGAACCATACTTGTGAGCCTCTGGCAACTCAAGTACATGACTTAATTAGTGATCTTTAGTTCACCTCTACACATGCCATTTCCTTGGTTAGGAATCACCATAACTTGGTTCTTACAGAAAACATCTTTGGTATTCAGAGTCATAGTCCGTGTGAAGCCAGCATTTTTTCCCCCATTATTCCATAGATATCGAAGATGAAGGTGTTGGAATTGGTGAATCTGTGAGCCCTCTGAGATTGTGCAGAAAATGCAGATCACACATTCTTCCAGGAAAAGCAGAGGCAGGGACATGCCCAGCTCACCTCTTATTTGCAGATTGACTTTGGGCAAACCTCACGGAAGCCTTTTGCACTTTGGTTTTGTCGTCTGTTGAAGAGGAGGCTGCGACCCCACTACCTTGTGGGTCCTGCTGAGGACTGGATTAGTTAACATACAGAAAGTACTTATATGAAAGACAGCACAAGGAGACATTGAAACTGTGTGCTACAATTCACAATCTTGCCATTATTGCTGTATTATTTCTATTATCATCAGTTCCTCCCATTCTCAGAACATGAATGGGAGCTACTGCCCTGGAGACACTGGCTGCTCTAACACAGTTGTCCTGATTTTCTCTTGGGCATCTGTGTACCCTGGTCTCCCCTCAAGCCCCCTCTCCTCATAGCCAATCATCCTTCTCCTTCAAGGGCAGCTCCTCCATCACCCTCTCTCCACCCCTGGACTCATGGTCTGCCTCTGTCTGCTGGAATCCAGTGTGTCTTGGTCTTCCCCCTGAGATTCCAGTTTTAAACAAGAGTTGTTGGCACTCTGGGCAGCCAGTCCTCCAGTCCAGGACGGGATGCTCTTTTCCCTGAGTCTCATAGCACGAGTGATCCTAACACACAGAGTCAATGCGAAAACACACATTAAACTGTCCTTCTAAGACAGCTCATCCACGTTGCCACGGCACATCCCACATAGCAGGAAAGAACTCTTTGTTATGAACTCCTAGCAGAATGCCTGACACCTAATTGCTCAATAAATTGGACTGAGCAGATGCATAAGTCATTTGTAAAGTTGGACTTACGACACTGTGTTTGGAGTTAGTACCATCACTGATGATTTTTATGGTTAAAGAACTTGGTGGCAAGTTATGGTTGAAGAAGTTTTAAAGAGGAACAGGAAGTGATACTCTCTCCCAAACACTACCATTTTGGAAGTAGCAAAGGGCGTCACTAACTGGAGCCGTCTATTGCAAAGCCCTGAAATAACTGTTGCTGTGGGGCTGGTTAATGATAGCTCATTAGTGATGGAGATAATGAGATGATAAGGGCAAGATTCATTGACCTTTCAGAGGCTTTTGATTTACTAAATGACACTGTTGGATAAGCTAATTAAATTTGGCTTTTCTCCTGCAGTGATAGCTGGGTTCTGATCTCATTTGATTAGCAAGAAAAATCAGGGGCTGTTTTAAGGCTATCAGCCTGATTTATTACTGTTCCTATCTGATGGTGCCTCAGGGCTCAATAACTGATTGGCTTTATTTTATTTATTTTAAAATTATCTTTCTGATGCTGGAGATAAGCTAGGGATTCACTTATACAGCAATGATAATCCCACTTCAAATAATGTTTCTCTTCGTGTCCTGGAATTTAATATGCTCTCCTTCCGAGTCGCTGCAGTAGCCAACTAGAAGATTATGAAAGATGAGTGCACTCATCACGAAGACAGGACTTGGTGGCAAGTATCCTCAAACACGTGAGTCCAAACAAACCTACACTGAGGTAGAGCAGAAAAGCAACCAGGTTGGTAATAATTGGTGAGCAAGCCTACCTAATTGTCAGTTCCCAGGTGGTTTTCTGCAAGTCTGTGAAATTCTATTTCACTGGTAAACACTTGACATGTTTCTCAATAAATGCCAGTTGGCCTCTATCAAGCCAAATCCTACATTAAACTACAGACTGCTCAGTGCTGGAGAAAAAATAGCTACATTTATTTTTAGACTTAGGAATAGATTTAAAATGTTGAACACCTACAAAAAGCTTTTAGTTCTGTTCTTTCTTGAATGTAAATTTTAATTCTATTCTCCATTGATTGAAGTTAAATGCAGAGAATGTAAAGCAATATTCTTTGTACATTAAAATGAGTTTAACTTTTAGATCTTGAAAGTGTAGATTTATTTCCTGAGAACTTTCAAAGTCAGGCCTGTAAATAGTCATTCAAAAGGTTGTGTTGAGCTCTAAGAGTGAAATAAGTCATAATTGATAGCTTGAGTTTATAGGACAATAATAAATTTGGCTTCTGATATTTCTATTATGAAACAGAGAACAGCACTAAGTTAAAAGCTTATTAGTAACATGCACCTACCAGGTGACTGCCCACATTTTCCTCATAGGCATTTATCCAAGAGAAACCAAACCATGCTGCCCAGAAAAGACCTGCACACATGTGCTCATAGCAAGTTTATTTGTAATAGCACCCAGGAAAGACCCTCAAATGTTCATCCGCAGGTGAGTGGATTTAAAAATGTGGCATGTACATATTGATTCAATAACTTAAGATTTGATTCATTACTGCAACAACAGTGATGAATGTCAAAAGTTCTGTGCTAAGTAAAAGGAGTCAGACAATAAGAGTACATGCTGTATTTTTTCATTTGTATAAAGTTGTTAAATCTGAAGTAATCTAAAGTGATAGCAAGAAGAGCAGTGGTTGCCTTGGGAACAGGTGTAGGGAGAAAATGTGGATAGAGATAGTGAGTTTGGAATACAGCTGTGAGAGAAACACTACCAACAGAGTGTGTGCATGTGTGTACAGGATGGTATGTATTTTAAGGAATGGGCTCACAGGATTGTAGAAGTGCAAGTCCAAAATCCAGTGGGGCTGGAAGGGCCATCAGGCTGGAGACCCAGAGAGAAGCCCCAAGGCAGTCGGCTGCAGAATTCTTCTTTGCTAGAATCAAATCGATCAATCTTTATTTGCATAACACCTTCAACTGATCGGCTGAGGCCAACCTACACTGTGGGGGAGCACGTTTTCCTCAAAGTCCACTGAGTCAAACATTCATCCCATTCAAACAACACCTTCCCAGAAACACCCAGAATAATGTTGGACCAACGTGGCTGAGTTACTCAACATAAAGAAGGAAAGGGAAAAGGATTCTTAAAGGGTATGGGGGAATTGGGGGGTTATTTATGTGCTAATTTAGGTTACTCATGATTATAGTTGATCGGTGTATACACAAGTTGAAGTTTATCAAACTATGCACGTGCACAGTTCACTTCATGCCCATTATATCTCAATAAAGTTGTTTTAAAATTGCCAAAGGAATGAACTTTTAACACTCTCACTAAAAAAATTCAAAGAAATGGTAAATTGGTGAAGTATGGATTTGTTAGTTTAATCTTTAATAGACACAAAGGTGGAAATCATACCCTACACAAACAGACAATTATTATTTGCAATTAAAATACATTTTTAAAAATTGTACCAAAAAAAAAAAGTGAGTTATTGGAATAAATGCCAGCTGAGCCAGGGTGGTGGGAACAGCAAGGGCTTCCGGCATCGTCACTGAGGTCATGCACAACTTCTGAAAAAGTGCGCAACCTCAGAGAAGTGAAGTTCTCACACAGGAGTGTGGTTTATGGAAACTCCAGGGCCTGCTTTTTGGAAATCACCTCCTGAAAAGGTCTGTTTGGGACAGAAATGCTCTGACATTCTTCCCGGCACCACAGAAGACTCCGCATTTCTAACACTTGTTTATTTATTTTTTAAGAAAGTGCTTAGGTGGTTGTCTGTCTGTGTGGGATGAAGAGAGGATATGTCATTTTCTGATGCACACATTCACCCTGATGGGCACTCTGGGCTGGTGGCTGGGGACTGGCAAGCCCACCTAACCTGAAATGGAGCACCCTGGTTGCTCTGTCTCTTTCTCCAGAAACCCACTTGCACCCCACTAGCAATCAGTACATAGGAATTTTAGTAGCAAGACAAACCTACAAATTATGCACTCTTTGTTGTGAGAAAAATGCGTTAAATTCATCTCATGGTTGTAAATGCTAATGAAAATCTGGGAGATGTGCTAATGAAAGTCCCTATTTCAAGCTAATATTTTTAAGCCCAGTAAGGCTCACATCCTTCCAAAAGAATGATCAGTCCTTCCTGATAGTAAGAGGAATCTTTAAAATCATCACTCAGTTTAGTTTTTAAAATTTCATTTTGAAGAATTTTCCGATCTTGAATGTCATCATTTCAAGGGGACAGGGCTCTCCAGGAGATTCAGGAAGCGCTCTTTGACAGGTGGTCTCTCTCAGCCATCTTCACTTCTGACCATCCACTCACCGTGCCCATCTTGTGTCCAAGATCTGCCCCACATCTGCCCAGGCCAGCAAAGCAGAGATGGGATTTTTCCAGAGATGAAGCAGATTCTGAATCCTGCCTGGCCCTGAGTTCCCAGGTCTACCTAGGGGATGAGACCAATGTTCACCCTCCTGCCAAGCAGCCCAGGGAGGAAAGATTGACTCTGAGACACGCGGGAGAGGGTAGCATCACTGCCTCTTTACCTGCACCTTCCAGCACACCCCCTCCTCATCTTTATGCAGAGACACACTCTGCACAAGTCTAGAAAGCTCAGGTGGAAGAAGGGACCAATGCACCTGGAGAGCGTCCCTTTTCCTGTGTGGAGAATCCGGGCACAAACTTGCTCAAGGGGTGTGTTTCCAGAAGCAGCTCTCTGTGGATCTTTATTGGCATTCTCCCTGGGCTGTGGAGCACCTTGCCTTAGTAACCCAAAGGGGCCAGCCATATGTCTCTGCAGTTACTCAATAATTTATATTTCCCCAGCACTCCTGTTGGGGAGTTGCTGAGTGGTCAACGTCATTACTTCCACTTGACGTGGGAGGGCACAGGGAAGAAGGGAGTTGAGTGACTGGCTGAAGCGCAGACTGGCTCAGGCAGGGAGAGCAACACTGTGGTCACTGTTGCAAACAGGTATAACTCCTCCTGGGCTGGGTAATTCCCTTCTGCTCTGGCTTCCTCCACTCCCCAGTCTCTTGTTATGGAGCTAAGCCAGTGCTTCTCCCATAAATATCTGTCTTCCTGCCCTAACGTTGCAACTAGGACTTGCAGCCATGGGCCCAGGCAGCTTTGCTTCTGAAGGCAGCGTGTTTATGGACTGTCGCTTTCCCAGCAGCATTAATGGCCGCATTGGTCAAAGAGCCGTCTTGAGCACAGACAAGGGTATTGTGCGAGCTCTGAGGAAAGCAGCAGCAACCAGGAAGCGGAGCCATTTGCTTTAGGTTCATTTATTTTGCATTGCTACAGAGTCAAGCAATACTTTTTCTAAAAGGCTCATATGATGTCCCCAAATTAAAACCATGTCTCTGAGCCAGCATCCCCGCTCCCCCCCGGGTGTCCCCTGTGATCACTCCTCACCCAGACAGGAGGAATCGACTTGGGTAATTGCCGCCCTTAATTGTCAGTGTGGCTCTCCAGGCTGTACTTGCGTGTCTTGGCATGTCTGCTGGCCCCATAATTCTCAGTTGCTCCAGAAGCACATCGTTCCCAAGATGGGCACCGCGCATGGTTCCCAATTGCAATCACTGCACTACACTCAGCTCTGCAGATTTCGCCAACCTAGACTGCGAGGAGGGAGAGGGAACACCTGCAGCCTCCTTCACAGTCACATGGAGACTCCTTTATGGGTTTCTGGATGCTTGTTTGCAAAGCCTGTGCATGACGTCAGCAGCTGTCGGCCCTCAGCTAGCGGAGAGTGGGGACCCTGTGGTACAGTCCACAGGCGGGGGCTGCGGCAGGGGAACTCAGGCCTAGGGATTCTCTGCAGGCTGGAGATGAGATTGCTTATTGAATCTGGAAATAAAAATAATGAAACCACAAGATCATAGAAACCCAAGGATTTTAGAGTTGAAAGGGACAATAGAGAACATCTAACTTAATTCCCCTTTCTAGGATAAAATGTGAATTGGAGTCCCAGTGAGATTAAGGGATTTTGGAAAGCATCATTTTATGTTTCTTTTTGTTTTCTTGCTCAAGGACTTATAATATTTCTTGTTTGTTTTGGTCCTTGTGGTGCCGTCTTTGAGCTTTTGACTGTGCTCGTTAAGAGGAGAACAGCTGAGAGAATCTTGATCTTTGGGACTTTGCATGTGAATGTATTCACGTGCATGAAGATGGTAGAAGGTGCTTCCTGTTAAAGAGGAAGCTCCACTCTTGTGGCCATTTTGATGTCATGCTGTAAGTTTACTGGAAGGAGGTCAGATTCTTGTCCTCTGTTCATGTCCAAGTCCTATTTTCTTGCCGAATTAGGCCCTGGGAGATCAGAGTTGACCATCTTTATAAACTCTCTGAAATAATTAAATATTTATGCTGCTTCTAAGATGAAATACAATGTTCTGAATGCAGATTGTATCTGCCAACAGAGGAGGTGGAAGTGCCAATACACATTTCAAGGATCTCAGAGCTCTCCCATTCTGCTCCTAGTTCAGAAACTCTTTCTAGAATATCCACATTCCTTTAAAGTCACAAAACTTTTGGAGGATCTAATAAATATTGGATCCCACAACCAGCAAATAACATGTCCCCATGTTAAATTCTATTTACAATCTAAGGAATGGAGGAACCCCAAGTCAAGAATGCCTATTAAGAGATTGTCTGTAAGAAACTTATTCCATCTTCAGAGTGACTTAAGAGCTGAACTTAAGTTTATTATCAAACTGTACTAATTGGGGATTAACTAAGAATAAGGAGGGATACTAGGAGATTAGTAAAATGAACTGAGAGCTGAGCCCAGGGGAAAAGCCATTAGGAAGAACAAAGATATTTGATTTGGCATAATAGTGACTCATCAGCCAAAACTGTGAGATACTTTAGTGCTAAATATGCACAGATGAAAAGTTGTTAACACAATGTTTCAGTATGTTTTATTATTTCAATTGAACCAAAATTATGAGGTACAGGTGCAGCTAAAATAAAGAGTTTTCTAAAACAAACCTCCCATCAAAGGTGAGCCACAGGTCAAAATAATATAGCCCATGTAGAATGTGTATATTTTAAGAAAAGAAGAATTATGTGATGAAGTTGCAATACATGGAAATTAAAAAAAATAAATGTAATGCATTGAACCTTGAAAATTCCTCACTTGACTCTTGGATGAAATACCAGAAACATTTCAGAGGTGGAATCTCAAGGAGGATCCACTAGTCAAGACTCCTAGAAATTCCAGAAGATTGCATGAAAGCATACACATGCTTTGATAATTAAACAACATGATTTAATAAAATAATTTATCGAAAATTATTACTATTTTTGTCTTGAGGTTAGACACGATGCAGAGGACAGTGACCTTAGTTGACTATAAATCATGGTTTTTATACTTGAAAAGATTACCAAAGGGCATTTGGAGTGGAGAAAGAATAGGTAGGGGTAGAAGGGTACAGCTGGGTAAGAGTGAGAACTTCTAATATTCTGTAGCACAACTGACGACAGTTCACTGTTGGTCATCTTCACAGTACTACAACAGAATTTAAAAATAAAAGAAAAGGTTTATATAATTCACAACTTTGAAGCTTCAAAGTCCAAAATTGGCAGACACCTTTGGTTTGGCGTCAGATGAGGGCAGTGGATGCCGCCCATCGTTGAGGGAGGCACACATGTGGAAGAGCTTAGATCACCAACAGGATGTCACACAAAGAAACCGGCATCCCAGAATCCCTTCTGAGAGCAGGTCCCAAGACCTACGGACTCCCTCTAGGCTCCTTCTGATTCCTGTGCAGGAGGTGGAAATGGGGTTCCCCTCCAGGAAATGGGCTGGCTGGGGAATAGAAGCTAGGAAAAATAGAATGAAGAAGAAACCACAGGACACAGAAAATAGCTCAAAAGTGGGGACAAGACGAGCAAGTGATCAGGGCAAGGGATCGAGCTTCTAGACTCGGCAAAATGGAACCTGGGCCTGCTTTATTTATACTGGGAAATATCAAAGGCCTTCCATGGAGTGTTCTTCACCAGAAAAGGTTAAAGTTGGGCCGTCCAGTTCCCAACCGGCTCTGCCCGTCTCCAGAGCTACCATGAGGGATCCTCCTAGCAGAGTGGAAATAAAGGTCACGTGCCTTGGGCAGTCTGTTGCCATGGGAGAGCTGTGGAGAGTTCGCATTGCCAAACCTAAATCTCCCCGCTGCCATACGTACCCAGAGAAGAGCCTCATGCGCTTCACGATGGCTTCCCTCACCTGATGGGGTCCAGCACCTCCCAAACGCACCACCCTGAGGGCCAGGCCTTTAACCAAATGGGCCCTGGGGAACACTCAGATCCCGCCAAACCATAGCCATTGTGTATTGCAAAAGAGCTAACGAGAAGGATTTTGGTTTCCTAACACAAAGAGTGATACATGTTCAAGGTGAGGGGTACACCAATTGCCCCAATCTGGCCATTACACATGGTAAAGACATACATAACATCACAGTGTAGTCCCCAAATGAGTACAACTGGAGTGTGTTGTTCAAAAATTTTTTAAAAGCATGATCGTGGCTAACAAAGGCCATGAGCCTCTCAGGCCAATTCATAATGATGCTGTGGATTAATTAAAGTTGAAGCCTTGCTTTTGAAGTGAGAGAGGAATAGTAAATAGTCTCAGAAATCTGAGATTGAAAAGAAACTAAGTCCGTCATTGCTAAGTGATGATGCACACGTGAGCACCAGGAAAAATTAAAATTCAGAATAAGAAATTTGAAGGAAGACATGTTTGGGGGGAATTCGGGGACGTTGGCGTGGAGAGGATGGGAGGGGGGCGAGGTAGGAAAGGGGAGCCTTTTGGTTTCAGCTTTCCCTCCTGCAGCTCTGAACGTTTTCCTGCCCACCACGTTGGAGGCTGCAGGAGATATTCTGGCCAGGTCCCCAGGTACCAAGCAGCAGCCAGGAGGTGAGAGCCTGCAGGTGACCCTCCAAGGTGGTACTTTCAAATGTAGGCTAGCCCTCCCCTGCTGCCCCCTCAAGAAGCACATGGTGACTGTGTGGTGACACCCCGCACAGCAGGGTGCTCCTGAAGGTCTATCACAGATGTGACCAATTAACTCAGCAAAAATGTTAGACAACAGGGTTTGTTGGTGTCATACAGACAGGCCAACCCATCACAGTGGCCCAATCTTCCGTCATAGTTATCGAGCTATTACTTGAAAACCATGTAACTGTGTGTCTCACTCTGATTGCAGGCTTTGAAGCTACTGGTCTTCTTGAGAATGTGGGAACAAGGTGACCTGAGAGGAGGGAGAGCCATGTCTTCCCCAGGGGACAGGATTGCCTTGGCAGTGGGACTTCTTACATGGCCATTTCCAAGGAAGGAGACACAAAGGAAAGAGAGGAATGCTATTCACTGAGGGAAGGTGGAGGAGATACTAGGATGTATCTCAGAACATACTGCGTTTGCCTGAAAGATGTTAAACAAACACATCATTGGTTGCTTACATGGTCTATCTGAAAATTTCAAGTATGAAAGTACTTTTATTTATTTATTTACTTTTGTATGATTTGGACTTGCAGAGACTCTGTGATCTCAGCTTGAATTCTGCAGAAACAATCAGATTCCTGCTCCAGTGGAGCCCAGGGAGAAAGGCTGTATGCTTGTTTTGTTTTTGTTTTTCAAAAATCTGTTCTACCCTCCATAAACATAGAAAAATCCTTCTTTACTATCATTTGAAATGTATTCATTTGTAAACAGAAACAAAAAAAAAAGAAGCTATAACATTGAGTGTGAGATTCTAACTACTCCATCTCTGAAGATTCAGCCCTTCTGCACTGGTGACCTTGACCCCAGGCAGACCCCTTGCTGGGCAGTCACTGAGGAGTGGGGGAGACTTTAGTGGTTTTGGCCCTGGGACTTATTTTCCTTTTTATCTTTTATACTCTCTCTCTCTCTGTTTGCAACACACTTTCAGCTGAGTCTTCTTAAATTCAAAAATGCCACTTTGACACCGGGGTAAGCAAATAAGAAGGTGAGACTCAATACCAGTCAGAGCTTATATAGGCACAGGATTCAACCTAGGACTGACAAACCTGTCAAGGTCGTAGGTGAGAAGACTTTACCGACTGAGTGACGAGAAAAATCGGGAACAGGTAAAACGCTAGCAGGTTCCGCAGCCCAGAAAACCAAGGCTGTGCGCCCTGGGACAGGATGGAGCAGTCCTGGAAGGGGCGCCCCCACCTCAGAGCCCTTCCCTCCCGAGGCCGGAGCTGCAGAGGGAAATGGGGGGCTTGGGGGGCACATGACAGTGGCAGAAGGCTGACTCCCAGCTGCCCAAGACCCAGGGGATTTTCATGGCAGGGACAACCCACCACGGTGGTGACACTGCAGTGAACCCTGAAGCTCTGTCCATGTCAGGAGAGTCTTGGATTTGAGACAGCTTCTGAATTCTCCAGATGGGGACTGACCCAGGGATCCTGTTATTGTTACCCCAGGAAAACATGGGACACTCATTTTCTTGGTCTAGGCCAGGATTTTTTGGGGAAAAAAAAAGTTTCTCATGTCTCTTATTTCCACTGAATAATAAACCATTGAGTTTCCATCAGTTCTGCCAGAAGTAAGATGCCCCAGGGCTGGATTCTAGCTCCCGCTGTTCACTTGCCATCTGGCTTTGGTCAAATTACTTAAGCTTTCTGAACCTCATTTTTTTTTCTTTTTAATCTGTAAAACATGATAAAGTAGCTACCTCATCAAACTGATTGTGCATTAAATGAGATGTACGGAAAATGCTCCTCAGTATGTGGTAGAGACTGGGCAGTCAGGGCCTGAGACGCCTCTCTGCACCTGCCTCTCTGCTTCTTACCTCAGACCCCTGGGTTGACCCCCATCTTCGTGCAGATGACACCCGTGTCCTCATCCCTCTGTCCAGCCTCCATGTTGAGGTCTAGATCTGATACCCACCATCTATAGGGCCACACGAGAGGTGGCAGCATGATAGAAGGGTCACCCTAGCCGCATCACCTCCCACCCCATGCCAGGTCCCTCTGTGAGAGGCGTTTTCTGTGCCTCAGCTTCCTCACTGGCTTAGGATGGTAGTGGTGCCTACCTCTGGTGTGGACACGCCCCAGTGTATGACAACGTTGCATCCTGATAAACCCACTGTAAGCAAATCAAAGATGCATTTAACACTTGACCCACCAAATATCATAGCTGCAACATCTTGACTCTCTTCAAAGTGTGGCCTGATGAGGCCTGACCCATCTAGAATATACCCCCTTTTCATTAACTTAAAGTCAACAGCTCAGAGACCTTAATGATATCTGAAAATCTATTCCCTTTGCCCATGATGAAAACTCATCATGGAAATGATAGTTTGACATAAGCATAGTCTTGCCACACTCATAGGGAACAAATTATGTCTGGTGTGTCCACAGGTTGAGAGCAATTGCAGTAGCCAGCTTAGGTAGGTGGGATACCCCTGCTCTGTTGGAAAGAGGCGAATCTGCTGTACACATCTGCAAAATGGCTACCCAAACTTTCACTCATGATCATTTTGGGGTTTAAGTGGATAAAGCATCCTCTCATCAAAACACCCAGCAGCTTTGGTCACGCCCAGTATAACTTACTAAAGAGAAAGCATTACCTAGCGCAGAACTCGGTATTCCTTCATATTCCGTCTGTCTCCAGCTTTGCATATTTTAAGGTCATGATGTGCCCTGCCATCCAGCCTTCCTCCAGGGACTCCCTGGGTAGTCAGGGGATGAAAAGGTGCCATGGTGTTCCTGATGACAACAAGTGGCATTTGATGCCATTATGGATAAAACATAAGCAATGAAGATGTAACTGGGGTAGGTCGGAGGGGCACCCAGAGCCCAGTTCCAAATAGTTAAATATCAGCAAAGCACAAGGAACATGACAACAACAGAGGCCAGGCTGACATCTGGAGCTGGACTTAAATCCTCCTGGGAAGCTGGACATTAACCCTCTAGTTGCTGGAGTGTGGCAAAGTTCCATGACCCCAGTGTGGGGCTCAGGGGAAATGAGCAGCTGTTATCTTCCAAAAGGTATGGAGCTGTTTGGATATTTTATCAAATGTCAGGCAGCATGCACATACTAGCTGTCTGTCTATTGGCCCTGTTTGTGGTTTGAGAATATTTAGTTCCCAGGAAAGGTGATATTTCAAGCCACTGTCAGCCAATGCTGGGGACTAAATCACCAGATACAGAGAAAAGACTGTTCTAAGCAAAATGCACTGGTGCTGCCCAGATCTTCATGGTGGGGCAGGGAAAAAGACATTCAGAAAACAAAGCGGTTTTCCTAAGTCCAGTCCATCTCCTCCCCTCTGTCTTTCCATGAATGTCTCCACCATCCGTTGCCTGTGTCAGTCACATTGCTTCAGAGCTTTGGTCCTGCTGTCGAATACACAAAGCCACAGTGAACTGGCTTTATTAATTAGAGTGCTCGCCCAATGGAACTGTTTGCTTCTATTCATAATTCATTGGCATCCTTGCTAAATAAATATTGGAGTATTCACTCATCCCCAATGATTATCTAAAAGAAACTGTATCTATCACAAAGGCTCATAAACTGGGAGACTGGAGTATAAAAAATTCTAATTAAAAGAAGTCTACTTTTAATAGCAAAGGCCCCCATTCTCATTCATACGTGCTAAGTACACACCAGTCCTGGGAACGAGCTGCTAGCTAAGAAGATTCATTAAATCTCAGCCACTGGCCTCTCTCCTTGCATGCACATATTATAGCAGGACATTAAAAAGTTTCTGTCACTGCTTGGCAGTGAACGTAGACGTTCTGGGCACCCACTCTGCAGTTCACGACCTGGCAGAAGGGCCCGAGGGCCTCAGCTCCTTTCTGTGTTGTCGGCAGACTCCATACCGCCACAGCCTGGGCACACACCCTGACGCCCAGGAGCCAAGCTGCCAAGGAGAAAATTGGGACTAAGGTATGATTCTGGCCTCAGAGGTGGCAGGTGCTCAAAGAGAGGGTTATGGCTTCCTTCCCCTCTGGATGCTCAAGGGAAGTGTCCGCAACAGCATGTCCATCTGACGTCTTTCTGCTTCTGAGCAACCAGTCCTGAGGGCTGGCTCCAGGCTGGGTCAGCTCCCAAGGTAAATCATCATGCAAGGAAATAAGCAGTTTTACCCTGTCCTGGCCCCTGTGCGGGAGACAGCAGTTTGGCTCTTATGACAAAGTGCCCCTGCTGACTTGAGGTGGCTACTTGGATATTGGTTGAAATGAGTTCTTCCTTTGCCAAAACTTTTCCATTGCTTTTACCTCTGTGGAAAAAAAAATGACCTCTTTATCATCCTCATTATCCTCCAGTCCGTTCCTGGTTATCTGCAAATATCTGTGCTACAACTGGTTCTGGAAATCACTCAGGAAGCCTTAACTTTCAACTCAGCACCATCACGCTGGGTCCCCATTTCTTCGCTGAGCGATGACACATACACAACCAAGTCCTGATGTCTGAGCAACCCGTTGTTTCCACGTACTACCTCACGTTTCACCAAACACTGATAGTGATCTGTTGTGGGGAATGACAAATACTGTGCTTTCTTAAAAACAGAACAAAATAGCAGGCTAGAGGTCTGTGTTTCTTATTTCACAGCATGACACAAAACTAAGAGCTAACCAGCTTGTGTTTTCTAGTCCCAATATGAAGTCTTTTTGGACCATCTTGAGCCAGTTTTTTGAGAGGCATAGGATGGGCATGGCTGGAAATAAGCAGTCTCATTAGTGAGTTTGAAAGGCAGTGAAACTGGGCATCAGGTTTCCAGCAGGCGGCCCGTAACTAGGGAGGTATGGCTACTGTTCTCCCTCCACATCCACAGGTGCCTTTGTTTGCTTTTCCTGTCTTGGGCAGTGAGCAATGTTATCTGCCAACTGTCTGTTATGAGAATTAATGAGAAGATAACTTTATTGCCATTTGGAATTATTTTTACACAAGATTCAGTCTTAAGCGTTGAGCAGTTTGATCTACTTGTTTGTTTAAAGCGATGTAGATTTGAAAACATCACCCTTAGGAATTTCTTCAAGAGTTTCTCCCTAGAGTGAATTGTCAGTTACGGTTAATATTAGTCAAGAAACGATTCTTGAGCGCACATTGTGTACAGCAGCCATGCAGCACATCTACACGACCAAGCCAGGGCTCGGCTGGAAACAGCACAGGTTGTGTAGGTTCTCCATCCTGGGAAAAGCTCTCCTATCCTCAGGAGGCTCTTACAGAAAACAGCAAATCAAGCCTTTATGTAGGTCCCTCTCAGTTATCAGAAATTCACGTGGCATCTTCCAAAGAAAGAAAAAAAATATTGACACATGGATTTTTTCAAGGTTTTGAAAAAAAAAAAACATGCTTTAGATTTCAAAAGACAGCTTACCACTTTGTATCAAGTCGTTAACATGGTGTCAATTGCTTGCGTAGTATGATTTGAGGCCATGTAAGAAAAAGAAAATGATTATGATTATATCTCGAGCTTATATGACACTTATTCTGGAAATACTTAAAGTCACTTACAGTCTTATTTTGTTGTAAAACCTCTGAAAGTCAGTAGGATGCAGTATTCTGAAATAAGTACAAAGAAATGCTATGTAATTCAAAAGTCAACAATAATCTGCAGGTAGACTCACAATTCTTACATCCTATAAAATTATTTTTCATCAATGATTATTTATAAAATATTTGGGAGAAAAGCAACCAATTTCTATGAGATTTTTTTTCTTTCTTCTTTCCCACAAATATTTATTTTATTCATTGATTCACTCTTTCCTTTATTTGTTCAATGAGAATTTATTGAGTATCTACTTATGCTGCACATTTTACTAGGGGCTGGAAACATTGCAGTGAATCCAAGTTTAAAAAGCTCTGCCGTGACTGACCTATTGTCCTGGCATGTGTAGATGGGAAAGGGAAAGATTGATGGCTGTCTTTTCTATGTCTCTGTTTCTCTCTCTCTCTCTCTCTCCTCTTTTGTCCTTACCTCTACACACCCATATGCACACTCACATACACATATGTTTTGAGGGCCACAGCCGAGCTGGGATGACGCATGGCATTTTTGCCAGAAGTAGTGGTTGAGAGGTGACACTAGGGAGCCATTAAGATGATGACTTTTGAGTTCTGGTGGAGTTCCCGTTGAGTTCCGCTTGAGCTCTCGTGGGGATTCCCGGAGAGTTCCCATTGGTTGAAGAAGTACTGGAGGAGGGATATTTTCGGTTGCTGGTTCCTGGAGGAGCCGCGTGGTTCGGGGGAGAGCCAAGGAGCGTGTGTGGAGTGTGCTGGTGGAGTTCAGAAATAAAGTTTGTTCCTGCTACAGTGGCTCGTGATTTGTGCCCAGCCAGACTGCGGCACATATGGGTCATGTGGACACACATGTGTGTATCTAAATATGCATATTTGTAGTAACGAGATAGTACAAATACTATCGAAACAAAAGCAGGAAATAGGGCAAAGCTGAAGTTGGGAATACTTGACAGTGTTAAAATTTAAAGTGGAGTGTGCATGGAGGGACTCACTAGGGCAGTGTAGCCAGGTGCTGAACATGGCCAAGGAGTGGACATGAAGCCATCCAGCCTGTTGCTGTGGAGAACATGCTGGCACAACGAATGAGGAGCAAGGATCGACAGAGGGGGCTGGTGTGCTAGTAGCTGTATGTGGCAGACACTAGAGATTTGTTCTCCAAGACCTATTTGAACCCTGCTCCTTTCATCTCCTTCTACTCGAGTGGCAAGATCTATAACCCTTACTACTCCAGCCTCCACTACTCCCTAGGGATGTCACATGGCCAGTCTGGCCAGCAAGATTCCTGCAGAAGTTCTCAGAACAAATTTTCCTTTCCAAATAAGGCCTCTGGGGGAGTAGCTCAGCAGTAGAGCACTTTCCCACCTGTGTGAGGCCCTGGTCCCCCCTCCCCAGCACCACAAAAAAGAAGGCACGTCTTGAAGGAAGACACCACCCATTTTCCTCTCTGCCACCTGGAATGCTGAGCAATGCCTGGAAATCCCACAGGCTCCTGGGTGATCCCAATATAGAAAACTGAGGTGTTCCCTGAGCTCGAGCCCCAGAACTGCAAAAACAAACAAGAAAACTAAGATCCTTGAGCAAAAGAGAGGAAAGAAGTCGTGGCCCCAAAGACATCACAAGCAGGTTCTCAACCCCGGGCTGTAGGTGCTGCGCCTCCGTTTCTAGAAGAAAAAGAGTCAGTATTTGGAAATCAAAATAACTCAAGTGTATTACTGCCAGAAATATGTCTTTAGGTTGTCAACTTGAAAGAAAACAGGGTGCTGTAAATACACAGTGGGCATCTTGATAGTTGTGCTGATGGGTGTTACCTGCCAGGATTACTGAGCTACGGGGTGCCCAGATATTTGGTTAAATATTATTTCTGGGTGTGTCTGCAGGGGTGTTTCTGAAAGAGAGGAACAGTTGACTCAGCAGACTGAGGAGGAGCAGAGGGCTTCCCTCCTGTGAAGGGGCCTCTGAATTTAGGCCACTGGAAGTCCGAATATAATAAAAGTCTGGGAAAGAATTCTTTCTGTCTGCAGGGCTGTATTTAGGTTGGGTTGACCAATCAGTCTTCTGGCTTCAGTCTCAGACCCACACTGCACCAGGCACAGCAGGTAAGACTCCAGCTTTCCCAGGAAGGGAACGGATCTTTGTGTGCGGTGGGCTGTAGGTGGGATGGGGCACTCACACTTTCAGCCCTTGTAGCACAACCTTAATGATGGACTTAGCCTCCATAATTGTGTGAGCCCAGTAAACACATGCTGTATTTTATCAATGATACGCATTTATTGAGTGTATGTGGGGGGCCGCTTTGCACCAGACAGGGCAGTCGAATCGATTATTATTTATCAGAGTATATTTACCCCCGAGTTTGGAAACAGTTAAGAGTAGCACAGGGTGACCTCTCCCTGTTCCCTGACTTTGTGAAAGCCAGTGCTGGTGGTGATGATTTTAGATCAATAAAACATGCTCTTGATTCTCCTTCCTTGGAGAACACACTAATGCACAGACTGGGATACACCACTCTGATTGAGGCTATCCATGAATTACTGGTAATGCATTTTATTTCAAGGGTGAAGAGGTCTTGCTCTGTTTTCTGAAACATTTCTGGATCCAGGAAGCTCCTGCTTATGTCTGTGGCATCCACAGCAACATGGCCTCTAAGGAGACCTGTTGCCGGGCCACCAGCTCTCAAGGTCTTCAGGCTCCAGAGAAAAAAAAAAGCGAGCCTCTGATCTTGTTCTACCTGTCAAAGAAACCTCACAGAATAAAGAAGGGCTACCTCTCCAGGTTCTAGAACAGTCTTCAAGGTTGCTATGTCTGAGTAACTTTGAGGTCATTTCAAGTTAAACGAAGGGTGATGGATGAGGAGGGTAGACAAGCTCTCATTTCACATATCAAAATAACTCAAAATGTCCACACTTTAATTACTTTTGTCAAACCACATATTTTAGATTCATTGAGTTCGGGAAAGGATGGTTAAACGTCATGAAAAATTGAAAATGAATTTTTATTTCTGCAGTGATAAAGTGACATTGCATTTCTCAGGGCCCTGCTGTTAGCTGGTTTTCCAAAATTTATTGACAAGGTACCCTGGTCAGCCCCTAAGTCAATCAGCATTATTAAATATTTAATTTCTGCTAAGGGCAACAACATGAAAGTGAGATACACTAATAATCAAGGGCACGACTAGATATCAAAAGAAGTAATTGTTAAGTGAGATCAGATGTGTCCCTTTTCATTTCATGGATAAATAATACTTCTAGATCTTTAAGACATTTTCTTTTCTCCAAGGTACAATTTACATTAGACTAGTACAAGTACATTTTTATTTATTATGGTTAGGTTTTCCGGCATTCACACACTTTTGAATTACTGGAGGATTTAAGTATAAAACTTAATAGTATACCATCAAATAAGGAAAGAAGGGATGAGACCCAGTAAGGGAAGATGTTAAATCACACGTTTTAGCTGTAGTGGGTGAATAATTCTTAGAAAAGAATAATGTCCAAGTTCTCAGGACGAATGAAGGTTTTATTGATCTAAAATTATCACCGCCAGCACTGACTTTCACAAAGTCAGGGAACAGGAAGAGGTCACCCTGTGCTACTCTTAACTGTTTCCAAACTTGGTGGTAAATATGTTCTGATTGATAATCATCGATTCGACTGCCCTGTCTGGTGCAAAGCCCTCTGATTGGTGCTGTTGCAGAGTCATTCACCTTAAACAAATTTTGGTTTGTATTTCTTTCCAACTGAGCCCTGTGCTTACCCATCAGTTCCCCAGTTGTGCTCAGAACCACGCTGCACCACACATCCCCAGGCAAAGCTCCCGTGCCAGGAAATGGATCTTTTACGATGGGGGCTGTCCGTGTGATGGGGCGCTCCATATTCCAAGTGGCATCCCCATATAGACCTCAAGTGTTTCCTGGGGCATGCCTACACCCTCTCTGTTCATCCAAACAGGCTATTTAGGGACATATAGTAAAGCTCTAGGAAATTGTCAAAATACATTGAAATAATACCGAATAATTGCTTAATAGCAGCTGAGAACTTAAATAGAATGCATGGAATCAGGCAAACCTCCTTGCCAACACCCCTTCTTCACCTCTTGTTTTTCCTTCCGAGGCTCAAAACCCCCAGGCAGGAGGCCGAATGCAAGGGCCCTGCTTGGTGCTGGCTATGGTGCTTCTCGAATGAGACCTGGGCGCCTGTCATACTGATGAAGACAATTGGAGTATTGCTCTCAAAGCACATGGCTGTGCAAGGGGGAAAAGAACGTTTTCAAGAGAAAAATGAGAGCCATAGATCCAAGGAGTGCTACGTGAAGGGGCACACTGTGACTGCCAGGGACCAACTCCCAACTTCTCTAAAATTTGCACTTTAGGCTTATTACTGAATGTGAAAAGGAAACTCTCAGGAATTCAAAAGATTTGATTTTAAAAAAAATACATACTATCAAATGTGCAAGGAACAAGAAAGAATTTTTGAGAATATTTGACTAATAAACTTTAGTCATGTTAATTCAATAAGAAAAAATTGAGGCTTGGTATTTAGCATTTGGTAAACCATAAACAGATTTCTGCCAACAGTTTGTGGATGCATTAATAATGACCTAAGTTGACTCTTGTTTGGCATGGTGTTGTGCACTCCAGAGAGCACAAGCCTGTGGCACTCAAGTTCTTATCTACAGCATTATGACCCTGTAAGTCACAGGTTAAATCCTTCAAGAATTAACTACTGGAAGTTCACTTACAGTGAGCAATAGTTAAGGATGGATGATATATTAGCAAATAGGGCATCTCAGTCAAATCAGAAAAGCAGAGGATGGACATCTAGAGTTGAAGTGATCAATTGTGAATCATCTAAGATGTGATTAGAGTGTTGACTTAAATTGACTTTTTTACCTGAAAAAAGTCAATATGAACCAAAGAGTGGAGATCTATCGAGAGCTCAGAAAAGTGGAAATTAAAAAAATTATGGTACTCATTCAGTTTCTGAAGGAGAGAAATGATCTATCTACTACATTTAAATATCCAATACTAGAACAGTGTGCTCAAATTGAGAAAATGGGAACCTACTACATTTGTATATGACCTGAGGAAAATAATTATTATTGTTACTGAAGGTTTTTTTTTCTGATTCTTATTCTTAACGTTTCCTAAAACTAGTAAAAGTACATTTTTGCATAGTAAGTATTTTGATCTGTGTAAAACACTCTTTCTCTTCCTTAATATTACAACTTGGAATACTGACTTATGCATTGATCTCTTGTAAGTTTTCAATGTAAGTCAATTCTTCAAACTTACTTCTTTTTTTTTTTAAATCACCAATAAAAGAAATTTATTAAGAAATTGCCAAGGGCTGGGGATGTGGCTCAAGCGGTAGCACGCTCGCCTGACATGCGTGCGGCCCAGGTTCGATCCTCAGCACCACATACAAACAAAGATGTGGTGTCCACCGAAAACTGAAAAATAAACATTAAAATTCTCTCTCTCTCTCTCTCTCTCTCTCTCTCTCTCTTTCTCTTAAAAAAAAAAGAAATTGCCAAGGTGTCTTTTTTTTTTAAAGAGAGAGTGAGAGAGTGAGAGAGAGAGAGAGAGAGAGAGAGAGAGAGAGAATTTTTACTATTTATTTTTTTTAGTTCTTGGCAGACACAACATCTTTGTTGGTATGTGGTGCTGAGGATCGAACCCGGGCCGCACGCATGCCAGGCGAGCGCGCTACCGATTGAGCCACATCCCCAGCCCGGTGTCTTGCATATTGGTTATCTCATTTTGCATCTTGACCAGCAATAAGTGAGAATTCCTGTTCTCCCTAGGAAAGGAAGATAAATAATGGCAAATTAAGATATGAAACATTCTTCAATATCCTATGATGTGACATTACAGAACAAACTTACTTCTAAATACACAGACATAAATAAAGCTTCAAGACATGAAATCTGAGAGCCCAACGCTTTTCCATGGCCTTCCCACCAAATCCCTTGCACCCAGTTAGGTCCTGGCCTAAGAGACAGCCAGTCACCATCCTCTTTCCCTAAGTGCAGCAGTACTTAGATTTTTGCTTTGAAGTTGTTATCACCAACACGTTTCAATGGGTCTGTGCCACGTAATCTCTGGACCACCACAAAACCAAAGAAAATAGAAGGGAGACAGTGGAGTAGTGGAAAGGGAATGAGAGGGATATGGGAGGGCAAGGGGTGGTTCTGGGAAAAGAATTCAATCAAATTATGCTATGTCCATGTACAAATGTACCACAATGAGTCCCATTTGAATGTATAATTATAGTGCATGAATTAACATAAACAGGAGACTAGCAGTGTAGAGGAAGAGGGGTGGAGGGAGAAGGAGGGGAAGGAAAAAGGAAGTACTAGGGAATGAGATTGATCAAATCATGTTATGCGCCTGTATGAATATGTCACAGTGAATCCAACTATTGTGTATGATTATAATGCATCTATAAAAAACAAAAAAGAATGAATTTGGATGTGCAAATTTGAATGTCATCTATGAACCCATGTCTTGGGGTGAGGGTTGGGGTTTTGCCTCTTTCCTAGATACTCACGTCATTGCAAAGATCATCAAGGCTCCTCTGCGCTTCTCTTCCTAAGCAGGTTGCGTTGAGCGGAAACCCTGATCAGCTTGGCCTCTGCACATCTGCAGAATTAGCGGCTGGATGTGTTGCTTGAGAAATGCTAGCTAGCAGCTTTGCATGGTTGTGAGGAGCTGTGCTGCAGTCTGGCTGGGCACAAATCACGAGCCACTGAAGCAGGAACAAACTTTATTTTTGAACTCCAACAAAACACTTCACACACGCTCCCGGGGAATTCTCCCGAATGCCCCTTGGCTGGTCTGGAAAATATCCCCTCCGGAAATCCCTCCTCCTGCACTTCCCCAACCAATGGGAACTCTCCGGGAATCTGGGAATCCCTAGGAGAACTCCAAAGTAGCGGCGAGGCAGATAGTAAGGGCTCGCCTGTCAACCAATACTATTGGCAAAATGCCAGGGGCCATTCTGACTCGGCTGTGGCTCTCAGCAGAGCTGCACTTTAACAACCCACTCCCTGGGTCTTCCTGAGGGGCCCTTGGCGTTAGAGTTGTGGGAGACAGTTAGCGTGTCCGATTTACATTATCTCACCGAGTTACCAGACTCTCCACTCTCCAGAGCCCACAGCGTCACAGCATTTAAGAGCTAGAATAGGCCTCTGGGACTGTGGCAGGGAAAGAGAAATGGGTTTCAGTCCCAGCCACTTCCAAGGGGCCAGCTGTGTCACCCTGCTCAGTAGCCAGTGCTGTGCGGTAAAAAACTTGGAGGCTGCGTCTAGATTTGGAGTAGAGCATCCTGGGCACTAGTCAAGTCGGTTATACAGGTGAAGAGGCTTCCAAATGCCAGCACTCAAATCTCATTCAAGCCCCTCATCCCAAACTGGGGAAGCTGAGATTGACCGGGCCCAGTGGCTTTCTGCTGGCTTACCTATCCACAGTGAAGCATCCAGGGAAGTGAGAGAAACAGAGTCCTCATCCTTGGGGACAACTGCTCTTTCCTTATCCTCTGCGCAATGGAGGATAAAAAGCCCATTCCTTTCAGGGAAATTCACTGACTCTGAAAGTCAGTGTCTCGGGTTTACATATAGAGTTGAAGTTCCTAAGCTACAGCTTAGAACTAAGTCTTGTGAATATTTAAGAGAAAAAAGATTTTATGCTAAACAGTTTACATTTTTAAACATTCATTGCTAAAATGTTGGATTCTGGCCCTACCTATTATTGTCATTGGCAAGGGATAATGTGAAATGAAGACATCAGGGTCAAATTTCGAGGGACTTCGGTGGTGAGTGGAAGACGAGTGTTTGATGCAGGACTCCGAGGCGGGCAGAATCTTGGAGCTGGCCTCACAGACCTGGGCTTCTCAGCCCTGGCACTCTTGCACCTGAGCCAGCGAGTTCTTCATGGAGAGGATCTCCCGGGCATCACAAGGTACCCAGCAGCAGCCCTGGCTTCTACACAGAGGCGAGAAGCATCACCCCCACTCACTGCGAAAACGAAAAGATGTCCCCAGACATCGCCACGTGTCCCTTGGGGAAAGAGTACTCCCAGCTGAGAACCACAGATCTAATGACATTAGTGGTTACAGCATCTGGGAATTGTTGAGGAATGGAGCCCAGAGGAGGGCTTTGAGGAAGGTTAATCTGTCCTCTGGAGCAGCCTAGATGATTTATTTAAACTTCGTACACTATCTCCATGGTAATGTGGAGTGTTTTGGATGGATGATTTAAAAGAAATAAGGTAGAAGAGATGTCATTTAGGAAGCCACTTCATTTGTTGTTGTTGTTGTTCATTCAAATATATTCGTTGACAGCCTACTGTGCCCCAGACTCAGGAAGCTCAGAGTGATGGGAGCGCTGGCTTACGGTCCACGGGGGAAGGCAAGCACCTGGCGGGTTCTGTGGAGCCTGCTCCTGGGGGTGGGCTGGATTGACTGGCCTGCAGGACCTCTCCAGCTGGAGGGCTGGGCCTGGCTCCCAGTGTTTCTGGTCAGTCGTGGGGGCCAGGGCATCTGCATTCTAGCCCAGCTTTGATGAGGTCATCACCATTGCAGCGGGGGAAGCCAAGGTCCACCCGGAGAGCGTGGGTCCCGTCCAGCTGAATGGGGAGGCCCCTGCAGGCCACAGGAGGTCCTTCTAGATGCAGACCTGGAGGTGAGAACCAACTTGCCACAAAAAAGTTAGCTCTTTCACACATTTAACAGAAAGTTATCTTTAAACCCTATAACATCATCAGCGTTAGACACAATGTGGACTTAACCATAAACACACAGAAACGTCAAGACTCTTCTGTCATGACATAGACCATACGGTACTTTATTTTTAACTTTATTTTGTGGACAAATGATAATTGTCTAACTTTTTAAAGGTTTTAAAATATATATATATGTGAAATATATATATGTATATTAATAATATATATAATTAGGCTAAGCAAATTAATATATCCATCATCTTCTATACTTCTTTTTTTGTATCTGTGGTGAGAATATTTCCAATGTATTCTTTTAGCTGTTTTCAGTTATAAAATATATTATTATCAACCATATTTTGGTTGAATAGTATTCCATTAAATCACACTATATGTATATATTTTTTTAGTTGTAGATGGACACAGTACCTTTATTTTATTTATTTATCTGTATGTGGTTCCATGGATCAAACCCAGTGCCTCACACTTTTGAGGCAAGCACTGTCCCACTGAGCCCCAACCCCAGCCTTGATCATGCTGTACTTCAAGTGTCAATTTCTCTGTGTGCCTTTCTAACTGAAGTGAATGCAGAGGTTGGGCCACATTCAGTGTTCTATCCCAGGTCTCAGCCCACGGCCTGGCCCAGTGAGGGCCTCATCTCACCTCGACAACAGCACTAGGAACACTGGATCTTGTGTTTTCTGTAGGTTTTTGTTTTCTGTGTCCACTATTTCTGTGATAGCTCACACCTCTGCACATCCAAACACAGCCATGGTTTTCGGAAAATGTGTCAACACAGGCTCTTCCTGGCGTTTCCCGGTTTCATGGATGTGAGAATCCTGTGCCTTGGGTTTTCTACGTTTGAAACAATGTCCCCAGTCTCAGGACTGGTGAACTGGAACATGGAGTCTTTGTAAGTGACTGCAGGTCTTGCCCAACGTGCTCCTCGTGACAGACGGCAAGGCGCCTGCTCAGGTCTAACCCTGTGACTCAGGGCACACAGCAGGCTCACGGGAAGGCCTCTGGCATCACCCAGGTCTTCTCGGACCCAGTACGGTGCTCTTATCGCTCTGTGTCAGCTTGGTCATATCTGGTGACACAACTGGCTGTGTATTTAATGTTATGTTAATTGCTTCTGGCAACTAACTAAAAAAAAAAAAAAAATCCCTGGGTTCTCTTCCTAGGACAAAAGGGGGCGGGGGTGGACCTGTCCTGAAAGGAGTTTAAGAGGCGTCCTCTTCTCCCTGCTGGTGGGCCACCCCCTCCCACACTGAGTCTGGCCTGGAGAGGACAGGCGGTAGCTCCCGTCTCAGAAAGGCCCCAGCTTATGGGAGCACGTTCTAGAGGTGGGTGCAGCATCCCACTCCTACCTCCGTCGGACACGATCCCGTCAGCCTCGTTCTGTGAGAATTAGTTTCTCACGGTTCCCTTAAGCAGTGCTGTGTTCTGGGCACTCGGTGACTCTCCAGGCTGGCTGTGGAAGTGTCCTTTACAGGACTGCCGGCCAGGGTCTTGGGGGCTGTCCAGGCCACACTGACCCTCCGTCCTCACCAGGGATCACGGCGCTCCCACCCATTCCCACCTTCCTGGAGTCACCTGTCCACCCAGAGCGAAGGGAGTCCTTTACCCACAACCACACCGCGGCTCGCTGCTTTGCTTTCTTAATTTCAAGGTGAAGTATTTCTACTCAGTCCATGATGGCACTTTTCATGAGAATATTAGAAACTGGTGATTTTGGAAATTGGGAAGGTTGCTTTTTAACATTCAATCAGGCTCTGCTTTTGAAATTCAATAATGAAACATTTTCCCTTGTAGTTTGATTGCCTTTTTCTCCCAAGCATAATGTGAAACTCTTAAGATGCTGATTCTTTAGATGAATCTTATAAAATTGCTTCCTGCTTGTGGTTAGGAGTGACAAAGACCCTGAAAGACCAAAGTCCTTTTCTAGCCCTGCCTCATTTAGCAGGCTGATGAGCCCATGAAAGGGCCAGGCCCGGAGCACGTAGGTTATCATCACCAGAACCTCGGCCTCAGGGAGGGCTTGACGGAGACCCCGGGTGGCTGCCGGCCCATGATGACAAACAACAAAGGCTGGGCCATCCCGAGGGGCCATTCCGAGGAGCCCTGACCAGGCTTCTTTGTGAAGTTCCGTGAGAGTGTGCCAGAAATGAAGGAAGCAGTTTACCAGTGCTGCTACACCTGGGAAAAGCCAATGTGTCCACTTGGGGACTAGTTTTGAGGACAGATGTGTGACTGGCCATCAGTGCAGATGAGGCAACAAAGAGTACACCTGTTGTGGTCACAGACAGAGGACCACGCGGTCCAGGTGGGATGCGGCACCTCTGACTGAGCAGCACGTTTTATTCTCAGCGGTGTGCTTGCTATTCACAAAGTGGACTGCAAGGTCACCAAGGACGAACTAATTAATGCCTGCTGGTGACACATCCTGCTTTGTGAATCCACTGTGATGGAATCTACTGTCCCAAGCAGTAGTATAAGAATGACAAGGAAAAAATCATCATTCTCCCGTACAGCTTGACACGTAACTAGTTCTTTACCAAGTGAACATGAATCACAAAACCTTTCAATCTTACCTCAGAATGACAGAAAGCGAGCACATGACAAATACGTACAGGCAGAATGGTCGTGGAACATGGAGACGTACATGACAAACGGCAGAACCCCAGGGACGTTTTGAACAAACTCAATATGCATCTCAGCGTTTTCAGTTCCTCCAGTAAACAGAACTAATGCCTGAAAGTGGTTTATATATATAATAAATCATGTAGAAAATAGAGATTTTCTTCCTCCAGCCAATTGCCCTATCCTGGGCTTTTATCATCAATTTAACAATTAAGATTTTATGTAATTTTTAAAACTTTTTCTGTTGTTTGTGCGATGTCTAGAGCTAGGCTGGATGTGCCCATTGTTAGTGAGCTCTTCGGAATGATTGCATGTTGTGGAAGTAGGTGAGTGGAGGGAGCCCCTCGCTAGGTGCTGAAGCTTCAGTCCGTGATACCCACGCTCTAGACGCAGAATGCTGCACGTGAGTCCCCACGCCCAAAACATGGTCAGTTCAGTTTGCATCTGCATATAAACCTCCATGAAACATTTTAAAAACCTAAAATGTATTTTTTGTGGTGGAGAAAGATGTTACTTAACAGGTAATACTCAGGTTGAAATTTAAAAAAAGACAAAACAGTATTATATTTGTTTGCTTTTTTTCAGAAGCACCACAGATGCATCCTACAAACGCTAAAATCTTCAGTGCACCCACCCGAGTACACCCAATTCTCTCATTTCTAAAGCTCTCTTCATCCCTTTAGATTGTTCCCACTTCAGATGCTCTGTATAGCTGAGAGCAAATTGAACTGAAATGGAATTCTTAGTAGGCATAATTTCCTCCACCTTTATAAAGAAGCATTCTGGGCCAGAATCTGATGAGCTGATCTTAAGGCTCCTGCAACAGTTAGATAAGCTGAGAACTGATTCTCTCACTGCTGGGATGGACAGAGCTGCGGAAAACTCAGGTATCAGCCTGCATCAGAGGCACTTATCCCCTGTTTACATAAACTTCTGTGTTCTGGAAGTCAAAATCCAATTTACCTAAAACATAGTCTCAGCTGTTCATTAGGAAGGTCAGGCCACGATGCTGGTTGACAAGTCCAGTCTTGGGTCCCGGTGACTTGCACTGGCCTCTTTGCTCACGTTCCTGCACCTTCATCTGCTCTCACTGGCCCAGAGGGTCCGCGTGATGCTCATGTGAGCAGGGACACAGCCTCTGGGCTGTCCACTTTGGTCATCCAGCCATGCACAGACTGCTTCCACCGACCCCCTAGCATTCTGAAGGGACCCATCTCAGCTCCTGAAGAAGCCCAGAGACCCAGCTGGTCTGGGTGCTTCCACGTCATACCTGTTTCTCCTCCCATCTGCCATACTGGTCATCTTCCTCACACCTATCATCCTGCAGACAGTGCGCTGGGGAAAACTGGAAGTGACATTGAGTGTCTGAGCACAAATATAAGGAGGTCACGAAGAAGACTCCTTCCCAGCACAGGGCCTTCCACAGGCTGGAGGCAAATACATACCGCTTGTGGAAGGGACTTGGCGTCTGCGCTACCAATCTGGAGTTTCCTTTACCTGGTGAGTCTGTGGATCTCCCAGAGAGGGCTCTATTATTTGATCTCTTTTATTTTCTTCCTCTGCATGTTGTTATGAAAACAAACAACCAAAGTGTATTTCCTTGGCTTACTATACTCAATAAACCCTAACCAATCATTCAATCAATCAATTCTGGTTCATGGAGATATAATTTATAACTTACCCCAATAAAAAAAATAAATTTGAGGTGAAGAAAGGTAGAGATAGCGATTGGATTTCTCTTACAGACTGTTGCTTCTTTGCCATTCTCCTTCAATGGGCTCAGTGCCTGATCATCATTAATTACATCCTGTTTTCTTTAAGGCCCAAGGTGTGCAGACTACAACTTAATTCACAGCTTCACTGCAATGCATTTAATTTTTATATTTAATTAACAAAATGGCAATAAAATTGACACCCAATTTATTCAGCCAGGCTGAGATTGTGTCTGAGATGTTTGATAGCTTTGTGTCAGTTGAATGAAATATGATGTTTGACAAAGTCCTCCTTATGATATATGGCACTTAGACTTGCTTCTGCACATTTCATCACCACGAAGCATGATTTATGTTGTATTCTTCATCACTGAAATAAAACCCTGAACAAATTCCCCTCACTATATATCTAGATCTCTCACCTTATTAATGATCTTTTGTGGCTGAGAAGAGTGACTGCTAATAAGCACTCTATACGGATTATAATACGGTAATAAATAACTATCTTTTGAGGTTATGTGCATGCTGATCTCCTCTCACTTTAAATTACTCAAGAATAAATACAAGAATGCAGAGAGGATTTCCAGGATGAATGGACGATCCCATCAAAAGGCACATGTTATTCGAGTGCCTCTCCATCTGCCCACCTGTTATTACCACCTGGACCATCTTGCCGTCATACACCATCTTTCTTCCTCACCCACATGTGGCCACATCCCAGGCTATTTCCAAAATTTCTTTATTCAGCCATATTATTTGCTATTTCTGAAGTACGTTTGGGTTTAGCCTGGCTGCCCTGTGCCTGGGAGAACTTCTGTGAGTTCATTGTTGCTTTGTGAAATTCTGCTCAACTCAGAGAAGCACCACTCTTCCTGGAAGCCTGGCCTAGCTCCTGCAGACGAACACACTCATACTTTCTTGCCAACTGCTCTTGTGGGAAATTCGAGGAGGGTAGTCTGAGGAATGAGTGAAGTAGAATGTACTCATTGTAAAACTATCTTAAAGGAAAGAGCCAGTACTGTTGACATTAATTTATAGAACTGTTGTTGGGTTTAACTCCCTGAAATGTGCTGGCTGTCAGATTGACACTGACCACTTAACCTAGCTAGAATTGTGGACCAGAGAGTGTTTTTCTGTGACTTCTTTCTCACTTTCTGTCTTCCCCATATGAATAACAGTAGAATCCTTGACTTGGGTTTTTTTCTTTTGACAGCCTATACTGTTCATGGCATGCAGCAGAAGAATAGGGGAACGTTCAACCCAAGGCACAGCTGAGTCAATGTCTACTTCAAGAACCCCTCTTTTACTTAGGTGTTCCAAACATTTTGGTGATGATGGGAGAACTGGCACTTTTCTCACCAGGGAGATATTCTGGGCCAGCCTACAGGGTAGCCTGTCACCATCCTGGTGGTCTGTCTCTAGAAGGACACAATACAAGGCCCAATATCAAATCACATCTGCATAAAATGCAAATACAAGTAGTTTTTAGAACAGCTAAAATTTCCAGCAGAATTTCAGATCGTTGGGTTTCAAGAGAAGTAAAGACATAGTCTTTGTCAGGAATCTCTGCAGATTATGACCCTTCAGGTAGTCTTAAAAATGTGGATAGCATTTGAAATACACAGTAAGAAAAATCATAAAGATTGAAAAATTTAGGTAGTAGTCAGCAAAATATTATTCTGATGCACAAACTGAAAGTTTTCAATTTATGAGCTATTTTGTCACAAGTCAAGAAATGGTTTGAAGCATCTCACTTTATGTTCCCAAGATATTTGACTCACTTGAGAGTGAGTTTTATTACCATAGACTTGGCCAGATTCTAAGTTTAAGGTCACCATTCAAGATTTTAACACTCTTTTCCATGTGAGGAGTTAATACTGGGAGGATGTCTATTGAATGAGGCAAACATGCTAAAAACAAGAGAATCATTGTTTTTAATTTGCTGGAAGAAATAATTGACTCAAACTTCTTTTGTAACATTCATTAACATTCATTTAACATTTTCTTATGTTAAGAAACAGAAATAGATAACAACAACAATCCTAGAAATTAATTTCAATAGTACTGGCTCTTTCCTTTAAAATATTTTTACAATGAGTTCATTCTACTTCACTCATTCCTCAGACTATCCTCATCACAGATAGATAAAATAGAAAGAGATAGAAAACGCAAAAGTCTCAGAAATAAAGGTGGTTGTTAAGGTTTAGGTAAGTAGTGTTCCTTAAAGCTCACGAGTGAGATAATGCAAGAAATTTCAGAGGTGAAATTATTAGATTATGAAAGGTGAGGCCTAATCAGAGGATTAATCCACTAATATGGATTAACTGGGTGGTACCTGTAGGCAGCTAGAGTGTGGCTGGAGGAAGTAGGTTAGTTTATGTTTTGTCCCTTTGTGAGCAGAGCTGTCTCCCTGCTTCCTGGTGCCATGTTCTGAGCTTCTTCCCTCTGCCATCCCTTTCTGTCATGATGTTCTGCTTCACCCTGGGCCCAGAGCAATCAGTCAGCTGATCACAGACTGAAACTCTGAAACCATGAACCAAAATAGGCATTTGCTCCTCTCTGTTGTTCTTCTCAGGTCTTTTGGTCACAGCAAGGCAAAGCTGACTAATATACTAATAAAGTAACTAAAATACTATGTTTTTTTTTTAAGATACTAATATTAACTATTTGGAGGAGAACATGTGATGATTCTCTTTTGAAGCCCAAAGGGCACTCACTTGGGCTATGGCCCACTCAGCTACCCAAGCTCCTCACCTGCAGACCCATTCCTCAGTGGTTGGGGCCTACGTTGGACTCTGTGCTCATGACTGTCCTTCCTGGAGCCGTCGAAGAGGCCTGTGGGATCTCGCTGGTTAGGTTATAACCTTAACCTCCTACCTCTCCATGTTTGTTTGTTCTGGGACTGAATGTCTGCTTTGCTTCCTGTCTTGTACATTTGCCCCTTTGAGAATGGAAATCCTGCCCTGAACTCTGGTAGACTTGGATCTGGACTGGTCAAACCATTCTCAGGAGGTGAATGGGTGCCCATCTTCCCAGTTACCCATTGCTTAAATCATGATGTACCTGGAGGAAAAATTCTGGAGAAAATTCTCTGTGTTTTCTTCATTGCTGTCCTTCCCCTGTGCTGTGGTTTAATTTGAGGTGCTCCCCAAAAGCTCATGTGTAAGGCAATTTCCGAATGGTCAGAAATGAAGTGATTCAGGTTATGGAAGCTGTAACTTATAGTGAGTTAATCCGTCTGATGGATTAATAATTTGAACGGGTTTAGGTGATACCTGTGGCAGGTAGGGTGTGACTGGATAAAGCAGGTCGCTGGCAGTTTGTCCTGGGGGATCACACTGTGCCTGGATCTTTACACTCAAGTTTCCTCTGTCACAGCTCTGCCATATCTTAAGAAGTTGTGGTTTCTGCTCACTCACCTTGGGCCTCGGCTCTGCAGTTGTAACACTCGACCCCGCTGGCTTATTCATGCTTCCCCACTATCCCCACTGCCACACTCTTGGGACCACAGATAATTATTCTTGGTCTCAAATGAGAATAAGGGTGCAAACTAGAAACTCTATGGTGGTTTCCAAGCTCTAAAGTACTCCCTGGAGTTGTGGGTACACCTCCCATGAAAGGAGATGAGGGTGTTGGTTAATTAGCCTTGTAGGATCGATTTTCCATCTGAAATATGTTATTTTAAAGTTAATATTGAGAGCTTGGCCATTTTTATTTAATATATTCTGGCAAGCAAAATGTTGTCAAGTACAATTCAAACCGGACCTAGGACATTAAAGTCTACCAATGTCTATCTAAGAAGGACTTTCCAAAATGTTTTCATTTGATTAGAGCTTATATTAATATGCAATTCAAAGTATTGTTATAAAAATCTTTAAAAAACTTAGTCCGTGGAATGAGATGATCCTAGAAAACTGAAATAGTTTTAGCCATTAATTATCCAAATTTTTTAAAATGTTGATTATTTGACCAGAAAAAAAGTGTACAGCATTGTTTTATCTTTATATTGAATTAATCACTGGGTAAAATCCTTTTTCCTACCGTAATATTAACTTTTGGATATGAGTTTTGTTTTACTCATATAATTGTAAAGGTAAATTTTAACAATATTTTATTTCTACATTTTTTTCTTCAGTATAAAAACTTTTAGAGTGAAGACAGAAGTCATCACTGCATTGAGTCCCAACTGCTCCCAAAGAGGAAGGCAGACATGAGTTCACTCCAGCTCTGATTGAGTCCCAGCTGATTCCAGAGAGCAGGGCAGATGTGTGGGTCCTCCCAGTTCTTGCTGGCACGTTTCCATTTCACGGTTTCACCTTGACCCTTTAACCCCAGTCACTCATACACCAAATGCACAGGATGGTTATAGGAATCAGAACTTGGGGTTGCTTTAGGCCACACTTGAACAGGATGCTGACCAGCACACTTCTTAGTGCTAAAGTCTACATTCTGAGAAGACCAAGAGGTGAGGGATAGGAAGGTGGCCTTTTGAGTGGAGTGTGTGACAGGCAACATGCTACTGTGCTTAGGATAAATCAGTCTTCTTCTATTTTTTATTATAATCCTGATGACATATATGAACATCTTCATTTTATAAATGACAAACTAAATCTCAAAGGTATTAAATATTTATGAGCAAGGTTACCAAGTGGCTAGGCAGAGTTGAACGAGGCTTGTCTACAGCCACAGCAAGTGTCCTGTCTACAATATGGTGCTGCAGCCATTGCCTACCCAAATCCTGTTATAAATCTAAAACGGAATCCTAAAATCCTAAAATTTATTTCTGCTCACACGTCTGCACTAAAACAGTCCTCCCCAAAGTCATCAGCATCCTTCAAACTCCAAACCGATGTTCTCCTGTCCGTTGTAGTTGATCTGGAATGTTCTCCAAAGGCCCACGTGAGGAAGGCGTGGGCCCAGTGCTGCAGTGTCCAGGGTGGGTTCTAGGGCGAGTCTGAAGGGCCCTGACCTCTCGTGGACCCATCCACCAAGGGTTGCCTAGCTCAATGGATTCTTGGGAGGTGGTGGAAACTGTGGGAGGTGGACCTAATTGAAGGGTGTGGGTTCTTGGGGACATGCCTTGGGACATGCCTGGGGACTCTATATTGTCCCCTGTCTCTTCCTTTCTCTCTTTCAGCCTCCTGCGAAGCCTTTCTCTGCCATATCCTTCTATGTGATGTTTCTGCCTTGGAGACAGCTGACGAGAAACCGAGACCCTCAAAATGGTCAGCCAAAATAAATCTACCCCCACGCAGTTTTCCTCAGGTATTTTGTAACAGTAACAAAAAGCTGGCTAAAACATCAGTTGTTGTTCTCTGTGACTGACAAGCAGCATGTCATCCTATTGACCTCAGTGCTTCTTCTTCTCTTTCATCTTTAGCTCCCAAGAAAACTCCCCGCTTCCCCCTGCCCTGTTACCCTCATTTCTTGGGTCACTTCCATTGTGGTTTCCACATTATTTTGTTTCCTAAAGTGAACACATTCCAGGACTCAACACCAAAATCCGTTATTTTTCCTTTTAATTTCTTTTTTTTGCGTTTTAGTCTCATAGTCATCAAATTTGTGTAAGTAACTCCATAAAGTCACTGTGTGCTGAGAGCCATAGCCGAGTCCGAATGACACATGGCATTTTTGCCAGAACGGAGTGGTTGAGAGGTGAAGGAGTGGTTGAGAGGTGACTCCAGCAAGCCATTGAGATGACAATGGTTATGTTAAGCTGTGTACATTAGACCCCTGCTGTCCGCCTCGGCCTGCTACTTTGGAGTTCTCACGATATTTTGGAGTTCTCGCGGGGATTCCTGGAGAGTTCCCATTGGTTGGGGAAGTGCTGGAGGAGGGATTTTCCGGTTGGTGGTTGCTGGAGGAGTCACGTGGTGGGTGGCATTTGGGAGAGTTCCTGGGGAGCGTGTGTGGAGTGTGCTGGTGGAGTTCAGAAATAAAGTTTGTTCCTGCTTCAGTGGCTCATGATTGGTGCCCAGCCAGACTGTGGCAACTGTGTAATCTACTCTAGGGGATCTCTCCACCCCGATGCCTTTCTCTTATGTCTGCTATTTCTTTTGATGAGCTGATGAATCCTTTTCAGTGTTTTGAAGTCAAATCTCATCCTATGCATCATCCACTCCTCGTTTTGCCACAGTCCTGCCCCTCTATTACCCATACCTTGCGAATCCACATATTGTGCTGCCTGGTAGACATCTCAGGCAGTGACACTTGTGGTCTTTCAAAAATCAGCCTTCAAGAATCAACACATCTCAATTGCTATCTTAGGGGTCATCAAACTACAGTCCACTGACCAAATCTTGTTCTACAGCTTGTTTTTATAAATAAGGTCTTATTGGAACACAGACATGACCGTGTGTCCACCACTACTTGGATCCTGGTCGTAGAATTAAATAGTGCTGATGGAGACAACACAGCTCCCCAAATAAAGACTATCTGGCCTTTTACAGAAAAAGTTTAGCCACCCAGGTCCTGTGCCTATTCCAAGGGTCTTTATTTTGAATGATGACGCTATTATTCATACTATCTTCATTCTCTCATATTTCTCTCCTTTGATTTCTAATCAGTGAAATGTTCTGTAAATTTCCAGTACCCATCACACTGGTCCACATCATAATTATGAAGGTCCTTCATTTAATTTCCTCTTTCACTTCTGTGCTCTTAGTCATCCTGCAATGCACTCCTTGTTAATTCTCCTAACTCCACACAGTGGTCTTTCATTCAGAAGTCTTAGAGTCACTCATTAGAATAAGTCATAGATGTATAATAATTATGTACTATGTATTATATTATATTTGATTTATGAAAGCATTAGCAATCACAAACTCTGTATGCTTTAACACAAAGAAGTCAGATTAAATCATTTGTGTAAACAGGATAAATAATTTATCCAAAATAAAGTAGTCTGGCCATGGCAGAACTGAAGTTGTAATCCAAATCTCTTGGCTGCTAGTGTAAAACTCTGTGCTATTTAGTCTCTTCCAGCCTCTCTCTCCCTATCAGACCTAGGGGAAGACTCTGAAGGTTTCCTATTACCATCTTAAATAAGTCCTACAGTTCTGCAAAACATTCCCATTTCTCACATTTGCCTTTTACTCCCCCATAGGCCACCTCAACGCCCCTCCACTGCAAGTTCACTTGTTTCCTACTTCCTTGTGTTCTCCACTTTTCTTTTTGTGAGATTCATTGTTTGTAGTCATATTATATACATCAATGACCCATGTTTTATTTATTTTGCCAGCCATACATTTTTCTAACAACTTTGTAAACCTACTCTGGGTACTGCTGGTAGGATTAGTGGACTTAGTGGTGGGTCATGCGGGGACCTAGGATACTAAATCTGATGGAATGGTGGGGAGAAAGGGGCCAGGCTTAGAGAAACGGAGGACCAGAAAGCAAGACTGACCACTGGAAGGTGCACTTGAGGAGGCTGACCAGCTGTCTGTTGGAGATTCTCTGTGTTGAATGATTCCGTCTACATAGTTCCCATCTTGGTTGAGAGGCACTTCGACAAACAGGCTGTTTATGGGGAATGCTCAGTGTCAGGTGGGACACAGGAGAACATGCAGTCCTTCACTTGAGAGTACAGTTCAAGGTCATTCTTAGCATATGGAGCCAATGTTAGCCCAAGTCCTTGGAGTCATGTTAAGACATCAATTACAACATAGAAAGAGAAGACAGTTGAAATAAAAACACTGAGCCAGAAAGTCTAGTTACAACGACGGGTGAGCGCTGTGAGGTTGGGGAGTCCCATGATTTTGTGAGCTCATGTGTTCCTGGTCCTTATGAGATCAGCCTGACCCAATTTGGCCAGATGGCAACACAGGTTGGCTTGGTGAGTTTGAGTTGTGAATCAGGCTGAACGGCTTTGCTGATGCTGACATGTCCTCAGATCACAAGGTCTGGGGAAGACAAACCAATGGTTTCCTACGATGCTTCTCTTGAAGCCAAGCACTTATCACAGTGCTCGGCTCACATCAGGCTCTCAACACATTTGCTGCTGCTACTGGAGAGAGTTCGGAGACCCCCTGTGTTTACTTAACACACTCACAGAAGAGGGATGTCAGGGAGGGCAGGGAGACCGGGAAGAGTGGAGACAGAGAGACAGATGTGGATGGAGGGGTGAAATGTCAGTGCTTTCAGATGGCTTCCATTAGGAGAAGCCTGGCTCTTCATTATTCTGCATTAAAAGGCAGAAATTACTAACAATGAAAATGAGAGGCAGGAGGAGAAAGGGCCTGAGAAGAATGGAAGATCCCCAAAGTCACAGCGGTGACTCGTCTTTCCTCAGAGTAGATCTGGTCTGTGATGCAAGCCTGGGAATGTGGCTACTGATGGAAAGAGAAAACAGGAAAGAAAATTGGAGCATTCAGAAGAAGGTGCTAATATGGAAATTGACCATATAACCCAGTTTTGTATTTGCAGAAATTAGCTGAAGAGAGGTTTTCTTGATATGCCTAGCACATCGCATTCACATGGCAGTTAGCCTGCGAGGATATGCAAGGAGACGGAAGGCAGATTTGCCTAACTCTTATTCAGCCGGTGACATCTATTTAGATAGGGAAATGGCATCACTGAGCGGCCCTGACTGTGCTCACCTACAGAGCCTGAGGTGGATCCAGGAACATTTCATCTTATGCTGGCTCTTGTCACCTTCCTCGACACCATTCCCTACAAGGGAAGCAAATGGCCCCTGTGGTCAGAAGAGAACACTGTATCCTTCAATTAAATAAATGGGCAGCTCTCCTGCCGGTCTCTGCTTATCTAAATAATGGATTAACATTTAAAGTGAGAGAGGAAGAGTCCTGCTTGACTGAGAATTCTACTTCAAGGTAATTTTAAGCTCCGTTAGCATTAGTTTCATGGATCTTTTTGGGAGCACATTGGAGCCCACAATCAGCCCCCACGGAGTCTATTGTGAGCCCTGAGTCTGAAACCCTACCCCAAACAAAACTCACAAGGGTGTTTATTTAAATTATATTCTTTTATAACAAACTGGGATTTATTCTTAGAGCTTCTGATTGAACACTTTAATTTACAAACGGGTTTCCCAGAGCTTCGTGAAGCCAGCAGATGCAAAGAGAAGTGGCCGCATCCCCGCGCTCAGCCTGTTTAATGCAGGCGATATTGTAAACAGCACTCTGGGGGAAGGTTTCAGAGTGCATTTAATTGCATTTTCCACTTCTCGTAACAGCAAGGGATTAGGCTGAGATGGAACATAATGGAACCCGCTCTGTCCTACCACCTCAAAGGCAGAGAGGAGAGGAATACACAATGGCAAGTGTATCAGGACAAATGCCATCATCTTCATTCTTGTTCATGAATGATTACAGGCACATCAATTAATTTCTAGTTTAAGTTTTCTGGTGGTCAGTTGTAGCGGCATCGATCATAGGTAATTCACATTTACTAAGCATAATTTCCATTTCTTATAATGGAATCTCAATTTCAGAAATAAATTCTAATAGGCATTTTATATGCAGCACCATTTAACTTGTTTATATTATATCGACCCACACAATGTATCAGAAGGAGCAAGTGGACTGGAAAAGCAGATAAATCCTATTTGCTAACCTTTCAGCTTCCTGGGCTGTTGTGATGCCAAGAGCAACGAGAGGAAGCGGAGATGAGCTGCGCATTTGTTCCCAACATTCCCCTTTAGGCTAAGTCCTCAGCACCACCCACTGTGTCCTTTCCATAGGTTCTGGCTGTGCCTTCCTCTACAGCATACGTAAAATATGTGACTTTATATTCTCATAGTTAGTCTGGAAACATCTGGGCTACATCAGTAGATTAGAGAGTAGGTGATTTTTCTCTAGGTGAAGTTGACCCTTAGCCATCAATATCAGAATCTCCTGGTTATTATCTGAAGTGAAAATCTCAAGCCCCACATTTGGGAAATCAGAGTCTGAATTTTTTCCCAGGTGATTATTCTACACACTCAATTTGAGGATTGGTGTTCTACGAGAATGCTACAGGCCCTGTTTGGTCTATGCATACATAGACTTTTATTGGGTTGGTTAGAAATTATTGCAACAAGAATTAGTAAGTAGTCTCAAAGTGCATCAACTGCAGTTTGCTACTTAAGTTGGGAGAAGATCAAAGCTTTCACTATCTTCCTGTAATTTTCCTGAAGTTCATGCAAAAGACCTGGACACCTCTAAGTCCTCTACCAATAAAGACTTTCTCACTCTCTTATACTAAATCAGCATCCAGCATACTCTGGCAAACTGTTGGTTCTGACAGTCTGTAGCTCTTGGTGGCTGAGCTCAGTAAAGTTCTATTTGTCCTTGAAAGACACTGTCATGTGGCTCTCTGCTGTGGCCTGTGGATTACAGTCTACCACAGGACATTTTGCTGCAGCTGGCACATGAAGGAAGGAAGAGAGAGCAGGTGGGCGCCTGCAGGAGGCACCTAGAGTGCTGGACTCACTTAAGCCTCATAAGAGCGTCCTCAACTCAAGGGAGATCAGAAACGGCAGTAGTTATATGCCCACCTGGAGCAAGTCACAGGCAGGCCTGAAACACCTCAGGCACACTTGGTGTTATTCCAGCAAGTGGGGGCCTGGTCTGTCCCTGCCCCTCCTGTCCACTGCTGCTGAGCCACATGGGTTTTTTGCACTTACAGAGTGGCATATTAATTGCTTCTGAGCCACACATTTGGGAATTAAATAAGATAATGAATGCCAAGTGCCCAGTATGGTGGACGGCACAAAATGCATGCTCAGTGTAAGAAAATTCCCTGTGCCTCATTACTAAATAATGGTATTTGAAACAAATCATATTATGGGGTTTTTCCCCCTTTGTCTGTATGTTGTCTTCTGACTATTTTCTCCAAGGCAGAAAATTTCCTTGATTTTTATTCTTCTAGTGCTGTGGCCAAATCCTTTGTGTAACTGCAGAGGTGAAGGCTCTGGGCTACTCGTCTAACATCTGCTACCTACTAGCTCATATTTAACATCTCTGCTCCAATTCTCAATCCTTAAACCAAAGATTAATCCTCACTCCATGGAGCTGTTTAAGAATTAACAAACACAAGTGCTTAGTGGAGTATCTGAAAAACAACAGACGATACCCGTCATTTCCTGTGGGCCTTGCCCTGCTGTGTAGAAGGTATAAGTCTGGTATAAGATGTTGTGAAGCTGAAAAGTCAGAGAAAACTGGCATGACTCGGATCAGCTTTTCTGTTCAGAAAAAGCCCTGTGAAATAACCACAGATTTAGTAGGAGAGTAAATAGTTAAGTAGAAAATTTATAAGTGTGCAGAGGGATACTCACAATGACATTTTAAATTTTATTGATAAGATCATAAATATCCCCAGTAAGACTGTACATAACCCCATTTATTTATTTTTAATTAAAAGGATCTTACTTTCACTTTGTCATATTGTAAAATTTAACTCCCCTTTAGAAATTAACAAACCTAAGATCTCACATGTTGAGGGAGAGGTGGGAATGCTGCAGACATTTCCTGAATAACCATAATGACTCAGTGGTAGATATAAAATGTCCAAAAAGCTCTCTGGAAAACCACAATTTGATTTGTCATTTGGAGCTAAAGTATAAATGCTGATAACATTTTCATTCAAAAGATCAGGAAAATATGTATCTTTGTTGTCAGCACATAATAGAGTCGGGTATCAGTAATTATTAATACTTCAAAGTGTGTTTGAATTTGCTTAAGCCTAGTTAATAAGAAAACCTTTCTTTTTCTTGTTATAAATTAAGCATTAACCAGGCTTTCTCTTAACAATGCAGCTTGGGGCCATCCCAGAGGACCCTCCTACGGCAACTTCCTGTCCACACAACAGGACCCGCGGATAGCATAGGAGGAGGCCAGGGACTTGACCTGCAGAGGGCTGGGGTTCAGGTTCAGGTAACACCTGCTTCCTTCTTCATGCCCCCTCCCAACCCCAAGGATGAACGTAAAGTTGAAGGGAAAAAATAAACTTAGATTAGTTCAGAAATCATTTCCGTAATTGTCCATTATTGAGAGATCTCAGATAAGTCATTTTTAAGAATGCCCCATTGACCATCCCTCCTGGGAGGGATCAATGCCTTTAGCCCAGGGTGTGGCTGATTCCTCCTTGCTCTAAAAGCAACAGAAGCCCCAGAGGATAAAAAGGTCAGTGAAAATGAGAAAAGGGTCCCAGGACCTCTGTACTATGCCGTTATGAATCAGAAACCTGGCCAAATCTAGAACTGGCAGCCAGAAGACGGGTTTCCATTCTGCTGCATCTCAGAATGGCCGTGTATGGAGTGGGCGTGAATGACCAGGAGATTCCCTCTATGAGGGGTTGAGGCCCTTAATGAAGGACAGTCTGGTCTAGAACTTAGAGCAGTGAGAGGCTTACAAGGACGGAAACCACAGGTCCACCAAGCTGTGGTTTCCCAGGTGCCTCACCTGAAACCCCAGTCTGAACCCTCTCTTCCTGAATTTCAAAGCCCCTTCCCCTTAAGCTATTGCTCATGTGAAACTCTTACACCATGGGCTCTGACTTGGTCTCCTCTTCTGCCCATGTTAACGGCCCCAATACTTACTGAACTGACTTTGAGGACAGCTAAGTACTCGGAGGTTTAAGGATGCCTCTGACCAGCAGGCTGCTTCCTTGGCCCCAATGTCAATAAGATGCTAAGTGGCTGCCTTCTTGTTAAACTAAGATTAGAGGATGCTGTACTATAAATATGTGCATATTACAGAGGTTTTGTTTTTCCCAGATGAATTCACAGCAACCACCATTTAAATTATCTAGATTCAAATGAATTATATTTATTTCAAAACAGCCCACCAGCTTGGACCAAGTCTAATGTGGCCAGCACTGAAGCCCTGGCTAGGAGAATTAGACACGCCTTGCTTTGAAAAGGAGCATCATTACTTGGGATTTACGAATTTACCTTGGGCAGGTCACATGACTCATTGGGACTTGGTGGCTCCTAGGTAACACATCACAGAGGGTCATTGCCAGGTAGCCCTGCATGAATTGGAAGAGCTATTTTATCCCAAATTATTACTTTTTATGCTACAGGAATAATGTTATAATTATAGTCAATCATCATTTGCTCTGACTACATTCAAGGATTTTTTTAGGTATTTGATAAGCGTTTTCTTACTTGCGCTTTTCACTAGCCCTATGAGGAGCGTGTGATTGTCGTCTCTGTTTACAAATGGAGAAGAGTGTAGCTCAGCAGCCTAACACCACAGCCTGTGCCCCCTCTGCTCATGCTCTATGCCAGCCAGGGCTATGTCCAGACACGGCATTAGGTCTACCGTCACAGCAGAGAACAGACACACACACACCTGCTAACAGGATTGGCATTCGGGGGCTACTGCCAGCTGAAACAGCAGCCGTCATTTATTGAGCATTTGCCATAACTAGATGGTGTGATAGCCTGATATATTTTATGACCTATTCCTATGAGATAGGTAACATTTTTATTGTCCTTTATAAATAAGGAAAGCGCTATCTCTTAGTTGCAAGTGTTTCTTACAACCACACAGATTAACAACACTGAATAAGAGACAAACTTCATGTCTCCACTATTTTCAAATACTCTGGGTTAGTAGGATCAGTTGAAATACTGATTTGGATCAATTTTGATTCTGGAGATTCTTTAAGTCTCCTGCAAGAGTTTTAGGAAGTTAAGCAAAATAAGCCTACTGTATTTACTAGCTACTAAAAGTTTTGACTCCTACACACATTAATAGTTGTTTTCATTTATGTTTGGACCAAATTGGTGTAGCAAGGGGCTGGCTTTGTTCCCAGGCTGTTGCATTGATTAAGGTTCCAGACATTTATCATGAATTACTTCTTGTACTGAACTTGTGCAGATATTGTGCACATTAACTGCAGTGGCACCCTTGAAGCCTGGCAAGAGTGCCTGTCCTCGTCATGCAACGTGGAGCTGACGAAGACCCTGGGGGACAGTGGGGGTGAGTGCTGAAAGACGAATGGGCCGTGACAGACCAGGACCTGGGAATGTGTCCATAGGTGCTGCCGGAGAAATCACTTTGGAAAACAAGCCCTGTGCAGATGAGGATGACTCGAGGGATGAGGGAAGACCAACTCTTGTGCTGTGGACAAGAGGCAATAGGAAAGCAGCCCAAGTACAATGAGCCTACAGAGGTGCAGATTTTGGGATCGGCAGGGAAACCACAGGGAGCTTGAAAACTTGCTGTTCAGTGTTGTACTCAGCTTCCACGCTCATTGCCTCACGCAGTCACCGAAGAAAGTGAAATAAAGACAAGTCCATTCCACAATTTCTGTTGTTATAGCTTGTACCTATTTGTGAAATTTGGAAACAAACTGTTTAGAAATAGGAGTCAGGTTCAGTTTGGAGGAACAGCGAAAGGACCGCCACTATTCCTTCAGGCAGGTGCAGAATAGCACCACATTGTAGTTTGGGCAAGACGAAGGCACCCGGGGGTCCACAGACACAGTTTTCTGTACCCAGCAGATGCACAACAAGTGTGTGCTGACTTTGTAACATTCTGGATTTAAGGACTTAAGGACCACCCAGTTGAACTTCGTTAGCTGCCTCAGTCTTCCATGGGTAATTGTCCATGCTCGGTGTGAAACTCAGGTAAAGTTCATTGCTCATGGAAACCTTATTCCATTCAGTGGTTTTAACTGTTAAAATGCTCTTTTCTGAGTTGAACCCGAATCTAGCTTGTTATCATTTCCATTCCCTGTTCCTGGTTCTGTTGAATTTATTTTGAATTGTGGAGCTGGTACCCAAATGGAACAGTCCCCCATAAGCACTGCATACTTGAGACTTGCTTGTTGACCTTTCACTCCCCAGGGTTACAGAATGGGATTCCTGGTGCATCAACACATTCCTCCTCCCTTCTCAGGTTGGGATGAACCCTGTTCCATTTCTCAGACTCAGAGGGAGGCGTGACTCAAATACACACACCACTCACCATTAAGCCAGGTACAAACCTGGGCCAAACTGATGGTTTGGGTTTATGTTTTTTTGATAGATTAAACTATAAGTAAGAAAATTATATGGCTTTAAAAACAAAACAAAACAAAACCCTGAATCTGTTAGTTTTATTTCATTCAAATTTCAAAGTTTTTGGTGAGAAATTTAAAAGCTATAAAACAGTAATTTGGAGATGATTTGAATTATGGGAATACTAAGTAAGATATTCAAATCAAACCACAGCACATAGAATTTAATCCATGAAGGACACTGGGAGATATTTTTGATATCACCTGTGATAGCTCATTCAATTCAAAGATGAAGGGTAAACCCCAAAGCAACAAGACTCCAGAGTGCTTGGTACACATTTTACATGTAATCAGAACTAACCATTTCTTTTCATTTATAGAACATACTCCAATGACCTTTGAGGTTGGTGGCAGGATAGGACATTAGCTTATAATTATTCTTTGATTTGCAATGAAAAATTGGAATGACTATTCCTGTCCAATCTAAGACAGACTATTAGACTTGAAGTGCGAAGCGTTACTGCCCTCTCCTGATCTACTTGGGTATAGCATCTTCTAGAAAGGACTTGAACAAGAGACCAAATTTTAAAAGTCATTTTACACACTAGAAATTAGTATTTTCCATTCTGAATACACATCTAAGTCCTTGTGAGAATCATTATTTCACATAGTATATTTTTTAAATTAAATATAGTACATTCATCATTTGATAAATTAATGAGCCAGAAAATGTAGGAAAAAATAATGACAGCTGTTAATATCATGCATTTATATGACATTTTGAAACAGCACTTAATACATCTTTTCTCATTAAGTCTCACATCATTCCCGGGAGGAAGCAACTTCTTAAGTCTGTTGTTGCAGTTCATAAATGACTGCGAGTGCAAGTTGTAGCCATTTAATTTGCCTGCTTTCATGACTCAGTTAGGCTTGTTCATTTTACAACCTGGAAAAATCCAAATCCTAGGTACATGTAAACACATAATGAAGTCCCTTGCAACACCACCTATCCCCATCCAGATCCAAAAGGACAACTACACAATTCCCAATGAAACATAATGCATTTAGGGATTTCCACTTCATCTCGTCTTTAAAATAAAAATCCTCAATCAAAAGGTGAGATAAGGCACTGTTTGTATTTAATTATGTTTTATGATCCACTTAAGCATCGACACCTGCCTCAAATCAGAGTTTACTTTCTTATATTTTTGTGTCTAGAAAAGAAATGGGCATTTATCCTTTGCTTGAGGACTTGAGGGACTATGGAATGATTGATTTTACTCCAGATTCTATCTGTGCTCACACAAGGGGAATCCAGATGGGGAATATCTGCTTTACATGCGTGCAAGATATTTCCGGGGTTTTATTGATGTTTATTTTTTTCCTTCAGTCTTCCGAAACCACATTTTTAGGGTTTGTAACCCTTCCTGCAGCTGACCCATACATTAGGTCATTTCATTAGCAAGTTTCACCTGGATAGTGTAGTAACCAAATCTCACAAACTTATCCTAATTTTACTGCTAAATGAAATCCAATTGCCTTTTATATGTCTTCTTTTACAAAACCCTGGAGCGTTCTCACGTTAAAGTGTCTCACAGAAAGTTTCTTTTAGTGCTAGGACCCGTATCGGCAGACTGTCTTTTCCCCTCAGCTGACAGGTAGTGAGATTCATGCTGGAACCTCCCAGAGGAGCTTCTCCACTCACTGATTCAGTGAATCCTCAACACATGGCCAGATCCTCCTGTGAACCAGTCTCTCTGCTGGCAGAACACACTGTGGTCTGAACCAGGGATGCTGCTTAGTCTTCAAACACCCTGTCTTAGAAGTAGCTGCAAAACAAAGGAGTCAACTGCTTGATGATTGAAATAAGCCCTTAGGAAGAAAAGAATTTCTGCTGCCGGAATGACAGGGCTCCCGTTCAGGATTGGGTGCTCCACGTGAGATGTGGTAATGAACTTCAGCACATCTCAGATGCACCCATCACAAGACACGTTGATATGCTACATCCCACCAATGAGGTCGATGAACCCTAACCCCGCTCTCCTTCAATTAGAACCCTTTATGTACACTCATCAGAGGAGATTATCTTAGACAAATTTAGACATCACTTTTTAAAAATCAGACATCACCTCTAGGTGAACATAAGGAAGAAAATGAAAGGGAAGTCGGTTAATTAAGACAATTGTAAAACTCTCTGCTGTTTGGAGTTCGACCAGGAGGGCGTGGAACACACAGCAGAGAGACGGCAGAGGAGGCGCTGAGAAGCGGGGCTTCCAGAAGAGGAGATGCAGCAGCACAAGAGCTGTGGGGACAGTCGGGAGGTGCTCCGGAGGAGACGAGGAGCACTGATGGGAATAGCTCAGGGGAAATAGTGGGGGACGTGACTGACGGGGAACACGCACTGAGTGGTCCTTGCAGAAGAACAGAATGAGACCTGCTAGAGGGGCGGAGGTTCTGTGGGGCCGTGGTGCAGGAGCTCTGGACCCTGGGCCCCTGCGCTCAGTGTGCTGTGTGCTAGTCCACTTCCTGCGTGGGGAACGATCAAGGTGTCTGTGTTGTGTGTGTTTGTATTTTTCCTGTTAGAGTTTGCCCAGCAGAGATTGTAGGGGAAACGCCAAGAGAGTCAACGTGATCACAAGGGTGATATTCTAGCAGAGAACTGGGCGATGTTCCCAAGCACTCTGTGTGCCCCCTCTGGTCTGCATGCTTCTCCACAGGCCTTGGCACAGCACTGCTAGCTGGGAACAATCTTTACAGGTGAGGAAACTAAGACACAGGAAGGTTAAACAACTCATCCAAGGCTACAACCAGGAGGAGGCTGGGATCCAAACCCGGCTGCCACTACCTGGAGGTGGTGGTGGAGACTCCTGTCAACAATCCTTTCTTTCTTTTTTTTTGATACTGGGAATTGAACCCAGGGGTGTTTTATACGTGAGCAACATCCTCAGTTCTTCCTTTATTTATCTAAATTTTGAGACAGGGTCTTACTCAGTTGCTGAGGCTGACCTTGAACTTGCAATCCTCCTACTTCAGCCTCCCAAGTTGCTGGGTGGGTTTATAGGTGTGCACCACCTCACCCAGCTCCTGTGCTCCCTACATAATAAGGCCATAGATATGTAAAAGAGGCTGATGAATGGAAAGAAGCCTGGCCCAGATTCCTCCACAGAAGAAGCCGGGGACAGTGTGGGTGGCGGGTGCGCCTGGCTCCAGGGCCAAGGATGGCCAGCTGGAGCTGCCTCCCCAGAAATCAGGGCTCTCTTCATCTCAGAGGTCTCCCCACACTGCCTGGGAGTGGGGCCCAAAATAAAGAGAGTTTCTCCAGCCTCACCAGGTCACATTGGAGGTGATTAGAGACCTGGAGCATTAAGCTGATACAAAGAAACGTGAGAGTACAGTACACCTTGAGGTCAGGCCTTACGCAGCCAGGACTGCTTGAAACCAGGGATTGAGCTCTCCAGCCTCCGTTGTAGTTCTCAACACATAGTGCCGTCCAAGAAGTGGGGAAAGAAGTGCGTGTTCGGGCTGGGATTTGGCTCAAACGGTAGCACGCTCGGCTGGCATGCGTGCGGCCCGGGTTCTCGATCCTCAGCACCACATACCAACAAAGATGTTGTGTCCGCCGAGAACTAAAAAATAAATATTAAAAATTCTCTCTCTCTCTCCCCTCTCTCACTCTCTCTTTAAAAAAAAAAAAAAAGAAGTGCGTGCTCATTTTTTGTTCTTTTGGGTTTTTTCCTAGCGGTGTGTTGCTGTTGTCGACGTGACATTTTCTACTTCTAGCTGTTTGACATGCCATCTCGAGGGGTGCTCTTGCTTGATGGATCATTCTGCTAGGGCTTACATGTATCATTTCTACCCGGGCCTTTTCCTTGGTATTTCCATGACCTTCACAGGGCGTGATCCCTGTCTTTCCTCCCTGGCACCTTCCTCTGCCTCTGGCACCATTCTGCCAATGATTGGACCCCTTGCCAACGCGGCAGGTGGCATGGTTGGGGCGGTGGAGCCCTGACTCTGAAGAGGGAGAGAATGGGCTGAGTGGTTGGGGCGGTGGAGCCCTGACTCTGAAGAGGGAGAGAACGGGCTGAGTGGGATTGCCGGCTAATTTAATTTTCGTCTCTCTTGAGTATCCGTGAGCAACGTCCCCGTCAGGTTGTGCCCAGGCCTTCTCCTGCAGAGCTTCTCAAGCTCTGACTCCGATTTAGGTGCCTTTGGTAACCACAGCTGCTTCTCTGTGTCCTTGGAGTTTCGCTCTGATTATGATGCAGGAGGAGAATGGGGATGATGTAAGTCCTCCAATCCCCCTGGGTCTCCACAAAGGGCCAGTGAAGGAGGGTTTGGCCACTGTTTCCCAGGTGAAACCCCTCTTCAGGCACCTGTCTGCTCTGCACTGCTGGAGGAGTGGCCTGGGAGCCATGGCGTCATGCCTGCAGACCTGAAGCTGAAACAGGAGCAAGCTACTTTCCAGCGGGTTGTCCTATGCCGGGGTCTCCTTCCTGGGTGGGTGGTGGGGTTTCCCTTGCCTCTTCCTTCCCTCCTGGGTCTGCCCTCTGGGTGTTCCCATGTCTCTGTGCCTCTTCTCCTGAGGACAGGGGTCATACTGGAGCAAGGCCTTCTCCGTGACTTCATTTGAACATAATCCCCTCTCTGAAAGCCTGATTCCAAATCCAGTCATATTCTGAAACACTGGGAGTGGGGACTTGAGAAAAGCCATGGTAATTAAGAATGTAGAAGAGTATTATAATGCTCCTAATTTTAGCATTGCACAGTGCAGGTGACCTATGGTGAGAAGGTGTTAGTGACACACAGGTGAGAGAATAGGAAAGGCCAGGGTTCTCTCTTATAGAACAAGGAGGCAGGAGGCAGTTTTTATTGGCCAGAAGTTGAAATGAAATCATATGAAATAGCAAAGCTAGAAACAAAAACATCTAATAATTGTGTTATGGTTGTACTACACACAGGAAATGGCAGAGGTTGAGGTGGCGCGACATGTTCCTCCCCAATTATTGTAGCAAGAAGAGATGCATTAATCTGATAAAGGGATAACAGGATACCTGAGTATAAAAGGCCAAAACATCACAGTCACTCCTACTGCATGGTTTCAGAGTGGGAGGCCACGGTGGCTGGGAGCTCTGGGTTCAAATGCTGGCTCCTTTACTCCTTAGGGCTGTGACCTTGGGAGACGTCATTTAACTTACGTAGGGTGAGGTTAAGCCTCCTGTATGTAGGGGCAGCATGGCAGCTGATGGTCTAGGGCTCTGGATAAAACATGATGATCGTACCTACAGACCTCGGCAGGCCTCTTGGCCTCTGTGAAGACGCCTTAAGTGATAGTCAGGCACAATTCTCAGAAAATCATTGATGTCTTTTTTTTTTTTTTTTTTGACAAAGTGCAATAACTCCCAGATGGATTCCCAGGCTCTAAGCTCTTCCTGTTTTCTTACACATGGTTCTTCCAGGTTCCGTTCCCTATAATCTGATCTGATCTTGTCAAAAACTTCCTTTGGGGCTATGGTGTGTTTGACAGAACATCACAGTCCTAATCAGAGAATATGATGGTCTAAATTTTGGGCACATGCTACAGATCGCCCTCTATCTCTCTCCCAATCACTCTCCCTCAAGGCTAGAGAAGGCCACCTGGTCTTTTCCCAGTCCTTGTACACACCCTGCAGGCCCAGCCCATCCAGCTAGCTTGGTCCTCGTCAGGGATGCCTCTCCTGCTCCCAGCTTGTGCTTCCTTCAGAAGTGCATTCTGGGTGCCCCTCCAGTGAGCCCCTGGCCCAGTTGTCTGTCTCATCACCACATTCCCCTGGTACTCTGGAAGTTGTCCCTTCAGCTCATGGCAGTGTGGTGTGACAGATGTGTGTCCTAGACATCTTAGGATGCAACTCAAGGGTGCAAAATACATCCTTTATTAATTTCATTTTCTCGTTCCTATTGTTGTGGTATGTATTCAAGCTCTAAAATGCAATTGTGCAGAAGGGAGAAATCTCTAACTACCTGCTTCATAAGACCCACTGAGACTCTGAAATGTTTCTTCTGATGTTTTGGCCTTTTATACTCAGGTATCCTGTTATCCCTTTATCAGATTAATGCATCTCTTCTTGCTACAATAATTGGAGAGGAACATGTCGCGCCACCTCAACCTCTGCCATTTCCTGTGTGTAGTACAACCATAACACAATTATTAGATGTTTTTGTTTCTAGCTTTGCTATTTCATATGATTTCATTTCAACTTCTGGCCAATAAAAACTGCCTCCTGCCTCCTTGTTCTGTAAGAGAGAACCCTGGCCTTTCCTATTCTCTCACCTGTGTGTCACTAACACCTTCTCACCATAGGTCACCTGCACTATGCAATGCTAAAATTAGGAGCATTATAATGCTCTTCTATATTCATAATTACCGTGGCTTTTCCTCTCAAATTAAATCTGTGACTTGAAACTGAATATGCATTTGGTACTATCAAATAAATATTCGTTATAAGACATGCCCTAATATGATGGCTTTTCGTTGTTCAAATTTCTTTTATGAAAAATTTAATTGCTATTTTCTTGTATTAATCATTTTTAAATTGCTGCAAGATTCTAAACTCTCACAGCTGCTGTTCCATGGAGCTCCATTTTCCCACAAACCTCTGGCCTCCTGGGCTGTCAGTCCACACCCAGAAGAGGGCGCTGGCTGGGCCTGGGCCCCTCCTTAGCCCCTTTCCTTCCCTGCAGCAGATCCACTATTCCCACCTGAGTAGGTAAAGAGATGTGCTATTTTGATGCTCAGGATCATTCTTCTGTTAAAACTGAAACTCCAACTTTTTTCTTGGGGAACATCCTGTTCCCTCTCTTGAGCTATGTGGTTCTGGTACTGTGCTGCCGTGGACGCTCTGAACATGGCCAGTTGAGATAGCAGGGAGGGGCCAGGAGAGTCTGGAGGATACTCTCAGGCTGAGCCACCTTCTCTACCTGAAGGGAAGCCCCCTCTGTAGTGGACGCTGTTTGGTAAACAAGCACAGGATGCCAATGTCTTCACACTCTGCTCACAAAGAGGAGTCCTCCATTGTGCCTCCTGTCCAGTTCCCTTGGCCCTGAACCTTCATCCTTCTCTTCATTGATTTCCTGAAAGCCAGCTCTTTAGCCATCTCTCGTAAGTCCCTAAAGTTTTAACTTTTTCCTTCTCCTTTCCTGGGTCTGGAATAATTGAGCATCCTCTTTAGCATTCTCTCTCAGGAATATCCTAATAGAACTGTCAAGTGGCAAAATTTCATTATATCAGGTGCCAGAAAAATGTAAACTAGGCTAAAAGTTTTCCTATTTCTGTCCACTTATCACAGAGAATTGCTTGTTTGTCCACAGGTAGGACTGAATGAATAGCAGATATAATAGCCATCGGAACCATGTAAGATATAGCTGGGCCCATTGGGATCACCTTGCCCCTACATTTGTGAATAAGCCATGCATAATGTATGGTCGCATAGTCACTCAATGTCACAGGGCAGAGATGTTGACCTTTGCCAGGCTAGTGTAACAAGCCAACCACTGTTTTTAAGAATATAATAATTCTCTGGAGACCAGGAGATGAGTTTTTCTTCCAAATTACAATGGTCTTTCTTAAGATCTTCCTAGAGGATGCTGTAGAATTTTCCATATAGCATTTTGATTTCCACAGATGTGGTCACCTTTGGATCTGTGGGATCCTAACAACTGGTTAGGGAGCATCTTCCCCTGCAGACTTGCTGGGGAAGTCTTTTCTTGTTCTGGGCATGACTCAACTCAGGTGTCCTAAATGATTTCCTGGTCACTGGGCTTCAGCAATGCCTCCAAGCGTGGAGTAAGTTACTTCTGAAAGAGTCCCAGACAGCATTTTGCTGTTTTTCACATAGGGGAGATTTTGTCTTTTGTGTTAGGGAGGAAGCCAAACATATGTCTCCAGAATACTAGAAATCCACTTACGATCACAGGGCCTGGACGTGTCTTTCTCCCATTTTGCCACACAACATGTCTCATGGCATTTCAGTGGTTCCCTGGCTCCAGATAACTATGTCCAATCAGTGGGAAACCATTACTGCAGAGGAGCACTGGGATATTCTCTGTAAACCAGGGTAGTCAAAGTCCCAAAGTCCCATTAGCACAGAGATGTAGAGCTGATGATGCCCTTGGGATAAGGCCGTGGAGGTGTACTACTAGCCCTCCCAGGTAAAAGTCCATCACTTCGCACTGTATTTTTTCCTAATTGGGTTTGAAGAAAAAATAAAGCATGTGCAAAACACTAGCATTCCACTGCAAATTGGTGCAGCCAATATGGAAAGCAGTATGGAAAATCTTGAAAAACTGGGAAAGGAACCACCATTTGACTTAGCTATCCTGCTCCTCAGTCTATACCCAAAGGACTTAAAAACAGCATACTACAGGGACACAGCCACATCAATGTTTACAGCAGCACAATTCACAGTAGGTAAACTATGTAACCAACCTAGACGCCCTTCAGTTGATGAATAGATAAAGAAAATGTGGTATATATACACAATGGAATATTACTCAGCACTAAAAGAGAATAAAATCATGGCATTTGCAGGTAAATAGATGGAGCTGAAGAATATAATGCTAAGTGAAGTTAGCCAATTCCAAAAAGCCAAATGCCAAATGATTTCTCTGATTTAAGGATGCTCATCCATAATATGCTCCTGGGGGTAGGGGGTGGAGATGGGAGGATTAAATGAACTCTAGATAGGGCAAAGAGGAAAAGGAGAGGGACGGGAAGGGAGGGGGGATAGGGTAAGAAAGATGGTGGAATGCGATGGTCATCATTACCCTAAGTACATGAATGAAGACATGAAAGATGTGACTCTACTTTGTGTACAACCAGAGATATAAAAAATTGTGCTCTATATGTGTAATATGAATAGTAATGCATTCTGCTGTCATATATAGCACATTAAAATTTTAAAAAACTAGCATTCCTTATGTTAGGGTACTATATTAAGAATAATTATCATAATTGACCCATCCAGCTTTCTCTAAGACCAGTCAAGTACATTAAACAGCGTGAATTTATCTCCTCATCCCTGCATACATCAAATTATTGTGGGTGGCATTTATTTCCAATAAGCCTCTGAGAAAGATGGTATTTCTTTCTATTTACTCTTTTTGTTGGACAGAGGAGTACTAGGGTTTGCTGCTTGGTCATTCTTAGGAGACCATTTCTTGACGACTGCCAATATAGTGAGAGTTCCTTTGGAATAAGTTTAGTCCAACCATTCACTCAAGAATTGGGAATGTCACCATAGAACAAGTTCACAGACTCCCTCGACCCAGAGTCAAACGGTCCCAGGCCACCTTATAAAGGGTGGAGTCTTAATTTTCATCAGTGACTCAGTGATGTTTTAGTCTCCAGAATTGAGGGCAAACAGAATCAGCATGTAATAAACTCTCAAAGTCTAGACATCTTCCTGTCTCCAGAGTACAGCCATTCTGACAATAGGGCAGGGGAAGGCAGGATAGGATGAAGATTTATAATATGTAATATTGACTGTGGCTATGTTAAAGGAAACTTCTCCAAGGATACCCAACCTCACTTCCAACCAGGAAGATCTGTGTTTCCAGACAGACTTGATTCTGTCAGTTAGGAAAAAGGACGTGAATTCTCGTTGGAGGGATTCAAGTCAAGATTCAAGAGATTATGCAGTCAAATAAATCATTAATTGCTTCCCATCAATTTAATTCCGAGGGACAAGGGGACCAACTCATCACTTTGTGTCTTTGTCATTTAAAAACAGCCATATGGCTGCTGTCACTCAGCTTTCAACATTTCCACCAAAATTAAAGACCCTGTTTCCACGGAGGCGTCTCCCACTGTTGTCTCAGCCTCGAGCAGTTGCCAAGGAGCCCCCCAGGTGGGTGCTTCTCCCACCTCTGAGCTTTCTCAAAGCGTCTTCTTGGCCCAGCCAGTTAACAGTAAAGGAAGAGCTGAAAGATTTCCTCAATGACCTACCACAGCTCGGCCATTCCTCCCAGGTATTAGACCCTTTCTCCACATAGTGTCAGTTTCAGCACTTCAGTCATATTTGATTCAGTATACTACCAGATCCACGGTTCAGTTATTCAAGCAAAAAACCTAGTTTCATCCACTTTCTTCTTCATCCACACTAAATTCAGATTTTCAGAGAAGTGTGCTCAAACCTTTATATTTGGTCTGATCCAACATCATATTGATCTCTTTGGTCTAGCTATCTTAGAATAAATTCTCACACATATTTTCTAATTTTCTGCCAGTTTACATTGGCATGACTTAGCAATGATTTGTGTGTACAAATTGTCTCTTCCCAGATGAAATGTTGCAGTTTCCCCACCCTAATGCATATGCCAGAAGATGATTGCATTTGAGAATCTGGAGCAAAGGGAGTTAGGTTAACTCCATACAGCTACACTCTCAGATGAGATTTCTCGTGCTTTTAAGTGAGTGGATATTAGTCTCCTTGGATGGGGAGAGACAGGCACATCTGATGGCTAAGGAATCTCAACAGGATTGGTTTTCAGAATTTTCATTTTCAACCTATGGTCCTACTTCTTCTCTTTCTTTTATGTTTTAATGTTTTTGTTAGCGCATTACATTTATACATAATAGCAGGGTTCATTTAGACATAGTCATGCATGCACAGATAATCTGCTCCATTTCAGTCCCCAGTACTTACTCTTTCCATCCTCCTCACACCCCCTTCCTATACTACTGGTCTTCCTTCAATTTATGTATTTTTTAAGTGGTCCTACTCCTTTCTAGTTGTTTTTCTAGCCTCACCTAAGAAATTTAGCCAAGGTACACCTTCAGCTTGCTCCATAAATGCACAACCTGCATTATGTGACATTTGGTTGATGTCTTAACATACTACTTGGTGGCTGTAAGAGCCACTAAGGAAAACCTCTCACTCTCTGACTATAAGCTGAAGCTGAGTAGGCAGGGCAGAGCCCATAAGGTCTCCACTGCAGTCAGAATGAACCCAGGCCATGATCCCTGCAGACACCCTACATGCACACATGCTATGACAGGTGTAGCACCATGTCAGACCTCAGTGCCTGCACTTCATTTCTGGTTCTATTGTCTCTTGCATATTAATTCTGATGTCACTTGATATATTAGTACAGACTAATATTTTAGTGTTTTGAATAAATAAATTTGAATAAATTTATAATTAAAACATATTTGTACACATGAGAATATATCCATATGTTTTAAATAATTTAATTTCTAACAGGGGCTGGGATTGTGGCTTAGAGGTAGAGCACTTGCCTAGCATCCGCAAGGCCTTGGGTTCGATTCTCAGCACCACATAAAAAAATAAAATAAAATAAAATAAATATATGAAAAAAAACAATTTAATTTCTAACAAAAAATTAAAAATTACTTTTTAAAAATAGTAAATTAGAAGCTATAAACTTCAAATTCTAAGTGATTCGTTTACTGCAAAAGTTCTCTGAACTTTCCTATAGTAAAGCACAATGCATGTGACAGATCTTTGTCCCCAGCTGATCTCACTGAAGTATATTCTTGAAGACGTGCTTAGGAAAGGCAGCTTTACGTCCCAGAGCCTCATGTAGCTCCTTCCACTTTCCTGGTGTAAAAGGCTTGGGATTTCTTCTTGCACTTCTTTTCTGTTACTGTGTAACAAATTACCACAAATACAGCGGCCGAAAGCCCCCCATCTCCCCCGGTCTCTGTGTTAGGAGCCCCAAAGTGGCTCAGCTGGACTTGGCGCTGCAGCTCATATTAGAGGATAGTCAAGGACTGGCTGGGGCTGCAGTTCCATGGGACCCAGCCGTGAAAGGTCCAGGAGCTGGAGGGGTCGGCATGGGGATCATAGATAAAGCCTCGGACTCTGCTGACACTGGCCTTCGCCCTCAGCTACCTATGGGGCCTGCGCCCAGTTCCTTGCTGTGAGCATCCCCCACCACGGGCCAGCCATTGTGCAGCTTGCTCCTGGAAGCCGCCCTGGGAGCAAGGAATGCAAATACAATAGCTACTAGCATCTTGGTAATGACAGTGTAATCCCTTCTGTCTCTACCGCCCTCCCTCTATTCTATGGTCAGGAGGAAGTCCTGCAACCTGGCCCCTACACATGCTCACATTTGAGCCCGGGATTTCCCAGAACAGTGAATACCAGGGGACAGGGATTGTAGGTGGCCCCCTAAGAGTCTGTCTGCCACACTTCCCGCTTTTGAATGGCCTTTTGTTTCTCTCCGGTCACAGCCTGTTAATTACCTCATTGGGGGAAAATGATTAGGCTTCTGGGTATGACCTAGGCCAGAAGATTAGGTTTGCTGCCACCTGGTTCCTCCAGAGAAGAATACAGGTAGACGTGATGACATCATCGCCAGCTCAATAGGCGAGAGTTTAAAAATACAGGTACTTCCTCTTTGCTGTGTCCCGTTACCTCCTCTCCACTGCCCCAAACTTTCTGCCTCAGCTCTAGATGCGAAGATGGAGTGAGGAGGCAGAAAAATCAGATCAGGGTCCAGACAATGGAATTCCCCTTGGGGAATCCAGGATACTCAAAAATTTCACGCTCAGCAAAAACAACTTGCCAGAGGAACCCAGAAGGGTCTCCTCCCTGCCCCAGTCTGTCCCCTCTGTAGGGCAGATGATGGCAGCTGCTTCTTTTCTGTCCTCTTTTGTTTTCCTCTGGCCGTCCTGGGGATTAGACCCAAGGCCTCAGACAGGCTAGAGAAGCCACATCGCCAGCCCCCCATTTGTTCCCTCAATATTTCCAGGCATATCCATTCTGTACCATATGAAAACACATTTTTTAATTCAAGGACAGCTTCTCTCAAGTGGTCCTGTTTCTAAATGACTTCAGCCTGCCATCATTTGTTAATGCCCAGGAAATACAATTTTTAGAAGTAAGCAAATATAATTGTTTGGGTGAATCAGATGCCAAGAATACAGAGTATCTACCAAAGCCAAGCGTTTGCGACTTGAGGTTATTCATGCTTTGGGGACATCTCAGCTTCTTCTCTTCTCATTAGCATAGATAATTAACAGTTTATTGGAACTTGAGAGCAGCATCTGTGTTAGACGGCCATCCAACTCATAACATCTGATAGTTTCCTGCTTTACAAATATCCTCTTAACTAATTTGCTTTGTTACCATTCCAAGACACGTCCCTTACGATTTGAGTAACCTGGAACGAGGTGGCCCATCTGGCTCAGCTTTCTCTTCCGTTTGGCTCAAAAACTCCTACAGAACAGTACACCAGGCTTCACAATCGGAGGATGGAAACCGCTCTGCCAACATCTGCTAATGACTCTCTCTCACCACGGGACTGCTGAGTATCCTCCAGGTAGACCCAGAAAAGCAAAGAGGTATTTGTTAACTTTATAAATTTTACTTTGACTGGAACTTTCTTTTGAAGCAAAGGAATGCCTAAGTTTTTGAAAGGAAGACTAGATTGATCCAAAAGTTGACATTACTTTGTCTGCAGGATTTAATGCATTTTCCCATAAATGTAAAGCTTCAAATTATGCCTAGATGCCTGGTGGAGTAATCATGATTTGTCTCTAGCCTGCCTCACGTCACGGTGTCATTGTTCCTCTCTTCCCCAGATTTCTGCTTCGTCTGTTGTAGAGGTTGGCCGTCTCTGTCATCACCAGGCCATGCAGTCTGTGGGTCTTACAGGCCTGTGTGTCCGTCACAACCCAAAGGCAGCACTGACATGCCACAGCGTGCACAGACATACATAAGTCAAGATAGCTGTATTTCCTAAACTTTTATATCAGGGGCATGGAAACTTGAATTTCACATCATTTTCATCTGTCACAAAGTGTGATTCATCTTCTTTCCCTTTATTTTAAAACGTGAAAGTCTTCCTAACCCCCAGTTAGACAAACACGCAGCAGCCTGACTTGCCCCAGAGCCTTAGCTGGGGAACACCTGCTTTCCTTCAGTCCTTGGATGCCGCTGAACTCTCATGTTCATGCTAGGTCCCTGCCCGTCCCTCAGCTGGTCAGCTCCTCATTTTCCCCCTCCTCTTTCTTTCTCCCTTCATTCCACCAAAGCCTTTGCACCTAGCCCCACCACGTCCAGGACTCCCTTCGGTCACCACTTTCTTAAGGAGTCACACCGGGAACCCAACACCTGCTCCATCTCTGTCCTTGCCACAGCGGCTTCCACGGTGCCCTGGAAGCTCTCCTCACCACTATGATAAAGCAGCAGCCGCAAGTTTGGCCGTGCAGTTGTGGCCCTGCCCTCCAGTCTGCAGAGACTATGTTGAGCCATGAGCCGCTGTGAGCCCGGGGTTTAATACTCTGCTTTGTGTCCAGTAGGCTCCATAAATGTGCACTGAGAATAAAGCAATCTCTTACTGCTTCATACAAACATGCAATGGAAGTATCTTCATCTATGGACAAATAAACTGGGACCTCAATAAGATCACATTCTACTAGAGGCTAAAAGGTGACTGAGGTCATATTTGCCTGACTCCCAACATCTCCACTTTTGTACCACATCATAAATCGGTCTATATTAAAATATTATCTGCTTGTTTGCTATCTTAAGTTTTATGGCTTTATTCTTAAAGACCCCTGGCTGTAATCATGATTTCTATCTTTTTTTTTAACGTCTTAGAGACATTTTCCTGTGGTTTTCTGGGCCACAAATTCAAGCCTTTACAACATTCAAGTTGGCACCTATTTGGTTCAGAAATCAGATTTTAAAAAATGTTCCAGCCATCTGCTTTCTTATGTACCTTAATATCCTTGCATGCTCTTAAGTTTTTGAAGTTTCCATTGATTTATTTCATCCATCAGTTCCAGTTCATTAAATAACTGTCTTGTTTATTCTTTCTGTCTCTTAGGCCAGGGTTTCTCTGGTCCTTTGAGTAGTGGAGAAAGGGCCTTGGCATCTTCCATAAGATGGAAGAACACCATATTCTGCAGAGTGGAAACATGGTTCAGGAAAACTGTTCTCTCTACCCCCAAGTCTTTACCTGTCTCTGCCTAAGCATTGACTTCTCCTGACCCCGTCCTGGGCCCTCCCAGGTGCTGGTCTGAGGCTTTCTGCTTGCAATGCGTTCTTATGATGTTTGGAAGGGGCTTCCTCAGAGACGTGTGGTGTTGGAAGCTAGGCCACGGATGAGCTGAGACCCTTGTGTTGTTCTGGATGTGATGGGTTTTTACGTGTAACCCTATGAATTTCCTTTCAAGTAAACCGAATGCCAGATTCAACACTTAAAATCGCACGTGTAGGAACACAGTCAGTAGCAAGCTGTTTGTTGCTGTGTTGTTAAAGCCATCGTCCCAACACAGACCTGCAAGGGTCCCCAGCATTGGAGAGGGATGGCACAGGACCTCCAGAGTAATCCTTGGTGACAAGCTTCCAGGCACGTTTCCACCAAGGACACCAAGGACAGAGGCATCACATCATCTTTGTGGGGAGAGCACGTTCACTCATGGAAAAGCACATTTTCAAAAATCTCCGTTATCTTATTTAAAATCACCCTTTATAAAAATGTTATTTTTTCAAAGAATCAAAAACTTAGATTTTAATATTTGTGACCTTTTAGGTTAGGTAAAATCTTTTTGTCCATATCAGGGTTAGGACATGTGAAACCGCTTGGGCATGTTGTTCACTTTTCAGTCTGTGATTTAGTTCTTGTTTCAGCCGCTTTGGGCTCACAAGCACGTCTGTAGGGTTCCATAATGCCCTAACTGCTTTTTTTTTTCATATTTATTTTTTTTTAGTTCTAGGTGACTGCTTTTTCTATCCCATTTCTCTGACATTCTCTCTCAGTTGTAAATTGCTGTTGATGCTTCCATTTTGTACCGGGTCCTGCTGAGTCTGCTTGCAGGAAGCCTTCCTGTGCTTACTAGAACTGAGGCTTCACGTTTCAAAAGACGCTTCACTCCCTGACTGAGGTGTGTAAATCAGAAGACCTGGGCTCCAACTGCAGCCAGAGGCCTGAAGAGTTTTCACGGACAAGGATAAGAGTTGCACCAGTTCCTTTAATGGCCTTATGACCCCGGCTGGGCTGCAGCTCTCAGCCAGGGAAGATCTTGCTTCTAGGAGACGTGGCAGGTCTTCAGACACGTGTGATTGTCACAAGGAGCTGAGAGGATGAGTTCTATGGCATCTGGTAGGAAGAGGCCAGGGGCAGGGGACATTGGGACTGTTGAATATAGACTTCATCAAGAAAAGGGACCATGGGGATACTTGTTCTCTGTTGTGCAAAGCATCACCAAACCTGGTGACGGCACGAGTCCTTGGGAAGGGCCTGAAGTCTGAAGCTGGAAAGGAGACTATCAGGAACCCGAGGAACCCGGAAGAAGACTCGTTTAAAGGTCAAGGGGAACCTGGAAGGAAACAAATAGTCTGCAAACAGTTTTCTCAGAAAGTCGATTCCTGTTTAGGTGACAGTCAGAATAAGGGGTGGGGATGCAGAGTGGCCTCTTTTCCTGGTTGGGCAAAGTGCTGAGTCCCTTTGGGCTGACGGGACAAGGCCATCCCAGACAGTTAGCATTGCTCCTCGGACGCAACTCTTGTTGAACTCGAGTATTTGAACATTAACTTGCCAGTTAGTACTAGGTTACATTCCTAATGAGAACTAATTTGTGGATATTTTTCTTTCGTACAAAAGCAGGCTTTGTTGAATTCTGCACAGTTACAAATTAGGGTTTATGGGCAGCTTCAGAGCACAATTGGCCCATGAACAAACTTGCCCAAAAGAATGGAGAAGAAAGTAGAGCAAATGGAATTCTTTTATGAAGAATTAACACAGTGTTGGACCTACTGTTGACAGTGACCAGAACTTATCCCTCAGGCAAAACGCTATTACTTTTATGGGTCAAAATTATGTTCCCCCAAAAGCTATGTGAAAGTCCTAACTCAGGCCTGTTTGGAAGTTGGGCTACTGCGGACGTACTGTCACTAAGATGAGACCATTAGAGTGGGTTCCCCAGGACAACTCACAAGGAGAGGAGAGAGTCCCAAAGGAGCCCACCAAGTGAGGTATGGGGGGGGGGATCCCTCATGAAGACAGAGATCAGAGCCATGCGTCCACCAGCTGAGGGACCTCCGTGGCCAGCAAAGCTGTAGCAGGCAAGAAGCACCCTGCCCAGCAGGGTCAGCAGGACCCTCATCATCACACCTGGATGTGGGATTCTAACCTACTCAGCTCTGAGAGAAGGAGCTGTGGTTTTAAACCCTTTAGTTTCTGGTATTTCATTTTGGCAACTCCAGGAAAAAAGAAGAGATTTATTTATGTGAAATGTGTGTGTGTGTGTGTGTGTGTGTGTGTGTGTGTGTGTGTGTGTGTTAGGGGGTCCTTTCCTGAAAAAGAAAATTATCTAATTGTGAAAATAAACAGCTCAGTGATTTTCTCTCCTGTGCGGGATGATCTAAGGACACTCTTGGGGACTCACAGCACCATCCTGGGCAGCCGCCTTAATTACTCAACCTGATGCCAAAGCACTTTCCTTGCTTGCAGGGATAAAAGGAACATTTAGTGAGCAGCTGCTCAGTTCAAGGCACCTGTGGTCTTCCAGGGGAACAGGGCAAGCACCGGAGCAGCTGCAACACAAAAGAGAAAGTAAAAGGACTTAGAAGACCACATTCCAGGACAGAAAGGGAGCACAATCATAGTTTTCTCATGAAAAAGAACTAAAAATTCAACTAGTGTATAATATTTCACGTTCAAAAAAATAAAAATAAACTGTTAACTGCTTGTTTACTGTTCAGTAGTCAGTAAAGTGTTTAATTCAAAGAGTATTTCTCTCAAGTAGTTTCAGGTTAATTTGCATGTTGAGACACTTACGGTCTAGCAAATCTATAGATATATGAAAGAGCCTGCATTGGGTTCACAATTAGTACCACCATTTGCCAAAGAAATGATATAAGTTAATGTTTACAACCAGATGAGCTTATACTGTAATCATATGAAATAACCTAGGGAAAGCAAAAGCAATGCACACGAATATTTAAATGCTGGTAATACACTTTATGTGTATTTAGTAAGGTCACTTTACTGACTGAGCATAGGAAGTACATGCAACCCATGTTTGCTTATGCATGTATTAATAACAATTCCACAGAATCCTGTCTGGCTTATTTGGTCTTTAGGGGGATGCTGTAAGAGGAAGTATTGATCAGTATTGACCCACTGACCATTATTCACTAAGGCAAAGAAAAGCACATGGTTTTGTTTAGTTGCCTTTTATTTTTAGGGTATTTGCTTGTCTCAATGCTGGGCATTAAACCCAGTGCCCACACCTGTTAGCAAGTGCTCTCCCCTGAACTACCTCCTCAGCCTCCGGTTGGAGATTTTTGAGAGAGTATGGTATTTACCAATATGGTAAAAAAAGACCCTTATAATTTGTATGTCGTATTTTTCTATCCAAAACATACAAAATCCAATGTGAATGCAACTAAATTAAAAATTCTATACACATAGTGACATTGCCAATAGGACTTCAAATTTCAAAGAAAAATCAATTCAAACAAAAAAGGTCAGCTACCTTGGACTTACTGACGTCCACCTATCAGACTGGACAGAGGAAAGGAGCTGGAAACTGTGTCGGGCTACTGCAAAGTGAGCAGTGTACCGAGTTCAGGGCACTCGCAGACCTGGCTAGGCCACCGCCTCTCACCACCGCTGGCTGCTGTGCAAGGTGTGGCCTAAGCTTCAGCCTTCTCTCCCTCCCTGCTGGTGCCTGGGGTGAGAGCAGAGTCAGACGCCCCAGTGAGATGAGCAGGGCAGGACAGGGGGCCACAGCAGAAAGGCAGAGGGGCCCGGGGTTCTGCTGACGTCACGGATCTGCCCAGCCGGGGGTGGTAGCCAAAGTCCTTCATTAGAAGAAATAAATATGTAATGTCGACTGAAGTCACAGTAATCAGGTGTATTTCAATTGTTGCCAACCAGTCCTAATTAACAGAATTTATTTTAAGGACATATTTTCAGGTAAACCTGAAAAAAGAACCTGTTGATGGGTTGAGTGTGTAGTGGGCAGAGAAGGGACCTGTCACCTGTGATGGGCCACACACAGGGAACCGCAGCAGTACCGCCAGGGTCAGGAAGAATGACAGAAGAGCTGGTTCAGTAAGTTGGAGGTAAATATCGGTGTGGCTTTCACTTTTTGACTTGCTAAGGTGGAGATGTGGGCAGGTGGAGACAGGAGACAAGGCCAGGATCCCAGGGGTGGAGCTGGCAGGAAGATCCCTGGGACTGCGTGGCTCACCCCCATGTGAGTGTGGCCAGAGAAGGGACCAGAGGAATCACAGGGAAATCTAGGAAATGACCAAGTGGAAACTTCCAGAGAGGAGGGAAGATAGCATGTCTTAGAGACGGATGGGGAAGGAGGACGGCTCGGCTCCGGTAGCCATGGTGATCTGTGCACCTTCATAAGGTATTGCAGAGTTTTCTACGATATATTTTATTTACCATTATCTAAGAGATTTTCTGTTTTGCAGGTTTTGTGACTGAACCCAGGGTCTGCACAGAGGTGGTCTCCCCCTGAGCGACCCCCAGCCCTTTCTGCTGCACCCCAAAGCTGCCCTGAGCATCTCTTCCACCTCAGTCCAGGGTGATGAATTCCATCAATTTCCCATTACCTGGGAATCATTAATTTATCTGAGAAAATCTTCATTTTGCTCTTATTTCAGAAGTTTCTCTGGATATAGTGTTCATGGTTTGTTTTACAAATTCCAAACCAATGGTTTTTTGTATATATATATATATAGTTTTAAACAGTAATATTTATCTGAGTGACATTAAGGACAAAGTCGTGTTTCACCTCCACCCACGAGCAGCCCTTCAGCCCCCTCTGGTTCGACTCTCCTTCAGCCTGAAGCCTTCCTTTCTGCATTTCTCGTGGTGCGGGTCTGGCTTTCGTAACTTCTCTCTGATGTCAGTGGACACTCTTTTTGTTCAGCCTTAGCTCCTGAGGGCTGGGCTCTCCAGCTCGAGTTCTAATGGACAGTTCTTTCTCCTTGGTTTCTTCTGCCCCTGAAGAAGGTGCTTCTGTGTTTGGCTGCTTTTGGGATTTTTCTCTGCATTCACGATTATTTTGTCTGTTTCCCTTCCCTTTTCATCTTTTTTAATGATGCTCAGGCATGGGACCACCTCTTCATTCACACAGTCATGGACAATCACCATGGTGGGGACGTGATGGGATGCACTTTCCTGCCGTGCCAGAGAAGATCAAGAGCCTCAAGCTGGTAATGTGGAAAGATGAGACAAACTTTACCCAGGGACTTTAAAACTAACTGGCCACTCCTCAGCATGATGCAGCCACATCAAGGTTTACTTACAGCAGCTCAACTCACAATACTTAAGCTATGGAACCAACCTAGATACCTCCTCTTCAACAGATGAATGGATAAAGAATATGTGGTATACACACACAATGGAATATTACCCAGCCATAGAAAAGAATGACTTATGACTTTTGCCAGTAAATAGATGTATCTAGAGACTATCCCCCCAAAATTAAAGGCCGAATGTCCTCTCTGACTTGTGAATGCCAACTCATAACAAAGTAGGGGTGGGTGGGAAAGAATAGAAGTTCAGTGGATTAGACAAAGGGGAATGAAGGGAAGGGAGGGGAGATAAGAACAGGAAAGACACCATAATGAATCAGACATAACTCTCCTATGTTCATATATGAACATACCACATTGAGACTCCACATTGTGTACAACTACAAGAATGGTACCATGATTAGAATGTTATACTCCATGTTTGTATAAATGCATAAAAATGCACTCTATGTCATGTATATCCAAAAAGAACAAATTTTTTTAAAAAGTTAAAATAACTGGCTTATAACTTTCAAAAGTATCAAGGTCATGTAATCCTAGCAACTCAGGAGGCTGAGGCAGGAGGATCCCAGCCGTGGGCCTGCCTGGATGAGTTAGTCAGACTCTCAGCCACTTAGCAAGACCCTGTCTCAAAACAAAAAATAAAAAGTGCTGGGGATGATGCTGAGTGGTGCAGCACCCCTGGGCTCAATCCGAACCTCCTTTCCAACCACACAAAGGTCAAGGTCATGAGGGCAAGGGCATCCTGAGGAACAGTTTTGGACTGAGGGCATAAAGAGGCGCGGGAACTCAATGCCACATACAATCTTGAGTTGGATGTATTTGCTCCAAAGGTTAGTTTGGGGATGAGGGTGAAACTGCATAGGATTTGAGGATTAGACTGCAGTCCATTTCAGCTGAACTTTCTGGAACATTGTAGTTATGAAGGAGAATGTTTTTAATCTAGGAAACACAAAACATTCATAGATGAGGCTTCAGGTCAGCAATTTATTATCGATAAATAGTTTGGAAAAATAGAAGTAAAATCTGCTTTACTGTTCTTGAAACTCTTCCGTATTTTTGTAATTGTGTTTAAGTAACAAAAACATCAAAAAAAATCTCTAAAACATTTTCCATAATAAAAAAAATCAGTTTTATTAAAGCAATTGGAGCCCTATATTAAAAGGTTATAGTTGGTTAAGAATTCACTAGATTATTATGTTTAGAAGTATTATACCATGAATTTGAGTGAATTTTGAATGTTTTGACTAGCTACAATGTGGCATGGTTTTCTCTTATTTTCATTTGATAATAAAATAAGAATTTAACTATGCAAATGTGGTATTTGTGCTGCTCAGTAACAGGTATGGGGGTATCATTTAGTTACTAATGTGATAAGTAGGTAGGTGCAATTGTTTTAAATGATCAGTTCTCTAATGTTAAGTAATATTGAAATAGATTTTCCATTAATTTACTTTAAACCTCACTAAATTCAATTAAATTGCCATTAGCAAAGCCCCTGGTCTCTTAAGCCTACACTAAAATGGAGACCTTCTATAAAGTGGAAATGTATTCATATTAACCTGGGAATTGAGTTTTAACCTTTGCAAAGATAATTGCAGACAACCCAAATACAGGTTTATTAGACCATTCCCAAGCTTATTGTTCCTCAACTATATTTATATTGAACAGCATCCCTATAACACCAAAATGGAGGTCCGTTAACTTTAAGTGAGCTCTTGTTGACTGTGTTAGCTCACAAATAAGCCTGACATTTTCATAATAGTACCATTAGTATATTACATAATGCAAATAATTTAGAATTTTTGTACATAAAATCTAGCATAAAATCTAATTTTGGCTTGCATTCAGAAAGTAGGACCAAAGCCAACATAGTCTATTATGCTCAGAATCCCCTTGGCACTCACAGGATGGGTTTTATTCACTGGCATCATTAGACTGAGCCAGAGCACCACCCATTCAGCCAACCATCAATTGGAAAAGCCACTACCCAATGCTCTCAAGATCAAAGCAATCCCAGAACACATATTTTTGAAATTACATATAATACTGTATTTTTTTTCTGAAAACCAAGTAAAAATTAAACTAAAAGTCACTTAATTGAATGCTTCCTTGAAAAAATGCATGGTAGGAATTTTCCCAGGTGTGGGTAGATTTCAAGAATTCATATCCCTCCAGGAGATACTACGTTGACTCTGAACTCGGTATGATATTAGGTATATGAGACTTTCCTTAAGTCTTTAAGTACACATTGGTAACTCTGATATTCTCTCTTTTAATATATTTCCTTCTAGAGAGCAATTATTGACTCTACTATGTTGGAAGGAATGAATTTCAGTCATTAGGTCTTTGGGCACAAAGATTGTTTGGTTACCTGCCAATAGGCCTAGGATATAAGATGAATATTGTGCTTGCCAGTTCTATTGAAGTCATCGGCCTGTGGCATTAGCTAATTTTTAAGCTTGTCAAAATAGAAGGTAAGGTCTATTATTCATCTTGACCAGCAAGCACTCTGGACATGCTGTTATGATACTTCAATTAGTGCTGACCGATTTTCTAAGCAATTCTATAGAAATGGAATATGGTCATACTTGGTCAATATTGACCCTGATTCTGAATTCTGAGACTCAATGTTTGACAATTATAAATCTAAGAATAGAAAATTTTATAAATTCACTGACTCCGAGGACTAAAAGGCAGGAATGGAGAAATGGAGAACGCATTCCACGAAGTAATTTTCACTGTTCCTCTCACATCTTCAGCAATCAAACAATGCACTTTCCTTTTTTTTTTTTAAATGAGGATAATGTTGAGTTTTAAATAATTTCACTTATTATTTCCTTTTCTCATATTTAGAAGAGCAGGGCTGTATAGAGTGTGCTGTAAACAGAAGGGGGCCTCACTGTGGGAAAGTCCACCAGAAACCAAACACACATGTTCACTCACTTCTGGTGCAAACCTGACTTGCAGGTCCTCCAAAGTTTAGCTTAAGAAAACTGTTGTGTGCAGATGTGTCGTGAGAACCACAAATGAATTGGAAAAACGGGGCTGACCTGACAGATGCTGAAAGACAGAATCACGTCTTCTGTCATCCTGCCCTTTCTTCTGGGAGCCATATCCAGGGGTTCACTGCTCCCCCAGGGCTGATTCTTTAGAGCTTTAACCTTTTAATGTTCTTAGGACAGGGCTCCTAGAGGCTGAAGTCTGAAATTGAACATGAACGTCCAAAGATTTGATGTGCACTGTTGGAACAACGAAAAACTATGATTTCTATCCTTTAAATATTTCCCCTACAACGATAACATAATCTAGAAAACTATTTTTCAACCTTTGGAGCATATTCCCTTGGGATAAGGCAGGCAATGGCTTCATGTTAGATGTATTTTTAAAAACACATATGGAAAATATTTTGATTCACATGTAAATTAATATTCTGTAATTGAAGAATTGTGCAATATGATATTTTATATATTTTTGATTAATAAAAACGAAAATTGTTACTGGTGACACAATGAGAGGATCTTCTAGGTGATTTATATCAAAAAAGACACTCTCAGAGCAAAGAGGAATCCGGTCATTCCATCAGGTTTGATTGTCTGTTTGTTTTTTGAGGATAAAGTTGTATAGAACCTAGATTTTGAAATTTAAAAAGTAATATCACTTGAAAATGACTGTCCTTGTCCAATTTCTTCTAATTTCTCACATCTGTGGTTTGGAGACCCAAAATCTTTTATTCTTGTTTGGCATCTCTTCACTCAATAATGAAGTCCCGATGAAAAACAAGACTATAACCACCATGTGTGTTCCTGTGTTCGCCTCCAACATCAAATCCATAGTTCAGAGAAGAATCAAAGACCTGTTTCCATTGTGGAAAATACTTTCAGTGCAGGTGCAGTCGGCCAACAGGTGAGCATCTGCCCACATTGGTAGAAATGTGGTGTTATGGTTTGGACATGAGGTGTCCCCCAAAAGCTCATGAGTGAAGGTTCAATGCAAGAAGGTTCAGAGGAGAAATGATAGGGTTATGAGAGCCTTAACCCAGTCAGTGAATCAGTTCCCCTAATGGAATTAACTGAGTGGTATCTGATGGCAGGCAGGGTATAGCTGGAGGAGGTGGGCATGGGGGATATGCTTTGGGGGTACATATTTTGTATCTGGCAGGTGGAGTCTCTGCGTCCTGATCATCTTGTGAGCTGCTTCTCTCTATCACGCTCTTCCGCCATGATGTTCAGCCTCACCTTGAGCCTGTAGGAATGGAGCCTGCTGTCTCTGGACTGAAACTGTGAGCCTTCAGATAAATGTCTCCTCCTCCACCATTGTTCCTGTTAGGTCTTTCGGTCATAGCAGTGAAAAGGCTGACTAAAATGTGTAGGTAGGACAAATTGAAAACACATATTCAGATATTGATGATACAGTAGCCCATAAACTTTCTTTAGAAAAAAATGTTACCTTTAAAGACCTTAAAAATGCATGAGAGTGGTTATTGCAGCATTTAATGCAATAATGGAAACTTGGGTTGGAGGTTGATAAGTGTGATTGCTGGCAGCAGAGCCCTAGCAGAAGGATGAGAAGTGCTGGGGTCAACGGGGTTCCTCTCTGATTCTGGGACCTCAGGTGGGTGAGTCGGCTTTCCGGCCGGCCTGCTGGAGCCCACACGTCCCCACATGCTTCTCTAAGATGAGCTCTTTCCAAATCCTCTGCCTGTCTCTGAGGGAAGATGCAAGAGAGGGACGCCCACTTGGCCCAGCGGATTTCCACATCCACATTGTTGGTCCCTGGTTTGCAGGAGTCAGGACTTGAAGCCAACACTGCTCCTTTGTCCTTACTGTGCCCTCAGGTTTCCTGTGCCTTTGCACATGACGACAACTTCTATCTGTTCTCAACTTGCCGCATCCCAGTTGACTACCAAGATGTCTGTGTATCTATGAAACTTAGCTTCTGCCAATCAGAGTTAAATGCTTCTAGAGGACTCTCAGTTGGCCATGTTTGTGACAGCTTATGCATTATAATGTCCTTCTTCCATGCCTAGAGCATCAAAATGCACTTTTCACACCCGTTCCTCCAAAGTCCAGCTGCCTGTTGCTTTTGTGAAAGCTGTGAGTGTTGATGGTTGATGTCTATGTTTCATAAACTGTACAGAGAAGTGTCAAATGACATGCTGCTCTCAAACTGGAAAGTGCTAGGTATTAATTTTAACCTTTGGTACTCCCTGCCCCCCACCGACACTTTTCTGGAACCAATAAAATAAACAACATGGAGAAGCTATATGATATACATCATGATAACTTTTAGTAGCAAAACCCGGATGTCCATTACCCACACATTTGATGAGTATTTTTGATGTAATTTAATAGCTATCACCCTGCATCCTCAACTCCAGTTCTGCTGGGATCTCACTATACCTTCAGAGCTGCTTCTCACTCTCCAGAAAAGCTTGAGGAAAAAAACATACAAGGTTAATTTGCAAAGTTTGCAGGTAATAATGGGGAAAAAACCCTGGAGTTTATCTGTTTCTCTGAATAAAATCATGAAATCGATACATTAAATACATAATTCATAGGGTTTAGCTGTCATTTGTAATTGCACAGGAGTAAAAATTCCAGTATATTTTTCTTTAAAGGAAAAATTGCTTTTATATGTTTATTAACTTTTTATCTTTTAAAATATATCTGTGTCTGTAAAGCAACAATCTTAAAATACTATATAGTTTGCAAAATAAACAACCTTAAAATACTATATAGTTTGCATGGTCAGGGGTGTTTTGAGTCTTAAAAAGGAGGGTAGACTCATATTATAGTGTTAATTTTCCACAAAAATTTTAAGATAAATAGTTTCCTAAGAATTCTATTAGTAATATAAACAGCAAAACTGGATTTTTGTGGAGGTTACATTTCCATTTTGATTGAAACATGATTTTTTTCAAAATCAAAATTTGGAACTAAATTTTCTATATTTTTATTAGAATATAAATTCAAATTGCTAACACTGAAAAGGTCAAAGATATCATTTGAAATTTAAAATTTATTTTTATGAGATAGTTTTCTAGTATATTTCACAGACTCTGCTAATTTCCCTAAGTCATAGTGGAAAGAATTTTTTTTTTAAGTTTTTAGTAGAAAATTAAATGGTCTTGATTACTCGACTGCACTTATTCTAAGAAGACAATAGCTGATATATTGCCCATGCTTAATATATTTTCTAAAAGGCTCTTTTAGTCCTCTTTTCCTTTCTGAGAGTCCTGGACAGCGTAGTGGACTCAGCTGCATCCTGATTCTGTCCATTCATTTCAGATTACATCTTTCCTGGAGTCGAGAGGAGCAGGAAAACCATCAGAGAGCGAGGGAAGGAGTAGGAAGAAGAAAGAAAGGAAACAGGTAAATGCAAGTAATTAAGTTGGCACATGTTGGGAGTAACAGATGAGGAGAGAGATTTTAGTTTCATGTTTTACTTAACAGAAGTATGACTGTATAGTTCCAAATGAAATTTGAAGAGACCCAGAAAGCGATTTTAACACACACACAAGTACACACACACACACACACACACACACACATTAATTATATAAAAAGCTATGCTTTCTTCAGGGGAAAGGAGAAATGCAATAAGAACTATAAAATTTTAGACTCTAGCAGTGGTAAAAGTATCTGAAAATATTTTACACATATATAATAATAATCTTTATAGATCTCCTTTGTTTTGTTTTCCGTACTGGAGATTGAGCCCAGGTGCACTTAATCACTAAGTCTCATTCCCAGCCCTTTTTAATTTTTTTTTTAAATAGGGCTCCCTAAGTTGTTTAGGGCCTTGCTAAACTTTATGCTGAGGATGGCTTTGACCTTGTGATCCTCCTGCCTTAGCTTCCCTAGTGGATGGGGATGACTGTGCCTAGGTATGATATTCAAAATCTCATTTCACTGTATCACATTTCAGAAAAAAAGAAAATTGCATTAAATAGAAATACCATGGTTCAACTTGAGTTTTTTGATTTTTTGTTACTTTGTTTTGTTAGCAGGGATTGAATCCAGGGGTTTAACCACTGAGCCACATCCCCATCCCTTTTTAATATTTTATTTACAGACAGGGTCTCAATGAGTTGCTTAGTGCCTTGCTAAGTTGCTGAGGCTGGCTTTGAACATGAGATCCTCCTGCCTGAGCCTCCTGAGCCACTGAGATTATAGGCATGTGCCACGGCCTGTGGCTCAATTTGATTTTTGGCATTAAGCTGTAGCAAATGTTTCACTATTTTCACCAGTACTGAATCACCATTTATAGGTTTAGAAGCCAGGTTTTTATCCTATTTGATTTCATTTACTGATTACTGTAACATGCCTTTTAGAATAAAGGGAATGAAAAAAATGCACCCAAATATTAATTTCGGTTTTTCTGATAATGAAATCCTTGGTAAGTGCTTCAGTGGTACCATGTTTATATCTTTAAACCATCCCATGGTCCAACTGTGGCATCAGGAAGGTAGATGCCGGACTCTTGGGCCAAGCTTCCAGCAGAGAGTCCTAGTGATCCAGGCTGCCTTCAGTGAGAGGTTCCCTGCTCCTCTTGTTGAGCTCATAAATCATCAATCGACAGCAATGGCCACGTTAGCTGTGCTGCCCATCATCTCACACCACACGTACACAGACCAAGAAGGAAAGATGAGAGTCAGACACAAAAGAGCAAAGAGAGCCAAGTGCAGCCCTGACCATTCACAACTGTGCAGATGCATTTTCTTTAAAACTCAATCAGCAAAGCCAACAGCCCTAATATAAATATTCGCATAAGGAAGTTTGGCCAATTCTTGTTGTGGGATGCACCAGTTGGGTCAAACACTTGACAATAATGACAGAAAAAAACATGCACCTAAATTATGTAAATCAATCAGTGACCAAAGAATTAGGGTATAAAGCAACCTTAGCAGTGGCCTCCAAGCCCTCTTGGGATTTTTATTTTAATGTATCAGAATATAACATTGAAGAAATCTGGCATTTGTCTTGTTAGGAGCAGGCCACACGTTTCCACCTCTTTTGCTCCACATTCTTCTCAGTCCTGCAGAATCGATTGGCTTTAGTACTCTTGTTCTGTTTCCGTTCACCTAAAAATTGTATTTGCATGCATTCAGAAAAGCAATTTAAAAGTAGTATGTGTTTGTATTTGTTCCTATTCTTGATGTATCACACATAATCAACAAATCCAAGAGAAATGAAAGATTAAGTTTAAGTGCAAACACTCTGATGCTCTTCATGGGGTGGAAATGAGAGGCATGTGGAGGAGGAAGGCGGGCACAGGGAAGCAGGAGCCACCTGCACCTGAGCTCCAGCTCACACACCATGCACATCTGCGCAGCGCTACCGTTTCCACTCCCAGCGATATCGTCCACTTTGCAATGAGGTGGTCAATGGGAAGGGACCACAGTTGAAACCTGTATCTCAAAACTAGTGCTTTAGTTAGGTAGTGCGCAGGCACCAAGGATCCAGAAGCAACCAGCGCTGCGATGAGCTGCGAGCTTTAGGAGAGACACTGAAGAAAGTCTTTATCCACAGATCAATGGCCAAACTTGTAAATCCAAAAGCATTTGAAGACGTTGGTATTAGCCAGAAATACAGAGCAAGAAAGATACAAGCCAAAACATTAAAATATCTATTAGGTGGGTGGAACTGGAAGAGATAAGGAAACTTAATCAAGAAGGCTGCCTAACCCATTTATGTATACTTTATCAAAAATTCATAGATTGCTTAATTATTTTCTTCACTGTGATTTCATCCTATGGAAATTACAGTATTCATTTAAGACAAAGGAGATATTCAATTCAGGAGTATATTTATCTTGAGTGAGTTCAAATTTACTATAGAATTGGTTGCTTAAAGAATCCAGAGACATCCAACATGTACATTTAAAATCACTTGTAATTTAAATCCCACTTTGAGGCTACATCCCTATTCCCACTACTCCCCTAGACCTAGCTGCATGTACTTATGGAACGAGGCTCCTCAACAACATTTCTGGGGAGAAGACATCTAAAGGTACAAAACTGTTTGCATTACAAGTCACCAGAGCTCCCTGAAATTCTGCAATACATGGAAACTCCTTGAAACCATGTTAGAAATACACCAATGGTCAGTTTTCTCGACTAAAGATGTGAGTAGTTTCTAAAAATACATAATTAGGAGATAAACAATGCAAGTCAGAAACCCTGAAAGACTTCCAGGGCCAGTCCCTGCAATCGGGGAGATTGTTGGTGACTGTGAACACTCCTGATAACGGTTAATGGGACTCACTGTGTCCAAGAACATGGCCTCACTGCTCTCTTGTGAAAGCTTCTGTGAGATATTTCATCCCCTGAGGTGAAATCTGCCGTGGATTTCCCAGGGTCACGTGGTGAGGGTAGCTGGGCTGCTCCCCAGACCCTGGCTTTGCCTAGATCTGCTCTTCTCTCACACTAACAGATGCTTTGAAGCCCTGACACCACCTCCTCCTACCTAGGTGTTCCATCCAGATGCTTCCAGAGACCCCTTCTCTGTTTCTTCCAAAATATTGAGTAATAGATGGCAAAAAAAGTGGAGCAAAATATGACTTGGGCAAGTGGCTCTTTCAGATGGTTTTGAACCTTTCATATTCAAAGTTTGGTGAGAAAAGACACTCCACTGCCAAAGCGTGTGAAGCCCTGAGCAACCCACTGTGCTCCAGAGCGACACCCACAATCTGCTCTCCAGTGCTGCTGGAGTCCCACCTTTGCCCCACCCCGCTGGGTGGCCTGACAACACATAGGTGGTTTTCAGCTTTAATCTGAATATCTTGTGTCAGTAAAAGAGGCCTGAAATATCTCAAGAACAAAGGACGTGTTTCACATCGCGAATCATGCCTTCAGCTTTATTCCAAGGCTGAGAAGAGTATGCATACATTTTATGATGTAGAGAATTCTCTAGAATTTTTAGCAAAGTTTTGTAGCTCTTATAAATGTAGAGATCTTGCTTTAAACTGTCCTCTGGCTTTCCCTCCTCCCACTTGAGGTCTTGTTATTCCTCTTGGCCCCATTCTTACAAGCCGTAAACAGTTTTCTCTAAACATCATTAAAGCTTGAAAGATGGGGAGAGATTCTGGTTTTGTCAGAATTGTTTTCCCTTCACTAATGGAGACATGTTGAGAGTCTGTTTTCCATGTCAAAGCAGGTATGGTTTTTAAATGAGCATGCTGCTCAAACATTAACAAACAGGAACCATTCATCAGAATGCTGTGCCTGTGCTGTAGCTGTCCTGGACTGAATTCTTCTGTGCCTCAAGTTTTACTTGCAGGTCATGTGTATGCGAACCTATTGTATTCCTTCCTAGTTCCACGACTCTATGCCTGGCATATATCAGTGCTTCTCCTTACATACATGGGTGTGCACATGGAGTGAAGTCCTGGGCCGCTGCCCTCGCAGCAGCAAGACACCTTTCACTTCTGTGCTGGTACAATATCTCCAGGGGCAAAAGCTCTGTAAATTCAGTTCCTACCCAGAAAGGATAAAAGTCACATTTCATATCTACTAATGTTGTAGTGTTGCTCAGATCTCAGATGTCATCTGCTAATTCAGGCATTTGGCATAGGAATCTGACTCCAGCTACATCATTCGTTATTTTGTTTCAACTGACAACAATGAGGTTCCTTCTTCCTCATTCATTTAATATCTCAGTTTTCTTTCCTCCTGTTTTCTTTCCTGGCCTACCTTCTTTTATTTTAAGAACCATGAGTAAAGTACTGCATTCATCGGTAAGAAAAAGAATAAATTCCACTAAGTGTATAGTGGAACAAGGTAACAATACTATCTTTTTAATGACAGAAAAGTCAATCTAATGAATCACCAGAATAGAAATGGCGTAAGGAATGACTTTTTCCTCTATTGTGTTATTTGACATTTAGCTTAGCAGTACCAAAATATTCCACAGATTGAGTTCTTCCCCAGCAGTCGACCTCTGTCCTACCCATTCCCCCAGCATCTCACCTCCAGCACCATTGAAATCTCTAACCACCCGGGACAGAGCTATCAAAACACTCACTTCCACAAATGTTTGACAGTCAACAACTCAGTGCAGTTAGTGTGTCCCCCCAGAGTCACCCAACTCACCCACTCCTGTCCCCAGAAGAGCTCCATGTTTACTTAAGTTAAAATGCAGTGCCTGTGCATATGTGTACACACACGTGAATGCATGTGTGTGGGGAAAAACAGTTTTAAAAAAAGGAACAAAAACTGGAGAATTTTGCATTTTTGGTGTTTTTTTTTTCCTTGTATTTGCGCAGACCATTTTAGGATTTTTCAGTCTCAACAAAACACTATTTAAAACAAAGAATCTAGTAAAATATTTGTGCATGTACTGCTAAACAATTCTAGCAATTTTATTAAGCAATACCTTTATTATTTTTTGAATATTCTTAACAGACTGGAACAAAACATTTTTTATTCAAAACAAAATATGCATACTGTACGCATGTTGCAGGGGTTAGTATGATGCAGAGGGTAAAGTCTGTTTGAACAAAACAAATGCCTGGGGGATTTCATAGCTATAAAGTCAATAACTAAATTTTGTTCGCTAAGAGGACCTTTTCTATGGATTTCCTTCATCTCCCAGCCACACAGAAACCTCCCAAAGTGCACTTCCCAAGTATACTTAGAGAATAGGAAGGAATGTAAAGTGTTTTTTTTTTAAATTATTTGTTTTGTTTGTTTGTTTGTTTTTTAAAAACAGCCCTTATTAACTCTTCCTTCCAGTGATTCTACTGTAAACTCATAAAAGCCATTTTTAGAAAGCAAATTCATATACACTCAGCAGGTGAAATGTTCCCACAAAGAAAAAAAAATACAAACAGAGTGATCAGACTTCTCTCTTCCTCAAGTCCCTAGAGCGTGTTGGAGTGATAAAGTTTTTGCACTGTAATAAAAATGGCTGACCTATTTATTTTCTTTAAAAAAAGTAGTTGTTCCTCTGTGATAATGCAGAATTGCATATACTTTATACCTGGAATAATTCAAAACCCTATGTTGGGGAAATACTGGGATACAACTGTATATAATGTGTATACTGCAGATGTTGGAGCAGTTCTAGAATCTCTTCCACCACCATAAAGGAGGAAAAGTCCTGTTTGTGCCCTCCTTGGTCTCTCTGACACCATCACAATGGCCCAAATGTGCTCGTACATTACGGAGCTGAACTCAGTGAGAGCCTCCTCCATGGTCAAGGGAAGGCCCTGCCCCTCCCTGCTGCAGTGCTGGACGCTGCTCCTGTCCAACTGACCAGCAAGAAAGGACTGGATTGCTTGGGAATGGGAACTGGAGCAACTCAGTTCATGATAACTTTTGTTTCTTTGTTTTGTTTTCAACGTAAATATGTGTTACTGCCGGATTCCACTCTGGTGGAACACACTGCTTGTTCAGCTGGAAGGGAACCCCCACCGGCCCCCTGGGTTCTGCTCCCGTCGGGCTGTGCAAGGGCTTGCACACCCATCACTGTAGTTACACAGACAGAAGCAAGCGGATGTTGTCTGCTTAGGGGACGAGAAGAGGGAGGGCAGGACGGGCTGGGAAGGGTGTGGGATTCATGGGTAGAGGGAGACTTAGGGAATTTTTTTATTTTTATTTTTTGTTGTTTTCTTTTTTTTGTCTTTTTTATCTTTTTATTCTTTTTTTTTGTTGTTGTTGTAGTTGTTTTTTGCTATACCGTGAGGTCATAGCAGTCATCCTCTAATAGAAACTGACAGGACATGAAGACAGAACTACCTGGTGGACACACACGATGGCTAGAAATAGAGACAGCGAAAAGACTTCGTTCACCTCGGAGAAACCATCCCGAAAAATAAGTCCTGTATTAACAAGTGCAGAGAAATAAACAAACAAACAAACCCAGACCGGAACGAAAGCAAATAAAACCTCCAAACATTAAAACACAGTGTATAAAATGGTGTGAGAAACTGAAAGTCACTTCACAGCCTTTTAGTCAATAAAACGCTGCGGGGTGTCCTTTTTGGAATCAGGCCCATCTTCTGAATTTTACCCTTCAGGCCTTGCAAGAAGAGATCCAGGGTAAAAGCACCCAGTTTCTGGTGGGTGGGGCAGCAGTCGTTGCTCTGGTGGGCCGCTGGCTGGGGACGCTGTCCCCCTAGTCCTCGTTGGTGGCGTTTTCCTCCAGCGAGGTCATGCCGCCCAGGCCCAGGCCCGCGGCGTTGTGCGCCGCGGAGGCGGTGAGCACTGTGTGTAGGAGAATCAGTACCAGGACACACAGCTTGAGTCTGCCACTGCACAGTCTGGTGGCCGAGGACACGGTGAGCGACGTCCTGTGGCAGGCGTCGCTTCGCTGGGGCCTCCCTCTGCGGGGGCGGTCGGGCTGCTCCCCTGTCCGGACCTCACAGCATTCCGGTTCATCATTGGTGAGGAAGGTTTCGTAGAGCCCTGCGGGGAGAAGCGCACAGGTTAGCGAAGGGCACGGGCGGCAGGAGGCGGGCTACAGGGCACCCCATCACCACCTAACGCTGAGCTCGGTAAGGGCGGCACCTCCGCAGCCCAGAGCCGGCCCTGGCCTCCAGCTCAGGGTGTTCTTGGGTATTCCTGCCACTTGTACCAAGTGCTGGTGGGTCCTGAATACCGAAAAAAGATGTCATCAGGTCGCAATCCGAACCTGTGGTTCTGGACTGACTTGGAGAGCAAAGACACTCGGCTGCCTTTCCCCTGCACCCCTGAATGCCATGCATGGGCGAACGCTGGCTGCGCTAAGGGAGGCCACCACCAGCGGTCATGGTGCGCTTCCAGGAAACACGGAGGCCAGCGCTTTGTGCTCACGAACTTCCTCTTGCCTTGTCGGAGCAGAACCATCCGTGCGGCTAATGGTGCTGGGGTGCTTTGATTTATCTCCTGCTGTGGTGTCTCCCCACATTTGCATTCGCTACCTACGGAGGACCTTGCCTGCACTGGAGGGCTGCAAGGGAGCCCCCTTCCCATCCACCCTCCCACTTTGCCTTTCAAGAGTATCTGTCTCTCATTCTCCTGTTCCCTCTCTTGCTCTTTTTTTCTTCCTTGCTGAATATCTTCTTTTTCTCCCCTTTTTCCTCTGAAAATACACGTTATTCTTATTTTGAAATTGATAAATACATATTTTGAAACTTTGGGATTGATGAAAAGAATAAAAACTGCTTGTCTGTAATCGTTCCAATCTTGTGCATTGCTGTGTCATGCCTAACACTTTTATCTAGCTGTGTAAGCCATTGTGCTCCTATTTTTTTGTCTGATTGAATCATTCCCCCATGGGTGTTAGAATGAATTTTCTACGCACATTTTGTCATAATACTCTCATGCTTGGAAAAAAAATAAGGATAATAATAGAGTAGTTGTAATGATTAAATGAGATTTCTCATGTAAGGTGCTTGGCTCAGGGCCTAGCACTTAGAAGTAACTTGAAAAATCTGGCTCCTGTTAATAGTGATAGTTACCAACCCCATTTCATTGCTTCTACCCATATAGTAACATCTAAAGACCCTTCCTTTCTCTCCAGATGTGGTGTTTGATGTCTTGGCAAGCCTGGGCCGCTGGGGTTGCCCATCCATGGAGTCTGTACCACTTGCTTGGCTGCTGTTCCTTCCTACCATGTCCCGTGTCACCATCTGCCTAACTCTCATTCAACTCTTAGATGTAGCTCAAGTGGAACTGCTTGTGATGTCTCTGCTCAGACTCCCAGGCTGCCAGTGCACTTTGCCTCACTATTCACTAGAGCAATTATTATTATTTTTAATTACAATTGCCCATTCTCTCAAAAATTTCCTTACTCATCTGTCAACTTAAAACATGAACTACACAGTTTCAGCATTGCATTCCCAATAAGTAGCAGAATGCCTAGATAAAAATATTCCATCAGCATTTATCACATGAATACACTAAGTGCATCTGGTTACTTAATTTAAAAGAATCCTTTAAATAAGATACGTTTCAATCTTCAGGTTCTTTTAAAGAAATGACCAAGATATCCTTATAACGATGCTTACAATATTCATTTCTTCTTAGGCATTCAAAGGTAAACTTCACCTTCGCCTAGGAAGAATATGGAAAAAAAACTGAATTAATGAGATCTGCAGCTGCGACATTTTTACTGTATGATATTTTCTTTTTTTTTCATATAAGATACCTCACTGGTAGGCTAATCATTTATTGAAGTATGTTTTCCAGTACTATATTCTACAATGAAAAGAGTTCATACTGAGATAATAAAAACAGGAATCTAAAGGTCATGTAGATCAACATTTTAGAATATTAATAGAACATATTTAACAATGTCGTGTGAGGAAGAAGTTCTTGGGAAGTCTTTCAGAAGCTGGCCTGCTAATCCAACAAAAGTCACTTCACAAAGAATGCAGTGCATGCAGGCCAATAAAGGAACACTTCTCTTTGAGAGGCACAATTGATATTCTTTCTTTTCCCCCTGCCCATCTTTTAAACGAGGTTTTTTTTTATTAAGTTATACATGCATACATACTAAAGTTCAAACAATGCCACAGGGTATGTTACAAAATAAAAAAAAAAAATAAGATCTTCCCATCCCTTATCTCAGATGTTTCCTTTCAAAGGAAAATATCAGCAAGTTTTTTAGCTCCAATTTGGAATGTTTTACATTTCCCTTGCTTTTCGCACCCTCTGTAGACTCCTCCTTAGGAGATGCGGGGTAATACATATGGTCCTCCTCCAGGAAGTAGCTCCCTCCCAGCCATCCCCTCTTCCCGAAGGAGCAAGTCAAGTCGCATGCTCTGTGTTCCCTTCCTTCCTGAGGATGCCGCCAGCCGGTCCTCCACCCGCCATGCGGTGCACTGGCTCTCTACTCCCAGGCCCTCTGCTCCTCCTGGAGCTCCTCATTCTGTGTACTGACTAATTCTGCCCCAAACAAGCAGTTGGTTCTTTCCATGCATCAGGGTGTTCCCCTGCTCATCTTCCCAAGGAAGTGCCTGTTGGACCTCGGCCAGTCTGTAGAGGCACAGGCACGCCCTGGAAACTGCGCGGCAACATTGTCTTGAGATCATTTTTTAAAAATTAAATTTACTTTTCACAGAATATTTAAAAGCCATACATATGTATGGGTTCCCAGGTGACATTTCAATATGCATGTACACTGTACCATGTTAAAATCAGGTTGAGCATGTCTACCTTCTCCAACATTTATCACTTCTTTATGTCAAAAATATTCAAAAATCTTTTCTTCTAGATTTCTCTAGTACAAAGTACATTACTATGACCTAGAGTCACCCATACAATAGCACACCAGAACTACTGTTAACTGCCACCTAGACCCATCAATCAGCCTTCCCTCCCTCTCCTCTTTCCCCTGCCTTAGTAACTGCCATTCTACACTCGACTCCATGAGATCTGCTTTTTTCAGATTCCACTTATGAGATTATGTGATGCTTGTCTTGCACATTTCCCTTAACACAATGCTCCCCAGTCCCATCCATTTTATTGCAGATGACAGGATTTCACTTCTTGGCCAATGCGAGTGGTTCTGTAACAAACACAGGAGTACAAGTGTCTCTGACACAATGATGTCGTTTCCTTTGGATAGAGACCGAGAAGTGGGATTGCTGGATCTTATGGTGGTTCTGCTGTAAATTTTTGAAGAACTTCCCATGGTTTTCCATAATGGTGATGCTAATTTATAATCCCACCACCAGCGGGACTGTCCACCACCCATTTATCCATGTCCTTCAGCACTTGCTATCTTTTGGGCAACAGTCACTCTGCCTGGAGTGATTTGATATCTGGTGTTTTGATTTGCATTTCTCCTGAAGATTGTTGTCACCTCTCTCCTACGTTGGACTTTCTGTTTCTTGTATCTGTGCTTGTATCTCATTTTGGAGGGCCTTAACATCTAGTGCTTTCAGGAGGAAAGCCTCATGGCAAATGTCCAAGACACTGTATGCCTAAAAACGTGGTTTTTCTATTTCGTATTTATTTGGTTCTTTGACTGGGTCTGGAATTCTAATCTAGAAATTGTTATCCTTCTGATTTTTTTCTAACATTGCTCTCGTATTTGGTTGTTGTATTTCCAGAACCTGTTCTTTAGTTTTTTCTCTCTCCTATTTCATGTTGCTTTATTTTTTTGTTGTTGTTGTTCTGTTTTCTAGAATACTGGCTGGGTTTTAGTGTATAATTATATTCATGAGTTTTATTTATGATATTCCTAGGAGATTTTTCTTGTCATCTGAGGTTGCTTTTTTGAAGGGACTGTTCTCATTTCATGATTTCAATAAATATAGCACACACACAGTGTTGACATAGTGAATTGCTTTCTTCCCCCTTTATTTTCCTCCTTTTCCTCAGGGGAAGGCTTTGCCTTCTTGGTTGTCCCCCATATTGGAAAGCACTGGAGTCCAGCAGCTAGGGAGGGCTATTGATGATGAGGATATAGGATGTAGAGGCATAAACTTATAAAATTCTGTTTTCAGGTTAAGTTTCCCAGAAAACTCTATCCAGTATTGGCCAGGAGGATGAGGCTGGGCTGTCTGTTTTCTGAGCATGACGTGGGAGGAGGAGCTGAGGGAGAAGTCACACATGCAGAGTGGGTTCAGGGATCTGTGCGCCATGGGGTCCTCCTGCCTTACCTTCCTCCTGGGTTTCCCAAGTCAACAACTCATTCTCATCTCCAAATTCTGGTTTCCTCCTGAAACAACTGTGCCACCCGTCTTCCTCCAGGGTGGGGGACAGGTGTGGAGAGCAGGCCTGGCACAGCTCACTTGGTCATCTCCTCCTGCAGACTTACAGGGAGCTGCTCTGTCAGCCGAGTCTGGGGTGGAAACGGATTGGCTGTGCCTTCAGCTGCTTCAGCAACCTTTAACACACATCTTTTTCCTTCCTATTTTCTGAGGGGTTTTGGTTGGTGTCTTCTTATCCATTGTTTTGTTTTGCTTTTTGATTTATGCCTTAAAACATTTCTTTTGGTTTGGACTGTGTGGGAAATGCTGCTGCTCTTTTTATTCATGTCAGTGTGCCCTGTCCTAAATCCTGACAGATGCTGCGATTTCTGCTGGACACTTCCCAGTAAGCAAGGACATAGAGCCATCTGAGGACATCATTTCCAAATAAACAAGGGCTACAGCCATCTGAGGATGTCACTTCTTTGCCATGTGTGGTAGAGATGAAAGGGTCACCCTAGGGTTCCCTGACACCTGGGGACACTTGCTTCTTCAGGTGGGGAAGGATGACTGCTGATGGTTCTGTCTTCAGAGTGTCCTACAGGTGCTGCCCGCTGGATTGTGAGAGTGGTGACCCAATCAGCCCACCCTAGTTTGACGGACTGGCTGGGTGGGAACTGTGGGAGGAGGGGTGGGGCTGGAGGAAGTGGGTCACCCGGGTGTGCTCTGAAAAGGCTGCTATTCCTTCTACCCCTTTCCCCTTTCCTCCCACCCTCGCTCCTCCCCATCTGTCTGTCTGTCTGCTGTGATCTCTCCATCCTACTCTGAGCTGATCAGCCTTCTTCTCTGGCCCTTCCCCTATAATGTGCTGCCTCACTTTGGGCCCACAGCAATGATGTTAGAGTCTGTAAACAAGTCGGGATGGCGCCTGGCATTTTGCCAGAGGGAGTGGTTTGTGAAGTAACGCCAGCAAACCATTAAGTGTGGAGACTCCTGATTGGTTGACTGCTGTATCTAGTTTATGTTAATTAAGATAAGCTGTGTGGAATGTATATATACCCCTCCTGTCCTACAGTAAACGGCTCCCACTCCTGCTGTATCAACCTACACAAGTTGCTCGTCACCCCCGGTTAGTTTGCTGCAGCCAGACTGTGGCACAATGAGTCCTTCCTCTGGGCGGAGACTTCTGAAACCCTGAGCCCCAAGTACACTTTCTTTCCCTTCAGTTGTTCTTGTGGGGAATTTGGTAACAGTGACAGGAAAACTGACTAATCAGATAGCAAAATCTCACCTAATATTAACTATTTCTGTTATGAGTTGGGATAAACAGTAGAATCCAAATTTATTATTAGGAAGAGTTTTAAAGAACATTAAATTCACATTATTTCTCTGTTTCAGTTAGACTAAGTCACAGAAGAACCTCATTTTTTTCACAGCTCAACAATATTATAATGTGATTTTAATAAGTATTACCTAAGAACAGGTAAGTTAAATATCTAATGAAATCCTTAAAATAAATACATGGTCATAGAATTCTTACTTATCTCATGTATTTACCTTTTAGGATATTTGCACCTAGGAATATATAAGGATAACTTTTCAAATATTTGAACTAATAATACATTTTAAAATACTTTGAAATATTTTTAATTATGTAAGCTTGGAACACATTAAAGTTAAAGGACAGAGGGAAAATCACCCTCAATTAGAATTTTTTAGCATGAAAAAACAAAAAATGAGAAATTACTAGATATTTTCCCCAGTCCTTTTTTTTTAATCAATGAAGATACCCACACCTGTAACACACACACACACAAACACACAAAGATGCATATAATTTATAGATTTCAGACATAAAAATGTATTTAATGTGAGATTTGTTTCACAATATTATTTGATTCTAGAATATTTATTTTCTTTTATGCATGTATATTATCAGAGAGATTGTGTATAATATGTATATATTAAAATCAATAATTTTTACTTATTTTAATCTTTAAAAGAACTTACATTAGCAAAAAATTTATTTTATACTCTAGACAACCTTACATGACATAGAATTTATAAACTAAGCAAATAAAATTTCATGATTTTCATTTTTTTCCAGTGGTTATTAATCTATTGAGATTGTTTTGTCTCACTCTTAATCATATTTCTCTAAAATATATATCATTTTATAGAACATTTTACACTTATTAACAGAGTTGTTCATAATGTCTAATTTAAAAACTCTAAAAGTGTCTATATCTCTTCCCTATTGTTAATATTTTATTCCACTTTATTGTTTTGTGATCTATGATATAACATAAAAAGCTTTATTTTTTAATGTTTGCTTTATCAATAAAGACACAGCTCTGGACAGCATGTGCACTTGTTCTGTTTGTCCACACATTTATTTCTTCATTTGTGCTCAGTATGACTCTGTCTTTTGTCCCATTTCCTTCTATCATTTCCCTCTAACTGCATTGTATTGAATGCCACTTTACTCTATTAAAGTTTATTTTAAAGTATAAAAAATGTTTTGCTCTAAATTATCTAATAATAGCATTAGATAATTCTCTTATTCATATTCAGTGATTTTACATATTTTTAATTGTAATTTATATTTCCTTTTCTATTTAAATGTCTTTGAGTCTTTTGCTACAATTTTAATTAACACATTTTAGGACTATTTTGTAACTAACTTCAAGTTTATTTATATTAAAGAATTTATTTATATTAAAGAATTGGGCATTTAAGTGTGCCAGGCCGGATGGTACATGCCTGTAATCCCAGTGAGGCTGAAGCAGGGGGATTGCAAGTTCAAAGCCAGCCTCAGCAACTTATCGAGGCCCTAAGCAACTTGACAAGGCGCTGTGTCTAAAAAGAAAAAAAAAAAAAAAAAGTGTGGATGCAGCTCAGTGGTTAAGTGCCCCTGAGTTCAATCCCCTGTACAAATAATAATAATAATAAATTAGTTCTTTTTCTGATTGTTTCTTTGTCTTCATTATGCAACCTTTTAAAATAAACATCTATGTTTAAATAAACATTAACTATTAACAGAAAAAAATGGCACTCTTTAACCAAAAAAATATATTTCATCTGTTTACTGGGGTTTTATCATTGTAGTTGCTTTGGGGGTGACCTTGCATACATTCTGTCAGGGTCATCTCTACCCCCGAGGGTGTACCTTTCTGTTCCACCTTTTGACCTCAGTGCTTCTGGCTGGCCTGCATGTTTCTCTGTGCTATGTCTCCGGCTGGCCTCACAGTGACTGCAAAGGAGAACTTAAGACTTTGTATGTCTATTGCCAGGCAGGTCCGCAGCGTTGACTGTGGTTTCCTGATTGCACAGTATGGCTTCCATCATTTGATACTGAATGTCCCCTTACCATTCTCTCTGCACCCTGTCATTGGCTATGTGAGCATTCACTGCATATTTTTTTCTGTTTTCGAAATTCATTTTATTGATTTTATTACACCTTTTTAAAACAATAATTATATACACTTGAATCTATGCTTACCTAGTTACTAGTGTTCATGAATGAGTAACAAATTCTTACTTTCTTTAACTCATTCCTCATCATTTTTGGAGTGTTTATTTAGCTTCAAATTATTAACATTTTATATCTTCCCTCCCAGTAACTTTAACACTATTTCCATATTATTTCTGTATTATGATTTCTGTCATAACCCTGGGCTATTTGGTTATAAGCAACAGAAACCTACTGCAGCTAATTCAGGCAAAGAATAGAAAGCCAAATGCGGATCCCTCCAGGTCTGTTGGAGGCTGGCTCGTCTCCTCGGCAGTCCCTGGAGACCTCAGCTGCAGGCCCCTGGCTCTTTCTCCACTCCCCCTGGCAGGCAGTGTCAGTTCTGATTGTGTCCCACTTTCAGGTTTCATTGCTTCTGCGAACACATCCTACTCTGTCGTTTTCACTTCAATTTCAGTAGGATTTAGGAACAGACAGGAGGTCCGGTTTTGGCTTCAGCCTGCCAGCTTGAACCAGAAATCACGCCCATTCTTCAATGCAGGGATTTGATTATTACCAAGACAGTTTTTGTCAGAAAATGTTTTTGGAAATTGGTGTTTTCACATTAATATCTGTTCATTTTATATTTGCACAATGGTGATTTCACCTATATACTAAGGGTTACTTAAAAATAACTTACCAAAATAAATAAATAAACCCACTTTCAGTGTTACTCAAATGCTGCTACTTTTTGCCTCTAAACATTAAAAAAAATAGGAGGTTAAATAATACGTACAGAATTTGCTGCTTTTTCAAGGGTACTTCTTTATTTAGCAGTAGTTGGTATTGAACCCAGGACTGTTCTACCTCTGAGTTACATCCCAGCCACTTTATTTATTTTGTTTTCCGATGATTTAGCTAAGTTGCTGAAGCTGAAGAAATTGCAATCCCCCTACCTCAGCCTCCTGAGGATCGCTGCCGTGTGCCATAGCTCCTGGCCTTCAGGGTTCTTTTATAACTGGACAAGTAAAACCATATAAAATGAGAGTGGTATCTAAGAAATCTAGAAAAAATTCCAAATTGTAGCGACTATCTGAAAAATGAAAAAAAATCAGACTTTGGAATAGTTACATGTTTATATAACTATTATATAATTAAATTATAAACTATATGTTTATAATTTTTATCAAATCTTTTAAGCATGAGCAAATTTTATTAACTAAGTCATTCATTTGTAAATGAGTATTTGGGGGCGAGTCAGGGTGGGCATATCAGATCCTTAATGGTGAATGAAGTTCCACATTACTACAGCTAAGAGACATGAATAAAATATATTACTTTTCTTGTGTTTGACATTGTTGAGAGTGAAGATTGTTCCTCCACTCTGTCTCAGAATTATCAACACCTAGCAGGTTACTTGTCTATGAAAGAAAAATGAACATTGATTTAATGAGAGAGAGAGCCAAGGAATGATAGAGCTTGTGCTGTAAGAGAATGCCACACAGAACTGAATGTGCTAGACCACAAACCACCTAGATGGAGCCGCACAGTAGCCTCTCGTGTTACATAGAGGCAACCCTCTGAGTCCACAGGCTCAGCGTCCATGGACTTAATCAACTGCAGGTCGAAAATATTAGGAAAAAAATGCATCTTTAATGAAAATGTATGAAGTTTTTTCCCATCATTAAACTAAACAATACAGTCCAACAACTCCTGACATAGCATTTACACTGTATGGTATTACAACTGGCCCAGAGATGATTGAATGTGAATGGGAGCATGGGCATAGGTTACAGGCAAATCCTATGCCATTTCATCTAAGGAACCGGATCATTTTGCCGATTTTGGTATCCCTGGGGGGTCCTGGGCCCAATACTCCAATCCCAACAACTGTCCTGGATAAGGAAGAAAAATCACAGACTCTTTAAAAAGGCCCATATGGACCTGATTATGTAAAGGCCACTCAAAGCTAAAAGTTAACTGCACATAAGATAGAGTATAGATTACTCAAAAAATTGAAAAATGATACTATATGAAATTAAAATCAAAGGCCCACACTGAAATGGCAAAGAAGTTTTACAGAGAATTTACTTATTCATTAAGACCATAAGCTAAATTTGGGAATAAATTGGGCATTTGAAATGTCTTGAAACTAAGCAGAGAATTTCCTCAACCGGTGTTCCCAACGTCTTTGAGCATTTTACTAAGAGAACAGACTGTCTGCAGCCAGAGAGAATATAGTCTAAACAGAAACCTAACACACGCTGTTAAATATCACATTTCACATTGTTATTTTCCCAAGATGGTTACAGTGATTTTTTTTAATTATGAAAAATGTGTTCTGAGAAAATAAGAAAGAAAAAAATGGACAAAGAAAATGAACATGCACCAAACATTGAATTTCCCACCCGACCCCTAACAAATCCTTTGAAGTTGGCCTGGGTGATCACTGGACTTGATGGCACCCTGCATAGGGCACCCCACGGATTCCGGGGAAGGGCCAGCACACTGCAGGACAACTGTCCGTGTCTGCCCTGAGTATTAGAGCAAAGGAGGGGTCATGGCAGGGGCAGTTCCAGGGTAATATGGCCTTTGTCCCTCGTCCCTACTCTGAGAAGTTACCAAGTACCAGGATTATCAGGTGGAGACGGTGGGAGTTACCATGGCCAGGAGTAAATCAGCAGTTCTTTCTCTTCCGTGGCGGTGAACCCAATGTTCTTCAAAATGCATTCACTTTGCAGATTGGATTGGCTCTCTCAAATGGAAGTGCATTAAAAGAATCTCACAAAGTGCCTTAAAGAGCTCAGGTAATTCCAGCGCTGCCTAGGAGCCTGAATTTCAGGTGGATGTGAAGGAGCTGGATCTCCTTCAGGATGTCACCCTGCTTCCTGCTGAGTGCTGCTTTTGTTCCCTTGGATGCCCAAGAAGCCACTTAAAGAAAACTGCATGTTCCTCATTGAGAACATTATCCATTGCTCTCTATTTTTATTTATTTTTCATCATTTTTCTCTGTGAAACGGTACTGTCTGGATAACATGCTGTAGACCAGTATCATTGCTTAGTGATTGCCCACAGACTTTTTAAAATTGGAAATCCTGGTTACTACAACGCTGTAAAGGAAATATTCTTGTAATAGGAAACTACACAAATAATTCTGAGACTGCAGTATCTTAAGTCATGAGCTGTAATGGAAAAGACAGTATTGTTAATGCTTTGATCCATCAGCATATTTAGAGTACAAACAATATTTCCTTTTTTTTTTTTTAAAGAAAACCAGGCATTTTGTGAAATCACAGAGTACATATGCAACTACCCCACTGTCTGCATGCATACAGTTAAGTCTACTCTACATGAGGCAAAGGTTTAAGGCATACAAACACCTCGTAAATAGGTCCTGATTCCAGAAATGTGGTTGTTTTTCAATGAGTTAGAAGGGAATTATTTTTCTGATTTGATTCACTGGTTTTTGAATTATTAAATGTTAAAAAAGAAAACAGTTGTGATTTTAAACAAAACTTTTTACTCAAAACAAATGTTAAAGCTTAAGTTGGTAAGACCTGGACTCTAAGAGGAAGCAATGTTCTGTTAAAGAAAATATAAGATAGCAATCCACAGAGCAGGTCTGAAAACGAGACTCAATATTTTTGAGTAGATTTTAAATTTGACAAAAACATTATCTACAATAATTAACCACCTTTATATTTTCAGATTTGAATTGAATCGACTTGCAGTACTTTCACCATTTGAAGTAGAACATTCAAATAAAAATAACATGAGACAGTAATTTTCTAAAAGGAGTCTCAAGCACTTGGGAAGCAAGGTAGGGCTGGCAGCAGGCAGGGCTGGGGGTGGAGCCTTGGTTTTGTGGGCCTGGACACCACTCCACAGAACTGCTTTCTTCCATCAAAAATTAGACTGTTATCTTGGAGTTGCACACTTTCTGCAGAGTAATGGGGAATAATCATCCAGTTCAGACTCTGGTATGCCAGGTGCCAAACAGAATGTCTCTGGCAGAGTGATAGTTTTTATTCCCCTAGTTACAGCGTCAGATAGGGAAATAAAATTATAACTCATTGCACCCAATGGCATCTTGGATCTTTTCTGTTTTGCTTCCCAAGCACAGCCCTTTGGGGTCATTGGTTTACATGTTGTTATTGTTGTTATTATTATTATTTTGTATCAGAGATTAAACCTGGGGTGATTAATCACTGAGCCACAATATCAGCCCTTTTTATTTTTTATTTGGGGACAGGGTCTTGCTAAACTGCTTAGGCCTTGCTAAGTTGCTGAGGTTGGCTTTGGACTTGTGATCCTCCTGCCTCAGCCTCCTGAGCCTGGGATTCCAGGCGTGTGCCACCACTCTCGGCTGGTGTACATATATGATTGAAGACAAAAGACTCTGAAGTTTTAGCACATTGCAAAGGATCTGATCATTATCACTAACTAGTCAAAGAATGAATTTAAAGTGGTAGAGGTATTTTGCCAGGGAATCATCCTTTTCTTTTTCTTTTATAAACAACAGGATTTAATATCCAATTGCAACTCTTAATTAGGATACCTAGAATATCTATTCTTCAAAATGACCAAGACAGTCACTTTTACTAGTTTACATGTCTTTCTGAGGATTACTTTTTTTTCAAAAACACATTTTGTAGAAGAGTTAGAAGACCTACTAAAGGAAAAAAAAAAACATAAAGAAAGATAATGTCATTTTTGAGTCCTTGTCTCCTAGAGGCAGTGCAGTGTGAGCCAGGGTTTGCAGGAGCTGGCTCCTGGGCCCCTCTGCACTGGTCATCTGCAGTGTCTGACGCCTGTCCCCAGTGGGACAGCATTCTTTATAGTTCTGTTTCCCACAGAACCAGAGATGAGGAAAAAGAGAGGCCACCTGGTAATGAAGGAAGAATGGAAGAAGGAAAGGAGAGAGAGAGAGAGAGAGAGAGAGAGAGAGAGAGAGAGAGAGAGAGAGAGAAAGTCTTGTGCATTCACTTAAGAATTAGACATTAAGAATAATGTAAAAGGAAACAAGAAGGACCAAGGAAACAGTTCCTCTGTCTTCCCTTTCCACTTCTGTGAATTTTCAAAAACAGCCCTCTCTATCCTTAGTTCTTTCCCTCTCTATCCATGCTTAAAACTGAACATGCAAAGCTTCTAGGCTGGTATGTGTTAATTGCTTACTTCTGCAGATGAACATGTGTTTCTTAGGTCATGACCAGGTCTATTGATCCCTTTTGTATTAGCAACATGCGGCACAAGATTGGTGCATTACAGATATGGTAGAAAGAATGATGGATCACTATTAGAAAGAGGGTCCCCCTCTTAATCTTCAGAAGTGTGCATAATTTATGGAACATGACAAAAAGAATTGAGGATGCAGAAGGAATTAAGTTAGCTTGCTGGAAGACCTTAAAATAAGGCGATTTTTCTGGATTATCCATGCAGGACTAATGCAATCACAAGAGCTCTCAAAGTGGAAAGAAGGCAGAGGGTGGATAAGAAAGAGATGGCGTATGAAGGATCTCAACCACTGTTCCCTTTGAAGATGGAGGAGGGAGTCAAGGAACATGGTGGCTTCTGGAAGCTGAGAGCAACCGTCAGCTGACAGGCAGCAAAGCAACAGGGCCTGAGTGTCACAACAGTAAGAAACTGCATTCTGCCAACTGTCTGAGAGATGACACCTGTGCAGGTGAGCCAGCCTATAGACCCGTGATTCAGCCCCAGGAGGAGCTTCTGACCTACAGAACCACGTGGCAATTAGTTCAGTCGGCAGTGGAATATGTAACACAAAGAGCTTTTAGGAAATGATCATCGAATGAATGAAGAGGCAAGAGAAGGACTGAAAATGTAAGAGGAGATACTTAGGGGCAAAGAAGCAGGGTGCACTTCTCCATTGGAAAAGTGTGAAGGAGGAGGAAATCAGCTTAGATGTATTCCGTGCAATTACTCATTTGCATTTCTCCCTAGCACAGTAAGCCTAACAAGTATTTTATAATAAAAGCAGGGAAATAACCTGCTGGAGCCAAGCTCATAACAAGAAAGTCACTATTAGAAGAATTTCAGCTATTCCAATTACAATCTAAAGAACTGGGGAAAGGAAAGAACAGAAAAGCGCAATGGACCATGCAGTGAGCCGTGAACCAAGGAGACAAGGCGGCATCTCTCTGCCCTCCTGGAAGACCTTCCTCATTGATCAGGCCGACTCTTCTTGAGGACTCAGTCTCAGTTCTCCTGCTGTGTGGGGCGACCAACACGAAACCCACCGTCAGGCTGCCATTGCATTTGGACCTTCTCTCATGGACTCCCATTCACTTCTTAGGTCATTTGATGGAGCTCCTGATTTATAATAAATTTGATGCTTTTACTGATGGTAATTCTCCATGTGATTGAAAGTTACTTATCTCTCTGTGTAAAAAAAAAATTATAGAAAGGAATGAAGAGAGAAGTCATTCATTTTGAAGGGATGCAGATTGGGAATTGGGCAGCAGGCCGACTGCAAATCTGAGGGCAGCCTTGCAAGTCAGCAAGACCTGCCTCAAATAAATAAATAAATAAAGCTGGGGATGTAGCTCAGTGGTACAGCACCCTTTGATTCAATCCTCAGTACTGAAAATAAATAAATCAAATTTTTAAAAGATTGAGAATCTAAAAGCCAGTGAGGAATTGGTCAAACTGTTGCATAAAGCAATTTGTCTTTATCTCTTTTCAAAACCACATGAGAAGCTCATAAAATCAAGTTGAAAGTGATAGAACAAACATATTTCCTAACCAAAGGAAATTTCCCTAGAGACAAAAAGCTTATTCTGCTAGACTTATATATATATATATATATATATATATATATATATATATATATATTCCCTTTTTTCCCTTTTAAACAGGCTTTATTATTTAGAGCAGTTTCAGGGTTTCAGCAATATTGAGCAGAAGTTCAGAGCGTCTAGATATTTTTCAAAGGGAAAAGTCACTGAGTACAGTTTTCTCCTGAGATGAAGGGTTTTTCAGTCTCAAGTCTAAAATCTTCCAATTATTTAAACATGAAAAATTGGACACAGCGTGCACAACAGTGTCACAGATTCACACTGCTATGTTCCTTCAAAGGAAGATTTGTGAAATTTACAAAAATGGTTTCATTTTGCAAATCAAGATGATCCATAATGCTAATGCCGATTCTCCACATGACGATGATCCTCCAAGACTTCTGGACGGGGCCCGTGCCCTCTTTAAAATCCCTTTTTACTGCGTCCTGACCTCTAATCCTGTAGAAATTTTGAATTAAAAAAATGTTTCCATGTGAAAGTTACAATTTATTCACAGAGCAACCTTGAACTCATCTGTTTCTCTGCACCATTGCAAGCCACTTCTCTGGGCATGGCTCTGCCAGGGCAGCAGACAAAGTTGTCTTCTTCACTGTCTTTGCCCACAGTGCATCCATGTGTCCAAACTTTCCCTTCTCACAAGAACCCTGTTATGGGATGAATTTATTTTCTCCCCAATTTCACACAGTTAAATCGTAGTCCCTGGGGAATGTCCTGTTTTTGGAGAAATGACCTTTAAAGAAATGATTCGGTGAGAAGCAGATCTTTGGGGTGAGCCCTAATCCATCATGACTGGTGGCCTTAGGAGAAAAGGGAATTGGGACACACAGAGAGACACCAGGAGCGTGACAGAGGAAGCACTCCATGTGGAGGGGGAGGAAGCCATCCACAGGCCAAGCGGAGGCCCCCGGAGAAGCCAGACCTGCCCCCACCTCCATCTTGGACCTACAGCCTCAGCACTGGGACAGCTCATTTCCTCTATATCAGCCACGCACCCCGGGTGGCTCCAGCCTAGCAGACCATACACCGTCACACAGGAAGAGAGCCCAGCCTCTTGGCCGCAGTCTAACCGAACGGACTCCATTAAGACCTCAGAGACACCACCCATCACCATCCGAGATGCAGGAATCAGGATGCAGCATGTGCGTTTGGGAGACACAACTCAACCTGCAATGCTCAGTTTGGGGAACCCACTTAAAATGTGCCTTGCTTGAGGTTAGAGATCCCAACAGGGCAACAAAGGTCAAACTAGAGTCCTCAGAGAGCATTCCGGAAGATTCATTTTCAAGGAAGCCTAGGGCTTTCAATTTTCTCCTTGGGGAGGCCCCACATTTCCATCAGAGTTGCCCTATTGAAATTGTCCCCAAACCCTTCTTCTCATAGTATTGACTTTAAAGCTATTTTTAAAGCCCACGCTTAAAAAACTGAACTTCAACATTTAAATCTAAAATATTTCCTCTTTCAATTACCTATATATTCTTGAGAAATTTAACCATTTCATAAGTATTTCATGCATTTACATGTACATGTAATAATACATGTCTACAAGTGTTACATGCATATATAAATAATATATGTGAATTTCACATGTAAATATGCTATACATTGATCTACGCTACAGATATTATCTAGTATGTGGTACCTATAACACAAATTAGGCTGAGGTTATTTAGATTCAGATGAATACCTTAGCCGTGGTCTGTCTTTCCCCTTTACATCAGCACAGTTTTGGTGTGTTCATGTACAAACTGAAAGCCTTCCTCACCAGCCCTACTGACAATGTTAGCGGTCTAAGCACAATTTTTTTTTCAGAGAACAGTGAGACAGACTGTTCTCTTATTTAACCAGAAAAAAAAATGGTCTGGGTTGAAAAATGCTTGTAGCATTCATTTTTAATGGGGTATATGCTGTTGAGAAGCCAGGGCATGTTTGTGGAACCACTTAAGCATGCAGGGACTGCAGGCTGTGGCTCCTCCCTCTTCTGCGGAAGCCACTGACTGGCTTTCCCCAGCTCCACCAGAGTAGGGACACCTTTACTCACACACTGATTCCAGAATGGACTGGCTGGCCATTTCCTGTTCCACTGGAGATACACACACTGGACTCTTAGCTGGGAAATGTGGAGCTCTTCCTGCTTCTTCAGTAGCAGGGGTGAAACCTGGGCGAAAGCAGCACCAGATCCCAAGGGGTCAGTGAGCTGGGGCGTTCCTGCATTGATCTTACAGCCATGTGGTGTGATGGCGCTATTCAAAGCAATTTGGTGTCCAGAGCAGCTGCAGAGGGGTTGGTTCTTCATAAAAAATGTTTTTTTTTTTGTTGTTGTTGTTTTGTTTCTTTGTAGGTGAACAACCTCATTGAATAAGATTTTGCTGTCCTGGGATATCTCCTTACAGAAATCACCCTTCCTAAAGTCCTAAAACTGAGGAGCTCACGGCTTCCGCTGCTGCAATGTCACGGATGCCTGAGTCTCCTCTCTGTCGTGGGGTTCAGGAAGCCATGCTGTATGGGCACCGTCACCTCCTTGTGCTGGGCAGGGGCGGGAGGTATCTCTGAATGGTTTGATTCCTTTCCACCCAGGGTGCACCAACCTACTCGACTCTGGGCAGCTGGCACTGCCATACCTTAGGGTGGCATCCAGTAGTCCAGCTGGACAAGGGGGCTGGAGAAGACTGCATGCGACTGCCAGATGCCATGCCATGTCACTTCTGCTGGAAGGTCAATGGGCAATTGTTGGCTGGTGTCACTAAGATCTTCCTCAGGGACCTCAAAAAGCCAACTACCCTGTTCTCTGCTGAGTGTCCTTGTGCAGCCACAGTCTAGACCTCAGTGGTCCCTGGAGCAGTGAGCTCAGTGCTCACTGCCAGGAAACCTCTGCGGACTGGTTCCCCCAGTTCATGCAAATGCTGAGCTGGTTTCCTCAGCCTCCTGGCTGGACCAGCTGTCTCCCTCCCATTGGGTGTTCAATGGGCTCAGCAGCGTTAGTTGCCTATAGAGAGGAGGGGCTGTTTGGGGGGGCCTGACTTTGCAAAACTACTGGCAGAATCCAGGCATCTTTACATCTACTCCAGGTTTTATTTTTTTGCCCCTTACATTCTGTGTCCTTGCAGAGGCAAATGAGCTGTTGGGAATACACATGAAGGTAGAAGTCAGGAAGAGCAATCTTAAGTGTGAAGGATCTGAATGCAGAGCTACAGATATTAACTGGAATAAACCTCACAAGTACAGTATTCTAAGCCAGGTGTGTTGCCACATGCCTGTAATCCCAGCTACTCCAGAGGCTGGTGCAGAATTACAAGTTCAAGGCCAGCCTCAGCAAGAAGACCCTGTCTCAAAATAAAATGGGATGTAGCTCAGTGGTAGAGTTTTACCTACCATGCAAGAGGTTTGACCACTAAAGAAGCATAGAATTCCAATGGAAGATATCGCAATCATATAAAGTTACTAAATTTCATTTATTTTTATAACTTATTCTCTTATTTTAAAAATTTTATTCTAGACATAGCATCTCTCTTCACATTTCTTCTTTGGCCCAAACTTTGATAAATTTTTTCTAGGATCAAATAATCCTATAACTAAAGTGGCATTTCTTTTTTTCTTTAGAAAAAAAATTGTAGTTTAAAAAGCAATTAAACATAGAAACACACTAGGGAAAATTCAGAAATGGAACATAGTATGGGTGACTATTTTGAAAATCTCTGGGAAGCAGATTTTTTTTTTCTGCCCAAATCCTCCTTTAATGAGAAAAATATGTTCTCTTAAAATCCTGCTCAGCTCGCTGGTCACTTTGAATGGGATTTGGGGACCGTTTGGTCTTTCTCTCTTGGAAACTCTCTCAAACGTGAACTTTAAGGCAGGAGACCTTTGGAAACTCCTCTGTGGTGAGATCCCCACGCCCATCTGTTATCTCCCGCGGGATTCCGAGGGTCTCGGCGGCGGTGCAGCGGCGCGGCGCGGCCGCGAGGGGGCGCCGTCCCGCGCGCTCACCCTGCCCGTCGCGGGGGGAACCGCAGCGGCCCACGGTGTTTTCCCGAGAGGCAGAAACAGAACCTCGCTCTTGTCACAGCTGAAAAATGGGATGCAGAATTTACGTAGAATTCTGAAAATATGTTTTATCTTCGTTGTCAGTAACCCTCAGCGGACCAACTTTTACTTTTGTTCTTTCACTAATTTCCCTGCGAGCAGATCGCGCCAGGTCTATTCTACCCGTCAATCAAAGGGTAATTTCCCCTGTTTGTTGCCATAGCACCCGCAGCCTGCGATCCTCCGCTGCCTCTGTTTTCCTAATCTCGGCTCCCTGTTACAGGTAAGCCATCAAGGAGTCCTCTGGGGACTCAGATGGAGGCGAGGAGGTTGGAGAGGGAAACCCACGTAATTACCCCGTGAGGCTGAGCCCAGAGCCACCCACGCCCTGGCTCTGCAGAGGGAGCTGCGACCGCGGTGCACGGTGAGCTGGGGCCGGGGCTGAGCCCACCCACCTGCAGCCCTGCAGCTGGCGGCCCCACACCGACTCAGGGGTCCTGCCCCCCCACCACCCACAACTTCCCCCTGATTAACCTTCCACCCCTCCTTCATAATGAGGAGGTTTTCTTCTTTAACTGGGAAACCATAGAGATGGCAGGTACAGTGTCTTTCCTTTTTCTCCTAAAACAGAATCAGAATGAAGCATTGGAGGCTGTGGCCTTGCCACCTGGGTTTGGTCATGAGCTTCTGTAACACCCTGGATCAAAGGCACTGTTCATCCTCAGAGGTTCCTTCTTAATAAGGTATGGGTTTACTGAGGATCACAGTCACATATAGTAATGGATGATCAAAATAAATTCTGAACTTGGACATTTAGCACATGGGTCTGTCACATACACATTATAAAGAAAGGGTACACTGAATGTTGAACTTAATAACAGGTACCAAAATTATGAATAAAACTTGTTTATTTAGAGAAATTTTATCTGGTCTGAATCTTCTAGTTCACTAATAGCAGTTGCTGAGATTCACTTTTGTAAATGATAGGAATTTCCAGTATCAGCATGTCTCATAAAACAACATGAAGAAGAACTTGGGGTCCCTCCAATGACATATCCCTAAAAGGCTGGGTACAGAGTACTTTGAGGAGAAGCAGTCACAGTACCACTGGTTTGTCACAAAGGAGAGAAGCACCTTGAACAAGGTTGTTCATCACTTGTACCTGTCAGTGACACAATTATGCACTCACTCAATAGTGGGGACATTGACAAAAGGAATAAGTTGAGAGTCCTCAGCATCAAACAGGGCGCTGTCTCTCCCAGGAGCTGCCAATCCTGTGCATTTTAGATAGTGAGGAAATGGCTGAAGTGAATGTGTTGAATTTGAAGAAAACTGCAACCATGCCTTCAATCCTTGATGATAAATGGTAATTTTCAGTATAATACCTCACTTACTTTTTTGTGTTATTAAAAAAAAATTACCAGAGGTAAAGATTAAGATGAGCTTGACACACTCCTCGTCCTGGGATGTGTGGGACGTGTTTGATGGCTGCCACAGAGCCGGGTTTAGTGAAGGGGCTACTGCTGGTGCATAGGCCCTGCTGCCATGAGCCGCCACCCAGGTGGCCTGGGATGTCAGCAGCCAGCTGGGGGTGGGGAAGATCGTCCCCCTGTGTGGAGTCTGCTTGTTGGTTGGGAGGGAATATGATTCCCCCAGTGTGCACTAAGGAGCCTGCAGTGGCTCATGCTCCCTCCACTCATACTTAGAAGACCAGGTGGCCCAGCCTTTGAGCACACTAGGAAGAGGAACCTCTGAAAAATGTGCGACTTGGAGTTTGGGACCGAATGCTGAGCACGGGGTGCTCCTCCAGCCAGCCCTGCTGCATCTCTGAGCTGACTTCTTCCAGCCGAAGCCTGTTCTCTGGGGACCCTCCTACATTTGGCAAGGTAGCAGTGCACAGAGGAGCACTCATCAGGGACACGATGATCCTGTGTGGTCACAGAATCTCCAGAGGCCTGGCCATCTCCAGGAAAGAAGACCAGTCTGAAACATGATCTTTCCTGTCCAAGACTTTCACAGAACTTCAGGGCAACATGCCTGCGGCGTTGACCGTGCAGCTCCAGTGGCTCAGTAATGAAGCCACATGGAGAGTGGGGGAAGAACAGCAAAGTCCCAGAGGCTCCTATAGGCAGAGCCCGGGTGGCCTCCCACGGAGATGAAGGAGGCACTGTGTCCTGAGCCAGCCACACAGCTCTCTCTTCCTGTGGGGTTCCTTAACGATGTGATTACGGAGAGGAAGTTTTTACAAAACTTAAAAACAATTAAAAATACCAGGTGTGCTCTGGCCCACCTTGTGTGGAGGGAAATGCAATCCTGACTTTCCCTTTCTGGTGGCCTTGAAAGTCTGAGAAAGGAGGTTAACGTCCAAGTGCATCTTTGAGAGCCACAGATCTGGATGAAGACGAGGAGACAATGGAGGATAAACAGCATCGCCCACACCCCTGCCTGGGCTCGTGTCCACATTAAGAACCAGGTGCAGGCTGCCGACCTTCTGCAGGAAAAAGCCACACTCGTGCCTGTGACAGCAGACAGCATTCCACAAGACACCGAGCCTTTCCCCAAAGTCCTAGCACCGCTGACACCTCCCTGGCCCATAGTTAAAAACTGAGGGCCACAAATTTTGACAGCTGTTCATGGGAAGTTCCATGTAAACCTCAAGATAAATTGAAAATTGCCTGTGCCTGGTGAAATTGATCTCAGAAGGCAAGAAGATAATATTGTAAGTGGGGAAAAAGGGAAAGATGTTAGTTTCCTTCTTCTTCCTCCCTCCCTCCCTTCCTCCCTCTCTCCCTCCCTCTCCTTCTCTCTCCCTTTTCTCTCTTTTCTCATTTTCTCCCCAACAGAGAAGGCACATAAAAAATGATCTAAGCATCAAATCCGTAGAATAACAAGAACAACTGCTAAACCATTTGACATTTCAAAGATCACCATCTTGGGTACAAGGGCATTTGCCAATCTGTGTTGTTGGGTGCTCTGCTCATCTGTGACCCTTAGAGCAAACTGGCATGGGTTGGGAAGGGCTATTGCTCTTGCTGATGTGCCAGGAAGGGTAGCGTCACAGGAAGAATGCATGAGAGAAAAAGCAGCCCACATCTCCTCACCTACAGCCAGGGGTCCTTCCCCCCAGGATGACATGAGACACCCATCCATTCCTCCAGGCAGGTCTTAGGAGGAGAACTGCAGGGCTGTCTCTTGCTGGCTTGTCACTTGCACTTAGAATAATATGGCTAATGCACAAGAGATCTGGAAATAATTTGATGGATTTCACATTTGCATCTCAATATCACTGTGTTTAAGAGGAGTTTCCTAAAATCTAAGATAAGAATAGAGTTTTCATGTTTGTCTACTCTTACGATAGTGTTTCATCCTTAAAACTTGAAAACTAGACGTAGTATGTATGAGTCAAGACATGTAGTTACAAGGATATTATGTTTTCCAACTGTAAGAGAATACAGAGAAACAACTTGGATTTTCACTTCACTCTGGCCAAATATCTCGTTCTCAATGTAGAGTCATCATTTCTTTTGTCAAAAATGAACCACTTTTGTCCTTTGCATCTTACTCTAAGTTATATAATGCTTATAAATATCCAGACAATGCATGCAGTTGCTAGTGTTTCTCCCCATCTCAGTCCTCCACGGAAACAAGTAAACATTGTTAATGGGAAATATAAACTCAAATTGTATCTGGCACTTGTGCAGCTCTAACACACAAACGACATACATAACAACTTGTACAGATATGTTATGCTACTGATACTTAAGATAACATAAAGTTCTTAGAAAATAGACATGGAAACATAAACATGCTAATTTGGAGAAGCATCACCTTAACGGTCTTTCCCCATCATCTGTTCTTACATAATGTAGAGAAAATGCAAGCAGAATCCAGCCCACTCCTAGTCACATGTAAGTGTCTCACTATTGCTAACATGTTCCCTGCAGAATTATCCTCTCACAGAGTTCATGACTGTGGACTCAGTGGTAGCATAGACAGTGGAGCATAAACACTGAACAGTGTTCAGATCATGGGGGGGGGGGTGCTTTCTGTGCCTCTACCTGGGCAAGCATGGAAAATTACCAGCTGCATCTTCAAGGCTGTATGGGTGGGAGGAAGCAGCAAATCAAGGAAACATCACAAAAGAAGGAACCCCGAGAGACGCCGGGCAGAGCAGGCCCGCGCCTACCTGTGCAGATGAAACTGGAGAGGCCTCCGTAGATGACTTCATCATTGTCGGGCAGTATAAACGGACACCTTGTCTGAACCTCCAAACAGTATTGCTTGCAAGGAATTGTCTTTCTGCAGTTAAACTGTGTGACTTCAAAATACTGGGAACACAGCCAGGCTTTGTAGACAATCTGAAAAAAAAAAAAGAATAAAAAATATGGCGGGGTGACAAGAGCTCTGCCTACAGTAAAGGACATGCTGTACTGCGAGCAGCACGCCGTGGTTTCAAGTGGATCATAAGGAAACCTCATTTTCAGAAAGCATATTTACACAGTGGCAGCTGCATGCGATAAGAGCGTAGCAACAAATTTCTGCAGTAGGAGAAAACAGTCAGTGATTGAGCACTTACTAAGGTGCGAGGCGAATTCTGGCATTTGGTTTACCAGATGCGTGTCTTTGGACAACAGTGGATTTAGTGAAGTTTTCAGACCCAGGGATACATAGGGGAAAAGGCAGAATGACCCTGTGCATAAGCTGTAGCTATTTACTGCAGTGAGCAAGGTGGCAGTGATTCCCTGGACCACATACCGCTGGCGCCTCAATGGGACACTAGATGGCGCCAAGGTCCGTGAAGAAGGGCTGCAGAAGCACCGGCTGCTGGCCCGGCTCGCACCTCTGAGGCGCAGAACAGGAAGGCAGGGGCATTTACATGATGACTCACGTCAGATGCAGAAAAAAGCTCCTTGGAAGACCGGAAACACTCAGCATAGATCAGAAATGACACGCCGTGGTGAGGTCAGAGGAGGGAAACCTCGTCAGAGCCACAGCGTCACCCGTGTAGAGGTTATGTCATCCCCGTCAATCTTGGTTCTGTGTTTTGTTTTGGTTTTGATTTCGGTCCCAGGGATTGAACCCAGAGGAGCCACACTACTGAGCCACATCCCTAGCCCCTTTTATTTATTTGTGTGTGTGTGTGTGTGTGTGTGTGTGTGTGTGTGTGTGTGTGTGTTGAGACAGGGTTTCTCTGAGTTGCTTGCTAAATTGTTGAAACTGGCCTGGAATTTGCACTCCTCCTGCCTCAGCCTCCCTCCGGAGTCAGAGTCACGGACACTGGGATTAAAGGCGTGTGACCCAACGCCCTTGGCTGTTTGGTGTTTATCTAATTGAATGTGATGCGAAAGGAGTCTGTCTTCATTTTTCTTTGGTTTTTGGTAGCTATTCAGGGAAATATTCATTGGGGAAGATGACTTTTTCCTTACATTAAAAATAACCCAAATTTAAATTGGAATAAGCAATGGCCATAGTATCCACCAAAGGGATGGATCACTGAAATTCAGCCTTGTCTTGGGTCCTTGGCCGTGATGGCTTTGTTTCTCTGTTTCTAGGTTTTTCTGTTACTCAGATAACATTTTGCCCATTGTGTGCTAGGGAAACATCAATGGTTTAGAGTTCCATGTACACTGAGAGATTAGAAGTTCTAGATAAGAGTGGCAAGAATAATCAATCATTTGTCATGTTTACTCTGTGTTCTAAGCATGTTACAATTACCATGTAATTTTTGGCATAGAGTTAATGTGTTAAGGGGCTATTAGCCCCTTTGCTCAAGAGTAATGATAAATAAAGGGGATAAGGGGAAAACCCACGATTTAAATTTATATTCTAGAGGACTCTCAAGGTCATGTTCTTAATAATTTGTCTATGTTTAATTTGAAAACTTTCTCAAAGAACTTAGACAATCACAGGGAGTTTTTGGATGTACCCAGAAGCAACATGTGTGCTCCTTTTCAAAAGGCACTTGCTAGAAGGAGGATGGCATAGAATTTCTGTTTTTAACTTCTAATTAATTCCATTAACATGTAGTTTTATTCTCTGGTCAAGGTGCCTCCACAAGAGTAAGATGGGAAAAAGTAAGAAGCCAAAGTAATTCTTATTTGCTAAGTATTGTCAGTGGTCCATAGTTACCCACATAACCAAAAGCAGACAAATAAATCCTATTCTTATAGGTCGTTTGAGTGAGTCCTAAATGTAAAAGTATACAATGAAAATTTTCACCAGAAAAAAAAAATGCTCTCTTGGCTGGGAATCCCTTTAAGAGTACTTAAGTTTCAGCTAGGAAGGTGGTGGGAGTGTGCCCAGGCACTGTGTGACAGGTGGAAGTGGTACCCTTGCATCATCAGAAACGGTTTGGAAGCATCGGCTTCAGAAGAGAAAATGAAATGGGTATTAACCATTCTTTGGGGCTAAAGTTTGAATTGAAGATACTTTGGAGAATACCACTTGATATGCGTGTGATATAATGTGAAAAATGAATATATGATATAAACCAAGATGATCTAAGACTGGTCTGTGTTCACTGTGTGAATCCTGGTTCTAATTACCTACCAGGTACCGGAGGGGTTTGGGAATGGTTCTGTCTACATCCCAACAATAAAGTTCCATTGTAAGGAAAGCTCACATTCTGGGAATTTTAAAGGGATTCCCAGCCAAGAGAGCATATTTCTGAAACTCTGAAGCCTAGAGTTACATTGTTCTAAGATTTTTCTTTTAACGAGTATACCTATGTAATTCCAGACAATTCCATGTATTTTCATGGGCCTTGGGTGCATGTTCCCACTCTTGCTCTCCGGGGGCTTTGACAGAGTCGGGATGGTGTCCCAGTGGCCTCTCATGAGCAATGGGGACAGACAAGGTCTCTGGGGACACAGACCAATCCTCTTTCCCAGTCTTTTCCTCTGCATTGCTCTATTGGAACAGAACCATTGTTCTTCTAGTTCAACTGAAATTTGTGTGGAGATTTTTCACTCAAAAAATGCATAAGGGATCAAAGCAAGTGTTATAAGCAGGAGGTAGATGGCCTGCCAGAAAGCGGCCACTGCTGCACAGCTGTCTGGGGGCACTCAGGCCTCGCACCATATCCAGCCAGGTCCCCTGCATGTCAGCTCCTGATCATCCACATAGCAACATTTAAACACGCTGCCAAGAGCTCTCATCTGAGTATTAAACATTTTCTAAAATTTGAGTTCTAGGCACAAGACAAGTCAGAAAGCAATTGGAAGAAACAGTGAGAATCAAAACAAAATAAAGACGGGAAAAATATTTTATTGCTACTTAAGAGACTAAGTCTGGGGTGGGGTTGTGGCTCAGTGGTAGAGTGCTCGCCTCGCACGTGCGAGACCCTGGGTTCGATCCTCAGCACCACACACAAAAATAAACAAATGAAATAAAGGTGTTGTGTCCAACTACAACTAAAAAATAAATATTTTTTTAAAAAGAGAGAGACTAGTCTGAGAAATAATTTTTCTATAAATGGGGATTCATCTTTTCTCTGTGTAGACATGTTTCTGATAAAAGAGACAAGGCCTACATACAGATATTTGCTAAAACATTCCAGAGGTAACCGGAAAAGCTTTGCCAGGGAAGTAAGAAAATTCTTCTCTAATCTAGACAAAGATTACTTGAAACGTGAAATACTGGGTTAGCAAGACATCTGGAGACTGTCATGTGGATAACAGAAATGGCTGAGGACGCGCAGTAACTGGAGGAAGAGAGGGGCGGCTACCTGCAGATGCCTCAGTATCTAAGGAGCTGCTGGGTGCTAATGACGGTGGCTTTTTTTTTTTTTTTTAAGTGTAGAAACAGAAGGTAAGAGTGAAAACAAATAGGTAAATATTGGCACAACATAAAGAAGCGCTTTCTTGCCAGAAGAGATGTGTTGGAATAAAATGGTCTCTCTGCTGAGGCACTGAGCTCTCTTTAACTGGAAGAGCTCAAACTGACTTGAAATTTCTGGTCAGAAAACCTCCAAGAGGATTCTTGGGTGAGGAAGCTGAGAGAAATGAGTGGCTCCAAGATACTTCTAACACGTTTCTGGAAGTTTCTGAAGGAGGGAGGTTGATAAAATTGGATGTTTTGTGGTGGCATGGAGCTAAAAGAAAACCCTTTTTTCTTTTCTTTTCTTTTTTTTTTGGGGGGGTACTGGAGATTGAACCCCAGGGTGTTAAACCACTGAGCCACTTCCCCAGCCCTTTCTATATTTTACTTAGAGATACGGTCCTGCTAAGTTGCTTAGGGCCTTGCTAAGTTGCTGAGGCTGGCTTTGCACTCATGATGCCCCTGCCTAGGGTTTGACAAGCAAAAGCATGTGACAAGAAATGAATATACTTGCATCGTATCATTGGAACTATTTAGTACAAGGAGGTAAAAGACCTTCTCAATCATAGCTCAGCCTTCCCCTATGGGAAGGCTCTGGACAGGCCTTCTGATGGCTCATCTGTTGAGAACCTTTCACAAAATGCCTACAATCAGCATTTTTTTTTCCAATAGGAGGCCAGATGGTCTTTACTTTTTAAATATACTTTGTTTCCCTCTCCAAATCCATACCTATATCTTAGAGTTAAGTGGCAGATTTATATTGCAAATATGTGTTAGTCTGCAGATAAAAAATATCATGCTGGCTGCAAATTTTTAGTACCAAGAAAAACATCAGGTGTTGACAATGGTTGTCATCTTCAAACCAAGAGGTCCCTTTCTCTTGTCCCCGGTCCTTTTCTGATCTGCCACATTTGTTGATGCCTTTTGTTGGGTCCACTTCTGTGGGCTCCCTGCTTTGCTGGCCTGTGTCTGGGCCACATATTTATGAGCTCTGGTCTGCTCTGGCACCTGCCTCGGGCTGCTGCAGTTAGGTGCTTAACACATGCTACAGGTTTAAGCGGGCCTAGAACTCAAAGTCAAGCTCCCCTTCGTGCACCGGACCGCCTGCTGCCAGCTCTGCCTGGGTCGGTGTCTCCTGAAGGCACGTGCACCCGGAAGCTGCCGAGTGTGGTACTTTCTGAGGGGGAGACGTGAAACCAAAGCACTGCCTGAGGCCGAGCCAAGTCTGGGAGGATCTGCAGGGAGGCCGAGTGCTGGGGCCCTGGGCCACCAGAGGCAGACAAGGGCAGCAAACGGTCTTTCTGGCCCCCTTCTCTGAAGAAGGCTGCGAGCGCCTCCCTGCTCTCGCTGTGACCCACTTTTTGGATCCTGCTGTTGGGCTTGGGCTTTTCCCTGGTGCCGCAGAGCTCCCTGAGCCCCTGCCGCGGCCCCACATTCCCAGGTGCGCCCACACCCTTCCCAGCACCAGGCTGAGGCCCTGTGCTGCCCGTGGCCACCGGTGTCCACTCACACAGGGACAGAGCTGGTGTGGCCATACTGTGCCAACCTCAGCCGGCCTGCTGCCTGGGGCACGGCCACGTGGAGGCCACAGAAGCTGACTGCAGAGAAGTCACGCAGCCTGTGCTTTCCCAAGGAGAGGCGGCGTGGCCCAAGGCCGAACCTGCGCCCAGGGGAGAAGGGAGACCAAGAAGAGTCTGCCAGCCCCTCAGCACGCTCAGGAGAAAGAGGGCCCTACTTAGGATCCCAGGGGGCTTGCTCCCTCTCGCCCTCCTTAATCCACTCTTCGGTCCCCCCTTCTGTCCTGTCATCTCTCCCTCTTGATCTCACCATGCTTGGGCAGGAGCCTCTCCGTGATGCTCTCCATTCTAAGCTCCCTGGCCCAGCTGCTGAGTCAGTCATCCCCATCTGACTTCTGGCCAGCACTGACTGCGGTGGGCCCAGAGACGGAGCCCCCCGACTTGGTGGCTTGCAGTACCCTGGCTTCCCTCCTCCTCCCGCCCGCCTCAGCCTCCCTCTGTGTGCTGTTGTCTTGGGTTCTTGTCTGTTTTCCTCCACAAAATGTCGGTGTCCCTTAGGCCCCAGATCTGGTCTGCAGTCCGCCCTCATGATTCATGTGTTATCTGGGAGAGAGTGAGAGCTACATCTATTTCCAGGGCCATCTCTCTCTCTCTCCCTCATCTAATCTGTTTCAGTTAGACTCTTCAACATCTCAAGTTCAGGACAATACCAAGTCGGAATCAGCATCTTTTCAGAGGAACCTGGGAGCTGCCCTAAGCCTCTTCTGCACTCTCCACGACTCCATCCCCCTCTGCAGGGCCACCCCTCGACCTCCCTGATACCTGGACACCTCTTCTGCTTTCCGCTGACACCTGCGCTCATCCCCGTCACTGCCTCTCCCTGCCCCGTGAGCTCTGCCTTTGTGCCCTGCACCGTGAGCTCGTCCTCAGCCGCAGATGGAGGGTTGGTGGCCTAGTTCATGGATTTCGCCACTCCAGGTTGTCATCCAGCCCTGACGGCACCAGGGAAAAGTGCAAAGCCCCAACAGCCTCAGAAGCTTAATGACCTTTGTCCTGCTCTGCACTTCAGCCACCTCATGCCATTCCCATCCTTTCAGTGGGCTCTCAGGCTGTGACAACTGACAGGCAGTCACTAAGTGTGCCTTGTAGCTCCTGCCTGAAGACACCTCCCTCCAGCTTGGCTGCTCAAATCTCGTCCTGTGAAGCCCTCTGGATGCCTTCCTCAGTCCCCATTTCAAGCCCCTGAATGGCATTCCAGTGGACGTTCACTGGCCCCCCTCTTGTGGCTTCCTTTCTGGAGTGGACACCCTGGCAACCATCAGAGCCTTGAGCCTTTTTGTATCCCTGTGCTCTGGATGTGCCTAGTAGAAGTTTACCTTCAGGGGACTTCTCACTGGGAATTAGCTGCGTGCCTTCGGGTTTGCGTACAGAATCCTGTAGTTGGTGAGGGACTTCCAGGCCAAGACTCTGAGGACATGCAGACCCAAGGCTCAAGCCTTAATTGAAGGTCAAATAAATGTTAAAGAAATAGAATTTCAAAAACCCACTTTATATAGTGAATCTCTCTTCCCAAAAGATGCCATGGTCCAGGTGCCCAGGGCAGGGTGGGCCCAGGTATAAGCTAAGAATGTCCCACACAGCAGAGGTGAGGTGGGTTGCCACCCAGTGCTCACAGGGCCTAGCAGAACCTCAGAGAGCAGAGATGAGCTTAAGCTTGCTCTTTAAATGAGCACAATGATTTGGTTGGAATTCTGCAAAACAGGATCGTTGCTCTAATTCATACCTTCCAAAGTAGTTCTGCCAGACCTCCAACAAGAAGTGTTGGCAGTGGTAGTAACCTAAGTTTAGCTCTTTCCTTTTGGGGTAAGGACTCTGAGGGAGCTGCCCTCCCCTGGTCCCCGTGACTGAGACAACATGGTGGGCATCTGAGAGGAAGGATATCCCTTCATAGAGGCCGCTGTGGCACCCTGGCCATCCAGGGTAGCTGCGGTTTCCCCACAGCCTTTTCTGAAGTTGGGACAAGGCAGGGGGAAATTTGCAGCTCCTCCTGTGGATGGTGGGCACCTGGGGACATGGTGGCAATGCAGGGCCCTTTGCCCACACTTCCTGTGAACCCAGTCTGCTGACTGTCATGGAGGTGGCAGGGACCTGCTGCGATTCGAGCAGCAAAAGGACAGCGAGTGAACATGTCCACGCACACCCTGTTCCAGGCGCCGCGGCTCAGGCTAGCTGAGCATGTTGAAGAAGGTTTAAAAAGTGGTGAAAATCTGTCTTGTGAAGAAGAGGAGTTGGAAGTGAGTCTCAGATCCATGCTGAGGCCAGAGGTGCAGAGCAAGGGAGAGACTGTCGCCTCCACGGAGAGAGGAAGTATGCATGAGGCTGAGGCAGGAGGGTCGCAAGCTCAAGTCCTGCCAGGGCAACTTAGGAGACCCTGTTTCAAAATAAAAAATAAAAAGGGCTGGGGAGGTGGCTCAGTGGTAAAGCACTGCTGAGGTCAACCCCCACAAATCTCCCCTCCCTGACTCATTATGAGACATTTTCCCTGACTCGAAAAATAGTCCAATTAAAGGAAGCAGGTGAGCCACGTCAGGCCGAGGGTGCAGGGGAGAGAGCGAGGTGCAGAGCAGCAGGGGCCTGCAGGTTTAGGAGAAGAGGCATCCCACAGGAGGGAGGGAGCGACCTGGGCATGAGACAGGGAAAGCCGGCGGGAGGGATAGTGTCACTGAGGACTGGGGAGAGAAGGAGGTGACACTAGCAAGGAAGGAGTGGTAGATGCTTCCCGTCCCTGTTCATTGTACCAAGTGGGTTCAGCACTTCATCATTGACATGGGGCTCTCACTCTCAGTGTACACACATGGAAACCAAGGCCTGGGCACCTAGCAATCTGGTCTGTGGAAGACCCTAAAGGCCAGAATGAGGAGGATGAGCCCATTACCCTGCCCACACCCCTTATCGACACCAGCCAGGAGTGAGCAGGTGTTAACACAGGTGTTTGTGGGTCCCCGGAAACCCCTCTTCTCAGGTTGGGCTTTGGAGGTGGACCACTCTCTGTCTACTCTCCACAGCTGCAACTGTTACAGGCACCTTTCCATAATGAAATATGTAAAATATAGCTAAGGATTCTTGCTTGTGTTTTTCTTAACACAGGCTTGAAATGCTTTAAACCCTGGCATAAGCAATGCTATTGGTAGTGAGGAAAGATCAAGAATTTTACCTGGAAAAAAAAAAATGCCTGCTACCACAATGAACAGCCTCCTCCAACTAAGCAGCTTATTTTTCTGGTCCCGATCCTAAGTCTGCACCCCCCACTCTGGCTATTTCTCCCACGATCATTTATCCAACCATTAAATTATGTAGAAATGACACTAAATTTTGTATGTTTTAAATAGGATGCTCCAAACACTTTTAATACTCACTCCATGAATTTAAAGCTTTTGACACATTTCCCTTACATAAATAGGTATTTATAAAGCACATATACAAACTATTATGTGTACATTGTAACACACACACAAAGTGTAAGTGTTTGCACATGTGAGTGGTGGAGTAAATGTGATGGTATGGTGCCCGTCCTGGATGGCCACACTCCACTTGGAAGCCTGTCTTAAGTTAAATGGCAATTCTCAACTTTTAAGTGCTGAATGACGTCATGCAATTTGCCCAATTATGTGGCACAAACACTTAAAACTGAGCATTTGCTTGGATTATGAAAGCCAAGTTTAATGAATTTTATCTGACTAAACAAAACCCCAAAATCACAAAGAAGGCAAGTACCTAGTCTATCTTAACTCAGCAGTTAATGTCACAGAGTGGGGGCCTGGCCTTGGGCAGGGCTCCGCCATTGTTTCCTGAATGAATGGATAAATGGATGAATGAAGGCATCCAGACACTAACTGAAGGTGGCTAGCACAGGCCTAGGCAGACTCGTCCCTGTCCTCCCCTTTGTCCTCCTCCTATTCTTCTTCTGATGTGGGAAATAATGGTGACACTGAGCAAATAAGTATAATTTTGGATATGCTGCAACATTTTTCTTCAATTGAAGATAATATTGAGGTTCATTGCTGACGCAGTAGCAATGATACTGGTGATGACTACAGTTTTTTTTTTTTTGGTCCTGGTTAGTATGACTTAGCACTTTCTAGAATCACAGTAATATTTAAGTATGTACTTGCTGATACAAAACTTATTGGTATTGTATTCAAATGATGTTAGATATGATCATATATAATATATGTGTATATCATATTTTATATATGATCAGATGATTTGTTGAATTCAGTCACAATGCAGTGTTTACTCATTTCATGCATTCTTGAATGTTTCACCAGTTTGGGTACAGGAGAAAAGGGAAATGTGAAATTTCCTCAGTAAATACTGAGATTAAGGAAAACATTCTTCTGACATCTTAGAGCATGCGACTTGCTAAAAAATTAAACCACATTTCTCCCAATGATACGATCAAGATGTTTGGTGTAAGACAGGAATAAATTTCACTCATGCAAATTGGGACAAAAGGTTAAGTCCACAGGCAGGACTTGATCTGTTCCCTAAAACATTTCTAAAGACAACTTTTAATCAGTTCTTCTCTGTGTTCCATTCATTTTCTACTGTCTTATGCTGGTGAAATCAGTGAAATAAAATGCATGTCCTGTTTAAGAAGTGTGTGACACATGTGAGGGAGAAGCAGGTGTCAGGCTTTCCACAGAGCCAGTGTGGACATCCCGCCAGTGTGCTCAGGAGCGCAAACCAGGCAGAGGATGCTTTTGTTCCCACTCTGCATAAACCCAATCTGTGTGTGTCACCCTGAGCTTAGTATCCATCAAAAATATATTTGACATAAAATGCTGTTCAAGATAATACTATAATCACCATTATTGAAATCTATTATCAATGGAATATTAGTAATGATTAGTAAAAAAAGCTAGTGGTGACCCTGGAAGGTGCAGCTTCCGAGCAGACGGTGACAGTGCTGGTGTTTGGATGGCAGGGCAGCATCATTTTATGCTCACAGTCAAGTCTGACAAATTGCATAACGATGCTGAAGCAAGCCTGAATTAAACTAAGAAAGTGTTTACATCATTAGGTAAAACTGGTACCATAAAATCTGGACATTGAATCTTAAGATTTTTCTGTTTTGAAAATGCATGTTTATATTCATCATTAAGATATGCCACTGAATATACAACGCTACTTCCATGTTTTGACATTAGATTGCATTAGTAGCCCAAAGCAAAGCTGAAGGATAAAAAGCTCCTAAGTGAGGCTCTGTACAATGCCTCACATGGAGACAACGCTCTGCCTCCACATTGTGTGTGGCCATGCTGACCACCATGCGCCCTGAATTGAGCACTTTAATACATTTTTCTTCAATTGAAGATAATATTGGGGTTCAAAAAATCATCATAAATGAAATGTAATAGCAATGATAAAGATTTACTACTTAGTACATCTCCAGGGGAAAGCATGCACCTGGGGCTGCCCAACACAGGCCGTGATAAAAACTGTGCGTTAATATACAGATCTGAAATTAAATGTGGGCTAAAAACCAGACCAAATATTAGGAATTAAAAGATTATCCCTATATAGATAATGCAGTGTCTATAATTAAGATACTGATTTCTTTATGCTTTCTCATTGGAAAACAATAATAATAAAAAAAAAATGAAAATAAAACATTCTAAATAAAAATGGGAAGATTCAGGCAACTTTTAAACCCTAATACTGATCAATGAATGGGGACGGGGAGGACAATCGAGTATGGAAATGGAATAGATGTAAGGTACACAAAGACCCCAACCACAAAGGGAACTTATCATTCAACTTCCTCTTACTAGAGGCATTTTATCAAAAACCCCTCTGCCTGTTCTCTTTCCAGAACCGAAACTGAGCTACTCTTTACGTGTGAAAACAAAGGGACAGGCAACACTTACTCCTTGCCATGAACACCTGCCATAAACAGGCACATTCCTAAACTCGTCCCCTGGGTTGAATCATGACTGATGGAGGTCGGTTTTCTGAGAGTCACTGACCTGCAAGCAAACAACTGACCACAGTGACTGTCTGATCTGGCATATGGGGTCTGAGCCCCCGAGTGCAGACCACGACCAGGGGAGGATCTGAAAACATCGACAGCGATGCAGTCTGATTTAATCCTTGGAACTTAGAAATCTCTATTTAAAATTGGTTTGAGCCAGGAAATATCCTCTACATTTTCTAACAGAAGAGTAAAATAGTGCTAAGTGTGCATTTGTTTATTGGAATATATAAATACTTTGATGAAAATTCTTTTCTTGGAAAATTAACCAATAGACTGTGTCTCTCCTACAGTATAAATGTCAGAAATGACTAAAGACAGGTTCTCACTCAAAGCAGAGTAAGTGAGCAGGCGCAGGACAGGGGACCCTGAGGCTTGGCCTTCCCCGAGATCGGGAAAGCATGCACCTGCGGCTTCCTGACTTCCTTCCTAATCCTCATCCACCTGAAGCCATGAGAGTGACGGTCGCAGCCAACAGCCAACTCTGACCCTCACGGTGGACATGTGAGCCAGAGGAGATGCTAGCAGAAACGGTTGTTGAAAGCATCACCTTCCTGAATAGTAATACACCTCCTTTTCCTAAGAATGTGGAAACATGAGCCCAGAGAATTCAGGGACTGGACCCAAGTGGCCAAGCTAAGCTGCAGAGCCAGTTTTAAACCCAGACTGTCCAGTGGCCTCAGATATTTGGCCACAGTGACACCTATGACTGCTAGATACTTTGCCTTCATGGAAGGGTGCTGGGTCTACATGTTGTACCAGCATAGCCACCATGTCACTGGGCATGTTGTAGGAGACAACCTCTATCATTCCAGGAAATTTCTTTTTGCAAAATATATTAAAAGTATAGACTAAGCAACTCAAGGTGCCATCAGGGTGAAGGCAAACTCCTGGAGACCCTGTGTGATTATCGCCGCCCATTCTCTTCCTGTTGAAGTCAGCGCTCTGTCCCCCTCCACCCATCTTCTGTCTTAGGAAACTTGAACACTTTGTGCGTGCTTCTACTTTGAGTATCACGTGTATGTAAAATCTTTTTCTTTCTTTCTTTTCTTTTCTTTTTTTTTTTTTTTTTTTGTAGGAAGGACAGTATGACCCTTTTCAGCTGCCCCATTGCAGGCCCATTTAGTACCTGCGAACCCTGTGCTGGTGGCGGAGAAGCTCTGCCGCTCTCCCTTTGACTATGATCACATTATGGTTTCTCTCCTCTAGACTTCCTGGGAAGGACACTTGGGTACTTGCTGTGCAGCACTGTGCCTTAATCTCATGCTGTCCTGAGTGCTTTAAATAGTATGTGTGCAACTCCTGAGGCAGATGTGTAAATACCATGTCTGTGGAAGCGCTTTTAAAGCATCTACCTGGTGATCATGAGTGATCCAGACCTTCTGAGCAGACCGTCTTGATGGTTTGCTGGAGTTTCATGGAGGTAGAGTTTTTGCAAGGTTGTGTGGGAGACAAGAAAGCCGTGTGGCGAAGACCAGCAACACCCCACAGGGGCCAGTCTTACATGATGATTGACAGTGCAATGGAGAAGGGAACGAGCTCTCAAGTGGGACAGCCTACCATGTGCAGGGGCAGTGTTCATGTCAGTGTTCAGCTTATTGCCTTGGATTTCAGCCAGCAACACCCCGCTCAGGATGTTAGGGAGGTGGGAGAACCATACCTGCATCAAATCTTGTAGAATCAAATCCTACAAGACTGCTAACGACGGGAATTGCCAAAGGCCCCTATTTCAAAACATGAGCTCTTTGTGTATAATACCTAAGAGCAGAATTAATGGAATCAAGTTTTTGATTAACTAATTAATTCTACCAACATCCCCCAAGTGTCTATCATGTGAAACCCAGAAGCCAGCAACATTGGTGAAAGCAGAGGACCCACTGTTGGCCAAGCCATATTTACCAGGTGATTTAGATCAACAGTAGCGTCATCAGGGATGCATCCCAACAAGGGTCAATGGAAGCTGCAACCCATTAGACCCTATTTGGAAAAATATATAGTGAAAGATCATGAGGTGCATGGAATTATGAACATAGAACCTGCCATTCCGCTGAGCTGGTCTCCTTACTGCCAAGTAGAGTCTGGTTCATTAAAATCCAACCCTCAAAGTACAGTGCACACCTCTGCCTGGGAGCAGAAACTGTGATACATACCACTCAGTATGTTCTCTTGCCACATTCATCTCAAGTATATGCCAAGAAAGTAATCCAGTCCTTTTGAGCTGTTTATGTTGTTATTGGGAACAGCACCAAACACATATGCAAGTTGAAGGGCTTGGGTGATTTTTGTCTGTGTGCCAAGCCCTCCATTTCAAATATTAAAGTCTCTTCTGAAGATTGATTGTCCTCTCTGGTTTAAGCCAATGCTCCACAGAAGCTATGTCATTGGAATGCTTTATAAAATTTTCTAATATTGTTTTGCTTTTATCTCCCAGAATAATGCTAGTGGAACTAAAGAGATCTCAGATAAAACATAAACCATGTTTTAGACACACACACACACTCAACTATATTCAAGGAATACTAGAGCTTGGTGAACATATTCATTTTGGATTTCATTAAAAACATTTTAATGGGAAAGTACATCCAGGAAATACACGCTAATCTAAAATCAATACCAATCATGATGATGGGGACTGCGCGCTGCTGGGGAGAGGCACTCTGGGGCGGACCTGGTCTCCCTGAGTAAGGGAAGGTTTCATTATGTCAGGCCAGTGATAAAGAGCGAGTCGGGGATCGGTTCTCATGCTGGGGGACGCACAACACCTGCAGCATAATTAGGTACTCAAAATCTGTGAGCATTTTAAAAGTGCTTTCTATAACAGTTATTATGCATCAGGGGATGCCTGGGCTCAGCTGCTAACCTTTCATAGCAGAGTTCAAGAGTGCAGGAGAGGAGTCCACGGGAGATGCAGAGTGGATGGGAAGTTTGGCGGGGGGAGCTGCGTGCCAGGGGAAGTCAGCCGCCATACCCAGGAACATTTTATTTTTATCCCTGGTGTTAAATCAATTCCCCTCTCTGCCCCCGGACTCAGGGAGCAGAGATCATTAAGAAGATTTAAGTGCTTAATTGGGTTTTGAAGGAGGTTTCTCCACTAACATTAATTAAAGTCTCCCTGGGCTCGAAGAAGTTCATGTGCCAGGTGGGGTTTCCAGGTCCACATCTCTTTCCATTGCTTCCTCCGTGAACCATGGTTTTCTTTTTCTTTTTGATTCCAAAGGAACCTTCCTGTGCCTGCCTACGAGGAATCCCACTGCACACTGGGAGAGAAGATTTGGCAAAGTATGAAGAAGTCCTTTCTCATATGGTTTTGCTCTGGAGAAGAAAATAAGAATGACCACCCACAAGCAGAGAATAAGGTCAATGACTTTATCTTCAGCTGCCTGTTGGGACAAGAACGTCTGGAGGTCTTTTTGTGAGTGTGTGAATGTACTGGCACTATTATATTTACCCCATACAGCCACCTGCATTTTTTGTTGTTTCTCAAGAAGTATGAAACAGTGGAATTATGTAGGAAAATTACAAACTTCAAGGTCATAAATATTTATTGCTTGTCCAGTAGGGATGGTGAAGAAAACAAAGAAGAGATAAATGGAAGAGATCCAAAAGGAGATGGGGAAGGGATAAGAGAGAGAAGAAGACTGTGGGCCAGGCAGGAGGGAAGTCAGCCAGCCTGGGCCAGGTGTGGAGATGGAAAACCAGCCACAGCCCTGGGGTAGGCCCTGAGCACCGGGAGGTTGGCAGTTTAACAAAGGAAAGCCAAATAGCATCTGAAATGGAAAACTGGTCATGGTTTTTACAATTCTATCCAGTGTAGGGTGAAAGGGGGAAATAGATGAACAAAGAGGAGACATAAAACTGTCCATGTGACACGAAGATCTTTAAATAAAAAATTTCACATTTCTCAGGTATTGGCATATTTTTTTTCTTTGTTATCTCAAATGTCTTCTACAGGATAAATGGTTTTAAATCTTATGTGGGTAAAATGCATTGGAGAATAATGGTTTCCACATCATGGGCCTCTCAGGGGCTAACCTGAGCAGTGATTTGTTCCCCTGTGCTATGGGTAATTGGAAATCTATGTGGTGCATTGTCTTCAGACCAGGAAAAAAAAATAAACATGCCTTAACATGGAAAACCTGCACATAACAAATCTGTGTTGCGTGTCCTTCTCCTCTTGCTTCTTAGCCCTTTTATCGACCGACTGCATTTTGGTTTCACGGGGACCTCTTCTTGAAGCAGTTTTTTAAAGTTGGGAGGCCATTATCTTTTTCCGTGAAAGGGCTATTAATTTTTAGGATTTTGTGTATCAGAACTGATTTGTGCATTTCCAACAGCAACTCAGAACCCACAACTGTGGCGTGAAGTGGCTGGGCAGAGCCGAGAGCAGGAGGGGCCTGCAGAACACTCTCAGGCCTTCTTCCAGCCGGGGACTGTGGGCGCTGCAGACGGCATCCTGAGCAGCAGGAAAGCTCTGGGGCTTCATCTCGGGAAAGTAGTCTAGAATTTTTAAGCACTTCTAATTTTTTTTATTTTCTAATAATAGACTTCAAAATGGCTGTGTGTCAAAGGAGATGTGTTGGAACTACTCTGAGAGCGAGGGCACTTACAATAAACACTCCTTGATCAGCCCTTGGGTCTAAATTTAAATGTTCACAAATGAGTTCTGGGAGCAATGGAGGGACGGAACGAACGTCAGTCCTGCAGATCACAGCAATTTCCTCCTCCACAGTCACCGTGACGTAAGCACTTGGAATTAAAGCCATGGTAATAAAGGGCATGCCTGATTATCCCAGCCATGGTGCCTGGCATCTACTTGAGAGAGGGAACCAGCGGGCAGTTCAAAGTGAGGGGAACAATGGAGCTCATTATCGGGCATCTGATGATGGACAGCTTGCTCCAGGCCCAAGAGTCTAAGGCACTAGGTGTCACCCAGGAGCTCATGGAAAGTACCAGAGTTTCAATAAGGAGACCAGGAAGCCAGGCTACCTCTCTGCAGACCTCTTCTGTTGCTAAGATTCTATGCAAACTCACCTGGCACAGCCAACAGCCCTATAAGTCACCTGAATCCACTGTCCTGGTCACCATCATCTCACCTAGTCCTTAACAGTTTCCCATGGTCGCATGGCAGCTAGTCTCAGAGCAGGACTGAGCCACATTGGCTCCAGACCCCATGGTCCTCTCTGCTGTGCTGTACTGCTCTCTGGGAAAGTGTGCTACATTCAGAGGGAAGCTTTTTCTTTCTTTCTTTTTTTTTCCAGTTAAGAATTGACATAGATAACTAAAATAGTAAAGCTTTAATTCAGAATTTTGAGCAAGTGCATCTGCAAAAACAGTTACCTCCCAGGGCAAGGTATCCGGAAGATGGCACATGGCAGCCAAAAGTCTAGACAGAGGAGCACAGGGAGGCGGGACCCACCACACCACAGAACCCAGCCAAGAGACAGCAAGGGACGGGTCATGATCATGGTCACCTCCTAAAAAGTTTTCAAGCTAAAACCAGAAGCATTTTCAGTTTGATCTACATGAAAACATAAACTATCCACTTAATGAAAGGTTAAAAGTGCTCTAGAGTGTGGGCCCATTGATTCTCCAGCACTTTCATTCTTTATAAAATCTTTAGTTCATGGATCTCTTTGGATATTGAAAGATAACCGAGGGGAAAGTACCCCCAAGAGACAATTGCAGCCAAGATTTGGGGTAATGAAGAAGACAAAAACATATGTCAGTAAATTGCTTACAGAGTTCTGAAGGCTGATTTCTGCCTGGTTGTGCTTCACGTTACATAAGCAGATCTCAAGCAGGAGGAGCAGGGCACCAATCAATATGAGCTAAATTGAATTCGGTGCCTGAACAGCTACATTTACCACCCAGGGCCACAGAAAGAGGCAAAGCTTGAAATAACAGAGTCTGCCTGATTCCCAACATTAATTATCAAGTAATGAAGTCAGCAACAATTTTATCCCCTTATATTAAAAAATATAATTTGCTATTGTTGCAGAAATAAAGAATCAGAGTCTTAATTTTGAAAATAATTTTTCGCACAACTCTTTAACCAACAGAGGAAAAAATACTCATTTCTTTCCCATCTTATTTTTTTAAAGCCTTTGTTTAAAAATGGTCGTTTAAGGGAATATACTTTTTTAAGGTCAAAGGAGATGTTTTGAATAGGTACCTTTAGATACTACAATGAACCAACTCATGGTAACTCTAAAGATCACAGTGTAAGACATGTGCATTAAGTCCTAGCTTTTAATCACTTTTTAAAGTTATTCATCTTCAAATACAATGAAAAAAATGATTCATATCTACAATCTATGTGAAGAAAACATGGAAAAAGACTTGCCGATGATATATTATTATCTATATTGTACCACATGGGCTTATTCTATTACCAGACTGCTCTTATTACATTATTATATGAATTATTACATTACTGTACAAATGATATGAGGAACAGAACAGCAATAGAAATAAAGAAGTATACTCATGAAAAATCCTAATTTTCCAGTAGTGCTCTCTGACTATACTTTCTGGCATTCAGAGTTTCGACTGAGAAACTAAACATTAGGGCCAATGTTACATTTTAAATGGAGCCAGCACAGTTAAATGGAGACTTTGGGTTTGCAAAGAGCGAGGAATCGACACGTTCTTCCAACCCCCTTCTTTCCTCCTTGCTTTTCGATGAGACAAGCGTCCATCTGGTGGGAATCAAAGGGCGAGGGAGGCCTTCCCCGCAGCCCTGGTCGCCCCCGGCCAGGGCAGCGCAGGCACCGCCTGCTTTCTCAGGCAGATAGCAACCTGTGCAGCAGGGTCCATGACAAAGATGAGCCGATTATCCTGTCACCAAGGAGCACGTGTCCCTGAGGTGGAAGGATCTCGTGTCCTCGGCTTTAATGAGGATGCCACTTATAAGCATCCGAGTCAGGCTGGACAGCCAGTCCTGGCAGGGCCTCCAGGTCCCTCCCAGCCCTGGCCCAGCAGCACACTGTCTCTGGGCCCAGCAGCACACTGGGTCAGGTGGACAGGAAACAAACAAGGCCACCCTCCCCGGGTCATGTGCCCTCCTTCACCAGGGTGGCAGAGCTGTGCTGAGAGTTACCTCAGGTGAACTCCCCACCCCACACTGTAGCCAGGACCCGCCTAGTAAGGAAAAGTAAAATAGGAACATGCTCAGCTCTTCCTCTCCTGCCGTGGTTACTCCTAAGTGCTGGCCTGTGACAGCTCTATTTTTGGTGATCACAGCTTGACTGATTGACGCTCAGAATCCCTTCCTTAGATTTCAGGAAGACTGGGTGACACGAACCTCCTAACACTCTCCCTTCTCAAATGCCCATCTCCTCCCCCCCTTTCCACTTCCTTCATCCTAATGATTCTCACAGCAAATTAATCCCCACTCAGCCTTCCTCTGAATGCACCAGGCTGAGAAAACACAACACATCCATCCACCTCTTAGCTTTTATATTCCTTTTCTGTACAATTCTGTTTTTAACTACGTTAATTGACTAATGTTCTGTGATACCATTAATCATTTTACAACTTATTTGAAATCTCTGAAGAAATCAATAAAACAAGTAAAAATCATTATCAGAATGCACTGTCTTATTATTCAAACGATCCCTGAAAGTAGCAAGTTAATTATTATATATTTGCTAATAATTTTGCTCTATTGAAATGTTCTCCTGCCTAACCAGGGATATAAAAATAAGCCCAGTTTGCAAACACCGATGGTTTTTAAAAAGCCATTGCATTCAGTGAAATGTATTCTCTTTTTGCTTTTATGATTCCAAGAGACACCATCTTCAAGTGTACATTCAATCACGTGTTTTTGAGATAATGGTGACAATTACATACAGTCACAGTGGTAGAGACGGACACTATTCCACCCAGCTCAATCAGTGCTCCTTGTGAGTCTAGGGCCCGAAAGGTGTGTGTCCCATCATCACCTCTGGGTTTAGAGGTTCAGGTTCCTTCAGTTGTGAGCCCTGTCGTGAAGAATGAAGTCGCTCTGAGAAGAGAAGACATTCCCAAGAACAGCCATGTCTCATTTGAGCTCCGTTTCTCCCTGTCTCCTAAAGGGCATTGGGAGCAATCTGCAGCAGGCATGCCTGCCCCTCTGCCACCTCCTCCTGCTCCGACTCCTGTCCCCTGTCCATCTGCCCAAGATGGCAGGAAAGGCTGGTGCGGCAGGCACTAGAGCCCTTGGCCTGATGCTGCTGGCTCTTCTCTGGCTCGCGCTGGAGTTTGTAGGTCATCACGTCCTGTCTGATCTCAGACATGCCATCCACGCCAAGGACACATGGAAGGGGCATGGTGTAGGGAGGAAGAGCCAGACAAGTCTCAGAATTTCTCAGCCTTGTGAAGCAGGGACTCTCAAACATCTCTAGAATTGCTTGCTGACATTCCTGGTAGATGCACTGGGCTGGAAACCAGTCTTTTCTGCCTCCTTGCCCTGCTAGACCTAATGAGACCCAAACTGCAACGTCCATGTTACAGGAGTCCACATGTTTCCAGTTTTGAAAATTAGACTACAGATTTAAGTGGGAATGTTTCTCAATATTAACGATCAAATTGATGAACCAGAGACTGCAAACCTCATCTCTCCATTCAGTGGTTTAAGTATATTTGACAAATTTGGACAATTATTTTCCTGACACGATATATCTTTTATTTTCTGTTTTTAATCCTTTATTGTTTTATAGGAGATTACTATAAATACAAAAATACAGAATTTACAAATTATAAGTGAATTTATTAGCAACTTAAATACTTTGAATTGTAGAACTAGTAATATTTAATTATAACAGATGGGAATAGACCAGGAGAAAGTTTACCTCTGTGGATAGTGAGTCCTGAAACATGTGTTTAGAATATAAGTATTATTAAATTAGAATATAAGACAAAGGACTTTAAGTCAGCATATTACAGTGATGCAGCCACATCAATGTTTGTAGCAGCTCAATTCACAATTTCACAATAGCTAAACTATGGAACCAACCAACTAGCCAGATGAATGGATAAAAAAGGGATATATATATATATATATATATATATATATATATATACACACATATATATGTATATATATGTATACACACACATACATATACATATACACATACATATATATATATATATATATATATATACACATATTTCATCATATATTTCTATCATATATGATGTACATATATACATATATATGATGGAAATATGATTATGATGGGATATATATATGTATATACATATATATGATGGAATATTACTCAGCCTAAAAGAAGAATGAAATTATGGCATTCACTGGTAAATGGACAGAGCTGGAGAATATCATGCTAAGCAAAATAAGCCAATCCCAAGAGACCAGATGGGTGGGGGATGGGAGGAATAGAGTTACTTTAGGTACAGGGGAGTGAAGGGAAGGAAGGGGGTATGAAGGTAGGAAGGATAGTCGAATGAATCAGGATTATTACCCTATGTACGCATATAAATATACGACTGGTGGGTTCTACATCATGTAAACCAGAAAAATGAGAAATTATATTCCATTGTATCTGATATATCAAAGCACATTCTATTGTCATATATAATTAATTAAAACAAATTTAAAAATTTTAAGAAGAATTAAAGAACTAAACAAGAAAAAAATTTTAAAAAACATTTAGAAATGCTAAATATTCTAACTTCTCAATTTTGATTCAATCATCTCAATATTTTTCCTAAAATGACATCTATGTGATAGATAACGATCCTTGTGTTTAATAGAGCATGTAAATGTGAAGTTAAACATAAGAATTTGGGGCTTAGGATAGACTTTGGTGTTCAAGGTAAAATTCCCAGAGTCATGAACATGCACATACCAGGTAGACAGGTAGGCACATAGGTAGGTGGGGAGACAGGTACAGAGACAGAGCATATATGTGTCTGTGCCTGAGTGAAACCTCCCACGGGATGCATAGAAACCCTGATGAACTGGTGCATTATACCTAGTCCAGAGGACTACAGAAGGCACAGGCTAAGAGTATATTAAGGCTCACTTTGTAGGATGGAGGTGACAGTGTCCAGAGGGTCTCTACATATTAGAGAGCTGTCACTTGTGGTCAAGGTGGAAATCGTAACACATGAACTCAGTGAAGTGTGGTGCAGGACGTTGAGGATGTGAAACCACTACTAAGCCACCATGGGCCCACAGACAAGCCATCAGCTGCTAAGACGTCATCTTTCAGTCAGGAGGAGTTGAAGGCACCCAGCAGCATCCCCTGGGAAGTGCTGGGCAGCGGGGGTGGGGGGAACACCAGGGCCGTGGCTTCTTCCCAGGGTGGGTGGTGGGCATGCCTGAGGCGAGGGCTCAGGAGAGATGGCAGTTGGACAGTGTGGGATGAGGCTCTGCAGCACGGCACTGCTGCTGAGGACGGTCCTGCCTCAGGAAACTCAGCCACCAGGGAGTGAGACAAGGATGGTCATCGCTGCCACATGAGACCAGAGGCTCTGTCACACACACATGGCCAGGTGTGGACAGATCAGGTAGGGAGGGCAGGGCTCCGTTCTGAGTCAGGCACGGTCAGCAGGGGCTCTGGGGGATAGGCAGGGACAGGGTTTTCCGACAGTGGAGCCCAGGGAGAGAGCGGAACACCGTGCTCTCCTGTGGGCAGAGAAGATGGAGCGATTTGCTGTTCTGGTAAATTACAGGGCAGGCAGCGAGTGTGATGAAGCCCCACGGTCATGGAAACGGGGCCTGGTAATTCATTCCAAGAAACTTGGACTTTCCCTTGTGTTTCAAAAGGAGCCAGAATAACACAGGACTTTAGGAAGGGGAACCTTATTCAGAGATATTTTAGTTAGATTACTTGAACAGCTGTGTGGGGGACGGATTTTAATTTCGCATGATTATGGAAGAAATAGCATGCAGTATTTAAAAAGGGAGCCATGGAGGCCTGAGCCGGGGCAGGGGCAACGTCAGCGAGGGGGAGGCGGTTGGAGGACTCACACAAGGTCAAGTAAGCACAGGAGGGAACTGATTGGCTGTGGGGGACCAAAGGGAAACGTACGATGTCAGGTTCAGTTTGGGGTCTGTTGTCCACACACGAGGTGGCTGAGAACAGCCCGGAGTTACTCTCCCAGAGTAACACACGACCAACACAGGTGTTCCAGGGGCCTGCTGGCCAAGGCTCCGGGGAAACCGCGTCCCAGGCCTCTCCTAGCAGCCGGTGCCGCAGCTCCCTGGCTGGCAGCCGCCTGATCCAATCTCCTCCTCTGTCATCAAAATCCTTCTCAACTTCTGGGTGTCCTCACATGGCTCTGTTCTTAAAAGGATGCCCGTCATCTGGATTAGGCCCATCCCAATGATGTCACTTTAATTTGATTACAGGTACAAAGGCCCTATTCCCACCCACCCCTACTGCCTTTCCATTATCTCACCTACTTGTGAACCTAACTCAAGGCAGAAATTCTGTATGGGTAGTTCCTTCACTTTTATCAGCAACTGAAATTGTCTATCTAGAGTTATTCAATCACTATGATCAGATAACCTGTTATAAATTAAACATGGAAATATAGGTTTTAATCATCTAAGTAAGAGATATGACCATCTTACGTAGAAATAACGGGAAAGTATTTGTCCACGAGCTTGGTTACCTAGGAATCCTCATGGAGAAGACTCCTACCTTGCATACACACAAATGCTTGTTTGGCACGACAAAACAAAAGGTTGGCTAATAGACTTCACCTTGAAGCTGAAAAATGAACCTGAATGGTAGCTAAATCCAATTTCAGGATGGTTTTATGGGGCCAGCCTGATTTCCTCAGCTTATTAGATTCTAAGCTTCCTCCTATTTACTATCTTGGCATTTTACTGAATGGTTCTCGTTTCCTTGCTGGTCTCTCCCCTGCAGAGCGTGGGGCTACAGGTGTGTGGAGATGGAGGGGCATGGCCTTAGAGAACGGCACGGTTAGATCCTGTGCCTTTCTATCTTGAGGCTGCAGACACTGACATTTACTTTCCACTCCAGACAGAGCACCTTGTTTAATGCACTTGGACTTTGCACCAGCCACAAAGGTATTAGGACCCCTGCTGCCTTGGGTCCTCCAGCTCTGAGACTCCGTGTTGATGGAAAAGCACTGCCCACAGAGCCAAAGGCACCGTTTTAGGTCTTGGTGCTTCTCAATATTCCTGATAGGAGATGAAGACTGTGGAAGCAAAAAGTGCCGCCGTGTTCCCTCCGATCGCCATGCAGTTCCATCTTCTCCAGGACACAGGAGGGAGAGATGAGCGGGAGCTGGATATTGGTCCTAAGCAATTCCCCTCAACTTGGCTCAAGTCAATGAGGCCTGCTGGACAAGAACGCGGCTCTCTTCAGCTCTGGCCGCCATCAGCAGGTAGCTGGGAGCGTGCTGAGGTAGCCCTGGGGGCCTCAGTTCCTGCCCACATTAATAATGGCTGGATGGTGGCTCTGAGCTCCTGGTGACCTTGAGGATGTGGTGATTGACACAGGTGAAGTCCTCATGTTGCCGCCCGGCATCCCTCACACACGGGTTGTTTGGAGAGCTGAGCAGATGCCTGCTCAGGCACCCATTTCATAATCCAAGTCTCTCTGCCGGGAAGTGGGGAGCTCCTGTTTTGTGCACTGACTGACACTGCGTCTAGGAAACACACAGCTGTGAAGTGGGGGTCAGAAGAATTGGTGGGAGCAGGTCCCTCCCTCCATCAGGAAGTGTTGGCCAGCCAGGGCAGAGAGTATAAAGCGCCTTGGGAGGGACACTTGGAAGGGCCTGCTGCCCCTGGAAGATGGGGAGAAACATTGTTTTCCAATCAGCACGGTTGCTGCCATTGGGGAAACCCCCCAGTTGATTGCAGCTTTGGAGGAACAGGGCATGATTCACTGCCCCCTACCCTCTCAATAGGTCCACGTTGGCCTGAGCGCCCATCCCCTCTCCCACACTCACCAAGAAGCATGCAACCCATCTGCTACCATCAGCATGTGATCCTTGAGCAAGAACTGGCTGCCACCTAAGTGGTCTCCCCCTCTGCCTGTCCACACTCCCCTGCAAGCAGCCTGGGGCCCTCCGCCTGGGGGCCTTTCTCTTATTTATTTTACAGAATAAAGTAACATGTTGGTTTTTTTCCAGTGGTAAATTACTTTCCTTACATAATATTTGAACAAGTTATGAATGATATGTTTTGAATTCATTTACATTCATTTTAATTAATTGAGCAACATTAATTAACACAGAATTTATAAATAATTCAAAGTGATAGCTGTGTGCTCGTTGTTTGTTTCTCTGTTTATCTAAAGATCTATTTTGCAGCGAGGCATAGTGCATGGAAACAAGACCCCGAGAAGAAGACCGGGTTGGGGCCTCTGCTCTCCTTAGATGAGATTCTCAGCGGGTTCTAACCGCCTCGGGGTCTTCTCAGTGGATCCAGTGAGCTGGGCAGGAGGCCTCTCAACTACCTTACACCTTTGCTCTGTGAGCAAAGAAACCAATACTCATAGCTTTTAATCATGTCCCAAAAAACCATGGGGACATCCCCAGGTGGCTCTGCCATTGCCACTGCTGCAGTTTCAGGCCAGGCCAGCCGCCTCAGCAGCCACCTCTGCACGGCAGGAAGAGCATGGCACTCAGGACTCTGACTCCTCTGGTGCTCTACTGACTCTTACTGCTCCTGCAGTTGCACCAACTCTCTCCCTTCTGAGGCCTGGACAGGATCTGCCCACTGCCTAGCTTCCACTGTTCTCTGAAATCTCTTTCCCTGAAGCCGTCCCCTCTGTGTTCCGTGTTTCAAACAGGCTGAGCTCGCGCTGCATCTTAAACGTCGCATGTCAAGGCCATGTCTGTCTTCAGCTGTTGTCCAGCCTCGATCCTGGGCCCTGGAACGTGCTAGGCCCTCAGCAGGTACAGCTGAGAGGAAGAACGGGTGGTGAAGGGGCTGCGTGTCCATGCGTGCAGAAAGAGGATGAAGACCCTTTCCTCTTCCAGTCTCCTAGTGACTTTTTTAAACATATTTTTTTAGTTGTTGATAGACCTCTATTTTATTTATTTATATGCGATGCTGAGAAACAGACCCAGTGCTCACACATGCCAGGTAAGTGTGCTACGGCCACAGCCCCAGCCCCTCCTAGTGACTTTTAAAGCTTCCTTTTTAGTTCTTCTACCTATAGCACTAGAGGAGCTTTGCTGTGGAGGCAAGCAGAGCTGATGTCAAGAGACCGTGAGCAGAGGGACACTCTCTGCTGTGGTCACAGGAGGCATCTGGGGGCAGGGTAGCCGCGTGATCTCCTGCTCTGAGTTATGAGCCATTTGATTTTGTCAAAGACAGGCTGTAGGTATTTTCCACACGTCCCCCTCCACCATTTCCCTAATTCTGAAGGGAAATACTGGATAAGGCAGTACAAGAGCTTCCCAAGTCATAAAACCCAGGTCAGCCTCTTGGACCATGAGAAGGTGGCATTAGTGTTGAGCTCTTCGTTAAAAGGCATATCAAGGCCTCAGCATCAATCTGTGAGCCATTTGGTGTCAAAATTAGCTCTATAATTCTCCTACAACTGGAAGTCATTTCAAATTCTACAATAAATAACTCCTCTGTGCAAACTGACTCTTACAATGGCACTGCAAAGCCTGGGCCAGAACAAAGTTAGGAGCATTAAAATAAACACCAGTCGCCATGGGGATTTCGCTGGGGACATCCTTGTAATTTTCTGATGATCTTATGGGCAAAGAAGCATAGGACTAATAGCGTATCAGCTTTAAGGACTGTGTGCTAAGACAAAATCTACTGCATTTTTATTATTCAAGAGCTGCGTGAGCTTTCTCGTGGTGACTAGGCATGTGATGGGAGGAGGCCTGTTTGCCATCTGACCCACAGGGAAAGTGGTGTGTGAATGTGAGTCTCAAGATGACTGATTTCTTTTCTGATTGGGTAGGTGTGTCTATTCTTCTGACAGGGACCCTCCAATTCAGTGGTCAGTCACAGACAGTATTTTTGGAATGTCCATGATCTGGTTCCTGAATAGCTTTTGAGGTTTATTCCCCCAAGGAAAATAATATCTGTCTCCTTTCCTTCTAGTGTGTCATGAGGAAAAAACTGAGATAGATATGGGTTGTGTTTGGAAAACCATTTTACAAATTATAAATCCATTTCAAAATATAAAAATTTGTTATAAAGTCAAAAGACTTTAAAAATACCATCATTTTTCAATTGAACACTACTTTTAAATTATAATAGTTGGAGATAGGCCATTCAATTTTGAGGTAAAGAATCAAAAAGATACATCAAAGATGCCATTGTGGGACAATTCCCTCACTATGGCTCTGTAACATGAGGAGTCTATTTTTAAATTTGAAAGGCATTTACAAAGCATCTGTTGATTTTCTCTTGAGTTGCGTGTGTGTGTGTGTGTGTGTGTGTGTGTGTGTGTGTTTTATGATAATCAGTTGGAAGTCACAAATTTGCAAAATTTTAAAATTTACTTTTCATTATGTTTTTAGTCCAGGGTAAAATCCAGCTTAAAGTTTTACCTCGTTTTATAAGATTCACGCTCAAAAAAAAAAAAAATGCTTGCACCATGGATCAGAATTTTTGTCACATTGAAATATATCTTAGATTCATATATCACCAAGCAACAACTCTGATTTCCAAGTCAATACATTTTAATAATGATTTTTTAAAATAATAAATCATTTCTGTAAAAGAAACTATTTGTTTTATGCCAGTACCTTATATTCCTTTTGCTTATTTTCTCCTCGATGTCTTTTTTTTCCTAGAAAATTTGCTATAAAAGGCAGAATTTCATATCCAATAGAGAAAAATATACTGCCTACTAATCATTCACATAGGAATATTTTTTCTAGAATAATTTCCTCTCACAAGTTTAAAATAGAGATTTATTTCTTTGACATTCAGTCCAAATTAAGCTGCCCATTCATTCCCTGCTTTCATAGGTATGTCACTTAAATATGAATGACCCCATATTCAGAGGTCTTGTCTAGCCTTGTCTTTCTCCTGAGATCTAGCCCACAATGGATCTGGCATGGAGCATACATGTGTCCTCTGAAGCGTCACCTTCAACTAGAGCTCAGCACTTCTAAGGTACAAGTGGTCTCTGCCTGCCTACCCAGCTGTGCTCACCTTCTCCTCCTTTCACTGTCTGTACCCACTCGCCCCAGTCACATCCTTCACCAACAGTGGTATTCTACCTCTCCAAAACTCAGACCATTCCGCATTCCTTCATCTATGCATTTTTTAACCTGATTCTAAGATAAGCAGGAAGCAACATAAAATATTTTTGTGTGTGAGAATTTTCAAGCATAAGTTTTCCTTACAACAACAAAAATGATTTTCTTTAGTGCAGGTCAGGGAACTGTTTTTCACATGAGTTGGGGGTTTGTTACACGTAACCATTTTTTTAAAGAGAACAATGTAATTAAAGTGAGATTCTGCCAGAAGATGGTATGTTCAAGCTCCAATCCCGTTAGAGAATGGAGGGTATAGTTATTCTTTCATCTTCTTCACTCCCTCCTTCAAGATCAAATTGTTTTCTTAAAAATCCTTGGTTTGTTTTTCAGAGCAGGAGAGAGGTCATCTAGAATTCTCCTGGGGCTAAAGGTGCACCTCTCCAAGACATAGGTCAACCATGTTTATGCACTTGGACTCCCGAGGAGTATCACCAAAGATTGTGATGATCTGATTATCACAATTTCCCATTCAGAATGGGTTTGTCAGTCTTGCCACTGATAAAATGAAAACCGAATAAGACTATTCAAACAAAACAAAATTATAGTTTGCATTTGCTCTCAAAGCTATTTGCAACATTGGAAATTATTCTTTATGGTAAGTTACTAAATATCATGCTCATGTTTAGATGTGGGAAAGAGGGAATCAGACAAGCCCATCTTCCAATGTTACTTTCCAAAATTATAATAAACTACCCATGAAGAGGCAACTCTCTAGTTAAAGAATGCATTTCTATCACAATTGTTCCACACATTTACAAAGAATCTATTGGAGTGTTCTAGTCAACACATGGGAGAGTTCACTTATAAGCCTATTTGTAAGGATTTATTTCTCATCTGTAATATTTAGTCAGAGTTGCAACTGAATATTTCCTAGCCAAGGAATAAGTTCTCAGATAATTTAATTTTTAATTAGTTTGGACTTTTATCTGCTTGAATTAATAGAAATGAGAAAAAAAGAAATAGTTAGAAATGCTACAGTGAAAAATAATATCTTGGTTGAGTTTTGTAATTACAAAATATTATATGAATCATACTAAGCATATGGCTTTCCCCTTCTTTTATATTAACTTTTAACAGGATATTCACTTTTAACGGGAGAGTTTTAAGCACATCAGAAAAAAAGAGACTCTACCAAGTGTAGGATCATTATTATTGCTATTAAAACCACTTTGTTGTAGCAGTGATGACTGGGCAAATTTTAAGTCAAGAATTAAGATTTCATTAATCTTTAAAATATATCTAGCATCATCCATTCCAATAAAATCCAAGAAAGATGACAACAGATAAAATCTGTTTACTCACAATGTTGTGGTGGATAATGGATAATCAAAGGTCTTGGTGATAAACCCCAAATGAGTTGTTCTCTAGATGAGACCAAAGCAAAAAAAAAAAAAAAAAAAAAAAAAATCACAATGTACTTAAATCTTCAAGAACTCTAAAATAAGTGACAGGTGTGCAGCTCAGGGGTGGAGGAGGTACAGGGAGCACTTCCCCAGCATGTGAAGGTCCTGATTTCACTCTCAGCAAAAAAAGAAGAAGATGAAAAGCATCTTTTAAAAGTCCCTGGAGAAGATGTGTTCAATGGGCAACAACTGAAAGAGCTGCCTCAAATACTAGTAGCAAAAGAGTATTGCACACTGAGGTGATGAGTTAAATGCACAGCTGAATCACACATACTTGAAAGAGCTGCTTCTCAAGGGACTCGTGGGAATATCAGTTATTTGGACTGAAAGGGAATTTAATTAATTCAATGTAGAAAACAAAAAGCAATGATGATGGAATGAGATTAGATAGTAGAAGGGAAAGCATGGATATTAAGAAATGACTTTGGGGTTTTGAATTCACAGAAGCAGGAATACATAATGACAGCAGGAGCCTCCCCAGGCTCAGGCTGCCTGACTTCTGCAACACGCAATGATCTGAATATCAATAAGACGCAAGGTCTGCGGAGGTCAAGCCGGGCGTCTTGCTCAGGTTTAGCACATTACAGAGGCTTAGTGAGGAAAGGGAAAGAAGTAGCAAAGAGCCCAACCATTATCTAGCATCTTGGAGGATATTCAGTTTTTTTGTGTTTTTTTTAAGAGAGAGAAAGAGAGAATTTTTAATATTTATTTATTAGTTTTCAGTGGACACAACATCTTTGTTTGTATGTGGTGCTGAGGATCGAACCCGGGCCGCATGCATGCCAGGCGAGCATGCTACCGCTTGAGCCACATCCCCAGCCCAATATTCACTTTTAACAGGAGAGTTTTAAGCACATCAGATAAAAAGATGCCCTACCAAGGGTAGGATCATTATTGTTGCTATTACAACCACTTCGTGGTAGCAGTGATGACTGGGTGAGGACAATCATTTTAAAAGGTAAAGATAAAAACAGAGTCCAAAGTCAATAGAATGTGGGCTCTTCAAAGGGGTGGCCAGGTGCGGGGGTGTCATCAAACAAAAAAAGGGAAAAAAGACTTAAATATTCAGAGGAATTTGGAAGGAATTTCTATGTAAACACTTTTACTGTACCAGGTGCTCCTGCTGCAAGAACACTGTCTTAGAATCCAGGCAAAATCCCATCATTTCCTGCTGAGGTCCTGCTAGTTGATTATGGCTTACTCTGAGGTACTGCAGGCAGACATTGAAAATAATCTATTCGTAAGCTTAAATTCCTGCAAAAGTTGAGTAGATCAAGACTTTCAAAAATCTCTGTGGGGTACAGAAGAGTTAACAGAAAAACTTAAGTTAATAAAATCTCTCTCTTTTTTTTTAACTATTTTTTTTTCCTGGTGTGCATGATCCAGTATGGTAGCCACCAGTTACACGTGGTGGCTTTTAAATTTTAAATAGATTAATTTAAATCCCAAATCCAGTTCCTTGGTGGTGCTAGCACATTTTATGTTCACATTGGGGTGCATGAACAGAAACCACAACTATCCTTCAGGATGTTCTAGTGGACATTGCTGTTGCTTAATGGGAAATCTTGATGATATGGAAACTTTGAGTGTATAGATTAGTGCACAGTCTTTTATAATCACAATATAGAATGCAGAAGCAGGTGTCTGATAAGTGAAGGAACTTCATATTGATGAATATGGACAAAGACACTGCAATACAGGATTTTAAAAAAAAAATTCTGGAAAGCTAATTTAAGATGAAAAGCAACACTTAGATACAAACTCTAATATGTGTTTTTTTTTCTTAAACAATGTGTTGCTAATTGAAATCTCAGAATATTCTCAAACTCCAGAGTGTGCATTTTTGCCCATATTGTGCAGCATACTCTTGTACCCACAATATTGAGGATTCTACTCAATATTGTGGGTACAAGAAGGCAGAAAAGTATTCAGATCGCTATGAAAGCAGAATTTGTGCTTTGGGATTTTAATAAAGATATAATATTGAGGTAATTTATTTTGTCATAGGTTTATACTCAGAAATTGTGATGAATCATGGCAAGAAAATTTAATTAAATAGAGTTTATTGAGAATCTTATTTTTTTATTGAGGAAAGGTAGACTTATGTAATAGAAATATTACCCAGATACTTTCATTTTTACTAACTTCCTGTATTATCACGTTCAGAAAAAAATTGGAAAATGCACAATGTCATTCTTAATGGTTTGGGCGCACGGGTTGAACTGAGTTTTTTCTCCTGTGAACAGCATGGAATTAAGCTCTCTCATAACTACACCCTGGCATGCTAACATCTGGCATGCCCACGTAGTTACAAGTTTGCAGATTGTGTGGTGACATTATCCAAAAGTAAACAAACCTAAACGACTGTATATTCAACTATGTAGATCAGAAAAAAAAAATAAATAACTTTTCCCCCAAAAGCAGTTAAAAGCAGTCTTTGATGCCATGGGCCTCCATTTCAACCTTTTCACACAGAGCTTGTAAGTGCAGAAAGCAGCAAAACCCGGAAGGCCACCAAAGTCAGATTTTTGGCAGATGGGAAAAGGAATCACAGAATGAGAAGAACAGTATTCTCTATTTCATCTTAAATTTAAAAGACACAGATTTGTTGAGGCTGAACATAAGTTTTGGCCTTGAAGGAGACTTCGCCCTTAGCAAGGATGGCCCAGGACCTTCATTAAAGACGGGCACCTGCTGCAGCCCAGCCAATGGGCAGCAGCCTCAGGCTTTGCCCTGGAGAAGGAGATTGCAAACTTTCCAGTGGCAGCAAAAGAACTGAAGCTGAACGCACCTGGATTTTATCATAGCAAATCCAAGAAGGCATGGTGACTGATGCATGCAAGTTAAACTGTACAGAGAGCATACATGGAGTTCCTGGGATTTTGCTACCAGGTGGATTTTTGGTAGCCACATTTAATTGGGAGCTGCATAGTTGGATTTTGAAAGAAAAGAGAGATTGTATACACTTATTAAAGAATAGTGAATAGAATGTATAGATTTTGATTTCCTAGAAATATCCTAATTCTTTTAATTGTATGTTTTCCAAGACCAGTACATACAAAGAGCTAAAGAAGCATGCTACAGAAGGCAGAGGAACACCCCTGGGTCTCTGAGAGAGTGTACCTTTCCAAGGTCCTCCTTCACACAAAGAGAGACTGTGCACAGTCTCAGGATGCTTACAGGAGAAGTATGAGAGGCGGAGAGAAGGGAGATTGTCTTGGGAGGAGGTATGTGGGGACTCCAATCCCACCGCCTCTGCTACACTTCAGAACTGAGACAGGTGGTGGCAAGTTGGGCTTGTCTCTGCATGGGAACAAGACCCCCTCCAAGCTCAGTTGCATGGTGTGGTTGTGGGAAGGTGTCAGTTTGTTACAGGTTGCTGGATGGAGGGCCTCGATTCCTGTGAGCTCCTGGCACAGGGCTTCAGTCCCAGCCATGGCACAAGGCTTCTTCTTAGGGATGCTCACAGCATGGCATCTGGCTTCTCCCAGTGAGTGATGGGGTGGCACAGAAGGAGGAGAGAGAGGACGGTGGGGGGAGCCCCCTCATCTAGGAAGGAGCAGCACCGCACTGCTTGTATGTTCCTTGCTGAACACTGGAGCCTTAAGGCGGTTCTTACTCACTCACAGCTGGAGATTAGAGGAGGGGAAAATGGGAGGAGGAGCCACAGTTCAGAATTACTGTTGCTACTGTAATGTTTACTGCCAATTATTAACAATGTGACCATATTCTTGTCTAAAGATAACTAAAGTTCCCTATAGATACTTGTCTCAAAGCCCAAAAGATGTGTGTCTAAGCAGTGAAATGCCTGTTAGCTAGCATAAGAGAAAGTATGGTATGAAAGGTTGTCATTGGACTTTATTAACACTTTAGTATCATCTTTTAAATTCAATTGTAATTATACAATGTCATACTTCACTCATTGTCCACATTGAACTCAATTCGTTACTTTAATTTTTTTTTCATTTTAAGTCTCTATTGTTTAACCTTTTAGTTATGAACAGAAATAGTCTGTAAAATATTAATGATGAAATGCAAATCTAAATTAATGCTCAAATTTTTAAAAAAGCAGATTTGAATCAATTCATTTACAAAGATCTTTGGAATAGTGAATCTTTTTTGCACCAATCCTTTCTTTCCTTCTTTGATCTTTCCTTCTTCTCTAAGAGTTATTTCTTACCTCCTCTTAGCAAGTGGTAACTTGGTTTCTGAAGCACTGAAGCACATTTGCTTAGCAACAAGTTAGTCACCCAGCAGGCAGATTTGAAATCCGCATGCCCATAAATCAAAGCGACACCAAGTGATTGATGGCAGCTCTTCCCTTGCTCACAGCGATGTCGCATGTGTGTTTCTCTGGTGCCTCTGTCTGCTCACGCCATCACCTTCCGTCTTCAGTGAGCTCTGAGAGAGTCCACACAGACACAGGGCCAGTCCCCTGCGCCATGCCCCTCCACTACTAGTTGGGTGTCATCAGCATCTGTAACGCTCATTCACACGAGGGGACCTGGATCAGCCACCCTGCAGTCCTTTCTCTGCCAATTGACTCCTCTTCTGAGAGACCTTCCCTGTCCAGTCTCAGAGGGTCACTGGACCCGTTAGAGCCTAAATGCCCCCTCACTGTACTCTGGGTTCAGGCCTTCGGTCGTCCTGTGTCTCCTGCTCACACGTGAGCTTTGGGATGGCAGGTGGACTGACCTGGATCCCCGTGCCCGGGCTCCCCACAGGTGACAGGTGGCTGAATGACGAAATCCTAATTGTGTTTCAAACAAGTAGACAGTCATCGGACCTCACTGGGATCCAGACCATTAGTCCTCCTGGCTGCCGTGGGGTTGCCTGGATCCTCATTTCAAGGGTCATAAAATCATTACCTTCACTTATCCAGGCGACACAGCTAGGAATAAAGAGTCAGAACTTGGACTCTTGTTCTTGGGTTGAAAGTCCAAGTTCCGACTCTTCGTTCCTAGCTGCGTCGCCTGGATAAGTGAAGGCCATTGATCCATGACTGATCTGGCCTCCACGGTACTGGAAAGCATCCTGTCTTTAACTTGGCTGTTGAGTCTGACCTGAAGAAACAGCACTGTCGGAGGGGGGGCAGGGCGTTTCCCCCTCAAGAGACAGAGGCCTAGGGACAGGAGCGCAGGTGAGGGTAGCAAAGGCCAAGTGAACGGACAATAAGCCCGATTCTGAGGGCTATGCTGGGGGGGGGGGAAGGTGACACCCACAGCCCCCATCACCACTCTTGGGCTTACGGATGCTCATGGACTTGTCCCCAGGCATGTGATGGGGCGCAGCAGGCAGGAGGTGACTTTTGAAGGTGCTTTGTCCCTGTCTGAGCGCAGCATTATTACTTATCTGGTTCTCTCCAAATGCATCCAGAATTTGGGAGGGGGATTATATTGCGGTTTTACATAATAAAATCAAACCAGTCTGTAATTACATTTGTTAGCCTATTGGCTTACAAGGCTCAGGTGTCCAGTCAGGTTACCCTAAGTCGAGGGAAACACAGGTAGGTGCAGGTAACAGATCCCACTGGACCTGCGGAAGGCTGGGGTAATCTCATCTCTTCAGAATCAGCTTATTTCATAGACGCTGTAAGATGGATGGTCAGGATATATTCAGTCCATCTAAGTTGTCTCGTTTACAGGCATTTCACAAACCCCTTCTGATCTCCGGCCCCATAGGAAAGAGGACTATCGTGGTGCCTGGGAAATGCCTGACCCTTTCATTCACAGAAGTACCATTCTGATTTTAAAGCAGAAATCTGCATAGATCTGGATACTGCACTCTCTCCGCCTCGGCAGTAGTGGGCTGGCTCCTCACTCTCTCATTGCAAGAAGGCCTTTGTCTTTCCTCCTTTCTGCAAGACAGTCCTTTCTTTTTTCCTGGGCATTCCTTCACATCTTAATATCTCCTAAAGCTGAAGCAATCTCTTTCACATTAGAGCCTGGGTCAGTATTTAGTTTTTGTGCCACCACAGTGAGGGATGGCTGGCCCTCTTACCAGAGTACAGAGTGACGTTCTCAGCCCCTTCATGTCATGGATTGACAGACCGACCAGCTCTGGGAGTGGCAAGGCTGACCAACCTGTCTTGTTCCTATGAAGAAGACTAATCAAAAATTTACAAAATTTTTACAAAAATTTGCAAAAACTAACATTCATCAAGTTCTTTATATGTGTGTAGCACATACATTGCATACAGTGTTTCATTTAATGCTTACAGCAACCTTTAATGTTGTTATTGTTATTGCTGTTGTTGTATAACTTGGGATACTTAATTTTTTCTGCATAACCCAGTGGCAGAGCCGAGATTTGAACTCAGTTTTGTCTATGTCTGGAGTTGTCTCTTTACCCACTTTTCTCTACTGCCTTCAAATAAAGGAGATGTAGAATCTTCTCAGTTGATTCACACCTTCATTGGTCATTTAATACAGGGAAGCATTATCAAAAGAGCAAGCAGCTGGAGAGATCTTATATCAGCACAGACAGTGAAAATAAGCATTATTTTACAGTATATATTCAGTGCCAAATTATGCTTATTAAACAACATGGACATTCATGTATAGCCAACTCATACTGGCTCAGGAAAGCCCTCTGTTAAATGTTGAGCAATTCCCTAAAGCAATTGCTCAAAAGAGACATTACTAAGAATTAAATTAGACAAATTTACAATAAAATAAAATTGTATTTGAAACAAAGATGAAGACTCAAAACACTCTGCTTCTTAATTATTCTGCCATGGTTGGCTGTTATCTGTGCCCTTAAGACTGTTTACCTGGAGTTTTTCCACGTGGTGGAATCCACATGACAATGTGCTACTACAGGCCTTTGATGCCTCTGAGTGACATAAAGTCAGTCACCTGGAGGCCACCATGATAGGAGTGTTTCTAACACAGAATGCAGCAAGCAATGCAAACCAGGGTTTGGTTTATTGTATGATTTTAAGAAGATGATGGGGAAATGTTATTAAATTGAATTAAACCACAAGTGGTTCCTGTCCATAACTGCTACATTTTGAGGAGCACAACAGTGGCGGTAATCTGTCAGCCAGCGTTCAGACACATCCAGCCCAGTAGAGTAGTGGCTCATAGGATTGCTTGACAAATGAGGACAGTTTAAATACATGTTTCACTGTATCATTTCCTTGTTATTTGTTAATGTAACTAAAATCATTAACCAACATGTTGGTTTTATACTCACATAGGGATTATACTCATTTGTCAGATGCAACCATTTGTCTACAGGTACAAGAGTTTGCAAAAAAAAAAAAATCAGTAAAAGCATTTGTGAAAATCACTTGGTTATATGAAATCTATGGCAACAGCTATTTGTATTTTTTTATAGCGCATGTACTGCACATCTGTGTTAGTCCCTCTGCAATTGCCATAAAAGTTACCTGAGCCTGGATAATGCATAGAGTAAAGGGGTTTGATTGCCTCACAGTTGGGAGGCCGAAAGTCCAAATTCAGACAGCTCCACTTGTTTGGCTTCCAGTAAGGGCCACATGATGGAGGCATCATGGTGGGATGAAGTCACACCTGGAGGCCAGCATCATTCCCTTACAAAGGCAGTAACTCAAGGACGCACTAGGCACTGCCATTTAAAGGGCCCACTATCTCAGCACCGTCACACAAAGGGCCCAGTCCCCAACACATGGACCCTTGGGAGCAAAACTTCTTCAACATCATAGCAACACCCTTTATTAGTGAAATAGATAACAAACTTAGGTTCACACACACCTGCCTTTTGCTGGTACGTCCATTGTTCGCCACTTCACCAGTAAATCACGGAAGCTGGGCGTGGTAAGACCATCCTGATGTCAGGGCTCCTCTCCTGGAGCACGGAGTCACTCAACTACTAACAGGAAACTTAAAATGTGGGGGGTTTGGAGAACGTGCAAGTGGGTACAGCAGCAGTCAGGGGCACTAGGACAGTCCACAGCTAATCTCCACGTGTTTCTGCTTCGAATCCAATCTCCTGGAGGCTCTAATAGAAGGCACTGGATAGTCACCAGGAGCCTCAGAGAACCATGGAGATGGGATTTCCCTTCCATCTGGAGAAACTGCAGCAGGGAGTGCTCTTGTCACTCCAACCCCTGAGGTGGCTGGATGCTTGTGCATGGCCCTGTCTCTGCAGAGCAAGCATGCAGCTGAGTTGTGTGACTATACAAGTCCAGCTCTGGGGACTGTGCATGGGGTAATGTGACACTGTATGGAGCGTCAAAGCCTACTGGTGGTTTCTGGAAGTCCTTCCTGTTCCTTGGCTGTACAGGGACAGCTCACTCAGCAACACACACCTTGCTGGGAGCATGGAGCTGCCGGCTGAGCTTCCTTTCATAGTGACATGGGCTTTTTCAGGAGCTAATCCATAGTGAAGGGCCCAGTTTACATAAGCAGAAAATATTTAATGGAGTTTAGTTTATACTGTACTGGGTGTGTTTGGGGTAAGATGATTTGCTTCACCCAAGAGGATATTTTTTGAGAAATAGGCTAACCCAGCATTTGGTTAGATCAAAGACTGCAAAAAAGTTTTGGTTCTTATCTTAGGTAAAATCAATAGAAATGAAATATTTTAATAACTTCTACTGAATTAAATATGAGCATTGCTTTTTTATATTTTAGGTTTTTAAAAATATCAACTTGCTAAATCTGCATTTCAAGCAAAATGAACTTTGTCTTTCGTTGGTTTATGTCTTTACACTTTAGGATCCCACTCTCATTGCCACCAACGTGTTTGAAAGCCAAGGTAAAACAAAATGTTTACATCGCCATGCCTCATTCCTCTACCCAAAGACAGAGCTGATAGATGCCACCAAGTCAAAAGGTCATAATTAGCTAGAAAGCTACAGTTGTGAAATTTAATTAGGATAAGGGTAAAGTCCCTTCCCAAGCCCTCAGCCTAACTGTGTGAGCGCATGAGTGTCTTCACCCACAGGTAATGGCACCTCCTGCTTTGATCCATCAGGATGACAGGGAGGTCAGTGTGCCGGCATGACCTGGGGGTGCCTGCAGAGGCAGACACTTCTGGCCTTAGCAGACAGTCGTCCAGACTCCCTCCGCACAAGTGGCACCACACAAGGAACCTCACCCTGCACTGCAAAAGGAAAAGCTCCTAAAGCCAGGGGACAAGAGTGACAGATGGTATAGAGGAATCATGCTAATGGAAGGCTCAGGGCCATGCAGATGTAGGGCAGCAGAGACAGAAGGAACTTAGCTGCTGCACACACTTGAAGGATGCTCATGGGGAAGCAGGAACATGGCCCAGCATCACAAGCTTTTAAAGTGAGTGTAACTTACAGTCATGGTCCAGCTCCAAGTGGGAGGGAGCACATGGTCAAGCTGTGGAGGTAGAATGGGCTTCCACACTGGGCTCTGCATTATAAATCTTTAAAGCAACCAAGCAGAAACTAGGTGATCACCTTGAAGAGTTTAAAGCCCACAGATTTAAGTATTTGTACCTTTCCAAATATCACGACTGCCATTCCATTAAATCCTACTCCAGTGTCAAGACCCAGAAATAATCCTGGTAAGAGTATTGAGTTCTAAGAAAGCTGAGATTAGGAAGCCAATAGGGGAAGGCTGCAAAACACATTCAGAGAAAAAGTGGGTGGGGACCAGGGAAAGAAGATAAGGCTCTGATAAAACATAGGGGATCAATGTCGAGAACCAGAGCTGGTTGGTCCAGAAGCAAGAATTAGTGGTGTAATTTCTTGCTTTCCATGGTTTATGTTTTCATTAAGGCAGAGGAAGCATGTAGAATTATCTTGATTTGATAACTAATTAATTAGTTTCTCATTTAGCACCTGTGATTAGCAGGGGGTTAATGTTGACACACAAAGCCTTCTAGAAAGGTGACAACACTTCCTATCTTCAGGATGTATGAAAGCAAAATCTGCACATAAAACATGTACATGACAATGGTCTCCAGCTCCCAGAAAGCAAGGACTGTGCCTGCATTGCTCCATGCCCTAGCACCGTTGCCTGGGATCAATTGGAGCACAGTAAAAAATTTTCCCCTGAATGAATCAGTGGTCCAGAGAATAGACATAGTTCTGAGACACAGAAGAGACACGGAAAGTTTCATGGAGAAGATGGGACTGCATTGGGACCTTCATATTCTATCTTACACATGTGAACTATGCTCAGGTAAATGCTGAGATGAAGTCGACTTTACTGGTGTTCATAACTAAACTTGGACTCTTTTGTCCCATGATCTCCAGGTAAGCTGTGAGCAGGTAAGGGATCCTGGGTGAAGTCATTGCTGAAGACACCACTTGCATGCAATAACTACTCTGCAAAACAGTCTAAGGATGGTGGCACCTACTACTAGCTGGAGACAGAAGTTCAAGAAGATGCTCCTTCTGGGATGTGTCACCTCACTTGCAATGGACTCATAGGTTCGAAATAGAGTTCTGTTACACTTGGAAATCTGATGAGGGTGTTTGATAAGGACAGTATTGTGTTAAAAAACAAAACAAAACATGGACTTTGCAACTTTCTTGCAGATTTCTGGATTGCAGAGCTCTCCTGAGCCTCCCCATTCTGGCGGTCCACTCCCAGGCTTAAGAGTACAAGTAGAGCTGATGTGGAGTGGTCTGAGCTCCTGGTGGCTTGTTTCAGGACAGCTTCTGGGTGTGATGATGTCCTCTTCTTCTCACTGCAGAGTCTGAATCCAGAGGAGCTGGACAGCCCCTGTATTCTGAACACACCAAAACCACACTTGTGTGGCCGACACCCCCCACCTCTTCCTGGTGCCCCCCCTTCACCGCCCTTCCCAGCCAGGCTTCGAGGGAGGAGGACTTTGGGCCCAGCTCTGCTAGTGGAGTGTCATTGACACTGATGCCTTCTATTTCAAGTGAGGTCCACATGTATCTCCTAAACCCAGCCCTCTGCTCTGTCCTCTTCTATGGTGGTTGAATATGGTTGTCTCCATGAGATGAATGGACCATGGGTCCCAGATGATTTCTTGGAGGAAATTCACCTGACCTGTACTGGATGGTAGCAAGAATAGTAAAGAAATTAAGCTACTAAAATTTTGGATTATTTTTTTAGTAGTTACACTAAAAAGGATCTATGCTGCTTGTACTTGATCAGTGTTTCTTAAATATTTGAATATTTGTCTCTCTTTCTCTCTTTAATTTTATTTATTTGTTTAATTTTATTTTGAGACAGGGTATTGAACTCAGGAGCATTTTACCACCGAGCCACATCCCAGCCCTTTTTAATTTTTATTTAGAGACAGGGTCTCCCTAAGTTGCTTAGAGCTTTGCTAAGTTGTTGAGGCTGGTTTTAAACTTGCAATCTTCCAGCCTCAGCCTCCCAGGTGGTGATTATAGGCATGCACCCCTTTCACCTCCTATGGTTAGGGACAGCATGACAGCTAATTGTCTAGGGTTCTGGATAAAAGGTGACAGTGCAGCCACAGAGCTCAGCAGATCTCTTGTCCTTTGTGAAGATTTCTTAACTGTAGCTCTGCACAGTTCTCCATAAGGACCTCACACCCAGCTAGATCATTTCCTTCTGAAAGTTAGATTAATGCTCTCCAAATTTCAAACTCACAGTATCAGATCCGGCTTTAGATTTTATAATCAAATAAAATAATAAGTAATATTTCTTTGTTGGGCTGGGGATGTGGCTCAAGCCGTAGCGCGCTCGCCTGGCATGCATGCGGCCCGGGTTCGATCCTCAGCACCACATACCAACAAAGATTGTGTCCACCGAGAATTTAAAAAAAAATAATAAATATTAAAAATTCTCTCTCTCTCTCTCTCTCTCTCTCTCTCTCTCTCTCTCTCCTCTCTCTCTCTTTAAAAAAATATTTCTTTGTTTTTGTGCAATAATAATGTAAACTAACAAAAAATCATATTTATTAATTAATTTGTTATTTCCTTATTTGCTTACCTGTTTAAGACTCATGTGTAAAAGATAAATAAAATTGAACAAAGTTGTACGTACAATTTTAACAGGTAAAACCAGCTGCCATAAAAAGAACCTGAAAGCAGCAGTAGTTTTCAGTTGATATTTGTACTCTACACACCGCATATATAAAACCAAAACAAGAGTCTCTTCCATATATCTCTTTTCCCTGAGGAATTTATTCACTTTCAATAGGTATTTGATACAGGCACAGGAAACAGCTGCTCATTCTAGTAAACATGATTTATTCACATGTAGAAATTTCCATTATAATAAGAGGAAGCCCTGCTTATAAAAATATATCACTTAGGCTACCTGAGTAGGTGGATGCTCCCATCTTGCAATTTTCCAATATTATCAGGGCAAAAATATATAGCACAGAACTCTACAAAGTTGCACAGCTCACAGGCTCTCCCTCATTCTCAGGCAAGATCACTTCACTGCATATGGATGACCTCAATATATCATGGAAATCAAAGTGACAAGTCACTTTATGTTGTCTGCCATAACTATAATGCATACATATGGCATCCAATGTACATGAGTATTCAGTAAATGAATAAAATTACAAATTTGATGCTTATATAGGGATGATTCAAAGACCCGCCATTAAATGATTACTATTAAGAGTAGTATCAGAGGGGAGGACAGGCCAGGGAGGGTTGGGGTGGCTATCAGTCCTGGTTTTCTGGACTCTCCAGGTATGTTAGGAAACTCTTACATCTCGGGGAATACTTCAGTCCATGGCAGACTACAATAATTTGTCACCACAGGAAGACTCTCCTTAGCCTACCTGCTAAGTTCTGTGTTTTGTGTGATAAAGTTTAGGCTCCTAACACTCCACAAAATGTCAATAACTGCGCACGTGTATACACACACACACACCCCAGTGGACTCTCCATCTTGGTGCATGGAGGTTCCTGGTATCTTCTGGATGCTATCCTCTATTTCTCCATTTGTTTACTCATGGTTCATGGAATATACCCTATTATATCTCTCTACTGTAAAACTGCTCCAATTCCTTTGCCTCAACTAGAGCCATATGCAAAGAGCTGAAATCTTCCCCTTCTGCCTAACTCCAGTCACCTCCCAGCACTAACTGAGGAAAATCGTTTGTGTTAAGAAGACAGTTGACTGTCCTTACACAATTGTGGCCAGCTTTGATTTAATGAATGCAAAAAAAAATACATTTGACAAATTCACATATGAAATAGATTTGAGGGAAAAAAGGAACCTTCACATTGTCTTCCCTTTCATGATATTCAATCCTCCAATGTAAGAGCAGGTCTCCCTGATTATTATGAGATTAAATATTTTTATACTTTTCTGAACAATTATTTTCTTCCATGAACTTGTGCATGCATAAATATCTTTCCAAACTTTTATTGAATTGCTTGTCTTTTCCTCATTGATTTTTAAAATTTCTTTCTATATTATTCTCTCATCTAACCAGATTGCCAAATTCAGTTATTGTTAAGTTTAACATGATGCTCAATCCTCTTTATTCCATGCTTTAAAAAATATTAATTCAGTTGCTAAATGTCAAAACTGTCCCTAAGCAGAGATTTTAAGGTATGGATAACATTTCATAAACTGAAACACATTTAGAGAAATAATCCCAATTACTTTGGTTTATGAATTTGAGGCAATTTTCCCATGTGATCTTGAAAATCTTGTTCTTTCATTCATAAGAAATGATACAAACCTAGACTATGTCATTTACGTGTTCCTAAAATACACCTTGATAAGGAGGTCAGAAGTGCTGTGTTAGCCCGGGGGCTTGAGCTCTGGCCTGGCCATGATGTGGGCTTGCTCTCGGGAAGAGATCTGTGTTTCCAACACTGTCTCATTGGTCTTCCCTAACCTCATGGAGGCAGTAGCACGTGTTTCCATCTATGTCTAAGATTAGCAAGTAAGACACAGAAACCATAAACCTTCTGACAAAGCAGCCCAGCAAAAGGGAGAGGCTGGGAGACCAGGTCATGTCACATACAAACTGCAAGCCAAGGCAGTACAAACATCCTTCTGCCACTTCATGCTCCTGTCTGTCACACTGACAGACAACAGCCACCTGGCTAGTCTATGGTTTACTCTTGCTTCAGCCAATTCAAATTTCTAAACTGAGACATTACTGCGTGAGTGCCACTTGATGTCCTAATTGGTTTAATTTTACACCTGCGTTAATTGAGGTCCATGAGTCAAGTATTCCACAGTTATACATCCAGGTTTCCCTGAATTCCTTGTTCCTGGACATGGCTCTGCCCACCATGCATCTATTCTGCTTTCCCTTTAGTCCGTCAGTCATCCAGCGGCTGCTTATTGATCATCTTTGTGCCCAGCAGTATGGCAGACGCTGGGGAAATGGAGAAGCAACAAAGAACGCAGTCTACTGGGACTATGAACGTTGAACAAAAGGTGACCAGGCCCAGTCAGGAAAAGTGATGTCAGAAGTATAAACTAACAAAAGAGAACTGGAGAATAGCTGGGTGGCCGTCGGGGTCAGGAAGAAATGTGCAGAATGTGGGGCTGGCTGTTAAAAACACGGGACACTCTTGGGGTGGAATTGGGTTTTGGTGGGGATGGTGCACACCGAACTGTGCGCATGATAACACTGTATACAAATAAAGAAACACTCAGACACCCAAATGAGCACAAGCATACCCGGGAAACAAGGACCGCATCTATGGACTGTGCTGTTGCATCCTGGTTACGGTACTGTATTGAAGTTTGCAGATGACTCCATTTAGGAAACGGTGCATAGGCTACATGGGTCATTCTGCGTTACAATTGCAAGTGCACCTAAGGTCATCTCAATAAAAAGTTCAATGACAAATGAGAATGCTCTAATGTAGTCTGGTGAATCAGGGAACATTCTTGAAGAAGTTGTATTTAAACTGAGACCCAAATGGTGTGGGTTAGAGAACTTGGGCAAAGGGGATGGTAAAGAAGCAGAGCACTCCAAAGCCCAGGGGCAGGGAAGGCAGCTGGCTGGAGACTTCAAAGTACAGCGAGCAAGAGGGAAGTCTCCGGGGGAGTCTCCAAGAAGGCAAGGAGCCAGGCATTCCAAGTCACTGAAGCCAGAATATATATTTTGCTTAATGTTTCTCCAAGAATAATTCATTTTAAGGAGAGGAGTGATGCGATTAGATGAGTGTTTTTCTATTCTCTCTCTGGCTGTGGAGTGGAGATTGGATTAGAAATCAGGGAATTGTGGATGGGAGGAGAACACTTTAGAAGCTGCAGCCATAGTCAAGGGAGACCATGAGACCCAAGCAAAATGACAGCAATGTGACTGGAGAAAAATGGGTGGATTGGGGAGGTACTTAGGGAGCAAAAGAAATGGACTTTGAATGACGAGATAAATGTATCTCTTGTTTAGCGGACAGTAATGTTTGCTACTGAAACCAGAAATCACCTAAAAAAAAATCACAGGGATCAAGGCATCCGACAGTAAGGTGGATTTTGAATAGGCTCTAGAGGACAGTATGATTATAGTATTTTTGAATAAGACTCTGCATAAAAGTTTGGATTTACTAATCTGGTAGGTCAATTTCTGCATGGTAGACCATCCCATGGTTCTCAGATCATGTCCAGAAATGTCATAACGGACAGTATCTTTCTTCTCTCCCTCTGCACTGTGCCCTACACAGTCACTATGTAAGAGCAGGTGGATTGGAGCTGCATGTCTGATGGCAACCACAGGAGGGAGGACACATCTGCAGAGGGAGCCGTGGTGGAAAGCAATGCGATGCTACTAGAAACTCTACTTTGTAATATGACAAAGACATATGTCTCTTATAATGTCACTTTAAATTGTGAATGATGCATGGTTATTTAAAACTGGCCAGCTATATGAAGCCATAAAAGTTTTAATGTTTCTATTCTAGGAATAATCAAGTTTTTTTTCAGAATATTGAAATTTTAATTTCTTTCTATCTCAACCATCGGGTCATTCCTTTAACTGAATTATTGATGGGTTCCAAGAACAATTTCTCAAGGGGGTGATTTTATTGCAATTTCATTTCTTGAGGCAAAACATGCACTATACACCATGTTAATATTTAAGCGGGACTCAAGATACAAAAATCACAACTTTCAGCACTTTCACGAAATATTGCATTTATTTTGATAAATGTTCATCCAAAGTTATCGGTTCTCTTATTATGAGCTTTTAAATAATTAGAAGACATTGTTCATCACTCTACGTGCAACTGCACATACTTTATTTGGAATTTTTAAGGTAGCCATGAAGTTAGAATTTCCCATTATGGTCTTAGAGGCCTGTGGACTTGGTTTCCAGGTATGACCTCTTTCCTGCCACTCTTGCCCTCTCAGGCACCCATAGTTCCTTCAGCTCCTTGGCTGCTAAAGCCTTTCCTGCCTTGACCTTTTCCCTCCATGGCAGGCCCTCATTCCTTCAGGCCTCCAACCATATGACTTTGCTGACCGAAATCATACTCTAGCAAATTAAGTCAGCTCTGGTTGAATGTTTTTATTGCATTTACTCCAGGATCCAACTCTATCAACCTATGCTTATTATTTATCCTTCCATCTATCTATCTTCCAATTAATTTATCTTCTTTCACACTATCTATCTAATCTATCTTCCAATTAATTTATCTTCTTTCACACTATGAAAACAGAGAAAGGCACTTCTTTGCCATCCTTGCACCTTCTGGACTTAGCATAGACATGTAACATATGTGACATGCTTTGGAGAGATGAATGAAAAAAAAAGAATAGTTTTAAAGTATTGATCCTTCAAAAAAATTGCTATGATTTTAAGTTTAAATGTAGTACTTTTTTAAGTGTAGGTTGCAATGTAAAATTAAATTATTTCGATGTAATAAACTTCGTGCTTTAGTCAAGTCACAGAGATGATAAGATCAGTAAGAAGCAGGCTTTGCTAAGTCTGAGTTGCTGCCATTAGGTTATGAGCTTTGTCCTCTGAACACAGGTCTCCACGGCCATCTACCCTTTATGAACCTGGCATAGCGACATTCAGTTTCACCTCTGTTCTTGGGTTTTGATTTCCTTGTGAAGGAGACTGTGGCTCATGACTTGCATTAAGTAAATTTGCATGCTGTTCTCTGGCTGGTCCTTCTTCTGCGGGGGGCCTCAGGGGGTGTTTGGGATGGAGGAGAGGTGGCACTCCTCCCCTGCAGTTCTGTGCTCATGCTGTGATGCAACCTGCTTTCTTAAGAAGCTTTGGAGTGTTTATGTAAGTCTCTGTTGATGTGACAGCAATTTATTAATGTCATCCTCAAATTTCACTTCTTTTCAACAGTGGCCAGAGACTATCAAACACTGCAGCAGGAATCAGCCCCTCACGGGAGCCTGGCCCGAGAGCAGTGCTCAGAACAGATTGTCCTCATTGTTCCTGAGGCTTGAGTAACGGTCTTGGAAAGAATCTTCTGTACACATGTGTCAAGAGAAGACGGATGAAACACTGAGCACCCCCAGCACACTAGGGGCCGTGGTGACGGGAGGTGACTTCAGCAGGTGAAGCAGAGGAAGCGGGCAGCTGGAGGAGCCACCGGAAAACACTGCCCTCTGTAGACGACGGGGCCACACTGCATCCTGAGCATCCCACAGGACACATCTGGAGAAGTGAGAGACCTGGCAGTCTGCCCACTGCCCTCTGATCCAAAGGCAAAGATTCAGTGACAGTCCCCTGCGGCACAGTGCAGCAGTCGCTGACGGCAGCACCTCCCGTAGACAGCATCGTGTTTTGGACAGTGTTAGGGATGGAATATTGTGTCCCCAAATTTGTATGCTGGAGTCTATTGCCATTTGATGGAGTTAGGAGCTATGGTGGGAAACGATTGGCTTGAGCTGTCATGGCAGGGTGTGGGGTGGGGGTCCTTCCTCAGGATGAGATCAGTGTCCTCGACAGAACTGACCAGAGCACTCCCTTCTTCCCTCCCTTCCTGCACGTGTGCGCGCACGTGCACAATACCGCAAGTTTGGATGGGTATCTTCTCTTCCAGCTGAAGGATGACACTCCTTGTCATTTCTTCGCCTGCATGGACCGTGGACCTGTTTGGGGATTTTCTTCTGGAAGGCAGCTGTGTCTTTGTGCCTCCTTTGTCCAGAGGAAGGCCTTGGAAGCCACACATGGGCAGACTGTACACAGGGGGAGTTCCAGTACCATGGAGCTGCCCCACCAGGGCCTCATGGACTGTTTCCACTTCATTGAACCAAGAAGATAACAAGTTCCTCTGATGGTTAGGACCCTCCTGCTTCAGTCTTGGTTCCTTGCAGCCAAACCCAATTCCTCTTCATAGACGGAACCTCTGACGCAGGCGCATGTGTGGCTGGAAGGAAAGCAACTGATGGATGGAAAGGCCTTTTAGAATAAGTAGGATTTCTTTATTTTCAGTGGTCCTAGAGTCTCTTTTTTATTTGTGCAGAGGACTAATCAGAGGGCTATTTAACCAGACAGTTACATAAGATCTAAAATCTTGATCATTAGGCAGATAGATCAATCATACAGCATCACATGAAAATAAAAATATGATTAGATGATATTACCATTTGTTCATGTAGGAAAGAGAAAAGAAGGCCCTGGCGCGCCTATCTTCCTGTAGAGGAAGGATCTGTTTCCACATCGTACAAAACCAAAGTGTTTGGTTTTCGCCTGAAAAACTGATATGATGTTATGAAGATAGACAACCATTTTGGTTAAAAATTAGAGTTGAAATTTTGAGCTGAGACACAAATGTATTTCTTTGGGGTGCAAAGTGACAAGGCCCAGAAGAAAGAAAAATTGCATTAGGAAAAGAAAGAAGAACAAAGAAAACTGTCAAGGTCCTTTCCTGGCGAAATAACTTCTGGGTGGGTCCGCGGAACAGACTGGGCCAGGCAGCCCTTCGGAGGGAGAACAGGGCGATTTCCAAGCTGAGGTGCGGGGCCAGGTACCTCCTACCTCCAGGGAGCAGAGGCAGGGGAAGTGCTCTAAGGGCACTCTGCGTCTTGCTCAGAGAAAGCCATCATGCCCACGGCTTCTCCACAGAGCCCATGACACCTACAGAGTCAGAGCCACCACCCCAGGGAGCCTCCAAAGAAGGACAGGACGCTGCAGAGGTCAAGCCACCTGCCGGCATTTCCCCCCTATGTTTTATCAATGCTTCATCTTTGGTTTATACTAGTGAATTTGAATTTCTAAATAAGTCCCCACAGAGCCCATGTCCACCTGGGATAAGGCACATTACTGAGTTTCCAGGGTGTGCTGCAGCTCACACCCTCGGCGGCGTGTAGAGGCACCTCCCTTCCAGGGAAGACCCAGAGCTCCCAGTGCAGCAGGGAATGTTCTGTCATGCTGGTTTCATGGTCTGAGACAATGTGACAAGACCTGCCAGAGAACAGGTTCATCCAGGTCATCACGGAGGGCCCATGAACGTCCTTTCCTCTCTCTCTGGATTAGGGAAAGTAACTAGAGCTTCCAGGGTATGGTGCGGTCCAAGAGCCAGGGGACGTCCCATGGCAGTGCTGGGTATGTTAGCAAATGTCGGCAGGGAGATCAGCCAGTGAGGTGTGATCAGGAACAGGGAGCGTTGCCAGGAGTCTCACTTGCGGGGATGGCGGTAATTGAAGGGAAAAGCAGGGAGGGGATTAGAAACGTTCCCCAGAATGGCCCGTGGTATTTAGCGATTGGTTAGGTTTGAAGGGAGGGAAAGGATTCCAGGATGCTACTCCTCTATTAAATCTGGGGAACTCGTGGGTCATTATAAGATCTCGATATAAATTTTTTGACTGCAACAAGGAATAATATTCTTAAAATATACATATAGTTTCAAAAAAAATTTTTAAATACCTTTCTTTGCTTCAAAATAGCTATTGTCAACCCTTATAATTATTTTTGTTTACTAAAGATTTTTTAAAGAGGTAAATTATTTTTAAAAATTAAAATTTCAAAATTACCTATGGTTTCTCCCAGACATCTCTCTCTAGTGGGACCATGAATATCCAAAGTTTTTTCTCAATTAATAGTGTTTAAATGTAGATTGCATCTCTCTCTCATCTGTAAACTAACCAACTATGTTGTATCCTAGTGAGATGGCGAATGTAAAATCAGAATCATTGGCTTTGCACTTGAGAGACCAATTAAAACACATGCTGATTTATTTAGTCAATCACAAGGGCTGTGCAGACCATCATCTAATTTTGAATAAAGTATTAGTAATGTGCTGCTCCATAACAAGTTGCTTCAAAATGTCCCAGTCGGTCAGGAAGCTGAGAGAGGCTTAGCTGTGGCTCCAGCCCCAAGTACCTTGTGCCTAGGGCTTCCAGACAAAGTACAGACACGATTTAAGTGTCAGGCAAGTAAAACTCATGTATTGGGCTTCAAGCATTGCATGGGACGTGCTCACACTTTAAAAAAATTCTCTCTGTTCACTCACCTTGCATCTCATGTGCTGATCCCCACCACCTTACTGGGGAGGTGGCAGTAATATGGTGGCTGTGTGTTCATTGGCTCAAGCTCTACAATGCCACTTCCATGCCCACTCGCTGGTTGAGAGCACAGACTCCTCTCTTATGGGCTATTGAACTAAAACCCCGAGTTCCCTGACTGCTCATGGACTGGAGGTCTCTGCTCTTCGCCCACCACACGACTGGTCACAGCCCGCTGGCCCCAGAGTGCTAAGAGAGAAACAGCCTAACCTGCCAGTCCCTGTCTTTCAGATTCCCAGATGTGACATCCCATCCCTTCTGCCACATTGTACTCAGTAGAAATGGACCAACAGGCTCAGTCCACAGGGAGCCTGGGGTTATACGAGGACGTGAACATGAGGGGGCGGGCATCAGCAGGGGATTCTCAGACTGGTAACACGGATTCCTGGTAAATTAGACGTTTGTGAATCATGTTCAGAACAGCCATAAACACACATTCCGTCCTGCTCCGAGGTTCTTCCCCTCTCTCCTCAGAACATAGTCCAAGCAAGAAGCGGTAGGCTGTGTGGCCTAGCCAGTCTAGCACACACTCGGTTCATTGTATTTCATAGATGGAGGAAGCAGCGCGGCTCGGCATGATTGACGCTGGCACTCCTTCCTACACACAGACTCTGGGTCCAGTACAGGGAACCTTAACACTACCTTCCTTCACACTGAACTCCATGTAGATAGCTATCCATATGTCTGCTCTTTTGATGATGATAAAATGACTTCAATGTATTCCATTTTACCGTTATATAAATTATACAAGAATATAAATTTTTTTCCTGCTACAACAAGAAATAAACACATCATTTATTCTAAAAAGTTTTAAAAAATATGCATTTAGGTTCAAAATTAAAATATTTCACAATCTGAAAGCTATGTTTTAAATTTAGTAAATACAAAATTCTTTTTTCACTACATGTGTTATGCCTGTCTGGTGGACCCAGCAAGTATATTTAATCAAAAGCTATAATGGAAGAGAAAAATATAAAAGAAAATCCCTCAAGGAACGTTTCCAAATTAACAAAATTAACTTCCTCCTAAGTAAGTTATGCATGATACAGAATGTTACATCCACATTCTAGTTTTTCACTGGGTTTTGGAAATTATTTGACCTTTCTGATAATTTAAGATAATTGTTTTCTTCAATTTTGATTTAGAAATAATGTGTACCGGGTTTCTGCCAGAAAACTTTCAATTTATTACTTTAAAATTATAATGTCATTTTCCCCCTTCATGTCTGAGAATCTTTTTGAGCACTATAGTTAAAAATATCTTAACTATTTGTGCAAATCTTCTTCTTTACATAAAAAAAAAATCCAAAAATCCTGATTATTCATACAGCTAAGATTTTGGTTAGCAAATACCAAATAACTCTAAGAGTTAGATAATGGGTTATTATTTTTAGTTTTGCCTCAATTTCTTTCTCTTCCAAAAGAAAGCATGACATATTCTCTTCCACTTTGGGCAATTTCTTCTAAAAAGTCAACTACCCTGGAGGAAAGCTTTCTATCCCTCTCTCCATCCACAGTCAGCTGCTTTAAGATATCCACAGGCCAGGAAGAGCCGTTGTCAGTGTCTAAATTTGGATCCTAGCTGTCAGGTTCTCATTAGCATGCTTCGGAAAATGGCTACTTGAAGGCACTTGTCCTACTAATGAAATTGGCTTCTAAAGCCAGTGCCTGAAAGATGTGACAGTGTGTCCTATTTGGGGCTCTTTAGGCTCTCCAAGTCCCTAACTCCTACCCTGGTCCCCACAAACCAGCTCCTAGTGCTCCTTTTACTACCTGTTATTCCACAAAGCATCTGTGACAGTGTAGAGGGATGATTCTAAATTGTCATCGTTCAATCAAATTTAAACAAACGAGAACATTAGAACATACCAGAAACATCATCTGGTCAATGCAGCTTCAAAGAACAAGCAAGCTGGTGGGGGTCAGCCTCTGGGTAAACACTTTACATACGCTGTCCTGCACCATCTTCCCAGGATCTCTCAACAATACTGCCAGGTAGATGTTCATCCTGTTTATTATTAACTCTGTTCCTTTGGCATTGAGGTTCTGATATTTGTGCAGGGAAATTGATCAAAAGTAAATATGGATTTCCATTTTATAACACCATTTACAATGAAGAATGGTTTTCGCAGCATGTTTAAGAACAGGTCATAAGATATTGATCACCTTGTTAATCATAGGCCATACTGATCATCAAGTCATCTACCAGATGCATTTGGGGGTTCTTTCCTGGCTGTTTTGTTTTGAGGTACTGGACATTAAACCCAGAGGTACTCTACCTCCTCAGCCGTTTTCAGTTTTCATTTTGAGACAGGATTTTGCTACATAACTGAGGCTGGCCTTGAACTTGCAATGCTTCTGCCTCAGCCTCCTGCATAGTGGAGATTACAGGTGTGTGTCACTGCACCCAGCTAAATCCGCGGTTTTAAAGGAAGGATGATTCACTGATTTGATTGTTTTCTAGGATGTTTCAGCCCCATTTGTACTCGGAATAGGAGGGCACTGATGGTTGATTGTTTTTTTCTAAACTCAGGGTCTCACTTTCTTTTGTTCATGCTCTGCCAAAGCAGAATTTTACATAATCAGAATCAACTCTAATACCTATGCTATTTGATATTTGCTTATACAGTAAACATAAAAAGATTGCATAAAACGTAGTACCACATCATCTCTAACTTCTTGGAATTAAGTGGGCTATGGATTACTTTTCCTGCTCTGTCTCCAACTCTGTCATGGTCCTGGACACTCAGGGTCACTACCTTGTGATGAGTGAATAAGTACATCACATTTTCATCACCCAAGAGCCCGGAGAGGAAAACAGCACCGCACTTTCCTAATATGTTTGCTAATGCTAGATGCTCAATAAAGAAGCTTGTTTACAGAAAATGAAGCCAGCTAATTAAGAGACATGAGCTGTTGGTTTTTCAAAAATCTGATAATGATGGTACTTTTGCCTGATCCTATTAAGCTACAAATTTGTGAAGTGACTGACTGTAAAGCCTAAGAGTTTAAAGAACATACTAGAAAATGACCATTAGCTATTTCATAATTTTACTGGTATATTATAATTATACCTAATAGTGGGATTCATTATACCCTATCTGTACATGCACATAACATAATTTGGTAAATTTCATTCCCCAGTATCTCCTGTTTTCTTTCCATTTATCACCTGGCTTTGTTGAACTGATCTCCCTTCTATTATCATTATTGCTATTTTAATTAATGCATTATATATATATATAATACTCATACAAGGGCATAACATAATTTGGTAGATGTTTTCTATGATAACGTTGGGCTTTGTTACCAAAAGCAAATTGTCTGTTGTACAAAATTTCCTCTTCCAAATTCCAGCGAAGTTTCTAGACAAAGCCAGAAGGCACAGCTGGTTGGATTCAAGGAGGATTCAAGTCACCTATCCTCTTTGTTCCCTCAGGGCCATTTCCCTCATTTGTACCCTCTCAGAGTCCTGATCTCCGCATCACCTCCTACTGACCAGAGGTCAAGGTCATCTGGATGAGCAAGCTCCCAACTTTCTTCTTGTTCTCACACATTCACCCTTAGACTCCCCTCAAGCTTTGAGGAGGAGAGGATGGCTGTCCTGCCCCCCAAGGCCTTGCTAAGGTGAAACACTACAGGGATGTCCTTGGTCCTCCTTCCCAGGCCCCACCATTCTGCCTCTGTCTGCAGTCTCTCCTCCCTGGGCACTCGGCTGCCCACACACTGCCTCTTTGCCCTAAGCATTTCCTGTCCTTGATCTTGATTCTGTGCAACGAGCAGTTTCATCTCTTCCCCTTCCTGCTTCAACACCACTTCCATGTCCCCTTGGCTCCCTGTCACCTGCTCTACAATGGCTTGCGCTGGCCTTCTACATGTTAGTAGAAGTTGCCCTCCCAAGGTCTCCAGATACCTCCTGAGTGCCAGTTGGGTGGCCTTGTCTCAATTCCTAGTCTGCTGCCTTCCACAGCCACTTGAACTACCTCCCTCTCTAAATTCTCCACTCTCCAGATGCAATGAACCATCCCGAGGTCAGTGCACGGCTCACACCTCTGAAGCTGGGCCTCCCCTCCAGCAACCTCCGACGGTTTCCCTCTTCACCACCCAGTGTCTGCTCAGATGCTCCTCTCCACAAACATGATCTCACTACTCTGAAATTTCAAGGCTCTTAGTTTTATCTGTCTTTAAGAATTTAATTGTAGTATCAGTTACCTGTGTATTACTTTATCTCATTTAACTTAGTGAACTGCTTGAGGGTTGTTACGTTTTATTTATCTTTTTAATCTTCTCCCAATAGTGTGATGACGTAGGTTCACACAAGTCCTTGGCACTGCCCCATGTTCAATCACTGTGCAGCTGTTGATTGGCTGAATGATAAGTGCATGTTTATTAACTTCTAAAATATTAATCATAGAAGGCACAATCAGAATGTAGGACAGTGCTGAAAACTGTATGTCAATGATTAATGTTAATTCTCAGCACAAAATTTGTTCAGAGGCTCATTTGTCTTTATTTTGATGTAAATTGAGGAAACCTATGAATCCTTATACTCTGAAAGGCCATCTTTAACCAAGTTATGACCAGCAAGCTCAAACTCAAGTACCTGTGTTTATTAAGGAGTAGTTTGCACGTCTGTCTTCTGTGCTACTTTTCTATGAAACTCAGACAAAACTAACCTTTGTTTCAAGCTTCAAAGTCCCACAAGTAGGGACTATGTCCCTAGTTTTTCTAAAAGGCTGAAAGAAGGTATATTGTAGCCCTTTGTATTCCCACTTTTGCACAATAAAGCCATATCTTTACTTAATTTATTTAATCTTTTCTCTGAAATATTTCATGACATCTCACTACTCCACTTTTATTTGTTTTTAATATTTATTTTTTAGTTTTGTAGTTGAACACAATACCTTTATTTATTGTGGTGCTAAGAATTGAACCCAGGGCCCCACATGTGCCAGCTGAGTGCTCCACCACTGAGCCACGACCCCAGCCCCATATGTCCACCTTTCTGTATCTCAATGTGACCTTCAGATGCAAAGTTCTGTATCTATGCAGTCGCTGTATCCCTAACCTTATTCATCGCTGGCATTTTAATGTATTTCAAAACTATCTATTGAGAGCTCGATAGGTACAAGTTACTGCTAAGTGATTTGGGGATATAAAAATGAATTAGACAAAAATCTTACTCATAAGGGACTTGTAATACAATGGGAAACAAAAAAAAATACACATAATTCCTGTTCAAGGGTGACAGTGGTAAGTCCCACAGGAGCACTACAGAAAAGATGAAATGCCATGGGAGTTTTCTAAATAATCAGGAGCAAACAAGAAAGGAAAATGTGGAAACTGGAACTGATCCTGCAATAATTTGTATAATTTGAACATGAAAGAAGAAATATTTCGGCTAGACAAAACACAGTGAGAAGAGGCAATGAGGTCATTTCAGGGGCACCCAGCCTGCTATGGGCTTCATAATGCAGAAAGAAAAAGATCACAGAGGCACAGGACTGCCGAAATGGACTGTCCTCTGGCACTTGAGAAGTGAGGTTTCCCCTGAGGCCTGAGTTTATGCAGGTGGGAGTCTGTAGTCCTGACCACCTTAAACCTGACTCAGAAGTCTTTTCATCTGCAGTGTGCACCTGGCTGACCACTGAAGCACACCAGGATGACAGAAGAGGAGACCCAGGGTCGCACTTGCTGCAGGGGTTGAAAGCTCACCTGGCAGGTGCATGCCTGACATTGCGTGGGGCAAGCCTGTCGGTTCTCAGGCTTAATGCAAGCAGGAAGTGAGGGCTAAGGCAGAGTTGTAGAGCATCTGGGGAAGTGTGAGGGGGCCCAGCACAAAGCCAACACACAAGCACTGGGAAGGGGTTTCTTTCTTTTTCTTTTTTAAAAAATAAATGTTAGCTGATGGATTGCAAATAAATCTCTTTCAAAGCATTAGTTGAACAGCTAAATGAACAAAGACTTTTCTAACCATTCGTGACAAAGAGTTCAGTCTTTCCAAGAAGAGTCTGGAGTGTTACTAAATCAATGGATGACTCTAGTCTTCAACATCCAAAAACACCAAGTACTTGGAAGGAAAGACTCTCATTTACAGTTACCATATTTAATATTCAATGTCCAGTTTTCAACCACAAAAAAATGACAAAACATAAAATAAACAGGAAAGTATGGCTCATTCAAAGGAAGAAAACAAAATTATCAGGTCTCATTGCACTTACTAAAAAATAGTTTAAATAAAATGGCTTAAATGTACTAAAAGAATTAAAGGAAATCATGGACGAGGAAATCAGGAAAAAAATGTATGAATAAGGTGGGACTATTGGTGAAGAAATGGGAACCATAAAAGGTAACTTCTGGGGGCTGAATTTTGTCCTTTCAAAATTTGTATGTTGGCGCTCCAAATCCAAATATGATGGCATTTGGAGATGGGGCCTTGGGAGGTGACTGGGCTGATATGCAGTTGTGAAGCTGGGGACTTCATGGTGGTGTGACATACAGATAGCCACCAAGCCTGTTCACTGTGCTTCTCAGCAAGTGCATGAAGAAGAGGTTAGAGGAGCAGGGTGAGAAGGACATTTGCTATGTCAGAGAAACCGCAGAAGGAAGCCACCTTCACCTTGCCCATGGACCTCAGCTTCCAGGATGTGAGAAGTAAACTTTTGAGGTTCACACCCCCCAGCCTGTAGCATGCTGTTATGGCAGCCTGAGCTGATGGAGGCAGTAGCAAATGCAAATTCTGAAGCTTTATTTGGCAATAGGTGAAAAATTCCTTCGAGAAGCTCAATAGAACTTTTGAGCAGGTGGAAGAAATGATCAACAAATTTAAGATAGAGCAGTTGAGCGTATCCAGCCTGAAAAGCAGAAAGAGAACAGAAAAATTTAAAATAAAAGGCAGAAACAATATCTAAAGAAAGAGAACCCAGGGCAGGAAGAGTGTCTGCAGACATATTGGGGGAAACTTCCCAAGCTCATTGAAAATGGAACCCACATATGCAAGAAGCTCTATGAATTCTAGGTAGGATAAATGGAAAGAGCCCGACACTGAGACACTTTATAATCAAATTACTAAAAGTCAAAGATGGAGGACAATCGTGTACATTGCTGGTGGGAATGTAAAACAGTTTGGCTGCCGTGGAAATGTTTGGGCACTCCTGAAAATGTTAAACATAGAACCACCATCTGTCCCTGCATTCCACACTCAGTGTATGTCCCCGAAGACGGGAAAATAGGTGCTCAAGAAAATATGCGCACACACTGAATCATACCAGCTCTGCTCAGTACAGCCTTGAGGTGGAAGAGCTCTCCCACCTGGGAATGGACAAACTGCAATGTATGCACACAACCAGTGAACCTTGAAAAGATCCTCCAAAGTGAAACAAGGCAGGCCCCAGAGATGGAATGGTAAAGGATTCCACACACATCAAGTTTCTGATCTACATGCTTCCACAGAGAGAGAACACACACTGGTTAGGTTCCAAGGGACTGGGAGGAGAGTGGCCAGGAGAAACGGATTGTTATACCATGTGGTCACCCTGAAGAGATGAAAGTGTGTGGACCTGCACAGGGGGTCTGGTTGTGAGCATTAGGTTCTATTATGTTTAAAGTACTGTGTACTTTAAAATGGATAACTTTGAGTTATTCACATTCCACTGAAATTAACTGCTTCCCAAATGGATGGACACAGGAATAACATTCCTAGGAGGATGCACGATGGATTTCCTGCTGTGGAACTGACAAGAGCTGTTTGTGACTAGAAACATACCCTAACTGGTCTTGTCTTGGTCAAACCAGTGTTCACATGGAGGCAGTGGCTCTAATTCAGGATGTCCAGCCTCTGTGGGGTCAGTCTGGCCCACTCCACTTACCACCTGATTGTCCCCTTCAGCAGTGACATGCACGAACCACATACTGCCCGTCTTGACCTCTCTCTTGGGAGCTTGGGTTGTGTTTGATTTCCCTGGGACTCTGAGACTCTGAATGTGCTGAAGAAGTGGTAAGCAATCGGATTCCTTCTAGAATTTGCATAGCATTTTTCCATACAGGTTTGTCACCTTCTAGGGAATCTGATTACACAAAATGAGATTTGTACCCTAGTCTAAATGATCTTATAAAATTTGTTTCCATTTTATAGTGTCATTAGTCATATATTTAAGCTATCATTTGGTCCTGTTTTCAGGGTGTGGGATATTTCAAGAGGCTCCATCCCTGTCTTCTAGGTCCTTCTCTATTAATATTGGATAATAAAATGATAAATATAAAATTTTATGATCTAACTCTATATCTTAAACCTAAAATAAGCCTGCCTTTTAAAATTCTTGGTCATCATTTAAAATATTTGAAGGCATATTTTAATTGACTAGTATAAGTCATATTTAATAGAAGACCAGTCTTGTGTCTTGGTAGGAAAAATATGTGATGTTCACATATTTTCAGCATGAATAAAAAAGAAAGAATGTCGCACCTGGCACTCAGGTGGATTCCCGGTACATATTCATTATCGCTACATTTTGAAATTAATACAAGGACGAGTCCATCAGATAAAGTAAGCAGTCAGAGAAAAAACACTGGAAAGTATGAAGAAGACCATGTGAAACGCAGTCACAATTCCCCTTCATGGCCTCTCGGGAACTGTTAGGAAAGGATTCTGTTTGGGTTCTCTTGGCATCTGCCATTGTCCTGGAGACTTGCCCTTCGCGTCAGAGCCTTTTCTCCATCCTCTGTCCTTTCTGAGGTCTTTGCCCAAAGGCTCCTGACATGTTCTCTGAAAAAACACCTCTTCAGTTCCCTTCACATGAACACATGCCCTTCTTTTTTCTCCTACAACTTATCCCTGAGGCAGGAGCAATAGGCATAAGCCTGCAATTCCAGCTACTCTGGAGGCTGAGACAAGAGGACTTAAAGTTCTAGGTTAGCCTCAGTAACTTAGTGAGACCATCTCAAAATAAAAAAATAAAAAGGTCTGAGGAGGTAAAGGATCCCTGGATTCAATCCTGGGTATTCCCTAAACCAACACAAATCATTTAAAAACCTAATCACAGGCACAGTGTTATATATCTTAATATTTATCATTGGTGTTATCACTAAAATAGATTCTCCGTGAAGTATCAAAGCTGGTCTATTCACTTTTGAACTCCCACAATACAAATGAGTACCTGGCACAAAACAGGTGCTCAATGGATAGAGCCAGTGAGTGTTTTCCGTAACTATTGTACCTTCTGCATTTCTGTTATAGTACCTGTTGTACATTGTAGAGATGTTCCTCTGTAACATACATATGGTATACGCTCTGTTTGGTGTGTGTGTGTGTGTGTGTGTGTGTGTGTGTGTGTGTGTGTGTAGTTATGTGCACACATGCATACATTGAGGACCTCAAAGCTGCTTATGGGTGGTTCAGAGACCAGTGAACTGGAGAATGATCAGCTCCAATCTGAATGGGCCTTTCAGAGGGTAGAATCCGAGTGTGCTCACCCACATCCATTAGCCTCCATCTGCAGCCATCCAGCTGAGAGCCATTTGGGGATAAAACGAGCTATTTCCTGGATGGATTCGTCACCAACTCTCCACCAGAATAGCTTGGAATAGAGATGTTTCAATGACTAAAAGAACATTAAAAAATATGGCCATTCATATGACTCACAAAGAGTAAATGAAGAGACACTGAAGAAAATGTGAATTTGAAAGACAAGCCTTTCCTAGGCCCAGCAGCCACAGGAAGAAACCTGTGTCAATGCAGGAGGGTTGAGACTTGTGCGTACGGGGTTGGGGGTCTGGGGGTGGGTGCTGGTGCCTGGATGTTCTCTTGGTGATGGTAAACGTAAACCATGTTCAGTGGCCTTCATTGATAGAGTTACTTTGTGAAGCTTCTAAATTTCTTTGGTAACCCTGCTCAGCACACCCTCACCCCGCTACACACACCATCAGGGAAACTGAATGTATGCTTCTATAAATCATGTCCAAAGAGTTGGATGATTTCATCATGAAATTAATTTTAGTGATTTAAGTAGCTCATGCAGCTTCCTCATCTCTTACAAAATACGAGTAAAAGGAGAAACAAAAAGAGAAATGTAATTTTTGATTAATATCTTGTAATAAATTCAATGCATTTTAAATAAACTCACACTGAGGCATGACTATATGTCCTACTTATATAAATTTATGGATACACGATCTATAGTGTTTAATGGGCTGGCAGAAATATCTAAGTTTATGTTCAAATTTGCATGGCATTGAATAAAGGGAAACACAGTGCCACCCTTAACTGACACATTTGGAAAACAGTTATTAATTGAAGATGTAGAACATCCTGAAGTCGTCATGTAAGACTGTGAGGCAAATTTCTAAAAACAAAGGCTTTTGATTGCTCTTAGTTGGGTAAAGCTTACTCTTAATTAACCACATTGTACCTCTATCATTTGTCTCTCCTTGGGCAGATTATCTAGTTTGCCATATTTTGTAGTTTGATTATGCTTAATAAATGTTTCAAATATGCAATCAAATATGCAAAATCCTCTTCCCAAATGTATTTCTTTATTCTGGAAGCCAATTCTTTTCCCATTAGCTATATTGAGATAAACAACAAATGACAAATTGTGTTCTGATTTAGTGTTTTCTGGTTCACGTGCTTCAGCACTCAGTGACAAGAAGTAAACTCCTCCCTAACATGAGTGATACTGTGAAAGATAGCCAGCAAATAGCTCCCAAGCCAAAGATTCAGGATTAGTCACTTCTGGAGATATACAGAAATTACTTTTAATGGAAAATTTTTCCAAATGAGATTTTTATCTATCTTAAACATTCCAGGCATTTTACTTTATGGTTAGTACCTATGAAACATTTTAACTTCTCACATCATTCAGTGAGAGCACTGGAATTTATAAATAAAATGCAATATCCTACCATAGCCATTCTGCTCCGACTGAAGTAATATGACTCTTGAAATGAAAAGCATGCATTAATTCATTTATTTGTTTAGCTTTTCCGAGACTAGCAAATGTTATCTTCAATCATAAACAAGAGGCCATAGAATGCTTTCCTGGCCCCCAGGCCTCATTTCCAGGATCCTCACTTACTGGGATTAGAAAAAGCCTTTGGGAAGGAAGATCTCAGCAGTGTCCTCCCATGGGAATCAACACTGAGTCATCCTGACCTTAGACACCATGGGCTTGGGCTTTCAGAGGCAAGCCAGTGTCCGTCAAAATGCAGGATTCTTCTTGGACCTGGTGAAAAGTGTCACTTCCTGGCCCTGGTGCTCAGAATTGAGCCTAGGAATGTGCATTTAGAAGAAGTATCCAGATTGATTTAAGCCTTAATGCCCCCGGGGAATCCAAATCGAAGTACTTAGATGTGTTCTATAAAAAGCACCCCATAACAAAGGCAGTTTTATTTCAAGACTTGGAAAAAAAAGAGCATTATTATTCTATATAGGAATATGCACAGGTGTTTCATGGCACATTCAGCCTACATCTTAGGAAACATGGAGACTTGGGCCCAGGAGGACCGCTTTGCTCCCTTTACCTGAGAGCTAGACCTGGTGGAATGTTGGAAACGCAAGGCACGCTCACTACAAATTTGAGAGCTACTGATCTGAAGTGTTGCGCAGTCAACCCACAAACCTAAGATCACAAAGCCGTCGGTGAGCAAGGAAGGAGCCAAGAAGTCATGCCGAAATGCTACTGAGAACTCATTCAATCCCAGCGTTTCCCCCTTACCTCTTTTGCTATTTTATTAAATTTTATAAATGAAACGTTACAAACTTTAAGGGCAGGGTGGTTTTCCCCATTCATTCCAGTCAAACTGCAGAGTTAGTGAATGTCAGATTCAAAATTCAAACACAGATCTCTTCATGCACCTGTCTTAGAGCACTGGAGAAGCTTCTTAGTCATAAGTAACCACACAATTTAAAAAAATAGCTAAAGTGTACTAAGGAGTTCGTTCCTGGGTGGGGTGGTGCAGGCCTGTGCTCCCCGCGACTCAGGGGACTGAAGCAGGAGGACCACAATTTCTAGGTCAGCCTGGGAAATTCAGCAAGACCCTGTCTCAAAATAAAATGGTAAAAATATTAAAAAAAAGTAAAAAAGGGCCAGAAACATAGCTCAGTGGTAAAGCACCCCTTTAATTTTAAAAAAATCAAAAAGTTCATTCACTTCACCAATAGTCATTCAGTGCCTGTCACATGCAGGGTCTCCACCGGGTGTTCCAATCTACATCATCCCAGCAGGGCTGTGAGGTGGGTGCTCATAGCACCCCCATCTTAATGACTTGGAGGCTGAGGCGGAGCCTTCAGGGCACTAAGATCGGAAAGCCAGTCGGTGAGCAAGCTGAGAATCCACACCTCAGCTGTCCATCCCTCTGAAATATCAACTTGCTCAGTTTCTTAGTGCTGCTCCTTAGAAGCCCAGACTCTGGGACCAGGCCAGAGTCATGTACCCCAAACATCTGAAGTCATTGAAATGAGCCAATGCACAAAATTCAAGGACATTTTGCTGAGGAAGAAGGCAGGTGAAGCAGGCCTTTAGGCTGAGCTGCACAGGCATTGGCCGGGGTGCTGTGCCCCCGCCCTGCCTTGTTTACAGATTCTCCTCCCAGGTACCTCGCCTGCTCGGGGTCCGCCTCACCTGGCCAACTGCACCGTCCACCCTAGTGAGAGGTGGCAGCAAGTGTTCCTGTGGCTGGCACTGTGCTCCTGCTCCTGCTGCCTGCAGCTTCTCCCAGATCACTGAACAGAAGGAGGAGTGGGGAAAGAGGGGACTGAAGGGGAGGAGAAGGACTTGAAGGAGGAAGACAGCTAGGACCAGGCGGGAAAGATGAGTGGAGGACCTGCTTGGTTTTAAGATAGAAGCACTGAATTTCTGTGATTTTGAACTCAATATTGATTTTTAAACTCATCTCTTTTACTGCATTTTTGAACTGAGCCCTTATGGACATGAGATTCACCCTCATCTGTCAAAATCGGATTATTTAAGAAACCCTGTCTTGAAAGCCTCTGAAAAGTGCTCCCAGAAACTATAGCTTGTCTCTGCTCTTGCAAGGCGGAATTGTGAACTGTCAGTGTGAATTTTGAAAGAGACTGACCAAATTGCTTTAAAATGCAATAGGTTAGAGGGCTGAAAGAAACTCTTGCCAAAAGACATTCTGAAAATTGTTCAGCAAAACACACAGAGGAGTCAATACTTCTTTTAAACAAACTATTACCAATTTGGCTCCATTTCCATTTCACATACATTTCCTTATCTAATTTAATAAGACATGAATTAATGACAAAAATTGCACAATATCAAATTAATTGCAGCCACCAAATTGTATTTTCTCTTGCCAAAAAAGAAATGCTAAATCAATACTTGTAATTCATCCAATTATGTTTTCAGATTTAATCCATTTTGATGGTTTAACTTTTTTTGAAAATGTGTCTGAAAATTAACTATAAGATGCTCTAACATAGTGGCATTAAAAATAGTTATAGTTAAATTTGTTCACAGCTTATTTTTTAGGGGGTAACCTTTTAAAGAATATCTAGCAAACAGTCATTATGTAAGAAAAATCCAAAAATCTGTGGAAGTGGAAAATGCTCCCGCAGGGATGATTGAGATGGGGCAAAATGAAGGAGACTGAACTCGTCTCTTCAGAACCAGCACTGCCTTAGAGAACATCATTTTGTTCAAGTTCAGTTGTTGGTTTCAGCTACACTGAGGGGATTTTTGCAATGTGGAATTTTACTTTAAATTGGTAAACAATCAATATGAGCTGATTCCTAGATTTTGTTCTTTTAACAAATATTTATTAAGGAGTTACTCATTGAGCAATCTGGGCGGAGCAGCTTACAAATGGGAAAGTCTTAACTGGGAGACAGAGAAGTTACCAGGAAAAAAAAAAAGTCCCTAAGTTCAGAGTGGCAAGAGCTGATAAAAACAAGGTGTCGTGATCCCAGTATTTGCAGAGTAGGTCCCAAGGGAGTTGAGGACAGAGCCAGGCTGGGGGTGAAGGTAGACACCCCTATAGTGTCCGGGGCAGAAGTGGTTTGAGGTTACAGTTGGGCTACAGGGGTCAGGAGGAGAGTTAAAAGCTTAAAGCAGCGTTGTCTGTGGCCACCTGGACCCAAGTGGATCGGAATTTGTCTTGTTTCTTTTCCTTGTTACTAAAGCTACAGTGGGAAACGCAGGGCTGCCCCGGGCAGCATGCCTGGGCCTCAGCCTGCACACTGGGCCTCGGCTGCACGCTCTCAGGTGGCTTTCTGGGCGGCTCCAGTGTGACTGTCAGCTTCCTCCTCGCACAGCGGGTGGGTGCTGCAGAAGTGGAGCCTTCCTCCAGCGTTGAGGACCCGGTGAACACCAGCCAAATGCTTGCTAAATGTGCTGACCACGAATCAGTAGAGTCACGGAGATGTTCTGCGATTCCTTTGCCTGAGTCTCATGACTCTCTAAAATGAGGTGTACCAATGAGGCTACTTCCTCTCTGAAATGTCCAGAGGAGGAGGAGCGCTCACCTCAGGATATTAAAACGAAGGGAAGGGTGGAAAACTTACGTTTCACCCGGGAAGGCAGCAGGTAATTCCCCAAAGACTGTATTTCTGAAAATGTAATTCACAAGGAGAAAGAATCCAAGGACTTCAGGACTTCGGGAGAAAGCAATGGACAACCAGAGAGACTGATGGAGAATTTAAAAGCAGGTCCAACCTGGCAGGTGCCACTCAAACTTGAGTTAAACCCCTTAGGAGTAGCTTCCTGGTTTAATAAGCAGGCTTGTTTTTACATCTTTTTTAAAATAACATATCTTCCATTTTTTTCTTTATTTTATTCATTTTTATGTGGTGCTGAGGATAGAATCCAGTGCCTCACATGTGCCAGACAATTACTCTGCCTCTGAGCAACAATCGCAGCCCTTGTTTCTACCTCTTAATAATGACTTCTGACGTTGTTTAACCAGGGGCAACATGGGGCATACTGAATGAATCATTATTAAGTAGATTATGGCCTCTTGGGCTCACTGGGCACCCATAATACATAAAATGTGAAACAGGACACATTTATCAATGTTTTCATGAACCCAGATGTGTCAGATAATGACATCTGATTCTGTGAGGGATTGTTTTTGACTTTTTGGTACTGGGGATTGAACCTAGGAATGCTTTACCACTGAACTACATCCCCAGACCCTTTTATGTTTTATTTTGAGAGGAGTGTCTCTCTAAGTTGCCGCAGTCCGGCTGCAGCAAAATAACCCAGGGGGTAACGAACAACTTGTGTACATTGATACAGCAGGAGTGGGAGCCTGGTAGGACAGGAGGGGTATTTATACATTCCACACAGCTTATCTTAATTAACATAAACTAGATACAGCAGTCAACCAATCAGGAATCTCCACACTAGTGGCTCGCTGGCACCACCTCACAAACCACTCCCTCTGGCAAAATGCCAGGCGCCATCCAGACTTGTTTACATACCCTAACACTAAGTTGCTGAGGTTGGTCTTGAACTTGCAATCCTCCTTCTTTAACCTTCCTAGTCGCTGGGTTTACAGGCATGTGTGACCATGCCCAGCCCGTGAAAGATTCTTGAACAATTAAAGGAGCACACACTGCAGTGAAAGCCAGTTGTTCTGCACCCAAATATGTCCCAAACTGTTGTCAAAAAATTTATGAGCTGAGGTTTGGGCAAATTTAACAGATTAAATTGTGGTTGTAATGAATCAAGCAACACACATACACACATAACATATGCATGTTTACTTATTTTACTTTTTCTTTTGAAATGATTTTAGAGTTACAGAAATTTACAAAATTAGTTCAGAGATTTCCCATGTCTGGTTCCTCCAGTTTTCCTTAATGATAATAGCTTATATAATGATGGTACAATCTTCAGAGCCAGGAAATTAGCCCTGGTGTCCTGCTCTTAAATAAATATTAGAGTTTATTCAAATTTCATCAGTTACCATCCTAGCACCCTTGCTCAGCTCCGGGATCCAATCCAACAACACAGGCAGCATTTAGTTTAAAACATAATAATGTTTTATGTTCAGCATTTAAAACATAATAATGTTTTATGTTCTCTCTCAGTCTGCAAAAGTTTTCATTCTTTATCTTCTGTGATCTTGACAGTTTTTATGAGTATTGGTCAGATATTTCGTAGAATGGCTGATTTGGGTTCACCTGGTATTTTTCCCTGCCTAGTTTGACATTTGGCAAAACCTCCACAGAAATGATGTGAAGTGCTTCCCAGTACATGTTGTCCAGGTCCGCCATGTGGCTATCTCCTTCCTGGTGACCTAAACCTTGGTCATATGACAGTGGTGTGGACTGGCAGAACTCTTCTTTCTTTAGTAAATATCTAGGGATAGATTCCTATGCTAATATCCGATTCCCCCTCAAACTTTCACCACCTGGTTTTAGAATCCATCTGTGGATCCCTCTGTAGCAATTATTATTGAGGCATTGATAAATAATGATGTTGTATTTCATTTAATTCTCTACATTAACTGGAACACTTCTGTAAAGAAGAGCTGTCCCTCTGTGCCTCCTTACATATTTATTTACTCAGTTATTTATTTGTATCACAATGTTGTCATGGATTTTTATTGTTGTTTTATGAATTTAAATGATACATTATTTTTTAATTGCCCAAATTGTCCCACCTTTGGCTTTAGAACATTTATTTCAATTAACCCCCTTCAAAAGACTCCCTCTCCTTTTTTGAACACTTCTTTGTTTTCTGGAGTCATAAGAAGACTCCGAACAATGCAGACTCATCTTGTATTGTTTCTGCCTCATCCTGGAACCAGTCTCTTCTCTGAAGAGCCCAGGTTCTTGAGTTTGGCAAATGGTACTTTATTATCTTGAATTAATTCATGTTAATTATACAGAATAATTAGTTTCATGTGCCCTGTTCACACATGCATCTGACATACCTGAATCACACCCAGGTCGCCAGACTCTTCCCCTCACCCCGAGCCCTGTGCTTTTAACCATCTACTGTCTAATTCCCTGTCATATTCTTTTTTTCTAGATTTCACAAATGAGAAAAAATGTGATGTCTGTCTTTCTGAGTCTGGGATCATTGCTTAACACAATGATCTTGAGTTCCAGCCATTTTCTTGCAAATAACATGCTTTATTTTTTTAATGGCTGAGTAATACTCCTTCATATTACCACATTTCCTTATTTATTCATCCATTCACAGACACCGAGGCTGATTCCATAACCTGGTCATTGTAAACTGCGGTGATCAACATTGATATACAGTATCACTAGAGTATGCTGGTTCTAATTCCTTCAGATGTGTGTCAAGGAGTGGGATAGTGGGATCCTGGGGTAGTTCTACTTTTAGTGTTTTAAAGACAGGACCAATATGTGTTTTTGTGTGTGTGCGTGAGGGAAGCAGGGAGTCTGAGGGAGGGCTGGAACCTCTCCTAGGAAAGGCTCAGTTGAAAAGGGGCAGACAAAATCGCCGTCTCCCTCCGTGCAGAGTTCTAGTCCCAGAATGGGAGCTCCACTCGACTGCACCCCTGTGACGTTCCCTGGGAGCGGAAGGAGGCCTGTGATCTTTGTAAGAGTTTCTCCAGATTCTTGCAATTTTCTTCTGTGGAAGGTGCTGAGAAGTCCCAGTTCTGTCCCAGGGATCCAGAGAGCCTTGCTGGGCAGAGCCATATGGGAGGACCCTTGCCCTTTGATTTCTTAGTCCACCGAAGATGCTCCTAGAATTCTTCTAAAAGATTCAAAGGGACTGGGATCCTCTTAGGACAGTATGGGGTTATGAATTCTCAAAGTTTGCACATAAATACCAATGGAATTCATTTTTACCCAGTGCCAGGAAAGGTTTGAGGGCCCTTAGGCTACAGTACTAGAGGCTATGGCTATAAATCATTAAAAACAGAATGCCCCAAGTTTCTGTCTTCAAGAGTATTTAGGCTGCAGCCCTTTTTACCATCTCCACTGGGAGAGAGACAGCCAGGTTTAAAAACTGATCTAAAAAATCTCCACAATATGAATATTTTCCCTGCATCTGCAGCCTCAGGCCCAAATTTTAATCAAATGTGCGTGTGGTTTCATTAAACAAGGTGTATTATAATTCACACTGTTGCTTTAATTTAGCTCATTTGGGCAATTAGAATGATTCATACTAATATTTGCATTATTTCTAAACGACAGGAAATGATCACACTTCACGAGTATCCTTGCTTCATTTTGTACCATCTCCAAAGTTTCCACACTTGGTTCATCGTGATAAAAAATTTTAAAAATGTTACCTTCATCCCAAATTTTAACTGTGAAGTAAAATTTCATTCCCTGTAAGTATTTTCACTGTCACCCCTTCCTTCTTCGAGGATCATGGATGACCCAGCGGGGGACTGCCTCTCCGGGGCCATGACAGGCCGTGCAATTTACTTCATCGATAGCTGCTCAGATGTCTTCTGTTGGTGACATTCACCTTTCACTGAAGTTTTAAAGTGTGTTAGCTAAAATGTGGTCATAACAAGGGGAATGGATCAGCTGTTCCAGTTTTAAGGTTATTTCAGTTAATCTCCTAAAGCTAGAAGGGCAACTGCCCAGAGCCCTCTACACAGCTGCACGTTGAATACATTCGGTCCACGTTATGTAACGGTCTTTCTCAGGCAACCTTAGATATCAGGTGAAAATCCCCAAAGGGACGTTGCAGCTCAGTGTGGGCGACGGCCGTGTTTGCAGGCTTCCCTGAAAACCTCTTCTTCCTGTGTGTGTGGGGTTGTGAATTGATTATCCAGAGGATGTCTCTACGTTCAGCCAAGGCCCTGAGGCTCAGCCCCACCCTCTCCCTCAACTGTCACCCCCTGGGCTGCCCACTTCCACGGGCATCCTGTCCAGGATTCATCTTGCGCTCCCTCGGCTCCTTGTTCATGGGTGCACAGAACAAGCAGAGCGGAGCCGGACTCGCTCATGAGAAGAGGTGGAAAACGGAAAGACAGATAAGGCAGTGGCTTTCCATCTGGTGGGAAATATGAGGCAGATGTGAAAATCACTGCCATGTAACCAGCAGCGTGAAGCCTTGCCCTCCAAGAACAGACAAATCAGTGCCACAAGGAAAAACGACTCCAAGGGCTGTGGTCTTACCTGCCTTTTATTCTCATCTAAAAACGAAAATTTTATGCAGGATTGTATTTTAAGAGCTTATGTACTTATCCCATATAATATTGTTAGAATGTAGTTAGCTCCTACAGGTTATTTTATGATATTTTAGGCCTGTAGTTTATTCCTGAATTAACAGGCCTAGGCTACAATTCTTATAGTCTAAATTCATATAACAGCAGAAGGAAAGACCTCTGGGCAGGACTTCCCTTCCTCTCAGCTGGGCAGAACAGCTTGAGAGAGACCAGGCCTGCCGCAGGAATAACTGGGAAACCTGGGGTGTCTGCCCATAGTCGTAGAGAGCCACCCTGGAGGTGCAGACGAGGGCCTGGAAGAGCTTTAGGTTTTGGCTTCTGTTTTGAAGCATCTAGTTCCAGCTGGGAGATGCAGTGGACAAATGGGCAATAACCAGCATCCAAGAAGATGAGAAAGAACGAGTCCATACAGCTGAGAGACGAGGATCAGGGCAGGGTTCCTTGAAGAAAAGGGGACCAGGTGAATACCTCAAGGCATTCAAAGCAGGGAAAATAGAGATAATAATACTACTAATAAATAAACCTGCTCAAAGCAGTGCAGCCAGGGGTGGAGCCAGAGGCTTCTCGTCCTAGTTACTTGGGGCAGGGGGATTGCAAGTTCAAGGTCAGCCTGGGCAACTTGGGGAGACCCTGCCTTAAAATATAAAAAGAGCTATGGATGCAGCTCGGAGGTCGAGAACCCCTGGGTTCCATCCCAGCACCTCAAAAACAAAGGAACAAGCACAAAGCAATCTGAACTGCACAGATTAAGGTCCTCTTGTAACCCATTTGCCTCTCAGGCAAAATTAAGGCTCAAACAGTAATTAAAGTTTTTTAGGCCACATGTGGATTGTAACACACACACACACACACACACACACACACACACACTTTAAACATGTGAAAAATATTCCTAACTTGAGGACCGGGCTACACCCATGTTGTAGTTCACTAACTTCTGTTCCTGAGCCTCAAATAGTCCCCTCTCCCTCCTCCTCCTCTTCATACTGAGCGGAATTCACTGCTCTGACTTGACATCACCTGCTCCAGAGCCTCAACACTGTGGCTTTCGGTATTGTTTTGTTATGCTTTTCTTTTCTTGTCGCTGTTCTGCTCTGTGTGAGGGCCTCACAGGGGTGTTATCTTTTATGTTATCTTTTCACTGATAACATAACTTTCTCCCCGTGTTTGCTGTGCAGTTGTGTGCTTTCTTTGAAGAAATGTCTAAGTCCTTTGCCCATTTCTGTTCATCTTTTTTCTTGTTGTTGTTGGGTTATAGAAGTTCTTTATATATTCTGGATATTAAACTTTTATCACAAAACTGAAAAATAAAATTACTGACCAGATCAAATGACCGAAAAATAAGGAAAAAACCCTCAATGGATTATATACCCATGTATCTTTATATACATTTTTCTGTAGTTGTATTATACGTTAATTTTAGAGTATAATTTTATACTGAAAATCCTAGAGTCTAGTAAGTAAAACCTTTAGAATATTTATGCTGCAAGTGGAATTTTTTTTTTATTTTTTTCCCCTTTCTTACCTCATCCCCCTCATCCTTCAGAAACTTTTTATTATATTTAAATAATAAAAGTTTTCTGAATTATTTAAATCAGATTTTTCAAGTTCCTGAAAACCATGATACTCTTGAATTTGCCACTACTCCCTGTGTTCAGCTGTGCAAGACCTGAAACTGCAACTCTTTTTCCCACAGGCCCTGTCTTTGCTATGTGATCACATAAACAATGATGTTCTGACCCTGCCCTGAGGTGTCGGATTCAGGAAGGACTAGCTGGCCTCTCCTGTACCTCCTCCTTTCTTTCTGAACAACTGGATTGAGAGAAGGCAACGCTGATAGGCAGCAGATGCCCTCTTCTAGCAGGCTGAGGGGCCTTTCTAGAAAATAAATCCAGATGGTTGAATAGTCCCAGGGCTAGTATATTTTTAGGGACTAAGTCTTAAATTGCTTCCTTATTTCATTTTTCACTGGTAGAGTCTTTTTAAAATCAATCAATCAATCAATCAATCAAACCACAACTTCCCTTCTCTGGATTGGTTTTTTGTGTACCCTTAAAATATACAAATCATGAGAGACACAGTCACAATTTCTTCTGACCGTATCATCTCTAAGCCACAACATTCATGCAAAGGCACGAGATAGATGGAAATGGGTATCTTGAACTTAGGAATCCAGGTGGGCTCTGTCAGTAACTGGGTACTGGAGCTACACACCTGGGAGCTTCATCCTTCCATGGTGGCATCTAACTCCCTCTAGCCATCTCGACATGCTTAGATGGATTTGTCAAACTCTTCAAAGAGCAGGGGGAGCAGAGGGCCTTAGATTTCCACTGTGCTGTAAAGAACTTTCAGTGTTCAAGGTATTGGGCACATGCTGTCTTCATGGGGGTCTCAGCAATCTGCAAAATTAACCAGGAAAATACAGAGGTGCTCCTTTTAGAGCTGAAAGACAGCTTGGGAGGCGAAGTGACACCTACTATAAATGTTTAAAAGGTGGATCCAAGATGAGAATTCTCATTGTTTCATTTCCAAGCCACTTCTCCTTAAGAAACTTGAATAATAATTACACCTAAGAGCAGGACAAAATTCTAATTAAAGGAGACAGAGTTAAGAGAGACAGAGGATACACAAGACACTAGTCAGAGGGGAACCCAGTGTCAAGGAGATGACGGTGAAAAGAATGTCAATGCTGGAGAGAGGTCGGGGGCCTCATCAACTTCACAGCCCCTGCAAATGCTATCTATTATTTATTACTGTTGTTATTATTCCAAAAATGCACTAAAGGCCATTAGGTAATTACAAACACAGGAGAACGCCAGGCAAATAAATGCAAAAGTCTTCGAAGGTCCTGTTGGAACACTTTTCTGAATACAAAGTGATAAGGGCCAAATGAGGTTATTCAGCGTGCACACTGGTACAAGCTGCTAAAAATGCACGTGACCAACAGTTTTCATTTGTTTGAACAAAGTGCACATTTCCTTTCAACCTTTTACCTGAGCTTCCAGGCCAGAGCCTCAATGTCCCCAGTGAGTTGGTCCTGTCATCAATCCCACCACCTCTTAGTGCCTGGGGGACACTCACTGTCTAGGTGTACCCAGCAGCATGCTTCAGGGAACAAGGAGCAGAAGAAAAAATTGTTTTTGCTCAGTACTTTTAGGACAATCAGATTAAAGACAAGAACGTAATAACTCAAATGTCTCATGTTAGTCAGTTTCTTGTCAGAAAAGAACTTCAGAGCACCAATTGTTTGGGTGTAAAAACAAAGTTCATACTATTGTTTGCCTCCACATTAATAGGTGGCAGCATTCTATCCAGAAGTTCTTTTTATTACCAAAGAGCCAATTTTATTTACTCACATTCAGTTAAAGATCTCAAAGTCTTTGAGTCTACCCCCTTCTCAGGCTTTATGTGTTGTCATGAGAGAATAAGGCTTGTGCCCACAAAATCACACTTAGTGAGGCTGGTGGAAAAGAACTGGGGTTGCCAGGCCCAACGGTGTCTTCTCACTGGGTAAGAAGTGAGGGGCAGGAAATCTGTCTTGTATGCCCAAGGCCCTGGTTCTGTCCCTAGCACCACAGGGGAAGAAACAAAGAGGAAAAAGATGTGAAATATTGATCCACTGAGGAACTTGCATGGCGCTTACAGGCTTTACGTAGAGTAAGAGAAGCCAGACCAAAAGACTATTACACGTATGTATGTTTGCACTATATACATATGCATTTTAACATGTTAAATTCTAGAAATTGAAAATAGAATTGACACACAAAAGGACAGTGATTGACTGGAAGGTTGGTGACTGAAGGGAAAGTACCAAGATGACATCATTCTAGAAGAGACAATGCCCTATGCTATGCCAAAGTGTAGTTCACAGCAGCATATCCACACATCAAACTGGACCCTTAAGATGTACATGTTTCGATGATGGATACGGTTTTCACTTTAGACCCTGTGCATACAACAGGAGACCACACAGGGGCGCGGGGAGTGGGCAGAGAGTGATGGGAGAGCAACGGCAGGATGCTGAGGCCATGGAACTTGGGTGATATGTGCACAGGAATCCATTGGTTCTCCTCTTTTTTGTATATGTTTGAGACTTCCCAAATTTATAAATTAAAAAGTGTCCCATAGTAAACATTCATTTTATCCAAGAGTTGTTTTTTTCTTTTTTCTTGATTAACTTTTTTAAAAACAAAGATAAACTACCAGTTGGATAAATATAACACTACCACACTATGGGTAGATATCAGGTGGCGGTTATCAAAGGAAAGCACCAAGATGTCCTCCATCGCCCATCTGTGGCAGGGGTACCAGTCTTAAAGATTGTGTACCAACAGTCAAAGTCCCCTACCACTTCCCACAGCCACTTCTATGTGTGAGCTCTGGCAATGAGTTTGCTGTCCTTTGGTCTCAGGATGACGGGGTACCAGTGCTGGGGTCTGTCAGTGGAGCTGTCTGAGGGGTTAACTTGTCCTTGCCCACCTGCTTTTTCTCATCTTTCCTTTTCCTGGCATTCTGATTCCCAAAGGAAAGCCACACCTGCATGATCCAGGACTAATTGCTGGACTCAGCTCTTCCAGGGAAAAGAACTCCTAGTTGGTCATTTTTCTTAGATTCACCGAACCCAGAACATCAGCTGACCTTCAGATAACACCAGAATATGCATCAGAAAAATGGATGGGGGAAGATCAACGGCCACTCTGGTGCCCACCACCTGTGGCTGAAAGCACACTTCCTTAGGTTTCTTCCGTAAGCTTCTGGCTTGCAGTTGGTAGCTGAGGTGGTGGTTTAGGACGGTCCCATCTGCCATCTTCTGATCAGCCAGCTTGGCATAATAAAGATCTTTTCCTGCCTGATCCCTGCCTCTGGACTAACTGACTTCGTCCTGGGGCCACAAGCCCACTGAGCAGGCCTGGGTCAGGTCACAGTTCCACCATGACTTCTAGCCCTGAATGTCGAATGGATCGTCTTGACAATCTTGAGGTCTGAGGGAAAAGACTCAGATCACATCTTGTCAATAAAGGAAACTCCAAGCACAATCACTACATTTTATTCCCCATCCAGAACTGATGGGAAAAACTATGCTACCTGACATTTTCATCAGTGAAGTTGAGAATAACGTCTATGTGGGGGCTGGGGTTGTGGCTCAGTAGCAGAGTGCTCGCCTAGCGTATTCGAGGCCCTAGGTTCGATCCTCAGCACCACATAAAAAAATTAAATAAAGATTGTGTCCAACTACAACTAAAAAATAAAAATTAAAAAAGAATAACATCTACGTTCAAAATGCCCGTCTCTGCAGCCTGCCATGCTGAATCTTAACTGAAGGCCTGACTTGATGTTCTTTTCTTAATGAAACAAGATGATGCTTTTGTATTTAGAAATCAATTGGGTTCTGCTGTGTCAGCAGGAACTCCCCTAATGAAAGCCACGTGACATCTGGAGCTCTTAATTGCTGCACGACAGCAGACCCACCCGTGACTGTGTGGTGGAGAGTGGGACCAGCTCTTCACAGCCTTTGCTGCTGTCAGAATCACAGGGACTCAGGAACCCCCATACCCAGGCTGCACCCATCACTGATGAACCAGCAAATCAGAAGCTCTGGGTGGGAGCAGTTTTTAAGCTCCCCAAATGATCTCCTGCCCAGCCAGGATGGAGAAGCGCCGGCCTCAAGCCCCTGCCAAGCCTGTACTCCACTTCCCCGAATGAAGCAGAAGGCTTAGTTTCCTGTTGGGTTTGTCTGACAACAACGCCGTTACCTACATGAAGAAATGCACATTACTTGGGACAGAGGAAGAAGAAGGCTGCGGTGGGTTAAGTTGCCCTTCGCACTAAGATCACAAGGTGGAACTCTTGAACCAGGTAGAAAAAAGAAGGCCAGTTTCCCGGCTGCCACTGATTTCTCAAATCAGACTTCCATGATTCTTTTTTTTTTTTTAATTAAAAAAAAGTTGTTGGTGCTCCAGTGGCAGACACTGGATTACATGAAAGAAGATTCAGCAGGCCAATGGAATCGGTGCGGGGCCCTACTGATCGCTGCCATCCTTTGGGCAGAACTGCTGCACCGATGGTTGACTCACTCTGGAACAAAGGAGGGACCGAGGTATTCTCACACAGAACAGTTATAGGAAAAACTGCCAAAGAATACTGGGGTATATTTAGAAAAACAAAATCCTCCCATACTTTATAACATTTTTAAAGTGGATTTATGACCTTTGGGCAGTTGATTAGTAGAAGCGATGTGATGTACTACCATCTGTGACGCCATTCCTAATGCTCAGTAATGATGTTCTCATTATCTTCTAAAGAACCACTAATATTAGATACATGCTCTGTCACACCTGGGGGCGAGAGCTTCCTGTGGGGAGAGACGGGGCAGGGACAGGGACAGTGCTTATGCTGCTCCGATGCCCCTGTGTTTCCAGGGCTACACTGGAAAGCTCACTTTCTGTCTGGGTCACCCTACTCTATTTCCACCTATTTCCTCCTATAATGGACGGTTACAAGGTGCTGGTGTTAAAAGCACCGACCCTTCACCTGGGTCTGCAGATGCCCAGTGGGTAACGAAAGGCACGGTAGCTACACGGGCTCTTCACTTATGGTTGGGGTCTGATATGGTCTTTTGGAATGACCCTTCAGGACCCACCATCCTGAGGTCAGCCAGCTCCTCACAGTGAAGTTCTCTGCTATCATCTGCACCTGCCGACTTAATGACCTTGAACTTTTGGTTCAGTCCCTGTACGGCTCTGCACAAAGCCACAGCAATCACTCAAGGAGTTTCATGCCAAGTTTATTATCCCTGAATCTACCTAACCTGCCTCCTCTCTCTCCTTTAAGACCAAGGACAGGAAGAGAAGAGTAACTAAGGTACCACAGCCTCCTGATCTAGACCCCTGGCCTGGCACCGAGAGGTCTCCAATCACTGTCCTAAACCTGCAGTGGCCTTGGGTTCCAGGAACAGCAAGCCTCACAGACAGATGACCCTGTAATGAGACAGTGCCCCAAAGGGGAGTAAGTACCCCATGAGGGGCACTGAGGCTGCCCCCCTTAGGAGTAGTTCTTTCATAAGAAGTAGATTGCTCCCCAAGAGATAAGGACTTCTGTCCATCTGCCTCCAGAACCAGTCCTGGGATTAATCAGACCATGTACTGACCAAGATGACCTACTGTTCCAGCTATGCAACCCCCTCCCCGCCCACACACACACCGTGCAGGCCACTGGGCCCTGCCTTCCTTCCCTTCTTTATAGAACTTCAGCATTTTGGCCCTTCTTGAAGACTGGCCTTTGGTACCATGCACAGCCGAGTTGTCTGTGCCCCCCACCCAACATTTGTTCTCCTCAGCTGATTAAAGCTCTTTTCCTACCGGTCACCACTGATGATCTGTTTGATTTACATATTGGGATGAATGGCTGAGTCTCCTCTATCAGGACCCTCCCACATCCAGAACTGGAGCCTACTCCCCGTGGACTACAGCAACAGTCTTACACTACAGGGAAACTGTAATGCTCATATTTATTTGATCCACTAATTCTACTTCTGAAAACCTCTCCTAAATGTCCATCTTGAATGTGAAAAATTTTTGTTAGCCAAGAAAAAAATTTTTTTTTCTTTTTTGTGTGACATTACCAGTGTTAGAGAAAACAGTGGCTTGTTCAAGCACTGGGTACCTGAGTGCTGGCCATGGTACCCAAGCTGTGTACTAGACGCTCTTTAGTGGGCAGCCTCTTCAAACTTTTAATTCCTAAATGTATTTGATTTCTAATTCAATTGAATGTACTTAGGCTCCAAACCAAATATGTTTGGTTGGCCTGTGTATTTCTCCTTTACACCATTCCAGTGGAAAAGTGTCTATTTATCTAGCTCCTCTGAACTGACCAGGGAGCCTGTTAATGATGAGGACAGAGTCTCATTCATTTTTAGTACTATTAGGAATGTTGACAAATGAACAACTCGGCCAACCCACCTATCTGTTTGGAAAGCTTTCTCCGTACCTAGAAAAGGCTGGAACAACAGACCTGAATGGTGCCTTTCAGAACCACGCCATTCAGCCCTTCTAATCCTCACTTGGCATTCGCTGGCATGGCAGGCAGGATTCCCGACCGCTGGAATTATGGCCAGAAACATTCCTGCTTCTAAATGCCAAAGAGCATGATCACCATTATTTTGCTTTTCTCAAAATTCAGAGAGAAATCCCAAAGCAAACAGGACTCGTACATTGACAAGAAAAGGGAGAGTTTATTACTTGGCTCAGGAAAGCATGAGCTGACATTTAATAAACCAGCGTCACCTTGATAAGAGGTCAACACAAAGGTCCTAGGAAGACCAGGTGCCATAAAGGTCCATCTGAAAAACCCGTTCCGGCACAGCCAGGAGGCTTGCACGGAGCAGAGGCTGGCGCCCGGTGCACGGCGGCAGCGGGTTTCGTGGGATTGTTCTCGGTACTGAGTCTCGGTTAACATTTTGCTCGTCAGAGCCCTGATTATAATGTAGTTGGAACACACAGCAAATTCCTCTTTAGAAGCACACTGCTTATTTAACAAATTTGGTTAGCATGTGGCTCAAATTTCAGCCTCATGTTTACTGTGGTGCGGAGTGTTTTTCTTTTGCAATTAGATTCATCCTCCGGGTTTTAGAGCAGCGAGGATTCCTCTTAAGCAATCACTTATAGCCATTTTATTTCTTCATTTCAAAAGCAGAGCACTCTGACGGATTATCTCAAACATCCCAGATGTCAGTTCCACAGGATGCTTTGAATCGGGGCTACCAGCAAGTCAGAGCACAGATGTGGACATGGGCTTTTGCTATTTGCTTTTTGCTTTTAAGGCCTTGATGCTTCAGGTATCATGATGTGATTTCTCTTAAAACATTCAGAAAATGAGTGCATTTTTTATTTTTTCCCCCATCAGTGATGTTTTTGCATCAAAGCATCACCATGAATTTCATTCTGTAAACATTAAGTCTACAGGTAGCTCTCCTGTACATTGAATTATATAAATATATGAGCCACCTTATCATAAAACCCAGTGAAGTCACCTGTGATTATTAAAAACCCTAGGAAAGTGAAAAATTAGAAAATATGGCTGAGAGGAAAAAAAAAACAAAAACAAAAAACACAAGGCTTCAATCTGATAAGAAACAACTCGGAGCTGGCCAAATATCCTGCCTGACGTCATGACACGCTTTTTTCTGAGAAGTCAGATAGCTCTTCAGCCGTTCCCATCTCCACTATCTGTACTGTTTGTTTTATTTTTGCTTAGAGGTACTTCATCTACAGTCTCTGTGCAAGAAGGAACACTAAAGAGTGTCTAGTAGAGATAATTCCTGTTCCCTCACAGCATGCTTTTGGTAAAGATAAACATGTTTGCCATCCAAGTTTAAACAATTAAAGTCACATGTCAATTTTAGAGCTTTCTGAAATCTGAGGCTTGATGTTGCTTTTTTACTCTGAAAACTCTCAGCTCTTCAAACATACGATATCTCAGAATTTATGGACTTTCTAATTAATAAATCATCTACTTCTTTGGTATTGGTTTACTGGCTCAGATACAAAGATTGAAAAAAGGAGTTTCCTTACAACTAAACTGTGTTGTATGGTTTATTAAATTATGAGATAACCTCTGAACAAAATCACAATTGTTTTCCAAAGAAGTACTCAATATAATCCCGAAATCTATTAAACATCAGACTTCTGTTTTCAAGACAGAGAAACTCAGATATTTGTAAAGCTGCTGTAATGTACTCAGAAATGACAAAGATGAAATCAAGGAGAATCAGAGTAGAATCACTTAAAAACCCCAGAATCATAACACTTAAGGAAATGAAAGCACAGACAGGAGGGTTAATTAACCAAGCAGAGGAAGAAAGCTCCACTCAAATTGGTGTCCACACTGGGGAATTTCCCCGGGGAACTGTGAGGAGCACCGAAGTCCACAGCTGCCAACAGGAGATGACCCAAAGGTGCGGGGAGAGTCGCACTCCTCACTTAGAAAAATTAAGTTTCTATCAAAGATACATGAGAATGCTCCCTGCTGCCCTCCCGGGAAAGATGAAGCACATGACAAGGGAAAACTCGGAGGCATTTCCATGTCACAGGGAGCTGAGGAAATGCCAACACCACAAAAATTGTTTTCCTTAAGAAATACAAGAAAAACTGCCTTTATAACATAAGGACTGAGCACTATGAATAGAAACTGGAGAAGAAAGGCCTCTTGCAAATTTAAAATGTAGAATTTATAAAAAGAATGTTTGGAAGATGAAATAAAGAAACATCCAGAAACTAACAAAGATGAAAAAAATAAAAAAAGGAGACTTGTTTTTTAATGGCCAAAATCAAGATCAAGAAGAAGAGATTAAAAAAAAATAATAAATAATGAAATTCACCAAAATAAAACACAGATAATGAGGAACAGGAAATTTTATTAAAAAGAAAGAAAAGGATGGTAATGCAATGCATTGTCCACGACTCAAGGCGTGAGGTTCCAGGTCAGAAAGACTCCGATCGTCCACACAGGCTGCACTAACTCAGAAGCCAAAGTGGAGCAAGGCAAGGGACAGCCCCGCAGCAGGTCTGCAGCATGGGGGGGGGGGGCCGGGTCTGACCATCTTCCACGCAGCACTGGGTCTGCGAGGTGGCTCTTGGCCCCCACCGTCCACCCAGCGAAGCCCGCCCTCCTGTTCCAGGGCACTGGGAAGGGGCACTTTCTCCCTAGGCCTCAGCCTCCAGCTGTCCGGGCTCTGCCTATGGTCTCCTGGAGGGCACAGCCCTTACTCTCCCACAGTGAGAATATTCCTTCCTTCCTGAGGCTCTGCCCCGTGTGCCCCTACTTGGCCCTGTTTGTCTTACTCTGCACCCATTCTCTGAAGGCCCTGTCTCTTCCTCCTGGCTACACCCTCACCCAGACTCTGCACACTGAAAGACGGCTTTTCCTCTAGATCCCACACTGGACACTGTTCCCCTGACCCGCTCCCATCCCCTTTGAATATAATGTGCTCTTCATGCCTAACCGCACCAAGTCTCACCCAGCTTCTCCACACTAACATCATGTTCTCTTGAAAGCCTCCTCCCATCCTCTTCCAGGTTCCCATGCACTCTCTCTGCCCGTGAGGGTTTACCGGGTGACTTGTTTATGTCCCCATTAGGTGGTCCACCCCCCAAACTGAAGGAATGTCTATTAACATATCCAGGGTATAGAGAAATGCAAAACACTCAGTAGACGTGAAAAATATTGACTGCTAACGAATAAATGTTCATGAAATTTAAATAATGGAATCAAAGCAGACAGTTGTGAAGCCTTAGAATCTAGTACAGAAACTCAGGTGTTCCACTGTGCTTCTTTAGTTTTCCACCATGTTATCAACACACATAGTCCTGTGGTGTCCTCTCTGGGTTGCCACAACTCTCTCCAACAGTGAACTAGACATTTCCCTGAGAATTCCCAGCCCTCAACTGAAGTCCAACCGGAACAAAAGGAAAATCATGATCTGTTCTCTCCTAATGCTCCTATTTGTCACAATTCTTCATTAAATGTGAAAGAATTAAGGAATTTGGGGTTTTGCTTGTGTACATCCTCAGTAATAAGTTCCTCCTGTATCTTAGAAGTGTCTCTCTGATTTACCCAGCATTATGCTTTGGAAATAAGGTGTCCCTCAAAAGCTCAAGTGTGAGACACTACAAAAACACTCACAGGTGAAACGATCGGGATATAAACCTTACCTGAATCAGTGAATTAACCCACCGATGGGATCAATCAACTGGTAACTGAAGGCGCAGAGAGTGTTGCTGAAAGAGGTGGGTCCCTGGGGGTGTGACTTTGGGGTTCGTATGTTGTACTTGGAGAGTGGACTCCTCTCTCTCTGCCTCCTGATCATCATGTGAGCTGCTTGCCTCTCCCACACACTTCCACCACGATGTTCTGACACCCCTCCAGCCCAGAGGGAAGTGTTCTGCTGTTTGTGGACTGAGACCTCTGAAACCTGAGCCCCCAACTCAACTTTTTCTTCTTTAATTGTTCTTGTCAGGTCTGACCAAAACCCCAGTGTCCGGGCCGTCCCTCAGAGCCGGGCTCTCTTGACATCTGCTGCCTTCAGTGGCCCTCCAGGCACCACGTGAAAGAAGCTGCTCAGTTTGCTTCCTGAGCCAGTGTTCCCTGGAGCTTGGGGATAAAATCTCCCCTTTCTCCTCTCACGTCCTCTGTCTGACCTGACATAAGCTCACTCTATTACCTTCCCCTGGATACTCATTTTGTCACAAAATGGAAAATAAGCACCGAAGGCAATTTCATACTGGTTCAGAACAAATGCAATTTCCAGTGTGCTTTGCTAGGTTTTTCTTTTTTTTTTCTTCCAGATTTACTTTTGAATAAGTGTTTTCTATTGGAGAAATTGAAATCCAATCCTGTAGGTCTTCAGCCTTATCAAGAACTAACCATGACTGTCTTTGCCGTCCTTTCAAGTGGTTAGCCGAAGTCTCTACTTTCACTTAGCTGTGTTTCCAAAAGCGTTCAGCATCTTTCCCTGCTTAAGATTATCTTCGCTTTCAGCTTCTTCTTCCCAAAGTAGTAGAAATGAGCATATTCTCTTTCCAGTAAAAATAATAAATAAAATTAAAGGCAAAATAACTTAAAATCTTAGGACTTAAACCTGGACTTCTCTACTTTAAAAATTTGGCTTTCTTTGACGTTGCTGACCTATTTGCAGTGGATTACATCATTTTCCATACGTACACTATTTCCAAAGAATAGCTTCTAAATCTTTAGTTGAATCCTCATTGCAACCATCGCAAGTGATAAATGGGAAGCACTGGAGCATTTGAAAAGGAAACTTTTTTTTTAATAGAATTAGAAAGGATTGTGAAAGATGTCTTTAGGAAGAGAAAAAAAAAGATTGTTATTTAGTAGATGTGGAATTTGTCTAACGTTATAGGAAAAATATTAGTAACCAAGACTATAATTCTGACTTCATAAGCACTTAAATAACACTTAGTTTTGCATTTAATTATTTCTCATCCATGACAAAACTTGACAAGATAAATGATTATCTTGAAATAGATTGTGACTGTGAGAGATAACCTAGTGATCAAGATTACAATGTAACTGTTTTTGAGTTAGTCCATGCATAAAATCACTTGCTGAGACAAGAATTCTTGAAGAATATATTTTAACGCAAAAAAAAATCATTACAGTCTGTATGTACTTGGCACCAATCAGATTTTAACTCAACCTTTCATAAACTTTATTGAGATACAATTTTTATCCATTTTTCTTATGATATTGATGGACTTTTTAATTTTTGAAGTTGAAACAAATTAGAGTACTTAAAAAATGTATAATCCTGGGAATCATCTTTAGACTCAAGTTTTAAAGTTTTAATGTGAGTTCCATCTCCTACACTCTGTTATTAGAAACTCATAATTTTAGTTTGGATGTGGTAGGACATATCATATGCTGAATAGATTATAATTCTAATTTGATTTAGCTCTAAATTTTTATAAAGAGCATATAGTGGTCTATTGTAGGATATAGTAGCATATGATGTATGCATGTTTATAAAATGTGAAAAAAAAACTTTTGAAAAATAAGAAATCATTATATGAAGCCACCAAATTCATACCAAGGATATGAGCTTACTAGGAGAGTTCAGAGCTATCTAGCATAACTGAGATGAAACCAAGAGATAAATAAAACAATAAAAAATAAAATCTAGAATACTCTAAAAATAAAGAAGTCACAGAAGTTCTTCAAGGTATAAACAGAAAAGAAGCAAAGACTAACAAACTGAGTAGAACTTTGAAAACATAAAATTTTTGGAATGACAAGTGTGTAGACACACACACACACTCGCACACACACACACTCCAGTAGCCTGTGTTACTAGAACTGACCAGGGGCCCAGCACTAGGATTCCAGGACTCCCCTCTGTAGGCAGCACACACAGTACAGAGATGAGACTGCAGCACAGCTCTGCCAGGAACAAAGAAGGGGATGCAGGTTACCTGTGGTCTCTCAATATTCACTTTATTTTATTAGGGATAAAGCATTTACATCCTAAAGAAACTTTTTTTGAATGACAGTCATCTGACAAATATGTGAGTCAAATCAACATCATTTACAAAATAGTAAACGTTTTTGAGTTTTTTATTGACTGCAAAATTCCTGCTTTAAAGAAGTATAAGCCAGGACTCCTGTTTGTCCTTCTTGCACAGAACTTGTCTCTGCTTTAACAAGGCTCTTTCAGCTATTGGGATGTTGAATGCATGCAAACTGTAAATCATGGTGTATTCACTTTAGAATACACCATGGTACAGGTACTAATTCTTTCAAATCTTAAAAGATCTGAGAGGAGGGGCAGTGTTTCTACAGCATGACTTGCAGATAAGATAGAATTTACAGAGTAGACTAAAAAGTCTATGAGTGTGAGAGGAGGAAGAGGAATATCAGGAACTCTCCTGTGTTATGATAAGAGTGAAACTTGGGATGACTTTTGGAGGAGAACTTGGAAACACAAAGTTTAGAATCTCCACACCCTTTGTCTTAACAGTTCAACTTGTAGTAATTTTCCCAGTGGATGTTCTTGCACAGGTAAGTAACGACTAGGCACGGGGATGTGTATGGAGCATTGTTATAGAGCAGAAATGTAGGAGCAAACAAAGGCTTCACTAATTGAACATGGCTCAAAGAAAATTTATAGAACTATAATTAATAAGGACATGCACACATTACCTGTGGAACAATGCCCACTTGTAAGGTAAATTGCAAAGGTAAGGTGAAGTACAGCATATGTATAATTGCTCCCATTTGCACAGACATTTTTAAAGTAAATTAAATGAATGCATATTCCCTAGACACGTGCTTGCAGGTTCCTATGTAACTGGTGTTTGTCTAGATGAAATGGATTAAGCAATCTATTTGGGGGAGTTTAATTTGCTAAGCTGTCACAGTTCTAAAATCCTAGCAAGGTGCTCCAATAGAGAGAAAGGGCATTCATTGTACAGTACTGTTTGATGGAAAGATGTGAGAGAGACAAAAGATAAATCTGGACCACGTGGCAGGCTGACCACCAGGATGTCTAATGATGAGACTGTGAGTCAGAGAAGGACACTGAGCTAATGTACCTGGATCAGAGAATGTGGTGAGCAGATATCCATGTTGGAAGATCACTCTGCCAGGAACCAGCAGGGTATATTCAGAGCAAGACCAAAGGTGGGAAGATTAATAAAATGACAACCGCAGAATTTCAGGGAGAGATGACAGGACATCCAATATCTCCTCTGGATAGACACAATGGGATAGATAAAGAAGAAATGTAGCACATATGCTTGTTAAAAATTCATGATTAATTAGATGTGAGGAGAAGGCACCAATGAGCTGCCTTATCCTTAAGCAGTTATAAATATAAAATACCAATCCCTGGTTATTGATTCATTCAATCCCAATAACTGCTGTGCAAGATAGGTCCTGATATTGTCATCCTTGGTTAGCAGGTTGGTGACCAGCAGCACCACTATATTTAAATCACCTGTTCAAAGTCCAGCAGCCAGTACTTGGTGGGCTCGGTATTAGGAGCCTGGGCAGCCTGGCACCATCACGTTTGCATGTCACCTCCGTACTCCACTGTTCTCAGGCTCCCTGCAGAGGCTGAGCTGCTCTAATGAGGGTCAGATTTCAATTCTGGTGAAGAAGTGAGAAGAGGCACCACTAATGCAAGGAGGGAAGCCCAGGAGTCAGCTTAAGGGGTTCAAATGTGAAGCACAGGGGACGTTTGGCAGATGTTGGGGAAGCAAACGGGGCGGCCTGTTGGCAAACACCTGGTGTGTGAAGACACAGGTGGAGAAGTGGCCTTCAGGAAGGGCCCCAGCTTCCTGTGTGCTGAGGCCTCCTGTGTCTCTGCTGTACTAGGTGCGTCTCTCACCGTGCAGCAGAAGGCAAGCAGCCACGGGCACAGGAGGGAAGTGAGCTCGTCTCCATCCTGTGAGATAAGCCTGACAGCTGCAGGTGAGCAACAGCTCAGCACTGGTCTTCCCTTGGAATTTGTCTCCCATCGCCAACATGGAAACCTAAACACAGCCAACGAAACAAACTGCCTTTCTGTGACCTACTCACTGCTAGGCAGGAGAGCCACAACTGCAGCGGACTTCTGCTGCACCTTTGAGGTACTTCCTACCTTCTCACATCAGCAGCCAGTTACAGAGAATGGGGTCAAGGGACCTCAACAGAATCAGTCAGGAAGAACCCGTGTGGATACAAATAATCAATAGGACAAACAAGTATTGGAATAATTGGATACTTACTACAATCTTCCCAGTAAGAAGAATCAGTTCCTTGAGCACAAAACCAGGGTTTAGTGACTATTTACTCATGTTACTGGGATAGATATCTAGAGGACAAACTACTCATGCCACCTAACTGATCAGAGGCTTTAATTTGTAGGTTCAGTGATCTGTAATTTGCTTTCTGCCTATCAATGGCTACAAATTTTTATTAATAAGATAGCCTTATTATATCGTTAAGCTATTATATCATTAAGAATATAATTTCCTATCAATACTTCCCCCCCCCAAAAAAAAAAACTTAAAATGGGCCAAGAAGGTTTAAAACTTTGGAGGAATTTACAACATTTTGCACACTGGATTTTAAGATGCACAGAAAAAATTGAGGTGGATAAGGCAAATCTAGAGGCTACTAATTAAAAAGGGTGACAGATGTTTTTATTTTTGTTAGTAATGGACTCATTCTATTTTTTCTGTCAATATTAAACATCTAATTATGAGCCTTTAAATTCGAAAAGTGGAGTTTCCGAGATAAATTAAAGAGTTGAAAGGAACGTCCTGGCCAAAAGAACAGAACAAGCAATTTAAATTTTTTGAATATTGAGACAAAAAAATGTGAGGACATTGCCAGCGATTGAAAACGAGTGTTAATCTCTTTCCTGTAGACTGGGCCACTTTCCCTGCTAGAGGAACATCTCGAACTCCACTGGAAACGTTACTGTTGCTTTGTGAGCTGGAGAAAGACTGCACTTGGCAAGTTTGTTCAGAGCCCTGAAATGCTGATTTCAGGAATAATTAGCATGATGACTTTCTGAGGACCTGGTCGTGTGGCTGGACTTTCTCTGTGAAGAAGCAGTGCCTGCCTTTGTCAGAGGCCTAGAGGGTAAGAGGCTGCCTGGACGGACCCTGCACCCAGGACTGACCACATTCTGTCACTGGCCTCCATCAGGGCACTTACAGGACATTGGAAGCGCTCAAGCCCTCCCTAGGTGGCATCTCTGAAAGTCACTTCCAAGTGCTGCCACCTGGTTTTGTTTTGAGACTTTCTGCTGTCCCCACTTTGGGATCCTGCTGCTGATATCCCTGCTCTACATGAGACTTCCCGACCCCCCAAACAAGCACACTTGCTATCTGTGGCATCCCAGCACGGAAGAGCGCGGTTTTCACCTCCCTTCCCCATTATCGGAGCCCAAGGCCTTGGTGTGTGGTCCACGACTCGTAGGCCCCGCCCACACTTGCCTTCCACTCCTCAGAGAGCCCTGGGGAAGCCCAGGAGGTGGTCCCTGAGCCTCAGTGTGAACCCTTGTCCACCTCAGGATACTGCCCTGTCCACGGAGGGTCTTGCCCCAGCCGTCTTTCTGTAAGCCCTGGAGCTCCTGACTCCCTTTGGATTGCTATTTCCCCCTCCCCCTGGAGCTCCTGACTCCCTTTGGATTGCTATTTCCCCCTCCGTTTTCACATCACCAACCAGGAACACTTGGACAACTCTGAGCTCGCCGATGCACACTGTGAATAAACCTCATCTTTCTCTTTCATCAACAGGCTGGCATTAGACACTTGTCAAAGGCCTTGTTACCAGCAACAAAGAGAACTTGGAAAATAAAAATGATCTAAGCCACTGGACTGAGTGAGCTGATCATTCTGGATCCTCATGACGACTTGCTTCCACGCTGATCGACCACATACGCCCAGTCTCCAACCGTGGAGGTCAACCGTGGACCCTCATTCTGCTATCTGTTATCTAATTTCTTTTGTTCTCCCTTTTTTTGAATTTAGAAAAGAAGCCCTATTGCATTCCTTCCTCCCTTACCCTCTGTGTTTGGTCTTGGATGAACACCAGAGCAATGTGGGATCCGACTGGGAAGAAGAACTTCCCTCCTCAGGCCTCCTGGGGTCTCCTGCTCCAGGGAGCTGCAAGGGCTCTCAACAGCCTTGGCCAGCATCCTCCTTCTTGCCAGGTCAAGTCCCTAATTTCCTAAGCCTGCTCTGTTGACTCTTTCATAGCAGACATTTCTCTGGGAGGGAGGAGAGCAGCAAAATGGAGGTCAAGTTGTTTTAACCAGCCACAGATTACCTCCCCGGAAAACCATCCTCAGAGGACACACTGCCTGCTCCAACAGTAGCATTTGCCCTCCCAGCCACAGCCAACAGGGTCCCTATCACTCCACACACCAGATGACTCTGAATGTCACTGGCCACACTTTGATACAGTCAGAGTTTTGATTTTCTTTCTCTTTTCAACTAATATTGGAACTAGTTGCTTTTTGATTTGCAGGGCACTTAGCTTTTAATGAAGGGAGTTCTTTCCACTTCCTTGGTCCCTGGGAATACTGAGGAGCCACGACTATTGGGAGACTCCTGCTGAACCGCGACTTTCGCCTCCTGGGTTTCCAGCCCTGGGATCCAAATCCAGACCTTGACACAGCGCAGAGGCCTCTGGGCCCCTAATCAGCTTTGAAGCAGTTCCACTAAAGATTCTCTTGGCTGCAGATACTCCACGTCTCCAGAACAGCTCTGAGAGCCGCTCCCTGCTTTTCAGAGACTCAACAGTCTTGCTTCGTTTTGTGCTTTAATCTCCAAATCCCTGCTTTAAAATGTTCTGAGGAAATTCCTCTGCACTGCCTCATTCTCAGGCCCAAGTCCCGGCCACTCTCCATGAGGCAGGGCGGGTTCATCAGTGTCTGAGTTGGTTTCTGACTTGGCCTCACCCAATTTCTCTTCCTACTTTGTCCAAAGAGAGATTCTGTATGAAATACGCATCTGATCGTTGTTCCTGGTGAAACACCTTCCCTGGCTCCCACGTTACCGTCCTCTCCAACGTGATATTGTGGGACGAAGGCAAGCATGTCCTCTCAGCCTGCCCTGCTCCAGCACCACATGCACAGTAACTAAACCCCCAAGCATCCCAGTATGTGTTTCTTTGGTCTTTTCTTTATCCTTACTTTGCTGCCTCATTTTTTTTTTCTTTTAGATGTAGCTCATCAGAGAGACTATTAGGATATATCCACTCTTTGTTTCCTACAGGATTTGTTTTTTTTAAACAGTAGGAGGGGGAAAAAGTGGCTTTAGAGAATTTTCATTTTTATCATTGTCTTAACACTTTGGCAGTATTTCCCAGTATTTCCTATTATTTTTCTAAATCATAGTATTTTATATTTGTAATAAAATATTATTTCAAAAGAACTATCATTTTTTAAATAATTTGCTTCTCATCCGTGAAATGCTCTTTAAACCCCATTTTGTCGTTTCCTCCCTCTAGGTATAATGTGCTTACTTGAAGTCACCAGAGACAAGTTCAAATTTGCATTTCTGAGGTCTCTCTTGAACCACATAACCTTGAAGCTCACTTTCTGGTTAGCAGGTTAAAGTACTGTGATTCTGAGAGGGGACAGTGGGGATTGGGGACCCCTCTGGTTAAAACAAGAAATAGCACTCTCTATACCCAGAGGTGACATTCTAGAGGAAGACCCCTGAATCCAAAGACAATGTCCTTCATGTGCTCCTGCAGAGTGACATCCTTGCCTCAGACTGTAGTGGCCTGAGCACAGTCTCCTTCTCTTCACCACACATTAGCTCCTGGGATGCTGTAGGGTAGAGGACCAGTACAGGAAGCAGCCATGGATGTTCCCGAAGCATTTTCCTCTTTTTAAGAGTTTATATAACTTCTAAAGAAACAGTTATCTGCTACAGAGGAGTTGATTATTAAATGGATCAAGTATCTACTTTTAAGTCGCTCAGGCTACACCGTCTAAAGCCACAAAGACCCCCCCCCCCGCCCCCGCCCCCAAGCGCACTACAATTCGGCCAAATCCAGATGGGCTGATTTATTCACTGTATTCATCTAAAATGAGTTCTTTCTACACCCACCAAATTGATTAGCAGAAGCAACTGAATCAGTTATAAAGAGGACTGCTGTGGGCCACCCCACCCTCCCAAAGATAGTCCGTTCTATCAAGCGCCATCCTGAAATAGTCAGCCGTTTCTTTAAAGTAGCCTGTTAACACGTGATTTATTTTTAACGTTCTAAAATATTTTTCAGGAAATTTACTGTATTTTTGAAAAGCATAGTATAGATATCATGATACAAAATGGCATTATACAGTATATTATACATAAAAATAAAAATAAATAATAAATAACAACACTGTACAATGGCCTATTAATGGAATGCACAATAGTTATCTTTTCCAAGTGTTTACATTTATTTACAGTTCTTTTACATGGATCTTAAAAACAGTCCTCCAAACAGTTTTGAGAGACATATGTAGTAATTCTAATTTAATTACAGAATAATTAATGGAATATAGTTGAGTTATCCAAAACTAGTCAGAGCTACAGCCAGCAAGCAGTTTAGAAGGTTTGATTTCTCTCCTTTGACCTCTAGCATTTTATTTTACAGACAGAAACAATTTAGTTTATTGGCTTGTGTGAGCCCACGTGTTGTCACTGGGAATTGAACCTGGATCCTGTGTGTACTAATGCTTTTAATCACTGACCTATATCTTAACCTCACTGTTATTTTTAAAAAATATAATTTTATTTTTCATCTAGAATTTCTATTTCTAATTTTATTTTTCATTTCTCTAGAATCAAGTCATTAAACAAAAATAGTATACAAATTTTCAAACATTTTTTAAAAATCTCTGCGCTAGTTAAAACAATTTTGAATGTTGAAATGCTAGTAAGCAGAAACAGGAGGTTGAGGTGTTAGTGTGGCATGTGTCTGGGAAATAGCACAAGTCATCTTAACAGTGGAACAGAAGTAAGGTTTGATGGACAGACAGACCTCAGCAGGAATGCTTTCTTCCACTCAGTGGAAGGAGAGGGTGTGGGCTTCACAGGGCCACCTGATCTAGACAATAGGGCCAACCACAGGCTGGGAATACTGATTCCTTCCTTCATTAGTGATGAACCCACTTCCTACCCATCATGTTATGTGATTTATATGAATTGTTTCAATTAATTATTCCAATAAATCTGTCTTGCCCATTTTATAGAAATGAAAACGGAGACTAGATTATCTCAGCAAGTAGAAGAGTTCAGACTGGGATTTTTTGTGTCAGAACTCTTCAAAGAATTGAGTAGCTTGGGTGTTGTAATGATTTCTCTCTGAAATGAGTGTTGATAGCTTGTCAGTTGCTACGTATGTAATAGTGTAGGTGAGCTGCAGACGGGGCAGGAACAGGACACCAGGAAGTCACTAGCTCAGAATTTGTGCTCTGTAGCATGGAAACCTAGTCCTGCACCTCCATCAGATCCCAGATGTGGCCTTAATCAGGGCTGGCTGGATCCTGCCACTAGAATTCTTACCCCATAACCAGCTCTCATTGAAGGATTTTGTCACCAATGAGAATCAGGCCACAGATCTGGGACTCTCCTGAGCTTACAGAATATGGTTCTCTTGATGTCCCATCGCCAATCAATATTTGTTTAGAGAGAAATTTAATTTCACTGTAATATACTACCTAATAGCAAAGTTGCCAGCAAGGACTACAACTTTTGCTTGACTGCAAATACCAGCAGCTACCAAATTCTATCAAAAGGGTTTTCTAGAACTAGCTTAGGACCACCAGCTTACAATGGAATTGGCAGCACACCCACACTCTTTGACAGGATGACTCAAAGGAGCAAGGTATCAGATGCTTCATTCTTCCAAAGTGTAGCTCCATCGAGACTATACTTATTTCAAAAGAGATCATTTTCTGAAGTCAATGCAGTATAAATGAGATCCTTGTGTCCGAACCATTTATAACGGGGAATTTTCTAATAGGTTGTCATTCACATATTTTAATACATTCTTTTCTATTATCAGGCTTTGGGTGTAATTACCACTTAATCAAATGTCGCCAAGTGTCCTGGATATTGTAATATATCAGGCTTGTGAATAATTTCAGGTTGATGAAACATGGCGATAGCCACACTGTTAAGACTTTTTACTGACTTGATCCTTGGAACTTCATATGCATTTTACTGCATTGACACACTTTTTCTTCCCTTGTCCTATTTGGGATTGCAATACCAGCATGCAAGTGGTTAATGGTTTCGTTTCCTTCAGTTCTAGATTATTGACCTCAACAGTCTCAGATATTAAAGGTATTTTGGTGAATCCATGCAGGTGACTTTGTACACACCTATGCCTTGATGTTACCTCTCTATAGAGGGTGCCACTTGGCATCCCTCAAATCCTAGTCATCGTCCTGATTAACTCAAAAGTGATTTCTCTCTTTCCTAAACACCCTTGTTCTTCTTCCACCTCCCCATCCCAACACATACACACTCACATGTGCACGTGTGCACATACACACACATATTGTTGTTTTACACATTTACATTCACTCCTGGCTACCTGCAGAGCTCTCTTCTAGAAGTATCACACTCTGTATTCAATGCCTGGCTTACCATAGGCACTGTGTAGTTCAAGACATGTTTTCTAAGCCTCTACAGTTAGGTACATAATTAGAAAAATCATATCTAAATTATTTTAACTTAAACTCAAAAGTCCCACCCAGCATCAGAAGCCTGTGCACAGATCATCTTCCCTGTCAGGAGCCACGGGACACTGAGGAAGGCTGTGCACACCTTTGGTGTCAGGTGACCTCCCACAGTGCACGAAGAACGGTCACACTGTCATTGCTAACCAAACAAACAACACACACCTCACGAGCCCTTTACCCAATCCTGGGAAAAAAAAATACTTGAATCTCATTTTCTTAAAAGAGGAAATAGAGGAAAACCTTGCAGTCCACAGCTTCAGCCCCTCCATTCAGGGTCACACATGACTATGGTGGCACTCATGTGTACTGGACTCAGACATATGTGGCTTTTTAAAAAATCAAACATTTTTTTGATTGAGAACCTTGAACAATCATGATTCCAATGCAAATCAAAAAGAGTTTCAGGGACAAGACACGTAGCAGCCAACATGTCTACCAAAAATATCATTTTAAACTAGAGGCATGTCTCACCAGTATGTGACTTTAGCATATTAGCTATTGTAATGAAATGTAGCAGAGCTTTGCAGTAGAGTTATGTTATCAAGGTCACAAGATGTGTGATATTCAAGGAAGAAAGTGTACCATAAATATAATGTGACCATTTACTTAATCTAAGTTAGTTAGGAGCTGAAAACAAGCCTTGTGAACTTTAAGCAGACAGATAATAAGAATGAAATATAAGGGACACTTAATTTGATTTGAATAAAAGAGATTAATCTTAATGCATGGAAATTGAAAACATTTTTCTAAAAATCCATGTAATGACTTAATAGCCAAATGGCATAGAAAGGAACGTTTTGCAGAAGTAATGACAACTTGATGTCATGTACCAAGAATTGCCATGTCCTGATACAGGTACATGTTTTGTCTAATTATCACCCTCCCATCTTGACTATTGCATCAAGGAAAGACACTGTCCTCACAGGTCTTATGGCAAAACTTCATCTTGTAAAATTTTAGACTGTTTCATTCCTCCTTGTCACTTTGGAGTATAGGAGTTGAACAAGTGAAGTTTGGGAGCAAGGAATTTGCTTTTTGCTCCAGAGACATCTTGGGTTCTAATGAAATCAAGGAGGGAATTCTTGGATAAGAGCACCTAGATGTTGCCGAGGTGGGCTCTGGGCTCCAGCTTTGCCCCCAGAAGGCTGCTGGGATTCGCTGTGTTGACCAAAGTCCCAGGGAGGCACTGCAAGTGTGCAGCCCTCAAACTCCAGTGCCTCTGACTGGAATATGGCCATCAAGCCAACATGAGAGGGCTGCAGCCCCAGAAGATGCAAGAGCTCACCTGGTCATCCTGGTTCTGAGAAGGGGAATCTGAGACTATCCATTTGATGTCAAAGGGGAAAGACAGTGAGAAATACATGGGCACCTCATCTGCATGAAGTCTGATACTATTTATAAATTCTGACATAATTGAATAGTCACATTTTATGTATGTATCTGATATTATGACAATATTACGATATTATGGGGAATAACATTCTGAATCAAACTAACTCTCATTTGATTCTCAATTAGAATGAAAATATATCAAGGTAACTATTAGAGAAAATGGTTACATTTATAATACAACATTAGAATATAGAAAAAAAGAAAGCCCAGTGTGTTTTGTGCTTTGAATGCATCATACTTCACCCCTTTGTCTTGAATGGCTTCCCACACGAGACTCCTGTGTTTTCAAGCCGTGGGGCTATGTCGCCATAGTTACCGAGGGATGCTGGAATAAGTGTGCTCCTAGAAATAATTGTTTCCTATTTGTGTACAAACAGCTGAACTGAATTTTTCAATTTTAAATGTGATCAGTCAGAATTCAAGCTCTGTCATGGAGAACATCGTAGAATGTTCAAACAAGAACAGAAATGAAGATTTATGCTAATAAAATTCTTTCAAAAAACATGAAACTATTTCTATCATTGTATCCCCTTGTAGTACCTCTTTTTTCTGCTTCTCTGTTGAGACTCTGTCGACCTGTCAATGAATAATTTTAATGGCTGACTGTATAACCTGCAGTATGAATTAAAGAAATGTACAGAAGCCCAGAATTTGAAAAAGACTTGTAGTAATTACAATATACATTTTGAATACTAGGAAAAGAGAAGAAAAGAAGATGCAGTTGTAAATAGTCATGTTTTCTACAGTGTTTCAAATCAACTTCAAGAAACAATACTGAATACTAAGCTGGAAGTCTTAGTTTTATAATACTGAATGAAACTGAAGTTGACAATTGTATGCTGATTTTATATTTGATACCTGTTTGGAGACATTTCCAACTTAGCCTGTTTTTTTGGTTTTTCTTCTGACACCCTTTTCAGGAATGTAATATTTTGAAGACTGGGAAGACCCAGACAATTTATTTATAAAATAGATAAAGGCTAAGTCCTTCAGAGGGGATGGGTTTATATGGTCTTAGTTTTCCCAGATGACAGGAACCACAGAGGGAACCAGAATCACCATCTCATTTAACATTCAGGAAACCGAGGCCCAGAAAAATCAAGTAACTTGCAGAAGTTCATATACTTCACTAGTAACAGGGCCAGCACTGGAATCCCCCGTCCAACAGTCTATCCAGGTACTTTCTCGACAGTTGATTCTAATACAAAGACTTTTAGATAGTTATGATCAGGATGTGGAACAGTTAGAACAGTTTATATATAATAGAAATACTTTTCTTTCAACTAATAATTAGGGGAGATTATTATGAATAGTTTTAAAGACTCAAAAAGGATCAGATATTTAGAATCAAAATGGTTCAAAAATATTTTCGTTAAACATCGCCATTTCCTATAACTCAGAATATTAACTTCTAGTTCCCTAAAGAACACAGATCCCAAAGGACATCAAAATAGTCAACAAAAAAGCAAGAGCAAAAGTCATTAAGCACTCCATGTCTATTATGTATGTTTTAAAAGAGAATTACTCATAAAGTGTTTCCCTTAGAAAGAAAATTGCCAGTAAATTTAAATTAAATTTCAATAAAAGAGCAATTCTTAGATAAGGACATTAATGCTCAGTTCCTGGAATTGAGCCTTTCAAATAGCCACATTTCTGTACATAAGACAATTAGCTTTTGAATACACAGATTTTGTTAAAGTAGCAATAAAGAGCACACTTTCAAAAGCATTCATTTACTGGCTCCATAACAACTTTGCAATGATCCTTCCCACCCCATTCAAATCACCCAGTTTGCAGAAGGGACAAAATGGCTATATTCAACCACTGTGCCACCTGGCATACAGATGGAGAATCTAAGCAGGAAGGGGATTCAATCAAAACTGTTTAAACGAAGACAAAAAGGAAATTCTGTGGAAGGGCAGCAAGCAGGCGGAGCAAACAGGAGAAGGTAACGTTTCCCTGGGGTGAGAGGTAACCTCCTAGGAGCTCCCACCAGCAGAGGAGCAGTTCCAGGGTGGAGAGACCTGGCTGGGTTTGGAACGCAGTGGACACTTCCCAGGGCAATGCAGGACCTGGGTGTGAATACAAGGCTGCCAAAGCCTGCTGCTCAAGCTGAATTCCCTCAGCATTCAAAAATAATTTAAAACCAATAAGACGTTAGTGCAATTCTATTTTTGACAGAAATGTGAAATAAAAGGTGAAAACCCAAGGAGTAGATTCTCCTTTCTGGTGGGACCAGGTAGCCAACGCTGAGTCACTGCTCAGAGGGAAATGCAGGGCTAAGCCCCCCAGCCCTGGTCACACCCACATCAGCCAGCCAGCACCTAGCCCTGCTTCCTGCCGGTCTGCTCACAGACCCCTCCTTTCACATGACCTTGATTCCTTAACACTGGACCCAGGAGCTGCAGTCTCGGACTCACCCTGAATGAAGCTCATCTTACTCTTGTCTTCCCCAGGAGGCACACCCCAGGCTTCTCGCCCCAGGAACACTAGACAGCACCTCAGCAGTACACCCCAGGGCCACCAAACAGTGAAACAGCAACGGGACGATGGGACGACGGGACGTGGAAAGCATGGCACCATGTGGGCTACCAAAAGGACACTTGCCCATAACAGGAGAGCTGTTTACGAGAGGCAGAGCGCCACTTTGGGCAACCTGGGCTGGCTGTGTACATGGCCAGGGACTCAAATTTCCCTTGCTCTGGGCATGTCTGTAGTGACTGTGAAAGTGCTCTGAGCAGTGATTTGGGGGTTACAAATACATCTTAAAAAGCAGGTGAATGCACAGCTACAGAATCAGCAAAAAGTGTGGACTGGCTGTGTCTGGGGCAAGTCTATCAGAAACTCATGTGCTGCAGGTGACTTCAAGGGGTTGCCCCATTAGAAAGCTTGCTGGTGCACAGATGCTCCAATGCTGAGCCAGTGTCAGCGTGGGCTGCTCCCTGCTCCCTTGTGGTCAGCAAGGGCTCCCCGTCCCTAGACAAGATGCTTCCTGTTGGCTGACACGGATGGTATTTTCCTTGCTATTCAAGAACTTACTGTGTTTGCAAGTTTCAGAATTTCTCACCGATGAATAATTCAGAGAAAGAATGTTATCTTTATTTTTGTGTATTTATTGTCCTGTAAGTTCCCTTAAATAAAGGGAATGTGTTCTATTCATTCATGCCACTGATTCATTCATGAAGTTATGTATGAAAGTCAAAGAGTGCCTCTGCGAATTTAGAAATACACATCTTAAAAGAAATTAAACATACATGATCTATTCCTGTTATATTTTAATAAAATGATGGCAGATCAAATTCAAGTTATTCATATTTTTTCAACAACATCTTTATTGAATATAGTACTAATAACATTACAATTTGCATAGAAGGATAGTATTATTTCTTTGGAGGATCTTCCTCAAATAGGAACCTTAGAGTATGCATATTATGAAAACGAATGCTTTCTTGGGGAATCTGATCATCTGATGTGCTCTTTTAGTTGAAAACAGCCAGCCCATGTGATCAAGGACAGAGGCCTCATTCTTGTCTCTACTTTCTTCTTTGCATTCTGAGCCTTTTCCGGCCCCTCCTTCATAAGATCTCTGCAATATTCCTTCACGTCTCCTTGGACTGGCTGGCTTTCTGTTGTATTGTTTGGGTATCGGGATGGAGCTGATCCCAGGGGCACTCCACCACTGAGCTACATCCCGGGACCCTTCCATTTCTTGTATTGAGACAGGGCCTCACTATGCTGCCCCGGCTGGACTCACATTTGGGATCCTCCTGCTCCCGTTCCTCAGGGAGGTGGATTACAGGCCTGTGCCACCAGAAGATTCTCTGAGGAACAGCCTTCAGGAGCTCACATGTGGTGAGGTTATTTTTCCAACTTCAAAAGTAAAAACTGGGGAAAAACTGTATTTAAAATTTGCAAACAGCTTTTTCTTATTCACAAAGAAGCTCTGGCTTACGTTGGTGCTATGTGTTTTTTTTATTTTTATTTTTATTTTAACTTCTTCAAATGCTTACATAAATCCAGTGCAATTATTCTCCTTCTATTTTGGAAGTGAATTATAATGAAGCGACCTGAACACCTGACTGAGGACAAAGGGCTTGGCTGTAATTGAGCCTCCCAGTTGCATTTTCTAGCTCTCCTCCCCAGCTCAGGTTTCAGATGGAGGCTTACTGCTAATCATAGGTGGTGAATTTTGGCAGTGGGGGCAGGGGTTGGATTTGCGATTTTGAGAGCTGTTGTCCCAAATGAGGAGAGGATAGGGCCATCCAAAGGTGCTTGGAGTCCTTGCAAATCTCCTCTGCACCAAGTCAAGATGAAGTCAGAGGATGGATTTGGGGAAAAGGCTGTTCTCCCATCTGTCATAAATCCCACATCCATGTTCTGGCATATCAGAGAAGCAGACTGTTCTTCTGCTAAAGAGCAATGAGAAGTGGCTTAACAGTAATTTCCAGGACACCATTGGAAAACCCCAGGAAGTTAAGATCAGTGGCCCAGACTCTATGAGAACATTCAGTTCCTCAGACCTTTAATAAGTGACACTCGACCACGTCTGTTGTGCACTGTCACTATAACAGCAGCACCCGAATCCCTCCTATTAGAGCTGATCAAGTGTTGTGAAGCTGTAACTAATCTGCAGTCCTCAGAGGAGCTAGAGGAAGTACACATGAGACCTATTAAATCTCACAGAGCAATGACCTTTTCCTTTCTTTCATCTAAAATGGAGCATTTCCTTTTAATTTTCTACCACTTTAAAAGCAATTTAAAAATCTCAGTTGTGAGGCATGTTTATGACTTGTTCCTGGCTATGTCCAAATCTGTAGCTTTTAGAATATAATTGTTTGCAATCTTTTTTTTTAACCTCAGGCAAGATCACTATGCTTTTTTTTTTTTTTTAAATTCTCTGGTCCACCATGATGTGGTGTCTTGCTTTGAATGGGTACCAAGCATGGCAGACAGCTGATGTAGAGATGGTAAGTTGCATTTACCTTGGTTTTCTGTACCTTGCTTTCAATGCTTTTCCCAAGTGAGATATGGGGATACATTTACTTTATGGGGTAAGGCATAATTTGAGGCATATTTTCAAGATTTTAACTAGTTCCCGTTTTTAGTTTTATAAATTACATCTTTCCAATTTTAAAGCTTTTTGCTTTTGCTTTTAGAAAATGCATCTTTCAATGAAACCAATAACTCTTGATTAATTTTTATAGCTTTCCTCTGTCTTGTAGAATTAGCGTCTTCTTACTATTTAAAAATCAAATAATAAATTAGTGAGTAGAAAAGAACCTACCAGAAGTTTCACATTCCAATTTCTAAAACATATATATCTACATAGGAGATTTTCTTGTTTTGGGGCTGCTCCCAGAGCAGCAGCCACTGATGTTCTAGAGTAATGTGCCTAGGCCATGCCCAGGAGAGCATGTTGTGTTTCCTGGCTCCCGAGTAGGTGACAAGTTGGGTGACCTCACTCACTGTGTTCTCCTCTTCTCTATCAGGAGCATCTGGATGTTCATATCGTGCAGCACAGAGCTATGAGTCAAGCTCATTATCAGTAGCAGTACTTTTTTTTTCCCTTATTATGAAATAATGCTGAATAAAATAAAATGAACAGGATGCCATGTTTCCCCAACCGTCTGAGACTCTTTGAAAGGGAGAAAAACAACTTAAGTTTATAAGTGAGCTTGGTTTGATGTGTCTCCAAGCTCTTTTGTTTCCCTTTACTTTACAGGAACAATAGAATCCCGACAGAAAATCAGGGACACCTTTTGTAGTGGTGGATTCTAATTAATATCAAGCAATTCATATCCAATTGAATTGCTTGATATTAATTAGAAAGTGAAAGAGATCCCTCGAGGAAAATAAGACAGGAATCTCTAGAAATCAGCACTGTTTTTTTTAATTCCAAATTAATGGTCTTTCTGAAAAGAAAATGTTTCCTTTCACTAAGATACACATCAGATGAACAGAGAGACAGAGTTGGTGCTGGGCAGGATGCCCATCATGGTGTGGCCTAGCCTTGGAATGTTACTGAGTGGCCAGACATTTCCGATAGGTCAGAAAGCCTAGGACCAACCTTCAAAATGCCAGGTGCTGGTGTGCTAGGTCTTCCTCCTGGAGCACCATAGAAAGTGACACTGGCCAGTCTTATGGTGGTGGACTATTTTGCAGCAAAGCCAGAATTTACTGTGTATGTTCGTCAGGACGGAGACTCGCTGCTATAGCCATATTGCTTTTGAATGTAACTTCTTTCTTTTTATTTTAAGTTAGTCTCTATCTTTTAAATTTTTTTCTATGCAATTCTCAAGGGAGAGAAGGTGACCTTTGGGACTCCTTGTGGGTTGCTGAGGGTCCGGGTCCTTGGTGCATGACATACTACCTGAGTGCAAGGGACACTGGAGAATATGAAGAGCTCTTGCCTCATGTCTGGTCCTTTCCTTACCCTCCCATCCCTTTCCTCCCTTAATCCTGGGAAAGCTATTTGAGGCCGTTATTATAACTATTTCCTCTGTAGAAAAGTCAAGATCTGAGAGCTGACCAACTTGCACAGAGAAAAGAATCAAGAAAAAAACTGTTGGGGGATTAGTGATCATTGATGCATCCAGCATAGCAGGGAGGAGACTCAGGGTCTGAGGAACTTGGGCAGCAGTCCTCAGAGCACCACTTAATAGTTTGGTTTTGAAATTGCTTCACTCCTCTCAGCCTCAACTGCCTTATCTGTGCAATGAAATAATAATACTGTCTCTGCAGATGGTTGCAAAATCTAAAAATAAATGTATGCACTTTCTGCCCTGTCATGCACATAATAGGAACTTTTGAAAAAATGTCCTGGTTACAGTTTCCTGGGAAAGCCTGACATTCACCAGTGATTGAAAACCTATTAAGTATAGCATGCCATATTTCATCCATTATATGGTGCATGCATTTGCATATTTTAACATCACTTAAATTGAGATGCTTCTTAGCAAAAACAGCTGCCTGAATTCAAAGACATACAGTATAATCCTCTTTTACTCCATTTAAGATAATAATGAAAAATCTTTGCTAAATTTGAATTCTTACTATGTGGTAAGTGTTGGGTATTTATTTGCTTGGATCATTTGACCTAATTCTCTCAATAACTAAAGAGTAGAATCCCTTTATATAAGAGGCTGAGTACATTTGACATGGTGGGTATGTAGAGAGAGAGCTAAAGTCCAAGTACATGTGAGGTAGAATGCCATCTTAGGAAAGTGTTTAACCTTTCACCTTCCTCCAATGAAATAATATAAACATATTTTTTCCACAAAATCACTGTGCTTGTGCTTTGAGATTAAGACATAACCTCTGCTTCCAGCCTCCTGCCTGCCTTTGAATATTGACTTTGTTACTTGCTGCATATGCAACCTTGGGTATTGACCTAATATCTTTCGGTTTTGATTTTCCCACATGCAAAGTGAAGATAATAATTGAACACCTCCCAGTATGTTATAAGGATTAGATATATTAATATTGTGCAAAGCTCTCTCTGTCACTTACTAAGCCTTGCTTAAGATTAGCTACTATCATGACTAAATAATATGTTTTTAAGGTTTAAAGAAAAATTTGTTTAAAATGTATCTGATGCAGGCTGGGGATAAAAGTCAGTGGCAGAGAGCTTGTCTAGACTAGGCGAGGTCCTGAGTTCGAGGTCCAGCATTGCAAAAACAAAGAAACTGACAAAAAAAAATTAAAAGGAAACTATCTGATGCTGTGCAGTGCAGGACCTCTTTGACACATGTAATTTTGGAAAACATAAGTAGAGAACAGAGTTGGGTTTTAAATTCACTATATTTAATGTGTGTATCATAAGTATATCTTAAATGGGCGAGGCATCTAGGAACCAGAATGAAATGATTTGCAATCTATGTCATAAGTTTTTATCTTGTTTGTGTCCACAGACCTCTCACTGGTCACTGAGGCAGAAGGTGGAATGCTGGGGGTGCCCTAGCCCACCTGCTGTGGCAACGGTCCTCACACCTTAGGTGCATATGGGTCACCTGGAGAGTTGGATAAATACAGAATACTGTGCGACCTGGGGCCTGAGCATCTGCACTGTATCAACCCTGAGTCAATACTCATGCTGCTGGCTTATGGACCACACTTTGAGAAGCACTGGCCTCAGAATCCCCAAGGATGCTGTATAAAAATCAGAGTCAAAGGAAACAAAGAAATGGGTGTTTGATGGTAGTCATGACATAGGGGGACACATGTAAATTTGGGGAAGCTGGAGGGTTTAGTGGCCTTGAACAAGCCATTTTTTAGCCAAATGTGATTCTATCACAAGCCATTTCTTAGCTCTCTGCTAAGGTGAACATCAATAGGAATATTATTCCATGGATCTGCTGTTTGCACACATACGAACACATATACATGTGTCAATAATATCTATATCTCTCTATATAAATGTTTGCATATGTATATATGCAAACATTTCCAAATTGTGATGCACTATACATTTTATCTTAATCCTTAAAAAAATAATATTTCCCTCTCAATTCTTTCACATTTTCTATTCCTGGGTGAGTGAATGTTAGTTGGAAAGTTTCAGGAAAATTATTGTTACTGTCCAGTTTTTCCTTCTTCCAAGTGACCTTTCCTCAAGCGCCCATTCATGCTAGATATCAGCAATGACTCCAGCAGCATTGGGGCTGAGGACAACAGGCCTAACTGTGTCAACTGAGAAACACAGAGGCTGCTGAACTGACGAAGGTGTTGTGCGTGAGCCTCCCTTGGCACAAACCCTTAGCCAAGAGAGCTGAGCTCCTGTGCAGTGGAGAGTTTCACTTTCATGGTTGACAACATAGGACACAATTCAGTTGCATAATAAATAGCTTCTGCAGAGTAAGATGAACTGTGTGTGCTTATGTGTGTTTGTGTGCACATGTACAACCACTTAATGGACTATGTCCTGTTAAGAATGTGGAATCTAGAGCCAGAGTTTCTGAGTTCAGAGTCTTCTCACTTATAGCTTTGTGACCATGGGAAACCTACTTAGCTTCTCTGTGCTTTCTTTTACTTCTATGTAAAATGGTTGAAATAATATAATATGTGGATGTGGAGAAGATTTATTATCTATAATGTATATGTATATATATATATAAAAATTTGTATATAATTTTGTATATATTATCTGCATAATTTTATATATGTATATATTTGCAGGTCTATAAATGTGTATATGATATATACATTAAATAGAGTTTATGCCATCATTTCTTGATATCCATGAAGAGTTGTTTCCAGAACACCCACAGATAACAGAATCCATGGATGTTCATGTCCTTTATATAAAATGTACAAAATACAGAAAGAGAAAAGCAAAAAAAAAAAATGAAAAAAATAATAAATACAGTAAATTAAGTACTGTTTGTTTTAGGCCAAGGGAAAAAAAAAGAAAAGAAAATTAACAAAAGAATCAAATAGTAATAAGCATGTTGTTAAGTATATCTTAATTGTGTGAGTCCTCTATTAAAGTGTTATAAAATATTTAAAAGCCCTCAGGATGTCAGTAGGATGTGAGAATAGGAATTCCTAGTCCTTGTTTCCATAATAATATAGCAAACCAAACACCTCTGTGAGAACCCCAGAGAGCAGATGAGGTGCAGGACGCTGGGCAGGCACAGAGAGACCAGCCATGTGGAAGAGATGCACAGCCTCAAAGATTCCATGCATGGCCTTGGGAAGCTAAAGTAGGCTGGGGAGATGTCAGAGAAGAATGATGTTTAAAATAATGGAAGTTATAAATACAGAAAAGGCAATGTAAAAGGAATCAGGGCATGTCGACATAGAAAAAGCAGTGAAACGAAGAAAAGCAACAAGAGATGAAAAGAGGGAAAAAATAGCTACAAGCTAAGACAGAAAACAATTAAAAATGTTAATAATACATTCCTTTCTACCAATAATTGTGTTAAATGTAAATGAATTAAACTTACCCATCAAAAGACAGAGCAGCTGATAAGAATAAAAGACACAACTCTAGTTGTCGATAGATTCATCTTAGATGCAGAGACACATGGGCTGATGGTGCAAGGAGGGTGGGAAAGAGTTCTTCCACACACACGGGAAACAAGAGGGCAGATTGGCCATGCCTATACCACTCATGGTAGCCAGAAACTAGCAAGTGACCAAGAGGGTCAGTATATGATGGAACAGCTCAATTCAACAGGAAAACGAAATGATTAGAAATGCATATGCATCTAACATCAGATCACCCAAATGTCAGCAGCAGACATCGGCAGAATTAAAGGGGCAATGGTCAGTAGCACAGAGATAGTAAGCGATGTCAACCCCCCTCCCCCCAGCCCCGTCAACAATGGAGAGGACAATCAGACAGAAGACCCGCAAGGAGACAGAACAGGGAAACCCAACCAATGGACCCCACAGGTGCATTCAGAACTCTCAACCAAATGGTAATAAGGTGCACCTTTCCTCAAGGGCACAGGGTGTTCTCCAGACCATGTTAGGCCACAAAACAAGCCCTGAGAAATTCAAGACAGTCGGAATCCTACCAACTATTAACCACAATGGAATAAGAGTTGAAGTCAACAGAGATTCACAAATATTTGAAAATAATACTACACACACTAGAGCAATAAATGAATTAAATAAAAAAGGGGGAAATTAGAAATGAAAAGGGAAAGACAACATACTGAAATGTATGAGATGCTGCAAAACAGTACAAGGAGTGAAATCAAGAGCACAGAGTACGATTCAGTGTAGAGAGTGAGAAAGAAGAAAGATCCCAATCAAGCAATCGAACTTCACCTTTCAAGGAACTAGGAAAAGAAGAGCAAACTGAACACAAAGTTAGCAGAAGGGAGGAATGAGGCGTAGAGCAGAAATTTACAAAAAACATGAATAAAAAAATCGATGTTTTATAGCTACAATTAAAAAACACTGCTCCACTGATTAACAACAAGATTCGAGTGACTATAATCAGAAATGGAAGAGGTGACATGACAATTAGCGCCCCAAAATAAAAGAAATGAGACTGTCATCAGTATGTGTCACCAGGTTGGAAACCTAAAGACATGGAAAGATTCTTATATACACAGAGTACCAAGCCTGAACTGTGAAAAAGCAGAAAATCTGAACAGGCCCCATAATGAGTAAGGAGGCGACATCAGTAACCAAGAATTTCCCATCAGATAAAAGTACAGGACTAGATGGCTTCATTGAGGAATTCTATGAAGTATTTGAAGAATTGTCAATACTTCTCAAATTGCTCAAAAATGTAAAGAGAAAGGGAATCTTTCAGATTTATTTTATGAGGCGAGCATTATTCCAATTTGAAAGTCATACAAAGATACAATAAGGATGGAAAATTAGAGACCACATTACTGATGAATACTATGCAGATATTCTCAATGAAATAATCACAAGTCAGATTCAAAGTATGTTGAAAAGGGGCTGGGGATGTGGCTCAAGCGGTAGCGCGCTCGCCTATCATGCATGTGGCCCCGGTTAGATCCTCAGCACCACATACAAACAAAGATGTTGTGTCTGCCAAAAACTGAAAAATAAATATTGAAATTCTTTCTCTCTCTCTGTCTCTCTGTCTCTCTGTCTCTCTCTCTCTGTCTCTCTCTCTCTCTCTCTCTCTCTCTCTCTCTCTCTCTAAAAAATAAATAAAAAATAAAACAAAGTATGTTAAAATGATCATAAAGCATGGCCGGCCCGGCTTTATTCCTGACACACATGGATGGCTTAACATACAGACTTCAATAAATGTTATTCACCACATTAACAGAAGAAAGGGCAAAAATCGCATTATCACCTCAACTGATGCAGAAAAAGCATCTGACAAAATTCGACACACAGTCATGACAAAGACAAAATGCCCAACAACCTAAGAATAGAATAAAATGCCACAATGTAATAAAGGTCACACCTGAAAACCTGCAGGTAATTCAGCCACCGTGGTGAAATCCTGAACGCTTTGCCCAGGAAGCCCAGGGAACCCATTCTCACCACTTCTCCTTCACACAGGACTGGGAGCCCTGACAGAAGACTCAGGCAAGGAAAAGAAATAAGAATCAGACAAACTGGAAAGGAAGGAGTAAAATCATCTCTATTCACACATACACGAGCTTACACGCAAAATGACCCCGAAGATTCCAAAAAAATTGTTAGAACTAGTAAACGAATTTAGCAAAGTTTACGGGTACAAAACCAACTCTTGGAAGTAAGTTGTGTTTCTCTGCTGTAGCAACCTGAAAAGGAAATCAAAAGGAAAATTTTATTTTCCTTTTAAAATAATACACACTCCTTACCCTGTGCATGCATGCACGCGCGCATGCATACACACACACACACACTCAGGAATAAATTTAACAAGGAGGTAAAAGACTTGTACACTGAGAACCTCAGAACACTGCAGAAAGTAATGAAAGAAGACATAAGTAAATGAAAAGATATCCCTGGTCTGTGGATTGGTAGACTTGCATTGTTAAAATATTCATATTCCTCAAAGCAGTCTACAGATGCAATGAAATTTCTATCAAAACCCTGATGGCAATTTTACAGAAATAGAAAAAAAATCCTAAAATTCATATGGAATCTCAAAGGGCCCTAAAATAGCCAAAACAATTTGAGAAAAAAAGAGAAAGCCAGCTGCCTCATACTCTCCTATTTCAAAAGCTATTTCAAAGGTCCATAAACTGAGACTGTAGTGTTGGCATGCCGATAGACATGTAGACCACAGGAACAGAACAGAAAGCCTAGAAATCCATCCTCACACATGCAACCAGATGACCTCCAACCAGCAGGCCAGTGCTTCACCACAGGGTAAGAATCGTCTCTTCAATTAATGGTGCTGGGAAAACTGTCTATCCACCTGCAATAGCAAGAACATGACCCCCCAACATGTAAAATTTAACTCATGATGGATTGAAGTCCTAAACATCAAGACTGGAACTATAAAACTCCAAGAAGACAATATAGGGGGAAGACTTCATCACATTTGAGTGGGCAACAATTTCTTGGACATTGCCCAAAAGCACAGGCAACAAACCAAAAATAGATGAATGCAGCTACACTAATCTTAAAACCTTCTTACTTCACTGGAGAGGAAAATCAGCACTGAAAAGGCAACCCATGGCATGGGGGAGAATATTTGCCAATGCTTTGTTGCATGAGAGTTCATTGTTGAACATGGTTTTAAAATCCTACCCATCAATCACAGCAACAACAAACCCAATGAACATGTGGACAACAGAGTGGAATGCACATTTCTCTAAAGAAGATTCACCAGTGGCCAAACAAGCCCCTGAAAGCATACTTAATGCCAATCAAGGCCACAGTGAGATACCACTTCATATCCCTTAATAGACACCACCACACAAGCTAAAACAAACAAAGAGCACTAAAGCTCTCGTGTGGGCAAAGGTGAGGAGAAATTGGACACATTGTGCATTGGGGTGGTGGGACTGTGAATTGCTGCTATCATTACGGAAAACAGTAGGCAAGGTCTTCAAAAAATTAAAAATGAGCCAGGCATGGTGGCACATGCCTGGAATCTTAGTTTTTCTGGAGGCTGAAAAAGTCTGGCAAATTAAAGAGACCCTGTCTTAAAATGGGAAAAAAAAAAAAGACCTGGGGATGAAGGTCAGTAGTGGAGTATTCACTTAGCATGTGTGGAGTCCTGGGCTCAATTCTCAGTATTGCAGTCAATCAATCAATTAATCAATAGAACTACCACGTGATTCAGGAATTCCACTTGTGTGTGTGTGTGTGTGTGTGTGTATACACGTATATAAAAAATAACTGAAAATAGAATCTTAAGGAGATCTTTATACTCCAACGGTATACTCCAACGGTCATTATAGCATGATTCAAAATAGTTAAGAAGTAGAAGCAATCTAAATGTCCACAGACAAAGGATCGAGAAAACATGGTATATACCCCAAATGGGACATTATACAACCATAGAAAAAAAATTCTTGTCATTTTCTACAACATGGGTAAGCCTTGAGGATATTATACTGAGGAAATATACCAATTACAGAAAGACTAATCATTACATATTTCACATATGTATGGCAGATGAATGTAAAGTAATCAAACTAATGAAAAATCAGAAAATAGTGTTGATAGCCCGGGGCTGGAGCGGGGGTGGGTGGCCTTTGCTGCTCTGTAGGTGTGGAGCTCCAGTCTTGCAGGGTGAAAGATTTCTAGAGATGTGCTGAACAATCATGTGCATATAATTTAAAAATACTGTACTATGCTCTTAAGTTGTTAAGACAGTAATTTATATTATTTGCTTTTTTATCAAAATGAATTTTAAAAAACTCACTTATTTTGTAACTAACAATCAAAGAGATGGAACTGTTACCCACAGGCACATGAGAGCAATCTAAGTTGGTACTTTACAGTTAGCCCAGAGACAGAATTGTAAAAGTGGAGAATCTTACATCCCAGTGAAGGCACTCATGGAAATTGAACTGTGGCATCTCCCATGAAGTAGAAAACCAAGAGCAGTGGCCGGGGCAGCCCCTCTTGGCAGACTCCTTCTGCGCAGATGCTGCCCTGTCCGCCAGGCTCCTCCAGCGGAGGCCATATTTTCTATGGACTGTGTGCTCCGTGGGAAAAGGTGAAGAAGGGAAACAGGAGGGGTGGAATAAAAGACAGGGACCTTCTTGAGTCCATCCACCATGTAGCAGTATCTGAAGAAGACCTTCCGCCAGACCTGAATAAGAAAACAGTGCTGACGTGAAAGATGACCAAGTTCCCGTCTGCAGGGAGAAGTGCGTAGCTTAGGAGCAAGGAGAGTGGGTGGCAGCCTGCACTCAGAAGCACTGAGCCTTCGGATCGCTCTGCTCCCCGTGGGCAGTGTGGCCGTGGGTGTCCACCCCGGGGCCTGGTCTCCTCTGGGTGTCTCCCTGTCAGGCGCACGGCAGTGTCCCAGGGCCACCTCAGCTGAGCACTACACCAGGGGCGGCAGGCAGTGATCCTTCCCGCGTCCCAGCCCAGGGCCAGAAGTGTCACAGTGAGCTTACGTTGAGGATTAGGTGAGTTGTCTTCTTAACTCCTTCTCATTTAGGGTTCCACTTCCTGTTTAATCACAAGCTGGTGGCGGTGATCTCTCCTGGATCACACTCATCTCTACACCCACGCAGTCGTGACATGATTTTTATTTTATGGAGAGGAATCCAGGAAAACCATATGTGGCCCTGGCTTTGGGCACTTGAGTTCTGCCAGACTCTTATCCAAGGATGGAGAGAAGTGACTCTCCAGGTGACTTCTCTGATATCTGGGGCAGCCTGTGGGGTCACCCAGTCACTCTGTGTGGGATCTCAGATGCAACCCATTTGCCTCTAGGGGATCTCGGCTGTCCCATTGCATTTCTTTTGTTTTCTTGTGCCACCTATGAAATCATACACCTTTGGCCTCCTTTGCTAGGAATCAAGTGGCCAAGTCTAAACTTCATGCCTCTCCAGCAGAGCACACATACCAGGCATGTTTTGAGTTAAAACCAGGGCGCACAATAGCCTGAGTAATTATTACAAGCCAAGTCAGTCTACTTATCCAGCTATGACACAACCCATGGTCAAATTCTGTCTCCTCCTCTTTCACAGCGCAGGCCACCCAGCTACATCAAGTAACACTGAGCGTGAAACACCCAGCGGTGAATCATGGGCCTGTCTTCCCTGGGCTCTTGTTTAATAGTGCAGAGCACAAATACAGCTACAAAGTGTGTGTTGAGTCAGTTGAAAGCAGAAAGACGTTCTAATTATTAGCCATACCTCTGTAAGCGGCTGCAAATATTGTACTCACGCTAATAACAACGTACAAATGTAAAACTTCAACACGTCCACTGAGCGTGTGTGATGATAAGAGTTAATTATTGGTTGTCCACAGAATGTTCCAAGCTCCTAAGACGCACAGGGGCTGTGATGCAAGTGCTGCAGAATGAGCACTCCTGCAGTTGGCAACCAGGGAGCCCAGGCTGGACCCCACCTCCACACCCCAGGGCAGGAGGAAAGGCAGAAGCACTCCCTATTCCAAGAAGTGTCAAGCGCGGCTGACACTCTTCCCTAGACATCCATCCTAGAAAGCTCCAGCGATTTTATTGGCTGCACTTAATTATCTGGAAGCCTTTCTCGATGGCCTTAAGAGTAGAGCTAGCTTTGAACCTGTTTCCTTTATTTCACCTCTGAAGGAGTCATCCTAGGGCTTCTCGAACCTTGGTTGGATGGCTCAAAACTCGGGGGGTGGTTATCGATCAAATCATCTGATTTAACTCATAAGTTGTGAACCACTGCACTTCTCAAAGGCATATTTCAGTGGCCTTGGAAATGTAAGTCTACTCAGAATCAACCTTAGTACTTCAATAAATATCACTGAATGTGTTCAATTTCTTGGAAAAAATTTGCATGCATGTGACATTTTTTTTTTCTCAACCATTGATGAAAGATTTTTCTTTCTTTCATTTAGTGATAGGTCAGGCATTTCCAGAAGTGGGAACTCAATATCTTAATGATGGTTTTTGTAAATACGTGCAGGATGACATTTTACATCATTTAATAATGCCTAAAAAATCAAGGAAGTTGGCTAAAGTAAGTCCTTGATAGCTTACTCGTTGCCATTTTCTCCATAATGCCTTTGTAGGTTGTGAGGGCAAAGCTTCGGGGCCCCCGGCGATCCTGCTCACTCTTCCAGGGAGTGCTTTTGTACTGTTCCTTGGTAAACAGGAAAGCAAGGTACATGTCCTAGGTGACACAGCTTCTCCAATAGTGTATACTGACCACAGTGGACAGTGGCCTAAAAGAAACGTTTTAGATATCTGGGAATCAAACTGTGAGCTGGGATTTCGTGGGGATGTTTCTATTGCCCGTGTCAGATATTTCAAAACAGAAAAGCAGCTGCATCGTCACCTCCTTCCTTCCTCACAAGGCTTCTTTGACAAACTCATCAGAAACATATTCAGTCGGCTGCAAATATCCAAGCCGTGGCTCCCAGCCCTGCGGCACTTCTCTGAGGCTCCGCAGGCAAAGCCTCTTCTGCCTGCTGTTGACATCAGAGTCCCCCACAGTCCTCCACGGCCAGCAAGGTCCTTGACGGTATACATTTTGTCAGTGGCGAGGGGACTCTCTCTCTGCTTCCTGGTGCCATGTCCTGAGACGCTTTCCTCTACACAGACCCTCTTGGCCATGATGTTCCGGCTCACCGCGGGCCCTGAGGAATGGAGTTGGCCATCTATGTACTGAGATCTCTGAAGCCATGAGATCCAGTTAAGCTTTTCCTCCTCCACAGTGGAAAAAGCAGATTGAAATAATCCGTACTGCTCTCTTTTTCCTGGGTGCTCCTTAGGGAAGGCATTATTTGGAGTGGAAACTGTGAGGCCACGGCTGAGGTTCTCAGCTACATCAGAGTCACTCGGAGGGCCTGGGCTTGCTGACTGTGTAGTTGTGGGCCTGAGGTGAAAACTGCATTTCTACTGAGATCCCAAGTGACAGCAGGTGACACTGGTGCTTTGGTCCCAGCACCATGCTGAAGGCTGAACTGTAGACACCACCCAGGAACTGCTCCCAAGCACGTCCATTAAGTGACCCTGTGCTGCAAGCAAACACTGCCCTCTGCATTGGGGATGGGCAGGCTACCACTGAGCAACACCCAGACCTTATCATTTTTATTTTGAGGTAGGGTCTTGCTAAATTGGGATCCTCCTGCATTAGCCTCCTGAGTAGCTGGGATTACAAGCATACACCACCATACTTGGCTGGAAAAGATTCTTGAACTCTAAAATATCAGTAACTGTCAAACTCTTCTTTGTTGTGGAAACAGCTGTTAGTTGCCAGTAAACCTTTTTTCATGCTGATTTATTTTAGGAATTTATGCTACAGGAAGGGACCACTGAGGAGCTGGAGTTCAGTGGGTCAAGCTTCAGTTGTGCAGATGACTCAGTCCCAGAGATCTGCTCTGCAGACCCGCTGAGCCCACAGTTGGCAATATTGAATGGTGCGTTTAGAAACCTACCCAGCAGGGAAGGTCTCACGTTAAGTGTTCTTAGCACAATAAACAAACAAACAAAAGACAGGAAGAAGATTGTAGGGATGGGAATTCAGTCCACTTGGGCTGCCACAACAAGTCCCATAGGTTTGGTGGCTTTGAGAATTCACATTTATTTTTCATAATCTGAAAGTCCAAGGTCAGGGCGCTGGCAGGGTTGGGTTCTAGTGAGGTTCCTCATCTGGGTTCAGACTGCCAAATTCTCATCGTGTCCTCACGTGGCAAAAAGACAGCTCTGGTGTGTCATCCTGTAAGGACACTAGATCCATTCACAAGTGTCCTACGCTCACGTCCACATCCCCCTTTGAAAGCCCCCTATCACTACATGGGGTCTGGGGTTTCCACATTCAGAGTTGGGAAGGACACAAGCATTCAACTCCTTGCAGATGGACACTGTCCTCTGACACCTGCACATGTTAGCAGTTGAACTCCCACCTGAGATCCGGCAAGGGGATCTAGTCAAAACCTTTCTATTTAAAGCCTTTTGGGAAAAAAAAAAAAAAGCACTTGTGCTCTGTTCAGATTAATGATGAAATGATCAGAAGAGAATAAGGATGTGCTCACTCTCAACTGAGTCAATGAGGATTTCCAACCTCCAGAACGGTGAGATAACACATTTTTATTGTTTTAAATCACAAATTTGTGGTGATTTCATTTGGCAGCGACAGAGACTGAATCCAAATGTTGGAGATGGTGGCATGCCGACACTGACCAGCAACTGTGTTGATATGATAGGGTGGGCTAATCTGCCAAACAGGAATAGTATGTCCATTCATTGGTAAACTGATAAATATTAGTTAGTTTATTATACTCTAAAAAATGGGACAATATTAACCATGAGTAGTAGCCTGTGCCTGTATTTCCATCTACTCAGGAGGTTGAGGCAGGAGGACCACAAGTTTGAGGCAATTAAGGGAGACCCTGTCATAAAATTTTAAAAAAGTGAAGTATCTAGGGATGGGGCACCGAGGTGGAGTGCTTGCCTGGAGTGCAAAAGGCCCCAGGTTCAATCCCACCTGAAAAGGAGGAATTTCTGTTCAAATTCAGATAGAAGGCAGAACCTGGGTCTCCTATTGATTTCCAACCACTACTTAAGAGAAGTGTTAGTAGCCGTGAAGTGGGATGAATGTAATTTTTGTTCTGTTGACTTACCTAAGGAGCTGTGTACTTATAGCTGTAACTCATAGAGAGTGGCCAGCAAGGACAGTGACAGGGAGAAGGGGACCCTGTGATGAGGGAGCAATGTGCTGTGTCCAATCCGAGGGGCGTGCTTTGGATTCCTGAGCCACAGCGAGCAAGCAAGAAGAGCAGGGGGGTAGAGGGAGGGAGGGAAGAGAAGAAGGCTGGGATTCAGAACTGCGGGAGCTCCACCTGTCAACGGGCCTCTTGCAAATAAGGCCACTCGGAAGGAAGGAGTGTGGGGACCGGGAGTCCTCTCTCTGGCTCCTCCCGAGACTTCTGGATCGATCCTCGGTGCCCTTGCAAGCGATTGAGAGAGTAGGTGTTGGCCTGTGTGGAAGCCACCAGAGTTCGGGCTTCACATCGGCAATGGCATGGGCCCAGCAGCCACTCCTCCGGAGAAAGAAGATTCCAGAAAGCAGAGGGCAGAGAACCTAATCCCCCACCCAGCTTCCCCCACCCCAGATTCCGTGGCATGAGGGGAGAGGACCGAGTGCTTGCGGAGGCCACACAGAGAGAACCTCCACCTGTCTGCTGCAGGAGGCCTGGTGGGCGTGGGGGTGAAGCAGTTCCTGTTCTTCATTGTCTCTGCCTTTGCAGAACCACATGTGTGAACCAGGGCCCTTGGGGACCTGGGGAAGGATCACAGTGAAGTGACAGCAACTGTCCTCACAGGCCTAGGTTCGTCAGCTCTAATGAACAGGAGGCCAGCCTGGGAGACAAAGAGTAAAGAGCACAGCAAAAGGGGCTTTGAAGCAGAAGGCGTGGAGGACAGCCACAAGGTGTCCCAGGAAGGCCGGGTGGGCCAGTCCCTAACTCTAGTCTGAGAAATACTGGTCTTGGTGTAAATTAATTTTGGCAAAACAATGACAGTTTCTAGGAAGTATTGACTGAAAATTTCTAAAGATGCCAGTGCAGAAGATGTTGACTGGGCATTGAGAAGAGTAAAACGTGAAAGATTTTAATATTGTCCGGTTTTGTTTCTGCAGCCAGGTCTGCTAATGCATTTAATCATCTTAGGGTTGCTTGTCCCTACAAAACTCAAGGGAAACCTAGGGTTGCTGGCTGCTTGACCTCTGTTGAAAAGGCTGCTGGTTAGGTCAAGTTATCGCCCTTCTAAGAGCCTGTGAGGTGGGATCCAGGTGCCCACTCCTTAACAAGCCCACAAGCAGAGGCATCTTTGTGTCATCCAGGAACAATTAGAAAAATTTTCTCTGAAACTATAGATGCTCAAAAGGTCACTGTTGCAAGATTGGTTCAGGTTTATAACTTAGTTTTTAAAGATGATCTACATTAGCCTCCTCATTTATTCCTGAATCTACTTACCATGCTGCCAAGATGTTCAATTAATTAAATTATCAGACTATTGAAGGTCTACAACAAAACAGAACACTTCTAGAAACATACCCTTGGAAGAGAAGTTCAGTTCCATAGTGTGCTCAGTAACCAAGTGGTTTGCTAAAACTTAGTTTGGTTTAGATTACCATATATCTATTTAGGAACTTTAAATTGCTTGGAAAGTAAAATTACCATCTGAGCATTCTTTATTAACTGGGAATTAGCCACTCTGCAGGGTCTTCCTAGAATGCATTTGTGCTAACACCCTGCATCTCCCTCTATTTATCACAACCCAGTGCTCCTTGCTGAGACATGACCATGCACATAACTCCCCAGGATAGAGCTGTGGGGATCCAATAACTTCCAATAGCACTGGGCCTCAGTGTTATTTGAAGTTCATGGTTTGACTGAAAACAAAAGCAAATAAAACTCATAAAAGTTCTCTTGTTAACAAGAGTGGATAAGGATGTGGACACTGTGGTCAAATCCACAAGAGCCAGCAAATCTCAATCAAGTTGTCAAACTCACCATGAGAAACTGCAGTGGCCTTTGAACAAAAAAATTGGTAAACAAATGTCAGGCATGCAAAATCCACGGATTCTACTTTACTCAGGCCTCCGCAGTTCTCCTCTCCCGCTGCTAGGACAGAAATTGAGAGAATGCCACAGTGTCCTCCTCAGAGTGTGCGCCGTGAGGGGCAGGAGATGAATCAGACATAGAGTGGCCTGAGATTCAATTTAGCATGTACGAGATAGAACAGGAGGCAGAAATGTAATCGCCACCTTAAGAGTCATTTTGCTAAAAAAAACAAAAGCATAGCAAGTCTTCAGAGAGACGACTCCTGGTTGAGGGACCAGGGAGCAGCTTTGAAGCATTTGGACAGATAAATGGAGAGGAAGGGCATTTCAAGTGCAGGACACCTTTTATTTTCTCCACAGTACTTCATTCAACCCTATAAAACACACGTTACCACGGAAGAGCGGACTCATAAATTGGAGCTAATAATGGCAGATACTCCCATATGTTTCCTTCAAAGAACAATGCAATAATATTCGGGCATAAATTAGAGAATTATGCTTAATGGACCACTTTCCAGGGGTTCTCAAATAAACAGCTCAGGATGGCTCACTGATACTTTAGTGGCCACTACGAGGCTCTCCCCAGCCTGTTATCTGCATGGACAGTATGAAGGTTAGGTAGATACTGATTTCAGGATACCATTTGGTCTGTGCACAAAAATATATGTGTGCATGTATATATATATACGTGTGCATCTTTGCATGCTCCTACTTATCTTACAAACCTAAATGTATAATATATATGTATAGGTTTATGTGTGTGTGTGTGTATGTGTGTGTATATATATATAGAGAGAGGGGGGGGGGACATAAACTGTACTTGTTGTAGGTGGTGACACTGAAGCAGACAGCTTAGATTTGGTTCCTGCTTACTGTGTTACCTTCAGAAAATGATTGGACATTTCTGCACCTCAGGGTCCCCAGTTACCAAGAGAAGAAAATAATGGAATCTGTCACACAAGGAATTTGAGCTTCAGTGAGACACAGACAATAACTACCTGTGCTGTGTGTGCAGCTAGTAAATGCTCAGAAATAGACTCCTCTCCAAAATACTTGTACCCTTATATATTGGTTACGTGGCTGGCTGACCTCAGGCTAAGTGGTGTGGACAGGTAACTAAACTGTCGGAAGCCATGGACGTTACTGCTGGAGGAAGTCTGAAGGAGACACTTCTAGAAACATACCCTTGGCAAATAGCTATAGAAATAGTGTCAGAAATTTCAGGCCCAGGGTCTTCTTTGGCCCCTACATCACCAGTGTGTTATGTAAGCCAGTGTCCAGCAGCCCCACAGGGAGCTTGTGTCACCTCGGAGGTTGAGAGTGTGACAGTAGGCATGTAACATCCCTTCTATTTATACACAGGTTCTTTAGGACTAGATGCAGTGACAAAGCAGCCAGGGAAGTGACTGCCATTGGCCACTTCTGTCCCTGAAGAACAGTTCAACCACAAAAGCACAAAATGACATTCTCAAAATGTCACTTTGTGTTAATTCTTGATTTTAAAACTGGCTAAAAGTCCTGGAGGGTTCTGGAGGCACTGAACTGTTTGGCTGAGTCTTTCTTTCAGCTGGACATCTCTACATTCAGCAGGTCCCAGAGCTGCCCACATCATGTCCTGGGCACCCTCCCGGGACCTGTCCATTGTGCTGCCACTCCTGTGGTCTATTCTTCTCTTCCCTTCCCAATGGAGTTGTACTCATCTTCCTCTCTTGTTCCTACTTCTCCCTGGACACCCGACTACTCGTGAGCACTCCTCTCGGATGTACTGGCCTTGTAGCAGAGATTGCTGTGAGCTGCTCCTGACGGGACTGTGTTGCAGCCTCCCGAGGTCCAAGTGAGTATGGGCTCTGCCTTGTCACTCCCAAAGTTAAAAGTGGAATAATGCTTTGTCCAGGGATATTTACAACTAAAGACTGAATAACTGCGGAGAGGTCAGTGTATAAAAGATGAAAATACAATAAGCCTTTACAGATTACTAGTTTAGTAGCATTAAGGATTTATGTCATATTTTGACCAAAAAAAAAAAAAACATGAGGTTCTACTCCCTGAGAGTTTTGTTTTCCTGTTTTCTTCCTCTTCCCTCTTTTCCTTCTCTCCCTGCCTCCTTCCTTTTCCTTCTTTCCGTTGGTATTTATTTTTTTCTGCAGTGGCAATTTCTCTCTTTTTTTAGGAACCAAATAAAAACAAAAAATATTGCCACCTCTAGGGTGAGACAATTTAATCACTTTTTAAGTGGCTTTTAAATCAAAGTGCCCTTCAGGATTCTAAAACGTCTTTGTCAGTCTCCCTTGGAAATGGAGCATAAGCACCCAGACCACAGCGCCAGAAGGGACCCGCGACCACCTTCATTTTTAACTTGTTCATTTGCACTTCAATGAGTAAATTAGTATGCCACATCAGTCCTGCTCGCTGTCATGATAAAACTTGCATTTATATAATGTGTAATCATTTTCACTAGGGGCACAAGGGAGAAATTGATTTTTAAAGTGGAAGACAACAAACACGGTTATGCTATTGCCTAGACATGAGGATCTGCAAAGGACTTGTGGCAACATGCCGCAGCCAAGTTACAATTAGAAGCGTGGCAACAGACATAATTACCTTGATGATGGCTGCTATGGCGCTAATAAAGAGACAATAAAAGTAGGCACTTGTATGCATTCATAAGTCAACAAATTACATTGAAAACAAATGAGTCAGAGTCAAAGGAAAATTGCTTTGAGTCACTAGTCATTTCTGATGCAATAGCTTCCTGGAGTCTAAACTAGATTTGCATCACCATCTCCACCAAGCTAGAGGCTCAGGTCCCAAAGGAATTCTATTATTCTTCACTTGCACACAAAACCCATCAGAACCCACTTGAGGCTGAACTGATAATGAAACAAACATCACACCCTTTCACAGCATGAACCTTGCTGGAGACTTACCTGTCATTTACCAAGTTCAGATAACCCTCTCGTCTTTTAAATTATGGAAATTTTCAAAGATGAAAAGAAAACGGAGTAAGGTTGAGCCCTCCCACATCACCATCCAGCTCCAATTCATATGGCATTCATATCGGATTCATAGTTAATCAGTACCCTTACCACTTTTTCACACTCTGGGTTACTTTGGAGTAAATACCAAATATTACATCAATATGTTTACTGTGTAAAAAAATATTTAAAACATACTTTTAAAAATATAACTCCTGTATTCCTTATTTGTCACTCCTAAAACTTAAATATACTATAAAACATCAAATTTCTCTTACATCATGATTTTAATAGTTTATTCAAATCAGGATGCAACAGTCGTAATAGGTTGACTTTTAGTCTCTTCTGTATTCCCCCTCCACTCTCCCACCCTCTCTGCCTTCAGTCTCCCTCACTCTTTCCGTGTCTCTTTTGCTCACTATGTTCAATAAAGCATGCCTCTTGCCCCGTGGTTCCTTACACTCGCCAGCATGTCAGAGGTGCTGTCCTGCACGTCCTCTCTCCCACATTTCCTGCAAATTGGCTGTTACATCTATAGGCTCCACTGGTTTCCTGTTCCTTTTTTTCAGCCAAACCTTGCACACATAGAAACATTTTACTTTGACAATGAGCAGTGCGTCACATCTTTCACTTACTGATTCAATTGCCTAGACCTCTAATATCAGTGAATATGTGCTTACACAGGTGAACATGAAGCCAGTAATTGCTTAAATATCAAATATTGTAAACTGGAGGAATTGAGAGAGTGCTTATTAAAGGAAGTGACTTCTGCAAGCCTTGAAGTCTTCTAGTGGAGGCTGCTGTAAAGAGTCCATGGAGGGGAGAGATAAGGGCCAAGTTACAGTATTGCATTGTGCATATGCATGAATATGTAACAGCAAATTCCATCAATCCGTACAATCATAATGCACCCAAAAAATGAGATAAATAAAGCCATGGAAGGGACCAAGCTGGGATGGCTCCAGGACTAGCAGGTGGCAGGGGGTTGGGCTCTGGTGCTCAGGGGAGAGCTGAAGACCAGCGATGTGGCATGAGAGTAGATGCAGGTGGGCAAGGCGCTCAAATTTCTGCTAGTTATTATTTCCCCCATTTTTCTTTCTTTCTTTCTTTCTTTGGTACTGGGGATTGAACTCAGGGGCACTCAACCAGTGAGCCACATCCTCAGCCCTATTTTGTATTTTATTTAGAGACAGGATTCACAAATTCATCAGCAGGATGACAGAGTTGCTCTGAGTTGCACTGAGTTGCTTAGTGCCTTGCTTTTGCTGAGGCTGGCTTTGAACTCACTATCCTGCCTCAGCCTCCTGAGCCACGGGGATTATAGGTGTGCACCACCATGCCCTGTTATTTCCCCAAAGTTTTATTCCTTCAGTAGCATTTAGTTTACCCATGCAACCAACATGGACCACACCTTCCACTCTGCCAAATTAGTTCTTTTTACAAAGGGAAATAAAGTTGCAGTTAACAGAAAATCCAAAATAGTGGCTGTAGGAATACAGAAGTTACTATTTCTCTCAGTTTGTTAGAAACTGACTAGGGCTGATCCGAAGTCCGGTATTATCATGGACCCCAGCTTTGCCCCCGTGGTTCCTCTGTTGCCCTGAATTCATGGCTTCGATTTCCAAGCTGCTTCCATAAATGCCTAAAGGGATGAAGAAATGGCAGAAACTCGTACCATCTTAGGATAGTTCAGGATATTCCACAGGCACTTTACTTATATCCCATTGGTCAGAACGTTGATAATGGAGATAAAGTCTTTATTCTGAGTGTCCCTGTGCACAGCTTTTTAGAGGAAAAAGAGAGGAAAGGACACTGATGACCCCCCAGTCTACTGCTCCTGGAAGAAAATGAAGAGGCAGGAATGGGCAAGCCATGGGGCCCTGGAAAGAGACAATGCCATTCGCTGAGTTCTGTGTGCTTGAACTTGAACTGGTTTTAAATAACAACTGAGGGACAACTCCTACCACACACTCCGAGTCTGTTATGAAAATCTGATTCACGAATTCATCAGCAGGGTGACAGACTGAGTGTGCCCACAAGAGCTGTCGGGGCTGCGCTGCACCAGGGGCCTGTCCCGAGCACACACAGGTACTGTGGCAGAGGTCGCCTGACTGAAGCCCATCTCAGAGCCCCTCTCCCCATTTCCAGTCTCAGGCTGAGAAGCTGGAGCAGTCTCGTCCTCACCTCCTGCTTAGGTGGATGAATTGATCTTGAATTCCCTACTTGGGTAGCATCTCTCCTGGCTGACAGAGGAGAATCCAGCCCGGGGGAGGACTTCACAACAAAAGTGGCTTGGGCTTTGCTCCAGGTGGGAGGAAACAGGACCACTGCCAAGCCTTTCGCTTCCTTGGGCTTGTAGGTCAAGCACATTCCCAAAGTGCAAGTGGTGGCCAAGGGCTCTTGGGCAGGATGGTACTGACACGAGGCACATTCTGACGTCCAGCTTCATAACCCCTTGTGCAAGGTGATACAGCATTTCATCTTCCACAACTATCTTCACAGACAGAGAGGTGGGGATATCATGTATTGACAAACTACTAGGCCAATATCCCAGTAGGATAAGCAATCAATCAAGATTGAGCCAAAGGAAACGGGTTCATTGCATTTTAAAAGTGCATTAATATGCACACATTATACTGAGCACTGTGGTTCCTTATGATAAAAAATGAATGATGTTAATAGTTGACCATTTTGATCTTGCATATCTTGCATATATAAAATATATGGTTGTGAACTTAAAGTATGTAAATAAGTTGACATAATGAGGCTCTTTATTCTTCATTATATTTCTTAGAAAAAAAAAATCAATGAGCCTTTGAATCTAGGTCACAAAGTGCTGCTTCTTCTAATCAGCTGTTAACCTGAGTGTGGTGGAACTGTTCCCAAACAATCCCAGGTAAGGCTTTTCTTTATATGGCACATAATGCACTTTATAGGGTTCATACTGTTAGTTTCTTGTGGCTGCTATAACATTTGACCACTCACTTGGTGGCTTAAAATAATAAAAAGTTCTGGAGGCCAGAAGTTCAAAACCAAGGCCACATTTCCTGCACCCCTCTTGGAGAGATCTCACTCTCTGTGGCTTTTGGCTTCTGGAGGCTGAGGGCAACCCAGCATTAGCAACGGTGTCATTTTTCATAGCTTTGTGCCTTTGCACATTCTGTTCCCCCTTTGTGAAATGCAATTCCCTTTCTTGCTAACTTGCAAACTCCTACTCGTTACCTGTCAAAAATTCTCAATTATTGCTCCATGTTCCTTTCTTCAAAGGAAAATGGAGGAATCCACTTCTAAACTTCCATGGTACCTCGGCATGATGATATTAAAATGCTTGTCAGAGGCACTCTAAGATTCATTCCAAATGTTCTCGTCAGACTATGGTACCTCTGCCACAAAATTTCAAGATTCATGTCTGAATTCATCTTTGTATTTATGTTTCAATATCTGGAATATAATCGCTTTTACTAGGTGATTTATAATGTTTTCCAACCATTTTTCTTGTTACAAATAATTTAGACAATTTAAATAAACAAAAAATTGAAATCTCTATAACCTTATCTTCAAGAGTTTAAATCAGGAAACATTAATTTATGTGTATCTTTCCAATATTTATGTTCTTCATTGCTGTATATTTGTGTACGTAGCAAGTTACTAAAATCAAATCATTCTATACATTCTGGGTCCTCCTGAAACACAGTATATACTTAATAAATTTTGTTTAATCAAGTTTGAAGAATAAACCTAGCACCTAAGGAAGACTAACATGATCACAAATAAAAGAATTGGAGAAGTAGCTACGTTGGTGCAAATTGGGTTTCCCAAGCATTTGATATTAGGGTCATAGCCACGTTGTAGACAGTTTAAAGAACACAGTAGAAGAATCCTTCTAGGTAGTGAACATCATAATGGAGTTTATTCTTGAAAGCACCCATTTTTTTTTCTGATGTGCTAAGAAATAATAAATGATAGCTCACATGCTTCCTTCACATCCTTAGCCTTGCTGTCTTCCCTAAGATGCTCTTGGGACAAATGTGAGAACGTACTAATTGGAGTCTTGTTACAAATGTCTAGTTCATCCATTTCCGACACCAAAAAACATAGGCTGCCATGGATTTTTGTTTTTTATGAATTTCAATTAACATGGATTGTCTGTAGAACACCACCACCAGCCACAAAAAGGGTCACAGAAAGTGTGTGGCTGTTTGCTGTTCTATTGAAACATGCAGATTTTCCCCTGGAAAAGCTACCTGTCTGTTGGCCTCAGGCACAGAAAGTGCACATGGGTGAAGTTGACAGGAAAAGACAAAAAGCAACAGAGACAACCTGCCTTCCACTGGCTGCCTCCTGCACAGGGAAATGGGGCTGAGGGCTGCAGCTCCATGCACAGCATGGGTGGTGACATGGAGTAGCTCCGTCCAGAGGCACATGGCCTTGTCTCCCCAAAGCAGGCTGCTTCCAGCTCAGTGGGTGCAGCAGTTCCCAGAGAGTTCCAGTGTGTTCTTGCCAAGTCTGACTTTCACCCTGTGTTCTCACAATGTGGAATCTTGAAACTTAGTCCCAAGCACTAGACCGTGGGCCACTGTTCGGCCACAGGCCTACTTTTAGGGCTCACAGTTAATTAAGGGCAACACAGACGTTGATTAATCAGGGTCAGGTTGTTCTCTGGGTAAATCCAAAAGTGAATTCATGTAAAAAAAATTGCAAAGCTTCATAAATCTTTAATTTTCATTTATTAAGAAACTTGCATCTTCCTCACACACCAACTCATGCTAGGATTTGGCTTTAATCACAGAGCACATTTTAAAGCAAAGCAGCAAAATTTGAGATAAGACATCCAGATTTTAGTTCTTATTCTCTGAGCCAGGGTTCCCTTAACTGTGCACTGGGGAAAATTCTGAAATAAGTATTATGAGCTGCCATTGCCGGAAAATCCTCCAAATCAAATGACAATGGTGAGGCTTCATTGGAGTAAACATTTTTCATCAGGTCACCCTTACACCTTCTGTCAGGATTAAATCCATCAACTCAGAGAAACTGTTGTCAAAGATGCCATTTTGAAATCAGCGGGCAGGTCGGCAGGTCGGGTTCTACCTGGGCTACAATATCCCATTCATTTTCTTGTGGTGGTAGAGATTCTGAGAAACCATAATCCCAAAGATGAGTAATTCATCTTCCACTTCAGGCTATTCTTCGACCATAGAGAAATAGCAGGAGTTCAACTTGTATTACCAGTCATGGAAAATGCTGTATCTGACGAGTTAAAATGTCATTGCCATTTTAGAAATATTTAAACATGTATTTTGAATTAAAAGTTTAACCAATTTTTTTCTGGAACATTCCCATTGCAGGAGCCTACATAGTTTGAAATTAGCTAGTCAGATGATTTCTGGAGTTCTTCCAGCCCGAAATGCATTTCTTCTTTTGTCTGAGGGGTGCTTTTGGGGAACTCCAGTTTAGTGGCTCTGTCTGCAGGGAAGTCTCAGCGTGGGCTGTCACAGGGTAGTGAGGTGTGGGGAAAAGATCATTAATGACAAACTGAAGCCCAGTTTCTTTGTCTTTCAGACCTGTAAAAATCCCTTTAAACACTGAACTTTTAACAATGAGGATATAACTTCAAGGGTCTTGAAGTCTCCTTTGAATCAGGCCTTCTGACCATATTGTGAAGTCTGAGACTTCTAATTTCTGTGCCTTTGGGGGTAAGATATGTAATGCTTCTGCCAAAACCATTAAAATTCTTGTAGGATATACAACACACATGGGCATCCCAGGCGCACTTAAATCTAAACTGCAATTTGCATATCACCACATCATTTTAGTCTGACATTCCAAGCTATTTCCAGCACATCTTTTATTGAAAGGCACTGCACTTCTCTCTCTGTGTTCTCATCCTCTAGGCATTTGAAATTCAGCAAAGTTAATATGTAATGAAAACACAACAATAGAGTAAACCAATGATCAGTATTGCAAAGGACAGTCATAGAAAGAAGCGTCAGTTCAGACGGAAGCTCTGAGACTGCAGTCAGTTATCAGGGAAGACCTTCCTGCTTTGGTTGAGTGGGTGCATTCGCATGTACTCTAGAGTGCCAAGCTGGTATCAAAGATATCTGCAAAGGCACAATTGTGTAGGACCACAGGGCACGGAGACGTCAAAGGGCCAGAGAAAGCCATAAGTCTCAGTCAGTTGTTCAGCTCAGCACAGATGACCACCAGTCTCACTGTCTTCCTGAGTGACATCCACAAATCCATTTGGGTTGGGCCTGAGCTCCCCATTGATGGCCTTGTTAACTTAATGAAGACATTGACTTCCCCTCCCTGAGCCTCAACGTGAGTTAACAATGCATAAGCTGATGCCTTGGGGATTCGTTCACAGAATTAGGTGAGTTACACAATCATTAGATGAGTGCTAATGCATTCATAAGATGTATGCGGGCCTCTACCCCTGGAGACCACTCTTAGTAGTTCACTGAAGGCTGGTTTCCCTTCTTCCTTCCTTTTACTCTTCATCAAAGAAGAATTGCTCCAGAAGAGCAAAATTTAATCATTTCAAATGAAAAACAGATCTGAGACTAGCAACTGGTCTCTTTTTGTTACTAGTTCATTGTAGATACACATTTGGTGGGGTTCATCTTGACGTAGTTACACAAACATGGAAATGATCTGCTCCAATTCAGTCCCTAGTCCTTCCCTCCCCGTTGGATTTCCCCATCCTTTCCTTTTCCTGATCTGTGCTCTATGTTTACAGTTCTTTAAATCAGTACATTATAGGTGTCCATGAAGGAGTGAGTCACTGAGGTGTATTCAGAGAAGGATGTAGGACAGTGAGGGCAGATTCCTTCTACCATTTTGTTCTTTTCCTCTCCCTCCTTCCTCGCCCTCAACCTCTTCCTTTATTCTACTGGTCTTTTTCTATTTCATGGGATTCTCTTCTATTCTTTTTCTTTATTCTCTTCCCCCTTTATTTTGATCTACCCTCTACAGATGAGAGAAAACACTCCACCCTTGACTTTATGGGTCTGGTTTATTTCTCTCACATCATGTTGTCTAGTTCCCCCCATTTAATAGAAAATGCCACAATTTTCTTCTTCTTTATGGCTGAGGAAGACTCCAGTGTTGATTCATTCATCAGTTGAAAGGCACCTAGACTTCTTCCATACCTTGGTTATTATAATCTGTACTGCTATAAACATTGATGTAACTCATCCTGAAAGGGTACTGATTTTAGATCTTTTAGGTAAATACCAAGTGGGGGAATACCTGGGTCATATGGTGGTTTCAGCCCTAATCTTTTGAGGAATCTTAATATGCTTTCCAGAGTGGTTGCACCGATTTGCAGTCCCACTAACAATGTATCAGTGTGCCTTTGTCCCACATCCTCTCCAACAATAATTATTATTTGTTCTCTTGATAATTGCCATTCTGACTGGAGTGAGATAAAATCTCAGGGTAGTTTTGGTTTGTATTTCCCTGACTGCTAGAGATGTTGAACTTTTATTTTTTTTTCACGTACTCATTAACCACGCATGTTTCTTCTTTTGAGAAATGTCTCCGTAGTTCTTTTGCCCTTTTATTAATTGGGTCACTTGCTGGGGGAGGGGGCTTGGTCTTGAGTTTTTTGAGTCCGTTATACATTCTGGATTAATCCCTTATCTGAGGAGCAGGTGGCAAAGATCCCCTCCCCTTCCGCAGGTTCTCTCTTCACACACTTAATTGTTTCCTTTGCTGTGCAGAAGCTTTTTAATTTGATGCCATCCCATTTATCGATCCCTGGTTTTATTTCCTGAGCTTTAGTATCCGTGTGAGGGAAGTCAGCGTGGGCAGCACCCAGTCGGTTCCCTTGACACCTGGCTTGGGGTTCTTGAGAAGGAGGACACCGTGGCCAATAGATGGGGGTATCTCGTGCAGGGACTGAGGGTGTATGGCGGAGGGGACTGGAGTGGGTGGAATAAATTTCTGACTTTTGAGACTCTCAATGTGAGTCTGTCTAGTTACTCTTTATTGCTATGAGAACCGGGGTGCTGGTCCCCCACTCTGGACTCCTTTGGCATTACTCTGCATCTCCTACGGCTGATGGAAGATGGAAACTCAAAGGAATCACCTGGCCCGGTGGCTTTCATAAACAGACCAAATAAAAGGGGCTCTCCACATTTCCAGGGCGAAAGCTTGAACAGGAGGGGCGCTCCCCCGGGGCCTCTCCAGGCCTCAGCCTGGTCTCTGAGACAGCCACAAGGGGGCGACACTGTCCTCTCTCTTTCCTGAAAGGGAGACTTGGTCTGACTCCCTGGGCCAAGATCACATCATTTCATTTTATAGAAACCAAAAAACCTGGCTGAACACAGTGGGAAGTTCATACTATCAGTCAAAAAAAAATAGAAATATGGCTTATAGCAACTTCCATTTATTAAAATACTGTGAAAAACAGGTTGCAGATGACAGTCAATAGTCTTAACGTCATACTCAGTATTCATGACTGTGAAACATATTTTTTCCTCTTGTCACCTAAAATATATATTTAGGATGATTTCCTCTTAGTGAAAATTACTAAGGTATATTCAGATATTCACTCTTCTGAAGCTTGTCAATGGTTCTTTAAATAGCATGTTTTCCATGTAACTTTGTAACTATAAAGTGTTTGTATTGTAGCCTCCTGTTCCATCTCTGGGCTCTAGTCCAGCTACACCCAGGACCTTCCCCAAACAGATCCCCTTCCACAATATGCTGTGCTGAGACCTCCCTCTCAATTCACCAACAAGAACATGGAATTATCTTCAGAGAAGAGTTTATATGCTCTGACTCAGCACATGACCACACTAGGCCATTTCCACTGAATTCCCTTTCAATCCCATAGGAATTCATTAAAAAGCCTTGAGTATCAGGTTTTGGAATAAGTTTCTATCTATCTGTCTATTTTTTGCAGTGCAGAGGATGAGACCCAGGGCCTTGCATATGCTAGGCAAATACTCTACCACTGGCTACATCACCAGCCCTACTAATTTTACTTTGGTCAAGGTGCGTGGTGTTGGGTGTGTACCACCATGGCCTATTTCTGGTTTTTATATACAAGCTAAACTGTATGTTAAGTTTGATGACTCAAGTATTATCAAGCAGCTATCACTTGAAACAAGTATTTTCTAATCATCCAGGGCATTGTTCACAGACATAGTGATATGCCAAGACTGGCCCTGTCTTATGGCAAGATTACAATCTCTGCTCCAGTTTCAATAGGAGAAGCAAAGAGCAAGGGTATTTCATTTTTTTTTTTTAAGAATTTGCTAACTTATTCCCTGACATGATCTGACCGACAACCTATTTTGATGAGATGAGAAGTGACATCTGATAGTTGTTGGGCTTCATGAAGAAATCCCAAAATGGTACTTTCCACTGGTTTTCAACATTGCTTCTAGTTATACAAATGGCTCAATTATGTTTTCAATAGTTTCATAGAAAAACAAACAGGTATATAAATTCAATTGCATTTATTTAAATAGAATAAATAGAGCACATTTATAATTTGAATGACTATGATTCAAAGAATATAAATGAATGAAATTTTATAAACGGCATGAGCTGTGATGTCATGTGTAAGTGTGTGTGTATGTGTGTAGCTTCCAAGTATGTGGTTTTAAATCCACATCCTTTCCTACCTATTGATGTCTATTAAAGTTTTGAAACCTGCTGTTGACATTTTGTATTTGACCAAGCCAATGAAGACGAACTAGAGATTCATTTACTATTTTTCATATTCTCAAAAGGTACCTCTAGGAGATACTTGATTGAATTCTGCAAAAATACCATTAATTTTGAAAATGTACATTAAAGAAGAAAAAGCCTTCCAGAAAACATCTATCATGTAGATAATTATGCAATGCCTCCTTTCTGTGCCTTGTCCAATTTCCGTTTTTAGTAACTGCTGCTTCTTGTAATGATACATTTCATATTTTCCATCATAAATTGAGAGAAAAATCCCACCATAATAATAAGAATATATGAAAAGTTATTTCAGCCTCAGTTTTGATTTCTTTTATAGTTTAACATATTTTTTAATCAGATGAGAATCCTGCATAGAAAACAATGAAAGAACAAAAAGTGGCTCCGAGTTTGAGGGACATATTAACATTCCCATCTGGAAAAACTTCATGGATAAAAAGAAAACAATGTTTTAGACAAGGTTCAGAAAAGGCACCAACGGGGAGGAGGGAACGGTCCTGGGGAAGGCAGGGCTTCGGGAGGCCAGCCTCCAGGTGTCCCATTCCTGACCTTCACGTCGCCTCGTGAGGTCCCTACCCCCCACGCACACAGACCAAGCAGGGACCCCGTGAGCCTGTAGGGAACTGCAGAGCAGCGTGACTTCAGGGCCAGCGCTGGAGAAGCCGTCATGGGGACATGCGAGCAGCCCTCGGGAGGCCGAACGGGGAGACCTGGAGGCCTCGTGCAGCACAAGCACTGCGTGGGGTCTCTCCCTGCAATCCAGTCCCCAGCCCTAGTCAGTCCTCCTGCACCTGCATCCAGGGCCTTGTCCTATTCAGAGGACCCATAGAGCCTCCCAGCAAATTGACCTCAGGAGGCCTGACCCCAGCCCTCTTGGAGCTAATTGTATAGGAAGTGATTGACAGCTGGTTGGTGGGGTCCAGGGGAGCTTTTACCTCTCTTGTGAATGCACTTCTGTTCTATAGACAACCAACACCAGTCCAGGTGAGCAGCAGAGAGCAGTGGCTGTGTGTCTTGGTTACCTCTCCTCCCTCCTGCCTGGCTTGAAATTGGTGCTCAGTAAGTGTTGTTGACGAGATTCAATAACTGCTCTAAATTATGATCATGCCACATGTCACATAGGAAAATGACCAGAAGACCGCATGTGATCTGCCAACTTCTCCTTCCAGGGAGTCACTGAAGACCGTAACATTAAGCAGTCCACAAATTATACCTAACATTTCCAAAGCACCTCATCTCTGATGGGCAACAGTGGGCTCTACATTCATGAAACATTTTAACAACCTGTTGAAGAGAGTCCATTCACCAGGGATAAAGTCAAACCCACACCTGCCACCGAGAAAAGAGAATGGAAGTTCCCGTCCTCTGTCAGAGCTGTCCAGGGGAGAGGGGAAAGCACTGCAAAGATGGCTTTCAGGCTCACTGGCCTCAGCCACCTAGCCAGTCTCTCTCTCTCTTCAGCTTGCTCCCGCGCAGCTCAATGACAGAACCTTGAATGCCACCCAGTCCCTCTGTTTCCCTCTGTGCCAGCCAATCAGATGCCCTTGCCTCGCCTCTTCTTTCCCAGAGAGGACAAAAGCCATCCCAAGGCAACCCACCAAGAGTCCTCCTGCTCCCCTGATGGGCAGCAGCCTCTGCGGGGGACGGAGCTTTCTCCCTGACTTCCTGTAGGGCTGGCTCAGGTCAGACACAGAGGAGGAGCTGTTCGCCTGCCCTAAGGCGTGTTCTTGCTCCTGGAGGCTGAGATGAGCCCTGAACCAGCACCAGGTCGCAGTCATGGACTGGATGCTGGAGGGAAGAACATCCAGCTGCCACGTGGGGTCTGGCCCTGGGATGAAGTTCAGTGAATGAGTTTTCCTTTACTTTTAGGCCCTTGGTGCCTCAACTAGGACCTGCATCAGAAGAGGGGGACAGAGAAGCTAAGAGATGCATTTTGAAAAGAATCTCAGAGGTTCACAAAGTTAGGGAAGGAGGAAGTAAAAAGACACTGGGCAAGAGCCGTCCCCTCTAACCCAGGTCCCCAGCCCTGACCAGACTGGCCATTCCTGATTTACAAGCAAAGCGCAGCGAGACCTGAGACACAGGATTCTATTTGTTTTCAAAATAGTCTAGCAGTTTGGACTACATTTCTTAATAATAAAGGTTTGGTTGAATGCAGAAACATTTATGACTCCAAATGGGAGAGACACTTGCAGGCAGGTAGGCAAAGTGCCATGAAAATCATTTTCCAAAGCAGCTTCTTCCTTTCCCTCCTCATTCTCCTCTCTGGGCTTCCGACCAGACAGGACTTCTTTGTGGGGACCCCATCTCCTCATGCTTCCTGCTTTCCTTCTGTGGTCCCCCAGATTATAAAAAAATTTGATAAGTAGCAGGTGATACTTCTGGGTTGTTACACACAGATGCCTAAAATCTCAGCATTACAATACCTTTTGCTTTACATTTTCCATGGTGCTAAGGGAAGTGATGACACTTTCTCCCAAGTATAAACCAAGACGTTCTTACAATTACCAACAGTACATTCTCTTAGGTTTGGTTCCTAGAAAACTATCAGTGATGTCCAGGAATGTTGGCTTTGGAAACCTGAGTGAATGATAGCTATTATGCGACTGTGGCTTAGCAGGTGAACTATGTAGGTCTGTACATATGGATAAAGATGTAGAGACCTCTGTTACACACACACGTACACACATACATATAATATATAATACATTTCTAATGTGACTAATTTTTTAGAGCACAAAAACAACTTGTTTCATTATTTTCCTAAATTTCATTTCCAATTACACATTTTATGAAAGGTGGAATACTAATTTTCAGATACAGCAACGGTATCAAACATGCATAATCTGAGATGTTACTGCTTGAGTAAATGACTATTCTCTCAGGATTTCCTGGTTAAAGATGGCAAAACTAAGAAAATAGGAAAAGTGAGAAATGTTCTTCTGTAGGAAATTTATTAAACTCAAAAAAAAATTCATTCACGGGTAAATTACCCAGTTTTTAAAGAAAACTCCAAAATTTCTAGAAACATAAGACAATGTTGATATTTTTAGATGACTACACATTGATATATTTGTGTGAAAAATTGTGCAAACACTATGGAAAATGTTATTTGTTTTCATGGCCACAGAAAATATATTTTCATTTCCATGTAACTTAAACTTTTTTCTCCATCTCCCATTTTATGTCCTATAAAAAAAAATGCTATGCATCTAGTTTTTGAAACAAACTGTTGTAGGAAGTAGTCACAGCAGAGGAGCTTAACATCCCTCATACTAACCAAATGCAGCCAGCACAGTCAAAGGAGTTGTTGCCAGATTGTGAATCACCCAGCTCAATGACTGGATCTGGGGCCTGCTGTCCCAAGTCCATGTTTGAACACCATGTGGACCTGGACTCATCAGTGAGCATGGTTTATGGTCATGCACAGGTGCCATTCATCCCAGGGGAGGCAGCTAACAGGACCAGTGCTGATGGCCACGTCCAGACGTCCCATCCTCAGAGTTTTTGGCTGTTGTAAGATGAAAATCTATTTCTGAGAGCTGCTTTTCTTTTTCTAGCCATCCACACTAAGAGAATTTATTACAAATTCTCCTTCAGTTTTAGAACATTTAACTTAGTATTTCAAAATCCCCAAATTAATTTGAATTACTGTCAGTGCTCATGGTGAAAACTACAGGTAAGAAAGGTTTTGCAGGAAATCTTATTTCTCTAAAATACGCAATGTTAGTATTGAAAAATTAGACATAAAGGTTTTTACTATTGTTCTGATGAATTTTCATTGGCAAAAAAAAAAACAAATGGTGCATTAATTAACCTGGAAGACAGAAAACTCAGGGCTTAATATTTAAATGAAATATAAAATTGAGACCTCATTAATTTGGATGTTTTTGTCCTTAGTAGCAATTTGAACAAGCTACTGATAAGCACAATGGGTTGATAAATCATCGCTAACACTACTCCACATTGTATCTTGGAAGAATAAGGGCTTTTGCAAGGTCATTTGCAGGGCCCCTTGCCATAGAGGATTCTTTTATCTTTATAGACCACCTTGCAAGTTACAAATGATTTCAAATACAGTTGGAAGGCTCGGCTTCTTGTGTAGTTAAAAAAAAAAAAATCACTTTATGTTCTGTTGAGTGATAACCCAGAAATAACCATAGTAGTGGGCTGTTAATTAATTATAACTTCTCTTATCACCAAGGGAACAACTAACAACAAATAACAATGACTTTCAGTGTCCTAGTCCGAAACTGGGCTGATTTTGTTATTGCTATAGTAACTGTCCATTAGTTGCTCAGAAGGCTCTAGAATTTGTTTCCCCAAGGCTGCAATGATAATTTGCTGAGATAATGTTGCCCACTCCTTAAATTTATCTCAGAGCACATGGCAAGCTCTGAGAAGCTCAGGTCTAAAGCAAGTTGGAGGAGAGCAGAGAGAACACAGAGGGTGGTGGGAGCTGTGCCCACACCACGTGCCCCAGGAAGCCCTGCCCTCTCCCAGGGAGAATGGCAGCACAGCCTCACCATCTGGCCACAGTCTCCACCCAGCCCCTCCCAGTGCTGCCTCTGTGCTGTGACCACCTGGAGGTTTGCCTCCTCCTCCTCACCTCTCCTCATCCAAAAACCTGTCTGATTAATTACATCCCCGCCTGATCACTTCTCTATTCAACACCTGTTCAGAGCTAATCAGGCTTCAGACAAATGACATGCCCTAAGACAACCTATCACAGAACAGTTTCTATTTAGAGATGGATGATAGACTGAGCGGGTCACATGGGATTTACACTCAAGGCTGAGACTGAAAAGTCTCTCTGCTAGATCAATATGACGTGGAGACAGGAGAAACGTCGAGACAGAAGTACATGCTCCCTTCTGAAGTCCTGGACTTACTTGGGAATTTATTATAAACATCTTTTGCATTTCAAGGAAACGATGTCGTACACATGCCATTTTTATGGCATACTTGGCCCCTGTTTATGATAATGGAGAAATAATAGGTTTTTTTAATAGTCTTGTCACCTAACAGTGCCAATTTGTTGTCATTATTTGTGATGCATCTGACTCATTAATTGAATATACCTACAAGTTAGCAATTCTTAAAAAGCATTAGTATTTTTATTGATCCTAGTTCTATAATTTAAATCAATATAGCCTGAGAAATTTCAAATTTCTCAGCCTTTGCACACTTGGAAGGTTTTCTTTCTGAGACACACACACACACACACACACACACACATCATCATCATCATCATCATCATCATCATCATCATCCTGGTTGTTTGTTTGTATATAGTAGTTACAAAAGCAAAAAGCAAAAACTACTAAAGCCCTATGAACTAATCTAATCATCTTGGGAAACTCTCACGGGGACGGAGGCAGAAGGAGTATGACTTGATCTTTACCAAGGAAAGGCAAATGGTGGGTATTCACTTGTGCAGCAGAGAAACGAGTTCACCTAAGACCGTGCTCAGACATCAACCAGGGACATGCATTCTGATGTCCTCTGAAGTCTCCTTACACCACTTGAACTCCAAGATAATTGGGACTGTTACTTTCAAAAGAGAGTATTTTTCAGAAACAAAGAAAACAGAAAATAATACATTTTGGGAAAAGGAGAAAGGACTTTTTAAAGGATGAGGATGGAGAGTGGATGTTTTCGTAGACCTCGTTTCTTTCCTCTCATATGATTATTATTACAGTAAAGGACTGATTACAGAGGAGAGTAGGACTTGGAGAATAAGAGGACCAAGGTATCTCCCTTCGCCCTCTCTGACTGTCCCCCACCCTCTCGGGAGATCGAGTCTTGACTAGCAGGGCTGTGGTGACAGGTGTTGAGACTCCCGCTGGGTCTCAGACTGTCTAAGGGAAGAGGACTTGGGGGTTGTCATCAGCCAGGTTTCTGTGGTGACCGCAGACACAGTAGGCATCAGGAGGACAGCCACTCTTCTCCTCTGTGGGCTAGTTTTTTGTTTTCATAAACTCAGTACCCAGTCTCCTCACCTGGTCATTTCTGAGCTCCGCCCTCTCATTCTTCCCATTGCCACAGCCTCTGTTTGAATGGCCTTCCTAGCCTCATCCCCTGGCACTGTTTTTCCTAGAGGGTGGTGTCAGCATCTGGCCTGCTCCACAGAAGAGAGTCATCTGCGCATTTTTATTTTTCTTCTACCTCTCAATCCATTACCAGAACCTTTTGGTTTTTCCCAACAGTACTGCTACCAAAGTATCTCAAGACACTATCGTCTCTGGCTGGGCTTCCGAGATTGCCCCTCCGTCTAGTCCCTGTGTTCACTCTGTTTATTTGGGAGTCTCATCTTCCCACGGCCTGAGGCCCCTATTCAAAGTCGACATTAGACAGATCCTGTAACACTGCATCCCAACACCCTGCAAGGTCTCACTGTACAGACAGAGCTACCGCAGCCTCCTCATCAAAAGTTATAAGGAATTTGGACCCTTCCTGATTCTTCTGCAGTGTCTCCAACTAATCTCTGCCTTGTTCAGTCCCGTGTGTGCATAGGGTCTTGGCAGTTCTCAAATATTCCAACTGATTCCTTTCTGACTGGGGGTTGCTATTCTTGCCTTTTCTATAACCTAAAAATATTTTCACATTTCACTCTTTATGGAAAAAGTCAGGTCCTCAGAGAGGCCATCTTGTCCACTGGACCAAGATGGTCAGCTCCTCTTCACTACTGACTGCCTACACTACTGCATTCATCGCTCTTGTCACTCTTTTAAATTACGTTGGATATTAGTTCATGTAATAAGTGTCAATCTCTCTCAATAGAATATCAAATCTACAAAGGCAGGAGGCATATCATTTTTCCAAGAATATACTTGGGATCCAGAACAGTACTTAGACCAAAGTTGGAACATACATACATGTGTGTGTGTGTGTGTGTGTGTGTGTGTGTGTGTGTGTATGTATGTATGTATATATGTATATACACCTATATGTAGAGTTATATGCTGTCTGAGCACATAACTACATGCTCCCAGCAAAAGGGACAGTATTATGGATTTGAAATAGGTCATTTACTAAGAATGATTTTGAAATTTGTGACATTTCATGTGCAGGAGTGTAAAAGTATTGTACAATTATGACCGAGGTTGGTGATGTGCAGGATTTGCATATAGTGCATGCATGACAGCAGATACTGGCAGGCAAATAATGGTGAAGAGTAAAATTGTTTTAAATGCTTATATTGACAGCTCAGTATAAAAGAAGCCTTAGCTAAACCTCCTCAGGAGTGTTCTGAAGTCATGCAGCTATAGCCCTGTCTTTCATGTGTTTTGCTTAATTTGTTTCTACTTTTTATTTTAGATTAATTTTAGACTAGAAAAGAGTTGGAGAAATAGTGTCCTTCCCCCATCTCCTCCTAAACAATGTAATAAAATTGTATGATAATTTGCCAGGACTAAGAAATAAGCCTGCACATAATGTCCCTGACTAGATGTTCCTCGGGTTCTCCCAATGTCTGCTTCAAGAGCTAACTCAAGAGCTAACTCCAGACCCCCATGCTGTTTTTAGCTGCGGCCCCCCTTCGTCTCCCCCAACCTGGCAGCACCTCAGTCCTGGTGGCCACACATTCAGAGAGCACGGTCGTTATACAGAAGGATCCAGAGCAACGCTGGCTGAGGTTGAGTTCAGTCTTCCCCCAACAAACTGCTCTACTTTTGTGTGGTCCATCGGCTTCTGAATGAGTGACTGGTGTCGGCTCAGCTTTAGGAATAAACAGACAGTGGGCAGAGGCAGCAGCACTGAGAACTGGTTCTGAGGTACCCAGGAAGGTCAGCCGGGCAGCCCCGACGGTGGCCCCTGGCAGCCCCAAAGCATGCAGGACACATTCTCTCTCCCAGGTTTACCCCTGGTTTAAGTACTACAAGTTCGTCTCTGTGCACATTTTGCACATTCCATGACCTCATTAAACGACAAGTGTTGTTTCTAGCAAGGCTGTGGGACATGCAGCTCCAAAGCCTTCACCTACTGCAAGAAAAAGCAACAATGGCCTACGGTATTATGTGGTTACTGCCAACAGCCAAGTTTAGGAATGAAATGATTTTGTGACCTCTTCTGAAAACACAATCATTGCTTTTATAACATGCAATTAAGTCAGTCAAAGTTAGTCTATTTATAGTACCTATTGCACCATTCCACCTCATTTGTAAACTGAAACTCACCGGTGGCATTCTGCTGACCTGATTAAACTACTTATTAAATTTACATAAATATCAACCACTGAAGCACAGTAGCCATATTCACTTTGTATAGTTCAGTTTTTTTTTCTTTTACCCTACTGGTGCTTGAACCCAGGGGTGCTGTACTCCTGAGTTAGATTCCTAGCCCTTTTATTTTTTATTTTGCGACAGGGCCTCACTAAGTTGCTGAGGCCAAGTTGGAATGTGGGCTGCTTCTGCCTCAGCCTCCTGAGGAACTGGACATACATGCAGGGACCGCCCAACCCAGCCTCACTTTGTGTATTTAACAGACAGGAACAGTTATGTTGGGTTTTTAATTTTAATTCTCCAAAACTATCAAAACAGGCTAAAATGCTCTACACATTTTGAAAATAAAGTGATGTTTTTCTTTGTGAAAAATAATCGATGTTTATTTCCTTGTCATGCTTAAAAAAATATTTGGAGTGGAGAGAAATCAGATATGGGGTATAAAATTACTATTTTCTTGCTAAAGGGGAACAATTTTCCTTATAATATTGTTCATTTCCCCTGAATAACCAATTTATACTTAGCATAGTCCAGTTGAAAACTTAAAAAGCCTTTGAAAAATTAGTAACTTAAAAATTTAAGAAGCAACTGTAAAATTACAAATAGATTATTTACTTGCATGAAAGATAAATGGATTGGTTTATTTTTAATTCACTTTATCTGTGCAAGTAGGTAAAAACAGCCTTATTCAAGTAAAAGCAATTTTTAAATTATATCACAGAATTAGAATACTTACATTCCTACCCCCAATGCCCTTCACAGAAAAGAATTGGTCTTCCTTTTGCTTTTCAGAGAATCTGGGAACCTATACTTGAAGAAGAAAATTACTCCTCTGAAGTTGTATCATCTGGAGTGTAATTTCTTGTTTTGTATTTTTTTTTCTTTCTCCCCAATAGTTTAGATCCCTTATATAGCAACTAAAATGAAAATGATAATTTTTCCCAAATTAGGAAGGACTAAATTACAAGTTAAATAAGTGAAACCAGGAAAAAACATTTTTTCCTAATTAGATAGAGATCATATTTGAACTATTGTTTATGAATATTCTATCTTCATTTTCAATTACGTCTCTCCCCTTTAAGTGTAAGCAGAAGGATAACAAAGCTGAATTAGCACAGCGAGAGAAGAGGCAAGAAGGAGCTGACTGCGATCCCGTATGATACAAAAAGAAAAATAAACCATGCACATTTGTAGAAAGCCTGCCAGCTAAGGCAGGGTGCAGGAAGTAGTCTATTTCCCACTGACTACACCAGTAGGACTGGGAGTGAGACCACAGGAGAAGCTGAATGCTGCCACTCAGCTGGGAGGTCAAGCAGGCAGATCGATCTGCTCCCTGCAAATCTGCCTCTCCATCTGTAGGAGCCACAGACAATATCCACACCTACTTCATATGACTCCATAAGTGAAATTATATAATCAAAGGAAAGCAGTTAGCGATAGCTCTGGTCCACATGAAGGACTAATTAATGTTATCTATCTCCACCGTTATTATTTTTAAAACCTCTAAAGTTAAAAATAAGTGCATCTCTTTTAATGTTAAGCGTGTAAGTATTCCCCCATTGTTTTTTTCTTTTCTTTTTCTCTTTCCTTTCTAAATTCAGAATTCCTTAATTTAACTCAAAGGCACGTCTATAAGGAGGAAAGGTAAAGGCAATATTTTTAAGTTCTTGGAAATTAATTACACAGAAATCTTCTTAAAATAACATGTCTAAGGCTATTTGAAGAACAAGATTCTATTTGTTCAATAGTTTGCAATCTGTATATGTCAATTCTTAGAAAATAGTGTTAAGAGGAGCAAATTCCATATTTCTCCATTCTGGAGTCAATTTTAGAAAGTGCTATTTCATAGTTTATTTTTAAATTTTTTTTCTCACTTAGTAATGATATTGAAATTGAACAGAAAGGACTTTTCTTAGTTAGATCCAGGCTTAGAATTAGAAAAAAAAAAGGTTTGTAATACTAATAGTCTATTAGTCACAATTTCAAGCTTAAAAGTGGTCTGTTCCGATATGAAACCTTGAAATAGGTAAGGACACCTTAGCTTCTGTAAAAACCGGATAATTTACAAGTTTAAGTTTTTGCCATAGAGAAGAATCTCCACCTCAAAGTCACTTAAATCACAATTTTTCTTGAACACTATTGAACACGACCTTATTATTCCTTTATGTGCTGTTCTCAGGGAGAACATGCTTGGAAGACTTGACATGTAGTCTGGTAGAGGAGAAAAACAAAATCAAAGACATATAACTTCACTCAAAATATACCATCCTCAAAGTTACATTAATGCAATTTGCAGATGATTCACAGTCAATGTCATCTAGCCACGTCTGAAGGAGCCGGCGCGGAAGTCACATTTCCTTTAGGTTGGTATGCCGTCAAATCTCTCCTCTAACTGGACTTGTCCACACCATTTCCATTGCTTGGAAAGTCTCTTAGGTCCTCTCCTGAGAATATTTTTCTCAGTCCTTAAGTCTAGCTATTTCTGGATTTGAGATAAGTCCTCTACCCCTTGAACTCTTGTGCTAACTGTGGGACCCTTGACCCCTCAACTCCGCCCCAGGCAGAAATTGCCTGATGACCTCAAGCTTTAATATTCTAATGGAGTGCTGAAGGCTACCCCCCCCCCCCACCCAGGCAGCTCCAAGGGCCACTTCCTGCATTTATCTGCAGTGCTCTGCGCTAAAGGTTCTCTTGCCCCCAGAAGGCCTAGATTTCCACGTGGAGAGCTTAGAAAGCAATAGAAGGTGGCAGATCTCCCAGAAAGGAGTAGAAAAGGGGGATCTTTAAAGTAGCAGTGACAAGTTAGAGGGAAAACTGCGAGCAGCCACTCCTGGGTATCTGGCATCTCAACCTTTTCTCCACCTGGAAGATGCTGCCGTTCATGTATTACCTACTCACTGGAAAAAAGAAAAAGAAAACCTTCAGAATGGCTTCAGCAGCTGCTTCACATGAAGAGGACGGTGATGGGTGGATACCTCCCTGGGCTGAGAGAAGGGAAAGGCTGCATCAAAGCATTTTGGCCATTTTAAATGGCTTAGAGACTCGGGCACATCTGATGGAAATTAAGATAGTTTCTGGAAGTGAACCAAATGCGAACTTTTAAAACTCAGAGATGTTTCACAAAGCTCCATTACTCCCTGTATGAATTGATTTGTTCAGTTTGGTGACCGCAGGTGAGATAGTGTCTGACAGACAGTTCAACCCCCATCTGGCAGCACCAGGCAGCAGGTCCCTGCGTAATTCTCAAAGCTGGAGCTGCCAAATCAAACATGACTTATCTTCACACGTCTAATGGGCTACTGTCACCTGCAGCTGATTGGGTTTGGGTACCAGCCTGTCTAGTGCTATCTTGTCCAACTGAGCACATGCCCCAGCTTAGAAGGCAGCTCTTGGGGAGGGTGCAGGGGACCTGTTCCGTGTTTGAAAATGGCCTCCCGCTGTAGAAAATGAGACCGTTTCAAAGACCCAGTCTGATCTGAGATGGGACTTACATATCCACTGGGTCTTAAGAGGACAGAGGGTCCCAACACTCCAATCTTAGACTCAGGCTGTGTGCAGGAGGAAATGGCCCCAATAGCCAGCTTGCACAGGAAACAGCTGGTTAGGCAGGGGTTCTAGTCTTGGTACAAACTGGCTGAAATTCATAACTATTTGTACTTTTTCAAAGCAGGCTGTGCCTCATTCCAATTAAAAGGGAAGTCTTGGCTGGGTGTGGTGAGCCAAACCTGGAATCCCACCTACTGAAGAGGTTGAGGCAGGATCACCCCAAGTTTAAGGTTAACCTGGGGTTCGTAGCAAGACCCTGAGTTGGCCAGAGGCTGGCGATATAGCTCTTGGGCGCAACCCCTAGAACCTCAAAAATATATAAATAAAAATAATGAGAAAAGGACAAAGGAAGTCTTGGTGCCCTTGAGCGGCTCCCGGTGAAGGCTCGGCCAGCGGCCTTCCTCCAGTAGCTCTCTCCTTCCTGCTTCTTCGCCTGCTGCCTTCACTCCGCCCTCTGAAGCAGCACCATCACACGCTGATCCCACAGCCCTCCCGGCTGGCTGTCTTGCTCTCCTTCCCCTGGGAATGGCAGTGCACACCAGCAACACCCACTTCCCCCACCGACTCCCAGAAACAAACAGGCTGCTCATCTTTCCTCTAGTCATTAAGGGATCAGAGGCATCATGTAATGCTCTCGGAACATCTCTTATCGTACTTAATCATTTATAGCATAGATCATTTGAAATACACTCAAAATAGAATTTCTGAAACTCTGATCTCATGCGAGAGAAAAGCCATCATGTATATTTCATTACCCAGAATGCTTTATGTCTATTGACCAGGGTACTGAACCGAGTGACAAAAGCTCACACATCTCTATTTTTCAAAAGCTCTATGCCCAGAGCTCTGTTCTCAACTCCTTTGAACACTGTAAAGTGACGGAGGACTGGGGAGCCATGCCGAGGCGTAAATCTCTATTCCTTCCAGAGTTGGTCCCGACCGACTCACTTGGCACTTAATCATTGGGAAGAATGACCCTATATACATTTTACAATGAACAAGACTTTAGCATCACTCAAAACAGATTGTGTACAGTCGAACCTAGGCTTTGCAACTGTGAGGAAAAAGCTTAGCATGTTGTGTAATGAACACTTGTACACAGTGCTCTCCATGGGGTAGAGCCAAGAGTATTTAGAAGAAAGGAACTCGCCTTCCCAGAGCTTCTGCAAAACACTTCCCACAGAATTCTGAAGGGGAAAGGAAGAGGCCAGAGAGCAGAGCCTATCAAAAGCTACAATTCTTGAAGCAACTGTGCCCCAACCTACTATGGCAAGGACCTTCACGATCTCTCCAATCCACAGGAAAAAGTGTTCAAGAGTTGTTGTTGAGCAAGAAATGCAAGGATGTTCCGCCTCCTGCATTAAGCATTCATGCCCACTCCTCCCCAGCCTGTTATAACTGTAAATTCATTTAAAACATCGCCTCTCCATGACACAGGGAACTGTCAGCAGACGCAGCGCTTCAGCTTCAGGGAGAAAACTCCACCCCACCTCGAGGAAGGCTGCTGGCTTTCCTGCCCTGAACACACCGAGGCAGGCAGAGGCAGAGGGGGCTGGGATACGCCCCCACTCTCCATCTCAAAGGTGGTTCCCGTGGCAGGTAGCCCCTGGCTCCCTGCTGGCACTGGAGGAACACGTCCAAAGTACTTGTCACATTCTAACAGACAGCTAGGGGTTGACTCATGTGCCCCAAAGAGGACATGTTGGCGTCTTCATCCCAGTCCCTGAGAATGTGCCCTGAGTTGGAGACAGGGTCTGAGCAGGGAGACGCCAGTTCAGATGGAGTCAGTAGGGTAAACCCCAGTCCGGGGCGTGCTGACAAAGCAGAGGAAAGCTGGACATGTGCGTGGGAGAAGGACGATATGAAGTCACGAGAAAAAAGCTGGGGCAGCCACAGGCCACGGAGAGGGTCTGCGAGTCCTGCAAGGGAGACCCTCTGCTGACCCTTGGGTCTCAAACTTCTGGCCTCCAGAAACGTGAGGCAGGACATTTCTGTTCAACATACCAGGTGCGGTACTTTGTGGTTGGGCCTGACTTATTTAGCTGTGTGTTGCTTCATGGCCTGTCGCACAGCCACCCACAGACACACCAGCACAGAAGCTAGAAGTGGGGTCACCTGTGTCTGCCTACCTGCCTGGAACAGTGCCTGGCATCCAGTGCTGCTCAATTAAAACTACTGAAAAAAATGAGTTATTTTAAGAAATGAAATTTATAATATATATGTAATTGGCTCTGACAGTTGCTGCAAAAATTAAAGAACTTGGATTAAACAGCCCAATTATTACTTAATTGTTGTCTCTAAAACATGTCTTGTCAGATGTTTAAACATGAGAATAAGACTCTTAGGTTTAATTTTTCTTCTAAAACCTATCTCATAAATTCTGGGTAAAATTACTAGTTGGGCCATTTGGGCAGTAAAATATATTTCTTTGTAGAAAATTCAGAATAGCTTTTCCCTTTAGACCATAAATGGACACCAAAGAGCTTACAAGCTTTCAAATTCATGAGAAAAGGGAAGCCAGAACTTCAGCGGGTGACTGAGAGCCACAGGGCACATGGAAAAACCCCGTTTACATCTAAAACGCAGGAGCCATGACAGATCTGCAGTCCGAAGGTCTCAGTGATAACAACCAAAATAACGAGGATCTTTTGAGAATGGAAGGAGAGACTGACTGCTCTGTTCGGCATTTCTCCAGGCACCATGATCAGCTCTGGGAATAACGAGTGGTGGGAGGTCCACCAACACAGATGCACCCACCACCTGGGACGACATTCCTGGAAAGGCATACTTTTCCTTCTCTGCCCTTTTCCAACTCCACGCGTGGTTCTCTCCCACTTCTGGAGATGACAGCCTGCATGGATTCCATCTCAGGTGACAAAAATGTGCTCCACACACTGTGTCACTTCAAGTCAAGGTCCTAGCTCAGGAGCTCAAGTTCCCAGTCCAGGGTGACAGTGACAAGTGGCAGGCATCCTTAGAGAGCAGCAGCTCCCTGCCTCCTGAGCCTGAAGGTTTCCTCCTTGCCCTGCTCTCCTGCTCTTCCAGCATGGAGCCCCAAGCTGGGCAGGCTGGCGGGAGTGAGTCTCCCCTTCCTGGGGCTGTGTGGGATCTCAAGACCTTCTCCTCCCTGTCTGTGGAGATGTACCCCGTGGGACCCTTCACCTTGGCCGGTGGATGAGGGGCTCAGTCCCAGGCACCTAGACACAACTGCGGCTTCTTCACACTCTGCCCTTCAGTTGCTGTATTTCGTGAGAGATAACACCATCTGCTAGACATACTCATGCTAAACACACTTGCTTCCTTTTCTCTGAAAAAGGGACAGTGGTGACAGTCTCCCTGTGCAGCAAGGGCTCCTGGTTCTGTCTTCAGAAGGGATCAGACATGTTCTCATGGTAAGCATTTTCCCAGGATAAGGAGGATACCCTCTCTGTTTCTAAGTCATCTCTCTAAAGTCCCCTTTTCCTACATTTAAGGGCAGAGACCTTGGGGGTGAGAGTGGGATTTAGAATATACCACCTTACACCAAAAGGGCTAGGAGGGGTAGCTCAATGACAGGATGTGAGTTTAACATGTATGAGACCCTGAGTTTGACCAACCCCAGTACCCCTAAGTAAATAGAGTACATAAGAGATTCAGTCTTCAATTGTGTGTGTGTGTGTGTGTGCAAGAAATAGAGAGATAGAGAGAGGAGAAAGAGAGAGAGAGAGAGAGAGAGAGAGAGAGAGAGAGAGAGAGAGAGAGATCCCCAGGAATAAGCTGGCCTTGCTACCCTCTTATACAGAATGGACATGACTGGCCAACCAGCATTCAAGACCCACCAGGGCTTACCTCTTCTTGATTCTAGGTGTTGGGTTCACAACCTCAGTTTGGAAGAGGTCATCTGTTGCCTTTGGCCCTTGGCAGGGTCCCAGACCTCAGAGGAGGCCAGGAGGAGCCAACGGCCCTAGGAAGGATGGGAGGCAAGAACTGGATGAAGGAACAAATCGTGGCTCATTTTAAGAGCTGAAACAATGCCAGCATGTAGCAAAGTCCAGAGGAGTAGAGAGAGAAACGGAGCGGAAATTCCCATTCACAAGGACTAAGCAACCTGCGAGGCTGGGAGTCCCAGTGTCCTGGAAAGGCACCTGTGGAAGGTTTGGTGGAGCCTTCAAGAGGCAGGGGACTAGGGGTCCTTAGGTCACTTGGGGCCTGCCCTTGGGGGGTGAGAGACCGCAGCCTCTTGCTCACTCTCTCTGTTGGCTTCCTGGTTTTGAGATGTGCAGTGTTTCACTCCCTCCCTCCTACCATGATGTGCTGCCTCCCCAGAAGGCCTCCAATCTGGACTGGAAACCCCAAAACAGTGAGCCAAAAAACACTTTTTATTTTTACAAGTCAATTACTTCAGCAATTTTGTTATAGAGATGGAAAGCTGACTCTCAGATAATCCTTTAAAGAGGGTTAAGTTTCTTCCAATACTCTAGGTATCATAAATGTATATAAGGGAAAAAAAGAGCCCGTAACTTTGATTTACTTCTCATTTTGCTGTCAAAAATTCTAGAATTTGTATTTCAGAAATTCAAATGTGAGCATTTTTGTTCAGAAGAAAGTGGAGGAAGAGCAGGTAGCGGAGACTAAATTTCTAGTATTCTAGATCATCTTGGTCATTTTCTCCGTGAGAAATTACCAATATTTTATAAAATTTTCCCACCTTCTCAGTACTTGGTGCAGGCAGTGAGAAAATAGGGGTCTTGGCTGTGAGGCTGGAATGAGAGCATGCTGTGACCTGAAGCAAAACGTCCACTGGCCAGGGGTCCCTGCCTCCAGGAGAAGGAGAGGGGTCTAATCTCCAGGTGCCCCTGGCCTCCCACCATGATCCGGAAACGGTAGAGAAGATCATAATAAAAGAGCTCGGTTACACAGAGTGTGGGAACCATGCTGAGCTCCCGTCAGTCAGCAACCCTCATCAGCTAGCGAGGAAAACGGTTCTCTGGGAGTTCTCTCAGGAGACCACAAGGGGACCCGGCCAAGATAACTTGGTAGGAGTTTTCCATTTTCAAGGTAAAAACTCATTTCTCCATCAAAGTATGTGCAATTCCAATCAAAGTTGATGATTTTTTTAACAGATAAAATATTTGTTCCTCTAGAGTTTGACTCTCAAAAATGACAAAGAAAGGAAGGTGTGGCCTTTTCCAAGGTATTTGACCAAAGCAATGGACGTCAATGACTACATAAGACTTGAAGAGAAAACCGTGTCAACAGGAGATTGAGTGAGTAGCCACAGCCCTGAGCAGAGGAAATCTTGTGACAACATACAGCAGCCTGGGCCTGACCCAAAGAGACTTCTCGGGTCGGTAATAACCACCTCAATAAGCGGTATCACCTTTTTCCCTTATTACCATTCAACCTATTAAGTTACTATTTTCGTGGGTGCTCACGGGAAAGTATTAATTAAAAATTGTAATCTCCATTTTACTAGAAGTCATTAGCTCAGTAACTTATTAAAATAATACTGAGAAATATTTCCACAGCTTTCAGACAGCCTGTGGCAGCGAATAGCTAATGCACCTGAGAAAAGCTCAAAGACTTAAAACAAATATGACCTGAAATAAATGGGGCCTTTTCTGAAGTCAAAAGTGCCCTTGCAAATGTGTGGCCTCTGTGTGGTGTGAACACACAGAAGATCATTGAGTGGAAGAGGGAGCTATCTATCACTGGTCAAGCTAGGGCAGTGGTGTGCAGGGTCCTCTGAGGCCACCTGCAGGCCGTGCGTGTGTCTCATTACCAGTAGCGAGACTGGGGAGACTCTGATTTCATTAGAGTCGGTTTCTTTAAACAATCCCTTTTTGAAATAAACATGTACCTGCCTATGTATATTGCAAACTTTACTGAACCTTCAGGGCAAATTCCACTGGTGGAGGCCCCCCCACTTTTTTTTTTCATAAAAGTCCCTACAGTACTGTGAGATTTTCACAGAAGAAAAGAGAATAAGATAATTATGGACAAGAGGCATAGCAGGAAATGTATGGTCAGGCGGGACGGTCGCTGGCGGCCAACTGCTAGCCCAGAAGGAGCAGTGAGAGCAGAAACAGAAGGTCAACAGGTCAGGAGGAAGACAACAAGAAGACCGCCAGGAAGAGTGGCAGGAGACGTGACGCGTGGAACCTCCAATGGGGGCATGCAACAATGCCCTGCTTCATTAGGTGAAAAAACATACTTTTATTGTCCTATTCTGTTCTAGATGCTAGGATATATACAAGAATATAAGGTATAGTTCTCATCACTGAAGACATTAATGGACTTTTGAAGAACTACATTGGAAATGAGAATGACCAAGTTTCTTTTTATGACCAGAAAACGAATCTTACTAGTAAATGTCGGTTGCTTTTCTGTTCATGGCAACAATCCGTTGAAACTTGAGTTTTAAACTGACATCTTCCTGTAGCTCCCACTGACTGAACTGATTTCCCTGGTTATACATTCTCCTCCTGTGCTGCTTGATATTGACTCCTGTTCACTTGGTCAACACTGGGTCACTCTAGAGGATTTTCCTGAAACTTAGGGGGGTAAGAGCCCATTGAAGGCCACAGACACAGGGAGACAGAAATGGTGAGTCTCCTGACATCTACTCAGAGCATCCCAGAGAGATGCAGGAAACACAGCGCCTCCCAGCGCTCATGTGGCAGCTCCAAGGACTTCAGGCTGAGCCTTTGGGATCTGCGGATGTGACCATAGGCTGTTAGCGTATGTGGATGAAGATAATGAATAGGAAATCATCAGTACTGATTGATGGATATGGGTCAGATTAAATGTGTGTGCATATAAATACATGTAAAATAGACATACAAATACATATGAAATCACTTACGATTGTGGCAGAAGCCAAAGGAAGCAAGGAGACCCTGGGGGCACATTGGAGGTCCGAACCCCACTGTTGTGGAAGGTCTAACATCTGGGACTAGGGATCAAGGTTCTGGATTGCATCTCACCCACTTCCCTCCAGCTGTGCACATCAACTGACCAGCTCTGAGTGCTGAGCCAGCCATCCTACTAGAAAAGCCTGGAAGGACGGTTCCTGAGACTGCTCTTAGAGTCCTTCAGGAGAGTCTGCTCCTGCCAACTCTGCAGGGCCCGTAGCAGGGTGCCTTCTTCCTGCTATTGCATGCCTTTCTCTTCTGTAGGCTGAGAGGTGACCAATGGGGAAATCCTTACGGACTCTCCAGCCCTCTCCTTTGGCTCTGTGTGTTCCTGACATCAAGGTGAACTTGTATGTCCTGGGATGCGGAGGAACCCTGGTGAGACTTTGAGGTGCTGGCGAGCTCACTGCACTCACAGGCCGCTTCTGACTTAGATCAGCCTGCCTTCGGATTGCATGTGACGTCAACCAACAAAACGGTTACCAGGCCCCACTTTGTCCTTAGAGGCAAGCACCCAGGATCCTGGTTTTACTGTGTCTACCATGTTCTCTACTCAGCCTGAGTTGATGTCCATATTTCAAAGGCGGTTGTACCCACCACCATCCAAACACTTTGATTTTTGAGCTCCCCAGAGACCTGGCCTTGAGTCGCTCTCCTTGACCAGTGTTCATCAAGCCCGGTAACCGGTTACTGTTGCCAAAGCTATGCTCAGGAACCTGAGCCCTGACACTAGCTAAAGTAACCAGTGGTCACAGAAAGAAGGAGGGCTTAATATTAATATGTCTTCCTACAAATAGGCAATTCTAACGTCGTAAAAATAACCCAGGGCCTGGCGTGTCAGACTGAGGAGAGCCATGTGGAAAGTCCTTGATATGCTCTCACACAGGTGATTCCATGACGACGAGCTTGCCTGACATTCATTATTCCTCCCCCACCAGCATGATGATGTTCCAGAAGCAGAGGAAACAAATGGGCAACTTATACTTCATCTGTGCCGTTCTTTTCAAAATATGAATTTGATGTATTTTTCTAAACTTTGTGGTAAAGGGCACATACACTACCTTTAAAATTCCATTTTGAAGAAGGAAATATTGAATGTGACTCCTTGAGAAATGATCATTTTTTTATAGTTTTTCTTACTATTTTAGCTATCCAGATCAATAATCCCCAAACCTTATCACTGTCAAAGTTCAGAATTCTCCCAGTTTAGCCAATGAATTCAGAAAAGGGAGACCTTTTTCCTTAACACAGAAAAGGGGACACAGAATCTTACATGTGGACAGTTGTGACTGATTTACCCATAAACATACCAAAAATACTGAACCACATAAAATAAAAGGTCAACAGGTACATTCATCTTCAGGAATGTATATTCCCTCGGTAAATACTTCTGGAAGTTGAAAAGAAGCATTTTAAAATTGGGGTTCTTGTTATTATTTGTCTTGTGTGGAATAAATACATAAATATTATTGTAGGTTTTGATAGGATGGAAATCAATTATTTGCTGCTCTTCCCTATGCAAATTTTGTCCACAAGTCATTAATGATAAGCAAAGTTGGCCTCAACTCAGAATAAAAAAATTAAAAACCATGAGCGTCTGATTGTTGGCGTTGCTCTCAACACACAGTACAAAGACTGTCCATCGTTGGCATTGAACAGATATCAGTTGTGAGTACAAGAATGAATCGATGGTTAGGAAAACAAGCTATATATGTGTCCAACTGCCAGAGGTCAGGGAAACAAAGTTCTCCTCCTCGATTATTTCACAAGTAGAAAACAGCTTTCCTCGCTGGTGCCCCAGGCTTTTTGGTATGTGTGGGGGTGGTAAGAAGCATCATGTTTAGAGCAGAAAGTCACAGAGGAACGTGCATTCCCACACCTGTCTCGGGGTGTAGAAAACACCCCAGTGTCAGTCTGTGACCCTGGCTCAGCAGAAGAGAGCCAGGCAAAATCTTCAAGGAGCAGCTCTCTTGCCTCTGCTTATTGAGAAACAAAGGAGGTGCGTAGCCTTATGTGTCGAATAGAACTAAGGCCAGGTTATATGTACTGTATTCCAACATGGGTGTGTGCGTCCATTCAAAGGAGCACTTACCTAGGTAACCCTGGGACACTCGAGATACAGTGAGATGTGCAATGCTCCTAACTCACCTGATTACAATGTGCTTCAAAACTAAAACAAAAAGTACACACACTTGTGCTCCCCCCAACATACCCAATGATTAAGAGAGAAGCAAGGCTCCCAGCCCCTGCCCCTGCTGGACACTGGCCCTCCCAGTGTCTGCCCAGTTCTGAGGCTCTGCCAGCTCACCATCCTGACACACGCATCCTGAGCCTTGTATGGCAACACCTGTGTTGGCCACGCTTCCTTGGTTTCCCACTTCCTGGAAGAGTTCCATCTGCACACACCAACAACACCCTCTGACACCCAAGTAATGGCAAAAGCCCTGAGGCCGATCACCAGGAAGAAAACAAGGAGCAGAACACCCCAACTCCACCATCTATTTCTGCTCATTATCTCGCTGGCTCTTTTGCTGCTTCCTTTACAAACAGGCAGGAAAAAAAAGAGAAAGAATTAAAAAAAGACTAAACAAAAAGAAAATGAGGTGTGTGATAATTATAACATTTTGTGAATCCTATTATTGCCAAGGTGAATTATTCATATCAAACGAACTATCAACTGAAATCTTTAATTAATAATGCTCTTCTAAGAAGACCATAACGTTTCAGTTTAAATGCTCTGGAAAGACCATAGCATACAATAAAAACGACTTTAGAATCAAACTTTGGCTAATTGTCTGTCAAAATATTCATTTAATGCTGTTTACTTTGAACCTCGGCCTCAGAATTGTATGCTAGTCCCATGCATTTGATTGTTTAATAAATGATTCAACAATCCTCTGATTTTTAGCTTTTCAAATATAATTAGGCATATTAACATATATGAATTTGGCTTATTATCAATTATTTATGCAAATTTAGGCATGGGTTTTCAGTAGAGTAGCTCAGTTTTTTTTTTTAAGTGGATGTTTTACTTGGTGGTTTTCCCCCCTGTGTAATTATGCTAACCATAGGCAAACCTTAAGAATAATTTTCATTTAGAGAATAGACATGAACAAAGAGAAGATGGCCTTCAACCATGCTTTTGGCAGTGATTCTCAACCTGGAGCATGCCCAGAGCAGTTTGAAGGCTGGTAAAAACACAGACCACGGTATTCTAGCAGTGCGTCTCTATCAATCCATGGGAGAAATCTGTTGTAGAAATTATTTTAACCAGATTCATTTATAATCTCTACCAAAATTCCACAAAATTTGAAGAGTCTGCAATTTTGAGGCATTTAAAATTGGTAAAATATTTAAAAGGATAATAATAACAAATTGATATGGTTGGCACAAAAATATTTTCATACAAGGATAGTATGAATTGAATAATGAAAAAGCTGATAATGTTTGCACTGAAATATTTTAACACTGAAATATAGGCACAGATATATTGAGAATAGCTTCCAATGGAGCAAAATTTGCTCTGTATTTTCCACATATCTCGGCACTTGTAAAGATTTTCTTTCCCAATAAAAGTGACATATCATGGATGGAGTAAATTGAATTTGACTACATTTTTTCAATTCTATGATGATTTTTTTTTTCAAATTAAGAAATATTCCTCAGCAAAATAAGAGAGACATACGCTTGAGAGAGAGATGGCCAAATTAAAAATAAATGAAATTGTAAAAAGAATAATTAATCTATGTTACTGCCTACTGTTGAAATAATTCATATAATGTTCATAGTATTCTTTTATTTCAATACATATTGATTTTTTTATTTTTTACTTTTGAAATAAATTTTATCATTAATTATTTTATAGATAACCTTTCTAAATCCACTGATGTAATAAAAAAAACTTGGTCAATAAATACTTTTTTTATTTATATGTTTCCAACATTCTCCTTTACTCTCAACATTGTTTCCAATTAGGAGATAAATCATGGGGTTCATCAATTTTTACCACACCACTCTTCAGTTTCCTTATAGTGTGTGTTTCAGGTCCTCTCTGAACTGTCCTTTCTTAGACCTGAATTACAAAAGAATGCCCTCAATCATGATTTTGCTTTTTCCTAGCTTGCCTGAACAGTAATCTCTAGTTTTCAGTCTTAAGAATATCCCGTATCTTTTGTAAAGACAGTTAGTAAAACAAATCTTGCTGTATTACTGAGTTCAAAAGTGAACCACTGGGCCAGTTTTGAGAGGCTCCACATGGACACTCCAGGGAAGACCTGCTTGTCGAGACCCCACCAGACAGGCACTAAGGGCTCTGCAGCCCAAGGAAGTCTGGGCTGGGTGGATGGGTGTTATGACACAGGCCACGCAGGGAAGCCAAGGTCAAACCTACAGTGCCAGAATGAGTTCATTTTCTTGCTCACTCATAACATTGGACCCTCTTTTCAAATCTGTTCTGAATATTGTTATCACAACAAACACTGGAGATACATGAAAGCAAATTATTATTTTGTCAAATGGATTTTGTATGACAGGCTTTTCTCTAGAGTAGCTCATTTCCATGTCAAAGAAAAATATTGTGTTCTCTAAAATAAATAGACCATTTGTTAATGATCCCCACCCAACTGAAACAGTTGCTAGCTTCAACAACAATGTTAAACTGCTTTTTCTGCTGCCGTGTGGTTGTCTATCAGCTCCTGTGGCATATGGCTGCGGATTTAGGATAGCAACAGAACCCCAAGCAAACCCATCTCAACTTGGGGTTACTAACGAGCCCTGCCCAGAACCTTGAACGCTGTCTTGGGGAGACCCAGTGGGGAGGTGACCGAGGCCTGCCTGGACTCCTGTCCATTGACACTGCAGATCAGCGAGTGCTGATCCAAGTCCGTGAGTGTGTGGCAATTCACCTGAAGCAGTGGATGACGCGCGTGCCTCTTGTTGTCCCACAGGACAACATGGCTCCTGCCAAGTTGTAAATTGCACAATGACAGAACCGGATTCCATCAATTCTTAAGGATCAAGTTTTAGTCAGGAGGAAAATGTTACAAAAGGCTGGTATTCATTAATCATCATTATTCTTTTCTTATTTTGCTAATAAATATAAAACTTTATACTAAGTGGCAGTTCTAAAGGGCACATGGATCCTCCCTTCCTTCTTACCCGGTGGTGGTGATAACTTGAGAAAAATGTACTGCCAGGATCTGGTACATGGTAGATACTCAGTTCTTTAAAAAGAGAGAAGGATCAAGTCCAATAAATCTCAACATCTTATCATGAAAGTAAGACTATAAATAAAAAGGTTCAGTCTCCATAAAATACCTTTAGAAAGGCTCTTAAATTCATGCAGAATGTGAAAAGGGCCAAAAAATGATCTACTATCTATCTGCCTCACTAAATTTCATTTTTTGCCTGATGAATGTACTCTCCAAACCCATAAGTCTCTAGTCTCCCCGATCTAGAGCCCCATGGTAGTGTTCTCTGTGCTCCTTGACCTCCCTGCCACTGTGCCCCCAGACTTCAAGATCCCTCATTTTCCCTCCCCTCAAATCTGCCCCAATTCCTGTTTCTTCTCAGCTGTTTATCTCAGCCAGTTGAGTTCACTGCTTAAAATTTGTGCAATTCACACTAGAAATTCAGAGCACGGTGCTGTTTGTGCATTAAAAGAACATTTTGGAAAAACACATCCATTCTCATAGGACATTTTGAGGCCTCTTGGACCACGGAGGGAGAAATGAGGTCGACAACCACATCTACGTAGGCAGATGCTCACGCTTGGGCTCAGGCCTGTGTGTGCCAAGGCCTCCAGTGAGAGATGACTTGGGTTCCTTCCTACTAAATGATGTAAGTGGTGGTAAATGAGATTAGGAGACTCTAAGCTCCTGTTTTGCATGCTGTGTCTCAGTTCGCAATCACAAATACCAGTCAAATTGGCATTAATATGATTTGCAATACATACCAATGGAAAGCAAGGATGATAATAGGGAGTCTAAGCTGCTTACCCACAGTTTTCCTAAAAGTAAATTACAGATCTGGATCAGATAGCACCAGTCACTGTGAGGGCATGACCTCATCCCACCCCTGGACTGGGGCTTCCGTCCTACCCTCAGGTCTCAAGGGCAGTGGCTCTTTTAGTGCCCACTCCTACACACACTCCTCCCGAGCAAGCCCAATCATGCCAACAGCCAATCTCTGCCTCTCCGCTGCTCTCCCAGAGTGCCATGCCTTTTTATTTTGCATCTTCCCGTGTTGGGAATGAGACAGCCTCAGGAAACTGGGGAGAAAGACCAAATAGCTCAGTTTTATAGCAGATAAGGAAAGGAAATCCAGTGGAGGTCTATGTGATAATGAAAGGTGTCCTTTACTTTCCGTAAATTCCAAATACTAGAATCAGGAGCTTTCAAGGATAGAGTGTATGACAAATTCCTGAAAATACCTCTATATATGTGAAATATGAATGCTCGGTACATGTTGGAAATGTGCTGAATACTTAAAGCTCAAGTAGGTTCAAGAAAGAATTCATTTATTTTTTTATTTGGGATGATGAAGCCACTAGGTCAATTTTAATTTCTCAACTCATTTAAATTCTCCAAGATGGTCACTCCTCTCCATTAAACACCTCCTTCCCCTGTCTTCTGGGGCACTGTGTTCTGCTGGTTTTCTCTTACTTATCCATGCTCCCTGAGGGTTTCCTCATCTCTGTACTCTGGGTCCCATATCTCTGACACAACAATGCTGTAAAAAACATTGATTTGTCCAACCAAGAGCACATAGATTCCACTGTGAAGACACTGTCCATGTCCACCAGCCCTGATGGTCACTTATGTGGACCTGGCTCTTAAGAATCATAGCAATCACATATGGAGGAACTTGAAAAGTATCAAGGACTAACACACACACACACACACACACACACACACACACACACACACACCCTTAGGCTGGAAAGCCTGCAGGGTTAGGAACTGCCTTCCCTGAGGAACTTCACAGGAGAACAGCCCCGGGTAAGTGGGACACTGCAAGGAGAAGCCCCTCCAAGCAGAGAGAAGAGCGTGGGTGTGATTCACGGCAGCCGGAAGCTGCATGTGGAGCAGACAGAAGTGCAGAATTGTCTGAAGAACAGGTGAGGGTGACGGCCTGGCAAGTGGGGAGCCGCTGGGGTGCCCTCACCTTAGGGGGTAAAGGCTGCTTCTCTGTTTCTCTATCCTAGGAAAACAGGAAGCCACTGGGGGTCTCCTCAGATTGGGTGCTCAGCTCGCAGTTCCATTGCTAAATGAGCTGTGACTCCAAGTGGCACACATTGAAACAGAGTTTTCTAGAAGAACCTTGGTTTGATCTGAAATAACCAGAATCGTGGCCAATGGTTATTGAGCATTTTTTGATACCATGCATCAGGCTAAACATGTCACAGAAATGGCCTCATTGAACTGTCACAGTCAAAATTTCTGTGAATCAGACACTACTAGTGCTTTCATCTAATGAAACAAAAAAATATTAGTGATATATATATATATATATATATATATATATATATATATTTTAAAAAGTCTTGCCAAAGTGGAAAACAAATATCTAGTAGCCATGCTGCTTTGCTACCACTCCTTCTCCCATCCAGGGTTGTGGCATAGATCATCTTCTGCATGACACTGACTGCCATCCATCACCACAGGAGAGACTGCTAAATGCCCTCTCCCACCAGCACTCAAAGCTTCTGAGGGACGGCAGTAGTACATGGCTGACCACGTCTGTGTCCCTGCAGCAAGTCACAGCTGCTGAGTTGTTATGGATCTAACATGCTTTGCAAGTCACTGTCACACAACCCTGAGACTGTGACAGCATAAGAAAATCATTCAGTTAGATGGTATGAAGAATATTTATCACGCTACAGTATCAAACTATTCCAATTCTCCCATTACCACACGAACCAGTGCAGCCTGCTGTGATGGCAGCGATCTCCGCACCAGCAGAGCATCCTGACAGGAGGAAGCTGTTTCAAAGAGGAAGCTAAGAACTCATGGCACTTGCAGAAGTAAGTGAGAGCGCTTTTGCAGAGGCAAGTTATTACTTTGTTTAAGAGGAAAAATGCGATTTTCTTGGTAAGGAAATACAATGAGAAGAATTTCACATTGAGAGTCATATATGAAAAACCACATAACATTTAAAAAGTTTAGCCTGGAATTGTTGAATATATTAAAATTAATCATCTTGCCAAAAGCAGGAATATCATTTCCAGAACCAGTCGGAAAGGAACGCGATGTAATAAAAGAATAATCCAATTTTTATTCTCTGCCAAATTAGAAAGTAGTCGTTGACTTTTCCATGAAATATTTAACATTTATGATTATACAATTTATGTTTATGCACTAATATACCTTAGCTAAGGGTTCAGAAAAAACAAAACTTTAGAAGAATAATTAATAACTACATAATTTTAAGTGGTGTTATTTTCACTAAAGAGAAGGTTAAGTGCTAAAAGTCTTTGAATATAAGAAACAAAATTGCTACATTTAAACTTCATCCATTAATAAGCCCTATGTGCATACTATAATGTGGTCATAAGAGGAAAATAGAGAAAGTAAATCTCCCATCTCCTCATGTACCCTCTAAAAATGCTTAGATCAATGTATTTGAAATAAACAAGAGTGATATAATGGAACTGTGGATGCGGGTTAATGTAAGCTGAATGGCATGATGGGTAATAAAGCAGATAGCCTTGTATTGGCCACTTTTCTTCTCTTTTTCTGAAGTCATGTTTCAGATATTCAAAAGGTTTTCTATTTGAAGCTCTTTTCCTTCCCATTAATCATACATTATATTACACATTAAAAAATAAAGGTGGTCATGTGTGTTTCAAAACCTTTTCTTAAATTTTTGATTCAACTTTTAATATTTTAAAGGAAATGTTGTTAAATAGAAACATTTCAATATTCTATTTTTTAAATGTTACATAATAAAAACTATAAAATAATTTGTTATAATTATCTGCTTTAAAAGTTTCATTGAAAATTATTTAAGAAACATATGCATATATTTCATTACTTTTATGATGCTAATATTGAAGGGTCATTTTCCCTTGGAAATTATTCAATAAAAAGTACAGAGTAGTGGTTTAGCTTCCTCCCGCCCTCCTTCCTCTCTCACTTGCTTCCTTCCTTTCTTCCTTTCAATTTTTATTGCACATGAATTTGCCATCATCCCAACCCTGATATTTCTCTAGCAGACACAGTATTTGTATGTGTTGCTGAGGATCGAACCTGGGCCGCACGCATGCCAGGCGAGCGCGCTACCGCTTGAGCCCTGGTGCTGTTTCTTGATGGAGTCCTGGAGGATTTTGTGGAGTCGGAGCCCAGGGCCCTGGGGCCTCCTCATCCTCTTTCCTCAGAACCTGACTCTGCTCCCAGACGTCCCTTCATCTCCCTTGCCTCTCCCCAGCACATTTCCTGCTTCATTCTTAGCTGTCTCTAGCTGTATCAGCAGGGAAAGGAAGGGGACAATTAACATTGACAGACACTAGTATGCAGTATGTAGAAACGTGGATGTGTAACGATGTGATGCTGCAATCTGTGTATGGGGTAAAAATGGGAGTTCATAATCCACTTGAATCAAGTGTATGAAATATGATATGTCAAGAGCTTTGTAATGTTTTGAACAACTAATAATAAAAGAAAAGAAAATAATAATGTGGAGACAAAATGAAAACGTTCAATTAAACTTCTCAACAAATATACAAAACATGTTAAGGTCTATCAAAAATGTTATGTTCTATCAAAAATAGTACATAAATATACATATTGAAAAATAATAAGATTTTTATAAATTAAGAAAATTTTCCAGAAATGGCTAAAGAGTCTTAAAGTGATAAATTATGGGGAAAAAAATAAAATAAAATGACATTAGAAGAATTTGGAAAAAAACTGAAAAGAGTAATACTGAAAATTTTACTATAGTACAATAAAGATAACTTCATTAAGTATGTCCAAGGAATGTGTATAGAAAAAAATTAACAATTAGACTATGATAAAATGCACTGAAAATATTGAAGATAGTCTTATTTATTTGAAGACCAAACTATGACCCTTGGGTTCCAAAAAAATGAAAGACTTCTTTAAGAACTGCTATGATGGCAAACTGAAAACTGCCCAACAAAGCTTTGTAGGAAGCACCCAAAACTATTGTAACCAAACTATCCAGCAGGTCTCAAAGTCCACTGTATAAGTGGATAAGAATCCATGGTTTAGTGATTTGGCCACTTGAGTCTTTTGCCAATTGACTGCACTGACTTAGATTTTGGTGCGTTATTTTGGAGAACTTCCTGTTTTCTCCCCTGAGCCCACTGCTAAACGGGATCACACATTTCTATTTGTGAGGACAAAGGCAAACTGAAAATCTGACGCTGAATTCTCCTGGTGAAGGTGAGGAAGGCCGTTCTCTCTCCTCCGGTTTCTCATAGCATCTATCTGCCTCAGATGATTTGTGAGCCTTTCTCCTCTAGAAAGCGCAGGCAAATCCTTCGGAAGAGAAGATAGTTTTTCTCAGCTCACCCTGTGTCAACTTTATCACCCAGCAAGGTCTTTCTCAAGGCCCAGGAGGGAGGACGAAGACCCCTGCCTGGCCAGCCAAATCCTCAGATCAACCATGCAACCCACCTACGGGAAATGGCCCTCAGACCCGTCATGTATTAGCATATAGTTAGTGCGTTAAAGTTATTTCTCAGTCTTGGCCATAAAGGTTTTGATAAAACCAGGGGTTTAAATGTGTAAAGTTTTTTTTTTTTTTTTAATTTTAAAATCAGTCCCCAGAAGTACAAATCATAAACACTCAGACTGTAATAAAATAAAAGCATTTAGGCCTGAGCATGTAGCTCAGTGGTACAGTATTTCCCTCCCCTGTAGAAGACCTTGGTCTCCATCCCCTATACAAAACAATAAATAAAAACATTAAAGTTAAAAAAATGAAAAAAATTAGTCTCACTCTAAGCTCTCATTTGAATTAATATATGCAGGAATGTTTTCCCTCATACAATACCACACACGTGTTTCATAACTTCAGCATATATAAAGAGAAAATCAAAACTGTCAATGCCAAATGAAGATCCAAATGATAAATTTTGATGTTTAACTTAAAAACTGCACAGGAAAATAATAGCTGCGCAATATTGTCATTTTCAAAATAGACATTACAAGACATTTTACTAAGTACAGCATGACGTAATTTTGTAAAATTCACTTTATATGCTTATTTTCTAAACATGTTTTTGATTGCTAAATGGGGACACAAAATTTTTACTACAAATTTGTAAATAGAGAATTATTAAAATTTCCTGTGTAACATATACCCTATCTTCCTATATGACAACTGCCTTAATTTCCACTTTTATGACATGAGAACTAACACATTAGAAGAATAAAGTGGTTGCTGGGAATGGTGACCCATGCTGTAATTCCAGAGACTTGGGAGGCTCTGGCAGGAGAGTCATAAATTTGAGGGCAGCCTCAGCAATTTAGCAAAGCCCTGTCTAACTAAAAAGGTTCTGGGGACACAGCTTAGGAGTAAAGCACCCCTGGGTCCTATACCCTCCAACCTTGTACCAAAAAAAGTAAAAAAACAAATGGTTAATCAAAGACTATATATTCTTTGAAATGGGGATGACTTTATTGAATTTTCTATCCACCAAAAAATACCCAGAATCCTACAAACAAATGAAGGACAAAATGAGAGAATTTCTCTCCATGAAACAAAGACAACTTCGCTTAGAAACAGCAGTACAAACTGCACCACTGTGTCTGAAACAGATTTAAGATTAGTAGTGGGCGAAAACTGGCGAATTTTCCTCCACATGGATCTTGCTAACAACACTGCAGATCTCTTTATCCTGGGGGAGGGACCCCTTGAAACTTTCCAAAGCAAGAGGCAAATAAAATATTTATGACATTGCACCTAAAATAATCCCTACTGCCAGAACAGTTGCCTCACTCTGAAAATATGAGAATTAAATGGGAATGAAATAGCCTAATCCCATCATGTGGCATCTCCATTTACCTTTCCTCCAGCTGTTAATGGAGACAGAATTAGACAGCCTTGTTGAGCTTTTACTTTCCATTTAAAATCATCTGAGACACTCCTGAACAGAGGCACCCAGGTTGCATTTTTCAGTATTGTCCTGTTTCTCTCTCTTTTTTTTTTTTTTAAAGAGAGAGTGAGAGAGGGGGGAGAGAGAGAGAGAGAGAGAGAGAGAGAGAGAGAGAGAGAGAGAGAGAGAGAGAGAGAGAATTTTCAATATTTATTTTTTAGTTCTCGGCGGACACAACATCTTTGTTGGTATGTTTCTCTCTCTTGACCTCATCTCTGAGAAATCTGCCTTGGACACACATCTAGAGTGCAGGGACTTCAGAATCTGACAGCAGAAACATTCTACTTGAAGTCTGGGGGTAATTTTTATGCAGCAATAGACAATGCAATCCATTTCTTACACACATCCACACAATACCACTGAAATAAAAATCAATTACACATACTCTAAAGTTAAAATAAGTGATCTCACTTGAGAATTCTTAACTTTGTTCCAAAAGATCATTTGACAGATGTTAAATTGTATCTTTCATTGCCTAGGACAAAGAGAAAAAGAAGATAGCAAGGGTGGCCTGATGGATTAAGCTGGAAATATAAAATTATAATTCTATTCGAATCCAATCAACAAACACTATGACAGCCTCAGTCTTGCCTTTAAGAGGAAAGGTCACTGAGTCCCCAAAGTGCAGTTCCTTAAACAGCACACGTGCCAACAAGATTTTTTTCTTCATAAGAGCTTACAGGTTTTTTTGTAAATTTAGTTTGTAGTTTTCTGTATGGTGCTTGTAAGAGTAATTCCTCAATTCAAAACTAATGAAATAGAAACAAAGCTCTATAATTTCCAAAAATTTCCAGAATCTTGAAGTTGTTTGGAAATTACATTTGGTATTGAGACTGTGCTAATGCAGCGCTAGGTATTTGGTGTGCCATATGGGCCTAGTTTGAAAACTAGGCATCTTTCTCCATTCAGGACGTGACTCATATAATATTGCTATAAAGCTATTCTAGAGTGAACAGGAAAAAAGAAAGAACAGAATTAAACAAATGGAACTGGCTCTTGGAGAGATTTCACATTGACCAAGAGATTCCTGCAAAGGTTGGAAAGTGGCTGGTGGGGCTGTGGCAGCAGAGAAGATAGCCTCTTTGGGTGGTTGAACTTGGTAATCTCTCCAATTTAAAGCATTAAATACAAAATAATTAAATGATGCTATGATTTTAATTTATTTAATTTATCTAAAGTCATTTCTTTCAATATACTTAATAAGTGTATATATATAATTATTTCATTAAGAAAAAGAGGCAAAATTATTAAACTTTTTAGAGTTAATCAACCACATTGGCAAATGGAATTAGCAAATTGATTGCCAATATATCTTTATGGTAATGAAAAATATATGTGCTGTTATCTGTATGTGCAATTGCTTTTTAATGAATTGTGAACCCATGTGAAGAAATCAGAAGTCGATTTTCCATGGAGTGCTGGGGTAATAAGTCACCCACATGTCCCACATCTGGTTCTCAGGAGGTCCTCAGCCAGACTTACAAAAGAAGTTCAAAATTAAAAGGACAAATAAGGAAATGGACTCTGGGTTTAAACTCAAGAAAGGTGTTTGCCTCACTTTCTATTTGTATTCTCAACTGCTATTAGGATATTATAATTACAGAATTCAATTTCAATATTCCCAAAGAGAACTCCAGTTTGAGTTGATACTGCTTTGAATTTCTCATATGTTTCTACAATCAGCAAAGGCAACGAGACTCTTTTTTTTTTAACTTTGAGAAAAGAACCATAAATGAATGCAGTCATTGAACTATTTTAAACCCATATTTATTTTATTTATTCAGTTTCCAAAATCTAAATTTCTCCTTCATTGCTCATCTGACATTATAAAAAGTATATTCTTTCCTGTCTTGAGGAAACATAATGTATTTTCTTTTCCTTTAAAAAATGCTATTTTTTAAAGGAAAAGCAAATATATTATGTTTCAGCTTTTTATGATAAAGTGGCACATCTCTAACTAACAAACAGGAATTCTGTTCAAGTTCACATGTGTTGGGCGCTTCTCCTAGAGCAGTCACAGCTGACACATGAGCTCCTAATGGCTGTCTCTTGGGAGATGACTGCTACTATGTCCTTGTGTCTCTTTGGGGTTCTAATGGTTCTCGTTCAACACCTTAAGGGTGGGTGTTTTCCATGTCCTCCAAGTCCTGTATAACCATCATCCATCATCCTTCCTGTATAACCACAGCAAGTCCAGGATGAAGGCACGTGGGAGCTCCCCAAAGGCCCGCGTCTCTATCCCCACCCTCTGAGCAAATGAGCTCTGCAGAAGAGTTTAAGAAAGGGATCTTGAGATGGAGGACCATCTTGGATTATCTTGGCAGGACTATGTAATTACAAAAATCTTTATAAGGCCAAGAGAGGGGCAAGAGGTTTAAGAAGGACGTGTGCTATGTAAGTTACTGCCCCGCTGGGTCCACCAGCCAGGGAACGAGAGTAGCTGCGGGCAGAGGATGGGGGGGGGGCAGTCACTCTCTGGAGGCCCCAGGAGAAATGCATCCTATGAGCTCAGTGAAGCTTATGTTGGTCTTCTGACCTCTAGAACCCCAAGAAAACAGAACTGGGTTAAGCCATTAACTGTGCTGTGGTTTGTCATAGTGGCCATGGGAAACAAACTAGGAGGATGTACTGTCCTTATAGTGCTCCTGTCCAGGAGGTGGATATGTGGACCCTGCCCCTCTGATCACAATGGACACAATGAAGGAACCCAAGTTGGAGCAAGTAATGTAGATACTGGAGAGCAGAGTCCCAAGGGCAGCGCTCAGGATCCTCAGGAATGATGAGAAGGAAGAGAGAGCTTGGAGGCCTAATGCAGGAAGAGTGAGATGCGTGAGCAGAGCCCCTAGCAGGACGCAGGCAGGAAGCTCCACAGAAACCATGCATTGTGCCCTGCAGCCAAGGGTGTCGCCTCCTGTGGGACTTTGCAGCATTGACATCTTCTCTGGTGGGGAAAACCAGTGCTCCAAAACACAAGTCTCTTTCACAAATAAATATCGTTTCAAAAAAAGACGAACAACTTGAGTGCTTAAAACCACATTTTTCTTTAGGATCTTCTAAGTGTTTCCTCTCAAACGATAGGAGAGGAAAATCACAGCAGATAGAAATGTGAACATAAGCCTTGCAATAAGCTTGACTGGCATGCCTCACCATAGGTGCTTTTGACTGAAAATCTGTAATAATCTTACACTAAAGATTTTCAGATCATGTGAAAAATAAATCCTGGAATCCTAATAGCATTTTGAGCTTCAAAATTGCTCTGGAAAAGTAATAAATTATTATTATGAGTTTATTTTTAAGACATACGTATAATCCTGTACATCTGGCAAAGCTTTAGAATAATTCTGTATACTAAAGATTAATCTTCAAATTATTTACTTACAAGATGTTTTTATGGCAATGCAAGATTGTATCACATGCTCAGAATGATTTGTTTGCATAGTCTCCTGTGCAATTATTTTTACTTTGAGAATATCCTGCAATTTGAGCATGTCTGAGTCCTCACTGTGATTAAACCCAGGGTATACACCTCAAAAGTGGCACTCTTCTTTCCCCAATGCTATGTCAGGGGCTGCTTGTGACTAAGGGGGCTAACTCTGGTCCCTTGTTTAACCTGGGGACTGACAGGTTTCTCCACTGTATGTTACTGTTTATTTTCATAATTAATAAATACTTTCTGGGAGATCCTGGGAGGTAAGGCAAACCTCTTCTTTCTTGTCACAGTGTAGGCGACTAGATTTGTCACCCATGATGCTCACTGTCTGAAATGACTATGACTGGCATGTGTCCTCAGTGGTGATCTCCTGTTTCAAGCGTCCTTCTGTATTTATAATGTGCAATTCTGCTGTGATGGAGAGCAGCCACTAATACCCCCCGTAATCACTGTAAAGTGGTAAGTCAGGGTGATGGACAAAATGGCATTTTTATTTCCCAAGATAGTACCCAGACACAGGTAACCGCTGTTACAAATCATACACTGCACATGAGTAGAAGACAGGATAAGGAAAGGAGAAAAAAGAGAGGAGGAAGAAGAGCAACACATCCATTTGCAAGATGGATGCATTCTGGTCTCCTAGTTGAGAAGCAGAAGGCCTGGGAGAGGCCAAGACCTGAACCTGCTCTTCCTGCAAATACTGCACCATGTGTCCTATCCACCTGCTTTCTCATGGCTATCCTTATCATTCCAGCCTCCCCTGATCCCCACTTGCTGATGCAGATATAAAATGTTAGCAAGGTTGGATTCTCTCGCTCTTCCACTGCTGAAAAACAAGAGGAAAATTCTCCCTTAAAGTGAGAAACAAATTTGAATCTGCCTGTTTTGTTTCACTGGATGAGAACCCCAACAGGCTTAGCTTGCTGGTTAATCACACTAATAATCTCCATCCACGCACAGTACACAGTCGGCCTGGTGGCTTTCTCTCTCTTGTCTGACATGATTTCACTGCAGGCATAACAGCTAACAGGTAGCAGATGCCCACAGCATTCCGAGAATGCTGTCCTAGCTGTATGGACAGCATTTCATTTAAGCTTGCCAACAACAGCGTGAGAAAGACACATTACCATTACCCCACTGCACGAGAAAGATATTGAGTCAACCAGAGTTTCAGGATTCCACATAAGGCCAGGCAGAGCATAAAAAGTCAGCACAATTCAAAATGCACTAACCCACACCCACTGTCAGATGAGAAGACAATGTCATCCGGGTACCCTTTAAGCATTGGCCACCTGCATAGAATATTTAAATTATCCAAAGAGGACTGAGTTGCTTTTCCACGTGTCCCAGGAGCAAACTACCTTGCAAGTTATTTAGTAAAAGACCCCTAGGAATCCTGAGCCCTCACAGCAGCCCTGCCAAGGGGACACCTAGGTCATCTCCACTTAGCAAATGCCCACGTGCTTACAGCCGCCGGGTGCCTTTGCCAAAGGATCAAAATCAACTCCTGTGGCCTCACCAGGACATGCTCCAGGCTCACTGGTTCCAGACCTGTTCATTCTGACCAACAAGCATTTTCTCTGAAGGTTTATGATGAGGTCTAGACGGGGGTGAAAAGCTAGAGAGAGAAGCACTTGGTCCCGACTCATTCCAGACCTGGAGCTGGACTACCTCAGCAACCGTGAGGCAGACACAGGAACACTGACGCCTACACAAGCCTGCTAGCCTCCAACGTCTCTAGAAAAAGTGTACTTCCTTTGACTCCTACCTTTACTTATGTTTTCTTTATCTGTCATTTTCTCAGAGGGCACGTTGGGTGTCTGTACTGCAGAACCTCCTGGGCACCTGTCCACGCTCTACCTACTCGGTCCTGTAAAGCGCACAGCCTGCTCCTGCTCTTGAGGAGGCGCGGTCCCCCAGCTCTGGGACCCAGGTGCCGGCTGTTCCTTCTGCACAAAGGCTCTCCACTGGCTCACGTCCATCCCCCACCTGCAGCTTTACTCCATCACTCCGTCCAGTTCTGAAATCCCTTCCTCAAAACACAGCCTGTGCTGGGGCAGCAGCTGTCTCACATGCGGCCACAGGTGGAGGCCCTTCCTTTATGTGCTCCTTGTTGTCATTACTTGACTGACATCTGTCACCTGTGCTTGACAACACACTCCAAGAGGACAGGCATTGTCAAAAAGATGAACAGGTTTGCCACAACAAATAGAAAGTTCCAGAAACCTCTGGACAGGACACATGCTTGGGCCTCCCTGTGATGGGCCTCAGTGAACAGGAGGTTATTTCTTTTGACTGCACCAGTTACTGCGCCTGCTGAGAAGGGCGTGAGTGTATTTGGGATCTTTTCCTCATCTTTTCACAAAGGATGATTGAATATACAGAAACCAGAAAAAACAAAGTAAAAATAGCAACAAACAGGGGCTTGTCCAAGCCAAGTCCCATGTGCCATGAGAAAAACCCAATAGGGTGGCCCCTGGCATGCAGGTAACCAGGTTCTGACCTGGTGGTCCCACCCTCGCCCCAAACATTTTCAGAATTTTTGTTCTCAACCAAGTAAGCACCATTTGGAATGCCTCAAGACTTTCATATGATTGTCTCCAGAAATTTCCCCCAAAGATCCTCTTTCCTCAGCCCACTGTCATAGACTTCTTGGAAATACTTGCTCAATGCTATCCTACCTTGAGTCATAAAATAATTTAGATTTCAGTCTGTTTAGATAACAATGAAAAATAATATACTTATTAAAATTGATCTTTTTAAAGATTAGAAATCTAGGATGAAATTACTCATCTCACATTAAATGAAACAAGTATTGAGAACAATGTACACCCAAAATAATGTGAGTCAATTACCTAAGTTATTTTTATATATTCTATGTTTTTATGTAGAGGAAATTAATATAAAAACTAAAAATTGTGTGATGATCTCAGCATGATATGTTAATGGGAAATGTTACTATAATTTTAAAAATAAGAATGCTGATATTTCTAGTAGCAAAATATGTACAAATGAGGTGGTAGAATTTCCCCTTTTGTTAAATAATTATTTTATTCCATTTCACATACATAACTACCATATTTTCCATTGGTTTTCAAAACAATTTCAGATCTAAATGCTATATTGCTCATGTTTTAAATATTCTTCTTACATTTCATCCAAACTAATTTTTAGCTCTAGAGGGTAACAACAGAACATTATTTTAAATAAAAAAAAAAAAGTGGTCCAAAACAATTTGGCAAGTAATTCCCTGCCAGTTGCTTTCAGTTTTGGGGGAATTTTATTTTATGTTTCTAAGACAGATATTTCCAGAAGAACAAAAATGCACATTTCTTTGAATTTCACTTCTTAAAAGGAGGAAAATGAATATTCAGGAAAGGAAAACATGTCTGTCAGCTTTGGATAATGTTCTTTGATCATTCTTCAGATGAGTAAACTTTGGGATGGGAAGAAAGAAAAGAAATGATGATAACAAAAAGACAAAAAGTAGAGAATTTGAGGATGGTTCCCTGCATGCCTGCTTCCTGAACAAACAGTGAAGAAAACCTGCAAGTGCTTTCTCTTCAAGGTTGCTCGAGACGGTAGCTACTCTGCACAGAAAACTGGATTTTATTTTCAAATCTAATTGCCAAGCTTCCTCCTTGAGTGGCCTTATAGGAGTTGTCCATAAGCTGTCTAAGAGCTGGGATCCAAGAAGGGAAGCTTCCATCTAAATAGTATTTTGAATGGAACAAATGATAAAACTATCTCTAGAACTCAGTATCCTAAAGGACAATGTCACTTATTCCACAAACACGTATTTAATTTGAAATATTCTTTTGGGCCTATACGGACAATAAGGAGAAAGACAAGTCGTTATTTGGAGTGACATGATGTCATCAGCAAAACAGAATTCCTGGGGAAGAGATTATTGAAATCCATTGGCAGACTGCCCCATGGACCCCTCTTCTGAGGCAGAGCTGCCTCCAGCAGGTGTGTGTGACCTTGCAGTGGGGCCCTCTTCCAAGCCCTCATGTCTACTGACTCAAGGTAAGCCTGCAAATGCCCTGTGAGGTCAGGGAGATTATCATCCTGTTCACGGTAAGAAAACTGAGGTTCAGAAGTGACACATGTTTTAGATCACCTAGCCAGGTTTGAACTCTGGTGAACTGGACCCAGAATCTGGGCTCTGCACCAGGATCGGTGCTGCCTTCTGCACTGGAAGTGAGAGACGGGGATTGACTGACAGCTCGTGTACACCATCATTCTCCAGAATTCACTTTTATTACTTATAATTTGAGACTTATATAAGACTGTACTGCTTTTAGGTTAACTTCCAGCCCTGAAATTCTGAGGACAGGGACTCCCAGAATCAGGAAACAGCCCAAGAATTGTGACTGAGCAACAAAATAACAGGGATGTTAGGATGAAGAGACTTAGGGGCACACTGCCCAATTTTGCAGTCTAAAATATCTCAGCAAGTATTTAGGAAAAAAAAAAAAAGGATCTTTAGCCAATTGAACTTTAGTGCTTTCTAGGAAGTTTTTAGATAAAAAGATAAGCACATCATTGTTAATCAATGGTTCATTGAATGAACCTTGGTTTCTCATATTATTAGCTATTTATGTTTTGCTGCCAACTAAGATCAATTTGGCTAATATTAACCTCCCACTCTTTTCACTAGTTGAAGACCCCTCTACATACCCAACCCAGTGCATCCACTGACACTTGAAAACAAGCTCTTTGGTATGGCTATTGAATGTTTACCACAGTCCAGGTGTTTTCTCAGGTCCTAATCAAACAACTGTGTCTCTGAAATGCTTGTAGTCTGGATTGTTCAAATCTTTGGAAGAAAAGGATTATAAAGACATCAGAACATTTCTGTGTGTTTATTTTGCTTACCTGCCAAATATAAATCATTGTCCTTCCTAGGGAGAGCAAAGATCTAAAATAACTGAGGGGACTGCAGGGGCGTCCATGCTTAGCAAAGCAGTAACTCTGGAGCATGGTCACTGTACTGGGGTTGTTCTGCTTCTCTGGGAACCACACTCGCCGGTGCTGATAAACTAGATCATGTCACAGAGCAGGACACAGCTCTCCCTGGTATTCAGAGCTGCTGTCAATCTCTCAGAGCCACTTGCTAATTTCTAGTGCATTGAAATTAGTAAGAAACAAGATGATGAAGTTAGAATCAAAATGAAAAACAACCAGATGCAGGGGAAACACAGAATTCAATATCCAAGGTAGATTTAATACAGACAAATGCAAAAGTCCAAAGTTCCATTAGTCAATATGCACATATATTTTTGAGGCATTATTAAAGCAATTTGTTTTATAAAGACCTGGGATTTTTTCTATGCCCTAGCTTAATAATAACAACATTTGATAAAACTGTTAAAGATATAACCTGAGACTACTTTACTTTCCTTCAAAGGATGATAGATCCTATTTAGATTTAGGTGTTCAGTCCCGAGTCCTAGAATCAGGAGGGACATCAGTGTTGGCAGAACATATTCACAGCATGGGAAAATTACATAGAAACTGTGGAACCCATTTACTCATTCATTTGTGTATACATTTGCACATATTTACTGAAAAGTTATTCCATAGCAAGCAGCCAGAACACAATAATGGACCCAACAGAATATTAAAGTAGCTGGCCCTGGACAGGGTGTGGACACAGAGCTATGAGACATTGCAGTTCCTAATCTAGCCTGACTCCAGTGTACACAGTCCAGCCACTATGCTACTTGGCTTCTCATAATTTGGCCTCTTGGTGGTGGCCATGGGAATCCACACCTACTCTCCCTTCTAGTGACACTCAGTGTGTGGCACTACCTGAGTATGACCCTCTGTTTGCTGGAGGAGATCCCCATTGATGCCTGAATTTCAGAATTAGTGGTGCCACCAGGCCACATGCTCACTCAGACACAGTTTGGACAAGAAATCTTGCCTAACACCACAATACCATTGGTCCCCTTGCCTACCACCATGATACCATTGGCCCCCTTGCCTACCATCATGATACCTTAAATTTCAATACATACCTAACAGGGATTGATTTGGTGTTTGCTTCCCACAGGGCAGAGGTAAAGTGGGGCTGTGAAGGAGCTTCAGTACAAGTTGCAAGAATGCCTGGACCCCTTAGCCATATCCTGGGATACTACCCTGTCCTGGTGTAGGCACACAACACTTGCACTACATTAGGACCAGTCAACGTATCCCACACACTGACGCCTCTGCATGTGCGGGTTTCATGTTCCCAAATGCCCTTCCCCTCCTTTTCTCCCAGGTTTTCTTAACTGGGATTGTGTGTGAAAATTGAGCCATAAACTCTAAGCCGTTGTACGTTCATCGGCTAACTTCTCTCGTGTTGATCTGGAATAGTTATACAAATGCTTGGAGAAACTGGAGAAATACATGGCTAAAATTGTTTTTGATGTTGTATGGTTAAAATGAGGAACCTCCTTTGAGAACACAAGCCATTCCAAAACCCCTGGTTGTATGGTATTTTCATCAGTAAATTTTTCTGTCGTCACAGTTTCTTGGCACAATGAGCTCGACAACAGCGCTTCTCACTCTTGGCTGCTAGAATTGTGTGGGAGCTTTGAAATGATGCTCTCTCAGATTCCCTTAAAAAAAAAAAAAAAAAGACTTCAGAATCTCTGGGCTAGGGCCCAGGCATTAGAAGGTACTAGCTCTACCCCAAGGTTACCCCAATATGCAGTCAAGGTGGAGAACACCTGCTATGAAGAAGTAATTGATTGTGTGAGGAGGCCAGAGTCCTCAGCCTCAGTCCAGCCTTAGAGCCCAGAACAGGGCCTGCATACTGCTGCCCAGTGCTACTAGAAGAGGAAGCAAACTGGCCGATTGCATACCAACTGTAGAAGTCCAAACTCTCATTTTCTGCATAAGCCATCTGTTTCCAGTACTGCATGATCCCTTTCTATGTTGAGTCGGACATGATTCTCTTAACATGAAGAGGTCTGAGAGCAGCGAGTAGACACCATAGCTCCAACCTCTGCATCAATGAAGTTAGGAACTGTATACCAACGGACCACAGCCAGATTACCAGCACACTTAAAGTCAGTGCTCACTTTTACTTTATTCCCAGTAGGTGAAGAGAAATAGGATCACGGTGATGGTGAAATTTACACCCAGCAGAATTGTGAGTGGAGACTAGACAATTGAGATGCTTGGCTGGATTTTGTGCTCCCTCTATTTTCCAACCCAACTGCCCTACATCTTTCTGTCAGTTGGCTGTAGAATCACAGAATGAATTACCTTTTCCTAAAACCAAACAACAATAAAAACTCTCAGACACAAGTAATAGCACCCTGGGAGCTGACCGATAGGAGTGGATGGAGCTCCTCACAGGCAGCCTCGCTGTAGAGAACAGAGCTGGGGTGGACTCATCTTCCTTTAAAGTCTAGCTCTGCTGCCCACCGGTAAGGACCTTAGGGACCAGAATGTTCTCTCCAACTACATTTTCCCCTCTTTGCAAATATAGAGTACATTATGTGCCAAGGAATTCTTGCAAAATGTTTTTAGGATAGTGAATATAAAGATCCCAGCTGAGGTTGAGAGTGTGGACAGCCATCAGTAAAAACCTGCTATGGATCTTCCTATGCAAGTGGCCTGCGGACGGCAAGATGGAACATGGCTACCTGGCTCTATCCTTTCTCCTGTCACTTGGGTCTTTTCATCTTTACCTCAATCTTCAGAATGACCAAGTGACCAAATGACCAAGTGACCAGGTGACCAATTGACAGATGGATTTGGGGTCAGTTTGTGTGTTTAAAGGTGCTTTTCTCTGTGGTGTTCTTGCCTCAGTTGTGTGAGGGTTAAGGACATTCATGGGCACTACCTTGGTGACTTGAACCAAAAGTCCAACATGTTGAGGAGAACTCCTCCCACTTGGGACGAATAAAACAGGTGTTCCCAGAGCTCTGGTCCTCAATCAAATTGGTGAGATGCTGCATGGTTTCTGAAAATCTTTCCCAGCTGTGCAGCTGAGAAGATATTAAAAATAACAGCACATTAGAGGTTGATTAGAAAAAAAATATATCAGAAGTCAAGTTAGCTCAAAATGATGTTAACAGACCCATTTTAGGTGTTTTCCTTCATTAAATGAATAAATAAATCATGCAGGTGTTTTCCTGCTTCTCTGGGTGATGAAACTATTAGTTCCTTCAGTGTCTACTGCTTGATTATATAGGGACATATAGTCTTATTTTCCATTCAGGAAATGATTGCATTTTGTTTTAACTTGCTGACAAATCCAGCAGTTTCAACATAGATTTTAACCTAGCCATTTGCTACCTGAGGAAAGTTATGATAATACTCAGCTTTAACCCAAAGAGGCTGAGGGTACAGGGTCCTGATGATGGAAAGAAACCACTTGAAATAGGAAACAACTTGATGTCTGAGATGTGGGAGGTTTTGATAAACATTCATAACTCCACAGAGTGACTAAAGAGTGTTGAGAGGGACAGAAACAGAAGAAGGGACAGAAGCAGAGCTTGTGCCTGCAGAACAACAATCAGACGAGACAACAGATACTTCTTTTCCAAAAGCTTTGCTTGTAGGTTCCAGGAATCACTGACTCTCGGAAAGACCTAAGTGCAACCTGCTTCACTCCACTACGGCTGAGTTTCCTCTCGGTTCCAGCTGATGCGTGTCTCCACAGCCCTTGGACGGTGCTACAGAACTGTCCAGCACTAACAAGTAACCAGATTGTCACTTACAGAGCTGGTGCAGGAGCTCACCTTTTAAAAACCACTAGATCAAAATTTTTTTAAAAGGGAAGAAACACTAATTACAACAATAAGTAGTGTAATTATGGGCAATAAGCTTGTGCACTGATTAATCCATTTTTCTGCCATTTTCAGTGTCTAATGCATTTCAAAATAACTGCTTAAGCTCATTCTAAGAAACCATATTTGCAGTTACAACTCATAGCTCAGAATTCTATAGGAAAAGGAAATCGGGTCTATTGAAAACCTAAAAGAAGTAGATGATTTTTTTTAAAAAAAATAGATCTCTGTGAATCTATAAATTGTTTTAAAAGTCAGAACCAAGAGATATATAAAAATATTAACCATTGTGACCAAGTAGGGATTATTCCAGATTATGTGACAGGTTTAACATTTGAAAATAAGTCCACATCATTCACTATATCCACACAAAACCAAACAGAAAAGGACAGAACAATATTTAGGGACAGAAAAGGTCATAATTATTTTGACCAATGACTTAAAAATATTTGACATAATTCAATATCCATTCACAATAAAAATAAACTGTCAACAAAGGATAAAAGGAACTTTCTATAGCTCATGATATGTGTCTATGAAAAAAATTTAGCAGCTACCTCACAGCAATAGTAAAATGCCAGATTCTTCCTTCTGAGATAAGGAACAGATGAAGAAGTCCACTTTCTATTTCATATTTTGCTAGAATTCCTAACTAATGTAATAAGAAAAAAAATCATGACGTTCAGGAGGAAAAAGTCAAACTGTTTTTATTTGCAAGTAGCATGATTGTTTATGTAGAAAACCTGAGCAATTTACACTTCAGAAGACTTCCTTAAAAGTATGACCTCAGATGCAGCTTGGCAAAAATATTCAAAAACATATATTTGACAAATATCTAGCATCAGGATATATAGGAGAATTTCTGGAAGTCAATGGTAAGAATGTAAGCAACTCGGTTTTAAAAAGAAAAGTCTAGCTGGGTGCAGTGGTGCAGCTTGGGAGGCCGAGGCAGGACGATTGCAAGTTCTAAGCCAGCCTCTGCAAGTCAGGGGGGCCTAAGCAAGACTCTGTCTCAAAATTAAAACAACAACAAAAATGGGCTAAGGATGTGGCTCCATGGTAAAAGCAACCCTGGGTTAAAAAACAACAACAACAACAGGGTAAGACCTAAAAATTCAAACACTTCATTAAAGAAGAGATGTGCCAGGGAGCATATGGAAAAAGAGCTGCATGTCATTAGTTATTAAAGAACTGTCGATTAAAAGCACAGTGAAATGCTACCACACACTTGCCAGAAGGCTATACATAGAAAGAAGAAAAACAACGACAAGAACTTGACAGAGCCACCCCTGCTGCACAGGAAGGAGCAGACCCACTCCTACTCTGTGACAAGAAGAATGAAATGGCCCAATGCCTCCAGGGAATGTCTACTGACTTCTCAGAAAACCCCATGGAGCTCGCTGTCCTGTGACAACTTTTCCACACCTCACTATTTCATCCAAGGGATAAGAAAGAGCCACAAGGAAATGGGTACCCGAATGCTCAGAGCATTTCTTCATGTTGTTTATTATCATCAAGAACTAGAAAGTGCCCAGGTATCCATCAACAGAAGGACTGACCAGTTTTGCTACGTGGTGCAGAGATACTCTTCAGAAATGAAGGGGAGGAAGTGCCAGGCACAGTGGCACACTCCTGAAATTCCAGCTCCTCTGGAGGTGGAGGCAGGAGGATCTCAAGTTCAAGGCCAGCCTAAAAAACTTAGCAAGACCCTGTCTCAAAATGAAAAGAGCTATGATAGAGAGAGGCCCTGGGTTTGGTCCTCAGTTCAGCAGATGGCAAGATAGAGAGGAGAGGGAGGGAGGGAGGGAGGGAGGGACAGAGGGGAGGAAGGCGGGGAGGAGGGGAGGAAGGGAGGGAAGTGTTAATGGGGCAGCAGCGTGACAGCAGCTCAGGCCCCTGGCCAGTGAGAGGCTCTGCAGGGAAGAGCACCTGCTCTGTAAATCGACTTAGAGAAATGGCCAGAACCATCCACGTGAGTGGGTGCTGGACTGGGCGGGAGTAGGAATGGGATTGTCCAGAGAGGGCAGGATGATATCCTTCTCAGGGTTAGTGGTGCATTACGTGGGTGGGCACCTTTGTAGAAACTTGCCAAGAGGCACCAACCTCATTTAGGGTAGGTCGTACCACAACGTGGTGAGGAGAGAGAAAAAGGAAAGCAGACCTGCACATTTCTTCACGGATACGCACATGGAGGGGCGCCCTGGTGAGTGGTGGGTGATGACTTGAAGGGCATTATGGGAGGGGAGTGCCTCTTGAAGGCGCCTGAGAGCACCTGGGGCAGGTTCATCACGTGACCTAGATGGGCATGGAGCTCTCCAATCCTCCCACAGGGTGGAAAATTATTCTGAATGATCTGAATATATCTTCAAAAGCATAAACCTTGAAAGTTATTTTGAATTGTATGAATTTCCTACCGAATTGGGATTCTAGCAATTTTCACCAAGGTTAATGTAAGTTGGCCTTGAACTGGGAAGGAAGATTCGTTGTTGAGAAGGAAATGCATCCTTTTGATTTGCTGGACACGGACATTTGAAATGTATATGACCTGACTGAAGTGGAGACCTGTTGGCTTAATGTCATGTTAAAGGGATTAGAAACCTTATTAAAAAATAACCTCTACGACACTTTCTAATATTGTTTTAGAAACAGAAGTAGGCAGAGAAATATCTTATGCTACAGCCTAATTGGTTGTTTAGAATTTTTGGAGAAGAATTTAAGACTGTATGAAGAGTGCCTCTGTTCTTGATAACATAGACCAGCAACATAAGTTTAGATTTGTCATAGGCACATTCATTTGAAGGTGATTTTGTTATGTGTGTGGCATGTGTATTTAAATTCAGAGAAGTCATCTATTAGAAATGAAAGTTGAGAGAAAAAGAATTCTCACAACCCATTAACTAAAAAGCACCTATATTTCTAAGACTTACAAATCCTTGTACTTTATATCATGCATATTTAATGCTTAGCAACCACAGTGCTGCCCAGGTAGAACAGAGATTCAAGGTCAGATAACTTATAAAATTGTGGTTCCGCTCTGTGTGACACTGATTAATCTATGCAACATCTCTGTGCACCTGTTTTCTCATGTGTGAATTGGGGACGATAATTTACTTATTAAGGTTGTTAGGAAGATCAGAGAAGATAATATGCATAAATATGTAGTATACTGAAGTAAAAATCTGAGCTCACAGCTTTCACTGTTCTTACTGGTAATGCTGTGATTATGGTCTGGCGATTCTGGGCACCTTCAGTTCTGTCCAGGCTGAGATGGACACTGCCCATGTTTCTTTTTGTTTTTCCTGTGATTTTCTTTTTACAAGTTTCTTGGCTGATAAATTCCTTTTCTAATTAATATGTTCATTTAAAAATATGCAGATATTCAAATTTGGTAACAATGAAATCATTGTCTTGAGGACATTTTTTTCTGGGCAACTTTGCCAGTCTCTGTTCTGGTGGATTATAGGTTGCTGTCATCTGTAGTTTAATTATGAATGGCAGCTGTGGGTCCAGGTTCCCAGAGCGAGGTGACCACGGAGCAGCTTCAGTGACTTGGAGACTGTTCTGGATCCAGGCCTGGCTTTAGGAAACCATCTTTTCATGGGTCTGATGATAATGTTCTTTTATTTTCTGTTTGAAATTATCGTTCTCTGTGCAGTTTTATTCATATGCAATTCATCAGCTCTGCTTTTTATCTGTTTTAATTATTGGGCCTCAGGTGAAGGTTTATGAGAAGGAAGGAATCTGCCACTGGAGTCAGGAGAAAATGGGATGCGTATGTACGTGCATGCACCTGGCGCACAGGTGTGGTCCTGTGTGGAGGGGAAGGATGGGGAGGGGCTCTCTTTTCCTGGGTTTGCTTTAGGCTTCTTGGATAGAGGGTTGGAGGACAGAGGGCCCAGAACACCAGCCACCAAGTGCTGTTTCAATGTACCTGCCTCCTGTGGAAATGGCTTAACAGTGGCCATAGCACAGAGAATGGAGAGGCCCTCGTGGGCAGCAGGCCGGGAGCCAGAGGGTCTGTTCAGTCCTGGGACACAGTGCTTTATGTATGAGCTGTATCTTGCTGTTTGAAGGGCCCTTGTGGCAGCCTTAGGAGACCCAACGAGCCACAGTTAGAGCTCACAGCTCCTGTGGTTTGAACAGCAGAAGGCAGGAGAGAGCAGAAATGCAGATAGCACTGCAGGGCCTCACACAGCGGCCCATCAGAGACTAGGAGAAATCAGCTGCCACCTCCTGTGGACACCGCCTCTCCAGACCCTCGTGCCTGTGTCCCTCCTCCCCCACGCTCTCTACCAGGACAGTTCCTGGCTGATCATTGTCATCCCAGCACACAGATCCCCCAGGACAGTTTAGCTACTATGATGTCACACACCACCCCACACAGGTGGTCCCCAAGTTACGATGGCCAGACGCAATGACTTGACCTGTCAGTGAGATGAAAACAACTCGTATTCAGTAGAAGCTTTGATTGAAATTTTGGATTTTGATCTTTGGCCAGACAAGTGACACGGGTCTTTTTAAAAAATATTAATTAATTAATTAATTAATCAATTAATTTTTGCATTACAATTCTTAATACACCATTATATCATAATTCATCATATCTCTGATTATGTATAAGGTCTGTTGACACCAAATTCACATCTTCATACATGTATTTTGTTTAGTGATGACAGTCTCCTTCCACCATCCATGCTATTCTCCTTCTCCCAGTGACATGGGTCTTAACACTCTCCATCCGTGCTGGGCAGCAGCAAGCTACAGCTCCCTGCAGCCACAGAGCATGAGGGGACCCACCCACACTCCCCACTCCATGGTGCTCTGTGGCACTCCTGGCTGCTCAGTAGGCCAGGTGAGTCACATGCATCTTCTCACACGACAGGTTTTTCTGGACAGAACACCAGTGTAAGTCAGGGAGCATCTGTATTTTATTTCACATTGTGTGAAAATGTTTCATGGCTGCCAGCACAGAGGGTGTTTTATGGGAAAGTAGTACTTCATCGAGTGAGGGACTAAATGAAGTACCTAGAACATCTGATAAAGAGCCAAATGTCCCACAATGTCAGCCAGCTTTCCAAAACCACATACATGACAAATGGTACTGCTTGTGGTCCAATAATCCGTGTGCACACAAAGACAGTCCCACTCTCCAACTTGGGCATACCCAGTATGATCCCGGGAAGAGTCTTGGCTCCTGGACAAAGTTCAGGAGGAAGGCTTCAGACCATGAGCCCACGGCCAGCCCAACTGGTTTCAGCTAAGGGAAGATCCCCGAGTCAAAAAATAAGTAATTCTGAGTCCGTCTCTTCCTCCCATGCTCCCTCCCTCCCTACCCCACTATGAGTCAGTCACCTTATATCAGAGAAAACATTTGCCATTTGTTTTTTTGGGATTGGCTAACTTCACTTGGCATTGGGGGCAGGGGGTTAGCAATGATGGTGGAATGTGATGGACATCATCATCCAAAGTACATGTATGAAGACATGAATTGGTATGAACATACTTTATATACAGAGATATGAAAAATTGTGTTCTATATGTGTAATAAGAATTGTGATGCATTCCGCTGTCATGTATTTTAATAAATAAAAGCAATTAAAAAAGAAAATAAATAATTCTGAATTTGAACATCTATATTTTTCACATATTTTTATTATGTGTGTGTAAAAGTTACAATGAATAAAATCTATTTTCTGAACTAGATATGGCTTTCAAATTAGCAATATTTAAGTTTTTATGTCCTTTCCATGGAAATAGCCTACATAAAAGTATCTTTGACATCTTTTAAAGTTTAGGAGTCTTATTCCTAGTGAGTAGCAAGTTATTTAAATATCTTAAATTGCTCCATGAATTAAAAAATGGCCTTTAGATATTTTCTTTACTTTTCTAAAAGTTCTAAACAGTTCTCACTATCTCTATCACTTATTTAGGTGGTAGATCAACATGGGTCACCTAGTGATTCAAGAAGGTGAACAACAAAGGTATTATAGAGGGGCCTGCCTGTTGTCTGATGATAGAAAAGCATGATAAAAAGAGGAAGTCACACTTATTGCTCTAAGTGACCTGAAACAGGTCATGATGTCTCCTGGCATTTCTCACAACTTTTGGAAAAGTACCATATATTTTAGTTAATTTTTTTTACTTTTTTAGGAGATAAAATAAACTAATATTTTATCCACTTAAAAGAAGACTGTCTCATATTTAAATATTTTTAACACACTGATTTTAAATTGGTTTGCTGTGGTTTGGATCTGAGGTGTCCCCCAAGACCTCATGTGTGAGACCATGTGAGAAAGTTTAGAGGTGAAATGATGGGTCAGGAGAGCCCTAGCCTAATGGGCGCATGAATGGCCGATGGTGACTGCAGGCTGGTAGGTGTGGCTGGAGGAGGTGGGTCACGGGGTGTGCCTTGGAGTTCATATTTTGTTCCTGGAGAAGGAGCTCTCTCTGCTTTCTGGTGGCCAAGTTCTGAGCTGCGTTCCTCTACCATAGTCCCCTGCCATGATGTCCGCCCAGAGCTGCGGCGCCGGCTGTCTGGGGGCCCGGACCTCTGAAACCGTGAGCCTCTCCCCTCGGTGTGTTCCCCCCCAGCTGATCTTGCCAGGCCTTTTGGTCACAGGGATGCAATCAGACATCACATAAGAAAATATGATATTTAATTTGTCTGCAAGTGTGCTTATTTTAATGTGTTAAGAATAATTTGAACAAACTGATAATATATTTAAATTAGCAGCATCTGTTTTTTTTTTTAGTGACATGAAGCATTTCATTTTTAGTTCTCTTTATATTGAGATAATAGCTAAAATTCTAAGAATAAACCAAGTGAAAACTGTGGACTCATGAAGTGCAAATGAAGGTATTTTGGAATTCTTTTTTTAAAATTAATTTATTTATTTCATACATGACAATAGTTTGGTGTCAACATACCTTATATACAAACAGAGGTACTTCTTTGGAATTCTGTGTTTAATGATATAGTATAGAAAATTAACTTTTTGCAGCACTTCATAATCAATGAACAAAATAATTAAAAGATTAAATGCAAAAATAAATTTCACAGGTCACAAATGATAATTTATATAAAGAGGCAGCACTCCTGGTCATTTAAAATGTGATAAGAGTGTGCAGTAATTTTGTCAAGTAAAGAAAATTTATTACAAAGGCATTAGAAAAATTACTCTATAAATTTAAAAGTCAATGCCTACTTGTGGGAAAAACATCTTATTTATAAATAAGAACAAACAGAGAAAACTTTATAAACTATCTTTTAAATTTTCAGTTACAATTAGCTCTGAATAAAGGCTTGGAGTCATCTATTTGTGAAAATGTGTGTCTACAAAAGTTTATCTTAGCATATTTATGATTAAACTATGGCAGTACTAATAAGTGCTCACTGACCATGTTTTAGATGAATATGTGGTAGGAGGTTGATATTTCTAAATTCAGGAGAAGGGGTCCTAGAAAACTATTTAAATTACAATATTTAATTTTTCCGCAAATGTGCTTATTTTAATGTGTTAAGCATAATTTGAACAAACCGATAATATATTTAATTTAGCAGCATCTGATTTTTTTTAGTGACATGAAGCATTTCATTTTTAGTATTCATATTAGCCACCCAGAATGATATTCATTTTAATTTTAGTTTTCTGTAATTATATTCTTCCAGTTTTTCTTACATATACTTTGATATGTCTAACACAAAAACTGATTATAAAATTAGGATTTTCTTTACTCTTATAATATACAACTTCAAAATATTTTACAAGAATACAATGAAAATTTTCAGTTTATTATGCTAAGATAAAAAGACTTTTACTTATATCCTACTTTAACTGAGCATTTTAACCAAGTAGTATTATTTTATGCAATGGTAACATGGATTTCCACAAAGATTTTGATTATTTAGAAGGATAAATATCTAGTGGAACAGCCTATGATTGATCCCATCATCCTTAGCCGACTTAAATGATTGATGGATTCCAGTTTATAATTTAATGTGGCAAATTTCTGTTGCCCATAGATATCGGGAGATTGCATTAGCTTTTCCATCGAGAACCAGGGGCAACTACAAATCCAGGAAACCAGAATTAACCTGAATTTTCTAAGTATTAACATGTCCACTCAGAAATTTATCTTGATTGTCCTGAAACATTTATGCAGGGTTTTGCCTCATTGTGTATACAGAGTTCTTTTCCTCACCCACTAAAACAAGGAGAACACCATTTTCTCACAAAGCCTTTTGAAAAATCAATACTTCATTTCAAAAATTGCTTTTCTTTGGTGTTTTGTTGTGGAAACTTCTAAGTATATGTAAAAATAAAATAATGGTAAAATCACCCTGACCTATCCATTAGGCAGGTTCTACAATATTAGATATTGTAGATACACAATATTGCCAATATTAGGCCAAACTTATTCACCTACTCTTATAAACACTTTAAAACAAAAACTTTTATTTTTAAAAAATAATTATAGACTCACTAGAAGTTTTAAAACAAAAGCCCCTAGAATACAAAGAGATCCTATGAGCAATAGAAATATTTTGCATGATTATAGTTAACTCTCAAAATCAGAGAACTTCCATGGCCAAGAGAGTTTTTACTTTCCACCAATTTCTCAGCTTCCGTGTGAGTGTGAATGTGGGTGCTTGGGGCTCTTTTACCAGCACCACAGGGCACACTACTCTGTTCTCCCTTACAGTAGCTGGGGGGCCCCACTCTTCTCCCTGGCCAACAGTTCTTAACCCTCAAACCTCTATTCCATTCTTCATCTCTATGGTTTTGTTCATGAACTTGATACAAATAGTCATGTGATATACTTTTTTTTTTCATTTAGTCGAATGAAAAAAAACAGCTACTCACTGAGGGACACTTGGCCAGCTTCAGTGTCTGGCGACAGCAAGCAGAGCTCACAAAACCCATGTCATGCAGTTGTTTATATGAGCACATGACTTTCCTTCTCTGGCACAAATGCTCAAGCCTGCATCTGAAGAGCTACTGAACTCTTTTGCAACATGACAGTGGTGTTCTCCACCCCATCAACCCCGTGTTAGCCATCCAAGTCCTTGGACGCCTCACCAGCATTCACTGTTACCGTTTTCCCTTGTAGTCATTCTGACAGCTGTGCAGGGACTATCCTGTCAGTTTCTATTCTCCAACATTCTATTGGTGGTGAGCTGAAAATTTCATTTTTTTTTAATTTGAATGACCCCACCCAATTCATCCCTGATCTTTAAATTGGAATTTTTTATAATGCTGCTCTCAAAAATTAATCATGGTATGGTTTGCCTGTGGGCTGTCTCCCCAGTCTCCTGTGTTAATGCAGGAAGGTGCAGAGTTGGAGTCACGGTGCTGTGAGAGCTGGGACCCACTCAGTCCATCTGTTTGAATGGACTGAGTGGTAACTACAGGCAGGGGACATGGCGAGGGGACGGGCCACTGGGTGTGGTGGGGGGGCTACCTTCCCTGCTCACCCTGCCCCCATACCTCTGCGTCCTTGCCGCCATGGCTGCCACAATGGGAGTGCCTTTCCTCCGTGGGGCCCTCCGCCATGACCTTCTTCCCCATCTCAGGCCCAGAGCAATGGATTTGGCCTTCTATAGACTGAGACTCCTAATGCTGTGAGCCAAAATAAACCTTTCCTACTCCAAGTTACTCTTGTCACGTATGTTGGTCACAGCAATGCAGAGGTGACTAACACAGTTCCGTTTGGGATAGGTGATTATTCATTGTTGACAGGAAGTTCAGGTAATTCTTTTGTATAATTCTATTTATTCGTATATTATGTACTTATTTGTGAAATATTTTGGTGTTTTCCTACATTTCTGATTAGAAAGTGATGTGTGTTTCATGGAGAAAAGCATGCAATAGCTGGAGAAAGAAGAAAAGAAGGAACAACAAAAAATTATGTTTGAAATTTCATCTTCCAGAAATAATCCCATAGGCAAACTCACACACATATTTACTCTCCCAAAATTGAAATTATACTGTACCTGATCCTTTGCCCACTGCTTTTTAAAATTAAACTTTGCTAAGTTGGTCAAGGCCAGCCAGAAGGCCTGGTAGCTAATGGCAAATTTTTGCTTTTCAGGTTTCCTTATTATCGTTTTGCATTTCCCTTGGCAAGGGCTCTGCTGTGGCCTTGGTCCTTCCTCTGAGGACTCACCTGAGCTGCCCATCTAAAGGAGTCTTCAGATCGCATTCCATCCCTCTCACCCTGACGAACTCACCATTCAGAGTCCCCTCACCTCCAGAGGTGAGGTGAGATTCTGCTGACGGGTAGGATCTCCTGGATGTATTTCTACACTACTCATACTAATAATTAGCTCACACTGAATGGTGGTGGGGTGCTATGCACCATTCCCAATGATTCACGTGTTTTCTTTCCTTTTCTAGCTCTTGCAGAAGATTGTTATTAAGATTTCCACTGCTTTATGAAATTCATTTGAAAAAAGGAGAGTCCCAGCCAAAGCAATGTTCAGTGAGAAAAGTGAAGCAGGAGGGAACACAATTCCAGACTTAAATGATACCCCAGAGCTATAATAACAGCAGCATAGTATAGGCAGTCACCAAAACAGAAGTAGACCAATGGTACAGAATAGAAGACACAGAGACAAACCCACATAAGTACAGTTATCTCATATAAGATGCCAGAAAAATTCACTGGAGAAAAGATAACCTGTTCAACAAATGATTCTGGGAAAACTGGAAATCCACATGTAAGAGAATGAAATTAGACTCCTATCTCTCACCCTGCACAAAACTCAACTCAAAGTGGGCCAAAGACATAGGCATTAGACAGAGACCCTGCACCCACTAGAAGAAAAGTCAGAGCCCCAATATCCATCATGTTAGCTTAGGAACTGACTTTCTCAACGAGACTCCTGAAGTGCAAGAAGGAAAATCGTGAGTAAAAAAATGGGATGATGTCAAACTAAAAAGCTTCTTTGCAGCAAAGGAAATGATCAAGAATGTAAAGAGAGAGCGTACAGAATTGGAGAAAGTTTTTGCCACCTGCGCCTTAGATACAGCATCAATCTCCAGGGTATATAAAGAACTCAGAAAGCCTAACAATAAAAAAAAATGACCCAATCAATAAATGGGCAAAGGAACTGAACAGACACTTCACAGAAAAAATACTATCAGTCAACAAATATATGAAAAAATGTTCAACACCACTAGCAATAAGAGAAACGCAAATCAAAACTACACTGAGATTTCATCTCATTCCAGTCAGAATGGCAATTATCTAGAATACAAGTAACAGTAAATGTTGGTGAGGATGTGGGGAAAAGGTACACTTATACATTTCTGGTGGGACTGCAAATTGGTGCAACCATTATGGAAGCAACTTGGAGATTCCTCAGAAAACCTTTAATTGAACCACCATTTGACTCAGTTATCGTACTCTTTAGCGTATATCCAAAGGATTTAAAATCAATGTACTACAGTGATGCAGCCACCTCAATACTTATAGCAGCTCAATTCACAATAGCTAAACTATGGAACCAACCTTGATGCCCTTCAACAAATGAATGGATAAAGAAAATGTTGTGTATATACACAGTGGAATATTATTCAGCATAAAGAAGAATTAAATTACAACATTTGCTGGAAAATGGATAGAACTGGAGAATATCATATTAAGTGAAATAAGCCATCCCAAAAAACCAAAGGCTGAATATTCCCTCATATGTGGACGCTGAACTACAGTAAGTGGGGCGGGGGGCGGGAGGAGGAGTGGAAATTCACTGGATTGGACGAGGGAATTGGAGGAAGAGAGGAGGACAGGAATACGAAAGACTATAGAATGAATTAGACACAATTTTCAATGTTCATATATGAATATATGACCAGTGTAACTCCACATCAACTACAACCACAAAAATGGGAAATTATACACCATATATATATATATATATATATATATAATGTCCAAATACATTCTACTGTTATGTGTAACTAAAAAGAACAAATAAAAAGGGGATGGCTAATCAGGTTCCAGGATCTGCTTGGCGATTGCTGTCCTGAACCATCCAGAGTCAGGTCCACTTGTCCATGCTAGAAGCCAGACATCTGGGATCAAAGCTGTGACTCGTTTTTCTACCAGAGGAACCCACCACTGGCTGCCATCGGTGTGGGCTCTCTGCACAATGGCCTTGGTGGGGCTGCACCTGAGAAGTCTGCAGACTCCTGCCACGCCCAGGGACAGTTAGGGGGCTTCCCATGCACCTCTGGGTTCTGGGGAACTGAGGTCTGCTCTTTGAAACACAGAGGTGCCACTTTGACCCTGGCACCTTCTGTGCACATCTGGACAGCACTGCTGGACTTGAATTGCCCCTCCCCTAGCCCTGCCCTTAGTCAGGCTTTCTCTGTCTCTTAAATTCTACATCCACCTTGTGTCCTGGCCCCACACGGCACACTTCGACCCTCAGATCCCAGCTGTGGCTCAGCATCAGACCTTGTCTCTTTCAAGCTATACCCACTCACTGTATGACGATGACTAAGCTAATTCAAACAGAAAGAATTATTTTTCATGCAGATATATCATAGTTTGGATATGTCATAAAGGCTATGTTTCTAATTCTTTAACCCTAAGGAGAAATCTCAAAATCAGGAATTTTCATGCCCTGGAATGGAAGCAGGTGGGACGATTTTTGACAAGCTGACACTGGACCATTCTCACAGTTCCTTAGCACAGAGTGAGCCTGGTGCCTGGATGCACAGAGCAGTCTCCTTACATAACACGCACAAGCACGGGGAAGGATGATGTTCAAGAGCAATGGTGGCAGGTGGGTGACCTTATGCATTTCACACATTTCTGCACTTCCTTTCTGGGCTTTTCAGCATATGGTCATTTTATCAAACGACTTGTTCACCCAATGAGAAACACCCTGTGAGCACCTGAAACTTTCAGCCAGGAGCTCGTAGGTGACAAAGCCTTAGGACTATGCAATCAGCCCACATTTCGTGTACAGAAGAGGCCCGCCATTGTTTTTGGAATTTAGGCGTCTGAAAGTGGCTTAAGACATGTGGTTCCCAAGGAAATGTGCTATTTTTAAGGTGAATTTGATAAGAGGTGATGAGGCTATTCCTGGCTGTGCTCTGTTCTGCAATGCCCGGTACCCACCCTGCAGAGCAGGGCTGTGCACATCACCTGGGCTGCAGCAGGCAGGACCCAGAGGCTGAGCTGGGAGGAGTGTAACTGGGACAGGACACACTGGCGGGGAGGCTTCCTGATGGTCCAAGCTAGGGAGGGTTAGCCTGACCCAGATTCTTGATAAAAGAAGTGTAAAGGACGAACTGGGAGAAAGAGCGAGAGGTAGAATCACAAATGGTTTGTTTGTAGGGCAAAGAGATAAAGGGACCAAGAGTGGCAGAGGAGCTTCAAGCAAGAAGCCTGCTAAGATGTAACAATGATTAAAAAAAAAAGAAGAAAAAACAATCCTCTAGGAATATAATACACAGCAGATTTGCAGAAGTAAGTAAAGAGAAACTTTATTTTGAGTCTATTGTGACCACCTTGGGGAACGTGGAGATCAAGACATTATTCTGGCCCTGGGGCTTAGAGGAGAGACTGGAGCTGGAAATGTGGATCAGGGAGCAAAGTAGAGCTCAGTAACTATGATCATTATTTGCACAGCACTTCCTGTGTGTAAGACATGATTCTTGTTTCCTTAAACATGGTAACTGATTTTGTTATCACAGTAGCCTATGAAGCAGGTCTTATTAACATTGTAAATTTACCAATAACAAGAGACACATGGAGTCCGAGTGCCTGGCCTAAAATCCCATTCTCATAGACAGGCAGAGGCGACCGTGATCCTAAGCATGCTCTTGGGCACTACGGCACACAAGGCAATTTTGGCACCAGCAATTTCTCCCCAGACTTCTAGAGTGATGTGCTTTCTACCCTCTGCAGCCTGTGGAAACCCAGCGGAGTTGCTCCATTCCTGTTGGCATGTCCTGTACAGGAGAAAGTGCTGAGTTGGAGCTAGCAGGTATAAAAGTTCAGGGTGGGCCTTATGGAACACTCATGTTGGATGACTGGGGAGAGCACAAGGAATGAGTTGAGAAGGAAAGGAAATACATCCTCAGAAAAGTGTCTACCCTGGGTCCCAGGGACTGAGAGAGCCCAGCAGGACAGGTGGCTTCACCAGCCAGTGTTGTTGGGAGATGAAAGAAGGGTGTGGCAGCAGGAAGGACCTGAACACAGAGTTGGGAAGGGGCAGAGGGCCTGAAGGCCCAGATGTTATCAGATGGATTTGTGCTGAGTGAATCAGGAAAGGCTACTGCCAGGAGGAAGCCCAGGTGCAGTTAAGAAGGACTAATTCTGAAAGTGGGCATGCTTAGGACACAGCATTGGCAGTGCAGGCAGGGGGAAGAGAGGGCCCCAGGGCTGCTGGAGATGAATTCCCCAGCCTTTGTGACCCGAGCTGGTTTAAAATGGAGAAATGAAGTGGGGCTGGGCAGGGAGAGGAACCCTATTTATTGCCAACCTCATTAGCACCACTAATCGTTATAAACAGATAATTTGCAAGGAGATGAAAGAATCCAAATTCATGTTGCCAATACTAAATATTTAACTAATGAAAAATATAGGTTCTGAATTGGCTGTGGAAATCTCAAATGAGTTAAATTTTAAATCCTCTGTGCCCTGGAGACGATGTTTCAATTCCTGATTTGCCAGATGGGGTGTGAGTCACAGCACAGGAAATAACACTGGATTTCAAGTTATTCTGCTTACACAAAGGATACGGACCTCTTGAAACCAGTCACCGTGTGCATGAAACCAAAACCCAAAGGGAGGCAATTAGGAGGGCTGTGCTCTGCCGAGCAGACCCAGCTCGGAGCAGAAGCCGGCCCGCGCTGCTGCAGGAGCCCCTCGGCAGGATCCAGGAGCCTGACAGCGGAAATGTGCTCCTCCCCGCAGGATGCGGCTGCCACACACAAAGCCCATCAGCGACACTGATGTAACTGCGGACTCCTCCGCAGGGGAGGGAGGGGGGCTGTCAATGCCGCGGGTTCTCCTGCCCCCCCCCCTTTTCCTTATTTCTTCTCTGGAAGCACATGTGCTAGACTAGATGAGCCCCTTGGAGTCGCAGTCCTCAGGACAAGGGGCGTGTGAAGTCGTGAGTGCGGAGTGGAGAGTTGGCCCCCAGCTGTGAGGACCGGGCTGTCAGCTAAGGCGGGCGCCAGTGCTGCGCTGCCGGCTCTCCCTCCTCCTCCAGCATCTTGAGTCCCTGTCCCCTGGGCTGGTTTCTCCCTCGGCTGCGCCCCCGAGGAAGCCTCCCTGTCCCCTAAGAAGAGTCCAGCTCCAGGACTGGTCTTCCCGGCGGCGGCGCTGGCTTCCCCTCCTGGACCTCGCCGCCCCTCTCCACCCAGCCCCGCGCCCTTTCCCTCTCCGACAGCTGCCTGACCCTCTGCCCTGCCAATGGCACAGTCCTGTCGAGGCGCAGACCTGCCTTGGCTGGCCCAACCCGGCGGCCTGGCTTCCCTGAGATTTGGGGGTCACCCCCCCAGAGGAGGGGGCGTGTTTTGCAGGGCGCTCCCGCCCCGCTCGCTTGGCCCCTGCTTCACCGACTGACTTCTGCTCCAGTTCCCTCCTTCCACCCCTCTCCGTCCCCTCTTCCCTACCTTCCAGGAGTGTTTCCTCCTCCCCCAGCCCAGCAGGGATCCCGTGCCCTGCTCTAGAAGGGACCCTCACCGCAGCGCATGGCCTGCACTGCTCCTGAGGGGTCTCTTTGGTCCTCTCCAAGTTTCCCTAACAGTGACACCATTTTTTTTTTAATATTTATTTTTTAGTTCTCGGCGGACACAACATCTTTGTTGGTATGTGGTGCTGAGGATCGAACCCGGGCCGCCCGCATGCCAGGCGAGCGCGCTACCGCCTGAGCCACATTCCCAGCCCCAAGTAGTGACACCATTTTTAAGTTGAGAGGTCTTTATGAAAATTTTGTGTTTCTACAAATTCCGGGCCGCACTTCTACCTGCGCCTGTTGAAGAGCTCCCTTCTGCTTGGATCATGGCTCCCCCACGGTTCCCGCTGAGGGCCTCGCTGTGTGCAGTGGAACTGGGCCCCACAGAGCCTGCACCACCACCATTGTGGCCAGGGCTTGCTCAGAATCAAATCCTTGTCATCAGACACTTAGAAGAAATTTATGTGTGATGAATAATATATCAGGTCTGGCTAGTGAAAATTGTTATTAAATGAGCATGAAGCAGAATGTTCCAATAATCCTTTTTTCCTTTATTGAGCATTGCAACATATCCTTTCTCTAGTTAAATACAAAAATGATGACTTTATCAAGAATCATAAGCAATATGAGATATTTCAAAAATCCTATTTGAACATGACTTTTGACTTTAATAAAATAATTTATTTTTACAGCAATTTTAGGCCCATGGCAAAATGCAGTAGAAGTATAGAGAGATCCCATACACACCATGGGCTCCCCACATGGACATGGCCCTCCAGAGTGGTCCATTTGCCACAACTGATGACCCCACACGGACACAGTCTTTTCATCCAAAGTCCGTACTGTGCAGTAAGGCTCACCCCTGGTGCTGTTTATACTAGAAGTTTGGACGAATATATGGACTCACCATTTTCTGCCCTAAAAATCCTGGGGCCCAGCCTGTTCCTCCTTCTTCCCTCCTAACGTTTGTTTAGCAACCACTGTTGCCTTTACTGTCTGCATAGTTTTGCCTTTGCACAACATTATAAAGTTAGAATCACACAGCACGCCGTCTTTTCAGATTGACTGTCTCACTTAGTAATATGCATTTATTCTTCCTCGGTGTCTTTTCATGACTGGGAAACTCATTTCCTTTTAGCATGAATGATGGTACATTATCAGGATACACACAGTTTGTTTAGCCATTTACCTACTGAAAGACGCTTTGGTTGTTTCCAAGGTTTTGACAATTGTGAGTTAAGCCGACAGAGACGATTGTTTATAGGTTTTTGTGTGGGTATATATTTTCCACCCATTTGAATAAATACTGAAGAAGACAATTGCTGAGTCACATGACCTTATTCTTCCTTGTTTTCCTTTTGTCCCCAGGCTGTGGAAGGGCAGGCAGCAGGCAGGCGGGAGCTATGGGTGTCTTCCTGATGGTAAAAAGGAACCTACAGCAGAGGGAGGGAGGTGGCCTGAGGAGAGCATGTCTCCCTAACATGGCATCATTCACAGTGAGAACACAATGGATTTTTCTGCTACAATGCAAAGCACAACAGTGAAAGCAGCGCTGGTGAAACTTCAGACTGGTGTGTTCAATGACAGTCATCATTAATTTTTAAAAATTGATTTCTTATTTCAATAATCTCCTTGTTGACCACCTAAGGAGTCATTGCTTGGGACCAGAAGGAATCAGGCAAATGAATCATCCCACATCTAAGTGAGACGCTCTACTTGGCCCATTTTTGTCTTTATAAAACGTGAAGGTTTCTAAGCAATGATTCCTGGTCCTGTGTTCCCTTTACTACCTAGTGGTACATAGGAAAGCCCTTTCCTCCATTTTTGGTCTCACAGCAAAGTTTTCCTTTCAGCAATTGTGGCTACTCTTTGCCCTCCCTTTATACGCTCAGGTTTCTTATTGGTTGGATTTCTGAAAAAGGACAGGGGACGTTAATGGATGTTTAGTTCTAGGAAGAGTGTATCTGATGGCACCTGATAAGTCTCATGCTGATATGTTTTTAAAATGGTATTTAAAATCATGATAAGCTCTAGGAACACAAAGTACATCATTAAAGAGCTGAGATCTGATAGTAAGAAGTTTTACCTGATAAAAACAAAGAGTAGTTATATTTTCCATCACCTCTGAGGATTTGTACACATTGCCCTGTCTTCACTTAAAATGATGAAATTTATATGGCTTCTGTTGGTGTCAGAGCATCTTGGCATTCTCAGAAGGAAGCCGGCAGGTAGAAAACTCCAATGCTTAGATAAAATCTTTGGAAAGAGTGTTTCATTATTTAGCTTTTACTCTGAGTTGAATAAATACTGTCATAATTGTAAAGAAGTTTACATTCCAACAGTTGATGGTCTGATCTAAGTACGCCCTCTCACAGATCGGCAGTGGGCGGGACATCAAAAGCCTTTATTTACTGGTGAGGAACCTGAACCCCAGGAAATGAGGGGCTTTACCCCAGTCACCCTTTAACCATGAAAGCCAGGGACAGAGCCCATGTTCTCACTGGTACTTGATGCAAATCCAAAGACTATGGAAGAGCTTCTGTTGATATTTCCCAACGTGCATAACTAATATCAGCATCCATCCAATTTGTTTAGTGACTGACATCTAGGAACTGTACTGAGGCCTAAATGCATGTCACAGGCTGCAGCGGGACAGGAAGTCACACTGGCCCTGAGCTCAGATGCCAATGAGAATGATCCTCAGCACTGAGATTCCCTAGAGGACGCCCACTATTACTTAATTTGCAAAGTGGTGACTGCATCTTCTGAGGTGAAGACAGACTAAAAGAATATGAGTGTGTTTTTGAAGTCGCTGGGATTTATTTATTGCTCAAGGATAAGTGACCAAGAAAGCAGAAAAGAGACATTTAAAATAGTCTTTTAAGAAAAAGTTTTAACATTTGTTTTGGTTAAGAAAACCTCACAAGCACTTTCCACGCACCGCTTTGTAGTCTTTTTTGCTTACTTATTTTCAGTGACCTCTGTTCACATTTATTTTGACCTTGGTTCAACATCAAGGTTTGTTCCTCTTAAGAGGACATTTCCAAGCAGAGATGATGTTTCCATATTCCTATTTGTGTTGAGAATTATTTTTCAGGTTGTCCCCACCACATTATCAACATGGCAGAGGCTCTACCACTCTCTCTGGGTCTCTCCGACTCCCTGCCCTATTGTACAAATTCAAAAGCCAAAGCCATGGGGAAAGATCTGGCCAAGGAAAATGTTGCGCATTTCTAAGAAAAAAAAATCTAATGTTGATTTCCTACTAGACACCATGTTAGGAAAACAGATAAAAAGCACATCCTATGTCAGAAAACAACCCAGTTTTGAGTGAAAAAGCAGATAGTGACCTGACCATCCTTCTCTGGTGGCCTGTAGCCAGTTTTAGAGCAGCTAAGAGAGACAGAAAGGGCACTTTTCTGGGCCTGAGGGGACCAGACACAGCAGAGGCAGAGCTTGAGCTGAGTCTCCACTCAGCAAGTGTGACCAGAATGCAGCCCCAGGACAAGTAGTCCCCAGGACAAGCAGACCCCAGAGACCAGGGCTGCCTCCAAATCTGCTTCCATTGGGAGTGGAGAGGATACAGGCTGAGGCTAGGTGGACACAAGTGCCCCTGACCTTCAGGAAATGCATCCTGAGAAGCACCAGGTTCCTCTAGTCCCCCAGGGGAATGACAGGAACGTTGGTCAGAGGAGGAAGACGGCAAGAGGTGAAGCTAAGCAGGAAGACACCACTTTGGAAAGCTCCCTTGAACCGAGGGCAGTTCATAAGGAAGAGCTGTTTTGACAATCCTCTCTGGAACTTATAAATTAAAAATTCCCAAGTTATTCAAACAGTGCAAAAATATATACATGGAGAAAAAATAAAAGCCCAGGGTTCAATTTTAAATTTTGGTGTATGACATAAGTGGTGCTTCACTGCAAAGGAAGGGGCTAAGGAATACTGGCTGCTAGGCCAATCCATTGTTCCTGTAAATTCTATAATACTTTTAGAGCATTTGGGGGAAACACTGAGAAGAAACTGCAGAGTTCCTGTGGGTACGTGACTTGTGCTTGCCAGCCTAGCTCCCCCATCAGTGACATTCTTATTAGCCTAGTGCATGGTGATAATCGATGACCTCTGGATGATGGTTGTTCAGACAGAAAACCCAAAACATAATCCGGGGAAGAGAAATATGGTAGGTTGGATTTCATTAAAATCAAAACTTCTGCTCTGCCAAGATATTCTTAACGAATTAAAAGACAGGTCTCTGACTGAGAAAATATTTTCCAAACAAATAGCCGATAAAGGACGGTATATAAAACCCCAGAGAACTCAACAATATGTAAACAAATCCTCAGTTACAATCTGGGCAACTAAGATCTTAATAGATGCTTCTCCAAAGAAGATACGCAGATGGGGAAGCAAACATGAATTATTTTTAAACTTGGAGCTCTTTAACATCTAGAAACAATGAATTATAAATTTGATAGAAAACTTTAAAATTAAAATGTAAATATAAAAAGAGAAGAAGAGTTGTTTTGTTTGTGCACAGAGAAAAGTCTTTTTGAACTTAAACATAAAAGAATACATAATAAAGCAAAAGGTTGATAACAATTTAGAAGAAAAAAACCACTTTCATCAGAGAACACATTAGTATTCTAGTCCTTGCCCCTGTGATAACTGGGCTCCAAGGCTGTGGTGTGGGAAGATCTGCAGAGTTCTACAAGCAGATTTTTTTTTTTTTTCCGTTGAAGCAAAAGTAAGCATAAGTCCCTTGTGCTTAAGAAAATCCTTCCCAAACCACTTCTGCCATTTCTCTGACATCCTTTCTTTACATGTGAACTGAAGTCTTGTATTTTGGAACCAAACCAAATGTTTAATTAAAAAGTGAAATGAATATTCCTTTATATCTCACTTCTTTCATCCCAAGCCCAAAGAGGCAGGAGTGGGAGGGTGACAAGATGATAAATTAAAAAGCAAGAAGCCCAGACATCTCCAGGGATCCACAACCCCCACTTACCCCGCAGCAGCTCATCTGTACACCCCTCCCCAGAGGCCTATGGAGGGACTGCAGTTGGGATGCAGCCACCGGGTTATGACTCTTTACATAACACCCAATTATTCTTCCAAATTTAACACACATCTCAAAATTCTGAGGCCTGGCACCTACCTCTCATGTTATGGGCTAGCAATTGACACCCAAGATATTATCTGTGCTAGGAGTAGGTGAGCTCAGGCCTAATATGCTTACCTTTTTTTTTTCCAGGCCTTTTGTTCTATAAAAGATGTTTCCGGGCATCAACTTCAGTTTCTGCCAGAGAAACACCGAATTCTGTGGTTAAGGAAAGCAGTAATCTATTCTTCAGCTAGCAAATCCCACCTTAGATTTTGACACGTGCTCTCTTTTGCAATGCACATGTTATGGGTCTAAAGCTAATTGTATGTGGTATGAACATATACATATTAAACTAGAAACTGATGATGAAAATTCACTGGAAGTTTTTAATGTGATTTTAATTCTTCTCTTTCCTCCTATTTCTCAAGGCAAAATTATTCTTAATATTTTTCTTTTAAAGATTTCTTACAGACTGTATTAAATTTTGCCTTTAAATGTAAGAACATCTCTGAGTAATGGCAGTATAATCTAATCATGGGTATTAGAGGGAAATATATGACCCTGAGGTTATCTCAACATAATACTGTTTTTAAAAAAGGAATCATTTGGCTCAGGAAGGGCCATCTTTTTAATACTGCAGTATGGGCCTCCAGACCACCTTTAAAATGCAGATCACAAAGTTAAAATATGCTGCCTTGTGTTCAACTCTCCACCTAAAAGACCAAAACTCAGAGGATTTTTTTTTTCTTCAAAGGGATCAAAACAAAAAAGCTTGCTGCAAAATAAAGACCAAAACACTGGATTGAGCCCAGAGTGTCATATTTATTGTTAACATCTTTACAAGTAGAAATAATTTTTTTCTTTTTTTAAAAAATTAGATCTAACCAAATTAGTTTCTGTAAAATTATAGTCTTCTCTTTAAATAGAAGAAAATAATTATATATGAATTGGAAATGCCATTGTATTAATCAAAACTATCATTGACATGAAGTAATTAAACTTGGGTGAGATCATGCTGATTTGCATAAATATTCACATCTAATGTCATGTATGAATCAGATTATTATAAAAGAAAATAAACTCATTGCTCAGATGCAGAAAAGAGTTTTTAAAAAAGCTTCAAGAAATACTTCTTTACCTTTATATTGAACTTCCAAATCTCTGTTCTATAGAAAAACACTGCACATGCTCAGGAGGTAGAAAGGACGAGAAACCTTCCACTCCTTTACATGCAAATTTTGTTGCCAACTAGGTAAAAAACTAAGAAATAATGTGTGCTTTTTTCCCTTTTTATTTGCTCTATCCACTGCCCAGTGTTTACTGGGTATATTCTACACATTTTGAAAACACAGTTTGAAGGATGCCTGTGAGATGGAAGGAAACGTGGCTCTCACCCCTGTTCCCCTCCTTCCTGCCTGCCCTCCCCCCCCCACACTCGCCTCCGCCCCCAGGCTCTTCCCAACACCTCAATAGATTTAGAAATCAGGCAGTAACTGCCCTGCTCCTCTCTTATTTCACATTTAAATGTTTTCCTTAGCCTGGCAAATATGGGCTTTGACCCTGTCTTTCCAGTGTTTTCTGTGCAGCTGAGCCCATCCAAGGTCTATCCAACAGGTCAATTTTGCTAGTTCATGACTTCAAGTTAAAGTAAAGATCAAGGCTGAGTTTCTTTGCTTTCTGCTGTAACTGAAAATCATCCACAAGCTGCTGAAGGCTCTCTGATGACCCAGAGAAATGCAAAATCTAAAGTTTAAACAAACACAAAGTTTATATTTTGCCTGGTTCCATAACACAAAAGAAAACAACAAAGGGAACCATCTCTCTGAATTTTTAGCATTATCTAATTACCAACTGATAAACTCACAATGCATAATACGTATGTGTAAAAGAACTGTTAGGTTCTGTCAGACACCATGCGGCCAGGGCAGACTCACAGACTGACCGTCAAAGCTCTGTGTGTGACAAAGGAAGGCCCTGGCCTGGGTCCTGGGAGGAGGCCTCCCAGTTCTCGAAACATTCTGCCTGATGTGAGTGTCGGTCTGGGGCCCAAGGCCTGACCGTGCTGTACCAGATAATGTACGACACCGGAGCAGCTTTTGGCAAATGTCTGGCTGTATGCATGAGGCCCGGGCCCTACTGCGTCAGCTCAGCCTTTCAGCGGCTGGATTAGCTGTGGACAGGTGTCCGCTGCAAGACACCCAGGTAACTGATTTCCAATGAAATGATGGACACCAATGCTTGGGCGAGCTTTCTTGATTGGGAAGACATCATGGGTGCTGTCTGACTTCGTTGCCGTTTGTAGGACTCTGGTTGAGAGGGCAACGGGAAGCCCTGGGCTTTACCATATGTGCCCTTCTCTTTGCTGCGCCCTTTAATCTGCACCTGGGCCACAGCCATGCATACAGTAGCGCCTCTGAGCACTGAGAGTCCAGCGCAGAGTCCTGGAGACTGAGGGGAGTCCTGGGGGCCCCAACACATACGGACCTGCATGAGGACAGGCAGGGACCACACAAGGAGACACCAGGGAAGATGTCCCAGAGAAGATGTGTGGTGGACCTTGATGAAGGAGGCAAGGGGCCCTCAGTCCTGAGTATGTACAGTGACAAAGAGGGTGCTTCACCTGTCATATCCATCACATCATCTAGTCTTCCTAAGGATTCTTGGATGTGGGGGCTATGATGTACCTCCAATTACTAATGAGAATTCACAGAGATTGAAGGAGTGGAAAGGAGATTCCAAGCTCTGCCCATTAGCCCCAAAGTCCACTTTGTTTCTTAACAAAGGCCCAGGGGCATGATCTTATGTGACCTATGAGAACACTGTAAACATCTAGGACAGGGTACAGAACAGCGTGGCAGGAGAAGATGCTGTTGGAAAAAGAAAGAATTTTCTTTTGCTTGTCACATTGTGAAGTTTCCACTTCCCTCTGTTCGTAATGCAGGAACATGGATGGTGAAAGAGCAAGAATTCTTCTGTTCCTCGTCAAGAATCTTCTAAACTGAGAAGCAAAAAAGATAAGTGTCTGATAATGTGATGTAACTGAGAGTGAGATGCTCCGGACAGGACAGAGGCATCCTTGCAGAGGTTCCGGAGGGGACATGAGCCTGCGCAGAGGGCTCCTGCAGATAGGGAGCCCTCAGCCAGGGGGCACGGAAGCAAGGAGCAGTGACATGTCGGGGGACAGTAAAGGACCAGGTGTCCCAAAGCAGGCACAGAGGCTGATCTCAATGTAACTACGCTTGTTCCTGGGCAAGAGACAGGAAAGGCTCAGTCTCTTGCCCTTGGGCAGCTCTTCCTCGGGCTGCGGAAGACTGGTACTGAGCAGAACCACTCAACCTGGATCCCTATGGGAAAAGGGCTGGGAAGCGAGGGCTGGGAACTTTGGGAAAAGACACTACTGAATAGGTAGGAAAACAAGGAAGTCTGTCTGGGTCCCACCAGGTGTCTGACCCCCAGCTCAGGCTCAAGGGCAGGAGGGTTAGATTTCCAGCCCTGACATTTACAAAGCTATCATCCAGAGGACTTATCTTAGGAGGGTCTATTTTTCTCATTTGTAAAATAGAAACACTGTTATTTACCAATTCACATTTAAAAACCTGTTATATGATAGTAGCTGGCATATAGTTCATTGTTGCTATGGTTACATATAAAAATAAACAAGATTTAAATAAAATCCAAATATTTGACCAAGGGATAGAAGGTACATGTTGTGGGGAGAGAAGAATCACAGTTACAATGTGAGGGTCCTGGGAGAGATCATACCATGCCAGGAATTCTGAACTCTTAACTTTTATTTTTCATTTCTTTTCTGTTTTGAGAAATTATGCCATTATACAAATAAATGCAATATGAATTTCTAAACCATTTTGCTGAGACATGACCAACATACCAAAAGCTACACATTTCATATACACAATGGGATAAAATTTTGAATGGATAATAATAATGGATAATGATGATTTTTGAACAGGTAATAATCTAGGAATTATCTGTACTTTTTTCTACAGTCATTATAAATTGGACTGTATTTTTCAGTGATGGACCCCATGAGTCTCATTATATATATTGCCTTACTTTTAAGTTTTACTATTAATTTTAATTATACCCCCAAATAGCATGTCTGGTTTATAATTTTTAAAAGTATATTACTTTTATCATTAAAAGTTTGTGGGACTTTGGTAACATTATAGATGATGTAATTTTAGATTTCTTAAAATACAAAGGTGAAATGACCTGCAATAAATGTCTTGGCTTATTAAGCAATTTTTGGTTTTCCTGGTTTCCTAAGCATTTTCATTTCCTTCATATAGATCATTAATGGGATGGTTATAATCTTAAATGGTTTAGAAGTCAACATTCCAGAACTCTTACAATCAGGAACCAGCTGAAGTGGGGTGATGGCTTACACCATAGAAATGCACTTGACGTAAAGGAGTTTCAAATTTCTGATGTGCTTTACAACTCAAGAAAGAAAAGTGCTAAAAACCCTGGTAAACTGTAATGATTTTGTTTAAGTTTAATTCAACCTTAACTTTTAAAACTTTACTTGCATAATTTTCTGAAGGGGAAATGAAAGCCACTACAACAGAAAGTTTGATTCCAATCAATACACATTGACATTCGGACACAAGAGGAGCAGCAAGTCCTGCCTCTGTGCTCTTGAACTTTAAGTCTGGAGGAGAAAGAGCAGTCAGCACTCCCGAGCCTCACACTGGCTGGCGGTGGCTGGCTCTGAAACATTAGCCACTACAAGGGTTCAGTGTAGCGGGAGTCAATAGATCCCTATTTCCAGCCATAGGCTGGACCTCATAATGCATGTGGATACGTTTTCTTTTTGCAGTGCAGAGGGTGGAAGTGCTCCACCCCTGAGCTGACCCTAGCCCACGACCTGATGTACATTCAAAATTCCAGATTCAAAACACATAAAGTGTCTGGATAAAATATGTTTCAACTTATAACCTAGTTTATAGAATAGTGAGTGAGAAATCAATGTAATTATTGGAATGGTAATTTTAAGGATGGAAGTATGAGGAAAACACTTTGATGACATATTTACTAAGGAAGTCCCAACAGTGAGAGGAGTTCATTATTTAAAGCTATCTTTGTATGGTATTGAGCAAATATGCACTCACCAACACAGGCACAATCAGCTGTTGAAATAAATATTTTTTTGTTTCCATAATAAATACTCAATTGTGTAATTAAACTTAAAAGATAACAGTGGGCTTGCCTTGTTCGATTTTGAGTCAGTTTCCTCAATGAAAGTTTGGACCTAAAATATGAAACTTGATTTCTTCTTAGGTCATTCAGGTCTTACTTTCAGAGATATACCTAATATTTTTTTAAAAAATGTATTACAAACCTAATTTAAAAAACACAGTCATGAGCACAACACTATAGGTGCCTCCTGTTCAACAAGTTATTCTGCTTTAGAGCACACTTACTATTTTTCAATCTCAGCACATACAAAATATTTGACTATATCCTTTGATTGAAACATAAAAAATGATATTGATTGTAGATGATTGTAGATTGTAGATTGTAGATGATGCTTCTTGTAAATGATCTGTCTTAAATATCATACTTCAAATACACACACACACACACACACACACACACACACATATTATTTTTTGTTGTTTTTGGTACTAGGGATTGAACTCAGGGGCACTCTACCACTAAGCCACATTTTTAGCTCTTATTTTTGTTTTGTTTTTTTGTATTTCATTGATACAGGTTCTCACTGAGTTGCTTAGTGCCTCACCATTGCTGAGGCTGGCTTTGAACTCATGATTCTCCTGCCTTGGCCTCCCAAGTTGCTGGGATAACAGGCGTGTGCCACCATGCCTGGCTCAAATATATTTTTAAGCTTACAAAATACAACACATGTTTTCTATATGTCCAACTATGGTATCAGAAAATGTTGAAAATATCTACTGTATCAATGTAAGGTATATCTTTTTAATCAAGATGAATTTATGAAAAACTTCTTAGAGGGTATAACTTAATATTTGAAACTGTTTTGGATCTCACAGCCATCGTCAAAAAATAAAACAAATTATTTCAATGCAAGCTAGAATCATTGAGGCTTGGTTGGAAGTGTCTAGTGATCAATAACTCAATTTCTTCCCTTGCTTTTGCATATTGCTATACCTAAACTATTTCTTATTTATTTTTAATTGACACACAATAATTGTGGATATAGAAGGGGTATAGTGTGATATTTTGATATACAATGTATAATGATCAGATTTGAATAATTAACATGTCCATAAACCCAAACATTTATTATTTTTTTCTGATGACAACATTCAAAAACCCTCTTCTATTTTTTTTTTCAATAGATATCATTAACCACAGTCTCCCTACTGTGTGCTAGAGCACTAGAATTCACTCTTTCTATAGCTTCGCACCTGTAATCCCCCTCCCCTTACCCCTCCCATCACTTTTCCCACCATTCAACTCTCCACCTCTATGGGATCAACTTCTCAGATTTCACAGATTAGTGAGATCATGCAGTATTTGTCTTTCAGGCCTAGTTTTTTCTACTCAGCATTATATGCTAGAGGAATATCTATGTTGCTGTAAAGAACAGTTTCATTGTTTTTATGGCTGAATAGTATTTGTGTGTGTGTGTGTGTATTTGTGTGTGTGTGTGTACCAGATTTTCTTTACTCATCCTCGTCCATCAGTTGACACTGAGATTAATTCTTGGCTACCATGACTAGAGCTGTAATAATCATAGTAGTGCAGATGTTTCTTTAACATACTGATTTCATCTCCTTTAGTTATATGCCTGGCATCTGGATTGCTGGATCATGTTAATTCTATTTTTAGTTTTCTGAGGCCCTCCATAATGCCTTCCATGAGGGTTGTACTAAATTACATTTTTTGCTTTATCAATAAGCGTTTATTCTTCTCCAAGGATGAACAGTTTAATAAGAATTTCCCTGTTACGCCATCCTTGCTAGCATTTGTAATTTCTTGTTGTTTTGTTAATAATAACTCTAACGAGGTGAGATAATATCTCATTGTGGTTTTCATTTTAATTTCCCTCATGAGCAGTGATGTCGAGCATTTTTTAACATACCTGTTAAAAATGTGTGTTCTGCCATCTTGTTTGAGAAATGTGTGTTCTGACATCCATCTGTTTCCATTGCTGTGTGAAGAACTGCATCTCCTTGCAGAGGGGATGGAGCAGACAACACAAGTCCCCTGCCTGTCCTAAAAAGGGGTTGTCCCTATAGCCCTTTGCAATTATTAAAATCACTAACGATACCGCCTCCTGACATGTTTAGCTCTTCTAGAACAATGGAGCAAAGGAGAGAGAGGAATACATCGTTGCCTGTCAAATTTAAAATCTGGATCCCAGACTGAAACAGAAGCTCCAAAAAGTGAGTGAACCCTTCAGATGGCACCAGGGGAAGCAGAGCTCTGGACAAAACGAGTCCTGCCGTTCTCCCTTCATAACAGGAATTCATGTCCTACATTCCCAGGCAGTGCTCATTTGCCACTTTCCTTGAAATGCCCTCGTATTTTCTTTTCTTTTTTGCTTTATCAATAAGCATATAGTCCTCTCCAGGGATGAACTCAGGTCAAATATCTCCATCCAGCTTTCTTTCGCTTCAACCCCCCTTACCCAGTTCTCTCCCTCTGGGAGGCCAGTCTCTGCCATTGGCTTCACATCTCATGCCCGCATCATGGGCGAGGTGTGTGTGTAGGTCTGGCTTCTTCAGCCCCGAATTCCTTGAAGCTAGGAGGTGTCCCACTCACAACATCCAGCATCAGGGGTTTGGACAGTCCTGCACCTCCACAACAACTTTGTTTTCTTTACTGACTTTAATTTTGATATGCTACTTAGAAACGGTGCCTTGTTCATACTTACTGTGGAGCTACTGTTCTTGTTCTTCTTCATCAAAATTTTTAAAAAGACAAAGCAAACATTTTTGATCACTCACTAAGTCAACCAAGGTATGTTTATGTTGCAATATGAATTTAACAAATAGTCATTGTTCCTTGTCTCGTGCCTCAGAAAATACAGCAGCCCAGTTGAGACAAAGAGAGAGGGAAGGCGTGCACATCCTGCTCTCAAGTGCTGCTCCTTTGGACACGCTCAAGTTCATGGATGCCTTTCTCTGATGGCATTTAGGACAGAACAAAATACTTTGGTCCAAACACAAAGTGCAAGATCACTGTGTCCACACTGTGATCTAGAGTGTGGACTCTGTGATCTTAGTGAGTTTTTAGCAGCTGCCTCTGCTGCTCCTAGAATCAGCTGGGCAGGTCTCATCTTCTTCCAGACCCACACCTGTTCACTAGATTACAACTGCGGTTCATAAATTAACTAAAATATGCCACACTCATCAGAAGGGATGGACGACATCATCTAAGATTTCAACACGGAAGCACTTCTGTTAGGCAAGGTTGATATTTAGAAATGCAATGACTACTTCCTATGCAGGGTTCCTCTGTCAGAAGTATAAGGCATTCTTCACAGAAAGTTAACAAGCAAATATGGTTGCTTATGTTTTCCCTCCATTAGAGTCCTTTTTATCTCACCAAATTGGAAATTTTGTGTTTTATTTAGTGAGGGTTGTCACAGTTTTCTGAAATACAAATTAAGACAAATTATCTGATAAAGGACCTGTGGGCACAATATTTGAACTTGGAACCATCCGGGAACATGGTGAAGGATGTTCTCAGTAGAGCTCAAGAGGGACACGAGACTTTAAGAGGAGAGATTGGAAGAGTTGAACGAGGGTAGGGAATAAGTTTCTGGCCCCAACACTTCAAGTTCAGCACTGGGACCTGCATCCGTATCCGGCTGGCATTTCATCTTGTGCCTTAGATGCTCATTCCTACAAGGAGCCTGACATTTTCATGTTCGTAACAATGGCTTTGTTGGAGATGTTTTAGAGCAATCAAAATGCACTTTGCTGATCAGTGTTGAAAAGAGATGCTTTTAAAAAGCCCAGGGAGGAGCTGAAGAAAATAAGCATAATAATAACCTCATTTTATTTTAGAAACTGCTAAAAAAAAAAAGAAAGAAAAAAAGAAACTGTTAAAAATTTCTGAAGGGAAATACTGTCTCCTTTAATGCAATAAAATAGACCGAAATTAACCGGAAAATAATGGAGATTGATTCCCTTCAAGAGTAGTTCTTTCCTGACTTGTTCAACCAACCAAGACAGAAAACACACACCCCACACCTTCATCAGTATTCAGACACAGTTTCCCCCATTTTTCTTTGTGGTAGATGAAGGAGAGAGAGAACTTGGTGGGGTGGATGGGAAAGAAAGCCATTCAGTCAGCGCACTGCCTGCCTCTGGGCAGGTACCCTGAAGAAGGTCTGGGTCTGCAGGGAGCTGTGTTCTTTTGGGAAATGAATCTGTGCTCAGTTGAAACATTTAATTTATGAAACATAGATATTTGAAAATTTAAATATTTTAGGACTCATAAATTACTTTGGGGGAGGAGGGGTAGAGCCTTGGAGAGATAAACAACGTCCAGTCTTTGTGGACGATGGTCTCCTGAGTATAATTCTTCCTTTCATGGATACAAATTTCCTATGCCATCAAAGCCGTGAAGAAGCTGATGATAAAATAAACTATTCTGGACTTGCACTCTCTGTGGCATAGAAGTGCAACACACAGGTGTGCACCTCCTGGTTTCCCTCCAACTGTCGACCACGGTCTTCAACATATAAGTGTATTTTTTTCATGCAGAAAATGTAAAGAGGAAATTAAATTAGATTAAAAGCTGCAAATGTGTATTATCCTGCCTTAAAAATAAATGTATTATTTAATTGATCAAATAAATTTTAATATATTATAAGCAAGCTGATCATTCAAAGAGTAAGAACTCTAAAATACTCCTTTGATATCTGAAGAGCATCAAACCATCTAACACGTTTAGAATGATCTTTCCTACAGCAGTGAATAGAGCTCAGGCAATTCTGGGCATGCTATTGATTCTCCACTTGAAACCTGTGGAGTTGGGAATTCTGCATCCAATATCATCAGGTCAGGCTTATAGATTTATACTGGAATCCTTAAATGGACTCACCTGGAAGAAATCCACTGGCAACAGAGACAACCATCGAGACCCTCTGCTGGGTCAATTAATACAAGTGTTCCTCTAATGAGTCAAGAGGTATTTAGAAGCTCAGGGATCAATTAATTTGTTAGTCAACAAACAATTTAGGTCAGTAACTAGAGCATGTAAGTGGACAGTGATTCCTTTTAGAATACAAATCAGATCCAGGCAACCTCAAAAAGTATGTCTGTGCAATGTTGGGGGTCTCATTAATGGCATTTCTGACAGGGAAACTGAGTAAAAAAATATTAGTTAAAATAATCACTCAACCCATCCCATTGTTCCACAACCTGGACCAAGAATAAAGTTCTTTACGTTGACATGACTTCAGCATGTGCTCCAACCGATTCTTGCTCAGAAAAGCCAGGTTACAAAGTAATAGCCTCACGGTTTCCTTCAGGAATGATTCCAAACCATCAGACCACCCAGAGCCCTGTCAACCCATTGCTCTCTTACCAAATTAGTGTGGTGTTTGATACTTGCTTCAAGGTGTTTGCTTCTCTGGGTCCTGAAATCCTAAACTACAGAATCACAAACTTGGCCTGATCTCCTTGGATCTCCATCTGAAATCATTTCAGTCCAGACCTCAAAAGCCCACAGAAACCCATGCTGCCCCGGGCCTCCCTTTGGAAGGACGGGGGACTGGGCTGCAGGCTCTGCCTTCCTGGAGGTGGTGACCAGAGCTGTGGCCAGCAGCGGCGGACTCTAGGAGTCTGACCACAGGGACCTTAATGCTCCCCTCCAGGTGACTGATGTCTGGACAGGCCCCTTCCTGGCTCCTAGGCCACTGGACTTCCTGTTTTAGAACCTTTGATTGGGAACCCTGTGATTGTGATTCCTTTCTCTACCTGTCAGAGATGGACCTCTCCCCCCACCCCCTCTAGCCAGGGACGAAGACAAGGCCCCTGGCTCCCAGGTCCTCTGGGGGGTGAGGCCTCTCCTCAGGAGGCAACTTGCTCCAAGTCCTGAGGGAAGGACAGTCCGGGGCTGAGGAGGACGGTGCGGTCTTCCTCACCAGCTCCAGATCCCCGCCTCCGGACGGCTGAGGGGACCTCCCGGTGGGAGCTGGCCTCGCCCCTCGCCCCTCGTCCTCCAGCAGCAGGCCTGAGTCACCTCATCCCAGCTTGTCCACCTCATTGGGTGCAGTGTTTCTGTGTCACTGTCTATCAGGGACCTGTCAGTCGACATGCACTTTCTCACACGAAAAATGAACATTTTAATAGACACAAGCACTTTTTGAAAAACTGAAGCGTGCTCACTGAAATGAACATTGGGGTTCTAAAATGTGGCTTTTATTTCTAGTTGGAGCTTTTTGTTTTCCCTTAGGGCATTCTACAAAACCTCATTAATTACATAATCTGATAAGGAAACATTTGGAAATAATTTGAAACACAGATATTTTGAATAAAATTATTTACAATATAACATCTCTAGCAAGGTAAAGAGCAGAGGTGTGATTCTATATGTGATAAAATCATTGGCTATTATTTAAATTATTTGCTATTATTTATAAGGTGCTTAATAAAATACAGGTACCATGCTTGTATTAATTCATTTAATGTTCACAAAACAGTAGGAGGGTGGTGGAACTGTGATTTCATAATACAGTCTTTAAAAAACCAAAACAAGATAAAATAATCAAAGAGGAAACAGGACTTTCACAAGGTCATATGAAAGAGTCCAACAGAGTTTGACTTTCTAGTCTGTTCAATTCACATACTTTCTTCACCTTTTCTCCCTTATAGCTAGATGCTTCTGTTTATTTTTTATATTTGATTAGGCTTTCCTTTTGCTTGACTGAGAAATATTTAAAAACTCAGCCAGTTTATGTTTTCACTAAAATCTCAGACTGGTACCATTTTGTTGCAAAAAAAGTCACTGTTACATAACTCTGTTCTACAGTTATTAAGTATTAAAATTATGAACTTGAGAAATACACAGGATCTTTAGAAACCAATGTGTTCAAATCCTAAAATAAAATAATTTCTGACTGTTTTCATCAGAATTACAGTTCAGAAGTATCTTCAGAGCTTCACCATGCAGAGCAGCTGAGAAAGCAGGAGAATGAAACTTCTTCACATGAAAGTCACTTTTTAATTCAAATGAGTTACTAGTGCCCACGGGCAGACTTGCCATGCTGCTCAGCCTCCCTTAGAAGGAGCTGTCCACATCTGTCCCTGGCACCACGTGAGGACTGGCCACCCCTGGCTCCTCTCTCCCTGCCCAGGCCCCCATGACTTCAAAGCCTCCTGGACATTTGAAGTATCTGAATCAGCAACTGGAAGTTTCAAGACAACTAACAAAAACCCACGACCTGACTTTTGAAAACCAGAACTCCTGGCCCCGTGTCTCTTAGCTTTTTATGGTGATCTTGCCTCCTTGTCTCCCTCTGTCACAGTCCTCTTACTGTCATTAAGGACACACCAAGGCTACCCGCACCTCCTCTATCTTCAGACATCCTCACCATGTTAACCTACCGACCAAGGAGACTCAGTTCCCTCCAGAGCTCCCTCCTCCCCAGGGACGTTCTTTATAGATAAGTTTGTCACTGGCACATACTCTGGGTGTCCCTTTCATTATCATGACTGCTTGCATTTGGTGATCAGAGCTGTTAAACGGCTCATTTCTAAACTGGATTAAAGTGCTAGGTTGGGTTTTAAGTGAGGTCTCCTGAGAAGATGCAGACAGCTTGGATGCGGTGGAGCAGATGATCTCTGATGGAACCCATCTCCAGTCCAGTCCCCACCTGGGCTCCCATGGTCTCAGACAAAACAAGGTCAGACCATGAAAGGTGACAGCCATGTATTAGGAACTTGTCTGTCACTGTTTTTAAATTGAAGAGGATTATTTTTCAAGAACTCAGAGGAGAAAATTAGCAAAACATAAAAAAGATATAAACTGTGTTTTGAAAATCCCCCAATTCTTTCTATTCTAATGTTTCCCCTCTCTGGAAGTTTTGCCTCCATAAAAGTGCTTCAGATGCCCAGGGTGAGAGCGGTTCTCAGGTAGACAGGTCACTTAAGAAATTTCTGGCTTAATGTAGGGGAGGGAAACACATGCTTCAAAGGACCCAATCAGTGGAGGGATTATTTTCTATAACATGGAGACAAGCCTAATGACCAAACCAGTTTATTAGCAGCTGGCTTGTTTGGGCAGCACTCCCGGTGGTATGAAATCCCTTTCTATGTGAGGACACTGAGCCCAGCAAGATTAGGCACATGGACTAAGGTCATCCAGCTAGTAAGTGGGGGGCTGAGGTGGAAGGAGGCACCCTAAACCTCTGGATAACAACACTGATGTTCCCTCTCAAGTCACTCTTCTACCAAGTCATTCACTGTCAAAAACATTGTAGTACAGCTGCCCCACAGTATTTTAACCCAAATTTGTTCATTAGTAAAACTCCAAATTACTACATGTCATGCTTGTTTGGGATCTCTGTAAAATACCTTAATATGCTTAATACTAAATGTCTGTTTAACTTTTATTCTGGTCTAAAATGCAATATTGCAGAGCGTGACTAGAGACAATATGTGGCCAGGTCAACTCCAAGCTTTAATGAAATGCATTTGCTAAAAACAGTATTCCCATTAAATCCCTAATTTCAAGCAAATGTGCTGTAGAATCTTTCTCATAGCTACTGGTTAGTATTTCAACCGATCCTACTATATTCTGAAAAAAAAAAAAAAAACAGTTTAAGACAAAGCAGACTCATGGGGCAGCATTGATCATGGCTTGATGTGGCCACCACCCTGTGAGCTTCTGGAAAGACGGGGACCTGAGCGCGGGCGTCCTTGACCACACAAAGCGTTCTGAAGCAGGAGTCCTTCTGCTCTCTGAGCCTGAAGATTTTGTCTTTTAAGATTTAATTTTAACCCAGCCTGAGCTATCACAGCAGAATTGATTCTAAGAGTTTGGTGTGATTTGGGAGCAAATGCATTCACATTAAGATCAAGGGAAAGCCACTGCGGGATTCCACATGAGACCTCTTCATGAGTGCCCAGCCCGAAGTCCCTGATAAATAAAATGCTATTGTCAAGTGTTTTGCTATAAATAATTATATTTTTCTCGTTTTTAAATTTTTTATTTGTTTAAATTAGTTATATCTGACAGTAGAATGCATTTATGTACTTTGATATATCATATATAGATGGGATATACAAAGGTTTTAAGCTTCATAATTAATATAAACTTTACCTTATGTCAATTTTATGCAAGAGCATGAGAAGTGGCCTTGAATATTTGTCCGGAGAAAACCAATGTATTTCCACCCAGATCAGCTTGGAGAATGGAGAGAGGTCATGTGTGGAGGAGAAACCCTGGAGCTTTGTCAGTCAAGGACAAGAATAAGAGCAAAACAGTCCCAAAGCAGTTCCTCAGCCAGACTGCAGAGTTCCCTATGCAAAACATAGCCACAGTCTCCTCCCTCTTCCCCTTCACACTCCCTGTTCTCCTGCCTTCAGTTCCAAGTAGCCCTACCAGGGGGTGCTACCCCAGCTCCAAGCCCAGGCTCCCTGCCCAAGGACCCCAAGAGCCATGGAGCCTGTGCTATAGAGTGTTGGGGTCCCACTTTAAGGGTGGGATCATCTGGTTGATCCTCACCTCCCGAATCACACATGTGTCCCTGTATAGAAAGAAGCACGGCGCACAGAGTCTTTTTCCTTTCACCCAGTATCATGCCTGCACATAGGAAGAACTCGGCGTGGACAGTTAATGAGCAGATGAGTTAACATGTCTGTCTGGCCTACTGAGTGCTCCAAGTCAACTTGGGGACACACACAAACATTACTCCAAGTCCCAAATTTCTTTAATTATAGAAGTTGATTTGTATTCCTGAAATCCAGAAGTACAATAAAACGAATGGTTTGTTCTATTTAATTTTCTGTTTTTGCTTTCATAATATTAAAATTGATAGTATATTAGACTTCATGAAATGTACTGTATGTACATTTCCAACTGAAACACATAGAAATTTTAATCTTTAAAGCAATGATCTGTGAAGGGTATTTCTTGCCTTTTTATCCATACACACAGATATGGGTATTCTAAGAAAGAACCCATTAGTAAAAATAGGCTTCAGATCATTTCAGAGTAAGGAATGACATTTTAAACCAGGCAGTTTCGGTTCAAGAAGCTTTGAAGCAATGGTTATTATTATATGAGGTGACAATGAAACTTACATGGAAATGAACTAGAGCTTCAACTTCAAGCTTAATTTTTAATCCCTTACATGGTACCAATATCACACTCTGGATTAAAATTAGTTTTAAAAAGTCAGCAATCTTATACATATAAATAGGTTTTATAAATATTAGAGTTGAAAAAGCTTTAGAGTTAAAATGCTAATTTGGAGCACAAACATACATTTCATAAAATTTGCAAAATTCTCACAAGAATTTTAAGGGGTAGATATTACCGGTGTTCTTATTATTATTCTCTTTTCATAATTCTTGACAATTGTGAATGTTGCTGTATTTATAGTCCCATAGCAAGTAAATGGAAAAAGTACCACTAAAGGCAATTGCATAAATCTAAAATTGTACTCTTTTTCTCACCAAATTATTCTGGTATAGTTTAGAAGGCCAAAAAAAGAATGAGAAATTCATCATTCATTGTATCTAGCTGACACAAGAAAGATACTTGAAACAAAGTAACATGCATCCAATTTTCCTTTATAGTACATTATTTCTAGAAAAAAAATGAATTATTTGCTGTTCCTACATATTCTCTATTCAACATAGAACTGGGGTAGTTTTGTGTCAGTTAATGACTTTTTTGCTTTATAAATACTTTCCAAAAAATTACTTTAGGGAATAGTCATGTTTCCAATCATAGAAAACATCAGGCATCCAAAATTTCAATTATTCTTTCAGTTTTGAAATTCTCGCTAGACCTTGGGAAGGACAAGCATTTGGCAGAAGGGTTTATGCTCTGCAGTGAGAGGACTTGTTTTTTTTTCCCCCCTTCTTCTTCTTCTCCTTCATCGAGATTAAGTGAGAAACAGTCAAGACTCTATAGGGCCTGTGCTTGTCTATCGGATATATTTTTCTTGAACAAATGTTGCATTAGTCAGCTTCCATTAGTGTAACACAGCACCTGAGGTAATCCCCTTCTAAAGAAAAAGGGTTTATGTAGGCTCAAGGTTTTGGAAATTCTAGCCTGTGAACTGCTGGTCCCATTGCTTTGGGGCCTGTTGGGAGACAGTGTGTCATGGCAGGAGCATGTGACAGAGAAAATTCATTCACCTGGGGGCCAGGGAGAACAAAAAGAAGAAAGAAAGGGAGAAAAAGGAAGGGACAGAGGTCCTGCTGTTGCCTTTGATAACTTATTCCCATTGACCTAACGGCCTCCAAAGCAGGCCCTGCCTCTTGAAGTTTCCGCCACCTTTCTGCAGCATCATCTTGAGGAATGCGCCTTAACACACGGTCTTTCAGGGGACACATGAAGCCCAAACATTATTTCTGCCACGCGGCCAGCGCTGGCTTCAGGAAAGAAGGTTCGGTTCATAAGAAATTACCAGGGAGTTTTCAATTAAAGAGACACTCTCTCATTACCTTCAGCACAGCTCCTAGACGGCTTCTCCTAGCTCCTGCCTCCAGCCACCCAATGCGGTGGCGAGGTTTACAGAAGAGACTAGCAAGAGAGAGAGAACGCCAGGGAGTGGGCTTTTATTGGGGAACAAAAAATTCCAGGGAAAGTCCCAACCAATGAAGGTTAAGGGGGACAGCATCCCAAGGTCAGGGGCCACGATTGGGTCTTCAGGGCAGTGGTCAGGCATGCCTCTGCACGGACAAGCCCTCGGACCTGGGAAAGGGTGGGGAAAGCTCTGACTCAGCTGTGTCTAAGCGCCTCTCACCCACCAGGGAGGGAACTGAAATCACGTGCGAGGATGGCCTCCCACAATATTGACCATATGAACCCATGCTCCTAAGCGACTGGCAGCCTTCACCAACATCTTGCATGCAACACCCTAAGTCTGTCGTAATAGGCAGCAGGAGAAATTGCCGAGAGGTCATCTTTGAATGAGGAAAGCATCCTTGAATCTGGACGGAGTCTAAATGATAGAAAAAGGTCCATCAAAGTCCCTGAGAACAGATCCTTGGTGGAGAAAAGAAGTATTTACTGTTTGAATCAGAACTTCACAGACATTAGCAGGGAAAGTCTGCAGAGAAACCAGGCTCTTAGCCAAGATGATCTAACCTCAGTAGAAAGCTTCTCAGAGAGAAACTGTTGCTATTGGTCGTTGGGGTATTTCCAGTGATCAAAGTAGGTGACCACTGGAACCTGATGGGATGTCAAGTTCTGCAGACGTCTGTGCCCTCACAGGACTTTCCAGGCTCCTGAATGCTGGTAACTCACAGAGGGATTAACAAGGTCTTGTCGCAGGTTTCCTGGGCAATCACTGTCCTCCCAACCCGACAGGCTCCCCTGGCAGTGCCACGGGGCTGGGGAGGCTCTCCCTCCCACGCCTGCCTCTCCGTGGAGCCAGTTAGGAAAGATGCACGACTCTCCCCTGACACTTCTGCTGGCGCTGCTTGCTGTGAGGGCAAGCCTCACGTCTCAGGTGTTCCTTTCCCAGTTCCCAGCCTTCGAAGGCTCCTGACATCTGCAGCCACAAGGGGCCTGCCTGGCAAGCTACCCCGCAGTTACACATGGGCATGGGTGGCAGGACTATTCAAGCAGGGATGTATCTTCCTCCTCATTAGCTGCAGGACATTCCCCACTTCTTGTGAACAGTCAGGTCCTTAGTGAAGAAGATGGAGGTAGGTGGGGACTGAGCTGCTTGGGAGCAATGGAGCTTCTATCTTGTTCCTTTCTGTATTTCTGTACTCAGAAGAGACGGAAGTTGGTATACACTGTTCAAGGCTCTTCAGGGAATGAACAAACAGCTGGACAAGAAGCACAGACGCATCTCTACACATCTGCCTAAAACATTTTGTAGAATTTGTCCACTAAATCTGGTTAAAGTTGAAAGAACGAACAAGGCTCGTAGTCGGAGAAAATGCCCGTTTATTGAGGAACAGCTCTGTATATTTACAGAGCCAGGGGATGGTTTGACAGTTATGACAGTTTAATGGTTGAAGGGTTAGACAGTTGGCATGGGGTGCTTTCTGATTGGTGGTAAGGATCATGTGAGCCAGCAGGGCTAGTCTGATTGGTGGGTAAGGATCATGTGAGTCAGCAGGGCTAGTCTGATTGGTGGGTAAGGATCATGTGAGCCGTTGGACAGCTCTTCTTGGGGGATGGGGAAATTAGTCTTTGGAGCCGGGGCGACTCCCAACAAAAATCAAAATCCTTTTTCATACACCTGGGGGCTTTGTTGAGATGGCATTGTATATTCAGATGGCCTCACCCTGCTTCTGCATGGCATCTCTAGTTAATTCCGAGGTAAATGCATCTGCAAGAAGAAATTCCAAATCCCTGCACCAGGAGGTGTCCTTGCTGTCCCTTCTCTTAGCACATCTCTTATTATTTTCTGTAAGTTTGTCAGCCTGTCCATCACAGGCATTTCTCCTCCTTTGTCTCCCACCCTTGTTCAGAACCCCTGGTTTTTACTGCCCAGTGTTTCTCTAGACACAACTCAATGTCAGGCACAAAGTTGAGTGTCCACCTGCTGGTCAGTTGTTGGAAAGCTCAGTTCCCTCCTGGCCAGCACTGCACACCTTGCCCTCGAGGACCAGATCTGCTGACCTAACTAACAAAATGAGATTCTAACTGACAACTGATCCAGGATGTAGCAGCCAGCAAGACTCACCTCAGGACTCGAAACTGGTAAAGAGAAAAGAAGTTGTTTTATTTTTATTTTTTATCTTTTAGCTGTCATGCCATTAATAAAATATAAAACAAGTAGAAAGGAATTATTAAAGGAAAGATTCTAGGAAGAACTTAGCAACAGCAGAATAGAACGGGGTGACGAGGTCCCAGAAATTCCCCCAAGAAATGGCTTTTTTGTTAAATTATAGCACAATATCCCTATTCCCATTACCTCCATGTCTCTGAGAAGACAGGCTGGCCAGGGACCTTGGGTCAGAGATGCCTGGGCTATGTCCTCGCCTGGCATTGGCCATCCTAGATGCACGTGACTCTCTTCTGCTAAGGCATGTAGAGATCTCCTTAGAGTCTAACAGGCCAGCGCTCTGCAGCTGGAGACGTCGGTTCCATTAGGAAAGAAAGACATGGAATCTCGGCAGGGAATATGCCCTGAGTTGGTGCTCAGAGAAACCGGGCACCTGGCTGGGATGGAGCCCAGTGAGGGGCTGACGGGGGCGTGGCCAACCAGGACCTGGGCTCCAGAGTACTCCTAATGCTTAAGGAGCTTCTCAGACACTTCAAGAAATCCCTGTAGGAGACTGGGCCAGGCAAGGGAACATGAGGAAAGGGTGAATGAGGTCGGCAGGGAAGACCCACTGTGCAGCTGTGTGGGCCTGGAGGCTCCACGGACACCCTGTCACCACAGCCAGAGGCGGAGGATGTCGGCCACACAGGGGTGGAGCTAGAAGGGGCTCTCTGATGCAGCTCCCAGTGGCACCCCCTCTACCTGCTCCTGCACCGACTAAACAAGGCAGAAATCAGAACTGCATGTGAGAGGGGACAACTGAGCACAGCAGAACCCACTGCTCCAAAACCCCTAGCTCAGTCCCTAGCCATGTCCTCTCTGTCCCCGTCCTTATCTATTCCTGTCCCTGACGCGCAGGTTCTCTTTGCAACACTTCATGAGGTTTTTGCAAATATGAAATGATAAGGGTTGTTGTACATATTTAATTCTCGTAGAAATTAGCGTAAAAGGAAAAAAATGGAGAAAAAAATTGAAGATGCTAAATGAGCCATGGGGAAGGAATGATAGAATCTGTGATTTTAAATGGAAATACCGATAATAACAAGGTCGTTATTACCCTGCTGACAGATACCTGGGCACACATCACCCTGAGGCTCTCTGGAAGACTCCAGAGGTATTTGTATCTCATTTTTGCAGACCTGTCTTCAGCTTACCCATGACACAGAGAACTGGCAGCAGCAGAAACAATACCAACTGATGAAACTCCTCATGCGCTCCCTCCGCCCCTCCCCCCAGGTTCTGAATGGTCCCCTGCAGCAACACCTCTCTGTGGTCCTTTCATGAGGGCTCCCGGCATGGCCCTCCTCCTCCAAGATACCATCCCTGCCTTACCACTTGCTGAAATGTTGTCTAGGACCCCAGGGCCACTCAAACCGGCTATTCATCTCTCTTCCTCCTTCTCTGACAAGTCTTTATTGTCAGCAAACAGGATATTTCCTTAGATACCAAAGCAACAAACTCTACAGAAAACGAGTAATGTATAAGACACTGTTCATGGATGTACACCATCAATAGCCAACAATAGATATTTCTGTAGTTCTTTAGATTCAAAAATGGTTGAATCAAAACTCAAAAAAAAAAAAAAGAGTACACAATTTTTTTTGAGGGTAAAACATCTGTGACCAAAAAGAGCCAGCTGTTGTAATGACTTCACAGTGATATTAATATGTGGAATAATTATGAAAAACACAGCAATCTGTTGTTAAGAACAAGTGTGACTGAATAAGAATTTATCACTGGCATTCTTGTAACTTGGATTATCCACCATTTCATAATCTTGAGAATTGTTCAAGGTACTTTCTTCACAACCATTATTTTAGCTTCCTGGCTTTAGCTTGTCATGACAGCTCTATGTGGAAAATAAAACCCACAGTGACCAGGAGACTTTCCCTCGCCAAGGCCCAGTGCTGTTGGAAGAAGTAGAAATGGCAACAAATGGGCTGGATATGGAGTTATCTGGGAAAAAATGTGCAACAAGAAATAACCCTAGACAGAAACCCTGCACGGTAACATTTGCTGCAAGCTGTGTCGCCATCTCCCAGGCTCCAAAGAGCAGGAGCAGTGCCCAGAGGACGGCAGTCTGCAGGGCTGATTTCCAGGCTCCAGAGGAGAGAATGCAAAATGCATCACCTACTGTTTGCAGTAGGAACTGCACCTTTGTCCCACTGCCCTGACATGGCATGCAGCAGGTACAGGGATAAGAGAGTGGTCTGAGGGAGGCGTGCACAAAAGAACAATCAAAATATTAAATAAAATAAAATTCTGGAGGAAACGATGCACTTTGTAGAAGACACATTGTCTCTTTTCAGTATTTAATCTGTCTACAAATCTGTTCAGTGCTTTTATTTTAGAACAACAACACTTATTTATCTTGGAATTTATTAAGTTTCATTCGGAAAAGTAATAGGACTTGAGACTCATCAGTTAGCAGAGCCGATTATCGAGGGGAATGTGCTGCAGACATTTCTGAAATGTACTCATGAGGACCAGCGCGTACCACCGCCACCGTTAGACAGATGGAGCAGGCCTGCGACGAGCATCTGTGCAGGCACAAGGAATCTGGTTTTGACAATCGGCAGAGCAGCCAGGGCGGCCAGCACGAACAGGTAGGTGGACCCTAGGGTTGGTGGCGTGATCATGCTCTTTACCGTCCCCAAAGAGAAATGGCCTGGGTGGAAAGAACAAAGCCTGTGGCTTTGTTGATGAAGGGGAAATGAAAAAACAGAATCAAAGGATGCATCTCCATTAAGCATGGGAGACGGACCTGGGCAGGCCCACTTTGTTTGCATGGCACTAGTCCCACTGTCTCGGATGTCACCATGCTAGTCGTTTCTCACTTCCGCAGACAGCATGCTGCTGCTGCCAATCTCAGGACCTTTGCATATACTGCTCCTGTTGCCTGAGTCCTTTCCTCTGGCTTGAGCATTGTCTGTTCTTCCTCAGACACTGAGGTCTCTTCCCTCAAGCCTTCCTTGATCTTCCTGACCAGGTCCTTTGTCCTGCATCCCAACCCCATGCCCTGTTCCTCTGCAGCATGCATTACGGTTGGATTTTCGAATGCTCTGTGAGGGGCTCTGTGGGTGACATTTCCTTCCCCACAGTGGACTGTAAGCTACAGGACAAATCTTAATTTTGACTTTATACGTGCCGATCATCCCTGACTCACACAACTTAAACAGCTTCATCCCCGCTCCGAAGGCCAGCTGCTCTTTGGGCAAGATGCCCTAGTCCATTCTTCCTGCTAACATTTCCCTCAAGAACATAAAAAATAAACCAATGCAGAAGACACTGAGTTCCCCTTGGCAGGGAGGGAACCATAGGCACCTGTTGGAGCTGAAGAGGTTTTATCTAAATCAGCCCCAGCTTTCCTGTGTGGAGTTGCAGAGGATTTGTGCATTGATTCCCCAAGCCAGTCCACTCCGAGAGCTCTCGAATCTCCTGCCTCATTCTCTGCCACACTCACTCAGAGCAGCGGCAAGTAGCTAGTAACCTCCACATTTCATCTAAATTTGTAAGATTTCAAACTGTTAGGGTTTCCCACCCCCAAGAAATTGTGATGCACAAGTCCTTTAGTTGATCAAACAAAGGAAGTGGCCTGACCAGGAAATGCTCTCAGAATGAGAAAGGTCTGGACAGGCTTGGACAAGGAGGATGTACTTTAGGGGGAACATGCAAGACCCAAATGGCAGGAGGGGGCTGAAAGCAACCCTGCTTTCCGTTTCAAGTGAAGTGGCCTCAATGTGCACAGCACCTCTTATGGTTGCTGCCGCTGTTTTTCCCCGAACCCTGAGGTCCACAACTTCTCCTGGTCCATGGTGATGGATCACGTCTTGCCCGTCTCTCTGGGAGAAGAGACTCCAATGCACTGTGGTCATGAGCCGTAACAGGCCGAGCTTCCCAAGCACTCAGGCAGTGAGAGCAAGAACAACTCCACCACACCCGCATGACCCCGGTGTCCTTGAACAAGTCAGCGGCATGGCTGTGATGAAGAGCATGCCCAGGTAACAGGATTAGGGAGGTGAACGGCCAAAACAGAGCAGGATGTGTGCTTGGGCATGTGGGAAGGGACGAGGAAAGGAGGAGACTGAATCTCACAAGTGCAGTGTAAGACGGGCCAGGGCTTCCCCAGCGATCAAAAGGGTCTGACTCCCAAAACACCACTGCACCGACAGACGTGCAGGATGCAGAATTCGGTGGGGCACAGCACAAAACATAGACGTCACCCCATCGTTCTCTTGATTGCTTGATGAAACCGAGGAAAGGCGAACTTCCAGAACCAGAGGTGGAAATTAAAATGGTCCATGCCTGAACAAAATGGAGGATTTTGGCAACAGATGTGTTGGCCCTTAGGGATCAGATTTCATAAGATCCTACAACAGCTGTGCTTTCTGTAGAACAGAGAGACCATCCAGCCTCAACAACAACAATACCCAAAGTGTTCTTCCTAGTGCTCAGGCATGTACTTTGGTTTGGAAAATGGAGTTTAAAACTGTCTTCTTGATTTCTGTGATGATTTTAGTGAAATCCTATAAAATTTAAAATTAAAAAAATGCTGATGGTTGATATCTCATCCATTGCAAAGTAGATGCAGATTATCTATCTGCATGTCCAGAAGAAAGCAAATATAAATTGTAAATTCCACTCAGAATATACATGACCTAAATGCCCTCTCCCCCGCCCATCCAAAATTAACGACCTTCTTAATGTCCTGTACACCTCCTGCATCATGCTGCCAAAATGGCATCTGATTTACTTCCCTGTGATGTTGAGACTTTGGTGATGAAAGCTCAGTCACTGTTCAGCTTTTTTGAACCATGTAGAAAGGCTTCATGAAATTTAAAAATTCATAGATCAAAAGGAGATAGTTCTGTCGATCTGACAGTGATTGCTATTGGCAGCCATAGGAGAGAGCAGAGATGCTAGAAAGATGAACTGCCATAAGATCCTGCTTTCCAATGTGGGGCAAGGAGGGTGCCCTTCCCTGACTTGGAAGTGAATGGAGAAGATGACTCCAGTAAGGCAGGTATGTGTGTGCTGCTTCTGCAAAACAGATGGATGCCCTTGGGAGAGGCCAGAAGGGTCCTTAGCAAAGGATGCACTGATGGCACCTGGGTGGTTCGCACCGGGGTAGACTGCAATGAGAACTCACACGGTTCAGGAAGGACGCATGCTTTCTTAAGACGGCTTCAGAATTCAAAAACAAACAAACAAAGAAACAAACAAAAATGTTCCCATAAGTAGCAAATGCATTAAGCAGTCTTAATTTCTTTTGTGAAATTGTTACTTGTGAACCAAGTTTGATTTCCCAAGTTCAAATTACCTCTGTGCCTTAAAGATGTTTTCCCTGAGTAGTTTAAGTCATGGCCCCATCCAATGTGTTTTGTAGTGTGCAAAACTGTCTGATGCTTTAGGGTCAGGCAGGCGGATGCACAGGACGTGACTGACAGAAGCCGGTCCACATGGCAAGCTGGGGACAAAGGGGGCAGCCCTGTTTGGAGAACAGGAAACAGTTCTGCAGTCCAAACCGCGCTGCAGCTCCTCAGCAAAACCCAGGCACCCTGGGCCCCGGAGCTTTCATGGAGAGGGTGGCAGCTTGGTGCCATCCACTGGGGTCGGGGATGCAGAGTGGCAAGGCAAAGAGAAACATGTTTGGCTCTATTCAGTTTTGCAAAAAGATTTTTTTTAAAAAAAGATAAAGTCCTATGGCTTTAGTGGCCCAGAGAAGAATTACTGGGAAAAGAAGATTTAAAATATCCTGCTCTATTGTGGAACAGAAAGCAGCACTCCAATTTATTTTTTTGAATAGTGGTAACATATGCTTAGCAAGGCCTGTTTTTATGTGTTTTCCATCCTAAAATTCTTACATTTTAGCATTTTAGAAATACATAATATGTACAGCTTACGAATCTAAGAATCTAATAAAATTTTAAGAAAAATCAAATCTGAATTTGAGAACAGCAAGAAATGTTATTGAAACATTGTTCTGTTTTTACCATACATATTGTTTGGTTAGCTTCACTTCTAATTACTATTAATTGATACTGATAAACAGTCTCACAGTTGTTTCATTTAAATAATAGCATTTAAGTAACAGAAAATTAAATAATATAATTTCAAGCAAACACTATTCTGTATATTTTTGTCGGAGCCAAAGCTCTTTTGTCTTGATGTTGTATAACAGTATTATGTTTCTGTTTTACCTGGAGTGACTGCCTTGTGAGTTCTCTGTGCTACTGTGGTCACTCTGACCACTAAACTCTCTCCCTCCGACTGATGTGCATGTTCTTCTATTACATTTTCCAAGATGATTTGCAATCCACATCCAGTGATATTCAGTAAAAGCCTTTTTGATCAATGCCATCAAAATTAATAATCTTCTCTGCTCCACAGAACTTTGGATGTAGCATCCTTGTAATTAGATTGGTATCATGGATACTTGTGTGCATGCAAATCCTCATCAAGCACAGACAGTCCAAGGTCAGGAGCTGGCCTCCTGTGACTGCTCGTCCTGCAGCACCTCCTGTGGAGGGGGCTTCAGTTAATGACGGCTAAGTGTATGTTTGCTGTTCTGACAATTCAACCAACACAACAGTGAAATCACAAATGAGTGAATCTACCATATCCATGAAGATAAAGTCAATAATTGCAACCCTTTGTGTTTCATGAATTTCTGTAAGAATAGAACAGTTTTATGAAACATAGCAACGTTGCTTGACCACCTCACCTATATTCTCATTTTAGCCAGACAAATGAGATGAAGCCAATCAGAGGTATTACCAACCTGATGTTAGGGTAGATGTGATATTGATTATTTAATAAAGAGAGGTCACAGAATATATGTGCAAACAAAGAAAAAGAAGTCAGGAAGCAATATCTGGAAATTGGCTTCTTTGAAAAGGAAGGAGCTGGGAAAATATTATCACATGGCAAAGAGAGTCAGGCAGATGACATGAGTCAAACTACAGGAAGTTCAAACAGACTCCTTCCTGTTGTGAGGCCTCTGTCGGAACAAGCAGCGGTGAGGAATACGAAGGGCTCGAGACAGCCGTGGTCAAGCAGGAGCAGTCTGTGTTGGGAAAACAAGAAAGCCCTGGAGATGTCTGCTTCCTGGCCACTGGTAAAAATGGCCTCATTTCCTAAAAGCCAATTGGATGTGAGCAGTGATTTGGGAGGTAAACAAGTTTTGTGCAGAAAGAGATATGAGGGGATGAAGACTAACCATCAAAAAGCAAGATTTATTGCTGTGATTGTAAGAAGAGAGAAAGGCGGAAGGAAGACAGAAGGAGAACAATGTGGAACTGAGAAGGGACGTTGAAACTGGGAGACTCTGGCAAGAGAGCATTCCTTGATTATGGAGGGCAGGAAAAGGGATGAGCATGCACAGACTAAATGGAACGGGAATTTGGTTTTCATCTATGTTGCAACTATTGTTTCAACAACAAATTCAAGTTTCTTCAACAAGAGGAATGAAAGCACCAATCCTGATAACTGCCATGAGTTAAGAGTGGGAAAGGAAATTGTTCAGGTGCACCCCGAATACTGGAGGAATAGGCAGACACCGTTTTCATGAAGGACATGCAAAGGGAGAATGCAGGGAGCATGGCAGAGAGCAGTAGCCAAATTCAATGTCACTGGGACTCTGTCACAAGTGTGCATGCACAGTGTGTACCACCGCACACAGCCAGGGCGCAGCGCTGCGGACCTCACACTCAGGGAAGGAGAGCAGATCAACACGCTCACAGGTAGATCTGGGAGGAAGGCTGACTCTGAGTGTTTCCATCATTTCAGCCAATAGATTGATTCTAGAAGTAAAAAAGAAAAAGGAGAAGCATATGGTCTCCTTGGAAAACTTATCAATATAGACCACTGGAAGGACAATTCTTCACAAACAAAAGTGTGCTTTTTAAGACATTTTGAGAATTCTAGTTGCATGAAGTTCATGAACCATTAGAATTACACCCCTGTCTTCTAAATTCAACTATACAATAAAGTCTGCTCCAAGTTACTTTGTCTCTAAAGCTGTGGAAATCCTACTTTTGATTAGGAATTCTGGGCTCCATGCCCACCTATGATCTTACTTAGGTCACTACCGATTATGATGTCAATCATGAGATTTTTTTTTTACAGAATTGATTCAAATTGAGGAGACTGAAAACAAGTCTGAGACGTGGGGACCAAAGGAAAAGATCTCCAACCAGGATTTTGCTGTGATTGGCTTTTTCTTATTTTTATTCATATTCTTTAATTATTCTAAATCTCTTTTATGTATGTACATTTTCTCTTTTCTTTCACATACAAATTACTTTGGGACTTTCCCTTCTGGGTGTATTATCTAATATGATTTTGTTGTTTATTTTCAAATAACATGCTGATAACAACTCTATTGTTTCTCTGAGGCAGCTTGTTATCTTTGAATTGCATTCTAACATTCATTTTAAAAGGTCAGATATAAAAGTAGCATCAAAATCACCTAGACTCTCAAACAACTCACAGGTCATCCACATCAATTATTGTGCACAAGGCTGGACCAAACAACTCACAGGTCATCCACATCAATTAATGTGCACAAGGCTGGACGTTCCCAGTTGGGTCTGTCAGGTGCAGAATCGTGGAAGTCTTGGCACTCTCACACACGCTAATTCAAATGTGGACGGGAATACAAAAGCACCTCGCTACTTTGTTTTTGCTGTAAAAAAAGGTTACATCTTGAAACATCATTTATGCCTTCCCTAGGCTACTGTGAGCTGCTGTAACAGAACACCTGAGCCTGGGTAGTTTATAAAGAGCAGCAGGGGGACCAGTTTCCGCACTTCCATGTGGGGAAGCACTAAGACCATGGCCTGCTTCTAACTCTCAATTCGACTTTTCTAACTCTTACTTTTCTCATTTTGTCCAATATTTTTAAATGCTCATCGTATATCATCCTGCATAAAGATGTCTGTTAAGAACGAGGCTGCTGAAATGGCAAATATTTTGAACAGAGTCTCAATAACCTAAAGTATTTAAAGAGAAGCTGCATTTTCAGTGTCAGACACATCAGGTGGATGTGATTCATGCCTTTACCAAGTCAAGGTCCTCACCGCATATTAAACATGGCTGTGTGAATTATTTAAGCTGTCACCGTTGGGATCAGAGCTGTACTTTTACTGAAAGGACGTGGTTTCAGGAGGATGAATAAAACAGTGAGTTGCTAGAAAATAAGAGAGGAATTGTTTTGCAATCTTCCATTAGGATAAATATGTGATTTCAGGTGTTTTTCCCCTAATGTGAGAACTTTTAATGTATATATATATTTAAAAAATAAAAACAACAACTTAACTATCTGAAAGGATGGATTTCCTGAGGGGAATTTTCTTGTTTTCCCCATGAATAAGGGTAAAAGGATCAGCTGGGGACTCGCTCACAGGGGACCGAAAGTACCCCTTGAATTGGAACAGAACAGAATGAATCTTTAGTCATTTGTAGACAATATTTGGCTGAGAACAACATGAAGATTCTTTCTAGGCCAATCTTGGAGCAGAACAAACTGTTTCTACAGCTGCGTACCTGCTTTGCAAGGTCAATATTGCAAAGTCTGTCCAGTCTTGAGTTACAGAAGAAACTGTCCTCTCCCTGTTCAGTCTTTGGCAAATTCTTAAAATAATAAAAATATGAAAAATTAGTTTGAAAATGCTTTATATTGCTAGTGGGAAAAATTTTTAAGATACAGTTAATTTTAACTTTTTTTTTTCCCCCAGAAGAGAATGTGAAGGGAGGTTTGCTTTCCAGCCTGTCCCCAGCCCTCAAGCACGCCAACTTTGAGCACACAAGCAACCTCAACCTTCTCTGGAGTCCTAGGACTTAAATCTCTTGGTAGATGTCTACTTAAAAAAGATCATTACTGTTTAGCTCCATTGTTATTAGTCAGAAGAGGAAACTCCAGAGAAGCCATGCAACTAAGGTCATCAATCAAATGAGAACTAGCATGACCTTGATGGAAAGGTTCTCCCGGGGTCCACCTGCTTCCACCAGGTTGCCGTGACTGCAGGGTTCCTCCCCTGGTCCTAGAACTTTCCCTGGAGCCTCACTCACCTACTGCCCGGGGACTCCGGAGGCATTTCTACTTTTAAGAAGCTTTGGAGGGTATTGTGCTTTTTAGAACCACTTAAAGTACACATTCTGGTTGCCAGACGTTTCATCAAAGAGAGAGAAGTGAAGGCAGACGCGTGGTAACCTTTAGATTTAGTCCCTTGAATGGAAGCTTTTGTGTGTGTGAAATTTAAGTTCCTAGAGACTTTCAGGAAATAGAGTTAATTTGATACTGATATTGTCATTGGGCATTCTTTTTTCTTTTTAAAAATATCTGTAAAAATGGAGCCGGAGCTGGCTTGCTTCTGAACTGGGAAAACAGCCCTTTCAGGCTCTCTGGTGACAGTTCCGCTGAAGGCAGCCCCCAGGGGCTGGGCAAGCTGCTTGAGGAACCCCGGGGCGTGCGGCTGGGCTCCCTGGGGCTCAGTCCCACCAGCAGGCTGCTCCTGTTACATCAGGCTCAGAACAGAAAACTGCTCCAGTGAAAGCCCTTTGCAGCCCCACCTTCCTAGCCAGTCCACCCAGACAGCTCACCCATCCATTGTTTCCTGCCACATCATCCTCACAGGCACTTGAAACTGTGGATGAGAAGGCAGATAAGACAAAACAGACCAACTTTTTAATAGATCTTGCAGTGACTATTATGGCTCAGTGTTTTTAAGAAACAATTTATTACCCAAAAGGTATGATTACATCAATCTTCAGTTTCAAACTCCTTTTAGGCATTTCAATATCTTTTCCAATATAAAGGTCAATGGTCTGGATCCTGATGTAGAAGATGCCCCTGCAGATGACCTCAGCTGGACTTTTTGATTTTATACTGCGTACTAACCTCAGTGTCCTATCTTTATTGGCCAAGATGTCTACTTGCCAAGGCCACCATCCTCTACTGCCTTCAGTTACCATCATCATCCCATCTGGTGCCACCTGAACTTCCTTGTCTGTTCTTCAAGTCAGGAGCAGAGAAGCTCCTCCTGACTAAAGCTGCCCTGAGCCCCCAGGGCTAGGACTTCCCCCAGCACACTGCATACTCAACACCTCTCTAGGGAATGTCTACTGCAGGGCCGGCCCTGTTGCCTGCTGTGCAGACGCAGTGTCACACCAATCAAAGGCCCTGCTCTCCAGGAAGGTCTTTCCTTAGGAGAAACACAATACAGGCAAACCAGTGGTTGACAGGATTGCAGGAAGCAGGAAACGGGGTTAAAGAAGACTGGAAGGCAGAGAATCCTCTGAGCAGGGGTTGGGGAGGAGAGAGCAGGGCAGAGCCTGGCTGGAGAAAGGTCAGCGCCATGGTGACACATGGAAGGATCTTCCGGGCAGAGAGTGCAGCAAGTCGGGAGGTCCTTGGGAAGGAGAGAGCTTCTCTGTGGGGTATGAGGGTTAGGGCAGCTGGTGTGCAGAGAGCACAGACGAGAACAGCAGGCGCAGGCTGTGAGGGTCAGGGCAAGGAGTGAGGAGGGCTGCTGGCGGAGGTCTGGACCTGGGAATAGCACAGTGGGGGTGTGGCACAGAGGACCCTCAAGCCACGGTGCAGGAGGTTCACCACAGAAGCAGGGAGCTCAGAGTGGCTCATGGCAGTGGTTCAGGTGAGAGATGAGGCGCTCAGAGGGCTCATGGTAGTGGTTCAGGTGAGAGATGAGGATACCTGGGATGGAGGTGAGAGCTGGTGGAGGCCTCTTCTTGTGGAAGGAAGGATGGAGGATCTGCCAGGGGTGCAATAGATGAGATCAGGGCAGAGAAAAAGAAAGTCAAAGATGAACTGGAGTGTATGGGTTGGCAACTGGGAGTGGGCAGGTCTGGGGATGTGAAGAGAGAGCTGGTGGGCAGCAGAGGTGAACAGCCCCCTGGAGAGCCTGTGGAGCTTCCAGTGCCCCATACACTAGAAATGGAGCCAGCTGGCATTTTAGTAGGTCAGTGGATGTGTGGGCCTTGAAGCCCAGGGCTGGGAACTTAACTTTGGGAGTTATCAGCCTTGATTCTATCCTGCCAAAAGACAAAATTGCAGCAAATTCAGTTATAGATCTAATTGACTTTTATTCGCAATTCATTAATCAGGCAGACTCCGTTCTACCAAACAGAATGGAGGCTCCCCCTGGGCAGTGGCTGAACATGGTGTTTGCCAGGTGGAACAAGGAGAGGGGGCAACAGGAAGAATGGGGAGCATCAGGGCACAATTTTGTAAGGGATAAAGCCTAGGGAATTTCCTTATTATGCCTATCAGGTAGCCTAAAGCTTTGTCTCCGGGGAAGAGTGATCTGCTGTGGGATTTTCCCTTAAAGTTCTAATTTGATTATGGGGCATTTAGCATCCATGATGTTATTTCCACTTGGTGTCTCCCTTGGGGCCTAATGCAGGGACTTGGTCCAAAACAAAGGCCTCCTGTGATCTCTGTTCAGCAATCCACGACATCCTGAGAGTTATGGTAGTCTTAAGAGTCTCAGTTATGGGTAGCCACCATATAAAACCTCAACGGAAAGAGAAGGTCATCTTCTGAGTGGTTTGCATAATGACAGATAAACACACATGGCTGTCACAGCAAAGGCTTGGGAAGAGCTGACTGAGCTTATTTTCTTTTCAGGTAGTTTACACACTAGACAATTTTTTTTCCCCTGAAAATCAATTCTGAAGTCACTAATGCATATTTGATATTGTTCTGTCAGCCTTACTTACTTAAAATTATGATGTAAAACACCTTAACGATACAGCTACCAGACATGGAAAGCCTTCTTGGTTGTTAATTTGTTACATCAGCAGATGTGAGAAAGTAAAGGCTTGAATTCTTCCAGAAAGACAGTTACGTAGCACTAACTTCAGAAATTGTAGTCATACCTAAATTTTTCCTCTGAATTCAAGCCACTAGTATTTATTTCTATTCTATACCCCACTGGCATGTCCCTAAAACTATACTAGATTAAAATATAAAATAGTATTCTTAGTAAATCGTAGATGTACTTGTTGACATTTAATCACACACAGTGCAGATCACCTATTTAAAGTGTGCGCTTCAGGGCTGCAGAGTCGCACCACCCTCACGCACTGTAATTACAGAAAGTTCCTTAGCATTCCCAACAGAAGTCTGACACCCACTGGCACCCCACCCCAAGGAAACCCCTCCCTTCTACTTTTGTTCCACCTCGCATTTCAGAAACTTGACGCACACAGCATGACAAATATGGGTTTCCTGTGATTGGCTTCTCTCAATTAATATAATATTTCCATTCATGTGGTAACAGGTATCAGAATTTCTGTCCCTTTCTTCCTGAATAATGTGCCATTCTGTGTACATGCATCTTGGTGTATCCACTGATCAGTAGAAGGGCATTTGTGCTGTTTCCACTTTTATGGAATAATGTTGCTAGGAGCATCCATATACAGCTTTTTAATGAACATGTTTTATCTTTGTTTTTATTGGGTACATACTTGCATTTAGAATGGTTGGGTAATTGCATTTTTGTATATTCAAAAAAATATTGTGAATTTTAGAAACTTCATTAGGAAAGTCACCTTCTTTTACTGGTAAAATAGGAGAGATAATGAATACTGTATGAGTTGGATATAGCCAGCTTCCAACTGAATAGGTGGTTCTTATGAGGGGCATGTAAAAAGTACAAGTATCCTCATTCCATGTTAAATTGATACACATGAAGGCACTAAGCTATTTTCCAAGGTAAAAATCAGTATTCAGATTGGGAAGAGAATTTCATGTTACTCTGACCTAGCTTGAGCATCTTGTTAGGAGTTCCTGGGGAGTCAGCAGGTTCTTGGGTAATTACAGATTTTTAACTATGAAAATGGCAGCGTTATCTAGCAGGAAGCTAGGGCTTCTCCAAATTTACTTTCCTTCATTTACTTGGAACGTAGAGCAATTATTTATAACCCTTAGTGAAGATTGGGAAAGAAGCAAATGAGGCCACCCAGGTTGAAGGCACCCATTCTGTAGGTTTCCATGCCCACCTTCACCTTCTTCTTGTTTTGTTGTTTAAGAGTTGTTACGAGGTGTGAATGTTTCACCTTCCATAAAGAAAGGCAGGGCAGACACACTCAAGACAACACAGGTCACAGGACGGTCACACAGCCACTTTTCTAGTGTGGAGAAACTGATATAAGATCAAATTTGGGGGTTCTTAAATTGTCTCAGTAACTTGATTCTGGATTGTTTTAAATTAAATACTTCTGTATTTATTGAAAATAGTCAAGAATAATTAGAACTCATTGCTGAGCAAACAATCAAAGAGCCAAAGACAAAGTCAGCTGGAAATCCAAAATGCTGCTCAAATAGATGGGATTCCCCAAGTGCAGAATGGGGCTCTGCCTTTCTCCTTCACTGGATGATGGCACTTTCTCTTCTGAAATCTCTCCTTATGCCTGTAATCAGACCAGCCTTAGCAATTAGAAAAAAATGGCAGTCAACTATACTGTTCCATGCTATTTAAAAATGCAACTATCATGACTTCCAACAATTGGAAATAGTCATAGGAATATTTGGCTCCTAATAAAAGCATGAAAGGCATTGTATATTATCACTGCTTCCTAATGCATGGAGTCATAAACACTAGGGAAAGCTGTGCTTGGCTTCTGAAGTCCATTCATTCAGCTCTTTGTATCACTTTGTATAATAACAAATATTTGGATCTCTAGGGGTAATCATAAATACTTCAAGCAAATAAGTAACATAAGGAAATTACTGGTCTATAATATACTAGTGCATATCAATATATGCACATATTAATTATTGGTATGTTAATTACATAACATATTCCATATCATGTATTAGTTTAAAATACTTTGAATCACTGACAAAAAATACTAATTAATATGGATAGAATGCTAACCTGGCAGAAGTTATGTCACTAGCCTGATGTGACACTTTAGCAACCATTTAATCTCTTTGAAACTTCATATTTTTATCAGTGATATATAAAGGGTAGGACAAATTAACTTTCACACTTGACAATGAAATGTAGTTATTTATTTCACCATCTTGCAAATTCATTCCAGTTTTCCTACAGTAATTTGAATATAAATAAATTATAATTAAAAGAACACCACAGGTAAACATCCAGAGGAAAAGCCCCCCTGTGGGTTGTGCTTACACACAGACCCCAACCTGTCAGTCTGATAGAAAAGGCCAACCAGATCAGCAGCAGGGACAGGCAGAGAGGCAAACAAATAGAACACAAAAAATAAGACACTTTCCAAGCTTAGCTGAAAACTTGGATTTAGGAATCTTATTTATCTTCTGCTAAAGAACACTTGATTTATCAAAAATAAGTCTAACACCTAAATTGTTATTTGCAGATCATATCTTAACTATATTTTAGTCTCTTACAAAGTCATTATAATTTTTAGTTATACATTTTTTTTATTTTCTAAAAATTGGATTCTTTATTTCAAAAAAAAAAAAATGGTTCAGCCATGTGGTGCATGCCTCTCCAGCAATTTGGGAGGCTGAAACAGGAGAATTGCAAGTTCGAGGCCAGCCTCAGCAACTTAACAAGGCACTAAGAAACTTAGCAAGATTGTGTCTCAAAAAAATCAAAAAACTGGATATAGTTCAGCATTAAAGCACCCCTAGGTTCAATTCCCAGTACCTTCCCCTTCCAAATTGGTTCAAATGTACAAATTCAGCATGCTGTTTATGAACAATTGATCTATGCAGATTAGACCATTAGTGCAGATATGTGTATTTTGCAATATCATATCCACATAATATGTTCTGATTCATAGGACTATACACAAACACACATATGCACACACAAACATCAAAAGCACTCCTAGAGGCTTTATTTTTAAATAGTGTGTTACCCCCAGAAAATCTAAGCCAAGATTTTGAAGCAGACCAATATTAAAGAACTGTGGAATAAATCTCCTCTCACCAAACCTTCACAAACAGAAGATTTGAGTTTAAAGTTTGTGAGATTATGATTAAATATTTAAGATTAAAAGAAACGTGTGTGAAATGGAAATAGAGGGGTTACAAGAACAGGTGTTCTGATTTGGGGAAATTCACTTTCCAAATGCATCAGTTTGGCCTTGAGCTATATGGACTTCCAAAAATGTCTCTTTGCAATAGTTCAGAGTTTGCTTTTCAAGATTTCAACCTTTCTTTTTAGATGTGCTTTTTAATTTGTTCTTTTTAGGTATGCATGACAGTAGAGTGTGTTTGACATATTATACATACACGGAGTATGAATTTTTAGATGTGGTTTTATCTGTTGACTTCAGCCACTAGCCATAAGAAGGAACAAGTCACCATTCGCCTTTCAAAAAACGTTCTTCTAGCTATCAGGAAAACGAATTTTAACTGACTTTCCTTGGAGATTCTCAAAAGAATAATTGGTTTAACCAACATTTAAGCTACCTAGAAGGTAGCTTTCATCTCACTCTGGTCTTTTCTGTGTTGAAATTCAGACAGATTCGCAGGCCCAGAACTCCCCGTCCTCATCAGTGTCTTCTTCCTGACAGCCTTCTAGCCAGGGCAAAGCTGCACTCTGAACCCCTCCCGCATTGCAAGTTGCAACCCAACTGGACTTGTGCTGGCTGGATGACACTGACATAGCAATACGCAAGCAGATTTCAGTGATTGCTCAGGTGACAATATGTCGATTAGCAGAAGCAAGTCTTCAGCCCTAGTCTCCTATGTCTATACCTTGTGACTAGAACCTACTGTGGCCCACCGTTTACCATGCTGACCTTAGAGTACATGGCATGGGATTGCGGTCATAAGAAATTAAAATACAGGTTTTTCGGGCATTCTGAGTAGAAAGGTCACAGAGAGCTGGTGGAAGGAGTTGGCAAGCAAATTCACAAAGGAGGGAAGGTATTTGCTAATGTGCAGAGGGAGGAAGGATACGAAATGTTAGAACATCGCTTTCTTGTCTGAAGACAGGTCAATGCGGATGCAATAGTAATAGTAAGCCTATTACAGTGCACAAATTCTGGGCTATACATGAAATAGCATAGTTTTAATAACGTTATGAACAGGACAACAGTTTTTATTCACATTTACAAGTGGGTAAATTGAGACATCAAGGAGTTAAGGTTTCACACAAGTGGTAAATGGCAGTACCAGTTCAGACTTTAAGAACAGTAGACAAAGTAACTATTACATACATTAAAACATTTATTAACTTTCCTTTCTATGTCCAAAGTTGGAGAAAATAATGTAGTGGTTCTTAAGCACGGCTATTTCCATACGTGTTTCAAGGAAAACAAAATTATCCCTTTGTTCACCCGCCCAGGTGCCTTCATTGTTGACTGACACTTGAGCCACTGTCACATCTAGATGTTTGAGTAGTGGCATTTTTGCTCTTTTTGATGACTTTACTGAAATCCAGGCCGGCTTTGGGTAAGGTGAGTATGTGGCTATTTCTGCGTCGCTCTCTGAACCTGGAGCTGAACCCCATTTAATGCATTGATGACATCAGCTTTAGCAGAAACCTCATTTCCTTCCAGCTCTGAAATGTACCATCATAAGATCGTTTATCTGCCAGAAGCAAACAGTACTTCTATGTTAAATATCTTGATTTTAAATATTCTTTAGGTGACCTATTAACTAAAAACCCAAACAGTATTGTTTGCATTCACTTCCAGCCAATACAATTTCCCATAAAATCACTCTAAAAACACATGTTCAGAAGAACACACCATAGTGTGAGGACTTGACAAGAACTCATAAGTCTAATGAGACCTTTTTTGAGACTTAACTGTTGAGAAAAATAAAGGTCACCTTGACAGTTTGGTTACAAAGCAGTTATGATCGCTGCATGGTAACCACATATTCCTGCCCAAGATATTTTCTGGCAAATGGTTTATTGAACTATTGAAAATTATTCCTTTTATTTCTTTATTTATGGGAAAAAAATGTCAAGCCTACAGCAATGTTGCCTAGATGTCTATTTCCGTGTTCTTGGGCCATGGGTCTCTCTCTCTCCCCGTCCTAGCTGTCAACAAGGCTTCTGCCTCTCCCTGCCTAAGAGGAGGCTCCTGAGGTGGCCGAAGCCCTCGTTCACCCCAAGTTCACTTAGTCTTTTTAATATTTTTCTGACATCTGAGCTAATTAAGTTTACAGCTCTTATAATTGAGGATGGACGTGCCTTTGGGGGAAAAAGGGTAGGTAGAGGCAAGAACAGAAAGCGAGACTATTGCCACAGGCCTGGACAAATGGGGGATCTGTGAGCAGAGGAGGTGAGGGTTGCCTTCTTCACATTGTCCCTGCTTCTGCGGGTGGCAGGTGTCTAACACAGTGGCTGAAGGCACAGGAGGGAATGCACCAGGAGGAGGAGCAGGCTGCGGAAGCTGGAGGGCCCCTGAGCCAGGGCGATTCAGGAGAAGCAGGTGCAGAGAGCTCTCTGCCCTCCTGCTGCCTGCTGAAGAGCAGGGCACAGATCAATAAAGACAGAAGGTGCCCTGCACCACTCTCTAAGGCAGAACGGAGGTCACCTGTGAAGACAGCCTCAGACCCTGACGTCTGCAGATGCTACCAAAGGCATCAGAATTAACCGGCTTTATTACACAGTTGTTATCTGCCATTGATTTGCTTTCCCACGAGGTGCCAGCCCTGAGAGACTCAAAGTCCTTTTCCTTTGTCTCATTGCTGCTCTAAAAAATGTACTGCTTTTTGTCCAAGATACTATATAAGCCAGAATCCAAAGGCACCTCTTGGAGAACTACCCATTCCCTGAGTGTCTGCCACGAATATGTAATATATACACAGATTAGCAGGATCCTGATTTTCTCTCATTAGTATGTTTTAGTTATAGGGATCTCGTCCAACTAAGAACCTAGGGGCTGAAAAAAAATTAAAATTCTTCCTTTATAGTTAAAGGCAATATGGAAGATCTGTGACATCAGACCTCAAGGGACACTGATTGATAGAACGTGTTTGTTTTGTTTGCTTGTTTTTGATGGATGAGTATTTATACCTTCCACGTGGAAATGTGGACTAAAATAATATACATTGCTTTTATTTACTGAATCCTGCTGTACTTTGCTGAGAAAGTTTAAAGAATTTGCTTATAGTTGCATAGCAAGTAAATCACTGAACCTGAATTCAGACCCTCGTCTGATAATCCAAAGCCCATATTCTGCCCACTTACCCATGGACTCCAGTTTGGCTGAGACATTGGGCAGATGAGAAGACCCAGGTGGACAAGCAGCCAGGCTGAGAAAGCACAGGTGGATGGTGAGTGCTGGAGAGGCTCAGAGGCCTGCATTCCCCTTTCCTCCCTCACCTCCTGCACCTCCTGCTTCCCTTTTCCAGCTCCTGGTCACCTCCTGTCAGCTCTCTAGACTCGGGCTGCGGTGGAAATGGACCGTGATTCTCACTGTGTTAATACAGATTCAGGAAGAAGGAATGATTTCAGGTCATGGAGGTTGAAAGAGGAGGTAGGTCCATTGATTTAGAAGGAAATTGTATCTCAGGGCATTGACTATGGCATGAAAGGAACTGAGACAATCTCACAAAGAGGACAATGAGTGTGCTATTCTGGGCTAGCAGAATGTGACAAGAGAGTGACACACTTTCAGGATGATTCTGAAAATAAAGTGAAAATATTCACTCTGGGCTGGGAGCTAGTGGGCATGACCTGAAGAATTTTAAGGATAAAAACACTGATAATGATCCACAAGCAATAAGAATTCCCAACTAGTTCTCTAAAGCCAGAGAAGGTAACAAAGGCAAGGTGCAGAGTCAGGGCCTGAGGACTGGAATGTGAAGAAATAAAGGGGAGGATCCAGAATGCAGCCACAGGAGCCGACCCATTAATGCAGCAGAACTTAATGAAAACAAAAGACACGGCTCTCATTTGGTCGAGATTCCATGCCCACTAATTGCATGGGATCAAGGATTAGCTAGAATTATGTAAAGTGTAGCCCCATCGCCCTTAAGTGAGAGGAGAGGCCTCATTTAATTTGACGGCTCAGTTTAACTTGCCTCAGTTTCACAAGTGTCCACTGCTGTCACAATTCATCACCAGCCTTCAGATTCCATGAAGTAACTGAACAGTTTGGGAAATCTTGTGGTCGTAGACCACCCTTTGGAAAGACACTGCGTGATGGTGACACTGTCTTAAGATCTCTGTCGTGCACACACACACACTGGGGAGGACCTAGTTGAACCCCGACTCTTGAATTGAGTGCCTCCCCCTATGATTTCTGACATCTGAGGAAGGTTTTACTAAGGGTAGGACATTCACTGGTGATACCTGGATAAAGAGGACAGTCTGTGCTTGTCTAGTTGCAAACATGAGTATGGCTTCTTTAATAAACACCAAATTCAAAACTTCCAAATTTCAGTATTTTGGACAAATAGAGGTCTTACTTTGCTGACATTTATCAGGAAGATGAGAATGGTGTCTAGCTGTCTTTGGAAATATTCCTTCAGGTTGTATGAGAAAGAGAGTCCTTACAAGTCCTTCCTGCATTTCTTTCTTTAAAGTGGTATGCACGCCCGTGTGCATGTTGGGTGCTTTCCTGGGCACTGAAGTCTGATTTCTTAGTTGTATCAATGCATGATACACACAAAGAGATTCTAACTGATCCCACGTAAGGGGATCTGGGTCAAGAAAGAGAACTTTGAAAGAGGACTCATTGACAGACAGAACTACTAGAATCACTGAAACTGCTATAACCCTCCCGCCTTTTTATTTTGGTACTGAGGACTGAACCCAGGGTTGCTCGACTGAGACACATCCCTACCCTTTTTATACTTTATTTAGAGATAGGGCTGTACTGAGTTTCTAAGTGCCTCGCAAAGTTGCTGAGGCTGGCTTTGAACTCTCGATCCTCCTGCCTCAGCCTCCTGAGCTGCTGAGATTACAACTGCATAGCACTGCACCTAGCCAAACTGTTATAACTTATAAAGGTCCTAGCAGCATGAGCAGTATTGGCATTCCACAAGTAGAGGCTCCTTACAGTGTCCCACCAAAGAGCAGCCCTATGCCCATGACAGAGGGCAGCATAAGGGGTCAGACTGCAGCTGCTTTGGCCTGGGACAGGGAAAGTTGCTAACTAAAGGACCCTATTATAACACTTTCCTAGGAAAAGTGATGTTTCAAAAGACAATATATAAAAACAAAATATTAAATAAGATGAAATCTACATGACCTATAACCATCAATGCTCCATTCCAGCCAAAGTCATACTTTTCTTTCTGACAGCTCAGTCTTTTATATTACCAATAGAAAGAGATGATGAAGAAGAAGTAGCGTATAAGATTCTCATCAGGTGTTTTTCAGTTCGAATTACCTAGCAGCTAGTAATAGAGATAGGAACTATCCCAAAGCAGAGTTAGAAAATGGACATTTTAACAAATATAAATGGAAGCACAAAAATTCTAGTTGGAATTGCCTGTCAGTCATATCCTGCATCAACATATACAGAATGTCATTTGAATATTAAAATCAAGAAGTAACATGGGCATTATCAAGAGTAGACTTTTAGTGACTCAGGATATTCTTCAGAGTCTTATGTCCACCAGTGTCAGCACAGTAAAGATCAATCATAAATTTTATAGAAGAAAACTGAAGTTCTTTTGTGGTGGCTGAAGTCATACCTGTGAAATAACTTTTGGGAGTCAAATAAATATAACTTTCCAAACATGTATTAGGGGAAATGCAAATAAAAACAGAAATGATCATTTAGGGCTGCCGGTCTCTCTGGGTTTTGTTGGGATGAGGATTTCCTAGTCTAAGCCCGTGATTGAAGCAGTGCAAATGAGTCTCAGGATGCCCTGTGTGATTTACTTCTCTTCATTCAATGTACTTCCTGTGACTGTCTAGAACTAACAAATAAGAAAAAAATAAGATTATAAAACAAGCAATAGAAAGGAAGAAGAGAGGGCCAAGATACACCTGGAGAAAAAGAGCTCAAAGAATGTGCAAGGTCTCTTGACCTAAGTCTGAGAGCTAGGGGATATTTATGATGTTGAATCAAAAGTGACCACAGGAGCTAACTACAGAGGTACATGGTACTCAACTCCCCAGTGAATTTTTTTGCATCCAGTTCCTCATGATTGAACTTGTTCGTTCAATCAGCAATTTACCACCCTCTCACTACCTGCAAGCCTCTGCAGAGGGTCTGCTCTTGCCAACTGGTGGGACAATTTTTTACTGCACATAACCAGAGGCATTGCAGAACAGATGCACCACAACCATGGAAAGCCGATGGGCTCCCCATCCCTGGTGCACAGCCAAAGTGCTTTTCCCCACATTTCTCAACACACGCCAAAGCCATACCAACCTTGGCGGTAAGCCCCTGCCGGAGAGAGCTCTTCTAGGAGCTCAGGGGCGGGCGCAGGGCCCCTCTCCCATCCAGCACTGTGGGTGCTGTCAAGAAAGGCATGCCCCGTGACGTGTGGTTTGCACTGTGTCTTAGGATGCACTCACGTCCTGTGTCTAAGCCATCAAGTCATACAATTTAACATTGTGAAAATGAGAAGGAATTCCTAGATGAAGCTTCGTCACGAGTGGTTTGGCACACCGTGTGACTGGAAGCCTGTGAGCTCCCTTGATAGTGTCAGCGGTTGTGACTTCTCAGGTAAGGCGGACTCTGATATAAAGTGGCGCATCCTGCTGACCACCATGGCCTGTCCCAACTCACCTGAATTTACCAAGTTGGGATTTCACTTGCATTGTAAAATTCTTTAAGGGATGTCAGAATTATGGTTCTTTACACTACATTAAAACAAATCATAAACCCCCGATATTTCACAGATTCAAAGAAGGAACACCATTTACCTTTGTAGGATTCATTTCTTAATGAGACAGATCATTTAGAGACCTTTCCCGCTGTTTTCTGCCTAGAACTTAAGAGCTTCCTAGTAAAATTAATTTGAGATTCCTAAGGAAATTCTTTCTGACATTGTAGTTATATACAAAATGGTTGTATTGGGTTGACTATTAAGCACTATCAGTTTGAGTATTACAGTCCAATGTGTTATTGTGTCCTGTAAGTCGCAGTGCTGGTATTCCCGCAGTTCATAATTAAATCAAGCCGGACTTTCCTCTTTTAACCGGGATCTGTAAGCTGAGACCTCTAGTGGGCCCTTCGCTGTAGTTTCCCTCGGGCCCTTCCACGGATCCCAGCCTTGCCCAGAGCAGGTGGCCCCTGTGGGTGGCACATTAAGTTCAACCTGTGGTGGGCACTGTCAAAAGCAGTCAGGACACTACGTGGTAAAGCAGAGAAACGGATCACTCTGCCCTTCCACAGGCACAACATGACTAGCATCTCGTGAAATGGCTGAAGGATGTGACGTTGGCAAGACAGAGACAGGAGACAAGCACTCTGTTTCTTCCCGTCGTCTTACACTCAGGATCCAGTTGAGATTCCACAGTGCTCAAGCTCCATGCTGGGTCCCACGGAGACCCACAGGTCAGCAGGGCAGCAGGAACAAAGCCATCACCCGCCATGGGCAGCACGGTGGGAGCTCCTGAGGTATGTCACCTGCCAGGATCCCGCTGTGAGGAGCTCTGACAATGTACCTACTCACAGATGAAGAACCGGGGTGCAAGGGGTCACTCACTGCTCAGAATGCAGCCGGGGAGCAGCCAGGCAGGGTGACTTCAGGCTGTGGGCTGCAGAGCCTCCTCCTACCCCCAGGGGTCGATGTTCTGAGAACAGCTCCCAGGGCTGCATGACCAACGAGCCAGATTTTCTGCTATTAAAATTGAAAAATGCACAGTCCACCTGGGATGCACACTGGGAACAAGGCCCCGAGTCCACACAGACACACAAGCCCTGCAGCCAGCAGGGTACAGCCTGGGTGCTGGGGCTCCCACCTGGCAGCCGGAGCAGGGTATCAGGAGACCCTGACCCCCCCAATCTTTCTCATCCCCTCCCACCTCCACCGACCCTTCTGTACGTCACACTCACACATCCACATCCCCAGACAATGGGCACATGTACACACACACTTCCCAGGTGCTATGTGTCTTTTATCAAGGGATAAAATCTCCCAAGGTGCCAAAGAACGGGCGATTAGAACTACTGGTTTGGCCAAGAGGAGGACAAGTCTCCTCTGACTGCACCACAAATCCTCTGCCATTCAAAGCAGGGAAAATAGATCTACTGGTCGACAACAAGGAAAACCTCATTTCCAGAAGTCAGGACTCTTTTTCCTCCTTCAACTTGTTGGATCTTTCTTGTATCCTGCTTCTGGCCTCCACACAAGTGAAACAAGCAAGAACAGGATTTTTCTTTATATCTTCAAATTTTTCCCCATCTCTCTTACTGACTCTTTGTTCTGTCACCTCTGAAAGTCAGTGTCTCTTTTTATGATGGCTTTAGCTTCTTCCTGAGTCTCCATCACAAATACGTCTCTCTTGTCTTTCCCAGGAGCTATTTGTGTGTATTGGGTTCCTCTCTATTGAGCACAACCAGGGTTACTTTTTAGATAAACTTTCTCTTTCAGGCTACCTCTCTCTAGTTAGGGAATGTCACTTTCCCTAGATTTATAGTGTTCAAATTCTTTCAAAAGGAGTCCTGCTGAAGAGAAGTTGGAGAGATGTAGGAATATGGAAAAAATGTGTAGGAATAAGCAGGAATTAAGCCCAGTGCATCGTAACCATCTTCTGGATCCATCTTCTCTTTTACCTTCTCAAACTGTGGCTTGGTAATAGCAGACAACCTGGTTGGTGTTTGAAAACAAAGAAGGTTGTCAGGGAAAAAAGGGAGTGGAACCAGAGAGGCCCTTCATAAAACTACAGGAAACAGGAGCAGGGGCAGGGATGGCTTCAGACCACGTTCCTCAGCACGTGCCACTGCTGTGGGACATTACCTGCCGGTAACTCGGTGGCCAGCTGCAGTCTCCACAGGTGCAGTGCTTCTCAAGTGGCCCAGGTGAGGTCTCACAGCTAGTTCAAGTGGCCTCTGCACACCAGTGCACGAAGGAGACCTGGATGTCCAGAGCCAGCCCTGGCCTCTGCTCAGCACCTCTGGCATGGGGTTCCAGGTGCTACGACTCCTAGCCACATGAAAGCTAGAGCAGGGACTGCATTCCTAAAGGTGGTACCCCAGGTGCCTGGCTGGGTGTCTGGAGGGTGGGGCTCCCTGTCAGTGGAGCTAAGGCAAGCAGAATGAGATAGCAAGACAGTTTTTGTTTAAACTGTATCCCCAAATGAAGATGAATTTCCAATCACAAAAACAATATCTTAATATTGAAAAGAAGCAATAATATGTTTTGTTACAACCTCTTAATTTTTTAAAAAAATACGATAAAGGCATATTTTATATCAATAAGTGTAAACCCACAAAAGCCACATGAAATTACATTATATGGAATCATCTTTAATTTATGTGGAGGTGTTTTTTCATGTTTGGGCTATAAAATAATGATGCATCTTGATGGTACATCTCTGTACATGTCTCTTGTTCCAAAAAGAGGCAACCACATGTCCTCAAGATTTTCTTCCAAAGACACATGAAAATTTCTAGTCCCATCTTCAGCAGGAATATGTCCTTTCAAGAAGTTTGAATTGTCAGAGAAGCCAGGAAGAATTGACCCAGGTGATTGAAATGGACGGAGTTCAGGAAAGAGGCCAGATCAGAGGGTGCAGGTTTAGAAGTTACTCCTCTGGTGAGGGAAGAAGACTCCAGAATGATTAATTTTATATGTCAAAGAAAAGTGTGTATGAAGGAAAAGAATTGATAGCTCCAGGTTCCTATCCTAACACATGTCAGCATTTCCAAGTTCCTACCTTAACAAAATGTCAGCGTCTCCCCCACTTCACGGGTGGAAGAAAGATCCACAGAAAGAGTCGGAATAAAATGATCAGCCAAGGGTCAAGCAGGCAGGAAAAGGGCAGGATATCGAAGGCAAGGTGGACAGGGTTATTTTTAAGATGGAATTAGAATACCACACAAAATAATAATTAGCACTTGAATCATTCTGTATCCCAAAGTCTCCAAGCACTTTGCAGGCTAATGGTTTGAATTTTAGAATACCCTTGGTACAGAGGTAGTAATTCAGCAGGAAAAACTTGGATAAAAAGAGGCAAGATGGATGGCTTAAAAGTTCCTCGACCTTGACAATTTCAGGAACTCAAAACCTTGGGTTCAGAAAAAAAAATGTTGACTCTGTGCTAAATTACTGTATATATAATATTTACACATTCTCAGCTTCAGATGATTTCCAGAGCCATAGTTCAGCAGCTGCAAGCTCTGAGCTGTGATTTAAACATGTCAGTGTAACAGCTGAGGAGCTCATTCTCAGGGAGGAAAAACCCCAGGAGGCCCAGGCAGTTTCCACGCTGCACATTTCACCCCCATTTCTGACTGGTCCATGTGGGGCTGTGGACGACTGGCTTGAAGTAGATTCTGGGAATCCTGAATGTTGCAAACCCCTTAAAAACTGCATTGAAATGTGAGATGTAATTCCATCCATCTGCCATGCGTTTGTTTCTGTGGACTTTAACACAGGTTCATGCAATGACCACTGCTCATGAAATCAGGAAACCATTCTTCCACCAAAAAAACTCCTTCACCCTGTCCCTGTAGTCACCTGGTCCCCTCAGCCCACACACTTCCCTCAGCTTTGAAGTTCCAGAGAGTCACAGAGAGTACTCTTTAGAAGATGCTTTCTCTCACTCCATAAACCCTGACATGGAAGATTTCAGTTTGGGACCATCACAGAGAGAATCTGAATTTATGTACAAATATATGTTTATGGTCAGACAAGGGTAAATATCCAGGAGTGAGACTTCTGGGTCGCATGATAAGAAAAATGTTTAATTTGATAAGAACTTGATGAACTATTTTCCTAAGTAGCTGTACTTTTGGGGGCTGTTTTTGCAATATTTTGCTGCAGCAACCGCCCTGTGCACTTATCAGAACTTGGTTTTGTCTACACTGCACACGTTTGGTCTACATTTGAGTAATTCTAAAGGGTCATGGCATCTTATTGTGATTTTCATGTGCACTCCCATGAGGGCTAAGGATGTTGATCTTCTCATTGTTTGTCCACTAGCTATCTATACATCTTCTTGGGAAAATGTCTATCTGCAAATGTTTTCTTTCCAATTTTTACATGAGTTGCTTGCTTTTCTTTTTTTCTCCTGAATTATAAACATGCTTTTTCATTCTGGATAGATGTTTTTTTTTTTTTCTTTTTTGTCAGATGTAGACTTTGTATACAATCCCTCCCTAGTTTATAGTTTGTGGTTTTACTTTTTAACTGTCTTTCACCAAGCAGAATTTTAATTTATTTCCCCCCTGCCTCACTCTCTCTTCCTTAACTCCTTTCTCTTCTCGCTGGGGAGAGAACTTTGCATATGGTAGGCCAATGCCCTACTGCTGACTTTGACCTTCAGTTCCCTTCTCTGTCTTCTCAATTCTCAGGCAGTTTCTATGCGAGAGCTCCCTATTCTCCATGTTAGTGTCACCACTGTCCAGGCGTTCAGATAAACTGAAGTGTGCTCCTGAGACAGCATGGCCCTAGCCGTACCTGAAACCACTTCCTCCTCTGTCCACCGTGGAAAGCTCCTCCTAGACGCATCTGTCGTGCCTGTCTCCTCCGAGGCGCTTATCCCTGAACCCTGTTTCCATTGTTGTATAATATCTGGTTGTCCTCTAGCTGGCAAAACAATGAGCCCTTGTACAACAAGGTGGTTACTCATGTGGATAATTCCGTGAGTATTGTTCATCTCATGCATTATTTTCCAAGGCGATAAAGTAAACCCGACAGTTTTTGAGACTTTTCATTCTAATGACAAATTAGATTGTTGTAGTAGGATAAACAGTGGAGAATTATTGTTTAACAAGAGGACCTTAAAAAGTGATAAAAAATAGCTGTGTTACTAGAATTGATATGATTTAAAGGTCACCACAGCAAAAGAGAGTCTGGCACTCCAGGCTGGAATTAGCAGTCGGTAGAGATGCGGCTGATGCCTCTGTGTATGGAGGGCACTAAGCTTAAGACGTGCAAACCAGTGCAGAGCAACCCGACTTTTGAAGAACCCTGACAACCAAGGAACAGCACCTGCTGCCCAGAAAAAAAATGAGCCCAGAACACACTTGCAGGCGAGAGACAGCTTTGACAGTGTTTGTCTACAAAATGGAGGAATGAAATTAAATTGAGAGCAAGTGTGGTCTGACCTAGCTGGGACCCGGTTGACCTTCTGCTGAAGATGGGCTGAGCCTCTGGAACAGGAGCACTAAAGATCAGGACAGGCAGGATTCGCATGAGCCACGATGTTTGCCAGGTAGCTTTTGGGGCTTTCTAATTAACCTCAGAGAAATTTATTTTTTTAATATATATTTTTTTATGGGTAGTTCAAAACATTACAAAGCTCATGATATATCATCTTTCATACATTTGACTCAATTGGGTTATGAACTCCCATTTTTACCCCAAATACAGATTGCAGAATCACATCGGTTACACACTCACATTTTTACATAATGGCATATTAGTGACTGTTGTATTCTGCTACCTTTCCTATCCTCTACTATCCTCCCTCGCCACCCCTCCCATCTTCCCTCTCTACCTCATCTGCTGTTGTTCAATTCTCTCCCTTGTTTCCCCCCACTTTCCCCTCACATCCTCTTCTATGTAATTTTGTGTAACATTGAGGGTCTCCTACCTCAATGTTACACAAAATTACATTGCATGCTTTTAGCCCCTTTATCAAATATCCCTTTTCTCTCCCTTTCTCTCTCCCCACTTGTCTTTGTTTAATGTTAATCTTTTCCTCATGCTCTTCTTCCCTGTTCTGTTCTTAGTTGCTCTCTTTATATCAAAGAAGACATTTGGCATTGTTTTTTAAGGATTGGCTAGCTTCGCTTAGCATAATCTGCTCTAATGCCATCCATTTCCCTGCAAATTCTATGATTTTGTAGTTTTTTATTGCTGCGTAGTACTCCATTGTGTATAGATGCCACATTTTTTTTATCCATTCATCTAGTGAAGGGCATCTAGGTTGGTTCCACAGTTAGCTATTGTGAATTGTGCCGCTATGATCATTGATGTGGCAGTATCCCTATAGTACGCTCTTTTAAGATACTCATGGAATAGTCTGAGGAGGGCGATAGCTGGGTCAAATGGTGGATCCATTCCAAGCTTTCCCAGGTATCTCCATACTGCTTTCCAAATTGGCCTTACCAATTTGCAGTCCCACCAGCAGTGTACAAGTGTACCCTTTTCCCCACATCCTCGCCAGCACTTGTTGTTGTTTGACTTCATAATGGCTGCCAATCTTACTGGAGTGAGATGGTATCTTAGGGTGGTTTTGATTTGCATTTCTCTGACTGCTAGAGATGGTGAGCATTTTTTCATGTACTTGTTGATTGATTGTATGTCCTCCTCTGTGAAGTGTCTCTTCAGGTCGTTGGCCCATTTGTTGATTGGGTTATTTGTTATCTTATTGTTTAATTTTTTGAGTTCTTTGTATATTCTGGATATTAGGGCTCTATCTGAAGTGTGAGGGGTAAAAATTTGTTCCCAGGATGTAGGCTCTCTATTTACCTCTCTTATTGTTTCTCTTGCTGAGAAAAAACTTTTTAGTTTAAGTAAGTCCCATTTGTTGATTCTTGTTATTAACTCTTGTGCTATGGGCGTCCTATTAAGGAATTTGGAGCCCAACCCCACAATATGTAGATCGGAGCCAACTTTTTCTTCTATCCGACGCAGTGTCTCTGATTTGATATCTAGCTCCTTGATCCATTTTGAGTTAACTTTTGTGCATGGCCAGAGAAAGGGATTCAGTTTCATTTTGTTGCATATGGATTTCCAATTTTCCCAGCACCATTTGTTGAAGATGCTTTCCTTCCTCCATTGCATGCTTTTAGCCCCTTTATCAAATATAAGAAAGTTGTTATTTTGTGGATTGGTGTCTGTGTCCTCTATTCTGTACCATTGGTCCACCTGCCTGTTTTGGTACCAGTACCATGCTGTTTTTGTTACTATTGCTCTGTAGTACAGTTTGAACTCTGGTATCGCTATAACTCCAGATTCACACTTCCTGCTTAGAATTGCTTTTGCTATTCTGGGTCTTTTGTTTTTCCATATGAATTTCATGATTGCTTTATCTATTTCTACAAGAAATGCCGTTGGGATTTTGATTGGCATCGCATTAAACCTGTAGAGAACTTTGGGTAATATTGCCATTTTGATGATGTTAGTTCTGCCTATCCATGAACAGGGTACATTTTTCCATCTTCTAAGATCTTCTTCTATCTCTCTCTTTAGGGTTCTGTAGTTTTCATTGTATAAATCTTTCATCTCTTTTGTTAGGTTGACCCAGAGAAATTTCAAATGTGATTTTTCTGTGTCAGACCACCTTAGGTGTCAGACAACCCTGCAGTGTGCTGGTTCTACCCAAGCTGCTGACTGCTTCACTGCAGCGTAGCTGTGCACAGAAGGACGGGCAGATCGGCACGGGTCCACGTCCCTGCACAACTCAGTTTCTTCATGATAAATTGTGGATATATGCAAAAGGGTGTAGAGGACAGGTTTGCACACACAGACACAAGCAGGGGACTCTCACGGTCCAGGAAGAGAGAAGACACTCTGAAGGGCACACGCATGTCTGACTTTGGAAGTTTAAATCTTTAATTTTTGAAACAGTTAAGACAGTGACTTTAAATCAGATACCTGCATGGGTACACACACACACACACACACACACACACACACACACACACACACACATGCACACATTTTTCACAGTTTATAATCAAATACAGACTTTTCCCCTTAACTGAAAAACCTAGCAATTTAAATTTACTTGGACTTCTATTACTTAAATAAGTTTCCAATATTTCAAAAGCAGTTTAATAAAATGAAATATAAACACAACTAATACATCACAATGGCCAAGGTGTTTACAAATATGCCCGAAACAACAAGCACCTACTTAAAAGTTCAAGAGTTTATAAATATAAATATCCTCAAATTACTAGTGGATGATTTAATAAAGATATCTCTAAATTGTCTCTATAACTAATCTAAACATAATATTTTAATTTGCATGTTAGTAATTGCAATTTTAAAACTCAACATCTTTTACTGATTAGGAAAAAAAACAGTTTTCACACTGGGGCCAATCTGATCAAGTAAGTAATAAATAGAAATTTTATATGATAATAAAATAATTTAAAGGCATGAACTCTAGCTAAAAAAAAAAACTGGCCTTAATAACTTATTCTCTTTAAGAAGATTAACAGAAGTCTGTCCAATTACAGAGGGGTTCTCTGAGTCCCAGGAGACTCGGTTACTTGTTCCATGTTATGAGTTCTTTGAATCCTCCTTCCACAGGCCTCCAGGTTCACCTCCCGGTCTCCACCTGTCCCCATCTGGAGGCAGCAAGGAACAGGCCCTGTCGCCAGGTGTGTGGACCCAGGGAGGCAATCCGAGGCAACATGGGTCACATACCGGGCCCTAGAATGACCCCATCTCATGAGAACAGCAGAGGAGCCTCCTGCCCAGGCTCATGTCAGCAGGCCTGACTTCTGTCGGAGTCACCTATGATACTGCTTTTTGTAGAGCTGCTTCATTAACATGCCCAGCGACGGACAAGAGTCGATGACTGGTAATCAAACTCCTTCTTGTCGTGTGGTTCAAAATTTAAGGACTCAATTAAACAACAGAGGAAACCAAACTCCGGCAGCCTGTCTTCATGAGTGAAGCCAGGACACGGCACCTCGAGGCACGAGTTTTGTGCACAGGCCTGGCGGCCTTGGCCAGGAAGCCTCCTCCCCTGACCAGCCCCGACAGGCTTGCAGTTCAGCCGGTTCTGTGCCCTTCCCCACGTCCAGGGGACTCCACCACCACAGCACTGCCACAGAGCCCTGGCCACTGATTTACATCCCGCTTCGTTCAGTAGCCAACCAATCCGGGAGGAGCCCAGGCTGGGGACTATAAAGTGAAGAATCCTTGAAGAGCAAAAGAAAGAGACCGCGGTCTGCCACTGACGAGCTGCGGGGCTGCGAGATGACTTATGTCTTCTGGGCCTGAAGATGACAGGAATTGGGGAGGTTCCCAGTGAGAGCATTCCGGGTAGGGAAGGAACTTCAGAGACCATCCAAAAGAGAGGTGCAGTGGGCTCCTCACCAGGCTTCACGTGGCTTCCCCTGAGGGCCACAGGGTGCCACGGGAACTTCCCATAAAGAATCACAGCCTAATCATGTTTGCTAAACCACCCCTGCCAGCCCCCACCTCCCCCCATTCCCCACTACCCACTCTCATTTAGCCAGAGCTTGTCCTCTGGTTTACCCCAATCTCTCAAATCCCCTCTTCGGGAACTTCCCCTACACTCTTGACATCACAGGCACCCCGACTTACTCTTGACATCGCAGGCACCCCGACTTACTCTTGACATCATCGCTGGCACCCCGACTTACTCTTGACATGGCAGGCACCCCGACTTACTCTCGACATCGCAGGCACCCCGACTTACTCTCGACATCGCAGGCACCCCGACTTACTCTTGACATCGCAGGCACCCCGACTTACTCTTGATACTGCAGGCACCTGTCCAAAGAGGCCCAACAACTCTCCACAGCTGCATCCCACACAGGTACTCTCCTGTTGCTTACTTCCTAACACATGTCTACAGTTGATAACTGTTTCCACATTTATTTTCCCATTTACCCATCTGTACCCCAGTGGCATGGAATCTTCTTGATGACTACTCTATCCCTTCCCAAAGTCATGAAGAACCTGGTACAGATAATTGTTAAATGAGTGAAATATATCCAAACAAGTGCAACATAATTTTGGAGATTTAATACTTCTAAGGTTAAAAATGACATAAGGTTTGAATGCATGAGCTATGATTATTTTAGTACACTCTTAGCAGATGCACACATGCTTCATATGGACTTATTCCACAAAAACGTGTCATGGCAGAAGACCATCTGCTGGTGCAACCCAGCAGTTACTCCATAAAAAACAGGAGGCAAAACAATATGGCACACCACTGAGGCCACGGGAAACATAACAGCCATGATATGGAACTATCCAGAGTGGAGTCTGCCCAGAATTCCAAGGCTAAGCATCGATGGAAAGCAGCTAACAAGTGGGAAGAAAAAACGAGAACCTGCCTATGAACTGTGAATGATTTCACCATGCTCTCAACAATACAGAAATCTTCAGAACTGCACAAGTGTGCCAAGGACACGGTCACTTTTCATGATTATTTTCATTGAAAATTTTAGTGGTGTAAAAACTCTGAAAAAGAATTCTGTCCGCTGCATTCTAGCATTAAAAAAAAAACAACTTTACTAAGCATTCCTATTCACAAATATTTGTCTCATTCAAACATATTTTCTTCTTCCTGAAAATTTTTTGCCACTTACTTTCTCAAGGAATGAAACACATTGCCATTATTTTCTCAGTGTTCAGGGATTTTGGTAAGATGCTCAGTGGAGGGTGTGTGCTCCCTCATCAACAGACATGAAATTTATCACACGTGGAGAGTTCAGGTGATTGAAAGCATCAGGCTTTAAGTGTGAGCCAAATTCATATTTCAGAAAATCAATTACACTGTATCATAAGAACCTTTTATATATATCTGTAGCTTTTGACATAAGTAATTTAAAATGTTTGACTATTTCCCACTGACCTCATTTCAACTTTGATTTTTCTATCTCACATTCCTGGTTCAGTTGTATTATTAGCCTTGGATATTAATAAAATTCTTGAGAATTTCAGTTTGGAGAAAATATACATTCCTGAAAAGTTAGCAATTTTGAAATTAATTTAGAAATATCATCATATTTTTGTGTGGGTCTCTAACATAAAATTGCAATTACATTAACCAGAGGCAAAATGTCGGCCCCTAGACATGCTTCAAATATTAAAGTCAGTAGGAGAACAATTAGGGAAATTACATAAAAATGACACACAAAAATATTAAAGATTATATAAAAACAAATTAAGTCCAAATGTGAAGCTGAGACTTTCAATTCTCATCTCTGGCAGATTTAAGTCTCTGGGGTGGCGGTGACGATCGTGTTTCAGACACTAACCCAACCCTGACGTCCGACAGTGTGCTGAACCAAGCTTTCTCTTCACAAGAGCAAGATGATTACCCTGTTGATTGTGTGTTGAAGTACAGAGGGTCCCATGTGAAGAACCTTCTCTCCTAACCTAAAAACATCACCATGCTGAAAAGTCTGCCGATGGCTGGCTGGCCCATTACAGCCTCGGGCACCACGTGGACCAATTCTACAGAAGTGTTTTATATATGACTTGTTAGCTTGATTTGGAAACTGAGTTGAACATAGAGTTTTCTATGTGCCATTTGTTTTATAATGAATGACATTAATGTGAGTGATGACTTGATTGATAGAACTTGCTCGTAGTGACTGGAATACAGTCTTCACCATTCCACTTGAGGATGTGGAGGGCTTGCATTCTTTGACCCTGTAATTATGGCTACACCTGGGGACTGCTTTTTCACTATAGAGGTTTTACAAAGTCACATGGAAGATGAAATGATTGATATCCCACAGAGGGATGTCGAACACTGAGGCCTCCAGAGCCCAGCTAGGCAATGTGAACGAGGGCAGAAAGCCTGGGATCCCCCGAGACCTGGAGGATTCTGGTGAGCTGGGCTACCCAAGTCTCTTATCTTGAGCACCCATATGGCCGTGCCCAGTGCACAAAATGCCCCCCAATTCTCCAGCCTTTCCAGAGCAACCAACAATCTCAACTTATCTACAAAACTGTCTGATACTTGAAGAACTTCCAGTCCCAATGAAATGTTGCCTGAGGACCACGATTCATCCACTCTTCACATCTGACGGATTTGTGACTTATGGTCCAACGAAGTCATTTAATAAATGCACTCCATACTTTCCGTCGTACACTTTGTTTTCTTTATTTTGGGAATTTCCTTCCACCCTTCAAATCCCCCTCATCTAAAATTCTCTCACGGGTCACTGAAGCCGCAGGAATCTTGAACTGCTTTCCTTTGAATCCCCATGAACATATTTGGTGAAACATTTCTATATGTAAAATTTTTGATAGATCTAATCCTGCGAGAAAGAAACCTATCATCTTTCTTACATTAAAGACAGAGTCTCTGGAATTCAGGTTAAATTGTTTTCCCAGGAAGCCTAGTTAGTAAAGAGCCTATATCAAGTTCAGATCCTGTCTCTCCTTGACAGTATCGTTCAAGACTCAGCCACTGAAATCAGACCTTAGTTCAAATTCTGACTTTGAGAATATTCTGTAACACGTTTCCTTTCTTCATTCACTTGTTGGTGAACACTTAGGTTGATTCCACATCTTGGCTGTCGAGAATAGAGCTACAGTAAGTATGGGGAAAGCTACTGATGATTCCTTATTGGTAGGAAGGGGATCATATATGTAGTCCACAAGGTTGTTGTAATAATTATTATAGATAATATTGATAAAGGGCCTAGCATAGTCTAGAAATAAAGTGAATGGTCAATACCGGAGTCTTTTAAGAAAACAATATAGAAATAATTGAAAAATACCATCTTATTATTACTGTTATTGTTCATTCATTTTCTACTCAAACAGGTATTAATAATAATAATAACAACAACAACAACAACAACCCAATAAATTTTGCTAAGCCCTCAATGCACATTAGTGAATACGACAAGTGTGGACTTACTGTTGATTATCTCTAGAATTTCAGCACTTGACCTTTTCCTCACCAGGCAGTGCGCTTCAAGGGAATCTCTATGCTTTGTGCCCTCCCATGTTTCAAAGCAGCCCACATGTAGGGGCCACATGCAATGAATGTTTGCTCAATACAATTTGATTCTCCCAAACTTACTTCTTCATCTATAGAACAGCAAAAATAAGACAGGTTTTACCCATTGACTATCCCAAAATAACATTAATATCATGAAATAGTATAAAATTCAAAATTATGTGACACAGAGTGAAGGGAATGGCTGTGTGACCTTTACCTGGGTTATTTATTGAGGTACAATGTCACGTGACATGTGACATATGTTTTTGCTCTCCGTGGTTGTGATTTGGGTTGGATGTCACAACTGGTGAGGCTGAGACTCAGACCCAATTCTCTGTGCCTTCATGGCATCAACCTGAACTACCATCGGCTTGACGAAGCTCCAGGTTACTGAGACGTACAGATGTACAAAATGTTCTGTCTTACCTTCCTTGAGATAGCATGATTTTAACAACTTCTCATTGTATGATTTCTTAAAATAAGATTTAAAAACAAACAAACAAAAAACTCAAGGTAGCCACCCATTTATTTTAGGCCGACTGAAATATACAGTGGCCCTAAGATTTCTAATAACGATGGCTCCCTTTGAAAGCAGGATGGTTCTGTGGACAATGCCTGCATAGTAACAGGGGGTGCCCTGTAGGTGACATGGTGCCCTGTACCTTGGGCAGGAGAGAAGGGCCTGCTCTCGGAGCACAGCCAGGGTGGGATTTCCTGAAACTCTCCTCTTCCTCTCGCCTGGCGCCAGCACATGGAGAGGTAGAGCCAGTCCAAATCCCGCCTCTGCAGAGCTGGAGAACACAGCCTATGAGAGCAGGTTTATTCGCAAACCTGATGAGACTGACTTTGAGTTTTGACTTAAGCACATTTTTAATATATTTGTACCACATAAATAACATTTGAAATTGTAACTTCTCTACCAAGAGCATTTATATGTGTGTGTGTATACACACACACACACACACACACACACACACATATATATATATATATATATATATATATATATATATATATATGCTCCCCAGGTTGCATAAAACTCAGACCTTCTAGGAAAATAATTTCCTTTTGAAATGCACAATTGACTGCAAGCTCTGGTGTCAGTTTCCATAGTGAAGGCTGGTCTCTGGTGCTGCCTGAATTTTAAAATGTTGGATTCATTAGGGGTAGAGAATATTTCATCTTCTTCCACACTCTAAACATTTTATACGAATTCAACTCATCTGATTTCTAAACTCCTGCCAACATGGCAACCACAAAAGTCGGGGCCTGCGCTTGGTGACGTGTACACAATTAGGCAATGTTTTCAGATACGGGCAAACGACGCCCACTCGGAAACACGCAAGCTTGAGCATGTGAATTAATTTAGGAGGTAGGAGACTCTGATTAAGGACCCATGAAAGTCCATGGTGTTCTCTGTATAAAGACGATTCCAATAACACTCCATTAGGATTCCCCCTGTTAAATTAACTTTACAGACTTCTAATGGATTTCTTAATTAGACTTGTTATTAACAAGAATATTAAATGAATTAAAAACAGCACTGACAGCCACTTGTAATAAACAAAAAATGAAAATGAAGATTTATGCTCCTTACTTTTCCCCACCCAGTCCAGAGCTTTTAATAACCTTACAGACGCACTGCAATTAATTATTCAGCTGTCAAAGAGTAAAAAGCTGGGATCATTGCCTGTCTGAAGAAGGCACTCTCATCAATGCCCGGATGGGGCCGTGGCTGAGGCAGCTATGTAGCCCTGCTCTTGGAGAACCTGTCCCAGCCTGGATGTTGGGTCATCCTAATACCATTTATCGCTAAAGGACATGAATTTAGGATCTGCCTCTGCAGATGCACCCTTGTTCTTGGTGTATTTTCTAACGAGAAGGGTGTTTATTTAAAAGCAAGGAGAAGTTTAATTCCAAACGCAGGACCTCTGAATGACAAATGTCTTTGAATTTTAAGACAACAGGAAGGAAGGGAAGAAGTGACAAGATTCCCCCCTGTGGACCACGCCAAGACTCTTAAGATCTGAGCTGGCCTTCACTATGTACGGCTTGAAGCAGGCACTATGAAGCTCATTTTTATTTTGATGCTGTGTATAAGTAATTTAAATGTCACAAATGAAAGATGAAGTAGAAGAACAGAGGTGCTCTTATTAAAATAAATGACCTGACAGACAGTGCTGAGCTGCTCGGGTGGGCAGTGCCTCCTGATCCCCGAAACAGCCTTTGACAGGGAAGGGTGGTAAGAGTTACGCAGACATGGGGCCACAGGTAAAGACAGGGAAGGGTGGTAAGAGTTCTCCTGGGACAAAGAGAAGCAGCTGTCAGCTTGCTCACTGATGGAACCTCTACTCTCCTTATTTCAACAGGATGTAAAGTGAGACTCAAAACACTAGGTGGTACCTGCAGTGTTCTGGGCACCACACCATGAATCAGAAGGATTGCTGGATATCAAAGAATAAGGACATCCCAAAAGGTGGCTATAATAAATACATTTCTATATATAATGCCTTTCTCCCCGGCATATAGATATATTTGCATGAAAAAGGAAGATAAAAAGAAATTAAAGCAGAACTGGGTGAAAGATTCTGTGTGACACCACCTAATGTCTGTTGGGCCTCGGTGGCCTCCGTCAGCGTGAATTTGAGTTTTCCTCTCAGGAGAATGGAGAAGGCCACCTATGACTGTGCAGGATGGAGCTTCGCCCCCACAGAGATGAATCAGGAACTCCACTGTAAAAGCCATCGACATGTTATTGAAAATTTATTCTGGGGCCTGCAGACAGTATTTTTGAAGAAAATGATCATATATGGGTCTATTAATTCCATAAAGCCAATTGCAAATATTTACCTGAATGCAACTACAGTTACTTGTGGACCCATACCTGTCCATGGCAGAGATGGGAAGAGTCCATTCAGCAAACACATAGGGTGGCCAAACACCCCAGGTACAGAGAACGCACTCCTCTTTGTAGCCCTGCACCCAAAGGTGGGGTCAGGCCAGGCAAGAGTTCAGCCCACCATGAGGACCTGCTGCTCCGGGGAAGCACAGGTGCCTCACTTGCTCGCAGGCATGGGACTGGCTGACGAGGGTCAGCTCCCAGAGACAGAGTGGCTGGTTTGGTTTTCAAGATGAACAAGGCAGAAAATGAGGGGCAGCAGGGAATGAGGGCAGAAGTGGGGGGCGGCGGGGAGTCCCACAGGCTCCCGAGCCCTGCTCTGTGGCGAGGTTTGCAGCCCCATAGTGAGGCAGACCTGGGGTCTTCTCTGGGCAGATGCCATCACACCAAGCTGATGACTTACAGTAATACAAATGAGCCAGGAGTGCTGTGGACAAAGAGCTCCCATTCTGAAATCAGTATCCCAGTTGGAATCCTGGTCATCATTTGAGAGCCGTGAGCCCTTGGAAAAGTTCATTAGCTTCAAAGTCACAAGATGGAACAAGAAGATGCCACAGAGCACATGGCACAAGGTCCCGCAGGACCTGCTGAACAACTGCTGCAGGGGCCAGGGCAGAGACCTGAGCGGCAGGGAGGAGGAAGAGGCAGGCGCTCCAGAGGCGGAGGGCAAGGAGAGAAGAATGACCGAGAAGGACACTTTCCTCGCTTTCCTTGGCAGATAAAGCCTGCCCGTGGAGATTCAGTTATAGGAAAGAATTGAAAGTACCAAGGCCAAAAATAAGCTGGACCAACCCAATAAATAAATGTGCAAAGGGTCTGGGTAGACAATTCTCCAAGGAATACAGATGCCTTTCCAGGAAATGGAGATACCCTCAATATTATCGATCATCAGTGAAATGCGAATCAAAACCAGCCCGGCACCCCACATACCCACCTACCCAGAGAGTAAGAGTTACTGGGAGGGACGAGGAGAAATGGAACCGTCCTACACTGTGGGTGGGGACATATAAGGGCACAGCCAATTCAGAAAGCAGCCTCCCAGTTTCTGAATGTTATGGATCAGCAGACTAGCATCTGCAACAAATGCTACATTATAATTTCACTTCATCTTGTTTTATGTAAAATAGCAACAACCACAAACCAAACCACATAACGTGAATTAGCGGTGATTAACTTTACAGTGTTCGGCAGGCTTCCCGACAGGGACAAGGATCCCAGAATGTCCTGTTCTTTACACCAAGAGGCAGTCAGGGGTCCACCCTCAAAGCCCTTCACTTATTATAGGTTTCTAAACAAAGATAGTCTCGGGTTGGGGTTGTGGCTCAGTGATAGAGCGTTTGCCTAGCACATGTGAGACACTGGGTTCAATCATCAGCACCACATTAAAAAAAATAAATAAACAAAATAAAGATATTGGGTCCATCTACAACTAAAACATTTTAAAAAAGAAAATAAAAATGAGAGTCAATCTTCCTTATGTATATGACAAGTTGTAGAGCTTGCAGCCTGAAGAGCAATTCAAAGGGGCAGAGAAACCGGAAGAATAAGAGTGGTAGTGTAGTGTTAAAACATCCAAGGCTCATAAAATGTTTTTATGGCTAATATATATAGCCATTTGGGTTTTTTTTTTTTTTTTACAAAATATAGCAGTGGGGCACATGGGGGTGACATTTCCAGTCAGTGAAGAATAATCTATAAGCTGAAATATAAATAGAGTATTTTGATTCTCTAATCTAACAGAGTATGTCATTCTACCAAAATCAACAAGGGGATTAGAGTAGGCAGACATGGTAATGGCATGGCGTCTGTACCGCAGTCCCAATATGAAAACTCACTCTAGGCAAACTCTCTAATCCTGAGTCATGAAGGGGGAGGGCTGACCCATGCTTTTAGCTACGTGCCTCACAAAGCTCCAGTGCATCCCACAGGAGGTCCAGAGAGAGTGGACCACTCCGACCTCCCCAAGGCATTCAGGTCTGGAAGATGCTACGCTTTAGTTTGCTTCATTCCCAGTCCAGAGGCTACTTTATTTCAAATGGGTCTAACTATAAAATCGATGTGTTAAGTGTTCGAAACAAAAACCGCAATCTTGCTCAAACTTTCCCACTGAAAGAAGCGAATTCTGTCTCGGAGCCAAAAGAGAAGCCTAAGGAGCACGCACTCAGAACGCCAGGTACTTCTCAGCCTTGTGCTGCTGAACTTGGGCAAGCCTGGAGTCTCTCAGCAGCACCCATTTTTAAGTGGCCGGAATGTCCACACGGGCTTTGGGCTCCAAGGCCCCTGCATGGCCCTGGGACCTGACTCTTTGGAGCATCTTTCTATTTTCTACTCAGGTCCTGGGAGGAGCCTCACTGTGGGTGGCAGGACTCCCCGCTGCCTTGGGATGGAAGAGGCTGGGGAACGTTCTGCAGATAGGCTGAGAAGTAGAAAAGATTCACTCGAGATGTTTTTTGCAGGTCAGTCCTGTGCCTGTCACTATGTGAGGAGCCGGAGCGGGAGGCAGGGACCATGGAGGTCCCTGAGAGCTGTCGGGGACAGGCTTGGGGCAGGAGACATCTGCAACAGCTCTCTGTGCTGAGCTCTGAGGGAATCACATGGCCTGCTCTGCAAGGAGGCTTGAGTGGTGTCCCCCGGGTTATGCCGAGGCCCTAACCCTGGTACCTGTGCATGTCAACTGATCTGGCCTAGGTCATGGCAGATGCAGTCAGGCTAAGATTCCATCCTTTGGCTAGGCCCTAATCTACATGACTGCTGTCCTTAAATGAAGCAGACAGACAGAGGGAGCAGCATACATGAGGAGAATAATGTGATGGGACTCAGAGACAGAGCTGCCCACGGAGGGGAGAACAGGGAGACTCCTGCCAGCCAAGCATCACTAAGGACCCGCAGCCTCAGAAGCCAGAGGGGGCCTGGCTGGATTCTCCCCTCAGCCTTGGAGGGTGTGGCTCTGAGGATGCCCTAGCTGAGACCTCCAGCCTCTACAGGTACAAGGAACTAAATCTGTGGTGTAACCCACCCCACTAGTTTGAGCAGCCCCAGGAGACTATGAGATTGCAGAGGGTATAGTGGGGTGCTGAGCCCATCTCCCCGGGAGGCAGGTCCACACTGCTGAATTTCCGGGGGGAGAGGTGGGGTGTGAGGCTGTGCACCCTGTGGGGTCCAGTGGGTCTAGCCAGAGAGGCAGGGCGTGATCATGGTGGGCTCGTGGACTGAGAGAGAAACCTTCATGGAGCTCAGGTAGAGCAGGGTGTGGAGGCCAGGCCAATGGCTCTTCTCCTGTAAGTCCTAATGCGTGCAAGTCCCCTGGCAAATGACACTGCCCTAGACACAGGCAAGGGCTCTCACTATACAGATGTCTTCAGTGACCTTTTCCTCCTGGGTTTCTAGTCACTTCATCAAAACAAGAGTGAACTTCACACCAAAGTGATGCTGGGCTCCGGGTCAGGCAACCAGCAACATATTCAAGCTTTGCTTTAGCTTTCCCCAGAATCCCCCACAGGTCACCTGACACCGACCGCCAGGACTTTCTTCTCCCCAGGGAGTTGCAGCCACCCACCCCAGCGAAGCTTGTAAATACCCACTGCGCCTCTGCCTCGCAGGGCCCATATGCCACCAATCCACTGCAGCTCTCTGGTCCTGTGCTCTGCAGACTGGCCCCAGGCGGGCAGGGAAGGTCGCCACTTGAACTTGGCGCTCTGCATAGGTTCCTACTGCGAAGCCCTCAGGAAGAGGAATCTCCAGTGAGCACACACCTGCCCCGAGGTCTTTCAGCCTCTGTCCTGGGCTTGCCCTGGACATTTCTGTGCTCAATTGACCTCATGGGTAATGAGGATCTGAATCTAATGACCTGAATTATTTCATTTTAAACTGTGGCCTGCACTCCAAAATACTGCATCCATTTATAGATCCTCTGTTATACTGACCTTTCTATTTGCATCTCCAGGGACAAAAGAACTCTACCCACAACCCCAAGCATGGCTCCTACAGATCAATAATGCTGCACTGTGAGGGCACTTTAATTATTTTCTTCTCTCTCTCTCTCTCTCTCTCTCTCTCTCTCTCTCTCTCTGTTTTCTATCTATGCCTAAACAAAACACTGAAGAACAATAGTGAATTTGAAAGATTCTGGCGTACAAATAAAATTGCCTCCTAGAAAAGCAGGAAAACTCTGAGACAGATGGCCCAGGTTGTGTGTGTGCCGCTTGCGACATTCGAGCAGCCCTTGCCGCAGCACAGAGCACTAACATCATAAATAACATTTTACCGTACAAGGAGGGAATGTGGCAGAACAATCTGCAGCGCAACATTATCACACCTGGTCTGCTGAAGCCAACTCAAACCTCTGTGGGCCATGACTCTGTCACTGGACGCCTCTTACCATCTTAGGGTATTTGTCTGCAAATGGGGATGATAATCCTTGCCTCATTGTTTTGTTAAGGAAAAATGATAACAAGTAAGAAAATGCTAACTTATTAGTGGATATCTTTGCTCCATGTCTGACCCTTGGACATCATTTAATAAGTGGTGGCCATGAAGGGTCTCAAATTGTATTAAAACAGTTGCAGAAATAATGTGAACCATGCTCATACACTGATCCCCAGGTGCTGTGGCTTAGCACAGGTACTTTTTCATTCTGTGTCTCTGTGGCTGGTTTCATCATCTTTTCCTGCTCTTGTTGGTTGACAGAGTGGCACTTTTCCTCTGTAGACTCCAATGTGTATTGAATAAGCACCTTCTTCTTCCGAGTGGCACTGTTAGGGTTTAGCTGGGAGGTTCCCCCCAGAGGCTCATGTGTGAGACAGTGCAGGAAGGTTCAGAAGTAAAACGATTGGATTTTGAGAGCTGTGACCTCATCAGTGATGTTAATCCACTGATGTGGCTTAACAGGGCAGTGACTGAAGGCAGGCGGGGTGGGTCACTGGGAGTGTGCCTTTGGGGTTTACATCTTGTCCAGGGTGAGGGGAGTTCTGGCAGCTTCCTGTGGCCATGTCCTGAGCAGCTTTCCTCTGCCATACTCTTGCACCATGAAGTTTCTGTCACACTTCAGGCGAGAGCCGTGGAGTCGGACGTCTACAGACGGAAACTTCTGAAACCTTGACCAAAACAAACTTTTCGTCCAGTACGTTGTTCCTGTCAGGACTTTTGTCACAGTGATGAAAAAGCTGACTAAAATGAATACAGTTATCAAAATTAGGAAATCAATCTTGGTATGGAGTTGCCCTCTAACTCACAGAAATTACTGGAATTTGACAGGGGTCCCTCTAGCATTCTTCACAGCAATTTTCCCACTTTTTCCTGGCTTCGGATGAAAACCAGGTTCCCACACTGAACTTCATGTGAAGACTCTTCGGGTCCTTCCCTCTGGAACGCTTACCAAGTCTTGCTTTACTTACTGCTTCCGACCCTGGCATTTCTGAAGGCAGAGAGCATTCAATACTTAGAAACTCTCTTTTGCAGTTTGTTTGATGCTTCCTCATGGTGATCTTCAACCATTTTAATACAATCACCAGCTTAAGCAGCAGCTGAACCATGACATCACCAAAACCATCCCAGATATGCTCCGGTGGAGGGTCTTTCCTCTGCAGATAGCTTTACAACTTCCTGGGATCTCTATTACTCCTTTATTTCATCGCATTGCTGTATTATTCTGAGGTGCTAAGGATTGCACCCAGGGCCTTGCACATATGAAGCAAGTGCTCTTCCACTAAGCAGCCACCCTTTGCTCTTAATTTATTTTGACACAGGTTCTCAACAAGTTGCCCAGTCTGGCTTCAAAATGGCAATCCTTGTGGCTCAACTTCCTGGTGACTGGGATTATAGCTGAGTGCCACCACACCCAGGACTCACTTTTATTTGAAATACTCATCCTTCTCCTCAGTATATACCTAAAGGACTTACAGACACAGCCTCATCAATATTTATAGAAGCTGGAATTACAGTAACTAACTATGGAACTAACCTAGGTGCTCTTCAATAGAAGAATGGCTAAAGAAAATGTGGTACATGCACAGAGTGGGATGTTATTGAGTCATAAGAAAGAATGACTTTATGACTTTTGAGTTAAATGGGTGGATCTGGAGATTATCACACTAAGTGAAATAAGCCAATCCCCCAAAACCAAAGGCCACATGCTCTCTCTGACATCTGGACGCTAATACACGATAAGTGGTGGGAGGGAAGAACAGAAGGTCAGTGCTGCAGACACAGGGGAATGAAGGGGAGGGAGGGAGAATGGGAATCGGAAAGACAGTAACTTTCCAGTGAATTCACGGCAGTGGAACTCCACAAGAATGAGATCCTAATTAAAATTCGTTACACTCCCTGAGTTTCTCATATGTCAAAATACACTCTACTGTCATGTATATCTAAAAGGAACAAGTAAAAAAATGATCAACCTTCTGTCTAATTTCTGACAGTTCATTTACATTCATCTCCAAGGCCAGCCAGCACCCTGCCATGCCATAAGCTGTCCGTCTCTGAATCTGCAGTGAGCCTGAGGACTTCTCGGGACCATTAGAGCAGCTATTGATTTGTTCTTCAAGAGTCCATTCATCCTCTTTGTTAAAACAAATATCAACTCATCGCATAAGGAAGCTTTGAGATTTCTCACCATGTTTATTAGTACCTGGAGCAATTGATCATTTTCTGGCTAACACTGGATTGCCTTGGAGTAACCGCTGATCTCTGTCCACGCTTACACTCTCAGCGTTCACCACTGTAGATCCCTGTCCACCGGTTTCACTCCCTTATGGATCTCTCCCCCTCATTATTCAAGAGTCTTCATCTTGGCTTCAGACCTTTTATCAAATCCTTACTAAAGGGGTTTCCAAGTCTTAGTTACTCTAGTTTCTGACCACTTTCTAAATATGAGGCTTCTTTTTTAAAATATTTTTTTTATTTATATGTGACAGCGGATGCATTACAATTCTTATTACACATATAGAGCACAGTTTTTTATATCTCTGGTTGTATACAAAGTATATTCACACCATCGAGTCTTCATACATGTACTTTAGATAATGTCTACCACAGTCCACAATCATTTCTAACCCTATGCCCCCTCCTACCCCTCTGCCCTATCTAGAGTTCCTCTATTCCTCTCATACTCTCTCTCCCTACCCCACTATGAATCAGCTTCCTTATATTAGAGAAAACATTTGGCATTTGGTTTTTTGGGATTGGCTAACTTCACTTAGCATTATCTTCTCCAATGCCATCCATTTACCTGCAAATACCATGATTTTATTCTCTTTTATTGTTGAGTAATATTCCATTGTGTATATATGCCACTTTTTAAAATCCATTCATCTACTGAAGGGCATTTAGGCTGGTTCCACAGTTTAGCTATTGTGAATCGTGCTGCTGTAAACATTGATGTGGCTGTTTTTAAGTCCTTTGAGTATAGACCAAGGAGAGGGATAGCTGGGTCAAGTGGTGGTTCCATTCCCAATTTTCCAAGAAATCTCCATACTGTTTGCCATATTGGCTGCACCAATCTGCAGTCCCACCACAGTGTATGAGTGTGCCTTTTTTCCCACAACCTCACCAACACTTATTGTTGCTTGTATTCATAATAGCTGCCATTCTGACTGGAGTGAGATGAAATCTTAGAGTAGTTTTGATTTGCATTTATCTAATTGCTAGAGATGTTGAACATTTTTTCATATATTTATTGATTGATTGTATATCCTCTTCTGTGAGGTGTTTGTGAGTATTGGCCTTCTTTAGACATCCCTTTGATTAAGAATGTGAAGAGCTAAAATATACCTGAGTCGGGGGGTTTTGCCACCCCAGCATGGACAGCTAGACCAGGAATCTGAGACCCTACTTTTGGCTCAAGAGATCTGAGATAAAAATTCAAATTTCCTGGTCTAGATCTGAAGCTTTTCCGTAACTGGAGGTTATTTAACTTTCTGTGGATTTTAAGGGAAGGTGGCTGTTCTCTTTCTTGTCCTTACATCTCATTCTTCCCATGCAAAAGCACACACCTTTGCCCTCTGCACCTCGTGGTCCTGCACAGGTAGATCCTGGACCCACCACAGGGTCCCCATTGCTCCACAGTGCCACTTTCTCTCTCACCTCAGCATCAGCTCATTCAGTCTCTGACCCTTGGCACAGCGGGAAGCACCTGTCCACCTGTGAGTGTGTCTTTTCTGAAGGAAGAGTCCCCAGGTATTGGGACCCTACTTTACATCAGTTTCCCCCAGATTTTCGTACCACCCCTTGTACTTGTGTCTTCTTTATGTAACATCCTATTTACTTGTGTTTTTATCATCGGAGTTTTATGAATCTTGGAGAGCAATGGCCATGTTTTTGTCACCCAGGACAAGAGTGTGTGGCTAATCAGAAAGCAAGCACCTGGGCACCCCTCCTGCCCAGCACTGTGAAAGAGGAGACAAAGTGCCTGCTCCTTGTGATGCGGTCCGCACGTGTGCAAGAACTCAGACGCAAGTGCCAGGCTTGGTGTCACTTCACTGGATAGAGTGCCACACGGGCACAGTCACTATTTCCAGGGCCCTCTTGTTGCCCCTCCCTCAGCATACCGTCACCTGCCAGGTCTGGGGCTGTGTGGCCTCCATCCCTCCGGTGACGGCCTGAGGGTCTGTTCTAATGGCCCCTGCATCACTAGCTGCATTTCCTCATGAGATACACCTGGCAGCACACTCTCACCAGCCTCTGGTTTCCTTAAACTGATCTCCACAAATCTTGCATTATTTCTCCAGTCACCTCCTCTACTTGTCTCTTGTGACCGAAGAGCATGTTTCTCGCCAGGAGATGCACTGACCATGCCGGTCTCCAGCTCTGGATGCGCTGCAGTCCCTGGGTCTCCTCACCCGAGAGCAACCAGGGGCCAGTGAGAGGATCAGAATCTACTTCAGTTTTCTTGCTAAATGCAAGGTAAGAAAACAAGGTGCAATCATGAAGACAAAGATTCATAAACATCTTCTTGTAAGTGTTAAGAACTAAAATTATGCAACTAAATCAGGAATCTCCCGGACAGGTCTGTGTTGCCTCCAGAGATATTTTAACAGAAAATACACTTTAAATTGATCAATAGACTGACCCCTTCAGGCTGCACTACAAGAGAGAGACTAAATCCTGAAGTCCACACATTACCTCATTAACGATAAAACACAGGGATTGTAGATTTTAGGGGGAAAGAGGCCTGTCTTTTCTGAGTATACCCTAGCACTTGGGTTTTTGTCAGCCATTGTTCACATACTCCACTGATTTCACTGAGCAAGGAAAGACACAGAAATGCAATGTGTGAGCAATAAATATGATACATGCTTACTGTTTAGTCTCAAAATGTGCCTGTTAGATTATTTAATTAATGCACCAAGCAAAGTGTGCATTTGCAGATTAAATTACATTAGGAAAATATGTGCATCATTAAACAGAATTTCTCCTTCATAGGACAAAATTTAGTGATCTTAAATGCCACTCTAAAATCTAAGAGCATCCCAGCTCCCAGACTCTTCAGGCATCAACTGCCCTCACCTGTGGGTATTACTGTCTAGTAAACAGCAGGTGTCCACAGAGTGCTCTGTCCCTCCCAGGTTCCCCCTCACTTCACAGTGCAACACCAGAGCACCACAGCGTGCGGTGGGGATGACTCTGGTCATCCTACCCTCGTGAGAACAGGGGAGAATACCACAACTGTAGCTTTGCATAAAACAGCACAAGGGTTCGGCTTGTTCTTCAATCTTAGGGCACTTAGAATATGTTTGACAGAGTTACGTCCCATCGTTAGGAATTCTTTAAAAATTTGTCTGGCTTCGCGGCTCCATTACACACACACACACACACACACACACACACACACACACACACACACACACACCTCTTCAGCAGCATCCAGGTGCAGTGAGTAGAAACAGCGGTGGCAAGATGAAGGGATGGGGAAGATTCTCAGAGGACAGTCTGCGTGATGCTGAAGGGTAAGAGGTGTTTTCCGTCTTATGCAGGCGTGGAGTGCCCTAGTAAATCTTTTCCTATGCTGTTTTAGAACATACAAGAAGCGTTATTGTAACTAATGCACTTCACTTTTCAAAAATAACATTTTGTTCTCATGCCTTGAGCAACTGTGGAGCCCACACTCTGTGACCCACTCACAGTTGAGTAGACTGTGTCCATGGTACCTACATTCTTGATATTAGATGCCCTGGAGGCTGCACTACACTAAGAATACAGAGATAAGAAGGATTTATTAAAAGATTAATTTTTAAGTTAATATTCATAAAATATATATCACTCCAGAAATCCCTTGAGACCCCTTACATGCATGATTTGGTCTTTAAAAGAAGCTTGCAGTTTCTTCTGAACTTAATATTACAGTTACTCTGGGTTATTCTTATTTGAGGTGTATTTGCCAATATTTATGATTTGCTTTTCTTAATGTCCTAGTTGAACTGCCAAGTCAATTAAACTTCTCCAACCAAGATATTCACTGATCTACCTGACACTTAGTTTAATCTAAAATAGTTAAGAAGCTTCATTAATCCATACCTATCTTGTCAATATACTTAGAACAAGCAGTCATAAGTCACTAAAGCTGTGCCAAGCAGAGGTGACTAGGCTCCTAAGGAGAAGGTGGGACCTGGGTCCTGCACTGCCAGGAGCCCTGGTGATCCCTCCCTGCAGTCACTCAAGGTTGGTCTTGGCCCTAGACCTACAGTGGCTCTACCTTCCTCAAAGAAGTGCCTGGCAGGATCCAGGTCTACTTCAGAAGAGCACGTTCACTCAGAAAGTCCTCGATGGAATTCTGAGCTTCCCACTCCCTTGGCAGCTGCCCCTGGATGTCATGGTGCTGACCAGACTCAGGAGTACCTCATCTGCAAGTGGACAGGTAGTCCTGTGACCTTGTGTGGCTGTACAGATAAAGGGGTGACATTACAGTGAGTACTGGACATCCTGGGGGGCGGTCCTGATGTATGGCACACAGTCTGGGCTGAGCCAAACTCAAGGCCAAGGTCAGACTGCATCAGAAGGAGTTGGGCTTTTGTTTGCAAGAAGTTTCATTTTCAGAATTTGGCAGATACGTTGGAGGACATAACTGTGTCTGTTCTTCTGTCCAGTTCTGTGATCTAGACCAGAGGTTCTGGGAAAAGGCTACAAGAAGAGATGAAAGGACCCTTCTCCTAGGAGAGGCTGGGGCACCCGAGTCAGAAGACCTGCTACTTCCGAGCTGCTAAGGACGCACCACCAGGTAGAGCTGATGGCTTCTGCACAGAATGCACCGCCTCTGGCCAAGGGAACCCTGGAGCAAAGCTGTGTCCATGGTCCCTGGAGGCCTCGCAGCTTGGAAAGCCCTCTACCATGTCAGCAAGTCACCCCATGCAATACCCAAGGGGCAGCAGCAGGGCCAGAGAGGCTCAGAAAGAGCACAGACCAGGATGGGAGTTGGACGGGAGTCACTGCAGCAGGTTTGACCCCCTCAAATCAGCATGCATTTTCGCTTCCAGGTTGGAAATGAAACCCTTTCTTTCTAGTGAGCTCTGACAAGTGATTCCCATGCATGTTGGCTGTCCATGGTTTAAATTGGGTCTGTGTAGTTTCCATTCCTCTCCAGCTGCCACTCTGGCACAATCAAAAATATTGCCATGCCTTTGGCCTCTGCAGAATGTATGAATGGACTGACTGGCGGGTCGGAGCACCAGTGTACCGAATGCTCAGGTTGGGGATCAGTGGATCCAGACAGCAGGATGCCAAGCAGCCCTAGGGTCTGCAGGATGCATCAGGAGTCCCAGCTCAAGACCACAGTGTGGAAGTTCAGCCTCAGCCACCTGGGAAGCTCCTACCTAGCAATTTCCTCTTCTCTCTTAAGTACAGAAAGAAAATGTTAGAGTCTGTAAACAAGTCTGGAAGGCGCCTAGCAAAATGCCAGAGGGAGTGGTTTGTGAAGTAGGGCCAGCGAGCCATTAAGTGTGGAGATTCCTTATTGGTTGACTGATGTATCTAGTTTATGCTAATTAAGATAAGCTGTGTGGAATGTATAAATACCTCTGTTGTCCTACAATAAACGGCTCCCTCTCCTGCTGTATCAACATACACAAGTTGTTCGTCACCCCCCGGTGAGTTTGCTGCAGCCGGACTGCGGCAAGAAAAGACAGGTTGAGCTCTAAAACAATCACTTTAATATGAGTGACTATTCAGGCTTTCTAATGGTTCCAGTTGGCAGAAAACAAAAGTAATCCAATTGATCACTTATGTAGCAGGCTTCGTAATTGTGTTGTGTTTTGTAGCCTCTGACCAGAGAAACTTGGGCTGTTAACAGGATGAGACAAAGTCTTTATGAAAATCATCACTCAAAATTTATTTTGTGTTGGACAAAAATGTTTGATTGTCATAAAACAAACTTGGAAAGCCCTCTAGAAACCCTAATTCACTTTGAGTAACAATCATTCACTTTTCTCTGCTTACTCAAAGTGACTTGATCTTAATTGGTATCATTCTCGAGTTGTCCTTCCAAAGCGTAACAAAAGATAATTGTGGATACTTTGGGGGTAAGCCTCTTAAATTAGAAAAAAATAAGCTTTATAGAAAAATTTTAGAATAAAGCCAGTTTTACCACCTATAAGTTTACAAGGTTATAAATTAACAACTAACAGAATGAATTATTAAATATACCTACTCAGGGTGGTTTCAATGACTGGATAAGAATGACGATGTATGTTTCAAATATTGCTTAAATCAGACAAGTACCTTAATGTTATTTAAAATTATTTACCTTTAAAGTATTATAAATCATTGTGTGTGTGTGTGTGTGTGTGTGTGTGTGTGTGTGTGTGTGTGTGTTGGTGGGGGGTGGGTTACTGGGGATGGAACCCATGGCCTCTTGCATGTGAAGCAACTTCTCTACCACTGAGCTATGTCCCTAGTCCTTAAAAATATTTTAAAATGATTGCTTAACTCAAATTGCATTTGGATATTCTTAAATTCTAAATCAGTAAATTTTATACATTTATTCCAAGAGTAACTAAATGGCATGCATTCTTTCCTTGTAAGTCATCATTTTGGTTTAATTTGTTTCAGAGAATTCAACTCAATTCTTACACATATGCAGTCTCTGAGATATATGTCAATTGATTAATGAACAAGTTAGGGGCATAGAGGGATGGGGAGGATGAGGTTATACTGTGCACAGATAACAGAATGGCAATAGTTCTTTTGTTTATCTTTAGACACGTACCTACATTCTTCTTCTGCATCCATGTGAGAAAACTTTGGGGAGTAAGATTTGCATTAAAAATTTCCCCATTTTTCTTTAACATCACAACCCAAGAAGCCTAATCAGCCAAGCTAATTCATCTGTGCTTCATTGTTCAACAACTCCTTCGAATCAGGCTGTGCTGATCTGCCAGTGTTTGGTAGAAGAAGAAAGAAGAGGAGGAGGGGGAGGGAGAGGAGGACCAGAGAAAAAATAATCTGCTAACAGATGGAAGAGAAGCCAGAACATTCCATACTACACAATTGTATAATGCAATTCTCCAGCCTCTGAAGTACTGCATGTGTTATGATTTAGTGTACAACAGTTTACCTTTCCAAAAATATAGGAATGGTTTAACTAGATTTTTAAATATTGCAAAAAAAGTGAGTAACATCTGTTCTTCAATCAATTTTTATTTATGGCCAGTGGCTAGGTTCTCAACAGGAATATAGTTTTGCTATTATTTATTTGTTTGTTTGAAGAACACTCATTCATTCATGCACCAACATTTCAGTGCTTACCATCCCTTGGAAGGCTTCTAAGCCCAGCCAGCTACGTGGGGACAAGTACAGTCTTCCTTGGGTTCCAGAAACAACTCACACGGGGCAGAGAGCTTCACAGAGTCCCAAGAAGTTCCCGGTCAGGAAAGAATAGAAGCTTTGGAAAGGGTATTGGTGGGGGCAAAGGTTTGCTTGCAGCTGGGGGGCTGAGACCAACCCCACTCTCTTCTGGCTTTCCCTTGTGTTAGCCTTCCCGTCTGAGGTGTATCAGAGATAGGCCCCCACCGAGGCCACTTCCGACAAACCCCCTTACAGCAGGATTCTGTCCCTCCCGGGGTCACCGTCCTCATCAGCAGTGCCATCCTCACCTGCCACCTCCATCGTTTTCACCTTCCACGAAGTTATCAGCTCTGTATTTCCCTGGGCTCCTTCTCACTCTGTGTGGACCCCCGTGACTATGGACCATGCAAACTGACCATACAGGGCAGAGTTCTAACTTCCAAACACAGAACCAGACTTGATCCATTACAGAACGATATAAATGGTTCAAATTCTCCAGGCCTGGAGAACCAGACGTACGGAGTGTGACATACAAGCCCAAGTCCTGTTGCAGAGCCAACCCTCCGAGGACGGTGCTTCCAACACCAGGGACACAGGTGCTTCTGCTGCAAACGTCAGAGAGGCCAGTGTCTCCCCGGCCTTGCCCAGGAAATAGGAGTTGGTTACTCTCCTCCAATTATTTTGGTTTCTCGGAAGCATGGCCTTTTGAGATGGAAGGAAACACATCTTATCGTACAGAATGCTTGGGCACCAAACATTTAAATGTTTTTCCTAAGGCATAAAATCTGTGGATCCCATGTTTTCTACATGCCGCATTACATAAGGAAATTTTCTAACAATGAGCAAATGATCAAAAAAAAAATTTGAACAAGAAGGCAGAGGAGGGGTGATTTACTCTTTCTCCTGAGCTAGGGCATCCACTGGGTACTGGGATTCCTCGTTTGGGAGCCTCTACACTCAGACTGGTACTACTCCAGTGCTTTGGGGACAGTGGGCTTACACTGGACCTGAAAAAATAATCCAAATTTTATCAAACATGCCCACAATCAATATCATGTCTTTGTGCTATAGCTGTGTGTCTATGCTTTGGGGAGTTGTGTCATTAATAGACTGCAGAGATGAGACAGAACCACAACCCAGGCCACTCCAGTCCCAGGACGTGCAGGTAACTCTGAGATCTTCCTGAAAATCTTCTAGAACACTGCTATTCAAAAGTTGGTGAAGATGGGACCTGGAGAAATATGTTCATTGCACCCAAATATGGCAGAAAATGAGTGGTGATCCATGAATAAAACGCGGATCTCTTCTCTCTTAGTACAGCATTTTGTTATGCTGAAATTCATCTCCAAAGTATTGCATACTTCTTGAGAGAAAATACTAATATAATTACATGAAATAAAATGCAAAGAGCAACCTGGTTGCTTCTGCTGTTTCCACAGTGAGAGTCTAACTAAGTCACCCTCTGCTCTTACAGGTGGTTTGCTGGTGGTTTGAGCTGGAGGTTGGGCGGGGAAGTTGGGGAAGGCACCAGAGGTGGCTAAATCTATGTGTCAGTTTGCTGGGCTGGTGCCCACATAACCAGCGACATTGTCTCTGGGGGTGTCTAAGGGTGTGTTCAGAAAAGATTGGGGTTTGAACAGGTAGACTGAGAAAAAAGTGGCCTTGCCAGAGTCAGTACCATGATCCAACCCAGAGGCTCAAGTAGAACCTGCAGAACTAGAGGGCAGCGAAGGCACAAATCTTCTTCTCCTGAGCTGAGGCATCCATTCTCTCCTGACCCTGGACATTAGCACTACTGGCTTCTGTCATTCCAGACTCAGACTGGGAGGACTCCAGTGCTTTGAGGCCAATGGACTTGCACTGGAACCAAATCTCTGGAAGCTTCTGCAGCTTGCAGATAGGAGACTTCTGGGCTTCTCCAGCTCCATAATCCCACCCCTCAAATAAAGCTCTGTCTATATTTACATATGCTATGGTTCTGTTTCTCCGTAGAGCCAAACACACACCCCCGTGGAGGAGGCATCCCTAGGAAGAGACCACAGGAGCACATGCAAGTGGACAGAGGGCAGGGTGTCTCTGAAATCTGCCAAGCGAGGAAGGGGTGGCCAGAGAGCTTTTGACTCCCCACATCTATGCACAGGGCACCATCTTGCTAAGGAGAAATGCTTCAGCTGCTTAAGTACCTCATGCCCCACCAAAACAAAGGAACCAAACAAACAATGACAAAGACATAAGGCAACTGACAAAATGAAACGGGGCAGTAAGATGAAGAAATGTCAGGGAGGGGAAATGAGATGGATCGAGATGAAGGAAGAGCTGCACTGGTGAGCGCTCCCCCCCCCCCCCAGCTTCCTAGGTCCAGAGCTAAGGGTCAGACGTGGAGCTGAAGCCTCCTCCGGCAGCGAGGCACTGGGTCCATGAATCACCGGGTCCTGCAGCGGGGAAAGGCTGCTCATCAGGACTGAAATTTCTCCTCTGGGTCTTATCAGGGCCATAAAGACCATGGACTTTATGCTCAGCACTAAATCAACGTATAAACAGCAACAATGAGACAAGATCAAGAAAGCGGCCAGTCCTTCACTTTTTTTTTAACCTTTATTTCATTTATTTATTTTTACGTGGTGCTCAGGATCCAGCCAGTGCCTCATGCTTACTAAGCCACCACCCGGCCCCATCCTTTCACTTTTGTGCTCACCAATGGCAAACTATTAAATTAAAAACTGAAATTTTTTACTGTAACTGTGACTTTTATACAGACACAGGGGTGCCAAGGGTTGGAAATCGACTGATACTGAGAGAAACGGGAAAGAGTTGGAGTCAACGGGGGCCAGTGTATATTGGCTGAAGGAGTAGAGGAGCCAGGGAGGGCAAGCTGAAGACCCTCCCCAAGTTTCTTTCTGTAAAGAGGAATGAAGAAGACACTGTTGAGCAGGCTAAGGCCCACCAGGGAGACGATCGATGGTTTTTGGAGTTGGGGTAAGTAGAGAAATTGGGTGGAATATTTGGTCTTGAGATGTTGAATTTGAAAAGCCAGTAGGATTTTTAAGCTGACATGATCAAATCTGCAGGCTTCTAGAGGATGCCTTTGGAACTGGCAAAAGAAACTGCCAGAGAAGACAAAGCCCAAGGTGGACTGAGAGGGGACGGGAATTGAGGTGGGTCTTCTGCAAGGTCGACAACAGGGGACCAGGTGGAGACTTGGGGATGTGGAGCACTGATGAGGAGGGACACCCAAGGACTGGTCTGGGGATTTTCTTTCAAAAACATTGCAAATAAGAAATCAAAATCAGGGCTGCAATTATATTCCATAGCACCCAGAAAGATGCCGCTTACTCCAAGAATGAGTATATTTTATATTTCTTTTAGTGATTTAAAATTTTATTTTTTACATTTCATTTTAAGTGATCTGAAATGCTTTCTTAAGATGGTATGAAGTAAAGTTAGAATTTGTGCTTTTTATTTAATATAAACAATTTCCTCAAGTTCTAGTATTCCCCCCTAAACCTCAGGGGGCTTCCAAGACCATCAGAGGATGCCTAAAACCACCCATGTTGCTGCATAGACTATGATTTTTCCTATACATACATACCCATAATAAAATTTAATTTATAAATTAAGAACAATCAGCTATTAATACCAATAACTAAAGATAAAATAGAACAATTATAATAATATGCTCTAATAAAATCTCTAGCCTCACTACTCTGGAGCCATTATTAAGTAAAATAGGGTCTGAGGCAGCTTCCAAGTAACCAACAGGTAGGTACCATATACAACATGGATACTCTAGGATGAGTCACACCCTGGGAAGGGTGAATAAAAATTAAGTGAAATTTCATCATGCTGCTTAGAATGGCATGCCAAATAAAACTTCTAGTTGTTTATTTTAAAAATTTATCATTTAATATTTTGAGAACACAGTTGGCCATGAGTGACTAGAACATTGAAAATGTAGTCACAGACAAAGGAAGACTACTGTATTTGACTGTCCTTGCTTTCTCCCTGCTCCACTTACATCTGGTGGCGTGCACACACACACACACACACACACACACACACACACACACACACGTGCCCTCAGTTCCTCCAGTGGCCAGAACCATTCATTTTTAAGTTGTCATCTTTATATTGGCTAGAAACATATTTTTATACAGAAGCATAGAAACAATTTCCTTAAAAATATAGTTAGAGAGTTTTCACTGAGCACAGCGCAAGTCCCCTCAGGGAAAAGAAAGGCAGAAAAGAGGACGAGCTACCCGTCTTCAGCAGCGCTGCTTCAGCCTCCTGACACCTCTCACCACTAATGTCACGTTTTTGTCACACAGAATATTAATTTTGGGGGGAGGGGTTGGTATTTTATGTCATTTCATTATTTTGGTCATTATTCAAATGTTCTAAGTGTTGAATGCCTTTGACAAACTTTTTTTTTTTCTGGATCATTTGTCCCTAAATACTCAGCTAAGTTCCTGTTGCCTAGGAGTAAGGATGGTCTCCTACTCAACAGGAGCTCTCCCGTCAAAATCAGCTGACACACATTGAAACGCTTTCGTCTAATATGTATATACCATACTGCAAATCGGACAAATGTCCCAAGAAGGTCCTTGATAACTTCCCCCGTTCTGACTGGGATTCCACCCCAGGACCACTTATTCTCTCAGCTGCCAGGTCCCTTTCGGCTTCTCTGAGTCCTTAACATCTTCTCAGCTTTACTTGGTCTTCCCTGATATTGACATATGGTGACAAACCTTTCACAGAAGGTTCCTCACTGGGGCTTGCCTGATAGTTCCTCGTGATGAGATTCGGGTGATTTCTCTAGAATCATGTTGAATGATTCCACTGTCTCCATTCTGATTGGCAAGGTTATTCTGATACTCTGCCAAGATGTCGCCTGAGATTTCCAAATGCAGTTTCTCCTCCCTCCACTTCCTATAACAGGCAGGGAGGGCCCTTGCTAGCTTCCTCCTCACCCATCTTGTCACTCTCTGACTTCCTGCCTATTCCTTTGTCCTCTTTGTGTGTGTGAAACACTCACAGCCCTGGCGCATGGCAAGATGTTTGCCTTGTCTCTTCCAGCAAAGCCTGTGTGGGTCCCTTTGCAGGGCTCGTTTTTTATGTGTTTAGGTAAAAATCTCTTTCCCTGCTGAATGTTCACTCTCACAAACAACATTTTGGTAGCACTTAACATTTTCAAGCTTGTGAATTGGTTATTTATGAACTGACTTCCTTTCTTTGAAAGACATCTTCTTAGGTTTCCCATTATAGAGACACAAAACTATGGCAAGAAGGAGCCCATTTTATAACCCTGGGATTTAAGCATATTTAGTAAAGTTGTACCCATAGTACCTAAATATGGCTGTCTAACGGACTATGAGAAATTGACAAGGAGACATTGCTGTTTCAAACGGCCTTGAACGGCCTTGACATAACAGGGAAGAAAATACCACTTTTCACTGCGGGGCCCACAGCTCAGTGTGTTGTGCGTTCTGACGTCTGCCTTCAAAGGCCTCAGCCATGGGATTAGGATGTGTTGGCACAGACTGAGCCTTCACTGTCATTCTGCAGCACATGCTACTCTGAAGGAGTCCTTATGCTAGCATCTGTGCACTTTTATTTCTAAGAGAAATGACAGTCAGAGGTGTATTTGTAATGTGTGTATTCTACCCTTACCTGCCACTCAATTCCCGGCTCTGAGTGTCCTGGAAGAGAGGAGACTCCACCTCAGCAGGCCCTGCTTTCGCGCCATCCCACCCTGGCCTCCTGCCCTCTCTATGTATCCCAGCACAGCTGCAGCACCAGAGTTTGTGATGATTGATATCTGATATAAACTCAAAAGTGCCCATTTTATTCTGCTCTGAAAAATATCCGTTGGTAATTGTAATGGATGGCTGTGGACCTTTAAGGCAAAACCTGCCCCTCTAGCGTCCCCAGGTATTGGCGTATAAATGCCAACCTCAGAATCTTATCATGCCAGACAATGCTCTTTGTTTCCAAGGCCAACCACTCCTTCTTTGGCTCGCCTTGGACCATCTACCATACCTCAGTCTACAAGCATCACTAAAGGCGGCCCCTTCCCCCCAGGAGTTCTGTGCGACCGTGCGTCCGAGGAAGCTGGGTGCTACGAGAGTCTTGCCTTCACTTCAAAGAGAAAACGACCTTCCAGCCAGCCAGAGCCTTCCCAGCTTCCATTTCTAGTTTCTTCTCCATTCTGATTCACAACTGCCAAAGCCTACTTTTGAACTTGAGGAGCTGACTCCTTAGAACTGCAACCAGTTGGACGTTTGAACTCAGTTGAAAAGGATTCTTCAAACAGGTTAATAAGGTGAGTGATGATAGGTTGGATGACTTTTAATAACTGCTCATCCCCGTCAGATCAAAAAATATCCACAGAGCACGGAGTTTAAGGCCCACGATTTGATATTCAAAGATGGAAATAAAGGAATGAGATACAGCTCTTGCCTTCAGGGAACTGCAGCCTGTGCATAAGAAGGCAACTCTTGAGAAATCAGAGCTGTTCGTTAAAATCACAAGCCCCAGGTCAAGATCACCTCTCCCAGACCCATGGGCTTAAAGACAGGCCAGATGGCACTGATCATCCTCAACAGACAGGATCAGGTGTGCAGATGCCGCCTGCTGAAAGCTGGTTCCAGAACCATCCGCGCCAGGGTCAGCAGACAGCTTCTCAGAAGAGCAAAATCTCAGGCCTCGGCCGAGAACTTAGAGTCAGAATCTGCATTGTAACGAGTTTCTCAAGTGATCTGGGCACACATTAATATTGGAGACGCGCTGGTATAGCAATTTTATTCTTCCATTTGCATTTCAAATAGTGACATAAACTCCAAAGTTGATTTCATCTGAGAGAAGATGGCACTTTAGACTGCAACATATTATTTATTTATTCCTATGAAGCCCTAGTGTCCTTTAGCTCTGTCCCTTTTTGCTGAATGTCTTTGAAGACAGAGCAGCTAAATAGCCCTATGCAGTCACAAGGGAATCAAAAGAAAACATTACCATTCTGGTCACTGGTGGCAGCAGCAGCTGTTATGTAATTCTGTTATAAGGCTATTTCCTGCTACTGGAGGGTTTGAAATAACATTTACTTGTATAATTTTAATTCTATTTAGTTTATCCATCCGGGGCCAAATAAAAAGCATAAATTAATCCACTATGAATATGTCAGGCAGATACCCATTTAAGAATATGAGAGAATTAAATGTTGTTTACAAATACTTTATCATCTTACAAAAATACCTTTCTGAAGACCTGTACACATTCAGTGTCTGTCTGACATTTGGCTTGTTATTGTTCAGAAGGACAATCTTTTCTGGACTTTCACAGTGCTCAGCGTGCGTTGGAATACAGGAGCTATCAGGACAGACGGCCTGGAAAGAAGGAGCTGTTGGGGGAATGGAGATGCCCATTCTACAAGAGCTTGGGGACGGGGACTTCCTCTCTCTGCAATCTGAGGATTCCTTCTCAAGTTCCAATATGCCTGTCATCATTCCCAGGCCTTTTGAGCTCTAAAATCTTGTTTTTCTATGACTTTGTTCTCCTATGACTTTGAGGGCTTTGGAAACCTATACTTAGAACACAGAGCAGCACTCGTGCATGAACGCTGTGTGTTTTGGAGGAGTCAGAGACACCACGCAGTCCCTGTTCTCTAGTTGGGAAGCTGAGTAAATGTCGCCTTCCAGGGTCTTCATTGACTGGAGACCCATCCTGGTAAAGACCAGAGCACACCCCACAGCAGGGCGGGTTCTCCACTTGCTCCTCCTCATCCCCAGGGTCTAGGCACCTCATCCCTGGAACTTTCTTCCTGGAGGAGAAACCCTGCTTCCCTTTAAGTTAAATATGCACACGGAGAGTCTGGTTGCCTCCTGAACACTGCAAAATCCAACTGCTGGGCCCTCTGCACCTCTTTCCTCCCTCTGTCTGGGTCTGAAGGGACCTGGAGCTGGATTTGCTGTTGGGTTGGGGCAAGGAGACAGCAACAGGAGCGTGGCCTTATGCTTTGCTTCCCAGATGCAGGCCAGCTTGCAGCAGCGGGGCCTCCTTGCACAGCAGTGTTAGGATTCTGAGCCCCAGTCTCCCCACAGAGGGAAGGCTGCGGCAAAGTTTAGAAGGGAAAGTTGGGAGCCACAGGTGAGCACTTACCGCGAGAACTTCCCAGTCTCACCTAAACTAAAGGAATCTCACGGATACATTTCATTATGCACGCAAGCTAAATGTGATTTAAAAGTTCACACTGACCAGCCCAACTAAACACAAACGCAAATGCCTACCATAGATATTTTCTTTGGTTTTCATTTTTCGTATGTCATATCTAAGCCAGGGAAAACCAGGAAGTTGAAACTGGTTATAATGAGAGGAAAAAAATGTGACAGAAAATGTGTCATAGGATGAATTAAGAGAACAATTGGAGGGCTTGCATTGTGGCTCAGAGGTAGAGCGCTCGCCTGCCATGGGTTTGACCCTCAGCACCAAGTATATTGTATCCACTTATAACTAAAAAATAAATATGTTTTTTTAAAGAGCACAATTGGAAAAGGAAGGGGCAGAAATAAAATGAATGAAATAGAATCAAGGAAAAGATACAGACAAATCGTGGAGCTGTGAAATACAAGCTGGAGAGGGTTCAGGTAGCAGCAAAGGATGGGTATAGAAATGGAAAAGTGAGAAATGAGCAATAGCTGGAAAACAGATAAGTAAAAGGCAAAGGAAAGAGAGAACCAAAGACAAGCAACATGAAATGGAAACAGTGTCACATAAGAACAGGAAATAGAAGTCCCGAAGCTCCCCAGAGAAAAGGACCAAAGATAGACATTACCGAAGTTGAGGGGTATAATACAGGAACTGCAGGAATGTAAGAAATGAATCTGCCCCAGGACAGCAGGCCCCGGTCAAAACAAAATAAAATAGAAGCCCTCCTTCCCAGGGATCAGAGAAGAAACACAGAGTTTTGTTTGTGTTTATTTCTCAATAAAATGCACCCTGAGGTTAGGCACCACCTCTCCTGGCCTGACTCAGTCATAATCCACCAGGACTCCAGGGCACATTCCCAGGAGGCCCGTTTCCCATCTGTAAAACAAGACAGCCACTGTGAGTCTAAATCAAGTGTGCCTGCATGTGTGCATGCATGTGCTTTGCATGAGTACATGTGTGCGTGTGTACATGTATGTGCATGCACCTATACATAAATGTGTGTGTGCGCATGTGTGTGCCAGTATAAGGAGAGCACTGCTTTATTTTCTTCCCTGTAACATAATCTCTTGAGGCTCAGCGCTTTCTCCCTAATCTGACTGTCCTTGAAATTTATGAGTCTATACTTATTTATGCTGACCAGATTTTAATTTCTCTATGAAAATTTGCAATGATTTCCCTGACAGCTTCTATCATTCTCTTACAGGAAACCATTGGGATCATCCAAATTTCTCTTTGGAACAAAAAATGTTCTTAGTCCCCAAAGGAACCGAGTATATGACTCGGGCCTAGGTTTTCAATTAAAGGTGATTCTGTATTTCCAGATAAAGAGTGCATTAGGGCCATGGCTTGTCATTGACCCCTGAGGCCCTCGTTCAGGGAAGCGGTGACAGGAGAACTTTCCTAGCAGTGCTAAGCCAAGAAGCCCCCTTCTCTCACCTGAATCACCATAAGCACATTCAGACACAGTGACAGGGAGGGTGTTGTGAGGGGCATTTCAAAACGATATTCCCCATTGTACAGGCAATTTATGGACGATAAATCCTCGGGGTTTGTCGACGGCTTGGGCAGCGCACATTCCAGGGGACTTTCCCCATATGCTGCAGATTTCCGCCATAGCAAAATACGAGCATGAACGGCTACCTTGACAGAGGCAGGCGCGGGAGCTTTCCTGGCAGAGGAGCATCTCTGTACTTTAAGACTGCACTGGGCTCAAATGCAGGAAAGCAAAGGTCACTGGGGCATTAGCAGAGGCCACCGGGAGCACTCGGCTCTGGAAAGGTTCACGGGCAGGAGCTGCTTCAGAACATGCCACCAACCAGGCAGTCAACAGAACGCGTGGGAAAGCAGGACCAGGCCACCGCAGCTGGTCTCGCCACCCTCGCCAGCGGGATGGGACACGGACACCCCACCACAGTGACGGTCTCGGAGTCTCAGGGCTGCTCTCACACGGCATGAGTCTGCCAATCCTTTCTAACATGACTTTTGCTATATTTTCTCCAATTCCAAATTGAGTAGAAAACTCAGTCTGCGGTTTGTTCTATGGTTGATGTCAGAATTCCCTTTGGGTTTTCTCCTTAAAAGAGTGTTACTAACACACACAAAGGACAAAGATTAAAATCCTGAGATAACTATCTTTGACAATTCAATGTACATTCTTCCAGTTTCATCTATACATATATTAACATATTGTTGATTTTTTTTAAAAGTCAGTTATTCATAAAAGTAGAAAGGGGTTCTCTATGTAGTATGTGCATATATAAACATTGCAATACCTTCTTCCCCATGCTCACCAAAATACATTAGATATATTTTTCATTTATAGAAAATTTTAAATCAATGAACTTATAAAAATCTTACCTAGCATTAACACTAAATTCAGTATCTTTATAAAAAAATAAAATCCATTAAAATTCAAAGTAATTTTGAGTTAGACATTAAGTTCAGCAAACAGTTTCATTTACTTGTCTACTCAAGATTATATCCAACTTTATGTTTTGTTAAGTTTATTTTTAAATAATTAATAAACACACAGAAGTTTTCAAACAACTCTACAGGAAAGTCATCTATATATTATCTTGGACAACTAAGAAAAATATGAAAGTCAAGAAATTGACATGCTTAAAATGATAGAATTTGCTAAGATTCTCCATTGCCTGTGCATGCTTCTATGCATGGTGGTAGTTGTGGGTGGGAACATTTGTAGCTTTACACAGGGTTATTACATAATGTGTGTGGCACAATTTTCAACAACTAAAGCAGCATCAGCAGGCCTCTCTCTCAATTACCCTATCATATCCCAAACCTCGCATCCCTGTTTGGAACTCCTGCCAATCACAAAGTTGCTCTCCACCACTGTGATGACCTCAGATGCAGATTGTTACATAAACAGAGTCACACAGTCAGATCCTTTTGAAACTGGCTTGTTTAAACCTAAATCAATTTTGAAGATCATCTAAGTCCTTGTGTGTTAGTGATAGCTTGTTCTTTCCTATTTCTGACAAGTTTTCCTTGAAGTTATAGGTATACCCTAGGGCATTCACCTACTGAAGGACATTTGGTTACTTTCTAGTTTGGGGCAATTACAAATAAAGCTGCTGTGAACATTCATGTACAAATTCATACATAAAATAAGTCTTTATTAGCTGATGTAAGTTCTGGAGAGTGCAGTTGCTGGGATGTAAGAGGAGTCCACTTTCAGTTGTAAGATACCCAGGTATCCTCAGGGCAGCAGTATCTTCTACTCTATATCCCCGTTAGCAAGACAGGAGTGATTCAGATTTCTACGTCCTCTTCAACAAGGATGCACTGCCATTTCTTATGTTGGTCATTCTGACAGGTGCAGAGCCATTACGTGGTTGTAATGGACTTTTCTCTACTGGTTTATGAAGCTGCACATCTTTTTAAGCATCTGCCATCTGTACATGCGCTTCAGTAAAATGGCTCTGGTGTGTTGCACACATTTTCAAATTCAATTTTTTTTTTTAAGGTTGAGTTTTCAGAGTTCTTTTTGTGTTCTAGACACAAGGCCGTTGTTAATTCTACAGTTTGAAAATAGTTTCTCTTAGTCAGTCATTTTCTTTTTAATTTTTTAATATTTATTTATGCATTGGAACCCAGGACATGATTCACATTAGGTAAGTATTCTACCACTGAGTTGCATCCCCAGCCCTCTTTCTATCTTTTAAATGGTCTTTTGCAGAAAATTTACTTACATATATATATTTTTTTGCAGAATATATTTAGAGAGAGATATACATATTTATTTATTTATTTTCATGGACATGATACCTTCATTTTATTGATTTTTATGTGGCACTGAGGACCAAACCCAGTGCCTCCTACATGCTAGACAGTGCTCTACCACTGAGCTACAGCCCTAGCCCCTGTATTTTTATTTTGAAGTATATTTTTTGAATGTTTCTCTGCTGATCAGGTTTGCAGCATCTGTTCTATTTGCCTCGATTTAGGTCACGATGATCACCACTCTGCCAGGTGTGCAAACCCTACAGCTGTCCAAACCCCCAACGCTGCTTTGATTCCACCTTCTATAAAATCTCCACGTCACTGTCAGCCCCTGAAACACCAGGCTGGGGACAGGGGTCTGGTTGCCTGGATGGAACCCCGTGACTTAAAGGCTTCCCTGGCTGGTTCTGAGGAGGGAGGCTGCACCTGCCCTGCCTAGTCCCCACAGCCAGGCCTCTGCCCGGCGCTCCAGCAGCAGACTCACCTGCCATCTCTAGAAAGGCGTGTGGTGTTGTCCTGAGACCCTTGGTGCTCTCTGCATGGATAATCAGTCATCTACAAGCACCAATTGTTTCATGCCCTCCTTTCCAGTCCCACACCTTCCCTTTCTCTTTGCTCCCTTCTTGCTCTTCTCCCTGCTTAAAGCGCTGATTGGATCTGCCAATTCTATACCAGCGATGATGGCAATGTACACCTTTGCCTCTCCCTGACCTCAGAGGCTTAGCCTGAATCTTGCCACACTAGATAGGATGTCACCACAAATGCTCCTTGCGGAGGTGAGGGAGGTCTCCTGTATTCCTTGCATGCTGACGTTTTTTAATCATAAGCAAGCACTGAATTTTTAAAATTCCTTTTTTTTGTAAATTGATCATGATTTTTCTTCTTTAATCTGTTGATATGGTGCATTACAAGATTGGTGTTCAGTTATCAGAGTGACCCAGCATACCTAAAATCAATCTCATTTGATTCATTACTATTTTTAAAAGCAAAAAATGTTCATTACCATGTATGCCAGATATTTTAAAAATAATTAATTAATTACACAGAAGAAATAATTAGTACTTAATATTAAGTTTGTATTTGATATCAAGTAGTGGACACTTGCATTATAATCACAGCCATACACATATTAAAACAAATGCTGACAACTACGCCTTTTGGATACTTTTTTGTGGGAATTGTTCATTTCTTGTCTTAAACATTGATGCTTGTAAATGTGCATTCACATTAAATTTTGCCATCTATCATTGCTGTAATTTTAGGGTTGTGTTGCTGTCATGCATAGGGACTAAAATTTGAAAATCTCTTAGTTTCTTGTTAAAGTTTAAGGTGAGGAAATGTCTCATGTTGCTCATGATATACCCTTTTCAATTATAGCTGAGCTGATGCTACAGAAGTGATGCTTGGAGGATAGAGCATGGGGAGTAGTTGTCTAAAAGACCAAGGCAAGATTAGAGGATAGGAATTTCAACCCCACTCTGAACCTCGCAGGAAGGGAGAAGGCCTTTGAGACAGACTTTGTTGTCTGTTTGTTGCAATTGACCAATGGTGAAATCCATCCTGACAGGTAATGACACGTCCCTAAAACCTCTGAATAACCAGGTCTGAAGATCTTCGGGCTCAGGGAGCACCATGAGGTGCTAGGTGGGTGGTATACCCTGAGGGGGCATGGAGGCTCCCCAAACTGTTCCCCTTACCTTGTCCCAGGTTTCTCTTCCATTTAGTTGTTTCTGAGTTGTGTCGTTTATAACAAACTAGTACTAGTGAGATCCCCTGAGTTCTTTGAGCCATTATAGCAAATTATGGAAGCTGAATAAGGGGTCATGGGGACACCAATTTGCAGCTGGTCAGCTGGAAATATAACTAAAAACCTAGGACTTTCAGACAACGGGTGTCTGAAGTAGGACAGCACTGTGGAACACAGTGTGTGCTGTGCACCAACTCCAGATGGCGTCAGAATTAAACTATAGGACACCCAGTTGTGCAGGCAGAGTATTGGGTAATTGCTTAGTGTGGGGGGAAAGAATATTCCATGTTAGAATAGCTCTGTGTGAGTAGAAGAGGAGGAGCTTTTTTCCTTAAACGGCCCTTTTTAAATCCAAGATGTTCCAAATCATTGATTTTGAAACTTGTGTTTAGCACATGACAACCAATTCTCAATGCCTCTAAGGTATCTTAACATTTCTTCTGTCAATATAAATAGCACATTTTATTTGTATCCTGAATAGTGCACAACAAACTTTACTCACATTAAAATGATAATTTAAAACGGATACAATTGGCATATCTTGCAGAAACACTTTCAACTCATGCTACTGACATTGCATTTATGGGAAGCAGTCTCTCAGGGCTCTGTTCCATACATGCATGGTTCTGAGAAGGCACTGACTCCCTTTGGTTGTGGGCTATATGCCCAAGAATATGTGTGTAATCAACAACCTTGGAAGACAGAGTATCACTCCATGGAACCAAGGGCAGGAGCATTCTTAATGAAGACCCATTATAAAAGATGTGGTTTCCCTAAGCTCAGGCTCCTTCTTGCAAAAGGGAACTTACCAGAGGTGCATGAGGTCACCTGGTCCTCTCTGTGTTGCTTTGTGGCTTTGGGACTCAGCATACTAACCCCAAAATGAGATACTCCAGCTGCTGCTGGGCTGTGAGAAACCTCCCTTTGCTCTGATATAGGATTCTCATTATTTCCACCAACATTCCTGAAACTATGGTGGGCAGGGTTTAACTCACCAGTTTGCAAGCAGGGTAGTCTAAGCCCTGCATTGTTTTGACAGATATAAGATGGTTAGCCATACTTTGAGTGCAATAATTAGTAAATAGAATCTTCATGATGACAGACAAATGGCATTACTGAATTCCCTAGAAAATGGAAATTCATGTAATAGTGTATCTATGTCTGAGAACTAAATTCATCATTCACTTTGATTTTAATTTTTCTATTGTTAAAAATAATTCACACAAGAAATACTTTTCTCCTAAAGCATATGTCAAATCATGTCACTTCCTTCCTCAAAACATGCCAGTGACTTCCCCATCCCACTCAGTGCAATTCAAAGTTTCATAAGCCTATGAGACCCTTTGGGATATGTTCCTGAAATTATAAGGAGTCAGCATCCCTGGGCATGCTACAAACACACTGCCCCCTGAGCTGGACTTCACACACGCAACATCCACCTGCTGAGGGCCTCTGTTTCCCTTCTCTTCAACACATGCCCCATTTTTCTGTCCAGGACTCCAGCATTGCTCTAGACCCAATGACCACTGCAGGCAATGAGCCACAGAAGTACTCCTGAAGTAGGACTGCCACAGAGGTGAAGAAGCGGAGCAAACAATTTTAATATTTTCCTAACGTGTCTCTGCCCTGATTCAATTTGTTTTTATTTGGTGCACTTTGGTGTAGATCTCTGTTAGGCTGTGACCTAATTTTGGATTTCCTTGCGCTGCTTAATTTTGCCAGGATATTGGAAAAGAAAAATAACTGGCCCCGGGAATCGGCCACTGCAGTACCTGGCGATAGAAGTGGTGTCGGGCAGGGACCTGCTGCTCCTCCACCTTGCCTCTCTGTGTCAATAGCTCCAGGTACAAGACCTCAGCTTCTAGTTGTTCCTGTATCCTGGTGTGGAAATGCGTCCAAGTTCCAGGCAGTGAGGTCTGAGAACTTGCAGGTGACGTCACAGAATGACGATGTTGGGGCTCAGAAAGCAGAACCACAGAGGGCAGTTCTCAGAACCCGCTTCTCCTGCAGCCCCCCGGCCCTCCTGTCATTCACCCTCATTCTCCCCTGAGGAAAGGCATAGAGGACAACCCCTCTCCTTCAGAGCAGCCATAAAGCCCAATGACATCCCTCTAACTTTCTTGGCTTTTCTTCAGATGAGTTGTCCACAAATTCTCTGGCCTACCTTGTCGGACAGGAGGTCTCAAGACCCCCATTCTAAGGTGCCCGCCCCACTTTTCAGAGGAAGGACTATTCCATGGATTGGCTGGGGGGAACGGGGCATTTCTGGACCGGCTTTCTGGGTTTCTCACCCTCCATTGCTATTCGATCAAACCCTTTATGTCCAGTCATATTTCTACACAGCTGTCCACGACTCACTGAATCTAAGCATGGAAACTGGATGTCCCCTGGGTCTCTGGGTTTTCATCTGAGGCTCCGTGCCATGTGAAGAAATGACAGAATGCACATGTATGTCTTTTCCTCCCACCCACCTGCCCGTTGTCGGCTCATCTCTGGGAAACACCAGAGAGGGAGGGAGTTTCCCTTAACCCATGACATACTCAGGGAACCTGAGCTAGTCCTTCATCCTCTTCTCCTTCCCACTGCAGTGGAGACACAGGTGACTCCTCAGAAAGGCAGCCCCCTGTACCTGTTACACATTAAGGTGAAACACACTTCTATCCTGCGTAAGCCAGGGTTATTTGGGGGGCTCTGTTTTGGGAAACAACGTGTGATCCTGAGAGATAAGGTGCCTGAATGGACACATGTGACGGCCCAGTCCCTCTCTGGGCCTTGGGCTAAGCCATTTCATTGGGTCACTTTCCATTGACCCCCAAGGATGCTTTTCTCATGGATCCTGTGTTTGTCTAGTGCCTGTTTCTTCCCTCCCAGCCCTAACTAGAATATAAGCTTCAGAGAGCAGAGGCACACTTAGATGGCTGGAATATTCCTAGCGCTCGAAAACAGGCTCTCAGGAAATGTGGAGTAAGTGAATGAATGAATGCTTCACCTGAGGTTTGCAAGTGATCTTGTGCTATGGACCGGCAGTGAAAGACTTTTATTGACACCAAGACCATTACTTCCACATTAAAAACATTCACTGGAAATCATGCTTTGCTTTTTTTTTTTTTTATAATGCTAAGTAAGGCTCACTGATAAAGCCTAGTGACTTGTTGGTAGCAAATCAAAGCCCCACAACCATGAAAGGCTCCATGGTCCTATTATTCTGCAGACCTCTGGTTGATTCCACAGCTTGAAACTCCTAAAGGACCAGCTGATCCTTCCATCTGCATATCAGTGAACAGTCTTCCTTTAGCAAAGATGTTCTCTTTGAATTACAAATGGAAACTTGATTCCAAGAGCAAGGGAACTTGGAAAAGAAAGTGCCTACAGTCTAGATCAGGCACCTGAGCTCTCTGGACCACAATCTGTGTGCTTGCAGTACCTGGTAGGGATACTCTGAGAGTACTGTCCCTCTGCTAACAAGCTCCTGAGAACATGCCATAAATTTTTTCCTTGAGGCTCAGTAAGGAAGTGTAACTCTTCATTGTGTCAGAACAGGGATCATAATTGAGACCTAAGTGGACAAGACCCACTGTGAAATTCTATTTTGTACTAACAATGTAAAACTGAGATGATAATACAGGCACTGATAAGTGTTTTTTAATACAACTGAGCCTTAGGACCTTGGTAAATATTTCACATTATCAAAATTAGTGGAATATTGGGGGGAAATATAGCAAAATCTTGACCTCTGAGGGACATCAATGCCTCTGATAGAATGTACCCACTGCATTTAAATCCGCCACTGTGCCACTGTCCTTGTCCTCCTCCTCCTCCTCCTCCTCCTCCTTCTAATGGGTACTGGGGATTGAACTCAGGGGCACTCAACCACCGAGCCACATCCCCAGCCCTATTGTGTATTTTATTTAGAGACAGGGTCTCACTGAGTTGCTTTGCACCTCACTTTTCCTGAGGCTGGCTTTGAACTCACGATCCTCCTGCGTCAGCTTCTGGAGCCTGTGGGATGACAAGCCTGCACCATTGCACTTGACACATTCACTGCATTTAAAAAGAGTACAGAGGTGGGAAAGCAGCCCAGGGGCAGTCTGGGAACAGAGGACCCAGTCCGGGACGGCTTCTGTCTCTACATGGCACCGTCCCATGAGCCCTATTGTATGAGATGAGATTAGCCTAGATCCCCTGATTCTCTCTCTTCTCTAAATCCTGTGAGCAAAAAATCACCACAAAATACTAAAGTCAATAGCTCTGTGACTGGGGAAGTCCAGCCCAGGAGTCTCAACAAGAACAGTTTGCTGTTCCATCCACGTGACACCACTGTCCCTCCTGGACGTGGCCTACCTCTCCACCCCGCTGCATGCCTTACTCTCCCTTTTCTGTCTCTCTTTCCTCTGATGAAGATGCCTGATTGTCACTTTCAGCCATCAGTCTGCAAGAGCGAAGGTTTGTGAAAAGATCAGATTTCATGTTAAGGTCATTTTATTCTATCTGTAACATAACCTTGGACTCTGGTTTCTAAGAGAGTGACACAGAACATCGACTGGGTATAAAAGAAAAAACATGCTAGTGTCTTTGGAAAGAGGTGCCTATGTGTGCGCACCAATGTTTAACACGTTCAGTTTCAATTGTGATCGAGAGAAGGGACATAAATTAAATAGTGGCGGGATCCAACCTGTGTCAGGTCCCCTTCCTACTTGAATCAGGAATTGAGCCTGCCACCCACCATGCTCTTCATGCTTCCCCATGAAAGTGAATCTCTCTGGCAGGTCTCATCATTGCAGATAATGAATATGGTCTTGCTACACCAGATTCAAATGTGCGAAAAAGCTCCATTTCAGAGAAGAAACACTGAATTAGCAATGTGTGCACATTCACTAACATCCTTCCTTTCTGCTTCTAAAATTCTTAGTAGTGAAACAATCATTATCCCAAAGAAGAGAGATTTTTCCTTTTCCTCTTCTCTTGAGAATTCTTTACTGGGCTACATTTACTGCGTATTAGGTATCAGGAATTCTAAGAAGTGCCAAGCAGTGCAGAGGGCAGAAAAGACTGATGCAGAATGAACCAACTACTGCACGGCACGAAGCCCTGCATGTGGGTCACCTCTATGTGGGTCACAAAAAGAAAGGGCTAATTGTCTGGCTGATTCAGGGAAGGCCTCTTCATCTGGATATTTCAGAACTGGGAGGCATAAGCCAGGCAAAGGGTGGGAAAAACGTTGTAGGGAGAAAGGATGCCTACACAACAGAGGGAGGTCTGAATGGGGTGTCACATATTAAAAACGATGCATGAGGAGGAGTGTGCAAGCTCAGGGGTGTGGAAATGAGCATTCCCAAGCTCGGTGGGGATTGTCTTGCTGGTTGTAAGACAATGGAAGACTTCAAGTGTCACTGCTAATTCCTTATCGATGCACACTCCCGGGCTACGATCTTTCCATCTCTGTTCACTTAAAAGTCTCCCATTGATCTCATCAAGACCTAAATTTTGACAGATCCAAGTAGAGTTGCTGCTTGTCCCCTCATACTTGGGTGATCCTTCTCCAGACCCTGGAACTGAAAATCTGGGTCTCTGACTCCTTCACTTATTGGCTCTTTTTTTTATTATTATTATTTTTACACGTCCCACCAACTTTTCTTTTCAAGCACATCCTAAATCAGTCAATTTGCAAACCTTGTGATTCTTTCCACCCTAGCACAGTCACTCCCAACTGGGTGCTTCTACATCCGTCATGCCTGTTGAGTTGACTTTTCAGTTCACCTGACATTCCAACAGAGTAATTTTCATCCTTTTCTGTGATGCTTTCACCTACCATATACATTTTCCTCCGCTTACCTGAATACAATGCATGTTTTGAAGTCTACTGTAGAACTTCTTCTGTTCTCTTCCAAAACCACCTTAGCCCAGGTAAACATTCTGACTTTGAATTTAGACACATCATATATTTCCTTCACACCTGTAATAAATGCAAAAATGTATGCTAACTATCAACTAGATTGCTACACCATTCTGACTTGGATCTGGTGGATTTTATCTTTCTCAGTTCTGTAAAATTATCATATACCTCATACATATTTGCTTGTTGTCTAAATGTACCTGGATTCTGGGGGGAGGAAACAGGTGTGCAGGTATTTACAGCCATGCCATCTGTTAACAGTCATTGATTCAGAACTGATTTTTACTTCATTTCTTAAATAGGCTGCTTTGTATGTTCCCCGAACCAAAAATAGGCCTCTCCTTAAATTTTCCTCTTCCCCCATCTTCCCTATCTAAATCCCCAACCTATGATTTCTACCAAACTCCTTAACGTCCATCTCTGAGGTCCAAGCCATCATTATACATCCTGAATGGCTACAAAATTGTTCTCCAGGCTCCTGTGCTAACTCCCTGTCACAACGCAGCTATTTCAACAGACATCTGTTTTGCCAGTGTTCACTCAGTATTTCCTGGGTGCTTACTCTGTGCCAGGCATTGTTTAGGTATTGGAGGCAGAGCAAGGTGAAAAGCCAAGTCTCTGATCTCATTTGAATTTTTTGACACATTCTACGATCTTTTTCTTTTCAAATAAGCCCTAAATCAGTGGATTTTCTTTCCTCTAGTTATTTCTACCCCAGCACAGAACCAGTTCCCTGCCAGGTGCGAGTCTCCTGGGTTAAATGCACTAATGCTTCACTGTACCCCCACGGCCCTGGGTGCTCTTCCTGCCTTGCCCAGAGGAGGTGGCTCCCCCTCCAGGCCTTCCACATGCTACTTGGCCTCCCACACCAAACTGCTTGCCCCTCAGGGCTGTTGTCCCTGCCTTCTCATCACCTGCCACATTTGCCTCTGTTCTGTGTACTTGATTCTATATGTCATCCATTTCCCGGTTGTAATGAGACCTCTCCAAGAGACCTGTCCTGGCAGATCTCTCAGAATCTGTCCTTCCCAGCCCCTCTGGATCACAGCCTCTCCCTCCCTTTTCTCTTTTACTGCCTCAGTATTTCACTGCTGTGCATCTTCCCTTAAGAACATCGGTGGATTAAGCTGCTATAAACATTGATGTGGCCGCATCACTGTAGTACGCTGATTTTAAGCCCCTTGGGTATAGACCAAGGAGTAGAATAGCTGGGTCAAAAGGTGGTTCCATTCCAAGTTTTCTAAGGAACCCCCATACTGCTTTCCTAATTGGTTATACCAATTTGCAGTCCTACCAGCACTGTATAAGTGTGCCCTTTCCCCACATCCTCGCTAACATTTATTGTTGCCTGTATTCTTGATAATTGCCATTCTGACTGGCATGAGATGAAATCTTAGAGTAGTTTTGATTTGCATATATCTAACTGTGGAAGCAACCTGCATGCCCTTCAATAGATGAATGGATAAAGAAACTGTGGTATGTACACACAATGGACCATTACTCAGCATTAAAAGAAGATAAAATTGTGGCATTTGCAGGCAAATGGATGGAGTTGAAGGATATCATGTTAAGTGAAGTAAGCCAATCCCCCCCAAAATAAAGGCAGAATGTTCTCTCTGATAAGTGGATGATGATCCAAATGGAAGAACTTTGATGGGGCAAAGGGGGAGAGCGTAGGGAGGGGGCATGGGGGCTGGAAAGATGGTGAAATGAGATGGACATCATTACCCTAGGTGCATGATGACTGCACATAGGGTGCAACACTACACCCTGTACAACCAGAGAAATGTAAAGTTGTGCTGCAATTGGGTGCAATGAATCAAAATGCATTCTGCTATCATATATACCTAAATAAAAAAAGAAAAAGAACATCGGTGGCATGACAGAGGGACTTTACCTGCTGGCTGCTATATTTCTGTGGCCCGAAATTATGTCTGACAGATGGAAGGTAATTCAGTAAATAATCACCTAATAAATAAAACTGTACGCACTGTTCTTGTGGGGGATTGGGTTTAATGCACACACAGCTCCTCTTCCTGAACTTAAATAAGCACTCTAGCAACAGGGGGAAGGTGCCCTGGGGGTTTGACCCCTGGTGAAGGGCAGTTTGAAGGCCATTCAGGAGTCCAAAATATGTAGCAGAGGAACAAGCGGAGAGAAGTGTGGCCCTTCCCTGCACCAACCCCAACAGGAGCCAGAAGAGACACAAAATGCACTGGAGATCAGGGAAAAACGGCCAAAGCATGGAGGGACCAGATGAGGGTGGCGTCAAAGGCTCTGTCGGTGAAAACCAAAGGAGGAAGTGATGTTTTCCAAGAGCAGCAGGGTGCAGCTACTGCTGTGCCCAGGGCTGCTCTGCATTCCTGGAGGCATTTCAGTTAGGCCAAGCTGGCTCACCACTGTTTGGGGATGGTGTTTGTCAAAGGCGGGGTAATTGCTCCATTATTGTTTCTTTTTGATATTGAATATGAACGTATGATATATTGTTATAAAAAAGCAGCAAAACAATTAAAGACTTAGAAGAGGGGCACCAAATTCACAAGCAAAGCTCTGACACTTAGTCTGTTACTTTGTCAGCTAATTCAAACCTCGTGAGCTTCCTACTTGGCACTTATGTTGACCATTGTAGTCTTGGAGGCTTAATGCTGCACTTAACCAGTCTGTCCAGAATCAAGCAATCACACCGTGTCAACACACTTTAAAAGTCATTGCTCTTGCTAATTTAATTAAAAACCAACACCTAAATCCTTGTGTAACACAAAAATCTTGTGTAGAGAGACAGATACCCAAAGTATGCACAAAGGAAGTAGACTATAATTCACTTAGACTGAAGCTTTAACAAGACAAAATGAATATTCATTTCAATAACTATCTGAATAACAGAGGCATCCATGCAGGGGCCCTTCTACACAGGGTCCCATCAGTGGACTACATTTATAAGCAAAAGGCACCCATTTCCCTGGCCCAAACCAGCTCAGAGCCTCATCAATTCACAGGTAGCTCCCGTGTTCTCAGTGACTGTGCCCGGCCATCTTCTCAGGCAGTCTGTGAGGATGGTCCTTTCTTTGATAGAACAGCCCCACTCCCAGGGACATTTATTTCTCTTGTGACTTACTTTTTGCTAAGCAATGTCAAAAGCTTTCTTCTAGAAACCTCAATGTTTTATCTCGACAGTTTTTGATCTCTCTAATGTCACAGGTTGCTTAGCCCCAAACCCTGGATCTGAAATAAATCTACATTGCATAAGAAATTAAAAATATAAGAGCAATTTTGTTGAGTGATGGTGATTAAAGTCACTATAAATGACATGAGTCCTTGAGAAACAGAATCATTTCCAAAGGCATTAAGGCCCTATTATGAATGGATGCTAAGACACACGGGGCCTGGATGAGACAAGGGTCCTGATTGGTGGAGAGGACATGACACCGGGGAACACACGGACACCATAGAGCAGGACAAGCTGGACAGTGGGTCTGGGAACACGGTGCTGGGAAGGGCCCTGTGCTGCCAGCTGAGCAGGAGAGGACCCAGACAGGCACAGTCCGAAGCCTGGGAGCCGTCCCCACCAGAGCCGTCCCCACCAGAGCCGTCAGGACCCGGCGAAGCTGGCACCACCCCCAGCCAAGCACAGGGAGGCAGGTGAGGAAGCACAGCTGAACTGCACTGGTAAGAATGGACTTCAGCCTGTGATGTAAGTTGTTTCTTCTTAAGTTTTTATTTAGGAAAAGAATCAAATTCAAAATGACATATGTAAAATATTTCTTTTATGTGAAAGCATATGTATGGGCCCCCAATGTGGAGAAGTTCATATTTAAGAAGCAAGAATCCAAACAGCAACCCTTGGATTATGAATTTTATACTTAAGTAATAATAAAAAAATGCACTCCGGACAATGCAGCAGTCTGGAACCTTCTTCTGCCACCTAGGTGTAGCCACCGAGCGTCTGCCCTGGCCCTCCCTAATCTGCTCTTCTGCTTGGGTTTTGCTGCTGGGAAATGCAAAGCCCTTCTGATCCCTGACACTCAGATGCCATTTGTTCCCCTCTCTGAAAGCTTTTAGAATCATCTTTTCATCATTAGTGGCTTGACAGTTCCCATAATGCGTCTGGAGTAGAAGCGTCATTTCCAGGGACATTTCTAGGGCTTCGTCACTGTGATGTTCTCCCTCTTATCCGTGTCTCCTTTACAGAATCGCCCAGTCTGTGATATAGAAGGAAATCAAGATTCCAAATTCGATTTAGGAAGCATACATGTACACTGTACAGCATTTATAAAACCGAACATCTGTTCCTGCAAACATGCGCTTTGTCTCCTTTTTACCACGTGTGGGCATCTTTCTAAGACTCTCTCTGGTGAGCCTTCTCAGCCTTTAGCGTCCGTGAAAGTATGTGACCAAATGAATAAGTTTTCAAATAACAGAATCAGTATTTTCACATCTCCAAATAAGAAAATCTTTACCAAGCTGATTTATATCAGGTCAATCATAAATCATGAAGTATAATTTGGTACAGCACCCACGATCTCTGTTTCTGGGTCATCCACCCTTTGCATTGGTTGTGTGGCCGGTGACGATAAAAGGCACGGTGGAAAGGGAAGAGTGAAAGCAGTTCCTCGGACTTTAAGTTTAGCATGAAACCTTGATCCTTGGGGAAGAGACAGGCTGTCTGAGCCCTGGGCGGCCTGGGCTGGAGCAGGCAGGGAGGGGCAGGGCTGCCCACAGGCTCTAACCTCAACAGGCCCCGACTCTGCATCTGGTAGCACTGGAGCACACTGTGGGAACACTGGCACTCCGGGCAATTGCAGAGTGCTGTGTGCACATACGTAGTACAGGGGTGCTAAAATGTGGCTCCAACCCATATTCAAAGAGCCTGCGTCCCTCACAGTCACTGCTATTCATCAGAATGCCCAGGGAGCCTCCTGTGCACCCCCAGGGCTTCCCCTCCCAGCAGTGCTTCCCGGGTCCCCTTCTCCCCTCACTCCAGGTCAGGGAGAGAGGTTCCCTGTGCCCCATGCCAAGAAGAAAGCCTTCCTTCAGTCTTCATAGAGGAGTGTCCGACAAGACCTGACCACAAGGTGGGACGCTGTGTTCAATTCAGAAAGGTCCCTTGTTGCGGAGTTGTAGGACATATGGTTATACTGCATAGAAAATTGTTTAAAAGTCAATCGTAAATTATTACCGATTATAAATTACCATAACCTATGGATTCTCCAATAAACACTCTCCCTTTCCTGTTTTTGAAAAGACTAGATGCATTTTCTTGAATCAGTGACACAGGAATAAGAGAGTCCAATAATCATTTGTGAATACAAGGTTAATATGCATCATATATAAAAGAAAATTAGATATATACTATAGTTACATGAGTGGCTTAATAAGAACTGTGATTTGGGTGTGAGATTGTCTGAGGTCAACAGCTGTAAGCCAGTAGAATCACAGAAATAGTTTAATGCATGGCTGTTTAAGCAAAGAAGCTATATCCTTCTGCACCTTGGGTTTGCAAACCCCATCTTTGTCTGTGATCACTTCATACCTGCACTTTAACATAAATGAAACTTCAAAGAAGCAGCCAGGAGTGCCGTGGATGGGGATATCATCAGTTAGAAGAGGCTCTAATGCTGCTCCTTCTTACGTGCTCATTCCTCATCACTGCATTAAGTAACACTAAGCCAAAGGGTGGTGTTAGCTGAGCAGCAGCTTCTACGCTTGCTTGTTCTTTTTGCTTGTGACAGTGCATCAGCTCCTTCTGACAGCAGGTCTCACTGTCATTTCTGTGGCTGCTCCTTTGCAATTCTCAGTGTCACGTGATTCACCATGGGAAGCCCACGGGTGGGATGGCCCTTTCTTGCTCCCACGGGCCTCCTGATTCATTCCTCTGGACTTCTTGAGACCCTGTTTCTTCTACTCATGGCACTGTCACAATGACGATGACGAGGACAAGCATTATCATCTTTACTATCACCACTATTTAATATCAGCTACCACTTCTTGGGAGCCTGTTACTGACTGCACAGCACTGGTTTTTAAAGATAACTTAAGAGCCAGGTGAGATGGTGCTTGTTTGTGACTCCATCGACTCAAGAGGTTGAGTCAGAAAGATTGGAAGGCTGAAGCCAGTCTCAGCAATTCAAGGAGACCTGCTCTCAAAACAAAAAACAAAAAAGGGCTAGGGGTGCAGTTTGGTGGTGGAACACCCTTGGTTTAATCAGCAATGAGATTAAATAAATTAATAAACAAAATATACCTGAATATAAATCCAATAATAAAGAATAATTGGTCCTGACTATGTCTTATAAGGAGAGATTATTCTCATTTTGTGGGTAATTAAAACAGAGGCCTGGAAAGATAAACCTATTGACTGTACTGCCCAGATAAAATGTGAGAAAACTAATTAAATTTCACTCTGACTTCAGAGGCTTAACTTTTCTATTCCATTAAAGCCCCAGTCTCTTTTGAACAACATACCAAACATGGCTTTCAAATCTTTGTTTCCAACCCAGTGTTTTCTCCAAAATAGATTCTTAATAATAATTGTTCAATAAACCAAATAAAGATTCACTTCTGCCTTTTTTTTAACCTGAAAACACAGGTAAATAAACCAGGGGAATTATTAGAACACACCTTTAATCACAACCAGTCCAGACCCTCCCAGCAGAGAGCAGACAAGAAATCCTCAGTAAGCCCAAGGGCCAAATAGGGAGAAAGAAACTCCAACCAGCCTTGGGAGAAGGGGCTTTGCCTGTGATCTCATTCAAGTGCACACCCATTAGTGTCTTTTTCTGAAGATTTCACAGAGGCAAAGAAAAGGCTTCTGTGTTTTCTTTGCTTAATGGGAAAAAAAAATACATTATTGGACAGGAGTTCACAGATGAGGTGGAGCCTGTGTCTCTGCACCCCACCCTGGCCTCTGCCCTGCTCTGGGGAACCACCAACCACTGCCCATCACCTACTTCCTGCCGCAGCAGCCAGTAACCCGCCAGACGGCCGCTGCCATCTGCTCTTGGAGAGGAGTCAAGGACTGCAAATACCTCAGAGTCCAAAGCATCCCTCTCTGGGTTTGTTTTTCTGCCATTACCACATACCAACCTCAGGAGCACACTGAATGGCATCAATTAATTTAATCACGGGTTTCGCAGTCCTTTCTGCTGGGGAGAATCATCAATTCCCTGAAGTCTCACGCAAAGAGTGGATTTATTTACTTCTGACCATGTGTTTAGTGCCGGGACACTTTCACATGACAGAGGTGGGATGGCAAGGAAGCACTGTGAGACCTCTCATGTGGACCTGGAGGTCTGCAGGAAACCCTCCCCTCAGGGGTCCACCCTCGAGGATGGCAGCAGAGCGGTCAGGTCACACCTGCCAAGCAAGAAGCGTCATGAGGAGGAGGGGGAAGGAGAAGGAGGGGATTCCAGGCTCCAGTGGCAAGAGAGCAGAGCCCTGAGGCACTGGCCAGCTCAGGGGGACTCAAAGACACAGGTGCCTCAAGTCACGCCCTCCGTTCCCTGTGGCGCCAAACACCAGACACTGGACTCAATGCGCTCTGAGGATACTACCCTTTGCCAGTTGTTTTATGAGCTATGTAAATAAGTTGCTATATTTATTTAGGGGAGTCGCTACTCATCACGTATTTTCGGATGGTAATCCTCCGAGACCACTCCTTTACTCAGAACTTCCCTGGGTTTTTGCTGGGGACAACTTTATAAAGTGTATCCAAGCCAACAGAAGCGACACCTATGAGCATGGTGGCCCCAGGGCCACCAGGCAGCAAAACGCTTGTCCTTTTTATGTTCTGCTTTTCTCAGCATTCCTCATGGGTTCTCTGTGGGCTCTAAGATATTTATACAGTGAAGAAAAATTGGACACGGATTAAAATGAATGAACAAAGGCATCATGGTAGGAGAATCGTTTGCCTTGATTAATCTACTATGCTAATGAGCTTCTACAAATTTATAACTTCATTGTAGACTGGATAACTCTCATGAGTTTCTCCACTTGGAAAAAAAATGTCTTAAACTGTCACTCATTTTCAGACTTTGCTCACGAGAGCAGTTTTCTTTCCACATCTATGGAGGGTGGGTTTCAGGATCCCCCATAATCCACAGGTAATCGTGTCCCTTAGAGTAGTATCACACATGAGCTCTACTTTCCTGTACTTCAAATCATCTCTAGATTAGTTATAACAACTAATAAAACGTAAGCACTATAAATGTCTAGGAAATCAGAACAAGAAGAAACGCCAGTACATCCTCCACACAGATGTAAAGTTTTCTTGAATGTTATGGACCCCCAGTTGGGTGACTCTATTTGATCCTTGCTTCGAGATGTGAATGGTACCACTCCTCAGGACTGCATCTGGTATATCACGTAGCATCTGTTCAACTGAAGCTAATGAAAGTCAAAAAGCTTCCGCAGGGGCTCTGAGGTTCCAGAGCCAGGAGGAACTGAGAGGGAGCACAGACCTGCCAGGAGGCTCAGACAAGTCTCTATGTAACACATGGATTTTCACAGTCATGTGTGGATTCTTTCGGAGCAAAGGCTTCAAACATCAGGCAGTGTGAAAACCAGTAACCAGACTCTTAAGAAACCAATTTACAACATGCAAAACACACGCACTGCTAAACTGTTTTAAGGGCCGGTCGTCCCTCACTCAGCTGTTTTGTTTCTAATCTATATTTCCCTGTAAAGAAAATAAAATCTAAAATACAAATGTCACTTTAGAGATTGTCATTCCCACCCAATGCTCAGTTCAATTTGTTTCACCAGCTGGGCGTAGTGGTGCACCCCTATAATCCTAGAAGCTCTAGAGGCTGAGGCAGGAGGATTGCAATTTTGAGGCTAGCCTCTGCAACTTAGCAAGGCCTTAAGCAACTTAGCAAGACCCTGTCTCAAAATTTATAAAGTGGGTAGGTATAGGGATGTGGCTCAGTGGTTATGTGCCCCTGGGCTCAATCTCTGGTTAAAAAAAAATAAATTGCCACCAGGCAGAGGGGAGCAAGGAAAGGAGGGGGCAGTAGAGTAAGGGCAGCCAGTGTGACAAGGATCTAGTGATCTATTTGCACCTCAAATGAAGAGAAGAGTCTATCAGTATGAAAAGGAGTGAAGGGAATTTCGGGCTGAGACTCTTAACTCTTCTCAGCTTTGTCTAAGAACAAATGAGAGATGTATGCATGGATGCAGCCTCTCATTGTGACTTCTGCCAGTGCTTTCATGAGCATTACAGCCGTCCCCACTGTCACTTTGGCTAGGGGAGAGCAGAAGAGAAGCCAAGCACAGGTCTCTGTTACCAGCTCAGCCTCACTGAACTACGAACCCCATGTTCCTCTCCTCCCAGGGCCTAGACAAGGAAAGGTGCTGAGTGCATGCACCACCGAGGAACGGAAGGGGGCCCAGCCGACCAAGACACTGTTGTACATTTTACCAAGAGATTTATTCCCAGAGACACCTTCAGGTAAGCTCACACTGCCGGTCCATCAAGGGCTGTTGGCACAATTCTTGCATGAAGTGGGGACACTCGTGAACATCCTCCCTTACCCTTCCCCAGGGATGACACCGGAGCCTGCAGAGGCCGTGTCCACAGAAATTCCTACCGACTCACACACATCTTGGCTGAGAGTGAGGCCCAAAGATGCTGCACAGAAATTAATTCATCAGCTAAGTTAGCAGCCCGCATTGCTTTAGGCAATTCTGAGTCTGACTTGGTGCAACGTAATTGCACATGGAATGTGGTGCAAGGTCTGCAGGCAAGGAGCTGAGGAACATGATCACTACAAGCAGAGACGTCTGTGCCCAACACACCAGCCCCAGGAAATGGAAACAGCAAGTGTGCCAGGAGGCAGACAGCTCCATAGAACTGGGCACAGAAAAGGCCCGAGGGGGAGACAGGATGGCGTCATCCTGGAACCTCTTTGGCCATTTCCTTGTTTTGATGAGGGGTGTTGGTATTCATAAATCTGTCATGGGTGATGGGGGCGCAGGGGCACATTCCTGTAACCCCAGTGACTTGGAGCCTGAAGCAGGAGGATCATCAGTTCCGAGCCAGCCCCAGCCACACAGTGAGACGCTCCCTTAATGTAAAAACAAAAAAAGGGTTGGGGGTGTGACTTGGTGGTTAAGCACCCTTGAGTTCAATCCCTGTGTTTATTTAAATACATAAATAAATAAATCTGTTATTTACGAATGGAAAAGGAAAAAACAGTGCAAGTAGATTTTACTTGACTTTTTCTTCTGGTATACCTTCTTTTAAATCTATATCTGCCTAATTCTGACTACACAGAGAAAAGAAATACCCATTTGACCTTTGTCTTTTCTGAATGGTGAATACTCAGTACCATGTCAATGGTATCCTGTATGTTTTATAGAACTGAATCAGTCATATTTGCCAGGAATCATACAAAAGAAAGAAGCCAAATCTTTGAAGGTACCCAGAGTATGTGAAACTCCACAAATAGCAATGTTGCAATTTGATGTCATTTTTAAGAAATACTTAAGCATTTAAAAATGCTGAAATGATCAACTTAATCAAAGTTAACACACATTCTACCCAAAGTAATTGAATTACAATTCATTCTAATTGGAAATTTGCCTAAAATATTCAGTACAGAGAATAGTAAACATGATACTGCCAAGATATTTTGGACCACAGTTTGTGTTCATCGTTTTTCTCAGTTTCATGGGATAGTGTATATGATGATGCATCCTCAAGAAATCAATAGTCAAATGCCAAATTCATGAATTATACAAATTGTTGTTTATCTGTGTCTCTCCCTTTTTCTGCCTTTCAAAATTTTTATGAGTATTGGCTCACTAGGGTGGTTAGGAAAACCAAGAAGATAAATTTAAATGTTCTATTTTCACCACAATTAAAAATTTAGTTACTTTGCCAGGTCACAAGTGAAGCCAAAAGCAAATTCCAACTGTTTGAATTTTGGTAGCTTTTTTACTAAATAGGAATTACTTTCTTATGTAAAAAAAATTCACACAGAAAAATTATCCCTGAAACATTTGGTGGTTTTATAAGTTCACTGAATCATCATCATCAGTGGCATATTTAGTTAAGCTTTTAGAAGACCTAACTTTCATTTGATGAATTTGTTATTAATAGTCAAACAGGTATCTACAACTGGTGCATAAAGGTCCATTCAAGAGTTTTCCCCCTGTACATTAGGTTGCATGAAGTTATGTTTGTCCCTAGCCAGTCCATTAATTGTATAAGAGCCCACCTGCTGATGCTCATTTTCAGATCCTCTCATATAAATTTTTCAGAATGATGTGTAATTAGGCTGCAATCATGATACAACACATGGAAGTGTACTATTTCTGAAACATAGTGACAATGACAGACAATAAAGAAGAAAGAGACCAACCAGTGGCCCAAACGTCTGAGAGGATTACGAGAGGTGAGAGTGATCAGAGAATTCCTATCAAGGTAACTCAATATTTCAGTGCTTCCCAAGTATTTTTATGATAAATACACACACACACACACACACACACACATATCCTGATAAAGTTTTGTTTAAGCACTGAATCTGCAAAGACAAGTCAAAAGTCAAATGAGTTTAAAATGGGAATGAGCCTAAGATGGTGTCTGGGTAGAAACATGCACTAAGTTACTGCAGTGACACTTGAGTGACAATTCTCATTTCAGTGACCAAGTTTAAGGCTGACTTTGAACCAAAATAGACTGAAGAAAATACAGCATTATTTCAGAATTCTTTAGAGGATAATTAATATATTTGAGTACATCTGAATCTACCTTTCAGAGAAATTTAAGTAGGCAAAGGCTAAATTTGATCAGAGCACTTTATGTACTTTATCATACATGTCTATTAAATGCCAAATGCAGCATGAAGAATAATTCATAATCATTTTCTTTCAATTTTTATTATAGGGTCAACTTTATTTCCAAATGAGTGAAGTGTAACTGGACTCTGGCTTCGTTGGCTTCTGTCTCTTCCCATTGGTTAAGGGAGAGCAGGGAGCCATTGCTCCTTCTGCACACATGTGGGGCTATAAAGGGGCAGGTACCACCTGTGTCATTCTGAGTAATCAAAAGTGAAGGAAACTTTTCATGGACTCTTAGTAGATATGTGCATGTGTGTGTGTGTGTGTGTGTGTGTGTGTGTGTGTACACATAACATAGATTTTTAAATGTAAAGATGTAAACACTTGGGAAAATAGTTTCTAAAAACACACTTGGTCTAAACATCTTCCCCACAACAATTTCTTTTAAAAGACTGTATAAATCAACTTTCTGGCTGCTGTTGACCGAAAGACCAGACCAGAACAACCGTAGGGGAGGAAAAATATAGTTAGGGGCTCACAGTTTCAGAGGTCTCAGTCCATTAGAGCCTGGCTCCATTCTTTGGCTCAAGGTGAGGCAGGACATCATGGAGGGAGAGTGTGGCAGAGGGAAGCAGCTCCCAGGATGATCAGAGAGCAAAAAGACTCCACTCTCCAGATACAAATGTATACTCCAAAGCCATGCCCCAAGGCCCACCTGCTCTAGCCACACCCCACCTGCTCTAGCCACACCCCACCTGCTCCAGCCACCATTCTGTGGATCCCATCAGGTGATTAACTCACTGGGTGGATTACGGCTCTCATGATCCTGTCATTTCTCCTCTGAACCGTCTTGCATTGTCTCGCACGTGAACCTTTGGGGATACCTCATATTCAAACTCATAACCATGGTTTCTACCGCTGCTGATTGTAGATGGGGAGTCTATAGCCCTTGAGATACTGGTAGAAAACTGACATTTGTCCCCTACTTTCAAATAGGAACCTAACTCAAGGCAAGGAGCTCATTCATTCCCTCAGATGAAACTTTTTACTTCTTTTATTCGATGTTTTTGGAAAATCTGGCATACCATGATTTCATTTCTTTCTGGGAAGAGAGAGAGAGAGAGAGAGAGAGAGAGAGAGAGAGAGAGAGAGAGAGAGAGAGAGAGAGAGAGAGGGGGGGGAGGGAGGGAGGGAGGGAGGGAGAGGGAGGGAGAGGGAGGGAGGGAGAATGTGTGTAAACAGCAGTATGTTTTTGTAAAAAATGTCAAATAAAGTATATAAACCATTCCCAAGCTTTTGTCTATATGTAGTAAAGATATAGTAATAAATTGCTAGGAATTTGTTTGAAGAAATTTAAATTATTTTTAAAGTACTTGAAAATGTTATATTTACTATTATGACTAAGATAGACAGAATGCTGAAAAAAAACAGTTAATTTATGGACATTTTACAAATCCCTTGACTACATGGAAAACTCGTCAATCTATGGCTATGAAAATCCCATGGTAATCATCATCATAAAATCTAGATCCTTTCCTAGCAATAAGAAAAAAATTATTTAAAAATATCATCTCAACTATTTTTATTATAGTAAATAATTTCATTAAAAGTATGTTTTGCCCTTTGATGTTATTTATACCATAGCTATTTTAAAATCATAATTTATATATTCCAAAAATAGAAAGTGCTAGAGTAAAATTTCCATGCCTTGTAACACCAGTAATATTTATTAAGAGAAAGAAAAAGAAGAGACAATTACATTTCATGGGAAAAATTTAAAGGATGTCTTAATTTGCACTGACCTAGGCTCATCTTAATGTACTGGGACTTTAAATTCTGTACAAAAGACATACACTCAGTTTTTAATTAGCATAGGCAACCTCTGGAATTCAGTACATATTAAGGTCCAGACGGATATTTCACAGATTTCAGAAACACTGTCTTTGCATGATTTTTAACAGCTTTTGTAGTTAGTGGCAAATTCTATATATATATATATATATATATATATATATATATATATATATGTAAGAAATGAAACCCTGTCATACTGCAAGCCATCTGCCTCACTTACTATCCTTGCCTAGTCTTTACTTCCTTTCATCCAAATGAAAAATAATATACTTGGCATTTGGGTATACTACTCTAAAGAAAGAGAACCAAGCATTTACCTTCTACAGATATGTAAAAATTATCTGCAGTTAACACTATTGATCTCTTCAGCAAATGTCATCACTTAATGTAGCTGACTCTAAATTTATTAAAGACAATTTTAATAATCTGTGCCTCCTTGACAGAGCACATATTTTGCTAAATTTTTCATTAATTATCAAAACAACAGATTCCAATTAGAAAAGCATTCTTGACATGTTTAGAGTCATAAATTTAACCTAGGAAGCTACAGCTTAAGAACATTCATCATATTATTCTGAATCATTTTATTTCATGTATATAAGTGAACTTCGAATATGCTGAAACTTTTTACCTGATGAAAATGATATTTACTATTTTCTCAAATATTTGCCTATGGAATCTTTTGTATTTGTGATTATTTTATTTATTCATTTATTTTTCATCTATTTCTTTATATTGGTACTGGAGATTAATCACAGTGGTGCTTAACCAGTGAGCAACATCAGCTCTTTTTATTTTTTATTTTGAGACAGGATCTTGCTAAATTGTGGCGAAATCATCAGCCTGCTCCTAACAGGAGACAGTGATCATTTAATTGGAGTATACCAAATCTAGCACATAATGAGAACATGATGTGGGCCCTAAAAAAAATCATCCTCAGTGTTGAGGTCCTCCTTCCTTAGCCTCCAAATTTGGTAGAATTGCAGCCCACACAAGTGCACCGGGTTTATGGTAACTTTCTAATCACCCAATTTTATTATAATGCTTAAGACATATTGTGTTGAAAAATGTTTACCAAATTGATTTTTACCTAGAAATAGGTATGGTCACTAGCCATTCCCAGCATGAGTAAAAGTTTTAAATAAATTTAGTTGGTAAATAAGAAAAGTTATAGGCATATAGGATTTAAGAGCTATGAGAAACCAAAGTGCATTTCCCCAAACTTTGACCTTGTATCTTCAGTAAGTGCCAACACTGAGCTCCACCAAGGCTGGGAGACATCCTTTACTTGAGATCAGGTTCACCATGGTAATGGTTAATAATCAATGACCAGTGATTAATAATCACTCGATGCCCTAAGTCTAGATCCAGAAAAAGACCTCTGGGATGAACAAAGACCAGGTTAAGAATGCAGAGAACAGAAACAAGAGCGGGCATTCCTGGACAGATTTCTAAGGCTCCGGCACTTGGAGTGTCTTTTCAGCAATGATAAGGGAGACTGTGACATGCAATGGCAACTCTAGAGTACTGAGCCTCTTTCCCTCAGATAATATGACTTAAATAGAACCATAACTTTATCATCTGCATTAGTACAAAACTTTTAAAAAATCAGCCAATTAATCAATCTTTTTTTGTTCTAAAATATGACATTGTATCCACCTTCCAGATAAAAATCCATCTCACTTTCTTCATTTCCACATTCTCTGAAACTGACAGTCAGAGCCCATCCATTTGCTCTGCAGCTCACTGAGACTGGGTTGAGAGAGTCTGTCATCTACGTTATGTCCAGGCTCTGGTTCTATGCTGTCTCAGAGCTGACAGCCCGACAGACCGAAAGCACATAGCCTACTATGTCAATCTTCCCCTCAATACACTCTCCTTTACTTTATTGCCAGGGAAATTAGGCTCCCAATAAATATTTGATGACTTAATTTATGAATAATGAATACAGAATTATTTGCATGAATTTGAATAGTAAAATATGGAGTCAGTCATGCACCCACCACCCCTCTTCCTTTCCTTGCTCTCCCTCTCTCCTTCTCTCTCTGCCTTTTCTTCTCTCTCTAGCCTCTCTGGGTCTGGGTTTACATCTGTGCATTTCTTCTGCTAGATTGGAATGGTCTATTATGATGCACTGTATATTTATTTACTGTCCTTCAAAGAATCTCACCCTGAAACTTTCTACCTAGTACTGCTCAATGCATGAGAACAAGAAATGACAAAAACATCGCCAAAATAATTCCACACGTCCACACAAGTTATGTTTAAATCATAAAATTACTCTCAATAGTTTCTGGTTGAGTCAAAAATCAACACCAATTGTATCTCTATAAACTGGAAAATAAAAATGAAGCATTGTTTCCCCTTAAGGGCTACTTTGAAAGGGTGGATTCACAAAGACAGCTCTGTTGGAAGTTGAAAAACCCTGGCCCCAAGCTCCCATCCAGGAGCCTTGCCCAGGCTCCCATCAGCAGATGTCACACGAGTTAGCCACCGCCATCCTCGGGCACACGTGCTCACACATGTGGTCAGGAAGCACTCCAGGAACATGCCAGCCACCGTGTCCCAGAGGTGTTTCAGTGTCATAGAGGGGGGGACAGGAAAGCCCTTTGGCCTCTTTGTACTAAAACAAGCCACTTGGTCATCTTGAAATCATGAGCCTGCTCCTCACAGGGGACAGTGATCATTTAATTGGAGTATACCAAATCTAGCACATAATGAGAACATGACGTGGGCCCCAAAGAAAATCATCCTTGTATGTACCGCCCCAGTCCACAGACTTCAGGGTAGTGAAACTGCCCACTGAAGCCATCTCAGATTGTCTACTGATAGCACTGATAAAAAAAGAAAGGAGCGGATTACTCGGGATGTTTTTCTGGTATCCTCTAGGTATTATGCTTTCCATGGCCCTCATCTGCATGCACTCCATTTCATAAGGAGCAGAAACAGAGAAGGCTCAACCAGTTCTGCTTTACAGCTGAGTTTATTTTCATAATAGCAAGAATGTTCCCAGTGCCTGCTTTCCAACTGTCGTATTTTCCAGATAGGCATTTCTTAAGAGAAACGCGGAGCTCTTTCTACCAGGTCTCCTCTGACTTGACTGCGCTGTCACATGCTTCCTCTTTGTCCATGAGCAACCTGTGAGCAAAACTCAACCATTCCATGTAACTGCAGAACTAAGGCTCAGAGAACTCCGCCCATTTTAGCACAGGAGTGGGAAGGTGCTACCCTACAGACAGCCACGTGGTCAGTGCGTCACCCTATTCTAGTACAGTGCGCCATGTGGCTTTTCTGCTTAGTTTTTGGAAACGCCAGGGTGCTGGTTGAGATAGAAAGAAATCAGCTAAAATTCTAAGATGGAAACTGCCAGAACTCAACCATAGCTTTGTGGTGTGTGCGGGACACAGTCCTGAGCGGAATAGGAGGAAGACCTCTTCAGTGGAGGTGGGATGGACCAAGGGGAAGGCAAGCAGGTGCAGGGTAGCAGGTTTCTGGCAAAATCCAATTCTCTGTCAGTCTCAATAGGAAGTTAGCCTTGATGTGTCAAGTTCTTTGAAGAAGTTTAAGAGTCTTCTTATAGGAAAAGGCAATACACTCAATGTTAAGCTTACCCCAGAGAAAGGCATTGGGCCTATTCTTTTAGGAAGGAGAACTTCTTAAAGTTATTACAAATCACTTAAAATAACAATCGGGTCCTCTAGGTATGTGACTTTTTTCCTGCTTCAGTTTGACATTTGTTTGACATAGTTTGATAAATTTTTAATTGAGATAAACCTTTTTTAATTGAGATCTGATATTTTGCCTGTATGAAGGGGGCTGCTTCTGACATATGTCCTTTAAGAATATCAGAAGTGCTTTTGCAGACAAGGAGAAGAAACTTTTCAAGTGGATCTCCATAAGAGGTTCTAATTATCAAAGACATTAGCAAGAAGCAGCAGGTGTGTTGCCTTAAAGACTTGGCTTATGTAACTAAGGTACACACGTGCACACACACATATTCACATACTCCTGGCCTCCTGGACACATACAGGAGGTAAATTAAGGCAAAGTTGGCTCAATGATGCTTTTGTACTAGCTTTATAAAGCATCTCCAGTAGGTTCTCCTACTGAGTACCTCACTCCCACACACTTTTCTGTTCTATAATAAGAACAGTGAAATTGCATGGGTTTTAACATGTGCAGTAAGGTCCACCTGAGACTATCAATCTCACACCTATTGAAATGATTTCTTCCCAGTTATTATGTTCTTACAAATAACACAAATAACATAAGGGTATTGAATTGTGCAAATGGCTTGTTTCTAGGGAAAAAAACAAAGTTGACAAAAGAAAAGTTGCCAATATTAGATAGTTCAATAGAATCATAAATATGAATTAGAAACTTTATATAAAACAATGGTAATAAATATCTGATTTTTTTAAAAGATAACAACTTTCACTAATTGTAAACATAATGCATAACTATTGAAAAACATTCAATCAATAGAGTAAGTAATAACAGATAATTAAAATCCATCCAAAACCTTAAGCATCTCAACTTGATGGTGAATGTTTTGGTGTATATTTCCAGAATTTGCTCTATGGACATACAAACACCCAAGTATATATAATCACACAATAAACACACACATGCAACCCTAATTTCTCATCAGTATGTGATTTTCTCTTTATTTAGTTTTGTATTATGGGCACAAATTTTTCTTGGTTCACCATCTTTATCTTTGGTAATTGCTTCCTATTTTCTTGGATGAATACTTACGTTGTCTAATCTCTAAGTACTTGTTCTCTAATCTCTAACTATTCGAACAATCCAAGGATCGTTTTCTCTTCTTTTCTTTCTTTCTTTTTGCTAGTGATAGAACCTCGGGCCTCCTGCATGACAGAAAGCAACCCTCTGCCACTCACCTACATTTCCCTAGCTGCAGTCAGTCTCATGGTTATTTTTTGAATCAGTTTATACAAGAAAGATTTTCAAGCTCACACCTGTAAGTACTGAAATTTCCTGCTTGAATGCTAGCTTTATTGCTGGCAAGACGACATCATTGATCAGATGTCTGATGAGCATACCAAATGTAAAGTAATAAAACAGGTGTTTTACTGTTCCCATCCCCAGAATGCTCCATTATCACTCTTGCCCAAATAAGCACTGGGAATTCCATTATTCCACCTCCTCTGTCCCCCACTCTGTGACCCTCCAACTTCCACACTTTGGAACTGTTCCTCTGAGGGAACGTCTTTCTCCCTGCGGTTGCCTGCTTTGCACATTTGCTTGAGTCAGGACTCTGCTCAGGTATCACTGGCTGACGGAGGCCTGGCTTGACCTCCTGGGATGGTTATGCACTTACCATCCCTCACATTTCCTCTCACTGATCATGATCTGACACAGTCTTCTCTGCAAAGAAAGTCATCTAAGCCAAAACTTGTGCTATTACTTGTTTTTGCTCATCTGTCTTCCAAGACTAGAAGACCACATGATGCTCAATAAGTACTTGTCAAAAAAAAAATCAACTCATTTTATTCATTTTATAGTATCTACAGCATGAGTTGGCAACAATTTCTTTTTCTGATGAATGCTTGTGCTATTTCAAATCTTCACAGAACATGTCAGACATGATCTGTGCACATGTGATATGTCCTGGGGTACACTACATACAACCAGTGTCTTCTTTTTAAAAGGTTGCTAGGTTGCCCTCCAAAGTAGATACAGATGTTCTGCATCCAGTAGAACCTGATTTGCAGTTATTTTCACGTCCCAGCTAATAACTTGCTATTGCTAAATAGTATTTTTTTAAAAAATCCAATGAGTATAAAATTCCACTTATTTATTTTTAGTTTAAAATAGTTTATGAGTTACTAGTGAAGTTGAACACCATATCATTTCCTTTTTCTTTTTTTCTTCTCTAGGTAGTCTAACTTCACATGTATATTTTAACTAGGTCACAGGAAAAGGAATCTAAGAAATGCAATGATTAAAAAATAAATCCAATGAACAAATATCACTTGTTTCTTTTATTTAAATAAGTTGCCTGAGGAAGTTTAGGGTAATTATACCCACTCTGCTGTAGGAATTTGGCAATTCCCTAAATAAACACATCATAAAAATATCTAGTCTTTTGCAAAGGGGCAAATTTAAATAAGTTTAAATATTTCCCCATTATATAGCTGAACATGGACATAATATGTCATTGTTACTGGAATGATACCATCATAACTTATAAATATGATCACAAAACCATAGATAAATATATTCATTTGCTATACTTCTGGTGGCTAGAGATATTATAAATAAAAATATGGCTTTTAAGGTTTAAGTATGAAGATTATGTTCTTCAACAAATGAAAACAGACACATACAAACTTAACTAAGTTTATCTAGAGAATACGAGAGTGTTGTACAGAAATTCATGGACCTGCAATAGATAGCAAGTAAAGCAGAAGAATGCTTCCATTGCATGTGTGTGTGTGTGTGTGTGTGTGTATGTGTGTGTTAGCAGGGGTAAGACCCAGGGCCAGCAGATGCGGACGGACCAGCCTTCTGCCCCTGAGCTGCATCCACAGTCTGAGGACAGAACAATGGGAACTTTACATTGGTTCCCTTGAGTTGCAAGCGGAGTTAGCATGATGAATGACTTTCATCCCACAAGGAAAGATGCCATTTGTACAGGAAGTTCAGACTTGGACTGCCCTAAACTATCAAACAGATTAATATCTTCTCAGATGATGGCCAGACATTCTAATAAAAATCTGTTATTTCAATTAATATTGTTTTAGTATCATATATATCAAAACCAAAATACTTCAACACTTTGGCTAACAGCTCACTTAGTCTACAAACTCCTCCATGCATTTCTTGCCTCACAATTGTTCAGCATCACCGGCAGCTGCTGTTTACAGAGAGGCGTCAAGATCATATTGGAAAATAAAGGATTAAAAATAATAATAATAAAGTAGCATCTGACTCCCTCAGACAATGATGGTTGTGTCAGGGTACTTGGAAGTACTCCTGAAACACAATTTAATTTCAGCAGTATTTGTTGAAAAAATGGGCAAAACTATGTGCAGGCAGCGTCTTGAAGTATGAGTGGGAGTTATCTTAGTGGAACGTGGAGGGTCTGTCCTCTCCGGGAGGGCTCTGGACAAGTCCTCGCAGAAGAGGGACAGGGGAAAGAAGATATTACGAAGCAGTAGAGTTCAGGTTCCGCTCTTTAGTCACTGTTCCTATTTCATATTAACTTCTCAATACAAGCATATTTCACATCTTCTCTTCTTTAGTAATTGAGCAGAAAAATCTTCCTCTGCTTGATAAATGACATGGCAAAGAGGCCTAGTTGTGGCAGAAGGGACAAGGTAGGTTAGCAGCTCTCTTAATACAGATTCTCTGGTCAAAGTCTTCTCTAGGAAAATAAATTCTGATCAAATCAAAACGGCTTTTTAAAAACTTAATCCTTGTTTTATAAAGCCATGTTAAAATTAATGAACGTGATCACTCTTTTTCTTTTGTTTAATACACATGCAATTTGATAGTTGGTTATAAAATTTAAATGCTACTGAAATGCTTTTACAAATGCATTTGTAACTACAATGTTCTTTCTGTTCACTTTTCCAGGTGTTGAATGGACCTGAGACTCCATTTTCTGACAAAAATACAGAGGGGCCACTTCACTTCTTAATAAGAAAGATTGACATGTTCTACCCACAGTTGTTCAGAATTCAGAATGTACTCTCGGTTGGGAAATACAAAGGTGGTTCTGTTTGATTTTGAAGCAATAATAAGTTACTTTTAAAAGGCCCAAGTCATCAACTATGTAAAGATGAGAGCAGGTAATCAATGATACAGGGTTATTTATTAAAATGCTAATCTGTAGGTAAAAGAGAAAAATGGATCAGCCGATATCATGTAGAAGTATCCACCTCTCCTTTCACACCTACAGGTAATGAACAACACAGACCCAGAGACAACAGAAAACCTGGCAGGACTAACCTGAAGAAGACACAGAAAACTAAGATCAGACCATCGGCCCCCAGAGGGTGCCCAAGGATCGGAGGCCTGTCTGAAGCTCCATTTTCTGCTGCCATTGGGGATGCCCAAGGCCAGTGGGATTGTGTGGAATAAGGTCCCTATTTTGAGAACACTGTGCTTATTGTAGGTTTGGACACTGGCAGCCTCTAGTTCCGACAGTGCTCTGGGGGGGGGTGTGGGCCATGGTGTTACCCAAAAGGGTCAGGGCAGCAAGAGGCCACACACGCCCCTCACGGACTGAGCAATGGGCTTCAACCCAAAGAATAGACTTATTTGTTCCGGCACAGGGGATCGAATCCAGGGACACTTAAACACTGAGTCATATCCCAGCCCTTTTTATTTTTTATTTTGAGACAGGATCTTGCTAAATTGCTGAGGGCCTTACAAAGTTGCTGGGGCTGCCCTCCAACTTACTATCCTCCTGTCTCAGTTTCCTGAGCCACTGGGATTACAGGCATAGACCATCCTGTCAGACAAAGAATGGCTTTTGAATTGAGAGAAAAATAATTTTCAATTTTGGGATTTTCCAGAAATAATTTGTCCTCTGTATCTGAAGTCCAAAAGGGTTCATGTAGCTATGTCTACATCTTCAGAAAGTGCATCCAAGCACACAGAAGAAAAATACCCGTAGCGTTCTACCACCAAGGTTTGCTCTATCAGTGGCCTTCGGATCAGAAACGAGTGTGGTCCTTGCACGTGCCTTCCTGTCAGCAGTGGAGATCACCACCCTCCGTGAAGACACACTGAAAGTGCTTCTTTGGCTGTTGAGGAACTTGAGGGACTGCATTGAAACTTTTGGTTTTTAATTATTTTCTCATATTTTTAGAAAACGAAAATCCATGTTTAGAAAATCCACACTTAGAATTCAGTGGGTTTTCCCCTCTTTCTAAGGAATTTAGAAACCATTTTTCTCATTTATATAATTAGACATTTTAGAAGACTCAGAATCAAAATGAAAATACTCCAAGCAGCGTAAGCTCGAACCTGAATTAGTAGATTTTTCCTTTCTTAGTAAGCATATCTGAACAAAACACTGCTGATTTCAGGAAAGTATAACACGCTATCTAGTTTACATGCTTAATATTCAAGACTCAGTTGAAAAGACAACGTTATTCTCTGTAATTAAGGCTGGGGAACAAAACACGGTTTGAGAAAAGAATCCAAATACGGCAAATTGCCTCATTAATATCCCATAATACTTTGATTTCAGAGATTTCAGTTCCCAGCATGAAGTTCATCTCGGAAGCCTTTCTCAGCCAGTCCACAATACCAAGGACAGTGGCAGACGGTATGACTTCCATGAGGCCCCTGCACCCTTAGTGTCCCAGCTGGGTCTTGCATGGAACAGACGTGGGCATGTCCCCTTCCAGCCCCTGCTGGCTAGGAGGTGGGGAACGGCATGAAGGGCAATGGCGAGAGCTCCCATCAGTCGGAGGGCTCACCATGTGCCAGCCCTCTGCTAAGCATGTCATATACAGTTTCCTGTTAGGAAACAAAAATAAAGCGTATTCTAAAGTTAGCACAGTATTGTTTCTGTTTATAGATAATAAACAGAATTGGAGGTGTCACAACATGTTCAAGGTCACAGAATGACTGGGCTGTGGAGTCTGGTGCAGAGGGACTCCGGGAGGTGCCCTTTGCCGCCCTGTCCTGCACACACTGAAGGATGATTGAAGTAAGGTGCTGCTCCAAGCCCAGCTTCCATTTCTGCAAGGGCGTCATTCATACAACCACAAACAGGAAGTCCCAGGTTCTCCTTAAATCATGTCCTAAGACCTCGATGTGCTCTCTGCCAGGGAAACCGGTTGAGCTGCCGCTGTTCCCAGCACCAAGCGTATCCTGCATCCTCCTCCTCCCTCCCCAGCGCCACAGCTCAGGACCCCTGGTCCTACAGAAGCAAGGGCTTTCCCCCACTTGCTAGGAAGTGATTCGGGACTTGCTTTTAGAGGTGCACAAGCTGAATGAGGAACTTACTTCGTCGTGTCTCACTGAGCTTCTGCTGCTTCTTACTTCGGATCTTCTGGATTTTGCCATGGGTGTTATTTTTAGGTTTTTGCCAACTAAGGACTTACCAAAGAAAATAGGCCTTTATTCCTCCAAAAGGAAGAATCCTTACTTTGTCCTTCTTGGAAATTCCCATCTGTTTGCCTGGCCTGGCAGTGTGGCCCATTTTTCCATATGGTGTGCTTACAGAGAGCCAGACAAGGATACCCAGATGATACAGAGTGGCTCCGGTCACTGCTGCTGGGAAACATGCCCTCCACGCAGTGAGACATATTAGTGGAAGGAAACATTTTCTGGAATGCTTTCTAGTAGGCGACCTGTTTCCATGCTGAGAAGCTAATGCCGAGTCTCTGAGGCGCCAGTCAATCCATTCCCAACACATGTAGACCCAGCCAGGACATTTCACTGAAGCCATAACCCACCCTGGGACACAAATCTAGGGATGCTTGAATCTTGGTATTCAGGACTCAAATCTCCCGAAATACCCTAGAGGATGCAATTCTTCGTATATGTACACACTGCAGGCAAAATGTGCTTTCATCTTAAACCCACATGTACATTAAACTAGTCTCAACATGAACACTCTGTGTTCTTTGCTAGAGTAATTACTAAGACAAGGACACTAGTGTTCACACTGGCCACAGCCAAGAGTAGATGTGAATCTACTGTCCCCCCGGGAGACATTCTCTAGCTCCCTGTCCATTCTGCATTCACTGACATTTTTGAGAGAAAATAAAGTGTCTGTAGTGGGACAGGATGTGTAGCTCAGGAGTAGAGCACTTATCTGGCATGTGTGGTGCCTTATGTTCAAGCCATGCAAGGCAAAAATCAAAACAATAAATTAATACAAATAAAGTATAGGCATTGACAAGTGAGAACAAAATCCAATTTAAATAATGTTAATTTCTTAATGTTTTCAGTCTAGATAATTAGTTGGTTAGCTGGAAATCTTCTTTTACAATATTGTCCCTCTGAGGAGTCAGTGATTTGGATTTCATTAAAATAAATTTTTTCTGTCCTACAAAGTGAAAGGATATATTGATCTTGACTTGGTGTCATTTCACAGTTAACTTTGCTTAGTTAACGAAGATGCCCTATGAACTCTGTCCCGTCCCTGTGGACTGCTGGTCACTCCTCTCGGCTGTTAGGAAGACTGATTCTCATCAGGTTTAGAACACGCGGCTGCACTTCCTACAGGATGCTTGAAGATACTTCCTAGAAAACACTTGGAGAGTCTGTAAGTGTCCTAAACCCAGGCTGAAGATACTTGAGGCATTTCATCTAAAAAGACGGCCAGGAGGAAGCCCTAATGACCCTGGGAAGTATTCAGAAAGGAACAACACGAATTCCACACACTGAGCGTGAGCAAGTCAGCTCCACTAGACTTAGACATCCCTGATGTGAATGGGTACTGCAAAGAAATAAGCTGGGAACTTGATTCTAAAGGCTAAAAATAAACGTGGCTAAATTTTTTTAAAAAAATTAAGAAAGAAACTGGTGATGGCTTCTTTGAAACTAGTAAAAATAGAAAAACTTCAGCTAGCTTTTTTTTTTTTTTTCCAAGAGAAGAGGTCCAAAATGGACAAATGAAAGAGGAGGTTCATGGGGCTGGGGATGTGGCTCAGTGGTGGAGCGCTCGCCTAGCATGTGTGAGACCCTGGGTTCCATCCTCAGCACCGCATATAAATAAAGGTACCGTGTGCAACTACAACTAAAAGATAAATCAGTGTTTAAAAAAACGAAAGGAAGAGGAGGCTCATTTGATTTCCTTGCCTCCCGAGGAACAGATTCAGCCCTCTTCCGTCCCATCTACTCTGCACCTGCCCAATGACTCCTGCAGTGGCAAAGGAAGTGTATGATTAGAGCCCTGGCTTCCAGAGTCAGAGCAAGTGGGCTGCAGCTCTTTTCTCTCACAGCTGTGTGACCCTGGGCAATTCACTTAACCACCCTGGTCTCATTTTCCTCTTTTTAAATGGGGAATAATCATAGAAGCTTCCCCTGGAGGTCTGTGAGGATCTAAGTAGAACCTGTGTCCAGACAGCAGGTTGAGTTAGTAGGTCAGCTCCCCCATCGTTTCTCTACAGAGGCTCGGTGCTTTCCCATCTCCACTGAATCGCTGGACTCTAAGCACCACCATGGGTGAAACTCCATCCTCTTTAACATTTCTATCCCGTATTGCTCTAAAACACGTCTGCAGGTTCCTTGGCTTCTCTTCCATTCAAAGGTAACATGCAATTTCTCCCCTTCTCTGCAGGGTCCCAACTTCATATTTTATCCAATGAACAGAGGGTTGGCAAGGATGCTCGGTGGCTTCTTAGACTGGGTCACGAAACACAACGCAGCCACTCCTGGCTGTCCCGGGACACTTGCCCTTGGAATCCAGGCACAACGTGGAGAGGAACCTAGGACCCCAGAGAGAAGTCACAAGTCCATGACTTCCTTCCCGCCAGCAGCCCGGAAACATGCCAAACAAAAGCCAGTTTCAACCAAAGCCAGCACGATGAGCAAGTCCACAGGTGACCCCGCTCCTCCAAGTGGCCCCAGCTGATGCCACATGGGGCAGGATGAACGGAGTCTACAAGGCTCTGCCCGATGTGCAGACCCAGGATGAAATAAAAGTTCCTGTTGTTCCAACCCAGGATGTGCGTAGCCAGGCAGTTGCTGTCACTGAACGTGGTGTTGCCAGGTTTTAGACCCTACAGCATGTGTCGGCAGCTCTAAGAACGATTGGTGGCTGGAGTCGTCCTGGGTGACACACAGCTAATTGTAGATACATAAGCCAGGATCACACCATGTGTGGTCTATAAAAATGTAATTACGCATATTTAAAACTTAAAGGAGACAAAATCATATGATACTATGAATTGATTAAGAAAAGATTTCAAGATAACTCCCACTCCTTAAAAAAAAAGTAATTTTAGCAACTATTGTCAAAAACATCATTTGTTAAAAAAAAAAATCAGAAATGGAAAGCCAAGTAACATACATGGAGAAAATATTTTCATATACAATGCTGACAAATGGTAAATATTCCAAATCAATAAAAAAAAAAATAGCAAAAGGAAACCCGAGAGAACACGGAAGCACAAGAAGAAGAGCCTGCTAGGTTTCAGGGGAGACAGCCTCAGCTCTCACCGAGATGCTTCCTGTCCTTAGATTCACACAAATGCAAATGGTTTGAAAAAGTAAATTTTGACCAGTAAATGGGAGAAATGAGCGCCCAGGCCACGCAGGGGTGAGTCAGTGGGGCGGCCCTCCACAGGCATGGAGGCAGTGTTGGGTGTCAGGAGACCCTCACCACATTCGACCTGTCCCATGTCACATGGCTGCTCACACTGTCACACTCTGGAGACAGATGAGGCGTCCACTGCATCAACATACAGTCAAGTGACAAATTTCAGAACACCCTCAACCTCCGCTGATACGAAATTGTAATGAAAAGATCTAAAGTACGATTTTAAGAGAAAATAATTAGATGCTCTATGCGTAAATTTTTCATTGATAAGCCATCAATATACTTATAACCATGCTATGTGTGATTTCTGAAAATAGAATATACACAAATACTTAAAAGAAGTATTTGAGTTAGTAGGTCAAAGTTAGTAGCTTGTCAAATGGTGGTACTGCCTGAGTCTGGGAAGACCTGGAGAATTGGGTGTCATTCAAGTTGTTATAATAAAATTAATTAGAGACACACATCGTCTACGTGGGAATAAAGAAGAGATGGGCCCACGGCAAGGCCACCTCCATGCTGGTTGTCAGGGTCCCCAAGTTCCCAGGCTTTTACCTGAGGAGGGGTGGAGTCATTCTCTGGAGAACGCTAAGTGACACAGAGAGTAGAGGACTTTGTGACAATTTGAACAAAGCCCCACCACCTCTGCAGAGGAAGTCAGGGGCACAGAGCTGGGCTGAAGGAGAAGCCTCTGCTGGGAGGGAAAGGAGGACATTCCCGGAAGAGTTTTCAGATTTGCTACTTTGTTTTGTTTCTTGCTTATTTTTACTGTAGGTATTAATTTTGGAGCTTGTCCCCGATAAAAATTTGAAATCTGCTGCTACATTCAACCTTGAATGAAGGGAAGAAAGTTATTTTCAGGGGTGACTACTGTCATCCCATCTTTTCTCCCTATTGGGCACATTAAGTGACAAAAGTGACAGGTGGGCAGCTGTCCATCAACCTGAAACTCTCCCTCCCAGCCAGGTGTCCGCTCCCTTCTTGGCGTGCAGAATGGCTGATGGCAAGGAAATCCCCTGGGTTTCCTATCCAGTGTCAAAGGGAGATGACAACCAATTTACTCTGTCAGAGACAGAGTGCCTGACACGAACGTCTAATTTTCCCCAAAGAGCTCTGTGCATCTTGGACATGAGCCGACCTGTCATTGGAAGCACCTCGACTTCTCCCTTCTGAGCCCGACCCCATCCCGTGGCACCAGAAGGGAAGCCCTGCTTCACCCGCGTGCCGGTAACTCTTCCCAAATGATTTAATGAATCGATTCAGCTAACTGAGTGTCAATGTTAGCAGAAAGTAGACATGCAATGAATATTTTTAAGTCAAATTGAAACAGGTTTTCTTAGGAATGATGCTGGATTTAATCAGGAATGAAAATTTAACCCTATTTCTTGTTAGGCAGAAAAAGACAAAGAAAAAAAGCAACTACATTGGCAAAGTGACCATGGGGGGCGGGCTCTGCCCCTGGCTTCCTCATTGCAGCCCCGAGAAGGGGAGCCACATCCTTTTTAAAGATAAAAACAGAGACTCCGAAGAGGAAAGGACTGTCTTACAAGCCCTCAGCCATGTCATTCCAGGATATTTCCTGCTTGCACGATTTTCCTCTTCAGATGTGAGAGTCAGAATCCAGTGCTGGGTGTCAGATGGCTTTGTGGAAGGGACAGGGAAAGGGCTTTTCTGTCAAACCAAATTCTAAATCTTTCAAAGCTGGAAACATGCACTCTCTTCTCTAAAAGTGACCATTTTAAATGGCCTGATACGACATCAGAAGTTCCACCTCTTCCAACATCACCAGGGACTGAGGACAGAATCTCTGTGTGGGCGCTTCTCATGGGGACTCAGGTTCTTAGTGGATGGGTCAGCTGCTGCCGTGACTCCCCTCCTCCTCACCCCAATACCTGAGCAGCAGCCTCCGCAGGGCACCCTGCTTCCTGTGCTATCCTAGGCCATTACCCAATCCCTGTCTCATTTCACCTGCATAAAATGGGAACAATCACAAGGATGTTTTGAGGATTGGATGAATCAATATTTAGGAAGAACTTAAAATCATGCTTGGAAACACGATCTTCAAGGGAAAGCTCATGAATTAAACTGGTTGACCATCTCTTCTCTGGATAAAGGTGGGAGTTTGTCCAAGGACTACAAAGACTCTCTTTGCTACTCTGAAATATTGGAATGCAACTACCCCTTTTTGGAACCTTGTTTTTTCTTTTATTTACACTCTGTATTCCTTTTATTTCTAATGACAGACGCCTAAATACGAAGTCATCATTTCAGCTTCAGTCAACAGTACACTGCTTCATCTCCCCCTTCACTTCAGTGAGCCTGTGCGTTTGTTTTCTCCCTAGTGAGGACAGGACCACGTGTCTCTGTAGGACTGCAGCAGTCTGTCTGCAGTGCACTCTGCAGGGCTCAGCCTCTTTCCCGCTCTGTCGTCCTGGCACCCAGGGGTGCGGGTCTGCTGGCTTCCACTTCCTCTTCCTGTTCTTACTGCATAATTATTTCCCCCACCACTGTTCCTGTCTGAATTCCACCATTACTTCATAAACCCTGCATGAATCCATAAAGCACTGAGCTCTCTGCAGCCCTCTCTCCTTCAATTTCCAGGACATAAGACACAGTGGCCCTCTTCATGCCATGGGGCAGGGAACGGGCACAGTAAGGCACAATATCTCCTTCAGGAGTGGCTGGAGCCCAGGGATCAGCTGCTTCCTTCTGAACCAGTCTCTTTGACTTTGCCTGAACACAAGCTTTGTATGCTGTCGTGTAAAACGTCTGGGAGGCACTTGGAAATCATTTCCTTGACTGTTTTGTTAATGTGGAGTGCATTCTGCTCTGTTAAACTGAAAGCCCTCTTAAGACCGATGAATATCATCACTTACACATATGGTAGCGGCTTGGTGAGGCATGTCTCTAAACTAAGTCTCCTATGGCCTGGGTTAAAATCCCAGCTTTTCCATTTAAAAGCTCTGTGATCTCATGGATATTTATACTGTCAATCTGTGGAGTCCCCATCTGCAAAATGGGTGCAGTTGTGAGCTCTGCATAGGGCTGTTGTGAGGATTAGATTACAAAGGGCTCTAAGGTGCCTGCCACCCAGCAGATGCTCAGTGACAGCTGCTTTCTTAGTGACTTCCAGACTGCTGCCAAAGACAGGAGGGGGCGCACTATCAATATCTGTATCAGCAGCACAGAAGCTTTGTAGAAAAGAGAAATATCAAAAAGTCAAACATAAAAGTTCATCAGCATAGAAAATGGAAATTTAAATCTTAACATTAAATTCCAGTGCATGGACACACTTGTGCACACGCACGCACAGGGCTTAGGTTTACATTGGCACCTGATCCCTAATAACTGATTTCTGTCAATGTGCTTTGCCGACAGCCTAATCTCCATGAGAATACTCCCTGTCACCACAGATGCCATCACATTCGATAGTAGTCCAAGGACATCATGCCAGTTTTACATCAATCAATGTTAAACTTTCCTTTTTTTGCCATATAGGATATGTAAACATTTTAAAACTGAAAATGAAACACAGATTTGGGTTTGAAACAGGATTCAGGGAAGCCTTCTGAGAACACTCCTGTTGCAGGACTGATCTCAGAAAGCAAGATCCTAACTTTTTCTTCTTTCAGTTAAAAGCAAATGCCAGCAACGGCTGGCTGTTTCATCCTTTGTAGAACAAATGCCAGGCGAAGGTGTGAGCAGGTGCACAGGGACCGAGGTCATCAGGAACAGGGGTAGAAGGAAAAGAAGGAGCTGGTCCTGAAGATCCCCAGGACAGAGTAACATGACCAGCAAAGCCCCCCAACAAGCTCTGCCACATTCAGATTCTGAAGGACTCCCAGACTCCGTCTGTGGTCAGAGCATGGATAGAAAGACGGAACAACAGCCATACATGGAAAATAAAAAGCTCATATAGATTAATTTCCCATATATAGCATAAAATGTGATGATTTTTAAGAATTGTTTTTCATAAAGAAATGTCAGGGCTTATACATTCAGAAATTTCTCATTTATCAAGTGAAATTCATGACAGATCCATTCCATTTGTTATGGGATTTAATTATCCAAATGAAGGAAATTAGGCATTTTATACTTTAAATCTTGAGACCTTGGATTTGAAAATCTTCATATTTTTAAATTTTAACCACAGTCAACGAAAAAGAGCCTTACTTGTGCTCTAGGAAGCAATCCAGCATGGCAAGGAGCCTTCTGTGCCAAATCCTCAGGGAAAGATTTGCTTATTTGGTCATTTATTGCTGGAATCTAACCACCTTACCACAATCTTAGCTGCAATCAACCTGTGAAAAGATTCTACAGCTTTCCTTTTAACATTGGTGAGGAAGAATATGGTGTTCTTGTAACCACCTGTTGACACAGCAACTTACTAACAGCTTAACAGAGGTTTAAACTTAAATACCTCTCTGTGAAACAAGAAGCAGCAATTCTCAAGAATTAGCAGATGCCTGGCCAAGACCACAGTGGGCAGTGCATGGCCCCACACCAAGCAGCTCAGTGAAAACGTGACTTGTGGAAGGACTCAGGGCTACAGCGGAGGGCCCCCCACCAATGACAACCCCACTGCAGCAGGAAGGACTGCAGGACACATGAGTGACAAATGAATGACAGATGGAGAGAAGAAGGTCATCCAAGGTCAAAGGTATGGGGGATCACTCTTTTAAGGTATTCTTAATTTAGTTTTCATTCTTCTTCTTTGTTTTCTCTTTAGCATTCCTACAAGCACTCAAGTCCAGCGCCAGGCGTTTACATGCTGGCGCCTGACTGACCATGATTTGTGACTGACCATTATGCTCTAGAATTTTGTAGTCACTTCCCTTGTTGGAATCTGGCTCTGGATCATACTTAGAAGTGCTTGGAACGGGTAACAGGTAACCAAGTGCACTTCGTTCTCTCGGTTACTAATTCACTAGCATATATTTACTAGTCTCTCCACAGCAAATAAGACAACACACGCCTTACTCTCACCTAATACATAACCCAAAAGAAAACAAGTGCATTAAAGCCATCTGCATTGTGAGAAGTGCCATGGGGCATCTAACAGGAGTGAGCTGGGCTGTAGAGGGGGTGCCAAAATAAGAGGGTCAGGAAAACCTCTCTGAAGATCAGGAGATACTAGTAGAGACTGAAAGAAGCCTGAAGAAACCAGCCATCCACTGTATGGATATGAAGTCCCCATAGAGCACAGAGGGATTAGCAAACTTTCCAAGGTAGGAAAGAGATTGAGGCAAGTGGAACTAGATAGCAGAAGGGCACTGTGGCTGGAGTTTGCCAGAGGTGCAGTCTCAGAGGCTACAGAGGGAGGTGGGCTGTAGTACCATGGGGATGGGGCATATCGTCAATGGTCAATGTTTTCGCTTAAGTGCAAAGGAAAGACCCAGGAATTTTTAATAAAATATGCATTCTAATTTATGCCTTGAAAAGATCATGCGGTCAATTCATCACTGGAGTATAGGAAAGCAATTTATTTATGGGTGTTAATTTTGTATCCTGCTACTTTGCTGAATTTGTTTATGAGTTCTAGAAGTTTACTGGTGGAGTTTTTTGGTCTTCTAAATATAAAATCATGTTGTGGGCAAACATAAATAGTTGAGCTCTTCTTTTCCCAATTGTATCCCTTAAATTTCTTTCTTTAACCTCATTACTCAGGTTAGAATATCAAGGATGATGTTGAATAGAAGTGGTGAAAGAGGGCATCGTTGTCTTGTTCCTGTTTTTAGAGGGAATGCCTTCAGTTTTTCTCCATTTAGAATAATGTCGGCCTTTGGTTTGTCTTAGATAACTTTTACAATGTTGAGGTATGTTCTTACTATCCCTAGTTTTTCCAATGTTTTAAACATGGATGGATGCTGTATTTTGTCAAATGGTGAATTGGTTGAAAGAGTAATTAGAAAAACCATCTCATTCACTATAGCAACAACAAAAAATAAAATAAAATATTTTGAATCAATCTAATAAAAGAGGTGATGGATCTCTGCAATGAAAACTACAGAATGCTAAAGAAAGAAATTGAGGAAGACCTTAGAAGATGGAAAGACCTCCCATGTTCTTGGATAGACAGAATCAATATTATAAAAATGGATATGTTACCCAAACTGCTATACAGATTCAATGAAATTCCCATTGAAATTCCAATAATGTTCTTCATTGAAATAGAAAAAGCAGTCATGAAATTCATGTGGAAAAATAAGAGACCTAGAATGACCAGTGAGAAAAGGAAAGCAGGAGACATTACAATGTCAGACCTTAAACTATACCAGAGCTATAGTAACAAAAACAGCATGGTACTGGCACCAAAATAGACCCAAAGGCCAATGACACAGAATAGAAGACACACATGCACTTACCTCCTTCTAGACAAAGGCACCAAAACCACACACGGGGGAAAAGATTGCCTCTTCAACAAATAATACTGGTAAAACTGGAAATGCATATGTAATAGAATGAAGTAAATTCCTCTCTCTTGACCTGCACAAATATCAACTCTAAGGGGACCAAAGACCTAGGAATTAAGCCAGAAAACCTATACCTTCTATAAGGAAAGGTAGACCTAACACTTTGACATATGAACTGACTTTCTGAACAAGAATCCTAAAGCACAGGGATAAGTTCAACAATCAATAAATGTGATGACATCAAAATAAAAACTTTCTTTACAGTCAAGGGAACAATCAAGAATGTGAAAAGAGAGCCCACAGAATGGGAGGAAATCTTTGCCACCTGCACTCAGATAGAGCATTAATCTCCAGGATATATAAATGACTCAAAAACTCAATGCCAGAAAAACAAATAATCCAGTTGCTAAATGGGCAAAGAAACTGAACAGACATGTCACAGAAGAAGAAATATGAATGGGCACCAAATATATGAAAAAACGGTCAACTTCTCTAGCAAATAGAGAAATACAAATTAAAACTACACTGAGATTTCACCCCCACTTGAGTGAGAACGGCAATTATCAAGAAAACAAGTAAGAACAAATGTTGGTGAGAATGTGGGGACAAAAGTACACTCCTACGTTGCTGGTGGGACTGCAAATTGGTGCAGCCACTATGGAAAGCAGGATGGAGATTCCTCAAAACACTAGGAATGAAACCACAATTTCACCCAGTTATCCCATTCCTTGTCATATATCCAAAAGATTTATTTATTTATTCAGTAGATTAGATACATGTGAGAAGGGAGAAAGAAGAGGGGAATAGAAATAGGAAAGAGAGTAGAATAAATCTCACATAACTTTCCTACGTGCACATAGGAAACTACCTGTGTGGACCCCACCATCGTGCCCACCACAAGAATCGGTTCTAGTTAGAATAACATACATCCTGTGCTTGTATAATTTTATCAGAATGGATTATTCTGTCATGGGTAACTAAGAAGAAACAATAAAATATTTTTTTAAAAATCACATGGCTGTTGTACATTAAGTCAATTTGAATCTGAGTGAGGGTGGGGAGCCAGAGCCCACCCTGAGTGGGGAGAGCCCTGGATTGGAGAAGCTTGATGCAGACCTTGCCTGTGACCTCACGCAAGTTTCAGGGATGCAGGAAAGCTGTGAGGGAAGTGAGAGAAGGAAGCATTTCAATGCCACCACTGTAGGGGCCACTTAGGGACATGGGGGATGTTGGGAATAAACTGGAAATTGGGGGCGGAGGAGTGGAGATCAGTGTGTGGAGGGGGAAGTTAGTAAGAGCAGGGTCTGGAGAGGCACAGGAGGCAAAGGCTCACGAGGCCCACGCACTGCTCACTATTTCTCTCCTCTGCCCACCCCTGTATTCCAAGTATTGCCACTGTCCAAGGTCTGCAGCCCTGGGATCAGGGACAGTGGTGCCCAGTGGGACTTTCTGGGGCGAAGACGTCCTGAATTTGTGCTCTGAGCACATGCAGGGTGCCCAGGCTCCGTAGGCAAGCCATGTCTAGCAGGTGGAAATGAGTCTTTGCTCCCACAGGTACATGTGGGGGAGCCATCATTTCTGACCCCCACTATAGTGGAAGCACTCAGGGGAGAGAATTGAGCTACGCAAGAAAAGGAAGGAAAGGAGGGACCTGTGATCAGAGTCATCATTTTCTGATCAATCAGGAATCTTCCATATTGATTAGGAGTAAGGCCCAGCCATAGGAGAATCCCATGGCCTCACACCATGTCCCTACTGCACGCTGACAGTCAGTGGATTTTGGAAGAATTAAAACTTAATGACAAAGCTCAGACTGGCTGCCACAGATTGCTAACCCAATCCTCTGCACACTGTATTCACTTTATTAGATCACAGCCACCATATTGTTGTTTGCCAAACTCTAACTTGTACAGATAAGAAAAAGTATCAATTGTAAGATGGACTATTGTTTTAGAGAAAATCTCTGACTACTGGTAAGGGGAGGTAGTGAGAGGTCCCAGAGACTGACCCCTGACCTGCAGGCGATGCTAGCTCAGAGAGCTGCACACTTACTCCAGGTAGACGGCCAGGTACCAGCAGAACAGAAAGGGGCACAGAGCTCCTTATTCTCTGCACATCCAGGTGAGACTTCATGACTGTTAGATGATAAGATTTGCACAAACAACAGAGTGGAAGCTGTATTTTTTTTTTTCCAGAGGAGGCCAATATAAAAATTTCAGGAGCTTAAATGCCTGGACATTCTGTTTTTCTGTCCAATTTCCCATAGCATAAGTAGATGAGGAGCATGGGAAGAACAGGTCTCCCTCTCCTTGTGTGGTCATTGTTAAGTCATCTGGCACACATCGACTCAACATTTTCTTTCCTGGTATTTTCCAACTGGTTTTCATAGCGTGATTAAAACTGAATAATCCTTAATTGTGAGGTTAGAAACCTGTTTCAAACAACAACAAAAAAATTTTAAAAAATTAAATCTCTCCAGGCAGGAAGCTTGTCACTGAAGTTTAATAGGACCCACCTGAGCTACATTGGATGGGGATCCAGGGAGAGATGTCAGGAGTGGGGCTGACTTTGCTGACTGAGGGTCTACTTGGTAGTGAAAGCTACGAAGACCTGAGTGACAAAGGGACCCGTCCTACACCAATGGAGACAATCCCTAGGAATCATGTGCCGGACAGGATTATCTGATAGTGCCTGTGTGGGAGTTCTAAGAGGAGCAGAGGAGGGCCCAGCCTTTCGCCTCTCTAATGGGATGCTCACAGATCTTCTATAGGATTCCTTGTTGGCAAGACTGGTTCTTTCCCTTACCAACCAGGGGATGTCTTCCCCATCTGTGGGTTCCCTGGCTGTAGGACGGAGGCTCTGACTCTACCCACAGGGCTTTGTCAAAGCAGCAAGATCCCGGCACCTGTGCTGTCTAATCCACCGGCACCTCTTCAGACAGTTCAGACGAAAATGCCCTCAGTGTCAGATATGCACGGCCCTAATATTAGGAGTTCTCAGCCAGCCACATTTGTCTTTTAGGGTTCTATTCTCATAGGACAACAAGGCAGAGACGTCTGGAACTGTGCAGAGAGCAGAAGCTTCTATGTCCTTCTCACCCAGGCTTCTCATCCTGATCTGCTGTCATCTCTGAGCATTTCTGAATTTTGCAAATTGTCTTTTGATTATTTGAGGAGAAACTTTAGTCCTCAACAGTATAAATAGTCCTTTCTAGTTCTCTCTCTCTCTCTCTCTCTCTCTCTCTCTCTCTCTCTCTCTCTCTCTCTCCATGTATGTTCACTCATGTCCTTCACCAAGCAAGGACCCATGCTATCTACATCTTCTGGTCATTCCTGATACTTATCTTATTAGGAACTCAAATCCAGGGTGCATGCGACTGACAACCTGAGACCATCCTTCTACAAGCAGTGCATGAGATTAGGACAGACCGACCCAGGCCTTGGGATGGCATGTGCTGTTCTGGATGACCGTCATGTCAGTGGTCACACTCTGACTGCCTAAATGCTCACTGCCATCCACTCAGATTCTTCCTGCTCTGAATTAGAGTTAACCCTGCAGTTCACTGACCGGTAGTTGGTATATGTCAGGGTCAATCAGGATGCTGATCATTATATTTTTCATTTGATAAATATTTTTAGTATAAATGTTCCTGAAGGTTAAAAGAATCGTACAGGGTGAGGGGGTCAACTCTGATAAACAGCAATGTTGAGCTTCCGAATCATTCCAGAAGCTGTGGACCATGAGAAACAAGACATGGAAGAACACTGCATCTGAACTTGTCGACTAAGCCGAGCAGACAGGATGGCAGGGAGGAGTGTGGAGCCAACAGAAGAGCAGGCCCAGCCCCTGGAGGGCCTTCTGGTGCCCTTTGTGCCAGTCTTGTGTGGTGCCCTGTGGGCAGCTCTGCTTTCCGAGGAGTACGTGACTCTCCTCTTTTGTGGCTGTTAGAACGTTACTCTGTCAGCCGATGAGCTCCTGTTCCTCGGGGACAATATGCATTGATCCCGGGAAGGCCTGAAGGTGGGACGGAGCTGCCCCACACGTCACGCACGTCGAAAACCCCCAAGGGAATCCGAGGCCTGACACTTTGCTGGGCTGCGCTGATCTGGCGAGGCTGTGACCACGGGAACAGAGATCCTGCTCTACCCAGTCCCACGGGCTCCATCCAAGCTTTCCCAGGCATGACCAGGCCACGCAGGCCACGGCTTCCTTTTTTGCACCAGTTCCACCGTGTACAGTGGGTCACAGGTTCCTTCTCCTGATGACAGAGTTGCTGTGCAGATAGATGCCTGGAACGTGCCCATGACAGGCTTTCTCTAAGAAGCATGAGTCCCTTCCACTGATGGTCTGTGTCAGCAGGTTTCTGCCTGCCTATCTGACAGGTAAAATACTGAAACCAGAAAAATATGCCCTGCCACACCCAGGGAGTCTGCAGGTCAGCCTGCCCAGGTGGAACTCCTAGTAACTGTCCACACACAAGTCTCTGTTCGCCAACGAAACCCATCTGAACTCAGATCCCGTTCAGCTTAAGTCAATTCCTTGATTTTCTTCCTCTCTGTAGACCGTGGGCCCTACCGAGGATGGTGCTCAGGAACTGTTACAGAAACTATTCACAGCGGGACAAGGGAGGGGGACTGACACCATCCATGGGGTTTTCTATTACAGTGAGACAAATACACTTACATGTGACCACATAGAGCTGAAAAACAGATTCTAGCCACATATAAAATTCATAGCCACATATAAAATTCTAGACATGTCAAGCAACCTTGATTGGACAAGCGAAATGCACAGCAGTTCGCTCTCCTGGGAGCTCCTGTGAGGGGCTGCCTGATGCCGTGGGCAGGCTCTAGAGAGGCTGGGGCGCTGCCCAGACTCGGCTTGGCACAGGGCGGGAGGGTCTCGAGCTCTCTCATAAGGTACAGGGATGACATTGGTTATAAAACACCCCTGCAGAGGCAATTCCATCTCACTGTGAGAAGCCTTGATCTCAAGTTTCTCATAGTAAAATTAAGTTGGAGGGATCATGTGTCTCCCACTGTCTGGACCTCTCCCATCGTGATTTCTCTGTTATGTAGCTTACATTCAGAGTAAAGAAACAAACATGCACCACTTTCTCCTCATAAGCATTTTTCTCATGGACGTATTGTTTTCGTGCAAGATCAGGATGTTTAAAGTGATGGTTCCGTCACCGAAAAGAAAATGTTCTCAAACTTGGGAACAGACTGAAGAAATTAACAACCAAAACAGAACACATGAAAAACGTCCCCCTGAGCCATATCTCTAAAGCGACTCTTGGAATTAACTTGAAACCTTAATAACTTTGCATTCAAAACAACCCCAAAGTGAAACGCACTCTCAGCATGACGGTTTCTTTCGGCTTTCTGCACAGTTTAAGAGAATTTCACAGAACAACTGGAAAGCAGAGGTGTGGCAGGTCTGCCATCAACTAAGGGGAAGGGACGGGGTTTGGCTCTCTGTTGCCCTAACAGCGCCCGAGAAGGCCCAGACACAAGCCATGGTCAGCAGGTGTCTACTTGTCAAATCAGCACATGAAATGGCTCTATGGGAAGATTAATTAGGAAAGTCTTTATGGACTAGGTAATATTTAGTTAAGAGATAGAAGAAGGAAAACTGGTTTGGACCAAAAGATTCTCTAGACAGGTTTTCTGGATGGAAAGGAAATGATGCACAAAAGCCTTTTGAAGCCAGGCAGAGGATGCGAAGGTACTGAGAGACGCAGGTACGCAGCACGCCAGCCTGAGGACCGGCGACAGAGCACAGGTAGCATCCAGCGTGACAGAGGATCCGAATACCATGCACTTGCATAGTGCTTCACCGTCCGTGGAGGTCTTCTGGAATAGTATAAGCATTAAGTCTTTGACAGAGAATAGCTCAGCAGGAAAGTCATCCCCAGGTTACAAACAAGGAACCCAAGGCTCAGAATTGTTAATAAACGACCTACAGCTTCCCCCAAGAAGGGAGCGAAAGTCGCCTTCACAGTTCTTCTGACTTCATGTCCGTGCTCTGTATTTCAGGGGGCAATGAAATGAGGGCCAGGACTCCGAGAGCTGGCAACACTGTATTAGTGGTGCCACGGCCCAGAGGGATTATTCCCAAAGTCTGAGCCCCAGGCACAGCAGGGCTTTCACTTTTAAACATAATCCAGTTCTGGGTACATCAAGGCAAGGGCGTTGGTGCAACTCTGTTGGAGGGGTACTCTACGTTCCCTGTATGGTACAAACTTGTCCACGGCCTCGGAGCTCTTAGCTCTACAGCTTAGGGACTCTTCTGCACTAAACCTAGAGGAGGTGGCTCTGCCCTATTGTGTTGTTTTTCTGTTTCCGCTGCTCTGCTTATCTTTTACCTGCAGCCACTGCAAGCCTCTATGGTTAGAGTCAGTATGCAGCTGCTGTGTGTCCATGTGCAAAACCACAGCCTGTCAGCTCTTAACCTGCTAAAGTTCCCATTCTGTTATACCACAGTGTGGTATACATACACGTAAGTAAGTACACATTACATGCTCTTGGGGAGGAAGGATGGCAAGAAAATTCAAGATGATTTCAGGAGCCCTTAAAACTCTGTTTACAGTAACTCTTGTGTTCATGTGAATTGAAATATCTGGGCAAAAAAAAACTTTAAAAAATCAGAAAATTCTCCATCTTTACTCCTGGAAAATACCACAGGATGTCATTCTGACTGATTTCTCGTCAAGCAAGTTCTGATTTGTTTTGAGATGGATAATATACGTATTTAAAGACAGCATAAGGCTTCACTTCCCTAAAACAAAATTTAAAAAAAATTCATTTATACATCTTAGAAACAAAAATTATTACTGTTATTATTATAATAATTCTTATTATTGGTACCAGAGATTGAACTCAGGGGTGCTTAACCACTGAGCCACATCCCCTGCCCTGCTGGTATTGTATTTTGAGACAGAGTCTCATTAAGTTGTTTAGGGCCTAGCTAAATTGCTTACACTGGCTTTGAACTTGTGCTTCCCACTGCCTCAGCCTCCTGAGTCATGGGGATTACAGGCACACTCTACCACATCCAGCCCCAAATTATTTTTTAAAATTACATATTAAAAAGTCTTAGTCCTACTATGGTTTCTATTGGTTTCCTTATCCCTATACATCAGCCTAGGTACTGTGTGTTTCTTCCAGTATTTGTCCACCTGTCTCTCTCTCTCTTTTGATCTCTCTCTCTCTCTCTCTCTCTCTCTCTCTCTCTCTCTCTCTCACACACACACACACACACACACACACACACACACACACATACACACACACACACACTTCTTCATTACTTAAAAGACAGAATGCTAGGGATACATGACTTTTCATGGGTTTTTAAGTGAACACATCCTGAAACCTTGCATTATCAATATGTAGATATGTAGATAACTCCATGTTTTAACAGCTGGAGGGTATTTCAATATGTAGGTGTACCTGGCAGGGTGGTTGAGTTCCTTCCAACTTTTGCTGTAAAATTTTGAATACTGCACTGCACAACAGACATGGCTGAGATATTGATTGACCTGCGCCTGCCGCCTTGACTGTTAGCCCCTGATCCCACTCAATGCCTCTTTGCCTCAGCAGACATTCTCACAATTTGCTCACCTGCTCACAGTGGCCCCCTGTCCTCTTCATAATAAAGGGGCAGAGGAAGGCAGGGTGGCATTATGAAAAAGATGCGCAAGTTCCAAATCCTGGAGAGAAATGCTAGATTATCAGGCCAAATTCACAGGTCCACATTCAAACGGCGTGCCTCAGTCTACCTGTGAACACGATTCCGTCTGCCTACCCTGGCCCTGCATCATTTGCTTTGAGGAATTACCAACCATCAGGCGCAGATAGAGAACTCCCATACACAGGATCACTTTTCTTGCCTTTAAAGATTAAATTTCACTAGTGCCTGATAATTTGATTCTAACCTATCTCTGCTTGCAGCTTTATGTAGACACAGAATTAAATTCATCTCTACCCAGAGGCAATGCAACTTGAAAAAATAAAAAGCAAGGAAGAAACAGCCGTGAAGGCAGTTCAATGTTTTGATAAAACAGGGCTAAATGGACAGCATCCTAATAGAAAATAGCACACAGCTATGAGCTACCTACTGCAAGTGATGTGCAACTTCCAAAGTGACAAAGCTGTTTAATGCAGACGCTGCCATTTAAAGTGATTTAAAATGCTACAGGTCAGGGTGTGTCTAAAGTACCTCTGGGACAGTACCACACTGTGCCTCCCCTTTCACACCTGCAGATCCTAGTGCTGCATTTCACCTGAGGCACTGGGATATGGAAAGGTATAAATGACACGCTTAAAGACATAAATAACCACGTCCTGTTCGCCCCAATGCCCATTCAGTCCCAATGTCTACTTGGTCTTCAACAACAGTCCCTCCTGCAGCCTGTGATCTGTCTTCTAGGCCAGGAGGACGCTACAGTTTCCAAAGAGAGATACTTTTGGAATGAACGTGCTTTCTAGTCTGTAGACGACACCAACAAAACCTGTTGTAAAGCGAAGATTTCTTCCTACCTGACACCCAATAACTGTTTTGACTGATTATTTCCTCTGAGCTGACAGGTTGTTTTGGCAACGTGGATGCAAGCTTACTCAGTTCATGCATGAACGATGCATGAAGGGTCCCATTTTCCAAGCAGAAAAATTTTACAGTTGTTCACTGAGTATTTGGGGTGTCTGTTTGGCTCAGTAGCACCTATTTTAGAGTAGATATTTTTGTGAAGATTATGAACGGCTTTTTAAAAACCTGTTAATCTTAAGCACCACACACACAAAAATGGGAAAACATTAGCATGTTGTTTAATAGATATCCTTAAAAACTGAGAAGATGATGGTCCCATCAAAGTCTTCAAAACCTACTCAGATTTCCCACTTGGGTAAATGTGCACAATCAGGTAAGTAAAGAGAGTTAAACGTGCTGCTTTTATTATTTTATTATTTATCATTATTCATAACTGGAATGACAGAAACCAACCAACAAACAAAACTGCAATAAGAAAGTGGCAAACGAAGTTAAGGCAGACTTACTTCTTGTCTGCCATCCATCCTGATGATGAATTCTGGAGCTGAGCTGAGCTCTAGGAGGGCCCACCCTCTTCCTTAAGGCCTGCTGCAACTCTCAAAGGAGCAATTCTCAAAGGTGAGTTGATTTCAAAATGGCACAGCACAGCCCAAATGGAATGGAACCCTCCAGACTCAGGTGATTTTCCTACCCCATTGAAATATTTCTAATCCAATTGACTTAGCTGTCATTCCATGTTCCAGTGAACTCAGGAAAGTTTAATCATATAGAAACTATATTATTATTTCCCCCAAGATATGGTAATTAGGGAGTGATTTTCAAAAAAAGGTATGAAAGGAAATAAGTACCTTGCAAGAGGAAGCATGGCACCGCTTGATTCTATCCCAGCAATTCATCAGAACCTGTAGTATTCAAAAGAACAGATTTCTTGAGGCCCTTTTCTCCTGATAGTTATTATTAGAAAACCCTATAATGGAGTCCCCGACTTCACTGAAAGCCACTTCGTTTTCAGTGTCATTTTCCGCGGGCGAAGGGGGCTGTGGTTTAATAGGTGCCACTGAAGCCTTGATGGAGGTGACTTATTTTCTCTGCATGGGCGCTGAGTGAACGCCAGCTCCCGCCACTCATCGTGGGCGTCCTATTTCCTATAAAACCTGCATTTAGAGCCTACACACGAGGCTGAAAAACGCCACTCGGAAGGCTACTTGGGACGTCAGCATCTCTTCCCAGAGGACACGGGATGGGCACGCGTCTGTAGGAAGCCCTTCCCTGCCTTTGCTCAGTCTGCCCTAAGCCTGGGAGCAGGTGCCGCCCCCAGCTGTGTTCTCAAACCCATCGCACAGGACAAAGGAACACAATTTTAAAGGTTTCTCCTGCCTTCAGGGTAGAAAAACAAAACCTAAAACGGATCACAGCAACTCTACTTTCATTTATGGGTTACGTCTACACAGACTCTATAAGTGTGATAAAATAACATCTGAACGTGGACAGGTAGCCTCCCAGTCCTTCCACCCCGTCCACAGCCAAGCCCCTGTCTTTCTCTTGCCCATAACTCGTCTTCAGCCACGTGCTCAGAGCTTGTTGTTCAACCATCACAGCGGCTGCCCAGTCTCCTAACACACACTTGAATCCTCCAGAGCAAGGAGTTCCATTTTATAAAATAGTCAAGACTTGGGCTTTGGCCACGTGTGGTTATACATCCACTGACACTTCTACCATTGCACTCTGCATCTGTAGGGCGCATGTTAGTTGACTTAGGGCCAAACCCAGAGCCCTGTTTAGGTAATGGTATTGTTTGTCCCCTACCCACTCTCTTGCTAGCCTCTTCAGGGCTTCATTTCTTTCAAGGAGGAGGTCAACTGATACACTCATGGACTTCTTGCTGTTCTGCTAGCCTCAATTAGAAAGCAAGCAACATTATTAATTAACAGGTTTTCATTCAATTCAACATACCCTTGCTGCACCTCCTTTTGTGCCATGCAAATGTCTGAGAAATGCCTCGGCATTTTTGCATTCCACGAAATACGATTAATGATTAATGTTATTAAAAGATATTGATTCAATGTGTTCACAAGGCAACTATACAGCAAATGGAGAAGATAATTAGCTAAAAGAAGTTTGTCAAAGTATTTTGCATATCAAAAGGTAACATGGTTTTTAAGTGCTAGAGGTAATCCTCAATGTTCTTTTTAAATGAAAGACTATCAGAGTCTTAAGGAATATCCCGGACATGACTTCAGCTGTCTTTCCTTCATTCAGCAAAGAAGCTGTTATCTAAAATGTACTGACGATTTGCAACTGTTACTAAAAACTAAACAAGACAATAAAACAAACAAAACCCTGATCATCTTTAATATAGAATGCAGAATGAAATATCTTTTAAAAATTGTTATTCATGTTTTAATTTGAAATAATTTAGATATATTAGAAAAAAATCATACGCGCAATTTTAGATTTCAGAGCATTGACATCTGTGAGAAGTGCATTTAGCGGTGAGTTCGGCCGTGAAGGGGTGTGTTCTCTCTCTGTGGTGCTTTCCCTTTCTGTGCGACCCCCACCCATGCTCAATCCCTTGGGCCACCCCTTCACTGTGTCGTAAGTGGCAGTGTGCCTGAGTCTATCTCTACCTCATGAAAGTTCACTGGACTTGCATTTTACACTTTCTCATTCATCCCATTCCCATATATACCCCAAAGAACAAGCAGACAGCAGAATTAAATTCTGGACTTAAAATTAAAGGCCAGATGAATTTCATGAAACTATTAAATTTATACCAATATTACAATTGCTTTTATCTGTCCATTGACTCTAAGTTGCTGTTGGTGAAAACAATATTAACAGTTTCTAATCATCAAAAGACTTATCTTTCTCTTGCTCATTAAACACACATGTATTCAGGTCAACATAAACAAAATCTTTGAAATATATCTTTAGATTATCTATAAGGAATTTATGGTATTTGATTTCTGTAACAAAAATATATCATGAAAATTGACATTGAGATTTTAATAATTTCGTAATTCTGACTAAATTACTCTTCTTTATTTTTGACTGACATTTCTAATGATCATATATATCTATGGAGTATCATGTGATGTTTTGATCCATGTATTCATTGTGTAATGATCAAATCAAGGTAGTTAACATAGTCAAAACATGGAATCAATCTAAGTATCATCCATCAACAGCTGAATGGATGAAGAAGAGGTGGAACATAGACCTAATGGAATACTATTCAGTGACAAAAAGATGAAATCCTGCCATTTGTGGTACCATGGACGTGGAGGACATTATGTTCAGTGACACCAGTGAGCACAGAAAGACAAATGCCATCTTCTCTCACTCCTGTGTAGAATCTAACGCAGTTGATCTGGTAGAAGTTGAGGGTGGGTGGGAAGAGAAGGGTGCCTAGGGATGGGGAAAGGTTATCAACTAAGCGCTGGTGAGATGTTGCACAGTAGGCTGAAGACAGTTAAATACTGTTTACATGCTTCAAAAGCTATAAGAAAGTGCTTTGAAAGTTTTCGCCATAAAGAAAAATATAGAAATCATTTTGGAGAGTTTCCTTTTAAATAGACCAGCTATCTGCCTGGCATTTTATTTTTTGTGTGTATTTATACATACACTATTTTAATTTACACAATTGGTCTCATATTTTTGTCCTAAATGCTATGATGTTGTTATGGTATGGTTTGAATCTAAAAATGGCCTTTAAAAGTTCATGTATTAGGCAACACATTGATATTCAAGGTAAAAAGAGTAGACTATGAGAACTACACCTTTACCAGTGGACTAATCTACTTGATGGGCTAATAATTTGAATGTACTACTAGATGGTAAGTGCAGGCAGGTGGGCGTGGCTGGAGGAAGGAGGTCGTTGAAGAGATACCATTGAGGACTGTGTCTTGTCCCTGGCTCCTGGCTCCCTCTCTGTTTCTGACTGTCACCTGCTGAGCAACTTCCCTCTGCCATGCCCATCCACCAGGATGCTCTGCTTCACCTTGGCCCTGGAGCAATGGAGTCAGTCCACACAACTGTATTTGGGAACTGTGAATCCCAAATACAATTTTACATGATATTAAAAAAAAATTGAAGTCCACTGATGATGAATCCTTTATTTTGTTTGTGAAATTGTTTAGAATGAGAGGGCTGATTACCGGTAGGGACTGGCAAGTGTTCAGACAGCAGGCCTTCACTATCCACCCACAAGTCATTCGGTGAAGCCCCCCTGAAAACAAAGGTGAGGGTGGGTGGGGTGTGAATTGGGACCCACTCCCTTCCCTTCCACAGATTCATAGGCCTGGGACCAATGGAATGAACATATGTGGATACATCAGAACACAGATTGGTCTCTGACGTGTTCACAAAATGTTACGGAATTATTATGGATTAAAAAAAAAAAAAGGCTCACGGCCAGCGATCTGGCAAAGGAAGCATGGTTAACTTGAAAGGCCACTGTTTCAGAGAAGAGCTGGGAAGACTGCCCAAGAGGGAGAGTTTGAGACTATGGTGGCACAAACAAGACGGGGAGTGGCTGTTGTGAGTTAACTTGTTTGCTGCATCGCATTTATTCACATCATGGCTAATAGAACACATGGACATGACTGAAATGCTTGGCCTAGTTAGAGTGTGTGAAGTCTTAACATCTAAGCTCCTACCAACTATTGGGCTCTTGACCTTCAAACACCTGCAGAGTGAATTCCTTCATGGACTGACACTTGCCATGGGAGGCTGGGGCAAGTTTCTAACGTGTTTTCTGTATTCAGCCCTCTACTTACTGAATGCTTATCCTTTGACAATTCACCTAACTTTCTGAGTTTCCATTCCATCCATGAAATGGGTTTCTGATAATAATGAAGTTAACAGTGTGAAGAGCACATGACTCGATTTAGATGAGTTGTGATTCTTAGTAGCAGCTCAAATTAAAGCGAAACCTCTCCATTACAGAGTGGATTGGTTTAAATGGGAAACAGGAGCCTGTTTATACAAATTTACAAGGATGATTTGGCTTCCTCTGGCTTTACTCATTTATTATTAAGCCTATAAACCTGCACTAGATTGGGAAGTGTTTAGGAAGGAAATCTACATTTGTGAGCTGAAAAAGGAAGCATTTTTTGGAGGTATGGAAGGAAAGATAAGCAGGAGTCTCTCTTGATTCAAAGACTGGGTGGCTTAATTAGGGTGGTTTGGATCTGGACCAAAGGGAGCACAAAGCAGAAGGTCAATCGAGTCCCTCCTACAAGGCTGAGAAGCACAAACTGCCACGACACCACACAGTTGAATTATTGAATTTATTATCTAGAATAACTCGATCCAAAAGTCAAAGTTGCCAAACAAGAAAATAAACTGGAATGAAATATGGATGAGTTTGCCCAAGCATCCCTGTTGAAAGCTCTTAAACAGACATGCAATTGTTTGGAATTGTTTGTGCCAGTTCTATAGAACCTGCAAGAGGGAACCAAACACTTCTTCACCCCGTGTTATTTAAACAATTGATTTGCGGTTGCCAAAAATAGACAATGATCTAGGAGAGTCCTCCTGTACCTGTTTATTTTGGGGAAAAGAAGCTACAGGTAAAGCATTCCCACCATTTCCAACTCCAGCTTTGGGAACCGTCTCCCACCCCAGGGACACTCTGTGGGTGTTCTCATCACACAGAGTTTGTCTTGCTTTCTGATTGCTTTTTGAAGCAATGGGAGCTTCTTAGTTTTTAATTCTTCTTACTTGCTTTTATAGGATGAGGGAAAATAGGTTTTAAAGTAGGAAATGAGAGTAACATTTAGGTTGGCCCTAATGTTATTAGCCCTTGTACATTTTTTTTCATTATTCCAAAGTTATTTCCTATTTTTCTTAAGACTTCCCAGGATTGTATTAGATTTATATCTCACCTTTCCTTACACTTAAAAATAAATAATCAAGGTAGAAAACTGATCCACTGATATAACTTTGTTTTCTTCTTGTAAGAACTTACATATGTGCATGTGCGTGTACATACACACAAACCTATGTACACATGTACTTTCTTAAGGTGGAAGATCATTTCTTAAGTGACTGGGGATCATTATGTAATTGTTCTATCTTTGAGAATATAGCTATTTTTCCCCTGTATTCCAACTCAAGCCAAGCCACAAGCCATACCCTAATCATAAGACTCTTAAAGCATTTCTTTCTCAGAGGAAAAGGCTTCTCCTACATGCTCCACCCAGGTGTGGAGGCAGTGCTGCCACAGGCTGGGTCCAGGTGTGCAGACTGAGTCCATCTCTGTCCTCAGTGTGTGATTACTGCTGTCAGTATTTACCTGGAGCTGGGGTGGGGCAGGGGCAGGCCTCCAACACCCTTCCCACCAGAACACCCAGTCCATGGTACACTGGAGGGATCTGCTGCACAGGGCTGTGCTGCATTCTTCTGGATCTCTTTGTTCTGCCATTCAATTGTCCTTCCAGTTGACATTGACCGTATACAGAGAAGTGCTAGGCCAGCCACAGGTAAGCCAGAGGGGTGACACACATGGAGATGCAGGCTGTTGAGAAGACACTGGGGGTGGTACAGAAATCTTGCATATTCTGTAGGACCCCGCAGGGAGTCAGCCTCAACCTCTCCCCCTCCTCCTCTTCAGCAGGAACTGCTGCCTGGGGAGCCCAATCAGGTTTCAAGGGTCAGCACTTTCAGGATGGAGGGCAGTTCAGTGGTAGACTACTTGCCCAGCATTGCAGTGGCCCCCGGTTCATCTCCAGCACCACAACAGCAAACGGCACGCTGAGTGCAGACACTCAACAGGTGTGGCCTTAGGAGACCTTGCCAGAGTGCCTCTGTGACCACAGGCCATTTTTCCCATATGTGGCATCTTAAACCACATCATCTACTCCTGCTAGGATTGTTATGAAAATCAAATGTAGCAAGAAACTCATCTATGACACTAAACTACTGCAAAAAACATCCATTTATATCGCTTGGAGAAAATATGCTATTTAAGAGTAACGCTGACAGAGTGCTTTTAACACCCATAGAAATGGCATAATTTTGCCCTAGGAATCGATTCTTTGGTCTCACAAAACATTGTGACCTGTTTGTCTACATGAGTGGAGAACTCCAACCTTGCGGCCTAGATGGGGAAGTTTCATTCCCTCATTCACAAGACCATGATTCAAAAAGCCAACTACGTCCCAGACGCTGCTCAGAGTGCCAGGCACGCTGTGAGTGAGGCAGGGGAAGCTCTCTCTGAACCCAGCCTTCTAACCTGCGAGAGGTCACAGGGAGAACAGGACAACAGGCTGCTTCGTTCTTTAGTCCAGTTGTGCCAGGCCAGTGGAGTAGGGTGTGGAGAGGCCAAGACCGTGCCCAGAGTCAGCGTGGACGTCACGTGGTTTACTGGGGAAAGCTAAGAAGAGATCACAGATGGCTCCAAGCAGAGTTGAGTGGTGACAAACTGACAGAGAGCACCTCTGTCCCTCACAGTGCTTCATCCAGCGGCAGCCAGCTGGATGAGCGACACACACCCTTTCCCAGTGCCCCAGTTCTGCCCAGTCCTGCTCATGGAGGGGTTTCACAAGTGAGATTATAGAAGCAGTGACACCATCAGCATGAGATGTTTAGCTTTCTTCTATGACCAGCGTCCCAGCCAGTAACTGTCCTGGTGCACATGCAAGAAAGTCACTTTCTGCAGATGGCATTGGCTGGCCCTGGTCTCCAGTGTGCACAGCAAAAGCCTGAGTCCTTGAAGATAACATGGATCTGGACATTCTGGCCCAGCGCACTCTCACTGTTCCCTTACCTTGGCTAGACTTTTGGGAAGAGAAAGGGAGCATTCAGGGACATGGTGTTTTACTGTCCCCCTTTGCTTTAGTGAGGCTCAACAGGTAGTCACAAAATGACTGCTGAATGAGACAGATTTAAGTGATGATACAAACTATGAAAAGAGAAAGATGGCAGTGAGGTAAGAGGGTAGCGGAGGTAGCTTCTGCAGAGTCAGGGACGACCTCTCTGGGGACCTAGAACTGGAATGAGTCAAGGGCAGGCCTCTGAAGATTCTGGAGAAAACTCTCTGGGCAGAGGGGCGAGAGAGGGAAGAGCCCTGGCGCAAGCTGGAAACTGACAGAGAGAAGGCTGGGGAGCTGGAGGACAGCGGGCTCCAGGGGAAGGAACCTGAGGTGAAATCCCAGGCACAGGCAGGGCCAGGCCCAACCTGGATGACAGCCCCCGGGGCAGGGAGGGCTGAGGCCGCCAGGGGCACACAGAGCCAGGCTTTCCACCAGCAGGAGCCCAGCCCACAGCTGCCGGTGCATCTCTGCTAGAGCATGGATTAGAGTAAACTCCAGCCAAAGGAAACTTTTCCCTGAGAGAAATAAATATGAGGGGGGGGGGCAGGCTCCTGTGGAGGGGATTATTCACCTAATATGAGCTTTGTGTTTCTCTGGAGATCAAATGCATTACTTCCAATCCATCCTCAGGGGTGGCTTCACGGTTGTGCAAGGCAGGGTCTCCAAGACTCTTATCTTCTGCTCTTTCATGGAACATAGGGCCTTGTGTGATCTGAGAACCTGTCCAGTTTGCACACTTATTAACCAACTCACCTTCCTGGTCCCTCAGTGGACCACCCAAATACAATTTATAGTTCCTACATGCACCGTGGGCCCTCTACATTTGCTGATAGTATTTACTCCAACCCGAGTATCCTTGCTATACATATCCAACTCTTGCCTTTAAAGTCAGCTATATTCGCGTTTTGAAATTTCCTAAGAAACTTCTCTGATTGCAAAACTCTGCTTGATATCCCAGGCAGAGATGACCAGGCCAGCTTTGCACCTCTGTGGTGCTTGCTGCATTCTTTAGTTTTTATTTCTAGAACAATGTATATAAATTATTTAGACTGGGATTGTGTTCTACTCCTGCTGGGATTCCTAATACCAGAGAAAGGCAGTTATTGCCTAATAAATGTTTGTTGAATATATAAACATTTGACAGGTATTACTCAACTTTTTGGTATTATGGTTGTTTTGAACCAATTTGATAACCAAACATCATTCCAGCAAATACCTGATAAAATGATGGCATATCTCATCTTCAGAAGGATTAGAATCGTTGAATATTTTAAATATTTATGATTTACCTTGCCTTCTTTTATTATGGAATTGCTTTGGTGAGTGAAAAGAAAATCATTTAAAATTATAATTAAAAGATCCTTCTGCCAAAGAAGAAAACAAATTTACACAGTGTGGAAGGTTATAAACAAATTCCATGTCTCAACCACTAAGCACCATGGCATTAGTCAGAGGAACACAATAAAAATTATAACATGTCCTCAATGACAGATTCAACAGCTATCCCGAGAAGAACACGGGTCACCAATGCAATGATGCATGTATTTGTAGCATTAAAAAGTCAAGGCAGGGATTTCAGAGTGTAATTTAAAAGTGAAATATTCCTCAGTGTATCATCTTATTTTGTTTAATTTTGGTTTATGGTGATATTTTTATGGCACTGTGAGAATGCATTCACACCGCTGAGGCCAACTTTCCTGGTATGGAGTCTTCAGTTAACCACACGTCCTTCATAGTTACTTTATGAGGTTTGGCATTAACAAATATGAAGTGAAGATAAGCATCCACGGAGGTGACCCACACATCACTCCTGGTTCAGAGCTAACTGTCCTCTCTTCATGGAAATGCATTGGCAAGTCTAGGGCTTGTGGAAACAGAGAGTATCCTTTCCCTGAAGCCTTCATTTGCATGAATGCTTTTCTAAGAAGAATATTTAGTGAAGGAAATGCATCCAGCATTGGGGTCATGCCTTTCCATGAGAGGTGTAAGAACAATAATGATGAAAGAGCCCAAAGGTAAATGGAGGCAGCCGCCTTCTCGGGGCTCCTCCTTGGTCTTCAGACCCGCAGGAGGCCTGCAGTTAAGAGCCATAAAACTGTATGAGAGGGAGCATTTGCTCTGGGGAAGCAACTACAGATTTTTTTTGAGATACTGAAATAGTGACAGCAATAAGAATGATGATAGCTAAAAATGACTGGTGACTTATCACCGTAGGTAAGGTTCTGTGGGGCCCTTGAGCTGAAATCATCTAATCCTCTCAATATTCATACGGCACAGACACTGAGACCCCGGACAGCTCGCCAGGACCTCACATAAAAAGTGGCAGAGCTGGGAACTGAATGAAGACACCCAGGATCTGAGAGTCCTGAGTCCTGGTCCATGACATCAGCACTTAGGAAATGATGCACACGGCACAGATGCTCCACAGGCCCGCCTCAAAGGAAGGGGCTGCACCCGGGGAGTCTCTGTGCCTCTGCTAATTATTCACCATGGAGTTAAAAATGGGAAAAGTGCTCTCATGTGAAGACAGGTCAGTATCACCACATTCCATCATCGTCGGAACATGCCAGAAGACCCCAGTTACTTTGGCATCAACAGACTTTCTGTCCATGGAGTTCCACCTTCTGGCATGAGAACCAAACAGACCATGCAAACTCCCTTCCTTGTTCTCAAATACCGTTTCCCTGCCCATTAGGTGTGTCCGGTGAGGTTCCACCAAACCTGAGAATCACTCTCTGTAGAGGAGACAAGGTCAGGTGTCAACAGGAGGCATGTGGCTGCTCCTTTCCTGAGCAACTGTCCCCCTACATGCACTCTTCCTATTTTCATTCAGCAAAAATAGTATTTTTATAGTATATTTCTATAAAAAAAGTGAACCACGTACTCATTTATAATTTAATAATCAATGGGAGTTTAAAACCCTGGTGCTTAAATGGATCAGTTATTGTAGGAGCCGAATATCATTTGATAACAGCTAAGAAAGAAACTAGCTGACCCTAAGAGAGTAGTCTTTTCAAAGACATAGAAATGTTTCATGGATACTAAGGGCAGTTAGGGAAGCTGAACCTCAAAAGAGCAGGGCCAAGCCCCAACGCCCCAAGGTCTCCTCGATGCTAGCAGGATTTCATTCTTCAGTCTCTACTCAGGTGCGGCTCCTGCTTCTCAAGTGTCAGAGAGCAGCAGCTACCCGGATTTACCTGACTCCGTCTCATTGGGCGGAACAGTCATACGGACAGTCTTGATTTTGCAGGCTGGAGGACGGTGGCCCTGAATGAGCACCACAGCCTGGACTCAGGCTCAGAGCCAGCTCAGCAGGGGAAAGGAGGCCAGCCATCACCGGGTTCTCCACCCAGGACTTCCTACACACTCCTGGGGAACTTTACAAACCACATATGAATCTCATGCCACACTCATGAAATCCAAATATCTATGGTGGCATTCAGCTTCAATAACTTCAGGTGACTCCAAAGTGCTTCCCAGAGTGACAAGCCAGTGCTGAGAGCAGCTGAGACCCTCCAGCCAGCAGCAGCCACCTTGCCAGCAGCACGTTGGAGAGGTGGTCTGCCTGGCCTACAGGGTCAGAGTCTGAACTTTTACACAACCTTCAAACCATTCTCATTCTTTAAAGCCAAGAAGCAGAGTTTAAGTGTGTGGGGGATCTGGTCAACAGTGGCTGCCATAACTTACAGAATCCTATTTTTACCCCAAAGTGAAGGTGAGACACACTTATTTACTTCTCTATGAATCAGTTAACTGAGTGACAATTCTAGCCCTGTCTGCACAAAAAGAAAGTAGCTGAATTGAAGTCATAATTTATCCATTTTATCCAATAACTTTTTTTAAAGTCAATACCTTGTGCTCAGCACTGTACCAGATACTGCTGAGTTTGGATTTATGAGAAATAAAAAAACAAACTTACATGATCAATGTAGTAAGAAATCGATTGTTGCACACACTGCTTGTGCATTCCCTCACAATGAACACATGGACCACTTGCATTTCCTGAAACGAGGTCTCAGAGCTTTTCCAGCTGAATCCCTAGTGATCCATCTCAGAAGCATGTACGGGCATACCTGATCATGTAGGTCCAAAGACCACAGGTCCAAAGACAGAAGATTGTTCAAAGGAAAGATGAGGGAGGGTCTGAGATTCGACACAGTGACAAGATAAAGGTCATCACTGACCGAGGACTTATTTAATCATCTCATGTGTCAGAAGGGCCCTTCTCACCTTAAGACAGCTCTTCTGCTCTGCTCTCAAAGAAGATTGGCTCAGGAAGAGGAGTTTATACACAGACCTGGTGTCGGAGCTCCCGCCTTGTCATGTGCCACACAGATGAGAATCAGCCCACAATGCAGAAAGCACCTGTCACAGCATAAGATGGCGTCTATCACAGCTGATCTTTGGCTCAAGAGCAGAGTCCTGCAGCCAGCTTTGGCAATTGGCTGTCACCCGCCACAGGGCAGTAAGGCTGATTCACTGATCCACACCCTGGCACCAATGTGGTCCCCCCATATAGACGTGATTTACAGCGAGTCATGACTGTCCTGAGAACAGAGTACCAGGAATGTTACAAAACCTGAATAAACATTGATGTGGCTGTGCCCTGTAGTATGCTGATTTTAATGTTTATAGGAGCACAATTCACAATAGCTAAACTGTGGAGCCAACCTAAATGCCCTTCAGTAGATGGATGGGTAAAACTGTGGCATATATACACAACGGAATATTACTTAGCAATAAAAGACAATAAAATCATGGCATTTGCAGGTAAATGGATGAAGTTGGAGAAGATAATGATAAGTGAAGTTAGCCAATTCCAAAAAAAAAAAATGCTGAATGTTTTCTCTGATATAAGGAGGGGCTGACCCATAGTGGAGTAGGGAGGGGGAGCATTGGAGGATTAGATGAATTCCAGATAGGGAAGAGGGGTGGGAGGGAAAGGGGGGTGCAGGGGGTTAGAGACGATGGTGAAATGTGATAGACATCATTATCCAAAGTACATGTATGAAGACATGAATTGGTGTCAACATACTTTATATACAACAAGAGATATGAAAATTTGTGCTGTATATGTGTAATAAGAAGTGTAATGCATTCCACTGTCATTTATTTTTTTAAAAAAAAAATCAATTAAAAAACATGAATAAACACGTCTATTGAAATGGTTGCGTCCCTAGGGGAGGCAGTCAGCTGCTTGAAATCAAAGATGAGAAAATTTTAATGTATGTGCACAATTAAAAAGTGTCAGAAACCGGGGTGAACAAACCAACAGGCCATTCAAAAATAAGTATGATAGCTACTCATAAGTAGTTTTTCAAAAATAGGTAAAATTTGTGGCTCAGACTTTCAAACAAAATGAGAAAAGAAAAACTCAGGATAGGCCAGGTACAGTGGCACACGCCTGTAATCCCAGTGACTCAGGAGGCTGAGGCAGGCTAGTCTCAGCAACTGAATTAAGGCTATGTCTCCATACTTAATAATTATTTTAAAAAAAGACCGGGGATGTAACTTAGTGATTAAGTACCTCTGGTTTCCAATCCCCACTTCAAATAAGGGAAAAAAAGGGGGAAAGAAGAAAGAAGAAAAACTCAGGGCGTGGAAACAGAAGTACAGTGCGATTCCCATGTACCCGTGTGGGCCATGGAGGGAGGAGAAGGAAGAAAATGCACACAGCTTACACATGGCTTTGGGGGCAAATGGAATCAATAAAGGAGGAGGATTAGTTAGGACCATGTAATTTTATTTTCTCCTGTCAAATATTATATCCAATTTTCAGATAATTACTTGATATAATGAGAAAAAATATGCCTTCAATTTCTAAAATGAAGCCACTATTTGAACCGCAGAGAAAGTTACACTCTGCCTGTTGCCAAGAAACATTTTATAACCAATCCTTTATTGCATTCCCTATTCACTAAGCAGCTTTCCAACACTGCGCTTCCTGTGCAGCCTCCAGGGAGATACAGGCCAGTTCGAGCCTGCCCATATTTGAGAAAAGGAAGGTCAGATCAGCAGAGGGCAATAGCCCTGCCGCTGGCTTTCAGATGCACTTAAACCACAGGTCTGCGTGGTTGTGGACCAGCTTCTACCTGGGCAAGGAGCAGTGCCACTGCTCTGAACAGCACCCCAGCTACTTCTCACCATGGCCTACCTGGGTAGGCATTATTTCCCTCTGATTGCACACACAGAAGCTAAGCTCAAAACTGTCTAGGGCTCAAGAGCCAATACGTGCTGGAGGATTATTTGCACCCAAGTCAAATCATTGGCTTCTTCCATTCTACGACATGTACTTAACTACTGGAATGATTTTGGCTATTTCAGCATCATCGGAAAAAAATAGCTTTACGAAAGGAACTTAGAGTATGTGACTGTTAGTTCCTAAGTTGTGATTCAGAGAAGGTTCCATTTGTCTGAGAAGACTTGGGCCTAAAATGTTGTCTTAAATATTTCCATGTTAAGTTTCATTTTTAAAACTTTTTTTTTTAACAATGTGTAATGGAAAAAGACAAAACCTCTGCACTCTATGGCCCAGCTCAGGCACTATGCTTGCTTCATTCTGTTTGATAACAAAAGTAACCACTATGTAGATTTATTTTGCCTGGTTTTGAGCCTTACACAATTGTACTCAGACTCGGTCTTATGGCATCTGTCTTGTCATGGTGAGTAGTGAGAGAGCATTTAACTCCTTGCTTTATTCCATTATATGAATGCACTACAATTTGGCTATTTTTTTTTTTTTTTTTTTTGCCACTGATGGACATTCAGACTTTATGGCTTTAGGCTATTATAAGCAGTGCTGCTATAAATACTTAAGCATTTTGATGGTGTGCCAAGGAAGAGAATTGCTGAATCTTAAGGTATGTGTGTACTTAGCTTTAGTAAATACTACCAAATAGTTGTGCAGAGTGATTGTTCTAGTTTACAGTCCCACGGATGAGTTGCCCATATCCTCACCAACACTTAGAATTGTCCTTTTCATTTTAGCCAGTCTGATGGATATAGAGTTCTCACTGTCTTTAGTCTATGTTTCTTTGATGACTGTGGAAGGCAGAGCTATGTCTCTGCCAAAGATCTTCACAGTCTAGTCCCAGGACTGAGGATGTACTGTTATATAGCAATGGGGATTCGCAGCAATGGTTAATTTTGTACAATTTTATGTGCATGAGGGAAGAACTGGTATCTCTAAATACTGATGGCAGAGTAAATTGGATTGATTATCGATCATGCTGCTCAAACTCTTAAAGTCCTATTCAACTTTTTTCTTCTTGTTCTGTTTATGAGAGTGGTCCATTTTAGTTTTCCTCTCAGTTTGCAAAGTTGTTTTGTTTTCCTTTTAATTTGAGCATAATGATTTTGAAGCTAGAATGTAACTTTATGTAACTTCTACCTGGACATTAGAATTGTTGCATCTTCCTGTGAAATAATCATTTCAAAAGTATAAGGTGTTATTCTCCATCTGCATAGTCCCTTGATTTATGCTAGCATAGCTCAAAGAGGTCTCACTTGTTTAAAGTTTAAGACATTGTTTCCCACTCTTCACCTTGGTCTTCTTGCCCCTAAGTCAAGCTGCATCTCTGTAATTGTCATATGGGTCTATTTTAGAAATTCCATTTGAGCATTATTTTTCAAGTGGAATCTTTTGACCCTATGTTTTGTGACTCAAGTCAGCTATTCTGGAATGTTGGGGATGATGTCTGCTGTGTTGCTATTTATAACCTACCGTCCTGCCCGTCCCACTTTATTTTTCTCCTTTCTGCCCTCTTTCAGAGACCCTTATTTTCTGTTGCTTTTCATCCTGAGCTGGGTTCTTCACAGTTAAAATGGCTGATGTCTTGTTGACCAGATGATTTCCTTGTATTTAATTATTGAGTAAAATATTTTTTTCTTTTTACATGAATTACTTCTCTATTAACATAATTGGCATAATAATGTGTTTAATTTCCACAATAAAGTAAGTAATATTATATATCCACTAATTGGATGAGATTCCTTCATTTAGCTTCCTTGAATCATGACATGTAAATCATTTTACATTGGCACCTATCATTTTACGACCTTGTCAGCAAAATTCTTGAGATTCACTCAAGAACCTATTAGTGTGAATTGGAATGATATCCTCATAAAATAATTCCATGTGGCGATTTTTAGCATTTTCCAAGGATAATGACATGTACGTACGCAATTCCTTTCTAAAGATTTGCGATACCTGTTGAAAACTGAAATGTACCCAGTGTGATGACCAAGCTGTTCACTCATGGAGATCTGCTCTGCAGACAAAATCACACATGTGAACAAAGACACATACTGGGCTGCCTATTGTTATTTACAAATCACAACATGGAGATGTCCTCAGGACCCATCGATGGTGACTGGCTAGACAAACGATGTCCCACATATCCAGGGATTCACTGCACAAAAAAAGTGGAATTGCTCGATAAGTGATGTGAACCAGGACAGAAATATAGTGGTATAGGAAGCAAAAGAAGTTAAATGAAATGCAGAGAATTTATAGGATGAGGATGCTCTCTGGAAAAGCAGACAAGAAACTGTGAACAGACCCCACATCTCCACCCCCACACCAGCCCCACAGTGAGAGAGACTCACTTTTACATATTATGTGCTCTTGTACTTTTTTATTTTTGACCATATGGGTAGGTTACTAAAAATTTTCTGTTTAAAAAGAAAAGAACCACATTATGTTGACATGAAGCTCAGCTTTATTCCTTTTGTGTTGTCCATGGCATTCTGTGGAGTGTTTGAACAAGTGAATTAAACATTCTCCTACTAATGGACATGTATTGCTTCCACAAAGGCAGAGCTGCAAAGTTGCCCACACCCCCACGCCTTTGCTTGAATGTCATATAGTTGGAAACGTGCCGCCCCCGGCTTCTTTCACTTAGCACGGTACCCTTCACGACCCTCCATTGTCTTTGCAGCTGATGGCTCCTTTCTCCTTATCACTGAATATCGCTGCATGGTTGGTGTGGCTGTACCAAGGCCACTTCATTCACCTAGAGGAGGGCATCTTAGTTTTGGCAACTTTCAATAAGCCTGCAATAAACATTTCATGTGCAGGGTTTTTAAGCTTTTGGTGGATTTGAGTAAATATCCAGGGGAATGAATGCTGAATCATATGGTAGGAATAGGTTCAGTTTTGTAAGAAACTGACAAAGTGTGATCTGAAGTGGCCGGGCCGACTTGCACTCCCACCAGCAGTGAATGACAGCTCCTGTCGCTCCCCATCCCTGCCAGCATCTGGTGCTGTCAGGGTGATGGTTTTAGCCTTTCTACTAGATGTTTCTTGTTTTAATTAGCATTTCCCTAATTCCCCATGTGACAGTGAGCGTCTTTTTCTTTTTTAGCATCTTTTCAAATGATCACCAGCTACCTGAAAGATGTGTCTTTGAAGAAGCGTCCATTCAGATCCTTTGTCGTTTTATGTTAGGATGCTTGTTTCCCTAGTGTTGGGTTTGGAAAGCTCTTTGTTCATTCTGAATACAAGTCCTTTAGTGGATATGCCTTTTTGCTCAAATTTCTCCACAACTAGGCCTTGTTTTTCAGTCTCTTCATAGCCCTGATTCAGTGGTTCAAGGACCGCCACTTCCCATTGCCCAGGACCCTCTGCATGGCAAGCTCAGTCCCCACAGCTGGTGTGGATACGTACACCCTCACTGGGGACTGGGACATCCTGAATTAAACATCAAGAGACACTGAGGACACGGAACTCTTCCACTTCCACTGACAGAGCTCCTGAAGCATTTTAATGTGCTGACCCTGAAGTCGTGATTTTTCCCAGCTACACTTTTGTTTTGTTTAAATTGAATAAATCAGATGTTTCTTTATCACGCATTTACATTTCAGTCCTGGGTTTTAGATTTAATTATTTCTTATAAATGACTTGTCCCATAAGGCTGTTGACTGAATAATGCTTGTCTTCATCTTTATACATTCCTGTTTTCATGGAAAAAGTATCAGTTATAGAAGAAAAACATAGTCGATTATTAAGAATTTTTAAAATGCCACGGCCCAGTTAAACGGCAACGAAAAGGGGGCGCCAACACAACTGAGAGGGCACTGCAGACTGTCTTGTGGGAGGCTGCATTTGGTGTCAGGCTGGGTCCCTCAGGCCACATTGAACAATGGCTCCAACCACAACCACAACCACAACAATGTATCCATGGGTCAGAGCTGAGCTCATAAAAGCCTCCCTAGAGTCTGAACGTACAATTCCACATAGACAGCTGCTGATGCTTATAAATGACTTCGGCCATTAATTATAGAACTTAAAAGGAGAACCACTACAGACCAAAAGAGAAAATACCTGATCATTTCTTCTAAGTTTTAAAGACATTCAATCTGCTTTCAAAATGTCTACTTTGAAATTGCCTGTTGAGTTTGAAGATGGCGTTGTGTTCCTGGTGGTGGTGTATCCTACACTGCCATTGATAATGGTCCTGCTCTATCTGGAAGGATGAGTAGATGCTCCCAAGTTAGTGTGGCCCTACAGAAGGCTACTGGAGTTGAGATGGCACAGCCGCCAGGCAGGCCAAGCTCTGCCTGGCCCTCTAGGACCCGCCGCCTGGCGGGAGAGTAAAGGAGGTTGCGCCACCTAGGGGCTGTAATTTTGAGTCTCCTCTGACAAAATCAGGAAGTTATTGGCAGATGCTTAAGGAATTATGAATTAATTACTTTATTGATTTTTTTAAATATATGAGATAAAAGTAAGAAGAGTTATTTCCCCTGTTTTATGTACGGAGAGAGAGTAAGGAGCTTGCCCTGGGTCTCACAGTACGTTATCTTTGGCGTTTGGTACTTATCCTAGTCTGTGTTCCTTCTGTGCAAAGAGAAACACTCAGAAAGGGATGGTAGTTGGTGAGATGGAGGACGCCTTAAAACACTGCGCTATTCTAACTGGACGGGGTCAAAAGGTCAAGCCACAAAGCTCCATTTTTTGTTATCTTGTTTGAATGGGTATCCAAACCTTCCATCAGCATTCTCATGTTCTAGTCCTCAGTTTGGGCAATGCCCTGAAATAAGCAAACTGTATGTAAGAGTCTTAAGACTCACATGCAGTTAAAATAACAAAAAAATATATATATATATGTGCAAACAAGTATTAAATGGAGATTTGAAAACTGGCTTTCTCAATGGAATTGTGTATTAATTGCCTGCAAAATGGAGCAGACATTTCAGTATGCTTTTCTCTTCTTGTGGAGAGGAAAGAATTGCCTGCCCACAGCCCATTTCCCAGGACTTCCCACAGCTCTGGATTCAGCAGGGGTGTCAACTCCTTGCACAAGGTCCTGAGAAACACTGCACAGAGTCGTGTCTCAACAACATCCGTTTGAGCATTATTAAGCTTCAAGTGGAAAGAGTTAGTCTAATCGAGGTAAGACTTCAGTGTAGATTGCAGGATGGTGAGAGGAAAGGATGAGCGCCACGTCCCAACGCCCAGGTGTCCTGGAGACCACCCTTGGAAGGGTCAAAGCCATTTTAATCTTGAAAGTTTTCCATCTTAACCAACGTGGGATCATAAACTAGGAGACCTGACTTTCTAAATCTTATTTGGTCTGATCAACTTGACAAAGAGTTGTATTATGGTTTTCTGAAACGTTCTTTGGGTTATGATGCAGAACTGACTTGACTTCTGATTTTGGCACTTAAAAAAAGACTGCTATGGCACCCTCTTCTCATGTAGGCAACAAGGTGCTCAGGTTCCCTAAGAACTGAAGCATCTTCCCACTTAGATTGTTTGGATTCCAAGCTGTCTGTGATGGCACTGCTGTATTTGGAATTCTGGCCCTTGTCACAAAGCTTATTGCCACGTTCACGGTGTTTAAATTTTAAAATCTTTAAATGTACCCATTAGAGAAATAGTTATGACTCTTTAAATTGAAGAAAATTATCTATAATATTGTTACAAGTTAATGGATTTCAGGCTTCTTAAAAGTAGACACAATTCATAATATGCCTGCCAAGTCCCTCCCCCATAAAACAGCAGTCACACGCTCTGGCCATAGGATGCAGACACCTCTGGGCGTTTGTTAGTAAAAAATGGCCCTATGCATCCCAGCCCCCCAAAGACCATGCCCATCTCACACTGGAAATGCACTCAACCTCATTCCAACACACCCACGTCTCAACCCGTCACATCAACAAATCAAAACCCTAAAGTCCATCAGCGTGGAGTCTGTTTCCTCCTCCAGGCCATCTGAATCAGGCCTGGCTGAGGCTGAGTGTCACCTACCCCAGAGCACAACTGCTCTGGCTATGTGAGCTCTGGGAAGCGAGAAGAGAAATGTCATACCCCCAGGATCCAATCTCAGGTGAACCCGGGGATAATACTTTAAGACGGTTCAGTTCACAACACAATGCAGAAGATCAAGGCGTCAGTGGCCCCACTTGGTCTGAAGTCCATATTCCAGGGGCTGAATAGTCATGCTCTGGGACCTGAGGCCCTATCCTCTAGGACACGAACCATCACTTGGTGCAAAAGAAAATCCTACCGAGGGGATTGCTCGCGATCCACAACGTGTTTTGATATTATGAAGACAGACTTCAAGAATGCTCTAAAGAGAATGTGGAGGTCACCCTCGATCAGTACGCTCCGTCATATCAGGTCAAGACGACATGACTCCTCCCTCTAGACCTCCCAACCCAGAGCCATCCCTTCTCAGCCAACAGTTCAACGCCTGACGATAAAGAGGATCTGGGTGAAGCCTCAGGGCTCTCTACCACACACAGACACAACACCGCCTCAGGGGTGAATTCACACTGGATGTGCAGATGCTCAGAACCTGTGTGGTGGACAGATTCTAGGCTTCCATTAAGCTGGATAAGTAATATGGGTCCTGGAGGAAGCAGGGTGCACGTGTGTTGGGGTCCAGGTTAACTTTCCCCACAGCCAGGTTGGTGCAGCACTATGTTGCTTTGATGACTGAAATTCTGAAGTCTTTTTACTCTCAAAACTTCCAGTCGTATTTCTCATCATTATTTTCAAGAACTTAAAAATGCTAACTTGGACTAGAAGTGACAGTTTTTGTCAGGCAAGGAGATGGGAATCCCCTGTATTTCCAAACTAAAGAGATGATCGGGATTACCTGTGTGGAGCTCCTTGGGTCTACGTGGGACCTTCCATTTGAGGAAGAAGCAGTCCTTGCACAGGATAGGGAGAATATGTGACTACTTTGTGCTGACTTGAGCACCAATCTGGGGAATCTATGAGAAAGGGTATGGTTATCAGAGTAGGTTAAGAGAAAAATATATGGAACTAGGTATCAGATGGAAAATGTTAACCATATTTGTTAGTATCATTAAATCAATGACTGCATTACAGATTTTTAAAATTCCTCCCAAAATCCATACATGTGTATAGGGAGCATGAATTTTTCAAGGTCATTTTTTTTTTCATTCTTGGGTTTCTTTCTATGTTTTAGACCTTCACAGCCATAGCCCTCGAAAGCTTTCAGGACTGAGTATTACTGTACTTGGGCCTTATTGCCTGTCCCTGTTCTGATGAATTTACCATTCTTATCTTGTCAGTAAAAACATTTATCCCTGGAATTGCTTTATCAATTATTCACTTCTCACAGAATGGAAAACACCAAGGATTAGAACCTCACACGACCCCAGGCCTTGGAATTGCAGCTAGAATCTCTCCAGTTTGCACCAGCCCCTTGAGTTGCTGCTACCTTTTCTTTCCTGGTTCAGGCAACGACATTTCAACAGAGTCACATGAGGACACTTATTTTCTATGAATTACAGACCGAGAGTAATTATGACTTTGGCCAGTTTGTCTCAAATAAAATTCCAATATTATGACATTTTATGTTCACGTGAATGTGACTAAAGATGATCATTGTAAACTATGGAAGAAAAAAAAAAACAGGCTCGTCCTCCTGGTCTCTCCATGGGGCTCTTGGTTTGCATCTGGAGTTGAGAAGGTCTACATCATGGGCCCCTGAAACAATTCCATGGAGACCTGTATGACATGTTTTTGTCATTTGTATAGAAACTCAAAATTTTGAAAGATGTTATTGGACTGGCTAAAGAATGAGCCACACCTAACGTTTCGTCTTGCCCATCTGAGTCTTAAATACTGTAGCCACCGTTGAAAGAGTTAAATGAAAAGGGAAAGAGAATTTTTCAATCAAAACTAACAATATTTGAAAAGGGAGCATTAAAATATAAGGTTCAAGCTGGGTAACTCTGATAAAAGTCACCCACTGATTCAGAAATCACTCATGTCCTGTGGGTAATCCCTCAATCTCCTTTATATGCTGGTGGGAAACTTCTAGAAAGCATTTTTTTCTTGACATTTAGAAAGATTCTTGTGCTGTGATTTTTTTTCTATATTGTTAATGATTATTTTGTATAATTTCTAGGAGGAAAAATGTTGGATGAAATTCATTCTCATTTTTAAAAGGCCTTTCCTTGAAAAGGAATGGCATTAAAGAATAAATTTCATTTATCTCCAATTACAGTAAGAGGCACTATTTCATTTGGGAAACAGATTTATCAAGGCAATGTGAAGCTACCTGATGTCGCAGATTCTCCGTCACTAGCTTTGATTTCGTCTTCACCCCAGATGCTTTCAGCCAGTCAACAAATCACATAAATGATAAGAAGTTAGCAAAAACCTACCTCAGAAGTTAGAAAATAATTTACCATTTCAAAAGAAATCCTTTATCAGAAAATAACTTACTCTTTTAAAAGAAACCCCTTATCAAATTCATTTTGTAATTTTTTTCTGGAGCTAAGGCATTGCTAAAATTGTGTTCATGTACCTGGCCATATAAGATAAGAAAAGTAGATTAAATTAAAAACATTAGTACTTTTTTGATAATGACATCATATTACTTAATAAACCTTTGTCTATTTTCTGCTGTTACCTTTGTGAAAGCCAGAAAGCTGATGAAATAGTACTGGTTTTTATATGTGCACACCTGAATACACTCTGTACACCCTTGGCATAGGCTTGGTGCTAGTTGGTTCTCCCGTTTATTGTGTTACGTGTGAGGGACTCGATATGTGGAATGGATCAGACAGTAGCAAAGTGAAAGGGACAGGCTATGATAGTCAAAAGCAAATTCATCTCTTCAACATATTCTTCAACACCAACATTCACATTACTGGAGGACAATCTACGTCTAACCTCAAAGTCTACCAAAATGTATGTTGCCAAAGGAAAGGAGGTGGATGGAGTAAAGTAGAAATTAGGAAAAATAAAAAGGCTTGGTAAAAATCAAAGAGACAAATATTTGTGTCATTAAATTGTATCCCTTTGTCAAATCTAATTTTGTCTATGTTAAAATAAAAACTTAGGTGTTGACAACGATTCAAATATATAGCACTATGGGTGAAATCTATAAGCATACTTAATATTAAAGTCAGAGTTCTCACACTACATATAATCAATGTTATTATAGCTGCTTTATTAAATTTCTTCATCCAAATATCTCAATATCAGTCATCAATTTTTTGAAGATTATAATTTAGAAAACCCAAGTAATTATGTGAGCCTTTAAAATAGACGAAGCCCTCTTAGATAAAAACAGTCCAATTTGAATATCTAGTCAGAGAATCAATGTTGTTCTAAAATAGTATTTCATTTCCACAGCATCTCTTAGATTACATCAGTTAAATTTAAATTGCAAAATTATTGCGTATATATGTAGCAACCCTCTGGTTTATTTTCATTTCTACTTTTGCCACAAACATGAGAGGGATGCTATGGCAATGTAATATTTGGAGTCAAAGAGGTGTTGGAGTCTGTAAATGTATCTTAAAAGGAATAAACATTGGTATATATAAACAATGACATTGATCATGATGGTACTGTTCTATATAAATAAAAATAAGCACTCTGCTTTAAAGTAAATGTTAAAATGTAAATAAGCATCAACAAATATGCTTTAGCTAATATAAATTAAGCACCTTGACCCTACTTTTTTCTTTTTTTTTTTTTTTTTTTTGGATTTTCCAGGGAACAAATTGCTTGCACTGTGCAAAAGTTTGTATGAAACTTACCATATGCTGTCACAATCAGGACAAGGATGAGTGCACATTCCCTCCGCTGGCAGCTGAGGTCGGCACTTGATGATGGCAGTGTGTCCTCCACCGTGACAATCACTGTCCTCGTGTTGCTGTTTATTTAGTGATTTATTTTGCTGTAGACTAACAATGTTGAGGAGAAGACTATGTCTTTTTGTGCTATTGTATCCTGACTCCTAGTAAATCAATCACACATGCACAGGGTTCCATAGTGCCCGCCACCAGCACACACTAACAGAAAAACCCAGAGTGGGTACGTAGGGAAAGGGATACACTAGGGATCTGCACTGCAGAAAATGAGGTTTTTGACTTGCCCAAAAGAAATATTTATCATAGGTTTATGTAAGAATTGAATGTCTCCTGTGAGATTAAAATGGAAACTGTAACTGAAACAAAAGTGGGCAATTTTGAGCATTAGTAAGAACATGACATTTCAAGGAAAACAATCTATTCTCTATAATTTTACCACATTTCAATGTGCAAAGTTGCCTTCTGCATTGTGTTTTGATGTTAGCTCAATAAACGCATACTCCTTCTTTTTCCATGTGTGTTTTTTATGGGGGAAGGTAATTGGGAATTAACCATCGGGGCCCAATTCACTGAGTGTTTCCTTACCAATGAAAGAGAAAATTAGGTGGGGGATTGTTATGCTGGGGCACCATTTCATCAATCCTGAATCTTCTAACACCAGTAAATATAATCAAGTCAGTGGTGTTCTTACCATGGCACTATTGTCTCTCCTTTTAAAAAATTAAATAAGCATGTAGAAGCGTTGGAACGTGTCAACTGTCCACCAGCTCCATTTTTTAAAAATTTCCAATGAAATGTCCAACTTTTCACATGATCAGGCCATCCCCACGTACAAATCTGTCCCCATGACTTCTACCTACAACAAGGAGGAGCAGGAGTCCCTGAAAGACCACCTTCCAGCATAGACTCCCAGAGGCCACCGCAACTTCTCACCTGGAAACAATCCTGTGGGTGTTTTCCAGTTCAATTTGCCAGTGCTTTTAGGGCCCTTCACCCCCAACACACACACACACACACACACACACACACACACACACTCACTAAAGGAGGGAAATGGTAAACAAAAATCGCAGTTCAAGTAAGTGCAAACTGGAGTTCTCACTGCAGACCCTGTGGGCCTAATCGCCCCTGCTGCCCGGGATGCACCTGCAGAGAGACGCTGCAGGGCTTGGTGGTCACCTGTGGGCAGCAGCTGCGAAGGGTGGTCTGAGGGTAAAGCAGCAGGGAAGGCAGGTGACTTCTCCCCCTGGGGGCGTCCCTGTTCACCCTGCTGGGCCACCAGGGCTTCACCTAGACCCTGCAGGGATGTGTCACCTCAAGCAAAGGAAATGGACGCAGTGCCTGGCAGCCAGCGGGGACTGCGCGGTGCCCATCTGCAGCTGTTCTCACGTCGGGGAGGTACTATGGGACCCCAAATGCCTGTGTAGCAGAAGGAGGAAAACTAAGACATCAAGTTTCCTAAAAATGGCTTCTTCCATTTGCAATTAGAAACAGAATTTCTATCCTCCCCTGAAATGAAGAGAAGAAAAGTGGGGGCGGGGTGGGGGGGCTACTAAACGTGTGATATTGGTGTGAAGCTAAATCAACAGGCACCCCAGGCGGGGGTGCCCCTGCGGGTCTCCATCCCACCCAAACGCACACGTGAATCGCAGAGAGGCCAGGGTCAGTGACAGAAGTGTCTGCGCGTGCTCCCAATCAAGGACACAAGGACCTCGCGGGTCCCCTCGGCTCAAGGCAGCTCTTCAGGTGGCGCCCGTGGCTGACAGTTTACCCCTCAAGTTGCGGGAGCATTTACAACGCCATTTCCATCCTGTGTGGAATGCAGTCCCCCAAGTCCCAGTTTCTTATAAAGGCGGCACAGTGTGTTCACAGAGGCGGTTTAAATTGAATATAGTCTTTTTCTATTCAAGGGAATTATGAGCTCTTCAAAGGAAGGCAGGCCTCCCTCCTCATCTGTGGACTACACAGACCGAGCAAAGGCCAAAAGTGATTCTGGAACAGAACCACTACTGAGTAATTAAAGTATTGTCTATAAATTAAGCAGGTAGGAAATGCTGTTGGAGACAGGGCTGCGAAGCTGGTTCACAGAGCAAGGAATGAAATCAATGGAACATGCAGGTAATTGAAAATAAGGTGACATTTGCATTGACCTTTACACCATATTTCCAAAGATTAAAAAAGGTAAAGAAAAATAAGGAGGAGGAGGAGCAGGAGGAGGAGAAAAAAAGGAGAAGACAAGCTCTGCTGAGCTCAGCGCTCAGCTCTCTATTCTGTCTTTGTAAATGTCAAAACACATGCTTATTTTTACCATTAAACTCTAACACATTATTTTAATTGTTTGAGATTAAAGTGAACTTAGAATAATATCAAATAAGCAGTTGCTGGTAAAGTTGGTTCATTACTTTCTCTCAATTAAAAAAAAAGAGTGTTGATTCTGAGTTGGTTAATTATATACATGGATTCATTGAAGCACATAAATTTTTGTATGCCTATCACTTTTTACAAATAAAATCTTTGTAAAATTATGTTTTCAGTTGCAAACTTTGTTCTGAGCCCCAGACGTGTGTTTCCTGATCTTCATTATATAAACACTGTGAGATTCTACAGGTATTAGAAACATTTTCCAAAATGAAATCACTCCTTTCTCCTACTTCAATATACCCCAAAGCATGCACAATTAGCCACTCTTCAGGCTGGAACCCCACCAATAAGTCTTGCAGGTGTTTCGTGAGTATGAGTGTTTATGTGTGCATGTGTGTAAGGTATGTGTGTGTGCATGTATGAATATGTGTGCATTTGTGTAAGGTGTGTGCATGCGTGTGTATGAGTTAAGGGTCTGATCCATAATCATAAAGTGGCTGCAGTTGTGTAATCTCAGCTTCTGGGTAGGCTGAGGTAGGAGAATGGCAAGTTTGAGGCCAGGTGTTAGGGTCTGTAAACAAGTCAGGATGGCGCCTGGCATTTTGCCAGAGGGAGTGGTTTGTGAAGTAATGCCAGGGAGCCATTAAGTGTGGAGATTCCTTATTGGTTGACTGCTGTATCTAGTTTATGTTAATTAGATAAGCTGTGTGTAATGTATATATACCCCTCCTGTCCTGCAATAAACGGCTCCCACTCCTGCTGCATCAACCTTCACAAGTTGTTCATCACTCCCCGGTTATTTTGCTGCAGTTGGACTGTGGCACCCAGGCTTGGCAATTTATCAAGACCTAAGACAATCTCAAAATAAAAAATAAAGGGCTGGGGATGTGACTCAGTGGTAGAGCTCCCTTGGGCTCAATCCCTAGTAACTCAAACAAATGAAAACATATATATATATATATATATATATATATATATATATATAAAATCATAGTGAGACAAGAAAGTTTGCAAGGAGCATTGTGGGAGGAGGGTCACAGTTTCCTGGGCTCTGACTTCCACACTGTGGAGACCTGTGTTCACCAATCCTTCTGGGGCTGTTACATCCATACTGCTGACCAGTGGGCCCGACTCAGTTTCTGAGGGCTGGGAGTTGTTCGACAGGACCTCCTGCCTGCTTCTCATGGCCTCTGAGAATGGCCATCCACTTCTGTTTTCCAAAGAATATTTATACTTCTCCATATGCCAACTACTAAAATATCAACACCGTGTGCAACTTTATTTATATTTCTCACCTAGTTTGCCTTTTCCTGGTTCACAGTTTCCTTTGACATATCAGACCTATGTGAATGTCATGTAATAGGATTCCTTTAATTGAGTGTTGCTTTTTGATGACAAACTCTCAGGTATTTAAAAAATAAAACCATTTTTATCTCACCCTCCTCCTTAAAACAGGATTTTACTGGGTGTCACTTTCAGAAGCCTGTTAGTTGTTTTTCCTGGGCACCTGTCCCCTGGAGCCCACTGATGTTATACTGGACAGTGTCCCACTCTAAGTAACTCCTAAGACATTTCTCTTTGTTATTTGGCATATATATTATGATGACTTTGGGTGTCGATTTCTTTTTATTTATGTTTATTGGGATTTAGTGACACTCCTGAAATAGAAGGAGGAGTGAATTTTATGAATTTTGAAAAATTCTCATCCATCTTTGAATTCTGGCACCTCGTCTTGTCTATGTCACTTGCTTGAGAGAAGGTTGTCTGTTGGTGCCCCATGCCTCTTGATCTACTTCGAATGCTCTTCATCTCCTTGCCTGATTTAAAATCCACCTGGTTTCTATCACCTTTCTTAACAGCATCTACAATTTCCAGGTCATTGCACATCATTATTAACAGTATACCTCAAACTGTTTCCATGCTGAATATTGATGTTTCCTTATGCTATAGTTAGATGAACTGGTCCCTTCACCTCCATCTCTCCAAGTTTTAAACCCTCATCATTATACAAAATACATGTATAAAGATGCAAATTTGGTGTCAACATACCTTATATACAAACAGAGATATGATAAATTGTGGTATAAAGGTGTATTAAGAACTGTAACGCGGGGCTGGGGATGTGGCTCAAGCGGTAGCGCGCTCGCCTGGCATGCGTGCGGCCTGGGTTCGATCCTCAGCACCACATACAAACAAAGATGTTGTGTCTGCCGAAAACTAAAAAAAAAATAAATATTAAAAAAATTCTCTCTCTCTCTCTCTCTCTCTCTCTCTCTCTTTTTTTTAAAAAAAGAACTGTAACGCAGAAAAAGAATAAGAAAGAATAAGAAATAAGAATAAGAAATAAATAATTATGTCATTATGTATAATGACATAATTTGGCATGAACATACTTTATATACAGAGTTACGAAAACTTTTGCTGTGAATGGACAATTATGATTGCAATGCATTCCACTATTGTCATGTATGTAAGAAATAAAAATAAACAAATAAAAAAAAGAAAAAGAAAAAAAAAAGCCTAGTGCAGTTTTCAAACTCTGCTTCTTGTGATCACTTGAAATTATCCTCTTTCTGAACTACCACCCCAGAGTTCTCAAAGCCTTGGACTGTCTGGACTCAACTCGGGTCACCTTGCTCCAGCTCTACCTTTTCTTCACCTCACTGCACTTTTCTTACTCTTGACCTGCTATATTCTTTCTTGCCCGTGTTATTAACAGCATCTCTGCTATGACCCTTGGTTCTGCTTTCTCTCCCTGAACACCAGGAGGGGAAGGAGAGAACATCCCAAGGCCTGTCCTCAGTACTATGAGCTTCTAGTTCTATGGATATTCACAAAAGTTTTCATCCATCCTCGGAAGAGGTGCATGAATCGACTTTGCATAGACTTGAGTTCCTCATTCACCCAGACTCAGCTGCTTCCTACTCTCTGCTCTCCAAACCTTAGCATGAAACGAATCCCTTTTCCTGTTAGCAGCGGATGGTAGCAACCATACTCCATCAGACTACACCAGATATTTCCAATTTCATCTCTAAAATGTAATCTGTTTGTCACTTTGAGAAAGCATTTTTTTTTAAAGATGTAGTTGGACACAATACCTTTATTTTATTTATTTACATTTATGTGGTGCTGAGGATCGAACCCAGCGCCTGGCACATGCTAGGTGAGCGCTCTGCTGCTGAGCCACAACCCCAGCCCCAAGAAAGCACTTTGACAGCCTGTTTTGACTTCCACATCTGCTGTTCATAACATTCAAGGACATAAAGGAAACGGCCCCATACAATGTCTTCAAAACAAATTGTAGCTCTGTCTTGCAAATGACCAACTGCACTAAGACCACAGATATTGAAACATGAGATACATGATGGAGAAGCTTCCTAACAAAATCACTAAGAAATAGAATACCTTAAACAAGACATGCCACATAACCCAAAGATTAATTCAATTAGCATTACATAAATGTTCCGTGAAAAGTGAATTACCTCCCATGTCACAGTTTGAGATAACATCCTGTCATCTATCATCACTGGGAAAATCATGGGTTCCCCAGCCCAATTCACATCAAGGTAATTATGCCTCACTAATAAGAGATGTCAAGGAATAAATATATTCTACAACAGTAATTTTGTACATATTTTAAGCCTGATATTTAAAAGTGTTACACAGTCCTATCTAGAAAAAAAAAGACAAAGGCAACGAGGAAAAGACAAACAACAAATTACATATATTTCTTACATCTTTTTCTACTCTTAAACCCAATCAGTAATTTCATAATTCCTGTGGATTATTTTTGTAGTTAGTATTTCAAAAAAAAAATCTATGAAGAAGCTATGAGTATTTGCATCTGCTTCAAGAAGGACTAAATTCATTACCATGCTAAGTGAAATAAACAAGTCCCCAAAAACCAAAGGCTGAACATTTTCTCTGATATGTGGATGCTAATTCATAATAAGAGGGGACAAGGGAAGAATAGAGGTACCTTGGATTAGACAGAGGGGGTGAAGGGAGGGGATCAAGTATGGGGGCAGGAAGGATAGTGGAATGAATTGGATATCAATTCACTATGTGCATAGATGACTACAGGACCAGTGTGATCCTACATCATGCACAACCATAAAATGAGAAGTTATTCTCCATTTATGTATGATGTGTCAGAATGCATTCTACTGCCATGTAGAACTTATTAGAACAAATTTAAAAAATAAAACAAAACAAAAAAAGAAGGACTAAATTTGTGAATCCCCATCAGAATTCACAGCAGTTGTGGTGGCTGATAGAAAGGGGAGGAGTGCCATAGGATAAATATCTCCATTCAAATGGAATCAAATCCTTTCTTCCAATATTTGGGGCTGTGGAGATCTTCTGGCATCTGTTTTCTCTCCCGCCTTGGCATCTACTCCTCTGATTTGGTTGATGTCCCCGCACCTACTCATCACTGCCTGGCCGCGGTTGGCCATGAATGTGCCAGGGGTAACGAGGTCATAGGCTACTGCAGCAAACATCCACAGGGCCTCCTTGGCACAGGTCAGCCAGATGGCAGTAGAACCCTCCACTTGCATGAAATGCAGAGCAGCCCATCAAGTAGATGAGCTAGGAAATCTCCATTTAACTGAGTAGACTTGGAAAAAATTGAGAGCGTAAGCCGACTCTCCCAGCTCTGGTCTGGGCCTCAACCCCATTAGCTAACAGGTATAGCCACCTTAGGAAAAAAGAGGAGTGACAGTTCTTTAAACTTGTACTTGTGTTCAGAAGCAATCGTCATTCATACCTGTGTGTTTTGTGCAGTGCTCAAACACCTCATCCATTAAAAGCAATTTGAAAACAAAGAATTATGCCTAAGTCCCCTTTTGCTATGTTTCAGGATTCTAAAGTTTTTAAATAGTTGAATATTTTTGGCAAACTAACAATAAGTACAAAATGGAAAAAAAGGGAACCAACTGCACTGATATGCATATTCTAATTAAGTGATAATGATTCTATTATTAGTTGTAAAAAGATAGGCTCACTTTGCCGAATGAACACAGTTGAACAAAACTGAGAATACGCTTTTTCAGGATAAGTACAATTTAGAGATTTTGGGAATGTAAGTTGAGTCATTGAAATTAACTTAATTTTTAAATTTTGGGATGCTGATACCCAGTTCACTCGGATGTATCTCTTATGCAAACTTAAATGAATCAATTCATCTCCATTAACAAAGTATGTCTCCCTCCCATACTATGTTGAAAGTGAAAGTAAACATTTACTTTGACTATTTCCTTTTCACTCCAAAGCAAAATTTTGGGTGCTTCAGGTATCATGCCATAGCTACATGCTAACAAGACTTAATAGGTAAAATTCACTGTGATATTTCATTCTGAGGAAGAAAGTTCTGCATTTGGAGAAGATGAACTCTAGTTCTTCTTTTCATGACGTAGCACATTAAGTTCGCACATCAGTTCCTTTTAAAAGATCGTCAAAGCAAAAAACCCTAAAGAAATCTTTCAAGATTAAAAATATTAGCTTTTTTTAAATGTAGATCTAGTACCTCAAACCACAGTTAATCTGTCCTTAAGAAATAGATCACCACCTGTTTCAAACTCTTAGGAAACAATACAATGTTCTATTATAGGAAAAATAAAAGTTTGGCTTATTTTTAAAATTCTCTGTGACATCACCTGCCATCAGCCCCTTGTCCTTTCCCTGTTGCAAAAACTGCTCTTGACAATGCCACCTCCTCGTCACCAAGTGTAATAGTGAATCCTCAGTCATCTTCTGTCACACAGATCCGTCCTCTTCTCATGCACTTTCTCCTGGTGGCCTCCTGGACATCAGAGTCCTCTTCTCCCCCAGGCCCCTGGGCACCCCTGCCCACCCCCTACTGCTTCTCCTTACCTCCTGCACTTTTAATGTGGCAGTAGCCAAGGCTCTGTCCTTGGACCCGTCTGTCTCTGCTCCCTCCTTGGTGATTGCACCCACTGCCATGGCTTTGGGTGCCACAGACATCTCCAGCTCAGCACCCTCCACAGCGTTCATGTCCACAGGTGGAGCTTCCACCTGACACTTCCAAATGGGTTTCTCACAGACGCCTAAGGAAAGCCTTCTGGCCTCTTCTCCAGCGAGCCTGCCCACCAAGTCTTTCCAGTGGCCTCTGTTTCCATGTGCGCTGTCACTCTTGGAGACCAACATCAGCATCACCTCCCGTGCTTCTTGCTCTCACGTCATCCACCCTGTCCACACATGGACTATGGGCTCCACCTTCCACCTGGACTCCCACCCCAGCCCTGGTCTCTGCCCGCCAGCTCTCACGTTGCACCTGGGCATCAGCTTCTAACCCATCTCTACTTGGTCCCTTGCGGGCCCTTCCCTTGGTCTACTGTCAACACAGTAGCTGACAGGTTGTCATTCCCGTCTTCCAGACAAAGCCCTCCATTGCTCCTATTTCCTGCAGAGGAAGCCAATACCAACCTGAAGCCCTGCAAGGCCGCAGCACGCTCACCGCCACTCCCCAACCCATCTATGAAGTCTTCTTACTAAACCTGGGAAATGAGTCTTTTCTACTCCACGCATCTGTGATCCACAGCTGAATTCATACACTTTTGCTGTAAATATAAACTCAATCAAATAGTTCCCTATGCATTTGATGAAGATACAGAACTCCAACGGTTTTTATTCCTTGCATCATATTATTCTATGTGTGTGACATTCTGCACTCGGCCTTGCTTAACTTGCCCTGAGCATGCACGGTGCCCTTGGCACCGTGAATGTGGGGTTTCTTTGTTCAGGAATTTTGTTTCCCTTTCCCACACCCTAACTGGCTCTGTGGTGCATGTGTCACAGAGTCCTCTGAGGACAAAGAAGAACAGCGGGGGCACAGGTACACAGGAAGTAGAGATGCCAACAACGTGCCACTGAAAGACAGTGCTTCCAGCCAGACGTGTGGCAGCTGCTCAGATAGGCTGATGTATGTCATCTATCCCTCCCCAGGACTTGACAAGACGGATGAGTTTCACCATTTAATTTCTGACTGTAGAAAATTCAGCTCTATTCCAGGGTTATTTTTCCACAATACAATCATTTTCTGCATGTAGCATAGGAAGAGTTATCATGGTTAGCATCCCATGAAATTTACCCCAAGATTGTTGAGAATATCTCAAAGACATCAGAGAATAGAAGACTTCCATTGTGGGTATCATGAGACAGCCTCCCAAGCAATGGTTTTCCTTTTACCAGATGGGCTTTGAAGGTGCTGTAACTGACCGATCTATACTAGCTTTGACTGCAATAAAGCTTTGAAGACAAGTTTGAGGATGTTTCTACCAAGCATATAGTATATATTTAGTAAGATATAGAGATAGAGATGGAGATGGAGATGGAGATAGAGATAGTATTTCCTAGGATGCTAGAACATTCCCCTGGCCAGCTTTAGCTCAAAGTTCTACAGTCGGATGCTCTATTGTTACTGGTTAAGACATCTTGGGTGCTTCCTAGAATCAACTTCTATATTGATTTCTATTTTGCCACATCCTCTCATGTTATTTGTGACCCACAAGTTTCCTTAAATACTTTGAAATATCAATAACAAAGAAAGATATTCAGGCTGGGTGTGGTGGCACACACCAGTAATTCCAGCCACTTGGGAGGCTGACGCTGGACCACCTAAGTTCAAAGCCAGCCTCAGCAACTTAGTGAGGCTCTAGGCAACTTAGGGAGACCATGTCTCAAAATAAAATAAAGTAAGTAAATAAATGAACAAGTAAATAAATACAAAGTGCTGGGGATGTGACTCAGTGGTTAAACACTGGGTTCAATCCTTGGTATCCCCAAAAATAATTTTTAAAAATGTGAAGAAACATTGAATAATAGAATTTAGAAAACCATTTCAAATGGAGAAGCGACTGTACCTAGGCATTTTTAAGGATTGCTACAGGTCATCTCCATCCCTATTCTCCCTTCACTTACATTGTGAATAAATGCAGTTTCAACTAATTTATAGACACTCAACAGCATAATTGCTTTTTTAAAAAGCATTAGATTGTTTTTAGCTGTAGGTAGGCAGAATACCTTTATTTTATTTATTTGTTTTTATGTGGTGCTGAGGATCAAACCCAAAATGCCTCCACACACTAGGCAAGCTCCATACCACTGAGCCACAACCCCAGCCCCAGCATAATTACTTTTAACATTTAATTATCAAAAAGAATATTCCTCTGGGCTGGGGATGTGGCTCAAGCGGTAGCGCGCTCGCCTGGCATGCGTGCGGCCCGGGTTCGATCCTCAGCACCACATACCAACAAAGATGTTGTGTCCGCCGAGAACTAAAAAATAAATATTAAAAAATCTCTCTCTCTCTCTCTCTCTCTCTCTTCTCTATCACTCTCTCTTTAAAAAAAAAAGAATATTCCTCATCTGAGACTCAAAAATAATCTTTGACAATATTCCAACCCACTAAAGACGCGTGAAGTCCTGAAGAATGAGTATCCACAAAATCCCAGTGTAGCAGGGGCTGCCCAAGGCCCTCCTCCCCAGGAAACACTGTTCTTTGTATTGTTGAGAGACTTCTCTCCAGGGGAGGTTCAAGATTTAAGTCCAAGTCAACAGGAAAAGGCACCCAACACTGGTGCCTAAAGGGAGAGGGAGATTGCATTCCATTTACATACTTCACTCCACAGGCTAGGCCTTGGTGAGGATTTACAGCAGTGGCCTAAGATTCTCAAGCATATCTGAAGGAGGAGAAGTAGCACAAAGTAGAGTGAAATAGAGGACTCGTTCAAAAGACACCTTTTCACTGTTCAAGGTCTATTTTTAAAACTCAATTCTTTTACTTTTCAGAAAAAAAAATGACATCTATTAAAAACAAAGTTGATTTGTATAATTACACAGCTCAGAAATAAGATCCTTAAGAAAATGTGGGGTACTGTATTTAACAGAAAAAGACACTCAGCTAAAACACTAAAAGATTATACAAGAAAATCTGAGTTACTAATTTCCTTTATGTAACTGAAAACATTTTCTTACTTTTTGTGAGGGGAAAAAGTAGATATACCACTTTTTCTCTTACATATTTATCTCTAAATCATATAAGCTTGTGCCTCATTTAATTAGCAAATTGAAAATTATAAAAATATGTGAACATAAGAACATTTCTATTATAATGATTAATGCTTGTGTTTGTGTAAATTCCACACACGTGCACCTTGTTGATCATGTCCTCCCTCCCCCTACCCTCTTACCTCTCTCCCCTCCCTCCCTTCCCTAGTGCCCCTTCCCTCAGTCCCTCTTCTACCTGCAGGTTATTTACTTATTGGTAGTAGAATTAGTCCTCACACCTAAGAGAAAACACACCTGCTCTTCTCTCTATCTGGCTTGTTTTGCTTAACGAGCGGTCCTCCAGTTCCATCCATCCTCGAAAAAGGCCCGATTTCATTCTCCTTCAGGGCTGCTGATCCTCCCAATCCGCCAAGGCGGGAGGTGTCTTTTCCAGCTTCCTCATGCCAGGTTTTTGAATGTTCCTTGGAGAGGTCTTTCATCTCCTTGCTAAATCTGTTCCTAAGCATTTTATTGGAGCATTAAAAAAAATAAAAATAAAAAACCTACCGATTTTCAGTTCAGTTTTGTTCCTCCTATTTTGCTGAGTGTTTATCAGTTTTAAGAGTCTCCTGCTTCCCAGCAGCTCAGGAGGCTGAGGCAGGAGGGGCACAAGTTCATAGCCAGCCTCAGCAATAGCAAGGTGCTAAGCAATTCAGTGAGACCCTGTCTTTAAATCAAATACAAAATAATTTGCTGGTACAGGAATAGAGGTTGTCAGTTATTTTTTCCAGGACTTAACACACAGTATTCCATGCTCTTGTGGCCTGCAGAGTTTCTTCTGAGAAATCTTCCCGTGTTCTAATTGATTTTCCTTGATACAAGACTTGGCACTTCTCTCTTGCGGCTTTTAATGGTCTTTCATTGAAAGTTCAACTATAGTTTGTCTTAGAGAGGTACTTTTCTAGTTATATCTACTTGGTTCTAAATGTTTTCTGTACTTGGATGGTCATGTCTTTCCAGAGACTTTAGAATTTTTCTGCTTTTATTTTGCTAGATAGGTTTTCTATTCCTTCAGACAGTAGTTCATTTCTTTTGTCTACTAAGATCACACAGATGTCTGGTTTTCTAAGAGTGTTTCAGAGAGCCCACATTTTCTCTTAATCTTTCTTATCTTTATTTTTTATTAACATCTGAATGTTTAATTCCTTAAACTTTCCTTCAAGCCCCGACATCCTTTCTTCCACTTGATCTAGACTATTGGTGACGCTTTTAACTGAGTTTTTAATCTGACTTTATTAAGTATTTTATTTCCAATATTTACCTGGTTCTTTTTCAAAATCTCCATCTCTTTATTGAATTGCTCATTCTTGCCTAGTTTTGTCTGCCTTCAGCTATTTATTTGTATACTTTTGGAATTCACTGAGTTTAAAAAATATATATTGTTTTGTATTCCTTGGCCAGTATTTCATCTAAGTTGACATCTTTGGAATACAAGTTTAAAACTTTAAGAGGAATCACGTGGCCTCGGTTTTTTAGTATTTCTTGTGTTTCCATCTTGAGATTTGTGCATCTGATGGAATGGACATCTCTTCCACTTCCATGTGAAGGCCTGTTAAGAAGCAGCCTTCTCCTGACGGTTGCCCTGCGATATCCTGTGTTCTGTGGTGTCATGCTCAATTCCAGTTAACTTCAGAACGTAGTTTTCCTGTAACTTATTATGAGTAGACAGATTCTGATAGATTCTGTGCCAAAGCCCCTGGGCCTGCGTCCTCTCCAGGTCTTGCGGGACTGGGGTTCCTCTGCAGTTCTGGCAGGCGGGGTGTAGAGAGCGGAACACAGGGCAGCACCCCCCTGGGTCACTCCTCCAGGCTCCTCCACAACGCGTGGTCTGAGGTCCCTCATGGAGTGGACACTCGCCACTTTCCCTGCTCTCAGGTCCTCCCTACCTGGGAGAGACCAATGCCCAGGGCCTTTAGCTCCCTCCTCTTTCCCTGCCTCTGTCCTCCACAGGGAGTGGTCAGGACCCCTCCTGGCTGGCCCTCAGCTTCCCTGCAAGCCCGGCCAACCCCAGGCTGCACCCTGAAGATCTGGCCAACTCCCCTGCTGCAGAGTGTCACCAGGCTCAGGCAGAGTCAGGAGCTGGGGACAAGGACTCCCTCTGTGCCATTGTGCCACACTCCAAGGGCAGGGCTGACACAGGCTCCACAGCTGTCAAGGCTTCCAGTGCCATTTGTGCTGCAGGGTCCCAGGGCGGGGACCGGCCATGGAGCCAGAGCTCTCTGTGCTGGCTGAGGCTCGGCTTCGGAGGGAGACCCAGTCCTTCCCGGGACTCCTGCAGCGGGCTTCCCAAACCGCCGGTTTAGAGCGGAGGCTCCTCCCTTCCTTTCCAGGTTGCACTGGGTTTCCTGCCCCCGAGACTTGGCAGGTTTCTGTCTGAGGCTCTCCCTGGGCCAGGTTAAGGCTGAAGGCAGCCACCAGCTGAGTGAGTGTAGTCACTGGGTCTCAGAGACCCAGGGACTGGGAAATGCAGGGCCTTCCCCTGCCCAGCAGTGAGCCACAGGACCTTCTCTACCCACTCCGTTCCCCTGCTGAGAATCGGCGGGAAGTGCAGGGGACTTCTCCAGGCCAGACGCCTCAGAACCCAGGCTAGGGTCTGTTTGACAGGGTGACTCCTGTGCTGGGGGCTCACTGTGACCCCCTTCTCTCACTCTACCCTGCGCTTTGCCACACTGCTGGGGCACGCTGCCTCGCCCTCTCCCACTACTCAGAGTCTCTGGGTGTCCCCGAGTCTCTGCCTGCCCAGTATTGTCACGTGTTCTGACAGGCTCCCACCTCCACATGGCACTGCTCCCCAGCTGTTCTGACTCTCTCACAGAGAAGCAGGCACGTGCCCGGTGCCTCTCAGTCACCATCTTGACTGTCACCACAGGGACCTTGGAAGGAGTGTTGCTTCCAAGCATAAATGGTGAACCACATATTTAACTGAAAACTTACGTTGGTCCTTCCAGTAGTTTTCCAATTTATTTTGAAATCAATCAGCCCTTTGAAAATTTACTGGAGGTTGGTAAACCATAGTACATTGCTGAGCAATCCAACAAATAAACTAAAAATAGACATTTGTCTTCCCAAAGAAGTAGCCTGAGGGGCTTAGAGAAGCACAGCGGTGCATGTCCTCTGGGTGCTGTCCCTCTGTCTCGAGCACTAGCTCGCGTCTCAGGTCTGCAGGGTCCTCCCCCTGCCTCTCAGCACCCAGGCAGCTGTGCTGCTGCCGTCCACTCGGGCTGGCCTTGGCATGAAGAGGGCCTGAGCTGCCCCAAACGGCTTCTTCTCACCTTCCTGTCCAGAGAGTCACCCGGGACCCACCTCCCTACACTCTCCTGCAAGTGGTGGGCCCTGCAGAGAGTTGGTTCTTCGGCTTATCTGAAACCTAGATAGATCTACCTGCTTGTTTCTTTCAATTTTCAGAATTGGTGCTGCAATATTCATGGTCAGGGATTATATTTGTTAGCAGCTTCTGAGTTAATCATGGCAATTAATTATATCTCTTTTCCCTAGTCCAGAACGTACACAAGTGCTCCCGCTGAAATCAGGAGCAAGTCTGCCCTGTGATATCTGAGATGTGCTGGGGTAGAGTCCAGGCCTCTCTGCCCTGGGAGACTGCAGGCATGAAATACTCTATTATAAATCTAACAGCTTTTCATTTATAATTTAGCCATGGCTCATCACCTACCTCAGAGGAATAGTATGAAATTTAATGAGATCAGGTCCAGGGTAGGCTTTGAGCTTCTAGGAAGACAGAGAGCTCATAAATAGTGCACTAAATATGAGGACGCTCTCCTGGGCCTTCACTTTCTGGTATCAATTTTCTTTTTAAAGCATTGATAGTTTGAGAGTCACAAATCACTAAATCATATAGAAACCTTTTTATTTTTATGCTTTGCTTTTCATGTTTATACACAAAAGTAGTTTCTTTTTAAACCAAGGTATTAATCTTGGCTTTTTTGTGCATTTTTATTTATATAGTCATTTATACAATCAACAAAAATTAGTAATAATCTATTATATTTTAGGCACCATCCAAGGTCTGACATACAAAAGAAGAGAGAGAGGAAAACTCTTACTTTAATTTTTCAGGAGATAATAAAATTAGAAAATGCTAGGGATTGCTTTTCTTAAACAAAGTTTTGCATAGGGAAAAAAAATTGTCAAGTCATGAAAATTAATGAAAAATTACTTTTTATAGTCGAAATGTAAAATATTGCTCAGAATTTGCAGAAAACTTATGAAAACTAGGAAATGCAAAACTTGGATGCTTTTCTCCAACCACTGTATCCACTGTTGCTGGAGCCACCTTAAATTCAAGGAAACTACAAACAGGAACATGTGACCATGGGCATAAGGCTCCCAGGGCACAGGGCTTCAGAACCTTCAGTGGATCACGGGCTGCTGAAAGCCCTGGACTCCCTGAAGGAGCGCCAGGCTGCGGCATGGACAGTCCAACATCTGCTATTTCCAACAGGTTTACAAGCAGAGCGGGTGTGAGCTCATCACGAGGCTTACCCACACGACCACGTTTTGGGGAGATGAAAGGCTTACAAGCATATCCCCCTCCCCACTTCCTGTCGTGTTTTCTGTTAGTGGGCCTGAACTCAGGGTCCCCACCAAAAACTAAGGAAGCGATCATGGCTCATTTTGGGAGAAATCTAGCAAGGAAAAGTAGGGGTGCTTTGGGACACAATGTGAGTCAGAACACACAGGAACAACTCAAGAGGGGCCTTCAGTACCCATCTCCTACTCGCCAGTCCCAGGTGTGGCCAGATTGTGAAGCTGCAAACAGTCAGTTATGGAAACTGGACTCTGCCAAAATGATATTTGGAATCATCAGGTTTCACACTATGGTTTTTAATAAATTATAGAAAACTCAAAACAGTTTCTTTAAGTCATTTATTTAAAAATTAGTTGTTTGAATCAAGAATGTGAAGAGAGAGTCTACAGAAAGTGAGAAAATCTTTGCCACCTGCACCTCAAATAGAATACGAATCTCCAAAACCTTACCACCAAAAAAACAAATAACCCAATCAATAAGTGGACAAAAGAACTAAACAACCACATCACAGAAGAAGAAATACAGTCAGCAATGTATGGAAAAGTGTTCAACATCTCTAGCAATTAGAGAAATACAAATTGAAACCACACCGAGATTTCATCTTACTCCAGTAAGAACGGCCATTGTCAAGAATACAAGTAACAGTGCATGTTGGTGAGTAGGTAGGGAAAGGCACACTCACGCATTGCTGGGGGCACTGCAGATTAGGGCACCACTCGGAAAGCAGTATGGAGATTCCTCAGAAAACTTGGAATGGAACCACCATTTGACCCAGTTACCCAACTCCTCAGTATATAACCAAAGGACTTAAAATCAGCATACTGCAGCGATGCAGCAACATCAATTATAGAAGCTCAATTCACAATAGCAAAACTGTGTAACCAACTTACAAAGAAAACCTGGTATATATACAGAATGGAATATTATGCAGCTTTAAAGGAGAATGAAATTATGGCATTTTCTGGTAATTGGATGGAACTGGGGACTATCATGCTAAGTGAAATAAGCCAGTCCCCAAAACCCAAAGGTCAAATGTTCCCTCTGATATGTGGATACTAACATACAATAAGGCAGGGACGAGGAAGAATAGGAGTTCATTGGAATAGACAAAGGGGAATTAGGGGAAGGGAGGAGGGATGGGAATTGCTAAGGCAATAGAATGAATCAGACATAACTTTCCCATGTTTACATATGAATCCCTGAACAGGGTAACTCCACATCATGTACAACCACAAGAACGGTATCCTAATTAGAATCATTTATACTCTATGTATGTATAATATCTCAAAATACACTCTCCTGTCATGTATATCTAAAAAGAACGAATTTTTAAAAATTTAACAATAAAATGAGTTGTTGTTGTTTGGACTTCCCCATATACTGGTGCACAGTGGTAAGTTTAAGCTTCTGATTTAGAGTCACGCATTAAAATGGCTCAAAAGATTTAATAAATACAAGGCCATCTCAAGATAATCTTCTGGTTTGCACAGAGGTGGATCTGTTCTACTGGAGAATGCACTGAGACAGGCATTCACAAGTGGAACTTCAACATGGTCTTTAGGAACTAGCAAAATCACTCACACCATCCCTCATACACACGTATGCACACACAGAACATCACACATATCACACATGCACAGACCACAGAACACAGGAAGCAGCACCTGCCTCATTTGTCTCTTCATTTTCTTACAGTTGAACTTGAAGCAAGAGTCAGAGAAAGAATCTCCAAGGATGACGGGCTGGCTCTCACCTCTGTGGGCCTCCGTGTCCTCATGGGACATCGTGACGGCGCTGCTGACAGTAGGCATGGTGGCTGGCGATGGCTGGGCTACTGTTTCCAGGATCCTCACTCTCACTGTCATAGTCCATGGTCGACTTCTGCATGATTATCACCTCTTCCCAACCAGGTGCCCGGATGCTCAAGGCCTCTGCGGCTCTGAGGCTACGGGGCTCATGGGCCAGGGGGAGCCAGGCTCACTGCTGCCCATGGGGACACCGCAGTCCAAAAGCCCCAGCCACCACCTCAGGGTGTTATGTGAAGCCACTGTGCCTCCAGGAGCACCTGTGCTAGGAGGGTGGGAATGTGGAGGTGGGGTCTGGGGTCTGCAGGCAGCCGAGACGCTTCCTGTCTCTGTTCTGTTGTCTAGACGCTTCTTCACACTTTCAAGCATTTTTAAGGAAGATACACCTTGGATCCATTCCCAGCCGTCAATCTTTAATTTTGTCACTTTGAACCAATTCTGAATCTCTCAGATTTTTAATCTTCCTTTTCAAGCATAACAATAGGTGGATATGTATCCAACTCAATTTTAATAGAAAAAAATAAATTGATTTTCACTCAAATTTCACAATTATTTTTTTTGCAAGATTTTAATGCTAAGAACTAAAATAGCAAAGAGAGTTGGAGGAAGGGAGCTTTTACCTTAAGGTAATAATATATCACATCAAGTTACGATAACGAATATTGACCCTAGCAAATAAGTGAGCAACAAGATCCATGATACAGAAACAGAGGTGGCAGAAACAGGGCGAGCTGTACAGGGAGACATTTCCATATGATGAAGTTACATTACAAAGGAAAAGGAGAAAATGAATTCTCACTGTGGGGCTCAGTGATGAGTCCTCTCAGGCCGTTCCCATTGGACTTGGTGTTCTCTTTCCAGTGTTTTTCTGTTTAATCACCATTTCTACATTCATTGCTTTTTTTTCCCCCTAAATAGCACTTAGTGGGTCCTTTCATAGGCCACGCCTGTCCTCCAGGGTTAAACCTCTAAGCAGTGGCCAAACTGATAAAGAAAACATAAAAATCAACACTTTGACTTATGATACCAGGGCAGTCCTGGACCAAGGCAGAGGTCTGGGGGGAGGGGGGTAACCAAAGCATCACTTTGCACATGAGACCATCGGACACCAATGATCACATGTGCAGAAAGCATCTGGGAGTGAAGGCCTTCCCAGCCCGCACACAGGGACAGGCAAGGGGGGGCAGGAGGGAGGGCCCAGCCTGCAGAGATACTGTCAGGGCAGGACCGCATCTTGAAGCCTCCACCTTCCCTGCTGCTCAAGAGTCAGGTCCTATCAGAAGCCTGAAGCTCAGTCATGAGGATGCTTTTCTACCAGATTAAGGAGGAGGAGGACATGGAAAGAACAGCCTTGAGGTGGACAGGTCACAGCCTGCTGCAGCATCGTCAGCAACAGATAAGGAGCTGTAAACTAGCATCAGCCAACAAGTGGAAGCATGGAGAATAGGGCAGACATTGCTCCTGTTTTTTATAAAGGTTCAACTCAAATATCATCTTTCATGTTAAATTTTCCCTTCCAGAAGAAAACTGCTGGTCTGTGTACGGTTGCCATGACAACGTGTTCATCCTTCTGTTCTGCACCCATGTTACTGGTCCCTGCACCTTTGTGTATCTGTTGAGAAATGTTCAGAGCATCTTTATCATATTGCATTACAACTTCTTCATCCCTTGTTTCTTTCTCTGGAAATCTGAAGCAGAATCATTAATCACACTGAAGTCCTAACGTAAGGGCTGACCACAGCATTCTTACCAAACAAGGAAGGATTTTCAGAGTTACAATGACACTGCGTACCCATTTCTCAAATGGAAAATGTGTCACAACAGTTCGAGCCTCATGTATGCACGCACTATTCCCACCTTCCTTCACCCCGCAGAAGCAGCCTGATGCGGCCAGAGATCCAGCCCAAGTGATCCGTCAAGAGCATGCAATATATTTAAGACCAGCTTTGCCCTGGACCAATGACTAATGTTTAGGCGGGAGGCAAGAGCCTGGCGACTGTGCAGTGCAGGCACAAATGCAGCCTTAGTCAGCAAGAAAGTCACACATCAGTTGTCAGTTACATAAGCAGAGCCACTGAACAGACAAGGAGAGATTCCCTGACTGCAAGGCCTGGGGCTGGGGGCCTGACAACTGCCCTGGGGAAGCCAGACGCTGTTGGGGTGGGGGGGGGCAGAGATCAGAGGAGCAGCATGGCACCTGAGTCCAGTTTTTTTGTTTGTTTGTTTGTTTGTTTTGTATCTGTACATTCATTTTAAAATCCACTTTTCAGAGCAATTTCAGATGGTTCTCTCTAGTATTCCAATTTTTAGGAATAAAAATTACATACTATAATACACTTCCCAAAACCTTTATCTGGCTCATCCTGTGCTCTCTGATGTTCACCCTCTAGACAACTCAAAGCAGGCCTGGAAGTTAACGTAACCTGGTGTTCAAGTTCAGATTGGAGAAAGCCTACCAGGAAGTCACTGTATACCTAAGGTCACTGCAGAACAGTCGGCTGATCTGAGACAATGAAACAACTTCACTGTCATTATTTGGCCATTAGATCTAGTATCACCTAAAGAATACAAAAAATTCTCATCTCCTGTTCTGTCTGGATAACTGGTTTCTTGTATATCACGTGGACGTGAGCACGCTGACCCTATTGGGTCCCAGAGCCCGTCGCCTGGACTCTGGTCTCCCTAGCGCTGCTACTTGGTTTCTGTCACCAGCCTCTGCAGTGTCAGTGTTTCCCAGGGTTCCAGTTCTTGTGTCCACGCTGCCCCCTTCCCCGCACGCCCTTGGGTCATCACACAGGCTTCACACGTCACCTGCACATGGGTTCTCTTGCTGCCTCCCACACCTGTCCCCAACACGGCCCTCTCTGACCACTGCCCGGCCAGTCTAGAGCCTGAGGCACTTCTTGCCTCTGCTGTACTTTTTTGGAGGTTAGGGGACCAGAGATTGAACTCAGTTGCACTCGACCAATGAGCCACATCCCCAGCCCTCTTTTGTATATTTTTTATTTAGAGACAGAGTCTCACTGAGTTGCTTAGAACCCCACCATTTTCTGAGGCTGGCTTTGAACTTGCAGTCCTCCTGCCTTGGCCTCCCAAGCCACTGGGATCCTCTGCTGCACTTCTGTGTCACCTGCCTTCCCCACGGGGGCATGCTTACGACTGCCGAGACCAAATAACTTCCATTAACTAATTAAAATCGAACTACAGTTTTGACCTTCGTTTTTATGGCAAATATAATCATGCTCTCAGCAAGGTAAAGAGGCAAGGTGCATCCCTTCTAAAAACTGAAGGAAACAAAAATTGGACAGTGACGCTGGGTGCTGCAGCATAAAGAATGGGGAGCAGGGGCAGTGCCCAGGGTGGGGGAGGGCTTCCCACCTTGTGCAGTCTGATGCGGTGCTTTCTGGGAGCCCTCCCTGTCCCACCAGTGCTCTGGCCGGCTGATGTGAACTCACATTTCATGTCATGTGGTTTGTGTCTGCCCACCAGCCCCTGCACACCCAGTCTGGTTCAAAGCGGAACCTGCAGACCTTGGGTCTGGTTTTGTGCTTCAGCTGATGGTGCGGAACGTGTCCTGGAAATACTCCTGCCGGACATGGAAAGGCAGACCGGTTCACTCAGGGGAGTCAGCCTCGACCTTCTCAGGCCAAACCCTGGACTTACTGCATTTAAGCTGCCGTCAACGTAGCCCTTGGAACGTGGCAGTGCCGCAGGCCAGTTTTCACCTTGCACAGCGCTGAGTTCCTGTAGGAGCCAACAGTCATGCTAACATCACTCCTGAGGAGGGAGCCACCTTCACGTGAGGCCAAGAGTGTCACCCCCAGTCAGAGACCGAAAGCCATGCCTTTGTCCCACCCTCCTCTCGTCACTGACAGCCGGTTTCCTGGTGTGGGAGAAAAGCAAGACTTTTCTTCTCGGAGAGGGGAGCCACCTCCCATCCATTTCCAGACGACTTAACTGGAAACTGCCAGCCACGAGGAGCACTGCGAGGTTTGGGGAGGTGCAGGTCTGCCTGGTCCCACGCCTTCCTGGATGTTCACCCACCAAAGACAGAGCCCTGAAGAAACAGTCAGGTCTGCTGAGGGGTTGGTGTTATGGAGTCCTCCCTCCCTCAACAGAAAGCAATCACAGTTCACCATATTCCCACTACAATCCAGTAACACTCAGACCTGCTAACTGGCCCAGTACATTTGCTGTAAAAATACTTATTATTCCACCAATAGTGATCTAGACTGAGAGGGATCAGCCCCTGGAGACAGAGATGTGTCAGTCAACAACCTGGGAACTCCATGGCAGGATTTGACCTTTATTGTCTTTGATATTCAACTGGAGGAATAATGGAAAGAAAAAAAATGCAGAACACGCTTTCTTTACGCATGGGCAACAAAAAAAAAATATGTGAGGTATTTGGAAAATGTAAAATTATCTGTTTTCGAGGCTACCAGCTCCACTGAAGTGACCTGGCACTTTGTCATACAAGCAAGATGTTGTTAATGCAGCAGTTTTTTAAAAAAGGAGATTATATGAAAATATAGACTTAAGAATGCAATTCTAGCTAGTTTACAGGATCACAGGGAAAAGATTCATCTTTGAAATAAAGACATGTCACATTTAAGTGCATATATACCCTTTTTTAAAAAATGGTATAAAATAGACTTACACCTATTTTTGGCTATGTGCCTATAACCATTTAACTTTTAAAATCATACAAATAATCTCAATAAAGCAACATAAAAATGAAGGACAAAGATTCATAAAATGCCAACAGGAAAAAAAGAAAATCCCATAGATAGATACAAAATAGCTACCTATTAAAACACCCTATAGATTTAAGGCTTTAATGAAACACTCTCTTTATTTGAGATCAGAATCTAACATGGCCAAGGGAATTCCGAAGCCAGTGATGTCTAAATTTGTATAACGACCAGGGAGGAAAATACAGAAATAGTCATCAAGACCCTTAATAAGGCTATTCACCCCATTTTGTAGCCCCCCCTCCTAAAAGTGTGTCATAAAATAGAGTTGGACGCACAGACAGACGGGAGAATGTGTTGCCAACAGCATTATCATTTACAACGTTTAAAAATCAAAGATAAATCATCGAATGTTCAAAATCAGGAATCATCCTGCCGTGTGGCAAATTCACATAATGGGGTGTTGATTACATAAACATTAAACTCACTTCTTATAAGAATATGCATTTAATAATGAACTGTCAGGTGAAAAACGCACAAAACAGCATAAAACACCATCAAAATATTGTCCCCAAAGCTATTTCATCCTGTTATTCACCGCCTGTGTCTAAGCCACGTAGGTCTCCAGCGTCTGCAGTCCGTGATTTCACCCTGCAGAACTAAGCTGTGAAAAGAGAGACCGGAAACGATCACAGGCAAGTCACAGAACAGAGCAGAAACACGAGACCTTTGGTGCAGAAGGTTTAAGGAGGCTTCGGTGGGACTTTTTGGAATTTTTATGTATTCAAATTTAGCTTCCTGTTTTATAGCACACGCATTTCTGTGGTTGTACATATGAAAATGCCTACACACAGAAATGACCTATTTTTCAGTTGAATTGCTGTCTTTGGGCCTCTTAATAACCAGGCCATAAACGATCATGCCAGCCACAGAAGCCCAGGCTTTCCCTGGGTGTCAGAGTGGAAAGCAATGCTGGCGGACCTCTGTGGAGCCAGCCACCTTGTGGGGCTCGCACCTGGACGGGCATTCCCTTGTCTTCCAGGAGACTCCGCAGATCCTGTACTCACCCGGGGTGGAGGGGGTTCAGCAGAGGGCCGGTGGGAAGGGATGAGAGAGAGGACACCAGGAGCTCAGGTTTTAACTGCACAAAAATTCTGGAAAGACCCATCCACCGCGTGTGGACTCTACTGCTAAGTCCGTCAGTCTCCACAGACATGGACGCAAGATGTGAGCCCGACAGGGCAGTGCCTGTGCTGTCCTGCGGCGGACCCTCTGCCCCCTTAGAACACTGCTTTCCTCTGATGTGCCTCACGAGGCTTTGCATGCAGTGTTTTTGGAAAATAACTGATGTTTGGTGTGTATTCTTTCCCTTTTCTGGAAGGATCTTCATGGCAGCTGAATGACGTCTGCAAACAGTGGTTCCCCCATATTCTATTTCCCTGACCTTTGCCTCAGCTCATCCGTTTGCTCTGTTCTGAGATAGTCTCTGTTCCCTGTGGTTTTAAAAACTGTTTGAAAATGATCAATTATTAGGCCTAGAATTGAAAGTTTAATTTTTCATAGCTTCTCAGTCTTTTCACATCATTAACCTTTGAGTAGAAAAAAATTTCTCTGCTCAGAAAATACATTCTAAAATTTTATTTAGAAAAACTGGAAGTTTCAGCAATAAGTATTCCTAGGATAGGAGCCACGGTGCTTTTATTGATTCCCTCTTGGTACATTCAGTGCTTAGCATAGAATAATTGCGTAATAAATATTTGCTTCAAAATAAATGTCAGACCCTGGGGCTGAGTGGGGGAGGGGTACTTGCAGAGCCAGGTGTCCCTATTCAGGTGACTGGTTTTAAGCAGTGAAAGTAGATTACAGTCACGACACGCAGTGTGAAGTGCAGTGGTGGGGATGGGCGACCCTTTGAGTGGAGGGACTCTGCGCTGGTGGAATGTGCTCGCCCCGTTCTGGACCTGTTTAGCGCCTCTCCCAGGGTGACAGGGTCCTGCTCCCGTGTGCCTCCCTCACTGAGGCCGTCCATGGTTCCCGTGACCACCTGACTCTGAACTAGGGTGCCCTGGTTTCTCTGAGTTTCTGTGACAGCCAGTGGCCTCTCGGTGGAGAAGATAGACGCCTGGAGCCCACCCAGCTCACGGTTACCCACTCATGGGACCTTCCGCTCTGCAGGGGCTGTATTTGCAGCTAGTGGCTGTGGATTTTCATTTCTGAGAAGCAAGGACACGTTTTTCAGGGCTCCACTTTGTCCCTCTTCCTTTAGAAGGAGACATCCGTCCCTCCACCGGACAGCCCAGTGCTTCTCCGTGTCTCCTGGATGGCCCAGGAGATGCCGCAGGGACGGCTCTGTCAGGGCTCCGCAGCATCCCCAACACGGCGCTGCCCAGGGCCTTTAGGAGGAGCCTGCTGCCCACAGCCCTTTTCCTATGAATTTCTGTCTGACTTCCACAAAGGCCATGTCCTCTCTGCACAAATACCCCTGGGACCATGATGACCAGCTGGTCCCCAGGAAGCCTCAACCCTGCCTTGTGTGTGTGTGTGTGTGTGTGTGTGTGTGTGTGTGTGTGTCTGTCTGTCCGTGTGCGCGCGCACACACACACAGCACGGTCCACTTTATTGGGGAGTTTTCCAAGTGTCCTGCCTTTTGGAAGTACACATTTCAGATTTCACTAAGGATGAGTGCATATTTAAAAACTTGAATATTTACTTTGTTGAGCAGATATTTTTTTCTTTTTTTCTTTTTTTTTGGTACCAGGGATTGAACCCAGGGGCACTGAGCCACTGAGCTACATCCCCAGTCCTTCCCTTTTTTTGTATTCTATTTAGAGACAGGGTCTCACGGAGTTGCTTAGCACCTCACTGAGTTGCTGAGGCTGGCTATGAACTCGCAATCCTCCTGTCTTAGCCTCCTGAGCCACTGGGATTACAGGGGGATGCCACTGTGCCTGGCTAAAACGTGAATGTTTAAACGGTCATTGTCAATAACATTGCTGCCCGCGTTGTGGTCTTTTCCTTGACACTGAGCTTGGCCCTACATGACACAGCAAATGAAATAGAAGCATACAGGTGACGTTAGCGTCCCTCTAACCCTGGAGATGTGCCTTTCCATCCATGTTTCTCCATCACCAAAACCAGGAAGAGGACCCAGTCGGGAGCCCAGAGCATCTGCTTGTTTGTTTGTGGAAAGACTGGCCAGGCCGACTTCAAGTGGAAACGAGGACAAAGACTATGCAAGAGTGAGGCAGAGCAGCTGGTGGCTGAGCCTGCTTTAGGAAGTCTGTGTCTGACCAGTCCCCTCCCACTCCCCACGTGGCTCTAGGTCATGCAGGAACCTTGTTTGCTGGGGAAAAAAAAATTTTTTTTGAAAAATCATTATTTTACATAATCTTTATGCCCTGCTAACCTCTATTTTCTTTTTTTAAATTCACATGCCGTCCTGAAGGCAGAAGCAGAACCAGGACCGTCACTGGGGTGAGCCAGGTAGACCAAGTCAGAGCAAATGAGGGGAACAGGCTGCCCATCTCTGCACAGGTCCAGTCTTGGGGCACTTCACCTTGTCACCTGGATCCGGCTTTTGCCTGGCTGCTGTGGGTGCCTCCTGGAGGCCCATCTTTCCCAGGGAACCCAAAGTGCTGCAAGTCCCCCCTCTGCGTCTCTCTTTGGCACTTGGCTTGTCCCAGAAGTCTCAACTATTTATAGACGCAGAGGCCAGGAAGCGGTGAGAGGGAGCCTAAAGCACAGCCTGGCCCAGTTACCCTCCTCCTCTCCACGGGCGCGGAGCAAGCTTCCCAGCTGCTTCTCTCACCGTCCCCCTAAGAGGATGTGAATCCTAAAGTCCAGCCGAAATTCTGCCACCACGGAACACCTACATGACCTCCTGCCATGCATCCCACTGATAGAGATGAATCAACAATGCACTGGAAATGCACTGGGGAAGAGGCCGGCAGGAGAGCTCACAGGCCTAGCGGAGGCTCAACCCACATTACTAAAAGCTTCATGTAGACTCAACTGCCCCTAATGAGCACCCAGTACACCGCTGACCTGCCTGTGCTCTGCCAGTGCTCAGCCCAAACATGCCGTCCCAACAAGGACCCAGGACCTCCCAGTCAACAGCACCACTGGGCCCTCTGGGACGCCCAGCACGCTGTTTCTATTTTTAGTGTATAATCTCCTGACCCGTCCACTTGTTATGTGCTACTCACCTCGAACTCTCAGCTCCATGAGGCCAGTCCCTGTCAGCCTGGCCCTGTCTGCAGGAGTGCTCAGCAGGGGTCCCAACCAGTGGGCTGCGCTGGAGAGAGCAAGTACGTCTGGGCTCCCCTGAAGACACCTGACCAAGCCCAGCGTGGCTTCCAATGGCCTGCTATCCCTGGATGGCCCCAAACTGTTTCAAAATCTTATATTATTTCTGAATAATAAATTTGAAATTGAATTATAATAGGGGCTCATCTGCATAATGTTTGCTAACAAATATTAGCAACAGGGCATTTATTCTATTCAAATTTTTAAAACTGATCACCCAAGTATAAAACGTAAGTGGAATAAGCCACCAGACACCTAAGAAAGCCCAATTTGAGTCTGCTTTGCCACCGTCTCTTTAAAGCATATTTGGTGGAGTAGTCTGTCCCGGATACTGGATTAAACCTTTTCAGAGCCTGTGTGCCATTCATGCTCATAAGTAGTCGAGAGAAAGGCCGAGGGTCATTTCATGGCATAACATACTCTTAATTCTATATTGGAATACAAGTACAAAGTGCTCTCCAAACCCCAGTGTTAGCCTAGCAGATCTCCCTCTCCCCACGCGCATGCCCGCAGGCATCCAATGGGGCAGGAGAAGGCAGGCCCTCGCTCTATACCTTTGCTGCTGTGGCTGCCTGGTATTGTCCTCTCTCAGCACTTCTGACCTGAAGTGCTGGCCTCCCCAGAGAGGCCTCTGCAGAACTGAGGCTCACTTGGTGCAGAGTCTCTTCAGGGCTGGCCTGCAGCTCCTCCCCCGACCTTCTGGTTCTGCACTGGTCCATTTCAGCTCTGAATGGTCACTTTCCATTCCTTCCTCAGCCTTTGGACTTCAGTGCAGCATGTCCTGTGGAGGCCTCCTGGACACCCGGGAACCAGGAGCCACATATACCCAGAGCTGGCTCCCACCTCCTGGTCCACATTTCTTGCACCAAAGAACTCATGAGTCCTTGCTCTGGAAACCTTGACATCAGTCCAATCCTGGTGCCACTTCCCAAAACACCCATTCAGCCATTTGCCGCCCATCTGGGCTTGCTGGACACCCCAACTCTAGGGCATTCCACCCCCTGTCATAGCCATCCTCAGCTGTCCAGCTAAGGTCAAGCCACAAAGTCTCTTAAGTCTCAAGTGTAGCACACACCCCTCAGCCCCCCAATTATTCCACTGCCCCCCAGCCACAGTGTGTCTGTGATGAAGAGCATCAGCCTCAGCACATGACCTCACAGAGGGAGGACCCTGCTCTCTTCTGAATCATTTCCTTCTTGACCTTGCTAAAGACTTTGACTCTGACAACAGCTACTGAGGGACAGGTGTGCTATAAATGTGCCAAGCAGGGAGCTCTCCTCAGGACACTAATGTCACCATGTGCTGAAGGCTGATCCCCAGGGCCATGCTATTGGGATTCAGGAAACTTTGAGAGGTGGCACCTAGTGAAAGTGCCTGAGGTCACTGGGGTATGCCCACAAGGGGATCCTCTTTTCTTCTTTCTCTCTTGGCTTCCCAGTCATGAGGTAGGCAAGTTTACTCTGCCACATGGTTCTGCCACAGGTCCAAAGCAATGGGGGCCACTGATCAGGGACTGAAACCTCCAGAACCATGAGCCAAAATGAACCTTTTCTCTTTCTAAATTCACCATCTCAAGTATTTTGTTTTAGTGCCAGAAAGCTGAGTCCCTTAGGGAAGAAGTGTGCCTCTCACTCACATTGGCTTTTGGCAAGTGTACGTTGATGCCTTGGGACCCTGATTGGGAAATATATTCATGATAACATTTCTTTATGATCCTTAGAAGACAGCAACTGCATATTAACATTTTATCCCTCGACAACTCCAGATACATAGTATTTGCTTGGAATGGGACAAGTCTCAGGTGGTATCAGAAAGTCCCTAGGAGGACCCCAGGGAAGAGTTGGTCCAGGAAATGTTCCCTGCCTAGTGTTTAACGTTGAAAACAGGTTTCTAAAATAGATTATGTAAGCAGATTCTAGAGAGCTTAACACCGTTAACGGGCAAGGTGTGACAAAACAGAGTTGTTCATCCATCTCCAGAGGATTCCTTAGCTGCTCCAAATGAGGGCGTTAGAAATATTGAGCACAGTCACCCATGCACATTCATGTCTTCAACAAGGTGCAGAGTTGCTCACTGAAGGAGCATTCATCTTCTCTTTGAACAGCTGGTATGAGTGAATCTTAGTTTCCAAGGTCTCCTAAGGTCACGGATTCCTCTCCCGGACCTCTTCTCTGTCTTTGCTGATCAGACCTTCACTTCCCCAGTTCTCTTGTGAGTCTGGGAACATGCCACGTGCTGTGGTCATATGTGTGCATACACCCCCCCCCCCCCAGTTAAAAACAGAGAACTCTCAAGGACATAAATGCCCACTTTAACATTTTAATTTTCATAGTACTGCTTTAAAGGTAAGGTAAAGGCATGAGGGATTTTGTCAGACATTATATTATCTTTAAAAACTGATCAAAAGACCAGATAGAATACCAAAAGACACCATTCCATACTAGTATGGATTATTTATTGATGTGTTCGTATGCAAAGCTTAGAAGAAGAAAGAGGGAGAAGAAATAGCATTATATTATTTTCCAAAGGTACATTTTAATGTTTATGGGGATTAGCCAATAATGTTATAAATTAATTTAATATATATTTATTTCTTTTATTTTTGTGGGTGGGGTGCAGGGGACTGAACCCAGAGCCTTGTGGGTGCTGGGCAAGTGCTCTACTACTAAGCTACACCCTCAACCTATTGTTTTTCTGTTTTTGAGACAAGGTCTCACTATATTGTCAAGGTTGGCTTCCAACTTGGGGTCCTTCTCCCTCAGCCTTTTGAGGAGGTGGGATTACAGTGTGCACCCCCACACCTAGCTGGTCTTCATTCTACTACAATATGGAATGCATTATTTTTAAAGGGAAAATTATTCTCTTCACAGAGCTCACTTTTGTTTCAGCAGCATCTGTGTAGATGCTGAACGGGTTGGTGGATTGGTGGATCTCTCTGTACTGAACTCGCATCTAACGGGAGATGACAGCATAGAAGGAAATGGCTGATTGCTCCAAGAACACAAACCAGGACCTCACTGTTGGAGTCATCTAACCGACACATTTTAAGCTCCAGTTCTCTACTGACGCTGAGTTCTTAATATTTAATAGTAAGTAAGTTAGATATGGCTTCTCTCTCAAGGACTGACTTTCTAGCTAACCAGGATGGTGAAGAGTGGAAAACAGGCTGACGTGCAGAGAAGAGGTGAAGATGTGGCCCGGGGTGGTGGGGCAGGCCTCTGAGAGGCTGCGGTGAACCAGGTCTACATAAAGGCCACGGGAAGGCCTGGGGAAGCCATTTAGAGCAATCTCTTACAGATAAAGGGAAAAGTAGCTCGGAATGCAGGAGAGACTGCCGTGGGTCAGGACTGGACACAGTGGGTGGGAGTAACCCAGAGAAGAGTGTTAGGTGAACCACAATGGAGCCACGTGGGCAGCAGGCAGGCTTGTCTCTTACCAGGTTCACTCTGCCCATTGCCTAATGATGAACGCAGGCTGAACACGCAGCTTTTCAGTGTTGGCTGGCCAAGATGTGGAGCAGGAAGACCAGCAGCTATGCAAGGAGAGCTGGTGGACTGGGAAAGTACTCCAAAGCCACAGGCATGCATGAAATAAATTTCATCCTGAACATTTCTTACACCTCTATAGGTTTGAATGTTTACAAAATACAGGATCATCCTACAAAGTTTGGCTTTATCATTCCTGTTTCCATCATCCATTGTGGTTGGCCTGGTCCATAATCCTGAAAACTTCCCTTGTCTAAATAATAGCTTTGATTTGCAAGAAAAAGTAATCAATTTGCATTTCTGAGAACTTAAAGAGTATTAGATTTCAAATAGTTATGAATTTGAAGATGGTGATGATGATCATTCAGTGACTTTTCCCTAATGATGAAGACATACAGAAGGCCCTTGGCAGAGAAGGGTGGTGGAAGGGGGCCTCCTCTCCTGGCTTGTTCCCCAGATGCACACAGGCGGAATCCGAGGCATCAACAGTACCTGGGTGGAACACAGCCTGGCTCATTCAGTCTGCCCCGGGTGGCCCAGCTTTTCCCACACTCACACTCACACTCCTCAGACACCTGTGTGTTCCGCGTGACTCCAAAAAGCCAATTATTTCTATTTCACTTATTTATCTTCTCTTAATAAGCAGATAAAATCCAATTTGGCATTATTTAAAGTACCCAAATCGTCCCATCATATCTTAAAGAAACTACATACTTTAAGTTTAGAAACTGGGCTACAAAATGTGGTGGGGTTGATCATAGTGCTCTGCCTTATATTTCCTTGTTGAGCTGGGTGTGTTCATTTTATCTCCTTGAAAACTGAATTACTCTTTCCAATCCTGTAAGCATCCATTCCATAAGGCTATTTCAGTCTGGCAGATAAAATATTTAGTATGAGTATGGCCCATGCAATATGTGGATATACTTATACTGACAAGTGTATTTGTGATTTATCTAGAGTCAAAATTAAACTGAATGCTCTGAATTTTTATGTGCTAAATATAGCCACCCCAGGCTATTTAAATTAAAATGAAATGAAATGAAATAAAATTAGAAATTCAAATTGTCAGATGCACTAGCCAAATGTCAGGCACTCTATAGCCACATGTGGTAAGTGGCTATTGCAGACAGAGCTGCTCGGTCACTGCAGAGAGCTCCACCGGACAGCACTGGGGCCAGCACCTGAGACCCTGGACCAAAGGTGAACAGAGAAAACATACAACATCAGAAGGAAGAACGTCCTTTTAAAGATCTTGGTATAGCCCTTTTACAGTTTGAAATAGAATGTAACAATAGTAACAAGATCATGCCCAATACTACTACCAGCACTGTTTAGAAGCGTAACAGTCATAGTTAACAATTATGGATTAATTCGATGTGGAAAAGACCATTGAACATCTCAGCCCAATCCTCATATTATTTTCACTGAAATCCAGTGACTCAGGTGCTGTTATTATCTGCACTGAGGCTGTGAAACTGAGGCTCAGCGTTCTTCGTCAAGTCCCCGCGGCAGGCAGCAGAGATAACAAATATGGCCCCAAGTGTCAGTACCTAGACTACGGACACCAGCCCTTGTTCTGAACTGCTCCCTCACCTCACTCCTGAGAGTTCAAAGAACTTTTAAGGCAGAAGGAGGCTGGACTGGCCTCCTGACAAGCTGAGTGAGCATCAAGGAAGTTGAAAGTACGTGCAATTTCCCTTAAGTTGGATGAGTGCTAAATGACCCCCAAATACCTGCTGCAGAAAGCCACACCTGCTTTGAAGGGCACAAGCTGGAGACGTGCTCGGCAGCACTGTTTACTTGCTGTCAGAGCTCAACAAAAAGAGAAGAATGGCGTGGATGGTTATGTCAGTGAAATGAAAGCAGACATTTACTTTTTTTCCTGCGTAAGAAATATTTTCCAGGGAAAGACCCCTGGACAGAGTCCAGGGCAGCGTCCCCACAACATTTCATCGCTGTGATTCAGGCCACCCACCGCCAAAGGCCATGGACTTGTTGCCAGAGAACAGCAGGAGAAATTCCACCCCAGGGCAGAGTCCGCTCACAACGCGGGACTAGAGTCAGGTTGGCAGAGACTGGCCCTGGGCCCTGGTGGCAGAACTGTTTTCCCAAGGAAAATGTCACTTGAGTGAGGCAGACAAGTCTTGAAGGGGAGGTCAGTGGAGGGGTCGTGGGGACAAGCAGGAGCGCCCATCTGAGCAGGGCACAAGGACAGAGTGACACGGAACAGAAAGACCCAGCCCGAACAGCTGGGCATTCTGCTCAGCCTTGGACAGGAAGGTTGTGGATCGGGCAGCCTGCTTCCCTGGGGACACTTTCTCTCTAGTCCTCCTGACAGCATCTGAGGGAAGTCACCCTGCCAGGATGCAAGGCAGGCCAGCATCTGCAGCTGCTCCCGGGGCCAGGGCTTCCGCTCACCGCCCAGGGCCAGCTCCCCTGTCCTTCTCCTCTGTCCTTGTCTACCCCCCATCCTCTTGTCCTTCCTCTGGGTTTTCTCTTCCCCCTTCTCTCCTTCCCCCCTTACAAGGGGTTTACCGCTTACATTTCATGATAAAAATTTCTCTTTTATTTGGCAGGGGGTATACTAGGGATTGATCCCAGAAATCTCTGCCACTGACCGACACCCCCACCCTTTTTTAATTTTTTGCTTTGAGACACTGCCTCACTCATTTGCTGAGGGTGACCTTGAACTTGCTATCTTCCTGCTTCAGCCTCCCCAGTCACTGGAGTGATAGGTGTGTGCCACTGCACCTGGCTTCATGGTGAGGATACTTTTATAATTGATATGATCGACTTTTCTTTCTTTTAGAATCCCAGTAAATAAATAATCACACTGGAGTTGAATTGTTTTCAGCTGTTTTTTTGAGAAGTAAAATTAAAGCACCTTATCTAGAAAATGACAACTAAAAGACATCTGCCTTCATCCTATGAACTTCCATCAAAAAGGAATTTCAGGAAACTGTTGGAGCTAAATTGGAGCACTCAAAATAATAATATTGAAGGATTCAATAACATAAAATCAGAAATTGAAGAGTCATGGCAGATTTTTTTAATGGATTTATTTTGGGGACTTCAAATTTTCCATATGAATCTGAGAATAGGAGACTCTTTTCTCATATAAAGAGCATTCAGACTCTTGGAACGTGTCAGTGCATAAGTTAGAGCAATTATGAAAATGTTCTAGATTCCGCCTCTTAATTTGGTTTTATTTATTAATTTGCCTTCATTTCTTTTGACAAATTGAAGACACCATCAAAGTAACATCTCATAAAGATGATTTATATTTTGTCATTTGAGAAATGAAACAATATAGCTCCCTAAGATATAACTAAATCTTAACTTGCACTTTTTTGGGGGTGAGGGGTACTGGGAATTGAACCCAGGGGTGCTTAAACACTGACACTCATCCGTTTTTATTTTCATTTTGAGACAAGGTCTTGTTAAGTTGCTTTGGGTCTCACTAAGTTGCTGAGGCTTCCCTGTGAACTTGCGATCCTCCTGTCTCAGCCTCCTGAGTTGCTGGGATTACAGGCGTGCACCACCAGGCCCCGTGTTTTGCACCTTTTGGATGCACTTATAGTTTAGGGTTAGCATTTCAGTAAGTCAAAGTGAGAAAATGTGCAAAGGAAAGTTTAAGAAAGGTGCTAACCATGTATTAATTTCTTCCAGACAACTGTTAAGGACAGTCGTCTCTCTCATTTTGCTGATTCTAGAATGGTACTGTTCTTTATGTGAACTCAGACTTTAGGGGTCAATGCAATCAAAGCTCAAAGAGAATGTTCCCAATGGCAGAGAAAGCACAAGAAGGAGCATCATCAAGAGAGGAAGAAGGATGTACGCAGGGAACGTCATATTCTTAATAACGCAATGTGCAGATTCAGGTGCATCTGAAACTTTCCAGGACTTGATGTCCCTGGGAGGATTCAATATAGGACATCTGGAATGACAAGTTTTACGTATATTTGTTCTGAGAAGCTAAAGAGGTTTTCATATTGTCTCTTGGGGAATTAGGGAGTGATCTGAACTAAAGAAAGCATTCAAATTGAAAGATATTTTGATCATGTGGAACAGATCAACTGTGTACACTAGAATGCTCATCTTAAAATTTAGGAAATAAAACTAAATAGGTAGTATGGTGTTGTCACAGATAGGGTACCATGGCAGTGAAAAGAAAAATGTCTGTTTACCACATTTGGTCAGAACACATACTTAGGAAGACCAGGAAGACCGTGGAAGCTGGGGGACCAATGTGCTCAGAGCGCAGCTTCACCAAGGACGGAATACGGTGGGAGATGAAGAAAGAATGAAAAGTAGAAATTTAATTATTCATGGGATGAATGCTTGTGGAGAAATTCTAACAGAGGTGAAGAAGGTTCACTCACAAAAGGGTGGTAGGAATACAGGTCATTCACTTATTCTTGCAGCAATATAGAAATACACTTAGCATTTACCTAAATTTGAGCTGTAATTTCTTATCCCTCGTGGGTGAAGTGAATCCCTCCCCCTCCGTTCATATGTTGAAGTACCCAAGAATAAGAAGATGTTTTGCAAATGCAATAGTCAAGTGAGGATGAGTTCTCACTAGAGTCAGTGGGCCCCCATTCAATAGGACAGGTCATTATCAAAAGGGACGCTGACTCAGGCTCACACAGAGGGAGGATGCCAAGTACAGATGAAGGCCAAGATCAGCATGATGCTTCTACAAGCTAGGCAACACCAAAGACCGCTGGCAAGCAACCAGGATCCAAGAGAGGGACAAAACAGTCCCTGCCAGCCTCAGCAGGAACCAGCCCTGCTGACACCCCAACCTTGGATTCTGGCCTCCAGGACTGTGAGATAATGCATTCCTGTTGTGCAAGCCACTTGGTTGTGACACTCAGTTGTGGCAGCCCTAGGAATGAGTCAAGTGTCCCAGGACGTGTTCACATCTGATTAGTCACACATTGTCAAGACATGACCTCCACACCCTTTGCCTTGGAAATCAGGATCTAAGAGATCATCCGTCTCATCAGAACACAGCCCAGTTTCTCTTAGCACAACTTTTTCAAAGTGCAAAATAAGTGCAGCAACAAATTGACAACTGAATATTTTAAAAGGCTGGTATCTAAATCCATGTGCACTGTTCTGTACAATTTATTATCAAATATTGTATATAAATGCTATGTTTCTTTTCAGGAGTTTTGTAATATATGCCACTAATTGATTAATGTGAAGATAACAAAAGTATCATTAAGAATAAAAATAATTGGGGCTAGGGATGTGGCTCAAGCAGTATCGCTCTCACCTGGCATGCGCGGGGCGCTGGGTTCGATCCTCAGCACCACATACAAATAAAATAAAGATGTTGTGTTCACCAAAAACTAAAAAATAAATATTGAAAAATTCTTTCTAAATAAATAAATAAATAACAGGCCTAATTAGGCTCCAGTGAGAATGGGGTGCAATCAGCCCAATATTTTGCTACCCTCCTTTGACCACTACCCACAAGAATGCCTGAATTTATTACATGTAAAATACAATGTTTTTTTTTTAAAAAAAAAAAACATGAGTTTTTTGATGTCATGTGAAAAAAGAAATTTGGTAAAGCAATCCTTTAGTGTTGCATGTTGATACAAATATACAATATAGACAAACAAATTTTTCTTTCATTTAAAGTCTTAATTTTCTTGAGAAATCCAATCTGGATTTTTTTTTTTTTTAATGCCAGTGTAACCCAGCTTGTAGCCATCCGGAAATTACCTTCACTCTAGCCGTTGGTGGATTAAAGAGTTAGACTTGCAGCAGAAGCAATCCATACCACATGGTTCCCATTGGTTCCTGCTGGGTCTCAGCACCAAATAAAAAATGTGAGTCAAAAGTCAATCTAGCATAAGTCAACGTGTCCTCACAAGCCTTGAGAAAGATGTGTGCAGCTGCTGTGTTTAAAATGATCCCACTCCCTCACTACTTACGGCCATGCCCAGTGACCAGGTCCACATGCATGGGTATGGCGGGAAGGCAGCCCCAGGGCCGGGGCCTGCATGGCTCCAGCCCCAGCCGTTCTAAGTGGCTTTTTAGATTTCTGAGTTCACATAAAGAACAGTACCATTCTAGAATCAGCAAAATGAGAGAGACGACTGTCCTTAACAGAATCTCCCTTAATGCTTATATGTGAGATGCTCTTTAGAAAGGAACTTTTTTTTTTCTGTTTTCTTTATAATGAGGACAGGGTGGGGATTAGTGGCACGTGGTTCATTGTCATGCTTCCTGAGTATTCTCCACCTATCACCTAATTACCCCTGGACTTTACTGCACTAATATAACATAATATTTTTCCCTGGGGAAAAAAATCCCAGTGTCTACCTTGAATAGCAGGCACACAGATTTCACACATGCTAAGATGTCACTCTTGAATTTAACAGCCAAGGTCTTTCCTAAGTACCAGGCTGTGGTCTCCCACACCTGAATCTCCTGAATCCTTGCAGGATCTCCTTAGGTTACAATTATCACCATGGTTTTGCAGGGGAGGAAACTGAGGGCCAAGTCACATGTTAATCAAGTGATGTGCCCACCCTGCTTAATCCCACCATGGGATGCACTACATTTAAGATGGAAGGAAATGAAGGTGCAAAAGTATGTCCCGTAGGTTTTAAAGTCCAAGATAAACAAGTATATGCTAGAGGGACCCACCATGAATGTGCACATGTGACAGGCTCCAGTGCTTTTTAAACCAATTTCTCTCTGCAGAAACCCATAGGCATTAAAACAAATGGACACAGCAGGTGATGGTCACCTTGGCCCAGGCCAGCCATCAGCGACTCTCCTCTCGTCTATTTCTCAACAAGTTAATATATCACCTTGGTGGCAGATTCATGACTCTGTACAAATATAATTTTGCTTATTTCTTACTACTAAGATGCCTGTCTCATTTAATTTGTTTGCCTATTCAAAGCCCAGAATGAGCTTTTATTTTAAATACAGAGATTTGTATCCAACTCAAATTATAGATGAAAGAACTGGGGGCTTAGAGACTAAAAATAATGCAAGTCAACAGTGATGAGCAAAGGATAAGGCTCTCCAAGTTTCCAGCTGACTAGATACATCATGGAGCCTTGGCTTGTCTTGATTACATGATGTATCTTTTACTTAGGGAACCTATACAATTAGATACCCCTTTATCAAAAGCACAGATAAGATACAATTTTTAACACACTGCATGGTTCAATACATTTTTTACTCAATGAATAGGTGTAATTCTAGGTGGAAACATGAGACGGGTGTGCTCATCTGTCATTGCTTTTGACTATAAGTCCTTATTAGGCAGGCATCCTTGAGTCTAGAGCAGTGAGCCTCACAGGAGTGCCGCTGCTAAAAGGTGCTTTATGTGGAATCAATACCTCAAACATCGCGGCATCTCCTACGGTTTCTCCATGGTGGACATCCATTTGATAAGGGTTCATGAAAACTCTGATTCCCATTTCACCACTGAGAAGCTCACACATACAAGAAACAGATGCACACAGGGAAAAGATAGGATTATAGATGACATGGGAGTCACATTTGTTCACAGCACTACTACCTCCTGGTTCAGGGTTTGTGAACAAAATCCTTCTCATCTTCATGCATGCAGATCTAACATGGAAATATAAAATTAATACTATTGCATAGAAATGTTAGACAATTAGATTAGATGATGTGTACGAAAAGAATTAAATCAGATGACATATATGTAAAAGAGCCTGTAGTGTCGGCATACCACAGTGGCTCCGTAAGTAGCAGCTGTCATTTACTGTTGCTAGCCAGACTTGGAGTAGTAACACGAGCCTGGCCTCTGTGGCTTTTATGTGCTGTACATCTCACAGCTGCCCGGATCCTACCCCTAAATGCTTGCTCTACCTGTTCTTTCTCTTTTTATTCTTCCCCCTCCTCTATAAACTCTTTTTTTTTTAAATTCTCCTTATTTATATGGGCAAGAAGTCAGTATGTACAGTGATCAATAACAAGGAATAAATAAGAGGTAAAGTATTTGATACCTAAGGAGGATATTTGTGAGTTTGGGAGCATAATGGTGACATAGAACACAAATTTCTGCCTAATGACATTTTTCAAGGCTATTTAGACTAAAATAGGCAATTAAAAAAATGAATATGCCGAATTTATAAGTACCTACCACTTCAGTAAAATGACTATTTCACAGAACACATACTTATAAGACTCCTGATATATTTGGGTCCACTAGATGATTTTTAATAGCACTGGATTTGTGAAGAATGTTGTATGAAGACACTAACTGATTTGCCAAATATCTCGTTTAGGTGAAAAAGGATCAGTCCTGAGTTCTGGGACTGGCAATTTGTAATACAAATACATTGATCTGCAGTCTGGCCTTCATCTATTAAGACAGATATCTCTATCCAGAAGCCGCTGCCTGAACACTGCAGAAGCTGACTGTACCACGTCGGCCACTCTTTTCACCTGTAATCCTTTCCTACCTTGGCCATTTTCACTTTTTAGCTTCAGTTAAATACTCCCAATTAAAACTTGGCATCTTCTGTCCTATCTCACTGGTTTTACATGACTTTCATTTATTAAGTAAGTGCTGCGAGTTTCTGCTGAGGGTGAAGCAGTGGCACCATATCTGCACACGAGGGTAAAGCAAGAGTCAGCAGGCAGGGACCAGTGCAGGCTGAAGGAGCCCTCAACTCAAAGTGCTGCCCTCCTTTGCAGGTGGTTCTCGCCTCTCACACTTGACACTTACATGATTGTACCTTCCCTGGAGCAAACGACCCCACTCTTCTCCAAACTCCTTAACACAGTAGCAAATTAAAAGTTTCAAACAAAAATCTTCGGAAAGTTCTCTCCGTCTCTGATGTCTATGCACCATTTCCAGCTCCAGAGGGTGATGCACAGTTTCACGTCTGTCCCTGTCCTTCTGTGTCAATTATGCCCCAGTACGAGCATAATCTGTGGCTTTCCATCTGTCCTTTGATTCTGATTCCTGATCATTTTTTGTGAAAATCTTTTCATGTCCACACATTAAAAAAAAAAATAGAATGAGAATGGTCTTTAACAGCACTGGCTTACTCTTCTCCAACATATCAATTTATTTTACAGATTACTGGTGAGAGAACTCCAGTCTGTTCCTTATCTTTCATTATTACAAAAACTAACATGTCCTTGGACATACATAATTCTCAGAAGTGAGAGCATGTCTGCACGGTTGGAAGAGGGCCAAGTGTTGTGAACTCAAGTGCGCCCTATGGGCCCTGAAGCCTGTGTCCACCTACAATCCCAGCTCACCCTCCTCCCATCCACCTCCCATCTCCTGTCCCTGCTCCAGAGGGCAAAGTTTCTCCATCTGGTCACTGCAGTGCCCATCAGGTACTTTTCTGCTTTCAAGGTCCTTTACATTCAGCCATCTCCTGCCTATTCTGGGAATCATCTATGACATTACTCAAAAACACCCATTTTAAAAAGCAGCATATACTTTTAACTAATTGTTTATATATGTGCTTCATGATTAAAATATTTCTAAAATCATAAAAAATGTAAAAAATCATTCTCCGAGATCAAAACTAAAAATTAACTCCCCTTTTATCCTCGGTGGTTAAGATTTTAATTAGTCAAAGGAGTATTTAGAATAAGAACTGTATTTCCTGGAGGCTTGTCCCGTCCAGAAAGGCCCTGAGTCTCCTGAGAGAAGCCCAACTGTCTTTCAATTTGGGAGCTTCCTTCAGGGGAAGGGTTGCCACCTTGCTTTGTCCCTCCTAGTTGTCACCTGTCAGAGGTGGGGGACATCTAGGATCATGAGGACTCAGGATCCTGGCAATCTCTGAAGTAGTTGCCTCAACATCTCGGACTTTGACAAGAGGAAGAAAACAATTCTGTGTTATTTAGGTGTTTGCCAGGAAGAGGTACTCACCACTCCTGCATGAGCCGGGCACAGCTATCCTGCCTTCCTTGGTGTAAGCAAAGGCAATACTTTGTTCATTCAATTAGCAACTCATAAATCATGGTTTATATTTCATGAGAGTAATGTCAAGGTGAACTGTTTAGTTTGTAATATCACTGATTTTTTTCTGCAGAAGCCAAAAATCATTGACCCTGCCCCCCAAACGAATAGACCATTACATTCAGTGTATAAAGAGAGAGAAGCTACTTGGAGAAGATGCATTTCTGAGAACTGGATTCTGTTTTGGTAGAGGGGGTTAGGGTAGGGGAACATCAGAGGCCTGCGCCTTGGTCAGACATTGAGTCTGCAGTAAGAGACTCAACTACTCTGAGTTACCTTGCAAAATTCTGTATCCATGGACGATCTTCCTCAAACAAACAACTGAAAATCATGCTCCCTGGAATCACGCCTAAGTAAGGCAAGAGCTCCCCAGGACTGTGCGAGTGTGTTGTTCTGGTAGGGGAGGGAGACGTGCTCTCCACGTCCAACTGAGAAGGGTGAGCAGAGAGCTCCTTTCCATGGGCTCATGCTGGCTGGAAGGACAGGCTTCTGCAACCAGCATCCGTCAGGAGCAAGGAGAAAGAAAATCACAGCTGGCTGTGCAGTAACCAAGGCACACACCGACCAAGCCCCACCGTCAGATGCACATTTGAAAGGAGTCATGCCGCCTGGTTCACTAAACAGGAAGAGCATCGGTTCTAGGTATCTCAGGCCTCGTTGACGACAGGGACACTGGGCGTGTAGCATCCCAGCAGAGAGCAATCTGACTTGAACTATGGTTCTTTCACTTGCTATCTGAATGACATCAGCAGAGTTAATCCCTTTCCTTGACTTTTAGTTTCACTCTGGAAAAAAAAAAATTGTTGGGAATAGCAACTGCTATCATTGACAGGAACAACGAAAAGTTTGAAATACCAATTTCTACCCCAAAGCTCACTATGGAAAGTGCCCCTCTGCCTCTGACTCTCCATTCTTGCTTCTCAGAAGCAACTGCTGTCACCTGCTTTAGTTGTTTCTATTCATGTTTAAATTTACATGTCTAAAAAAGAGCTCTTATGTAATTAATTCTTGAATATATTATTCTTTAATATATTTTATATTTTAATTTTCTAACTGATTTTCTGTCATGGTGGGGGGAGAAATGCTCCCTGCTGCATGGTCCGTACCTGTGCCTCTGCCCGTGGGGAGTGTGGGGATGGTTCCCCTCCATGGCTGAGCCTCCTTGTCTGTATCATATGCCAGGTTTTAATTCCTTCTCTCCTTTGACTTGTGCATTAGGCATGTGAAAGACGTGCACACAGGCTCTTTTTATGGGCCAGGGCAGGGTATTTCCTAGTCTGAGACACTATAAGATGCTGGTGGTGAGAGCCAAACCCAGCTTTGTCCAACCGTTAAGTTGACGCCGTCAACCTCCGGGAGCATCACCTCCCCCACAGGGATGCAGGGCAGATGGGTCTCCAGGAACAAACTCACGTGTTTCAGTCTTGCAGGTGATTTTTTAAGGAAAGCTGGATCTACATAAATTCAGAGAATTTACTGCATTTGGCAGGAGGTTCTTGTGAGGGGCACATGCACAGTACACCCTTGGAATTGCAATACTGGAAGTTTATGAAGGCTGATGCAGTGAGCTGTGGAAGAGCCGCACGCCACGTCCAGTAACATACACATATTCTCAGTTATAATCCAAATCAGACCACCTCTACACAGTGGGGCATTAAGTAGAAAACAACAGAATTTGTCCTTGATTATAATAAGAGTATTATCAGCCATCAATAAAATACTGGCTTGGAAAGAAACAAAGTGAAAAAGGAATATGATTGTGTGTATGATTTATTCCAAAACCAGGGCTATAGCATAAACAAAGTTTAATTAGTTACCAGCTTCTGCCGAGGGCAACACAAAAATAATTTTGCCTTTCAGTGTACAAAAACACAAATGCTTTAGTGAATGCAATGGTACAGGACTCGGGAGCTTCTACACTTATTGTAATTTTTTTATATTGAGGTCTTAAGTTTGGTAATAGATATGTAGTGCTGAGAGAGGAGTTGGTTGTTTATTTCTCCAACTGACATACTGCAGATATGGGGCGGGGGTTTCTCGGTGGTGCAGTAGCTGAAAAACTGAAGGACTGTCAAAATCTGAAGTCAACAGAGAGTCAGAGTCTTAACTCTGGTGACACTGAAGACTGTACGGGAACGTCCAGATATAGACAAGGCATTAAGTTATTCGGTTGAAGAACACATCATCAACATCCTGCTGAACTGCAGAGAAAGGAAGCACTGGAGGCCTGCAGTATTCTGGAGCCGTAAGATTCTGTCTTTGGTGTACATAAAATATGGGAACCATGCTTGCTCCAGACTCCCCCACTGAGGGCAAGGTCGATTAGAAGTCAGAAATACGGACAGAACTCCACTCCCTTCCAGACATCATCAATTTCTTCTCTTGCCCTATGTTTCGATTTCCTAGGAAATTGAAAATACATGTTCTGTAGAACACATGGGCAGGCTGCTCAGAAAGATGGATTATATTGGCAGTTACTGCACTAAGCCTAATAAGGATTCACATTATATTTAGATTTCTCACATGCATTTCTTTTAAGTAGCTGAGGTTGATCCTCAAAATTCATAGGCATATTTATTTCCTCAAGCCTAATCTGCCTGCTCCCCACCCTCTGGAACTGTTCTCAATGCAAATTTAAATTAAGCATTAAATGCAGTGTGTTTCATTTGAAAGCAGGATCAGTCCTGAGCAAACAATGTTATCCAGAAAGGCAAAATAATTTTGTAAACAGAGAGAATGTGACCCAGGTCCTCACTGTCCCAGGAAGGAATTCTCTAGAATAAATAGATGTCCTAGGCTAGCTACACGATGAAAACATCAATGGTCCCTGTTCTTTGACCTAAAAATTTCCTATCTTCTAATGGAAAACATCAACTAGAAAATATTTTTCTCTCAATAGCTCTAATCTCATTAGCAGTTGAATACAATTCCTTCATTTTTAACATAAATGGGGATGAAATTATGCCCTCCAGTTCATATTAAGGACTTTCATATTATAGTGGGTTACTTGTCCATTCAGGTAGGCTGAAGTAAATCTAATAATCTGGAAATTTTTAATTTCTTCCTCAAGGCATAAAAATGATGTATCTAATACCAGCGATAAAAGGATTAGATTGGATTTGGGGTAAGCGAGGTCTTTTTCATGGTTTGAGTGTGCTTCTCTCTGGAACCCCCATTCATGTTTGTCAAGTGTCCTACCTCTTGCAGATCCACTTCTCACAACTGGAATGAGACTTCCTGACACTCCTTTCCCATCTTGCCCCCCTGCTAGGGCACAGGGATGGGCCTTCGTCCTTCCTGGCAACCACGGGCACCCACTTCCTGCACTGAACAGGAAGTCGGAGATGCAACGTAGAACAGAACACAAGGACCTGCTCTGGATGGAGTTTGTCCTGGTGAGAGGGGTGGGAATGGTGTCTCTGCTAGATGTGATGGATAGACGCATTCTCCAGAGCAGCTTGCTTCCCTAGCCTGTCGCCTGCTGCCCAGCACTCTCAAGCACATCTGATTAAATTAGCTGATGTTTTTCACTTACTGATGAGAACTCTTACTGACACTCTGCCTTCTGCATTCTCCACTGTTTCAGTTTAGGGACATCTTGACCAGAAGACACACAGTGACCCCTGGCACTGGAAGTGTATGTTTTCCTTATGTAAACAATTACGATGCCCTCATTGTTTCTGAGGATAGACATATATGTTTTCTTTAGGGCAAGAGAAAAAGATAAATGATTAATTTATTATCTATGAAATGTTCATATAAAATTTGTATCAAGATAAAAGTGCTAAGTAACTAAATAGACAGTTCATAGAAGCATGAATCTTTCACCTCTTTTGTTAAATTGATACCCAAGTATTTTATTTTATTTTATTTTATTTTTAGGCTATTGTAAATGGGGTAGTTTTCCTCATTTCCCTTTCTGAGGATTTGTCACTGATATACAGAAATGCGTTTGATTTGTTGATGTTGATTTTATATCCTGTTACATTGATGAATTAATTTATTAGTTCTAGAAGTTTTCTGGTGGAACTTTTTGGGTCTTCTAGGTATAGAATTATATCATCAGCAAATAGTGCTAATTTAAGTTCTTCTCTTCCTATGTCTATTACTTTAATTTCTTTCATCAATCTAATTGCTCTGGTCAGTGTTTCAAGAACCATATTAAATAGAAGTGGTGAAAGAGGGTATCCCTGTCTTGTTCCAGTTTTTAGAGGGAATGCCTTCAATTTTTCTCCATTTAGAATTATGTTGGCCTTTAGTGATTCCTTGGAAAACTGGGAATGGAACCATCATTTGACCCAGCTATCCCATTTCTCGGTCTATACCCAAAGGACTTAAGAAAGTATACTACAGGGACACAGAAACATCAATGTTTATAGAAGCATAATTCACAGTAGCTAAATTGTAGAACCAACCTATATGCCCTTCAGTGGATGAGTGGATAAAAAAATGTGGCATATATACACAATGAAATATTACTCAGAAATAAAAGAGAATAGAATCATAGCATTTGCAGATAAATGGATGGAGCTGGAGAAGATAATGATAAGTGAAGTTAGCCAATCCCCAAAAAACAAATGCCAAATGTTCTCTCTGATATAAAGGGCTGATTCATAGTGGGGTAGAGAGGGGAAACAAGGGAGGAAAAGATGAACTCTAGATAGGGCAGAGGAGTGGGAGGGGAAGGGAGGGGGCATGAGGTTAGAAATGATGGTGGAATGAGATGGCCATCATAATCCAAAGTACATGTATGAAAGCACGAATTGCTATGAATATACAATTGTGTACAACCAGAAATATGAACAATTGTACTCTACATGTATAATATGAATTGTAATGCATTCTACCATCATATGTAAATTTTAAAAAAATTAAAAAGAAGAAATTAAGATTTCATCTCATTCCTGTAAGAATGGCAATTATCAAGAATAAAAGTAACAATAAATGTTGGCAAAGATGTGGGGGGAAAGGCACACTCATACATTGCTGTTGGGACTGCAAATTAGTGCAACCACTATGGAAAGCAGTACAGATATTCCTCAGAAGCCTTGGGATGGAACCACCATTTGACCCAATTATCCCACTCCTCAGTGTATACCCAAAGGACTTAAAATCAGCATACTACAGTGATACAACCACATCAGTGTTTATAGTAGCTCATTTTATAACAGCTAGACTATGGAACCCATTTAGGTAATTTTCAACAAAAGAATGGATAAAAAATATTATATTATATTATATATATATATATACACACACGATGGAATATTGTGCAGGCTTTAAAAAGAATGAAATTATGGCATTTGCTGGTAAATGGATGGAGCTGGAGAATATCATGCTAAGCAAAATAAGCCAAACTCAAAAAACGAAAGGCCAAATGTTTTCTCTGATATGTGGATGTTAATTCACAATAAAGGGGAGCTAGAGAAGAACAGAGGTACTTTGGATTATACAGAGGGGAGGAAAAGGAGGGGAGGACGTGTCAGAGTAGGAAGGTTAGCAGAATGAATCAGATATCATTACCCTATTTGTATATACGACTACACAACCAGCGTAATCCTACTTCATGTATAACCAGAAAAATGAGAAGTTATACTCCATTTATATATGATGTGTCATAATGCATTCTATTGTCATGTATAACTAATTACAACAACAAAAAAAGATAACAGCAAGGGCCTTGGAAGTCATGATAAGTCATGCTTCTGCAGAGGAGCCTTCCTGCCCGTAGCTACAATTGTGTTGCTCACATCTTTTCCAGCACATTTAGAATCGGGGGTCTCTTCACAGGGGAAACAGTGACTCTTCTTTGAGACTACAATGGCCCCTGTAAGCTATCCTCTTAAGAGAGATATAGACCAAGTGTCGTGATTTAAAGGAAGAATTTCTTACTAGTTTTGGAAATCACAGGAGGCATTCTGAGTACATTACAGTCAGAGTTAGCCACTTGCTGTCGAAACAATCTCAATCCCCAATTTGTCCCACAATTTCACTACCAACAAATTATCTTATATCTTTCCCTCTTGTTATCCATTTTTAAAAGTCTTAATTTTAACACTTTTCCATTTGTTTTCATCAGATTCACAATAAACAGCTTATAGGGCCACATAAAATAAAATTCATATTAAAAACAACTAACACTACAATAAAATACTACAAAAGATAATCTAAGGCCCAAAATAACCAAAGTTTAAAAGCCCCATAATCCTTAAGATTATCTCTTTCCATTTTATTGAAGGAAGATTTCATTTGCTTTATGAATATTAAAAACAGAGTCCACAAATACTACTTCCACTTGCTCACTGTCACTTGTACTTGGACTAGAATGTCAATGACACTGCATCAAGCCATGTGTTTGTGTGTATCACCACATAAACCAGGTCACTGGAGGTAAAGTTCATATGGCAAGGGAGAGCCTCGGCAAGCAGGAGCCCCTGTGTGCCTGGTGCTGTCCACGGTGCTGAGCAGGTTTTCAGCTGCCCTGAGAATGGAGAGGGCTCATACTCCATGAGGGTTCAGAGCAGAGGAGTGTCAGTGCCTTCAGCACATGCTGCATGCTGAGTGACCACACGTATGTTTCACAGGGGAACCCATTCTGCAATGGAGACTATCTAAACTGCTACGCTTTTGATGAAGTCCCAGAGAAAACGCCTCTTCAGGAGTAAAATCGTCTCAAAATCCTGGCTTATCAATTAGTCTGTTGCATAATCTGTTCCAATTAGTCAGCAGCTAACATTCCTTCAATATTTTCAGCATGCATACAGATTTCAGAAATTCTTCTAAGCCCTTTCACCATTGAGGAAGCACAGACTAAACACTCCACAAACCTTTCCTGATACAACCCAATGCAACGAAGAATCACCATTACAAGACGCTATCCTCAACCAGTTGTTGGCAGTATACCATGGTACAATTACTCACCTTCAAGATCTATTCCTTGACTCTTATTCCCAGGGACAGAATGTCTCTAACAAAACTTTAGCCAGCCGTTGGACATGATTGGGAGGGAGTCTGGGCATGGATAAGCAGGTGCATCTGGGAGCAGACATGCCAAACCTGTAGGCATCCATTCCATCCTCCAAGTGTTGCCAACAGTTGCTCTGGGGAAAGTCTAAGCCCCAGATGGGCTCATCCTTGGAAAGACACTTTTATTCAGATATCATAATCCTTAAGATTATCTCTTTCCATTTTATTGAAGGAAGATTTCAATTGCTTTATGAAAATTAAAAACATAGTTCCAAAATACTACTTCCACTTGCTCACTGTCACTTGTATTTGGACTAAGATGTCAATTAAACTGCATCAAGGCATGTGTTTGTGTGTATCAGAAGCCCTGCCATCAATATGGTCCCCAGCATCTGTACTATCATCATCATGGCCTAATTCTTATATTTACCAAAGACACAGACTTTACAAAGCCCAGAAAGAATCCCCAGGAGACAGAAAGTTTCCATTGAAGACTCTCAACTAACCACTCTACCACAATGTTACTATTTAATCTCCTAAACAATGAAAACTTAAGGCTCTGTCCCTGTGAGTCTATGGATGGTACTATGCAAGAAAACTATCTGCAGCAACAGAAGTACTAAGTTCTGCACCATCCCACAAGGAAGCCACTAACTGTGCATGACTTCAGGACTTGAAATGTAGTGAGGTCTCAGAGAAATAAAATGTTAACTTTATTCAGTGTGAATTAAGTTAAATTAAAATTTAAATAGTCAAACATGGTTAATGGTTAACTGTTTTGAACAATGCAGACTCGGTGGACTATTGCTAAGGTGGTGGGTTTTGAGAGCATCACAAAATATTTTCACTTTTTCATTTCTCCCTTTTCCAATATTTGATATTTACAATATCAAAAAATGTTCCTTTTATAAATCCCTTTTTCATGATGATACCGCTGGAGCACTACCATCATAAAATGAGCAACGAGTTTTATTTTTTCTCATCCACTCCTACTACTTGGTTTATACATAATCCTACCAACGGGAGTTGATAAACACATATGGAATCTTCAGTATGAATAAGATGATGGTTCCTATATGACCCATTTGTTGGGCCGCGAGGGTCTGGCCAATAGAGCAGGCGCTGGCATTGCATGCAAAGGGCCTCTGATGACGACAGGATGTCAATTATTCCAAGCTTCTTTGTAGAAAACCCAAATTTAATTTATTGTGTATAAAGTTCAAATGTACACACATGTTATCATTTTGGTTCTATAAAAAGCAATATGGCTACTCCTTTTGGGATATTCCATGGATTAGACGTATTTGAAGAAGATTTATCAAGTTGTTATAGCTTTTTTTTTTTTCTTATTTGCTTGGGAAGGGTACAATCCAGATGTTAGTAATTATTTTATGAAACACCACTTTGAGTAAAATCTACTTTGTTTGCCCTTCCTTCTTTTTTGAAACGTTGTTTTGTGCCACTTGAAGACATGTTTTAAAGCCACGATGTTATAAGAAACTAGAGGAAACAGGATGTATTTAGCATGTTCACTGTGCTACCCACATGGATTAAAAGAGTATCCTTCTTCCATTGGATGCTCCAGAAATGTGTGTGAGATTGAATCATGTATTATTCCATGAGGCCACACCAAGGTCCATGGGGGTCAGTCTTTTATGGAGCTATTATGCTAGTATGAAGTGGGTGTATTCACAAAAGAGAAAGCAGTGGGGTATATCACCTGCCTATCACCTTAGCGACACCTGTAGCCCCTAAACATTGCTGTAAAAACTTCTTGTAAGGAAAGAACATTAATGTGTGACAAACCCTGGGGTATCTAGCAGGAATTTCAAATAGCCTTTTCAGCATGACTTTTAAATACTACATCCTACAGAAATAATAAAAAAAGAAGACAGACATGTAAAAGAGTGGGGTTTTTTTGTAGCTATGGATCATGCCTTTTGTTCTTAGTTATTAAGAATACAACAGGTAATTCCTAATGAAAGCAGTATGTAATGGCTGCTGCACAGAATAAGGAGATAATGCCAAGAGGGAACTTCAAGTGGCTTTAGAGCTAGTGACAGGCATCGTGAACTACCTAAAATGGCACCCAAAAGCCCCAACACATGAGACCTTAATCATATAGATTTCTTCCACACCAAAACATATTTACAAATCTCTGAATTTTTACCTTAATTAACTTAGTCAAGTTACATTGAAGCCACAAAATAAACACTCTACTCTATGAACTGTGTCCCCAACGTGAAACAAGGAACTAGACAAATTGTCCAATGAACCTATGGCTCCATTAAACCTGGATGTTTATACGTGAACTTGGGAATTTCTAAAGCCTGTGTTCTTCCCTAGTAGAGAACATTAACCCACAGTGACATTCCCAAGAAGGATTAAAAAACAGGAAGGAATGAACCCAAAGCAGAAGACAGTAATAACAGCAATAGAAGAGAGACTGGGGCAAGGCACAGGCTAAAAATCATGTCAGATGTGAGCCATAAAAACAAACCACATCCAGCTTCTGAATTAAGCTGAGATCCAGGATGACACAAGAGGCCTTAGGAAGCATAGAAATTGATTTTGAAGGTTCTTTTTTCAAGATCTGATTAAAAAGGTAGAAGAGACAGCAGAGGGCAATGCGGAGATGGAAACCACAAAGCATCTTGCACCGCCGGGCTCCGCGTCAGGCAGAACGAGTCTTGCCAGATGGTGGACTGCTCTGCTTGTGATTTCACTGTGGCATGTGCTAGAGGAATGAAAAAACGGAGAGCCCAGAAATGTCACGCAGTGTGAAGGCTTGTATGAAAGGTGCAGGCCTGTCTTTCAGCAGACGGTCTACAAAGGCTTTTCAAATCGTCGCCTCCTAACAGCTGCACTGGTTTGATTCCTTAAATTCAAAAGGCTTTCTCTTGTATGCTATCAAAGACAGAGCTGACTTTGCTAACCCACAAACAACCCAGACACTGGGCCTGAGGGTCCGCTGAGCTGCGCTTCCATCCCCGTGAGGATGGGCTGTGTCCACCAGGCGGACCTTACCCAGGAGGAGCAGGCAGGCCCAGCCCAGGCCCGGCTGCAGCTCCAGAGAATGGTGCTGACCCGGATCTGCTGGTCAGAATCCTGTCCACACACCAGCACAGCAACTGCAAGGCAGCTCGGAAGTTTCCCTAGAACGAGCTCTCTTCCATGTATTTTGAGAGCCCAGTAACATTGTTCTAGGTCCCACTCCCTTGATAATGTAGACAGATCACATGTTGATATCCTTTGAGGGAAATGAGAGCAAACAAGTGGATTTACTCCTTCAGAGCACAAACATTTCACTGGATAGTGTTCTGCTCTTGTAGGATTGATTATGTGGTATTTTTTCTCTCCGTGCACTTTTAAAGACATTTTTATATTGAAGATGCTCAACACCCACATGCAATGACGAGGGTACACTCGTGGCTTGTCCACTGCCACCCCACGGGTAGCCACGGCCTCTTCAAGAGGCTCCCCAGGGAGGCCCTGTCCTTACCTACATCCCATAGATGAGGTGATGGACGACCAACGGGAGGTCACAGTACTCTGTCTAGGAGTGCTCCTTTGGCAACTCAGTCCCTGGTATATTTAGTGACCAACATAGTATGGAGAGAAGGATAACACAGTGAACTGAGATTCAGCACAGGAAACAGGTGTTTTACATTCTCATCAGGGACTTTCCCTGTATGACGTCTAAAGAACGGGGAGAGCGACATCACCATCCATACCCTCTCCCTTCCTGCATGACAAGAAACAGATGTCCACCTTGGAAAACCATTGTACAGTGGGAGGAACGTGTGCAGACCACAGGGGAGGAGGGTTCCTAAACAATTATGCAGAAGGCGTCAAAAAAAAAAGATGCAGAGACAGAGCAGGGCCAAAGGAAAGGTCTCATGTCTCGAGTCAGAAGCCCTGGACGGCACCAGTGAAGCCTCACGTGCACCCTTCAGCTGCCCAGATCTGAGTGGACTCCACCACGCCAGGAGATCAGCAGAAGAGAGAACTTCTAAAGCTGCTGGCACGATTCAGTTCTGCCAGGAGGAGTTTTAATGTAAGGGGTTCTTCTCATGCCAAATTCCATTTATTGTAGATCACAGGAACACTGGTGAGTTCATCCACATGAAGTCCAGCATTAGGAAGGTCCAAAGCTTTCCTCCTGGACCCTCCCACAGGTCTCCCTTCCCAGCATCTGTGCACCGTGGAATTGTCCTTCTTCATCCTTTCCCCACCAGATTGGGCCGCTCCTCCATCTAAACAGAGCATTATCTCTTAGGTTCAGAGCATTGTCTCTGTTTCAATTTACCTTCCATGAGGAGTTTGCTCTAGACAGATCCATGCCCACATTATTCATCTCCTACATTTAATGACAAGAAACCAGGGACCATGTCTGTTGCACTGTTCCTCAGGTGCAGCTTCTGTACCCACGATCCACGTTAGGAAACAGAGGACCAATTCACCAGTTCCTTCTACAAAGAGCAGAGCTTTGCCATCTGTGACCACCAGTGACTATGCACAGCAAGCACACCTTACACCAACATTGAGAGAGTCTGGAGAATATTTATGATGGGATTTTTGTGAGTAACCTTCTTTGAAGTTTCTAAAAACGTACAACAAAAAACCCAAAGAATTGGGATACACGGATGCTAAATGGCGCACAGAATTTTCTTCCCGTAATTATAAATGTCATTCTAGAGAGAAGGAAATAAATAGAACCAGACACAAAGTAAAAGCAAAGGACCCAGCCTGCTGGCTGTTTTCTCTGACTCTGCCTCATCAGACTTGTCAAGTTCAAGTCAGGGAACAATTACCCTGGGAAGATAAAACAGAAACTGAGGCTGTGAGACTTAGAATGTCCATCTCAGGCAGCAACTCGAATGCCCTCCTGTCCCTCTTGGAGGCACCCTTAATATCTCAGATCATCTCCTTCATATTTCCATCAGGACCAGGCAGACATGCGCCAAGCATCAGACTCATTTGCACATCTTACTGGAGCAGATACCAGGGATAAGAGAGCACCAAGTTCATGAGAAATCTTCACCTCTGAGACAGAGTACCTTCAATCACTCAAGCACCTGTGCTCCCCCAGTAAGGACAAGTGTGACACCCGCCCGGGGGTGCAGCAGCTCTCCTCCTTTCCTTGTGGCAAAGCCTTCGCGAGTGTCCCATGCTGAGCACAGAGAGAGGACAGCTGGACTCACTCTCCTTCCCGGTCTCAGTTCTCTAGGGTCATGGCTGATATGGGAGAGAAACTGCACCTGAAGACAAGTTGGTTGGGCAACCTGCTTCCTCTTCACCCTCTGCATAAAGAAGCAACACATTCTGAAATCTTTACAGGCCTGTGAACAGCCTCTCTGCTCTATCAAATCTCCTTGAAGACAATAATGTGTGCTGCTCAGTGTTACAGTGGCCACAGTTCCCAACATAGTGCGCAGGAAGCATTAAGAGCCTGGTGACTCCTGTTGAATTGGATTTTCAGGTGCTGCATGTGACCACCTGAGAGACTGTGGAAGCACATTAGCTAAATCAAATGACAGAAGGAACTTAGCCGGGGAATCAGAGAGCATGTTATTTCACAAGCATTACCCACCTGCTGCACTGCGGTTGTAGTCTGTGTCCTTCTAATGACAGACCACTTTAGAGCAAAGCCATGCTGGGCTGAGGCTAGTGATTACTCCTGCCTTCTGGGTAAACACAGGCTGGATCACATCTGTTCACACCAAAGGCTGCACAGGTATGTATATTTTTTCCAAAAAGGGAGAGTAACCCTACAGATATTTGTGTGTGTGCGTCTTATGGGAATTTGGGAATTGCATGACATACTCCAAAGCCAACATTAACACAATGAAATCTATATTGCCATTGGATCTCAAAGTCTATAAAATGACATATAATAAAATAAACTTAACTTTGAATTTTTGAATTAATTCAAGGACAGTATTGTGAAGACCTTTATATCATGAACTAGCAAAGCATGTTAAAATAATCTAGGTACTTAGAAGACACTGTACAAAGCCAAGGTGACCTTGCAGATACTTCTGTTGCTGCCAGTCATCTCCAGAAGCAAGCTGGCCCTGTGGCACCTCCCCCAAGCACCTAGTCCAGAGGAAATTCACTCCTCATAGTGTAGACCAGCTGCTGTGACAGTCCTTCCAGAACAGGGTGCAAACCCAACACTGGCATTCGATGAGTAAGCAGTGTGCGGAGGCTGAATTGGTATCTACAGACTGCTTAATTTCCAATGTTGCACTGCATTTCAAATGGAGCAGATAAAAAAAAATTCCAAGTTCTATGCATTCCTGAAAAAAAAAATGCAGAATCTAGCTCTCTCCACCATGAGGTGCAAATCCTGCTGCCCTTCTCTCCATGTGCTGGAACCACTTACTGCTGCAAGAAGGTGCACACAGCTGCCTCCATCCCTTTTGAAGGGATTACCCTCCCCAGGGCTCCACCCAGGATGTGCACTACTTCTTCTCCAGCAAAGTCCCACTCCTCAGTCCCCAGAAGTGCTGGGTGCTGGGCATACTCTCCAGCAGCACCACTTCTCCTTATAATCATCCTCCTCCTTGTGGTATCCAGCAGAATGTACCTGGTCCTCCCTGTTCTCTCCAGCAGGACCAGGAACTGAAGAGCAGAGGCCTCGGGAATGGTCTGACCTTCCTCAACTGAGGTCTTTTGCAAGCTGCTTATCCACGTGCTCTGGCTAGTGATGGGTTATGGAAATCACCACTGAGGGGGCCCCCATACCCACATTTTTGGGTTTTAAGACAATTACAAAATCAGGACAAAGCAGACAGCCATTTTAGAAATAGAGACATTCAGGTGGAATTATAGGCAGACATTGACTTAAATTAAAAGAGAGACAGAAATTTTTGAACTCATTAAATCTACCTTAGAAAACATAAAGCCAAACTTTATAAAGCCAAACTTTCATTTTCATCTGTAAAAGGTAAGCAATCAAAAGCTACCACAAGGTTTGAAGTCTCAACAATTGTGCAGGAAGCTTTAGGTCCCCTTGGCTCAGACTGCCACAGTGAGGATGGGTTCAGCCCTACCTTGGCCTCTCTGTGTAGGATTTGACTGCAGATGGCAGCTCCATGCACAGGGCCTGCGTGGACCCTACACGGGCTCTCAGAATTCGTTCTCCATGTGTTTGTCACCAACCCTCAAACTGAAAAACAATACTGTACAAACCATCTCATTAGAATCCTTCCCTCCAAATCTGGACGTCCTTGTGCAATGACCCTGATTCACTGTTACCTTAGTTCTTAGCATTAAGTCATGGGCCGTGTCCCAGGAGGATAAGAAGTGTGAAACTGGACATGTGATTCCTGCACTGCTGCTACACAGGGTCCCAGGACCCGAGTGCCTGCTGGTTCTGTGATTACCAAATGCTCTACATAACGTTTGTCCTATAATTCATATTTTTAGATGTGTCAGTGTCCTCTGGACCCTAAAATCTCAAAAGAGTCTAGTACACTAGCAAAGAAAAAAAAACACTTCTATTTTCTGTAAGGTCTTTGATGTATAAACATTAGATTCTTATTTCTTAGAGATGACTTCAAATCTGGAAAGAAAGATGCTTAGAAGTTCTGGAGGATGGAAACACCACCTCTCCAGCTTGCCTGGCTTCGCATCGGGAGCTGTGGGGGTGCAGGCAACTCTAACAGGAGCCAGGCTGCCCCTGACTCTCACCCAACAGCCTGCTGAAACGTTTTTGGACGTGGGTAGTGTATAAATCAAATCTGACGACACACAACAGGAAGGCAGGTAAGAGTTCAAATAAGTTAAACCTACACACCCAGCCAGATTTTGAATCTTGAAGTGTGCAGGAATTCTTCCTGGCATTGAATGCACCCAGTAGTTTCAAGATCCTAGGACCCCTGGACACACTGCTCCTGGGGCACCTTCCAGGGGAAACTCCTATGCAGACCCTCCCACCGACAGCCACTTCCCGTTTCTGCGTGTGCTGTGCCCCAACTGCCCTGACTCTTCCTTATCAGCTTCTCTTCTCCCCTTCATTGGCTCCAACCCCACTAGGAAACTTTACCCTTGGTTTGAAACATTTTGAATATCATGGCCTTTTATTCACTCAGCAAATAATCACTGAATGCCCAATATGTAGCAGGTAAAATGGACAAAAACCTCTGTTCTCATTGAAACACACATGCAGTGTGTGATCAGAATAGATGGCTACCCGAAAAAATCACAGGAACACAGCTGCCCTGCACAGTCAGCCTCTGAGCTTCCCGGGCCTCACTGCACAAGGAGACACAGGCAAACTGCACAGGAGGCAGGAAAAGCGCTTCTTTGAGTTGTTGAGTGAATGAGAAAAACAAAAAGCTATGTTTTCCATGTTTCCAAAATGGAAGATGCTAGAATTTTCTTTAAGGATCCTGTATGAAAGCCGGGATCCTAAATGAGGCTGAACTGAAAGTGAAAAGCCCTGATGGAAGCTCAGGCGGATTCCCCACAGCTAGCCCCAGATGCAGGTTCCTGCTACTCAGTGGGGCACCTGCTACCATTTCACACTCTGCAAAACAGTCCACCTCGCCTAACTCAGAAAAAGACAGCCGAGGAGCAGAGCCAGGGGTCTGGCAAGGGCAGTGCATTTGTGAACTCAGTCCATCATTCCATTGGTTCCCGTCCACAGATGCTCTCTCCTCCCCCTGACTTTCTCTTCTTTCACGTGTGCTTATGAGAAATAGCTAGTTAATGAGTTGGACAATTTGAAGAAAAATAAGTATTATCTACTTTGCATTTTAGGGCAATTTTTCTTATCCCTGCTGTTTGTCAAAGTGCTCTCTCCCCAGGTAGTAAGTAGTGGAGAGATGCAGGTAACCACCAGCTCTCTTATACATACAGAATCACTTCCTGTCTGTAGCTCAGAGCTAGGGCTAGTTCGAATCATGCTTACAAATACGATTTCATGCCCATGGTGACATTTCTAGTGATACATGCCATCCAGAACAATGATACATCTGGCATACATTATTCTTCTGATGTCCTATCTCAGGGCTCTAAAATGAAATCTTATAATTGATCTTCAGATTTAAAACCAAAGAAATCTCAATCAGTGTTCTGATAGGATGATAATATCCTCATATCTATGTGAAGCAGGCAGTGATGCTAATCATGAGACTGTGTCTCTTTTCCATACCTATGCCAACCTCTCAAAGTCATTTAACATGTGTGATGCCCAAGTACTTCTGAAATCAGTGTGTTTTATATTATTAAGGAAAAAGAACAATTAAAGACACCTATATGTCTGTAACTATGTCTATGTATCCCATATAGTTTTTTGATGTTGGGTGTTCCAAAAACAACAGCAGCTACTATTAGTAATGCTAACTAGCCTAATGTGTGTGCAGTCACATTGCAGTTAATTACCCTCAACACCTTGGTTCAATCCCCACAGCTACATGGCTGCAAACAGCAGATGTGGTTTATAGTATGAAGGGGGTGCTTATTTACTTTAATTAAGTAAGCCTTAATTTTGCATGCTTAAATTATAGAGAATAGAAAGGGTTATTTTTCAAAATAAAATCACAGTCAAAATCATATTTGATTTCTATTTATATGAAATTAAATTCTATTCCCTGAAATTGACTGATCTGGACCAGTTTCTTTGCTCTTTGGGAACAAGTTAATTGAGTTTATCAATTTATGGTGTCTTACCATTTTCAGATGACTTTGAAGTACCCACTCACAGACCCTGAAAATACACATGAAGGGAGAACGCACAGCCACACCCCTTGTTCTGCACCTCACAGTGGCATTGGGGCTCAGTCAACACTCTGACCCTGTGTTCTGCCCTGGAGAACAGGGCAGGCTGGAGAAGGGGACTGGCCCAGCTGTGGAGAACCACCACAGCCGTCCCAGTCAGTGACCCTTAGAGTTCTCCACTGGAATAAAAATGCCCCAGCAAGAATCTGTTTTAACCAACACTTGGGAAATAACTTAACACACAGTTGACAAAAAGAAGCTTTGGATGAGAGGGTGAGCAGGGATTACCAGAAAACTACCAAAAATAATGCAAAATGTCTATTTTATAGAGTTTTCTTCTAAAAATCAAGGGATGCTTTACAAATGGATTTTTGCAATTACCACCTCTAAAGGCTGAAGAGGTCCCTGGCTATGGGAACATGAGGGCACTGTTTTTTAATTTAAGTCAAATTAAATTAAGTCATTCGCACCTAACAATTTATTACTGATTTCAGTTACTTCAACATGTGTAACATGTATATAGAAAATAACATATCTAATATATATTATCTAATGTGAAATACATGGTTAGAGTTTTATATACATTATGTGTTATATAAACGGATGCTATGCTAAGTGTAAATATGTACCACATTGTATAATACATTGATATATATCTCCCAATTTCTTAGGAAATGTTCAAAACTCAAGCTTCTCTACTATCTACCAGAAACCCATATTAAATTGTTCCTCACAAATGCAGGGAAAGAAAATACTCTTAAACCTCAGAATCAATGAAGCCTGGTGAAACTCTTTAAAAATCTGGCCTTTATAGCTCACATAGAATGTATAAAGATGATCTTGAAATGCTATGTATTTATTGCCTTTTTAATTATAAAAATGATTTTAAATGAAGGAACTACCCTGGACTGTGCAACCATCTTTACCAGGTGCCCTCGGACTCCTCTGGACAGATTTTGGAGGACACGGATTTCAGAGAGCTGACTCAGAGGCCCAAGGCATTCATGACTAGTTGAAGACCTTCTACCGAAAGCACTGCTGGCAAAACAGGCTACGTTTCCTCAATCTACAAACTCTTGGCCAGTATAACAAAAGCCCTGCAGTTCCTGTGTCTGCTAATAAGTTTGCCACCAGACAGGAAAGCTCGAACACTCTCTGTGGCATCAAAGATGAGAGGGCATATCAATAAAGTAGGCTTCTAATGAAGAATAGCAATGTCAGGAGTCTTCTCGCTATTACTATTTTGCTTCAAGTAGAAGTATTTCTTTCCACAGAGTGCCGAAGATGTTGCTGACACATGAGTGCATGTCCTGTGTTCTGCACAGCACAGTGGCACTCGGGCTCAGTCAACACTTTGACCTAATGACCTAGCTGTATCCTCCTCAATATGAAAATTAAATAGGAGTCTGCTTCCTGCACTTTTAAATTTCTTTTATTATTTGAGGTTCTAAGTATTGAACTCAGAGGCTGTACACATGCTAAGCAAGTACCATGGAGCTAAGCCCCAGCCCTGAATTTATTATGGCTTTTGTGATGTCTGACATTAATTGTTTTTTCAAAAAATAAATGATGTAAAGCTTTGAATGAATACTTATGAATACTTCTGCGTTGGTCAATTTACTTTATTGGCTAGATTTGAGAACAATAATTTCTAGCATTACAAGCTAACTCTTGATTTAAAGGAAATCAAAACTGGAGGACATTCAGTATCACCTTGTACTCATCTATTGTCATCTCAGAAGAAATTTTTGAAATGTCACACAGAAATTACTTTCATTGAGGCTTTCTGTAAAATGTGTCTGATTTCTTTAACGCTTTGGGGAGACCTGATCATTTTGCCTAAATCCAGGTGATCATCTTGGATAGAATAGCACGGTTTACCTCTGGCTGTGATTCCGTGGATGAGTTATTCAGTCTAAAACAAGGGCCAGCGTCTCTACAGGAACAGGGTAGCAGCCCCCTGTGTGGTCTGACTGCGCTGGATCCCTGGGTTTCAGAGTCGGTGCACAAATGGGAACCTCAACGCACACAAACCCAGTCCACCACTGTGGGTTAGGAGGCAGTGATGAGGGCTGAGTGACCTTCTCCACTCTTATGGGGGTGAAATGACAATCCGGGGGAAGGACCTGTGGCAGAGGTGCTGGGAGGAAGCCGCAGGACCCAGGAGTAACTCCTAGGAGTTACTGTGCCGACTGACTTTGCAGAAATAAGCTGCGGAAGGAGCCTTTGCACACAGGTGTGAAAGGTCCTGTGTCCCCAAAGAGTCTGTGTGGATTATACCCCTGTGCACCCCGAGGAGATGTCACCCCGGAGTTAACAGAGCAGCGAGACCACGACTCCCTCCCAACCGTAGCCTGAATTATATGTGTGAATTGTTACGAAACCTCATGCCTTGGGCGCAAGCACTGAGAAAGTGTCCTTGAGGACCTGAATGATAACTGAGGCTACAGTGAATTTTAAACTCTTCCTCTGTCCTACAGAACCCTGCACAGGGCTGTCGACGTTCAGCACTGCACGAGTTGGTACCACAAAGGAAAACAAGAGGAACGAGGAACTGGGAACAATGAGGGGCTGCTGCCATAAAGTGACTTATTCACCCAGGTCCACCGGGTCCTCATGTCACCACTGCATTCCTATCTGAGGCTCTTTCTCAGCCCTGTGGACAGTAGTGACACTCAGCCTTCTCCCTGTCTTCATGGGGCCTTTCTGGATCCCTTTCACGTGACTTCGAACTCTGTACTGTGTAAACTGTAGGATGCGTTATGAACACCTACACAGAGCAACAATATGCTCATGGTATCATGTCGCACACTGACGCACCTATTTGGTGTGCAGGGATTTCAGCTCCAGGTGACTTGGTATCTTGCTGGTGTGCAAGTACATAGAGTGCCGTCTTCACACTGACAGTGCTCTGGCACCGCAGTCACTGTAAACAAAACAATACCACAACACTGGGGCCCTCCCACTAGAAGCAGTCACCTGCCCTGACGGAGAGCTGCCCCTCCTCCCAGTCCTCTGTGTGCGAGAGCCACTGCACTGTCCCCACCGTGCAGGAACAGGGCCACTCTCTTTCCTCTGAAGCTCACCACGTGGTCATTCACCATGTATCCAGGACACGCTCCGTGAGAGGGAAGGCAGCAGAGCTTCTCCTAGGCTCACCTGGGGCTGCGGAGACAGCAGAATCTCTGCCTTCTAGTACCTTCTATTCTAACTGCTTTTCTCAGTCGTGAGATTGCAAGCTTCCTCTTGTCTTTTACTTACTGTGTTGCCCAGGGAAACAGGAGAGTTAGAGCAATCCATTACAGAAAACATGTCCCTAGAGGGACATGGGCAGCAGGTCCTGACCTCAGAGTTGGGCTTCATCCCTCCTCCTTCCTCCACAGAGGTGTGTGTGTGTGAATCTGCACCCAGCTCACTCACTCAGAAGGAGCCCAAGTGTCCTCTGTTGCTTTTCAAAGAGTTCAGAGAAAGACACAAGGTAGGGGATGACGCACCACAAACACAGCATGCCGATTCCAGGATGAGTGTGGAAAGTCACGGGGAAGCCAGCCCCATGGAAAAGAGAAGGGATATGTAAATTAGAAGCATGTTCACTCCAATTTTCTAGAACCATCAGGTAGTTCTTTTTTTTTGGAGTAATAGTTTTTTGGTTTTTGTTGTTTTTTTTTAATAAATGACAGTGAAATTCATTACATTTCTTACTACACATATAGAGCACAATTTTCATATCTCTGGTTGTATATAGTTCTTTAAGTCAATTACATTTCCTAATACCAGAAGCATTAATCCATTAGGATCATGCCTTATAGCAATTTCTTAAACTGATCTCTGTCAGCTCATGACCTAGCATGAGGTCAGAGGCCACAGCCAAAGTGGTTCAACCCCTTTTATTCTGTCTCCTTCTGTAGAACAAACCTGTTCTACTGTGCATCCACCTGTGTCACCAAACCAACAGCAAATTCATACTATACCCATTGTGAAGGCTTCTGTTTACTCACGACTTACACCTTAGCTATGTTGTCTTATAGTTGAATTTCTATAGGCAGTGCCAAAAGTGTGATCATACGGAGGATTTCAACAGCTTACAATAGTAGTTGATCTAGATGTGTCTTTAAAAATCGAAAACATGCAAATAGACAGTGACATATATCTATTATTGTTTTGCCTAAAGCAAAAGGTAAATGTTACTATTAGACTAAAACAGAGATGTCTGAATTAATATGAAAGAAATTATTTTTATTAATTCCTAATCTACACAATGAAAATACATCAATGACCCCAAAAAACTAGTAGAAATATCATGGCATTAAAAGTCACCAGATCCATCAGTGACACTTCATTTCCCCAGCTACCTTTAGATATAATGAGAAGCCAGGATCTGTTCGGAGGGTACAATTTGTGTATATCTACCTCCCAGAAGAGGTGGGCAAAAGATGAGCTGATACTTGAAGAGGAGTCTGGTCTTGGCACCATGGTACCTATCAAGCCAATTCTCCTGACAGTGTCTGGCAGTGGGGAAGCCCACCACTGACCTAGGGGAGCACCAATAGGGGCGTCAATGATAACTGCACTGCAATTCAAGAGAAGATCCATCGATTTTCCTTCCTTAAAAAAGCATCAGAGTGGAATTCAGGGAGGAACAGAGAGCTGAGTGCAGTTAGTGAAATGCGGTTGCTTTCCTCGGCTGGACCAGTGGTCTCACCCATTGTCCTTACGGCCCTTCTTAACGGTGAGCAGTGGAGCACAGCAAAGGCTGTGGCATACAGCTTTGGTTGTGGGAAGATGCGGTTTCAAACCCAGCTTTTATTTGGTAGTGGGTTGGAGCCTCAGCTTTCGCCTTCATAAGATACAGGTGAAGAAGCTCATCTCAGAAGCACGCTGTGAAGGTGCCCTGAGATGACGCAGGCAACGTGTTCACGTCCATGGTAACAGTGGGTACTGACACTGACATGGTGCTCACTGTACGCAGGCGGTGTGTACAAACACCACTACACTAGGGGTGCCCTCTGCTCCTCCTCCTCCCGGCTCCAGTCTGAAGTTCAGACCTCGCTCTCCACCCTCCCCTCTCAGTGAAGGTGAGCCAACAGGTGAACTCCACTCCCTCTGCCTGTCTGTGGAGTCAAAGACCTTCACTCCTGGGAGCAGAACTACAGCTGTACCTTGGAGAGAGCTTGCCTTTCCATCACCAAGAGTTTTCCAGCAGGAAACCTCGAGGACTGTGAGCCCAGAAACACCCACCAAGAAGCTGGCTCACCTGCAGGGACCCCAGGAAGGCAGCAATGCAGCAGCATGTTCTTCGTTAGGGTTTTAAGGTTCTCAGAGTGCGGTGGGAGGAAGAGTCTGATCACCAGGGTTGGTTTTATCAGGTGTTAGCTGCACATATGACACCTGGACTTATGTTGAGGGGGCACACTGAAGCCAGCCAGCCTTCATGGTGGACTAAATAATGGAAATTTCTCAATTCCAAGTGATCACAGGAACACAACATGGTTGGATGAATAAAATAATTAATTTGTAGAGAATAGCCAAATGTTTTCAGCCAATTTTTGAGTTTTGGCAGCTTGCCTGATTCTCTGGCTTCACTGCTGTCTAGCTCTTTATCCAGGAAGATACTGCAAAATCAGAAACCCTCACCTCCACATTCCCCACCTGAATGCATGAATGGTTTATTACTCTTTCCTCTTAGGTTGCTTGGAGAGGGGAAGTGGCAAGGAGGGAAAAATGTGAAAACTGCAATGCTTCAAACCCAGCCCTGTGGAAGCCAGAACCATCTAATCAATTTTGATGGAAAGATCTGATCATGCTTTAGAAACAGGACCTACTGAACAGATGCACCACCTACATTTGAGTGTACATCATTAGCAGGTAAAGGAGGCAGCCCTCTTCCAGCTACCCCTATCCTCAGTTTCCCCCTGGTATAGGGAGAAGGCAGAAATGCAACTCTCCCAGGACACCTGCAGGCTACACCACCTGCCTAACAGGTCAGAAGCAGCATGTGTTTTCAAACAGCTGCCAAGTGTTTTCAGGAACTCTGTCCTCTGACCTACAGGCCCTTCCTGTGGCATTCATCTCCTGTTATCCTAGCTGAGCTATTGTATGTTAATTTGCATTCCTTATGAGACTCTAAGGACTCTGAGGGCTGGGACAATAAACACACTTGCACAGACTGGATCAACGTTCTCATGATGCTACTTGAACAAGAACAACAGAAGAGAAAAGAATCTCTGACAGGTGCCCCAAGACACACAGACACAGACACAGACACACACACACACACACACACACACACACATGCATGCCAGCTAGCACACCTGACACGTACGCTGTGCCTGTAAGAGACGTGTGTGTGATGCTGGTGGCAGGTGGCAGCAGGGCTCCTCAGTGGTGTCACTTCCTCCTTGCTGGAGTCGGCTTGTTGAAGGTTCTCCCAGGTTGATCACAGCCCTGTTGTTGCTGCTGTCAGTAGGTTTTCCCGAAAATAAGATGCTGCAGGTCAGCAGTCAGGAATAAATCAGCACAAATAAGTGGAGAGCACACCGCCTTGTGCTCTCAACACTTGGTTAAGAAGCCCTTTCCGAAGCAGCGCTGTCGGCCCTGGGGAATCAAAGCACCCAGCACAGCACCCAGCTGCTGCTGCCCTCCCACCCCTCAACCCGGGTGCTCTTAGATTCAAACGTTAGGTTTTAAATGGTCTTTCCGTTCAGCTGCCTATAAATTCCAGCCATTTACATTTACTGCTTTTAGTTAACAAGCTGTGGAAAAAGCCGGAAGCAGTCAAAGACCTAGGGCTGATTTGGGGTGCAGAGAGGCACTAACGCAGGAGGAGACTGGAGGCTGAGGAGGAAACCAAAACAGAGGCCAACAGCCTTCCCCAGAATTTAAGACTCAAAAAAATGGAGGCAGCTCCACCATATTGACATGGTTTTTCCTAGACTAACTTGGAGGGAATCCCACACAGGGAGGAAATCCTAATGGCCTGCCAGCCACTGGAGCAGATCTGCATTTCTAATTACACATATTTCCATGAATTATAACCCCGAGTTTTATCTGCTCAACCAATGAGGAAGCCAGCTGAGCACCACTGGCTTTTCTTTGATTCCAAACATTGAAACAATATGAAGTCTTCGTAAATAACATTGTTAGTAGATGCATAAGAGTGCACGGCATACCGTTCTTTTATTAGTCATTGTGTAATTTCCAGTTTTTGTGATTATTATTAATCATTTCATGAAGCCATTATTAACGGTTCATTGTGTATATATTGCAGCTAACCACAAATGAAAAACCTCGGTCAAAAGTGATGAATATTCATGAGCTTGGTAAGTTGAAATATTTCTTAAATAGGTTTTATCAACATCTCAGAATGATGCAGAATTCCAATTCACTAAATCTTAAATAGTAACAGATTATCTCCTTTAAATCAATGGATTGTAAAACAAAATAAGGGAAGAATTGGAAGATCATCATCACTACGTCTTCTATGACTTTGATAATGATAGGTGATAATCTCCCACATGTACTAGCCCTACATGTTTTCTATTTTATTCTCACTTTTTCTTACCCCTCAAAATTTTCTGATTCCTGGGGGGTGGGTGAGGAGCCAAAACAGAACTCTAAATGTTGCATTAATAACTTCCTGAGGAAATAAAGGAACTCAAGTGGAAACAAACAAACGTGCTAATTACCTGTAGATTTCTGTTTGCACTTTGTGTAACCACATCAGTTATGTATGGTCACTGCAATGATCCATGACTTTATAGAGTGCCCTGATGCCTGGGATCCTGTACACCTAAAGGAAAGAAACGGATTCTTCCTTCCTCTCAGTGGAGAATCAGAAGAGTCTTTCTGAGGAACTAAAAGATGGAACTATGTAGGACTTCGCACATGAGTGCATTAGAACATGAAGTCCAAAAATACAATGGGTACAGTTCAGTCGGATACAAGGACACAGCAGTAAAATATTTAAAAACACAAGTCTCTGAAGTCATCACTATTTTCCATGGAGGGCAAAACAATGAAACTTAAGTCAGCTTTAGTTACTTATCAGACTCACTGATATGCTTCTAAGGAAAGCTAGAAGAGATTTCTGAAAATCCTCATTAAAAGTAAGGCACACACAGTTCTTTTATACCTTGTCACCAAAAAATGGGAATGGAAACAATTTCTAGAATATTCTCCATGTGCTGGTTGCTCCTCCACATGAGGAGTTTGCCCTGGATGAGAGGCCTGCTTCCTGTCCTAATTGACTCTTGCGCATTCCGTAGACCTGTGATCTTGATGGACAGCACCTGTTTCTTCACTTGATCAATATCTGCATCAGTCTCATGTGCCTTTGATCATAGGATGGCACTTTGCCCACTCACCCTTTTTCTCTCCCTCACCTCGTCCCCTACTCTTTCTCAGTCTCCTAATAGTCAATGTGGGTCAGAGAAGTCAGGGCTAGAGAACATGCAGGTGGCAGCAGAACCCTGTGAGAGGCAGCAGGCTCCAAGGAATTTCTCCAAAAAACTTAAAATTGCTCCATAAAAGGCAGAGGAATGCTGTCAAGACCTTTCAAAATACCTGTATACTATTTACAAAGAAAAACAGTTAAATTTTATAATCAAAGGACAAAACTCTGGTGGCAGGGGCTTCTATTGATCCACTGGATAGGTGGTCTCACCAGCTCATATTGAACCAATTGAATAATCAGGAGCATATGGTTGGAAATGGGCCCTAATACATCATTCCACTGACATTACCCCGCCACCCTTACAATAAAGTATATTATTTATTAGGACCTGAAGGGACTTTAGTCTACAGTGCATCCAAACCAGTATAACTCAAACCATACTTTGCACAATTTATATTATGTGTCAAAAAATCAATTATATGTAATTTATACTGAATACCTGGAAATTACATCATTAATCATTGTCTTTAGGCTCAAATAAACTATGATAAAATGAATAAAAGTAATTGGAAAATTTAAAATATTCACATATTAATCTTATCCATTTTCAATAACACAACTATGAATGACCTAGGTTACCCCAGATATTGCTAACATACTCACTTTATTCACAGGAAAATACTTTTAGTAGGCGACATTCTGCACGCACCCCTGGCCCACCCCTTGCCAAAAGGGTGGCGCACTCTGCCAACTCCTGCAGCTTTCCTAGGGATCAGAAAACCAAAATCCCTCTAGATCCCCTATTGGGAGGTGTTGAGAGCCACAGCCAGAAGGGTCCCAGCAAACTTCCAGCTGCCAACTGATTGGCTCCTCTGCAGTGATGCTCATTGGGCTGTTTCCCCGCCCTTTCAGACCACAGAGCTGCTCATTGGGGGACTTTTTTTGGCTCCGCCCATGTGACCCAGCCAATCAGCCTCAAGAGCAGGAGGAGTGGGGGAGGTTGAGAGGCTTGTGGGAAGCCGGTGGTGGCAGTTGGGCTCTGAGGGTTTTCCTGAAGAGCTGTGTGGTTTGGCTTGTGTGGTTCTAAAAATAAAGTTTGTTTCTTTTGACAAGTGGCTCCTGAATTGTGCCCAGTCAGACTGCGGCAGGGAGGGAGTTAAGTACATGCTTTAGAATGTAAATAAGAGAAGTGTGAACTACTTCTATGGGAGAACAGGTGGGGGAATGAAGGTAATACAAAAACGTATCTTCAAATGGTATTAAATTCAAGAGCTAGGGTGGCAGTGAACCCTGTGTTCATCCACCCAAACATCTGTCCATCCATCCATTACTGTGGTCCTTACTATATATACGGCTTAACACCGGTTTTCCTTTTTACTGTAATAGTTTGCAGTTATAACAAAATAAAATTGGTGTTAAGATGATTTATTTGTAGCAATTGTTTATTGGTGGTATATTTGATACAGAATTTCAAGATTCACATTTTGTTCTGGTTCTAAGTAAATTCCAGAATCCCACTAACTATTTTGAATTTCCCTGAATATTGTTTTTTCAACTAATAAACAAACTAAAAGAATGTTTCTGTACTTACTTTAAAAAAATTCAGCTGATTATAGGAGAATTATTTGCAAAAGCATACATTGGTCAATGAAATGATCTTTATATCATTCATGTACAGTTTTGTGGGTAAAGTGAAGATATGAAGAAAGATAAATGCTTTCATGGTTGATAAGAAAACATTTATTGAGTATCTACCTCAACAGATTTACAGTTTTTTGTGGAGGCAATCTATTGGATTGAATCCATATAACTAAAACATTATATAATAACTGAAAAATGCCTCGCATACATCCCTATGATTTTTTTTTAATTCAAGAAAACAGCCACATTGGATGCTGACTGCTGTCACATTTCTCAGTCATGAGGCAGAGCTGCCTGTCCTCAATGTGATTTTGATCCTTTAGCTTAGCTGTAAGCAAACATTTCTCTGCTTACAAAACTTCTCTAAGTGTGGTGCTCCGAGGCGGTCTTGAGACATTTCCTTCTCCATCAGCTCCTGACTCTGCATCTCCTGTTCTTCCATGTGTACTATCTGCAAGCTCAGGGACAGCGTTGACAGGAGGCAGTTTTGTGTAAATGCGTCCTGTAGCAGCCTTTCTGCAGGGAACTCAGCAGTGGTCTCTACCTGGTGGTTCACCTGATGGATGTCTGCATCACGGTCACCTTTGATAACAAACTATCTCTTGAAGTCAAGTCACAAAGCTCTGAGTGAAAAGCTCTATATTTGTGACCGCAGAGGGTTGTGGTCTCCTCTGTTGGATTTGTGGATTTGGAATTGATAAAGGAGGTTGGAAGTCACTGGCCAGGCCTACTGACCAACCAGAAAAACCTCTGGCAAAAGATGCAGTCACCAGATTTTCCTTTTGTCCAAGAGACACAGTTCTACAGAGGAGGGGGCCTCTGAAGGAGCAGTAACACACAAAGAAAACAGGAACTAAGCAGAGGTGTTTTCCACATGAACAGCGCAAGGCAAGAGCAGACTGTGCAGGCCCAAGGGAGCGATCCTGAGGGGAAAGGGAACAGGGATTAAAGGGGAGCACAAGTTGGATTTCAAGGGCCATGAATACAGGGTATTGGGAGTTTTCACCCAAGTTAGCTGGTGAAGCCTTCAGGATTTTGAACAAGAACATTCTAGAATTAGCATTCTATGAAAATTAATGAAAAGAAATAATTTGAAAAGGTCTTAGGGTGTCGGAGCTATGACAGGGTTGAGAGAAGTTGAAGAATCTAGAATGACAACACATATTTCCACCTGAGTCACTGAGAAATAATGTCACTATGGTCAGGTACAGAAACATCTTGCAACAGTACCAGAGCCCTTACGAGTTAATTTCTGAGTCACTGAGTATGGGAGCTGGTGGACCATCTACTTGGAATTGTCCTGCGTCAGGCCACAGGAACTCCAGGGAGAGATTATGACTTGGCATAATTAGAAGTAATGGATGTGAGCCAGGCACAGTGTTGCAGGCCTGTAATCCCAGTGGCTTGTAGGCTGAGGCAGGAGGAGAGCAGGTTCAAAGCCAGCCTCAGCAATGGAGAGGCACTAAGCAACTCAGTGAGACTCTATCTGTAAATAAAATACAAAATAGGGCTGGGGTGTGGCTCAGTGGTCAAGTGCCCCTGAGTTCGATCCTCAGTACAAGAAGAAGGAGAAGGAGAAAAGAAGGAGAAGGAGAAGGAGAAGGAGAAGGAGAAGGAGAAGGAGAAGGAGAAGGAGAAGGAGAAGGAGAAGGAGAAGAAGAAGAAGAAGAAGAAGAAGAAGAAGAAGAAGAAGAAGAAGAAGAAGAAGAAGAAGAATAAGAATGATGGATGTGAATATGTTGAAGGTAATTTGGTGCATGTAACGTTTTAAAGACAGAGGTTATAGCAAAGGCAAAAGGATTCACGGTCTGGAATTTAGGCTGTATTTTAGTTTATGAATGAAAAGTAAAACCAAAAGCTTCTTGAAAGAAATGGACACAGGTAGCCATGAGAATCAGCACGATGCAAGCTCTCAACTGCGCCCCCACAGAGGAGGGTCTCTCCCAGGGAAGACGGCTAGTCACAGTAACAACAGATTCAAACATGAAGTTCTCACCAGAGATACCCGTGGACGCGTTTATGACACAAGGCTCTGTCTTCATGAGATGGCGCTCCGTGTCTCCAGGACCTGCATGAGAGAGTGACTGGAATTTGTTCTTCCCTCCTCAGCATTCCACAGGGAACTGCTGTTGGAAAGGACACAGCCCCTGGACAGCCTGCCCGCATGCTTGCCTTTCCCACTTATGGACAGCCACTGCCCCAGGACTCACACCGCTTCTTCTGCAGGTCTCCCTCGAGCCTCACTGGCGACAGGCCAGCTGCCCTGCCACACTGAGCATCCCCCCTGGCCCCCCAAGGGTCCTTGGAGTGTATACACGTCAGGGGTCCCTGGAGTGCAGGCTCATGGTGAGCAGATGCTACCTGCATCTTATTCATGAGTGAATTCACAACCCCTAGCAGAAGGCCTGGCCCCTAATAGGCTGAGGTTTAAAGGAATGAGCAAGATTGAAGGGGCCATGACTGAATTAGACACAGAGGCAAGTCCCTGAGGTTCTGCACCGGGAAAGGAGGACGACACGGCCAACCACACCCAGCCGCCTCCTCCCTGCCCACACATCCCACACACCAAGTGCCTGCCTGTCTGGCACCTCCTCTGCTGCCTGACATGTCCGCCCTCACGGCCAGGCTGGCAGACGTGGGGAGTGTGTGGTATCAGGGTGTGACCCTCCACCAGTGCCACAGAGCACCCAACAAGTAAATACCCAGCTTCTTCCCCTCGGGTGCACTCGGAGATTCCCCAAAGGACTGAGTCTCGGTTCCCAGAGCATAATCCTACTCATTAACACCCTCCCGTCTCACCCCATCCTGTTCTCCTGTGATTCTTCCTAGGATCAAAATAGTCACTTGTCCTCAAACCTTGTTTCAGTCTTAGCTCCTGAGAAAGCCCACCTGTGGCATGGACCTTCAATGCTTTGGGAAAAGACAAGCAGAAGCCACCCTGGGGAACAGTCGAGGGAGGAAGGGCCTTGGCTGGATGCTGACCAAGCCTATGGGAGTTCAGGGGAGACAGTGTCTCAGGAAGAGCCAGGGAAAGGCAGTGCGATAATGAGAATATTCATGTTTTCCAAATCCCCGGCTGTTCACCAGGTGGCACCACTGGCAGATGGTGAAACCTTAAGGAAGCAGGGCCTTGTCATTGGGGTGTGCCCTGGCCACTTCTCTATCCTCTCTTCTCCATGGGATCAATGAGGTATTGGTCTGTCCCACCACAATGTACTGCTTCAATTCAGGCCCAAAGCAATGGTGCCACTGGATCTTGGTTTGGAACTTCCAAACTTGGATGCCGAAATAAATCCTTTGTCTTTATAAGTCGATCATCCTAGGTATTTGCTACAGTCACAGAAAGCTAACTACCAGAATGGCACTTGGTATTTATAGAAGAAAAAAAAATTATACATAGAACTTATTAGGTGCTTTGTCTGCCTAGACCACTGCTCTGTGAGGAGGGTCAGTACAAGGAAGGCCTGCAAATGGCCTGTGAGTACAGACATGGAGTGTTCTGTGTCTGTCCATAAACTTTGATTGCTCCTTATGAACCACAGGGAGGCTCAACACTACCTAGGAAAGTGACATGATCAGAATGTGCCTTAGAAAACTGACTTTTCATTTGCATCAAATTTATTACAATTAGGAAGGGGAGGTTGTGAAATATTTGAAGAAGGCTAATCCAAAAGTCTGATAGCATAGAGTGATGCTTGGTACAGAGGGTACAGCAATGGAAATGGCAAAGAAAAGACACAAATATGTATAAGGCTCAGCTGGGTTGGCTGCGGGGCAAAACGTCCGTGAGTGGGTTTGGAGCCCTACAGGCTGGGTTTAATCCAGAGAGAGATTGCAGGCTGCTTAACTGTCTAGAATGGGAAGGTTTTCACTTGAAAGACAGTGAAAATACAACTTTTGATGCTCCAAACAGATAATGCAAGTCTAGCAGAGTGCCCGGAGAACACTAGGAATGCAGATAATTAACAGAGTATTGACATTTTAAAATAAAGAACTGATCCATCAGAAGAGGAGTGTGCTCATCAGCCTAGAGTGGACTGTGAAAGACAGAGGGCAAAAGGCAGACAGGTGCACCGCTGCTCTGGAGTCCAGCAGCCCGTCTATGTGAACAATGTGATTTATATTCCTTGCTCTGCTCTGTGACCCTGAAACCACCTTGAAATAATAAGGTGGTTTTCCAATTAGGCCTGAATACAAGGACACAAGCTGCTGTCCAGGACAATTTGAGATTTCTGCCTTTTATTAATTTGATAAATTCTCATTTTAAATTTATATGTGTCTCTTATGACAGGGTCTAGCATGATTATATTTCCACATCAGACAAATTAAAGTCTCTATGAGTAAAAACTTTAAGATTAGACTACATTTTACTTAGTCTTTCTTTTCTGCCAAAAGATATGGCAAGAACAATTAAAGAAGGAAAAGTTTTTTGTGGGGCCCAGAGTTTCAGAGGTCTCAGTCCATCGACTACGGACTGCATTACTTCCCTCATTTGAGGCAGAACCTCATGGTGGAAGAATAGTGAAGGAATACAGTTGAGGACACAGAACCAGGAAGCAGAGAGAGATCCCATCACCAAGGACAAATTCAAACCCCAAGGCCACACCCCCATCAACACAGCTCCTCAGGCCACACCCTTCCTGTTTATCAGGGGATCAATGTGCAGACTAGGTTACCAAGACAGAGCACTAATCTCTAGAATACATAAAGAACTGAAAAAACTTAACACCAAAAGAACAAATAACCCAACCAGTAAATGGACCAAGGAACTGATCAGACCCTTCTCAGAAGAGGATATACAATCAGTCAAAAAACATATGAAAAAATGCCCAACATCTTTAGTAATTAGAGAAATGCAAATCAAAACTACTCTGAGATATCATCTCACTCAGTCAGAATGGCAGCTATTATGAATACAAACAACAATAAGTGTTGGTGAGGATGTGGTGAAAGAGGCACACTCATACACTGTGGTGGGACTGCAAATTGGTACAGCCAATATGGAAAGCAGTATGGAGATTCCTTGGAAAACTGGGTATGGAACCACCATGTGACCCAGCTATCCCACTCCTCAGTTTATACCCAAAGAACTTAAAAACAGCATACTACAGGGACACAGTCACATTAATGTTTATAGCAGAACAATTCACAATAGCTAAGTTATGGAACCAATCTAGATGCCCTTCAGTAGATGAATGGATAAAGAAACTGTGGTATATATACACAATTGAATGTCAGTCAGCTTTAAAAGAGAATAAAATCATCGTATTTGCAGGTAAATGGATGGAGCTGGAGAATATTATGCTAAGCGAAGTAAGCCAATCCAAAAAACCAAAGGCTGAATGTTTTATTTGATATGTGGATGCTGATCCATAATGTGGATGGATTTGCATTTCTCTAATTGCATGAGCATGGGAGGAATGGAGGAACTTTAGATAGGGTGAAGGGGAGGGAGGGAAGGGAGGGGTGGTTGGGGGTAGGAAAGGCAGTGGAATGAGATGGACATCATTTCCCTAAGTACATGTATGCAGCCACAAATGGTGTGACTCTACTTTGTGTACTACCAGAGACATGAAAAACTGTGTTGTATTTATGAAATATGAATGAAAATGCATTCTGCTGCCATGTATATCAAATTAGAATAAGTATTTTTTTTTAATTAAGGAATATATAGGAGACTATTTTTTTAAAAAAAAAGAAGAAGAAGCTCATAACACAATCATGCTGCCCCTAAACTTTCTGGCATTGTCTCCCACATGAGCTTTTGGGGGACACCTCACATGGATGCCAGAACAGACTCTAAGCCAAACAGGATTTACTAACATGAGGCCATTTATGTTTGTTCTTCATCTCACCTGCCTCGTTACTGACCCTGGACATCTGAAAATGAAAAACTCAACCCGCTGACTCTCCGTCCCACCCCTGTCCATAGTCAGCAGGGCAACAAGGGAGTTGTTTACCCCTCGTCTTAATTCCTATTATCAACTCCAGTCAGAGGCCACTCGCCAACACACAAGACATGCATTCCAGGAGGTAACAGAGAGGCTGGGTGGCATCCTGGCTGGCCCACAGACTGGAGCCAGGGATACAAGCACTGGTTTTTAATTTAACCAAACCTAAGAGAGACAGCCTGCAGATTTTATTATTTTTAAATGAATTCTGAAGCAGGACTTTACACAGTTAGGGCCAGAAGTAGGCACCATCTCCCGTAAACAGTAGGCCAAATAATGCACTGAGAAACAGAGATGGCTGATTTCTGAAATACACTAGCTATATGAGGTGAGTCAGATGACAGATGCTTCCCACCCTCAGTTTCAATAAATGTCCAGAGATTGGGTTAAATACGTATGAACATCTCCAGAAATTCTAATGTGCTACCTCTAACTGCTATTACTCCTTGGCCAACACCGAGCTGATACTCTCTTCCTTCCTTTTTGTGGGGTTAAAATAGATAAATAATTTTAAAACACTAAAATATTGATATTGTTTTTTTCTGATGCAAGGAAACTCAAACCAGGGAATTCCTTTTCTCACACACACCACTACATTTATTATTGATTACAGCCAGCAAGGTAGAGCAAAACCATAGATCTAGGGCTCACCCAGAGGAGCTTGATAAATATTGATGACTAGCTTTGTGTGCAATGGAAACGCAGACGCTGGTGAAGAGGGAAAAATCAAGGTCCTTGGAAGGTGTTGTGGGAAAGAGTCCATTGCTGAAACTGGTTCCTCACTGTTTGGCATTTGGTTTCGGCACAGGCTTTTAGAGACCCACTGTCCTTTAATCTATCCATAACTGAACATTAACACGTAATATGCAGCATTCATCTCACATGGGAATTTCAGGACCATGAATCATTTGCATTTTGAAGCAGTTATTTTCCATATCTCTGCTTGAGATGCACTGAATTCAGAAGCTTCTTTTCACTGTGAGAAAGGAATAGGTGGTGTGGTAGCACTTTAAAGAAGGCCTTTGACTGGTTGCAAAGAGTAGATGTATTTCCAGGCTCTCCATTCTGTTCCAGGAACACACCATGAGCAAAGGGAGGTTCTTGGGTAAAGGTGTTGGGAAAGTTTCTTGGCATTATTCAGCTCAGTGGCCTCTGGCAATGATCTCAAGAGCACAGGCACAGAAGCAGAAACACTAGATAGAATTGCATCCAACTACAAAGCTTCTGCACTGCCATGGAGAGGAACAACCAGGGAGGCAGGTGGGGTATGGGCAAGGTATTTCAGGTAGATGGGTGAGCAAGCTCTGGAGACCTAGCTGCAGTGTGGTGGCCGTGCTTCAGGAGAGCAGATGTACAGCTGAGCATTTCCAAGACATTAGATTGTAAAGCTTCTCACCACAAAACAGCAATAGGTCTGCAAGCCTATTTAATCATTTTACACTGCAAACACACACAATTTCTATTTGCCCACACACCTTGATAAAGCTGGGAAGAAAGGGGGTCTTTCCGGTAAGCAAATGGAATGAAGACTGAGCCTTCCACTCTGCCTGTGGGTGCTTGACTATCCTCAGATAGAAAAGGTCTCTGCCTGTTAAAAGTTTCTATTCTACTCTAGGTAAAAGTCTAGGTTGCCTCTACATCCTGTCAAAAAGTCTGGAGGTACATGCCAAGACCCAAATGAGAAGTCACTGCATTTCTGCCCAAGAAGGTGCAAAACCAGACAGTGCACAAGCCCCTGGCCTCCTCACCAGTGCCCACTTCCAGGGTCCCCATGAGGACCCCTATGACTCCAAGGTGAGTCCAGAGGCTCACCGTCGATGACATGGGAGACCAAGACAGAAGGGCAGGGCAGCTTGGGGCCCAGGATCGTCCAACTAGATTCACAAAAGAGTTCCAGAGCCTGTAGGGACAGAAACGAGCCCAGCCACACAGGCCGTGCAGCACAGTCCAATTCTGATGACTACAGACAACTAAAACCTTGGCATGCAATAAACTCCTGTGCTAGGAAATGACACTTCAAGGAAGAATTGCGTTGGCTCAAGAGTGGTAGACCTTCTTTAGTCTGGTCACTCAAACTCAAAAGGTATGCATGACTCCCTATTGAGATGCAAAACACACGCACAAATAAAAAAAAACCCAAGATGAGGTCAGCAGAAATTTAATTATTTCTGCTGTGTTTCCTGTGTGCAGTCAGCAGGATACTTCATGAGATGATCTTAGGTTGATGCTAATTCTTCCAAGCTTTCCTGGTCTGATTACTCACAAGGAACATCTGAAGTGAGTGAGCCGTCAACTGGAGGAGCCCTTGGTTCTGCCAGAGCCAAGGTTGTCCATTGTAATGACAAGGAGAGGTCGAACCTCCACTAGAGGAATCCGCTCTTCCCTGTCAAAGTCATCCCTTTCCTCCTTCTCCTCAAGAATCAAACAGGACCTTACCCCTCAAAGCACACTGAAAGGAGACAGGGAACGGAACACCAGGAGCAGAGAAGCCACATCAAGTCAGGGTCAATCTGCTCTCTCAGCAGCTACTTCTGATTTCTTTTTAGATCTGAAGTACATAAAGATACTTTGGTTGCAGATGGTGCTTTTATAAGAAAGAATAACTCATTTTTATTTTACATTTATTATGTACAAATGGTTGCTTTACAGATCTACATTAGGTGCTTTAACATAAGGATCAAGAAGCAAATTTAATAAAAAATTAACAAATCTTCATACTAAACTTACTGGCATGGACTGTTTTGCCAAATGCATGCTATTTATTTACTGCTAACAGTCACTCTCCATGAGGTCAGGTTATTACAGTCCAAGTGCGTCTGTTCCTGGTGCCTCTTGTGGTGCCGAGCTCCTGTCTCTGGGGGAACCAGGACCTTCTCCCTGCATCTGAACTACAGAGCAGCACTGAACAATGGAAGCCAAACAGGCATTTTAAACATTCCAGTAGCCAAGTTAAAAAATTAAAAATGGAACAGATAAGGTCAACTTTAATACTGTATCATTCTGGCATATCATTCCTATACAAATTATCCTGAGCTATTTTGCACCCCCTTTCAACACTATATCTTACATTTTGCATTTCCAGTCTATCTTATTCTGATGCTAAACTTTCAGTGTAAGATAAACATAATCAATAAGGTGTGCTTAAAGTGAAATTACACTGCATGACTTTTTAAAATTTAAATTGATGAAGGTTAGACATTGAACAAAACCAAAACAAAACAAATAACTTCCTGGATCTCAATGGCCCCATTTCAGAGGCTGTTGAACCCGCATCCCAGGCCCAGGCAGTGCTTCCTGGGGAGACTGAGCTCTCCCCGTCAGCACCAGCAGAGGAGCTCAAACATCACCCACCAACACCAGGTCACACCACAAGACCCAGAGCTGTCCCACAGGGCTTGAACTTGGCCTTGCACCAAAACACCTTGGGGAAGGAAATTATCTCACCAATAGTTGTAGCAAGATGAGCTGCATAGTAATTTTTACCTTTTAACACATCACATTTCGCTTACTGTTTTGTATCTGGATGTTTTGGAATGAAATCGGATATATGAACTCCTATACTTTAGGTAAAATGAAGGTTGAGAAAGAAAAAGAGAAAATAATAAATAATAATATTGGGGGTAAATTCCTTACTTCCAAAATTTATACTGGTTTTACTAGTGTGAAAATCAGAAGAAAACAAAGAATAGTCAACAAATAAAACAAATCTACAAAAGCTACATGACAGTAACAGGTAACAACATTAAAGGAGATACTAGTTTTCTATCAAAATAATAACAGCTCTATAGTTACTTCCTGGAAAATTCTAGTGGAGAAAAGCAAATACAAATGACTTCCTCTTTTGTTTTTTGGTACTGGAAATGGAACCCAGGGGCATTCTATCCCTTTTTATTTTATTTTCAGACCAGGTCGGACTAAATTGCCATCCTCCTGCCTCAGCCTCCTGAGTAGCTGAGATTGCAGGTGGCACCACCACACCAGGCTCCCAACATGAGCTTTTCTAGAATGTTACCATGGAAGCCCCTTACACTAAAATATCAAAAACATTATTTTAAGGATTAGAAAATAAACTTCTTGAAGGAAAAATAATTTCTTTTCATAGAAAGCTAAGAGGGGTTAAATTGGAAATAACAATCCTTTAGTGTGCTCTGTAAAGCAGGATTCTTTTTTTAAAAAGCCCAGTTTAATGACTCCATCCTGGTGGACCCAAGGGACAGCTCATCAGGAGAACACCTTCATTTGGAAGCCTCTCAACAGAGCCATCAAACAGGAAGAGATTGGTTAATCTCTGAACTGCAAAGCTGAGAGGAATGTGCCACTAAACACTCTAAATTGACAACTTCATTCCTTTCAGGGCAAACCACTCTTAGGAGCAGAGCTGCTTCACCACAAAACGATCCATTTCATAGGCTCAGAAGGTTTCAGCTGGACGGCCGACCTAACTGCTCTGGAGTGCGTGAGCTACTTACGGCACATGCAGAACAGCAGGTAGGTTCCAGTGACACTCACGTTGCTGTGATGTGTGTGATCATGGCAGCCTTCACTCAGGGTTCAGGGTAACAGGACCCTGACCTTGAAGAAGGTACACTTTCTATAGTCAGAGAGAACACGGTTCAAGTAAAACACTACAGCTGCATGACCCTGGACGACTGGACTCTGACTCCTCATACATCTGCAGTCTATTGACTTCACACAAGTAGTTATTCCCTCAATCAGTCCTAGTTGGTGTTAGCGACTAGGGACTTTTCTATTCCATATACACAATCTGCAGAATGGTAGTGAACATGAATAAACTGGATCCTAATAAGACACTACCCTGTGAAACAGTTACACTGGAAATGCTAAAGTATAATCAGGAATATAACACAGAAATTCATAGAACCATAGAGCCTAAATAGCTGTTCACCCCAAAAAACAGACTTAAGATGCCCAAACTTAGTCAATGTTCTGTTACTGGCAACTACCATATTATATATATATATGTGTGTGTGTGTGTGTGTGTGTGTGTGTGTGTGTGTGTGTGTGTGTGTGTGTGTGATTATATGTATCACACATTCATATATATTCATAATTTTTAAATATCCCAGTCAAATTCATGTAATTAAGGTGTTTAGAATTTAACTCTGCATATGAAAATAAAATATAAATTTCAAATTTGGTAATGTAGCAAAATTTAAAACTTAAAGGCTAAATTTAAAAACATTGATATGTAGGGATGATTTCATTTTCATTTGGTACACAATGAAACAAAAGACATCTCATGGGAGGGGGCATGCTGCCTGGCACATCCCATGCCTGAACCTCCACTCAGTGGCTATGCCCCCACACAGACTGTAGCGTAATCTTTCTTCTATAATAGATGGTCACTGTATTGGTTTCCTAATTGTTTTTCATCATTCTATTGGCCAAGATTTAGATTTGGGAAATCCTGTCAATAAGATGCCTTATGAAGGTAAAATCAGTTCTTTTCTGAGTTTTATAATTGCTGTTTTCAATTCTAAAATATTTTATTGAATATATATATATATATATGTAAAAAATAAGGGCAAGTCACAATTCAATAAACATAGCCATTGTATAGTGAATGGCACAATAGATGAATTAACACCATCCTTACCATCTGTGGTGTCCGTGGATAAAGAAAGCGAGGGATGTGTGTGTGTATGTGTGTGTGTGTGTGTGTGTGTGTGTAGCAAGCCCTCCATGCCTTTGAGTTTCACACCTGTGGGTTCAGCCAACCACAGACAGAAAATATCTGAAATGAAGAAACATGTCTGTAATGAACAGTTTTCCTTGTCCTTGTTTCTAAACAGTACCGCATATCCTCAGCCTGTGTATCCTGTCAGGTGTGTCAGTGATCTAGAGGTGGTTTAACCCTCAGGGAGGATGCCCTTGGGCTACATGCAGTACTAAGCCATCTTATACAAGGGACAGGAGAGGGCCTGAATTGTGGCAGTCTCGATGCCCTGGAACCAATCTCTCACAAATGCCAATGTGGGTGTCTGCACATGATTGAATATTATAAAGCCATCAAAAAGCAGCAAATGCTGCCCTTCGTGACAACAGGGATGAAGGAGCTGGGCATTCTGCTAAGCGAGCCAGACACAGGAAGACAATATCAAATGGTCTAAAGATGCTGCTTCTCAATGCCAAATCAGTTCATCCCTAAACCCCTCCAAAAAGAGTATCAACTCCTAACAATGCATTCACAGTCAGCTAGTCAACCTGACACCTGCTAAATAAAAGATGAGCGCAAGAAGGCAACTCCTTCTCCTCCAAGAGCAACACAGTAAAATTCTAAGTAGAATCTGGCCACACATTTTGCTGTTATACATTCTTCTGTTCTCAGCACCAACGTTCAGTCAGATAAGCACACAGTCCTTGAGCACCACAGTTGTGTCTTAGTGCACAGGAGCAAGTCCAGATAGGGCACAATCTCGGGGTGCCACCTGCTCCCTTTTGCGCTGCTGCTTATAGCCCTAGATCTGCCTTTGTTTGGTTATTTATTCACTCTCCCCCAAACCTTTCTTAGTGTTATGGCAGAGTTCTCCCTGCTCCAAGTCCTCACTTTTCTAAGCATTTATAGTCAATTTTTTCATTTCCAATCTAATTATGCTGAGAAGCTCTGTCATTAATTTTACAATAGGGCCTAAATTCTACAGGTTTCCTGATGAAAATGAATTTTATGCACTTTATTTATGATAAGTATCACAGGTAATCTAGATCTGATGTAAACTATATAGGAGAACGCACATAGGTTATTTGCAGATCACAGGTTTTACCTGACCCCAAATTAGTTGTTTAATATCTTGGAAGCAAAATAATAAAATCCTGTTTCTTGTTGTTGGTGATTTAAACAATGTGGTTGATCAAACAAATGTAGCCTTTATTTATGTTAAGGAGACAAATACAAACCTTCAAGCCAGGAGAACATTCTTTTAAGTAGACAAAAACAGATCTGATTTTTATTTATGACGAGGTAAAGAAGCATGACACACTGTTGACTGGCTGAATGCTTTCTTCAAGCAGATTTATATAATTTTACTGCTCAATTTTTTTAACAGCCCCAAGTCATCAAAAGCAAATTCATAGATACAATACATCATCATTAATCTTAAAGTTCTCAGAAGAATGCAATACAGAAGAAAATGTTAAGCTAAGGTATGTGTTCAGTGAATTCAAAGTAAATTGCACAAAGAAGATGTGTCGGGCCAGAACGGAGTCCCCCTTGATGGAGGATGGCCAACAGAGGTATGTTGACAAGCAGCAGAGGGTGGAATGAGGGAATCCTGTTCAGTTATGACAGGAAGTTTTAAGCAGCGGTATTGACAAAAGGCTTCCCAAAAGTTGGTCTGCTCACCATAGAGACTTTCTATGATCCTCAGGAAAAAGGGGAAAATTCAGGGATACCTGGTGTGTTAACTGGCCAGGTCATCATAGAATTCAGCTGTCACAAAGGGACTCTTCATTCTGAGATTACTTCCTTACTTTTAAGCAAAATTTGTATTTTCATATATTTTGTAAGGATGAATTAGATGGTACTGATTGTTTAAAATGCAGGTTGATGAACCTTTTGTTTAATTTCATTTGGGGGTGTGTGTGTGCGTGTCCGTGTACGCTCGCACACCTGTATGGGGCACAGGAGAATCTATGCAGGTCTAGGTTAGAAAAGAGTTCCACAGAGAGGCCTGGTAATTGTCTTTCAAGTTCTCATGGAACGAGAGCTGTTGTGGGCAGGAGGCACAGACAACAAGCAGATTATTGCCGCAGTATGGCTGGGCACAAAATAACCGAGCCACCACAAAAACTTGTAGATTCCAACAGCAACTCTTTATTCCCGAACTCTCACCCGCACTACACTCCCTCCACCGGGCTCTGCGCACCAGTTCTCTCAGAACCCTGCGAGAACTCAACGGGAACTCCAGGAGCGGGCGCCTGAGGCAGCAGGATATGCCCTATTCCCAGCAGGATCCACCCTAAACCTGGAGCCACCCTAATCCAGCAGGATCCACCCGAAGCTGCCCTAATACCTGAGCAGGGTCACCTTTCATGCAATGTCACTGCAAATGACCTGGGTCCAAGGCAAGCCCATTTCCACAATGGAGAGTCCTCCCTCTAAGCAACATGGGGTAGGCTGACAAGGAAATGGCCATGCGTCATTCCTACTTGGCTATGGCTCTCAGCAGATGATCAGATGGATTTCTTCCCTGACCCCAAGAAGAGAGCTTTCCAAAACCTTTCTTGAGGCAGTGAGGAAACTGTGAGTTTGTGAGTCCCAACAAATCTGAATGGAAGGAGGCAGAAGGGTGGCTTTCCTCCACGTGAAACCTGGAGAAAATGATTCTCGGGCTGCCGTTCCTCCACCACATGACTACAGGCAACAAGTTTGAAAAGTATTTTCACATTTAGCTCCCAAATTTATTTGAGCATTTCCAGCTACCATATTAACCAGAATAATTTCTTTCTGTACTTGAGTTATCAGGAGGCGGAGAAGCAGGCATAAATGCCTAAGGCAGTGGTGAGTACAGTTCGCTTTCTTTACTTTTGGTATGTGTTAAACTTTGTCTCCATTTTCTTTCTGGTTTTCTTTTTCATACAGATTTTACTATGTGCTAGTCAAGGTCTTCTGACAATGGATATGCCACTTGGATCTTGTGCATCTTCTCTAGTCACGTTTAATGTCATCTCAAAGCTCAGCTCTAAAACCACTGATAAATTGTGATCTACTACAGAGGGGTAAAGGGTTAAAAGTGCCACAGAACTTCTTCATTTTGTCACGAATGTCTTTGGGTACAAGAACAATGAGGTCACAGAAATATCACCATAGTTGTCACCTCATGGGAGATAACTCTCAAGGAACAGAACATTCCACCTTACTTCATTCTTACAAAAAGCTACAAGAAGGGATTTTGAATATTTTCACCACAAAGAAAGGACCCTGGGTTGAGGAGATAGTCACACTTGTCCTGACTTGAACATTGCATCACGTGCACACACGTCTGGAACCGTCACAAGGGGGCCCGTGAGTAGGCACAATACGTACGTATAAGGTAAAGATGAAAATTTCATAAATAAAACTTGTAAAACAACAAAAGCCTTTCTTGTCTTGTCAGATTTCTCTGCTTGGGGCTGGGTTTAGATGGCATGACCCTGCACACACAACCTTGCAATGGCCCCCTCTATCTTATAAATAGAACTTGAGGTTGGCAGGGCAGCAAGTGACACTTGCAGGCTCTAGCTTCACACTGTCCCGTCCGTGGCAGCTCTTCCCAAGCTGTCCTCCCTGCCCCACGGCTTTCCAGAGCGGGCTCCGCGACTTCCCGGGGAACTAGTTTTCCTCCACAGTCGTGATTTCTCGTGCTCCTGCCTTACAACGCTGGCCTCCTTCTCCCGGCTCCAGGGCCCTGGCCTTCTACTTGCTGGACAGCTACCTGCACCTCAAGGTGCAGTTCAAGATCCTTCACTCCAAACCGTCTTGCAGATCACCCTGGGCACAGCTGTTATCTGAGGCTCTTTTGTCCCATTTTCACACCCAGATGACTTCTGCTCAGCTTATTCTGCAGACGAGATCATAAATGCCCAGGAGGCAGGGACTGTTTGTTCTCTGCTTATCTTGCAACGATGACGGCTCTCGTAATGAACATATGTGGATATACAAAACTATGAGAGCTGATCAAAATTAATTTTAAGTATGCTTGAGAGCACATGAGTACACACAGCTACATGTGTACCCAGAGAGGAAAGCTACACTTGACTGCAGACTGGGAGATGACCAGAGTGTCAGCTCTTTGTCACATTCAGCTTAGACCATAAATGTTGTATTGAGCACCCAGTGACTTAAGAAGCAATAGAAATCAAATTCTGCAAATTCTTTTGGCCCAATGTTTTATTTATGAATAACTCTTTAACAGTCCTATAGAACCCTTCATAAAATACAGATTGATAACTGAGGATACAGGGTTACTAAAAAAATAAAAGAGAAGCTACTTTTAGTGATCTACAGACCCACTGTCCACACAGTATCCAATAACAGTTTTTGTGTATGTGTGTTGCTGTTGTTTTGGTGCAACTCCTGAATACAATTCCTGTCTGAAATCAAGAAGTAGAAAATAAGACATTTTCAGGAAAAAATATTAAACTATTGATTCTGAGGGCTCTTGCATCACCAAATCAATGGTAATGTTTCAAGACTAAATACTGATCCATGTCTACAGAGAGTATGATTTACAGAGACACAGGCCAGCACTTGGGCTTCAATGTACTCAGGAAACACTGGAAGAGGGGGTCTCGTTAAAATTCAGTCATGGCTTCAGTTTGGGGTGGCGCCTGAGTTCTGCAATTTTAGCAAGCTCCTCAGTCGCACCAAAGTCACTAGTCCACAGACTGCCCGTGAGAAGCAGCACACAGTAAGGAGCTGTGCCGATCCATCACAAATCCTTATTAAATCAGTCCAATGGCTATGCATAGGCAAGGTGCACACAGGATGGACCACACCTCAATACAAACACGTAGATTACAGTGGAGGCTCCACATTTCAACATAAAATAAATGATGGCCCAGGCAAGACTCACGCGGCTTTTATGTCCTTACAACTATCATCTGAAGCTTTTTGTCCTTTATTAAATATGCCTTTTTAACATCTGAACACTCCAGGGATTTGTCACCACTTAATTTATTCCTGTGGTCCATAAACTGTGAATATCAATTTTCACAAGTATGTCATGGTCAGAAGCAGTCCTACAGGGGTGCGAGGGGGGGGTCCTCAGGAGAGCAGCAGTCGGCCATCAGCAGGTACTTTTCAGGAGATAAACAAGGGCGAAGCCCACTCTGCATGTGAGACTCACTGTGCGGTCCTGTAATGGCATTAGGTCTGTTTATCACATGGATCTTCACCCTTCGTCTCCTGGCTCTTGGATGCATGGTTACTGTGTTTTGTTAAGAAGCTCATATTAAAGGCTACCATCTGACGTGTGTCCTAACTTCCTTTTATAAAATTTCTAAGATACTTTGGAAAGGAAAAGAATTCTAGTGATGATGGGACACCGGATGGAAGACTTGTGTCCACACACAAGCTTGCCCTATAAAGCTTCTGACGAGATGCGAGCAGTTTTCTCTCCCTTAAGCAAGCAGTGAGGCTGCACTGGAAGCAGCATCTACAGGCCTGCGGCCATCAGCACAGAGGTGGGAAACTGCAGGATACGTGGACAGTGCAGGTGTGCACTGCCCCAAGGCTAGTGAGCCTTGGGGAGTTAGAAATCTCTACCAAACAGGCACTCACGCTGAAAACTGAATTTAGTTTAATAAGCAATAAGGAGTTATTTTAGTTATAAACAGATATAATATCATGAATCCTCAACTATCTCTTTCATTTATTTCAAATAATTCAGGTGAATATGTGTTTATATGTATATACTTACGCACAAACACACATTTATTATATTCTTTGTTGGTCCCTGAGTTTTATAACTATTATCAGACATTAAGATACACTCTTACTTTTATTGGTTATTGATACAGTAAAACATCTGTCAAATGAATCACTAGTCTAATTTGAAGTTGATTAAACTTGATGTTGAGATGCTTAAGAAAGTTTGGAAATGATACTGCATCCTTAACGGTAACACATCACCAAGAACATCTTACCTTGAACATTCTGGATGATGTTAAAGGGTTTTTTACTCTACCTTGTTCAGGGACTGATTAAGCAATATGATTTTGTTTTTGCATAAAAACACAGTGCAGTATCTTATTACAGCTCCTTTGCTGAGTCAACAAAAAACACATTATACTTGCCATAGTTTTAGTTTTTCCACAAAATGCAGGCTTAGAACAATTCCCAATGCATTATGGGGAAAATGTTCAGGTATATAATTGTTTTATTAAGAATCTCAATACAGACTTCCAAAAAAAAAACCAATACAAATCTACATATGGGTTGGGGATATAGCTTAGTGGTAGAGTTCATACTTATCAGGGTTAAGTCCCCAGCACCAAAATCAAAACCCAAAAAATTAAAAATTAAAAATCCCTATAACCAAACTGCAAGACTGCGGTGAAGGCATGCTGGATTACCTTGACCGAGAGAGTCTGAAAAGGATCAGCTCTGTTCCAGCTGCCCAGAGCAAGCAAGGTCTCAGGGCAGTAGCATGTAAGGTGCTTGTGGGTTTGTCAAAGAGCCAATGGGTTAAGAGAAAAGCCAAACAGGATGTCAGGAAAAATAGTGTCTCTGTCTGAAGGATGCACCTCTATCTTGGTAGAAATAGGTAGAGCAAGTGGGACCATGTGTACCTCATTTCTCGCTTAACAGTCTGCTTCTCATGTGTCCAGGCCTGAATTCCAGCTAGTCCCAGGGGCCTGCCCAGCACTGCTAGTTCTGCCTGAGTAGGAGCTAAATAAAGCATCACCCAACTTCACCTGTGTCCACTCTGCCCCACCTGTGAGCACCTCCGTCCATCCTCTGTTTGCAGCCTTAATGAACTATCTTCAAATGGCATTTTGCTCCTCTCTCTACTTCTTCCCACAGAACCAGTCATTCTTGCCAGAATGTTTTCCCTAACCCTAAGGACTGCAGTGAAGAAGCCGTAGAGATGGCACCATGGGATTCAGTCCATGAGAACAGCAGATTCCTGATACAGGCCAACATTGCACAGCATGAATCATCGATCGGAACAGCAATGATCTGTACTTCTACAAAAACATAATTTCCTATTCCAACCAAAATCCACACATGATTAGGATAGAATTATAAAATATGTACAATCAATATAAAACTATCAAGAAACAATAATTTTTAGAAAACTAAATTAGAAAATATGTTCCACATTTTTTAAAACACAGTAACAATTGTTTGTAAGCCTTCCCTATAGCTGGGTGGGGAGGGGGAGTGTGGGGGAATAGATGAATGCTCTCTAGACAGGGCAGACGGGTTGGAGGGGAAGAGAGGGGGCATGGGGTTATTAATGATGGTGGAATGTGATGATCAGTATTATCCAAAGAGCAGATATGAAGACAGAAATTGGTGTGAAGGTACTATGTATACAACCAGAGATATGAAAAACTGTGCTCTATGTGTGTAATAAGAGTTGTAATGCATTCCATTGTCATCTATAAATAAATATCAGGATAAAAAAATTAAGTCCAGTTACCATCTTCTATTCCATCAGAAGGGACAGTCATCGTGAGGGCACATCATCAGCAGACACAATTTATTTCTCTATTTCTTTATTTGCTGAGGCACCAGCTAATATGAAAGACTTCAAAATGGACTGAGGAGCATTCCGAATCCTACTACAGGATGACTGGAGCTGGTTATCATTACCATTTATCATGTGTTTAATATGAAATATGCTTAGGTCTGACTGCCAACGCCTCAGACTGTGACCTTTCTGGAAAGAAGGTTCCTGCAAATATAACTAGTTAACACAGGTTATACTGCAGTAGGGGGGCTTCCTACTCCCATGTGACAAGGGTCCCTAAATGAGGGCAATATGAAGTCATGGATATTCAGTGAGGACAAAATGTGACGATGGTGGATTGTCGTGCTGCTCCCTAGGACAGGAGGGACACAGAGCAGCCTCCCTGGGACCCTCAGGCAGAGCCAAGCCCTAGGACAGGAGGGACACAGAGCAGCCTCCCTGGGGTGCTCAGGCAGAGCCAAGCCCTAGGACAGGAGGGACACAGAGCAGCCTCCCTGGGACCCTCAGGCAGAGCCAAGCCCTAGGACAGGAGGGACATAGAGCAGTCTCCCTGGGACCCTCAGGCAGAGCCACTCCCAGGACACGTAGGTTTGGAAGAAGCCTTAGAAGTGGGAGACAATACATTCATGGTGTTTCCACCACTTTCCAGTCTCTCTCCTGGGTGCTTTGGGAAAGAGAAAAGGTGGGTGGAATGGAAGGAGCATGAGCAATGAGGGCACAATGCACCTCCACAAGGCCCTGGACAGCTCAGGGGCGCTGTCCGCCCTGCCCCTCTCACAGCGGTCCTGGTGAGATGATGAGTTATATTTCAAAGAACAAGCAATCTGAAAATAAAGTTTCTTATTCTTTTTTGGGCCCAAGCTGTTAGCTTCTCCAGACACCGAGGGCTCCTGAAGACCTGAGTTGTGATACTGTATCCTTCCGAATCTCAAGGTCAGCAGTGAAACGTGATGTGTGTGAGCAAAGCTTTGAAGCTACAAGTGTCACTCAAACACCAGCATCAGAGCCCCACCAAAGTCTCAGCACCCACATACAAATGGCTGTGTTCCCCTCCTTCTTCTTCTTTTTTGAATATTTTTATTGGTTCTTCTTAATTATACATGAGTAGAATATATTTTGACATAGGTAGGCAAACATCTCATCCTAATTAGAACCCTGGTCTGCGGCTGTGCATGACGTGGAGATTCACTGGGGTGAATTCCTGTGTGCACAGGACAGTTAAGTCGGCCCAGGCTGTGTTCTTCTTAGATCGGTGCTGTTCCTCTCAAGCTGGTATTGATTATAGCTCCTGGTAGCCATCACAACGTCTCTCTGACCTAATGCTCTCAAGGTGGTGGCCTCTGACTTGCTCTAATTAAGAAAGAAAAAAGGGGCGAGAAGGGATAACCTGGAGGGAGAGGTAACCTAGTCTTCAGCACCTGACACAGAGGGCACGGGGCGGCTGGAAGGTGTGAGACCTCGCCGTGCACCAGGCTCATGCTACCCGCTCATCCTAGGCCACTTGACGCTGACCACCCACCCCTGAGCTGCCTGTGATCCTTCAACAGAAATAAGGGAACGGTGTGACACGTCACGGGTGACAGTTCACACCATGGCTTCGTTTCCCAGCGTTGATGCCAGTGGCAGGTGCTTCTGAAGAAGGAAGTGGCCGGGGACAGATCTCTACCATTGCTGTCCTCTCTGCTCACCTGACAGGGGCACAGTCATGGGCCTACCGTGAAGAACTGCTGTGAGGATGAAATGAATTCACCCAGGAGAGGGTCGGAACACGCCTGGCCTGGGGAAGGTGCTCGTCGACACAGAGATGGCTGCCGCTGTGACCGGGACTGTGTTTTAACGAATATGGTTGTCATCACCACTATCACCTTAGGTGCCCAAGGATGGCGACAATATTCAACCTCAGCGTTTGGAACATAGGCCCACTTAACCAGACAACAAAGACCCCAGTGCGTGCTGTGGTGTGGGAATAAAACCTAGAGCAGGACTGGGACTCCATGTCCCTGTTGCTGTTGGTTTAGATCAAAGGGTTCAAATTCTATCAGAATAGCTGATTCTAAAAAAAACAGTTACTGTGACAGCCGGAAATACAAAGCCATGTATCAAAGCACATAGTAGGTACACATGTCCCATTTAGGGATGCCTCTTAAGTCTACATCTGAAAGGTGAGTCAGAAGCTAACCACCGAAGGAGGGGGATGCATCCCAGCCAATGAGAAGGACAGAGTAGGCTCGGAAATGGGTTGGGACACCAGAGGCCAAAAGACTCTGTCCATGGCTGTGAGGAACAGATGGGCTGGGGACAACTGACCCGGTTGGCAGGAACCAGAAAGGGGAAGTACTACTGAAGGCTGACCGGCAGCAGCAGAGAGGAGGGGGCCCTGCTCCCAGGGGCTGTGTTGAAGAGGCTCTGCAAGTCTGTGGTGCTCACAGTAGCCCTTCTCCACGTGGCCAACAGGGTCAATTCTGTGCTACGTGTTTCTCACTGCCGTTACTTTTTACAGTTTTAGAAAGAAAAGAAAGTCTAAAAATCGTGTTAGGGGGTTTTGATTTAGCCTGACTTGTAATGAGAAGCGGTCGCACACTCAGAGGGTGAGAGCAGACGCAGAAAAAGAGTCACCCACTCCCAGCCACTGGATGTCGGCTCTGGGGATGCATAAGAAGGACCACCAGCAGCTCTGTGTGGATTTCTTTTTCCTATCAGGCCTCAGATTTTAGCTTAAAGAAAGAAAAATGAAGCTATTCTTTCTCTGGGATCCAAAAAAAAAATATTTATAACTCTTTCATATATTTTTAAAAATCATCTAAAATAAACATAATACAAAAGAAATTATAAGGATTAGAAAATCTGTATCTACACAAATAAAGGATCCACAGTTTAAGTGATTTTTAATCTTCCTCCTCCTCCCAAGAATTAGTCACCGGTCAGCCCTCCACGGACAAAAATAGCACTCAGGTCAATTAAGAGCCCCTAGAGCCATCCTCCACAGAAGGTCCACTTCCAGGCTCAAGATAGCTATTTGGATGTCCTGTTATTAATTTCTTCAGAGTAAATCACTGGTTCTCAAATTACGTACTTTCTGAACATCTGGGATTTATACTGGGGTATTCCCTACTGAAATCTTAAAAACTTAAAGAAAAAGAGAAGCAGTCTGTCAGGTTCACCAGGGGAGAAAAGTAATAGACTCGGCTGCCCCCACATTACAAGTCCTTCAGAGGTGTTTCTGAAAGCCTGTTGTTGACTGTCTGGAAAAAAACATTAATCTTAAAAAGTCCACAGAGATATCAGCAGTCAACTTAGAAGTGACCTGACTTGCCAAACTGAGGGTGCACTAGTGGTGACAGGGAGCCGACGCACGTGCCCTTCCAGGAAGACGTGCTGTTTTGAAGGATTGAATTAGTCCATCCATGTCACCCAGAGTTACATAAAGATAAGCCACCAGATCCCAAGCCCTGGCTGAGGGTCCCCCTCCCTTTAGGGTCACCATCTCACCGGCTGTCACCCTGCCCTACGTGCGTCACCTCCCTACCCCATCCTCTTCCTTTGCACTGTACATTTAAATTGGCTTCACTGCCTCAGTCATGAGATCTCCTGACTTGGATCTGAGAGCCTTTCTGTCTCATAGCCTCTGTCCCCAGGCAGGGCACAGGGAAGCCCCAGGACATTAAGGAAATTTCCCTCTGGTCGGCCCTAACCCTTCATTTCCCCTTTTCACTTCTCTCCACTGGGGTGGAATATTATGGAAACTGAGCACGTTAGGCGGGAAAGCAGGCAGAATCCTGCAACACCCGGCAGCGAAGGCTCAGTACTTCTTGCAGATCTGAACAGGTGACATGCACAGTGCATAGACACACACACACCCCTACCTTGATGTCAATACACCACTAAGGACAGCGTTCTGAGAGAGGCACTGCATCTCATCCAGGTGACACCAATGTAAGAAAAGTCAACAAAGGGAAATCTGACTTCCTAGACATTTCTGTGACTCTGTCCAATTGGCCTTTCTGGGCTCTCAGACACGTAACGTTGATAGCTAATCCTGAGAATTCTCTGCTCACCAATGTGTCCATCAGATGACCTTGACCAGCACAGATGACCTTGACTTGCAAGCAGGGCAGGAGATCCAGCGCAGGGCTGGCTTTGCTTCAGTGGAGTTTACAATTTCTCCAGAAAGACCTTCTCTGTGTTCAAGTCCACTACCTGACCTCAGGCAAAGCCCTTTGGAGGCTGCTTCCCACCGGTGATTTTCCAGGCCTTGGACTGGGAGAGATGTGTAGACCGTCCTGGGCATCTGACCACCTGGGATGACCCTAGTCTTGGAGGAGGCTGGTCCCTGTCCTTCAGGACAATGCACGTCACCACATCCAGGGTTCTCGGGTGAGAGCCGCTGCTCACCCACTGAAAGAGGTGTCTAGTAGACATATCTGTCACTTTTCTGGATGACAGTTCCAACTGAATGGAAAGACGATACGTTGCTAGGATTGGGTTTCCCGGAGACCCCCGACAGCTCAGCCGCAGAGACACTGAAGTCTCACAACTTCCTTCGTTTTTTAGCCTGTCGTGTTAATTACAATTTACAGATTTTCCGTCACCACAAATGTTCAGTAAGCCATAAATAACCATTTCCAAAGAGCTGGGCGTCATCGGAAACCGCTCTGGGTGAATCCAGTCCTACGGGTTTCTAATTTTCTTCTTAAAATATTTATCCAGCCACAAAATTGCAAGGCTCCATATCAAGTCAAAGTGGCTGGCATGATACCCAGTGGGAATGTATGTAAGAAATGGCGTGTGACGTGCGACTTTATCTTCCATGTAAATGCAAATCTACTGGCATACAACACACTTGTTTAGTTCTAATTATGAGTACATGTATAAAAATGTATGTGCACATGCATACACCCTATTTAGGGACAGACTTAGAAATAAAATTTGAGTTTTCATCTCTCATGAAATAGGATTCCACCCACCAACTCTTGATATTCATAATAAATGAAATAGATACTTTATTCTCATCATCATAAAATCTGCTCTCATCAAGTAGGATGAGAGAACTGTCTTCGTTTTTTTAAGCCTGCTATACAAAGATGTTAGTAATAAGGGCCACTTTTTAGATGTGGGGCACTTTAAAAAGAAATGAAGTATGTAGGGAATGCCCTCTTATTAAGCTTTTGTAAATATTTGAGGAACATATTATGTCCATGACAAATTGCATTCTTCAGGTTCTGATCAACCAGCTGTTTTAAATTCTTCTTTTTCTAGGTCACATTGCTCTCTTTTATAAAAATAGCTATAAATTTAACTGGATGTTTTTTCTTTGCTCATTGTAAAAATAAAAGGCATAAAGAATGGGAAAATGACCTGCAAAACTCCTTCAGAGGCCGCTGCTGTTTGCCTCTGTGATGACCCCTCACGCTGCATCAGGAAGAATTCATGACCAGCGGCACGGGCCCTGCAGCAGGCTCCTCCCCTCCAGACCACCAGGGGCTGTGGTCACCTTAGAACCTCAGCACATCTCTCTGAGGACAGCTTTTGTGGAATAAGACTGTACCTTCCCTAGTGATCAAGTAAATAAAATAGATATCTTTTACTTTAGATAGCAAACTGAAACAACCAGTGACTTGGCGGAAGTGTTGGAAATACTGCTTGGCAAAAGTATAAATAGCATAAGCAATGTGCTCACCAAAATGCTTTTCATATATGGAATGAAAATCAAAATCAAATAAAGGCAATTAACATTAGGTCACTGAAAATAAAATTTCTTTCACATTCTACTACAATATCCATTGAAATGCAGAATCATTAGCATTGATGACAGAAGAAATATACTCGTTAAAATCTGTACGCATCTATTGTCTTGATTTCTCAGTGATGTGATAATACAGATTTAAGCAGATGGGTTAAGTGTCAAGCAGGATATTTTGGAATTGGTTTCATCTTATGAGATAATTTTGATCTGTGTATGTAAAAAATAAAAAAAAAACTATTCCCTCATCTTATGAACATACTGATATTTTGCCTCAAAGTCATATTCAGAATTCTGATCCAACTTAAAACACAAGTTCCACTAAAATGAATTAAGCAACAAAATTTCTAAACCCCGTGTTGTCACATATTTGAATTTCATCTGTTGAAAGCACTTGATGGAAAGATGGAGAAGGCAGACGCAGGCCCATTCTTTGTCTCCATGGCATCGGCCCTGCAGGACCGAGCTGGCAAAGTGAAAGCAAGCTTTTTTACACCTATGTATGAAATACAGAGTGCAGAACTTTGCAGAGCTCCTTAGCTCTCCTTTCATTCTGTGTGGTGGCTGAAGGAAGCAGGCAACTGCGAACAGAAAGAACTGGAGATGCAGGGACGGAGCTGGGGGGAACAAACAAGAGTAAGGCAGATCAGAGACTCAGGCACTAGAACAGAGACCCTGCAGCTAACAGAAGAAAAACAGGCCCAAATCTTCACCACGTTGGCCTACGATCTGACATCCTTAACAAGACTCCTAAAGTTCAAGAAGTAAAATCAATAATTAATAAACGGGATGGATTCAAATTAAAAAGCTATTTCTCAGCAAAGGAAACAATTAATAATGTGAGGAGAGAGCCTACTGATTGGGAGAAAATCTTTACCACATCCACCTCCAATAAAGCATTAATCTCTAAGATATATAAAGAACTCAAAAAAATTAACACCAATAAATAAGTAAATAGATAGATAACCCAATCAATAAATGGGTAAGGAACTGAACGGACACTTTACAGAAAAAATACAATCAGCAAATATATTAAAAAAATGTTCAACACTTCTAGCAATTAGAGAAATGCTAAAACTACTCTAAGATTTCATCTCACTCCTGTCAGAATGGCAATCATCGAGAATACAGACAACAATAAATGTAGGTGATGGTGTGGTGAAAAAGGCACACTCATACATTGCTGGTGGGACTGCAAATTGGTGCAACCACTATGGAAAGCAATATGGAGATTCCTCAGAAAATTGGGAATGAAACTACCATTTGACCAAGTTATTCCACTCCTTGGTTTATACCCAAAGAACTTAAAATCAGCATACTATAGTGATGCAGCCACATCAATGTTTATAGCAGCTTAATTCACAATAGCTAGACTATGAAACCAATCTAGGTGTCCCTCAATAGATGAATGGATAAAGAAAATGTGGTATATATACTTAATGGAATATTACTCAGCTTTAAAGAAGAATAAAATTATGGAATTTTCCAGTAAATGATTGGAGTTGGAGAATATCATGCTAAGAGAAATAAGCCAATCCCGCAGAACCAGAGGCTGAATATCTATAATTATCATTATTAATACATAACTAATGACAATCAACTAGATCAATTGCTATTTTATATTCACATATTAGTTTTTTTAAATTCATAAGTGTATATTTATTTATGGAATATAAATATATAATATAGCATAAAATCTTATGTTAGTAGTGAAAGTAAAAAATTATTGATAATTGGCAGATCTATTATTCATTGTGGAAAGTCTCTATGTTTGATGTGGAAAAAAAATCCTTTCCTGGTACAACTTAGGGAGTATGTCTTGATTTCCCAAGATAAATTTAATGCATACATTCATTCAGTGAGGTCTTCGAGGAGTTACATGAACTGTTAAGTGGGGGAAAAATCCTTTTTTAACAATTTAGGAAATGTGTTAGCACAGGCAAAATTAACTAATGTGAAATTTGCAACATCCTTTATAGAAGAATTTCCTAAAATATGTTCAATGAGAAAAAAACTCATAGGGTGAGATAATTGTGGATAATGCAGTAAAATAAATAAATAAATAATGTACATATATATATATATATAGAGAGAGAGAGAGAGAGAGTGTGCGTGCATCACAGCCATGCATTCAGCCTAGCATCTTAAAAGTTCTAAGGACCTTAGATTCCCATGTTCTATAACGACCTACTCCCAGTCTCTGAAAGTAGTGTCCTTTGGAACACACTTTGAAGAAAGGCCACATTTAAAATTTCTGAATAAAATTTCTCCCATATGAGATTATTCCCAGTTAAAAATTAATGTCTGAATTTTATATGATGTAAAATTTTAGGATAAATCTTTATTACTGATCACATTTAAAAGGGTTCCTAATACTTAGATTTGCTTCACTAAATAAAGACTAAATGAGTATCAAGAACATCTTGTTGAGTACAAGTAATGAAGGTTGAATAATTCACAGGCCTTACTTTTACAATTTCATCAGAGGATAAAACAAAGGCACTAGTTCTTAATTAAGGTAAACTAGACTGGCAATGCATCTGCAAATCTATTTGAATTGTGAAATATGTTTTCATTTGCAGACTTTGACGCATTTCAGCTTGGTCATAATTCCAGTTTGATTGATTATTTTCAATTTTCTCATCAGAAACATGAACTGAAACAAAGATAGCACTAGTAAATAAGAAATTCCCCAGATGTACATGATAAATCATACTTCAGGATTATAAATCACACCCAGATAATCAAGTTCAAAATAACACAAATGGAGACTGGCAATGCCTTTGTTTGGCTCTGCCATATGGCTGGAACTTGAAGTCATTCATGGAATAATCTTGAGACTACTTTGACCTGGATGGAACAAGCTAAGAAATTGATAATCTCAAAAAAAATCTATTTATTCTTCTGGTCCTGTTTATAACCCCTATTTGTCAATAAACTTTCTAAAACAGAACAAAACAAAATCATCATACAAAAAACTTTTCCTGTTTAATAACAGCATGTGTACTGGGAGCTTTGATTTCCTTATCATTACCCCCCCACCAAAAAAAAAGGAATAAATAAATCTGCTAAGTTGTAAAGTCACTTTATGCTTCCAATTCTGCTGAAGGTAGTTCCCCCCACCCTTAAGTGGTCAAGTCCAAATATTTTAAACTAATCGTTATTAAACTAATTACTAATTAAGTTAGCCTATTTTGTTTCTATTCATCAATCATTAATTGTCTACTGTGCTCCAGATTCCACTAGAATATTTACTCCTTGAAAATGCAAGAGAAACAGTTGCTCACTTCAATCATTCCTCTTGACACCCAGTGAATTTAAGAAGTCTGAATTGCAGAAGCCCTAATCTGGGTCCAATCAAATGTTGGCCCTTGTGTTTCTGCGTGTTACAGAGCTCCAGGACCTACATCGTGCTACCCTGAATGCTTTGTAAGTACTAGAGGCACCTCCTGGCCTTACTAGAGGCCCTCAGCTGATTCAAGGGACATTTGAATCCACGAGGAAAATGGAGTCTACATGCAACCACCACCAGGATTCCCAGTTAGAACTCTTGATTTTGTATGGCATTTCTTTCCAAACTATGAGGACTCTATCCTAAGAAACTATACACACATATTTTAAAGTCACAAATTCTAACTTCCTTCCTCTTTTCTATTGATAAGAGATAAACTTTTTGGCCAAATTATGACCTAATATTTTCATTAGCAAAATGGAGTTAAAACTGCATCTTACCTAACACCAATGTAATAGCTCTGGTTGTCACATCTTTGTTGTTTGATAATTCATCCAATGGTGGTCTGTTGGATAGATAGGATGTGCAGGGCACCCCTGCTAGGCTGTGGGGGTGCGGAACTGGGTCTGTTTCCTCCTCGTGGATTCTACAGCAACATAGCACTCCTGCAGTAGTGCTCAGGGCAGGGGAACCACCTCCAGGAACCAGCCCACAGCCCAGCTCCTGAGGGCCTTCCTCCTCCCTCTCCCAGGGATTCTTCCTCCTGATTTCTCCATATGAAGTTTATGTTCAGCACAGCATCCTGGGGACCACGGGACACCACAGTCATCGCTGTTCTCCTGTTTGCCTTCAGATTGTGACAGTCTCTGCAGTGAGAAGCAGGCTCCACTCTAGGCCAGACAGCACGACTGACCGGCACCTTGACCTTTTACCTTGACCTTTTATTCCACCGACTCTTTGTAACAATGTGGAAAAGCATGAGGCCACTCGTGTCAAGCTAGGGGGACAGAGGTTGGTCAGAGAGTGTCACGGCATGATTCCAAGGGTAGACTGGCTCTCGTGCCCTTGGCCCGCCTCAGATGAATGTGACGTCTTGGTGCCCTGACTTGGTAAAAGTGGCCTCAAGGAAAAGTGGCTCTTATTTCTCTTGCCCATCCAGGGCACAGTCCCCGCCCTGGTAGCCAGAGGAAAAGGAGGAAATGCTGTGGTGGCCCCTCGACTGAGGCGTCTGAAATAACCAAGAAAGAACAAAACAAATGCACAGACTGGCCCACCTCTGGAGCCGTTGGTGGTGGTTGTTGTTAAAAGGCGTTATCATCATTAGCAGCCCTGAACTCGAGCCACGTAGCAGGGTGGGCGGCAATGGAGGGCAGCAGGGAGGCAGGGGTCAGCCAGCCAGGATCTTAAGTGTGTGGTGTCACTCACCCGGAGTGACCGACCTTCTAAAAGCTTCTTATCCTCTAGTCCCCTCAGTTTCCTCATCTGTGACAGAGGCTCGTGGTGGAACTCATCATTAGGCTTGTAGTAAGGACTAAAGGAGGAACTGTACCTAAATAACGTCTGGCACGTGGCAAGCTCTTGATGATACTAGTAACACTGCAAACACGGAGGACAGGCCACGGTTTTTCCTGGCATTACATCTTCCTCAGTGTGTCACCAACCAATGTTCTAAGCACTGTGACCGATGGGCCCTCACACTGCATCAGGTCTGCACTAGCCCACTGATGACACGACTTTCCCGAGTATTTACTGAGTGCCCCTGTGTTCCGGAAGTCAGGATAGGTTTTTATGGATTCAAAATCCAGTAGGAAACCATTCCCTTGACAGATCCTGGGACAGACGGCAAACTTGAAATACACCTGAAAGGCGCTTTGATGAAGGTGCTGCCCAACAAAGCCACCGGAATCCTGGTGGCCTAACAGAAATGCTCCGATGACTTTGCCTGGCACACTTCCTGACTGGAGCGTCAATAAGCTCCTGTCGTGACAGTCGTGACAGTCACTGCCAACTTATGAGGAAGACACAACTATTGATCTCAAGTCACAGATAAGGACATTAAGGGAAGTTTAAAATGTGCCCCAGGCACACAACTGTCAGAGGCCCAGCCAGGAGCGGCCTGCTGAGCTGTGCAGGCCTGGGGGAGAGGAACACAGCAAGGGCCACACACCCATCAGTGCCTTCCCAGAGAAGAGATGCCAATTACAGAAAAGGAGCAGAAGGCGGGCATTACAGACCTTTGAGAGAATCAACTTTACAGGACCCCTCTGTTATCTAGCCCTTATATAATGTATTTGCTCAAAAAAGTGGCAAAAGCATCTTTACAACGCATTACCCAAAATATTCTTCCTTTCACTTTGCGGCACCGTGCCTTTTTATCTTGTTCAAGTTTCCTGATGGTTTATTTCCCAAATAATTAAAAATTTAACTTGAGGTAGATTAAACTGCACATTTTAGTTGTTAATAGATTGATTCCAAAGCCCAAGAGAAAGGAGACCTGGGTAAATGCAAGAGCTGGAGCGGAACATGCGGGACTTCCAGGGTGACCGTGCGCCTGGAGGAGTGAGCAGAGGCGAGGCACCCAGAACTGCCTGCAAACTGGGCCTGCCCGAGACCAGCACAGGACTGTGAGCAGAGGAGACGCCTGGCTTCTGTCCCTTGGTGGGGACTGTATTTGTGGCATCAGGCTCATATCTGGCGCTGCGTTTGAAGAAGGTGCTTAATTAGAGTGTGCCCAGCCGAGGGAACTGGGGGGCCGGCTGCTGACGTGGGGAGCGGCTACCGAGGCTGGGAAATGAGGCTGGAGCAGGAACTAGCAGGGAGCCTGCTGAAGGCGCACAGGCCCTGGGAGAAGGGGTTGCCCCTCCCCGCTGCACACACCCCACTCCTGTTCCAGCTGATGGCTGAGGTGGGCTGGAGGCCGACTTGGGACCAGGGTAGGAAGAGGACTGGGGCGAGTGAGCAGAGAGGCCCACTTGCTCCCAGAAGGAGCAGGTCCCAGGCCAGCGCAGATCCCAGGACTCAGTCTTCTTCCACAGCCTCTTCCTCCCTTCCTCTGCCCTCAGGCTCAAGAGGGCTGCCGCTGTGGCTTGGCTCCAGCTCCACTGGCCAGCGATCACCTTCAAAGTCCCTGTGTGTCCATCACCACTCACATTTTCCAGTACCAATATTTTTACTTAAAAATAGTATTATTTAACTGTTCCTGGGGTGACGTCCCTTGCAGGAACCTTGTCACCAGGTTCTGCTGTTCTTTTTTGTTTTAAGATCCTAGGATTTATAAGGACCTTGTTATTTTATATCTGGAATATTTGGGCTAGATTACTGAAAACAGAGGCACCCTTTCCACAGCTCTGTGCTTTCTTTCCATCCACAAACCTCACCGGCCTTGCTGTGTGCTCCATCATCTGATCCTTCCCATCTAAACAAGGGGTGGTCATCTCCCACCTGCCTTCTCATGACAACTCAAATGTCCGAGTTTTTAGGTTTCCTCTTGGATCATTTCAACTCTGTCTGCATTTGTTCAGGGCCACAAAAGGCCATGTGTGCCCCTCAGTGCTGCGTGTGGAAAGGCACATTTTGAAGCTGTGTCCTGCAGAGATTCAGTGCTCTCTAACCTCAGATTCTCACCTGTCGAATGGTCTGGAAATGTAAAGGGACTGCTTACCAGTTAGATCTAGTGACTTTCAAGTTACATTCCCGGGTGCCCCTGGGCTTCCAGGGAGCAGGCAAGGAGCCTGCCCTTCCGCCTCCACTGGAAACGCTGTCCCCCGTCACCTCTCAGTTGACCACGCACAGCCTCCAAAGGCACACAAAGTCCGGCATGCCAAAGGCTCACCCTTGCTGCTCTGCCTGGGGAATAGGTTTTACGTGGCATGTTCACACATCAGGCTGAGAACTCTCGCTCTTGGGAGATCTCATTATTCCTTCCAAGTGGCTTTTGGGATTTTTCTTGTTCCTCCTTTTCTTACCACCTTCTTCTAAAACCTCAGGAAACCCCCCTTTCCCTTATGGAAGCCGACAATCATACCCCAATATGCCTCTTCCATTTCACGCTGGGACCTCGGAGGTGGACAAGGTCTGTTGTAAAACTCAGAGCGTGGTTGGTGGCCCCGACCCTTTTGGAAAACGAAGCTGTACTGCCCGAAGTTAATGGGGATTTCAGTCTTTGTACAAAGGAACTCCATCACGCCTCTGCCCGCCCTGCTTGGGCCCTGCATTTGCTGCTGCTGTTCTGTTCCTGTTCTCTTGGAGCCGCGCTCTGTCCTTGACGATCCTCCCCAGAAGCTGCTGCTCTTCTTTCAAAAGTCTCCTGGCACCCAGCCAAGCTCGACCTTGTACTCACAGGTTCGATCCTTTACCCTGGTGTTCCTCATCTTTCCCCTTTAGTTTGCATGTCTTCTACTTCAATCCATCTGCATATTTTAATTTTGACTCAGGTTCCTCTGCTTACTCCAAGTTTTCCCTCATCGCCAACACCAACATCCAGCATAGTCTTTCCATGCTTTAGGAAAAAAATCTCACTATTTAAGCTTAACTTTCTGATGCATGATATGGAGTGATAAAAATGGTAGTCATTTCCCACAGGTGGAGCAATTACCAAGTGATTTAATGCTTTGGAGATGAGTCAAAATTTTTGTAGATTGCTCTTGTGGAGTAACCCCTTGCACAGAGACCCCAAAGGACTTCAGAACTTTGGCTAAATCTCCTGTCAGCACGTGCATTTTTGGAAGATGAGACCCAGTTTTCAAAATGATTACGTTCTTAATGTTTAATCTATTGCTGGTCAAATTTTAGATGTTTGTTTATTAAATTAATCAAGGTTTGCTAAGTATTTTGTCAGATCAATAAACTAAAACATAGAAGGAACATCAGACATTTACCAAATTTACAGTGGATTTATGTCACTTTTTTTTACTGGTGATGGTATTGCAAATTTCTTCTTGTGCAAGGAGAAAAATAACAAATATTGTCTATGCTAATATTCTCACATCAAATATTCCATTTCATTTCTATATTTTCTGAAACCAGAGATACCTCTGCAAAACAGAACATTTGTCACTAATTCACTGCCCCTTCCCATGTTAATCATTCTAAGACCAAACAGGCCGCTTTATGTGGGTGTCCACGGAAGCCAAGTTGGAGGATCCTCGGGAGGTGGAGAAATCCGAATTCCCTTGAAGACACAGTCTCAGGCCTTTATCGATGGTTCTTATCTGACCTACATTCTGGATCTGTGCAAAACCCTCAATCCGCTTGCTCCCACCCCATCTGTAAACTCTGCCCTTTTTCTAACCCTGAGGGTCATTTCAGTCTCTTCATGTCTGTTCTTCCCTTCCTAATAACATTACACGTTGAACTGTGTTTGAGAGTGTGATGTTTGGTCTAATCACTTCAAATGCATTAGTAGCTCCACTAATTGATGCAGTCACAAAATGTGCTGGCTGGCCAGAATGTCTGAAGCACACAGCACCCTCTAACCTCTGCTTTGCAGCCCTTCATCTGAAAACATTGTTTTGAATTAGATGCCACTTCTGTAAGCCGTGAAGGCTCTGTGCCTTGACTTCATTAGTTATTGATTGTGCATGCTTTCATTGGCTGTAATTACTATGCAGACAACATATATATATTTATAATTCACTATAGTTCCACTGCCTACCTCAGTAGAATTTGTTGAAGGAGTAAAAGAACCAAAAAGATATGGTCATATCTGTGTTTATTTACTGCACAAAACTGACTTTCAATAAACTGGACAGTTTGGGGGTTTGGTCTGTTTTATTTTGTTTTTGTGCTTTGTCTTAGTCTTTAGCAGGTGATAAAAGATGTGTAGTAAGCCTAAGTTTCATTCCTTTGAATCTATTTTGTAAGAACATCCTCTAAACCCCCTTCAGTGGTAAGAGAGGAATCTGTCCCTCTGTCACCCACAGTGAAGTCCAGCTGCCACCCTGGGAGGCAGGGGATCCATGCTAAGGCTCCCAGAGCTAGGCTGAGTGATGAAGAGAACCTCCTTCCAGAAGTTGTCAAGAATCTTAAGAGTGACATCTTAGATTGTGTTCTAGACAAGGGACATGGCATGATAGGACCATGTGTCCGTACTGGGCAGTACATATGTGTGTTTGTTTTGGAAAGGAGGATTCTATAAAGGTATGCGGTGGATGGCCTCAATAATATTGCCCTGCAGACTTTGAGTGATGGCTCTCAGATAGAGATTTGGCCTGGGCAGCTAGGACAAGAGGTGGAGCTGGACACTGCAATGCCTCAGGCTGGGACGGGTCACTGTGGCATCAGGTCCTTCTTAGCTGTGCGGTCACCCCCACAAATGCCACACAGCTGCTGCATGTGCCAGGTCACGAAAACTTTCCTAACTAATTATTCACTCTTTCCCTTCTTTACAGAGAAGGGAAACCTCCTCAGATTATCTACCAAGGTCACAATGAGCCCTTCTGAGGCCTGTTTCAATAAGTATTTAAAGTGGAGTTGAGAAACATGGTTCCCTTGAGATAATACTCTCTCTCCTTTACTGAGTTTCTAATGTTCCTATTTTGATGACAGCAGTTTTCAAAACCTAGAGACACAGAGAAGGACCTTCTAGAAATGTAGAGATCACAGTGTCAATCAGGATCTGAGGGGACACAGATGGCACCCGAGTTGGGATAGCACAGGAGCTACTTAGACACGTAGGTGTGGGCAGGAGGTAGGGAGAGGGTGACACAGGGCTTGTGTCTCAGCTACTTCTATGACCAAGATCCTAATGACCAAGGGAGGGAGAGGGCCAAGAGGAAGAGAGTTCCCAGAGATGGTCTCTTTGGAAAATCAAGGGCCTTGAGGACCCAGTGAGCAGTGAGCACAATCACAGGAAAGAAACCCAAGGTATGGACACACGACCTGAGGCTCCTCCCTCTACCTCACCTGCAGAGGCACCCACCTGCCTGGCCCATGTGTCCCGGAACTCACTGAAATGGAGCTCCGAGCATTGACTCTACAGATGTCCACTGGGGCTGGGAGCAGAGCAAAGAACAGGATGTCGCAGAGGATCTTCTGGGATGATTAGAGGCCGGGTGTGTCTTCCTTTCAGGGATAAGAGCACAAACGTCCAGAGAGTTTAACACATGGACTTAGCGGCAGAGATCTCCTGGTATTACTATTACCTTTTCATACTATCTGACTCCCGTAAGTGATTACTACTGAGGCTCACTGAAAATCTACACTGAGAGTATGTGGTGTATTGTATACTTCTGCTATTACTCACTGACTATTCTATTAAATTGTCTTCACCCTGCACTACTAAGCATTTAAAAAACCCTTTAACCAACTCTGTGTACATTCGGAAAAGATTTTTATGTTGGTGAGAAGTCTGTACATAAGTATACACACACCAATTATTTTTAACAATCTGAAACTCTAGCCTTAAACTGTTCCAGTGGTATCTGCATATGTCAGAGAACATTACCATCACAATTAGATGAAGAGTAATCTGTGCAACTAGATTTGTTCAAAGTTGCAAACTTCATTAGAGGCTCAAAAGTATTGCAAATTCAAGGAGTTGAGTCCTGGATGTGACTTTTTATTCTCTTAATGATTCACAATTTATGTGACCTTAGTTTTACAACTAGTGATACCATAACTACTGTAATGAATCTCATAATAAAGCAACTAATTAGCTCTTGCCAATGTTTCTATGTCTTAGGAGTTTTAGGGACTGTGATTCACAGCTGTCTCTTTGTACATCCCTTCAGCTAGTGTATCTTTTATCCCAGTATACTTGTAGATAAAATAATATATTTTTAAAGTCATTTCCTTGAGCAAAAAAAGCTGATGGTCTGACATCTTTCAAAGTACATGCAGCTCATGAGAAGCATTAAAACCATTCTTTCTGAAGACTGTGGTGTATGTGCTTAAATTATTAATCAGTGTATCTGCTAATCAAATCTTCCTAGATGATATAATTCATTTTCTTAGACCCTGGTGGTTTCATCCATTACTGTGATTTATGAAACTGTAACTCATGTTTACATCCTTATCTCCAGATTAGATGTGCACCTGCCAGCCAGCTGTCTTTGCTAATCAGCCCATGGTTACCTCAAAGCCAGGGTGGAGCTCCGTTCCTCACTGCTGGGCTCCCCGGGGGGACCACCATGTGAACATCCTGGCAATCTGTACTCTGCCCTCAGCAGGAGAATCTTCCTCACCTGCCACTTTGGAACCCTGCACTTCCCCCTCCTGAGTTTTCTGTTTCCCTCCCTCCCATCACCACCAAGTTACTTTCCCTTCTTTGTTTCTCAACTGAAATGCAGATTACTATCCAGGCCTCTAACTTTGCCCTGAAGATCTGTTCTCCACACTGGGGCCTGAATACCATGTTTTAAGTCCAACCCACTCGGGAGGGAGGCGCTCCACCTTCCATCCCTCTGCCTGGGCCCTGCATGGCCTGACCTCCCCTCCCCCTCCACCCTCCATCCTCCTGTGGACCTTGCTAGATGAAGCGCCTCTCCCAGAGTCTCCTGCAGCACCCTCCTCCGGCACTTCCTTCCCATAGCTCCTCCATCTGAAGACACCAATACAGCCACACTCTCCCCTTCCACGAGTCTTCCCTGAGTGCCAGTTGTTCTCAGCTGTCACCCCCACTGTGCACTCATGCTGTCCCTGGACCACAGCTGCTTGTGATATCAGTGGCCACACAGCTCTGATTGGCTGGTCCATGCCACTCTCCACAAGACGAGGTCAGAAAGCAGAGCTTATCCCAGGAACCCCAGAACCTAGTTCAAGCACAATCACCCTTTGATAACTGCAGTTTGAGTATGCGTTTGCCATTCTGCAAGTCAAGGGAAGATTGTGTCAAGTTGTTCAAGCCCAGCAGCAGTTGGAAAGAGATGGTGAAAAAACTCAGCAATATGTGATAATCATTAAAGACGCAGGACTGCAGGTGCCTCATAACAGAGAGCAAGCACGTTTAGGCTGAGTTAATGGAAGCTTAATTAGATCCAAGAGAAACCCACGTGTCTGCCACAAATGGCCTTGTGACTGTGGTGAGGGCTGTTGGGCCTTAGTTACCTGCTGCCTGAGTTGTGTTGAGTGGATCACAGCTTATCTGCACCAGACCAGAAGCCGTGAAAATGAGGACACGTGGTGGCATAACAGGGAGAAGAGTGCACGTGTGTGCACGCAGACACGCACATCAGGAAAGCAGGTTTTATAATATTGAAATTAAACATGCTAGTGGTTTGGCTTGAATTTACTGGAATTAAACTTTTTTGAGACCGCGAATGTTTAACCCTATAGTTTCTTTAGACAATAAGCGCAGAATGGTCTAACAAATCTTAAAGCTATTTTCTGCTTTCAGAAATTCTGAATTTAGAAATCCATGAGTGTAGGTGGCAACGGCCATTCATGTTGTCTTGGTGTCATGACATCCGGTTCCACCCACAGGGCCAAGGCTATGCACAAGGTAGATCACTACTCAGACAGTGTGCTCACTCCATCTTTAACACCATGCCTCTGTCCATCCTTTCAAGAAGTATACAGGATGGGAAAGGAGCAAAATAAGCAAGAATGATAAATAAAATACCATGAAAACAGGCTCCATGCCCAACACTTTCTTCTTAAAAAAGACTCAAAATCATCCTGAAATTGCAGTAATCTCCCCCCCCCCCATTTCAGAGGTTAAAAGAACTGGGCTCAGAGGGGATTCTTTTCCAGGGTCAAACAGCTGGAGTGGGGCAGAGCCAGAACTTGCACCCAGGTCTCTCTGAATCCAAGGGCCACACTCTCCCATCCTCAGTACACAGCTGGAGGAAGTGGGTTAGCACGCCCTGCATTCCTGGTAAATTGTAGTACCTGGCTAAAGCTCTATCCACCAATCATTTTTATTGAATGTCACAGATAAGCAAACATGGACAAAGACAGCTGAACATTTTCTGAAGAAAATAAAAACATGTGAATGTGCTTCTCAGGGCTTCTCCACACCCTGGTTGTACTCCGCTCATCGTATCTGGAACATTCAGTAGTCCAGGTTGTGGTTTCATCTCAGTAAAATCACTGCTCGATCTCATTGCAAAGCCAGTAAGACTTTCAAGCCAATGGCTAGTTGGGGAAATCAGGATCAACCAGACATAATATTCAAGAAGATTCCTAAAACATTTAGTAACCACCATCCATAGTCACTGAGCACTTCTGACTGTAAGCACTGTTCAGAGTCTGTCGTGCGCACTTATGTACATGAGCAGGTTGAAATAAAATGAACAGTTCCAAACAGCACACGACAAATAAGGATTAACCGAAAAGAGGTGGAGTAATACATAGAACAGGCCCAAACTATCTAAGGCGTAAATAGGCAGCCATTTGAAGAGTGCATAGCAGGATAATATTGAAATATGAAAAGACTAATTTTATTCTGAAAGCTTCTGTGGAGGTAGGTCTAGAATAAAGAAGGAAAGATTCCTCCTGGCTCACTCCGTGTTCCGCTGTGTCGTGGCCCTGGGCCTGGGGTGAGGCAGAATATCCAGGAGGAAGGGTGTGGCAGGGGACAGCCGCACAGATCACAGAAGCCAGGGGCAGACAGGAAGAAGAGCAAGACGGGCCAGGGCTAGATATAGTCCCCAAGAGCTCATCCCCAATGACCTACTTCCTCCAAACGCGGACCTCCTGCCTACAGTCCCCGTCTCTTTTCAGGAGTCCATTAAATCATCAAATGGATTAATTTACTCCTGAGGTCAGAGGCCTCAGGATCCCATCACTTCTGCAAAGCTCACTTCAGGGCACCGCTGCACCAGAGACCAAGTCTCCCACGTGTGAGCCTCTGGGGGACATTCTAGATCTCCACCCTAACCAAATCATTCACTGCATTAAGGATTTGAATCTGTTTAGTAAATAATCATCCACTGATCAACTCCTGCCTGGATGGCTCCTTTGATAATGACGACGATGAACTGGGTCAAACGGGCCGAAGCCCAGTCACAGGAAATCACTAGCAGGGCCACAGTCACAGCCAGATGATCTCCTGCCTGTTGTTAAAGGAGCATGGCGATGCTGCTCCTGTTTATGTGAAGAGCAGATGCAGCTGCCTCACTGCCATCGTGGGGAAGAAGGACGGTTCATTGCTAGCCCAGTGAGAGGATCCTACAGAGTTGGGGGGAATGTGTTATGTTTAGGCTCTTAATTTGGGGGTCCTGTGGTTATTTGATATATAAGGCTAAATGAAATCAGCAAATTTAAATTTATAAAAATATAATATATATTATAAAAAATCCTGGTATTCTTGTTCTATAAGGAAATGACAGAAGACAGTATGACAAAATGTCACGTGAGGCCTCAGATAATAACCCAAGGAGAACATGAAAACTGCCGGGAACCGGAAAACATGACCAGTCTCACATGAAGAAAACCCTGCTGACCACAGAAATGAGATCCACTTCCTCTGTGTAGTTGGCTGATTTTATTTATTATAGAAATGATATTTAATAGAGAAAGTTACTGACCTTCAGGTTTGCTGAAGATATGGTATTGATGGGGCTATAAAATGGTAAAAATCTTTTGCATCAAGTTTAGCAATTTATACCAACTATTTACTATTACCAAACAATGCAAAAATGGTTATTATATTAAAGAAAAGAGCAAAACTGAAAGTAGCATCTATGCTATACCCTAATTTTTTTAAAAAATTGTACCTATTATTTCTGTGTGCTTGTCTACCTACCTATCTATCTACTTACCTGATTACTCACCTACTTACTTATCATTTTACCTACCTAGCTACCTGTCTCCTATCCTACAGTGACTTTTCCTGGGAGTAAGAGATTATTGTTTTAAACCTTAAGGGTTTGGGGTGGGTTTTTTTCACAATTTCCATAAAGGCTTTTACTATTGTCATAATACAAAAAAAGAAAAAAAAAGTTACTTCAATTTGCATTATAAACCTTTGATTTCTCTCATGGTTATTTTCTTTTTAAAATTCCTTTTGCAGCAAGTCATTAAAAATATGCTATTCTCAGCATTTGCAAAGATTAAAAAAAAAAAAGATGTGAAAAGGGAATAACCAATTTACCAGGAATCTTAACTTTAAAGAACATTCAACACAGACCTTACAAAGTTGCTAAGTTATAAATTTTGATCAGGAGTTGAACTACATTTTTATTTCTTTTCTTTTTTATTTTTTTCTATAATTTTAATTTGTTACATATGATGACACAATGCATTACAATTCATGTTACACATACAGAGCACAATTTTTCATGTCTCTGGTTGTACACAAAGTAGAGTCACATCCTTCAAGTCTTCAGACACGTACTTAGGGTAATGATGACCAACCCATTCCATCATCTTTCCTACCCCTATGCCCCCCCCAAGCCTCTCCTGTCTCCCTTTTCCCCTTTGCCCTATCTAGAGCTCATTTAATCCTCCCATACCCCCCCACCCCACAGCATATTATGGATCAGCATCCTTAAATCAGAGAAATCATTTGGCATTTGTTTTTTGGTATTGGCTAATTTCTCTTAGCATTATATTTTCCAGCTACATCCATTTACCTGCAATGCCATGATTTTATTCCCTTTTAATGCTGAATAATACTCCATTGTGTATATATATCACAGTTTCTTTATCCATTCATCTACTGAAGGGCATCTAGGTTGGTTCCACAGTTTAGCTATTGTGAATTGTGTTGCTATAAACATTGATGGGGCTGTGTCCCTGTAGTGTGCTGTTTTTAAGTCCTGTGAGTAAGACTGAGGAGAGGGATAGCTGGGTCAAATGGTGGTTCCATTCCCAGTTTTCCAAGGATTCTCCATACTGCTTTCCATATTGGCTACACCAATTTGCAGTTCCACCAGCAACGTATAAGTGTGCCTGTTCAATTACTTGCCCAATTTATTAATTGGGTTATTTGTTTTCTTGGTGTTAAGATTTTTGAGTTCTTTATATATTCTAGAGATTAGTGCTCTATCTGCATGTGTGTGGTAAAAATTTGTTCCCAAAATGTAGACTTTCTGTTCTCCTCACTGATTGTTTCTTTTGCTGAGAAGAAGCTTTTTAGCTTGAATCCATCCCATTAATTGATTCTTGATATTAATTCTTTTGCTAGAGGAGTCTTATTAAGGAAGTTAGGGCCTAATCCAACATGATGGAGATTTGGGCCTACTTTTTCTTCTAATAGACACAGTGTCTCTGGTTTAATTCCTCTGTCCTTGATCCACTTTGAGTTTTGTGTATGGTGAGGGGTTTAATTTCATTTTGTTGCATATGGATTTCCAGTTTTCCCAGCACCATTCGTTGAAGAGGCTGTCTTTTCTCCAATGTACATTTTTGGCACCTTTGTCAAATATAAGATAGCTGTAATTATGTGGGTTAGTCTCTGTGTCCTCTGTTCTGTACCTTTGGTCTACAAGTCTATTTTGGAGCCAATACCATGCTGTTTTTGTTACTATTGCTCTGTAGTATACTTTAAGGTCTGGTATAGTGATGTCACCTGCTTCACTCTCCTTGCTAAGGATTGCTTTAACTATTCTGGGTCTCTTATTTTTCCAGATGGATTTCATGACTGCTTTTTCTATCTCTATGAGGAATGTCATTGGGATCTTGATTGGAATTGCATTAAATTTGTATAGTACTGTGGGTAGTATGGTCATTTTGACAATATTAATTCTGCCTATCCAAGAACACGGGAGAGCTTTCCATCTTCTAAGGTCTTCTATAATTTATTTCTTTAGAATTCTGTAGTTTTCATTATAGAGATCTTTCACCTGTTTTGTTAAGTTGATTCGCAAGTTTTTTTTTTCCTTGATGCTATTGTAAATGGGGTGGTTTTCCTTGTTTCCCTTTCAGAGGCTTTGTCACTGATGTACAGAAATGCCTTTGATTTATGGGTGTTGATCTTGTATCCTGCTACTTTGCTGAGTTCATTTACTAGTTGTAGAAGTTTTCTGGTGGAATTTTTTGGGTCTCCTAGGTATAGAATCATATTGTCGGCAAATAGTGCTAATTTGAGTTCTTCTTTTCCTATCCGTATCCCTTTAATTTCTTTCATCTGTCTAATTGCTCTGGCCAGTGTTTCAAGAACTATGTTAAATAGAAGTGGTGAAAGAGGGCATCCCTGTCTTGTTACAGTTTTTAATTTCTTTTCTTATAGATAAGCCACAAAGGACATGTATGTGGAATTTTAAAATGTATAATTACTTAAAGAAAACCCAGTCAACACTCTTTTTATTTCATAAAAGACACACATCTTTAGGAAGTTCATTTTTATCGCTGCTGGGGCCATGAGTAGGCAGCTGAGCCAAAGGGCTGGAGAAGCAGGGCTCACCAGGCCAGGACCAAGGAGCCCCCTGGGGCCTCTGGAATAGGACCTGCCTCCTCTGAGTGACCACAACGTTCTCACTTTTCTCTCAAGTGGCACTACTAATGCTAACCTATCAGGATCGGCAATTTTAAAAATTTACAAATGTAATCCTGCACACAGATTATTTCAACGTCATGTAGATACCACATTTTGGTATAATTACAACAGATTTTTCTTCAAGTTCATGCCACTTTCCAGAAGAAATACAGACTACACATATAGGTATCACTCAGCAAGGCTCAGGGGTTGACACCTTGCCCCCAAACAGATCTTTACACAATATAAATGCATGTCAGTTTGGGTCCATAAAAGCGATATTTATGCAACAATCACACCAACTGCAGGCTTGGGTGCCATCACTCCACATTTTACAGTCGTACTATGAAATTAAACCTCATTCTTTAGCTTCAATATCTGGCTTTTTTTTTCATATTTATGGACATGAGTGAGACTTCTACATACAATCAAAACAAAAAAAATTATTTAATAACATGAAGATATCAGGTTTTTGTGAAAATGTCTACGGTCTGACATTCATAAGAGGCCGTGGGAGAAGCGCAGATGCAGTGAAGAACTTGGTTCTGCTCCCTTTAGACTTGAAGTCAGCCAGACTCCTGCAATGGGGTAGGCAGGCTGTTTTCAGCACCTCCTCCTTATACACGCTACGGTTAGAAGAAACACGGGTAGACTATCTCTTGGCTCAATAAGCTCTCTCTACAGCAATGACAGAGTCATACTGCCAACACTATAGGCAACCATGATCAAGAACGGTCCTAAGCATAAGTCAGGACATGAACTTGAAATTCATCAGTGTGTCTGAACATATTTATCAAATAACATGACTGTCAAAGATTACGCAGAACTCCGTAGTGAACATGTTAATCTATTTTTATAATATTCCCAAACTGCACTATTTGATGCCAAGCACAGTGTCACCTGGTTCTGCTTCTATTAAGAAGAATGTTAATGTCAAAATTCTAGTATTTTTTAAATATATCAGCTTCCAAGTTTCTGCCATTAACATGTCATAAGTTTGAGTCAGACCTAGTTAATCTGAATCAATTTCCCCTGTGATTTTAGGTTATAAAGTATCTCCCACCTACATAGCCTATTATAAATCCTGGTATCCAGACATAAATAAACCCACTTCAACTCCACTGTCTTCTTTAGTCTAAATTGGCAATGAATCATTAAAAGGTTTTTTTCCTTTAAGTGTTTGAAAGTTATTTGCAATCATCTGGAAAAAAGAGGAGCATGAATATAAATTTCATTACCTTGTCCTATTCACTCTTATTTTTAAGCAAGGTGACACCTAACTTACCCTAAACAGGTGAGAGAAACTCCACTATTTTAAATTATATCCAGGAAAAAGAGTTCAATATCTTCCCTAACTTAATTTTTCCCACAACCAGTTTTATGTTAGCCGGTGTGCACTGCCTGCAGCACAGTTATTCTGTACCTCTCACCTCTTCCCTCAACCTGGAGACCCCGGATGTGGCCAATTGGCCTTTCCTTATCCAACCAAGCCTTTGATGTTTGTGAGCTTTTAATTTCTCTTTTCTCAAATGATTTTTATGCTCCTTTTTCCCAGTTCTATTCCAATGGCTCAAACTCTGAATTGGAAAGAGATACATAGGGCCTGAGAAAAGTAATGGCAAGAAGAAAAAATGTTCATTCTGAGTTGTTTTCTTATTTCATTGCAAGTGTTATCATGCTTAGCACAAAATAAGCCATCATAGGTCATTTTTTCAAAGCTTTTCTTCACTCACCAAAAATAAATAAATAGGTAGATAGATATATAAATAAATAAATGAAGTAAGTAAGTAAGTAAGTATCCCTAATAATACCTGACATAGTACATAAATTTCCACTAGCATCTTAGAATTCACAGGTTGGAATTTTTAAAAAGTCTCCTATTCAAATTTCTTACCTATAGGTCATCAGGAATAATGTAACCCCAGTATAGGGTCACTGTAAGAACTAAAGACACTTTAAATCAACTTTTGCCACAGAAGAAGCACTACAAAATTATTTTTATCCATACTTTTTCAGTTATATTTTGATTGTGTGTGAAATACATTCATACCTAAATAATATATTCATATCAAATAATTGGTTAAAGTTTTTAGTAGAAAAAATAGTTTTCTAAACAAGTTCTTCTAACATTGAAGACACAAGAAAAAGTTCTGATTCACTGATTTCCAATCATCTACTTATTTATTTATTTGCATTTTTAGTTGTAGGTGGACACAATACATTTCTTTTATTTTTATGTGGTGCTGAAGATGGAACCCAGTGCCTCATGCTTGCTAGGCGAGCACTCTACCACTGAACCACAGCCCCAGCCCCCACCTACCTTATTTATTGATAGTGTAATGAGGATAAAAAGAAAAAATAAATAAAAGAGACAAAATGAACATGAACATTACTTTCATAAAGTGTCTATTTGCATATATAAATAACTGCAAAACAAGAATACACATCAACGGGGGTGGGGCTGTGGCTCAGTGGTAGGGGACTTGCCTAGCATGTGTGAGGCCCTGGATTCCATCCTTGGCACCACATATAAATAAATTGAATAAAGGTATTGTATCCATCTACCAAATAATAATAATTCTAATACACATCAAGCAAAAGGGCAAAAAATCAGCTAAGGGGTAATTAATACATGCATATGTTTCTAGATAAAATGCAAGGGAGTCATATTCAGGCCAATCTAATTTGCTCATTCTCAGGCAACAACAATCAAAAAAAATCAGTACACATCTTGTGAAAAAGGGGGGAGGACAGAGGCTTGACAAGGTCGACACTCATAGTGACCGAGTGGGGGCCCTTTCCTAGGCACTATGGAGGGACACGGAGAAGGAAAGGACGCTCACCGACTAGCCCACCGCAGCTCAGGCTGTCCCCTTGGGGCCCTGAGGTCCGACCTTTCTGCAGTCGAGGGCTACAGGACGGCTAAGGACTCTCCATCCCCCACCCAAGGCTCCAGGGTCAGAAGCAGAGGTGGGTCTTCCAGGATCTCCAGGTATTCCCGAATCACAGCACAACACGCACACACAACAGTCAGCACTGGTCATCCCTAGGAATGCCATCGTCTCCCGGCACTGCACACCTCTGCAATTTGTAAACACACACCATCCTGCGTTAACCATGAACAAAGAGTCAACATTCCCACGACTCCACTGACCACAGTGGAAGTGTTCTTCTCTAGTTTCATCAGCAGTCTTGTCCTGTGTCAACATGTGGGGAAAGAATCCTGAAGCACGGTTCTCCTACAGGGTTAATCCTTTTTGCTTCTTCTGTTTGAGCATTCTTAAACACCCGGGTCTTCCGTGCTAAATGTCACATCAGACTGATCACTGCCAGGCTGCAGCATGCCTCTGTTAATGCTGGTGTCTTCAAATATTCCCAGGTCCCATTACTTGATATTAAAAACAATGTGACCATTACTATTGCTTTTAAATGGTTACATTGTTTTTAACATCAAAAAATTCTTAATGCTAATATAAAATAATCTTATTGTGCAGACTCATAATTCTTTTTGCATATATTTGCTTCTTAAAATGCAAAGCCATTATGATTGGATTTCTTTTTATTTATCTAAGTACTTTGCTTCTTATAATTTTTGAGCCCTATGATAAGCTCATAGTAGTTTTTGTTCAAATTAAATATCTAACATGCCCCCTCTCTGAGACTGCTTACTAACATTTCTTGATTCTACCCCATCATCCTGGTCTTAATGCAATATATTTTTTTAGTGCTTTGCTTTAAGAGTTTTTCTTTGCTATTATTATTTTCCAGGTATTTTCCTCTTATTTGACATGAGCAGGTGATGGCGACATGTTTAATCTCATATTTTGCTGGCCAGCACTTACTGATTCTTGGCTATTTCAACTCCATCTGGAATCTCTGTGAAACATGTATTTCTCCTAATCATGGTTAATAATTCTGGATGTATTTCTTTGTATATTTTGTTTGTTTCAGAAACAAACAAAAAAATATTTTTAATTGGTGTTCCTTCCTAAAGGCTAGTTTCACTCCTTTATACTTTTATGCAGTCCCCCCTGGCTCTCACCCAGCATGAAACACCAGCCCACTGCCACCTGCTTTCCATGAGACCATCCAAGTGATCATTCTTAGACAGCCATCTGATTTGCACTTAGACTTACATAGTGAAGTTACTCAAGACATCCTTCTAGTTACAGAAGGAAGAACACTCCTTATCAGGAAATGTGGAATACAGCCACATGCATATTATTTGACCACCCTTGAAACACACTTCACACTTCAGTCATATAAAGTACAACTGCCCTCTTGCAGCTCGTGAAGCCCATGAGCCCACACTCGGTCCAAAGATTCCCAGGGGCCTCCTGGCCAGTAAGTGACTGTTTCATGCCACCAGACTTCCTTAATCTCCTTACTCTGAGAAATCAGCTTGTTTTTCTTCATTTATATTTGTGTTCCTCGTCACCTCTCCTTTCTTGGAACAAGTCTGCACCCACATTTGCTTAGCAAACAATCCATACGTGCTTATGGAGTATCTGAGACACACAGAGATGGGATATCAGAGCCCTGGGTGTACTGGGATAGGTCACAAAACAAAGCACACGGGATCCATACTCTGGCAGAAGAAGGAATGAAATGGGACTGATTTTCAGATTTTACATTCATGGGTGAATTTTGCTTAATTTCCCTCTCAATATCTAAATTTAGGAAAGATGAAAAATTGAAAGAAAATATTTTAAAATACAAAGAGATACTCTAATATTTGAAAGATGTATATGACCATGCTTTCTCTGTGGTTTTTCTATTTTTCACATAAAATATTTTTAATAAAACAGATGAAATTCATTTTAATGTAAATGGCACAAGATGGCTATTTTCCCCCTATACTTAAAAGGTTTGAAAGCTATTTTTAGCAAGATAAATAACACCCACTTTTCCTCGGCTTGGGCTAAGCAGATTGCACATAGCATTTTGCTCTGCTTTGGAAAACAACATTCTTGGCCACAGGGACATGCTCATGTGTAAGGAAGGATTCATGATTTTCTCCAAGGCCTGTACTTCCTGCTTTGATCCTGGGATGCCTTGGCATCTGTCCACTCACCAAACAGATCATCAATTACCCATTGAAGCCTGTTTCAGTTTGTGCACTTGCTTGTCCTTTGAACGCAGAACTGATTTTTAGAGGAGAAATGCATGTTAAGTGTATGTTGCTAGTTGAATCTGCTCACTTCTTGTCTCTAGAAGTTACTGTATTTTCCAGAGTTGAGATACTATTTTTACAATTAATAGCACAACTTCCATATTAGGTTCACGGGGACTTCCAGCAAGCCATGGTGATGGCTTAATAGAACATTGTTTTGAAAAGACATGATTATTGTCAGGGCTTTCTTTTCTTTACTTCTCATTCTACATATCCCTTTTTAAATTCATTTATTTGTGCTCCTTTCTCTTTTCTTTTGAATTTTGAAATATACTCAAAAAACAGATAAACCAAGTGACAGAGCCATGGAAATGAGAAGAGTCGCCGTGTCCCAGCGGAGAGTGCGCGCTCAGACTGGGATGGCCTCACAGGTACCTTGGAAGCACTGTGAGATCGCTTGTCCATGTGCCATCAAACAATACTGTTTTTGCACGCTAAGTCTTTCAGGCTGATATGTCTTTGAATTGCAACCACCATCCATGAAGTCTTGGCCATAAAAAAAATCTTCCCCCCAGATACTGCAGACCAAAATTCATCTTATTCAAACGAGAAACAAACAAACAAACAAACAAAAGCATAAATTGTGGCATTTTGCACTTCTTATGTAAGTCAATATCTTTATGTTTTCTCTTTCAAATTCATAACAACTCTTTCATGGTCTCATTTTAGAGGGAAATCAGAGTCTAATTCGGTGCAAGTCCCACAACCTGGAAACTGCACTTGGTGGTCTGCCGTGGCTCGTTATCTGCCTGTTCCTAACTGCTGTCACTCTGCTACTCAACACCTAATCCTGCCACCCAGGTCAGAGGGGACCTTGTAGGCACCATGGTGGCCTTCAGCATCACCTGCTGTACCTGAAACACCTCCACCAGGCTGTGTGCTGCTGCCCTCCACTCACCACACCCTCCTCACAGCTGCCTTTATGGGGCCGGCCCAGCAGAGGCCCCCTTGTTGGTACCCATGTGAACGGGACGTGACTCTCCATGAAACAATGTGTGCAAGAGTGATAAGCTCAGTGCAGGAACATAACATGTGCTCAGTAAATACTGATGTGTTCGTCTTTCATCTCTGTGACCAAAATAGTTTATTTTTTGACCAAAAGTTTTACCACCCATCTAAACCCTTTACCCTCCTCTAACCCCTTCCTTCACCCCCGTAAGTGCCCACGTTGACACGGGAGCTGGGGGGCCACTCCACACCCAAACCCTTACAACTGGTTTTCCTGAATCTCCTGATGCGTTGCTCAATGCATTGTTTCAAATACAATAAACCTTAGTATATAAAACTCTGTGGACTGATTATTAGATGCCTTTAAAAATAGGGCACATTAAACTGTGTCATGACAAAAAGCCATCACAAACTGCTAAAAATCTTGAAAACGGTTTTAGGATTAGGTCAGTGGATGAAAGCAAAAGAGCAAGAATGAGGGTCCACCTGTGGTCAAACTGCCATGTACAGAGGAGGGAAAACAGCAAAAGCGACACTGCAGAAAGAGCACAGGGGACGGCTCTTGGGGACAATGAGTTACTTTTTTTTCCTAACAGAAGGAGAAAGCAATGTAGACTGAAGACATTCAGAAAAAATAAAAATGTAAGAAGGGCTGAAGGAAACAGGGACGAAGGAAGAATGGGAAGGGAGGAGGAAGGGAGAGACAGGGGACAGGAAACATTTTTAAGAAGTAAACTATGCCGCCACTTCCTTGCAACCCCACACTTGGCGCACACAGTTGCTATTTGTGGGCTGATACAATATGAAACTAAGCCAGAAAGGAAAGAAAGACAAAAAGAAAAGAGTCGTACCATGAAACAAAGTCTTCTCTAAGGAGGAATTTTGAATTGTCCTTAACTTTTGTAGGAAAGTAAGAATCTAGGGAATTAGATTATTCAAAATACTTCACACTCAGGCTTGATCTTTTGTAGAAAACTCACTTGAATCATTTTGTTGTGTTGATTACTATTCATATTATTTCTTCAGAGGCTCTATCATGGATACACTTACAATTAAAGTACTTAAAATAGTAAAAATAATTTCCAAATTGCAAGTGAAATATAACATCCCACTCTTCCTCTTATCACGACTTTGATTGAGTTAGAATATTATGTTCATCTCTAAAATAATAACCTCTAGATTCCTTGGGACAAAGACTTTTTGTCTCACTACAGGTTAAATGTGGACCAGTGCCTGGGGCAGTAGGCAGTGGAAAAAGAAGAAACCTGAAAACATGCACAACAAGGGAAAAGGAGGGGGCTGGCCACCTCCCTCCTCTCTGCTCCTCAGTTGAGGATCAGAGTGACCTTGTTGTCAAAGAAAGAATGCACTCATTGACCCCTGGGGAGCCCACCTGCATGGTGGCATGCCACCCATCCTATATCCTGCCCCCGCCTGCAGCTGCCCTGTGGTCCTCCACTGGCTCCTGGCCCCTGCCTAGGAGGAGGTGAGTGAAAAAGTGCCCAGACTCTTTCCCTTGAGTCTGTCCTCCACGTTCTTTCTTTGGGGTCTGTCAACAGTGTACTGGGCATGGCCATGCTGGGTCAAACAAAGCAACACAGGTGGTGTCAACCAATTGTCTTCTACTGACTGCAGTTCCTTACTCACATATTGAGGAACTGCATTTGCATAATTTACCTTGCTATAGGTCATTTTTCCTGGCCTCTATAGTGATCTGCTTTCACAGCTACCCATGCATACAAAGACATCTTCCGGAAATTTAAAAATACTAGATTAACTGGTGGACTAAAGTGATGTAAACTTGTTTGAAAATGTTTGCAAGAGAGGTTTTGAATAGCTGAGCAATTACTAAAAGCAGGTGGTGCAATTATAATCCAGTCATAGGTGATACTTGGTGACTGTGTTCATGTTCAGGGGATTTCAAGGAAATCCAGTAAAGGGAAAGAATAATAAGACAGATGGTTTTGGCGGGGCCTTGGCAGCTGTCAATAGAAAATATAGATTAGTGCATCTACCACTTGCAAGCTTTTCCTAGAAACTGACTGCAGAAAATTAAAATCTTGTCAGGGGCCAACTAAATGTGTGCCCTATATAGCTAACATAATATTCAGTTGGATGTGAACAGATTTTAATTTCATATCCTAATTAACATTGATAGAGAGCAATTTCAAAAATGTTTCACAAGGAAGAACCAAGTCTACTCCGACACTCTCTAAAATTGGCCATGAATATTTCTATCAGCCGCTGGGCTGCGTCCTCCCCTCCTTCCTCTTCCAACGGGGCACTTCCTGGCTCGAGGATGTGCGCAGGGATTACCCAGTTCCCTTTGCTGGCCTTGCCTTCTAAATTCCAGAACCTCTTGTGCATCAGTGGTTTGAGGAGCCATCTCTTTTGCCAATAATTTTAGGTTGAAATGTATTTTAGGAATTTCAAAACAAAAAGCAAATTTACATAAAATCTTGTCTTAGGCAAACACTTCATTATGAAAATCTCTTTACAGGAAAAATATTGAACTCTATTATCAAAAAAAATTGATGCTGGATGTGTGTCCTCTCAGATCAAGACATGTGTCATAGATAAATTTAAATATCAATCATTTGCAACATATTTGTAATAATTGTTTTGCTTCAGCTTATTGGGGTCTCCATATTTTTGCACTGGGGTAAACTGAGCATTCACTTATCATATTACAAATTAGGATGCTGTGTAGGTACCCAAGAAAAACATCCTTTTACCACAAACAGGAATGACAAAACCAGTCTTCCCAAAACCTGCCTTTGGGATATTTTTATTTGTTTTTTTATGCTTCTGCCTAATATATATTATATAGATTTTTTTTCAGATGGCAAAACAATTACAAACAATACTGAAATCATTTGTTTATAAAATATATCCTTCCAGACCTGTTTAATGTAGCTTTTCTAGTCATAATTCATGATTCTATAAATTTTTGAATAATTAAAATAGTTTATATTTATTTTTCTTTCTTTTGAATTTTCAGTTTTCCACCAGTCATCTAGAATTCATTCAAGCACATTCCACTGTGCACATATATGTAAAAGAGATGCGTAAAAACAAAGATTTTTTAATGAATACACAAAACAATGAAAACTGTACATATTTAAGGGGTACCAAGTGATGACTTGAGTCATGTACACACGAAAAACACAAATTTCTTGATAAAGAGTACCAAGTTCCTCATATAAAAATTTGCAGTACCTGGCACAATGCTTAGCAGAAAGTACATACTTAATAAAATCCAGAGTGTGCATGACAGGTGGGTAAGTCATAGAGAGGCTGACCAGAGTGCTGGAGAGAATGAGAAAACAAGTCCTTTATATCATCACGTGGTAGAATGCTTTCTGCCCTGTTGGTTTACGATTGAGGATCATCATTTCCCTGTTAGTTGGTTTCAAATAACTCATGCCTCAACGCAGTAAACTCAGTTCTGCCAGTGAGTTAAGCTTTGGTCAGCACCCTTTGGGCAGCAGTGGAAGGACCTCTGACATGGAGCTGCCTGGGTAATCCATTTGGGTGTCACTCATCCATGTGCACAATTATTGAAAACGCATGTACTCTGCATCCCTGGTTCTGTCATTGTGCTGAGGGCAGGAGAACCCACAGACAGGACAGGAATGACACCTGCCCTCTCAGACTCATGGCCACGGGCGGCACCTGCCAAATGAGATGGGCAAACACAGGCCCAGACAACCGGGGAGTCTGGATCCCACCTCTCTGGTGCATTGGTGTGAATTTAAAAGGAAGTTATAAATGTATATCCAAAGACGAATGGTTCTAAGTTCAACACAATGTGGTGAACGTTTCAGTAAGTTCCTCGCCCGTTTCCAGAACCCGGGAATGGGAGCTCTGGGTAACTGGCACCTACTCCATGAGGCTGAGTTTCTATGCCGTGACCCAATCTGAACTAAGAACCTTTAAGGCGGCTTCAAAATAAGCAGCTAGGTTAGAAGGACGGACAAAGACTTGATGAAAACTCGCCATTCTCTAAATATGTATTTCAAAATCACCACATTTTCCCTTGGTTGAGCATTTTTGAGTGATTCTGGCTCGTTTTCTGATGAAGAGTGAGTGATCCTCTACCCCAGACAAGTGCTGAACTCTCTGAAGTAAAAAATTTCCTGTAGAAAAGTTTCCTCAGAAATGTGGAGGTTTCACTTGTGATTTTTAAATGAACTAGAAATAAATGATTCTCAAAACAACAAACGTAGCAAGTTTCTAATGAGGGTCCTTATAAAGCAGACACTCGTATCTGCATGACTAATTAGAAGGTCCTCCGAGCAGGACGGGTTCCACAGTGGGGGCAGAGCTCTGCCCAGGACTTTCAGGTGGAAGGGGCTGGGCTCCTTCAACTCCGCCCCAGGGCAGTCCCTGCTCTGCCCATGCTTCATGCAGCTCTTGCTGTCCCAACAGCAGTGACCTTCCTCCTTCAGACAGGTGGCCCTCCCTGCTTCCCCGCCCCCAGGGCCAAGCCCTGCCCATGCCTGTCCCCATGTCTCCTGGTCTGGTCTGCATCTTCCTGGAACTCACGTTTCTAAACAGCAATGCAAGTCTGCAAGTCCCTTCCACTGGGCTGAACTCAGTGCAGGTGGACGCTGCCTGAAGGGCATGCCCACCTCTGGAGTCTCTCCCTCCTGCCCCTGCGTCCAGTCCAGGCTAGCTTAGCTCCAGTGCTTCGCTCTCGGCCTCGGGACTTTAGCACTGACCTTCTGCTGTGCTCCTTGACTGTCATTAAAAATGACCAAGGCAGCACAATTCCCAGTTGTCCAGGCATGGAACCAGCCTGCGTGTCCACCAGTGAAGGAATGGAGAGATAAAATGTGGTGTTTATACACAATGGAGTTTTTGTCAGCCATAAAGAGAAAAAAAAATGATGTCATTTGCAGGAAGATGGATGGAACTGCAGAGCATCAGAGTAAGTGAAATAAGCCCAAATCACAAAGTGAAGTTATGTCAGCCAGAGAGGGAAAAGGAACACAAAGGTGTCTGGACACTGAAGGAGGATTGGGAGAGCAGAGGAAAGGAGGCTGGGGGAGGCAGGAGGAGGGGGGAGGGAACTGGCTAGACCACAGGGTGCATTGTGCACAATGCGGATAGCAAATCCCACCACAGGGAAGACAAGTGCCCAAGGCACTGTTTGGCAACTAGGGACACAGACGCGAAAATGGGGACAAGCTGCTCCCCTCACTCCTTTCCAAGGCCCCTTCCTGCAGGCTCCAGCTCCAGGGGCCTTTCCTAACCTGCGAAGCCTGTCTTGTGTCTGCCCCTCTAAGCCTACGTGGTGTCCTCCTGCGCACACCCTGGCTCCCTCAGCCACTGACCTCTGCTGGTTCCTGAGCCCCAGGTCTCTTCTGCTTCCAGTGTGCTCAGCTCAGCACCGCCCAGAAACCGTGTTTGTTGGACTGAACACACTTCTTCTTTCAGGGCAGGACCATACAGGAGGACTGCGGCACATACAGTGGTCTTAAAGGAGACCACACGTCTATGTTATCACTCCTCGCATTTAGTTCACGGTGAAAAATTAAGGTTTAATGACAGTCACGGAGTTTGTTGTCTCAAAAAAGCACGTACAAGCTGGATATGTTGCCTGGACTAAGGAATGAATAGGAAATAAAATGCTCATTTGTCAATATAAACAGATTTGTTTATAGTGGACATAGGTGCAGATCTATATACAAATAAGTGATTTCCTGTCCTCTTGGAAGTCTTGGTTAAGCATTCTGCAGGTATCTCTTATATAGTTAATCATAATCACTTTGCTTCTAATGACATTTAAAAGCACTGAAGGAATTAAATACAATGACATACAGAAACAGAATTTGCATGGTCATTTATGTAGTACCATAAATGTAGTATGATTCAAATCAGCAAGTATCTTTCACTGACTTGGTGATGGCCCCAGATAAATGAGGTAAAGTGATCACTCTCCAGTAGAGCAGCTAAAAGGTAGTTTCCCTTGCTTTAAGATTTCATAGGTCCACCTGTGAAATTTAGTGTCAAAAAGACACAAAGTACATGGGTTGTCAGTGATGCCCCCAGGCCCCTCCCCATCCTGCAGATTCCCGAGAGCTTCCTGTTAGAGCTCATGTGCAGTCTCCTTGGTTCATCTGCTCGCTGGTTTGCTGGTTTGTTTGGGGCCATGATGGAGACTGAACCCTGAGCCTCCCTGGTGCTAGACAAGCACTCCACCCCAGCCCTGCAGCCTCTTCTATGTGTGCATGTCCCCATTCACTTCCCACTCATTCGAGCCAAAACTTAGCAGTGCTACCAATATTTGTACTTTCAGACACTTTTCTATGCACCATGTCACTTCTATGCTAAAATTTGTAGTAGAATCAAAGATAATATTTTAGAATGTCTGAGCTAGCTTTACTCTTTGATAAATATAAAATAATCAGAGGTTCTCTTGTTCTTACAGAGGGATAAGAGAGGGTTAGAAGAGGGTTAGCTAAAATAGATGATGGTCTATTTCCATTCTTCTAACTCTTGCTTTACTTCCACCAGCAGGAAAAGAAAAAGCATGGTTTTAAGTTTTATAAATTATATGAATAAATAAATATTAATTTGGTAAATGATGTTTTATTTATGCTTATATGCAATTAACCCTCATATTTAGTGGACATAGGTGCAGATTTATATACAAATAAATGATTTCCTGTCCTCTTGGAAGTCTTGGGTAAGCGTTCTGCAGGTATCTCTTTAATACCCACCAATGATTCTGTCTCCTGGCAGTACCAGGCACTGTGGCCGCTTCCTACCCAGGTCCCCAAGGCAGTTACAGCTGCCGCTCTTTAAGTCATGGGGAAAATATCATGCCTCAAATTAAAAGGGCTAATCCAAACAGTTGGATTAAGGGACAAGTGAAGACAGGCTGACTGCCTAAGTACAGTTTTCCTGTTATTCAGAATTCCAAGCAACATTTTGCAGAATTATACAGAAAGAGACATGAAGAAGACTTCAGAAGGCTCACCCCTTATCTAGCTCCAGACGATGAGTGTTTGGATTACACATGAAAACCTCACAGAGACTTAGAAAACCAGTGGACTTAGAAAGCACACACAGGTGGAGAAGGACAGCACTGAAAACATGCTGTTCCTGGGTGGCCATAGGGACAGAGGCCAGCTGCTCTGTGTCTTCAGAGATCTGTTACTACAGCCTCTAAGGATGAGGCTGGAATATTGACCTTTCTAATTTAAAGGACCCCCATAAAATAGAATATTTCATGCTTTTCCTGTAAAAATGTTAAAATGCTTTCAGTTAAATTAACAAAATCATTTCAGTGAAGAACCATTAAAAAGGAATGAGCTTGGGGCATGACTGTTTTTCTAAGAATCAGTTCTATGTTGTGCTCACCCCTTAATGTTTCATAGAATTTAGAAATTATGAGAATAGATAATATTATGCATTTGAAGCACCAAAGAATTGTTATTTATGATTAAATATGTTGTCCAAATGTGACATCTTGTTAGAGAAGAAAAACGTCAATGTGTGGGGTTGATTTCATACATTGAGTAGACGGAGAATTTGAAAACCTTTGCAGAATATCATAAATATCACTTCTATTCCCTGACCCTCTTACAATGTCTGCATTTTATTTTCTATGTCTCCTTCCAAGGACAAGAAATTGAAAATCAAGACTTTTTAACAGCTCTTGTTTTAAACCCCAGGAGTTTCAATGCAGGAAATCAATATACCCATTTGAAAATCCCTGACTCATGGACACTGTACTTTATATGAATTATTTCTTTCAAAATCAGCCTTATAAATTTAATTACCTTTGCTAGTACACACCATAATTCTCTAAGTTAAAAAAAAAAACTGGCAGGTTCATCTTATTTCCTATTTTGCTGAATTCTAATATGCAATTGAAACTCTAAATATTAAGCCACTAACCAGACACTCACTAAAGTACCTAACACTGATACATACTTTCAAAAGAACAATATATTTAGTTCCCTTCATTATTAATCTATTCTTTGAAAATTATCTTATCAAATATTCAATATGTGAGTATATCTGACTGATCTGAGACTCACTGATTCAGCTTCATAAAACAATTGGTATTATGAAAAGACGTTTTTCTCAGTATTGAATGTCCATTATGTGAATCCAAACTACAAACTCTCACCACATACAAGTATCCACTGGGACGTTACACACCTGAATGATTCTGCAAAGACTGACGCAGTCAAAGCAGGGAAACAAAAGGTTGAACACTTCCTAATGTTTCTGGGAAACCATCTACAGATGTCGAAAAACGCCCCATGCTGGTGTGAGAATCCCCAATACCAACGAGTGTCCATGAATGGGAACCAGAGGGGTCCCCACCAAAGCAGCCTGTAGATTCTGTTCTCTCCCCATCGCATTACCTAAATTTGGGGATGAAAGGAAAAGTGCTTTAATGATAAATGAACTCGGGAGATTTCCATGTGGTTCCTTCTACACACAATAATTTATGCCGGAAGCAAATGTTATCTGGTGAGTTCTAGGCCTCCGTAATTAACAGGCTGTCTGATTTAGGAAAATGACTTTTTCTCTTCAGGCCTCATTTAATTTATTTATCAAAGGGGACCATAACGATCCCCTAATTTGCAAGGGTATTGTGGAACCCAAGTGCTTCTGCGGCCCAGATACGTACCCCACAGGGAATGCCTCCTAAGGACGAGCACATAAATGATTACAGCAAACAGTGTTTACAAGGAAGTGTTTTTATATCTGTTTCCATTTTCCTACCTAAAGGAATCCTTTGTCTTTTTTTCTTTTTATCAAAAAAATAAATAAATAAATAAATTTCACTGAGACTTTCACAAAATTCTTCCAAGATTCTTTGTGCTGGATGGAGCCTCTCCTTCTGGGGACTCCTGTATGACAGTCACCTCAGCCTGCTGCAGCTCTGCGTGGAAACAGGCTCTCCGAGAAACAGGGTGACTAAGGAGAAAAGGAAGCTCCGCTGGCAGAAGGGGCAGCCTCCCAAGTCCCACTTCACTTCTGGTTGTGACTGAGTTCCCACTCCAAAAATAGACGCCTCGGGTAGAGTAGGAGAAAGGAGCAAGACACTAGGCAATAAAAGGAAAGGCAATCCGGAAGGTTCCTTCCTGAATGGCTCAAAGCGCGTCTTCCTGCTTCTGCTCCTGACATTAGCCGTCGCTGGACAAGGCACACCCACATCCACGTGCCTTGGTGGAGACTGTCCCACAGGGCCCTGTGCCCACCCTGGGAATGAGAGACGGACAGGCCGGTGAACACGGGACCTGCTGGTGTTGACCCACTTCACAAAGGGATCAGCGGCCTTGCCTTTGGAGCGCACAGATCTAGACTCCAGTGAGAGACATGCCATCTCTCAGGGCATCTGAGCCACCGAGTGGCTTTCATACCAGAAGAAGACTTGAGTTCAGAATGCGGGGCAGAGCTTCAGACAGGGAATTTGGGGATTCAGCATCCCACACTGACCTTCCTCATGGGATCTGTCAAGAAGCAGGACCTCAGTAACAGTCACTCTTTTCAGTGCTGCTGTTAGGCAGGCCACGGGTTTCCCAAGAACATAAAATGATGTTTTCAACCACACATCACAAGGCCACACGGACCACCTTTCTGCCTAGGCCACACAATCTGTCTTCCTTTCCAAAGACCCCCTGCCCCTCCCGGCCCCTCCCAACTCCTGAGCAGTCACCAGGATCGGTGAGTCCTGCACAGACTCTTCACAAGATCTGACTTGGCCGACCCCTGCTTTCCTTAGAACATACTGTTTGTTATTCAGCAAAATTTCAAGCCCTAAAATAGCTCTCTTCTATCCCTCCAACCAAGACACTCACTGTGCACACAGGGTGTGCTCCACTCTCAACAGCCAACAGAACAAGCTACCTTTGGCCTTCCTGGTCCTTGGCGGGTGGTCTGGATCCTCCTGGAGAATCATGGGATGTGCCCTCAGGTTCTGAAAGACCCTTCTTGTGTTATCCACTGTCGCGTCCTGGTCTGAGTCTCACGCCCACTGTGATGTTCTCCTCGTGGTTTACCCAGAAGGGAGGCTCTCCACAGTCGGGAAAGCTCCACTTCACGGCACTGGCTCCCAGCCCGCGTCCACCTGCACACATGGCTAAGAGAACAGCGTCCACACCCGTGGGAAGGGCCTGTAGCCTCTCAGTCCCATCAGCCCGGGGCTGTCTCAGGAAGTCACAGGACACTCCTTCCAGGCCAGCCATTCCATCCTACTTCAGACCCGCCCCTCCTGCCCACTCCCTCTCTCCCTCTCTCTTCCTTCCCCTTGAGCTAAGCAAGGGCTAGGACCACCTCTGACGACTCAGTACCCCAGCCCACTCTCCCCTCAGACAAATGTTTCTAAACAGTGAGCACATCTTCAACCTCCACTTCAATACCACTCTTCTCCTCAGAATGACCAAACCGGCTGCTTCTGCATTCCTCCATTTCTACATGGACTACGTTTCCAAGCCAATAACCACTTCTCAGGGGCAAACCCATGGTCTAGATGTGAGTCGGTATCTCCAGAGTTCACACTACTGACCAGTCGCGGGTCGTCTCCTTCCTGCCCTCTATGATAATTCACAGCCGCTTCCCCCACTCTGTCTCTAGCATTCCCTGGGAGTCTCTATATTCTTCTTTCTGTGATCAGTCATCTCAAACTCAGCCTGTCACCAGTTTCTAGCACCATTTCCTTCTCTTCTTGCTCCAGGTATCCACTTCCATAGTTCAACTTCATCACCTCTCTGCAGGTAATACCTAAATCCATATTTTGGTCCTCATGTTTTATTTTTAATCTGATACCGATGCCTGGATGTCCTAACAGCATCTCAAATGCACAAACAGCATCTAAGGAAAGACCCCTCTCCTTACACCCCCGGGGTTCTGGCAGGACTTCTCAGGACTTAAGCAAAACCTCATATTCACGTTCTACTGCCTTCTCTCCTTCATTCATTTCTAAATCCGTTGCCAAATCCTGCCAATTCCCCACACAGCCAATGTCATTCTGTAGCTCTGTGATCTCAATGCATCCACAGAGTTGTTCCTCAGCGTCTGGACAAATCCCCCATCTCCCACGCTACCCTCTTCACCTTCACTCTGCAGCCAGATTAACTCCTGCACGATTCCCCACAGGTACTGTCCAACCAGGGACTACCTGCCTAGGTGTGATTCAGTATGTAAATTAATGCCCAAATGTTTTCTGCAATACACAATGACACGTTAGAACTTTTCTCAGAAATAATTATCTATAGAGTACAATCCAAATTCCTATATATGATATTCAAGAGCTGCTACTAGGTGGGGTTTTTAGACGTGGCAATTTTCTTAAATCAACTCTGTTTTCTACTGAACCCTGGCTGAGCTGCAATCACATGGGACAATTAATTGCTACTGAAGCAGTGCTCAGTGCCACACTTGCTTGACTCATGCTGGGTCCTCAGGGGGAATGGTATTTCCCTTTTGTCCACTTATGAAATTTACCAACCCATGAAACCCCAGTGTAAATGCCACTGCCTGTAACTATCCCTGACTCCTGAACCTGAAATAATTGCTCCTTTCTTTCTGACAATATATCTTTTAATCTCTGTGTTGCATAGTTCATGTTTTGTTGATTGGCATTACACATACATATCTATGACACAAACGTCCCCTCTATTAAATGATGAATACACAGAGGACTGAAAAGTCATCCTACCAACTCTCATAACGGCCTAAAGTCTAAAATATATTTTGAGCCTTGACAAAAAAATTCAGTGTGTAAAATTTTTTCATGGTTTAAAGTGGCAAAAATTTGTATTTTTCCCAAGCCATAGCTTGTTTCTGAAGATGTCTAAATAATGCTACATTATTTATATCTATGTTGTTAGGAGATTTTAAAAAACTCATTCTACCTGGCTCCAATGGAATAACATTAGCAATTTTCTTGATAAATTATCTCTTGGGCACAGGCTTGGTGAAATTTTCAAAAACTATGAGTAACTGAGCTTTGAATAAATATGCGTATTTGTATGTTTCCTTTGCCCAAAGCAAATTATCACAGTGAACAATGAAACCAAAGCTATAATTAAGTTGATAGAAAATGACTATTATACTCTGCATGAACATTATAGGTCCCCAAGGTGACTGGTGTAGAAACACAGGCTTCCCACAGAAACAGCAGCACGTGAATCTCATGAGTCACCTGGAGAAAGAGTGCTGGACACCACACTGGCCGTGTGGAAAGTTCAAAAGTAAAGTTTTGAAAACTCAATCTTGTTTCAATATTTATTTGTTTGTGTGGTTCCATATTTCTCATAAGGTTAATTATATACTAGGTACAGCTTATTATTTATATGTACCTACATACGTGTATTTGAGTGTTTGTATGTATTCACATATATGTGTTTATATACACATATATACACTACATGCAATATATCTTATTACTGTATGTACATACTGAATTCAATTGGCTGTAAATAATGGAAATTTTCTACTGAAAATTCTAAAAAACTATATGAAGGAAACAAACAACATTTTCTATTATGGTATTGAGATGAGGCTTCTGAGTTCCAACAAGATGATGAAAATATTAATTTAATTTAAATCCACCAGACCCTCCATCTCTATAACAGACATGGGTAGACAATGGTGTGTGTGTGTGGGGGGGGTTATGTGTTTCGGAATTGCTGGGGTTCATCACCATGAGTGAAATTAAAACTACCAGCCAACCTGCTGTCCTTACTGTCCAGCTGTCCTCACTGGGAACTATGTTGAGCTAGAGATGGTGGAGTCAGACCACTGAGTAAGGTGTGTACATCAATGACTTCAAGAGCATATTAATTTTAATTCTTCTCTGATACTATATTTGCACAAAATGAATCTGTTATCTCCAAGCAAAATCAATCTCTCTCTCTCTCTCTCTCTCTCTCTCTCTCTCTCTCTCTCTCTCTCTCTCTCTCTCACACACACACACACACACACACACACACTCTCTCTCTCTCTCTCTCTCTCTCTCTCTCTCTCTCTCTCTCTCTCTCTCTTTCTCTCCCTTCTTTCCCCTCCCCCCCTTTTCCTTCTCCTTTCTCTGAAACACATTTTACTTTGGGGACCCTCCTGTAGGGCTGTGGGCTTCGTTTCTGGAGGTTTCTGATTTGAAGTTGCTTGCTTAGACACTGGTTCTAGCTTACCGTCATCCCACTGGTGAATCCATTGGGAAGTCTGGGAGCTAACACTCTAAACTGCAGGCGACAGCCGGTGCTTCCTGTTTCCCACTGGCCACGTTCCCTGCGACCCTGCTTGGTAGAGCCCAGTTCCCCCTCTGCTCCAGAAAGAATTCCAGCACCTCCATGCTTCCAGGGCAGCTTGGCAGTAGACACTTGGCACCATCTGCCCTTGGCACCCTCTGCAGTGCACAGACACTGTTTTGCACAAGGTAAGAGGGCAATCAACACCTGTCTCAGGAGTGAGGTACTGGGCGATGTGTGTGAAGGTAAGGGTGTCCTGGTCAGCTGGACCCACTGCTAGCCAGATCCTCTCCTGAGCATGGCCGTCTCCAGTAGCCCAAGCTGCACTCACACTTTGAGCTGAATGCACACACACAGCTGACATTTACTTTGGGTGGATTATTCTGAACTGTTCACAGCACATCAGACAAGCAGAGTGGAACTGCCCTTAGCCCTGCACCCTCAGCTCCCTGCCGGCCCTGTCAGGGTGCTGAGCTGCAGACTCAGTGACTCCATACCCTCCAGCAGGAGCTCCCAGTATTGAGGGAGTCCAAAAGGCTGCATGATGTGACAATTTCCAAATGAACGCTGCGGGAGATGATCCACTTCCCGTCCACCCTCTAGAGCTCTCCTTCCTGCTCAAGGGTTTCACATTTTAATGGAAATGCATGTTTCTGGTCCTGACTGCATTGGTATTTCTGTCACACTGCCTGCTGCTTACAGTGATTTTCCAGTTCTAGTCTGTAGCTTAATAACCATAGGGGACACTGATTTGGCAAAATATGGTAGGAGTTCATGATCGAGTACTGATGGATCGTGGGAACCTGGCAGCAAATCCTCCTGCCACGTTTTCACAAAACCCACCCTTCGTGATCCGCACTCTCCTATCAGGGGACAAAACGCAGAGCACTGTTGTTTCCACACTCCCCCCATAGCTATTCCTCCCAAAACAGGTTGATGAGCTTGGAGTATACTCATTGAGCACGTGGGCATCACTGCCTATGTTCTGTGATGTAAAATAAGGCTCCAGAGATGAAAATAAACATTTCTTTAAAGACTACACTATTTCTGTGCTTAAGCATAATTCTCTTCTTGTTCATTTGTAACTTTATTTACACACTTTAAGAAGTTTTGATTGGTTATAACAATATTTATAAGAGTTTTGTACCTGATTTTCAGTGGCTGCACACCACGACTTCTAAAATATGAATTTGCTTCAATGTTTGCTCTCATGCATTTACTATGACTTAACATCAGCTAATAAGCCTGGGTTTATGTAAACACAGGCAAAAATTTACAAATAGCAGATACTGGAAAGTCACGAGGATACGATGCACCCTCTAACACGACGCCATGAGACAGACTCTGCTCTGTGGAATTCTTTCCCACACCATCACCCAGGTCTGATCCTGAGAAAAACACAGACAAATTTAAATTGGGAGATGTTCTTCAGGATACCCAACCAGTACGTTTTAAAATGTCAAGAACGAAAAGCAAACAAATATTAAGAAAATGTCACAGAGCAGTAGACACAGGGGAGATGTGACAACCAAACACAAGGTGTTATTTTGATTTGATCTGAGAAAAGAAAGCGAATGTAAGGGGGGGGTGACGGGTGAAATCTTTAAAAAGTCATGTCATTAATCATGTCAAGAGAAAAAGAAAATTTTCAACTAATCATTAAATTTATTTGTAAAATAAAGTGTCATTCTCCTCATCCTTCCTCAAACCTTTACGTAACTTGCATTTTCATATTGTAATTGATGTTTCCCTCAAGAATTTTAGAATGGCTGAATAACCATATGTACAAAATGACCACAGCACATAGTGATACTCCACATGACCCTGAAACAATAGAGGTAGAGAAAGATGGTGTGGACACTCGGGTGGACGTAAAATCAACTACAAGCATGTCTCTTAGGGAATGCAGGTGTGCACCAGTTAGAAGAACGGCTTGACTTCACGACAGAGTCCCGCGTCGCAGGTGCCCAGGCAGCCAGGACGCAGGCTGGTCCTGCCCGCTTTCCTGCCATCTGTTGGCTCTAAGTGCCCTGGGGTGGTGGCCCTCTGCTGTCCTCCCACCCACCCAGGTACTTGAGGTCATTCAACACTTGCATTTGAAGTCCCCTTTGCTTTGACCAGTGGTTCCAGGAACTCCTGAGAGGTGTGAATGTAAGACAACTAAATCAGAAATTCTGGTGGCTCACGCACAGCAGCGTGTGGTCCAGTGAGCCCTAGGGGTGATTCTACTGCACCCCACACCCAAAAGCGAGGACCACCCCGACCCCTAGAGCAATTCAGCGTGCTGCCCTGGAGACGGAGTCAGCCACACGCAGTCTCACGAACGCACTTGACAAACTGAATGCGGGCTCCTTTGTTAACCTGCCTCCTTCTTTCTTTAAATTTTAGCATGAAGGTGACTGAAAATGCTTCAGAGTCTGGGTACTGCAGTTATGGGGCCAACTGTATCAAGGTTCTGGAAGAGGCTGTGAACTCTCTAAATCTAAAAAGAAAGAAAATGGAAAAATCTGGCTTAAAAAGACAAACCTCAAGATTGAAATGGTCAGTTAAACGTGAACCAGAAATTCACGGAGCGTGAATATGCACTCACCTTTCTGCAGAGGTCTGCTCTCTTCAACTGGGTCTTTAAAAAGTGCCTGCCAGTGGCCACAACAGACGACGGAGCACTGCTGTGGTCCGCTCCGCATGAGAACCTCTGGCTGGCTCTGGGCTCCACCTAGAACCGCCAGCCACCCTCGGGTCGCCCTGCCATCTGGCCCCCAGTAGCTCTTACCTCTCCATGCAGTGTCCTTAGTAGAAAACCCTGATGCATTAAAGCTGTGTCCTGTTGGGGCCACCCGACTGTCCTCGCCACCTCTCACCTCTGTTCACACACAACCGTCTCACACCCAGGAAGTGCAATGATCACTGCCCTTTCCCCGGGGGCCCTCCACCCCTGCCTGCGGCCACTCTCCCCGTGGGGCCAGCCACTCCATGGCTTCTCAGTGCGGTTTGGATGAAAAGAACCTCCTGCTGGGGTTTGAATCCTGAGTCACCCCAAAGGCCCACAGACTGGAGGCTGGGTCAGCAGCCCGCGGTGCGCCTGGGAGGGGAGAGAACTCTTAGGAAGGGGGACCACAAATGCAAGCTGGGTCATCTGGAGCGTGACGCTGAAGGGGATATTGGGACCCTGGTCCCTTCCTTATCTCTCTTTTTGAATCCCAGCTGCCATGAGGTGAACAGGCCTTGTTCTCCACGTCTTCTGCCACAGGCCCAAAGCAATAGGGTCAAGCTATCATCACAGAAACCTCGGATACCATACCAAAACAAACCTTTCCACCTTTTAAGTTGACAGTCTCAGGTATTTTGTCACAGCAACAGAAGGCTGACTAGCACATCTCCTTACGACAGTCAAGAATCCCACACTTGGACCTGCCCAGCCTACCCTCCAGTCCCACTTTGCTGTGCCTTGGTCTCATATTCCACAACCTGGGCCTCCTCTTGAGACAGCCTTTGGACTTTCCCCTCCTTCTTCACCAAGTTATTCCCTATAATTCTTCAGAGTTTAGTTTTTCAGAAGAAACTTCCAGAGCCCCTTCAAGTTCCTTCTTCAAAACAAGGTTACATAAATGTGTGCAGTAAGTACACAGGTTTGGAACTAGTGACCTGGGTTCGAATATTGATCATGCTACTGACTAGCTCTGTGATACAGAGTCAGTACTTAACCTGCACCTTCTCAGTTCTCTTGTCTAAAAGTGGGATTGATAGAAATGCTGATTTCATAGAACTACTGGGAGGAATCAATGATTCAGTATATGTGAAGTGTTTCCTATGGTGCTGGCATCTAGAAAACGCTTAGTATGATGACTGACGCTATTGTTTTAATGATTATTAACGTTCCCGACCAAATCTCTTCCTTGCTTTACAGACAAGGGTGGTTTCTGGTTCTTGTCCTGTGTAAAACACTTTTGGTAGATGGTTGGCTTTTAATAAATGTTGAATAGATAAATTATTATCTTCATTCCTGTTTTTAAAACATAAGATAATTATGATAAGTGCATAGTTAGGTTTTTCCCCTGGATGATCTATTAATAATTGGGACCCTACTCACTTTAACTGTAGCTGATGCATAATATAGAATTTGGCATGTGATATGTAAAATTGGGAAATAAATGGGTTAAAGATATGAATTGACAACTTTTCTTAAAGCTATCTTCTTCCATGATTTCCTTAACTGCTTGTATTTGAGGTGACAGTCACTGAGCTGAAAAGGCTGGACTCTTTTCTCCATGAACATTAATTCAGGGAGCATTGTCCAGATTTGAGGACACAGTAAGATAAAGGGGGGAACAGAAGTCATGAGTCTCATACTCTGGACAGGAAATTCCGGCCTACAGCCATCCAGATTAGAGGATAAAAATAACTGAGACAGAGAATTGCTTGTGCCCTATACCATTCCCACGAGAGGCAGATCCTTCCACACCGCAGACTTAAACGGAGCTAACTGCAGACTTTTGGGTAGAGGCCGTGGTTGCACCGAAGCTCTCTTCTGGTGAGGGTTCTGACATGAACGTGAGCAGGTGGGGCCTGGCGTGACGGCCCAGGAGAAGCCCCCCTCCTCTGCACCATTCCACCTGCACTCCAGGTCACCCTTTCCTCCAGCAAGGTCAGAAGTGTGAAGGCTCCCACCTCTGCTGAAGGCTGGCACCGTCGGAGCCACAGAGGCAGGAGCGGCTGCTCTCCTGCTGCCTTTCACTGGTGAGCCCACGCTCCAGGGGCACTCGGGGGTCTAGGAAGGAAAGCCAGCAAACCTGTGTTCGCAAGAGTAAAACACGACTCTCAGTCCCCAAACACTCCGCAGTAATCAGACCCAGGCTGCGGAGGAGACGTTGGGAGTCCTGGCCGATGTTAGCAATCAGCTTTGGTGTTCTGTGATAAGTACCTTTAAATGCTTCTTCCAGAAATTGCTTCAGGTGTACAATGAGGATACTGGTCTAATTTAGAGGGACTAACGGGATCTGTCACTGTGATCTCTAGGATTCTGTCTAGTTAACGTTTTATCTCTAACCTAACCTATAGAGGAGCATGCTACTTAATTGGTAAAATGTCATTTTTCAATATCAAATGTCATGTGACAGGGAAAAAAATGTTGGTGATCCTTGAATTTAAAAAACATTTAGACACTCATTTGTCAAAACCCCTTTCCTTGATCTGGACTCTTGCCTCAATTCATAATTAGGTTTCAATTCTTATGTACCATATTTTAAAAGTATCTAACAGAGAGCGTTAACTCAATAATCTAAAATATTTAAAGAAGAAATAAATTCCAGTACCTTGTAAAAAATAATCAACAGTATTTATCACTCATTCCCGTAGTTCTTAAAAAAAAAGAAAACTATAAATAGAAATGTCCTGCAGGGCACAATGGTGCACATCTGTCATACCAGTGCCTCAGGAGGCTGAGGAAGGAGGTTCACGAGTACAAAGCCAGCCTCAGCAATTTGGCAAGGACCTAAACAAATCAGCCATACCCTGTCTCTAAATAAAATACTAAAAGGGCTGGGGATGTGGCTGAGTAGTTAAGCACCCTCAGGTTTAATCCCTGGTACCAAGAAAGAATAAAAAAGGAAGGAAGGAAGGAAGGAAGGGAGGGAGGGAGGTAGGGAGGGAAATAAGGAAATAAAATTTTTAAATGAGCAATTATTGCAATAAAGTCCAAAGTGAATCTGTACTTTGTTACCCATTAAAGAATACAAGTATCCAGGTGGTTTTCTTTGAAATGTAGCAACTTTGCTGAAGCCTGCAGAGCATTTTAGACACAAAGAGAAATTAATATGAGAAAAGTCCCTGAACCAGTTATTTCTACATAGGTGCCAGGTTTCTTGTGCCACTGAGTGCACAAGTGCATTTGGGTATGCGGCAAAAGCACTCGACCAATGGCGAGATCTGAGAGAGTGCACCTTGGGGAATGCCTGCAGGTGAAGAGCTGTCACACACAGCCTGAGGACAGTGCACGATTGAGAGCAGGAATAATAAATCAGAAGAGTGTGGCTGAGAAAGAGTAGAAGAGAAACAGCTCCATACACAGCAGTGCAATGAGAACAGAGAGAAGCCAGGGCTCCTGAATAGTGCAGTACAAAGCAGAACAGGGTCTTTCAGGCGAAGAGAAGCAGGTTACAAACAGGAGCCGGCCCGAGTGAAGAGGCCCTTGGCCATCAGAGCCAGCAGAGAAAAGTTTGCCTGCTTTAGACAGCGGAGGGACAAAGCCAAGCCACAGGGGGACCTCTCCCCTGCAGAGGGGCAGGCTGTGGGTTCAGAGGCATTCCAATTAAAATCCTGCTCCACCTCTTCTTCCTGCGACCTTGAGGCCGCAAGGGGAACTCATGGGCCTTGGGTTTCTCCCTAGAATAAGAGGCATCGTGGACTTGAAAGGATGGCTGATAACATTGACAACAGTGGCATCTGCCCCTGCCTGGCACATGGCGGGTGCCTGGTCTCCTTAACTTAGGAGGAAAACAAGACCGTGCACTCGTGGTAGAAAATAATAGACGGAGAAGGCAAGTGTGCCCATCTAAGTAGGTCAGCACTCCCCAGACTTCGGATCCACGGAACTTCATTTATTTGCAAGATTTAAACCTGCTGCACGTAGGAAGCTAAACCTGATCCTGAATACTGTTTCTGGCCTGCCTTAGGATTTACTCATGTGGGCTCCCAGAATGACACACGTTGCAATATACCTGTTTTAAACCACCAAGTCAAATACTGCTTAAGTCATCTTAGAAATGCAAAAAACAAAAGCGTGTGCAGCACAGACCAAAAGCTCAGGTGCTCTCCTGGTGATTCCAGGAACAGCTCAGAGGAGGCCTCTTGCTGCATTTGAAGATTTTTTTTTTTTTCAAATTTTCTCTTCCAGCCCAGCATTTAACTGACCTGACAGACCATAAAGGCTTGTTCCTACTGACTGATGTCTTTCTTTTAGGATTGCTTCACCCAGGCATCCAGGAGCAGCCCTGGGATTCAGAGGCTTGGCTGCAGAATTGCTGAGGACAGAGCTTCTCGGGGGAAGGAAATCTGTGGCTTCTGAGGTCCTGTGTGGATCTGGCCTCAGGCCATGCTGCAGGCCACACAGACCCCTTCCCCAGGCCAGCAAGCCCGGGGAAACCTCTAGAGCAGCTCTGCCATTTGCTTTTAATTAACTACTGTCCATTTCTGTTTGTCTTTATATTTAGTTGCTGATATAATCTTTGTCCTGCAGATCAATAATTTTATTCCAACAAATACATTCAAAAAGCATTCTACGGTTAGATCATTATGTTGTTTCCCCGGGACACAAGAACAGGAAACACTGATGCTTCATGCTTTGTCAGTGGGGCAATGAATTAAAAAAAAAAAAAATTAAGGAGGTGGAAGTTGGGGAAATTTCAGTAAGGGCAGTTAAAAACACGGCTTTTAGCTCTGAGAAGAAAAGATGAACTCTTCTGGGAATATCATGCTTCTCTTTTTATTTGAACAAACCAGTAGCAGCCTGCAGTCAGGAAGTCCCAAATCTCCACTCTGCCCTTTGGTGGCAGAAGGGCACCTGAGTTTCTGACAAACCGAAGCCCACCATGAATCCCAGCTTACCCCATTTTTAATTTGGGCAATTTTCAGCTTAGTCTTAAAATGCTGATAGCATTTTTATTAAATGACACAATCTTCGTTTTCCTTTGGGAAAGACTTTTATGAGTAATTGGAATTAAAGCCCTCCTTGGTACTGCGGCCATGCTGAGTCGCCACGGTGGCTACGTGGCTGTACTCATGCCCCTGTGTGGCTCCACCTGCCATCTCTGCAGCAGGCAGAGACACAGGACACCCAAGCACAGGAGAGGCTCCCCGAGGCTACACATTGCTCTCTAACCCTTTTCATCTGATTAAATCACATCACACAGACAGTAGGGGTTTTTGAGAGTTTAGCCAGAAAGCTCCTTTATTCTTAAAAAAATTATAAAGAAATTTTGAATATGTAGTAAGTCATGTTAAATTCCATCAGAACACGAATATTTACACACACACACACACACACACACACACACATACACACATACACACACACACTCCCCTAACAACAAAAATTATTCCATTTCTAACGCTTCCCAACCCAATATCTCTTTTTAGAGAAGAGGTATTTCTGCTTGGAGAAGCAGATAAAAGCATAATGACCCAACAATTGGTCTCCAACTCAAAAACTGCACAAGACAGATGTGAAAAGTGAATTCCTCATTCCCCTGGTTAAGCTGCAGCTCGATCAGTATGAATGTGGATGTGCTTTCTGATCAGCGTGGGGGACCTTGCGGAGAACACCCTGTGGTTGTCATGTTCCTCACTGCCTGGACGAGGACATTTCCTTAAGCAGATTATGTGCACTGTCTTTTTTTTTTCTTGGCCCCAATTTCAGTAAAACCTTTATCTATCACTTCCACTTAGGAGGGCTTCCAAAAATGGTGGGCCAGAAACTGCCCCCTTTATTGTGCCCATAAAATGGTGGTGAGCCAAACGAAGGAAAATGAAGAGGCGACTCTGAGAATGAGGCCTACTACATACCATCACTGGGTTCAAACCAAGTGAGGAATGGCCTTTGGAGGAGGCGGAGAGGCTCAGAAGTGAAACTCCAACCCCCTACGTCCAGCCTGCGTGTTCCTTCCACACAGCATGCAGGGGGCACGAAGACGGAGCCAGGCTAAGCTGTGTCTCATCGTGCGGGTCACTTTACACCTGCAGCTGTGATGGCACACACTACACTCGCACACTCAGAAAATTGCTAGACCAAAAATACTGTGGTGCCCTTGACACACGCACCCACCCCCACCGTAGAAATGGAATAACGTCTAAAACTCAGGGCGCACGTTTTCATTGAATAAAATGAGGTTTTAATTTTTAAATTCTTTCAGTCAAAAGTGCTGACATTTAAGGAGCCACAGTAATCATGGAGCCTCCTTTCGACATTTTCATATTACTATGAATTGTGTCAGAGTTGAAGGCAACTCCACTGACTGCACATCAAAATACTGTTGGTACTTCAGAGTCATTTAGGGCAAAAAGATGCAAGTTTAGAAAAGTATACCTACCGATAGGCATACATATTTTCCCCTTCAGGGAGATCTGCATATACACACTTTTTGAAATTACAAATTCTCTGTATCCTTTACATTTTGTATTGTAATAGAAGGGTACATTAGATTGAAAAAACAGTCTATCTCCATTCATCTTCATCAATGCCAGTGAGGTACGATCTGCACTTTAGTCTACAGCACCTCTGTGCTGCATGGACACTGAGCCACACCACACCTGGTGGGCAGGGGCCAGGTGATAGCTGGACAGCACATACCAACTCTGCCCAGGAGAGTCCAGCACATGATGCCATGGGGACCATCCTGACCCTCAGGACCCTCTTCACGTCAGCAGGAAGCTACGCAGACCATGACACGGCCCTCCTGCCTGATCCATCCCCATCTACGTGCTCTTGGGTAGGCAACACGGGCTGACTCCTGAGTGGTCAGCAAATTGATAAAATGAGCCATTTGCACTGCCTGAACCAAAATGTCTCTTTTCCTACAGTAAAACCCTCTGTTCGCTTCATTCCTTTAAGAATTTTATTTATTTGAATGCACTAAAATGATACCAAGCTAATTTACCCTAGATACAACACACTGGGCCTCATCTCTCCTCCTCTTCACTAAGCTTTTAATCTTACTTACCCACGTGGCTTCATTATATTCCAATCCCTGTGACCCTTAGAGGGTTTTTACTTGATAAATCCTTATCTCTAAGCGTATCCATCACTTGTTACTTCATAATAAAAAACATGCCTTTTGTTTTGACTTCTTTTGGCATTATACTTTGAGAGCTCATGAGAAGAAATAGTTCTTTCTAAAATTATTGAAAACCTGTCATCACTGATATTTACACAAAATCGCCTTCTTCTACTTTGATTTTTAAAAATACATTTTCCTTAGGGAATGCCTCGTTTTTACATGTGATCAAAATCTTGGAGTAATTTTAAGTAAATAAATTTTCTTTTAGAAGTCTGGCACCTGGAGGCAAGGGGACACCCAGGTCTTGCCGCTCTCCCTCTGTGCACGTCTGCAGGCCAGGGCAAGCTGGGCAGGGGCTGAGAGTCTGCACACGGAATCAGGCGCACCCGGTTTCAACTCCCACTTCCTCTACCAGCAGGCTGCTCCTTGAGCCTTGATTTCCTCTTCAACTCTTCAGCTCTTCTGGTCATGGGCTCCCGAGACCCTCTCACCCAGCACTTAAGGATGACACTGGCAGCTGCTGCTTTGGTATGTTCTTTTCCACCGATGCTCCTGCCCTGCAGGTCTGCAGCAGGAATACCCTAGGCATTCTGGCAAGTGCTTCCGTCAGGGCTGCTAACGGACAATGGGGAGTAGCAAATTTTATCACCCACACTTTTCTGTTCTGGGAGACCTGCTTCATGGAGGATTCCTTCTACTTTGTTTTTTTTTTTTTTATTTATTTTTTTATTGTTGGTCGTTCAAAACCTTACACAGTTCTTAATACATCATATTTCACAGTTTGATTCAAGCGGGTTATGAACTCCCAACTTTACCCGTATACAGATTGCTGTATCACATCAGTTACCCTTCCATTGATTGACATATTGCCTTTCTAGTGTCTGATGTATTCTGCTGTCAGTCCTATTCTCTACTATCCCCCCTCCCCTCCCCTCCCCTCCCCTTTTCTCTCTACCCCTTCTACTGTAAATCATTTCTTCCATTTGTATTATCTTGTCTTACCCCTCCATTACATAGATCTTGATATATCATATTTCACATTTTGATTCAAGTGGGTTATGCACTCCCATATTGCCCCTTATACAGCTTGCAGAATCACATCAGTTTCACTTCCATTGCTTTACATATTGCCATCCTAGTGTCTGTTGTATTCTGCTGCCTTTCCTATCCTCTACTATCACCCCTCCCCTCCCCTCCCCTCCCCTCTTCTCTCTCTACCCCCACTACTGCAATTCATTCCTCCCCCTTGTATTATTTTTCCCTTTCCCCTCACTTCCTCTTGTATGTAATTTTGTATAAACCTGAGGGTCTCGTTCCATTTCCATGCTATTTCCCTTCTCTCTCCCTTTCCCTCCCACCTCTCAACCCTGTTTAATGATGATCTTCTTCTTGTGCTCTTCGTCCCTAGTCTGTTCTTAATTACTCTCCTTATATCAAAGAAGACATTTGGCATTTGTTTTTTAGGGCTTGGCTAGCTTCGCTTAGCATAATCTGCTCTAATGCCATCCATTTCCCTCCAAATTCTATGATTTTGTCATTTCTTAATGCAGAGTAATACTCCATTGTGTATAAATGCCACATTTTTTTATCCATTCGTCTATTGAAGGGCATCTAGGTTGGTTCCACAGTCTTCCTATTGTGAATTGTGCTGCTATGAACATCGATGTAGCAGTGTCCCTGTAGCATGCTCTTTTTAGGTCTTTAGGGAATAGACCCAGAAGGGGGATAGCTGGGTCAAATGGTGGTTCCATTCCCAGCTTTCCAAGAAATCTCCATACTGCTTTCCAAATTGGCTGCACCAATTTGCAGTCCCACCAACAATGTACAAGTGTACCCTTTTCCCCACATCCTCGCCAGCACTTATTGTTGTTTGACTTCGTAATGGCTGCCAATCTTACTGGAGTGAGATGGTATCTTAGGGTGGTTTTGATTTGCATTTCTCTGACTGCTAGAGATGGTGAGCATTTTTTCATGTACTTGTTGATTGATTGTATGTCCTCCTCTGAGAAGTGTCTGTTTAAGTCCTTGGCCCATTTGTTGATGGGATTATTTGTTATCTTATTGTCTAATTTTCTGAGTTCTTTATATACTCTGGATATTAGGGCTCTATCTGAAGTGTGAGGAGTAAAGATTTGTTCCCATGATGTAGGCTCCCTATTTACCTCTCTTATTGTTTCTTTTGCTGAGAAAAAACTTTTTAGTTTGAGTAAGTCCCATTTGTTGATTCTAGTTACTAACTCTTGTGCTATGGGTGTCCTATTGAGGAATTTGGAGCCCGACCCCACAGCATGTAGGTCGTAGCCAACTTTCTCTTCTATCAGATGCCGTGTCTCTGATTTGATATCAAGCTCCTTGATCCATTTTGAGTTAACTTTTGTGCATGGCGAGAGAAAGGGATTCAATTTCATTTTGTTGCATATGGATTTCCAATTTTCCCAGCACCATTTGTTGAAGATGCTATCCTTCCTCCATTGCATGCTTTTAGCCCCTTTATCAAATATAAGAAAGTTGTAGTTTTGTGGGTTGGTTTCTGTGTCCTCTATTCTGTACCATTGGTCCACCCGCCTGTTTTGGTACCAGTACCATGCTGTTTTTGTTACTATTGCTCTGTAGTATAGTTTGAAATCTGGAATTGCTATACCACCTGATTCACACTTCCTGCTTAGTATTGTTTTTGCTATTCTGGGTCTTTTATTCTTCCATATGAATTTCATGATTGCTTTCTCCATTTCTACAAGAAATGCCGTTGGGATTTTGATTGGCATTGCATTAAACCTATAGAGAACTTTTGGTAATATCGCCATTTTGATGATGTTAGTTCTGCCTATCCATGAACAGGGTATATTTTTCCATCTTCTAAGGTCTTCTTCAATTTCTCTCTTTAGGGTTCTGTAGTTTTCATTGTATAAGTCTTTCACCTCTTTTGTTAGGTTGATTCCCAAGTATTTTATTCTTTTTGAGGATATTGTGAACGGGGTGGTTGTCCTCGTGTCCATTTCAGAGGATTTGTCGCTGATATACAGGAATGCCTTTGATTTATGCGTGTTGATTTTATAACCTGCCACTTTGCTGAATTCATTTATTAGCTCTAACAGTTTCTTTGTAGACCATATTGGGTCTGCTAGGTATAGAATCATGTCATCTGCAAATAGTGATAACTTAAGTTCTTCTTTTCCTATTTTTATGCCTTTAATTTCTTTCGTCTGTCTAATTGCTCTGGCCAGTGTTTCGAGAACTATGTTGAACAGGAGTGGTGAGAGAGGGCATCCCTGTCTTGTTCCAGATTTTAGAGGGAATGCCTTCAATTTTTCTCCATTCAGAATGATGCTAGCCTGAGGCTTAGCATAAATTGCTTTTACAATGTTGAGGTATGTTCCTGTTATCCCTAGTTTTTCGAGAGTTTTGAACATAAATGGATGCTGTACTTTGTCGAATGCTTTTTCTGCATCTATCGAGATGATCATATGGTTCTTATTTTTAAGTCTATTGATGTGGTGAATAACATTTATTGATTTCCGTATATTGAACCAACCTTGCATACCAGGGATGAATCCTACTTGATCATGGTGTACAATTTTTTTGATATGTTTTTGTATCCGATTTGCCAGAATTTTATTGAGGATTTTTGCATCTAGGTTCATTAGAGATATTGGTCTGTAGTTTTCTTTCTTTGAAGAAAACTCTCCTTCATAATGATTGCTCTTACCAGTGTTTAATCTGTTCAAATGAATTTCTATGTTTTCATAAGATTCTGTTGGTTTTCCAAACACAAATCTCATCACCTATCCTGATACACAGGAAGACAGGAAATAGAAACATACATAAAACCCAGTAGGACCCAGAGAAAACTAGGAACTTTTAATTCACATATGATTGCAAAGCACCAAGCCCAGATGTGGCGTGCACCTTTTGAAGGCAGAATGACATCCCATCATAGGAACAGAGCACATTTGCTCCATCAATTGCTGGACTATATGGTAATTTGACGTGTAAACTTTTGGGGACCCACTATCCGATCCTCTGCAGTAGCACTGACATACTTCCCCACCGACAGTAGGAAAGGTTTCTGCCAGCACTTGTTATCTTCTGGTTCTCTGAGACTAGCCAACTGGTGGGTGTGGCATGACAGAGGGGCTTTGTTTTGAGTTTCCTGCGGTAAGTGCTGCACAGCGTCTTCCCATGCTTCTGCCCGATCTTTGTCTTCTTTGGAGAGATGCCTGCTCAAGCCTTTGTCCATTTTAAAATCATCCTGTTGGTTGTTGTGTCCCCACTCTCCATTCTCTTCTCCCCAAATATTCTCACTGTGTGATCTCATCCATTGCCCTAGACTGAAGTTTCTTCTAACTGCAGGTCTCCAAGGGGAGGGACAGCAGCCCACGCTGCCCAAGACAGTCTGCGCCAAGAGTTTATGAGGACTTTTCTTTGTACTGCTACATTGAACTATGAATGCATTCAAGCTTTACTAATAAAATATTTGGACTTTAAGGTGACTCCTCACTCCATCCTCATTCCAAGTGAGCCCAGGCCCTACGTGGAAAAAAGAGCATCCAGAGGAATAGGACTTGCACAGGTCAGGTCGGGATGGACACTGATGACCCTACTCTGGGTGTTCAGATTAAACTCTCTCCTGACAACTGGAGTTTCAAAAGATTCCTGCAAAGAAACTGGGATTGGAGTTAGACCTGTAAATGTAAATGTGTAGTTGATAAGGAAATAGAAGTACTGGGCTCTCTTCCTACTCCAAAAAGGTGTTGTTTTGTTTTTTGTTTTTGATCCACAATCCTAGATAAAAATTGAGACAGGCTGTCCAGATCCACACCGCAGACAGTTTCAACAGTCCAACGACTGAGAAGGTGGTTTGAATTCTGAACTTACATGACTACTGCTAACAATGAACTTCGTCTTCAGTGTCCTTTGTGTCCTGAGAAACTACTTTAAGAAAAATAAAATCACTGGATTTAGTAAAACACTAAAAACTTAGCTTCACCATGATCAAATAGCAATAATCCAGAGCTTAAGGAAAGAATATGTTAAAACAGAAGGTCTAGCTTGACTTCTTCATCCCATGCAGGGCGTATGACAAAGCCTTCCTTCCCACTGGGTTGTGATTTCCAGGCCCTAACAGAGGCTGCAGAAGAGGGAGCTTGCAAACCAACAGGACAGCTCCCCACTGCGCTCCCAAGGTCACTCAGTCGCCGTCCACTGCCCCTGGATGGGATCCAGTCTCTTCAGCACGTCAGCCTGAGGCCTGCTGCTGTCTGCAGCCTGGAGGTCCTCAGATCCCTCACCCCTGCCCTTGCAGTTTTTGCCTGATCCTCACATGGGCCGTGGCCTCTCTACACACTACACAGGTCACATCCTGGCTAACTCCTGTCTGTCCCCCACTCTCTGTGCAGAGCTCACCTCTGGGTGAAGCTATTGTAATGTTCCTGAGCATCCCACATGCCCCTCCTCCAAGGTGCCACTTTGAACATGTGAAGACGTATCTGAAATTATTCTAAAGGCTTCCAGAACAAGAACTGCTGCTCGCCAGTGTAGACCTGACTTACACTATCTTCCCAAGCCACACGTTTAGTTAAAGGGCGTTGGATACAGATGTAAGTGCTATTGGTACCATGTTGCATAAGCTCTCTGCTGTGCCCTGTGCCTTAGCTGGATGAGCAGCCACCCCTTCCTCATTTTTTCCTCCATGAATAGGATGTTTTGGTAAAATCATTCTTGCTATTTTTCTTATGACACCATTACTTCTGTCTCTTCAAACTAAGCTTCTACATTCCAATTTATCATGGTGAATTATGTCTAAAATTTCTGTGTTATGTTTTGATTCACTTTTTCCTCCTGTTCAATGATAACCTCCCACCTGCACTCAATCCTCTCCACTGGAAAGATGTTAAAAATAAGACACACAGCATAGAAAAGCAATGACAGAGTAGAACATTAAGTAATGCGCTAAGTCTTTGACCTGTTAATGAAATTGAGTAACAACCAGGACTTCTGGCCCCTGTCTTCTCCCATCACAGAGCTTCCTGTGCAAAGGGGCAACCCCACATGCCCTTTGCTTTCTTCTCACAACAGTGTTGAAGTCCCCAGTGTTTTGCAAACTTAGGACCAGTTGTCTTTTATTTTTAATAATGCTATTCACTAATGTATGAACTAACTACAGCAACTTAGAGGAAAAATTGAAACCTATGCTAAATTAATACTAAATTTTGTGTTGGAATGAAAGAACATGAGACTAAAACTTTTACAAATTGTTTAATGATAATGAGACTCTTATACCAAAAATGTCAAGAGGGAGGAAAATACGCAGTGGACCATGTCCCTGCCTGTCGGTCACATTGGGCCACACCAGTCACCAGGGTCCTGCCCAACAAGGTTGGCAATTAATGATGCATAACTGAGTAAACAATTAACTAGCGTAATTAAAGAGATTGTAAATCTCACATCTAAATGCAACCCCAGACATCTGGATCATCTGCCTTGAGAAAACTCTGCTCCACAATTCTTAATAAAGAAAATGGAATCAATTCCCATTCCTGTACTCCCTATTTGGATGATAAAGACAGCTCTCTCAGAAACATATACATGAAGACATTTCAACTCTGCTAAGGTATGGTGTGCAATGTAATTTTGAAAATTCTGTCAAAACATTATTCATCGATAGCATTGCTCTCCTATCTGTGGGAAGACAACTTCCTGTAGAACCAATTCTTCCGAAAGTTTCCTATGGAAACGAGGCAAGAACACCGAACTAATTCCAGGTTTAATCTGAAGCAATCGCACAGAGGGAGGAGGAGGACCACAGTCCTGAGCGCCGACTGAGGAGCACAGCAGCTTCATGCATCTAGCATCTTTCTTTCTTTCCCTTTTTGTCCTTCTGTGAATATTCACAGGACCCTGTCCACTCTGTCTGCTACAGGGTGTTGTACCAGTTAGTTACCTATTTTTTCCCCTGACATAGCATGATGTTGATTTGCAAGAGGACTGTCAAGGTATAGTATCCTGGCTGGGCATGTGCCTCATTGGTACAGTCTCACTTGACATGCAAAGGCCCTGAGTTCTATTCCTAGTACCAGGAAAAAGAAAAAAAGACCCATTGTCCTGTGGGCTACAGATAGAGGTCACAACAGCTTAGAAGAGCATGGGTACACCTGAAAACTGGCACCAAGAAGGCTTGTTCTCAGATGCACAGAAGAGCCTTTCTTCACCCACGTCGCCAATACCTCCCCCTCCCCAAATGGTGAAGGGAGAGGGGCCTCCTGCTCCCCTCCTGACTTCCTGCCCTGGTAAGCTCTGACATGGGAGCTGGGGTCACCTGAGCTAATCAGGCCCCAACCCACCTATCTACCCACTCCCTGAGGTCACAGCATGGACTACATCCTGGGATTGTCCTTCCTCTCAACAATTCTGCTCTGAAAATAAGAAAAACAGGACTTTTGTCACATGAGCCTTTTGTGTCACCTACTTGAGACAACGGGAAGCTCAGACCACATGGCCAGCCCCTCCAGAGGGTGTGACGGCAGGCACAAGGCAGGTAACACAGCTCAGGATGAGCATGTTCACAAAGTGTTGAGTAAGAGTGACACTGAATACCTAAGGTGACAAGAAGGACCCCAAGAGCCAGCTCTACCCAGTGGCTACTCCGCTGGGCTGAGGGCTTCATGTTCCTATTTTCTTCATGACAACTGTCCTACAAGGACACATGCTGCCGGGCCTCCTGTCCCACAGGTGAGGACAAGAGCCTGAGATGACCCCTGCCCTCCCACAGCTAGAAAGCCAGGAAGAGCCAGCCAACCTGGGACAGCTCAGAGCCACACGTGGCTGACTTTAAACACGCTGCAGCACATTCTGTGATGTCAGGAAGCACTCCTCGTGCAAAACTACCCTAGTGATTTGTGTCTGATGCACAAAGAGCTTGGAAGGCTGTAAGTGTTGAAACTAAGGTAGTGGAATGTTAACATCCATATGCTACTCGTTTCCGCTTAAAACATGCCAATGAGACATCATCAGAAATGAGAAATTTCTCACTGAACAATGGATTAGACCATTTGCACATGAGATAGGAGTTTTAAACTTTATAGAATTATGGCTTAATTGGGAGAGCAATAGGAAAATATCATAACATTAAAAAAAAAAGAAAATCAGAATCATACTATTCTGCATTGAATATTACTCTGTATTTGAAGACTATTTAACAGCATTTTTCCAGCAGTGAAAGTCTTGGCCTGGATTCAAAAGATTCTTTAAGATATTGAGTGGCCAAGCGACCTCAGGTGACACCCACCTACATTCAGCATTGAGGGAATTTGTGTGAAAAGCGCTCTTGAACATTAACGCCCTGGAGAGGCGGCCAGCCTGTCTTCCCAGGAGCTCCTCAGACTCAAAAAGACAGACAGGTGGAACGCAGCCGGCAGGTGCTTGGGAGGAGAAGATGCAGAGGAGAAGCCACTCCCAAGCCCCGGGTTCTGACTCTGGGGTTGAAAATCCAGTCCACAAGGTCTTTCTCGGCTTTTATTCCGTTTCTTGCCATTCAGGGCCTCCGTCTGTTCCCCTTCCCACCATCAACAAACCTCTGCAGCTTTCCCCAGGCATCTCCTAATAGAGCTTCTCAGGTGTGTTCCAGGGCACAGAGGACCCCATGTGCACACAGTCCCTAGGAAGATGGGGAGGAGCTGAGAAACAGAGAGAAGCCAGCGACCAGATGACTTCAACAGGCTGGAGCCGTGGGACTGAGCCCCAGCTGGGCTCACTCTCTGGGCTGAGCACAGCCTCTGCATTCGCCACTCCACATCAGGGCTTCACAGAGCCACCCAGGAGGAGAAGACCCTGGATGAGGATGCTGAGTGGGCGACAGTCGCCAGCTCTGTCTGCAGAACAGCCTGAAATCCTCCGGGACCATTCCACAGTTTCCCTGCAGGAACACGACCAGGCTGGCTTCCCAGGAGCCCCTGTCACTACAGTGGAGAGTTTCTGGAGAAAGGTGGGATAACTCAGGACAGACTGGGGCTGCTCCAGATGGGCGCTCTGGTTTGGCGTCAATACCAAGCAGGTGTTAATACGAAGAAGGTGCTGGAAGCACTGTCAACAGAGCCCGAGAAGCAATGGGAAGAGTGCTGAGGAGGCTGTGTGACCCTTCCCCACACCTGCCAGGAGGTCACACCTTCAGCTGTGGACTGGTTGCTCTGAAGGTGCCAAAAATAAAACAAACAAAACCAAAACCATCCTCAGCACCACCTGGGAACTTGCTAGGTAGGTTTGAAGAGATACATTTTTTTCACCCTGATAGAACGTTGCACAGTGTACTCACATATGGAAACACCATGTTACCCTCATTAGCATGTAACATTTTTATGGTTCTTTTTTGTACCAGTTAAAAATAAATTGAATTTTAAAAATGCACTTTCATACCCTACCCCATCTGACCAAATCAGATTCTGCATTTTAATGGGACCTGCAGGTGATTCACCCATGGAATAAAATTCGAAAATGATCCCTATTCATTGCTTTTCTTTAAACAACAAATGGAAATAGAACTGAATGTTTTTATTGTTCCTTTTCAGAAACAGTACTTTTTTTTTCTGTAATTGCTTACCCTGTACAGAGCATCCTAGATTTGGAAATCAGTTTTCCTGTTCACAGGAGTCTTGGGGAAGCCTGCCCTGAGGCATTTAAAACTGTGCAGCCCATAAGAGCAGATTGGTGGAAAACGTGCTTTTTGAATCCACATCCAGACAACAGCACTGATGAGAGATCTCAGCAGAAACAACAATGACAGCAACAGTATAAAAAGTGCTCTATCGATCTGTTTTACCTGAGCTATCATTTAAATTCATGCCAGACACACCTCCACGCTAGTCTTTCCCCCTAGTGATCTCACTAGGCTTAAAAAAAAATACTCTACTGGGGGTTCCACTTATTCCTGGGCGGGTGGGAGGGGGATGAGGAGCTCTTCAATCATCCATCTCCAAGAAGTCGGAGGATGAAAGTCATCATAGGAAAACAAATCCTCTTCTATTACATTTCATTGGTGAGTAATTATTATGTTCTAGCAAGTGAAGGATTCACGCTCTGCCTTGCAGGGAAAGAGCTCAGCGGGTGCTTCCCCCCTGAGCCTGCAGGTGCCTTATCTCTAGCTGCAAAATACTGACTCAATTCTGGGTCTGCATCTGGGTCTTGCCCTCCCAGAGAGGGAGGGCTCAAGATGACCTTCCCCACCCTGGATGAGGCTAATAATTTCTGTCCTCTTGGAAGAAAAAATATTTGCTATGTCATGAGACCAAGGGTAAGAGGTTGGCATTTAGCTGGTCTAACTACTTTAGCATTTAATTCTCATGCTGTGCAAATGAAAGTAAACCTATTCTGCTCTTATTCTGGTCATGTTATATAAAACTTAGCTGAGACTAATCTCTGATGTCCATCCAGTCCACCCTCCAGGCCCCAATCTCTTTCCACCTACCTGAAACCCCAGTTTTCTCATCTAGTATACTTCTGCTTCCAATTTAAATCACCTACTGATTTATTTGGGGATAACTCTAAACCCTGTAGCTTCTAACAAAAGGCTCTGCACTGTAATAATCACTGCTTGCTTGAGACTGTCAGTGTCAGGCACAATACAAGCACTTTTCATATAGTAATGAATTCACCCTCCGTGGTCAGTGAAGGATCACGCTGATTTTCTGTACACATTTTATTGGTGAGTACGTGGTCATAATGCACACATATCTATCTACAAGTGAGTTCAGAATATTGGGTATCTACTGGCAAAACAGTAAAGGATGAATGACTATTGAGAAGTAACTATCCATCTCTAGTACATGAGGATCAAAGGACAAACACAGAAAAACAACCTATTTGAGGCATCAGAACATCAGACACATCACGCCCACTGCCTAGCTCACCTGTCTTTCTGGTCTCTGGGTATTTGTTCCTGGTATTCTGTTTACCAAGAAAGTCCTTCTCTTCCTCGGTATGGTAAGGTTCTGCTGATCCTTATTGTTCAATCTAGAAGCAATTCCTATCTTAAATCTTTCCTAATCCTTCCCCGCTGAACATGACCTTTCCTAGTGATGCACAGCATTCTGGCTTGGAATATAGATAGTTTTAAACAACTCTGTTTCTCCATTACACAATCTGCCCTGGAGGGGCAGGGTCATCAGGGCATTCATTCATTTATTCAACAAACACGACTATTATTGATTCCCTCCACCCCATGTTTTCCATAAGGAAAACATTCAATAAGCAGTTGTTAAATTATGGAACCGTCACTTCAAATGAAATTTGAAGAGAACTTTAGGTTCTGCAATCCAGTGAGGGGTCAAGGTCAGCGACTGCCTGGGCCTCCATCTGACAGTGCCAAACCACAGTCTGTAAGAAGTGGGCCCTGGAGCCCCAGCCCGCTCCAGCACCCCGCCTACAGCTGTCTCCAAGCTCAAGGACAAAGCAGGTTTGGAGCAAGCGGATGACACAAGGAAGCTGAGACATGAGGAAGTTCAGGGTCATTTTCTTTCACAGAGAAAAAAAAAGTGCTGTAATTCTCAAGGGGGAAGAGAATGTCAACCCCCAGGCCACCCACGAAGCGACAGCCCAGGAGCTCTCTCCTTCACCGCTCTCCGCTCTTCCCCGGAAGCCCACTCAGGGAGTCCACTGCCCATGTAAGGGACAAATGCAAGAGAAGCTGAGTCTCTCTGTAAAAAAAATTCAAACTAGAAAAAAACAACATGTTTTCGATTTTGTGTTTTTTTTATTGCACTCTGTTTTGCTTTGTTTTGTTTTTACACACCACATTTCACAGGGACTGTTCTCACACTGCGGGAGGGAAGGCATATTGTTTGCTAAGTTCTGCAAAGAAGTCAGCTAGGTGCCTGTTTTCCTTTTCACAATATTTTCTGTATGCTTGAAATTCCATTGAAATACTAAATATTCTTGTAAAATAATGACTTTCACAAATCACTTATGTATAAATTACTCTGTATAAATTACTATCACTTCAGAAGTAGTCAGCATGACTATTAATGAATACACATAAAACAAACACGTATCAACATTAATGAATGCATATAAAAATGAACATGAATTCCTTTCTTATACTTATAAAACTTTTTAAAATGTATTACTTGGTAAAATATCCTATTCTTTTCATATATTCATGATAAAAATTTTAAAATGTTGACCCCATTTTGAAACATTTTAGCCATTTACCTTCTATACTTATAAGACAAAGGATAAATATTTTCTTTAAGATATTCAATATATCACTGATGTAAACATGGTTCAAAATTCATATATTTGTAGACACTGGAATTGAAGAAAATATATAAATACTCTATTTGATCATTTACTTAAATGAAAATGAGTTATCCCTATTTTATAGGTAATAAAACAAAAACCAAGAAAGATCAAATCATTTGTGCAAATCACAAAGAATCAATGAAACTATTATAGAACTTTGCTATATTGCCTTTAAAATTCCTTAAGTGGTGGCTATTGGGATACAAGATAATGACTGCTTTTAAGATCCAATGTGTAAATTAAATTACACGTAAAAATTGAAGGTAAAAATTTGTACGTTTCCTAAGAAATAATGGTATTTGTGGTAAAGTGCCTTTAGGGTTATTTGGTTTATATTAGTGTTTCAAATTGCTCTGGACCTAAATTCCTCACAATGTCTCTTAAAAGAATTCATGGTTTGAAAGGATTGCAGCAGCAAGTGATGCTCACACTGAACAGATAGCCCTGAAGAAATGCAGTTTAGTTCCCCTTTAGTCCCTTTCTATTGGCGCATTATACTCATTCACAATAGTGGGACTCCTTAGGCCACATCTGTCTGTCCATACACATACCATGATTTGATCCATCTCTTTCCGCACTACCTCTCTGACCCTTCCCCTCCTCCCTGCCGTCTGCTAGCTGGACCCTCCTGGCCTCACTCCTTCCATTGTTACCGTGGTTATTATTTTAACTAGTGCATCACAGCTGCATGTAAAGGTGGGATTCACTGTGGTGGGGTCTCGGGTGGACATAGCACAAGGCAGCAGGCTTTGTTCCTCTGCACTTCCCCACGCTGCCCTCTTCTTCTACTCCGTGGGTCTACTCAGGTGGTCTCCCCTCGTGACATTCTGTTTTATTCCTCGCTAGCTGCACACATGAGATAAAACATTCCACCCCCGGCTTGCTGAGTCTGGAGCATTTCCCTTAGTATGGAGTTCTCTGGTTCCATAATTCTACCAGCAAATGCCATCATTTCAGTCTTCTTTATGGCTGAGTAAACGTGTGTGTGTGTGTGTCCCATTTTCTTTATCCATTCATCTACTGATGGACACTCAGACTGGTTCTAAAACTTGACTATTGTGAATTGTGCTGCTGTAAATATTGGTTTGCATGTATCACTACACCAAGCTGATTTTAGTTCTTTGGGATAAACACCGAGAGCAGGATAGCTGGGTCATACGGTGGTTTTATTACTAGTCTTTTGAGAAATCTCCATCCTGCTTTCCAAAGTTGTTGTACTAATTCACTTCTTTTTATAGCTAATAATTTTTAGCCAGGTATAGTGCTGTAAGCCTGTAATTCCAACAACCGGGAAAAGTGAGACAGGAGGACTGCAAGTTTGGGGACAGCCTGGGAAACTTACGGCAACCTTTTCTCAAATAAATAATTTGAACAAATGGCTGGGGGTGTAGCTCCATGCAGAGCACTCTTGGGTTCAACCTGTAGTACCGGAAAAAAAGAAATGCTAATAATTCTCAGATATACTGGAGCACAAAATCCTTTATTTTTTAAAATCTCTTAACTTATACTAGGTAATCAGTTGTTCCCTAGCATATTCTTGGGAACATCTTGAGAGAGATTTAGTGCAATTTTGGCAAATATTTGGGAAGAGAGCATTTATCAGTATATTTATTGTCTGGTTTTGGATTTAGGTAATGCTGGAGCATGCCTGTCTCCCTCAGTAGCTTTATACAGATGTGTCCGAAGCCCAGGAAGCCCTCAGGCCCCATGGTCCTAGGCACATCAGCCTGGCTACTAACACTTGCCAGGTACTAGGCACGCACCTCTTAACGCCAGCAGATAGCACGAAGACTGACGGCTGGCTGGGGCCTTTGCATGCAAAGCACATTTTATTCATCTAACAAATACTTATGGTACTTAGCTTGCTCCAACACCATGGTAAGTGCTTTGCTAACCTGAATTTATTTAATCGTTACAACAGCCCCAAGAGGTAGTTGCTGGTTTTTTCCACTTATTGCAGATGAAGAAACAAAAACATTCAGTAAATGGCTGGGTGTCTTGCAGCTTGGGAAGAGCTGGACTGCAGCCTGAATTTAGACAGTCTGACTATTAACGCTCAGGGCCATTTAGAGATTCATCTATGAGATATGTCACTCCGTCAAAGAGATATGTGGTATGACGTGGTCTCTTCAAATGTCCCCTGACCAATGGTCAAGCATTATGACTCCTGGTGTGAATCAAAATCATATGACAGTGGATCTTACAAAGGGAGCAAGCTCATTTGACTGTCACAAAGAATTGATTATCAACTGAGAACTTCCTGCTCAGCTTGTAACTTCTGATTTTTATGGACATTAAAAAGGGCTTTGGGAATGGTTAGTACATGGTAAATATAATTTCACCTCACCTCAATAATCACAGAGTGCAGGGTTCACACAAGCTACCTTGATATGGCCATGCAGATATAAATGTGATTCAGTTTATTTATGCATCACTATTGTCCTCTAGAGCTGTGCTGCCCAATGCGGTCACCACCATGGATATGGAAATTAAAATTTAAACTAATTAAATATAAATAAAACAAAAAGTTCAGTTCCTCAGTTTACTAGTCACATTCCACGTGGTCAATAGCCACATGTGACTAGTAGCCATTGTACTGGGCAACAAATATAGCAAACATTTCTATTTTCAAGAAAGAATCTAGTGAACAATACTACTCTTGAATAACCATAGGGAAAGTATGGCTCAGCACTGCAGCTCCGGAAGCAAAATAGTGGAGACAGCAAGTCACCATAAATAAAGAACGCTTAGTTTCTTTAAAATAAACTTTGAAGGTCCACTTTACATTTAGGTTTAAAAAAAGTACTAATATTTTATTATAAAAATGTGGTTTTGTGGAATTATTTATATTCTGAAACAGTCTAAAAACGAAAGCTATGGTATTTGTTCAACTTCTATTTGATATTTTTAAGCACTTGAATAATTGCCTATATACTTATAATATTCTAATTTTGCAACTATAGGCTGTTTCCTTTGACTGGTTTCATTGTCTTTTGCCCAGAATCCCTACAGCTGATTAGCAATTCCCTCAATATATGAGATAAATATTATGTGAGTTGTAGGCTGCGGCCAGCATGCCCATGGAAGGTCCAGAGGGCAGAGAAAGGAAGACCAAGGTCCGCACAGAGCAGTGGAGGAGGAGGAGCGATGGTGCTTGCTCGCTGAGCTCCAAGGCCCAGAAAGCCCTGACTATAATGAGGAATGTGAAGTCACACGTGGTGAAGTCTACGTCTTCTCTGGGCCAGTGGGACTGGGGGTAGAAAAGGCAGGAGCCCCTCACTGAGGCACACACATTTCCTGTCTCTACAGAGACAGATGACAATCCAATTGTCCTGGTCTCACCCTGTACCTTTACCTGATTTCTCTGTCTTTGAGTTGCTTGCTCACATACCAAAAATAAAGGTCACCCCGAGCTAAGGCCGAGTCTCACGCTCTCACCCAAGGTCATGATCCAATGCCTGACAACTCGGGACCTCTGACTGGTCATGTTCCAGATCCCCACACTGGACTTTAAACACGTGATATTCAAGGAGTCCAACAAACTCCAACCCCATAGAAAGCTTAAATTGGAAGCTTAATGGAAAAGGACCACGCTCCTCCTTATCTGACATATCCACAGAGCTGAAGAAAATCCATAAACTGGATGATTTATTAAACAAATAATGCTTCTGACATTGTATATCTCAAAATTGTGCTAATAATGAGCATTTCAGATCATGAGTGAAATAAGTGGAATAAGTAGAATATAATCTATGTTTTAAATAGTATAAGGTTAAAAAAGAAAGAGCTCACTATCTCATGTCCCATGGGCTACATCTTAAAAATGATTATTAATTGAAAACAAAATTCTCAGGAGCCTAAAGTTGACAAGCTAAAAATTCGGTAGAATTAAAATGTATTCTTAATGATGAATTTCACAACTTATCAAATTTACTTTTTTTATTACTACTTGTAAGATTTTTTTCTTTCTTGTATTCACCTTTGATGGATAACACATTAATAAAAATCTTCAGGTGAATCTAATAAAAAAGATGGTGCCTTTTAATGTATCAATTATGATTCCAAGGCACAAAACTAAATTGGAGGGTTTTGTGAAAAGTGCAATATGTACATCTTCAAGCAAATACCTATTCTTGCAGTAGGCAGCCAATAAGCATGACTGTGTTGGGGCCAGCAGGTATATATTTTGAGCTTTCACTTGCCAATTCTGTTTTGTTGAACAATTAATTGCAAAGAAGTAGGAAAGCAATCCGTAGAGAGAAGACACAGCTTAGCTGAGTCTCGGGGAATAATCCCCATGCCACATGGTTAGGAGTGAGGGTCGCAAGAAAAGCACTCTTCCTAGAGGAGACTGAGAGAACCACTCTGCTTTATGTTCCCTGCATGGCCTGGCAGGAGGACTTCAATCAACAATAAAAGCAGGAGAAGACCAACCCCAATAAATACAAGCTCCATCCCACAGAGTGACAGAGCTCTGAGCAAGAGATGGCCTACACCTATTCTAATTTGTAGATGTTTTTAACAATTAAAATTCACACGAAGCACATATGCTTCTTGCTAACCTGACAAAGAATCCCAGAAGGCACCTCTTTACAGACTGGCCTTCAGGATACCGGCTCTTCGATGCCTGCTCAGCTGTCTTTTCCAGTGAAATAAGTTTTGGCTGTATATTGAATGTCACTCTCTCACACAGTCAGTCCTTTCCTTCACTGAGTTATTTGGGGATCTTATTAATGTGCACATAAATCACTGGAGGTTTTGTTTAAATGCATGTTCCAAGGCAGGGAGGCAGAGGATGCAGAGGCCTGAGAGTGTTTCTAACACACCTCCCATCGTGTCTGTACAGTGTTCTAAGGACCAGAGTTCTGGGAGCAATGAATCTGGGATCCTTCTTCTCTCTTGTACCCACGGCCCCTCCCACAAACATTCCTGATGCTTCAGGTTTCTGCTTAGACATCTTTTCCTCTAGGTAGACTTCCAAACCCACACACAGTACCAAATGACCCCTGGATGAGTGGTGACCACACCAAGGTGTAATTATTAAGTTACTTGTTTGCCTTTGCCACCCAGCACCTAAGAAAACACTTACACAAAGTAGGGTATCAGTACCAATTCACTTAACTGATGACTGACTTAAAATGTGCAAAAAATTTATCTGAGCAATATGTAAATTAGATATTAATGTGCACATAAATCATGGACTTGTAAATTTTAGATGTTAAATAATAAATGCCAAAGGTCTGTAAAGAAAAGATACACTGGATGTGAGAAAGTCTCAATGGGGTGACAACCTCCAACCAACCCCACAGGATGGCAGCACAAAGCATGTTCCACCTCTGCTTACTGGCACCTGCGCAGGACCTGGAAACTTGGAAGTTCAGAACCTCAGATTCCATCCCAGACCAACAGAATCAGGCTTGGCAGTTCAACAAGATCATCAGGTGGTGGAGCTGGCAAAGGTGAACAAAATTCACTGCTAAACGGACCTCGTCACTTCTACTCCTTGTTTTTGTTTTGTTTTTCCATCAGTTACATCCTGAAATTTCTAATGTGCACATCGAAAATCCCTTTCCCTGGGATGGAGGCCAGATTGACCCACACTCCATTAAGGAAAGAAGAGCCAGAAGAAAGGTAAGCCATCCACAAATGGGATGAAGCTGAAAGATGTGTTGAGAATCAGTTTAACAGCATTTTAAAGAGTTTGGAAGGAAACTAGATATTAAGTAATGGTCAAAATCCTGTTTGTCAAGTAGACATTCTTCTAACAGCAAATTCTAAGTTCTAAGGAGACAAACTGCTGTCAAAGTGTATTTCATTGAGTTACGTTCCATCCAAGCACTGAAGCACCTGAACAGGTGCGGCCGCCACCTTCTGTGTGACGAAGTCTGATGATGGCTCGCCAAGGGCAGAAGAGATCCTCCTGCCCACTCTCTAGAGCAGCCTCTGTTTTGAAGGGTTTTAAAGACACATGATTAGAATAATTGGAATAACCCAGCATACTCTTTTCTAATATTTATGACTAGAAATAAGGACAGTCTGCTGAGTAGCAGTTGTGAGTAGCCACAAATAAAACACAAGATAAGGAAGATCTAGAAAACCAGTAACTATTCAGGACAATCCTTTGGAATGGTCAGATGAAAACTGATACTAAGAACTCTGAATTTAAAATGAAAAGCCAAGTCGTTATGCCAGGCTGCTTTTTTTTATAGTATGCTAATAAGAAGTTGAAAATTCATTATTATATAGGTCATTCTTAAAATATACTTCAATGAGGTTTTAAGGAACAAAATGTCTTCCCTCGGATTCAATCATATTAAAGGAGTTTTCGACAATAACTATAACTGAATTCTACACCCAGCAGTTCTCAGACTCGCCCTTCTCACTTCATCTTCTTTCATTCATCGTAAACCACTAAAATATCTCGAGTCCTTTAATAAAGCTGATCATAATACAGTAATTATGTGAATCATGCTTTGATTTGAAGAAATCCAACAACTACTGATAGTCTGACAATGGAATGAATACATTTTCAAATGAAGAGATGGGTTCATTTAAATTCTTTTCCTCCAATTCAAACAAGATTTTGACACTGTGATTCAGCAAGATTTTCACTAAAACCACAGAAAAGGACCGTGGCTGACTTCAGCCCTGTGTCCTCGAGAGCAGAGCCCAGTGGGCTCAGATGTGCTCACAGTCACAGCAGACCTGGCTACCCAACAGTTTTTTTTTTATTATTATTTTTAATTTGTAGAACTCAAACTAGATATTTTCTTTTTTTTTTTTTTTTTTTTTAAAGAGAGAGTGAGAGAGGGGGACAGAGACAGAGAGAGAGAGAATTTTAACATTTATTTATTTTTTCTTAGTTCTCGGCGGACACAACATCTTTGTTGGTATGTGGTGCTGAGGATCGAACCCGGGCCGCACGCATGCCAGGCGAGCGCGCTACCGCTTGAGCCACATCCCCAGCCCAAACTAGATATTTTCAAATGAAAACTACTCAACAAATTATTTAGGGATCACCTGTGTACTGTGTATAATGCCAGAATCAGTGACGCTCGAGACCCTTTTACATAGCACAGTGACCTCAAGTCAGTAATCACACACAGGGAAGCAAAACAACATAGGGGTTGCTTATCAGTCTAAAAACGTTCAGGAAGACAGGGCTTCTGCCTATGGCCAAAGGGGAAATCCAGAAACATGCTTTGGATTCTTAATTTTGGTTGGATGCCCCCATTTCTCTTTCTCCATTTCCTTCTTATTTTGTTTTTTTTACTTTTTGACTTGGGTATGACCCAGGTCCAGATGAAAGGTCACTAAGCCCATTCTGTCCTTCAGATACCAAGGTGACTCTACTAGGGAGACTAGGCATGGACCACCTATCTGGGAGTAAGGATGCATCTGCAGAGATTCATCCCCCTCCTCCTCTACAACCAGAGGGCTCAGTCGGTGCTGTGGAATGGAGCTACTCATGACAAGAAATGGGGGCCGCCCAGTGGGCGGGATGGTGGCCAACCTTAGCCTAACTTTGTCGACCAACACTCCTCCTCCATAAGCAACCATACCACTTGCTCATCAAGGACGAATCCAGACTTTGAACATCACACCCCCCACCTTGTTTTCTATTTTCAATACAAAGCACTTGTTTAGACAATTTTAACTCATAAGGTGAAAAGTGGATAATGCAATTAAGATCAATCTTTCAAATCCCAGAACTCTTTAACCTTTGTGTTTTTTGATAGAGGACTTCAAATGTTGTGAGATAATATAGATAAATGATTGGATGGTAGATAGATAGATAGATAGATAGATGATATTGATTTCTGTGATATCTCTCCCGCTCCCAGGGAAGTCATAATTTACTTTCAAACTACTAACATGTATAGACTACAGGTGGAGAAGTCTCCTATATCAGCTCTATCAATTTTGTCACTGTTAAAACACTATCTAAAAGAGTGACACTAATCAAGAATTCTTTGGAACACACTCCCACAGAATATCAGCTTTAAAGCTGGAATATAATGGTTAACTTGGATTTAATTTTCACACACACACACACACACACACACACACACACACACACGTACTTTTCTTCTAGGAAAACAGTGCAAATGATAAGCCAAGTGCTTAATATTGGCTTATTCCTTGAGCCCAGGTCCTCTGCCTGTTATCTTTACCCTCTGTCATATTACACCGCTGCTTGCCAAACATTCAGGATCCCTCCCTGCTCTGTGAACACACTAGTGGCAACGTGCCTTGATTCAGTCGGGGGAATAGCTACAATGTCATGCACTGCCACTGAGCTGGACTTTTCAAAACTGAAATATGGCACTCAGTTTCTTTTCCTTCTGTTATACTCTGGAAAGAGACTGCTTTGTCAGACAGAAGCCTACGATGAAAACATACAGAAAAGGTTCTCCAAACCACAAAAGGCATAGGATAGTCACAAGAAACCAAGCTTTGGTAAAAGTTGTGGTAAGCCCTAAGCTTGTGGAGATGCCTATTAACTCGGCATAACCTGATCTTTCCTGACTGATACATCCTTCTGACTCTCATCTCACTGTGGTGCACTCATTTCTACCCCTAGGGATGCTTTAGCTCTCTTCCTAATAAGGCTATATAAAGTAAGCAAGAATTTGGGAAGTTATTTTAGTTAAAAGTGAATGTATAACAAGCATAGGCAAATAAAATTTGTACTTTCATGAGGATCAAGGAATCAAGACAAAAAATGAAACTCCCCCAAAATATCTGGCATTCTAGAATTACTTAAACACACACACACACACACACACACACACACACACACACACACACACTTACTTCTGCTAGCAGAGCCAAAGTAGTTGAAGAGAGAGTTTCCAGACCTCTGTTCATGAAGGCAGTTGCCCTAAAGTGCCTTCGTCTTTGTTTCAAATCCTATTGCTGAAACAGTTAATCTGAATTTAGTATTATGGGCAGCATTCCAGGCAAATGAGATTTGTATGTCTGGCTAAATAGTCATATGAGATTATGATGAGGGGCTAAAAACGTTGATCTTATCATGAAAATTTTCATTTGCCACTCAGAAACTGTAAGTTCTGGAGATGCACTAATTTATCAAAAAATACAAGTTTAGGAAGCATTAAATTATCATCAGGTATTTGTTTGACATTTACCATCTCATAGTTATGGCACTTTTTTTAAATTAAAAATGTTCAAGGCAAACTTTCAAATTTACCTTAAATATAAACAAATTTGGAAGTAAAAAGGAAACCTGAAAATAACTTTTCAATTTCATTAATTGAAATTGCATTTTCCCTATGCAGAGAAATGCCTAATAAAATTTTATTTACCTATGATCTTGTGGTAAAAGTCCTTTGCATTAAAACATGATGATGGTCTCCCATATTTAGAGCTGAATATTCATCAATTATTTCTGGATTTATGGACAACATAAAACAAACTGTGTATTTTTCCTGAGATGTTTTGAAAACATATGAAATTGTCTCTGATTACCTAAAGAACAATGTAGGCAAGGGATCTTGGAAAGCAGTTCAGTCTCTCGAGTGGCCCATGATTTCTTCTCCTGGTGTTCATGCCCTTGTGCAATGCCCTCCCTTGAATGTGGTCCCGACCTGAGAGTCTCTTCTAATAAATAGAAGGGAGCAAAGGTGAGGGATGTCACTTTCACAGTCACCTTATGTAAGACTGTCACATCTGTCTCACTCAGAAACTTTTCCCCTAGCTGTCTTTAAAGAACAAACTGCCAGATTGTGAGCTACCTCCAAGAGGGCCCTATGGCCAGGAGGTCAGGGCCACCTCCAGCCAACAGACAGGAAGGAGTGACGGCCTCGGTCAACAGATGCAGGGAGCAGAGCTCCGCTGAAGACCAGGAGAGCTTGGAGCCTGATCTCTCGCTGGGAGACCTTGAGATGACCCTGCCTTGGCTGGAACCTTCACTATGGCTGGGTACTTTCATTAACACAGTGAAATTCTCGACTTGTTTTTCACAAAGCAAGAAAAATAAACACAAGCTACCTCACTTAGGTCTACTCATTGAGAAACAATTAAACATAAAATTATTCTAGTTTTTTTAAATTATTGTGAAAAAGAGCAACCACTCTACTGAGAAACCTGATGGTGCTTTCCTCTGTGTCAACCTCTTTACGATCTACTCGACATTAGATAGTGCCTCTTGCTCATCAGGTTTTCCTTGGTGATTTTCGTGAATATTAACCTTTAATTATTCCCAAAATATTTAAAATAAATCAAACATGAAAATTTGCAGAAATGATTTTTACAATATTCAAAAGTGTAGCTTGTGGGTACATGATCAAGAGGCGATAATTTTAATACAAGCATGAGAATAATACTGCTGGCTCCCAAAAAAAACAGCAGAAACTTGGGCTACAAGAGAATATCATGATCATTGTCTAATTGAAATGCTTGATATTATAAATTCAGAGGAAGTGAATCAAGTTCAAGAGGACTAGTTCACTATAGTTTCTTCATTAAACTGTAACAACATCAAAACATGAGGTTTGAACAGAATTTCCTAGATAATGCAGTCTTAAAATTACTTTTCCCTTAAAAATGATGCTTTAATGATTAGGACAGTGAATTTCCATTCTGTTTGTCACCTATGGACATGAGAGAAGCACATTAGTATAATCAATGAAAGAAGAAAAATGGGTGGCTAACCTCAATTCCCAGGGCATTGTGCTGTCTCTGCAGGGCACTGTTTATATTTGCCTAAAACTATCTTTTCAGTGATACTGTACACAAATGGCTAAAAGCATCATGTCTGGAAAACATCATATATATCATAACTCTTCAAATGGTGAAATGTGCACAAGTTTACCTATGAGTATTTTCTCTACATGATTTAAATGAACTGGCACGGAAAACATCCTAACTACAGCTTCAATAACCTAACCAGCCTTGCTAACCAGAGGAGAAGAATTCAGTCAAATACATATGGCCACTTAAAATTATTTTATTTAAATTTTCATTTATTTTACTGAATGGAAACTTTCACACAGTGAAAAATAATTCAACACACTATTATTTGACACTATTCCTGTTAGTTATTGCTACATAACAAACCACCCAAAAATGTAGCTTAAAACAATCATAATTTATTGCATTGTGGATTTTTGCAGACTGGGAATTCAGCACATAATGGAGGTGTATTTTCTTTCCTATAGAATATATGAGGCTCTGGGACAATTTTAATGGCTCAGGGTGATTGGAATGACTGGAACTAGACTCCTCTGGAGGTTCACTCACATTTGTGCCTGGTCTGGGAAGATTCTGAAGCTAGGCTGAAGTGAGGCAGGCCATAAGAAAGTCTGCCTGTGCCTCAGCTTGGGCTTCCCCACAATATGGCGACCTAGGGTTAACTGAACGTACCACAGGACAGCTTGGAGTCTCAAGAAAACATGTCTCAACAAAAACCAAACCGCATGAGCTTTTGTCACCTGCCTGAGGAGTCCCAGAGCACTGCTTCTACTCTTTTTTTTTTTTTTTTTTTTCTTTTTGGTGGAGACAGGCACCAGCATGCTCAGAAGCAAAGCCATGGCATGCTATGTCCTATAAACTGAAGGATCATGGAAGAACCTGCTGCCATGCTTTGTAACCCCCACAAACTTGCTTCTTTCTTTCTTTCTTTCTTTCTTTCTTTCTTTCTTTCTTTCTTTCTTTTCTTCTTTGCAAGAAATTTAGACAAAAATGAATTACACATGACTTCTATCCTTAAGAATATTTTCAAAATGTAGTAGGAGAAGCAAAGAGGCTGGTATATAGGAAGAGATCTCATTTTATACTTTTATCATGTTTATTCACACATGTTCCAAGAAATTGTCTTTATGCTAATGTTTTAGTGATTTATTCTTGCTCAGTAAGTTGTAATATCTGAAAATCAGTATTGTTTATATACTACTATAGCAATGAGTCGTAAAATACATAAAATGGTTGTTAAAAACCTTAGTTAAGAGTCCTGTCCATTAGATCTTAGGTTCCTTACCTACAAAATGGGATTACCATCAGACCTACTTCAGAGAGCTGACCAACTTGCTTAGCACCCTCACTAAGTGCTGCTAACTACCACTGTTTCACCAGAGAAGAGAATAGTCCTCCAGCTTTTGGCATAATTTTGCTTCCTTTCTATAAGTCAAATTAAAACTCAAAAATAAAATAAAGTGAATCACTTATATTAACAAAATCAGAGAAGTTGATGACATCAGTTATTTTCTCTATACTCATATTATCGAGTGATAATTAAATTGTCTTTGAATTAGATGTCAAAGTGTTCACTATGTATATTTATGTTTATATTAGTAAAGGGCTTTTCTTGCACACACACACACACACACACACACATACACACATACACTATTAGTAGGGATTCAGCCTCTTCAACTCACTCTTCAAAGGGAAATAATACAGAAAAATGTTTGGGAAAAAAACTAAGTTGTCTGATTTCCTGGGAATGTGGGATCTGTCAGGTGATTTCATAGCTACAACAGTTCTGTGGTGCAGCTATGAACATCATAAGTAAATTTTTAGTACAGAATTTCATACTAAAGAAGATATCCATAGTTTCACCCCCATGGTTGGATCAATCAAAAAAATTCAATTATGCTGTTTCATAGGCTTCTGTTTTCTTCTGTTTATGTGGAATCTCTTATCTTTCAATCTCTCTTTAATTTTGGTATCCAACATGGTAATGTTATCATATTTTCCAGTTTCTTCAAATGCATAAACTAATCAACAGAACCAAACAGCAACATATTTTTCTATAATCTTCTAAATTTAGAACACAAATAACATTAGATTTAAAATTGCTTCTCTGGAAAGGTTCACAGATGAACAGTTATTTCTTTCTTTAAGTGGCCAGATTAAGGAAACACACATCCCTACTGCAAGCCATGGAGTAATTATACTGCTGTTTATTATTTTGAAACCCATAATTAGCCATAAAGAAGCATGTACAAATAAAATACTGTGTTTATATTTCCCATATAAAAAGCTCTGTTGTTCAACAACAAAGATATCAAACACCATATTTTATAAAGCTGGTATTTTGCAATTATCTGACTTGGAGCCCACTGTATTTTGTGGGGAAAACAATGAACCTTCCACAAACAGGCAAGAAGGAACAGGTTCAGGTTGAAATTGCAGTTCTGTCCTGATTTCAAGGATCTCAATTAAATCTCATTTCCACTGAAAGGTTAAAACTAAGACCACTTGAAAAGGAAAAGTTGCCACCAAGATTTTTTCAGTAACAGATTCCGAGCACAACAGCTTTTGCCTTAAAAGATTTACATCCATATCGAAAAAGAAAAGCAAACATCCTCCTAAGTTTTCCCTCCTTTCCCTTCCACCCTTGCTTTAACAGTCGCCTCATTTGAATATGGCATTCCTACATTCTCCATGTCCACATGTGAGTCACGCATGATCAAGTGCCTGATTATTTATTCCTTTTTTAACTAGGTGCACTGTGGGATATCTTTTATCTCAGTGACTAAATTACTATTGCCATATAATAACAGTGCTCAAATTGTCCACGAACAGTTTCCACTGAAGATCTATTTTTAAAGAGCAATATTCATTTGTCCCTATACTGCCTCTGTTTCCATGTAGGATGCCAAAATTATATAGCAAAATGCATTCCCAGAGGAAATGATGGCAAATTAAGATATTAGAATGTTCTTTATAAGGACCCCTTAGTGCCTCTGGCCAACAGTTATCACGCCCTTCGCAAAGAGTCAGTGTGAGATCTCTGAGAAAAAGCCTATGTTCTCTCCAGTGCTGACGTCTTGGTCCCTCTGCCTTGCCTGCTCATTGCACAAAAGGAATAAGCAGTCTTTGAAGGTCACCTTCCCATCAACTGGGAAGTCAGGGCCACTTGGCAGAACAGCCCCTTGGAAGATTGTCTTTAAACATCACTACATTATATGCAATACATATTGTCATGATATTTAACACACACACACACACACAGAGACACATACACACACACCATAAGTTAAGAATAGGCTCAAGGAGCCAAGCACCGTGGCTTGGGAGGCTGAGGTAAGAGGAGTGTGAGTTCAAAGTCAGCCTCAGCAACTCAGCAAGTCCCTAAGCAATTCAGTGAGATTCTGTCTCTAAATAAAATATAAAGAAGGGCTGCGGATGTGGCTCAGTGGCAAAGCACCCCTAGATTCACTCTCTAGTACCAAAGAAAAAAAGAAGAAGAAGAAGAAGAATAGGCTCAGGGTCATATGAAATACCCCAAAAGGGAGAAAGCATTACATTAATATTAACTACAACTAAACTGTTCCAATCAATCAAGGGTAGGACCTGGGCAGTCTGGAATCCTAGTCCCTTGCAATACCTGCACAGTTGCTTCTTCTTGCCCACTGTAATTCAGTGTTAGCACATTTACATAAATTAATATATTTGGATGAAAATATGGTTTTTCCCTAAACAATATCTACTATGAATTACTTTTCTACAAGTCGTCAACTGTAAACTTGACATATTGAGGAAAAAAACTGTTGAATGTATCACAACATCATTAGCTACATTGATTTTGTATTATGAATATTACCAAATTGTGAAAAAATGCAAATTTGCACTACTCAGCTTTTGCACTAAAAATGAATATTGTGAGAAACTCAAACATACATCTAATTAAAGTATAATATTGAAAAACTGTGCACCGTTTCTGAAATAGTGATTCATGCTTTTCTGACAGACTATTAGCCAAAAAAAAGTTGATTGACACAACAGTGTATCCAATGTGTGCATATTTGTAATGGTCTCTACGGTAGTTGACTATTGATCTTCATTTTCATTTCCTGTGTGGACACAATAAAAAGGGAATTAGGAAAAGCTGACAGCATCAGAACTTCTTCTTTGGCTACAACCTATTTTAAAATTCCTACCTTTTGAAATGCTTGAAGGTTCAGACTGACCTTTCAAAAAAATATGAAACAACAGAGGAACACCAAAGATGAGTCCCCAAAGCTTTAAGGAAACATCAGAAAGTTTACTATGAAAAATTCTAGTTCTTAATACCATAATATCTTAATATCACAAATTAAACTTTAAAGCAATTGATACATGTAAGTTAATTTAAATGCACCATTTAAAATTTGAGACATAATAATCCCCGAACTTTCTTAATGTTCCACAGATTTTAAAGTTACTTGGAGAGAAATACATAAAGAGATTAGGTATTCTATTTTAATGTTTGGTTTTGCTGAGAGTGAGGGAGAGAGACCCTTCACATCCTTGTAGGTGAGAAAGCATGTGCATGGTTGTCTAGTCTCCAATTCCAAAAGACAACAAAATATCAAAACACCTAAAGACTAGATCAATCATTTAAATCATTTCAAAGACCCAAGTCATTAAAATTCATTAAATGTAGAAATCAAAACCACAGCTGAACAGCTAACAACTGCAAAAATTAAAAAAAAAAAATACTCCATATATCCATGAGCAAAGCTAGCCTCTGGATGGACCTGTGCTTACCCACACTAGAATCCCTCCTCTTCACTGAAATTTTCAGACACATTGAATAAAGATGAGCATTCAGTTTGAAAAGTCAAAACTGAAATGATATGAAAGGATTCGTGTTTTATAAGTGGCTTTTAAATTTTCAATACATATTTAGAAACTTCCTGGAATAAATAGAATATATGTGAAACCTGTCACAATTTGCCAAACCTGCAAAGCAGATCAGATGTAAAGACCACAATCATGAGGACAGCAAGATCGTTTGCATGGACAAGTGGCCTTATGGGGTTTTTTCCCCACTGTTTTACTTCGAGTTGGGCATGAAGCCATTGCCCCGGAAAGTTCCTCCACCTGACAAGTCCTTGCTAAATGGCCCATAGCAACCAGACCAGCATTCACCATGGGACAGGAGGAAACCTGTTTTTAAATGGTTTAAGATTCAGAGTGACCTTTATAAAAAATTTGTTTTTCTCCAGACAGACTGTTGCAGTCTGATCCTTGATGTTGAATTTATCATAAGTGCCTGAAAAAAAAAAGGTCTATCTGGAAACCACGCTCAAGATCTCTATCCAGACTAGAAAAAGGACAACTTTGATTAGAAATATTGGAGAGAGAGGCTCACCAAGCTATCCACAGCTGGGAGGAGAGCCTGACTGGGCAGAGCAGCAGGCTGTGCCATCCGGGTCACTGGGAGGAGGACCATCGCTAGCTGGGTTCTCTAATGCGCTTGCTCTGCTCTTCTCCCAGAGACTCTCAGCCTGGACGGACACACCCCATTTTACAGTAGGTGGTGGAATAAGCCCTGGATCCAGGACCTTGGACGGGAGGCCCCCACCCATCTTAGCACCAAGCTGTGGAAACAGCAAAGGTTACAGGTAAAGCAAATTATGGTGCTTATTATGTGCCAAGTGATTTTATATTCTAACCACTCCTGAGTCCCCCATCACCCTCCTTCCCCCTAAAGCAAAATCAAAACAAGCCAGGCAATCCTAAAACTACACATGGTCAAAAATTGGACTCTGAGTGGAATGTATTCTGGTCAAGACCATGATGATAAGAGGCAGATGTTACAAGGTTGGAATTCTGGCCATGCCACCCTTGATTGTGAGGGCTCTGGCACATTTCTTAACTTCTCTAAGTCTCAGTTACCCTGATCATTGAAGAAAGTGAACTTGACCCAGGAGGCCGGATTGTGCACAGGATGAAAAAGACAAGAATGTTCAAATTTTCACAGTAAGAATGAGATACAAGAGTGGGACTGTAAAGGAGATTTTACACAATGGCTTCTGTCCTGTTGACAATAGCCCCAAAGAACTGTTGTGGAAGATTGATATGTGAAGAAGTACTCTGAGACCAATGGAGGAAAGTCCTGTGCAACTTGTCTCTACGGGTGCCATTGTGTCATGGGGTCCTGCTGTGCTGGAGCCATTTGTTTGAGAAGTTACGATAGTGATTGACATGTACAAGAGGTGAAAGAGTATGTGTTCTTGAAATTCACAATAACAAAAAAAAAATACTTATATATCATTCTCAGCTCCTATCTATCACCAGAATAAGCACATATATTTAATTTTTTTTATTTTTCAATTATTCCGATGGATAAGAACAGGAAGAGAAACCAGAGAAACAATTTAAAGTTCAAGTTAACAAGACTTTGTCTTTTAAGAGCAAAGTGCTATTACTAAGAAAGTAGTTATGATTTCCATGTAGAGAAATGTTCCCTCCCACCAGAGCAGCGGTGAGTACAACCACACTGTGCGCATCGTCACTTCTGGTGCTGGTGCCAAAGGAAGATGGATGAGGAAGTGTTTAAACTCATCAGGTCTAAACTGCAACCCTAGGAAAGACGGCCTTGCCCATGACCGTAACTCCCACCCCTCCGCACATCTTCTACAGCTGTGCGCTCCTGATCTCCTGGACAAGCTTTTCTGTTGTAGGACAGTGATGGCTCTTTTACCAGAACGTTCTTTCTTGTGTCAAGCATAGATCTTCCTGCTTCCACACCTGCACCCAGAGCCTAATTCCACCCCTAGAGTCAGGAAGCCCTCTCCTCCCTCGTGGAGACCGGCCTTCCTGTGCCCCCCTGGGTTCTGTTTTAGGGAAGAGCAGTCCCTCTCCCCATCCCAGCCTGCAGTCTTGTCTTCCACCACTCCCTCTCCTGTGTCCTAACACCTGCCACGTTGGCAAGGCTGGTGGCTCTAGTTCAGTGCCAAGGCTATCTTATTAGCTCTGCCTCTCCAATCAATAAAGATACTAATAAGAGTGGGTAAAGGTGGAGTTGGACAGAGCACAACAGAAACATTGCAAAGCCAGGAAACTAAAATGCAGGACAAATTTCCCACCTCTGCAAACAGGATTTGGAGGTGCCAGAATTTCCAGTGCTTAACAAACTATATGTGCCCCAATTTCCCCATCACTATTTATAACAGTAGGTTTAAAGAAGAGGAGATATGGTGACAATGGCTTCTCCATTGTCCTCACAGGAAGACTGTGGGCAAAAGTGCTCAACTTCCCCTCCTCAAGTAACCCAGCAGGGTGCTTCAGCAGGAGGCTGTGTGCACGTGTGCACTGTTAACCTGAAATAACTGCAGAAACATGGAGCTGTAGGAACAAAAAGTTTCTACTCCAGCTAAACTCTCACTTTCCATTTTACTTAGTGTTGTTCAAAAATTTAATCCACTTTATATTCCAATCTGTTGGTCCTATAAATTGTACTATGGAGTGTCGGGGCAAGTCATTTTTTAATAAAATATTTTTAGCAATACATACTGCTGTTCAATAGTATTAAATATATTAAACATAATATATTTAAACCATTTTCAGCAGTTGCTGATAATTTCATATTTTAAGGCAGCATTTTTTTATTATTTGAAAATGAGTTTTCTTTTTGATTTAAACATATTCAAGTTGATGTTTTATTTATTTTCTGAAATCCTGAAAGTAAATCATTATTCCTTTTTAAAATACAAACAACAAAATAAAGGGTCTGGGATGTACAACAGCATGTTCAAGATTCGACCCACAAACCTGCACCTTTCAGACCATTAGTCTCTCCTCCCCCCCACACACAGATACACACACACACACACAGATACACACACACAGATACACACACACACACACAGATACACACACTCTAACTCTTGCCCCCATTCCCACTCCTCCACCCTCTCTCTTCACAGTCTTTTCCCCCGTCTCCTTTCTGAACCCAGCCAACAGGACGAGCCACGGCCCAGTCACCTGCCTTTGTGTGTCGCTGCAGCCATCCCCAAACTATCCAGAAACCCCAGCAGGGCTACACCAGACCTGTGAGTGACGGAACCTTCCCACACCTCCCAACCTCAGCACATACCACATGGAGCAGAAACACGCCACTCTCCCTGGGTCCTGCCTGAATTCTTGACCTTCAGAATTGGAAGTAAATTAAATGGTCATATTAAAAAAACTTCAACTTATACATTCTCTTCACATTATCTGCTTTTTAAAATCACCTAGTCTATGCTCACAGCATCCAGATCAAATCTACATGAGGGTGGACTCCACTCCACACTCACTATTCCCACACTGGCTATTCCCATGATATATTTATTATTCACTGGGCATCTTCTAGTATTATGTCCAAAAATGAACTCCTTCCTTCTTTCACCAAACTCATCTCAACCTATTCTTCTTCTTGTATTTCCTATCTCATTCAATGGGGTCAACATAGACCTTGCTTTACACTTTATAAAACCCGTTTTATATCCTCCCTCTACATAAAATGGTTCACCATGTGCTAAAGTTCAAGAAGTCTCCTGAATCTGTGTTTTCTTTTCCACTTTCATAGCTACTGCAATCACTTAGAATTTCCGTGCAACTTGGACACCACCAGCCATGTCAGCTATTTAAATTTAGAATAACTAAACCTGAAAATTTCCCTTTCCCTAGCCACATTTTAAGTATTCAGTAACTGCATACTCACTGGACAGGATAGAGAAGGAAAAGGTTCCCTGGCCATTGGAAGTCCCACTGCAGACTGCTGGTTCAGAAGACTCCACGGCTCTGCACTGACCTCTCTGTCACCACTTGACCTGTTCCAAGCCCATGCTACCTGGTTGCCAGAGCTAATTTTTAAGTGAATTAAATCATCCCAAATGAGTCACTTAAAGAGAATTCTTCTCTTACATTTTAACTTATAGATAATGCAAATCAAAGGCTTTCTTGTAGGATAAATGATATGCCCAAGCACAGATCTCTCTCAAGTGGCATTTCCTACACACTTTTACACATACTGTACACAGGATTATGGATTAATTGTGTCCCCTTCCCCCCCAAATCAACATTGAAGCCCCAACTCCCTATGTGACCATACTTGAAAATTGGGTCTGCAAGTGTAGGAACACTTAACTGAGGTTTGAAAAGTGGGGCCCTCACCCAAGAGGAGTGATGTCTCTGATGAGGAGGAGCAGGCACCAGAGTTCTCCCAGGTCATGTGAGGATGGAGCAAGGAGGTACTCTGTGCCTGTCAGGAGGAGCCTCCCCAGAACCAGACTGGCGGTCACCCCGGTCACAGACTTCTTGCTCTGGACCTGTGATAAATGAACATCTGCTGCTAAGCCATTCAGTTTGTGCTATTTTGTCAAGGACCTGAGCAGACCAATATTCTCAGCCACATGGAACTTACGAACTCAGTGCTAAGAATGATCACAGATCTCCAAAGTTGACTTCCTCTCCTCCAAACCTTCATACCCACTCTTTCTCTAATTGGCTCTCGATGTGAAATCAGACACCCCTGTGTTCTTCTGATCTTAAGGCCATTCATTTATTCTGTCCCTGCGCCTTTGAAGGGATGGATTTGGCCATCCATCCAGCTGTCAGGGCTCTCAAAGCTCTGCCTTCTTAGCTGGCCATATCATCTGCAAATTGTTTTCAATAATAAGTTCAAAATAAGCAGAAGCAGCAATATGGCAAAATGTTTAACAATTGCTAATCTATGTGAAAGGTAGATGTGGATTAGTATACTAATCTTTTAATTCTTTGGGATGTTGTGAATGCTCATAAACAAAGGAAAGAGAGAAATATTTAAGGTAATGAAATGAACTTCATATTTAACATGACCCAGATGTTCAACCTTGGGCTATTTAGCTGTATGTCCTTGCTTTCCTCCTCTATGGAATCTGTGATGATGCTCATCCATGGGGTTGGCATGAGGAGTTAATGAATGAGAGGAGTTCTGACTTCTAAGATATTCTGAAGGTTTGGGTTGCTGCAGGAGCTACTTCTGTTACTGAAAACTTCAAGTAATTTTCTGAGTCAATACTGTGTTCTGATCACCCATTTGCCTATTAGTTCAATTTTAAATAAACGAAGTTGGCAATAGTTCGTAAGAAAAAAAAATTTATTTTTGATGGGAGTGGAGATGCAGCAAAGAATCCTGAACTGTGGGTTTCCCATGGGACAGAGGCTCTGGGAATGCCTCCTCCAAGTGGCGGGAAGGACACAGCCAGACGACAGCAAGGCACACTGACAGGGAGGAGAGGAAACAGGTGAAGAAGGGGAACATCATCCACTTCACGCTCAGATGGAATTCACTCTCCTGTGCAGGATGGAGCAGCCGGCACACTATGCTCATGCGCCTGCATGGGAGTGCTTACTGTACTCACTAGTCACAAAAATGAGGGGATGAGCTGTTACCAAGATCAATACTGGTATTTAAAAAGACAGGAACATCTATATTCTTCTGGATTTTTATCATTCGTGGACATTTTATTTATAAATGACTGAACATGAAAACCACTAAGGAGGAAAAATAACCACTATATTTAAGATTTTAAATACCCAAGAGTTAGATATTTGCATTCATTCTAGTACAATTCACAGTATAATCATTCACCACTTATCAAAAGACAAAGAAAGAAAGAAAAAAGAACATGTTAGCCATCTCTTGTTTTGAATGCCAAAGAATTAGAATGAATTTCATGAAGAAAACTCTACTACGTGGACTATAGTTAATGTCTTACTATATGAAACTTAGTTTTCACTTTTCATAGTATCTTGTGACATAATTCTTTTAAAAAGAGGTTTTGTTTACATCGATTTCCAAAAAGACCACTAATGTCCTATTAAAATCACTCCTGAATTGATCGGTAATAATCCATGACTAGTTAGCACCCTGAAACTTCAAAAACATGTAAGTCAACTTGTGGTTCCAGTATTATAGAGATAATTAAAAACAAAACTATAAGAAACATAGTTTCATCTATACAATGAAAAAAAAATTGAGAAGGTTTAATGAAGTGAATACATGAAGAAGGACTAGACTTGAATCAGGTGAAACCATAAAAAAAAAACAGGTTTTCTCTTAAAAATAGACAATTTTGAAAACATCTAAATTTTATCTCTTCAAATAGGATAAAAATCATAGATTTAAAAAATAGCAAGGCAGGGTACCTCATCAAATAGTTGACTGTCTCAGGGAAACATCCATTTCTGTGCTCATGGGCTTGGGGCAATATGGGGACACAGTGTCATGGGTGGGTCCTGCTAGAAACAGAAAACCCAGCCAACAGACCCCACTTCAAACAGTCAAACCTCTAGTCCTCCACATGTGCATCTCCTCGTGCTCAAATTTTCTGCCTGCACATCGCCTCCTGCTGGTGCCCAGGTAGCACCTTCTCCGTCCGCACTTCTGGTCTCTCCATACTTGCCCCAAGCCCTCTGCCTGTCTAATTGATGTCTCCACTCTTCCAAAATATGTCTGTGTTCTATTCTCATCTGCTTGGCACACGGAATATTATGTAAAACTGAGACACGGGACCTAAAAGGTCTGTCCACAATGGTTGTCACTGTCAACCAGAAAGTGCTTCTCAATCTTGGCTGCACCTTGGAATCACTGAGGCTCAGGACTCAAGCCAGATCAATGATATCAGAATCTCTGGGTTTGGGGATACCCAGGCCTTGCTGTTTCCAAGACTCCTCAGGATACTCCACTGTGACCCCAAGGACCACTGTTCTAGAGTTCCCTATTTTGAGGAACTGCTTCATGATATGAATTAATACACAAAACAAGAGAGTCGGTGCTTAGTCATTGTGAGATTGACACAGATGAAGGTTTTTCAAACTGAGAGATAAAATAAAAGCAATACCTCAGAAAATTCAAACCCAAATGGTCCTTTATTTGAGATAGTTTTCTGCATATTTGTTCTCATATGTTAAACCTAACAAGAAAATGGATTATGATTTATATGTATATAGTCTGAGACTAAGGGCTGGATTGATTGTCTTTCCTCTATGCTTTAATTCACCTTGAATAGGCACACGCTGACCTCATCTAATACAGGTGATTAAAACCAACATATATCTGCAAGCTTTCAAACCTTAGGTTTGGATAAGTAGGTTGTGCCCTATATAGCTACTAATTTGACCCAGTTACAAGTCCAAAGTAAAAATATTCATTCTTTGATCTGTAATACAACAGAAATCTACTATTAATACAAAATTTGGGGTGTTTCTCTATAAAAGCAAAACACAGATCACAAATTAGCAGTTGCATTTTGAGCAAAAAATATAAGAGATATAAATCTTGGTCATAAAAATATGTTATTGTCTTTGGTCTTACAAATAACCTTATTAGTGATTAATCATCTGCATGATCAGACTGTTGCCTTCTGTAGAGAACCATTCAACTACAAATAATTTGAAAATAATCAAGTGGCAGAATTTGAAAGAGATCTCTGTAGATGTGTTCTTCATACTTCTGGGCAGTGACCTAATATGTACAATAGTACAAAATAAGCAGCAAAATAAAATATTTATTTCAAAATTTAAATGAAAAGAAATATGAATAATCTTATTTTTTTATATAAAAATATGGAATCTAAAGTTCATAACACTAAAATAATTAAGAACTAAGATTTTTTTTTTTTAATTGCACATTATGTAACCCAAACTCTGCATTTTCAGATCAGGTAACATTGTAAAGAGTGCGTACCAAAAGACAGAATGTTGCAAGTATCAGAAGAGTTACAGAGGCCTAAGACTCACATCATATCCTTGTGGTCAGTGTCTGTTAAATATAAATAAGCAATAAAACCTTCTTTGAGATGAGGCTATAGAAATACTTTTATGGAGCATAAAGACTAGAGTTTTTGCTGATATAGGGAAGCTATGGAGGATACAATGACCTATGTAAAAATTTAACCTTAAAAATCCATGTTCTCTCACCACGTATCTGTATCTGAGGGTACAGTCCGTAAGGAAAACCTCAGTAACTACAAAAGTTTACCCATAATACAAAAAAGAATATTCATAAATGCTATGTTTTACAACATTTATTTGTAATCTTCCTCAGGAGCTTAACATATGTAAGAAAAAAATCCTTATTTAAGTAAAAATCAAGCCTAAAAATAATATACATTTGTAATTTTGAAGCTTAAAATATTACATTTTTAATATTGCCTGCCAACTTGAAGATTTTGACAGATTTGTCAGATTCTTATTATATACCAAAACATTGTTTTGAATAACACTGCAACCAAAAAGAAAAATTACTGTTATAATTTTTGCTATCCATTATAAAATGCATCAAGTTAAAATCTATAGTATAAGTGATATATGCAACAGGTATTTTTGTTCTTTATGTCTTCATATATGAAAATTTTTATATTTTAAAAAATTAAACCAGTTATTTCTTATATTACTACAAGTATTCTTGGTTGTGAATTATTCCTATAATGTGGTATAATATAAAGGATTACCATGGTAAATAAGCTCTATTGGAGCTCAAATTACTAGCAATTCAGATACCATGATTCTATTAGATATATTTTAAGTTTTTTTTTTTTAAGAAAAAGTGGTCAGAAACTATTTAAAATAATTTAAATCAAAAGTAAATTTAATCCATTTTCTTTTGATACATATGTGGAATATGGTAAGTTTTAATGAAGGGAGAGAATATGAAAACAGAAAGTAAAATATATTCTAGCAACTAATCGATTATTTGGTTATATATGGGCATAAAACATTAATATATTAATATATTTTCCTAAAATGTTAACCATACTATTTTGTAATGCTAACATAATTTTACATATCTTATCCACAATTTTAATCAATGTATTTATAAACTATTGAATTTTTCATGAATGTATTACCAATTACAGAAATATAATGCATTTACTTTTAATGTATTCCATGACTTTGTAACTTCCTTAAAAATGGAAAAATTTTCATAGAAATAATCTTTTTTAGTGGGAGATGGAGGCATATTGCTGGGATGGAACCCAGGGCCTTGCCCATGACAGACCACTGAAGCACTCTACCACTGAGCTACCTGCCTGTCCCAGAACTTTTATCTGTAACGAAGCTCTGTTTGATAGTCATTTTATAATTATAATTATGTTTGAAATAATTGATAAAGAAACTCAGACACAATCTTCAAAGACGACAAGTAACATTTTAACCCACATGACAGAGTTTGGGTGCAGACACATTTGTGGCTTTTTCAGAATCATAGATTAACTATGCATTAAACTAAGGAACTATGCTTCTATCTCATTTCTACATATAACCAATTGATTTTTGAGCCTTAATCCAAGAACACTAACACTTTAAATTTAAATTTATATATTTTAAATGGCTACCGTGTAATAAATAAATATTTCCAAATGACCAGCAACAACAACAAAACAAACAAACAAAAATCCACAAAAACCTCTACAGCAAAGAAATACCTACAAGACATCACACACAGGCAATAAATTCTGTGTCTTGGTGAGGAGAAAATTCAAAAAATTTATATTTTACTTTTCAACGTGAAGAATTTTTTAAAGAAGTTAAGATTTTTAAAGGTAATGTGCCTTTGTGTATACAGCTAACTACTCCTACTTTCTACATAAACATGATGCTGAAGTAGTTCATAACATTACAAATCTAACTCATCCTATGTCTTATAGCTATCACAATTTAAACATCAAGTTGGGAAATAATTTAGGCAAGGAAGAAAATAAGCATTTTAACATATTTGTGTGGACATTTGAACAAAGATAAATCTGATATACGTATAGAAAAATATGCTGCAGTCTCTTGACAACACAGACTATCTTTGAAATACTGAACTATGCAAATTTAAAGTGCTAGAAATTTCTATGAGGGCTTACATTCAAGGGAACAGGCATGTTCAAATTATTACCACAAACAACTTCTTCAATCTATCAATATTGAAACCTCTGCAACCTTGTTTTAGGAATAGAATTACTCACACACAGCAGTTTCCTTCCCTTTTATATTTTCAGTGCAACACATCTTGTCAAAATAAAAAGCTCCACAGTAAATACACTAAGCATTCATTATTAATTTCTGTCATTAAGATTGAGTTTAAGTTCTAGGCATGAGTAATAATGGTATTATAGAAAACTGAGACCCACTTATCTAGCAAGATAGCATTCCCAGTTAATGCCATAAACTCAGAATTACTATTTCCTAAGATGTATGCTTCTAGTCTTAAGAAATGATCCCAAAACCAGGTCAGATTGAAGTTAGCTTAATTGTCAAAAGCACAACTAATCAAGCCGAAGTAAAATGCAGCCCTTGACCCATATTTATTTAAAATAGGTATCAAATACCTATTACTGAAATAAGTCTTCTCTTGGAAAAGCAATGCAAATCCTTTATCTATACTATCATGGATACAATTTCCAGGTGCATAGCAGGTTAGAGGTAAAGAAGGACAGTTGTTCCCTTTGTGTGTAAGGTTGGGTAAGTAGGGAATAGAAAGAGAGACAGACAGTGCTGTCTCACTTCTTTTGAAAGGTAATGATATTTATTGTGTTGTTTAATAAATTACCCTAGTGGAAAACACTGAGACTTGTAGAGATTCTGTCATCATTTCTACCCTACCAGAGGTCACTGCAGTATCTTCATCTTAACACTTCCCCTGGAAAATCTCGTTTCAGCACCATGGACAGCAACACCTCTAGCCTAGGCTTGCCTAGACCAATGCAACTTGCACAAACTTCTTTGTCAGTCAGCAAAGGTTACATTCCTTGTTGTATTCAATAGGAAGAGCTTGAATATAGGCTACTAGATATTTCAGCCTATTTTTAATTCATGGCACCAAAGATTTTCCACTTAATACTTATGAAGACTAGTTACCCTGGAAAATCCAAAGTAATTAAAAAATGTGTCTGATTGATAACCTAACATTGTTAATCAACCACTAGATATTTAATTACAACTTTCCATGCCTAGTGAATGTCACATCAATGATTATGCAAATGTTAAGAAAAGATAGGAAACTTAAGTAGAGTTAACTAGGCCTCAGACTTTCCAAAGATGAAGAAAAAAATGCCCCGTAAAAGCAGTAAATGTTTTTGTTGCTTGTCCTACATAAACAACCACACTTTCTCTGGCTCCTCTGGTCAACCAACTTCATGACGTCACTGCACTAGGGTTCAATGTGCAGGTCCACAGGCCAAGCCAGGCATGGCAGTCTCTGACTCTTCTGACTACCTGTGGTCACCAGTGTGCAGTCCAGTCTTCTTGGTAAGCCTTATTCAAATTCTATTTTTTTAAAAATATGTAACCGAAATAGTTAAAGCAATGGGTGCATAATCTCAAAAGACCAGGGACTTCCCTGATCCTCCAAGGATCCCCAGAGGAAGACACCAGGCCACCAGAAATTCTTAACTGAGCAGCAAATCAAGCTCTTTTAACCAGTAAAACAACGACTGGAGCAACAAAGCCAGAGCCAGAAAATATTTCAAAACTCTGACACATCCACTGAGTGAACAGAGATAGAAAGGGACAGAAAAGGAGGTTAAAAAAATAAATAAGCCCACTGTTCCTACCTTACAGTCTTCGGGACACGACTTCACCGAGTACTCCTCTGATTGCAAGTACTTATGGAGCACACTTTCAAACTCTTCGTACTTCTCCTGAGCGTGGTGGTCGTAGTCTTGGTAAGCCGCGACGCACTGTCTGCAAGTGGTCCTCTCTCCGCCCTCCGTGAGCACCACATCCAGACTGCAGTTCAAAGTGTTGGGACTGGACAGCCCCGAGAACAACTCCCAAAGTGTGTAGGAATTACAAAACGAAAGGTAAAAATCTGACAAGTTCCAGAGCGGAGTTGGATGCTCGCCCCTCGCCTGCTGCTCCTCCCCCCCGGCCGCCGCCCCCCGACTCCAGTTCCTGGCGCACACAGCGTCCGCGCTCTCCACGGTGAAGCACTGGCCCGAGGAGGCGCCCTGGGGGTAACAAGTCTCCAGGCGCCACACGGGTCTGGCAGAGTTTCCTAGAAAAAGAGCCTTGCTCCGGTTATTTTTGCCTCGATTGCCCTTGCCGCCGCCGCCGCCGCCTCCCGGGGAGGGGGGCAGGGTGGGGGACGAGGAGGCGGAGAGGAGTCTGTGTGCCTGGGCGGCGGGCGAGGACTCCCCCATGCTGGCCAGGAGCGCGGGCCAGGAGGGCTCCTGCTGTCGCTGCCGCTGCTGCTGCTGTTGCTGCTGCTGCCGCTGCCGCTGTTGCTGCTGCTGCTGCTGCTGCTGCTGCCGCTGCTGCTGCTGCTGCTGTTGGTGATGCTCCTTGTCCCGGGTCCGGGTCAGTTTGGCCTCGGCGCAGAACCACAAGTGATCAGAGAGCAGGACTGTGAAAAACAAGAGAGATGCCAGAGACAGTCGCCATTTCTGAGCCCTCTCGGAATCGATGAACGGTTTCTCGTTCTCCCGGGGTGCTGCCAACCAGATTTTTAAGCCGTCGTCATACTGTCGACACATCCAAGCACCCCTGGTCATATTTTGGGAACGCACAGCCCTGGCCGACTCCACCGTGAGGGCTCCTGTGCGGGTGTCACCACAATATGCATTGACTTAAAGGGTTTAATTTCCTTATCCCCTCCTCCCGTTTCTTCTCTCTCTCTCTCTCCCCTCTCCCTCTTTCTCTCCCTCCCTTTCTCTCTCTCTCCCTCTCTTTTCTCTCTCTCCCTCTCTCTCTTTGCCTACATAAATATTACCAGGCTTGGGAGGAAGATCTGACTGGCTTCCGACCTAATCATCTGCCGACCCCATCCTCGGTGGAGTGGGAAACAATAATGCAGAGAGGGAGAGAGAGAGGGAGAGAGAGGGAGAGAGGGAGAGGCGGAGGAGGCTGAGCTGGTGCTGGCCGGTGGCGAGGCTGAGTACTGGAGGTGATGGTGGAGGTGGCCGGGTGGCTGGCTGGCGCTGCTCCTCTCACCCCGGCATTGTCAGAGCGCGGGTCCCCATGGCTCTGCTGAGGACAACCCGCTCTCCCCTGCCAGGGGCATGCCGCGTCTCCGCTGCCCACTGACGGCGACCAGAGCGCCTCCCCTCCTCCTCTTCTCCTCCTCCTCCTCTTCTCCTCCTCTTCCTCCTCCTTCCTCTCCTTCTCGGTTCGCGTCTCCTCCGCCTCCCGCTCCTACTTCGCGCTGCCTCTGCCCGAGTCCGGAGCCTGGGCAGCCGCCGCCGGCACGGCTCTCCCTCCCCCCCACCCCCCACCCCGCGCTCCGGCTGCCGCCGCCGCAGCCGCAGGTCTGCCCGCGGGCGCCGCCGCCGCCGGGGCTCCGACTGCTGACGCCGCCTCCCCCGGACCTCGGGGCCGAATCGCCTGGACTGGGCCTCCCGAGACCGCAGTCATCTTCAGTCCCCGGGCTAAGTTGCCGCCATCTTCGTCCTGGAGAAACACTTTTTGGGGGGGAGCGCTGAATTTTGCGTCATCTCCTCCCGCGCCGAGGTCTCACCATCCTGGCGCCTCGGCGGCAGCCCGGCCCCGGGAGGAGGGCGAAGGCGCGCGGGGCGGCGGGGGTGAGGGCCCACGCGGAGGCCCCCGCCCGGCTCCCGACCGCGCTGGCCTTTCCTGTCCGTCCCCTCCCCACTTTTTATTTTCTTTTGTCACTGAAGAAAGTCAGAATGCAGAGTGCGCGGCCGAGGCTGCGGTCTGTCTCCAGCATCGACCACCCTCTGCCTCTGAGAAAAGTCCGAGCTGCGGGCGGGAGGTCAGAGATCCCCGCGGGGTCAGGGTCCGGGTGTTGCCATCTCCACTAGGGAATGGCCTCCTTCAAATGGATGGTGGTAGAGGAGGGACGAAGTGACATTTGCTGACTGTGAATGTGCCTCGCGGTCCCTGGACAACGGAAGATTAACAGCCCCCACTGCGATAAATATCCCCGGTTGATTCTATCACCGGGAAGGGACGGTGTGTGTCTGTGTATCTGTGCAGATGGTCACATGTCGGCAGCCACATATGTACTGCATATATGTGTGTGTGTGTGTGTGTATAGTTCCATATTGGCCCACGTTTTCCACTTCCAAAGTAAACGATTCGAAGTGGACTCGGAGACTTGGGGAAACGCAGAAAGACCCGCACCACCTGGACCCGGCGGTCAACGTCTTAATCTCTGAGGATTCCTTCACCTGGGAGCAGCCCCGGCTCGGGCGGCCGCCCCGCACCCCGCCCCCGTGCGCCCAGCCCCCACGCAGTGGGCTCCTCCGCCGCCCAGGACTTCCGCAGCGGCGCGCGGGCTGCCGGCTGCAAGCGCCGCAGTCCAAGGCTCTGGTGCCCCTTAGCGTCGGCTCTCGGAGTTCTGAGAAGGGAAAGTGACAGATGCGCTGGAAAAACCTGGGGTCCCCCGTTTCCGGCTCACAAGGGTGGACGGTGCGAGCTAACGGCAGACTATTTGGATCTGAAGATTCTCTGCACTCCGCCCTGGTGGCCGCCAGAGCCGCGGCGCGAGCGAAGGCCGCACTGGGACCAGAGAGGCGCGGCGCACATTAGCAGCGCCTCCAGGCGCAGGACCGAGATGTGCTCTACCCGGCACTCTCAGGGTCGCCCCCCTTCCCTTCTTTCCAAGGACCCTAACCCAGCGGGTTGCTCGATCGCACTAGCTTTTTCTGGTTCCCTAGTGCTAAGTTACCTGAGAAACCAAAAGGACTGGTCGCGCGTATAGTTTTCCTTTTAGAAGCGCCATGGGTGTTGGGATGCAGATGTGGGTATTTTTTTTAAATGGAACGTAATGGGCAGGATTCAACCACCTGGTCACTTCCGCGGCACCTAGTAAATTATATACTAATTTTTACCCACGTAAATTGTAAACTCCTAAAAACTATATGTAATGACTATTGAAAAGCTAGGTTCAGTTCCTCCGCTGATTTATATAGAAGTGCCAAGTAATGTTCTAAAAGAAGACCATTTGTGTAAGTATGCCATCCTAGTACTTTGAACTACAATGTGTTGAATTTCTGGTTAATATCAGAATTTTTCTCCATAATTCAAACGAAAGTACTAATTATGAACCAGCTTTTTATTTATCAAGCAACTGCATTTGTTACATGTGAACCCTATCTCGCCATATGTGTGTGTGTGTATATATATATATATATATATATACACACACACACACACACACATAATTATTGTCATTATACAAGAAGTGTATACAAATTGTACAAAATTATAAAAAGCAAACGAGCAATTTGGGAGGTCACACCTCAGCGAGATACAGTGGCACCACCCTGTGATGCAAACTCCTGGAGGCTGAGGCTGAGGCTGAGGCAGAGGATCCCTTGAGCCTAGGAGTTGAGGGCCAGCCTGGGCAAAAATGGCCAGATCCCCTCAGAAAAGAAAACCCAAGTGACCCTAACACTTAGAAAGAGATCTAGAAATGGGAGAAATAAGTGAACAATGTGTAAAATTCAAAGTGTACAATTCCCAAACAAGGGAAAGAAGCAAAGCAGGGCTCTGTTATTTTATCTCATTATTATGCTAATCTAGCTAAATAATGGCTTAGAAAATATTTTAATGATACTTATGCTGCATTAAAATAACAGTGTTTAATGGGATTTCTGATATCTGTAACAGACTTGTGTTAATGCTTTGTTTTAAGTAACCTGGGCCTTGCCTACCTCCAATGCTTCTCATGACTTGGCACATTCTAGAATAGGCACAGGCCGTGGAGAGTGAACTGTCCACACCCACTCCTCCTCTGCTTGCCTGATGGTTCTGGAGTGACCAGTGGGGAGACTGAGGTGACAGAGCTGTGCTACTTCCGAAGCCAAGGCTGGGGTGGGGAACCAAGCAGGGCCAGCAACCATAAGGCAATGACTTCCCTGGATCAATTAGAGGAACTACAATTGACCTCCAACTGGATCTTGAAGGGACCCAGGGATGGGGAGGTGCTGGAGGTACTGGTGGGGATCAGGAAGAATTATTTTAGAAAATAGAAAAGGAATTTTGGAAGAAAAACAATGCTCATGGAGTCAGGGCCCTAGAGGGTATTCAGATAAGCTGTCTGTTAGAGTGAGTCACACACCTGGGAAGGAGTCAGGGAGGAGACCAAAGGATGCCGCATAGTAAGCAAAGGAGAATGGCTTTTCTACTGAAAGAATTGGGATTCATTAAGGAAATTGCAATTGTGATTTGAATGTTCATTTTGATTAACAACACTGTTCGCTACAATCAAAATGAGAAATATATTCAAAGGAGGTGCTATCTAGATTAGAAAATGTTGATTCTTGTTAGTTTATCAACTAAAATATTGCACAGTGGAAAAGAAGAGCAAATGGCTTGCTGGATGTAGGTCTCATTTATCAGGAGACAGAGGCTGTGGAGTCTAGAACTCCTGCGTAGGCTTTACCTGGGAGTGTGACTAATGGCACAGAGAAGTTTAATAGCGCTGGCATATTTCAGGAGGCTGCTGAATAGCAGACAGTTGCAAATACATTATATTGAGGGATCTGGTGCCAGGATGTTCTTTGTACTAGAGAACATTGCAGAAATGATCTGCATATATATCATGGCTCCATGTTTACTGTTCAGACAGTAGTGCATACATCCTTCAGAGATTCAAAGTCTTAAGTTTTTTGATAATGCCTATTTTCATAAGAATCTGTATTTTTATTCCTATTTAAGTGGTTGAATTTGTAACACATTAGAGGGAAGATGGGCTGCTTATTCTGCATTCATATTATAAAGTAATAAAATGATACAAATAATTGTAATTTTTTCAAATTTTTTTCCTTACCTCTTAATGTCTTTCTCAACAAATTTTATAATAGGAAAGCATTAAAATCAAGAAGAAACATCTTCTTTTCAATAAAAGCAACTACTTATATATGGCCACTCAATAAATGAAATTGATATTTTCTTTGTTCACTCTGAATGACTCGCTGGTACACAAAGATAAGAACAACCTAGAGGATGTGCCTATACAATATTTATGTTCCACACAAGTGACACTAGATTTTTATTTCATTCATATTGATCTAGTAATGGAATTTTGTGTTTTCATAATTTACAAGTAATGTGATCAGCTTGTTTACATTTTTAAGGGATTAAATATAAAGAGTAATAGAGAATAGTCTACACTTATTTATAAGCTTATGAACACCCTATCGTCTGCTAATGTAAACCTCTCTTTAAGATAAAAGCAGATTCTTGCACCAGCAGAGACCTGAGAGATTCAGTTGTTCCCCAAGATGGCAAATATGCCCAGATCTGTGCAACAAATTTTCCACCTAGACTTGATTGAGCTAATTTGATAGAGCTATAATGTCCTCTCTGTCTGTTCCACAATGCTATAGCTCAGTGATTTTCAAATTCTGGTGGACAGGAAATCAAGTTGGGGCTTAGTAAACTTCTCTGAAATCTGCTTCAGTAGAACTAGCGGGTAGTCTGAAGAAACTCTTTGACAAGATCCCTTGGCAACTTTGTATGACCAATGAATCCTTCTGTGCCAGGAAGAGACTTGCTGGATAGGGCAGTTATTGTCAATCACTGAAGGAGCATGTCTGAAATAACAATCCAGTGTCAAGATTCCTCTGCAAGAGAATGTGGTGTTAATATCATTTGTGAGTAAGAGCCAGGGTGTACATAAGTAGTTCATAAACGCTTTGCGTGGTACACCACATAGATCATTAAGAATCAACCACATCTTTATGGTTACAGAAATTGCTAAGTATTTTGCTAATATTTTTCTGAGAACACATGTACATACAAAAGTTTTGTAAGTAGAAAAGCAACCATGGGATGCATTTCCTTCAAGACATACATATCCAGCCTCACAGAGGAACAAGCAGTACTCACTGAGAAATAGGAAATTTGAACATTAGGAAAGATCTGTCTGAGTCTAAAGGGAAAATGGCTATTTCAAAATGGAAATTTTCCCTCATCAACTTGGAGTCTGAACACAGGTGTAATAATATTCCTGAGAGAAGTTATAGAAAAAGGAGCGCGCCCTCCACGTGAGTCCTTAGTCCAACATTTGAGGCATCTCTATGTTATTCCAAACTTCTTTTTAGGAAGATGCACTTTCTAAATAACATCTACCAGTGCTGGTTTTAGATTCCTGTGGCAGATGCCTGACAGAGCCAGTAACAAAAAGTCATTTTTTAAAAATAGGCAATTTTACTAATGATTTTGAGGCTAATGATTTTGTGATAGCAAGCACTAGATAGTATTTAAATAAGGATTGGAAAGATCATGGAAAAACGCAATAGACAAAGTGCATATAATAAAATACATTTTCAGGGAGAGATATATGTAGAGAGAGAGCAGTTCCACAGAGAATCCATTGAACACGTGGATTCTCTGGTTTGGCACCACGTTTTCCAGTGGTCTCATCAAGAGGAATCCAGATGACAGCTGACAAGCAGTCACAAGAGTGACATCAATGATGACAGTCCCATGGCGTCACTGTGGCTCTAGTGGTGACAGAGGTTCTGATGTCAGTTGCACAAGTAAAGACTTGGAATGACATGATTTCCTGACATTTGAGAGTATAAAAAGAGCATTTAAAAATTAATATATTACTTTATGTTTTGCTTTAAATAGTCTTGTATCTAAATCGGTGCATAAGATATTATGGGTGGACATTGGGGTATTCAGTTTTATTTCATTCTTAGATTTGATAAATACAAACATACTGAGCCTTTCTGGGGTGAGCTTCTGATTCATACAAATGGATGAGTTTGGACGGAGTATAATTGGGTTTGCTTTATATTCAGACAAGAAGATGGTTGCTTAATACAATTTCAGTTATGATAGGAATTATTTTTTGTTGACGCTGATGAATTATAGATTTTATCTAGAACCACACACAGATCTTAGAACCTCACACATAGATCTAAGGAGCTCCCTGAATGGGCTCCTCAGACAGCCTACAGTTGTTACTCTCTGCCTCCACCCTCAGTGGGCCTTGCTCTGGCTTTAAGATGGAAAAGAAACTCTTCCCTATTCAAGGATTTTAGAAGCTGATTGCAGATTGAATTCTGCATCCTGAGACACATATCCTGCACAAGCTTACAACACATCAGGTTGGGTTCCAAAGTACAGTGGCTTGTGTCCATTCATCCAGTCATGATAAAACATTGCTTATTACACAATGACTGATGTTGGTAAATATCATGGTCTGCTCAGCTCGAAAAGAACATGTATATATGCTCCTCTGGCCACAAGCTGCTTATACTCTGGAGATGTTTAAAGAAAATTGATGTAAGACTAAATAAACTCATTGCCACAAAAAAGTGTGTCACCAATCCAGTCTTCCTCTTGAACTTCTGATCACTCATTAAGTCTCAGTTCATACATTATTTTCCCCTGATGCCTTCCTGGATTATTCCAGACAGAGCTAGTCAGCCAGACATTAATTCACTTAACCAATATATACTGAGTACCATTCTGGAGGAAACATATGAGCATCTGCAAGCATGTTTTGAACACAGTTGTATTACACATTGTATTAGATATTGCACATAGTTGCAATATGGACAGGATGATTCTTAACCATTGAAGCGACGGACTTCTGCTTTTCTGATGACACCTCTGCACATTCTCTGGGAAGGGAGTTTATGGGCTCATCACTCAGTATTTTTCTGTCACTGTACAGGCTCACAGACTTTGTCAAATTCCATCAAAGTCATTCACATCAGGTTAGCAGGACCCACGTCGACCCTTCCACCTTGGCAGGTGCTCTGAAGTTTTGTCTGTATTTGTTTGTACATCTGCCTTCCCCCTCATTTTCCTTCCTATGTTGTGGGCTCCTCTTGAACAGCATGTCTTTTCATGCTTACAGTAACTAGCAGAGTGACAGCAACTATCAATACTCATTGAGTAAAGGTGGATATAGGAGAAGACATGACTGGATAGCTCTTGACATAGCTTTCTAACACTTCCACATAGCTCCCTTCACAGGACCCAGTCACACTAAGCTGCTGTTTTCCTGGCACAAGTAAGATGGCTGCTGTCAGTTAGGTTGTTTGTTTGCAAGATGGAGAAAACCTACTTAAAATGAATCTGAGTAAAGAGAAAGGAAGACGTTGGCTTTTACTATCAGCATTTCCAGGAGCCCAGCCGGCTTGATGTGCATCTGGGTTCCTCTCAGCCAACAGCGGAAGTCTCAGCCTCTCTAGTTCTCTGCGGTCCACTACGTTGGCTTCATTATCAAGGTTCACAATGTGGTCTCAGGGTGAAAAGAAGTCCCCAGAAGTGAGACATCATCCTCCTGCTTGACCCAGCCTGGCCCTGGAGCCCATCCTTGAACCTGGGAGTGTGGACAAGAGGACAGTCCAGGCTGGGGCTGAGTTTGCAGCATGTGTTACATTTGGAAACCCAGGAGTGGGGGTAATTTTTCAGGAACCACCTGGACTCAGAAGAGATTCCCCCATGAAGTCAGAGTGCTGTAATTACCAGAAGAAAGAATGATCTGGAATAATAGAGCCTACTTCCCCATCACGGAGACCCGAATCTGAGTCCAAACCCCAGATCCCTGGCTGATATCCCATAATACTGGACACATACGTGGCTTCTCCAGGGCTGATGTTTGAGGATAAATGATAGTCCCACCTCTCCCAAGCACACCAACGCCACTTTTCAGAGAGTGATCTGCCAGTTGAGGAGGAAGTTCCACTTCCACTACAGGGCTTGCTTCTACCAGGAAAACTGGACAATCATAAAATGCACCTGGGTGGCATCCCGAATGGGGAGAGCAGGCCCAACCTTCTGTAATTTCCCCTGAGGGATCTGTCAGTTGATGAGCTGCCCTGGGGCTTCCCAGTAAGGCTGACAGGAAAAGCCCTGGGACTGCGGGCAGGTCAGGGGATTTGGGTCCACCAAGGAGGAAGGACCACAGTCCACACTTATGCTATTGGGCAGGAGCCTCTAACACTGAAAAGCTGGAAGGAAAAAAGAATTAGAAATAAGACCAGTCCACGTGAGGCCCGAAGCCCAGGGCTGGAGCAGTGAGATCCCCATGGTTCTGACAAGCTCTTGTTTACCCTGAGTGTGAAGCTGGTGCGACAGTCAACATCGTCTGAGAAACATCACCCAGGCGCTCAGGTTACTGCTCAAGGGCTCATACCAGTATCTGAAACACAGCAAAAGTGGCCAGCCATATCAGAAGATGGCACGACAGAATTTCAGGAGGAAAAGTGAAAAATAGAAACAGATGTGCATTCTTTTTGTGTATATTTTCTTCTGAGCTCAGAACTGGGGCTTTGGTCTTTGGAATCGTGGACAGTTCTCAACGTCTTTTCAATCGCAGGCTGGATGCTGAGTTCTCTCTGTGTCCCACAGTGTAGTCTCAGCCTCAGTTTATGGGGACTTCCTTCCTGTTCACTTCTATGTCCTTGTTTTTCCAGCTTTTTGGTGATGACTCCCCTTCCTGCTTTCAAGGATAAATGTTGGTATTTGCAAGATGGGCCTAACTCCCTTTTGTCCCTTTAATGCCACCCAGCTTTCAGTTTAGGATCTTGTCTACCTTGGGACTTGGGCTCAGCTGCTTTTGTGACTCAGTGAGTCATACTTAGCTTCAAATGCAAAACCCTATTCTCCATTTAGAAGTCTCCATTAGTAAGGGTTCTTTGGTTCAGGTGACCAGGAGTCAAGAATGGCAGTGGTGGCAGGTTGGGTTAGTTCAAGTGACAGCTTCCCTCACCATCTGCTGCTCGTCTGGGCCTTTGGCCCACTGTGTCAGCTCTCAGACTCCTGATGATCGCTGCAGCTCCGGAGCCTCACATTTCTCAGGTCCCAGACGCCCTGGCCAGAGCTGTGCCGTGCTGCACGGACGCTGATGTGACTGAATGTCCATCTCTGGACCTTGCTCTGGAGACAGGAGTAAAATTTTCTCATTTACTAGAGCTATCACAAAGTCCTAGTCATCGGGGGCTAGAAGACCAGGTTTCCCCAAAGCACCGATGTGGCGAACAGAGAGCAGACTCTGGGCCGCGTGTCCTCCATCAGAGCGTCACCCCACCTGAGGGGGCTTCTGGAACCAGCGGCAGGAGCGCACTTACCTGGCTCATTTTGGTGGATGTGAGAGTCCAGTCTGTCGAGTTCACAGCTGGAGGTATTTGCGGAAGAGCCATATAGAAATCCACTCCAGGAAACCTTGGAGTTGTGCCCACAGGAGCGCCACCTCCGAATCCTGGAGGAGGTGAGGAGTGCTCCTCCTGACAGCCCGGCCCTGATTCCCCCGGCTGCTGGTGTCGGGGTTTTATTTCAATACGCAGCTGAGTTCCTCATCTATAATTGTCCTCAGCAAAGGGAGCTGCCTGGCCTCAAGGACACCCCCAAAATGAGGGGCTGGTGTGAGGGAATGGAGGCGCCACCCAGGGCCTCCATGGGGGCACCTCTGGAAAAGAGTCTTGCCCAAGTCCTCCCATAGGATCATCCGAGGGGGCTTCTCCTTCCCCTCGGCCCCATCCTGCTTCCATCATCCACTTGGGTTCTGTTTCAGAGTATATTCCCAATAAACCTCCTGCACACACACACACACACACACACACACACACACATCTGCCAAGTTTATTTCCAGGGTCTCAGCCTAAGACGAGTGGTACCAAAAGTGGTCTAACAAAAGGTTCCTTACCAGCTGCTTGGCGATGGTGGTGGGTGTTGTCCACTGCAGCAGTGCAGCTCTTAAAAGATTTACTGATGGTCACCCTGAAGGGGACAGCCGTGGAGAGAAACTCACTGATGACATATCTCGGTCGTGTTGGAGCCATGGGGGAAGCGGTAGGTATAAAGACCATGGACTTGCATGGCTGAGACTCCATGCCAGGAGAAAGTCACAGACCAAGGGCGAAAAATGCAAACTTCAAAGCAGCGTGGAAGACAGAGGCCCCCCAGGCAGCACATAGAGAACTCCATCTCCTGCAAACAACAGGGGAAGAACCCCGTGGGCTGTGTGGAAGTGCTTTTAATTACAGAGCTAGAGACTCTGCTGAGAAGATGAAGCTCAACCCCAGCAGATCCGCCAAACAAACCCGACATCAGATGAGAAGAAATGGGGCCCTGACATTCCGGAGGGTGAGGCCGGGGCCAGTGCTCTAGAAAACCCCGACTCCCTGGATTCCTCTGACCCTCCGAGGCTGAAGAAGGAGCCCCAGGCTCTCTGCTCAAGACCACTGCTCCTCCCGGGTGAAGCTGGCCCACAGGACTCTGCTTTGGAAGATGCTCAGTGTCCTCCCCAGAATGTATACCCCTTCCTGCTGGCCACCAGCCCCATAGTTGAGGGCAAATCTCAGCATCTTCTCACAGGGGACTTGCTGGGCTTCCAAGGGGGAAAAGGGAGCTAAAGAGCTGTAAAAGGGTTGTAAGTGAGGCTGGCAGGAGCTGGGCACGGACCAGAGGGGACGGGAAGTGAAGCTGTGTAAGGGAAGGTCCCTTAAGATGGAAATGCTCTCCTGGGGCTCCAGGAAACACCGTGGCAAGATCCTTGGCAAGTTCTGAGGTGCTGCCATGATGGATCTCGGAGGCTTGGAAGGACAGAGGCCTACTCTCAGAAGACACAGGAAATCCCAAGGCCCAGAGTGGTGGGCACAAGCCGAAAAGACCCACGGGCCAGAGCAGTGGGCACGCTTGTGAAGAAGACACACAGGCCGAACCCCAGCAGTGCGTGCATGGATTTTAACTCAGCGTAGATTTTTGGAATTGTATTTGACAGTATCTATCAAAATTTGAAATATCTGTGTCTTTGACCCAAATTCTACCATTAGGGCTGAATCTTTGAGAAATTTATATATGATCAAAATAACATGTATTAAGTGTATACATATTTTATTTAATTGATACCAAAAGTGGGGAAAATTAGTTTTCCTTCAACAGAAAACAAATAATCGTTATTGCTATTTTTATAGAGAATGCCCATTAAATAAACAAGCTTGGGCCATGCAAATGCCCATGGGGAGATTTTTAGAACATATTCTTGAAGGAACAAAACTCAATCCCAGCCAGATAAATTGATTCAAATTGAATCGACACAACACTATAGTCCACCTCGCATTGTGTACACAGGGAAGCTTAGAGATGGAACTTACCGAGTGAGGCTATGGAGCTCCGTGGGCACCCGAGGTTGAGGGTGAGGGAGCAATGGGCAGAAGGAAGTAACCTGAGGGAACAGATTCCCTTTTTCATTGTTCATATTGTGGTAAAATGCACAAAACATAACGGTTACACTCTTAATCATCTCCAAGACTGCAGTTGGTGCTAGCCACACTCCCCTGCAGCCGTCCCCACCATCACCCAGCATGCTTCATCCTGCAGGACTGGACCTCTGCTCCTGCTGAACAACCACTTCCACATCCCCAGCCCCTGGCAGCCACCCCCTGCTCTGTCTCCAGGACCTCGATGACACTAGGACCTCACATACGTGGAATCCAAAGGTAACTAAGATTTTTCCTTTCTTTGTTTCCTAATTTTTAAAAATCACTTAGGATGTGTCATATACTACTTTTCCAGATTTGCTTAAAAAGAAAAGTTTTATAAAGCGGTGACTGACAGCAGTTTGTGAATTGATAATGAAAGAAAACATTTGTGATAATATGTATTTATCTAAAATATTGAAATCTCATGTTTCTAATTCACTTTGTCAATTTTATTTTTGCAATGGTCTAGCTTTAGCTTTCACAATCTAATGAAATAGAGAACACAAAGCATCCTGAATATTTATAGTTAGAAACACAGAGAATCAAAGAAAGAAAGCCAAGCCATCATTGTTACTATTGCTACGTAGTGTAGTTTAAGGTCTGCTATTACGATGCCTCCTGTTTCACTCTTCTTGCTAAGGGTTGCTTTGGATATTCTGGGTCTTTTTTTTTTTCCAAACGAATTTCATGATCACTTTTTCTAGTTCTATGAAGAATGTCATTGGGATTTTTTATAGTAATTGCATTAAATCTATTTTGGTGACAATACTTTTGGTAGTATGGCCATTAGCACCACAATAGATATATAGACCAATGGTACAAGAAACAAACCCACATAAATACAGTTACCTCATACTAGACAAAGATGCCAAAAACATTCAATGGAGAAAAGATAGCCTATTCAATAAATAGTGCTGGGAAAACTGGTAAATACATATATAGCAAAATGAAATTAAATACCCTGCACAAAAACCAACTCAAAGTGGATCAAGGACAAAGACTCTGTGCCTAATAGAAGAAAAACAGGTCCAAATCTTCATCATGTCAGCTTAGGACACAGTTTCCTTAACAAGACTTCTCAAGTACAAAAAGTAAAATTGAGAATCAATAAATGAGAGGAATTAAAACTAATTAAAACTAAAAAACTTCTTCTCAGCAAATAAAACAATAAATAACATAACAGAATGAGAGAAAATCTTTATCACATGCACCTCAGATAGAACCCTAATCTCTAGGGTTTATAAAGAACTCAAAACACTTAACACCAAATAAATAAATAAATAAATAGCCCAATCAGTAAATGGGCTAAGGAACTCAACAGACACTTCACAGAAGAAGAAATACAATAGATCAATAAACTTATGAAAAAATGTTCATCACCTCTAAAAATTAGATGAATGTAAATCAAAACTACCCTGAGATTTCATCTCACTCCAGTCAGAATTGCAATTATCAAGAAAACAAGCAACAGTAAGTGTTGGCGAGAATGTGGGGGGAGAGGCACATTCATACATTGCTGGTGGCACTGAATTGGTTCAACCACTATGGAAATCAGTATGATGATTTCTCAGAAAACTTAGAATGGAACCACCATTCAACTCAGCTGTTTCACTCCTTGGTTTATACCCAAAGGACTTAAAATCAGCATATTACAGTGACACAGCCACATTAATGTTTATAGCAGCCCAATTCACAATAGCTAACTATGGAACCAAACTACATGCCCTTCAACAGATGAATGGATAAAGAAACTGTGATATATATATTGTGATATATATATATATATATACACACACACACACACACACACATACACACATACATACATACACACACACAATGAAATATTACTCGGCCTAAAAGAAGAATGAAATTTTGGCATTTGCAGGTAAGTGAATGGAGCTGGAGAATCTCATGCTAAGCAAAATAAGCCAAATCCCCAAAAAACAAAGTTTGAATATTTTCTCTGATAAGCAGATGCTGATCCATAGTAGGGGGAGAGGAGGAAAAAGAATGAAAAGAACTTTGGATTGTGTAGAGGGGAATGAGGGGAGGAGGGGCTAGGAGGCAGAATGGGTGGTGGAATGAGATGGACATTATTGCCCTTTATACATGTGTGACTTCTGCACTCTGTATCTAATCAGGGACAGTGTCAGAGCACAGAGAAGGACACAGAGAAGAGCAGAGATGGCCGATTCCAGGCTGTTCAATTCCTTTAACTCACAGATATGAAAGACGTCATCTGCTGCCCACTTGTTCATCTCGCAAGCTGATGGACACGCATTCCTCAGTTGTTGGCTTGGTTTTCTATTTTGAGGCAATTTAGGGATGATCGCTCAGCCAGACAGCCTGGTATTTCTTCAGTTAAGGTTTCCAGAGGGCTCTTTTCTGTTGTAAGTCCCCCCAGACACAGAAGCTGATGCATGCAAGTAGACCATGGTGTGCTAGGGGAGACCCACCCTCATCAGTAGTGACAGTCTGTATTGTTTGGTGCTGAATCATACACACAGACTCTGCTGAGGGAATTGCTTAAAGTACAAATACAAAGTTTGTCAAATATCCTTGAGACCAAAGCCAAGGAGGATCTCAAGAAAGAAAGTCCTAAAAGGAGCAGGTCCTAAACCATGTAAAAAGATCAGCAAGCATCAGAAACATAATAGCTGGCAATTGACACATTTGAAGAAAATTTTAAAACAATCCCCTTATAAATTCAAAACAATGTTCAAATAAAAATTTCAAACAACATCTAAACAAAGATCCTGGTGTCTTATAGCTGTGATTAAGTGAATTCAATACTGGATGTCATGTATGAAATGAAGTCATTCTTGGTAAGTTGATAGTAAGAAGGTCAACTAATACAACTGCTTTGCAAAGTAATGTAATACTATTGATTAAAATTAAAAATTTTTAGTTCTTTTAGAAGTCTCTAAAAATCCATAAATTTGTAAAAGAGGCCAATTATGTGATTTAATACACAATAACATACCAATTATATTGAATATATATGCATTTATATGTGCATATATACCAAAATATATATATATGTCTTTTATGAATATACAAAATAACACCAACGCACTAGTTAGCTGAGACTGCCATAACAATACCCCACAGACTGGAGGGTTATCAGGGGGTCAGTTCCAGATCAAGGTGCTGGTTGGTTCCTGTGAAGAACAGTTTCCCTGGCTGGCAAAGAGCTGTTTGTTTGCCGTAAGAGAGCCCTACCTTCACAGTCCCATCCAAACCTGAATGTCTCCCAATGACCCCATCTCCAAACAATATCACCTTGGGCATTAGAGCATCAAATATGGATTTTGGGAAAACACAATTCGGTCACTGCAGAGAGCAAACATCATTTAAGTTTTTAAAAAGTGTGGGAAAATCCAATAAAAACTTAGTAGTGGTTCACCTTGCTAGGTGAGGTGGAAAGGCAGCGAGCACTTTGATTTCATATCATATAATTAAAATTCTTGCATAATTCCAGTTATGGGATCATTTTGGCAGCACACTTTTAGAATATTCAGGATAATTTTCCTAAAGAACTAATCAAAACAAAGAACCAATCAGGATATTGAAAAAACATTATGATGGTACATTCCACAAAACAAGGTGTCAGACAGTCCCCAACAGCACTAGAGGAGGCTCAGGTGAAGAGTGAGAGTGGTGGGAATGAACGGGACCCCACATGCTACACGTCCTGCAGAAACCAATGCACTGCTGGCCTGTGCCCACCTCAGAGGGCAGGAACAGGTGTCGAGTTTGCAAGGTTAGGAGGACAAAGAGCCACCAGCAGAACTGGAAAGTCCTGTCTGTGGGTGGCTGGTGAGCACTCAAGACCACGAGCTGAGGGTCCCCAAACAATTCCGTAATAGAATCAGCCCCCAAAGAACCTCAGAAACACCAGCCAGTACTCTCTGCCACAGTCAGAGGACAAAGACTGAGGGCAAGAGCAAAGAAAAGGTTCAGATGGTTCAAAGGAGAGATGCACAGCAGGAGCAGATCCAAGATGTGCCCTGAGGATCACAGGATGCTGAGATAGGAGGCCTGCTGGGGACAGCTAGGCTCAACAGCTTTGGGGCTGGGTCACAGAGCAGGAGAGAAGAAATCATCCCAAGTGTATGAGTTGGGGTTCTGCCCAAAACAGAACCAGTGGAATGTGTACCAATATGTAGGGGATTTAGAATGGAAACCCAGAAGACCCAAGGTATGCCTCCTGCAGGCAGGAAATTCAGGAAAGCCAGGGTGACTCAGTCTGATTCAAGGGCCTGTGGAGCAGAAAGCTCATGCTGTGAGTCCCAGAGTCAGGAGACCCTAGATCAGGATGTCTGAGGGCAGGAGAAGGTGGACATCACATCTCCTCTCTAGGGAGAGAGGAACAACTTGCACATCCTCCATCTTTTCTTCCTTTCAGGTCCTCCACAGATTAGATGATACCTGCATACTTTGGAACTTGCAATCTGCTTCTTTTAGTCTCTGGATTCAAATGCAATCTGTCCTGGAAGCATCCTGGAAGACACAGCCAGACATAATGTTTCACTAACTATCTGGGCATCCCTTAGCCCAGTTAAGTTGTTGCACAGAATTAGCCATCACACTGGTTAAAACTTCATTCAGGGCTGGGCATGTAGGTCAGTGGTAGAGCACATGGGTATTGGCATGTGCAAGGCATAGATTCTGTCCTCAGCAGTGCAAAAAGAAGGAGGAGGGAGGAAGAAGAAGATGAAAGAATAAAGACTCCATTTAGATTGCCCAAGGAGTGGCTTCTCAGAGCAAAGTGAGGCTCTGTATTGTGAATCCCTCAGGAAAACAACCAACAAGGGAGCCCCAAACCAGCTGAGAAGGTCTAGACCTTCCTAGACCAACCCTTGCTCATTACCTCATGCAATCCTAAGACAAAAAAAGTAATGTGATAATGTGATCTTGTCCCAAAAAGCTATTGTCAGGAGAAAGATGGACGTAATCCTAGGAATCTCGTGACGGACAATGAAAACACACAGAAACACGTGGCAAGGAAGGGAGTGAGTGGAGTCTAGCGTTTCACATTGACCCAGAGAATTAAGAAAATGGTCATACCTTTGAAATAACCAATGAAAAATCCAGAAAGGTGTGACTAAGTCAAACCTATAATGGTATTAGTGAATTATTTTGTAAATGCATTTTCAAAAAATTGGTTCCAGATTGGTTGGAAATCTTCAATCCAAGTATTCAGTGACTAGAGTGCTAAGAAACTTCAGCATTTGAATAGCTGGATGAACCATAATTATTGAAAATAGACCTTGCAAGCAAAAAGACATTGAAAATTATCTTGACAAAAGCAAGGGAGGAACTGAGCAAATCCAAGAGGGAGGGCTCAGATGGTGCACAGAATTTAATTCTGAAGTTCTGTAAGTGTGATTTGGAATATCTTGGATTGTGAGAAGAATTTTTGATGAACTTTCTATTTTAATTCGATAAATTTATGTTCTGCCTGGAACAGAATGAAACAGAAAGAGTCCATGATTTTCCAGCTTATAAATGTAAGACATTCAAAGAATCATAGATTTAATCAAAGGACTTAATGGTATGAGTTTTATTGCATATACAAACAATTAAATGGGAAAATATTAAACAAGACTTAAATACTTAAGGGTAGCCAGAAGGGAAATATGCACATAATGTAATGTGGCACAGATGTTTGGCTCTCCTAATAATATGAGAAGAAAAGTCTTCACATTGAATACATCCCTAAATTTTTCTAAAAAGGAAAATCCAAAAGGTTGACGTTGATATTTGTGTGATTTTTCTCCATCCGATATAGCCTTTAAATCTGCATCTGGGAAACCTAGTTCCCGCAGGTGGGAGGTGAGAGGCCAGGAAGTGTGCAGATCCTGGGCTGGCAGCACAAACAGAAGAGGCAACTCCAGGTGTGCATGGGCACCTTCCTCAGGAGACCTCTACAGAGCTCTTCCTTCACTTCAGGACTTACCTTCATGCTTCTAAAATCTTCTAGCAGCCAGATGACACTAGGGACTGAATGTCTGTGTCACACCCAAATTCTTATGTTGGAACCCCAACCTGGTGGGATGCATCAGGAGGCGGGGCCTTTGGAAGTGATGAGGTCACAGGGCTGGGGCGCTCCGTGTGGGCTTAACGCCCTTATGTGATGGACAGCAGCAAACTCTCAGAGTGGAAGCATGGGGCATTTCAGCTCTCTGTGACCGACAGGAGCCCTCAGGACAGCCCAACCAGGAGCACTCTGACCTCAGACGTTCATCCTCCGGAAATAAACTTTCATTGTTTCTTATCCAGCCAGTCTGTGGTGTTTGTTATATCTAAAGTCACAGATGCTAAGTTCATACGAGGTCAAGCCTGCCTGTATTTGACCAGCTCTTTCGTCAAAAACCAAGCCCGGATCTTTGCAGAGGCCTGAGAGGTCTAACCAGCAGCAGGGGCCTGCCAGGTTTTCAGAGTCCCCACCTGGGGCTCAGCCAAACAGGCGTCAGCCCCAGCTTTGGGATCTTAGGTCAGTGCTTCCAATGCCAACGTGATTGGCAAAGCTCATCTGCTACCACCCCACTTACTTTCCCTGCATCGATTACATGAACTTCGAGGTGTTTCCGACCTTTCGTGGGGGACTTTAGTTTTGTCATTGTTTTTACGTGAGGTTTGTTCAGTGTGTGGTGAGCTTGCTTTCTGCCAGTTTTGTCTACACAGGGCTTTCTTTCCCGGCACCACGGTACAGCCCCTGGTGCCAGTGCATAGGCACTTCTGCTTCCTCGGCTACACCGAAGAGAATGGACATCAAAGTTCTCGAAGCTCTCCACTTGCTACCCACTCGCTCCGGTGCACTGTGCCTCTTTCAGCGCTGAGGCCCGGGAATTGGAAGGTATGAGACTTGATGTAATTTCTAATGCCAGGCCCAGAAAACTTGCCATTTATATCTGCCACTTCTCTCTGAGGCCCGTCATTTCTCTCAAAATGCAGTGGCATATTGTAACGCCTACTCACAATTCTCCACTCCTGGTTCTGACACTTTCTCCTACCATTGTTTTTGCTAACACCAGGAGTTCAGCACTTCGGGTGCTGGACGGCTCTGCTGTTGCTCCAGGCCCAGGGGCTCTCCTACTGCTGCCCCTGCCATGGACACCCTCCCCACGCCACAGCTGTTCCCCCCACAGCGTGGCTGCACCCCTTCTCCACTTCTCCTGTGTTCACTTAGCTTCTCGGTTTTTCTCTGGATCCCTCACACAGTTGGGATCTCAGAGGAGTTTGGTGACATCGCTAACCTTGAGGCAGTGCTTGAGCAAGGACCCTCACAGATGCTGCCTGCTGCTCCCCCTCGAGGGCTGCTCCCCCCACGTACAGGTGGTGAGGTCCATCCTCAATCTCATCCTGAGAGGTGGATTAATCAAAGACGTATCCCTTCTTAGTACAAAACTCCTGTGTGGAAATCTGCACATCGTGGAAGAATGCCAGCTCCTGCAGGATTAGGAAACACTCAGCTCTAAGCTCTTTGAAACTCTTGGCTGTTTCCTCTGAACATCTTCATTTTTATCTTTGTGTCTACCTTCTTTCTGTGTCTGCACCCCTTTGCTTTTTTTGCTCTGTGTAAGCAGGTCTCAGTGAAGGTATCCATCCTACAACAACCCACACTGAGACACTGCCAGCCCCTGGGGAGGCAGCACTTTCCCAAGAGGGCCTGATGGAACAGGCACAGCTTACCACCTCCCGCCCCCCACCCCACCTGCTGCACTTCCAAACCAAGCCTCTGGGTCAAAATCTGATAGGTGCCTGCCCCACCTTCCCAGTCATCCTTCTAGAATTTTGTTGATGAAACTTGTTGAGAACCAAATATGCGAGTTTCCCTTATGGGTGCTGTGTCAGACTCACTTGGAAATTTTCATTCCAACTGAGATCAGGTGCTCCTTCTTTGTCTACCCTGATTTCCCAAACACAGTCTTTGCACCGTTGGCTGCACTGTGGACTCTCAGGTGCCCTTATCAGCTATTTCCAGGGGGCCTCCTCCATTCCCCTAGAATCCTATTCTTTCCTCCCTCCACCCAGCACGGTCAGTGAGCTCACGCCACAGTGAACTCCCCGGACCTCCTAGCCCTTCCCGACCTGCAACTACCCCTTCCCTCTGGTGTTTGCAGTTTGCAGAGGAAGATGTAGAATCACGTTGGCTGGTCTCACAGACTCAAGCTTTCCAAATTCAATTTTGCCTTTTCTACCATGTTTAACTATTTTATTCACCCTGATCCACTATCAATCACAAAGCTCACACAAGTGTATCCTACATTTTAATTTCTCTACTTCATCTTCTAATGCCGGTCAGCAAAGGACCATATGCTACAGAGAAAACCAAAATAAGCCTGGATAATTCCAGCCCCTCTGCTTGAATTTCCACTGCTTTCTCTCCTCCTTCAGATATTACCTGCTCTTGCCAGAGTGTTCCAGCAGTGAGTACAGAGGGTTTCTCTCAGGCACAATAGGTGGTTGCATAAATTGGAAGAGGCTTCCTCGAGACCTGTCGGAAGATCTATTTCAAAATATAAAGTGCCTACAACATGTGATTCAGAAGTGGTTACTTTCCTGAGACAACCTGAAGGAGGAATAAAATTGACTACAGGATGTTCTTTTGAACATCAAAACTAGTAGTGTTAAGTATAGGAAAAGAAAAGAAATGGTCTAAATATCTATCAAAAAAGAATGACTGGAATTATAATTAATGCATCTGCAGCAGAATTGATTTTGGTCAATTTATCAATGTACTTTCCAATCTTGCATTTTGTGTGATCCAGTGTAGAGGGTTTCATATTCCGCATAACCAGTGTCCAGTCTCCTGTCTGTTTATATGGTGGCCACTTTGGGGGTGTACCAGCTGCCTTCCTCCAAAGAAACCAAGAAGTCTTACTCCTCAGTTTCCCACAGGGCATAATCAGCAGACACAGAAGACTCCAACTTCAGCAGTTGAGTGTGGTCTTGTATTTTGAATCTTGAACAAATAATAATGAATGGTTAGAGAGCCCCACTCCCATGATAGCAAGCAAGCCAATCAAGCCTTCCCAAGGGCTGGGAATCCCTCTAGATATCTGATGTGGATAAAAACCATTTACTCTGTACAAAACTCTATATGTAAATAGTTATGATCCCCTTTTGCAGATAAGAAGATGGAATCCCAGAAAATTTTATAGGCATGGTCACAAAGATAACCCAGAGTCAGAGCCACAATTTAAAGCTAGGAACTCTCGCTGAAAAATCTATACCTGAAGGACTTCACTGTTAAGGCTTATGTGGTCTTTTGAAAGCAAAAATTTTGCCTAGAAATCTTAGTGAACTCTTCCAAGTAAAGGCAAAAATTAAGCTGTTTTATGATTATGGTGCTGGGAAATAGAAGGCATAATAAAATCTATGTGGTTTTTATCCACATCAGATTAAAGATTCAAGTGTAAATGTTAGTTCAGTGTGGACGAAGGTCAGAGGACATACCTGACAGATGATCAGTTTAAAGACCTCTAAGCAATGGCAAGGGAAACCACAGAAATCCCAGGTAACCTCGAGTAATAAAAATACCATGCCCTAGGAGCTGTGACACACTCTGGAAATGAGGCAAAACTGAAACAGACCCCAGTCCACCAATAAAACCTATAACCAAGAACTGGGAGTCACCACACAGATTGCTAATCTTTAATTGCCATAAGCAAAGGGATGGATGAATGAAACCCCTTTTAAGAAGAATCTCATCCAGAGATTCCCCAGGAAATCATCCAGACTGGCTGATATGCCATTGTAAACAAGGGTACAACAAAAGGAAGGGGGATTAAATATGGGGTTACAGATTAAGGAGAGGAGAGAAGCAGACACAGAGGTGATTAAGACACTGGAGTTAGTAGACAAAGCCTTGAGCATGAAAATATTAAAGAAAGAAAATGGAGAAATACTGACAAAATAGATGAAATGATGTACAACTGAGAAGTATAGGTCCAAATGTCTTCTTTGGAAATTCTTTCAAGTAGGGAATTAAGGAAATGAAACACAAAATTTTCCAGAAAAGAATAACATGAAAAGTGTTCCAACCCATTTTATGGAGCCTACGTAGTCTGGATAGAAATACCTAGCTAGAATATTATAATAAAAGAAAACTGCCCATTACTGTATCTCTTATTTAGAGATGCAGAATGCTCTAAATAAAATTTCATAAAATGTAATTAATGTACCACAGCAAATACAAACATGAGCAAGCACACATTCAGGTCTTCCTCCATTATTTCAGAAATGTAAAACTAGGAGATATTTGAAATGAGTAAATGTAAATCTTTTCATTAAAAGTATAAAAGGGAAAAATTAATCCTCTTAATAGAGGTAGGAAATAATAGCTATGAGTGCATAACGTGGTTAGCACTTAAGTACCTTGAAACCTGTGTGGAGTTACCTGGGTTGAGGTCTCATCCCTGGTAGATTAGAACTTTGATTTTAATGGGTTGGGATATTTGACTGGAAATGGCATCTGGGGCTCCGACCTGATACCCATCTGGATCAGACTGTTGCATAAATGAGAATCTAGAAGGTTGCCACCGTTGTAGGACTGTGAGCTGACGAAGGAGTAAAGCATCATCGTCCTGACGGAAGTGCACAGGCCAGGCCTGTAGTTACTCCCTGCCCAGGTCTTTGGTCTTCAGAAAAATCAGGGGGAGAGGTATCATGCCTGGTCTCTGGAGCTGAACATTGCTTTACTTCTACTAAATTGTTTTTTATAATTGCTGAAATAATAATTATTTTAATAATAATATGAAGGAGTAATTATTCTAAAAGGAATATTTCCCTTCTCCCTTCCCAGATGATTTGGCTGATAATTGTCTGGATAAGTCACATGCAGCAGGTTTGGCCAAGCTGGAGTTCACAGAGAAGGTCTCCTGGACCCACGTGTCCACGTCACCTTCCAGCGTGCATGTGCCCACAGGAGGAGAGCTCTCTGGATGACCTGGTGGCAGGTACTCCTTGGTGTCTGCGTGGCTGCAGCTTGTAAACATAGCTCCTTCTGAAGCTCATTCTGGGCCCAAAGAAACAGTTTTTCTCACCATAATGCCGCCTATGAAAAATAAGTCTTTACTGTAGACCTGAGTCAGGCAGCTACCCCTGCTCCCTTCCCACACCTTTCACATCGGAATTCAGACAAGCGTTTCCACCCTGCTCAGTGGGTTGGGAGCCTCCTCAGACCCTCCTTGACATTTCCCAAAGATGATTCTCAATCAGGAGATATCACAGAATGCTTGAATAAAAAAAAAGCCTTTCATGACCAAGTTGGTCAATGTCTACATTAACTACTTCCAGAATCTACTAACAACTGCCCAAAGTGGGAACACACAGGAGCACACAGACAGCATATCTGGTGCTGTTAGTGCCTGGGTTGGTCTGTCTGCCTGCCCCCTAGCCTTTTTTTTAAATTAATTAATTAATTTTTTATTAGTTACACATGACAGTACAATGATCTTGACAATTCATACATTTGAATCAAATGGGGTATAATTTCTTATTTTTCTGATTGATCAATGTGATTCTGCAAACTGTACAGTCACCTAAATACGTACAGCAATAATAATGTCTATTTTATTCTGATGCTCTTCCTATCCGCCCTTCCCCTCCCCTCCCCTCCCATCACATCTCTCTATCCAACCCTTTCTCTGACAATTGGCTTAGGCAAAGCAAGAGAAGAAAAGGGTTTTTGCTGGAGGAGTCAGCCTCCCTGCTGAGCCCAGCTCTCCAACACCAGGCCCTGGCTTCTGAGTCTCCCACCCCCTTCCCTTCTCCTTCACAAGATGTCTGGGACAGAATCAGGCCCACCTGCTCATCACCGCACCTCCCAATTGTACTCAGGGTGCACCCTCTTCTTGTGGCCAAATGAGAAACACAGAACCATGAAAAGTTTTGCTTTTCAAAGAAGTTTTAAAAACTTAAACTCAAGGTGCTTCTGTCTCTGACTATCCCATAGACCAAATATTTTAACTTGTTAGTGCAATATTTCAGTTTAGAATTTCAAGTGATAACCCAAGAGGGAAGAAAAAGTCCTGTGGCCTAAGAACCTTGGGAAACGTGGACTATAAAAGCACATTTCTCAAGACTCAGATGGCCCACTCACCTGCCCAAACTGCCAAAACATCCCATCAAGGAGAAAACCTGTTTACTCTATTTAAACCAGCCTGTTCCACATATCTGACCCCCCAAATGGGGTGTATATTAGCTTCTTACTCCAAGAAATCTACTTACATACTTTGTGTCCTCTCACTAGCACAGACTTGATTCATAATAGGCATTAAAACATGTTTTCCATGAATGCGTAGAATAGATGATTGAATGGATATATTTAATTGAAAGACAACCAACATCTGTTATATATCTGTTCATTTATTTTCTGAAAACTTTCTGAATGAAACTAGTTAAAACCTTAACTAAAATTGAAAGATAAATCATTTATTTCATTACAGACTGGTGGACATTAATATGTCCCTGCCCTGTTACATTTTACTCAATCAAATAGCAGTTCCCACACATCAGTGAAGATATCCTGACCCACCACACATTTCTATGATATTTCTGGATTCACTAGAGACACCATTACTAATTGTGTTGGAAAATCCATCTGTAACTTCTTCCACCAATCCAAAGGGAACATGTTTTCATTAACATTAACTGACCACATAGCTTGATTAATTTATGCACATATTTTTTTCTGCATGTACTGTAAACCATTTCTTTCTTTCCCATTCAAAATAGCAACTCCACTTGCAAGTTGGTGAGAGTGTTGGGATTTGAAGAAAAACTCACATCTCATTTAATATTTTATATTTATTGGGAAAGAAACAATTCACTGTATTCAGCAGGAAGTTTCCGGTTACCTATTGGGCAGTGATTGTGTTTTGATTTGATTTTCTGTTTTACTGTTTCCTCTGTATCCATTCGCACAGTGAGCAATTCCTTACTCTTCAAGGAAAGGAAATTTCCAAACACAAGTGGAGAAAAATTAATAGGAAACATGCTATTTCATCTTCATGCTCTCCTGGTCCCCAGTTCTTGGCAAGTTGTAAACCATTCAGCTATGTCCCAGAAATAGAAGGGAATTTTTAAGAATACTGTGTGTGAGCAGAATAAAAACTTTGAATTAACTATCAAGTCGAATGATAGAGACGACTTCCACCTTTTACATAACTGAAATCACATCCTCAGGTGTATTTCTTTTGCACCACTCACAGCACGAGTGGGCTGTGACTCACTGTTGGAAGGCACTCCAGGGGTCAGGAAAGCATCAGCACCTGAGCCTCCAGAGGTGCACTTAGCAATATGTGCCTCTGTCACTGCATTGAGCCAGCATAGTAGAGGTTTCCCGGCAAGGTACGCCACACTCAGTATATGGTGACAAATCTATAAACGATTACGGGTCTTTCATTTCTGTGCACATACATGCTGGCTTAAAGAGTTTTTTTTTTCCTTTTTTAATTAAGTTAGGTAACCCAGAAGCTTATTTTTGGTCAGGACTCTGAATAGGTGATGTGATCACATGCTGTTGTGAAGGGCTCCTTATCTCAGGAACGTGCTGGGAGCAAGATCAGTTTATGCAGAACAGAGGGTGAACTAGACAAAGATGGGTCACTAGTAAATGCCCAGCCAGGCTTTCAAAGCCCCTGAGGACATCCCAGATGTCTGTGCAGGTGGGGTTGAAAGCAGGGCCACAGCTTTGTGGGAAGCATATTGTGGAACCGAACTTGGCAAGTACAAGGCAGAGTAGACTGGATCCTGTTTTAGCAAGTTGATTGTGTAATAGAATGTGTGCAGTGAGGATTATTTGTATAAGGAATCATTATGGAACACGTAACTGTGTCAACTTTATTCATGTAGGCAACATTTAAATGTCTACTTCAAGCAAAGTCCTGTGGTTTTCCTGCATATTAAGGTCAAAATGATGGGGGATTTTATGTTGCAAATCTTTCTTTTTTGGGGGGGGGGTAGTCCTAACAAATTGACATACCATGTGATCAAGAAAGTGTTAAAGTGTTAAAGAAAGACTGAAATCACAAGACCTCTTCAAAAGCCACAATGATTAGGGCAGTGTGGTATTGACACAATGTAACAGAACGTGCACAGGCTGATGATTGACTTTCAAGAAGAGGTGTGGGGGGCCCAGGCTCTTCATAGAGGAAGGAGAAGTGCCAGATGAACAGCCCTCTAACAAGTGGGTATCTTCATGAAGAAGTGGGACTATATTGATGCCCACTTTGCCCCATTAATTTCAGATGACTATAGAAATAAATGCTAAATCTAAAGCTAAGAAGGATCAGAGGCAATCACAGAAAACGTGATATCTCCGTGACATTGGAGGGGGCAAAGAAGACACGAATGGTGCCACTCATAAAATTTTAAAACTGTTGAATTGATTTCTCCAAAATTAAACTTTGATTACAAAAAAACTATTAAGAAGATGGAAAGGTAGGACACGGACTAGAGGAAATCGTTTAAAATGAAGACTAATAACTGGAAACAGAACTGCCAGGCGCACTCCCCCTTCCTAACCTGGCCATTTGCCCGTCCCTCATCTCCCCTGCCTCGTGCTCAGGCGTCTGATCTGTGTACAGTGGTTCAGGTTCCCCACACCTGCCACTTCCCCTGCTCTTCCTGGGAGCTACGATGATGCTGTGTGGCTGTTTCTTTCTACCTGAAAAACTTCCTTTCAGTATGTCAGAATACATTCTTAAGATTTTTTTTTTAATCTGAAAAATCTTTTTATTTCAATTCTTTATTTAAAGTTAACTTTGTGCAACCACATAACCATCACACCACTCTAGGTGCAGATCTTTCCAACCTTCCAGGAAGTTTCCTCCTCTGCTTTGAACCCAATCCCAGCCAACTTCTCACCCAAACATATCCAATTTCTGTGACTATATTATTTTCCCTGCTCTGTAGCTTCACATAAATGGAAGAAAGGCATTGGTACTTTTTGCCATTTGGGGCTATTATGATTAAAGTGTCCTGTGTATATCAAACTTTTATGGAAGTATATTTTTATTTCCTTTGGGGGGAAAATATCTGAAAAGGGAATTTCTTGCTCCCATGGTAAGGGTATTTTTAATATTAAAGAAACTTCAGTAAAATTCCCCAAAGTTGTGATACCATTTTACCCTATGCATTCTGGCTTGCTTCATGTTCTGGCCAGAACTCCTCACGATGCTCTCTCTCCCCTTTTGTGGCTGCCAAATTTCCCTAGTCTCTAAAGCATTGGAGCCCAGCCTTGAGCTTATTGTGTACTTCCATGTCCATTTGTATAATTCCCAAACAAGACTTCTGCCCGTTGTTTTTGTGTGGGTTTCATATTCTTTTTATTAGGTTGCAAGAGACGGTTAATTCCCGGATAGCAGCTCTTTACCAAACAAACATATTGCAAGTGTTTTCTTGTAGTTTGTGCCTGGAATTTTCATTTTGTTAACAGTTTCTTTTGAAGAGCAGAAGTTTTAAATTTTGATGAAGTCATTCATCTCTTGTTGTAAAGATTAGTACAATTTTGCTTTTAAGAGATTTTTGACAACCTCGAGGATGAAATTATTTTCTCCTATTTTTTTCTAGAAATTTTATAACTTTAGCTCTATATTTGTCTCTGATACATATCAAACAAATTTTTATATGATGTAACATAGCAGTCAAGGTCAATTTTCCCCCACACAACATCTATTGTTGCAAAGCTGTTTGAATGACTTTTACTCATTGAATTATGTTGAAATTGTTTTGCATATCAATTGAGATTAAATCTAATTATGGACTCTTTAGCCAATTAACTATATGTATATATTTATAGTAAGACCAACCCATCTTGTATATTGTATTAGAATGAACTTTGAAGTGTGGGAGGATAAATTCTCCTTTAAATTTTTTTTTTGAATATTCTATGCTTTTGCCTTTCCATCTTTTCTCTAGAGCCAACTTGTCAGTTTCTATCAGAAAAAAAATGGTTGCTAGAATTTTGCTTGGGACTCTGCAGATCTTAATGTTAATTTGGGACAATGGGCTTAATATTATCATGCCTCCCAGTCTATGGACAGGTTGCTTCTATTTATTTAGGTCTTGTTTCATTTCTCTCAACAATGTACTTACTTTGTTTATTAATTTTCCCCAAGTTTTACATGTATTATGCTATGAAAGATGGAATCATTTTAAATTTACCAAATTTTTATTGTCAGTATATAGAAATGCATTTGAATTTCATATACTCGCTCTGTGTCTTTCAATCTTGCTAATCTTATTAATTCTAGTAATTCTTTGGCAGCATCCTTTGCATTTTCAAGGGAGATAATAAGTCTTCTGCAATTAGATGCAAATTTTTTTTTCTCTTTTACCATATCTGTGTCTTTATTTCTCACTTAGCTGCCTGGGTAAGATCTTCAAAATCTTTAGAAGTTTTAAGAATGGATATCATTTCCTTGCTGTTTTCTTAGGGATAAATTATTCATCGTTTCACCAGGAAGTACCATGCCAACTGTATCATGAAAATGGTGCATTCTGTGGATTAAATTCAGAGTGCTGAATAAACCTTCATTTTAAGGGTAAACCCCATTTGGAACTGATATTTTATAGTTTTGACATTTTTCAAGATTTAACTTCATCTAACCAGGTCATCAAAAAGTTCCCTTACAGAGAGTCCTCATTCCCAGTAGGCAGTATAGACTCAGTATTGGGACTTTCACATGAAATCAGCTCAACATCACGAGGCCAGAGAAGTCTCCTCACAAGAGCTCGTGGCACCTTATGGGGACCGCCTAGTTTTAGATTGACAATCTGAGCTATAGCAAATATATTCATCTGATTCTTATGGAGACCCCAGCTCTGTAAAACTCCCTCACAAATCCTTCCAAGAGTCATGTTAATCAAAGGAAGCTGAGTTAAACTCCTTATAGCAAATGAGAGAGCAAACTTGGTGAGACCCAATAGCACCTACCAAAGGGGAGAGCTAGGATATGTATGTGGCTTTAGGATCTGGGACGTGGGGTTTACCGTGGGTCTTGCAAGGTGGAAACTGGGTGCAGACAGTGTAGAACAGGTGTTGAGGTAAGCAAGCTCAGCAGTGTGAAGTCTTGACCCAGGTTTGGGGGAAGGAGCTGCTGCTCTTTTAATCCGTCCACAGGTTCACACACCAGCAACACGGGAGGTTGCTTCCGATTACTCTCAGTCATTATCATCCAACACAGGAATAGGAAATTGGGTTGGTTTTGGTCATAAAAGGCATGATTATTTTTTCATTTTCTCTCTACAAGTGTTGATATTCATTCTGGATGCTTCTTATTTCCCCCATTTTATCCATGGAAGCCTTCATTTTGGTTATCTTGATCTTTGTCTACCACTCTATGTCAGGGGAAAGACTAGAAAATATCCCATGCTTTTAAAGTCACCAGATCATGAGGGATGATACTGAACTTATTACAGAAAACAGTTCTCACCCCAAGATCTGGAATTTTGAGCTAGTTTCAGGAAGACTTTGGATTTTGGTGTTTTCTCTCCTGAAAGCCAATTCAATGTAAGTGAAAAATACATATAGAAATTAAGTTGCTAAATCACTAGTTTCTTTCCAGTATTAATCTTTTTGCATGGAACAGAATGTTTAGTCCCTATCCCAACCCTAAATTCTTAATCTTTCTAGAATACTGGATAACAAAGTTTTGGCCAAAAGAATAGCCACAGGAATAACAAGTTTAATATTTGGATTGGTACCTTAGAATGGGCAGCTCTGTTCTCAGCATTTCCCCTCTGTGGTGACTGGAATCTACTCATTAAGGCAGCCATGTGGTCACAAGATGAATCTTCACAGGTAATGAGGATGAATTGTTTCTAACACCCAGAATCCTAATAGCAGAACTTAAGACTGAGTAGAGCAGAGTGAAGAAGAAATGCAAGTGTTGAGTCTGGAGGTGTGTTGTACATGCAAACCCATCTAGAGAGAACCGGAGAGGATGGAGAGGAGGAAAGAGAGGGGCAGGAGGGGAGGGGGAGAAAGTAAGGGAGGGGGAGAAGAGGTACCCTGCACGTCAGCTGGAGGAAGTCAGAAGAGCATCTCAGAAGCTAAATGAAGACAAAGTGAGGGATAGAGGGAGAGACGGGCCGTTTTGCCAATGATCTTGACCACAGCAGCTTCAGCGCATTGGTTAAAACAAGTCTAGACTGATGTTCTGCTGTCTACTTCTGCCTAACAACCCCCCCAGGGTTCCTGGCATAAGCAACAGCATTGTTTAATGCCCATGATTCCACGAGTCAGAAGTTGGATTTGGACACAGTAAGAACAATCTGACTCTGCGCCTGGCTCAGTTGGCATGACCCACCTGGGGTGAGATGGCTGCAGAACTTGGCTGACCCACGTGTCTGGGACATGTCTGTGTGGCATCATGGAGAAGGATTATCCAAGGTGTCTCCTGCTGTATGGGACTGTGGTCCACGTGGTGGTCACTGCAAAAGCTGGGCACTGGGTGGTTGCTCTGGATTCCCACATACAGATGGGGTTTCCTGACTGATGGCATCTCATACAGATGTTGTATATGGTAGCTGCTTGGCCCAGAGCTGGTATTCAAGAAAACTGAAGGCTTCTTATGACTTAGCCTCAGAAGTCACATATATAGACAGGAATACATGTGCTATAAAATGGTAAAATAATGCTGAGAGCCACAGCCAAGTCGGAATGGCCCCTGGCATTTTTCCAATAGTATTGGTTGAGAGGCGAGCCATTAAGATGATGCTGTATTGATTCAATTGTGTATTAGACCTTTATTGTCTGCCTCGGCCTGCTACTTTGGAGTTCTCGCGGGGATTCCCGGAGAGTTCCCACTGGTTGGGGAAGTGCGGGAGGAGGGATTTCCGGTTGGTGTGTGGTGTGTCCCGGGAGATGGCCGCGTGCGTGGTGTTCGAGGGAGTGCGGAGAATAAAGGAGTTCCTGTTTTGAACCTACAAGGCTGTGTGGCGGCTCGGTTATTTTGTGCCCAGCCAGACTGTGGCAAAATAACACAACTGTGAGCAAGAGTAGGTGATATTCAGTGCATAAACAAAGGGAGTACAATTACCTAGAAGTACAGAGGGGTAATTATTGTCACAATAAGTAAAACAGAGCACATGAGCATTGACACAGTTAGAAAATAATATAGTATGGGAATTGGGAGAAGCCCCAATTTCCATTTCCATGAGTAGAAAGGTTACCAGTTGAGAATGGGAAGGGGTCATGTGTTGGAGTTGCATTGTTGGTTGGACATTAATTATAATCAAGACCAGGTCTTCAATTAAAAAAATCCACCTTCACTATCAAACCCACTTCTTTCATGGCCACACCACCTGTTCTCCTTTCCACGTGGATTTTCAAACAGAAGAAAGATGCATTTGTCATATAAACCCCCACCTTCTAAATTACATTTCTAACACGATGATGGTTAAGTTGCAAACATTAAGTCAAATAACCAAGAATTATTCTTGGAAGTCCTTTACAACTAATCAAATTCTAATCCGAGACCTCAAACCACTGAGCTGGCGGTGATCCAACCTCACTCATTTTAGGGAAACTACCACAGCACAAGGTCCCAGGATCTGGAACCCGCTGTTACCTCTTATGCTGGCCCTGCTGTTGCTACTCCCTCATTTGGATTCTGGAGTTTTCATAAGTGAAAAAGTCTTTTAAAGACAAATAGCTTAGGTTCTCCTTGCAAGATGGCAATCTGCCAAGACCTAGTGATCCAGGGCTGTGTGGACACCCATTCAAAGCCCACTATTTTATTCCCCACTTCTCAGCGTCTCTCCACTTCCCGAGAAGAAGCCCAGGAGAGTGAGGTTTCCCTCCCCTAAGGACACAGAGGGATTATCCTCTGGGATCTCTGTACCTTGTCTCATCCTCACACCCTGGACAGAACCCATTTGCTCTCTCCCCACTAGGGGTCTTAAAGGATGGTCCTCCCATTACACCACTTTTTCTAGATATCACTCTACTTGTCATTGTTATGGTTTAAATATGAGGTGTCCCACAAAAGCTTGTGTGTTACAAAGTGCTAGGATTTTCAGCGGTGAAATGAGTGGGGTATGGGAGCCTTAACCAAATCAGTGGATTACACCACTGATCCGGTTTAACTGGTGGTAGCAGTAGGTGGGTAGTTGTGTGTATAGGGGTGGTGTAGAGCTGCCTTTGGAGGTTATCGTTTGTCCCTGGTGAGCAGAGGTCTCTCTCCGTGCTTCCTGATTGCCGTGTCCTGGGCTGCTTTTCTCTGCCATGCCCTCCTTCTGCCATGATCATCTGTCGCAGCTGTGGCCCACAGGGATGGCGTTGGCCATCCTTGGTTGAGACCTCTGAAACGGTGGGGCAAAATTGACTTTTTGCTCCTCTGTCTTGTTCTTGTCAGGTCTTTTGTCACAGCAACACAGAAAGCCTGGCTAAAGGAGTCCTATTTAATCTGCTCATCACTCTCTTTTCTGGCTCTCATGTTGCAGCAATGGCGTCGTGGTTATCTCAAGTACAACTTCATGGGGCAGGAAGATCACAGTTCCAAGCCAGCCTCAGCAACAGCAAGGCACTAAGCAACTGAGTGAGACCCTGTCTCTAAATAAAATTCAAAATAGGGCTGGGGATGTGGTTCAGTGGTCGAGTGCCCCTGAGCTCAATCCCCAGTACCAAAAAATAAGATAAAGTATAATTTCATGGGAAACCACTCACCATTGAAAGAGGGCTGAAGCCATAGCTAGACAGACAGACCCTGAAAAAACCACTGCTTCTCCAACACCTTGTAAAGAAGGGCCAGGATGGGTTGACTGAAGTGGGGAGGGGGCATGGCCCAGCTGAGTGTGGTGTCTACGGTGCAAGTGTCCCATCGGTAAGAGACCGTCTGTGTGTTGAGTGGACGCAGGATGCCCTTCCAGGTAAATGTCTGGTGCCTTGGCATTCACAGGGGACACATTACAGGGCATATTTCATACGTAATAATCATATGCCTTATTTATTCCTATAACAATTCTTTAAGAAAAAGATGATTAGTTTTCCTTTTTCTTTTCAAGAGGTGAAAAATTGAGCCACTGCACATTTATGCCATTTCACTATCAAACAAGAGATAGACAATAATTTCTGTAGAACCAACTCAACCTCATTCCTCTGTCCCAAGAAAAACAAAGTCTTTTCACCCTAAAGGTTTTTTTTTTATCTTAAAATCGTATTCCAAGCCCATTCTTGAAATAAAATACAATTTTTAAGCTTTGGGTATATTGAAAAGCAAATTTGTAAAGAGGAGGAATGGGCGATTGTCACACCCCTGGCCTGGAGCCCCCACCTGCTGCTGGGCACAGAGGGGAGGGAGCCCCCCCTCACATCCAGATCTGCTGCGTTAGAGGCTAATGACTGCAAGTGTATTTCATATTAGCATTCATTTTATAGATTTTCGTCTCTGACTAGAAATATCACTTCAACTCTACTCACCATGGCAACAAAACAGCTGAAGAGTCTTACAGCTTGCTTAGTGAAGAAAAATACTTGAAAATATCCTTCAGAGCTAAAATTGGTCTGTTTTCACAGTATCACATGAAGGGACGGAGGGATAAGGGGTATCACTCTACATTCAGATGGAGGCCCAGCAGGAGCCGCGAGGGCCGACCACAAGGAGAGCAAAGAGCCAAAGGGAAAGCAAGGGCGGGGAGGAGGGGGTGCAGCCCTCTGTGGGCTGGAAGGTGAACGTGGCCACTCACGGGCCACCACACGCCATGTTTCAAGGACAGCACTCGCTGGGCTGTTGGGAATTTCCTGCGGGCCTGGCCGTCTTCCCTAGTTAGATCGTGACCTCCGGGAGGCCAAGACTCTCCCATCGTCATCCCTGACCTGCAGTGCCCACTTTAAGTGTGTGTTGGATAAAAAACAAATTAAGATTTTCATTTAAAAAGTAAAGAAAAGGGTATAGATTAAGGAACAGTTAACTTCAGACGGCTTCATGAATCTTGGCATGAAAGGGATTCTCAGATCACAACTGCTCTTGATCATGATTTCTGGTAAAATATGTTGCATCTATTTCCCTGCTTCCCCAGGACAAGTTGCAGAGCTCTTCTGTTCAATGCTGTTTCCTCAGAGGGCAGAAGCCGACAGGAGTTAAGCCAAACCGATTTTAGGAAAGCAATCGCATTGCCAGAGAAGATGGGCCAAGAATCACAAAGGCACACTGAACGACGGTGCCTTCCTTTTCCCAGGCTAGCCCTGGTTTTGCAGGTATCTGAGGCCTGTGGCATCCTGCAAGGAATTGGTGAGGGCCGGGTGACCACGGTTCTGGGGAGGGAGAGGACGTTTCTTAGCCATCGGAGTCTGATGACCCTGTGATGTGTACTCGGCTCTCGGCTCCTATGGTGAACTAAAAGCAGTCTCCACTGGGGGAGAAGTGGATCCGTGGGGTATTATCAAATGTTTAACAGTCAGTTTTCTGTAAGAAGACAAAGCCCGTGTTGTGGTACTTGCCAGTTTCCATGGTGAATTTCCAATTACCATGACCAAAATCAGGCGATGGACACACAGAACGAAAGCGGAGGGGGAAGAAAGGCACAGTTATGTGCTGCAGGTTGGATTTTCCATCTCATAAGTAACCTCAAGAGCATAGACAAGGAAGAAAAAACGAGGAAGCAATGAGTCTCACCTGTTTATTATTTTGTTCTAATATAAAATTCACTTAATTATGCTTCTATAGTTTAATTTATAATAGAGGGCTGTTTTTAAACTGCAGCAATCTCTCTCTCAGAGGGGTAGAAGCAACTCCAGCAGGATCCCTGATATTGGTTCTAATACTGGCCCTAGATGCAGTGATCTGGGTTGTGACCAGATTCCTTCCCGCCAGACACCTCATGGACAGATAGGGAGGTGCATGGCTTTTCACTGTGGAATGGGGTGCACAGGGCTCAGGGAGGCAGAGCTGCAGCAGGCAGCACAGCCCCCACCCCCGGGGCTACTGCCCCTCTGCAGGGAGGCAGCCTGTGTTGGGCTGGGCTTATCTGGCCAAGGGAGACACCCCAGAAGCACCTGACCCCCACATCACTCCAAAGACTGTGGGGAATGGAGCAGAACAGGATGTCTACTGTGCCCCCGCGGTGATTTCCTGCAGAGGAAGTAGCCTGGTGTGGAAACAACGCTGCGTGGACTCAGACATGCTGAGCCAGATGTGGGGGAGCTCCAGAAAGGGAGAGGAAATAAGGAACTCCACTGTTCTGGAAGTGCTCTTCTTCCCCCGCCCCACTGCCCAAAGAGTTACTTTGTATAACCATATTCATTTCACTTCGGGACTCTCTAAAGTGAAATAAATATGGTTAGACAGAGCGACTCTTTTGTCAGGTAAGACCTTTGTGTTCCCAAGTCTTCTCTCTCCCTGCATGGTGTGGGCTGACCCCAGAAGTTACTGGCTCTGCTTATAAGGTAGGTAGCCATATGAAGTTCTTACAGGTTCCGGGCTGTTGAAGAGAAGGGTGACAACAGGTCAAGGTGACAACTTGACAACAGGTCCTGTGCTACCAGGGACCCTCATCAGAAGAGGGGAAAGGTGAGAGGCAACATAGGGACAAGTAAGAAGCAAGGTGGGCGGTGTCGGCTTCGGAGGTGACCTGGCTTTCACAAGCTGAATCTGGCTCCATGTTGGAGTATTTAGCAGAATTGCCAGCAGGATGCCCAGAGAGTGGCTTTGACCAATCACAGAGAAGATCAATCAGAAACCTCAGAACACCATGCCACATGGGAGACACCCCTCCCCTCCTGCCATGTGTCATTTCCACCTGGGGAATATCAGCAGCAATATCAATATCATACGGGGAGGTCTGCCCAGCTTCCTGCTGGACTGAGTCCTCGGACTGTGACCTCTGCTTGTGAAAAGCCTCCTGTTAATTCTTTTAGTTGATGTTTAGAATTTCTCTATTTTCACTGATTGAGTTTGGTTACTTCTAATTTCCTGGAAAATTATTTCAGTGACCCATATTTTAAAAGTTGTTTTCTCAGAATTGCACCCAAAGTCTCATGGACCTGAATTCACTCTGCGATCATTTTCCCCGTCTTCACATGTTCTTAAACTTATGCTTTGTCTCCCGGCTCCCCATTTTTCTCTGAAAAAAGTTAGCTGATGATTGTTGTGCTTTATTCTGTTTCTTTTCTTCAAGGATAAGCCCTTGGATATGTTTATTTTGACAATTTTACTAATTTCTGCATTTATCTTTATTGAGTTTTTACCTCTGCCCACCTTTTTTCTATTTTAGGTTTATCTTGCTGTTATTTTTCTAATGCCTTGGGTTGGAAACTTGGTTGTTTCTTAGTAATTGATAATACAGCTAGTTGTGGCTGTGATTCTCCCTCACGGGTGGGTTTGGCTCTGGTGATGTCACAGGGCATCCTCTTGTGACCATTTTAGAAATGCTCTTCACAGCTCTTCTTCCTGGCCTTACCTGGCCCCTGCAGCTTCCGCTGTAAGTCTTTGAAGAGAAGGTTTAACTTCTAGATAGTGGGATATTTTAATTATGAGTTTTCTTTCTTCATTTTTGCTTTAGTTTAAGGAAATAATGTCTTTTCTTCATTTTGGGGTGAGTTGAGTTTTTCTGTGCAATTTCTTGGCAGTTATTTCAGGATGAATGTCTGTTTTGTTGACAAGAGTCAATAGTAGGCAAGAGCTGTCAAAAATAACAGAGTCTCTGTGTATGAATCCAGCATGTTTAATTATCCAAAGGATCCAGAAATAGCAGCACAACAGTGGCAGGTAGCTCAGAGATCAGCAATGGTTTCACAGTTGGGATTGTTAGCCCAAACATTCCTCCGTGGAGACAACCAAGCGGCAGATGACATGTCCTGTGTGGTGTGGTTCAAGCTGTGGCAATCCTGCTAGTGGCCAAAGCTGAACCTGAGCCTGGGAACATCTGTGTGGGCAAGATGAGATTCCTCCATCCCAGGAGGCCACAGACAGCTTACTCCTGAGGGGCAGCAGTGCCACCATGAAGTCCCATCCAGCACACTCAGACTTAGGTTGAAGGGTTTGTCCTTATTTTCAAGGAGTAAAATGTACTAAATTGAATAGATCTTTTTACTGATCAAAATACTTGGGTCTTATATAAACATTTTGTCCATATACTGTGCCAAAAGAAAGGAAAGAATAAATTCTCCTGATACCCATTCTCCTGATACCCGCTCTCTGGGTCTCCTTGCTTTACCTGCTGTTTGGGTTCTGTGAATATTTAAGTTAGGACATGCATAGACATTCCTGTTAGGTTTGGGTTGTAGATTTCACACTTAATCAATACACGTTGTTCTTCTTTTTGTCTTCTGGTGTTAGCAAGTCCACATTTAAGTCGGATAATGTGAGTTTTGATTTCAATTTGGACCTGGAAAGTTTTGACCATTGATTCTTGTGAGTCACTGTTTTTGTGACTTACATACAATTAAAAATTACATTTTATTCCATAAACCCATCTGGAATTGTTTTTGGTTTCATAGATTTAAAACAATTAAAGTCTCTAGAGGTCAATGTGGTTGTTCTTAGATTTGTATTTATGCTTTACGTTGTTACGCTTCTTGTTTTTTTAAGTATTTTCACTTATGGTCTGTGTTATTGTTTGTGTTTGTATTTTTCCTTCTGACTGCTCTGAAGGTTTGAAATTTTGTTGTATGGGTCAACTTTTGAATAACAACTTTATATTGTGTGAATTCTCCAATTTCCTTTTCTCTGGCTTTTAGCAATTAGTTTTGTAAGTCAAAATGAACACCAGAAATTTTTTGTAAGTAAATGTGGAATTAATGATGATCCTCAATAGTACTTACTTAGAGATACTTAGTGACTTTAGGTTTTAACTCTTCCTACACAGAAATTCTCTCTCGGTTCTAAATTTTGCTGGCACTCCAGGGTTGGTGTGTGTTCTGTGGCTGTTTCTCTCATGGTCCTCAGGTGTGTTGAACTGGAGTAGACTCAGGAGGCTGGAGGTCACAGGCAGAGACTCACTGAGCTCCGATACCATGAGACACGCAGATTTGAGTGAAAGTGACTCAAGGAGCATGACTTGTTTGCAGAGAGAGGTGTTCTCCATGAGACCAGTTTCCCCTCGATGCCTGGCTTCTTGCTTATTTTCTTACTAATACCCCATCATATTCCTTACTAAATTAAACCCAGAGTGGGGTAGCCTGTTCCCCCCGCCCCACCAGTCTTGCTTCCCCACCATGCGCTGACTTCCGGTTAACTTATTAACTTAAAATGCCCATCAATGCTCATCACTCTTCAACTGAATATTATAATGATAATGCGATGAAACCTGTACCATCTGGAGACAAAGTAGAGGACCCTAGATACTCACAACATGCTCAGGATCAGAATCTGACTCTCAACGATTAATAACACTGAAACATTTAATCCTGATGAAGCATCTGGGGAGCATCAGAGGTTTTTGAAATTTTTGCATATAAATGTAAGGAGAAAGAGTTAATTTTAGTGTCTAAGCAAAGAACAAAAGATAACTCCCAAGCTTTATAAAGCATTACTTTAGAATATTTGGTACAGTGTTGCTTAATTAGAAGAAAAATAATGTATCTGAAAAATTTTTCACAACAAAATTTTTATTCATTTATTCATCCATTGATTGATTCAATACAATCAAATGCTAATAATACCCCCAAGGAATGTGTGTCATAAATATGACATAGCCTTTTGAATACTTAAATAAATTTTCCCTTGTTTACTAATATGAAAAATTAATTAATTAATTAATATTAAACATTTATATTACAATGGTATATTCTTTCTTAGTACTTTTTCACTTACCGTGAAATACGACAGTGTTTCATGTCATTGAGTGGTAACCTAATGCTTTATACAGTAGTCCCCCTTGACCCCCAGGACCCTGGTTCCAAGACCAGTAGTGCATCCCGGAAGCCAGGGACAGTATTGAGCCCTACGTAGACTGTGTTTTAAATGACAGGAGATTAGGGTTAACTCTGGTCCTTGTCCCTCCTCCATGGCTGGGGGCAAATTCTGCCCACTTAAAGTCAACTCATGACATGAAACTCGCTGGACACTTTTCCTCCTTGCCTTTGTCTGATTTGCCTTTCGCCTTGCTTGGATGTCATTGCCTTGTTTAGAGAAGGCACTTGGCCCATTTCCTCAGAACGATGTTCTGAAGGACACCCTGAGCATGGCACGCGGGGCTCCTGCATCTCCTTCTTTTGCCTTCACACGCCTGCTGCATTGGGCGTGGGAATGCTCTATGGGAGTGCTGTGCTCTGACCCAATAATCTGCAAACATTGTTCCACTGCCTTTAGCTTCCAGGGCTGCAAATAAGAATTCTGACTCTGTGGCTCAGGGTCCGCTTGCTGAAGCAGGGGCACGTTGGACAGCTCGGCACAGACGTGGGCAGGTGGGCAGCGTGGGTGGAGCTCCCAGCTGCACTGTTCCAGCTCCTGACTCTTCTGCCCAGCAACCGACTGACCTTGGGCAGGCACATAACATTTTCGTGCTTCATTTTCCTCACCTTAAAATAAAATTATATGAGTATACCTACCAGAGATGGTTATCGTAAAGATTAATACATTTTTATATAAAATATTTAGAGTAAATAATTAATGTGAACTAGTGATAGATCTGAAAATTTACTGCCAAGTCACTTTGCTATAATCCCAACAAAAGCTTTCTTCTCCATGGACCGTTTTCCTGTGCCCACTGACCACTCAGAGAATAAGCCCAACCATGGGCCTTTGCGGAGGGGCTCGATCTTTCTGTTTTCTACTGTTTATGAAGATTACCATTGGCGCTGTTCAAGGAGACGTCCTGGGAGCCCGTGTACCTTTGACCTGCAACAGCCACACTTCTGGATTTCCTCAACATTGGCACTGCTGTCCAGCCCTGCAAAAATAAAACTCCGTTGTTGCAGGGCTCACCTTGGCCCCTTTGGAGGGATGCTTGTCTTGCTCATCGTGCAGCAGAGAAGGCCTAACATAGAACGCTGTGTTTGGGCACAGAGTGCTGTCAGAACACTGGCCAGCGGCATTTCCTTGCTCCTTTGACAAGGAGTCATTCCCCTGTTGGTGCAAGGTCAGCCTACGTGGTGGTTTCTGAATTCTTGGTGTCTGGACTCTGTAGGATGACACGTTGTGTATCGTCTCTGGCCTATCGTGACTGTTACATGTAAACAGCACATACCCACTATAACAGCTGTTTCTGCTGTGCTATAAAGCAGACGCAGTTCTCTGAAACCATCTCCAGAGGGGCTTGTCCACGCCCTCAAGCTCCCCACAGTCGATGCTGGAAGGGCAGGCCCCTGGGCACTCTATGCCCACATAGTAAGCTAATGCTTTTCCCTTGGTCCTGGGATTGAACCCTGGGGCGTTAACCACTGAGGCACATCCCAGCCCTTTACAGACAGGTCTGGCTACATTGTCCAGGCTGGCCTGCAATGGATGTGGTCCTCCTGCAGTCTCTCCTGAGTCTCTGGGGATCACAGGCTTGAGCCACCGTGCCCAGCCTGGCATCAGCTAATTCTTAAGGTCAAAGTGAGACTAGAATCCTGGTCTCCTGGGCCCTACTCTGCTCCCCCCACCCTAAGCAGGACAGGCTGGGGTAAAAGGGAATCTGGTTTCCCCTAGATACATTATTGAGTACCCTGCTGTGACACCCAACTCTGGCCTATTCTCCATATGGCTATTTTTGAGTGGCCAATGTTTTTGACATTAACATTCCAATCTGGGATATTTCCAAACCTAACTATTTAAAAAAAAAAAAACTTTAGGTTTCTCTGGGTTCCCATGCGCCTTAGATCCCCAATACCACCGGGCCCCCAAAGGGGACTGAGAAAGTGGGGATCTGTGGGAGGCTTAGTCATTGCTGAGATCTGCACGGGAACATGACTCAGTGCTGGCGGATGGTCTGCAGAGGGAGGATCTGGAGATTCAATCCTGCACCTCACATGCTGGGCAAGTGCTTCTGTGTGAGCTACTGCAGAACTGTTTATTTTTTTAGATACTATCCTGACAGGTTGTCCAAGATCCCTGCATTTGATATCCTCCAGCCTCAGCCAAGTAGTTGGCATTATAGGCATGTGCTCAACCCAGCTGAATATTATCTTTAATAAATAATCCTAATGTCTAAATACTGGGAAATAGTCGATGTCAACACTCAAGAGGATGTCATGAAGCCACAGCATGTTTTTTTCTTAAATATTAAAAGATGGCTATGCTGCTACCGTAATGTCAGGCCATAAAGGTAAAATTAGGTGTATGTATATGTTTGTGTGTTTGTAAATGATATTATCATATACATAAGACAATACCATATGTATTGTATGTATTATGCATATATATATAATATATATATCAAATGCTGTTATCTTATATTTACTCAAGGGAAACAGACACTCATCCCAATATTGCACAGTAACTATCTTTAATTATAACCTGCAGGTTCATTTTACTTTTTGCAAATTCTAAAAGATGAACATAGATTTTAGGTCCAGAGAAATAGTGGTTTGGGTCTAGTAAACACAGGAAGTTGTTTTCTGTCCTTCTGTGCTCAGGGAACCACACCACTTGCCTGTCCACTCCTAGGTCTATTATTGGTCCTAAGTATGGAATCAATAACCACCTGTGCTGTGTTCTTCTCACCTCGAGCCCCTCAGCTCACCCATGAATGTGTGTGTGTGTGTGTGTGTGTGTGTGTGTGTGTGTGTGTGTGTGTCTGCCTGTGTGCCCAGTCTCTGCTTCCTGTGGAGTTGCTTGCTTATTGCTCTCCACTTCTCTTTCCTTTTGTGGACCTTTGGTGTCGTCCCAGGAAGACAGTGGAAGAGAAAAGTTGTTTTCTATGTGAAAGAAAACACTGGCAAATGAAACAGCACAGCTTCACGACAATTTTCTCTCTCGCAGCAGCTTAAAGGTGGTGCATCTCATAAACAAGACCCATCTTGTTTGCAAAGACAGAACTCCCCTGGTATTGCCTCTGTGAATTCTGGTTATCCACATCATTCCAGGCTCACATGGTCCCAAAATATATTTTGTTGTCAAGAAATTTCCCCACATACCTCAAAATCCATCTTGAGCCCTGAGTTTGGCATCAGCTCAGACCATCAAACTACCTACAGTGTATTTTTTGGCCTTAAAATTAATGTAATCAGGAAATCGCAAGTTAAGATATATGAGACATGGAAGAGTTTTAATCCAACAGTTGTGAAATTATTATGACTTTTTTCATTTTGCTGATGGTTTTTAGTGGGAAAAAAAGTTTCAGAGCGCTACCTCTTAATGAGACCATTGCATTACTCCTGCTAACCAGTTCCCATGGGGCAAAGTCATGGGTGTGGGCTACTTCAGTGTTCCTTTAAGCTCCTGTTTGTCCTCACACCTCCCTCTCAGCAGCCCAACTTTTCATTACTCATGGATTAATGGTCAGTACCTAAGAGATAGGGTCAGGTCTGAGTGGAAGGTACCAACAGCACACTCATAGGTCAAGACCCAGTCCCTTGGCACTGGAGCACAGGCAAAAGGGTCGACCACATTTGGACCACACTGGACACACATCAGAAAAGGCCTGATACCGTGTTCTCCTCATCACAAGGCCTTTCTCTGAGGTACATCCACCCCCGTCCTTGGTTATTTTATTATAAAGTAACATACATAGACCTTATGAATACAGTTCATTTTGAAAATCAGCCTTAATGATATAAGAAATATCACCTTCAGAAGAAATCATAGCAAGTTATTTCTGACAGCTTATAGGAAAGTAGAAAGAATGATTATAGGTTAATTTATATGCTTTCTGCTAAAATAATATTCTTACAATAATAAGTGTAATAACTGCTCATGGTAGAAAAATCAGAAAAATAATCCTTTCCATTTTTTCCTACTGTCAAGAGGGAACTTTTTGGTTTTTTTCTTCTGGTCCTTTATACACTTGTGTGTGTGTGTGGGGGGGGGTGGGTGTGCATGTGCCTCTGTGTGCACAGGTATGTGTGTGTGTGCAAGCACAGGCCACGTCTGGACCTTTGTGTTGTACTTAATGAACAATTGGTGCCCCCTCCACATTTATGTCATCAAAAACCTTTTGCCTTCAGCGCCCTCTTGACTCAGGAGAGAAGAGCTGCCAATCAAGGCTCCTTTCAAGGGTGCCTCAATGTGACATCAGTCCAGAAAGGGTGGATCCCTGCCGTCACCCTGTCCCTGACCTCTTGGATTCATTCCCACACTCACTCTTAATTACATTTTATCTTTTCACTTAGTCTTCAAAAAAATTCAAAGCTCCTAAGAAACAGATTTTGAACTCTTTATTGGAGCTTTCAGAATAATGTTCTTTCTCTTCATCAGAAATTCACTTTTAGAACTCTGTGTTGAAGTCATCTATTGTCTGCTGATCCATCCTCCGCCAGAGCCAGTGCTGACTTCTGGCGAATTCCTTTCTGGCCTCTGGCCGATGGCAGGGTGTCCTCCCGATCTCCTAAGGGGCCTCTCTGTCTGGAGGGTTCGTCTGGAGTTGCCGTGCTCCTCGACATGGGATCATCTCCCTCCTGGAATGTCGGAGTGCCTAACATGCTGGATGAATGGCACATAGACATCTTCTAACTGCAGAAATGAGGTAAAAATAGCTCCTGAGAGACAGCACCCACGCCCTCCCAGCCTGCCTTCCCGTCCTCACCCATCAGTCACGGAGACGGGATGTCAAAGGCACAAGGTCCACTTATCTCCAGCTCATGGAGCAGTGGGCACAGCGCCCTTCAGCAGGGATTCCTAGCCACACCAGGGAGCTGAGGGAGAGCGCTGGGAGGGCCAGCGGATGAGGCCTGTGAGACAGGAGCTGGCCACAGCAAGCCCTGGGTCTGGGCGCCATGGGGGACAGTGCAGACTGGCAGGAGAGAGGGCCTGGGTACAGGGGAGATTGGGTGGGTGCCTTTCTCTGCACAGTGTCACTCTCTGAAAGCTGCAGGGTATTAAGGCAGCATTCAGGACGCAGAGAAGTGATCAAGAGGCACAAACTGCCTGGCAGACCTTCGGACACAGACTCTGTCCTATTTTTCTCCCACACCTCAAAGGCAAGATGATGTGAAAGATCACCTTTGAAAAACAGCCACACAAGGAAATATGTGCAATGTCATGGCGCCAGAGACCTGTCCTGAGGCTTGCTCCTACCCTTATGCTCACCACCAAGAGCCACAGCCTTTATCGAAGCCCAGTGCAGCACATGTCACCAAGGGAAACTGAGAGGTGTTTTAAGAGCACAGCTTACGTAACTGAAAGACGGTCACTAACGACCGGGCTAGTAAATAGTGGAACAGATAACTGAAGAAGATAAAATGAGTCCCACTCAGTATTCTTCAGGAGATAAGAGAACATGTGCTCATGAAGGAGAACCACAGGCCTGTGTTGTTTTGTGTTTATTTTAAATTAACTATTTAATGACGTGGGGGAAATGAAAAACTAAACAGACCAAGGAACAGCAGAATAAATCTACTGGCCGATCAATGAGCTTGAACTTTAGACTGATACTCTCCTGGAGGTGACAGAAAGAGATGTGAGGCAGGTAATGCAAAAGGAAGTTTGAAAGAGCTGGGGTCAGAAGAAACACATCAGCAGGATATAAAGAAGCACTCAAGGACGGAAAAAATAAAAGGCAACATCGTCTGAGAGGGCCCAAGGATAAAACCAAAAGTATCATTGGCTTAATTCAAATCTTCAGAATACCAGGAAAAAGTCACACCTAGCAACATTTTTTTTTGACATTTAAGTAAACAAATAACAAAGAGATTTGTTTCAAAACCTCCAGAGAGGAAAGAAATCTTTCACAGAAAGAAAACAAATTCACCAGATCACTTTCAAAGTTGTCAACAGCGATTCTAATAGAAGAAGAAAATGAGTATTTTCAAGTGTTTAAATAAAATGACTTTAAAATGAGTTTTATATCCAACTGAATTATCATTGGATTAAGGAGTGATAGAGATTTTCAGATTTTCAAGGCAGTGGATGGTTTGCCATTCTGTGATCTGATTCGTAAACAGAGAACTCCAGCAAGAAGGCCACGGCATTTAGAGCACAGGAGTCAAGGGAGGTTTAGGATTCACGGAACAACAAAATTTCGTGTTTTCCCACAAACAAGGAACATAAAACCTGCGAAGCAATCAGCAGATGCCCATCAATAACAACTGGGTTCTGTAGTTCTGGATGTTACTGTCACACATTGGCTGAGGTCTGCAGCCTGCAGGAGTGGAGAGAGGACCCTGAACATGAGGGAGCAATATGCTCACTGTGCCAGGGGAAAGGGGCAGTGACAACCGAAAGGACAGAAGGAAAGGCTGCCCTGAGATCAAAAGTCCAAGAACCGCTACTTTGGAACAACAAAAAGGATTGAAACAAGCCACAGAGTCTCCACTGGAAAGTCTCAAACAGTAGTACAGGGGAAAGAGCAGGTTTAGCAGTATCATCCTCTTCTCAAAAGCTCATAAAGAAGCAAAACTAAAGCATGCATACATTACTTTGGTACTTGTCTGCACATGGTGACAGGTTTACACAAAAATAAGAGTAAGTTGTCCTCATCAAATTTAAACGAGGGTTACCATCATGAGTGAGAGATGAGCCACTGACTCGCCAAAGGACTGATGTATTTATTTCTTTTAGTGCAGGGCTGGCTCATGAGGGTCATTGTATTTCTATTCTTTCATTTTACATAAATGTTATTATACATTATATGCAATTTTTCCCAATATATTCTGGCCATAATAATTATTAAAATTTCTGAGATTTCTCTGCTTGGTGTATATAAACAATTACAAATTTCCATAAATAACAAATTACATGCCAAATAAAAGTTTTCATGGTTACCAATAACCATAACTTACAGGGAACCTTGTCAGGTCTTTAGCCTGTGAGGTGCTCATGCCATGTTTTTTTGATGTTTTATTGACACCATCTAAATACCCCTTTGGACTCTAGATAGCCCTATGCAATCTGGTGTGTTATCAAATAAAGAGATCATCTCGTGTGTTTAGAAAATATTATTTTCTTTTCAAATTATCCTCATGATATTTGGCTAATGCTGTCTAATCCGGACACTCATCCCCCTGGTATGTATCAGATCCCTGTCTTTGCAATTTACCACACTAGGTGCTGAGCAGTTCAGTACGTCATTTTCATGCAATATGTATGAGATATTCACAATAACGTGAGATTCAGTGAGGTAGGTTCTGTGTGCATTAAAGGTTCTTTTAAGTATTTATTGAAAATATGATTTGTGATTGAAAACGAAAACACAAATTAGAAATTGACCAGAATTCCTCCAAGAAATAAGCAGAAGATAGATGTGAGCCTCTTCTGGGCAGCCTCTAGGTCCCCACAGCCTTCCCGTAACAGAGATGAATTGCAGCTGAATTCCTACTGCTGGCTGCTGTTTCCAGAACAATCCTCGGCTATTTGTTTGGCTGTTTCTCCTGTTTGCATTCAGACGGTCCATGCATCAGAGGATTTGTTTAACGTGACCAACCTATTATTAACCCACTCTGTGATTCCAAGCGATGTCATTCCTCCAGGTTAGAAGCTGCTATCTGAGTGAGTGCAAAGTGGATATCGGGAGCTCATCAGGTGGTCGGGGTGGTTGAGGGGCATCTGAGACAGGAGTGCAAGACTAAATCACATGTGAGCATTTTTTAAAATCACATTTGAGTTGTAAATTTAACAAAGAGCCCAAGTTCTTAACTGATGTCTGCAGCTTGTCTCAGTAATACTCTGACTTATTCTGCACGCCACGAAGTGAATCACCAGGGAGATGTTTGCATGGCAAGCAGTGTACTGAGGAACAAGCAGGGCAGACGGCCTGCCTTCATTTACACCAAAGACACCGAATGCTAGAGACACAAACAAACATTCTCTTCTGCCCTCCTAACTCTATGCAAATCCAAACTCAGGAAAGGCCCAACACAATATGTAACAGAAAAGCAAATAAGCAAGAGCAGCCTCTTGACATATTTTGTGGTTCAGGAATACAAGTCTTCTGTTTAAAAAGGAATCTCAAAGTTCTGCTCTTTGTGTTTATTCTCTGTTGCAAGATGTCTGAGTTGGAAGGTTTTTTTCTTTTTCTTTTTCCTCTGGTGTGTGTTAACACAAAACTCACATGAGAGTACTGATCCAAAATAAGTATAAATATTTGTGAGAGCCTGCATGAGTGTGGGTGACCTTTATTACGTAAAGGGCATCAGCTAGCACTGTAGACTAATGTCCAATACACCCTCACAGAAAGAGAAATCATCAAGAAATCTACTTTAATAAATGATCTATGATGTTAGCACATGCACGTTGTAATGAAGATTCAGTTATTCTGTTTGATTTTTACTATTTTCGAAACCAAATTATTTCAGAAGTATTTTGCTTTGACTTCAAAATACTTCTCTAGAATTCACAATGCTTACATAAAAAGCATGCACACCAAAATAGTACAGCTGTCATTATGTATGCACAATCACAGGCATGTATACAGGAAATAAGGATATGCTAGAGAAAGACAGCTTTAGTTCAGAAGAAAGGCGATCGCATTGGTCTAAAATGCAGTATCTCCAAAGGACCAACTAGTGTGATGGAATACTGTCCACACAAGTCATACCCCACCGTTGCAGCAGACCTGGATGCCTATCTCGAGCACAGCCTACCATTGGTGTGTCCTGCACGGAGGACCCTGAGGACTATGAAGAACGTTAGGAAATCCAGCCGTATGAGGAGTCCAGAGCTCCAGGTGCACCACTTCCTGGCTCCAGGCTGCCATTGCTATCTTTTTCTAGCATGAAGACAGCTTCTGGCACTGTCCTTTCCCAGTGTGGTCCAATTCGCTCTTTCAGTACCGTGGTCTGGTTCTGCCCCCTCATGGTTGGCTCTCTGTATCCTCAGGACCCTGTTCTATGTGTGTGAGTTTGGGGTTTTCTTCCTTTTTCCTTCTGCTCATGACCATCTGTTCTGGAGGCATCTCTCCTGTGGCTCTGCAGTCATTCTGTCCACTTTACCTGCTCGGGGAGCTGAGCATGCCCTCCGCCCTCCCCAGAGGGGGGCACGGGAATCAACCTTAGCGAGTCAGAGGGCTCCAGGAAAGAGAAAAGGGCCCCAAATGTGCCAGAACTTTGCTTGTGTGTTTGGAAGATAATAGTGGCAATGGTACCCTCTACAAAGATGCTCAGACTGTAGGGCAGCCAGACATAGGAAGGAGCTAGGTTGGCTCCTGAGATGTCTGGTTCTGTCGCTGTGACCCAATGCCACCCATGGAGACTTCTGTACAAGGGAAACATTAATTCTGCACCTGGATCTGAAGGCTGGGAAGTCCAAGACTGGGTGCTCACGTCTGATCAGCCCAACGTACTGCAGGCATCGAGTGACAGGACACACGCCCAGCCAAGCCTCTGTGTCAGAGCCTCAGTCCCACTGCAGTAGCCCCCACCCTGACGGCCTCAGTTAATCTCAATTTCCTCCCACCTCCAAGTTCCATAGCCAGATTAACAACTCAGAATAAGGACTAATTCAGCCTGAGTTTTGGTGGGGACTTTCAATCCATAGGATCATCCTTTTGTCAGCTCACGGAGGATGCACCTGTCACATGGGAACCAAGGCCAAGATGGAGATGAAAGGCCAAGAAGGCGAAATGTGAAGGCCTAGAGTCCATATTCTTTCAAGTAGATAAGTACAGGCTTTCTTGTTTCTCCTTAAGTTTAGTTGAGGCAAATTTATCTTCTTAAGTGATAAAGTCATTAATAGGATATTCTTCCATTATCCTTTGAACAAGGACATACTGCAATGCTGAAATTCTAGTGCTCTCTAAAGCAGCTCTGTTTTTTCACGCGTTCATGGCTTGGCACAAGAGCTCTCATCTACAACTCTGTCCCATTGCTTCTCAGCCTAATTAAACACTTATCACCACTTTGCTCCCAACTGAATCGCTTTTCCACGGTTCAGATTTCTCTGACTCCATCAGAAATGTAGCTCATCCTTCTCCAGCTCTCCTCTTGCCTACACAACAAAATCTGTGTCCTGTAAAAATGTCCTTTTTCATGGTTGTATCTCTGTTAATTGCATCACAAGTTATGAGCAGAAACTGTGAAGGCTGAAGCAAATCCTGACAGTCTCTCATAGATACCAACTGAATAAATAAAGGAATTTATTGTCTCACAGCTGAAGTCAAAGGCTTCGGCAGGGCGGTCTCCTCGGGACACTTTCTGTGCCTCTTCCTAACTTAGGTAGCCAGCAAACTTTGATATCTCTCGGCTTGCAGCTGCTGACACTCGGCTCTGTAGTCTCTGCCTCGGGTGTCATACAGCTCTCTTCAAAATGAAAGTGGGATTACTATGAACTACCAAGAAACAAAAGACATAATGATAATCAGAAGACCAATCCGTAGAGAAAGAGTAGTTAGTTTTAACAAGTGGTCTTGAGATAAATTTGGACATATGCCTCAAAAGAGCTAAAACTATCAAACCCTTAGAAGAAAACATAGGTAAAAATTTTTCTGACTTTTCATTAATTGTACTTTCTCAACTATGACACCAAACATTTAAACAACAAAAGAAGATACCTTGGATTTCATCAAAATTGAAAATGCTTGAATTTCAGAGAATCAAATCCAACTCACCAAATGGGGAGACATATTTGCAAATCATATCTCTTAAAAATATCAAAGACCAGGCTACATAAATAATTGTGTAATGCAATAAAATTAAATTTAAAAATGTAAAATGCACAAGAATATGAATAGATTTCTCTAAAGATACATACATAGTCAATAATCACATAAAAACATTCTCAATGTCATTAATCATTATGAAAAAAACAAATCAAAACCACATTGAGATACTAATTCACATGTACTTAGATCATTATGGTAAAGAAAAGAAGAAAAATTAGAAGACCCTTTCTATGTCAGTTGTAGGAATATAAAACAGCAAGAAAAGTGTGGAATATAAGTTTCAAGGCTCTCAAGTGGTTAAACAGAATGTCCATATGACTTACCACTTTCACTCTTAGAAACATATCCAAGAAAATCGACTACAAATACAAAAACTTAGGCATGAATATTTATATTAACCAAAAAATAGAAACTTCTCAGATACCCAGCAGACGATGAACAGATCTACAGAAAGTGGTCTATCCCCACAAGGGGATATTACTTGGTCTGAAAAGGAATGAAGCACTGATACACACTGCAGCATGGTGAACCTTGGAGACAGCGTGCTCTAGGAAAGAAGTTAGACACACCTACACACACGCACAAGCACACACACTCACACTCACAGGCCAAGATGCCTTGTATGTAAAATGTCCAGAACAGGGAAATCCTTAGGAACAGACAACACAGGATGAGTGGCTGCCAGAGACGGAGGGTGGGCAGGAATGGGGTTCAAGTGCTTATCAAATGAAGTACACATTGGGAAATTAGAGGGTGGGGAAGTCTGCACAGTGTGGTGGGCGTCCTAGATCTCACAGAGCTGGGTACTGAAAGGCGTCCATTATGAATGTATGTTCCATAAATTTTCCCTCAACTGAAAAGGGAAAAGAGCAACATCTGGAATGTACAACAGAGATCCTCCAGAATTATATTAATGTCATCTCCTTTTACTTAATTAAAACCTGATTAGAGGTGGTTTTCTACATCATCTAAGTATTTTTCCTTCCATTTAACACATTTTTTGTCATTTATGTAAAAGTAATATAAATTAATATTAGTCTGCGTAATAACTTCACCCATTTTGCATACTTGAAGTATTGCTCAAAGATTGAGACCCATCAATTTTCTCTACACGTATACATTAATCTGAAGTCAAGGCTTCAGATTAATAAATCTGACAATAAAAATCATTGAAAACAATTGAGTTGATTACTTTTCACAGAACTCTATCATCAGACATTTTTTAAAAAATGAGTGAGCAAATATTTTGCAAGAATTCTGTACCATGGAGGCTGCCGGTGTGACTCCTTGGCACAGTGCTTTTCTGGAATGTCCAAGACTCTGGGTTCAATTCCCAGCAATAATTAAAAAAAAAAAAAGAAGTCTGCATCTTGAACACTGAATTTTATCTCTTTCTACATTGTCGATCAGGGCAAAATATCTAGATGAAAGGAAAATCCTAGATATCTAGATGACACTGAAAATTACAAAGGGTCACAGCAATGTGGGGGAAGGCATGGAGGACCCATGGAGTCTCTGTGAAGATGGTCCATGGCACAATCAGAGTGTGACAGACTCTGGGGACACCACCTGTCTCAATGATGTGTGGGGGCGGCACCATGAAGCGATTCAAGGATTGCCCATGAAGATTCAGTGAGGGGCAATCATGAGATGATTCTCTGTCTTCCTGGTCTCCCCTGAAGACTGCAGTGACAACCCTCAGAATGTTACAGGCCATACCAAGGACAGTGGCAGCTGGTGCCAGTTATTGGTGAGAGGCTGAGGCTGGAGGGTCCCCATTGCCTAGAGTCCCTTTGGTTTTTCTTTGATTTCCAGCCCTATCTAGACACAAGTGCTTGATTCTGCAGTTGTGAAGTGTCCGACAGAGGTATTTCAGGGTGAAAAGAGATCTAGAGAAATGCGGAGGTCAGTTTTGTTGCTTCTTTCTCCTCTGCGGCCTCAGATGGGCACCAGTGCCGTGGAGAAGGGGGCAGAACCACAGGAGGGATAAAGACCTCCACGTCTTGTCCCTCGTGGTCTTTGAGAGAACCTGGCATCAGGCCACTTCCCTGAACAGCAATCGCTGCGTCTCTTGCAGACGAGTGTCAAGGGTGGCATGTCCCCCTACATGACACTCTACTGGGCAGGCACTTGCCAGCGTGAGCCCTTCCATACATACCCTTCTGTTAGTGCTTCCATTCTGTAATACACTGTTTGACAATTAATTAAAGCCCTATGGGAAAAATGTATCATCTGGAAAAAAGAGTAGCTTGAAAATCTAGAAAGAATAGGGTGCATTTGATAGAAGGTAACACAATACGGTGCAGAGCGAGGGCGCTGCCCCTCTAGCTCCCACTGCCCCTGCTTAGGAAGGACCGGGGCTGCATCAGGCCTCCTCCCACGGCCCATCAGCAGGTTGCACACATCAGCGGGTGGATTATGGCCAATTATGTTCTCCTCTTCAGCACATGATTATCTATGAAAAACTATGTGCATAAGCACCCCAGGGAAAGACCTCTTACCCCCTGTCCATCCCGACTTCCACATCTCCTGGAAAATGAGACAAATCAAACAGAGAATCCTGCAAAACAGTGCCTTGCTGTGAATGACCTCTCTTCTCACTTTAGCTCCTATTAGACCATTATTTCTGTTATGTAACATTCAGCTAAACATGTAATGATGTAGTGAAAAGCAAGCTAAGAGGGTGGCCTTGTGAAATTTAGAAGACTAATGACAGTAAAAATCCTCAATCTGTTTTAGAATATGTGAAGAAGAGGCTTCACACCTGACATCCATGCCCCGTGCCTCACTGGGAGAATGACACATCGAATTGTCCAGTATGAGTCATGAATATTAATTATTAGAAGGACTGCTCATTATTGATGACCAAAATAAGCATTCTAATAGCTCCTGATTTCATCTAACACTATTAATATAATCAAAGAAAAAACCTACCCATTTTGCAGCTAATTTTTAAAGCAGATGACATCAGATTACATCTAAAGAACAGTGTAAAATTAAGTGCAGGGTTTGACTAGTGAACTCAGGTAAATCAGTTCCTACACACACACACACACACACACACACACACACACACACACACACACGGATGACCAGGTTATATCTTAAAAGATATGCTTCTTATAAGAGAAACTGCTCTGTCTCTAACGGGTGACTATTTACTGGCAAGTAAACTCAGAGGGCCAGATGGCCAAGACCAGACGAGATCATTAGACAGTTCCTGTTGAAATTTTGGACAACAATTAACAGAAGCGCGGCAGGAGTCCCCCACTGTTGACCCCCTAAAGGGTGGCTAATCAGCAGCATATGTGTTTATTTATACCAGCAGGCCCTTTTAATTAACAGCTCCGAGGTGTGCACTCTTTGGGACTTAGTACAGTATATGAGGAACCAGTTCTGAAAAGGCCCAGCTATAAAGCATAATTCATAATGAAATTGAAGGAGGAAGACAGGAAATGCCAAGATGTGTAGTCATGGTACAGAAGGATCGACTATTGCAGGATCCCAGTCCAGGGGTGTCAAGAAATGGACCTGTTTTCCATCTTCCCTCACTTGTACATTATTAAATGGTGAAGAAGCACAATACTGTTCTAAAAACGATGTCAAAGAGGCTGAAGGCGTTGTGCAGGTTGATTATTGCTGTCTGAGAGTCGTTTCATGATCCAGGTAGGATCCAACACTCCCAGATTGGAACTTGAAAGTGAATCTTCAGCTGGAGCATTCTGGACCAGTCTGCATAGCCACTGACCACAGCACCCCCTGACACCTGGAGAGTCACAGCTGAACTGCATCACAGGACTCCCCAACCTGTGCTTGGCGAGTTCAGCCCGAGAGCTTCTTCATCCCAGAACCAAGCTGTAAGAAATACCCTTTACATGACTGGAAACCCATAACATTCAGAGATAAAAGATGACATAAATTGTCCTTCTTGGTCTTCACCTAAAATCTTGATCTTTAAGCTCAGGGATCTTAGAGTCAAAGGCTGATGCATGAAGAAGCAGAAAAGCAGCTTTCCCCAAAGATGCCCTTCTGTGAGTCCCTGAGACAATTATGTCAGGAACAGTGTGGCTCAGGACAATGACCCGGTGGACTCAGCACACCCTGGAGTTTCTGAAACACCCTGGCCTTACTTTCAAGCCCTCCGAAGGCAAAAATAGCCAGTAATATTAATAAAACAAACATTCCCATAAACCAGTGTTCTTTTTATTCATTTAATTTAGTTAGGAAATTATTTGCTTAAATTTATCCTCATGAAGTAATTTTTATTCTAAAATAATTCTGAAAAGCATAGTGATGTCTGATCTTTCTCTGTATATTTTCCTTTGATCTTTGAACATGTAGTTCACTCCCAAATTTTCAAATTGATTTGAAATCTAATATTTCATTTGACTTTGGGAATAGCCATGGGAAATGGCCAAAACAAAAGTCATCATTTCTATTTTATAGGCAAGGAAAAAAGAAGTCTAACCAATGCCCCAGCTCCTGTGACCCCTGACCCTGATCTTGTAGGATCCTGCTCTTGCAGGTTGTCCCCTGAGCACTTTCCAATGGCCAAGCCTCCTCAGGAAACAGGTGTCCCCAGCTGCTAAGGCAAGGGCCAATTTTCCTGAAATACTTATCATTTACACATTATTGAATGGTGAAGAAGCACAATACTGTTCTAAAAACCATGTCAAAGAGGCTGAAGGCATCGCACAGGTGTGTGATTATTGCTGTGTGAGAGTCGTGTCATGATCCAGGTAGGATCCAACACTCCCATATTGGAACTTGAAAGTGAATCTTCAAATTGAGTAAGAACTTTATGTCGCTGCTTTTCTTGAGATAAAGTAGCAGTTAATGAGTCCAAGAAGTAAAGCAATAGATGAACATATTACATTTAATGAATGGGATTCCAGTATTTTTTCTGGATAATAAGAAATTTCACTTGATATTATATTGGGGGGAAGATGAAGTCTTAGCTACCCACTTATATAAAACAAAACATAATTTCTATGTCTGAATGCTAAAGGCTTTAATTCTTAGTTTATTTCAAATCATAATGCATTTATTTAAAAATAAAACAAGTTTAGTTGTTCTCTCTAGTGACCTCACTGAGAGGCAGTGACTCCTTTATAAAATGCATCAACTGAGCAAGAGTAAGCTACGTGGGGGGACCTGAGGTGCGCTTTGCATGCTGAACAAGACAGTGCTACCTGGTGGCGTCAGCGTAACTGTTCAGGTCTAGATCTCACAAGGCACTTGAGCAAGTGACTGTTTTCTTCAAACTGGAATGAAATGCTGAGACAACGCCACGACATTCTGGATTGGCTGCCCTGTTACCAACGCTGCTGCAGATCCCTTACATTCTGCTGAGCTGGGCTGGCGGCGGTATTACACTGAGAAGCAGCAGACATGAAGGACTGTGCTGCCACACAGCTACAGTACCAGGGCTGCGCAGAACTGCACAAGACTCCGAGCTCTTGGAATGCTCATGAAATCACACCGAGATCAGAGAATGTTGACGGGACCTCATCGAGTATGCCATGGGTGCCTTGAAATCCATCAACTTGTAATTTATAGGGTGATTAGTAACGTTTTGATGACATAATGAAGCAGAAATCCTAGCCTCACAGTAATCTAACAAATGTGAAGAAACCACTTATACATATGCTTAGTAGACCAGCTTAAATAGTAGAATCAAAAGCTCTAAACGCTCTTCAAGTTTTAGTAACAATCGAATCAGAATCATATAATGGCTCTACAACTTCAGGAGCTTCCTTTTAATTTTACAACTTAACCAACATTCTACACGTAATTTTGGCAGAACAAAGATTGCAACCAGTCTTTTGATTTGCTCAATACATTTCAACCACTGTAAAATGAGTCCTAAACATTGGGTGATCCATGAATTGTTTGGGGACTAAGAATGAAGTAAGTCAACAGTGCTATTTTATACTGTATTTTATACAGTTCCCATGTTCTGACGCATACTTGAGAGTATCCTATAGAGAGAATACATTACTAGAAATTTTTAAGCATGAAGACATAATATCATTTTGAAAAACAAATGTAATTTTGGTAAAGTATCATTTTTAAATGGAACTAAAAAGCTTTTAAAAATAGATCTATACTTATTTTCTTCTTATAATTACTCAATTGTAACCAATGCATTTGTTGTTAAATATACTTATTTAGAAATGGATGTGTTCTTTCCAGAATTCAACTTTCTCAGGAACTTTTATTTCTTTCTACCACTTGTGTTAGAACTTTGGAAGACAATACTCCAGTGGTAAAGTGCTGCAGTCCGGCTGCAGCAAACTAACCGGGGGGTGAAGAGCAACTTGTGTACATTGATACAGCAGGAGTGGAAGCCGTTTATTGTAGGACAGGAGGGGTATATATACATTCCACACAGCTTATCTTAATTAACATAAACTAGATACAGCCGTCAACCAATAAGGAATCTCCACACTTAATGGCTCGCTGGCACCACCTCACAAACCACTCCGTCTGGCAAAATGCCAGGCACCATCCAGACTTGTTTACAGACTCTAACATTATGCCAGGCGCCATCCAGACTTGTTTACAGACTCTAACATTAAAGATAATGTAAACATGGCAATTTGGAAATGTTCTAATATAGGCGTCTTACAATTCATCTTCATTCCCCAAAAAATATACTCAACTCTTCTGATGTTGCTGGCTATGGTGACATATTGTGACATGTAAGTCACACAACAAGGTGTCCACTCCAAAGATGGAGTTAAGGAAGTCTATTTAAAGTCATATAAAGAATAAATAAAGAACAGGAAGCACCGCAGTCACACAGATGAGCCAGAATCTCTCCAAATGCCATGTGCATATGGACATAATGAGAATGACACCATTTGCCTCCACAGAAGGTGTCTCCTGCTTCCCACACTGGGATCCTGCTGTAACTGGAATCTGCCCCCCTCCATATCTGTTTTTATGGCCTCTCCTCTAGTTACCACCACATGTCCATTTTCTCCAATTTAAATCTGAGTTTCTGGTGAGCTCTGTGAGCCTGTCTTCTCCAGGGCTCATGCACCAGTCCTCTAGGGTGGTGGTGGCAGTTGCTTGGGATAGGTGGCTTTCCTGTATCCATCCATGTGGGGCAGGGATGGCAGACTCATGTGCAAGAAGACATAACGACATTTCAGAAGAGGGTGTGCTCACGTGCTGAGGCATTTGAAAGGGCAGTGATGGAACTCTCAGATACTGGTTTTAAACTCTGAACCCTGGTACCCAGCTGGTCTTGGCTACCATCTTCCTATGGTAACTGTCACTGTGATGATGACGATCATTACAGGCTTTCCAGCTCAAAGTCACAGGATCTCAAAGGCGTAACAGTACCCAAATAATAAAAGCGTTCCAACTCCGTCCCGTGTATTGAAGCACTGTTTGGGAAATGGATGGTAATTCCTCTAGACCCGTGCTTACGTTTGGAGTGTGGTTCCTTAGGAATGAGTGTGCTGGCATGGAAGATGCACCTCAAAAAAGAAGCTACCCTGCCCCCATCACACTTGCTTCCATTGTTGGAGTTGGCCACTCGGGTCTTAAATCAAAATCTCACCTCCTGGCCATGGGAAGGGGCAGAAGTACTTAGGTGCCCTGCCACCTGGGGCAGACCCAGCCTCACTCTTCATTTTTGTGTTGCCCATAGAACGGACGGTGCGTTCTCATCAGCCCTCTGAGAAGGGCACCCGTGAGGCCAGCATGGACAGTCGTCAGAATCATTCAAGCTAATAGGATGCTGCTATTCCAATGATGGATCTTTGACTTTGAGCATTTCTTAGGCTCAGAAATCTTGAAAAATGCAAAGTAAAGCAATACTTTCTAGTAGGATTTTTTTTAATAGAAAAATGTACTACTATAAGTATATGCAAAATATGAAATGGAAACCAAGGTAAATATTTAGAAGATGGAAGCAAAGCAATGTAATATGCAAACCACTGAAAGCACATTCATGATTACATTTTAATCTATTTGAAACATTTATTTTTATTTTATTAATATCCCATTGCCTATGTCATGGTTTTCTTATTATATGGTACTTGAATATTGCCCAAATGTTGAATCTTGCTCCAATCAGCAAACTAAGATCACTTTTAAAAGAACTTTACTCAAAAAGAATTGAAAAAATGCGTAATCACTGAAAAGTTACACAAAGCTGTTCTGATTTACAATGTGCGTGGTAAATCCATTAAATGTTAGTAAAATCTAGCCTTTTTTTCCAAGTAAAAGAAAAAATAAATAAAACCAGATCATTTTCTCTTATGCATATTACCAAGTTAGAGGTTTTCATTAATATTTTTAAATCTTCCATTTAGAATTTAGAGTATGCTCTTGGCCAGAAGTAGGAAGTATTTTAGAAATAGTACACAGGTGAATATAATCACACAAAGAAGTGTTGGTTATGAGTTACATCATGCTCCCAAGATAAAAATATAATAATAATAATTAAATAAAAATCTGTCAAAATCCCACCCCCTGCGACCTCAGAACGTGGCCTTCTTTGGCAGCAGGATGTTGCACTTGTTAACTGAGAACACAATGCAGCCGGGGTGCCTACTCCAGGAAGACAGCCCTGTGAAGACAGGGAGGGAAACGCTTCCTTAGGCCCCACGGGTCACCCTACAGACCCCCGCCTGCGGGAAGACTGGTGGACCTGCCTTCCTGCCGCACAGGAGCAGCAAGGTGTCCTGGGGCAGCGCGGGCGGGCAGCATGGTCTGCTCACCGCGGTAGGCGCCTGCCCGTAGTGAAAAGGGTCCTTGGAAGCCTTGCAACTGGGTTCCTCCAGAGGGGCGAAGGAGGATTGGGTGAGGGCGTCAAGGAGGAGAAAGACGGAGAAGAGGAAAGAAGCACTGTTTTCAACGAAGCTGAGAGAAGCGACATTTTTACTTCCCAGAATGTGTGTGCTTTCCTGAACGCGCTTTCTCTCTGCAGAGCTTCGCCTTCCTGTAAACCCAGCAGCTAACCATCCCAGCAGAAGGCACCAGCTTGCCTGCACAAGTGCGTCTAATATAGCATAATTCATGGACTTGGGTTTCAAAATAAGCATCGCTTATCCCGTCTGACACCTCTTCCTCCTCCTCCTCCTCCTTCTCTCTCCACAGTGTCACTGTGAGTGGAGTAGCCTCCAGCAGTGAGACCACAGCAGCTGCCCTTCCCTCCCCACGCCCCTGAGGCTGACAGGTGCCTGTCCCTGCAGGGTGCTCCCTGGCACAGCAGAGGCCATGCAGTTTGGACCACGCCTCTCCGGGGGTCCCTGGTGGGGTACTTTGATGGCTGCCCAGAACTCATCACGTGGAACAGAATGGTGATTCTGAGGTAGCAGGCTCATGAATTTTCCCTGGCTTGGGTTCAACCACAGGAAGGGGCACGATTTGGCTGCTCTAACTCTAAGCACGCAGAGAGGAAGCACTTCCTGGTAGGAGGACAGCAAAGGTGAAACCAGCCCAGTGGAGCATCCCTCTGACAGATACCTGCTTTCTTCAGACACTAGCTGCCTGATATCAGGGACCCGTGAAGACAAGAATGTGGAGCCACCCTCCTTGGAAATTCTTAAGAAGAGCAGGACTGCAGCGCCAGAGTGCTGGGCCAAGCGTGGGCCTCTCCACCCGCCCCTGTGGCTGCCGGGTGAGCTCTGCTTGGTGGGTTGACTCAGTCCTACGCAGGGCTATTCCACACTGTTGGATCCAGACTTTCCATTCAATACTGATCCATCCTGTGTTTTAAACTTACAGTGAATGAATTCCACTTTCATTTATCAATAAATGAAAGTGACAAAGTAAATGTCTGCAGTTTTTTGTTTTCTCCACTATTAACAGATTATCAAATTCTTTCTAGGCCTAAACTGAGGATCACTAAAATAAATTCATGATTCTGAGTTACCAGAATAGATCATGAACTACCTGAAAATCAAGAACCATCCTGCTCAGATCATAGCTTTTAGTAATAATCTATTAAACAGTAATTAGAAATACCTTATATGAAGCTCCAATTTTTTGTGTGTGTACTTTTCACTGACCTGTCATTCTGAACTCAGCGCTGATGAATAAGGAAATACTATCCCCACTTTTAAAAAATATTCAAAATATTAAGAACATAGGCAGTGAAATTTCAGAAACCAAACATATCTCCACAGATCAGCTCTGTGCTAGTTGACCTGTGGCTTGTGGGCCTACGGATCCAATCCCACTCCTCTATTTTGTGACTTGAAGAACCCATTGACTGTTTTATTCTTTATTGAGAGAGAGCAATAAATATCTAAATCAATTATCCTGATATGCATATGTAGCTTTCCTTCATAGCTTTCCTCAGGTATGTTTTACATATTACAAAATCCACCTATTTCATATATACCATTTGATAATATTTAGAGCTTTGGCCCAAGATGAAACCATCATTAAAAATCCATTTTAGAATGCTTTCACACACTGAATGACAGCCCTCATGCCTCTCACACCCTCAGCCCAGGAAGCCACCAATCCTCTTCCTGTCTCTATCAATTTACTTTTCTTGGACATGGCATGTAAAGGTGATCATGCACTTCATGTTCTCTTGTTTTTGCCTTTTTCACTTGGAAGCTTCTGAGGTTCATCCAGTGTGTGAGGACCTCCGTAGACCGCCGCTTGCTGAGAGGCACTCTGCTGTGGAGCTGTGCCACAGGTCTGACCAATGGCTCCCGTTGGTGAGCATCAGGTTATTTCCAGGTTGGGAGTGTCATTAATAAGGTGCCATGAAGATTCACATGCAAGTCTTCAGGCAGACATGTATTTTCATTTCTCTGTGTAGACACCTATCAGGAGAATCTCTGGGTCACACGGTAGTTTCACCTTCAATTTTTTGATGATTTTCTAAACTCTTTTCCAGAGTAGCTATACCACTTCATGCTCACAAAACAACTTGGCAAGAACATGGCCATCTCGTCATGTTCTTGCCAGTATTCCTTTTAGTCTGTCCCCTGTGTTACAACCATTCTGTGGGCATAAAGTGGTATGGCATTGTGGTTTTTAAAATTTGTTCTAATTAGTTATACATGACAGCAGTATGCATTTCAATTCATTACACACAATGAAGCACAACTTTTCATTTCTCTGGTTGTAAACGATGTAGAGTCACAACATTTGTGCAATTGTACATGTACCTAGGGTAACGGATGTCCATCTCATTCCATCATCCTTCCTGCCCCCATCCCCACCACTACCTCCCCTTTGCCCAATCCAAAATTCCTCCATTCTCCCCATGCCCCCACCCATTGGATCAGCATCCACTTATCAGAGAAAACATAGCCTTTGGTTTTGGGGATTGGATAGCTTTGCTTAGCCTGACATTCTCCACCTCCATCCATTCACCGGTAATACCGTAATTTTATTCTCCTTTAATGCTGAGTAATATTTCATTGTGTTGGTATTGTGGTTTTAATTCACCTTTTCATGATGATCAATGATTTTGAACATCATTTCACATATTTACTAGCCCTTGGTATTAAAACATATCTTTTGCCCAATTTTTTATTGGTTTATCTTTTTTTTTTTAAGTTGTAGGTGTTGTTTGTAAATTCTTTACTGGATAAACATTATGGAAATATTTTCTTTCATCTGGTCCTTATCTTCTCATTTCCTCAATAGTCTTATTTGAAATGTAAATTTTGAATTTTGAATGTTGGGGAGATTCAATTTATATATTTTTTTCCTTTTATGAGCTGTGTTTTTAGTGTCATATCGAAGAAGTTGCCACCTGGCCTGTTATCTCCGTTTTCCCATCTGTTTTCTCCGCAGTCATTGTTTTGGCGACTTCAATGAAGTCTGGGATCCCTTCAGAGCTCATTTGGGGTGGAGTGAGGTGCAGGCTGAGCTCATGTTTGCATGTTGCCATCCAGTTGTCCCAACTCCATCTGTTGGGCAGGCTCTCCTTCCCCCAGTGAATATTTTTGGCAACAGAGTCAGAAATAAATTGACTATAAATATAAATATTTATTTCTGGACTCTTGATTCTGTTCCGTCTGTTCCCGGGTCGGTGTGCAGTGTCTTCAGAACTGGAGGTTTCTGTTGAGTGCTGAGGTTGGTAAGTGAAAACCCCCAGCTTTGTCTTTTCCCAAATGTTTGGCCCTTCTATGGATCTCAATGCAAATTTTTTAAATTTGTTTATTAATTTCTGGGAACAAAAAGCCTGACGAAATTTTGATAGAGATTGAATTGAAATGGGCAGAGATGCCCTTTAAACAAAGAAATGGTGTATATCAGTTTGTTAATGGATATTTTCTTTGATTTCTTTCGGAAAAGCTTTATGATTTTTAACATAGAAGTATTCTCTTCTTAAACTTATTCATTAGTATTTTTCTGATGCTATTGTGAATGAAATTTCATCCTTAATTTGATAGTTCATTGCTCATGAGCATATGTTATATTTGTTATTTACCTGAAACAAAGGAGAACAAAAAGACCAGGCTCTGTACATGGAGGAAATAAGGAAAAATTCAAAGGGAAAAATGGTTGGATAAACTTATTATCCAAGTACATTAATGTATCATACATTCACATCTTTTGAAATTAAAAACAAGCCAAACTTGTATATCTCTTTTTTTTTTATAAATACTGACTGTGGAAGAGATAGCGATAATATTGGGGTCACTGGGAGCTGCAAAAATAAAGCAGACGAGTCCCATCTGTGACCACAGCAGTACATGCCAATTCCAGATTCTTCCTCCTAGACAGGCTGAAGAGCTAGATTCCAGTTTTAGTTCCTGCACATGTTGTGAGACCTCCAGGGGTTGTCAGCCCCTAATCACTCCTGTTCCCGCACTTGTGACGGGGGTGAGAACAATCTTTGTTATTCCCTCCTTCCTCTGTCTTCTTGCTCCATCCCTCCCTCCCTGCCTGATCTCATCAATCCAGTGGTTTGTATCATATTCTCACTCTGAACTTGCTGCTCCTGAGAAGTGCATCCTATCAGACTCTGTGATGCCAACCGCATACAGCTTTACCTTCTTACTCTAATCTGGAGAGAGAATTCCTAGGACAAGTATTGTCCCCCACAGTCGATCTCTGTTCTCTCCAATGTGCCTCTGGTCTCCCTCTCCCCCAACCTCTTCATAACCCATATGCAAGTTGGGGAAGTTGAAGCCCTGAGTCCCAGGTTTAGTGATGGCATCACCCCCCCCCACACACACACACACACACACACTATTTTCTCTGAGTGCGTGGTCTGATCTACACTCTGCATCTGAGTGCCAGACCTAAGGCTGCTTCACGCTGATGCAGTGGAGATCTGGGTCCCTTTACTATTCACTCTGTTAAAATCCACTCACACTCACGTCTTCAAAAACGTGATAACCTCCATGAAGATTCAGAAGACAAGGAGCAAAGCTTGCCTCAGGAATCACATTCAGTCTGGCAGCTTCCTTGCTAATCTCCATTCACCTGGAACAGCCCATCATCCCCAGGTGACCTCTGCAGAGGGCACCATCTCACCCACACCCTTCTCAGGTGGAGAAATTGTGCCAAGCACAAGTGCTTCTCTAACACTTAGGAAATTCTGACCCAAGACACATGGGAACTTTAAAAATCCATAAAATAACCAAAAGGAAACAAAACACCTGTATTTTAGTTACTCAGAGTTCAACACCAGTTTTATAATATTGGACATTATTTCCTTTTCATATGGTGTTATGGTGTAGATAGGAGGTGTGTCCCAGTAATCTCACATGACGGACAATGCATGAGAGCTCAGAGCGAAATGGTCAGGTTATGACAGCTATCACCTCATCACCCATCAGTGGATTAGTTCATTTGATGGATTACAATTTTACCTAGAAGTAGCTATAGGCAGGTGGAGATGGAGAGAAGTAGGTCTCTGGAGAGGAAACCTTGGAATTCCATCTTGCCTCCCTTCGCTTCTCCCTGTCCCCTGCTTCCCAGCTGCCATGGCCTGAGCAGCTTCTCTCTTCCACTCCTTCTGCCTCTCCTCCAGCCAGAGAAAGAGAACTGGGCAGCCATGGACTGAACCTATGAAACCATGAGCCATAAAAACTTTTCCTTCTCTAAGTCGTTCTTGGTGGGTGTTTTGGTCACAGTGACAGAAAGCTGACTAACACATAGGGTTTTAAAATTTTCAGATATAACATGTATGTGGGATGCTTGAGGCTCATTCTGAGTTATGGCTAAAGTAATGAAATTATTTAATTATACTAAAGTAAGCCCAAATAAATAAGTGAATAATTTGAAGGAGCCACTTTGATTTACCATGGATTGCATTTTACCAAGATGCCATCCATGCTACAGAAGGTACCAAAGGCAGGAATCTCTTCTCCAGTCCTAATTACATGTCTGTAAGCAAGTAACTTCACTTTGGGGCTTTGCTTTCCTCTAATTGTAAAAATAAGAGGTTATTTTAATTAGATTTAAGATCCCACTTGTCCCATAATCTACAGATTCGTGAAATAGATGTGCTTGTTCTAATTTCATGCAAACCTAAGCAGAACATGTCCTCTCCACCTTGAAAGAGAATAAATGCAGCCCAAGTCAAACTCCCTAACAATGGGTCAGGATAATCTTACCTTCGTATGTTGTCCTCTTCATGTGCGCAAAAAGCACTCAGACCATGGTATTATAAAATTAATATATTATATTATAAAAGTAAGCTGAAAATCTGAACTGTGAAAATTTTTTCAATATCATAGACCATTTCTACGGCAGATTAAAAGAAGACCTGTGAGGTTCCTTGGGATGCTGATTCTTGATTTTGGATTTAGAGAGTGTTTACTGGGTTTATCTCGCAATTTCTCCATCCTTTCCAATAGAAGAAAAGTTTCTAGTTATTCCTCATAGGCAGTTTCATATGTTCAGTGATTTAAAATGACTTCAAAACCCAACTGGGGACTACTCATCAAGGACAAAGTGTCTTCGCACCACTTAGAGTAGAAAGAGGTTGAGTTGGCTCTGAGGGTTTGGAGCTGCCCAAGGAAGGGATTAAAGTGTTCCTCAGTGACCTCCGTCTTGACTTCTCGCCTCGTATGTCACGTGGTGAGCATGCCTCCCAGGGCCACCCATCCTTGTGAAAGGAGTAATGCAATCCTTCATTTGTGTAGTATCTTCCATCTCTAGCTCAGGAGTTAAATGCGGTTACAAGGCTCTCTCTTAAAACTGCCTTTGCATTGATTTGCTTTGACTACTGATGTGCCTGGAAATCATCTGAAAAGGGAAGAGTTGGGGTTGTTATGCTACCCGCTTCTAGGAGCAGCTAGGTGGGTACTTGTGACAACGAAAGCTAGTGCCAACACTGAGAGTCATATGGGATGAGAGTAAATGAACAGCTCAGGTGGGAAGAGAACATGAGCACGCTCTAAGTGAGTGTAGCGCCAGGAACAGAGCAACTGTCCAGCCATCTCATCCAAGGGCTCTCAAGCCAGCACCAGTGTGCTCCAGCTGAGACCGGAGGCAGACCTGGCACAATCCGACCTGCAGGGTCCAGCCCAGAACCTGAGTCAGGAAGGCTCAGGACTGCAGGGCACTTGGAAGAGCAGCGTGCTCACTGCTCTCCTCCGCTGCTCTCGTCACAGCTTCTAATGATTTCTAAGCAAGCCCCTTCCCCAGAATTTCCTTTCTTCTGAGTCTTACAAAGTCACACGACCCAATCCAGACATAGCATTTTTGCCTTGAGTGTCACATGGTAAGCATAAGATCTTTCCACGATTCTCTATGTGATTTAGAGAAATAACGTTAATTTTTATTACATATAAGATTAAATGAGAGAAAATCAACTGTAAACAAAGGGCTTTATGAAGCCCAGCTCAAAATATTTGGTCAGCCCTCTGAATACTATACACTGTAAACTGCCTCTAATATTGATGGTGCTGATTCTGCACTCTGCTTTCACATGCTTTTGAGCAAGGTATTCTGTGCATCACAGAAGAATAGCCACTTGGTAGAAATAGCAGTATCCACAGAGACATCCCCTAGACTTGTTCAACGGTTTCCCAGACACTGGGCGGATGAACCAGTGTCAAAAGACAGGTGTCTGTGAAGCCGGACACACCTGGGCTTGGTCCTGGCCTTTGCTAGAAGCAAGTTAACTACAAAAAGCCCAGCTAACACAGGAGACCTCAGCACTTCCTGTCCACCGAGGAGAGAGACAAAGTCCACCAGGGCCACGTGACTCATGCTGGCAGGGTCCTGGCAGGGGAGGTGAGAAGGCTTCGGGCGATCCACTGCCTAAGCACAGGAGCCACTGGCACAAGCAGCATGTTTGCAGCCAGGAGGGGACGGTGTTTCTACAATAAGCCCGTCCACCTGGGAGACTCCAGACAAGTTAGAAAGTTTAACTAGTTCAATTTCCATAGAAAAATTGGAAGAGTTCCCTTGATGACTTCTTAACCAAGAGAATGGGGCCTACTCGGTTCCAAGGTATATTCCATAAATCTTCAAAAAAATATGATTTCAGTGGAAATCACATTATTCCCAAATTATACATGAGAAAGAAAGCTGATGACTTATTTGAAGAAATAAAATAATAAAAATGAAAAGATTGGCCCCAGAGGACATTTTCAGACCAATTCCTTAATGAACAGTAAATAAATATCCTATTAGCACATAGGATTCAGAAACACCTTTAAAAGGATGATAAAACTGATTAAAATGTGGTGAATCCCATCAAAGTACTTATTCAGATTCAAGGAATGTATTGATATAATTTATCATAGCTGTAGATCTAAAGTGAAAAAGAAAAGATCTTTGCAAATGCTGAAATACCTTTTTAAGATTCAAAGACTGTTCCTGGTTTAAAAAAAAAAAGAAGAATGGTAAAGTATAAGTAGATGAATATGTTCATAATATGATAAAAGTAAAAGCAATAAGTTTAATTGAGAAACACTAAATGCCTCAGGAAAAGGCTAAATGTGTTCTGGCTAGTATTATCTGCTCACTCCCAGTGCAAGCTGGAGAGGGGACAAATTACAAGTTTGCAGCTGAGAAAAAAGAGGCAAGATGTTCATTATCCTCAGACAGCATGACCTTATTACTGGAAAGCAGCATCAAACCCATTATAATCATTAGGAAAGATTCAGTCAATGGTCTGGGTGAGAACAGTCATATTCAATAGCCTTCATTAACACAAAAGAACTTTTAGAACTTATACTTGGAAAGGTGGTTCCATTCACAATAACTGACAGCAATGATAGAGGAAGGTATAAATGTACAAATATGGTGCAATGCCTATATAAAGAAATGTTTAATGTTTTAAGCAGACACAACAGGATTAATGTCTAATATATAAAGAGTGCTGACAAATCAATAAAGAATACCAACATCCCTATAGATATACAGGCAAGAGACGGGGTCCAACAGAGACTAATCCTGACCTCACCACTCACGCTGTGCCCAGAAAGGCTGGCCGTCAACCTCTAAGCAGGTTGATATTTGGGTTCCTCTCATCACAGAGGAGGCAGCCTGTAGTCCTCATTAGAATAAGTCTGTATCTTGTGGTAGAGATGAATTAGCTTTTCTGAGTCCAGTGATTACATCAAAGCACCCAGTGGGCCTGGAAGTGCGAATTAAGTGCTGTGGCGTACCACCATGACTTCCTAACAGACAGGAAGTGTGGCAGGCAGTAGGTTTGGTTCTGGAATTCTCTAGTCTTGCTTTGTACCCCATCGATAGAAAGCCCTGTCCTGATGAGTTAGTGAGACCACCAGTCTTATCCCCCGATAGGACAAAACACCCTAAAAGTTTGGGTTTCTGTCTTACATGATTAACTAAGAAGTGAACATAGGGTCTCATGGTTGCTTTTGCTTTTCTGTTCGGTTCCTAACACACGTATTAAACTTTCATTGATGGAATGACTATTTATCCCCATTTCTCTGTCAAAGTATCTGTCTTTGAAGCTTTTCTGACTACACCATTACCAACACAATAAGATATTTCCCTCAGTTGCAATTTCTTCATTTTTTCCTTGAGGAAAGGGTATTCTCTGATATATAAGGTAGATTTTATTTTTGTGCCAGCATTAATGATATTATTCTAATTTCATAGACTGCCCTTAGCATTCTTGATTTTAGACAGTGTTTGCAATATTATGAGCACTAATACAATTCCCAGTCTGAGTATTTTGAAGTGCTAAACTCATTCTCTTTCTTATTGAAACTTAATTAACTTTAAATAACTATGTTAATGCATTGCACTGAAATAGGAGCCCAAGCACAACACCACTTTTAAAACCTTAGTCATAAGTTCCTTTGTACATTTTCCTGGGTGAAATTGATGTATGTCTACACAGTTGACAGACTGCAGTGTGCCCATGACACACAAAAACAGAGAGACCAAGACCCTGGACAGGAAGCATGCTCAGTCAGGGGGAAAATGCAGGCTAACGTTAAATGGTTTACTTAGACTATTAGAAAGTTGAATTACATCAGTCCAGAATTTGTCAATGCCCATATGACCTTACGAAGATGAGTTCTTTAGTGATTACATAATCAAATGATGTCTCCTTGTCACCATACATTTCTGGTTTGGTTAAATAAATAGTCACTTTCTTTCTTGGTAATGAATTTGCAACCAATATACCATTGGTCTTTAGAGTGTTTCCCAATTAATGGCTTTCAAGAAGTACAGTCACTGCAAAATACCGTTTTATAAATAAAGCCCCTATCTGTAAGCTCAGAACACTGCCATGTCATGAAAGAAGGGAACTGATGCTGGCTGATTTCTGCTACACACATAAATGCACGTGGCTCTGTCATGTAGGCTTAAGGATAATTTAATATCCAGTGAGTCACAGAAAGCCTCAAGCATGTGTCCCCCTTAAATATGATAATCTACTAAGAAATGTCTTTAAATTCTGTAAGTGAACAGGATCGAACTTTTAAAGCTTCACTTTGGCAAGTGCACTGCCTCTAACAGATTTTATTTGAAGCTTTTAAGGAACAGACTGCTGAAGATAATGTGGTGAAAATATTAAGTGCAGTTTGAACCCAAAAAGACTCCTTCAAAGTTCCTACTTTGGGGGGCCCCACATAAAGCAAATCACTCAAAAGAGTAAATTTCCATCTAAATGAATTTCCTTTCATAATAACAGCAAGAACAAAGCTTAAATTACCCCAAAGGAACAATAGCTGGATTATAAAGTCCTGGGGAAAACTATTTTGGAGTGCTCTGGGGAGCTGGACCTGCCATGGTGCCCCAGCAGCCAACTGTGTGGATCTGTTCTTACTCCCACAAGAGGCAGAAGGACAGAGGTGACCCCCAGGGGTCTACCAGGGGCTGCACTGCCTGGTCTTCAGGTTGCCAAATGTTAAGGAAAAGCAAGTATTGGAAAAGGAAAATGTTTAATCAAAGATTTTCTACTCACTAAACTTCCCCCCAGGAATTATTGGCACAGCAAATGAGACTGGAGAAAAAAAATAATATTTATCTTGTGAGTACGAATCTTTTTCATTATTATTTTATGTTTTGAATTAAGTATCTTTCCCATTTAGAAGTTTTGGGGGAAAAAAGACTCACAAAAATGCTCAGGATCATACACCTGGGCTGTGGCAGAACTTAAAGTCAAGGTCAGATTTGTAATAATGCAAAGCTTGCAATCTTTTTGTTTTCTATTTTTTAAATATTAAAAAAACATTTATTATAACAAAATGTCACACCTACATATCAAACGTCGATGGCATACATAAACATATATGTACATAGTTATAAGAATGGTAGTTAAAGAACACTGGCCCCAGTGGCCCATTGCCTACGGTGATCACCAAATCCCTCCTGCCTATGATAACCAGCAAGGGATCCGTTCAACCCAGGAAGGACACCGAAGCTCACAGCTCTTCCAGTCCAATCACTTTACTTCTGAATATCTCCGTAATAGCACCGAAGCCTGTGCAGGGGACACCTCACAACCAAAAATAACAGGCACTGATCCCCTCTGCACTGGACACCAAGGCCGTCCTGAGGAGCTTTGCAAAACCCTTCTCCAGTGGGAGTACCTCGGGCTACAGCACTTTCCTGACATGCCCAAGGCCCAGAGGCGTCAGGCACCTCCCCCTGCTCTTCTCTGCCATAGCAAAGATGGTTCTTAATAAATTTCTGTTTCTTGCAAATTGTATAATAAAATTGATGTTCCTGATTTTTTTGTTTTGCTTTGTTTTATAAAGTAAATTTTGAAAATAAAAGAAAATTTAAAACAAAAAAACATAATCAGGGATAGGCCTTAGGGCAAAAGCGTGAGCCCAGCAGCCATCCCATCCAAGGTCTGGACCACTGGGCCTCCCTCTTCTCCTTAGTGTAGATACTCATGAGCCTTCAGCCAGTGCATAGGGGGACTTGCTCCCCTTCACCTAGGCTGTGAACACCTAGACAGAGATTCTCTCCTCGAGTCACTGTAGACTTTATTCCATTGGAGCCAATTGCTTTTGCCAGAAAGTATCCCTTTCCTGGTCTTCAGGCCCCTCCCTGAGGTGTACGGAGAGGGTGGGTGGCAGCTGTTGGACAAGACTCATCTGGAAAGGCACCAGAGACTCCTGAGTGTCCTGTGGCATCATCTTCAAAATCCCATGAGCAGAGAAGCCAGAAGTGGGCAGTGGGCAGGGGTGGGCCTGCTTGCAGCAGTGGCTGGTGCTTCCCCACATGCCACACAGCCTCCAAACCCCAAATCTCCTCCCGGAGGCTGCTAAAGGTCATGGAGAGGTAGCACATGGGCTTTTGGTACTGGAGAGTTTAAACCATCATGTGGGGTTGCCCTTATCTTAGTGTTTGAGGGACACTGAATTTGGTAAACTGAATCACGCACAAATAAAGAGTCAGAAACCCTTTGGTCACTCAGGGAGGGGATGATGGATGTTTGTGCAAGTCCACAAGTCAGAGGAGTTTATAGGGCACAAGTGTTCAGGAACAGGGAAGTGACAACCATCCTCACAGACCCTGGACAGAGGCAGGACTCAGTGAGAGCAGGATTGGAGCCCTGAGAGCCACTCTGTGTAGGGTGCCCAGGAAGCCAGGTGACAGGGAACCTGAAGACAGATCAACTGAATCTGCTCACAGCAAACAGTGGAGAGAAGAAAATGTGCTGCTGCTGCTGCTGCTGCTGTTACTTTTAATGAATAGAGAGCTTCAGGGACCTAGGAGATGGCCAGCATTGATGTCATCAGATCCCAAATTGCTGAGAGCCATAGCCAAGTAGGAATGACGCATGGCATTTTTGGTTGAAAGGTGATGCCAGCAAGCCATTGAGATGATAATGGTTATATTAAGATGTGCATTCAATTGGAGATTAGACCCCTGCTGTCCGCCTCAGCCTGCTACTTTGGAGCTCTTCTGGGACTCCCAGAGAGTTCCCATTGATTGGGGAAGTGCAGTAGGAGGGAATTCCGGAGGAGGGAGTTCCTGTTGGTGTAGTGTGCCCCCGGAGAAGGCCGCGTGTGTGGCATTTCGTGGGAGTTTTGGAAATAAAGTTTGTTCCTGCTTGAGTGGCTTGTGATTTTGTGCCCAGCCAGACTGCAGCATTTGGTGGCCCGTACGGGGAACACCTGAAGCTCGGAGGTAAGTGAAATTGCTCGCCCCTGAGGGAAGGCGAGAGAAAGGGTGACCATTTCAAAAACAATGTGTTCTTGTTTTGTTTTGTTTTTGTTTCAAGCTGCCTATCCCTAGAACTTTCTCAGGCAAACTGGGAAAAATGGTTGGCTCAAGGTTTGAAGTTGTTCGCCCCTGAGGAAGAGATAGAAATAGACGACAAATGCACATGTCAAGAAGATAGGAAAACTGATACAACGATTTTTTTTTCTGTTTTTGTTTTATTCTGTTTTGGTTTTGTTTTTTGTTATCTTATTGGTTTGCGTTATCTTTATAGCAGATTAGAAATTAGTGAAAAACAAACCGAAAGAGTGTTAAGTAAATTATTAGAGGTTTAGACCATGGAGAAAGACATTTTAGATCAAGTAAAAGAGAAGGTCTCTCAAGCTAGTCAGATAGAGGAAGAAAATTTAAAGAAAGAAAGCTTAGAGGAAAAACAGCTATCAGGGGGGAAGCTACAACAGGAGGCTGCTACTAACACCGTTGAGTCAGCTGAGTGACCCTCAACCCCCGTAGTTGATAGATGAGATCCTGAGACAGGACCTCAAAGATTAGTATGCCCTGTACTTGAGCAGGCAGGAAGGCAGTGAATTCACCTTGCTCTAGATTTCAAAACAGTGAAGCAGTTAAAGAAGGCTGTAACAACCTATGGTCCCCAAGCACCCTTCACTGTTAGCATGGTCGAATCCATTACCAACTTGGACATGATGCCAGCAGATTGGGCTAGCATGTGTAAATCTGTGCTAAATGGAGGACAATATTTGTTATGGAAGGTTGCCAATGAGGAATTTTGCACGGAGACAGCTAGGCTAAATGCAGCAGCCAGTTATCCTCAAAGAAATCTAGATATGTTGTTAGGAAAAGGACCTTATGAGGGTCAACAGCAACAAATTGAATATGATCCTGCTATATATTCACAAATTGCTGCAGATGCAGTTAAGGCAAGGAAAACTTTACAAGGACATGGAGATTTACAAGGTCAATTATCTAAGGTAATACAAGGAGCTAATGAACCTTGCGCTGAATTTGTAGATAGGCTATTCAAAGAGCTACCAGAGTTTTTGGGGATACAGAGCAAGCAATGCCATTATTCAAATACGAGTAAATCAACTCAAATCACTTATTTCACCTGTGTAAAGCTACAATGCCTTTACTATTGTCTTATGTGTTGTATGTTTATATGCACACTTGTGTTTTGTGTTGTATGTCTATGTGTGCATATGTCCATAGATCATATATGAGGAGCGCTCATGAAAAAATGGATCTGAATTTTTTTTATTCACGTGATTTTGATGGTTTAATTTAAATTGGGTAAACAGCTGTTGAAAATTGTTTTAATATGTGAAAAATAAGGAGGTTAACACTTCTGTTTGTTTACTTTCACCTTTCCTTTTCATTATATCTAATTCTATTCAGGAAAATGTAAATTGTTCAGAAAATTGTTTTCTTAGTACCTGTTGGAATGTTACATAATTTTTTTTTTTAGCCATCATTGCCAGAATTCCTATCTTCATCCCAGTGCCAGTGAAGACAAAGATAAAACAAAACTACAGCTTCTTCGATAGTTATCACAACAAACTGTATAAACTGATGCATCAATGAATAATACTCAACAAGTAATGCTCAATCAAGGAGTCAATTTACTTTGGGAGGAAATGGACATATTGATAGATTCAACTGCTTTGAACTGCTTGCAGAACTTGCCTGGACTATGTATCAATCTGTTGGTGCAGCGAATTGTGGTAGTGCTGGCGTATCTTTGCTGATGGTGTCACTAGTGATACAATTTTTCCAAAGGAGCCGTCAATTGGCTTGGTGTTGTGGCATTTCTGTATCCTCCTCCCTTCTACTAGTGATGGTCTAAAATTTGGGGACCAATAGAGGTGAGGCAAAGAAACTCACCCCCCACTGGCACCAAGGCCAAATTTGGGGGACAACAGAGGTGAGGCAAAGAACCTCACCCCTCCACTGGTGCATAGGCCTATCCACTAGTATGGCTGTATGCTGGACCCGTAGTCAGTGAGAGGTATGATCCAATTGCAGTGGTACCAACCTAAGACAGGAGGCTGACCCCTAGAGGTCAGCTCATCCAATGACGGGTAAGGACCATATGTAGTATTGGACAACCTAACAGTCACAGTCCCTAAGCCACATTGCTTGTTGTTTAATTAAACAGAAGGGTGGAGATGCTGACAGCCATAGCCAAATAGGTATGACACATGGCATTTTTGGTTGAAAGGTGACCCAGCAAGCCATTGAGATGATAATGATTATGTTAAGATGTGCATTCAATTGGAGATTAGACCCCTGCTGTCCACCTCAGCCTGCTACTTTGGAGCTCTCCTGGGACTCCCATTGGTTGGGGAAGTGCGGTAGGAGGGAATTCCAGAGGAGGGAGTTCCTGTTGGTGTAGTGTGCCCCAGGAGAAGACTGCGTGCGTGGCATTTCGTGGGAGTTTGGAAATAATATTTGTTCCTGCTTGAGTGGCTCGTGATTTTGTGCCCAGCCAGACTGCAGCACCAAATGAGAGGATGGAATGTGGCACAGAAAACATCCAAATGCAGTGACAGACTTGAACCTACAGACTTCAACAGCTTAGCGACCCTCGGTAGGAGCAACCCAAAGAAGCCCATGCCCACACCCACCCACCTGGGGCCCTTACAGACCAAGGATGAAGGAAAACACTTGAAGTAGACCACAAGACAATGATACCTTACTGACAGAGATGGAACCATATAAATAACTGTGGAATCCTACAGAAATGACATAAGATCAAAGGCAGTGAAGGAACATTTTTAAAGTGCCCAAAGGAAAAACATAGGAAAACCAAATTTCATGGATACCAAAAATTCTTCAGAAAGGAAGGCAAAATAAATATATATCTTTGGAAAAAGAAAAGTTAAGAGCCAGCAGACTTGTTGTTGGTCCTTCAGGTAGAAAGAAAACAGTGCTGAGAGGAAAGGGTCACGAGCAATAAGGGGAAAGCAACAAAATAACAAACATGGGGGTGAATACAAAAGGCTACTTTTCTCTGTTCGATTTTGTTGAGATGCATTTCAACTACTGAAAGGAAAAATTGAGAAAATATCTGGAACTGAAAAAAAAGTTGAAATACAACGTATCAAAATTTGTGAATGCAATGAAAACCTTGCTTAGAGAGAAATTCATACCATCAAACACTTATGTTAGGCAAGAAGAAAGTTACCACGTCAGTAAACTCCCACTTTCAGAAACAAAAAATGGTGATCAAGGAATCTCCATACTGCTTTTCAGATTGGTGCACCAATTTGCAGTCCCACCATCAACGTATGAGTGTGCCTTGTCCCACACATCTTTGCCAACACTTATTGTTGCTTGTGTTCTTTAAAACTGCCATTCTGACTGGAGTGAGATGAAATTTTAGAGTAGTTTTGATTTTCATTTCCCTAATTACTAGAGATGTTGAACATTGTTTCGTATATTTGTTGGTCAATTGTAAATCTTCTGAGAAGTCTCTGTTCAGCTCTTTAGACCGTTTATTGATTGGGTTCTTTGTTTTCTTGGTGTTGGGTTTTTGAATTCTTAATATATCCTGGAGATTAGTGCTGTATCTGACGTGTGTATGGCAAAAATTTGCTCCCCAAATGTAGGTTATCTCTTCACCTCACTTATTGTTTCTTTTGCTGAGAAGAAGCTTCTTAGTTTGAATCCATTCCATTTATTGATTCTTGATTGTGTTTCTTGTACTTTAGGAGTCCTGTTGACCCAGCTATCCCACTCCTCAGTCTATACCCAAAGGATTTAAAAACAGCATCCTATAGTGATGTAGCCACTTCAATGTTTATAGCAGCACAATTCACAATTGCTAAATTGTGGAAGCAACCTAGATGCCCTTCAATAGATGAATGGATGAAGAAACTGTGGTATATACACAATGGACTATTACTCAGTATTAAAAGAGAATAAAATTATGGCATTTTCAGGTAAATGGATGGAGTTGGAAAACATCATGCTAAATGAATTAAGCCAATCCCAAAACTTCAGGAGCTATTTTCTCTGATAGGTGGATGCTAATCCATAATGGAGGTGAAGCATGGGATGAGTGGAGGAACTTTGGATGGGCCAAAGAGGGAGAAGGAGGCAACATGGTAGGAAAGATAGTGAAATGAGAAAGACATTATTATCGTAGGATATGTATGAATGCTTGAAGGGTGTGACTCTACTTCATGTACAACCAGAGAAGTGAAAAATTTTGCTGCATTTGTGTACAATGAATCAAAGAGCTTTTCACTGTCATGTATAATGGATTAGAACTAATAAAAGAAAAAAGAAAAAAATGATGATCAAAATAAACCCGAGACCAGCACAAGAAAAAGAAAAGGAAAAAAAAGATGCAGACTAATATCTGTGACCCTGTACAAACTGTCAGTAATGGACGGAGTGGACGGTTTCTGGAGAAGCATGAACTACCACAAGATGATCCAGTGACCATCGGGAAATTAAGTTCCTGATAGGAAAAGCACCCAGAGATCCTCAGGTATAGATGACATCCCTGGAGAACTCTGTCACACATCTGAAGAATAACTAAAACCAAATGTATACAAACATTTCCAGGAAGTAGAACAGGGAACAATTTGTATGTGTTTTATGAAGCTGGTATTTCCCGAGCATCAAGCCAGAAAAGATGCTGCCAGAATAAAACCATGAAAGAAACCCCACTTCGCCAGACCACAGTCCATCATGAGTATAGACACGAACATCCCTAGGTAATGCACTTTATCGAAAAGCAAAGAAAGACACATCACGGCATGAGTGGACGTAGAATAATTACACGACAAAATTCAACACCTATTGATAAAAACTCACAGACAGGTAGGACCAGGGAGTGTCATGAGTAAATTCTATCCTCCAAAGACACTTGTAGATTCAAACCTTCACACCTAAGAGTGAGGTCTTTTTGTCAGAAATGGCACTGTTAGGATGTAATTACCTAAGACGGGGTCATCGGGGATTAGGATGAGCTCATGGTTCAGGGTGGCTTCCCTCCTTATGGGGAGACCAGGGCAAGTTGATCCAGTGTGACCTATGTTGTTATGTGACGATTTTCTCTCGGGTTCAGTTGATGTTTGTGGTGAAACACTTGAATTCCCTTACCTCTCTTATTGGGTATGGTCTACAGGTGTTTCTTTGTGGTCCCCATAGGGCTTCCCACCTGATACACAAAACAGACACCACTTGATGGGACTCTGGGCAGGGCCACTTCACTAGTGTAGAGAATGCTGCTGCTCTGCCCCTCCATCCCCCTCCCTCAGCCAGTGATGCCACAACGTTACATGCGTACACACTGTGTGCTCAATATTACAGAATAAATTGGGACTTTTGCCATATAATTCTCTTACATCTTAAAGAAAACAAAGAGGCACTAGCTTTTATCATTGTCATGAATTTGCTTTTCCAGAGATCTTTCTGTCTTCATCGAGATCTGAATACCTAATCCAATGTCCTCCAGGTCAACATGGAGGACTCCCCTCACACAGGGCACCTCTAGTGGGGAGCAACTCCATGAGGAGGCGGTCAGACCATGAGGCTGCAAGCCCCGGGATGGGATGTGTATTTTAAGGGTGCTCCTCCAGCACGTTCAACACCTGGTTTAGTTCCCAGCAACGCACACGCACACAAGTTTATTTGTGAGGCTGGGAACAATGGCCTAAGCCTGTGTTTCAATTGACTTTATCAGCTCTATGTCCCAGACACCCAACAAGAAACACTTAGAGGAGAAAATGTTGACGCGGGTGTCAAGGTGTAGGTGGTCTCAATCCATAGATTGCTGACTCTATTGCTCTGGGCTCAAGTTGAAGCATCCATCATGGTGGAAGGTCCCAGTGGAGGAAAGACACTCACCAGCATGGAGATTCCCCAGAAAACTTGGAATGGAACCACCATTTGACCCAGCTATCCCACTCCTTGTTTTATAACCAAAGAACTTAAAATCATCACACTACAGGGACACAGCCACATCGATGTTTACAGCAGCACAATTCACAATAGCTAATCTATGGAACCAACCTAGATGCCCTTCAGCAGACGAATGGATAAAGAAAAGATGGTCCAGTATTTGTTATCTTATGCACATCTATAGCTGCTTTTTTGGTAAATACATATTTGATTGGAATTGCCAGGTCATTGATGTGTACAACTTTAATCACATCCTAATGTGGAATAACTTATAAAGTGCACAAACAAATTTAAGAATCTCAGAAACAGAAAAAGAATTCTATTTATTTCATATTCCCACAAACACTTGGTTATGAAAGACTTCTTATAATATACTAATCTTGTGGGTGTGAAATAATGTATCATACTGTTTTGCATATTTTATGTTATTGAAATTAAATAGTTTTTAAAAATCTTTTCATGTTCTTTTCTTATTTTTGACGATAGTCAAATGTTTATGTATATTTTTACTCCCTTATCTAACTTATTTTATCCTTCCTGATTTGTGGTAATACTTTCTATCATGGATATTAAATGTTGTACAGTTCCAGGTATATAGTGTTTTGCTTCTTTTCTTAATTAAATTTTAATTTTAATTCCCTACAGATTCACATGCACAAGCAAAAAAGAATAAAAAGTTATCCCATGTATGCTTTATCAAATTTCCCCCAATGGTAGCATGCTGGTAAAAAGACATACTACAGAATCACAAGGAAGGTATTTTAACACATGGAATATTCATGCTGCTTTTTATAACCACATATGATTCCCACTTGCCCCCACCCCCTCCTTAAGCTTTGGCAACCATGAATCTTTTCTCAACTTCTAAATTCTATCATTCCAAGAATGTTATATAAATGGGATCATGTGGCCTGCATGCAACCTTTTGAATTGGCTTTTTTGGCCCAGCATGATGACCTGTAGGTGCACCCTCAGTCCGTGCATCGAGAGCTCATCCTGCAGTCTGATTGAGTTGAGCTCCATGGAAGGAGTGCCCTATGGGACCACACTTCATTAACCAGGCTCTTATTGAAGGAGATATAGGTTCTTTCTGATCTTTGACCAACATAAATTAAGCCACTATTAACATCTCTGCACAGGTTTTTGTGTGAACCTGTGAACCCCATGCTTTTGTTTTTCTCAAATGAATTTCCAAGAAGGAATGGCAAGAGAAAACTCAGGAGGCTGATGGAATAAAGACTGCTGATCCTCTGACCTTGAGGTGTGAAGGTGATCTGTGTCGAAGGCATGAGCTTCATGAAATCCCTGAGATCTTTTTAAGTGAAAGATGGAGGCAGAGAATCGATGGCAGAGTCAAAACAAAATAATAGAAAAAGAAATATCTTGAAGATGCCATGTGGCTGGTGTGTTGAAGATGAAGGAAGGAGCCGTGAGCCCAGGAAGGTAGGCGGCTCCGAGAAGCTGGGAAAGGAAGGGAACTGATCTTCTCTAGAACAGACAAAATTAATTAAATGTCAAATGTGGCATGAAGCATATTCCATCTGATTTTCAGGACCTGCTTGCTGTTGGATGGAAATCCTTTGTCCTCCGACTTTCTCCAGTGAGATGGTAAGAAATTGAGTGGTGACTGACAGTATGAGGTCTTTTACGATAGGTTCTTCACTGCCACCCAGCCTTCTTTGGTCATGTTTTGTTGGTTAAGTAAGGCATCCAGACACTCCTCCTGTCCCCTGAGTGTGGCTTGCTCAGAAGTCATGGTGGCCATATTTATGGTTGGAGCCACTTACCACCTCCTGCTCTCAGTTTGGGGAATGCTCCAGGTGCGGCTCCTCATCTCACCTCAAATCCCCTTCTGTCCCTGTCCCAGTAGCTCCATCTCCATCCCTGCCTGGGCCACCTAGCCGCACTTGCCTATGAGTAAGGACATAGCACATGACAGCCAGTCGGGAAGGAAGGGCCACCACAAATCTGCGTGTGCTACCCCTGCTGCAGGTCCTCCTTCCAGGCTGGCAGGTGGTAGGCTCAGAGGACACCACTCATGAGAGCTCATTGATGGCGGTGACGTCAGTTGTCAAACAGGCTCCTCTCTACGCACCAGGATATTGAGCTGACTCCATCCACCTCCTCCCTCGGATCCTTTCCATGGCTCCTCAGCTTTTCTTCCAGCCTACCTGTGCCACACCTGCTAATCCATACTGTCCTAGGCAGACAAGCTCACCCTTGCACACTGTGGGAGATGTGCAAGAGTGTGCATCCATCATCTTGGTTATTGATGTCCAAAGCTGATGAAAAAGCAAAGGAAAATGATAGTCGTTATTCACACAATGAATGGGCTTGCACAGCTAATGGCTTTGCAGCCGATCCTATTTTGCAGAGCAGAAGTGTTTAATTTGTATTCCTTCTGTAACATGACTAATCTTCTCTGCAGGCAAATGAACCGCCTGGGGCAACTGTGCTTAGCATGAAACATTAGGAAAGACATTTGCAAAAACACATTAATACTTCTCTGTTTTTTTCCCTCCATTGAATAACTTGTACCAAGTGAAGGGAGGGGAGGGCGAACAGGGGTAGGAAGGATAGTAAAATGAACTGGACATTATTACCCTATGAGCGTATGTGACTACACAACTGGTGTGATTTTACATCATGTACAACCAGAAGAATGAGAAGTTGTATTCCATTTATGTATGATATATCAAAATGTATTCTACTGCCATGTATAACTAATTAGAACAAATAAATAAAAAATTGAGGAAAAAGAATACTAAAAAGAAAGAATCTGCTGTTAGTTAGTCTTATGTTAGGAAAGTTCATATTCAAGGTGAAGAGTAAAGAATGTTATAAAAAAAAAAAAGGTGAATTGTGAAACAGGAGTTTTTTTTGTTTGTTTGTTTGTTTGGTAACTTAGGCACCAAGATGCTTTTGAGACAGAGACAGTAACAGGAGCTCAAGAACAGGATTAATCCAAATACCAACCTCAGATGATCATCTTGGAATCGCAGGGCCACGTGTTTGTAAAATGAGACCATTGGTGCTCATCTCCCCCACAGGAATTCCAATTCTGTGGATTCAGATTGGCCCGAGATCCAGACTTTTAAGAAAGAAAGTTATATAGTTGTTTGCAGTGATCACTTAAAGGAAAAAATTCAATCTAAGCCAAGCACTTAAGTGTATCCTTCATGACACCCCACTCCTCAACATATACCTCATCTGAGAGAAGCACAGTTTTATCTGGAATTAAGGAAAATGTCTCCACCTGTCCTTATAAAATTAAGAATTTGTAAGACACTGGGTAATTTTTATTCTGGAGATAAGGTGTATCATCTACAGGTAGTGAGCCAAAGTGGGGAAAAAGATTAGATGATTCATTGTTTATTCCCTTTGTTATTGTTTTGTTCATTATGTGGGATTGGTTGTTACATATTGTTATATGCAAACAATGTAACAATATGGTTTGCTCAATATCCCTCCCCAGTACTTCCCCTTCACCTCCCCTCCTCCCTCCTGGTCCCCCTTCTCTCTACACCGTTAATCCCCTTTTATTTCCATGAGATCCCCTACTTTTCCTTTTCCCTCTCTAGCTTCCACACATGGGAGAAAACACACGGCCCATGTCTATATTACTCAGGGTTCTAGAAGCGGATGTTTTACTACTGCCACTTTTCCAGCCCACCTCTTATCAATAGTGCAGTGCTGCTCTGTCCAACACAGTGAATACTGAGCACCATAATGTGCCCAGTCTGAACTGAGGAGTACTGAAAATGTGGAATATAACATGGTTTTCAAAGGCTTAGCATGAAAAACATCATGTAGAATTGCCGTAGTCCAGCTGGGTTAAATAACGGAGAGGTGACAAGCAACTTGAAAGTTGAATCGGGACCTACTTTATTGCGAGTGAACTCAGCAGGAACTGAGAACTCAAAATAGCGGGCACCCAAGGTAGCAGGAGCCGCTTCTCTGCTGGACTGCAGAGGTACATATACCCAACTAATTCCACACAGCTTAACTTAATTGACATCATCTAGACACAACAGTCAGTCATTAAGGAATCCTTCCTCATCATCTTAATGGCTCGCTGGCATTGGCTCAGAAACCACTCCTTCTAGCATATTGCCAGGTGCCATCTTAACTTGATTGTGGCCCTCATCATAGAATATTTCAATAATTAATACATTTTAAATGTTAATGTTTTATTATTTGTGATTAAATAAAATACTACTAAAATTAATTTTACTTGTTTCTATTACTATTTTAATTCATTTTTCAGAAAATTTAAGATTACACATGTGACCCTCATTTCAACTTGCATTATATTTCTATCAGATAGTATTTTAAATACTTGTAATCATGTTTCTTCAACAAGTGCTTTTGCCTAGATTTGTTGAGTAATATTTTAAGTAAACAAAAAAACAACTGCTATGTAAATATAGCAATTAAGCAATGTGCAGCAAGAAAAATCTTGTTTGGTTTTTTGAAATAGAAATGTGCCTAAAACTTTCAGCTAAAGAAAATTAAGCTGAACAATTCAAATTTTCTTTGTATTTAAAAAGTGTGAATTTTTTTTGAATTACTTTAATGTCTTAGTGATTAAACACAGGCATATGTAGTTGTATATACTTGCATGAATTATCAAATCGCTCATGGTTTTACATACTTTATGATTCACTGTCTCTACCTTTTATCAGCTTATATCCATATTCACTTCCCAAGCATCTTAGCAAAATGAACAATCTAAGTTTTTTACATGGTCAGATTATCACTTATATATATGCATATGCTCCAGTTCTGCCAGTTGGTGACCTTAAGGTGATACTCTATGTGACTGTAACGAGTGTCCTAAACTATTAATCAATTTTGCTTTTGTTTTTTGTTTGTTTTCTTATTGGCCATTTGCTTTTGATCCTCTTTTGAGCAGCAATCCTCAATTCTATCTCCAGAGGTAGGAATAGTCTCTTGAAACAGAGCAGCTATGACTGCGAAAACAAATCTTAACTTGGCTTGATTTTTTAACTTTGATTTAAGAGTCACACAGGTCCACCAGTTAAACTAATTAGCTGTGCAGATATAATTCCTTTAACCAAATACAGTGTGTTTTCAAACTTCTATTTGTATTTCAATAGTTCCTATTTAATAAATGCCTTAGTTTTTCCAATTTTTTAAAAATTTGTTCCGTTATTCCAAAAACCAGGGTGCCCGTCTGCCTGTGTTGGCAATCTGTGTCTGTCTCCCTTTACTAAAGATGAGAACAAGAGTGATGGGCCAGGATTTCAGTGGGAATCCTGACTGGGACAGGGATGCTGAGGGCTTGGTTAACTCTCACGTCTGTCTCCTTGGCACTAGGATGGACCAGGCATCACGAACAACCTGCAGCCTTATTTTTATACAAATTTGACTACTGTACAAAACTAGAAATTCATGGAACAGATTGCTGAGCATTAAACTGAGGTGACATGGTTTAAGAAAAAGGATATTTTAAAATTTGAGTATCCATTCGAAGTCCTACCTATGGAGTAGGTAACTCTGGGGATGTACCTGGGATGAGAGCACAATGAACCCTGACATCATCTCCCCTTTCCAGCATGCAGTGCTTTGAAAGTTAAAGAGAGGTTTTATTTTTATTGCAAAGCAGGAGCAATAAACATAAGGCATTGTAGTGTTTTTCACCCCAAGAGTGTGAGATGCCTTCCCAGAGCAGACAATGTCTATGTTTCAGCAGGAGATTCAACCATGCGATTCTCTTGAGGAAGCTAGATGTTCATTCACAGTCCACTACACCATATACTCTATTAGTGCCATTTCACTAGAAAAACTATCTTTGATTTATTTGGAGATAATGGATTTTGACATTTAACACTTGACTATTGTTTCCATAATAAAGTAAATTTTAGTGCCTGATTGTTGAACGGTATTTAGAAAATATGAAAAACCAGTAAGTTAAAATTAAAATCTAAAAAATAGAATGGAGAGAAAAAAAACACAATGAAATAGATCTCAAGTATTAAACTACAGAGACACATTTTATTTATTGACATTATGCAGTGTAAACCATCTTGAAAATGTTTAAAAAGCATTATGTAACTCATACCATTTGCAATACAGTTTGTTTTGATAGATGGCTTTTCATACAATCACAAGCCAGGAATGTTAAATCATTCCATGGGTGCTGTCATCCACAGCTGATGAATTGAAGATTTCACCATGACGCCACAGTGCAATTGCTGACTGTAGTCGATAAATCTAAGTTTTCAACATCCTGGAACAACAAAGGCTGCAGACAAAGCCAGGCAGAGTGAAAATCTGGCTATTACAGGGTCTTTACTCATAGATGAACTAAGACAATTCACAAATGTTTTCAATAAATGTCTGTGTATGTCTGAGTCAAAGGCTCATGTCTTTGAGCTTTAGGGCCACATGTATATATGAGCAGTTCTCTTCTAGTCTCTTTACCCGATTTTATATTTCTAAATTGAGGTTCTTCTTTTTCCTCCTAAAAGTTGAATGTCCAGATTATATAAGCTTCAAATCCTATAAATCCTGGATTCACATATGATAGTAGTTAAAATTATTTTCCAAACTTTTTTTCATAGAAAACAATGCTCTCAACCAAAAGTACTTTGCAAGGTATAAAGACATTAGTCTTCTCTGATCCAAGCCACATGAAGATTTGTACAATGTGTAAATAAACTTTTGTAAGCAATCTTTCATTTATATAAAGTCAATAATTCATTTAAATATAGCAGTTGGCTTTGTTCTATACTTTGTTCTCTTTGCTTATGATTTTCCTTGAGAAAAGGACAATTTAATGTAGAAATGTATGTCATCTGCACTTTGCAGACAAGTCTCTTTCGTGTGTTCATTTTTGCATCCATTTGTCAAGCCTGGGCCCCTGAGTCATATGATGTCAGTCTATCTGTTAGCCTCTGTGTCCTGTTGGAAAGGTAAAAACATACTATGTTCCTACCTATACCATAGACACCTTGCTGAATTTTGTTCTTAATCTTTCCTCTAGTTTTCATCCTTACATGCTCCCACTCATTTTTCTCCCTTTGGTGAGTTCATTCTCCAGAACAAATACATCATATTAAAAGAGTCTGTAAATTAAGAAAGCCTTTTCACATAATGGTGAGAGAAACTTTGGAAAAAGAACATGAATCAAAGTCAATTTGTGGCCACGAGGAGGGCTGTTTTGTGCACTCATTCATTTATCTCGCCAGTTAACGAAGAAGATGTTATAAGGGTTAAGAACTTGTGCTCTGAACTCTGATGGAGGTCAGGTGGACTTGAATTCCATCACCAGGGAAAATGTGTCATTCTCATGCACTACACCCACAACTCTAGCATCTGAAGTGACACAATCCGTGAAGCTGGGCTGGGCCTCCCAATGCCGGGACAAGATGGAGGGCATGGGGGAGGGAGGTCTAGTCCCCAATGTCAGGACCCAGGTGGCATCTGCAGAGACATCATCTGCTTCTCCTCTCCCCTTGCTCATTCATCACCAGGACCTTTCTGCTCGGTCCCTGGAGCACATGGACCATCTCTGCTTTTGAGGACTTGGGATGACCTCCATCAATCTTTCTCTGACCCTTGCTTTATTTAGTTCTGCCTTAGAGCCATCCACAATATTTTAAAGAGTCGAATAAATATGTAATGTACTGTGTAAAGTATATTTCAAAATAATTATCTCTATGCCAGATTAAAGTAATAATACTAGTCATTTAGTAATCAATCGTTATATAAGAATGTATCAGTATTGGTTCACTAACTGTGACAAGTGCATTGCCCTAATAAAGATGTTAGTAACTGTTGAAATGGTGGCGTATAGAAATTCACAGAAGTGTTTTTGCAGCTTTTCTGTAAATCTAAAACTATTTTTTAAATTTTCAAAAATCTCATTTTTAAAATTTAATTTTCTAGGAAAAAAACAAAGTTGCATTTAACTTTTGCGTTGTGTAACAGGTGGTAACCAAACTAGCTTCATCAAAAGTGAATCCATAACAAGAACAAGCCATGGCAGGCATGAGTTGTGATTTCAGGCAGAGGCCTGCTGGGACGCCACATCAGAGTCAGAGGTTGCTGGCCTGGTCAGCAGGGGTCCCACTGAACACTCTGCAGCATCCCTTTGAGTTTCATTCCTCCAATGTTAAAAAAAAGAAACAATTTCATTGCTTTTTTTATTTATATTAGTCTTCACAATCCTTTTTTATGCATTAAGATATGAGGTCTTTTAAATATGAATAGAGTTGAAAGAAATATTCCCATGTAAAAATAAGCTTTCCAAATTATGTGCCAAATATCAGATGCTTGCTGTCAGCCCTGGACTCAGGGGACCTTCCTGGAAGTCTTCTCTTGCTCCTCTGTGATACCTTCCCAGAAATCATTCATTTATTTCCCTGTCAGCTAGGATTTTGCATTTGTGAATTAAACATTACTGATCTTCTATTCAGCAGAGACAAAAACTACATGGAGAGATTCTGCCATGTTTCATTTATTGGCTGTTAACAGGACCAAGTCCTGGGGAAGGAAATGAATTATGAATTGGTAAAATGCCATTCATCTTAGACTCTAATTTATTTCAATTGATGGTAGGGTTTTCCTCCAGTAAAATGAACTGGTAAAAAACAATCTAGATATTTTAAAATGCATTTTTAGAGTTCTGTGCTTTAGGGAAAGCTGAAAATAAAACAGCTTTCCACAACCTCTTCTTTCACTAAGAAAAAGAAAACCATTCCTGGTTCCTGGTAGCTGGTCAATATTTTTTGTTTACTTTGTTTGTTTTTTTCTGAAAGCTGTTGTTTGATTATCAATTAATTTTCCTGATTAATTAAATAAGAAATAAATTCAACTTTGTTATTATCCAAAGGATTAAATTAAATCTATGTTTTCAGAAGAAGTACATTGATATGGCAAACAAAAAAGTCATCTGCAGCTCCTCATTACTGTGAGCTTCAAAGCAAGTATATGTCCAGGGAGTTATTTCTAGGGAGTATTATAAGAACAGAGTCCCAGGTTGTTTAGAAATTTTTGACTTGTCCAAAATTGACTGATGAATTTAAGAAAGAAAGTTAAGTTTCTTTCTCTCTTAAGAAAGAAGATGTGGGAGTATAAGCAACTAATAAATAAACTTTAGCAGCAGAGGTGGGAGATCTGGCAATCTGCTGTGCATTCAAAGGCTCAGAATGAATTTATCCAGACTTCCTCTTTGAATCAAGACGGAATGACAGATATCAGCACCTTGGACAGCAGAGAGCAAAGTACTCTAGTAGGAGACAGGAAACAAGCGAAAGGAGTTCCATTATGTCCTGATTTCTGTCTTAAGAATTCACAGGCTGCAATGCAGGAAAGGGAAACCAGCAATCATGCTGAGTTGAGGAGAGAGGACTGGGACCAAGGAGAACAGGAGCCACAGACTTTATGGAAAAGAAAGTGCTAAATGGAAAGAGAGAATACAGAGGTCTGCAGAGGGTCTCCCTTGAGTATTCCTCTCATCAACAAATGCATGAGTGGAAAGAACAAATGGTCACAGAAGACCACCAGAGAAGTAAGCAAGCAGTGCTGTCCTGCAGTTACTCAGGGCCAGGAATAGTGGCAGTTCACAGCAGCCATGCTAGAAGTCCCCACAGCTCATGGAACACTGGGCGACGTGTGCAGAAGGGATGTGGCTCAGCAGGGGAGGAAAGCTGGCCCTGGTCCTGCTAACAGATGTTCAGCCAGTGTCTGAAGGGATGAAGCTGTTTTCAAGTAGATTGACTATGCTCAAGAACACAGCTCAATGGTACTTAAAATAATACGAAATCACCCAGCACTGACAGAGTGAAATCCATAATTTCTGAAATTTGATAATAATTACTAGATGTTCCAAAAAGCAGAAAAATATGGTCCAAAAGGAGGAGCAATTCTCTCAGTGATAGATGTGAAAATTAACATATATTAAAACAGCTATTATAACTGTATTATATGTATGAAAAATTATGAGTGGAGAGAGAAGAGCTACGAAAAAACAAACCTTTTTCCTATGCAGTGTCTAAGATACAAAATGCATAACATCATATTAAAGGCAGATTAAGTATCATAAACAAAAAGATTAGAGAACTTAGCCAGCAATAGACCCTATCCAAAATGAAACGTAGAAAATACTTCTTTAAACATTTTACCATTTCCCAGTGCACAGTTAAGTGACATCAACCCCTTGCACCGTTCAGCAGCCATCACTTCTGCTCATTCTAACTTTGTAATCATCCCAGCTGAAGCTTGGGATCACTGACACAATAACTGCCCTTGAACCTCTGTTCTGCTTTCTGACTCTTCTAGGTACCTCACTTCAGTGTAATAGCATTTGTCCTTTGTGTCTACCCTATTGTACTAACAGTGGCTTCAAAGACCATCTGCATGGTAACATGTGTCAAATTTCCATTCATTTTTAAGATATAATACTTCCAAAGGATTTATCAGCCACAGTATGTTTTTGCCATCTTTCATTGATGGACACTTGGGGTTTTTCTGCATTTCAGCTAATGTGAATTTGCTGCTGTGAACAGGGTGTGAAAGTCCGGTTGGGGACCTGCTCTCTGTTCTGTGGGACAGTCAGCAGCAGCACGGCTGGATGGTAGGACACTTCTGGGCAAGTTCTGGAGGAGAAGATGCACCACTCCCACCAGCAGCCCAGGGTGTAAGTTCCCCATATCCTTGTCAGAATTTTCTGTCCATGTATTTGATGACTTGTCAATAACTGATACTGGAACAATATAACGTCCATATAAAATTAACTTCAATCAATACTTCATATAAGCACAAAGTTAACTAAAGTGAATCATGGACCTAAGTTTACTACCTAAAGCTATAATACTTACAGAAGGAAACAAAAGAGAAAGTATTGTGACCTTGGACCAAAAACATTTGTGATCAAAAGGAAAATGTCTTACAGAAGACATTGCTATATTGGAGTTCTTCAGAACTGATAACTTGTGTTCTTTCTAAGACATGGTTAATAAAGAGAAACCTATGGGCTAGAAAAATATTTCAAAATCATATATATGATAAATTAGTTTGTTCAGAATATTCAAATAACTAACAAGACTCAAAATTAAGGAAGTGTTCAACAACCAAATAAAAAATGAGTAGACAATCTGAATAAAGTCTCACCAGAGAAGACACAGAGGGAAATAAGCACGTGAGATGCTCAACATCATTAGAATTTGGAGAAGTAAAAATAGATAAAATTAAATTAATCTAATTAATAGCTGCAAACTTTTTACTAGAGTGGCTATAGAATCAACATATATGAACATATCAAGCTCTGGTTTCCACGTGGCACAGCTTAAACTCTCATGCACTCCTGAATAAGTCATGCATTTGCTTTGGAAAACAGTTTGGCTGTTCGTTTTAAGGCTGAGAGACCTTACATCTGTGGTTGGCAGAAAAATCCTCCATAAGCCAAGGACAGCTGGTGGTCTCTAGAAGCTGGGAATGACCCTCCACTATCTCCCAGCAAAAACAACAGCATCTCAGCCCTATCATTGCAAGGAACGGGACTCTGCCTACAACTCAGACAGACAAGGCAGCAGATTGTCTTCGAGGTCTGCCAGCATGAAGTGCATCTATTGATTCATTGGTTTAGTTCAGAGAGAGCCACATCAGACTTCTAATGTAGAGGAATCTAAGACAATTGACGTGCATTATTGAACAGCCAAGTTGCACTCAGCTGTACGGCAGCAATAGAAAACAAATGTACCATATGAGTCCAATCCTCCTCCTACAGATTTATTTTTATATGGTAAAACGAGTGTTTGGAGAGGCTTTCTTCCTAATTGCCAACAACCTGACCCAACTCAGATGTTCTTCAGCAGGTGAATGGGTAAGCAGGATGGGGCCATCCATCCATCAGAGGACCTCTGACAATGGAAAGTACAGGGAATCAGATGACATGGTTACAAGGTGCTTCATTTAGTGCATTCAAAAGTGAGAAAGCCATGCAATTTTATCTTCATTTAAATCATCAGTGACATGATAAAGTCAACACTAAACAGATATGGAAGCTCTGCTGCTGGGACCAGTACCCAGACCTTAACTAATAACTTTTATCACCCATTGTTGAAATCTCTTTGCTTTGTTTATAGTTTTAACAGTGATAAAACTAAGTTCTGAGTTTATATTAATAATATATTTAGTAGCAAAATTTTCATACATGTTTTGTTTATTTTAACTTTGGCAAAATGTTAAAACATTTCTTCATTGCAGACCTTTTATTTATAGTTATTATAAATGAAGACAAATAAAATCTCTCTTCTGGATACCTTCTGCAGATTTATCTGTCTATTCAGTCTTTAAAAGTGTCCTGTTTTATTCTGAGAAAACCAAACCTCATGACAAAACAGGATCAAAGATCGCCTGATATGCCACGTTGAATATATAGAAAGTAGGAGGTCATTTTCAAGCATTGAAGGAAATATAAATCCATGACCCTCACCAGGTGAATTATAACTATACACAGTAATGGGATTATGTAAAGTTGGAGGGGACACGCCTGCTCCTTAGAATTTGGGGAACTCAATCTACAAAAATCTTCTACATTTTTATGACCTTATCTTCTTTTTAGTACTTTTGCCTTTGGAAAACTATTTAGTCCCAAAATAACTTAAGTAAATTCTTTGGCCTTTTGTTGTCTGCTTGGACCCTCCTGTTCTTCAGCCTGCTGAGGACTCTCAGGAGAATGTTAGGACAATACTATTTAACCAGCATTTGGTAACTGCTCGCCTAGAATATTAAGTTTACCTGAGGTAATAATTAACGCAAACACAAAAGAAAAGCCCTGTGTAGACAGATAAAAACCTTGGTTTTCACAAGCAGTCTTTATTTCAGTTTGCTATTTGAACATACATAGAACACACAAATGTGAGACTAAATATTTTAATTCTTGATTCTTGGCTTGGAAAAAAAATACAGTCCACTTATAGATAGGTAGTGTATGATTATATGTTAGTTTACCCAATTGGTAAAATATAAAACTTAACATTCATTTTATTCTAGTATTTACATAGAGAAATGGATTATGGAAGTTGATTTTTAAAAAATTCAAACAGTTCTGGGAAGCATACTGAGGCAGGCTTCACATCAATCTAAGACTGTGTATAAAAGCAGAAAAAATCATTTTCCTGCCATTTAAAAACTGACATCGTGTAGACACAGCTGAAGATTTGCTTCCTTGAAGTGCAGTGAATTCTTTTCTGTATTCACTGTATACAACTGGGATCTCTCCAGGCAAAAGAGACCCAGGTAAGTTCCGGGGAGACTGCAAAGGCCAAAGTACCATTTACTCTTCCTCTCACATAATTCACTTTCTTATAAATTTTAAAAACATTACCTAGAATTTGTTAGATAATCCATGCACTTAGAGCCTACCTGTTGAATTTTCAAATTCTAACTGGTGAAGCGGTTACTACCTTGCATCAGAGTGTCAGCAAACTGGAGAAAGTTGCATTGCCAAGTCCTGTTCCTTAGCTAACAATGCAAACAGGAGTTTGAATAATCAAAAATATTCATGAAAATGTTGACCTGAAACTATCATGAAATTTCTGATGTATCAAAACCACAAACCATGTTTCATTTTAACAGATAATTGAGCAAAATATTTTCAAGATTTCAGTTTTTGCAATTCTCAGTAAAACTTGCTTTTATCTCTCAAGAATTTTATTTTCTTAACTTCTGTTCAAATGATAGCCATTTCTGCCAACCAAGTGTTTCTAGCTCTTGAGGGAGCAGTAATACATTTTGTCTGGAAGGAAATGAGGGAATATGTATGAAGGAGACCAAAATAACTAATAGAGATAGAAAAATAATGCTTGAAAAATAGCAAATATGACCTTTCACAAGACGAATGCTATAATAACCACTTTGCAGATATATTTTCTTTTTCAGAAAGAAAATCACTGAATACTGATTAGGATATGAGGTGTGCATTTTTATGGACAAACTTTCCATGAGAACTGTGCATACACATTGTGCTGGCTGACCCCTGGGTAATGAGTAAAATTTGTGATTAATTATGTTTGGGGGATTAAAAAAAATTATTATAGAAAAATATCACACTGAATAACTAAAATTTACATGACTTTTATTTTTCAGCCAATTTTATCATGGGCCAAAAATCTTCATATCCTCCCAAATTTCATTATTTTCACTCATGTCTAAGTCATAACTATGACACTGCTGGCAAAGCCATTAGGTTAGCAGGCTGGTGCCTCTGTGACCCTGGCAGCAACCCAGGCAGTAGAAGCAGCTGCTGCAGCCAAGCTATGTTCTTGGTGACTGCCTAAAAATAAGTCTAGCTCCTCTACCTCCACGTTAGAAATACTGACCAGTCGTCTGTAGAAGAACAGATAAATTTCTACAGAGCGTGCACAGAGGATGTGAAAATAAGAGAGCTGTTGGGGTTTACTTTTCCGCCTAGTTTGCGCCAGGAGTAACCCTTCCCTGAGACAGCAGTTTGGGCTTTTGGTAGCAGGTGGTTCTGTTTCCACAGGTAGGATGACGGTTGAACTTACGGTCTTCATCTTACAAGGACAAGGCCATATCTAATGGAGGTGTGAATTTCGACCATTCCTTCCTGCGACAGCTGTGTGGAGTATGACACTCTCACAGGAAGCTGGGCAGCAGCAGACGGGTCCCAGTTCAGCCGCGCTTCTCGCAGCTCTGGATGGGCAGCGCCGGCCAGGCAGTGCCCCGCCTCAGTGCACAGGGCTCCACACACAGGCTGTGGACACAGGCCACCCTGGCCACACAGAGATGCTGCCCCTGGCTGCTCCCCAGCTGGGAAGGACGGCTTTACTTTTTGTCTGGGCAGTCTTTGAGATGTTACTCTTTGTGTGAAACGTCCTTCATAATGTTCTGTGTCCTAGATCATCAAGGTCATAAGGGCCAAGAAACTTGTTTCCTTCCATCGTCGTCAAGATCTTCAATTGTATGTGATACCGACGCAGCTTTAAATCACGAATCTCTGCTGTGGGAGACCCGAGACCCTGAGGAGTGCTTCTCCAGCTGGAGGAATTCAGCATCAGTTATTTAATTTTTTTGTTTGTTGGTTTTGTTTTACTGTCATTTGGATGATCATTAAAGCATGTTGATCTGGATTCCTGAAAACTGCAGGAGACCTCGGGGTCTGTGTTTGCAATTATTATTATGTTTGTCACCATTGTTTCATTTTAGTTTCAATACATGAGTTTGCTATTTAAAATTACTTGATTTTGAAGAGCTTATCCAAGGAAAAAAATCAAAAAAAGATTTTATTAAAAGAGAAATGTTGTGTTTGTTCCTACTATCAAAGAGATTGAAAAGGGATGTGAATTTAAGATGTCTTACTTAACAAAACACAGCATTAACCAAATGACCCCCCAAGCTCCTGTCAACTGAAATCAGGCTTTATAATGTATATTGTCATAGAGAATCGTTGCTCTTGAAAACCCACAAACTAATTTCCACTATGTAACTTTACAGGCTTGGTTTTTTAAAACACAATCCATTTAACAATTTATAGTTACAAAAATAATGGCTGAGAAATGCATAAGATTTTATAGGATTTGAAAACATGTTGACAACAACAAGCATTAAGATAAGACTCTCCCCCTCCCTCTCTCTGACTTCTCTGGGACTTTTTGTGTAAATGCAGGGCTGCAGAGTGGAAATAAAACCCGCCGCTGACTGGACCCATCCTTGGGTACCAACACTGTCTGTTCTGGATCTTGCACGAGTGTCTGGGGCTAGCTGCCTGTCCAAGACGGAGACCAGGGACCGCAGTGTGCTGGGCCAGAGCCACTCTGATGTTGGATTCAGCACTGAAGCCCTTACCCGTTGGACGCCTCCCAGCTCATTGGGTGCCTGGCTGCGGCTGGAACTGGACCACTCTGGGGTCTCTGCAAGGTGTGGTGCTTTGGTGCTGAGGGTCGCACCCTCGGCAAGAACTGGCCCATGAACTGGCAAACCAAGCTCTCAGTGAGAAGCTAATCAAATGAAACAGGTAAACCACCCACTTCCTTCCCCCTGTTCACACATCTCTAATCCTGCTTCCCACCCTGGCAACCTAATTTTCTTCCACACAAATACATGACAGTTCATCAGAACTCTGGTTAGGTTCTGACCCAATATAATCCAATAGAACACAGTCAGACCCAATATAATGGATTCGTCATGTTTTCTTACTTAAACTAACATTTTAATCATTTTATTGTTTTCCAAGAATGTGCTACGGTTTCCTCCCCTTCCTCTTCTTTGCTTGTTAACAGTGGCTTTCTATTTCCTCACCTTTGAAATACAGGAAGCTCGATTAAATACTATTGGATTGTATGTCCTGGTCATAACACACAACACATAATTCAAAGGCAGTCGTTGTGTTTGGGTAATTACCTTTAAGAGTCCAGATTTAAACTTTATGGAAATAAACTTTATTTTCTTATGTTTACTGCATTAGAAGGGTCTGCAGTTTAAAAGTTATTGGGCTTGCTAATTTAGTGTACAATTTTGGCTTCGGAGCATATGTCATTGGTTTTACTTCTCAACATATAACCACAGATGGCCACAGTGGTACATAACTGTAATCCCAGCAACTCAAGAGACTGAGGCAGGAGGATGGCAAGTTTGAGACCAACCGCAGCAAGTTAGCAAGGCACTAAGGACTTAGTGAGACCCTGTCTCAACATAAAATATAAAAAGACGGCTGGGGATGTGGCTCAGTGGTTAAGCAACCCTGGGTTCAATACCTGATACCAAATAATACAGTTAGATGGGTAAAGAGAGACATACGTAGGTAACTACAATTTTTAGTTAGTCTTGGTATACAATGTCTATTTCTTATTATATAAAGTGGTTGACATCAGCATCAAAAATTTGATAGTCATTTGTTGGTGTTTGAGGAAAATCTTTAAGCAAGTTGAAAACATGTTTTTGCAGATTTGCAGTAGCTCTCCTATTTCCAGACAGCCTAGTTTGTTTGCTTCACCTGGAGGTGAGGTTTAGCAGTCCACTTCTCCCACGGCAGTAAGTGGACCCCTGATACAGCACAGGGGTGTCCCAAGGGAGTCTGCTTCTTAGGCAAGTGGCTAGAAGTGGCCCGAGCAGCTGTCTTATTTTCACATCTCGTGTGCACTTTCCCTAGGTCTGGTCACCTCTGTCCTGATGGCCCACATGTGGGCAGGTGGTGGCAGCTGGATGTCCCCACCATGTAGTGAGTTGATAATGGTCATTTTCCCTTTGTCTCTTCAGCGCTTTTCACAGCAGCAGGCAAGACCCTGCTCCAGCCCCCATTCCCTGCCAGAATCTGTCAGGAACGTTTAGAGAAAAGAGAGAATTTCACCGTCGCAAAACCGCTTGCCCGCTGCTCACCCTGGCCTGCTTCTGCCCAGTGATTCAGGGACCTGCTCTGACAGGTGCCACCTAACGAGGGAGGCACTGTTCTCTGAAGAGTTGCCGACTTTCTCCTAGAGAGCTCAGCAATGTCACACGGATTAAAACACAAGTCTGGGCTGGAGTCGTGGCTCAGTGGCAGAGCACTAGCCTCGCATGCGTGAGGTTCTGGGTACGGTCCTCAGCACTACATAAAAATAAATAAATAAAGATATTGTGTCCATCTACAACTAAAAAAAAAAAACAAGTGGAAAAAAAAAAGATGCGTCCCTTTTTACAATCCCACAAATGCATCAGTAAATCCCACATTTATATCCAAACTCAAAAGTCCCTTTACTTCTTCACGTAGCATCCCAGTTCCAACGTTTGAGAAATGCTACTGGTGTCCCTAACAGCGACATCTGCTCCAGGAGGATAAAGTCTGGTTTTGCAATTATACATTTTCAGTTACATTCCAATAGTGTAAAGGAAACAGAGGTAGGCTTTTAATACCAACTAGCTTGAAAACTGACAGGTTCACGTTCAAGACAAGCTGGCTGAAGCCTTTCCACTCCACAGCTACAGAAATACAACACATTTTGAAATAAGCCACAAGAACTGTTAGTGTTGTTTCCATGAATGTCACTAAATCAATCACGACAGTACACACAGTGAGAGACCAAAGCCCAGAACCTTAATATACACAAGAAAAAAAAGGAATATTTTAAATATTCATAAAAATACTAAGACATGAGTCAAGCAATATTTCTGAGCATTTTATGTTAATGTAATGTCTGCTTATACCTTGCCAAACACTAAGTCCTATTCTTAAATGTTTGTTTCTGAATCATATAAATGAAATATTTATAAAACATCACCTAGGAAAAAGCTCACGATAAGAATGCTTCATTTCAGGAGAACTCTCTGAAATGGTCAAGCTAGCCTCTCAGTCATTTCCATAGGTTTCAGATACTTAATGATAATCATCCTGCCCAAACTGTGTATTACATTGTCTGCATAGACTAGGCTCAAATGAAATTTTTCTGATGGGTTTCAACTGAATGGACTACAAATGAAGTTGGAAATAAGACAAATGCATCCCCTTAATATGAGATGTTCTAGATTTCAAAGACATTTCCTCCAAAATATAAAAATATACGTTTTATTATTATAATATCTATTTTATAATATTATATTTATATTATTACAATAATATGATAATTCCTGTGAAGCAGCGTTCCTGTGTCAACAGTACTTGCTTAGGATCATCCTGGGGGTGAAGCCGAGGGCAGCTCTCCTCCAGACACACATTACACGTGTCAATCAAAGGGCTGTGACAGGCAGTTGCGCCTTTCATTCATTTTCTGCCTGAAGGGCCGCTGTGGAGGGAAGGGTGGCTGCTGGAGGCGGGGAAGCAGCCCAGCTCCTCTTCTGCAAGCAGCTCACTCTCCTCAGGACAGCAGCTTCCTCCGGTTCTCCCTCCACACTCCTTCTCAAAGTCCAGGCGCTCTTCCCTCGGGTTCTTCCCGGTTCCCAATATCCCTCCGGCCCCCTGGAGCCCAGTCAGGTGCAGGCGTGTGGCCACCAGCCGTTCCTGGACTGGGCCAGGCTCTGCGGAGTCAAGGGGACGTGAAGCCTTGGACCACACTGACTCCCAGCAGGGACGGTGCTGACCACTTGGAAGTCGAGGGCTGTTCAGGGGAGGTGGCTGCTGTTTTTCAGGGTGTTACCAGTTGTTTGGTGATGGTGGCTGGAAACCAGAGGTGGCATCTCCCGTGCAGACCCGGGGGGCACCCCTTTGGAAAACACGGAGGCAGCACGCGGAACACTGCGGTTTGTGAACATTTACATCAGTTGGGAGGGGTTGGAAGGGCTTTTGATTCTTCACCCTGCATTTGAACAGGAATAAACAGTTTTTGGGGAAAAAAATAATGAAGGGATTGGAATTTCAGAAATCCTTTGATGAAGGTGGAGAAGGAAGATAGGATCAAAAGTAGACACCAACCAGCTGTGACAGGGGACGGGAGGGGAATCTCCTTAGACGGTCAGGAAAGAAAAGGTCTCCAGAGCCCCTCCCCCTGGCCCAGTAGTGCTGCCCGTCCGTCCTGCCGTGGGCTCCCCTGCAGCTACGTCCCTGTGGAAAAAGGGTGAAATAAACCCAAACTTTGTTCCCATCCCCTGTTCTGACGACATTCATTTCACCTAGCAATAATGAACATCTGGACCTCCTCCAGGGGGAAAGAAGCCGACAATAGGTCTCTGGAAGTACTCAGTTGCTCCAAGAAGAGGACTGTGTCTCTATGGGGAGAAGCGTGGTGGGCTGGGGCTTGAATCCACCCTCCCCCTGAGCAGGAAGGTGGAATCTGTCTACATGGGAGCGCAGGGAGGTGAACTGAGCACAGAACCTGGTATTTACTGGGCAGAAATTGGCCAAAGGGGGGAAGTTTGAGAGACTCACAGGGTTCTGGGGTCAGATGGACACCAGGACCCACGCGGTCAGGCATATAATGGAGATTCTTCTCCCATAAGCTGGGCCCCATGCACAACTTCATCAGAGTAAACCTCTACAAGAATTAGCCCTGATCACACACCCCAGGACAGCGGGGGCATCACCTGGGGCTCTGCGGAGAGAAGCGCTGGTCCAAGAACCAAGGGCCACACTCGCATTCCTGGCTGGACTCTAGAATCCATGCTAAGTAACGCTGAGAGTGCCACTTGGAGCAGGCAGAGACCCTGTTCTCCAGAACCCTGTTCAGTGCAAAGGAAGAGCCTCCTGGGAAACCGTTCTCATCCCCAGCCCTGCTGCTATCCCCCAAACAGAAAGCCAGAGAAACATTCAACCCAGACCAGAAAATAACTGAGCAGAAGGAAAAGAGGCCCCAGAGGCAAAGCCTGGTGAGTGGGACAGAAAACTGAGTAGACAAAATCAAGATGTTGGATGTACCCGAGGTGGACTGTCAATCAGCTGAGATGCCCAAGGAACACGTTTGAGGCTATATGGACAAAGAAGCTAAAGAATGAAAAACAAGACCAAAAATATTAAAATATAACTTTAATAGTCCTTAAAAAGACTCCTAAAGCTCAAGAAGTATGTGTGGGTGCGCTCTCCTCCAGTGAGGAGGTCCACGGAACAGGGTAGAGTGTGGCTGCGGAGTCGCCAATCAAGACCTCTGGGGACCAAGCAGGAAGCAGGTCTGATTCTACTTCGCAGTTACCATGGATGCATCCTCAGGCGGCAGCTAAGCAGGTTCCAGGCAGCCACCAATGCAGTTTCTGCTAACTGTCCTGGCAGCAACCAATCGCGGACTGGGCCATGGAGCAGGGACAGGGACTGCAGCACATGGCCTCATGCCCAGGGCTGTGCTGCGGGGTAAACGGCCTGCTGCTCAGCACCTAGCAGGAGGGGAGTGGCCTGCCACTCAGACGCCCTTAATGTAAGCCATGTAAGCCCTGTATATAGTACTCCATGCACTGTCCCCACAGAAGTAAGATCAAAGATCAATAAGTGGGATGGCACCAAGCTAAAAAGCAAAGAAAAAAAATCAAGAGTGTGGAGAAGGAGCCCACAGAATGGGAGAAAATCTTTGCCACCTGAACCTCAGAGAATTAATCTCCAAGATACAGAAAAAAACTCAAAATACCTAACCCATACACCCAAAAATATCCCAATCGATACATGGGCAAAGGAATTGAATAGACACTTCACAGAAGAAGAAATATGAATGGTCAACAAATATGTAAAAAAATGTTCGACATCTCTAGCAATTATAGAAATTCAGTAAAAACTACATTGAGGCTCCATCTCACTCTATTATCTCACAATTATCAAGAATACAAGTAAGAAATCTTGGTGAGGATGTGGGGGGAAAGGTACACTCACAAATTGCTGATGGGACTACAAATTGGGGCAACCACTCTTGAAAGCAATATGGAGATTCCTTAGAAAACTTAGAATGGAACCGCCATTTGATCCAGTTATCCCACTCCTCAGCATATACCCAAAGGATTTAAAATTAGCATACCACAGTGCTGCAGCCACCTCAATGTTTATAGCAGCTCATAATAGTTAAGCTGTGCAACTTAGGTGCCCTCAACAGATGAATGGATAAAGAAAATGTGGTACATAAACATAATGAATGGAATATTACTCAGCCATAAAGAAGAATGAAATTATGGCATTTGCTGATAAATAGATGGAAATAGAGACTATCATGCTAAGTGAAATAAGCCAATCCCCCCAAAAACAAAGGCTAAATATTCTCTCTGATATGTGGATGCCGATTCACAATAGGCAGCGGAGGGATGGAGTGGAGGTTCACCAAATTGGAAACGTGGGAATGGGGAAAGAGAGCGAAGATGGGAATGGGAAAGACAGTAGAATGAATTGGACATAACTTTCCTATGTTAATATATGAATACAAAAACAGTGTAATCACATAAATGGGAGGTTTTATTTCATGAATATATAATATGCCAAAATACACTCTACTGCTGTGTGTATCTAAAAAGAATTTTTTATTTTATTTTTTATTTTTTTAATATAAGACAGCAGAATGCATTACAATTCCTATTACACATATATAGCACATCTTTTTATATCTCTAGTTGTATATAAAGCATATTCCCACCAATTTGCGTCTTCATACATGTACCTTGGATAATAATGTTCATAACATTCCACCATCATTTCTAATCCCCATACCCCCCCTTTTCCCCTCCCACCCCTCTGTCCTATCTAGAGTTCATCTGTTCCTCCCATGCTCCCCCTCCCTACCCCACTATGAATCAGCCTCCTTATATCAGAGAAAATATTTCGCATTTGTTTTTTGGGGATTGACTAACTTCACTTAGCACTATCTTCTCCAATGCCATCCATTTACCTGCAAATGCCATGATTTTATTTCCTTTTATTGCTGAGTAATATTCCATTGTGTACATATGTCACATTTTTTTATCCACTCATCTATTGAAGGGCATCTAGGTTGGTTCCACAGTTTAGCTATTGTGAATTGTGCTGCTATAAACATTGATGTGGCTGTGTCCCTGTAGTATGCTGTTTTTAAGTCCTTTCAGTATAGACCGAGGAGTGGGATAGCTGGGTCAAATGGTAGTTCTATTCCCAGTTTTCCAAGGAATCTCCGAACTGCTTTCCATATTGGCTGCACCAATTTGCAGTCCTACCAGCAGTGTATGAGTGTACCTTTCTCCCCACATCCTCGCCAACGCTTATTGTTGTTTATATTCTCAATATCTGCCATTCTGACTGGAGTGAAATGAAATCTTAGAGTAGTTTTGATTTGAAATTCTCTAATGGCTAGAGATGTGGAACATTTTTTCATTCACTTGTTGATGGATTACATATGTCAGTTGGTGGAGTGCTTGCCTTGCATGCACAAGGTCATAGGTTTGATCCTCAGCACCACAAAATAAATAAATAAAAAGAATTTTAAAAATACATTTACATCTTCAGCCATAACCTGAGTAAAGACCATGTTCATAGCCTCACCCATCCTTGGAGAGCAAGGATAGAACAAAAGAGAAGGGAAGGCTAATGCTCTCCTGAGCTGGGATCTGGGCTACTCCTGACCCAGGGCATTGCTCCACTGGTCATCAGGCCTTTGTGTTTGGACTAAATTACACCATAGCCCTCCTGGGTCTCCAGCAACCAGAATGCCCATCATGGGATCTTGCCGTGATGGTGCGGGAGCCAGTTCCTACACCTTCTCAGGCAGGTGCCTCCCAAGGGTGCTGCTTCCCGGGGCCACGTGCAAGCACACACCAGACACCCTACAATGTCACTTAGGGGAACGACACACAGCAGTCCAAGAAGCACTTCATTTTAACGATGGTCAAACAGACAAGACAAAAGATCATTATACCAAAATTCTGGGTTGTGTTTGCATTATGAAACAAGATTGTTCAACAATCAACAGGAGTTTAAACAAATCATGTTAAAAAGAAAGAGTGAGGATGGATCTGAGTAAATTATCAAGAATATAGAACAAAAATAGGGAATACAAAAGAGAGATCTGTGTACGTAGAGGAAAGAGTGACACTGTCAAGCTGGAATTCCAAAGGTCCCAAAACGCAAAAGGGCCAGCGGAAATATTTGAAAAGACAAAATCGGAGAGTTTTCCAGAACTTTTTAAGTCACAGATTCAAAACACACAATGAATTGTGAGCAGGAGAGTACAGATAATTACTGGGTGATAGAGCGCAGACACAGAGAGAGCCACCTGAGTTCTCCTGTGTTAGCGTCTGTGTGAAGGGTTCCTGGCACTTCTCCCACTGACGCCTGGTCGGCTGTGTCCTGGTTGTTGCTGAAGTCCCCTGGTGCCTACACCTCTGCTGATGCTACCCCTTGAGCATTCCAAAACAATCCCAGGATCAAAGCCACCTGCTGTCAGCCTGAACGGACCTTCCTCCCCTTCTTTTCTTAAACCTACATCGTAAATGGGATTTGTTGTTTCATGTAGGATTGTAAATTACACTATTTCGACAACAGTATAAATAATTTTTTTAAAGATCATATTCTCTAACATTCCATATTTTTTTCATAATGAGTAAAAACACTTGTTTTTCAAGATTTCCACAGTTATGTCAAGTGTGTTTCCTCCAATTATTTTAATAGTTTTGACATTTTTCATTAGCTCATGTTGGGAGTCGACCTGGCTCCAAAGACTAACTTCCCCATCCCTGAAGAAGAGCCTTCTATTGGTGAGCCTTGCTGACTCACATGATCCTTACCCACCAATCAGACTAGCCCTGCTGACTCACATGATTCTTATCCACCAATCAGACTAGCCCTGCTGACTCACATGATCCTTACCCATCAATCAGACTAGCCCTGCTGACTCACATGATCCTTACCCACCAATCAGACTAGCCCTGCTGACTCACATGATTCTTATCCACCAATCAGACTAGCCCTGCTGACTCACATGATCCTTACCCATCAATCAGACTAGCCCTGCTGACTCACATGATCCTTACCCACCAATCAGACTAGCCCTGCTGACTCTCCTGATCCTTACCCACCAATAAGAAAGCACCCCGTGCCAAACTGTCATAACTGTCAAACCGCCCGGCTCTATAAATTTGCAGAGCTGTTCCTCAATAAACAGGCACTTCTCCAAGGAGCCTGTCTGGTCATTCTTTCAGCTCAGGCTTCAGGTGGTTTTTCTCAGCAGGTGCACAAAGGAGATGAGTCTGATGAGTCCCAGGCCTCGGTGATAGACGTGGACACACTGCCTACATGGCTTCTCCCAGAGATTGTGGGTATCACCCCATTTTCTGAAAGGTTCAATAACTATGAAGAGGCCTGGGGCCACTTTAATATGTAAACTGCTTTGTAAACAACCTGTTACTTTTTAAGGTATGAATGTCAATAAAAAGGTCATCTGATTACAACCAGGTACACCCTTTCTTCATTCATTCTTCAACCTTCAGGTAACTCTTTCTTCTAAAAAAGAAAAAAAAAGTGATAATATTTTTGTCATCATATAAAAACCATTTTTCTCTATATGTTTGATATTTTTCCTTCAGCAGTTCTATTTTTTCTTATATGTCATGCCAAGATGTCACATCTTTAGGTTTTTATCCCATTTTACAATAATCTTCTACTTTTCATTTTTCTGTCCTCCCTGTGATTGGTTCACACAGATGTTCTTAAATAACTGTACATTTCTGATACATAAACCTATTCTTTAAAGTGTCACATTCACTCTTTTTTGCTTTTTGTTTTTAGCATAACATTTCTCATGCTGCTATTCTTGATTTTCATTATAATGACCTGTACTTTTGTCTAATTTATGTTTCTTATGGAGAGCATGAAGAAATTACATTGTTTGCAAAACCTCAACTTCAAAAATATGCATTTCTCATCTGTTCTTGACATATGCTCTCATTTCTTTTTGTGGCAATATTTTTCCATACATCCCAGTTGGATTCTTCTCTGTTTACTCAACAATTCAAAAAGACATCTATTTTGATAGCTAACTCTCCTCCTCGCTCCCTAGAGCATCTTCTCAGGCAAGTGTGCAGTGGAGCCAACGGCAGAGCCAGAGTGATTCACACGTGTCCCTATGTCTTTACAGGAGTGTCTCCTGGGAGCACGCTGCAGAAGAAATAGCCCCGAAGGGCAGGGCTGGAGAGGGCCCTCGGGTCAGCACAGTGGGCTGTGTATCTGCCTACAGACCCTTTTCCCACTAATCCAGCTTCTTCTTCTCTGCAGGGATGCTCCATAATGTCATCAGTCCCTCAGGAAAGGGAGCCTCTCCCAGGAAGTGGGACGGCAGCCGCAGTGGAGCAGGGGCCTCAGGCTTCAGTGGGGGGACAGCCCCCACCTCTGAGGGCAAGGAGCCACAGGGTGAGGATAGAGCGGCCGAACAGCTCCACGTCCAGCTCAGGACCCCTTTGCCTCTGTCCATGGGGCTTTAATTCCACTCTCAGGCGTGACGCCTGGAGTCTTTGAGGAGAGGTGTGGGTCGGGCTGTCCTGTCCTGAGGAGGGGCCAAGAGCAGTTCAGAGGCTGTGGCAATAAGGCAGGTGGGACGTGGGTGACGGGAACAGAATGAGTGGACGTGCTGGAGGAGCCACGGAGCTTGCCTACAGGATGGGACAGAAAGAGTTGCTGGGGGACTTCCAGGTTTCTCTGAGCCACTGTCAGAGAGCAGGTGGACTGCAGGACAGGCGATAGGGGAAACAACCCACACAGAACACGAAGCCCACCCCTTCTCCCGCCTGTGGAAACTTGAGAAAGTCGGCCTGAAGCTGGGTGGGCAGTGGGTGGAGGCGAGAGGGCTTCCCCTCAGGAAGGCCAGCTGTCCGTCCGGGGGGGCCGGGATACCTCTGTGGACTGAGGTGAGGATCGGGGGAAATTCTCTCACTGTCACTGTTTTCTGCTTTCTGCATCAGCTAAGAGGCAAGATTGGGAGGGAAGCTTGGGAGGTTTGAGTAGAACTGGACTCGGTGGGAAACGGAGCATCTTCAGAAACCAGGGGCCTTGCTAAGAAGCAGCCGCTTTGCTAACAGCGACCAGGCGGGGTGCTTGCCTGGAGACCGGAGCCCAGGCCACTCTCTCATATAGTAAGTGGCTGGCTCAGGAGTCCAGCCACAGGGGTGGACCATAGGCCTCAGACCCGTCCCTGTGGCCTCTCCAGGGGTCGCTGGGGTTTTGCCAAGCTCCAACTGCTGGACCATAAGAGAGCTTTCCAGGAAGAGCCAGTGTGTCACTTTACGGCCTGCCTCAGATGTCACGTGGCATGAATTCGCCCAGTCAATGGATCAGAGCAGCCCCCAAAGTCCACCCAGGTTCAAAGAAAAGTGGTGCAGGTCTCCCACTTCTGTTGGACACATTTCAAGTTCAGGTTACAAGAAGCAAATGTGATGAGGGATAGTGTTGCTGCCCTCTTTGGATAAAATGATCTGTTACACACACACACACACACACACACACACACACAGTCATCAGGAAGAGTGGCAGGGCGGGTGGGCCTGAAAAATGATTCATGACTGCTGGTGTCCTAAGAATGCCCAGAGATTAATGGTCAGAAATTTAAGGAATTTCACTGTAAGTGTGTTTTCTACTGACATTCGCATAGGGAATCTCATTTGTGTCAGCAATTGTTATAAAATGTAAACACGCTTTGGATTTTTCCAGTCAAAGAATGAGTAGCAAAATATGCTCATGAAAGAGAGAAAAACAGCAGCTCAGGAGGAGGGAGGATGCAGGGCTGCAGTGGGTCTGCAACAGTGGCTCAGGGTCTCAGAGAGATGCAGAAACGTCGGGCTGTGCAGTATTCAGTTACCTGGCAGAGCTGACTTGAGAGAAAGGTGCTGGACACAGAAGTCAAAAGGGGAAAGTATGATGATAATGTCAGAATGCAGGCAGCTACCACTAAACAGGAGATGGACAAGGAAGTGTGAGTCTGGAATGGACGGAGACCCTTCCTGGACATTAAAAACACCAGGAACAACACAGGAGTGAGGTGCTGAAGTCCACACACAGTGAGGAGCCGGCAGGCACCTGAAGGTGACTGCTACTAACTGTGGTTTGCACAGGAGTGAGCAAAACAGAGCCCTCCTTGCCCACAGCAGAGCCTGGGTCACCCGCTCAGCCCCAGCAGACTCTCTCTTAGCACTCACCCTCCCAGGATGGGGACACAGTGGGCCTCGTCCTGACCATCACCTTCTGTGTAGGGTAGCTTTTATTAAACCAGGAAAAGAATCTCCATGACCCGTAAGTCTAGTAGGAATTTAAAAACTGATTCCATGCAGACTGATTTTCTTCGACTCATGTCTCTTTTCTTTGATGCCTGGGATTGAGCCAGGGCCTTTGCTATGCTAAGCACACACTCTGCCCCTGAGCAACACTCCTAGCCCCTTGATCTGTTATTTCCCATGCTGTGGCACCTGGTTTCCACTCTAGACTATTAAATGGCATGCGGATTATTTTTTCTACATTGGCAGTAAAATTCATAAGCTGCCAGTCATATGAATTGATTGCATTGTGGAGGTGCCACATAAATGATTGCACACCCACTTCTAACAATGGCTGCATTTGCGTTTATAGGGTGTGCTCATACACACCGAAACATGTGTCTCCATCATACACAGTGGGAATGGGGCTTGCTTCAGTCGCCTCTGTCAGGGCCAATGGGAGGGCAAGTGGTGCTAACTGGGGGCTGAACACAGCCAGGTGTCCCTGAGAACAGGCCCCGGGGCCCAGTTTGCCTCCTACCTGTGGGTGGCTCTGGGTGTTCTTATCTAAAGCCAGGTGCTCCTTGGGTTTCTTTGCTTCAAAGCCTCGTGTAGAAGCACAAACAGGCATGCCAAGACAGTGAAGGGAAGCTCGAGCACAAGTGTTTTATTTTCCTGCCTCTGTGTATGAAGTTCTGTGGGTGTTTACAATGTTTACAAGTCCAAATAGCCAAGCACTCCATCCTCCTGGCAGGCACCCTTTGAAAGCTCGCCCTCTCTGATGCGGATTTCTGAGAACAAGCCTGTGAGAAGTGCTGTAAGGAGCAGCACAGCAAGAAGCCAACACATAGAAACCAGCCCACCTGCACAGAATCGTCCTCCCCCAGAGAAACTCGAGAGACTTAGCAAACATTTTTGCCTGACATTTTCCTAATGGCCGAAACCAGATTGCAAGTCTTTCTGTTTGCACCCAATTTTGGACCACGTAATGTCAAGTAGATGGGATTTTACAGGAGACTCCCAAAACTCGTGTTTTATTTTATATTTATCTTGTCTTTTTCTAACACAATTAAAAAGCATCTTGCTTTCTTCACAGTAATCAGAAATGAAATATTACCTGGTGTTCCAAAATGTGGCCCGTGGGGTTGCTTAGCATGTCTCTACAAGACTCTCAGGAATTCTGCACAAATGTTGGAAAAACACATGCTGGCAATGTCATTAAGAAGGAAGAAAACAGATGGCTCTTTGGCTTGTATTTGTGCAGGCAATTTTATGTGTTCAGGACAAGTTCAATTGAATAATGATTTCAATAGGAAAGTAGCTAACAAATAACTGTCCACCCATTTTCTGTTTTAAAAAACAAATAGTGATTCTGGCCTTTCCCTATTTCTTCCTATTCCCCTCCCCCAGGTAAAAATAGTTTTCATTTTCAATCTTAGTGTGCTTTGCTGTCACAATGCCAATCAGCTTTGGCATGGGGAAGTCACCTGGCAAGGTGGTAGGTAGTTCCTGCTCTGGGGTAGACAGGTTGAGTGCCAGGACTTGGACAACTAATTATTCTGAGCATCAATTGTCTTAGTGTCTAACATAAGGAGGAATAACAGAATCTACTCCATAAATCTTTTGTGAAACAAATACTTGGAGAATGGAGCCTGGTAACTGGGAAGCACTCAATCAAATTTCAACGGCTTGACAGATATTTATGTGTTTGGAGATACAGGCACGGAGTGATGCCTATTTTCCCCGGGTTTGTGGTTCTTTAATAATGCAGTTTAGAATAGATAGGAGACCAGCTTGGTCTCCTTTATTTGAAAATTTTCCCTGAATGGTTCTCCAGTCTGATCTTGTGCATAAAGAGAAGCAAATGCAAAAGTGGGGAGGATAAGGGGTCCCCCTTTCCCACCCGCACCACAGTGAGCCTTGACAGCTTCTCGGACCATTTTCAGCCCATTGGGCCTGGAAGACAGCTTGCTGCCCCAGAGCCAATATTTGAGAGAGAAAGAAAAGTAGCACTTATTATTCGTTAATTGTGAATAACTGAGGGGTGTTTCCAGTCAAGTCTGCTTTTCCTTCCCAGTGTGGCACACAGTGAGTGCACAGCGGAAATCAGAGAGGCAGGTGCCCTGGGCCAGAATGTGCTGAGATGGCAGAACACCCCATTTCCCACAGCCAGCAGCACTGTCCTGCAGAGCTGCAGCTCACGGGGACTGCCTGGGTCTTTCCAGGGCTCCGCAGCATCCTGATAATGGAGCTCTTCATGGGTCTTTCTTCAGTTTCCCTTAAAGAAAAATCATGTTTTTAGCTAACAAAAAAAAAAAATGAATCAAGCTGTATACTGCTTGTTGCCAGTTCCCAAAGAATGAAGAAGGTTTGGGCTGCGGCTAAGAGAGAAGCACACTGATTTTATTGCACTCAGACGGCTGTGAAGCCCATTTCAAGAGCTTAATTTCATGTTTTTGTACTTGTTTTTTCCTTTTCTTTATTTGACAGATGACATCGTTTGTATTTATCACGTGCAACATGATGTTTTAAGGTACATACACTTTGTATAATGGTTAACTCCAGAAATGCATTACCTCACAGTCAACCATTTTATAACATCTTCAGAAACATAGCTAGAAATGCAGCCACAAAACCCAACACACCTGTGATCCCAGCCACTCTGGAGGCTAAGGCCAGAGGATCTCAAGTTTAAGGCTAAGTTTAATACCTAGAAGACCCAAAAAATCCACCAGAAAACTTCTAGAACTAGTGAATGAATTCATCAAAGTAGCAGGTTATAAAATCAACACCCATAAATCAAAGGCATTTCTGTATATCAGTGGCATAGATTCCTCTGCCTTTAACTTTTTCTTTTCATTCTTCTGAGATCAAAATATTTTATCATGCTCATTGTTCTGTATTTCCTAGCAGAGATGGATATCTAAGGAGTGGCATTCCATGTCTCCTGGCTCTTCTGTAAATCCACATTTGGTCAGCTGGTTTCTTCATGTAAAATTTTTCTAAGCCTCTTTTTATTTTTTCTTCTGTTTAATATTTTATGATCTACAACATCAAAATGTAAGTGAAGAAAATTCTTTGAATCCAGCTGTCTAATTGGGGGAACATGCTCCTCAGAAAATCTTTTGCAATGACAGACTGAACCAGTCTGACTCTTGTCAACTTAAAGATACAAAAGTGTTATTAAATCATCTACAGATTTGTAGAACTGTTTGGTTGGGTTTTTTGTTTTTGTTTTGTTGTTGTTTGTTTTGTTTTTGTTTTTGTTTTTGAGACATACTGGCTTCAATTTTCAAGAACTGAAAATATTTCCTAATAGACTTAACACCCATGTGTTGAACAATTCATGGATTTTAATTAAAAATTTATAATGTACTTTTATTTAATGAAAATATAATGATGAGGTAGACAAAAATGAATGAATATTCTTAAACTAATTCAAAATATTTCTGCTTTCCTTAATTCAGAATTCAAACCTGTTGTATTAGTCAACGTGTTACCAATTTAAAATTAGAAAAACTAAAATTTATTAAATAGGGGATTGACAAAAGAAATCCATATTATATTCCTACCAATCCACTATAAAACATTTAAAAAATGTAGGTGCCACAGAAGAAGAGACAAACTCAATGCACAGATTTTCTAAGTTTTTGCACACGGAACAGGTGCCGGCTACCCTAGCAGGGAGGAAAACACCAGGAGGAAATCGTGTGCACAAGTAGGAGACAGCTGCAGATCTAGGGGACATAGTAAGAAATGCTAACGTAAGTTTAGAAGATGATTTGTAAAATTCATGATATGATTGACATGAAAGGAAAAAACACTATGTAAACACGTATATGGGAAAACACAGCTCATTAATAAGAGAACTGTAAATTACACTGAGTAGAAGTAACTTTGGGCACATTGGCCAGGCGTCCGTAGAAGCTTAAGTGCCTTAAAAAGTTTCAGGGACATGGTGATTATGGTGGGCCCGACCTTTGCCGAACCTCATAAAAGCCCACTAAGGCTAAAACACTAAGGCTAAGTGCAGGGAGACAACATAATTTTCATATTCTTGGATTAGTATCTCATATCTCATAAATAATTCAAAACAAACTTTATTAAATATGGAAAATGCACATAAGCGGTAAAAAGGGTTTGCATCATTTTAACATAATTAAAAACCAGAAACAAAATTATTCAATAATATGAAATGTTAATGGAAACTATTTCTTTTCAGTGGGGTGTTATGATGATGCTTAGAATGATAGTTAAGACTGTCCATAGCAAAAACCATATGAATGAGGCAGGAGGAAGGGTTAAAGTGAGCAGGCAGGAAACTTCTATGCAGCAGGACTGAGAAACCACAGACCAAGCCGGGCCTCATCAAGGTCAGGTGACAAAGAAATGATGGTGAGACACCTGCTCTCTGGTACTTGGATCCTGAGCAAAACAGGGGTAACCTGATAAGACCCAAGAGTGCAGAGGAGCCTGTGGACTGAGAGCCTTCCTAGGATCAGGTGGGGGCCAGCTTCCACAACCCTGTAGAGCCACGTAACCCCTGGACAACAGCTTCTCCCCCACGCCCCTCTCTCGGGGTCCTTTCCCTTCAGGAGCTCTGTTTTCTTTCTCAAAATTACTCTAATAAATCCTGCCACTTTGCTCTCTGCCTGTGTCCATGGATTTCATTCTTCAAATTCACAAGACAACCCAACCCCGCATTCCGTACTATATGACCATCAGAAAATACAAAGTCCTCCTAAGTCCAGATGAGTTTTCCTATCATTAAGACTATGTTAATGAACGTTTGTGGGAGGAGGGTCAAACTGTCTTTTTTTCTATTTTTGTTCCCACACATCATACTCACTTCAAAATACTTGTATTGAAACTATTCAGCAATGAAACTAGATAAAATGAGAGACAATCTAATTACAAGTCCTTTGGAGAGAAAGGAAAAAGAAACTTCCTTCTCTTCCTGTAAACTTGCGAATTTTGTCCCTAATGTTTCATGTGAATTTATTTTTGTAAATGTGCTAAATAAATGCAGAGTTGAAATAAACCACCTAAGTCTTTGCTTGAAAAAAACAGAATTAAATGCCAGTGATCTCTCTAGTAGTCAGTCCATTGGTCTACTAAGATCTGCTCAAGAGCTACAACACAGTGGGGAGGAATGGAGGGACAGAGCCAACTGGAGAGGAAGAATATTGACCTGTTGTTTATTCTATTTTTTGATGTTTACAGGGGAGCATCCCCCATAGTCCCCTAAAAATAATATAATTACCAAGCCTGTGAAAATGGCTTACTTTGTTGATTTATTAGTATTTGTACCATTCCAAAAGAGCATGCATAAAACCAATGTATTACTACTAATGGTTAAGTCAGTGGTGATAAAACCCTTAGTATTTAATACTTGGTAGTATTTGTATGACACGTGGTATTGTCAAGAATTTAAAATCATTTCCAGAGACAGTAATGGTACACAGCAAGATCACAAGAGACTGGTGCACACTGCGGGTGGCTCACTCTCTGCCGGGCCATTTTACATATCCAGTTTGTCCTCATGCCAATCCTTGAATGCACACATTAGTACACTTACTCTGTAGATGATGAAACCGACCTCATCATAACAGAGTCAGTTATTTGTACCAAGTTACAGTGGAGGGAAAACCCTGAAGGATTCACACTGTAAGATAAGTGAATTTGTAGATATTTTTATAATGTCAGAGCTATAGTAAAGTTTTATTATTGAAATAGTAACCTTCAAAATTCAAAAATGTTATTTAATGTGAATTAGTTCTTAGTTCTAAGAATTTAAATGTTGGGGAATATTATATGCTGAAAAGAGGGCATTGCCGTTCCACTCAGCTGGACAGGAGTAGGTGCATAAAAATGCGTACAGAAGGTCTCCTCCTTTGTCATAGCATTTAAGAGAACATCACCAAAAGTCTTCTGGGACATTCTCAGTTCTATTCCAAGAGAGGCAAAGTTAAGTTTCTTCCAACAGAGAAGGACGACAGTTCATGACATATGTAAGGAAGGAAAAAATTGGGAACACAAATTTTAGTTGGGAATTCATTGTCATGGAAAATAAGTTTGTTGAAAAGGGGGTAGATGTCAATCAGAGGAGAATGTAATGAGTTTCATTATTATTTTTATGTATTCCAGTATCAGAAACTTCTAGTGCTTGTTATTTCTTTAGGTAATGTAAAGTAATGATGTTCTTTAACAATCACGTCTTAATGACAAAAAGAAACCTAGAACATATAATGAATGAAGTGCTACTGTGATCCATGAAAATATAAAAATAGTGTGATGCATAAAAATATAAAAATTAAAAAATTAAAAAGCAAGTAGTTCCAGCTCTGCTCAGTCAGGATTATAGGGAGGAGTTGAAAGAAACTTAACTTCTGTTGCTGACATTTTTTTTTTTTTTTTTTGCAAATTCAATTTTAACCCATCAGAGGCCTGAAGTCATGGGGCTCACCTGGCCCACAAATCCAAGGAGGTACCGCAAGAGGCAAGAGGAGCGCCTGTTCCCTGGGATGGACACAGCAGAGTCAGAGAGATGATTGAACCATCGCCCAGGACGGCTCCCAACTCAGAGCCCCTGATGCAGTCCTCTGGAAGGGGGCCTATCCCAGGTCCAGCCTAGACTTTGAACCCTGGGGAGGCACCTTGCTTAGGAAAAGTGCAGGGGGAGGACAAGGGCAAGGAAGCCAGCCAAGCCTGAAGGTGGTCTTCCCGAGGCCGAGCCCAGCGCAGGTCACCAGGGCTTGCGCCACTGTTCTACAAGGGGCCTGGTCTTCAGCTCCCGAGTCTTCCCTTGACTGGACGCCTGAGGGAGCACCAAGGGCAGAGCCCGGGGCAGGTGACTCCCACTTCAGCACACCCACCGGTGCCTCCGGATTAGCAGGTTCTGTGTGAATATTTGTTAAATGATATTATCTGCTTAAATGTCCCCCTGGTTACTCATGTTGAACGCAGTCTGAACTGAATTCAGTTTTCCTTTCTCTAAGCCTGTTTCTACACCCACTTATCCTGTCTAATCTTATTATTATCCTCCCAGACACGGGAGCAAGGGATTTCTAAGTCAAATTTACTTCTTACTTGCTTTTATTCACTCATAAATAATTCATTAATTCTACAAATATTGCTGCTAGAAACTAAAATAAGTGCTGGTGACACAGAGTCAAATAAAACAGCCTCTGCTCTAAAGGATGACTGTATCTAGCAGGGGAAGAGACAAGTGGATCAGGACCACGGGACAGTGTGGAAGTGCAGGGGCAGGTCTGGGGAGCAGGGCCGGAAGGAGGAGCACCAGGGAGCTCTGGGAACGGGGCGGCACAGAGGAGATGGCCCACACCAGGACAGAAAGGGCCAAGTGTGAGTGTGTCCACCAGGCTGCAAGCAGTGACTGGGTGCAGCCCGAACAGGAGGAGGGGCCTGGCAGGGGCAGCCAGGTCTTCCAAACACAGACACCCTGGGGCAGGGAGGGAGGACGTGCCAAGCAACCCTGCTCTGGTGCTACAGAGTTGGAGAGGGCCATTCTGTCTTAACCCTGAGGTTCTGGAGTGAGTGTGTGTGTGTGTGTGTGTGTGTGTGTGTGTGTGTGTGAGAGAGAGAGAGAGAGAGAGAGAGAGAGAGAGAGAGAGAGAGAGAGAGAGGTATTCATCTAGGAAGAAACTTCCTCAATTTTTTTATATGGTCTCCCTATCCTGTTTATAGCAATTTGCATTTGTTGTGAATTAACTTAAAATGGAAATATCTCATTTGTTTCAGGGACAGAGGAGTCAGATACAAATGGGAACTGGTCCTGACCTGGTCGCCATCCCTAAGTAACCCAAGTACATGGGTTTAAAGTGTCAGGCCTGACAGGTCTTAGCATGAGCTGTGAGCAGACAGCGTCCAGAGCACAGAGGAGGACAGGGGACTCCCCGAGAATGACTCTCCCACACCACCCTGCCAGGTCCCGGTGACCACAGGTCCTCTTCCAGTACTCAGGAGCACTCCTTATATAACTTCCCAGGACCCTCAGTGGGATGGACAATGAGCACATTTGCCTGTGGATGGTGGATTCTCCTTGGAATGTCAATTCAAACAAAAACTTGTCTTTCTTAAAATATTTCCAATTTACCATTTCATTGGTATGAAAATTTAAATGGTATAAACATTCTTTGGCCAAATACAAACAAAAAAGCTACTTTGAGGACAAATTCATTCCTGGTGGACATGAACTACAGTTGGTGCTATTATCTGCAGAGTATAAATATCTCCTAGTGATGGTAAGACCAGGCTATAAGTCACAGGTAATTAGGTTCCATTTGAGTGAAATCCTCAGAGGAGTGTCCTTTGCAGTCATACTTCATTTGGCATTATTTTATTTGTTTTTTAGTAGAATTATAAGATGTTACAGTTTATATATTAAGTGTCCCCTAAACGCCCATGTGTGAAAAAAAATGCAAGAAAGTTTAAAGCAGAAATGATTGGTTATTGGGAAATTATTTACCTAATCAGTGCATTAATCCACTTGAAGAGAGGAGCTGGGTGGTGACTGAAGGCAGGTGGGATGTGACTGGAAAAGGCAGGTCATTGGGGACCTGCCTTGGGGACTTATATTTTGTTCCTGTCTCTCTCTCTCTGCTTCCTGGTTGTCAAGTCCTGAACTGCCTTCCTCCACCACACTCTTCCTCCACCATGTTATGTCTCTTTTAGGCCCAGAGCAATGAATTTGGCCATCTAAGGCAGGGGCCTGGGAAACCAAGAGCCCTAAATAAACTTTTCTTCCTCTAAAATTGTTCTTGTTGGATCTTTTGTTCACAGAAGCGAAAAAGCTGACTAAACATAAGCAGATCTCATTTGCATGTTAATGTCACTCTTTACAGTATTGCAATGAAATTTCCAACAAAATAATCTTCATACTCTAAATTAATTTGGAAGATTTAATCATTTGTGTTTCTTAAATAGTCTCCAAAAACACCTGTTACAAATTTGACATTTGGTAATTTGGGGTCAAAAGCAGTTTACATTTTTCCATTTAAATGTTAGACCAAATATAAAGCAATTTGTTAGGGAAAAAAACCTACAAATAATGAATGGGCACATGAAAAGATGCTCAACTAATTATTAGTTCAATAAATGCAATTTAAAACCATAATGAGATATATCACTTCATACCTAGTATGTTGGCTATAATAACTTTTAAGAACAGAGCCAGGCATGTGGCACATGCCTGCTATCCCCCAACTGGGGATTCTGAGGCAGAAGGATGACAAGTTCTATCTCAGAAAAAATAAAAATAAAAAACTAAAAGGGCAGGATGCAGCTCAGTGGTTTAGTGCCCCTGGATTCAATCTCTAGTATTGAAATAAATAAATAAGTATTGGAGAAATTAAAACCACCCCAGGGACACAAACCCCAGCAACAAGTTGACCATGACTTCTGAATTTTGAACTGGAACAGAATTCAATGAGAAAGTAACACAGGCAGTAATGGACCAGCACAGGGGAAAACCTCGCCACCCTTGGGAAGAGCTTGCTGATATAGACACTGCTTCACTACTTAATCGGCAGGTTCTGAGCAACAGCATCTCTCATTCGTTAGCTCATTTGACAGGGAGAAAAGGGCAGACACGCTCTATAGGACAAATCGGATCGCCAGCTTCCAGCACGCACAGCCTCTCCATGTCAGAAGTGAGCTGGCAGCAGGGCTCCAGGGGCTGATGTTGGTTTAAAACTGTTTGCTAGGAGCATGACAGACAAAAATTGTGAACCCATTCCTAGAAATTAGACAAACTGTTTATGAGCATGATTACCAAGACTATTCAAAAAAGGCATGGAGTTTACATCTGATATGTAAAAACAGAGAAACATCCCTTTTATTGAGAAAATTCTGATGTACAGGTTATTCTACCTTGCACTTGATATACACAGTGCTATGTGAGGTGTCCCCCAAAAGCTCATGCATGAGACAAAGCAAGACCATTCAGAGGCGAAATGTTGGGTTACTGGAGCCTCAGCCTCATCAGTGAATTAATTCCCTAGGACTGGGGTCAGGCCAGGGGAGCAGGGACACTGGAACTGCCCACAGCTCGTGCCCTTTCCACATGCCCCTCAGCAGACCTTTCCATTCAACGGTTATTATCCTGCAGCTGTAAGAGTGACATAACCAATCGAATCAACCAGTTATTCCCAGCACCTCTCTTTTGATGAGATGCTTATCTAAGTCCTCTCTATGAAAACTTAGAGCTAGTTTTAGGTTTAAAAGATATCCTAAGATTCACATTTTAACTTCTTTGTATTTAGATCTGACGGGGGAGTGCAAAATTTTTTTAAAAAAGTTGTTGGGGGAAATGTAGACTCTAGATTAGAAGGAAGCCTGGGCTCTAGAGCAGTCACACTGTCATCCAACTCACATTTGAATTACGTGGAGAAATAAGTCCACAGGAGAAACAGGAGCCAAGGGCTTCCTTGAGGGCAGACAGCACGGGATTTCATACGATACGGTAAGACACTTCCAGCACCCCACCAAGGGCCAACTGAGGACGGGCCTCAGGGTGAAAGCCCCGGGGACGCTGCTAGAAGGTCTCAGGCGACTTCTTTTTCCTATAGGAAACCCACTCGGCACGAGAGGAGCTGTGGTCCTGGGCTCCTGCCCCCTCTGAGCGTAAAGAGGCTATTTGCAGAAGGGGAGCGAGGGAACACGGCCCCAGCTGTGGGAGGGAGAGGATGGGAAAAGACACTGCTCACAGGAGGGAGCGTAACCCTAGAGAAGGCCACGCCCAAACCCACGTTCCCGCGTCTGCAGTCAGACCAGAACATTATAACTGTAGTACATACCACGGTGTGGCCAGTTACGTGTCGCCCCCCAAAAGCACCTGTGTGTGACCATGCAAGAGGGTCTAGAGGTAAACGACTGGGTTCTGATAGCCTTAACCCAATCAGTGAACCAAACCCCTGACTGGATTAACTGGGTGGTGGCTGAAGGTGGGTAGGGTGTGGCTGGAGGAGGTGGGTCATTGGTGTCATTGGGGGTGTGCATCTGGGACATATATTTTGTGAGCTAAGCTCAGCCTCTCTCTGCTTCCATGTTGGGATACTGTGAGCTTCTTCCTGGTCACACTCTTCGCCGTGACGTTCTGCCTCATCAGCCCCAAAGAATGTCATTGGCCCTCTATGGACTGAGACCTCTGAAACCTTAGGCACGGATGAGATTTTCCTCCTTAAATTTGTTCTTCTCAGATCCTTTGGTCACAGCATTGAAAAAGCTCACTTAAACACAACAGCCACACAAACAAGCCAGGAGAGAAAAATAAAAATGAGATTTCACTAGAGAAACTGCAAGCCGCTGTGTCCATGACAACAACTCTGTAACTAGAGCAACAACGCACTTCAAATCCAACCCCATCCTCAGTCGAAACAACCCCAGAGCAGAGCAGAAGGGATATGAGAAAGACATGCCTTACTCTCTGTTGTCATGTACCACATGTCACCTTTCCACACAGAACAACTGGCAAGAGAAACACCCAGAGAGTGAGAATCAGTCACGAATCTCATGCTGTACCCATTGGACACTGTTAGAAAGCATGCCAGATCAGAGGGCGATTGGAACAGAGAAGGACAGGGTAAGCAATAGTTAGATGGGTACACCAGCAAGGGTCAGGGTAACAACCGACCTCTCAGTTGATGCAGCTGAGGAACTAGCAAGTGCACTTGAAGATAGGTCAATGCAACGACACAAATTCAACACAAAAGAAAACAACGGTGCACACAGAGCAGAGCCTCCAAGGGCTGTGGACCACACCAGACTTCCTACCCCACCGCACCTGGAATTCCAAGAGATGGAAGTGAGAACAGGATGGAAGAACTATCCCAAGAAACAGTGGCTGAGAATCTCAGAATTTTCTCCAATTAATAACAGACACCAAATCCCCAAACCAAAGACAAGGAGAATCTTGAAGGCAGTCCAGGAGAACAGCACCCTTCCTGCAAGGATCCAGAAGAGAGCCCAGGCACCCTGTGTGACAACCAGCTGATGTTGGGACAATGCAGGAAGAACGCAGCTGGCCTGGAGTTCCACAGCCAGCCATAAGGAGCTCCGGGAACAGAGGGAAAGGATGCTCTCCAGGCGGGCCGAAGCTGAGGGGTTCACTGCCAGCAGCCCCCTCCACAAGAGGAGTTCAGGGCTGTGAGGCTGAAGGAAGATGTCAGAGCCGGGAAGCTTGGAGCTCTAGGAGGGAAGGAACTGTTGGAGTGGAACAAAGGGACGGAATGCCACTATTGGGTCATCTTGCAATGATGCCATTGGATCACCTTGCAATAATGCCATTGGATCATCTTGTAATTGGTCTGGTAGGAAAACATGGAGCGTATCCTCTTCCTGCACATGCAACCGTGAAGGAGGGGCAGGCCAAGGAGCTCGCTCCACACTCGGAGCAGGCAGTACTGCAGGGAGACTTTGTAAAACTGTGTGTCACTCCAGGTGGAATCTTCTGCAGAGCAGAGGAGTCCCATTGCTTTCCTCTGTTCTGACTGTTGCATTATTTGCACATGACGATCATCATAAAGACAGAGGCCATGCTTTGTTCTCAAGTAATTAGAGCTGCAATGTCATCTCATTCAACTAGATATTTTTTCCTCCATAGGCTTACTTCATGTTATTGGCTCACTTCAATCCTTTGCAAAATGTGAACATTTTACAACTTCTTACTCTGAATTTGTTTCTTTACATTGCTTTGGTGATTGATACAACATTCTTTTCTTTCTTTTCTCATCTTTTGTGGTACTGGAAATCAACAGTGTAACTTTCTTTAAATGGGCTGACTTAATGTGACCTCAATGCACTAATGAATTTGAATACATGTTTTTTTCCTGCAAAATCCAACAGTCTCTTTCTGGTCAATGGCACCTCACAATGTTAGGAATCTCTTACTGAATCTCTTTCCCAGTGTGGCAGATCTCCTTCAAGAGAGCTGGCCATGGGGACATCACTTACCAGCTCCAGCTTTGACACTGATCCATGCCACATTCTGCTGCCATCACGACCCCTCTGGGTGCTGCCAGTCAGTGACAAGCACAGTGCACCTCTACCTCTAGGAGTGACTTTGGAGATCCCCCAGTGACGGGGGCTTTCTCATTCCCCCCACACCCTGACATTACCCGGTACCCGATCCATTCCCCAGTTCTCTGACGTGCATCATCAGACAAGATATTCCCTGACTGTCACTCATACACTGCTGGTGGGACTGCAAATTGGTGCAGCCAATATGGAAAGCACTTTGGAGAATCCTTGGAAAACTGGGAATGGAACCACCATTTGACCCAGCTGTCCCACTCCTTGATCTATACCAAAGGACTTAAAAATAGCATACTACAGGGGACACAGCCACATCAATTCACATTAGCTAAACTGTGGAACCTAGATGCTCTTCAGTAGATAAATGGATAGGGAAACTGGTATATATACACAATTGAATATTACTCAACTTTAAAAGAGAATGAAATCATGGCATTTGCAGATTAATGGATAGAATTAGAGAATATAATGCTAAGCGAAGTTAGCCAATCCCCCCCCCAAAATGCTGAATATTCTCTATGATTTAAGGATGCTGATTCATAATGGGATTAGGATTGGAGCATGGGAGGATTAGACAAACTCTAGATAGGGCAAAGGGAAGGGAGGGGAAAGGAGAGGATATAGGGGTAGGAAAGACGGTGGAATGAGATGGACATCACTATCCTAAGTAGATGTATGAAGACATGAATGGTATGAATATTCTTTGTGTACAACCAGAGACATGAAAAATTGTGCTCTATATGTGTAATGTGAATTGTAATACATTCTGCTGTCATATATAACTTAAAATTTTAAAAAAAAAAGATATTCCTTGCCTGTTTATAAACATTTTCTCTAGTAGATTCTTTTGCTCTTTCAATCTCATCATGATACTGGCTCCTTAGAGAACTCCAAAAGGCAAGTATCATATGTAAATGCTTATTAGTAACTAAAGCTAATTTTCACAAAGTAAGCATCACTATCCACATTTTTTAGTGATAGAATTATTTCAACTTTGAAGTACAGAACCAGAATTTGAACTTTCAAATTTGATCCTCTTTAAACACCACAACAATAGTTGACTTTGGTCCCTTTCAAATAAACCAAATCATGCATGATGACTGCATATTATATTTTTATGCAAAAATTATATATATATGTGTGTGTGTGTGTGTGTGTATCTCCATATCGCCCCGTGTGTGTGTGTGTGTGTGTATCTCCATATCGCCCCATATGACATCCTATACTGATTCTAATTTGACCAACAATGTATGAATGATCTGCCTCAATCTTCACTAATTGCTTGATCGCAGTGATGAAAACTTGCAGAAGCATAGAAATCTGAACAAGTCGAAAAATACAAATAGCTCTTATATAGTTTTTTAAAAATAATTTTACATCACTGCTGTACCATTGCTTAGAGATTTATAATTTTATCTAAGGGGACATATACCAAAAATACTAAGGCATTTCAGCTCCTAAGCAAGTTGGAAAGATTTGCAATAACAAACCCAAAACTTGTCCTGAAACCCTGGATTGAAGGGAAAAGCATGAAAGTTTGGCATTAGGGAGCAAAGAGCCTCATTAAAGTGAGTTATGATTAGGTGACATTTTTATACCTGGATTCACTGGGTAAGAACACAGCAAATTTTCCAGCCTTTAAAAATCTGGCAAATTTCTTTAAAATGAACAGCAGTGCCTTTGCTTCCGGATTTCGCCTGAGTTGGTGGCACTGCTCACGATGCCAGGCTCTCCACCACTCATTACTCTTCCCAAATGCGCAGGCAAGCCACCCAGGTGTCAGGCCGTGTGGGGGAGGGGGGCTGGTTCTTTTATAAATGAGAGACTGCTCTCTATTTGACACAGCAAAGTTGATAAGCCATGATTAATATGTTCCCTATTCAAGAATGCTAACACCTTCTGGAAGAAGAAGGAGCCTTAAGCTGCTAGCACACTGCAATTCACATTTCAGCATTTTAGCCAGGGAGCCGAGAATGTGCCGCTGCATTAGTAGCAGTTACATAAGAATTTTATTATGTCAAGCAAACATTTTAAAACTCCAACTGATAAGGAGAGGAGGAATGGAAGTGGGGGCACAGGCGGGACAGCTGGGGAAGGGTGCTGACTGGCCTGCGAGTGACCAAACCAAGGAAGCTCTGGGCAATTTTCAAGGCAATAAAAAGTAATGATCCCTACTTTACAAGACAAGTATCAATGCACTATTCTTCATTAATTAACTAGAAATAATGTGCATGGATCTTCCTTTGATCTGGTGACCACGTACACAGAGGCTACTGGTTAAGAGGTTGGGGTTATTGTCTTAGAACATGACCCCACCTGTCCATTACAATCCCCACCCAGCGCTTCAGGCCTCTGTTAGTCTAGAAAGGACGCTCATGGACCACCTCCACCTACTTCTTTTCACCTGTGACAGGTCCTGTGTTTTTTCCAAGCTGACAGTCATGGCCATTTTAGTTGTTCAAGTAGAGAGTTTTTCAGCCTCTGAATTTCCTATTCTTTCCCATACCCCAAACCATTAAAACAAGACCAACCACGATAAGTTATCCATTAATGGGAAATAGTCACTGGCACATTTAGGAGTAAAGACAGACACATGACATGTGGCACTTAGTCTGAGGTAGTTAGGGAAAAAGGAACAGTAAAATACTCACGTTTGAGGATTCTGTGTAGAAGACATCTCATGACTCTCTACAATTTTTGTACATTGCCTGCAAGTCCTCAATTTGCAGGAATGGCTTTTATCAAGTCTGCAGCCAATAAGTTTGCTCTGATGATTCAGAGAGGGTTGCAAACCTGAAGGACCTCGCCTCTGTGCCGGTCCACACAGTGGGGACTGCCGGGCAAAAGTGCAGGATGTGTATAGAGAAAGGAACAAATACTATTAAAGATCATCTAATATTTATTAAAGGTTTCCACAATAAGTTTTTGTGTATTGTGAGTTTCGTTTTAATAAATAATGGCATCAGCAATAAGTAATATTGCTGCATCAGTATTCCAGCTACTTAAGTAGAACAAAAGGTGTGTTAAGTATTTGCCAGGCTTTGTGTTAGGTAATTTCATCTGTAATCCCACCAGAGCTCCTATGAGGCTGGGCCCATTTCACAAACGAGGGCCTGGAGTGTTAGAGAAGTAACTGTCTCAAGGTCATAGACACCCACAATGAACCAGGTTTCAGCACAGGGGTTTTTCTCCATGTTGGGCCTTAGACGGGATGCCATTACAACATAAGGGACGTGGCTGCCGTGTCATTCCAGCAAAGTGCAAGGGATACCAGCCCTGGAAGAGATAGCTCCGTGGTCATAATCTCTGTGTGGGTTCATCTCTAGAATTATTTTTGGTATTGGTGACTGAGCCCAGGGTTGCTTAATCACTGAGTTCTCCAGCACCCACTCCCTGCCTCTTTTTGGGGTGAGGGGGGGACAGGATCTCACTAAGTTGCTTAGAACCTTGCCAAGTGGTAGATCTAGCTTTGAACTTGCCCCATTAAGTTTCTATGGGTTAAAAACAACCGTGATGATGAGACCCAGTTTTCATAATGGTGGAGAACGAAGCTAAATGAGAAGGCAGGAAGGAACACTGCAGCGCAGGACTGGAGTCAGACTTCAGCGTGACCTCGTGTTTATTCCGACGGGTATGTATGGTGGGGTCACAGGCATGTGTGCCCAGGCTGGAACACAGGCCCTGGCAGGAAACGTGGGCTCCTCCCCCGTGAGGTCCCGGGTGATACTGGCCACGCATCCGAGGTCCTAGGCCACCCAGAAGATTTAAAGGAAAGCTGCACACTGGGAAGCCAAGAGGAAGGTGGTCACTTCAGCTCTGAGGAATCTGTTTGAAGGACAAAATACAATTGTCGCTTGCCAGCATGGGCCGTGACATGGGTGGATCAACACAGCAGAGAAGGACGTCCTGACAAGTCCTGCGGATGTGGATTGAAATACTCTTATTTGCAGAGGAAATCCATGCTTGACCAAACTTTTGATTATCATTCCTGGAGCTTCAAAGGATCCCAGGACAGTGAGTCGCCCGATAAATACCACAGGTGTTGTGCTTTTCAAGCTGCAGAGCATTTTCCATGGGGCCAGTTATTAGATATAAAGAGAAGATTGGGGCGGGGGGCCTGCTCATCGGGTCCCCTCAGTTAGAAAGGAAATTTTGCCTTTTGGTTACCAGGAGGCTCAAATAAAACCTTACAACAGGCTATTTTAGGCTGATAAAAACTTAAATTTGAACACATAAAATAACTGTTTCGTTCTACTCCAACATCACATTTTATGTTTCTGATGTCATAATTTATACCTAGGTTAGATAGCATGACTTAGGCATTTCAAAATGTAAGCATATATCAAAAAACCGCGTGGTATGGCATGAATATAGATAAATTTTACTTGTCAATTCAATATAAGTGAATAAGTAAGTACAGATTCATTCAAGAGGGTGAAAGCAGCCTGTGTGGCATGTGGCCAGGACACATGTGGACCTATTTATAATGATTCCACTTATGATTTTTTGACTTCCTGGTGGTGTGAAGGTGAAGGTGATATACATTCAGTAGAAACCGTACTGCAAACGAGGAACTGCAGTCTCTTCCCGGGCAGTACAATGCCCTCTTGTGATGCCAGGTGACAGCAGCTTGGGGTCAGCCACCTGGTGATGGAGGTCAAGAGATCCTCTGCTGTGGACCAGGGTGCTAAGCTGTGCAGTCCAGTAGGTTGGCAGTATGAAATGTGTCTTCTACTTAGGACATGTTCAATGGTGGTGGGCTTACCCGGGCATCACCCCGTCATCAGTCTAGGGGCATCTGTGAATAAAAACTGCATCGTTTGCCAACGTGTGAAATCATCAGTGCTCAGGGTGATATGTTATATTTGTAGTAAAAACAAAAAAGAAAAGAAAAAAAAGAAAAGACCTCACATAACACAAATTTACCCTCCTAACAATTCGACAAGCTGCTGTTTTGAAGCTCCCTGGTTTTGGGGCGATTCCTTGTGTCTAGTCTTGTGAAAACAAGGTGGAATCAATGCAAGCCGACTTTCAGCCATGACCTTGAGCTGGGGAGACTCACTCCAACCCCACCACAATGGTTCCAGCTGTTCCCTCTGGTTAAAGAAACTGAGTGACTGCTGTAGCTGGGACGCCCTGGGCAATGTGACCCTGAGAGGAGGGGCATGTCCGATGGACACTTGGGGGGATTTCTCCTGTGCTCCGGGCCTCCCTGACCAGGGGAGACCAGGGGAGCCGCACACGGGGATTTGCGTGGGAAGTGGTACAGTGCGTCAGGTTTCCCTTACATGAAGGGCAGGACAGATGTGACTGCAGCTGGCACGGCAGCGGGTTCCGTCCTCACGGTCCAGCCACAGGCTTCCTGTGAGGAGCGGCTACAGGCACAGCGCTCAGAGCTCTGTGACTCCTGCAGAGGGACAGGTAGGTATGCAGGTCTGAGTTTGGCAAAAACAAAAGGAAATGTAATAAAATGCCCTCACACAACTGTCCCGCACTCTGAATCCTCTAGTCGTGGCGCAGTCTTAATGAAGTCCTGAAGGTGCAGCACAGCCTCAGGGTGAATATTTCTCAAAATTAAGTGGGGTGTAAACTTGGCCAGTGACAGCCCTGATCAGGGACTAGCAATAGTGTTGAGGGAAAACTATGGCAAAGGGCACCAAGATTGGCACATGATTTGTTCCAAACCAATGTGACAGGAGCTGCTGTGGGACTCCTCCTCCGTCCGCATTGCCAGGCCTGGCTGGATTCTGTCTGGTGAGACCCAGTTGAAGAGGCCACTGGTGACCCTGGGTGGCCTCGTGCTGCACTTCGTATCTCCAGCCAGTTCACGTTAACTGTTGTTCAGCGTCTCCACAGCAAGAGAACACGCAAACACCAGGGGAAATACACCTGCAGTCTCGACATCTTCTTACATTTGGATCATCGTACTCTGCCAAGACACTTCTGCCTTTTCCCCTACTCTGAAATGTGTCTAAAAAAAATACCAGTCTACCCTTCCTGTGTTCTTGTACGCACCAGAGAGGTGACCCTTTATTCTAAGACTATTCTCCGCTATTTTGCAGCTGAGATAAGTTGTCCTTTTCTGCTTCTGGAATGCTCCTTGTGCTTTTATAAAATGTGCTTGGGTCGCCCACCAATTTTTCTGGAGTTAGTGTTATCGACAACACATGCGTACGCTCCTGCACCACCGGAGCTCAAGAGGGTGAATGCGGCCTGTGGTCAGGACACTTGTGGACCAACCCTTCACAGGGCCAAGAGACCATGTTGCTTTCTTCATGTTTTTATGTTGCTGAGTCAGATGACTGAGTTTATCTCCTTCCCTAAGAACATGGAAACCGCTTGATACACAGACTGACACGTAGAATAAGGGACGTGGCCAAAGGATGCAGGAGCAGGACCACAGGAGGAAAGCAGAATCCCACATTCAAAACTGACAACACTCGCCAAAGGGCGGGAGGGTCATGAAATTCAGGAGGAAAGTGTGTTGGGTGGCCCTTGTGATCCATCACGCCTGGCCTGACCTTCAGCACTAGGGCTCTTTAGTTTTAGATGACATCAGTCAACAGACTGGCTTAGGCACAGTGATGTGCGGCTGGGAGGTCCCAGAGCTCTGACAACCCCTGAGGTTACACAGTCTCATTCCCTGCACATGGCCCTTGCAGGATGGCCAAATAGAGACAGGGGATCCCTGCTTACAGCATCCTCCGGCCAAAGAAACCCAGATCAGATTCCTGCTGATTGTTCCAGCAGACGAGCATGGCCCCACCAGGGTCAGAGCTAACCTGCCGGCTGATCCCTGAACCAGGTGAACACAGGATTCTCGGGAACTTTTCCTCATTATGCCCAATTCTGGTGTTTGAGAAAGGGAGAGGGCTTTCTAAGTCATGCGACGTGAGTTCTATATAGGATTACCTTTTAGGAGAAGTGGGTGGGTCAGCAGAAGAGAGACCATGGTCCAATGGACCCGCAGCCTCCATTGACCACCATGTTCTTCTTACCTCGTGGAGGCTGCCAGGGTTTGGAGCATGGAGCACACGGCCTTCAACAGAGGCTCCAAAAGAACTGAAGGCTGACTAGGGAGAGCAGGCAGATCTGTGGGGCTTTCAAGCCTGTTTTTCTGGGCAATTTTATCCTAATCTTTGCTCCTATCCTCAGTTGAGATTTGCTACCTCTGCAAGAAAGGCCAGAGTCCCTTGGACGTAGAGCTTTTGACAATGCTCTGCATTGTTTATCAATTTCAATTTCCTCATTTGTAAATGCTCCTTTAAGTGTCTTGGAGACAATGTCACAGTTTGTTAACCTGAGTTCCCTGCAGCATCTCCTGCAGCATCCTAAAGGGTTCCGGGTTATTTCCTCTAAAAACACACAGGTGACTTTTAACTGAGGACAGCAGAGAGCCTCCTGCTTAGTCCCCCCCTCCCATGCACCCCTGTTACACGAAAACCTCAAAATAGAGGCCTGTCATCTCCTTTCCAAATCCCTGGTGGATTACTCTATCCCAAACCCCCACTGGTTAGTACTCGACACCCAGGCCTACCGCTGGATGGTTCAAGTCTGCCCTGCAGAGTCCACTGTCTTTCTGGATCTGAAGAGAACGTCCCGGGAGTTGATTCATCCTAGATCCCGACTCCCAGGCCCACGGGGCACTCTGCAGAGGTCTGTAGCGTGGCTGACTCCATGGGCTTGCTGGGGGAATCATTTCTGCCGTTCCTGGATGGGCGAGATAATCAGCAGTGGCTGGTTTTGAGTTCCACAGCTTTTCCCCCTTCCAGTGGTATCTCAGAGCCCCGTTAATGACCCCCAGAGAAACGCCGCGGGAGGTCTTCCAGAGAGGCGACCTTGGAAATGTCTCCACTTCGGGGCCTGCATCCAGGAGCTGGGGAAGATGGTGAATGTTTCCACTGAATACAGAGGGCCACCAAGGAGAGGGGGCTGTGCCGAGATGACCTCATATGACAGCACACACTCAGGGGAGTCCACTGGGCCACCTGGTTCCACCACATGTGTTGAACATGCCTCTGAACCTGACAGTCCACCCTCCCATGCCTATGTCTCAGGTGGGAATTCATCGAGAACATTTGAGTTCTGTGTCAGCAAAAAGAAGGAATGATTGTCAGGAGCTGATGGCGTTTGTTCCTTTTGGGTAAGAAATGCTGACTCCACTGACCCGTGGAAAGCACGGGGCCCTTCCTGAGTCTGCAATGTCCCTCAGCTCTCCTAGAGTGGGTTACAACTCTTAGAGGGGGTTTTGACCTGGAAACGTCCCACACCACGCAGGATATGACAACACCTTACGAAGCTTATACAACCCCCATGATTGTTTCAACTCTGTAAAAAGAGACCTTGGATATTGGAATTTAAGGTTGGCTTTGCCCTGCTGAGGAATCCAGAAGAGAGAAGCTGTCATTATGACAAACCCACCTGTGCCTCTCAGTCTGCCTCCCCCAGGATTCCTGGTAATAGGAGGTCCCAAGAGCCACAAGAATTGTGCTCCAGCACATTTCACAATCCTCACCTCATTCCATTTCTCCCTGGGATTCTCTGTAGAAATGGGATGTTTGAAATTGCCTTTAATGTAACTTCTCCAGCAAGTGCAGCTACTTCTTAACCATTCTGAGGTCTGGAGATCTGGACACCAGGCCAAACTGGCAATATCTGACAGATGTCATTATCACGGAAAATGTAGCAGTGGCTTCCATGTCATCCTCAGTGCCAATTCCGGAAGCCAGGGAGACAGCCACGTGGTGTCAGCTGAGTCCACCAGTGGGCACAGCCTACTGCTAATTTCACTCTTTCATTGACCACATGAATAAATTCATCAAGAAGCAAATAAACATACATGCAATCGGGTGAAAAGTCTAGATTTTCCCAGAGGACATTTAGAATTCTTTTTCATATTTAATTCTTGAAGCACAGTTTTCTATGAAGATTTCCCACAAACTGCTGTATCTAGGGATGGCTTTAAATGTGGTTCCAAAAGATAAACCTTCCCAAACCTCAGAATGTGACCTTTTTACAAACATGGGTCTCTGCAGATATAATTAAATAGGGCTCTTAACATGAAGCCACCCAGGATTAGTGTGGGTCTTTATGACTCAGAAAAGGAGACACAGGGAGAAGCCACAGGAAGCAGGAGGAAGCTAGAAAACACGGGGAGCCTCCAGAGGCTGCAGGGGGCTCTCCCTGGGGGACCTGCTGCCTGCTTCCTCTGGAACCTCTGGCCTCAGAACTTCTGTGGAAGACTCCACACCTGTTGCTTGAAGCTTCCCAATTTGTGGCAATTTATTAGAGCAGCCCTGGGAAACCCACAGACATCTCTAAGCAGGTGACGGATCTTCAATGGGAAGCTATGTAAAGCAATGAAATCACCTCCTGTGGGGGCTGGCAATGGCAGGAATCATAAATTATAGCAAAAGGACTTACTGTGATCATCCAAGTGTACAACTGCTATTTATTTTCAAATATTTTACCTGAGTCCTAGGAAGATGTTAAAGAGGCCCTTCATCCTAAGTAGTTCTGAACGGAATAAGGTGATTGCAGTTATTAACGGACGGTCAGTGCCGAGAGCCTGCTACAGCCTGGAAAGTGACTGGAGTGTGAGACAGAAAATCACCAGGTTCTAGACTCTGTGAAAGCATCTTGTAAGAACAAGGGTGAGGTGGAGACGGAGAAGAAACAGGGCCAAAAGGGAAAACAGGGAGTAAATAGCAAAAACAAAATAGAACGTGAAAATAAATCCACATGATCAAGAACCACAGTAAATGAAAATTACTGAAGTCCATCTTTCTCAAATGCATGCACAAATTTTCAAAAATAGCCACAAATAGTGTGAGACGATTGAGGGTTTATTAAACCTTCAGGTGAAGCATCTTCCAACTGAGACTGAAATTCCAACCTGAGAATCTTGGGGTGGGAGCCCTGCACTGGTGGATGTGCTACTATCGCACATCCTTTTCATTCCCCTGAAGTCTGTTTTCCCTTTCCTCCACGGCTGGTTTCTGTCTTCTCTCTCTTCCCTTGAGAGCCCTACTGCCTGGGGCCACTAATGTGTTCCGTCTCTAGATTTTAGGATATTTAATGGAGTATTTGAATACAAATATGCCCAAATATGTTTGCATCCCTAAAAAAAGGTAGTGGTGTTTTTAAAAGAGCATGAGTGTGAGAATTGTGTGTGTCAACTGTCCCCTTCACGTAGGAGCAGGGAACCCAAGAGTCAGAGGAGTGGGAACTCAGTGGTGCAGCTGGCTTCCTGCGAGGGAGGCCAGGTTGGAGGAGTGAATTTTTTCCATGGAGGACTTCCAGGGAACTGGTGGGAAGAGCCTCAGACACCGAGTGCAAAGCAGACCAGAGACTCCATTATGTCAGGGTTCCCAGAACCAACAGAAGCCGACTGGCGCAAAGGAAGATCTCTGGTTTTGAGATTTTGCAATTAACATTCTGATCTGTTTTAAACTAAAAATGAAGAGACCAAAATTTAGGAGTTCACCTCAGTTCTCTGGGGTGGGAAGTCATTGGGGATTTACCTACATAAAGCAGGGAATGTCTCTTAAATCCATACAATAACAGCTGTTTCGGAAAATGAAAAAGGAAACTAGGATTGGGGATCCCAGTTGAACATACTGAGCAGTAGAGGGTTTGCAGGGCGCTCCATGGACAGCCAAGTGGGTGCCAAGTCACCTTGCCTCTGCAGGTGCCCTCTTGCATGGCCAGTTTTAGGACTTACTTCTTTGTTACCATGCTCATATCCTAAGGTTATAGTGTGGATTTTTATAGTTAATATTCTTGTGATAAATAAAATATGAATCTAAGTTATAAAAAAATTCCAGATTTTTCAAGGAATTCAATAAAGCTCTTCTTACTTCTTGGAATGAAAATAAGGCACCAAAGACTTATTTCCCTTTTCCCAAACTTCCCTTTAAAAGAAAAAGTTGTTCTTTCAATGAGTATTTCACCTCTCTTCTATAAAACTGCCTGGGTGTGCAAATATATTGAAATAATGAGTGGAGAAGTCAATTTTTTCCTCTCTTAAAATGTAAGATGCATCCATTTGAGATTCTTCTATGCTGATCCTTGAACTTTCTCTGGGAAATCTCCTTGTTATTCCTGTCACTTCACAGTGACAGCTGTGCACATATCTAACCTGGGTGTGGAGAGCCTATAGAAAAGGAATGTGGGCCCTGCCCACCATCCCTACTGCTCAGACACGCACAGAGATATGGAATGAAAGTGAGTGTAGGTGCATAATACAGGGAAAAAGAAGTTTTAAATATGAGAGTAGACAGCATAAATATGACAAACTCTAGTGCACAGTTTAATCTAGGTGAAAACCAGCTCTCCTGAGAAGAGGGCTCCGTGGGCATGTGGCTGGATGAGAGAGCAGAGTGGTGCATTGTGTCATAGCGCAGTTTCAGGAACCCACCTCATGGCAACTTAGTGTCCTTTAGATACATCCTTGGAGGGATTTATCTTCACAGGAAAGCCATCTTTCAAGGGTGACATGTTCCACATGCTACAGGATAAAGTTCAGTCCACCCTGACATAGAAAACAGTGTGAAGGTTGGGTTTGTTTGGACAAAGGGAAATAAACCTTCCTTCTGTAATTCAGAGAACAGGTGAAGAAGAAAGTGGCTAATTTTTTTTTTTCTTTTTTTGCTCTTTGGCCATTAATTCATTCATGGCCAATATCTCTCACAGTGTTTTCTTTAAACACTGCATTTTCAAAACTCTGGGATAAGGACAAAAACTATTTGGAAAAACAGGGAGGACATGGGGACAATATCAATGGCCAACTAGCAAAAATATTCCACGTTAAAATAGAAATCGGGGGTATCACTACACACGTTCACACTTTATGAGATAATTGTACAAAGAATTTAACACATTATGTTAAGGGCCACGCCTGACTTTCCTAGCTAGTTTTATCATACATGATGATATCATGAAAAAGTGGACAAAGCAACCCCATTTTCACAGTGAAAAAGATTCTGATATTTGCTATTCTAATAAAGATCAGGATTATTGACTCACCCGCCAGCTCTTTTATGGTTATCTGAAAGCTATAAATAAAAATGAATGAAATTAACTTGGTCAACCGAGAAAAAACTTAAAAGTAACTAAGTCAAGAATTGCAAATTTTTAAGATATGTTGATTGTCGGTGAGGATCTGGCAGTGAAAAACATTCTCTGTCTGGAAGTGAATAATTAGTATGAGGAGATTACATTTACTATTTAATTTTATTTCATCTCATACATAAATATAACTGACCTACCTATTCCCCAGTGTTAACCAAATTGAATCACACCATATTTTAGCAATCAGCAATAAATTATTCATTCTTTGGGCAGTTATTACCAAAAGACTAGACCAATCATTTTTCTTGCATGTGAAGTGGAATCTATCAAATTTGAATTTTTTCTTAGCTTGATTATAACAAATTTTCATCAATTATAATATATTACTTGCACATTTGAACCTCTGTATAATCAGATGCATTCTATTACAGACGTGTCTCATAGTTTAAATGGCAATGCATTTTCTATATTAATGGTATGTGACACAATGTATGTTTTATAATATTGGCATCTTAGTTTCCACGCAAAATGTCATCAAGATCCTCCTTACTTCTATTAATTCAAAGTTTAGAAGGGAAAAAAAATAAAAACTTGTGTGTTTTGGGGGTGAACATAGAGCAGCTCAGCCAGAAATCAAAGGCTCAATCTTGGTGTTGGCACTTGGTTGTAATGTCTGTAAGTAAAACTTGCCCAACCCCCACTTTTTTTACCATACAGATGGGTTTGGATGAAAATTAAGTGGGCTAAATAAACATTTTTTGACTGTAATATATAAAAACATAGTAATTCCCTTTATTTTCTGTGATTTAAGAAAAAAACTTTACCATATAAGTGTATTTGTGTGTGTGTTTGTGTGTGTGTGTGTGTGTGTGTGTGTGTGTGGACTTAGATGATTTTAAGGACAATAAAATAATATAGCAAATATGAATCGTAATGATTCTTGCAGGGTTAGTAAATCCAACTCTCTAAAGTAAATATCCTCCCTGAGCTTCCCTCTGTCCTGTGCTGCCCCTTCCCAGGAGGTTGAGTGAGTTCTCCGATTGGTGGGTGACAGCCCCTGGGCTTCATTCAGGCAGTGGCTACTCCTGAGACAAGTCGGCCTCCCCCAACCTGGGACTCCCCTACAGATGCCCAGAGAAGGGGCAGCAGGTGGGAAGCAGGAGTGACCATGTCGCTGAAATACCTCCATCAAAGCAGCTGCCAATAGGAATCACGGCTTGAGTGGGTGGGTCTGGGCCTCTCTCCGGGGCAGCCCTAACCTGAGCAGGGTCCAGGAGAACCCTTGCTTCTGGTTCTGCCCATTTTGGGCTTGACTCTCACTACTAGAAAGATGAACCGTGGTATTCTGGCTTCTTGCCTGCACTTTCTGAGAAGTGAGACATTACTTACCTATCACACTGTAGGTCCCCTCCTCTAACTCACTTCAGACCCTTCTCATGGCTTCTGTACCATCGCAGCTCCTCTTAGTAGCTCCCAAGAACGCCTGGGGATGGGCCTGGGGTCTTAACTGCCATGACCATCTGCTCCGGTGTTTCAGAAGGGGCTGGAAAAGCCGCAACCTGCAGGCTCCTTTCTTCCAGAGGTGACCCTTTTCATGTCAGCTTATAGGGCTGGTGCAGAGTCAACCCACCCTGGCCACTCTCTGAGAAAGTTCCAGATTGTTTAAGACTTTCTCAGTCTGAAACGTTCTAGTCTGGGGCAGGGTGAATATGAACAGCCCTGCAGCAGCAGCACACCATGGGGAAGCCAGCTTCAACTAGAGGACACCGGGTGCTCTGCAGAAGGTGCCGGCATTGGGACTTTCTTGAAAAATAAAATAAAAAAGAAATGGAAATGAGTGATGGGAGGAGGATGTGGCGATATGATTTTCAAAATGCACTTTGCAACAAAACCTGGAAAGTCACTGACTTTCATTAGCTGTGTTAATAGAAACCATAATTGACCTTATTCAGGGCTGTAGTAGTTTTAGAATCACTTTCTTGTGCAATATTTGAGCAGCCCCATGAGGTTCCCATTGGACTTATGTACAACATTTCAAGAAAAACTTGGGGGGAAACATGTTAGTGCGTATGGATGAAATCTCATTTTTATTTATTTAAGAACAAAAGCTGTTCTGATTATTTGCTTGGGAAGTTGACTGTAGACCAAGTTTCCATGAGGTGAGGAAGGTTGGTTGTAACTGGACTCCTGATGCAGTATCTTTGCATAGCTGATATTTACTTTAGTGATGAAGAATACGTTTTTCTGAAATGTAAAAGCTTATAGGAGTTATCAATCAAAATCAAATTAAATAATAACTAGTGTCAGGTTTTCTGTCTCTTATGCAGGAATCAATTGCTCAAACGGGGGTGCAGTTCCTGTCCAGTGAAGGCAAGTGAGCTGCTTGAATTGCAAGACACTGTTAAGCAGCCCTGGTATGTCAGCTCCCCCAGTAGCTCCTAACTGAGCCTCGGCAAGCCTGGCTCCACAATCCCTAGACCCGGACTCCCTAGTCTACTCTCCCCACAGGCGCCTTTCCCAGCTCTGAAACTCTGCTACCCAAGGCTGCCAGCCTAACAGTTCCCTCAACCTGGCCTCTCACCCACAAATGGATCATTAGTGGCCATGCTCCGGGCCTCCCCAGAACCAAACAGATGTCATTCTTGGCTAGAAATCCTGCTGCAGAGTGACTTTATCCTTTTGCTCTTATGATAAAACCAAGTTTTCAGTCTTTTAATCATGCAGAATTTGAAAGCCATGAATTCAGACTTTCCATGGGTCTTAAAGATCTGGGTAGCTAGAGTATAAAATTAAAGATGATTTATTTTCAAGTTCTCATTTTCTATTTTCTAGTTTTTACATAGAGCTCCATGTCTATTTTATATTTTCAATAAATAACTCTTTATTTTCAATAAATAACCCTTTACCAAGGTGACGTCATTTGGTAGTCACTGGTTCAGATCCATGATCCACCAAAGAGCTACTCCCCAAAGAGCTCCGTGTGCCCCAGCACTGCCTCACGCCTCCCGTTGGCATGGCACACAGCAAAGGCATCTGCAAAAGGTTGCTTAAAGTGCCGGTGCTGTCGCATTCTGAATACCCACTGTGTTCTTTAAACTCATATTCTCCAGTTGGTGACATGGTTGGATTTTCAAGTGCCAGAAAACTTTAACTACCTTAGGAGGTTTAATAGGGGATGATTTTTCTTTAGATTGAAACCTGCAGGGATCACTGATAACAAATCAACCTGTTTCACTTCACAAAAAAAATAACAGAAATTCAATTATGATGCGAGGAAAAATAAGCTTGAACCAGTTATTTTTTAATTCCAAATTATTACATAATGAATTCATCATAAAAGTTCAAATATGTTGATTTACTTTGAAAGAAAGCCCTCTACCCCACCGTGGATTGACTGGTCATCACAGTGCTTGGCGCAGCTTTGGGAACCCTGCTCACCGCGCTCTGGCTGCCCCTTGGCACAGCAGGTCGGATCACTTTCCTGCTGGAGAAAGTCCCCAGGAAGTGAAATGTCACAGGGCCCGAGGCTCAGGGTGGAGGAAGGGGCAGCCGTCCTGCAGCGAGAGCCTCTGGGCGGCTCCAGAGTCGAGCCAGGGAGACCCCGTCCCTGGAGGGAGAGTGTCCCTGGCCCTGCACTCCTGTGTACCCAACGGCCACTCAGAGGCCTGAGTCTGGGAATCCGTGCATTATTAGTGTGGCTGAGCCCAGAACCCGACTGCTCACAGCGGCTGTCTCCAAAGGGTTTCCAGACGGGCAGGATACAGCTGGCCGCCCGGGTCCCATCACCAGCTAGGGGACAGTGTGCAGGTTCTCCATGTGCCAGTTCTGCTCAGGCCAACAGAAATGTCCTATGTCTTGATTTGGGGGAGAGTTCCTCACCTCATGGATCTGAACGCGTTTGTAACATAGAAATTCTAGTTAAGTCACATTTTGGAAATGCCTCAGTGACACAATTAAACTGTCTTCAATAGCGAAAGTGCAATTTATAATCAATCTTAAAATAGTGTCTGGACCACAATCTTTCCAATCATGAAATGATGGAGGAAATTCAGAAGGAATAGACACACACAGTATCTGTATTTCTTTTGAAATCTTTTATTTCTAACTTAAAGTTGACAGATAAATAGTTAATAATTCCATTCACATAAGCATTTAAAATTCAAATAATGTATCTGTAATATTGTGTTAGCCAGGTTTCTGCCACTATAGCAAAATACCTGATAGAGTTAACTTATGGAGAGAAAAGGCTTATTTGGGCTCACATTTTTGGAGGCTCCAGTCCAAGAGCAGATGGACTCCTTGCTTTGGGCCTCTAGCAGGCATCCAGGTGGCAGTGGTGGTAAGTTGCCCACCCCATATCCAGGAAGTAAGAGAGACAGAGAGGAAGGGGCAGGGGTCCAGCATCCCCCTTGAAGGCACACTCCTAATGACCAAGGCCCTCCCTCATGCCCCCTCCTGCAGCTTCCCACACCTCCCAGCAGGGCTGTCCTGGGGGCCAAGTCATCAGCACATGGTCTTTGAGGGACAACTGTCCAAATCACAACAAATACTGAGGTCATGACTCTCGCTTTCCTCACTCATTTCAAGTTGCTAGGTGCTGTAGAAAACTGGCCCTGATATTAATATGGAAAAATATTATGTGGTCCTCTTAAAACTCTAGTCTCGTATATACAGTGTTTATAATTATTTCTTAGCATAAGATTATTTTTCTGAGTTGAGGAAACATTGCTTAATAAAGAACAGATGTGAGGTGGGTTGGGCTGGGGTGTGGCTCCGTGCTGGAGAGCTCTCCTGGCACCTGTGAGCCCTGAGTTTGAGGCCCAGCACTGCAAAAAGAAAAAAAAAAAAATGGGATAAAAGAGAAATGAAAAGGCTTTTTCCTGCTATTACTTGAGTCATGAAACATGTGTATTTCTATAAGTACAATAATCAAAAATGTTTTGGATAACTTTCTGTTTTGAATAAAAAAAGGAACGAAATTAGAAGTAAAGTCCACTAGAAGCCCTGTCTTTGTACATCATTCTTTAGTTTCCTTTACGTAGAGAAGTGCCCCTGGGTCGTGAAGTGACCCTTGAAACCCAAGCACGTGTGACTCCAGCATTGTCTTTATATTTGAGCAATCATCCACATTCATATTCACATCTCCATGTATACCAATGTTTATGTCCAGATATTTTAAAATCTGAAAACTGAAAGTTATTATGATTAACTAACTCACATACTCTTTTATGTAACAAACATGCGCTAAGTATCTGCTATGAGCTAAGAATTGAATATATCGAGAAATCTTAACCTCACAGGAAACCCTGGTTTTGAAAACCAGGTAGAAAAATCCCTAAGGCAAAAACATAATAATGGAAATTATAAGGGAAATGATGAACACGGCCTGGAAGAAAGATATTGGAGAGATAAGTCATGAGTAATGAGAGTCCCAGACCAACCTCACAGGAAATTAGCCCAAGGTGAAAAGCCACCCTGACTCTGAATTGAAAGGCATCCCAAAGTCCATGGAGAATTTTAGGACTTACCTGATATGATTCCTGATCCTAAAAATGAAGAAAAGGTACTGTCTACTTTGTGATCAGAAAAATAAGAGAATAAAAATGACACTGAGTTCTTTGTGGAAATGCCTGGTGGCTGGAGGGCAGGCAACACTGGTGCCAGCTTTGAAGGGACCAGGGCCAGGCCTGGCGAGATTCACATATGAGACCCAAGGTCCTCGGGGCATTGCTAGATGCAGACGGTATTCTGCCTGGGCTGCTCTTGGCCTGCTGGCTCTGAGGCCAGGCCTGCCTGTCCCCGGGGTCTACATGTGTGAATCACACTTCCCAGGCCCTTTCTCTAGCTGGTTGCTCACTAGGTTGGTGAAGAGAGGCCCTGACAGGGGCCAAGTAGCAGGAGGGTGAACCAGGACATCTAACCCACATCGGGCTGCACCCCAGGCTGGCAAAGTCCTGAGTTCCCCTTCCACCATGTTTCTGGAGACACCTCGTTGCCCTCTGGTCCTCCAGCCCTAGTAGAAATAGCTGCTCTCTCTTGTGACTGATCCACAGGGAAGAGGGAGAGAGGATTCAAAGCAGCACACAGAGGTCCATAACAGTTCCACAGCAGAGCTGCTGGGGGGTGGGGGGAGGAGGAACGGCCTCCTCGGCTCCCAGGATCCGGCAGCAGTGATAAAGGGTCGGGCTTCCTGGACTGAGGGACCAGAGCACCCTGCAGGTCTCCGTCTCTCTTCTCTGCACACTTACTGCAGGGCCATAGCACCTGGGCAGGGTAGCAGGGCTCCTGTGAGTCACTGCCTCAGCGTGGATCCAGCAGCCCGCCATGTGTGTACCTCCACATTCACACCCTGTGGCAGGCAGTTCTCAGCTATGCACACTTGCCCATGAGAAAAGAGATTTCTCCCAGCTCAGAGAAAGTTTAAATCAGCAACTAACTTATAGCAAAGTATCCCCAAATGCATTTACACGCTTGGAACTTCAAAAATGTTTCCCAGAAGATCAATTAAAAGCAAGACTGAATTTCCAATCTCTGTCCCAAAATCATCACTAGAAGAAAACATGCAAAATACTCCCACGGATCTCAGCTCAAATCCTTTTCAATGGTATTTCCTTCACATCTCCCTTGCCTACTATCCCTTCTTAGGTTAACTCTGTGAATTACTTCCTGACTCATTCTGCATATCAGGAAGGAAGACTGTAAAGGGAGAATCGGAAATATCTACTGATTAACTGGATATAAGAAGTAAACGTGAAGAAGAGTTAAAACGTTTTTAAGTTCTTCAGCCCAAATGGCTAAAAGGATGCAATAGCACAGAGACAGAGCCGGGCAGCTGACCTCTCAGGGATAGAAACATATTGCCGGGCAACAGTCTAGTGGAAATGTTCGTAAGCCTTCTGGGCAAATGAGACTCATGCTCAGAAATGGTTCACGGTTTAGAATTTGGAAGTGGGAATGATTTGCATAAAGGGCTGGTTAGAGTCCCGGGGATGTGTCAGTTCAAAGAAGAATGGAGAACAGATTTGAGGACAACGTGGGAGAAGTCAAGTGAGAAAAATCAACTAAGCAATTAGTTTTCTCGTGTGTGGAGTATAATGTGCTCCAAAGAATATATTATAATCAGAAAGCTGTAGTTTACCGAAACGCCCTGTGCTTAAACACAAAGTACTCACACATTTGGAAAACATTGGGAAATATTTTCATATGAAAAATGGAGAAGGAAAAGCTCATAAAATACAAAGTGAGTAGACTCTGTTGGTAAATTGGGCTCTGGATGAGGATGAGAGCTGTTGGAAGGAGGAGAGGGTGCCCCTGTGCAGCCCGCATAGCAGGAGCACAGGGACCCTCACTGCTGGAAGGTGTCCAGGGAGGAGTCACATGGTCCACTCCAACAGCAGATGGTCTTCCAGTTTCTAGATCCTTATAAGACAAAAGCATATGTGAAGTTTCCATTCCCCACCCCATATTCCTTCCTTCAACCCCCCCTCCCTCTCCCTCTCTCTCACACACACAAACACACACACACACACACACACACACGTATGAGCACGAACCCTTCACTCAGTCCACTCAGGTTCTGATCTGGCGTCCACCTCATTTGCTTGCTCTCGTAGATACGTTCTCCCCAATACTGTAACTCCGTGAGGGAATGGGTTATCTGATTCTTTCGTCATGTGTTCCCTGTGTCTAGAATTTTTTTTGCATGCTATTTTCTATGTACACACACACACACACACACACACACACACACAGATAAAGCACACAAGCACATACATAAACACATGTGCAAATATACATATCATAAATTGGAAAAAGCACATTTGGTAGCTTTATAGTACCACATACCCATGACTAAAAGCACCGGCTCTCTTGGTACAAATTTTAAAGAACCAATCTGTGGAAATAAAATGGGAGAGCATGTCAGTGTCGGGGAGCTACCAACAAAGCACTGGCCACATGGCACCATGAGTACACCAGGAGTGCAGTGTTCACTAGGCAGGATGGCCCTGGCCTGGGACTGAGCACCTAAAGGCACCTCTGAGAACAGCTCTCCCATATAAGGTGGTTTAATTAGTTTCTAATTTTTACAAAACCAAGAATGTGGACATAAGTACACAAAGACCACTTAAGATCTGAAGATGCATCTGTCGTTAGAAAGTGTGCTGTTGTATTTGGTGCCAAGTCAGACCATCTATTGACTATGACTTTGTGCCAGAGAGTAGCCACAGGGAACCACCACTACTAGGAATTCAACATTGTAGGGAGGGAGGGTCAGAGCAAAATTGAGGATTTGGCCTAAAATCCCCACAGTGGTAATTTTTTTAAATAGGTTTTCCTAATATTTTCCAAAACTTCATAAATATCTCGTTCTAAAGCATTATGCAGCACTAAGGGCAGAGGAAAATCCATCTAACCTCTAATTCCTTACACAAGATCCAGAACATATTTATTTTTTACCCTCTGCACTCACTGTGGTACAAGTACAGTCTTAATTTTTTTTCTGAATAATTGAATTCTGAATTTATAGGGATGGATTGCCCAGACAGGAATTCATCTTCATCCTGCTGAGTCAGAGCCCAGCCGGAGAGCTCAGGGGTCTGTCCCAGCCTGCCCATTAGTGCTGGGCTCTGCAGCGCCCTCTGCTGGGAACCTTGTCTCCGAGCAATGTGGATGCCCTCCCCAGTGACATCAGGCTGGCTCTGGTGTCAGGAACCAGGAGTGGAGCCAGCACCTTCTGAGGTGCCTGAGTCCTCTCACCTGGGAACTAGAATCCCTTGCAGAGTCTTACAAGGGGCAAAGGCCACTGGACATATTTTACACTGTTTAAAATTTACATTTTGTTCAACAGTATCTCTGAAGCAACATTGTAAACACCTGTGCAACTCCTGACCCCTCCTCAACAGAGGAGAAAGAGAAGAAAAAGGAGGAAGGGGGGAAGGGGGAGGGGGAGGAGGGCTCCTAGGAGAGGAGGGAAGGAGAGGGGAAAGAGGGGTGCCAGGTGAGGTGCTGACTTCTCATGTAATTGCTCTGGGGTGAAGCACTTTCATTAGTGGGGGTTCTGCTTTGTTTTTTTTTTTTTTTGTACTTTTACTTTTATATCACGCTCTGCTTAGCTTCCCCTACTCCATAGGAGACCCTTCTGTTTAATACATTCTCTTTTAAAATGTGCATTTTCATTGTACGCCTGCATTTTAAGGTCTTACTGTATCACACAAATATGCCACTCTATTTCTCTCTTCACCAAGGACATGTCACGTAGACTGTCAATCCATTGCCTCTATGTGCTGTCTCTAACTGCTCCATGGCACTTCTGGGTGTATCTCCACCAAATACTGCTATCCTTTCTCACACGGATGGACAGTCAATTTAAAATCAACTCACAGAGACACAAACAGCTCTGCAATGACTATTCTTGAGCATGTTCCCCGAGGGACCCGTTGGAGGATGTCTTTGGGGTATGCAGCTAAGAATGGAGCTTCTGTGCCTTGTGCATGATTTGGCTTAATAATGACAGTTTGCTTCTCCAAATTGCCTCGCCAGTCCCTACTCCCAATAGCCAGTCAAGAAGGTTTATGTGTTCTCATTCTCACTCATCCTCGGCAACATACAACTTACTAAATTTGTCTTTCCAAGATTTCAAAATGAATATTTTCATTTTTGTTTCTATTTTGCATATTGATCAATTATCCCAGATGACTTTTATGTTAACTCATTTTAGTGGTTTTTATTTTTCCTGTAGAGATTCCCCCTTTATATCTTTTTCTCACTCTTATATCAGGAGGGTTTGACTTATGGCTAATTTCCAAGATTTCTTTGCACATTCTATATATCAAGTGCCAGATTTAGACTTGAAAGACATTTCTTTGCATCATTATCTGTCAATTAATTCCACCCCTAAGGTACTTCATTTAATACCCTGAGGCTTTTCCTTATTTTTTTGCATTGGTGCAATTTAAATGATTTTGCTGTGAAGCCAGGGCTTGCTCACTGTTCTGAACCCATGAACTAGACAGATGTTCAGGAGCCAGGCTGCTCATGCCAGTTTTTACTCTTGCCTGTCTAGAGCCGTTTGTCTGTCAGAATAGTGCTTATAAAGAACTGACAATAAGCACAGCTTGATATTTGTACCAAAAGCCTTCTGACACACTATGTTCACCTTGCAATTATTTTCCAGAAACTGAGCATACAAATAACATGGGCATCTTCAATGTTTGCAAAATTTCCACATTAATTTCTATTGCTTATCATCCCAGTTGGAAAAGCAGAAGGAAGAAAATGAAGCTGGGGGCTCCCTATCAAAACAATAAAATATCGCCTTTGGTTAAGAAAGGGCTATAATTCCTTTTGAGTGGCTAGTGTGAGGTCAGTAAAAATTTCTGTAATTTGTCCCTTGCTCTCTGTACTCTGTAAGTAAGACTAAAATACCAGCCTACCAAGCTAACTTTGAAATGACGAGTGATGTTAATGGAATGGAACCCAGAGTGGAAGAGGCAATTCTGTTCACCTGATTCCGCCCTGGATGAGTCACTGAGCTCCATCCTGAGCTCCATCCTGGCTTGCAGCCTTATGTGAATGACACACAGGTAGGCCTTGGCCACAAATGGTGGAGGTCTAGGTGGGTCTGTCAATAACATGGGCCTGCATTCTGTTCTTAAAAACTAGGAGAATGCACACAGACACATTTGCTGTTTGAATCTTTGTGTGATCTCTGCAACAGTTTTAACTACCTGAGTCCACATCATGCCTCAAAAAGGGGATTAGACTAGATATTACTCCCACTACTGTGACCCCAATGTATTGAAAAATGTCTACCAAGTGTTACCTTTATAAAACTACAGCAGTTATTGTCAAACTTTTTCTTAACTTTTTAAAATTTTTAGTTGTAGCCATCTACATCTAAAAATACCTTTACCACAATACCTTTATTTTATTTATTTAATTTATTTATGAGGTGCCAAGGATCGAACCCAGTGCCCCCCACATGCAAGGCCAGTGCTCCACTACTGAGCCACAATCGCAGCCCTATGGTCAAACTTTTATGATGTTCAGTTTTTCCTTTTATAAGGAATGCAAATTCATTCCCTGGTATTTTGATCAGTCACTTAACCCTGCCCAACCTGGTCAATCCCTTAATCTTAGCAGTTTAGATGTGAAGTGCTTCCCAAAAGCTCCTGTGTGAGACAATGCAAGAATGTTTAAAAGTGAAATGGTTGGGTTAGGAGAGCCTTATCCCAATCCCCTGACAGGGATTAACTAAGTGGTAATTGTAGGCAGGTAGGGTGGCTGGAGGAAGTAGGTCATTGGGGAGTGCCCTTGGGGTATGTATTTTGTCCCTGGCCAGTGGCATACTTTCCTCCCCCTTCTCTCCATTGCCATGTTCCCAGATACTTTTCTCAGCCACACACTTCTGCCATGATGTTCTGCCTCATATCTGGCCCTGAAGAATGGAGGTGGCCATCTATGGACTAAGACCTCTGAAACTGTGAACCCTTATTAAACTTTGCCTCCTCTAAAATTGCTCTTGTGGGGTCCTTTGGTCACATCAGTGACAAGGCTGACTAAAATAACCTATAAGATCAAAATAAATATAAAATAAATGACCACAAAGCTTGAAAAGCCAATTCCTTTCATATTAATAATATTTATCTATATTGTTATATTGAAATTAAATTACAAATCATGGCCATAATAATTACAGTATATGCATTTAATAACAGGAAAGATTTAGCCTAACACCCATTTCATTTTCACATTTTCTCCCGTGTCGATTTAAACATACTGATAAAGAAATACTTTTTATGCATAGAGAGGTTTCATAAAATGTTAATGTTAAGACTTGACTCTGTGAGCTAATCAGAGTTCTTTCTTTGATGAAACTCTGCCATAGAGGCTTCTAATGCTGGTTTTAATTAGGAATCACTTATTAATGTTGTATTGTTGTCTGGTCTACTTGAATATAACATTTGCATTACTAAATTTTGCATTTCATGGGTACACATTGCAATCACTGTCACTAATGGATGAGAAAGAGTCTTCATTGACAGTGAACTGCTACAAATTGATACCTAAAAGAAAAGCAGCCAGGTGGTACCCCTGCTTTCAGTGTGATCATGTGAATGCCTATTGTGGCTGAAGTCATTTTGAGGTCACCCACACTTACCAGTGAGTAATGTCCCAAGGCTCAATCCCTCAAAAATTTATTTCAAATTATTGTAAAACCCTCATTCCTGCAATATGCTGGAAATATTTGCATTTGATCTTTACCTGGAGTGAAGCTAAATACAAAGGAATTGCTGGAGCAGAAACAGAGCCCTGGTAAAGTAACAGGCTGCAATGCAGACAATTCCCAGCGTACTTTTATTAAAGGCTTAAAGATAAATCAAAATTTTAACGTAAATATGGAAAACCTAAAGGATTCTAAAACTATGTTGAGCTGGTAGGAATTTTAGACCACGGTTTGAGAAATTGTAAATTCTGGACAGAATAGCCAATAATAAATAAACTCCTTATAAGTGAATACTCATAATGCCTTTCTTCCAGTGAGAAATTTAAAACTAGGAAACCAATGGAAGAAGCCAAATATTTTATTGAGGTTCTAAATAATCTCATTATCTTATGCTAATTCTGATTTTCTAATGGAAACTGGAACTGGCAGAGGATGTGGCATTCAGCTAGTGATTTCCACAACCGACGCAGATGAGGATGGCAGAAGCCCCAGCTACGTCCTCAGAGCCCGGGTGTGCTCGGCTTATCTGTCCACTCGTCCTCTTTGAAACAGGCAGGAGGAAACCCCTCTCTCCGTCCTGCCCTTCTCAGTGTGCGGCGGTGATGCTAATGAGCACACCATGTTCAGAGAGCAGAGAACAAGGAGGAGGCAGGAAGTAAGAGGTGGAGAGTGGGCTAACTGGGTGCCCTGCTCCCCTCCAGGAGACCTGGCTGCCCTCTGCAATAACGAGGCAGAGTGGTTTTCAAGTTTTGCATTTCCGGTATTATGGGAAAGATCAATGTTTGTCAGCATGACTCTTGTACCATATGAAAAGGAAATTGTGGGTGTACCATCCTTTCAATTAAAAGAGGTAAAAACGTTAATGGACAAATGATCGGCCAAGCCATTATGGAATGCCTTTGTTCTCCACAGGGCAGCGACAGAGCTCTGGTGGATACCCAAAAGTCTTCTGAAATCACAGACAGAGCTTGAAGGCCAGTCACTGAGGTTTGTGGGAAGAAAAAGGAAGTCGGCCTTTTAAGAGCACAGGATTACCATTCTTTAAATCTAGAGTTAATCATTGTTTTTGAGACACAGACCTGGAATGGAATCATTGGTGATTGAGGCTAAAAGGAACTCGGCATGGACTAATCCTGCCTATTTATTTCAAAGTTGAGCCTGATGCAGGGAATAGCTCCATTGTTATGGCCTTGGGAATTCTTATCCAACAGAAGTTGGGTGTGGAGTCAGTTATGCGATTAACAGTAGCACGGCCAGGGGACAGATATCACTTTCCTCTGGCTTTCTGCATCCACTATGGACAGTAGCACCTTCCAGGTGGGGCCAGATCGGAGCACAAAGCACCAAGGTGCGAAAAGTACCTAATAAATGGCAGCTGGGGTTGTTAGTGCCTGAAGCCGTGTGGTCAGTGGTGATTCTGGGGGTGCAGGACACAGAGGGCTGTGTTCTCCGGGTCCTTATCCTGTGTGACACTAACCGTCACAAATGATTGCAGAGCAAACTGCACTAAAACCAAGACTCTGGTGTTCTTGTCTGACCTTGACATCAACCACGGATGTGATCTGGGATGTGTTCTAACTTCTTTCAATCTGAGCTTCCTCCGATTAAAAGATCAACTAAGCCCACATGTTGTCTAATGCCTTTCTGGACATACATTTGTCAAGACAAATAAATTCCTTTTTAGACATTCATTAAACTATCAATGAAATGCAGAGCCCCCCTCAACCCTTTTATAAGAGAAGGTTCAAAAGTGTGCACTTGGGTTGACACCGTGCTAGAACTACTAACTGAAGAAATGGTGGAAAGTTTGACTTCACCAACCCCCAGACACTCTAGTGGCCTAGAACAGGACCAGTTAACAATGGAGGAATACTGTGAAACATTTCTGATGAAGGAAAATGTGTCATCGTCATAACATTTCTCCTGCCCCGTTTCTATTCACACCCCATCATCTACGGTCATTCAGAGACATTCATTCTCTACTGCTGGACGCACCTGCTCCTTCCCACGGCACTCTCCTTGCGTGTGCTGCTGCCACTTGTCACACACGCTCCATCACCTTTCTGAACGACTATAAAAATTCCTTCTCATTTTTCAAAGCCCCTGCAGATTGCTCTGCTCTTTCTTCTGTACCCCCAAATAGCTGCCAAGAGTGTCTAACAGAGCCCTCGCCAATTTGTATTGTAAGACACTGCCTCGCACTGTCTGCCTCACCTAACTGGGTCACGAGTCTTCAAAGGAACAATGTATTGTTCATTTTTGTATCAGCAGTGATTTGGGTTGAATCAAGTGGATGGAAAAAATTCAGGGTCTTTCTAAATTTTAAAGAGCAAATGTAGGTGTGTGCTGACAGCAGGTGGCTTGAAAAGGGAAAAAGACTCAAGAGTGATGGGAGGCTCTCGGAATAAAACTCTAAAGACACTCCAACATTGGGCCCTACCAAGGAAAAGAACGCCATCTCACTGGGGAGCCCATGCAGCCGCGCAGGCTGCTCTCTCAACAGCTGAGCTGGGCGTCAGCGCATTTGTCAAATGGAGGGATGACCAAGAGCAAAATCAAGGCAGGACTCGGGAGCAAGGGAGCCACCCAGAGGCCCGGCACTGTGCACAGAGCACTACTCCTCCCGAGTAAGCAGAATGGGGAAGAAAAGTCACAATGGCCACCGGGTCATGGGAGATGGGTTCTGGGATTGTCACTAGTGAGGTGATGGGGGCCTCAGGCAGGTAGGCAGCAGTTCCTGAGTTTTCGTGGACGCTCAGTGGCACTGGATCCTGCCAGGGTCTGCAGTGCAGGCCACACCTGAGCCCGCGTGGAGAGAAGGAGATCAGCAATGGAGACAAGGGTCATGCTGCTGGAGCCCCGCTCAGTGAGTTAGTGGGAGTTCATTTCCAGCATGGTACAAGAGCACAGAGCAGTCCAGGGAGGCATGTCACAGGCTGGAGACCCGGGACACGGTGCCGAGAGGTGGCTGTTGGCTATCTATAGAAACAAGGAGGTGGAGGCCAGAGAGGTCCCCACTGAGGACAGGAGATGCGGGGACGAAGCCATGGGATCAGATGGAAGTGGAACTAAGGTATCAGTGGATGTTTTCACTGGGTCCTGCAGCATAGCAAGGTTAGTGAGATTGAAAACAGATGGATGGGTCATCAGTGGAACGTGGCTACCACCACCTCTGCCATCCTGATTTTCACAGCACGAGTAAATTAACAGAAACATTATTATCGTGAATAAAATATTATCAGCATTCTCAATTTTTGTACTGCTTGGATCATTCCTAGCAAGTCATGTTGTATTCTCAGCACGGATTTTAAGATGGAAAAAATACATACATGAACAAGTTGAATGGGGATAGACAGGCAGAATCCCAGGTAAACTCAAACAAAGCGTTGTTTTTAGTCAGAAAAGATAAAACCATGAATCTTTACAGCATAATTTAAATGTAGATGAAGATTTCACCTAGAAGGTGTGACATTGGGATGAGGACCACCGACTGAAGTGGGAGAAGGTTCCTACTCCGTCTAAACCTACAGACCCTTTCTCCAGCAGTAGGGCTACTCAATTGGAAGCAGGTGGATTTGTCTTATGCAAAAGGTACACCGACATAGAGCATGCTAACTGCTCAAGTAGGTTTTAAAGTCCGTTTTGTGTTACAGCAAACAATGTCCTATGTACTTTGGGATCCATGGCCGAGAACTCTGCAGGGAATCACCTGGGACAGGATGTGCTCAAGGTCACTCACTCCCCTACCATGAGTGTCCACTGGGGATCCTCAGCGCTGGCTGACATGGTGAGATTTCAATACCTGACCATCTGATCCATGTGAAACAATTGAGATTTCTAACTTTCAAACTAAAAGATATTATTTTCATATACTTAAAGCTTGTAATTTTTTGTGGAATACTATTCATTTCTTTAACCATTTTTAGTTGGATAGTACTAATTAGTCAAAGTAATTTGTTTATTTTGCATAGTGATCTCTTACTAGCCCATGTGTATCACCCTTTTCTTTTTCCATGGCTTTTCCCCCTTTCAATTCAGTATCTCTTAAAAACAAAATATTTTTTTTAAATTAAATGATGCTTCCTTATCTTTATTGGTGCATTATGGTTGTCGATAATAGTGGGTTTTGCTGTTACATATTCACACATGCACACACATAAACAACGTGATTTGGCCACTGCCATCCCCTAGTATTTCAATTGACAAGAAAGAGAACAAAACATTTTAATTTTGATTTTTTTTACTTATGTTTTCCTTGTTTCCTGTGTTGTCTTTGGAAACCCTTCACCACTTTGTTGTAATGAAGACACCACTTTATCATCTTGGTACCTTATTCACCTGGTGTTGCTCTTAGCTGTGGCACTAGTAAGAACCCTGTTGCTTTACTCACACGTGGATATCAGGGGACTCAGTGCCAGCTACTCACCCTCTGCCTCCCGCTCCCACAGAGCAGCTCCGCTGTCCCTGGGCTTTCTCAGATTCCAGGGTCTGCTGCTCTCCTTCAACTGCCCCTCAGCCTCACCTGTGCCACGTGCAGCCTCCACCACTGCCCCTCTGTACACCAGGTCTCTCAACTGTTTCCTTTTTCAAAATTACCTTGACCGTTTGTGGCTTTTCCAAAACATGAAAAATTAGCTCGTCCTCTTTTGTGACAGCCTTGGATTAGGTTTGTACTGAGGTGACTTGAAGTTATCCACCCGGGAAAGTGGGCATCTTTACCATGTCAGACCTGCTGCCCTTGAACTGGCCTTGAACATTGTCTGGCCTTTCACTAAGATGCCTCCTCCTCAATATTTTTCATAAGATTTTATAACTTTATTCATAATTTAGACTTGATGTTTAATTTTTTTTTAATTTCATAATATTTTGCTAGATATACATTTGGACTCCTTGTTATTTTTTCCTTTTTGATACTATAAACATTACCTTTTTTAAAATTACATAGTCAAAGAGATTATTATTTGTGAGCAAGAATACAACTGATTTTTGCATATTGATCTAATACCCAGCAACACTGATGTCTATGTTATAAATTATAAATTAATTATCATACTTTATATGCGTACAAGAATATAATAGTAAGATTATAATTCTTCCTTCTCCGGGGTCACTCACAATCTCTTTTTATTATCCCATTATAAATAAAGTTTTAATTCAATGGCTAGCTTCCATCTACAGTTCTTTTATTGATGCTATAAAAAGTAAATAAAATGTAATAGCTTAATTTTCACTTACATATACATATTCCAAAAACAAATCTGAAGAAGAGGTAGTTAAGAGAGACTGTTTCTGTATTTTATCAAGAGTTCATGATTGATTGACAGCTAAAGGTGTCTTCTCACACTATCCACTTTGTGTTTTATTGCTTCATTCTGCACTTGTGTGGATAAAGGATCCAATTTCCATTTCCACAGGGTCTGAGTCCCTATGGGTCTGACCTATGTGGCCTGGCTTATGTCTTCTATGAGTTTTTAACATTAGAATGAGGTGCCCCAATGGACACCCCGGGCTCCTGATGCTGTCCTCCCCCCCCCCCGCCCCCCGACATCTCCAATGGCTGCCTATTCCCTGTGCTAGGCAGCAATAACAACCAGCTGACAGGGAATACTTGAGGCCTGCTGGATCAATGGCAGGAGCAATCAAAATGCTCAAGTCAATGAACTCAATGAAGATATTACTAAACCCCATGTTGGATCACCTCTCCCTTAGACCCAAACTTGGCCTGACCAAGGAGAGCTCAAAGTCATCGTGACAGAGAACAAATGCTCTGTACATGGGCCCTTAATTAACAGGGGTCCTTGTTCCCCTCACCCATGGGTTCCTCAATTCAATATTTTGATGATGGGTCAAACAGAATTCTTTCTCTGTGATCTTTCGATGTATTTGTGACATCCTATGTGACAACAGTCCCTATCCTCAGGTCTCTTCTCCCAGTCGATGGTGTAAGTGAACGGTCAGTGAGCCAGCTGTGTCTGATGACTGAGTGCCTGTGAGCAGGAACGTCACTGTGACAGGCTGTCACCTCATTTATTTCTGAGGGGCTTTTGAAGAGGGGCACTGGAAGAAGAAACGATGGAAAGACGACTTACAGAATCAGAACAGCCGAGGGACTTGTTCCTTCCAGGTCCCAGCTTCTCTCTGTGGAATCCCTAAGAGAAAAATAGATTCCTGTGCTGCCAAGAATCCCACAAGGTTTGGCAACTGGACTATGGCACTCTACCTGGGACCAAGGCAGTGAATGTGGCACCGCTTCACCCAGACCCACAGAAGTAATCCCCCAGATCCTTACACGAGCCCAGGGGACAGTCCTTGTCATTTCCTGGGAGTCCAGTGTTTGAGAGGCCTGAGAGGGTGGTTGCCTGCCCCAGAGATCCCTGGAGCGCCACATCTAGTCCTTTTCAGGTCTCAATTAAGCATTTCGCCATGACATCGTTACCTCCACACTGAGCCACGATTTCTTGATGGTGCTCTGGGTGTTTTCTCAGAAGCAACTGTTTAACTTCAGCATGGTCTGGCACCTGGAGAACTGAGAGTCTTCCCAGCCGGCAAGTCACGCCTTATCTGTGCTGAACCTGTGCTTTCCCTGACCTTATAACACATGGCGGGAGAAACCAAGTTCTGCCTGCAGCACCCTGGTTGGGAATTTCCTCAGCTAAATCCTTCAGTAAATGAGGTCCATTTTATACCATCGTATACTTTCAGGTGACAGCGCTGCCCCAGTGTCTCTAAAACGGCAGTCCTCTACCACCTGGACATTTTAATCCATAGCTTCATTCATTAGGAGAGATAGTTGAGTCTCTGAAACTCACATTAAATTTCAAGTATTATATCATGAATCAGTACTTCAACCCTCAATGAATCATGCCATTTTCAAGGAACTGAAAGCAAAATCTGGTGGTAAGAAGAAAAGCAGCTGGACAAAGGAAGAGATGAAGTGGGGGGACAGCAGCCCAAAAAGACAGACACCAGTAAGCAAAGATAAATACATGGTGACAAAGCCATGAAGTCTAGGGGCCCAGGGCAGGATATGACATCCATCAGTAAGATACCCGATCTTTCTGTCTCGGCTCCAGAGGTGCTATTGTCTAACCACATGATTTTGAAAGCGACTCTTCCTCCCTGAGTCTCATGTTCCTGCTCTGAGGCATGTGGATCCCCAATGCTCCTCTTGGCTCTGAAGCACCAAGCCCTGGCACACACTGCCTCCCTCGTCCCCCCAAGTCTGTGGATCTGGCCTGGCAAGGACACCCTCAGCAAGCAGTGCCACCCACCCAGCCTGCTGCATGGGATCAGACACCTGCTTCCCCAGTCCACACTCAGACGTGCCCTTTGGGTGTCTTCGCCGTCTTGCCTGTTTCTGTTTGGTTTGGTATTTTAGCTTCTCCAAATTGAACAGCATGAACTCTGACTGTTGGCTGTCACCGGGATCACACCTGCCTCCTTATTGTTCTCTTCTATAGAGGACATCTCCTAACCCTTAGGAGACAACAGGGAGCTGCTATTACCTTTCCTTCCCACCCTGGGCCACATACCTGCTGGAGTCTAATGTCATAGAATATTTTCTGAAACAGTAAAAACGAAAATGAATAAATCTAAGACCATTTTTTTCTAGACCTGCATGGTCCATGAGGAGAAAAGAACATTGAAAATGTTGTAAACCAGTGAAGACAACCTTGGAAAACTATAACAGAAAAAAAGTCTATGTAATCGACTGCAGCATCTCAGAGAAAGAAAACAGAAAGTGGATGTTAAAATAAGTTATTATCACTTAGAGAAACCTACCCAGCATTAAATAGAAGTTCAGAAACAAATTTTTCCATGCTAAAGTCAAATCTTGACTCTTTCATTTGGCATATATCTACAATTTATCCACATCATTAGATTTATCCTGAAGATCTTACCCAAATATATTGTAAGAATCTTATTTTAGGTACTCAATCCATACATTTTCCTTCAAATACTGTTAGTTTCATGTCTTATGAAGCACTATTGTTATAGTTAAAGCTTCGTCCCAGGGTTTCATAAACTTTCAGACCACTCACGTATAATCGAATCAAGCCTTTATTGAAGCACACTAGTGGCGGCTGACCGGAACATAAAGCTGTTCCCCTAATCAGCCCTGAACAATTGCAAGGGCACTCCTTATAAGCCTGAAAACCGCAAAAGGGATGTTCGGGGGTCTAGCCAATGCAAGCAAGCCAGTTTACAGAAGCGGGACAGTGCAGTCAAGCGGAGGGAAGCCTAACCAATCACAGTTATCCCAGTCACCCCAGTTACAGAAACAGCCCTGTTACCTTAGTTACAGAAACAATGCCCATTAGGTACTTCTGTGTTCTTAAAGGTTTCTATAGCAAAAGGAAAAGAACATCTTGCCCCAGTCATGACTCTTTTACTTGGCATGGTTGTTTTACAGGATGAAGTCATAAAACATTTGCTCCTACTATCACACTATGTGATGTGAAGGGTGGAAGTAAAAATGAAATTTTAGGTTTCTAACTTCAAGAATCTGACCACTTATTCAAGCCGAGTGTCATGTTAGTGAATGAGGCTAGGTAATGACTAATTAGTAAGTGAAATGTTCAATGTTAAACACAAAATGAAAATTGTTTTCTGCACTGAAAATTATTTTTATACATGGCTTTGAATAGCTTTGACAAAGGAAGACTCACCTGTAACACCTTTTAACTATTGTCAAGCGAACAGGGGTTGTTATGCAATCCTTGCTCCTCCCTGCTTTTTTCTTGCCTTGGCACCTCCATCCTGCCTGAGCCCACTTCCCGCACCTTAATCCATGAGACCTCCACTAAATGCTGAGCAGGTGTTGCTGCTACGTCTTGTATTTCCAGAACTGGGAGCTAACCAATCCCTTTATAAATCACCCAGCCTCAGGCATTCTGTTATAGTAACAGCAGATGGACCAAGAATACCAGTAAGATGGAGCTTACACTATTGGCCTCAGTGCTCAGATGGCACTAATACGTACAATATGTCTAGAACAGACTTGACATCAACAACATGGTGTTCATCTCTCTCCTGAAAATACTAGAATCTCTGTGTAACAAGAATTTATGGAACATTCTCTGTGCCAGTAAATGGTTTGAAATTTCTGCAGATATCAATCCAAGTTTCACAACTACACTATGAAGAAAGCACTACCATTACTCCACTTACAAGGAAGACATCCGGTCCGTTTTACAGAGGACTATATCAATGCCCATGCATATCACCTGTCTTGCTCATGTGTCCACAAGTTACAGAGCTGGGGCTTGAAGCCAATGTGGCATTGTAGTCTGTGTCCCCAGTTATGAAAATGCCAGGCATTTGCAAGAGAATTTTCTCCCAATGTAGTTCAACATCTAATTTTCAATTAAAAATTTTGTCACAGTTTCTTTCATTAATGTATTATGATATTGAACATATTTTAAATTTATTTTTCATTATACTTCTTTTGAAATTCTCTAAATTTTATTTTTTCTTTCAACTCTCTTGTTTCATTTTGTCACTTTAAAATTTTTGATTTCTCAGAAATTTTTGGATTAAAAACTCAGAGGTAGGGATCCAGCTCTGTTCCAATACCTTGTCTGGAATAATCCATCCTTCACGGAGCGTCCACTGCTCTGCAGTCAACTTGGGTAGGAACCATGTGAGTCACAGATTTATAAGCATTGTATTAATTGTAACAGCCTTACAGAGAGATCATTTTCACACCATAAAATTAACTGACATATACAATCAATGCACACCATAATCCAGCTTTAGAATAGTTTCAAAATCCCTGCCACATCCTTCCGCCATGATGCTTCTGCCCTGAAGTTGGTGACCATGGACCAAATCCATTAACAGTCATTTCTTTAAAGCATTCGATTGAATTATGCAAATTTATGCAGAATATGTACTACATATTCGAGTATAATATTTCCACTTTTTGTGCTCCTTTGAAGTTAAAAAAATCAAAGATTTGGAAATAATGCTAATCTTAGACATATCTTTCCTGGATGCAAATTGTAAATATCCTATTTTTCTGTAGGGATAATCAAGTAACAAGTTTTTACACTTTTAAACACATATTTGAAACACATATACACATGCACATACCAGAGCTTTCATGTTAATGTTTGTTTTGAATCTTTAAGACAGGTATGTAGTATGTAGCATTTTATAAACTTTTAGAATCCTTTGTTCTCGCTAAACTAGCCATGAAAAGCTCTTAAAAGAAAAAAAAAAAAAAGACTGATTAAATCAATGCAAAGATGGGAACTCCCAGAAAGTGTGTTTACAGATTGAAACCCCTTTAAAAATAGCTTATTTTTTTTCTTTTAAAAACAAAAGATGCTATTGGTGGGAAGGTAAAGTGGTGCAATCTTTGTGAAAAACAGTGCAGTGAATCCCCAAGAAAATTAAATACAGGATTATCAAATGATCCAGCAATTTCACTTCTGGATATATATGTATACATATATCCAAAAGAAGTAAAAGCAGGAACTCAACAGATATTTGCACACCCACATCCATGGCAGCATTCTTCCCCACAGCCCAAAGGTAGGAGCAACCCAGTGTCCAATGATGAATGGTAAACAAGCATGTTGTAATCACAGAATGGAATAGTATTCAGCCTTACAAAGGAAGGAAATTCCAATACATGCAACATCAGGGATGGACCTGGAGACATGGCGCTATGTGAAATAAGCCATGCGAAATGACCAACGCCGTATGATTCTTTTCACGTGATGCTGTCAGAGCAGCCACATCCAGAGACACAGGTCTACAGTGCTCTGTGGTCCCATCTACAGTGGTAAAGTGGCACAGACAGGGTTTGAACTGAGTTCTTTTCGTTGGAATGAGCTCCCCTCCTGGCACCACCAGGTCCCACAGGGCCACACAGGTGTCTGTAGACCATGAACTGCTGGGCAGGTGTGCGAGGGTTTCACAGCTGTGCCGCCAGAGCACTTAACAGGAGATCTATAAGCCATGAACTGCTGAAGAAAAGAAATGCTGACGGATGTGAGTGTTCTTCCTCCAGCCCCGTCGAGCCGCTCCTGTGGGCCAGTCTCAGTCCTCTGTGTCAGAGATACAGAGCCTGCAATTTGCTGGGAAAGTGAGCAGGAAATGGTCATAATTATTTTAATTAATTTAATCATTCCTGTTGATGTTCTGTATATATGAACATGTATATATTTTCCCCCACCGATAAAAAGTAGTAAGTTTTGGCCATCACAGTTGGCCAATTTGTATTTCCATTCGGTCACACGACAAACCTCACCAGGGGTCACTCTGTGTAAAGTCTGTGCCAAGCCTCGAGATGGAAGGAACAGCCCTTCTTGTAGCCCCCTGAGGACTTACAGTCAACCGACGGGCAGAGACTTTCAGGCCGACAAACCTTTTTTAAAGGGTCTTTCCGTTTGATCCTTTGAACGTTCTTTTCTTCACTTACTGTCTATGTGACTATGATTGTTGGGGTCTGGAATGTTCCCCAAAGTCTCATACGCTTAGAGGTGGGCTTTGGGGAAGGGATTGGATCCTGCAGGCTCTGACCTCATCAGTGCATTAATCCCTGGAGGCGGCGTGAACTCCTGGGGTGGGGCCTAGCTGGAGGAGACAGGTTGACCTTCTCCCAGGCCCCTCCTCTTTCTCGGGGCCCTGGCTGCCATGAGCAGAGCAGCGCTGCCACCTCCTTCTGCCACCATGCTTCTGCCCTGGAGTTGGAGACCATGCACCAAACCCTCTGAAACTGTGAGCCAAAATAAATCTTGCCTCTTCAAATTTCTTGTCAGGTGTATGGCTACAGTGGCAAAAAGCTGACTAACACAGAAATAGTGGCAAAACATTGATGTCTCTTTGCTTCCATTTCCTTATTTATATAGGAGAGGTGACAATGTTGTCCACCTCACGGGGTCATGGAGAGGACTAGATGGCTTACCCATGGAAATGCCTGGAAGACACAAGGAACTCTGCCTCCAGGTTAGGGACAATGGTCCCAAGTAAGCGCCAGACACTAGTGAACAAAGGCTGTGAGCAGGTGCACACTTGTACCTACTTCATCATGATCGTCCCTCCGAGGAGGCTTGGAGAGGGAGTTGCTGGAGTGTGGGCTGCGAGCGAAGGGTGGGCGGCAGGGCCAGGGTGAGGCGCAGAGATTCTACTGAGTTATTTGGAGCACGGGCCACTTACAATAGGAGGAGGAGAGGGCAAGCGTCAAAACAGCGCAGTGTTAGGCTGACACATGGAAACACAGTCGTTTCACAGTTATGCTTATTCTTATGTCTATTTATTCATAAACTGCAGTATTACCCTCTGAGAAATGTTTTTCAGATGGTAATTCTGATAATGAGTTCAAAACAGACTCATTTTAAATAAACCTTTATGAAGCAAATTATTTATTTGAAAAGGACAGGAGTGAAGATAGTGTAACTTCACGAAGATCACCACCTGAGGTCATGCATAGATTATTAAAATGAGTCCCTGGATGTGAGAATGGTAAAACAGACAGTGTCTGAGTCACTGTGCTGGAGTAACAGCGGTGGATCCCGCAAAACCTGACAGACAATGAACACACAAACTTCAAAGGCCAACACCCGGCCAAGACCATCAGCTCCATGGGAAGTACTATATTTCATTACCATTGAAACTGGTAATTGTGTCATGTAACTCACTCACAAATATTGGGCATCAAGGAAATTGTTAAAGTTTTATTGTATCCATTTCCATAATTGCAGAAATGCTAAATGATTTTTTCAAGGTCACACAACCAGTGAGTTCTAATTTTGATGTTATTTCCACCATACCACTGTGTTTGAGCCTGTGCATACATGCTCACACATGTTTACACACACACACACACACACACACAAACACACACACAGAAACTGTGGTTCATCAAGAGTTAGTCCACCCAAGCAGGAAGAAAGCTTTGGAATTTGGCAACCCAGAGGGTAATGTGCAAATAATACCATAAGTTTTTATCCTGGAAAATAAGACAAGCTTTGTACTAACTGCCACTTATTGATCATCTACACCCACCCACCATCTTCAATCACTTAATCTGTAAAGTATGATTTATTTTAGTCTAATTTTAGCCCAAAACATTGAATGTGATACAGTAAGAAATACCAAGAGTTTTTACATTTCTTCGGAACACATCTGAGATATTAAAAAGTTTTAATGATGATGACTTAGACTAGTAGCTTACAATGCACCCAACTTGGTCAAGGAGTTTTCTCAATTTTGTTGAGATAAGATACCACAATGACCTACAATGAAAATCACCAGGAAGTGAGTAACTTGTTGAAACTTCCAAACGTCTATAGTCATTTTACCAGCACCACAGTAATCGGCTGAGCTCTTCCATTACCAAGCTCCTGCACCCTGACTTGGCAGGGTACCACTGCCCGTCCCTCCCCACCACCATCGAGCTCTCTGTCACAACAGTTTTACTGGCTCTAGAGGCCTGAACACAGAATCCTAGAGTGAGCAGTCTTTTTTTTCCCTTTTGTCTGTAAAACCAATAACATTTGGGACCCAAGTGGGCCCTGCTGGGGGCTAGTGCCACAGAATTAGAAGCCTCCCCCCCACCAGAAACTCTCCTTGCAGTGATGATATTTCTGTGCACACTTTCAATGTTCTCTGGGAAATATAACCTGGCCGTACAATGCAACTTCCCTGAGGCCCGGGAAGTTCACGGGATGAATGACAACTACTGGAACTAGACTACATTCTGCCGAACCCTCATGTGAGCCGGAGGAGATGGCAGAACATGTAGTGGACATCCCAGTATAAAAGAAGTTGAAGGGGTTGACGGGAAGGGCGTGCCAATTCATACCATGAGACTATCTATAATGCTGCCCCAATTTCTTATATAGAGAGAATCATGAATCACTGTTTCAAATCCCTTTGATCTGTGTTTCCCTGGTCTTTGCTTCAGTTTTACTTACCATTACCTTCACTTTATTTTCCATGTCACACTCGTGGCTCTAATTCTTTATTCAGAACTGAGCTAACACCTATTTCACGGCATCCTCCCCTGAGTGAGACCAGAACCATGAGCAGGTCCTTGCAGAAGAAGCCACGGAGACCTGAGGGGATTTTGTGAGCAGAGGGGCAGTGGCGGGAGCCAGTGGAATGGAGCCTGCGGTCTCCGTGCTGAGTGACTAGAGTGCTACGGTGTGAAGTGTCCCCAGAAGTTTCTGGGCTGGAAACTTGACCACCCAGTGCACAATGACAGGCGTTTGGAGGTGGAGGCGTTAGACGAGGTCCTGGGGTGGCCCCCGTGATGGCATCAGCGGTGTGCTAAGCAGCACAGACCCGGGCTGGCACACCTGCTCTGTCTCCTCATGTGCCGTCTGCTTCATGGCATCTTTGGGCTGAGATGGGCATGTTATGGCACAGCAAGAGGATGCAGCCAGGGCCAGGCAGACATCAGCACCCGCTCCAGGGCTTCCCAGCCTCCAGGTCAGGGAAGAAACCCAGCAATGAGGAACTCGAACCACACTAGGACCACACCAAAGCTCTCTTTTCACCACCTCGCCACAAAGCCAGGGTTCCTCAGCCCACGCAGGTTCCCTGCCTGCCGCCCTGGACACTGGAAGGAGGGGCGGACAGGCTCAGCCACGCCCTCAGGACTCCAGTCCGACACAGGGTCAGTATTTGAAGCCAGTCCTCCTGTGAGTCTGCCTCTAGTGAGGCATCTCTGTGTCTCAAGACTGACTTCCTCACTCTGATGCTCCTACTATGGTTTAGATGTGAGGTGTCCCCAAAAGCTCATGTGTGAGACGATTCAAGGGGGTCTAGAGGTGGGATGATTGGGTTGTGTGAGTCTTAACATAATCAGTGCATTGACCCCTGATAGGGATCAACTGGGAGGTGACTGAAAGCAGGTAGGGAGTGGCTGGGGGAGGTGGGTCATTGGGGGTGTGCCTTTGGGGTCTATAGTTTGTCCTTGTTGAGCAGAGCGTCCCCCACTTCCTGGTGCCATGTCCCCAGCTGCTTTTCTCTGCCACACATTCCACCATGATGTTCTGCCTCACCTTGAGCCCCAAGGGATGGAGTCAGCCATCTATGGACAGAGACCTCTGAAACCATGAGCCTCAATATAAACTTTTTCTCCTAAAATTATTCTTGTGAGGTATTTTGATCTCTATTCCTTTAGCTCTTAACTTATTCATGCACCGCACTAGCCACTAGGCATGGTTCCTACCCAAGGAGGCCTCACGGGAAAACACCCATCTCTCACTGCAGGGCTGGGCTGGAGGACTCCGCGGACAGGAGGAGCAGGCTCCTCACATGCTCTGCTGTAACAGGATGGCCTGGCCCTGTGCCATGGGCTGAGGCCTAGAGGAAGGCGTTGGCAAGCAGGAAGAGCAGACATGAACATCTTCCTGCGCACAGGAGGGAAACTTGAGCGAGCTTCTGCTTTGGTATTTCCAAGACATTTAAATCTTACTGTGCTTCCTCTTCCCAACTAAAGACAGGGGACAGTTGAGAATGATTCAGCGCATGCACCAAGCCAACTCTCATTCTGTTCACCACGAATCCCTTAGTCATCCCTCATTCAGTGTTGATTAATCCCACTGACCTTTAGACTCAGAGCACCGGGCTTTAGGACAGGGCCCCACCTGCTGAGGACTCGCTTCCTGCCCTTTTGCTCAATGTCCCCTTGGGCTTCATTCTCCTGAGCTCGCTCACCCTGTGCTCCAGTTTGCCCCCGACATCATTTCCTCTCTGCTCTTGTTCTCTAATGAGGTCGAGGCCTGTTTGAGATCTCTGCTCCTTCTGCCTCATGCCAACCGGCTGCCCCAGGCAGGGTGACGTCTCAGGGCCATTCCTCATTAGCCTGGAAATGGCCTTCTTGCTTTCCTAACCACCTTTTAGCATCTAACACCATTAAAATACAGGTGAATTCTGCCCACTCCCTTGTGAAGTGGCACCCCCATTCTGCACCAGGGCTGATTTTAGGACTGTCAGCAAAAGAGTCTCTGAAAAAGAGTCCAATGTAGACAGACTTCCTATTTTCATGTCGCCATGTTTACTTGGCCACTGGCCAAGAAGATACCAGCACTCCAGGTGCTGGACACCCCCTTTACTAGTTTTTTACAAACGTATCCAGTACAGTACTTTGTAGAAATGTGCAAACAAGGCCTCTGGCCTTGAGCTGGGCTTCACAGAGATGTCTATATTTTTAAGATAAGTTACAAATGGGCTCCATGGTAACAGCTGGCAGGGGGAGGAGAGAGAGGGGAGAAGAAACTCTCCCCTTCTCAGGTGTGGTCCTTGAAGAGTTAACATGTCCAGAACAGTGAAAGAAAAAGCTGATTTTATGTGAACTGCTGCAGACTGTGAACTTCTGAGCCCCTCCCCTTACACACTGGGTATAAAACTTTGAAACTCCCTGAACTCGGGGTTCAGGGGATTAACTGATTAATTGAACCTGGCCGCAGCCAAGTAAAACTGTTTCCTGCTATCTTCGGTGTCTTGCCTCGTTTGTCCCTACAACACTTGAAGCTCAGAATAGGAGCTAAGCTCACATGAGGCCCCAGACCATCTTCACGTCAAGTCCAAGTTCTTATATAGAATTACAGAAAGGTAGGTCCAAGATGAACAGGAAAAACATGCTTAGCGCCTGAAATGACAGGTGAGTTGAAAAAGCCTCTTCTGACGCCTGACTGTCCTCATCCACAGAGATCTCTGGAGTACACTTTTCATCTCTGCATTAATTCAAAGGCGCAGATACAAAGCCCAGGGCTCCTGGGCTTCAGGGAGTTACCACAAGGTGAGGAAGAAGACATTAAAACGTGAACCTCAACCATTGGGTGCAGCCAGTTAGAATGGTGAACAGGACTTAGGGCTTGATGAGGCTTAAGAGTAAAGGCCGCTGTCACCCTCTCTAAAAAGAAAGCACCACCCACAGGACCAAATACAGAGCTGCTGGTTCCTCGGCCACCCTCCAGTTCCCAGCTGACACAAGTTCACTCCTGCTGTGGTTGAGCAGGGAGCGAGCTCGCACTTGTGAAGGGCCTCCCTGTGCCTGGCTCTGCCCTTTACGACGCAAGTTCCATTGACATAAAACCCATTGCAAACCCCCAGAACATGCTACCAGCAGTCCCACGGGAGCCAACAGAGGATATCACCTGAGTTAGCTGGAGAACTAAGTCAAGCATTTTTAAACTGTGCTCATTGTGCCCCAAAGAAGAAACAAGAAGTTTTAGAGAAACGTGGCTCCAACCATACAATCCCACCTTCCTGACACCTGCTCTGGAATCACTCTGGTGCTCAGGGTTTTCCTCTTTAGAGTCTGAGGCCAGATGGTAACACTTCAGACATACATTTCCAAAGATAAGTGTGATTAATAATAATAGGAATAGCTAACATTCGCTGCATGCCCGGCCCTCGGTGTTTGGCAAAGACCAGCAAGACTAAATCCCACAGCAACCTTCAGAATGCATTTGACTTTGGGCCCACGTTCCCAGGTTCACAAATGAGCATCAGGGTTCATTTTGCCCAAGGTCATAGAACAGATACACGTTCTTACAATCCAGAAGCATCAATTCATCCCAGATCCAAGACCCCCGAAAAACACTCCCTCACTCTCCAAAGACTTTGATGTTTCATGTTGCCTTCTTTCCTTGAAATAGAATGTCAAAGGTCAAGATTGTTTTGGGTTTTCTGTTGAATTTTGAACACACTTTTATGAAAATTAATTCATCCAAATAGTACCAAGGGTTTTCATAGAAGGTATTTTATTGTAGGAATAGTTTACTTTTATATCGATACTCAACTGTTTGGGGGTGAACTTTGACCCCATATATGTAGCAGTCCTAATCCCCAGGACCTCAGGAAAAGGTCCAATTTGGAAACAAGATGTTCACGTTAAGACGGGGTCATTAGGCGAGCCATAACCAAGGTTATCAGTGTCCTTGTGAGGAGGAGGATGCCGAGGAAGAAGCCGCACAGAGGCTGGGAGGAGATGGCTCTGTGAGTCCAGGGAAGAGCCTGGGGCAGGGCTTCCCGCCCAGCTGCACCTTGCTGTTGGACCGCCCCCTCCAGAGCTGTGGGACAGTGAGTTCCTGGTGCTGTGTTGATGGCACCCAGTACCTGACACCCACGGCCCACCTCCCCCACCTCCCCCCAGCCTGCAGCTCAGGACCCCAGCACCCCTCTGCCTCTCACTCTCCCACCAGGGAAGCAGTAATCTTAGAAATTCGTTCACACCAAGGCTTTGGTCCCAACTAGAGATTTTTACTTCATTAAAGATGAAAAGCTCACTATTTGTGCCAAGAAATAAATTTCAGAAATTATAATTAGAAGGAAGAGAACTTGTGATCCAGAAGAGCAATTTGCCTTTCCTGTCTTGTCATTCCCCGCTTTACTGTCCTTAGTTACATGTCACATGTTCCCACTGAGAAAAGTCCCAGATCTGATATCAAGCTCCAGTTTCATTACTTTAGCTAAGTATAAAACACACAAGTGGAATGTACTCATTCTCATCAGGAATGGGTCCAGCCATTTTCAACTAATCCGCTTCATAAATGACTAAGTATAACCCAAAAGAAAAAATGAAACATATCTTAGAAACAATAGAATATCTTTTAATAAATAAATAAATGAAAAGAAATGAAGAAATAAACTGAAAAAATATTATCCAGGAGCAGGGGCCCACACCTGTGATTCCTGAAGCTCAGGGGGCTGAGGAGGAGGGTTGCAAGTTTAAAGCCAGCCTCAGCAACTTAGTAAGGCCCTAAGCAAAATAAAAAATAAAAAGGGCTGGGGATGTGGCTCAGTGGTTCAATCCCCAGTGCCAAAAACAAAACAAAACAGATTAATTTGTATAGTCACAGAAATCCGTGAAAATGCTGATCTGAGGGAATAATACTGCAAATCTTCATCCCCATCCAGTCCTCTGTTGCCCTGCATTGCGTGTCCGTAGAGTGGCAATCATGCCCAGTACTTGAGATGAGCAGGGAGCATGTGGCTGGTCCTGGCCCAGGAGGTGGGAACAGAAGTCACATGTGCATGTCCAGTGTGGGGCGGGGAAGCCCTTGCCTTGCTGTCCAGATCCTCTCGTCCATCCCTGAGACAGACAAGGAGGCACAGGGCTCATGGTGCAAAGGAGAGCTCCAAGCTGCCTAGGTAGTCATGGCAGGAAGGACGCTTGTGATATGCCTCACAGCCAGAGGCTCTGCCTGGTCAAGAGTGCAGGCTGGAGGCATGTATGGAACATCACAATGAACCCCATTAACAGGTACAACTAACGGTGACAATGAAAGTAAAATAATAAATTAAGATACTTTAAAAAATAATAATGTGCATCAGGTCAGTAACCAGTACTGGGGTGTGACAGTGGCAAAGCCGGTTTCATCTTCTTCCTCATGTGTAGTCTAGGTTCAAAGGGAACCTCTAATGCTCAGCTTTCCAGCCTCACCGACAAACATTTCCACCCCATCCCACATCAGACAACTAGGTTTCTCATCCATACACCTGCTCTCCCCATCTTGGTCACATTCCCCCCGCTCCTTCATTGCTTCCTCATGCTCTCTCCCAAGCCGACAAAGCATCAGGTGCCCAGGGATAGGTTCCTGAGCCCTGGAGCACTGCTGATTTGTGGTTCCATGTCATCTGAGGAAAAAATACAGTATTTTGTTAGCCAACATATTAAGTCCTAAAGTGACATACCATTATGTATGTGCACATGAGTGGTTTGTGCCTCCATGTCTTCTCTTAGTCTGTATAAGATCTCCCTATCATTTCAGAGTTTTAGAAAATGTGTCTAATATGTAGGGGCTAACAGTTGGGCTATTACACATCTAGACCCAATAAAAATCCCGACTATTGAGACTTTTTGTCTTTTTAGTTGTCCCCAGAGCACCTTGCCTAGCTCCCGTGGAAGATGGGTACTTAATACATATTAATACACTTGACATGAATAATGAGCTCTGCTATAATAGGCTCATATTGTATCAATAATTAAATTTTTAGTCAAATCCTGTGATAGAGAACAAGGCTTCACCCACCTTGGAAAGGGCAGGAAGCCCTTGATAATGACAAGATTAAAGGCCTATTAATGTCTCCGAGAAAGTACGGCCATTAACATCTACCTACCCTGCCTCCTACTTTTAATGGTATGTCACTTTAGGACTTAATATGTTGGCTAACAAAACTCCATTTTCTTCTTATTTGATGTTTTTCTTTGTGGCCTGTCTACTGGAGACTAAGGTCAACAAATATGGAGCTTTGGGGCACAGAGAAGTCCTAGGAGACATATCTCAAATTGCCTATGGAGAAAGAACTATTAAGCAGTTGTAAAACAAATAAACTGTGCCTATACATGAAATTGCCCACCTGAATTAAGGACACTTAAGTTCCATTAAAGAGAAATAATCTGATGATGAGAGAAAAGCATCTCTTAAAAAGAAATGTCTGAGACAATAGTCATCATGGTGAAGGGTTACGTGAGATCACTAAAATAGCAGACACTGGAAACAGATTGGGACCAGCTCCTGAAGCACGGATCTGGGTGGCAAAATTTTCTTCTTGTGTCCTCTGGGTCTCTGCAGAACAATGCTCTCTGCTTATAAGTGAATACAAGGCACTTTGTGGAACTCGAGATGTATTTGTAGAGAATCCACTATGAGAATGTCATTTTATCATGATGACATTGATGCTATATTGTTAGCCAGGCACAGAGTGTCTGTCCGTCTTTCTTCTTTCATTATTTTTCTTTCTTTTCCTTCACCATGGGCCTCTCTCACTCCATAATTTCTATCCACCTCTCTTCAACTACATATATTTCCCCAAAGCTGACAACTAACTAAAGGTCCCCACACCCAAATGCACACTTTAAATTATGCTTCACACAGAATTGCTGTGGAAAATATTTTTTATTTAGAGGAAAACCATATTATTAGGAATTTAGTCTTATTAAAATCCGACTTTGGTTTGATTTCCTATCTCTACCAAGGCGTTATTCCACAGCAAGGCCAGTACTATGGTGTTCTATTAAAGGTGCCTTGACTTCCTGGGCCTCAGGATGCATTATTCCTAATATAATTTCACTCTAGCATTTCAACAAAGCAAATGCCCTAAAAATAAGTACCCAATGAGGCCTCCTTGGCCAGATTTCTCATTTTAGACACAGTGTCATTGAATTATTCTGATGATTCAAATGAACTTCCCTCCGTTTCCTCGTGGCTTATGAATTTTTACTGTTGAGATGAAGTGTTGGCAACAGAGTGGAGTAACTGAGAGATGAGCTTTGGAACGAGAACCCCTGGATGCAGTGCGTTGGGCTCCGCGGGCCGTGCTGGGGCGCACACTCACTCCGAAGAGCCCCTTTCCTCATCTGTAAAATGATCCTGCAGGAGTAGGTTATTAAAAAGGCCAAATGAGGGGCTGGGATTGTGGCTCAGCGGTAGAGCGCTCGCCTAGCACGGGCAGGACCCAGGTTCCATCCTCAGAAAAATAAAGGCATTGTGTTGTGTCCATCTACACCTAAAAAAATAAATATTAAAAAAAAAGCTAAATGAATGAGCACATATAAAATACTTCAAAACATACCTGGTCATTGTCCTTACAGGCCATCTTTTAAAGTTCAACTCTTAAAATTTGTCAATGATTTTGTTAGTTTTATGCCCTGAACAAGCTCCGAGAAGTTCATTCTAATTCCTATAAAGAGATAAAAGATGACTTTGTCACCGGTCATCAGACAGAACTGAACGCTTCCTAACTGCCACTGGGCCTGTGCTCCTCAGCACACCCTGCAGGGCCACCTCCCTGTGAAGTGTCCTGGGCACCTGCACACAGCCTGCTCGCCCTCCCTCACCCGCTTGAACCTACAAGGAACTTTCTGCCCTGCAGGCTCAATGCACCCACCTAGGATGCTGAACAGGACAAAGGGGGAGACGCACAGAAATGCCTTAAAAGCTGAAGTTCCACAAAAGAGAAGGAATGAAGAATTTAAGTGAGGTCAGGTGGGGTGGAAAGTCACGTGGGTCTGCACCTACAGATTAGGGCGCACAGGTGTGCGATCATGCCAAGAGAGCCCCAGGACAGCACCCAGGAGTGCTCTAGTCCACTCAGGCTGCTCCCGCAGAACACCTTGCACCAGCCAGTGCCCAGAGGACAGGCAGCAGACCCCAGGTTCCTGAGGCCCTGGAGGCCAGGATCAGGGACAACCAGTAGGTCAGACGTTTGTGAGGACACCTTCCTAGGAGCGGGAGCCGCCGTCTCCCTCAAGCTCTTCCTTGAGAGTGCAGAGGTCCCAGGACCCCATCCTTCCAAGGGCCCCCTGTCTTAATACCAAGATGCATTAGGTTTCAACGTGTGAATTTTAGGGGCACATAAGCTTTCAGACCACAGGGTAATGTGTACCCAGCACATTCTGCCGGGAAGCCTTCCATTTAAATGAGAGGTGTATAAGTTCCTCACATAAGCGAATGATTTACAAATGCCATTTTACCTCAGAAATCTCTGAGTTTATCCAAAGACATCAATAACAATAATGAAGGCTTTCAGGCTTCACTGAGTCAGAAAGAGCCAGGTAATATTCATACAGTCATCCCAACAATGTTGTGGCACAAGGTATACTATGGGAAAAGTGCACTAGTTATTAAAAGGCAATTCTGAAGAATTGATGGCCACCCTAAAAGGTTTGTGCTTCTTTTGTTTCCTTTTGGAATAATCTTATCTCCTAGATGTTTTCCTGGTTGTATTTTGTCCTGGAGACGCAATATCATTTTATTGAAAAGTTGCCTTCAATGCCTAGAGTTAGAAACAATTATAAATGGTTCTCACGGATTCTATCTTAAATAGCATAGAGAAGCTGCTGATCAGAACTGCACTTGCTCCCCTCCTCTGGCAAATGGTGTGGGAGTAAAAGGGCACAGATAACAGAGCTCAGTGCCGACAGCAAGGCCTGCCTTAGCACAGAAGCCTCAAATACATTGGCTCTGCCCTAGTGAGGACAGTGGATTAAGTGACCCTGAAGCAGGAAGAGACGAGCAAGGGAACTAACCGCCCATAGACTGGCGCACAGGGGACAGCGGGCACTAGTGAACTGCAGTCTCCTCCCTCAAGGTCCCTTCCCAGGCCTTGTGTTCACATGGTCATCTGATTCTGAAAATTCATTTTGTAGAGCAGGCTCTCTAAATTTTATAAGCTTCAGGCCCCACACCTTCCCAACAGCTCCCCAGGATAGCGTTAGAAGGAACAAGTGAGAAAGTGTAAAAGCAAAGGTGACCAGGGCCGCTGGGGCACTTCTAACAGAAGCCCCTCTGCTGGATTTGCAGCTCTCGGTGTCATTTCTGCCCTGTCCTGCAAGTCTTCCCTCCCAAGGGTGCCTCCTGGCAGGATGGAGGTGAGGATGCTGTGTCTGCCTATGTAGGCAGCAGCTCTCCCGCACAGTCTGAGTCTCCACTCTGGGGCTCCGATTCTTCCATCCCCAGCCTTTGGTGGGCTGGCTGTGGAGCTGTGTGGCTGCTTCTGAGCTGCTCCCAGCCCTAGTCTAGGTAACTCTTCCTGCTGGAGCAGCATCAGCTGCTCCTCTGCATTTCTTTCCAGCTCCCAAACATTTGCTGGTGTCCCCCCTCTTGCTTCTCTCCCTCCCTCCACCCTTCTCTTTCTCATTTGTGCTTTTGAAAATTCCCACCCAAAGTGCCAACCGTATCTGAGAGGCAAGCCAGACCTTGTGATTCCAAAGACGGGCTGGAGAGGACACTTGCCAAAATGGCCAGGAGAGCTCCAAAGACTAAGTCATGGGGGGAGTTTATTTTAAAAGATACCACCATGGAGAAATAATCAAGAGTGAGATGGTTAGAGCAGTTCAAGAAACAAACCACCAAAGACAGGAAGGAAGCAGTGGAAAATGTGGACACGCACAAATTTTAAAACTATCATGAGGAAAAATTCACCATAAAAAAGCAAAGGGAAGCACATAGTAGGAGAATAAGTGCCTTCAACCCAGCAGGCCAAGAACAAAACCAATAGTGGACACAGAGCTCCCAGCAAGGCAGCTCCAAACCTGTCCTGTGCATATTCTTAGGCCCAGCTACCTACCTCAATGGACTCACCTGGCCGATTTCCTGGCACTTAAATAAAACAGTATATTAAGAGCATGGATACTCACTGCATCATTGCAGATGAGCAACGCATTTTTAAAATATCCACTAAAAGGGCTGGGGTTGTGGCTTTCCTAGCACATGTGAGGCACTACGTTAAAATACATTAATAAAATAAAGGTATTGTTTCCATCTACAACTAAAATTTTTTTAATATTCATTAAAAGTTTCAGTTAAATAATCTATGGCATATTCATAAAAGTCATAAAGAATAAAGTAGACTTTTACTTGCTATTATGGAAATAGTTTCCAGATAATGTTAACATAAAGATTTTATAAACACAAGCCATTTATAGCAGTGCGCAAGGTCCATTCTCCTTGGTTTATTTTCATACATGCATGAATTGATGTACCAAACATTTCTAGAAAGAAATGTAACAAATTACTATCTCTGGGAAATGAAATGGGGTTTCAGGCACAGAAAGGAGATGCCATCTTGTATATGTTTGATTTAAAAATAAGCATGTAAATAGCTTGTATTTATGTAAAAAAGAAAAGTAAAATTTTTAATATTTAAATATTTAAAATGAAATTTTATTTATGACAAAAAAGAGTACTCAACAGAGAAATAAAACAAAACAAATACTCAAGAATACTTATCTACATCGTAAGGAGAAAGCATAATACAAAGGGTAATGTTTACTTAGAACAAGTTGTCCCAAAAATAACAGCTTTCTTGAATCCTGCTTTCACTTTATAGTAAGATGTATTCTAGCCAAATCTCAGACTTAACAAACATTCGGCTGTTAATTAAGCCATAAAATAATTTGAAGAAAATATAAATAAACCTTTAATAAACCAATGCATTTCAAGACTATTCAAAAATAAATGCCAGGCTCTGCTTGACGGTGCACACCCAGAGTCCCAGGTGCTGGGGAGGCTGAGCAGGAGGGTCACAAGTTCAAGGCCAGCCCAGGCAACTCAGTGAGACCATGTCACTCAATAAAACTAAGATAAAAAGGGTTGGGGATGTAAAGTGCTCAGGTAAGCCCCAGTATGAGAGAGAGAGAGAGAGAGAGAGAGAGAGAGAGACCTACGTGGTAAAGGGGTCTGAATTTCTGTTTGGTTATTTCCAGTGGAACCCACTGTTGCATTCCCAAAGGTAATGGACATGGGTGTTGTCAGAGATGTCCATTGTCTGCTTCCTGTCCTTCAGGAAACCACTGTGCCTGGGGTTCTGATGAGGTAAGCCAACCCAGAGCAGGGACGGGAGTGGGGAGGGCCAATTGCCTGTCACCAGCCAACGAGGCCCATTTCCTGGTCACAATGCAGGGACAGGGAGTGTTGAGTACATCCCAAAGGATGAGCGGCGAGAAGATGTTTGCTAAGGTTTTCTGGAACAGAGAGGTATCTTCCTTTTTCCAAGGAAGACACTAGGAGATCTCTCTTTTTTGAAAGCATGTGATGTAAGAACCGAGGCCTGGAACTATCAGAGTCACTGTTGCTGCTGGAGCAGAGTGGGAGGTACAGTGGCACTCCAGGGCTAGAATGAAACCAAGGAGGTGGCCCAGGGCAGGCTGGGAGCCAGTGCTGGACCCTGGACTCTGCTGGAGTTGGCGGATGTGAACTCTCCGCTGCCGGGCTTTCCCTTAGAAAACCCAGCAAATTAACTCGGTTGTTTAAAACAACTTGAGTCTCCCATGACTCCCAACACAAATGGTCCAAATCATGCATATTGAAGCAGATATTTTTTTCATGGCAGTTTTTTTTTTCCAAAGATGATTTTGGAGTCATCCACAGACAGCTCAAAAAGTATGAAGATCCAGTTACACAACAGGAAGAAATTCCTTTTTGAATAAATAATTCATGAAGGGACTCCACTGAATAGAATCCACCCAGGCACACTTAAAATGGGAGCTGGTTATAAACAATTTATATTCTTTTAACGTGAAAGTAATAGCCTTCATCTCTTAGGATTTCGCAGTTTGTAAAGCTGTTTTATGTGCATCATCTCATTCAATCTAGGAAACCAGAAGAAGCGTCCGCTGGCCAGGCTCCCAGGAGGACATTCTCAGGAGGAGCTGACGTCTCTCAGTGTGGCTGACACTGATGCTGGTTCTCCCTGCTGGGTTCTGCCGTCCTTGCACCAGTGCCAAGCACCCAGAATAGCCGTGCCCACCACTCACCTGTCACCCCATATCTTACAAAGCAAACCCACAGTCTTTCTGTGCAACGGCCCCTGGTTCCACAGCCTCACTGCCAAGAGAGAGCTCTCGGGCTCGTTGGGAGACAGATTGAGCATGAAACTGCCCACATTTACGGAGCATCTAACATTTGGGAAGGATATTTAAACACCCGAGTCTTTGATTTATCATGTTAAAGTGGGAACAATAAACACCCACATCACAGATTTTTTAACTACTAAGCAAGAAATTCTCTTTACATTCTTCTATTTTTCCTTTGACCTGTCAATCTTCTTCAGTTTTTCTGTTATAAAAACATGCCGTGTCCCTTCTCCAATTTATGCTAGATCATGTTGTTCCCAGGCTTAAAGTCTCTCAATGGCTACTCATTTCTAAAGGGTACAGTGTGAATCCCACATCGGGTCTTCACACCATGACTGGGGCCCTCTTCCCACTCTGCGCCCATGTCCCCGTGTCCTGCCAAGTACCAGTGCTGCGGGGTGCCCCTCCTGCCTTGCAGGGCCTGACATTCCCTCAGCAGGACTGACTTAATTCTGGCCCTTTTTCTCTGGCCCTTTTACTTTGGAAAATTTGTAGGTTCTTTCTCCATGTACTTAAATCTTTCTGAAAGCTGATGGCAGACCTTTATAACCACGGACTGTGTTTCTTGGGGCCTTGAAACCATCTTTTGAAACATAAAGCTCAGCAGAACGCCATCTCCCTGTGTTTCCCTTGAAGGTTGGGGCCTACCTCGGGGCCTTGCTCCGCCGAGTTGTCACTTGGGTGGGGAAGCTTCTGTCCGAGGCTCTGTGCGCTCCCTCACCCTGGACTTCGACCCCCTGGCGCTGTGCTGTACATTTGATGTTTCGGAGGTGGGGCCTCTTGCTAGTTGTTTCTCAAGATATTGCTTTGGCTTTTCAAGGCCTGTGGTGGTTCCATATAAGTTTGGGGATTATTTCTTCCATTTTGAACAATGTAAGCTCAAGCTCACTCACTCCCAGCCTAAGAGACTGCACTGCTCAGCCTGACCTCATTTGTCTCTCAGGGAGAGGGCCCCTGCCATGTGTTCTTTTCTAGGTCAGTGGTTCAAGTCGCAAACATTTCCAGGAAAACCCACAAGCCCACCTACATCCTACTTGGCAAAACAATATACCCCCCACTGCTGGCCTGAGGACTTCAGCTCCCTGGGTCTGAACTCATGACCAAACCACAAACAAGCCAACCAACAAAAAGCCTGAAACACCTGCTCAGCTCTGCAGACACTAGCACCCAGCACTGTCGGTGGTGCCTGGCCCTTTTCCTCCCCGGAAAGTGAGTGCAGTGTTGTCTTCTGCTCCCAGTTTGGGTACTGTGAAAACTTTCACTCCCTGTGCACCTGTCAGAGACCAGGTTGGCCGAACGTCAATAAGAAACTTTACTTCTTAAGTCCTCTCCCGAAAGAGACATTTCCAACCTGTCATCACCCTCTAGTTGAGGTCTGCCTGAGGGATGCCCACATCACCCTCTCTCTGTCACTGAGACTTGGTAGAGATTCTGCTGAGACCCGAAGTTTCTCTGAGTTCGATTTGGTGGATGTGCCGCCTCCGCACTTTCAAGCCGAAAATGTTCTCCTGTCCCAGTTCAGTCCCCTTCGTCCTTAGAGTTGTCAGTATGGGCACAACTCACTCAGCCCCACCAACGGGCTCCTCTCTGGAACCCGGGACAGAGCCATCTTAAAGAGAAGACCCTGATGTCCCATGGAGATGTCACCTGGCCCTGATATAAACAGGAGGACCAAGAGGGTCGGTCCCAGGGGTGTTCCTCAGTTTCGGTACTGTCCTCCAACTTCATCTCTCAGGCTACTGTTTCCAAGAGTGGCCCAGTGTCACCCTCACTAATGACCTGACATGGTGACATGCTCCTGCTCCTTCCACTTCCTGACTCAGTGAGGACAAAACCTAAGGCCAAAGAATACCCGGAGGCTCACCCTGCCAGCAACCTAGTGAAGACCCCAGGCCTACTGTGGTCCCGTCCCTGCATGAGAACCGCCTGGGTTTTCAGTCTCGCCCATGGTTCCCAGGCAGTAGGCAGGAAGGCCAGACTCCATGAGCTGACCTGCTCATTGAGGGAAATGGCCGGCCACCCAGCCTGTCGGTGACGGTAAAGTGAAAGGCGCCACTCAGGCAGAGAGGAGAACCCCTCCCTCCTCCTCCTCTGTCCACCTAATACCTCCGCCTTTTCACCAACTTAAATCTCTAGTCACCAGAGGGAAAATCTGTTCCAGCCAGGCATTCCATCCCAGTCCGTACCTGATGTCCGTCCAGACTCCTAGCACGCTCTCCCTCCCCATCATGATCATCAGGATTGAAGTGAAACTCCCAACACCCCAAAGACTCCTCTTGTTCCTGGTGTCTTGGAGACGAGTTGTTTTCACGTTCATTGTTAGTCATCACCAATCGCTTTTACCTCTTGGTCAAATTTGTTCCTAGCTATTAGTTTGGAGAAAGGCTGTTGATTTTTGAAGTTTGGATTTTGTATCTTGCACTAAGTTCATTTATTGATTTTAAGAGGATTTTGATGAAATGTTGTGGGATTTTTTTTTAATGGTTTTTTTTTTTTTTTTTTGGTACCAGGAATTGAACCCAGGGGCGCTTAACCACTGAGGCTCATCCCTGCATTTTTAAAATACTTTTTACATTTTATTTTGAGACAAGGTCTCACTGAGTTGCTTAGGCCACACTGAGTTGCTGAGGCTGGCTTTGAACTCACAATCCTCCTGCCTTAGCCTCCCAAGCTACTGGGATCACAGGTATGTAGGTGGGTGCCACCGTGCCTGGCTTGATGGAGTCTCTAAGATTTGATATTTATAAGATCATGTTGTCTGCAAATAGGGGTAGTTTGACTTCTTCCTTTTAAATTTGGATGCCTCTTATTTTTTTTTCTCCCTACTTGTTCTGACTGTGACTTCGTGTTGAATTAAAGTGGTAAATGTGGACATCCTTCCTTTATTCCAATGTGATGTAGCTATGAGTTTGCCCTATATGGTCTTAATTGTATGCAGGTATATATATTATGTATGTTCCATACTTAATTTGTTGAGAATTCTTAACATAAAGAAAAGTTCAATTTTGTCAGATGCTGTGGTACTAGCATAAACACCCACATAGACCCGAAGCACATCCACATATCTAATTCTAGCTGATAAGGGACAGCATGTCTGATCGATGGTGCTGAGAAAATTGGATGTTCACATGCAGATGATTGAAATTTGATCTCATCTCTCACGATATTAAAAAAAAAATAAGCTCCAACTGGATCCAAGATATAGACTACTAGAAGAAAACTTCAGGGAACGACAGCAGGAGACTAGATGAGGATATTTTGGGATAAGATTACAAAAGGACAGGCAACGAAAGCAAAAGGAGATAAGTGGGATTGTATCAAGCTCAAATGCTTGTGCCCAGCAAAGAAAACAGAGGGAAGGACTAACACATAGATAACGGGGAAATATCTGTAGACTCTATATCTATAAGGCATCAGTATCCAAAATGTATAAGGAACACTAATAGCTCTACAACAACAACAAAAAATCATCCAACTTAAAAAATAGCACTCAAAAGACTTTCATAAACATTTCTCAAGAGAGGACTGGCAGATGGCCCACAGGTGTTTGGAAAAACATTCGACAACACTGATCATGAGTGTGTTGACGACGCATCTGCAGTCCCAAATCATTTCACCATCACGCACTAGAGCCATGACTTGGAACCAACCTGATGATGAATGGACGGATAAAGAGGGCACATAAATGACATATCCTTCAGCGTAATGGTTAAGAGATGTCGAAGACTGAGAGGCTTCTGGGTATGTCAGTGAGGGTGTGTCTGGGAATAGCTGGCATGTGGAATAGTGAAGTGGAGACCCTCCCTAGGCGAAGGCAGCTCTGACCAATAGGGGGAGGTTTGGATGCAGTAAAAGTCAGCAGAACAAGGAAGTAGCAGCAAATGCAAGCTCCATTCTTCTTGATGGGGTCCTTGAATTTTTAAAACTTTTTTTTTAGTTGATGGACCTTTGTTTGTTTGTTTGTTTGTTTGTTTGTTTGTTTGCAGTGCTGAGGATCTAACCCAGGGCATCACACATTCCAGACGAGTGCTTTCCCCCTGGTCCACGACCCCAGCCCCTGAACAGGCTCCTGATCGCTGCTGAGATCACTGAGGACATGAGACTCCTGATCCTTCACTCTTCTAAACCACATCTTGCCAGGGTTGTCCAGGAAGTTTCCAGAAGCTCTCAGTCTTGGACTGGGGCAGCATCGTTGATCCTGCTTGTTCCGAGGCGTCAGCATTCTGGACTGCACACCTCTGTTCCTCCAGCTCTCCAGCCTGCGACGGTCATGGTGGACTGTCCAGCCTCTGGCTGTGTAGGCCAATCTAAAAAATCCCCTTTTTATAAGCATAAAATCACCACTGATTCTGTTCCTCTAGAGAACCCTGACTCATGCATTCAGCCAAAACCAAAGTCCCTTTCCTTCCTGATGTGGATGAAGCTGGAATGTGTGTCAGGTGAAGAAAGCCAGGCACGGAAAGAGGAACACTGAACGAGATCAATTCAAAAGGGCTGGTCTCACAGAAGTAGAGTAGAGAGGGTGTTACCAGAGCCTGGGAGTGGGGGAAGGAGGGAGTGGTGGAGAGAGGCTGGTTGAGGGGCTTCCTGAAAACAGAAGCTTGACTCGCAGTTTGTTCTGAGGTTCACCAGTGCTGGGTGCTCAGTGACTCCCCACAAATGCTTGGTGGCCATCCACCAGAAGGAACAGAAAGCCTCTTCCCGTGCTCCCGTCTCAGAAGCCTGAAGAAGGCTGTTAGAGCTAGAGCTGAAGTTGGAGGAAGACCCTTAAGCAGACCAGGAACAAAATGCTCGTGTTGGCTGTTCGGCAAAGACAATGAGGGTTCCCACTCCCCACCGTGTCATCTATTCTTTCTTGAAATAAGCTGCCTTTGCAAGGAAGTGGAGGCAAACCAACAAATGGGAAGCGACCTGGAAAAGTGTGGTTCCTCCAAATAAAACGGATGCACTTGTTTGATATTTCCACATGTGTCAAGCCTGCAGTTCTCTCCCTAAGTCTGTTTTAAGTATGAAGAAGACAAATGCATCGTGACTGTAAAAACAAGAAGAGGAGAAAGAGAACCCGCCACCTGAGTGCTCAACAGGAACTGTTCTAAACAGCTGCAAGTGGCCACGGGTCGGGAACTATTCACACTGAGGCGGAGGGCAGCCCAGCCAGGACCGGAAGGAGGCAGCCTGCCTGGGCACCCGAGACCCTGCGCTCTGCTCGGCAGTGCAGCAGTGTGCTCGCCTACCTGTCGTGGATTTACACACTCTAGTGCACACCATGTTGCTAGTGCCAAGTTACATTTGATATGTGTTTGCACATGGTAACGAGTGTATGGAAAGCAGTCTCTAACTTTTGCTTACACCAGCCCAATATTTAAGGGAGAAGATGATGGAAAACTCCTTCCCACCATGCTTTGCTGACCACATCCACTTGGGAAACAGATGATCAAAGAAAATCAAAGGTTGGGTACACAGAAGACCGTTTTCACCACTTGGCTCTCATGCACCTTCTAAATCTCTCCACTTGGAATAAAGTAATTATGAGTGAATACTATTTTTTCTATATAAACCTTCTATGATTTGTAGCAAAAGTTTTCAGATCAGGCAAGACAGATTTTTTTTTCCTCCATCTAAATGTAAGTACCTAAAGTATTATATTAGCAGCAAGGAAAGTCATATTTTCACAAGAAAAGGGCAATTCCACTTGTATAGACTGTATTCTGTTTTGGAATCATGAAATCCTCAGAGGAAATCATCACATGGCTGTAGGGTGCTCCGGCGTCTGTGATTGCCCAGCTCCTTATGTGACGTTCCTGAGGGGTCCCATTGGTCACTGTCGGTGCATACCAAGCCAGCAAGGGAACTGGCAGTTGAAGAGTGTTTTCAGAGGAGAATCAAAGGTATGCATTTCAAATTTTAATAAGAAAATTCAGAAAAGCTTAAGAAGAAAATGCTTCAATTAACTTCAATTTTGTTATTTTTTGCAATGGTAGGAAAGAAGCTTAGATAGGAAATAAATCAATTTTATCCTCTGTAGAGACTTCACATCCATATTAACTATGACCTTTAGAAGACACACAGGTTATATATATTATGAAATGAGAGTACATCAGAAGTTAAAAGCCATTAGTAATAGTGGGTTGAGATATTCTGTATTTTATCTAACACTTTATGACTTTGGCTTGAGGCATGCACTAATGAGGTGACAGTCAAAACTAGCCTTTTTTTTTTAACTTGAGTAATTACTCTTTCTGCAGAAAGAGGTCAGCTTACATTTCAGTAAAGTATAGCCTAGATAATACACTTTTGATAAATATGTTGAACTTTCCCTTCTCTCTCCCTTTCCCTCCCACCACTCGTCTCTGTTTAATGTTAACCTTTTCCTTATGCTCTTCCTCCATGCTCAGTTCTTAGTTGCTCTCCTTAAATGAAAGAAGACATTTGGCATTTGTTTTTTAAGGATTGGCTAGCTTCACTTAGCATAATCTACTCTAATGCCATCCATTTCCCTGAAAATTCCATGATTTTATCATTTTTAGTGCTGCGTAATACTCCATTGTGTATAAATGCCACGTTTTTTAATCCATTCATCTATTGAAGGGCATCTAGGTTGGTTCCACAGTCTAGCTATTGTGAATTCTGCTGCTATGATCATTGATGTGGCAGTATCCCTATAGTACGTTCTTTTAAGGTCTTCAGGGAATAGTCCAAGAAGGGCGATAGCTGGGTCAAATGGTGGTTCCATTCCTAGCTTTCCCATGAATCTCCATACTGCTTTCCAAATTGGCTACACCAATTTGCAGTCCCACCAGCAATGTACAAGTGTACCCTTTTCCCCACATCCTCGCCAGCACTTGTTGTTGTTTGACTTCATAATGGCTGCCAATCTTTCTGGAGTGAGATGGTATCTTAGGGTGGTTTTGATTTGCATTTCTCTGACTGCTAGAGATGGTGAGCATTTTTTCATGTACTTGTTGATTGATTGTATATCCTCCTCTGAGAAATGTCTGTTCAGGTCCTTGGCCCATTTGTTGATTGGGTTATTTGTTATCTTATTGTCTAATTTTTTGAGTTCTTTGTATATTCTGGAAATTAGGGCTCTATCTGAAGTGTGAGGAGTAAAAATTTGTTCCCATGATGTAGGCTCCCTATTTACTTCTCTTATTGTTTCTCTTGCTGAGAAAAAACTTTTTAGTTTGAGTAAGTCCCATTTGTTTATTCTTGTTATTAACTCTTGGGCTATGGGCAAAGGGAAATTGCATGGAAACGGAAGGAAACCCTCAATGTTATACAAAATCACGTACAAGAGGTTGTGAGGGGAAAGGCGGGGGGAAACAAGGGAGAGAACTGAACAACAGCAGATGAGGTAGAGAGGGAAGATGGGAGGGGAGGGGAGGGGGGATAGTAGGGGATAGGAAAGGTAGCAGAATACAACAGTCACTAATATGCCATTATGTAAAAATGTGAGTGTGTAACTGATGTGATTCTGCAATTTGTATTCGGGGTAAAAATGGGAGCTCATAACTCACTTGAATCAAATGTATGAAAGATGATATGTCATGAGCTTTGTAATGTTTTGAACAACCCATAAAAAAAGAAGAAAAAAAATATGTTGAATTTCTTCCATGAGTATGTATTACAATGTTTTAAAATAATATTAAGATTAGCAAAACCAGAAACAAAACTAACCTAATCTAAGTGGTCACTAAATTGAATGGTTAATGTTTCGTTCCTGTGTAATCTGACTTTTCTCTAAAATTTGACACTATCTAATGTTCTCCTTGAAACTATCACCCAATCATCTATCACAGCACTGTTTTACTAAATCTCAGGTGCATCCCCCACTAGTATGCCGTGTAAGAGTCTTGAGCAAATGTCTGTAACTTACACAAGAAAATCCAAAAGAGCTCGTGTTGCCTGATTTTTCAATCTCCATCTTCCTTTTCTCCACATCTGCACTTTATGCAACAGTCATTCTGAGCTACTTAACATTTTGTAAGCAAACCATGCTTCCCCTCCCCCTGTGCTTTCCCTGTGCAGGTCTTTCTGACTTGAAAGATAGTGTGCTGTGCACCCCACGATCCTTCTGTCAATCTGTTCCCCTGACACAGCTGCATTCACCCAATCTGGATGTCATCTCCTCTGTGAAAATCCCCACATTAGTCTCTCCCACTTCTCAGCCACTCCCTAAGTCACGTGCTCCTCCAAGGTCATGGCTCTGTCCCGCACCACCTGTGGAAACGTGTGGGGTCAGATCCGTGCCCTGCTCGCCTTACCCATCTCGCTCACCTAGAGAATTGCTGAGTGTCTGTAACAAAATAGGCATCCCACAAATAATCTGTAAACTGAATAAAATATTCAAGTTGGGTTTTCCTAAATATTTTCAAATGGTTCTTGTTGACCAGTTTGCTTTTCAAAGTGTTTTTAGGGAAATGTTCACTGAAAGTCCACAATTGGCATTTTCGAATTCTTGTTTCAAAATTAAGAAGCAAGGACAAGAAACAGTCACACTATCACCTCAGAGTATTAGACGGATTGAAAAGATAGTCGTAAAAATATAATGACCACATTCAGAAACTAAAATGAATTTAAAGGACCATAACTTAAGAATTGCTGAAAAATCGAAAGTACACCAGCCAAAATGTGTCCACCAGACTGTGGCCAGAAAATGTGGATTGGCACTCAAAGGTGAGGGCACAGGAAGAGGATTTTCCAGTGTAAGTGATGGTTTGGTTCAACATACAGGAGTGGCTAGGTGGAGCTGGGCTTTTAAGTACACCAGTCCCACTTCCCAAAACAAACATTTCTCTTTCTTTCTTCCCTCCCCGTTGTCAACCAGGCTCTCTTTCTTTCTCTGGCAGTAAATAATGGTGGGAAGTCTACCTGCAGGGAAAGGAGATGGACACAGAGCTCAGGTAAGAGAGACAGACCAGACCTGGTGTGTCCAGGTAGAAGAGGGAATGTTCATGCAGCAGAGGAGATACCATGGCCCTTATGAAGTCTAGCCTCCTTGCCTCCAAGTAAACGCAGCTGAGGCCAAGAGCTCCTACTCGGAGGCCCAAGCTCCAGGAAGCTATGCAGCCAGTCACAGAAGGCCATCGAGCAAGGAACCTCCACCATGTGCCTCAGAGGAAAGCACAAGGCACTCAGAAACACACACACCACAAAAGAGATCAAATGTTCTAAAACAAGAGAATTGACTGGCAGGCTGACACTGCAGTGAGGGACATCTGCTGCTGCCAGAGAGAAGCAAAGTAGAGTTGTACGCACAAAGTACCAGCAACTAGACATACTGAAAAACATTAAATTGATTATTGAAATTAAGACTTTAACAGGAGATCTGAAAAGCACGAATCTAAAGGATGATTAAGTGAGCTGAAAGAAGGCGCTCAGAGTCACCCAGAAAGCAGCACAGGGGGGTGAGAAGTCAGACTGTGCCCTGGGGCAGTCCCCCGCCACAGTGGTTCTCAACCTCGCAGCACTATTTCCAGGTGTTTAAATGATGGAGGCGTTAAAAGACATTTCACAAAAGAAGATATCCGAATAGCCCATAAACATGAGAATATGCTCAGTGGCATGGCATGCCCATCAAATGCAAATCAAAACCAAACAAGATGCTCTATACACACTGATTTGAAGGTCTAAAATTTAATACTGAAAATACCAATCGTTTGGGAGAATTCAAAACAAATTAAACTGTCATGGCGCATCATTGGCGAGAAGGTGAGATGGATTGTTCATTGTGGGAAATGTGGCAGTTCTCTTTCAAGGTACCACTGTACACTCAGGCAGTTCTGCTCTAAGACTAGACCCAAGACACATCAGCAGGTATACACACAAAAAAATCATGTACAAGGATGTTCACAGTAGGTTTGTTAACTCAAAACCATCCAAATGTCCACGAGCAATAGAAGAATACATAAACTAGAACACTTCAACAGTGGAACACTGTGTGTAGGAAAATAAAACAAAGTGAAATGAAACAAAAAATGCTAATAAATGCAAAAATATTTGTGACTCTCATAGACATTATGGTGAGCAAATAAAGAATGTATTTAAAAGAAGTGCAGGAACAAGAAAATCAATGAATGACCATGAAAGTAACCATTTTCATCTACGTAGTTTGAGTATAGTCTGAGAAAGGGCAAGATAAAACTATGTGAATTAGTAGAAATATTTTCCATTCTGGAGCCCTTGATGGTCCCATAATTGTGCACATATACAAGTCCGTGTGGACATGTTTAGAAACCGCTCAACAACATTACGATTGGAACACTCTACCCTCTCTCCTAGTGTCAAAAGGAAAGCAAAGTCCTCGGATATCCACATCCTATCCCTGGATACTGGGCTGAATTGTTTGACTGTGACCTGTACATTTATCCCTCATGGGATTCAGAAATTGCGCCACTCACAGAACAGTTCTGGAGGATTTATTAAAGAATATACTTCCAAAGACAGAGAAATGAACCCAGAAGAGAGTAGTGTAATGCAAAAGCAAAAGTGAAAATGGAAAATTTTTAAAGCGAATTTCCAGAAAGTGATTTGCAAGTGGAGTGTACAAAACCCCAACCGATTCATGATAGAGCACACGCTGTGTGTGCGTTAAGAAGTCCATTGCCACCTGCTTGTGTTCTCAGGCTCCTCTTTGGCTATGACTATCTCTCAGACTCTCCTTGATTTTAATATCTCGATGGTTCTGAGGAGCACTAGCCAGGGGCTCGGCAGGATGACCTGCACCCAGGGTTTGTCAGATGTTTCTCTCATTATCGGGTTGGAGCTACTGGTGTGGGGGAGGAAGTCCCCAAAGTAAAATGCTGTTCTTGTCATAGCAAACCGAGGGTCCACACTGTCACCATGATTTGTCCCTGTTGACGTCCACCTTGATCACCTGGCTGAGCCACTCTCTGCCAGGTCTTCCACTCCAGTGCTCTCTCCCTCTCTTTACGGTGGTGCTGGAAGGCAGTCGGGCAGTGCAGGCCACACTTAGGAGTGGGGAGGCAGGCTCTACGCCTTGAGAGCCGAGGACCCCTGTATGGTACCTGGAATTCTTCCATACCAAAAAGCACCCCTTCTCCCTTGGGTATAGACGTCTTCAGTCACTTACGTACATCAGCATGACTCCTGGATATCTGTTTTATAGGCTGTGCTGCAATGCAACGCTACTTTACATATCCTGCAGTGGTTGGAGACTTGGCCATCAGGAGCTCTTTGAGGTGCCTCCTGTGTCTCTGGGACATGTCCCCGTCACTTTGGGAGTTCAGTGTGTGTTTCAAGTACTTCCTTATTTTCTGGCACTTTAAGGTGCTCCAGGCTCCCTGCCACTTTGTGTCAGTTTTCTTTTAGGTCCTCTATGTTGACAGAGCAAAGAAGCATACGCATGTATCCTGAAGTGGTGCATACACGCGTGTCTGTAAAAGTTTCTACGTGTAAATGCCTGTACTTACAGTGAGTTAAACCTGAGTTTTTACTGATATCTTTGCTACAAGGATCACTCTGAGCTCCTCCCCTTGCTTAGCTGTGAATCCCGCTCCCTCAACCTTACAGCTCTCCCTCATTTCCAGCTGGTTAGATCAACTTTCCTCCACCTCGCCCCCTTTAACGAGGTTGTTTGACGCATTTGCAACATAGTAGGATTTTTCTGCCATTGTCTGCAGTCTCCAGGATCCCCTTGCTTCTCCAATGCCTTTTCCATCTGTGTGTATTAAAGTCACTCTTTGTGCTATAAAGTTCTATGGGTGTTGACAAATGCAAAGTGGTGTATATCTACAGTTTCAGCACAGTCACATCACCTTGGACATCCCCTGGGCTCCAACATTCTCACCCTCCCACCTCTGCTCCCCCACCCCCACCACAAAGACCCTGCAACCACTAGTCTTTCTGCCTCTACAATTTTATCTTTCTCAGAATACCATATTATTAGAATCATATCATTTGGCTTATTTCACATGGTCTTTTCAGGCTGGCTTCTTTCACTTAGCAATATGTATTTTAAATTCTTCTGTGTCCTTCTGTATACTGATTGTTTATTTCCTTTTACACTGAATGATGTTTTGTTGTAAAGTTTGATATTTCATGAAGCTTAGAAAAACATTTACCCTGCATATTCTGTATGTGGAATAAAGGAGGTTTGTTTGCTGGAATCCAGTCCATCATAGCTAGAAACAGAAATATCTACTAGAGTATTTTAAAGCAAATCTCAAGTACCATATCTGTTTGTCTGAAAATATTTCTATATGTATTAGCCACAATATGCAGCATCGTTTGCTTTCCCAGTCTCCTATTTGTTGAATTATATCATCATTGCTTTCAGTTTGGGAAATCATGATAAAGCTATCATAAATATTTGCAAGGAGGTTTTCTTGGGAGCATGCTTTTTAGACCAGGTAAGTATGTAGGATTGCAATTGCTGGATTATGTAGTAAGACTGGTTTAGTTATGAGCAATGGTCAACCTGTTCTTCCAACACAGCTGCATATTTCACATTCCCACGAGCAATGAATGAGAGTTCTTCTTGCCCCATATTCTTTCCAGCAATTGGTACTGAATGTAATCTGCAATATAACCATCTACTTCAGTACTGTATTTCAACTGAACATTTTCTTAGAATTCTCTTTTAATACACTTAAATTCCCCATGTTGTCATGGGTTTTTCTGAACCTAAAAGTCAGTTATTGGTAAGTATGTATCCAACAAATCCATTACCTGATTCAGCTGTAATTCTGCTTCTAGTCTTTGTCTTTTCTTGCTTGTTGACCTACTTGGTAATTATTGATTTAATGTTGGATAATCAGCACAAATAATTGGAGAGATGATGGCTTTGATAGAGAACCTACCTTTGATAATCATTCAGAACAGAGAAAAGTCCTCATGTGCCAATTGGGAATCAAGTTTTGCAACATGGATCTGTCTCCCTCCTGGGTACAATTTTGCTTTTCCTTAAGCCTCTGGCTGCAGAAATCTACCTCCTCATTTGGATCCTGGCCTTGGGTTTGGGACTTTTAACTGCTGAGCTCGATGCTGGCTTACATATTTCTTATGACGTGGTCCTTTGGACTCCCAGGTGTCCCAAGTGGACTCTGGCATGTCTAACACAGTGCCGCCTCTGGGCATGCAGAGCCTCAGCCCATTCCTCCCCCTGTGACACTGCAGAGCTCCGCTGACTTCCCAGACTCGAAGCGGAGATTCCTTCTTTCCCCTCTCAGCAGACTCCGAATCCCTCGGGTGGAAAGCCTCTAAGGGTGCCACTCTCATTTTTGTCTCTACCTTCTTTCTCTTGGAATTGGCCTCACAAATCCTATCTGGCTTTAGAGCTTGAATTTAAATTTCAGCCTCCAGGTACTGCGAGAGGGCCAAAAGCTCTGCTTAGCCTATGGTTTCCGTCCCAGTTTCTCCCTGGTTTCTCAGCCTCCTGTCCAGCTTAATTTAAAAACCACCAAATGCTTCAGGGGGAAATAGTGTGTGGAGAGTCGGGCTCAGCTCAGTGGTTTTATTTTCTCAGCCACCATTGACCGTCATCTTCTCACTGCTGTGGCTGCTCTCTGATGTCTCTGAATGGGTTCCTGTTTGTTGTTTCTGGGAGGACAGTTGTTTTTCAGGAAGCTTGGAAAAACGTTTACCCTGCATATTCTGCATGTGGAATAAAGGAGGTTTGTTTTGCTGGAATCTAGTCCATCGTAGCTAGAACAGAAATATCTACTCGAGTCTTTTAAAGCAAATCTCAGTTACCATATCAGTTTGTAAATGCTTCAATATTTATTAGTCACAAGTATGTTTTCTTAACACCATTCTGTGCCATAAAAATAATAATAATTACATGATAGAACCTAACATCAAGTCTATCTCAAATCTTTCCAACTGTCTGAAAAGTCTCCAATGGTTTATTTGGCTGAAATTGAATTCAAACAGGTTCAACATTGCAATATGCTGATGTCTCTTTATCTATTATAGTCACCTCCAATTATGTCACTCTTGTTTAAAATGAAATGTGGTTCATTTTCCAGTCAATTTCTCTGTATTTCAATTTTGCTGGTTGTGTCTTCTTTTTTGACACTTAATTGTTGAATCCCCGTGGACCCTATTAGTTGGAAGTCGGATATAGATATTTCTGATCTTGTTCAAGTTTTTGAGAACACAACTTTGGAGTATTCAGATAGTTTTAATTATTATTACTTTTATTATTCTGTTAATACAGGTCAGGTGTTACTGGTATAAACTACTTTAGGGGAATCAGGACGTTGTCAAAGGCATATCTATGTGGTTCATTTTGTAATTGGTGCTCTTCCCAGGACGTATCAATGAAGGCTTCCATTTTCTTATGTTTCTAGCATCCTTTGTTTGGTTTTATTAAAAAAGGTTTGAAAGGACATATAGGTTTGTCTCACTATATTCAGTTGCTTTTAGAGAAACTGTGTTTGCCCTCAAAGAACTGTCAGAAATGGAAAGGAAAGAATCAAACTTTACTAAAACTATGGTGTAGAAAAAGACTTGGTCACAGAACTTTAACCATGATGAAATACACTTGCAGCAGAGATGGGCATTTTGCAAATTTAGATGCCTTTTTATTTTGTTTTGTTTTTTGTCAAAATAAGTGGACAGCTACTGCCATTTCACAAGAGGCCCCAGGAGAAAGTCCTGCAACATGCTGGACATTGCCAATACCCAGACTCTTCCTATGTCCCCCCATATGGTGACCCTGAGGACTTCTTCTCTGCTGATGTAGATGTTACCTGACACACTACTTTCCCACTTAGAGGTTAGGGTGTAGCTCAGTGGTAGAGCACGTGCCTGGCAGTTCAAGGCCCCGAGTTCCACCCCAGCACTAAATACATACATACATACATACATAAGTGCAAGTAAGGCGTTCATACTGATTTTTTTCAAAAACTATGTATATAGTAGTTTACATTCTTTAAATTTCATTTCACTCATGAAAGAGTGTGTAAAAATATTTCTAATCAACAGGGAGCATTGAATCCACCAAGGTGAAGAGCCCTACCTCTTCGGAGTGTACAGTTCCGAGACTTCCTTGATTTCTACTCCTGCACTTTTGCGCAGCGTCTCCAGCAGCCTGACCCTCCCGCCCGACTTCCTGCTCCTGCTTGGGCAGAGGCTGCGCCATGCGCGGCCCTCCTGGTGTGTGCCTTCCCTTCTCTTCCTGACCTGGGGACGTGAGAACACTCCTGGATCCCTGGTGGCCCGCAGAGCGCTTCTGGGCGTATTCTTCATTTTGCACACCCTGACCTACCTCCCCTGACCATCCTCTCCAGGGCCCTATTTTGTAGCCATTTGCTCTCTCCCCAAAGGGAGGAAGCAGCAGCGCTGCTGGATTCCAGCTCCTTGGGCCTGGGTCCTGGCCCATGGCTGCTGGAACCTGCTGGAGCTCAGGCAGGATGAACCAGGGCCACCTGAGCTGGACCTCGCGCCACTCCACACAGGGCACCAGCGATTCCGCTGGGGGCAGGCACTGGGCCAGGTATCCACAGGTAAGTCTGGGGGGGGGGGGGCACACAGCCAAACGTGGCGGGTGCTCTCTAAGCAGCGCACTTACAGTGCCGAGAAGGGACCCGGGGCGCAGGCAGAGCGAGCTGCGCCGTCCTGGTGTTCAGGCGGCTCCTTCACGCCCCCCTCGCGGCCACTGTCCACCTCTCGAGGTCAGTGCGGGCATCAGCCCTGGCACCATGACTGAGGTGGGGGCCGCCTCCAGGGACAGAAGTGAGGGCGAAATTCAGAGAGTGACAAGGACTGGGAGTGAGAACAAGGACTCCAGGAGAGGCGTGGGGGAAGATCTATCGGCAAATCTGAACGTTTGTGGTGTCCATCCTGCCGGGGAGCGCGGAGGGGTGGACCGGGAAGGGGTCCGTGGGAACTCAGTTACACTGAAGAGCAGCGAGGACTTGTGGCTGCACATGACAGTAATGTGCTGCACGCATTAAAAAAAAAAAAAAAAAACAAGAACACGACGTTCTTAATGTTTTTGCCATAAAAGATAGACGTTGGAGGAGAAGGTATGGTTAATCTGATTTGAGCATCACACAATGTATGGATGTACCAAAGCCACACACAGTGCCCCACGAACATGTAGGGTTTGTGTGCTTTTAACATATCAGTTTAAATAATGCATTAAATACATTCTAAAAATTAGTTCTAGAATCTGTTAAAATTTTAATAAAATAATAATAAAACCATCTTTAAATTTCCTTACTCCTAATATTCACACAAAGAAAAAAGGATGGGTGCAGGTATTCCATGAACCTTATGATATTCCCAGTTGTGGGGTTATGTAATCTAGTTTCAGCACAGATAGAGCTAACATGAAGAAATCTTCTGGAACTGGAGGAGCCAGAGAAGACCAGAGACAAGATGAAGATCACAATAATGCTCAGTATTGCCCGCCCTCACTGCCCCTGTGCACCCGCCAGATCCTGTGTGTCTGCATGGGCTTCTCTCCATCTCCTGCCCTGAGACACTACCCAACCTTGCCATAAGCCAGGCTGCTCCAATACATACCATTTAAATCCCACTTTCTCTCCCACTTGAATGAGCTGCTGATTGACCAATAATTCCTTTATTACTGCAGGCTTTTAAATAAACTAGTAATTTCTCCAGAGTTTTTCATTATCATTAGTATAAGTGTCTCTTTTATGAAAACTTCCTGTGTCCTTCCTAATACTTTCACCTTTATTCAGTTGTTACATCTCCTACTATTCTGGTTCGGTGATTAAAACACTGGCCACTGGAGCCAGACTCTTGGTCTAAAATATCACTTCCTCTACTTAGTAGCTCTGAAAACTTGGAAAGTCCGTGGTTCAATTTTGTGTGTAAAACGGGCACAACAACGAATATTAACACAGGTAGATGTCAGCATTTAATGACATATAGAAGCACTTAGAACAGTGGAAACAGAATTCATCCTCATTGAAACCTAGCTCTTGTTTCTTCTAACCTCAGGATAATATGTTATCTCTGTACATAAAAGTCATTTCTCCCTTTACATGCAGCATGTTACTTTCACATTATAAAGAGCCTGTTGGCACAGATTTTCTGAGGCCATTCAGTGCTTTTCTGACGTGGCATGCTGCCACCTGCTGGAAGAATGAGGAATCGTTCCCATCTCTTGAGGGGATCAAAATTGCTATGTTGCTTGATGTCATTATACATCATACAAAATAGAAAAACCAAATGTATTACTCAGATCTTTCAACTAGTAGCACTGCGCTCGACCTTACCCCCGTTGGAAAGGCTGCATAGTCCACTACATGATGACCTGCATGGTATTTAAGGTAAATGACTATAAGCCCCTTGGAGCACCTCCCTTCTGTGTGCTCTCCATAGTTTCAGTTACCTGCAGTCAAACACAGGCTGAAATAGTAAATAGAAAGTTCCAGAAACAGACAATTTCTAACTTCTGAATTGAAGGCCATTTTAAGTAGCGTGATGATACTTGCACTATCTTTAGCCCCTGCCCCCCCACAAAGGGCATCGTCCCTGCCCAACGGATCCATGCTGTATATTCTACCTGCCTATTGGTCACTTAATAGCCATTTTCACTATCGTCATTCTATTTTATTATTTCTGTTAATCTCCTACTGTTCCTAATATATAAATAAGTCTTTATCATAGGTATGTGTATATAAGGAAGAACATACAGGGTTCAGTACTCTACCCTTTTTCAGGGGACTACTGTTGTTATACTCTATACCCCAGGGAGTATTGTACTGAAATTACAGACCTGCTCCACAACGTGCAGCAGGGGGCACGTTTTCCAGGAGTTATTTATAGCAGTTTTAGCACTTGAAGGACCCTACACCATTAAATACTGGTTCTCTCTCTTGAAGGAGCACAAGGGAGGATTTTCTCACGAAACAGGTGAGAAAATGTGGCATTTCCTGTCTTGCCTCTGCAGGAGCACACTTCTGTCTCCCTCAGGACCCTAACCCTGACTTGTGGTCATCGTACTGCATCACGTTCAGCGGCTGGGTTTCAGGGACCCAACTGAGATTAATGGAAAACTATGAATATCCTTCCAAATTGTTGTATGTATTCCCCTAGATGTGGATTGTCAAACAGACAGACACATACACACACAGAGACACGATCCTGTGCACTAAACCCTTTACTATTTCTTAAGAAACAGACATGAACTTTTTAATACTAAACTACAAGTAGTACATTTAGTCTTTGATTGGAAAAAAAAAACATGAAGAAATTTGAGGAGCAATTACATGTGTCGTCAAATATGCCAGGCAGACCCTAACCCTTGGCCTATGCTCACTGGTGCAGTCAGAGAATCAGGATGTGACTCACGCCCACCCTGCTCCTCTTTGGGCCAGAGCAGGACAACCTCAAGAGCAACTCCAAGGCTCCTGCCTTACATACCACAGGACATCCTAACACGTCCACGAAGACTGAGGCACTGACGTGGGTGCCCTCTCGGCCTTCCCAGCCCAGCAGGCAGAGTTGGGAGAGCTGGGGTGCCCTGTGAGCAGCTTGGGCATGGGGAGCCATTGACCCCTGGAAGGAAGGTGGCACAGAGACAGAAGGAGAGGCACCCAAAACGTCAGCACCTGTCACAGTGGGGGGAAGGGACCCCAGGGACACCCAGCAGCTCCTGCACAAGAGGGTTGGCTGTCTGTGTGGCCAGGAGCCTTGGAGCATCTCTTTTGAGGGAGTTCTAGAAGCATAGAATACTTCACAATCGGCAATGAGGGCTGAGGCTGGGGCTCAGGGGTAGAGTGCTCACCTAGCATGCATGAGGCACTGGGTTCAATCCTCAGTTCCACATAAAAATGAAATAAAGATACTGTGTCAATCTATAACTAAGAAATAAATTTTAAAAAGTAAAAAGGTAGGGAGCGTGAATGCTCAGAACACTCAAGATCGCGGTCACACGTGTTTGGAAGATAGAGGGAGGTGATGTGGCCGTACAGCTCTTCAGAGCCCCACATGATGCCAGACCAGCCCCCTTCTGGAAACACCTGCCTTGCAAGGTGGGTCTCTGTGGGTGCCGGTCACACAGTCCACCGTCATCTCTTTGACTACACCACTGGTCGGTCAAATGGAACCCAGAGCTCGGCCAAGCCTTGCCTCTACCCCACGCACGGGGCACGATACAGGAGACTCTGTCTCGGGATTTGCTTGCGCACTTTCCTTGGTCCCCAAGCCTCGGTGCCCTCAGTGTGCACAGGCACACAAACCTCCAGCAGTTGTAGGTGTGATAACATGTAAAGAACCGGGCTCACACGTGTGACTTCACACGTACATCGTGCATCTTCTAAATTCCAATCCAGGGCTCTTCCACCTGGAAAGGGGAGAAGAAAGGGGAAGACACAGGAAAGAGTCACCGAATCAGCTGTGATTATGATGCCAACAGAGACCAAAGCTGAGCTATTTTACTGGGAATGGCAGCCAAAGCTGGTGGCACAACTCCTGGCTCGGCCCAGAGGGGGGGATGGCAGGCAGCCAGGGCGGCTGCCCTCGGGGTCACTGGCCTGTGCTTCCCAGAAGGATCGCTCAGAGCAGGGCAGAGTGACCGGAATTTAGATCTCAACACATGGATGGCCTTCAGTGTGTCTTTCACGCCACATATTGAAAGATCTATATGTACACAGATTTACACACAAAGCAATTAAAAACTGACGACCCTGGAGGAAGACGCTGCAGGTGAGCAACTGGAGCTCAGGGAATCGAGGCTCACATTCGGAGTCAAACGTATGTACACTGCTGAGTCACGCCAGTGATCGGTGCCTCTGGTACTAGGGGTCCCCAATATCGTGTCCCTCCTACAGCCAAGTGGCTACAACCTTTGTGGGTAGGGTCGAGTCTTCTCTTACTATCGTTAATATTAAGTTCTATGCCTCACTGAAGCTAAATATCAAAAGCCAACTAATTTGAATTCATCAGAAGAAAGATGTTATATAAATATCAAACAAAATGATTCTTTACAATGCACTTGATTGATTTGTTTTTCTGCCGACACTGTGTCCTTGCTCTTACTTTCCATTTTTAGTACATATTTTGGAAAAACATCTGCCAAAACACCAAAGACGCTCTTTCCCTGGCTCGTTAATGCTCACAGTCAATGTTCCCGGCGGCTCCAATATCATCACTATTCTCCAGGTTTAAAACTGCTGAATCACAGGCTCCCAGGGACTTGAGAGGCACAGGCTCCGAGGTACAGCTCTCACTCCCGAGACCCGGCTCCTTATCCCGCAGAATCCAGGGCCTTAAGGGTCTTAGTGGCATGTCTGCTACTTTTGCCATTATGACCCCAGATGCAAATGGAGCTGTTCATGCAGCGTGTCTCAGGCTTCGAAAGATAAAATCCATGCAATGAAAACAACTTTAAAATTCAGATTAAGATCTGAGCGCTGTGAGAGCCAAGGTGCCTGCTGGCACGCTCCAGGCCGCGGTGCTCCGAGACCCTGTGGCCTTCCGAGTTTTGAGAATAAGTGACTTTCTGATATGAATGAGTATCTAGACACTTTTAATTCCTTACTTCCTGTATTAGAATCATGGTTTTCCCATGGCTCAGAAGTAGAACCACAGACACTGCTGCTCCTCTGCCCCGGGTTTCACAAGCCTGGAGGCCTCTGGGGTCTCCAGGGAACCCCTCTGCTTCTGGGGGAGCCGTACCCGGCAACCCAGCGCGCTGCACCACCACCCGATTTCCCAGATTTAAAAAAAAAAAAAAAAGGAATTGATCTGTTGTAAGCCAACTCTCTAAACAAGACGTGTTTTTTCTGTGACCCAACAAGTTCTTTGTCCATGAAAACAACACATGGAATAATAAAATCAATAATGATACAGAAACAGATAAATGTGTGGGCTCTCTTCCAATTACAGTGAAGCATTTGAAAAGTGGCATGCATTGCTCCTTTAACTTACACTGTTAAATTGGAGCCAGGACTCAAAACAGAATAAATCCTGCGAGTCGGAGTCCCGGCTGGACACAGTGCAAATTGTGGCATCACTGTGGCCAAGTCGCTGGTCCTTTCAGGACTTCTGTGTCTTTCTGAAGTCATTGTTTCCTGGTCTGCACCTCCCTCTCCTTCCTACCCCCTAAAATGTCAAAATGTTTCCAGTCCAATCCCTGAACAATGTCTCCCTACAGCACCACATCCAAAACCCTGGTTTTAAACACCATTTAGATGTTGCCAAGTCTAAATTCACGTTTCTCCCAAACTCCTATTCCACTTTATTATCTCATTATTTGGCATCTCTTTGTAGATTTCCAGTAAGCATCTACAGCTTGACATAACTAAGTCATAATTTTGGTTTACATGCCTTAGCAAGACTACTTTCCTGAATTTGAATATTGAGCCATTGCTGTAGTTAGTCCAGGAGCGACTCCAGTTGTCCAGGGATTGAGCTGGAGACATCTTGACACTGTGGGGACTAGGAAGGGATGGCAGAGGCAGAAAAGAAAATAACGATTTCAGAGAGAGAATTGAAGTCCACAAAGGGTAAATGACTGTTCTATATGGTTATGTACAAGTGGATAAGAAAAAAAAAATAAGATAAAGGACATTTCAAAAAAAATTTAACTGTTTAATGGATACCTTCATTTATTAATGTTAGACACATACTGTTTGGTGGCAAGATATCAAATTTTCATGTCATAATAGCAACCACAGAATTTTTTGGTATGGCTCAATCTTTTTAAGAGCCACATCCCCAGCCCTGGAATAATACTCTTTAATACTAATTTATAAAATACTTGTAAGTACTTTAAGTATTCTAATTTTGTCTGATTTTTTAAATTTCTATTGCTTAGTAAAAATAATCTCAATCATAAAACTCCTTGCTTTTTTTGCTGTACTGGGGATTGAATCAAGGGCCCCATTTAAGCCAGGCAAGCATGTATCGCCGATTTCATTTTTAATTTTCATTATGAAACTGGGTCTCTCACTAAGTTACTCTGGCTGGCCTTGAACTTGCAATCCCAGCTACTCTGGAGGCTGAGGCAGAAGGATTGCAAGTGTGTGCCACCACACCTGGAAAAAACTATGTTTTACCCAATTCTGTTCCCTCCTCCAGCTCCATGTTCCCAGACATTCATCATAAGGGCCCGTGGACAGCCTGGGCTGTCGGCATTGGCATCCTCCCTCACCCCAGCACATGCTGACCTGGTGCCCAGTTAGTTCTCAGAGAGTGCTTTATTCTGGATAAATGGGTAAGTAAAAGTTCACCACTGACATTTTGAACAACAGACGGATGTGACATCAAGGTAAGAGTACAGCACTTGATGAAAGTGAGGGTGGTCCTTGGGTAAATATGAAGTGTGGGTGTCCAGCTCCATCGTCCCCTCTTCACCTTGCCCTCCAAGAAGTGCTTCCACTCCTCTCCAGTTCATCTCCCCAGTTTTAAAGAGGCTAAACTGTGATAATTTTTATGAAAGAAGGAAAGTTCCACAGTCATTTATTTCTCAATCAAAAAAGAAGAAAGAAAGAAAGAAAGAGAGAGAGGGGGGGAGGGAGGGAGGAAGAAAGATCGATTCAGGACAGGTATAACACGGAGTGTGGGGTTGGGTTCTTCACCTCACAAATGTGAAGAATAAAATCCATGCACACAGGGGTAAGAGCAAAGTGACAAGATTTACTAGATTAGTATAAAGAAAGCAGGGCTCCCAAAGAGGGAGGGGTCCCAAAAGAGGGATACCAAAGAGTGGCTGTTGTCTAGGGGTTTATACAGATCTCTAGGTTTAAGGAAGTCAGGCCCTGCTCAACCCTAGGTAAGGCACTCGATGTCTACAAGGTATTCATGCAGATTTTAGCCCAATCAAAATATCAATCAGGCAAACTTCCTTCTTTGGAGAGGCATGGATCCCAGTCCCATAAGTCCCAATTTTAAAACAGCCTTTTTTTAAGTTTCTTAGCAAATATCTGCAAGTACTATTTGTGCTGTACTTCTCAGGAAGTAAACTAGCGGCCATCTACCTATCCTTCCAGGTTTATCTCATCTTCCCGACACCACAATTGTTTCCAGCCATTGGCCTTTCCCCATTCCTTTCCCCATTGTACTAATCCAGGGTCCAGGTTGATTTCATCAGCAGCTCCTCTGGATTGTCAATTTCACAAGACTGAGAGATACCCAGGAAGCATCTAGGATGAGGAGACTTGTTTGTCCGTCACACACACAAGGTAGTATCAGTGGGCACATGCTCACAAGAAAATGTCTGTGACCTTGAGTGATAAGCTGAATCGGTGTGCTCACGGCCCTGGGTACATACTACACATAGCCAGCTGGAAGCCTTGATAAGGGAGCCCAGCACGCCATCCTGGGCCTGCCCTACAGCTGTGGTTCAGAATTGCACAGGGGGCTTAAAAAGACAAAGTTCTAGGTCTTGTCTAGGATTTCACTTAGTGCTTGAGAACTTTATTTCACCAGCACATCAGGCAGTTCTGATGTCCTCAGGCTACATCTTTGTCCATCGTTAATATGGATGTGATCCTGCTGCCCTGAGGATGCTCAGAGAACTGGGATGGGCCTGCACTTTCATCAAGCTCCCAGGTGATGTCACTGCAGCTGATCAAAGGAGACACCTGGAGTATCCAAGAGGGAGCCTGCCAAAGACACCAGGCAGAATGTAGATGGTAATGGCTCCAAAGAAGAACCACTGTCCTGCGGTATGTTCGGACACCAGCACAGGGGGTCCCACATCTGACCACCATTCTCTAAGGGCAAGTACCTGTAGGAGGAACTACAATTGTCCCTGAGCAAAGAGTTATGTTGGCAAGTCTGATCTTTTACCCCACCCAGCAGACTGTAACCACCTGGAATGGTGCACAGAGTGCTCAGTGTCCTGTGAAGTGAAGGTCCTGGTCCGCCTCCGAGACCCTGACGTGGCTCCACCCAAAACAGTGGTGTCTCCCCACCGCCACTTTCCCAGAGCTACCCCAAAAGCTCGTTCCCTTTTTGGAAAAGAACATCAAAAACGGACCCAGGAAGACCATGTGTACCTCAGCACCACTGTTCATTGAGTGAATTTGTACAAGTTTTGTAACTTCCGACTTCCCATCCGAAACATGGCGACAGCACCCATTTCAAAGGATTATTGAGAAGGCCTTGCACACAGAAGTGCTCAACAAATGTTAGACTTGACTATTTTCATGAAGGCCAGTGAAAATCTAGAAAAGGGACAGAATGTTCAACTGTTGGGATAGCACAGCAAACTGAAGGTGACACCTAAGGAAAATGGACATTAATTAATCAGGTGATGCCAACCACCAGGCTTGGATCATCTGAGGCAGGCCTGTGTGATTCTGGAGGACAGTCGCAGGTGCGGACACACAGGTACCTGGCACCCACTCTCACTCCTTCCCTTGGCCATCCATCACCCTAGAGCCAGACAGAACCCTCAGTTTGTAAAACGGAACTTATTAGCCCCTTCTGAATCCCCCAAGGAAGCGCCTTGCTTGAGAGTGAAGTGAGATCAGTGGTATCTGGGTGCCTGCCCTCCTCCACACCCCGAGTCCTGCTCTCTGTAGTCAGGGTTCCCCACACAGATGCCACCTCCCTGGAAGGCTTTTCCAACCGCATGTGTCCCCAATCCAAGGACCTTTCATGTTTCCACATCTTGGTTCTCTGTGCTCTCCCCTAAATCTGTAGGAACAAGGCACAGGTGTTTTCCTTGTTTGGGGCTCTTTTTAGCCCCAGCAGCTACACACCTCCTAGCACCCCACTGTATTTGGTGAGGGACGTGTATTACTCAACTTCAATTAACTCTTGTAAAGAAAAGGCTCTTTTATCTTCTTAAAAAGTGCTTCTGTGATCCACACTACAACTACCTCTTTTGTGTGCTTCCTATAAACAATAATGTTCCTTGATCAACAGCTTTATACCTCCAACTGTGCAGTATGTATAAGCCATGGGTTTTTTGGATTTTCAATATTTTCGTCCTTTTCTCTTTTTACAACAAAAAAGAATTGCATGTTTTAAACATCAATACAAAAATTATAATAAAAAAAACCCACCCATGTAAATCACTGTGTTCCCAAATGCTGGGGCCCTTGGCTGGGGCATCAGACAGCAAGGTTCCTTGGTTGGTGAATACAGACACTGCCTGAAGGAACGACACGCCACATGGCAGGCCGAGTTGTGACTTGGAGTTCCTTGTCCTGTGGAAGAAAAACAGAAGCTGGCCACACAAATCCTCCCCCCACAGACCCTCCCTGCTCAGACCTTCCCTCTCCTGGGTCGGCCTCCCCAGCAGGGCTGCTCCTCGGGTGGGGGCTGGTCCTCTCTGGCTGGGGCTCCAGGTGTCACTTTCCTGGTGATCTGGCGAGTGCCAGCCCTCCTGTTGGTCAGTGAAAGGCCAGACACTTATGGAGCCCTGTGCCATCTCCAGGCGGTGGAAGGCAGCGTGGGAGAGTGAGCAACCTGCCCCTCTCCAGGAACCTGGGCTGGCAGGGAGAGCACTGGGCGCTTGTCCCACAACAGCACAAATCTGCCACCTGTGCCATTCAGTGGCCTTCCTCATTCCCTTCCCAGCAGTCCCAGCTTACAGAGAGTTTTGAGTGGCCTGGGGCATGGCCACCTCCCCACAGGTCTGCCAGAGCATTCTCCCCTCATCACTGGAGGCCAGCCTGTGTCCCAGGGTCCATCCCCCTCCCTCCTCCTTCCCTTGGGTGCCACCAGGAATCCATGCATGAGAATCTGGGACAATTTTACCCTCATTCTGTCCAAGAGATTCACTTTTATTGATCTAAAGATGAACACGCAAAATCAATATTAAGACAGCAGGGGCAAGGGCTAGGGTATAGCTTGGAGGTGGGGCACCCTCCTGGCACGCAGGCAGGAGACCTGGCTTCAGCCCCGCCCTTAACTGTGAGGTGGCAGCACTGGAGAGCTCCAGAGGAATGGCCTGGGAGCCGGCCTGGGAGGGAGGGGCTGTGGGTGCAGCTGGGCCAGGGCTCTCGGGGGAAATCTCCTTGCTGTGCGAATAGATTCCCTCTTCTCTAGAACCCCCTGTCCAGCCCCAGAAACAAGAGTGGGATTAATGGTTCTTCAGCTAATATCATTTCCGTTGAACCTACTTTCTACTCACCTAAATTATTAAAAATGTATTTTCAAAGAACAAAATGGGTTTGTTTATTTTAGTCATCTAATTAAGCTCTAATTTCAATATGCATGGAACACGTGCCCCCGCTTGAAAGCATTCAACCTCTTTGTGGTTCAGAGAATTTCTGTCTGTAATTATGACACGATATTGGGGAAAAAGCAAGTGGTCCCAAACTAGAAGCCACGCATGCTGGGGAAAGAGGAGGAAACCCATGTGGGCAATGCTACCTGTAGATCTAACCACAAACAGTCGAGAAGAGACAGCAATAAAATGAGTGCTCCTCCCAGACACTTGTATAAATTCCCACTCCTTATGACACCATCCAGGCGGTGCCAAAGTCTACTGTGCAGTGAATCCCTGGGAACTTGCTGAAGTACAGGTCCTGGTCAGGGAGACAGGGGTGGGCCCCAGAAGAGCACTTCTAACCAGTGCCCAGGAGAGGCTGGTAGTGCTGGACCATGGACCACCATTAAGGCAGCAAGGGCTGGAACATAATAGTGCCAGAATTTAAGGACAAGGAATGATCTCAGCCTTAAATTACTGGCTATCTGAGGGCCTCTGGTTCAACTTTTTTTTGGAGGGGAGGGCGGGTACCAGGGATTGAACCCAGAGGCACCTTATCACTGAGCCACTTCCCTAGACATTTTTTTCTTCTTTTCATTTTGAGACAGGTCTCGCTAAGTGGTTGAGCCTGAACTTGAACTAGCAATCTGCCTGCCTCAGCCTCCTGAGCAACTGGGATCATAGGCGTGCACCCCCATACCCTGCTTTGTTGACTCTTACTGGTACTGGTATTTATTAATCTTATTACTTATTTTTTTTTGTTCTGATTAGTTGTACATGACAGTAGAATGCATTTTGACACATACATGTTAATCTTATTTTGACTTAATATACTTAGATGAGTTACTATGTTACCTTTTCTAAAGTCACTTCCTTAAATTAATATTATACCTCTTTCTAAATAGATACAAAGTTTAGGTATTGAGTTATCTACTATTGCATAACAAATGATCCCAAGATACAGTGGCTTTGAATGACCATAATTTCATCCTATTTCACAACTTCATTGAGTGAGGTCACCCAGCAGTATGCAGGTGGCACCAGTGTGGTCTGCAAGGGCCCGGTGGCTTCATATACCCGGTGGCTTCATATACACGTTGGGAGAACAGCAGCTGGAAGCCTGGGCTCAGCAGGGCCTCTGCTCTGCATGGTCTCAGGGCCTCTGGCCATCTCACAGAATGCTTTGATTCCAAGACCACGAAGGAAGCTGCCAACCCTCTTGCAGGCTGGGCATGCAACGGGCAGTGTCACTTCTACCACACATTTAGGTTTGCAAGTATGTTGTCACTATTGTAAAATGTATCTGATCTCTGTAGGTGTCAGTCTTCTTACTTATTCAATTAAGAGTAAGAGTTTACTGATGTCAAATTTCCCTGGGCTTCCCATGATTCCAAGGTATTTAATCTATTCTGTTCTCTCCTGTGTAAAATACTTATAATTCATTTTTAATATTGAATTCATTTAATGTTTTAAAAGCATACCAAACCAAACCAAATAGTGCATGCATCTGGACAGATTCACTATGTCATTAGCTGTTTACACCCTGACTCCCTGCCTCATCTTTATTTCCAGCGAGGTCTTCAAGAGCTTCTTCATAATTTAACTACCACTTATTTAAAGATTTACCACTTTAATTATAGACAGCCTCCCTCTTTAAAAATCCTTCAGATGTTCAGAGAAACATTATAGCTCACTTGAGCCCATGAAGTTCATTCATATAACATAATTTTAAAGCTCAACTTAAATATCCCCCAGCCCAAGTTATTATTGCTGCTTATCTTCTGACCTTACTATTTGTCCTTACCATTCTCTGGCATCCATAATTTCAAAAAGTTAGAGCATCAGAAAATGTCGTGCACCTCCTACCTCTGGCTTACCCTACAAATGGGTAACAGTGACTCTTTGGATTACTTCCTAAAACCTAGGAAAGGGAAGGTAAAGAAAGCTTCCATTACCATGAAGAAGTCACCAGCATTTCTAGAACTTTCTCTGAAAGTACTAATATATCCAGATTTTTAAACAGAGTTTTAAAAAAAAGTGTGATCATACTGCACAGTAAGGGTCTCAAAAGGAGGGTGTCTAGGTCAGGAGGAAAGGACGACCCAGGCACCTCTGTGCAGGCCAGGCCTGGGGCCAGTGAGGCCCCAACAGGAGAGGCTGGGTGGTCAAGGGGCTGCGGGAGGAAGGAGGGCTGCAGGCCAGTCGGGGTCAGCAGCCAGCAGCCATGGCCAGCCAGCACCCCACAGGACCTGGATGGCCAGCGAGGTACCCAAGAGGACATAAGCAGGACTTGCAGCTCCGACAAAGGCTTTCCCACAATGAGATCAGCCAAAACTATCACCTGTTCCTTTTAATTAAGATAATCACCTGATCTCATTACTTTTCAACTTTTTTTTTTTTTTCAAATTTTCTTGTTTGAAAGTCAGAAAATTGTATGAGTTTCAGGCCCCAGAAAAATGTCTCTGTCTCTGGGGCCAGGCAGTTAGGCCCCTTCCAGGTACCGACTCATCTCCACTGGAAGTCCTGTTGTCACGATGGATTCAGGGGTGGACAGATGCCCACAGCTATTAAGTTTGCAGTCCAAGGTTCCCCAGCTGGGGATAGTGTGGATGCACTGACTCCAGAGCCCCACCATAAAATTGAGGACGCTGCTTCCTGCCACCGACGAGCCCCAAGCTTCTCCTAAAACACATGTCCAGTCATCTAGTTTCTGCATGATTCTCTTTTGGTGCATTTTCCAGAGTTCACTTCCATGATTCCTGGTACCTATTCTGTGTTAACCCATATATTTTTCCCTTTAAGTTAGGCATTATTACCCCACCACAAAGCTTCTTTTTTTCCGTAACCATCTATTCAAAGTGATGAGTCCCCCCAACTTATGCATTGGCAAACCTTCACAATAACCTTTACTTATCAGCTTTTCATTACTGTTACTGTCTATTTTTGTTGAAACACTACTGATATAAAATGCAAGCATAAAATATGACAGTGCAATGGTACCTAAGGAATCCATCAGTATATAAGACATGCCTGTACAGATTATAAGTGAAGTGGGGAAAATCCTAAAAATACAGGCAGGAAGCTAAATATTTTTTTTGAAAGAACTATTGAGAGTTCCTAAGTAAAACAGAGCAGTTCAGATCAGAGGGTTTAGGCAGAAAGCAAGTAGGATTTGAGAGGTGAATGGAGCAGCTGAGAACAGGATGTTCACAGGCAGAGGTGGCTGCTCCGGAACCTGTGAGCACAGGAGAGTACAGGCAGCAGGGCCAGTGCATCTCCTGTACTTCCCCAGGAGTCATTTACGACAGGCTGTGAGAGCTGGGCCAGTGGGCACCCCATCTAGGACAAAGGCATCACGTGAAGAAATTGAAGCACGCTCGGAGCGCTGCAGAGGAGGCAGGGCATGGGGGACGGGAGCATGGGTAAACCAGGGTGCCCTGCCTCACCTGGGAGCCAGGCGCACAGGTATTCAGCCCAAGCCATGATTGTTTATGGTCCCCTCCTCTTATCACATGCCCTTTCCCCCTCTCTCTCCTTTGATTTTCTGTCTGTTGTCTTTAAAAGGCACAATCTTCAAGCAAGATTTATGCTCTGCTCATCCAAAGACTCTGGGAGGACAGAAGGGGCCAAGAGTCACGTGATGTGGCCACAGCTCCTCGGCTCAGTTTCTCTCATTCATACAAAGGACATCTGGTGAATTGTCACTTCTTATTTTACTTTATTTTGATACACTGTGCTACAAAGTCAGTTATTGCTTAAAGAAAGTAAGTAAGTATCCACATTGCTGGGGGCGGGGGGCCTTGCAGTGCTGTGTTCTGTGACTAGGTTGTGCCACTCCTCCCCGCACCTCCTCAGCTCCATGACATCCCAGTCTTCGTTCGCAGTCAGCAAGACCATCAGTGGACTCTAACTAGATCTCACCTGAAAACTTACCGTGAGGATGGAAACACAAGTCTCCTTTGCCATTAGTAAAAACTCTGAGGTGGGCTGGAGATGCGGCTCACCTGGGATGCGCAGGGCGCTGGGTTCGATCCTCAGCACCACATGAAAATAAACATGTTGTGTCCACAGAAAATTAAAAAATATTTAAAAATTCTCTCTCTCTCAAAAAAAAAACTTGTGAGGTAAATGAAGGGATCATTGGTTGGAAAAGAATAGATATTTTTAAAATTTGAATTACTCAAGAGAATAAAATGGGAATATATTATGAATTCTATTTGGAGAATAAAATAAGATTTCTGATTCAGTGTTCAGTGTCAGTGCTCAGTATCTCATTTTCAAGGTCATACCAATTGCATTTTATTAGAATTCTTCCTTTGGTACTAAGCTACTAGAAAAGTTCAGAAAAAACAAAGAAATTAAAGCATCCATAATTACTCCACCTACATAAAATCAGTGATCACATTTTGATAATGGTCTGCAAAGTCTTACTTTCTTAGGCATTCAAAATATGTCTTTAAAGGTTGTATACCACTCAGCCACATCTCAAGTCACCAAGACTCCTCACTGGCTGGGTGTGATTCAGTGTAGGGCACGTCACATCAGAGAAATAGAAACCTATGATGGAGAAAAGGAAATCCAACTTGCAGACTGATGCTCACTTCCTGGTCTTGGGGCGGCACATGGCTAGGATGGCGCCTGGCCATCAGCCAGAAGGTGTTACCGTGGGTTATGACCAAAAATCAGCCACCTCTAGGATAGGCTCAGAACCCTTCCGCCCTAGGGGACAGTTAGTGTCTCCCCTTACTGCCTGTAGAAAGGGTGTACACGTGAATACTCCCCACCCTGCTGATCTTTATCCTGATTGGCTCCTGTGCCTTATATTAGCTGTGTGTGCTTCCTCAATAAACGAGCTCCAGCCTTGACTGGTCTCCCTGACGCGTCTGATTGTCCTCTGGTGAGGGAGGGCTGGGTGCAGGCGGTCAGGGCGGTCAGTCGACCCTCTCCTTTCTTGACTCGTCCTGGTTGGGCAGGTCGGGAGGGAACGAGGACTAAAAACCCCGACAATTCAGCACGTGCTATTACAGTCAGCATCTAGATTGTTCCCAACTGTGCCCTGTCTATTGCAAAGGGTACGAGATAACTGCCCTTGCATATGCTCCTTTCCAAGCATATGGGATTTCATTTTAAAGATTGACACTAACTAAGGAGGACATGATGACACTGTGACTCTCCCTTCTCACCATGCCCAAATAAATGAATATAATTAAAATTTGCATATCATCTCCACCTCTCCCATCAGGTATTGGAAGGTAACTGATAATTAGCAACTGCCCCTACAGTGATCTCATTTATACTAATTAACGAAATCAAGTAAGGTTGAAATGTACTGTCCTGCTCAGTGAATCATGAGTCTGGCAGCTGTTAGGACCAAGGCTGCCATTTGTGCCTGGCTGTTAACAGACAGTCTGAGAAAGCACTTTATGGATTATCTTCCAAAAAAATGTATTCTTAGGAGACAAGAAACACATCACTAAGTTTCTGTATTGAAAAGTTAAACTGATTTTACTTTGGTTTCCCATACAAAAGAGGAAACTCCTTTAATTCATAAATGTATATTAAGGAAAACCGCCACATCTTGGAGAACATACATTTTGAGGTCCGTGGAGGAGGACACTCTTAGCCCGGGGTTGTCCTGGGGATACTGAGAAAGACAACACTGTTGGGTGGAACCTGGGACTTCCCACCTCACCCTCTGTCTAGAAGAGGATCCACTCTGGACAAATGGAGAGGACCCAACTGCACCAACATCCCAAAGCGTTTGTCTTCAGTCCAGCGACATCAAGGAAAGAGCAGCAAATCTCAGCTCTGTTACACTAACTTCTTAGGATTATGGCTTCTTGAAAAGTTTCAGTTGAGCTCGTGCCCACACCACCCACCATGAACTTTAATCTCTATAAATGTGTCCAGAATACAGCGGAGCCTCCTCATGGAGCACCCCTCAACCCCAGTGACATTTCACTGTGATCAAGGCGGCTTTGTTGCTGTCTCTTCAATAAACAAACAGAAGGGTGATCACAGCAGAGTCCCCTGGCGCGGGCAGGAACACCCCCATTTTTCGAGAGGCGACAGACACAGACATCAGAACCCTCTCAGGGCAGCAGGGACTTGGGTCGGTCACATTTTGTTAGAGGGGCCACAGGTGTCTTTCGTCAGTCTTGTAGCCATTTGCTTGCTTAGACCCACATTTTTATGCTTTTGAACATTTGACTATCTACTTAGATTTTCTAATAGGAGCTCTTCGTGTAATTAAAAAAAAGTCATTTTCTGGGACTTCATTACAAATACTTTACTTACTGTACCATCCATCTCCTTTGACTGACTTATGGTGAATTTTATGAAAAGCATTTTTATACATTAAATTTAGCATTATTTTCTTCTGTCTCTTGGAGCATTTTGTTGTTGTTTTTGTTTACGATAATTCTCCCCTAATTTTATATTTTTTGTATGGCTTTTTTTTTCTTTTAAATGTCTGGTTTATCTGAAATACATTTTTCTGTAAGGAATGAGAGAATTCCAAATTTACTGTCTGTCCTCCAGATGGCTGTACCATTGTCCCCAAGCTACAGATGGAGTAAGACATGTTCCCCTGTGGACAGGGATCCCGGCCTTCACTAAGCACTAGATTCACACACAGTGGAATCTATTCTGTGCTGTCCAAGCTGTTTATTCTTGTAAGAGAGCCATACTGTGTCTAGGACTAAAGCATCATACTACTTTATACAACCCTGTACAGCTGCCACCAGTGAAACTCAATTGTTACAACCTATGTATAGTCATTCCCCAACATTTTTCTTCCTTAATATTTCTTGATATTTTATTTTTCCAATCAATATTTTGAGTCCTATTTTCTAGATTCTAAAAATTCTAACTTTATTTTTAAGCCTCTTTCTTCTTTCTGACACTATACTATTTCTCAGGGTTGGGGAGAGATCAAAGATATGTTCTTCCTCATCCAGAAAGTTTCTAAATTTCATCCCCCCAGTGAGGTACCAGGAAATGGATGTCACCAGTATAGATGCTGAGTTGAGTGGATTCATATGTGCAAATGTTAGAATTTGACAAAGCCGAATCTCACAACTCAACAGGGACACTCAATCTGCACCTACCCCAGGCCTGCAGGGAGGAATGCTCTATGCAGGTCAACGCCGAGCTGGAGAGCACTACAGACATTTTAGCAGAATACAGTACAATCAGTGTGCAAACCAGGAGGTTAGGCTCTGTTTCCTAACAGCAAAATGACATAACCAGGAAAGCAAAACCAAGCGCTGCCTTGACACGTAAAGACTTTTTTACTGTGTCAAAGTATAAAATTACATTTACAAGATGTGATTTATACTTTGCATCTAGAAGAAAAAAGCATTTTATCATACCCAGATCTTAGGTTTTTTAAAAGTGTAAATCATTTTATTGTGTTCATCTGTCAGAACAATCTAAATTACACTGTGATTTATTGGTGGAAGAAAGGCAGTTTATAAATATAATAGAAATTCACTTCCATGAATTTTTTGTTTCTTTATAATCATTTAAACTTGCATTGCAGATTCATGCTTCTACCTTCTCATAGAAGTATCGCATAATTGGAAATGTGCTCCACCATAACCAGCAGATCCCAGAGCAGAATCTAAGTTTTCCTGATCTTAATGAGCCCATTTATATACAGTCGTATCCCAGTATCTACAATTCACTTAGGTCCCCGATGCCTATCTTTCTCATTAAAAATGCTCCAACTTACCAAAAATAATTCAATCTTTCTTAGGTCTTTGAGGGTTGGCTTTGATAGAGAAGAAGTAGGACTCACAGCATAGGCCTTCCAGAATGGTAATTAATGGTAAGTAGCATGTGTGTAGGGCTTCACAACTTCAAAGGACTTTGCAAACACTAATTAACCCACCTACTAACCTTTTAAAGGAAGTAAGCAGGAATTAGCATCTGTCTCATGGGTGGAAAACGGACTTGCAGTGCAGCTTAAGTGAGGCTCAGGGTGACATGACATCTCTTCACATCACGCTTTAGATGACTCCGAATGGCTTTCTCAACCTCAGCACCATAAACACCTCAGTCTGGATAACTGCTCACCATGCAGGGCTGTTATGTTCCTCTTGAGATATTTAACAAAAGTCCTCATCTTTACTAACCAGACTCTGGCAGTGCCACCTGAGCCTGAGGGTCAGTCTCCAAATGTCATCAATTGGAGAGGCAAAAAGCACCCCCAGATGTGAACCACAGTCCAAAGGAAGACAGAAAAGGTTCTTGGTGATTTTGTAAGGTTTTCCTTTATGCGTCTATCACAGCACCTCTGTACCAGTGTTTTATTCTCATACCACGTGCAAAAATTTACTGATAGAGGACACCTTTCTAAGCATCATTCTGATGCACCCTCAGCTACAAAACAACTCTATAATCTAAATGCCCTAATTATCCCATTTTGTAGAACAGGAAGCTAAAGCGTGGGATATTATCTGACATGTCCAAGCAGGGACACCAGGTTTCAAATCAGGATCATCGGTTTCCAGGTCCTTGCTCTTAGCTACAGAGCCATATATGAAGGTTTTCCTTGTTGTTCATTTTTTCATTCGAGCAGAGAGGTTTAAATTGGTGGAATGGTTATTTTCATATGTACCAATATTAAAGTGGCATGATCGTACTCCAAAGAAATTGATAAAACACTGAAACATAAAAGATTCATAGGCAATTTTCATATCCTCTAAAAAGCTAAACCAGAAGGTGAAGTTAGATAAACAGATTATGAGGCAGAAAATAATAAAGAGCACAAAATTTTTGAGCTTTTTAGGTGTTGGGAAGCAGGGTCTTCTTTTCTGAAGAAAAATGATATATGACCTGTGACTTTAGAGAATGATAGAATTTGAGTTTGAAGACTGCCATGTCACTCCTCAAGGAGACCTTACAGACAGAAGGAGCAGGAGAGACATGGAGTTAGAATGTGTGAAATACAGAAAGTCAGTTTGACCAGAGTTGGCAAAGCGAGAGAGATTAGAAGGAAAAAATAGTTAGAGATCAATTATAAGTGGATTACAATCAATTTATACTTCTTTCCGGCCAGCTTTGGATAGCCAGCCAGGAAAGGGGAATATTTCTTCAGAGCACCATAGACTGCTGAGCAGTTTGACAAAAAATACCTTATTGAATCATTCTAAGGCTCAGAAAGACGAGAGCATGAGGAGTCCTCATCTGCAAGCTCAGTGGGAGAACAACTGCTTCCCGACTCCCAGGGTTTTCTTCCTCGGAGCTGGGTCTACAGCAACTCTCTTCTGTCAAGCTCAACCTCAGTTTCCCGCCACTGTCATAAACACCCGAGATGATCACCTTATAGAGATAAAAGGTCCGTTTTAACTCACCATTTTGGAAGTTCTCCTGGTGATGGATGGGTCCTATGGCTTTGGGCCTGGGGTGAGGCAGCACACATGGCAGGACTGTATAGCAGAGCACATGTGGGCCACCAAGACTAAGAAAGGAAACAGGTGGGCTTGAGGTCCCACATCCGCTTCAAGGATACCCTCCTTATGACTCAAAGATCCCACTAGGTTCCACCGTGTAAGATTCTGACACTCCCCTTAGTACTGCTCTGGGCACCAGCCCCTGGGTGCACGTGGGCCTTTGGGAGACATCCAGGATCCAATCTACTGAAAGGTGAGAGAGGGCAGAGGAGAAGATGGAGGGGGGAGTGGGGGGGAAAAGAGAGATGGGGTAAGTCTGCTGTGAGAGTGACACTCCATCACCCCACCAAGTTCTGCTGGAAAGATGAAGATCACAGGTCTTTCCACAAACGGAAGGGGTCCTACCAGACAGTGAACGCCAGGAGCCAGAGGTCATGGGGTCATCTTAGAGTCCACCCAGGCAGTGTCTTCTCTGGCCCTCAATGATTCACTCCCTGTCAAGGTTCTCTCCCCAAGGTCCCTAGTCTTATGCCCTGCAGCAGTCTACAGCAGAGCATGAGAGTCCGCAGCGGACCAGGCTCCGGGGATGAGGCTGCTGGTGCACACTGTTCGGTACGCTCTCCATCTCCACAGACGGAGCCGAGATGTCGCCTGCCTCCAGGACACCCACAAGCAGCGGTGGCCCCCCAGAGATGACAGCCATGGGCACTCCCCTTCAAAAGGGAGGAGGGACGGAGAGTGAGAGTGGAGCCTTGTCCACAGCAGTTCTGGAAACCCAGGTATGGGCTCACTCCTCCTGGTTGGCTCTCGAAGCTCCCAGAGAGCACTGGGCTGTGGTCCACCCTCAGGTCTCAGGCCTCTGCCACCAGTCGTCCCTCTTTCTCCAGGGAACAGGCGGTTTGCTGCTGGCTGCATCCCGCACCTGCTTCCTGCCCGTGGAATTCAGGCGCCGCCTCGGCCTCCCTTCACTCTCTGCCCTCAGCGCTTTCTGCTCTTTACACTTCCGGAAGCAGATTCTTAATGCTGACAGCTTTTGCTTTCTGGATATACTGAGAATGTTCAGAATCATCAGTTTTCTATTCCTTCGTGTTTAACAAACAGGAAATGGATTTGTGTGGCTCATCCACTTTTGACGACAGGCGCAGGAGGCCCGGGGTCGCCCTCTACACTGCTGGATGCTCTCCTGATCTGTAGGACCCTGTTCACCACTGGAGGTTCTGCCTGTCCCAGGAGGCGAGGTCCCCAAGCTCCTTCCCACAACGACCCTTCATCCCCTGGCCTCCTACATGCTCCTCACTTCCGTTGAGACCCCTCCAGCAGCCTCCCTGGGGCCTGGACTTGTGCTGAAGCCCACTCAGTGATCTAGGCTCCTCCTCTCGGGGTCCTTCACTCCCCTCCCGATTCTGCCCACCCCCGTGTCTGCATCGGCCTGAGGAGACGCTGGTTAAGCAGCTCACTTCTGGGGGCACACGTCTGCTTGGGTTTGCTGTGGCGGCTTTGAAACCTGGAGAGTAAACTGGGGAATGGTCACTTCCCACCGTCGAAGCCCCTGTCGGAGTCCAGCTTCCTGAGGCTGTGAAACCCAGGGTCAGCAAGGACAGAGCCTCCACTGCCAGCTGAATCCCCAGACAGAAGGGGACCCAGACGAGTGGCTGCTGCGGTGGGCAGGCTGAATTCCTGACCATGTTTTAGATCCCTAGCTTTGGACTGATGTGTGATGCCACAATATCTGGAATAATATTCATAGTATGTGAATGAAATACTGTTTTATAAGTAATTTTTAATGAATCACAAAAGTAGCTATGAATTGTTGGCAAAAATTTAAAATAGCACCGTATATGCTATTTGGAAACCTATTAAATATTAAAATATATGCTAAAAATTAACTGCTTCAAAATTGAGAATATATAAAAACAATTTCCTGATATCTAATTTTGGAAATTGGACTTCAAAAAAATCAAGCGGATTATTTTTTTTAAATGGTCATTTTCTAAAAACCTAGAGAGAAGAAACATCTGGGATTATTTGCAAACACCTGTTCTACAAATACATACATCAGGACTATGAATAATGCTAAATTACTAATAAATAAAAGGCAAACAATAGGATTATCAGAATGATCTATCATTGTTTTGTTCAACACTGCTTTTGGAACTGCTAGAGGGAACTTGCTATGATAGATGGGAACTCGGACCTGGGGGACACAGCCTGACAATCTGCACTTGTAGTGTTCCTATGATGTGATCTTCATTAGCTTGCTTTATCTTAGTTAATGCACATTTGGTTTCCTTTTTTATCAAATATATATTGAGAAACTAATTTATGTGACCGAGAATTTAAAAAATCCAACTTCCCGGCTGAGGGCTGAGTGATGACCCTAACTTCCATGCTGCCAAGCAACGTCCCACTGAGTGATCAAGGGACCCAGTGAGTCACAGAGCCACTTGTCAGAATCAGCAACTATAAGTGCTTGCTTAATTTCCAGAGGCTTTCAAATCACTCCATTTCACAGGGAACAGTATACATCTTATTTACCAATTCACATAAAAAGCCAAAGACATTAAAACAATTACAAACTTTAGATGGAAATGTCCTTGTAAACCCTGAGGTCCCCGGACAATCAGCTGAAAAGCCAGACACTCAGGGTCTCACAGCTCCTAACCCCACCAGCGCTGCAGCAGAGGGGGTGACTTAGAGGATGCAGCGGGAACAGGAATGGAATGACTCCGACTCTGGGGGACATTAGTTTTGGAACACTCTGGAACCTTGCACCAATCCTTGTAAAAGCCAGAGTTGTAGGGGGTAAAGGTACCTTATTGACATGAACTATACAAAGCATGGAATTTAGAGAATGCATTGGCTGGATGACATTTTTGCCTTTGAATGCTATAATATACTTTTTAAAGAATTTGAGGACCTATGTTATTCCTGAGTTCAATTTGTTTTATTTTTTTTGTAAGAGTACCCCTTAAGCTCAGCAGGAGCCTTCATCAGCAAGCAGAGAAAGCTAAGAAACAATAATTCTGTCTATGAAGACTGCCAGTAGCTTTGTCATTTTACAATCATTAATTAACATGGAATGACAAAATTAAACTCACCACGACTCCAGAATTCATCAATTGTGCTTCATTTGCCTGCCTTTTCCCATGACCAAAAGCATGCCAGCACTGCTAGATAACCAACACTCTGGCCTGGACAGCAGCCTCATGCCACTGAGGATAAGGGTGGCCTTTTGTGCACTATGCTCTGCTGATCTGGGTAGGATTGGGGGAGTTTCTGTGGCTCCTCCTTTTCTACAGAGGTTCTCTACAAGGAGGAGCTTAGAGAAGGCAGTCTGATTAGATATGTGTTTGTACTGTGAGGACAACTGCATGATGTTTTATCTCGAAGATGCATTTGTTTAAGGGAACAAGTTTTCCACACTTATATTCATGTTGAAGACTGATGAGAGTGTCCCATCTGTGAAGGATCTTTTTATTTACATAAGTAGAGGAACTTCATATGTCCAAATCAAAAGGGTGATGGAAATGAAGACTTGCTCCTTGGGAAAGTCGTCATTAGATCCATATTTGGGGATTCCTGGCCTCCTCTGGATCTGCCCATCAGCTGTCCTCTCAGGTGCATTCATCAACCAAATCAACGATATTAGCTCAAGATCTCCTCATAAAAATAAAAGGCATACTAATAAATTAACTTGAGGCCAATCAACAATGACTCCTAAACTTCAGCATGTGCTCACTGTAAGACACCTCAGAGGTCATCACATTTGTACCCACTGAACGAGAAGGACCAGAGGCTATTTGGCCTTCTCAAGAGTCAGACATAAGGAAGAGTGATGTCAATGAGGCCATGGAGTAAAAAGTGCCCCTTTACCCCCAAACTGACTTGACAGTGATAAAAAGACCAAAACCTTTAAGATTCTGTGTAGACTCTTGTGGTCTGTAGTTAGACACGTTGCTAGAGTGCGGATTCTGTGGGCCCCAAAGGCCCAGGAGCTGAAGGTGGGATTCCCGAGGTGGCACTATCAGGAGACTTGGAACCGTTAAGAGGTGGAGCGTTGGAAGGTGTTTAGGTCACCTCATGCCCTCCAGGGGGACTGTGGGCCCAGCTCTGCCTTCTCTTCCCCCCGCGAGGTGAGCAGTCTTCCTCCACCACCCACGCCCAGCGTGACGTGTTTTCTCGCCACAGGCCCCAGAGCAAAAGTAACAGCACCACCCAGTCCCGCACTGGAACCTCCAGAACACAACTGTCCTCTCCGAGCTGACTGTCTCCTGTGTCTGTTAAAGTGGTGGAAAGGGAAATAACACCGTCACTTCTTCTAAGGGTTTAGATTACTAATTACAAGTAGAGTTTACATCCAATTCCTGAGTTCTGTCACCTTATTTCTGAGTTTTTCTGAAATGTGTCATTTTTTCCAGAGTTTCTTCATTCCTACTTTCCTTTTCTTCTTCTATTTTGGCGTGTTTTGGTGCACTGGAATCCACACTGACCTTGGTGTCCACCTGCTTGCCCTCACCTACGTGTACATTGGGTTTGGGGGGTACCTCATCACTCACTGTCGTAAATACTGTCTGTGGGGTTTTGTTTGCTACCTGATCATTCTGTCTGGTTTTTATGTGGGAATTTGAGAGATTCAAAAAACATGCTAGATTGTCACCGCCACCCAAGAATGCCAAAGATTTGCTCTTTTATAAAGTATTATATTTAATAAGTCTCCATTTTACATCATTCACTTATTTATTTTCTCTATGAAAAATACTGAATTTCTTAAACCAGCTTTCATTGCTGCTTTTAGTACAGTTGCATGCCTAATATAGATCTTAATATTGGTTCATCCTCATACTCCTTAAAATTGAAAATTGTTTGGAAATATTTTATTGATGTTCTTACAGCATTCATTTAAAAATACTGGGATATTTTGTCTCTATAAGACTATGAAATCAATAGTTGTTTTTAATATTTAAGGAAATTATTAAATATAATTTAGAAGCAGTAAAATAAGAAAATCTTAAGAGCCCTGATAAGGATGTACATCAGTGTAACCAACATGTCAATCAAGGTAATTAAATTTCTATCATTTCAGAAGTCTCTTTGTTCCTTTTCAGTTAACCCTCCTTCCCAGAGACAAGTCGGCTCTGATTTCTATCACTAAGGATTAGTTTTATCTGTTTCTGAACTTCATAGAACGGGATCATACAATATGTGTGCTATCTGCATCTGGCTTCTGTCACTCAAGCAGGAATGCTCACTCCTGTGGGCATCAGCTGGCACTCGGAGGCTGCTGAGGAGAGTTCTGTGATGTGAGCATATGGAGTGATTGATTGATCCATCTCTGACTGAAAGATGAATGGCTTTCTGGTTTACAGCTATCAGGGAAACAACTTCTTTGAATATTCTTGTACCAATGATTTTGTAGACTGCTTTTCCTCCTTCTCTTGTGACAGTATAGACTTGATGAGTTACAGATCTACAACTTTAAAAGTTACCGGTTTTTAAAGGTGGCACCATTTTCCACTCCCAGTATTGAAATGATAAGGAAACAGACTTTAAGGAGGGTGAATCGAGACTTCAGCAGAGGAAACAGTCTTCCCCTGTTCCCAACTGAAGTGCCTGAAATACAGACAGGGACGTCTGTCTCACCAGGAGACAGAACAGAGCCTGGAGCTCAGGAGGCACTGCGTCTGTGAATGGTGAAGAGGTAAGAGGAATCAGTCAAGGTGAGAGGAGGTGACTTTTTGAGTTAATAAGTTTGTGGCCTTGATTGTGACAATGATATCCCAGGTGTGTGCTTATCTCCAAACTCATCAAATTGAATACATCAAATACATGGAGTCTCTTGTTTCAATCAAACCTCAATAAAGTGGTCTAAAAACTGAAACAGAAAAAACAAAAACAAAAAACAAAATGAAATAAGCAACCTGATCTGGGATCGATACCTGGCCTGCAACTCTTCAATTCACTTTCCTGGAGCACCAGATACAATGCACATTCTGTAGTGTGGCATTTCATACCTTCCAAAATCTACCCTAACCTCTGTACCTACAGAAGTAGTACAGTGAGTGCTCTACCACTAGCCCCACACTTCTGTATTGCCTTCCATACCACGATGCCTGACGTTCTACTTCTTTCTGAATCTACTCACTTATCACATTGCGGATGGCCTGGGTAAGAGTAGCAGATAGAAGCTGAAGGGACCTTACTATGTGCTGTGCTGTGACTCTGTGCTCCAACCTTGGAAATTAAGAAACTAAGGTTCAAAGAGGTAGTTGTGGGTCAAAATAATACACAAGTGATAGCAGGACTGGAATTGAGCTCCAGGGGACCTGGCTGTAGAAGGTGTCCTCTCCCTACTCCATGTGGCCTTTTAGGGCAAAGCCTTGCTCCCTTCACTAGGAAAACCCTCATCTTTGGCATCCAATTATCTATCCTTTGTTGCATCTGGAGTTCCTTGAGGACAGAGACTGCCTTATTCATCTTTTTACCATGAGGATTACCAGAGAGAGAAGGAATTTCTTATATTGGTTGGAAATAAGCTGTAGCAGTTTTTACAGAATAGCTCTGGAGCTAAAGAATGCCACACTAGACAAGCCCAACCCATTTTTTCAAAAGTGAGGAGTCCAAGGGCCCAAAGTGACCCTGTTACTGAGACCTCAGGCCAAGCCACGTGTGGGCAGCTACTCCAGCCTGAGGAGTGAGTGACTGAGCCTGGATCCAAGTCTTCAGTGACTCAGAGGCGGCTCAAGTTCCTGGTAAATCCTGTCCTGCTTCCTGGAAGAAGATGCCTGGCCTTGGGGAATAGGAGCCAAGCGTTTTCTCAGTGGGCTTCAGCACAGATTCCATCAATAGCCGAATGAAGACTGTGACAACGAACAAGACAAACAGTTGTCCTCGTCCGTGAAAGCCACACTCTGCTGGTGGGCAGCAGTGCTTTGAGAGGGGGACAGTGCGGGCTGGGTGTGGGTGGGGCAGATCCAGAGAGCGCTGCGGTGCAGCGGTGCGAGCAGTGCAGTGGGCCGTGAGGCACAGAGGGTTCTGAGTAGGCAATGACGCCAGCTAACCAAAGCCAGGTAAAGCCGGGCCAGCTAGCCCAAACCAGGCCATGGTACAGGCTGGATATTATGACTGATAGCAAGTCAGTGGTTCTAACAGAGGAGTAACACGATCTGATCTGCATCTTTAAACCTTTGTTCTGGAGAACAGAACATAATGCAATGAGAATGGAAGAAGGCAGGTTAAGACACCGGTGAAACAAACCGGGGGAATGGTTAGGTGCTGGCCACTGGAGTGAGGGGAGAGAGGTCCTGTTCTGAATAGATGTGCTAAGCATTGTAGGAATGAGGACAGATGGGCTGTCAGGGATAACTCCACACTTTTTACCTTGAGCAGGGTGAGTAATAAAGAGAAAATACTGGAAGAGAACACACCCTATTTGAGATATCAAGGGTTCAATTATGGTACATGTGCAGATAAAAGCATGTGATCTAGATTACTTTAAAAATAATCTGAGCAGGCATGGTGGCCCATACATGTATTCCCAGCAGGGAGGTTGAGGCAGGAGGATCACCAAGACTGAGGCCGGCCCGGGGTTGTGGCATGAGCCCATTTCAGAATAAAAAAAAAAAAAAAGTGCTGGAGATGACGTTCTGTGATTGAGCACTCCTGGGCTCAGTCTTGATACTGATAATAACATAACATCTTGGAGAAACAAAAGGAAAGATTGATCATCCATAACTATTCAAACTGGAAAGAGTACACAGCGGGTTCATTACACTAATTTTTTAATGTTTCTTCAATGGAACTTTGTAAAAGAAATCACAAACATTGGGTTTGAGAGGCCTATTAGATGTCACATGGAAATGTATATAGTTAGATATAGGAACTGTAGTTCAGCAAAGAAATGAGGGCTAAAGAAATGTGGGAGTTGTCAGTACACGGGAAGCCACCCGGTCAGAATATACACAGGGAATTAAAGTACAGAACAGGTTCAGCAATGAGAAACCGAACCTCCCGCGTTTGGAGATGGGGAAGAGGAGAGGAAGCAAGAAAGTCACCTTCACTGGGGTTTTTAAACACATATTTTACTGAAAAATACCTAAGAAACAGCATCTCCACTTCTAAGGACTAAATCCCCAAAACTCATAATGACACTATGAAGATTTATCACACTGCTTCACAGGAAATAAAAAAGGGAAAGAAAAATAAAAATAGAGGAAGCTCTGTGAAACAATCCAAGCCGAGCAATAATGGCTAACCAGATACATCACGGTGCATCCAAGAATGCGCACAGCCACCAACAGGAGGCAGGCAGGTTCCGGTGACCAGAAACAGCATGAGGACTCCCAAGAGGTGACAGTGTTGCTTTATGTCTGGGAGCTGCACTTCCCTTACGATGAAAACCTACCAGGTAATATGATCTTTGGTGGCAAAATAATGGGCTTTCACCCTCAACACACTTACATGTATTCAAAAAATTTTCCCATTAGACAAAAAAGTACAAGTTTTAAATTTATAAACGCTCATTCCATAACATGACACACGAAGTACTTTGAAAAGGAACTTGATTCAAACCAGTTAAAACTTACATTGACAGCACAAAATCTGACAGAAAATAACTACTGAGGAGTTTTCAAAATAAAGATAACATAAATAAAACATTATTTTAATATATTAAATACTTTATTTAAATCAAGTATAAAAATAACACATTTGTTCTATTGTTTCACAAAACTTCTAATATCACATTATCTATACACAGTACCAAATTCCATTCATTTCGACAATCATGAAAGAATATTTTTAAATATAGGCTGTATTTCAAAATTTGATATATAAATACAGATAAAAAGTGTATTATACACATTGACTTTAAATAATCTATTTACAAAAGCTATTTTAAAAAGCCAAAGCAATTTACTGGCCTCTGAAGAAAATTATGACACACATGCCATTTCGACACCTACTCAATGGATTATACCTAGAAAATTACTTGAATACTATATACTGGAATACAAATTCACATAAAATTACTTGATTTAAAATCTGTTCAATTTTAGAAATAAAAAATTAAATGTAGGCTCACTTTTAAAATTGCAATTTTTACTGGGTGCAGTGGCACACACCTGTAATCCCAGTGCTCAGGAAGCTGAGGCCGGAGGATCATAAAATACTATACTACTAAGAGAATTTCTTGGCTTTGGGTCATTCTATTTCTTTCCTCTTAAAAGTTAAAATTGTTTTACTGTGTCTAATAATACTTTTTAAGTATAGATTAAAAAAAGCAAAATGCAGTCTGCCACTTCTTCATTTCTGCATATTGCAATGGGTCTACCAGATCCAAGGCCTTCCTAAGAAAGCTGGCTTATATCAAATACTGATTTTCTTCCTGTAACTCACACTTGTCTATCGAGTCAGTTACCCAGCGTTCTTGAAGGATCTTAAACTTCTTCTTAAGAGTTCTTCTAAAAGCTTTAAAATCCGAAACACGACTGCGATCCTCCCCAACAATTACATGGGACACTCCCTCAGCTAAGTGAGCAGCCACCTTTGCCCCGTGGAACCGGAGCTCCAAGGCGCTGATGGCTAATCTCGTTCCCTCGATTCTGGTACTCGAGTCATTAATAACAGCATACATGTCCACATAAATGGTGTGGTGTCGAAACATACTGAGAGGAGAGCAGTCCCAGGAGTATCGATACTCCAAATCAGCAATCACAGAGGCCATTTCTTCAGGAGTCTGTTCATTAGAATTTTTAATTCCTGAGAACACTTCTTTCAGTAGGTTCAAATCTGTATCAACAAAATAACTGTCACCATAGGGATCATATTCACGGGCAAAATGCTGTTTTGTTGATGGGCACATGTGAATCATAAAGCGAGGCTGCCATGGAACACAGCTTTTGGTCTCAAAACATTCTAAAAGCCACGCAGGCTTGACAACATCATGTGTATCAGAAGAAATAATGTTTTTCACTCTGATGTTCTCAGAACCTGCAATTACACAGTATGTGTCTGGGCCTGGATTCTGTACAATATAGCCACCGAACTCTGCAATTCTGTTCTCCAGGTCAGGCTTTGGATGGCTGTCTGTTCCACTCATTACACAAAACTCGACATCTTCAAATATATTGGAAACTTTGCTAACGTTAGAAAGGTTAGGTGCCTTTAGGTGTTCAATAATTCCAACAGCCTTCTTCACCTTTGGGGGTGCTCTCCGCTTTTTCTCTTGCGGTTCATCATCTCCACCTGGGTAAAAGTGCTTTGAAGCGAGCTTTCCAGAGGCCTTCCCCCGCAGCTGTTCTAAGTCCTCCAGGGTCATGCACTCATGCCACTCCTTGTCATCCCTGATCTTCTCAATCCGCGGAAAACGCAACGTGCAGCCAGTTCTGTACATATCACTGGGGACAATCTCTGCGGCCTTAACCTGGACGATGACAGAATTGCAAGGCTCGATGTACACTTCTGGCTTCTCTGTTCCACACAAAATGCTGCCTGGTGGAGCTTTTCTATGAAAAGCTTTCCAGTACTTGGCCAATTTCAAACCTAGATCATACAGTTCTTTCATGGTGTATCCTGAGCCAACACGACAGAGAGTATGAAACACAGACGGCTTCTTACCAGGAGGGGGCTTCTCTGCTACTGCACACAAAAAATGAGACATCATTCCACCCCGCAAACCTTTACCCCAATAGCCTCCCACAATTAAGATATCCAATTCATCCATTAGTCCAGTGACATACTCGGGCTTAATTTTTAACCATCCTTCACCTCTTTTGTCTGGCTTGTAAATGGACAAGGGATGTTTTATCATGATCCCCTCCTCTCTCTTATCTATTGCTTCATTCAATGCGTCGACGACTTCATTCTTGGTATGAGCTTGTGCTTTCTGCACTATCTCCACTCGGCCTGGTATTGGTGTAAAGGTACTGCCAAGGATCTCATACCTTTTCCTCAGGATCTCACGTCCTAGCTTTTTATTATTAACCATCAACACGTCAAACACACAATAACAAGTCTGCAGATCAGAATCTTCCACCATCCTTTTAATATCAAACTTATTGCCCTTTTGCATAAAAGTCTGTGTGTTCGGGTTGTAGGCCATCATCTCTCCATCAAGGATACAGGTTTGCACATCTGGCTGGAATGCATTATGAATGAATGGGGTGAGAGAACCCTCTTGCGGAGAGGCACCAAACTGTTCAGTGTAGTTATAGCCATTTCGGGAAAAGTACTGATAAACATCGCCATCTTTGTGCATCTGCATCCGCTCACCATCAAGTTTGGTTTCGATGTAGAAACTCTGGTGTCTCATATCCTTCTCGATGTGCTCAATGTTTGCTATTGCAGCTAGCATTGGTTTGAAGGCAGAAAACAAAGTGATGGAAATGTCAGTGAGTCCTACAGAGGGATCATGCAGCTGTGTACAGACTTTTTCCAGATCCGTGGTAACATTATGCAACTCGACAGCATCGCTGTGAAAAACAGAAAATATAGTTTGCTGACTAACACCAAGCTTTAAGTCCTTCACAATCATTCGTATAAGCCACTTTTGTTCCAATGCTGAACTCTGAGTTATAAGCTGAAGAAGACTCTTTTTCACCAAGTCTTTTCTTTTGGCAGAATTATTGCTGGCAACGGAATCTAAAAGTTCATTTACTTGCTGTATGGTCAAACTTCCTTTTTGCAAACATCGGGGCTTCAGCACAAAGTAGGCAATCATTGCAAAGTCCCCAGCCTCTCCACGCGTGCCAGTGGGGGTCCTGTAATTGAGGAGCTTAAGGGCATCTTTCCCTTCCCTGGGCAAATTAAGCAATTCGATATAAAGCTTGGCCAGCATAGTTTCTTTGATTCCATAAGCCATTCTCTCTCGTTCTAGCTGAGGAAGAATAAGTCTCATGGCCGGATAAAAAGAATCTGTAACATTTTTTTGGTTCTTATGAAGTGCATCATGAAATTTTCTCCAAGAATCTAAAAATTCCTTGAAGTGTCTGATTTTTTCTACACGTCCTTTACTTTTCTGTATTCGCTCTAAAGTTGAACATAAATCTGCAAAGGGAACATGAGATGCAACAGTCTGCGGAGTTTGTGAGGTAGCCATGGAAGCAGTGGATCCTTTGGTTTAACTAATAATGCTAAAAGAGAATAAGAGAAATGTAAAACTCAGCTAAGTATTTAACATAATGGCCTTACAGAGATCACCTGTTTCATAGTGAATATTTATTAATGCTTAGTAAATGAAAATGTATCAATTCTATATAAGACATATGAAATGTGTTTCAACCTCTACATATAATAACCATTTTACTTAAACCTAATTTGCATGTTAACAGTATGACTTTCTCCATTTCCTGAAATTATAACAACGAAAAATAATTTTGATCTTTCTCCCTAAATGCCAACTTTCATTGAATCAATTCTTTCATTGCTTACTTATTTACCACATAATACAAAAGAAAAAAAGCTAATAATAAAGGTAGAAAAACAAAACCAGGAATGATACACTTCATTTGTAGGTCATGAAGTAAGGTCTGCCTTTTCAAGTATCTTTTTTCTCAAACTACACTGCCCCAAACAGATGTTCTTTAACACATAACTCCCACACTGAATTGAAATTTGACTTCCTAGGAATTTTGAAACCCTAATCATAGAAAAGGTCTTTGACAAAACACTTGTATCTGTCTACTCTCACTTCTTCTGATAGCTACGCAAAATCATTCCAGCATTCAAGACCTAATTCAGAATTCTCTCCCCATGAATTCCTCACTTTAACTATCCATTTCATTACAGGTACTTGCAGATTTATAAACACAAATTCATTAGCACACTCCCTTTGGCTCATGCCCTATGCCAGTTATCCCCAAGTACTCAGTGACGGTGCCCACACCAGGCACTGCACTAGGGCAGATACACCATGTTTCTGCTTTGAAAGAGTTTACATTCTGTAAAGAAAAAAGGGTGTAGTCAGAGCTAACTATAATAAAATGTTAAGTGCTTTAGCAAAAATAAAACAAAGTAAAATGTCTTGAGATAATTTTTTCACTGAAGTTGTCTAAAATCAAATAATAGATCCTTTGTTGGGTTAGGGGCTAGACCATTTCCTACAATGGTTACCAAACATGTAAAATTCCTTTGAAGTTTTAAATATTAATGTTAGTTTTTCTAGAATCTATAATATATCAGCTATTTTAATTAAGGCTTAATGTAATACTAAAATAAGCTATTTTTTTCCAAAATAGACTTCAAGTAAAATGAGTGCTCTACAGCTTCTCTCGAGATCACAGCTTCTCTTGTCATCTCATATCCTGTCTGGCACACCAGCATGCAGTGGAACCAGAGGCTTTTTATGAAGTAAAGAGCTCTACTATAGAGTAAAAGCCATGGGATTCCCCACTTCAGCACACAAAACAGATACACACCATCTCTACAGGTCAGAAACCATGTTGTAATTTCAGCTACCAGTGGCAAACCCATAGTAGCTTTGTTTGCCTGTCACTAAACCCCTACAGTTGGTTCCTGGGAAAGCATATGGGGAAAGTCCTGCTGGTCACATATGTACACACCAACCCACTAGTGGGATACAGCCTGGTTCTGATGGCACTGGCAATGGTTCACAGCTGCCACTGGGCAGCCTGCAGAGAAAAACCATGGCCCTCTCAGTCTAATTTTTGACAAAGCAAGCCCCACTTCTACTGAGCAGTTTAGATCAAGAGATAAGCCCAGGACAGACCACTTTCCTCAGACTTTGATTATAGTAACTGCCTTCCCTTTCATACTCTGGTTTGCATAACTGACTGTACCACCTGGTTCTCTCAAGTGGATATACTACAGCACACACACTGCATCTATAATTTATGTAAAATACATATAAGATTAACTTTATTAAGAAATACTTCTCTGAATATTCGAACATTGATATAGTTTTATAGATCTGTTTGTAAATGCCACATGGTCTCAAAGTCAAAATTTCACTCAAGACTTCAATTGCTTTACAAAATGACAAAATTTAGGCAATGGTGTGAATATACATGTATCTTAAAATAACTATATGTACAGGTAATAAAATTACAAAATTACTATAAAAAGAATAGACAATTTTTGCTTATTGCCATTGCATAAAAAGTCAAATATTAGGATCTCAATTTTCTTTTACATGCACTCTAATTTTATTTTTTGGATTCTGAGCTTTTTAGCTAATTCTTTCCATTTGCAATGAGACAAAAAAAGCTTTGTTGTTATGCTCAGTTCTGGAGTCTAATAAATACTCAAACATGGACTATAGCTGTGTGATTAATATGGGACAATTTCTTAAAAGTTTCAGCTTAAGAGTACAATGAAGTTTAAAAATTTTTAAAAAATTTAAAAAACCTTTGGAAATTAGAATGGGGATGAAATCAGATCATTTTTACATACGTGCTCAACACAGTGCCCTATTAGGAAATCCTTGAAACTATCAGTACTTTAATGTTTACCGATCCTCACAGCATTTAAAATCTAATAGTGCAAAATATTGAGCAAATAAGAATGGGTGGGGGGAGGAGGATGCTTCAGTTTTAACACTAATAAAGTGAAGCTTTCAAGAGACCGGAAGCAGTAATTAACACAACGAATGCATCGGGCTGCTGCGAGATGCCACGGCAAGACCAGGGCCGGTTTTAATTAGTGGTCACAGACGATGTTCAAGCGCTGTTTTATTGGAGAAAGAGGAAGTGGCAGCACAACTGAAGTCCCCGGTGCAGCCCCGGACCAGCTGCTGCCCTCCGAGACAGAGGTCTCGCGGGGCCAGCGCACCTGCCCTGGCACTTGGCGACACTCTGGGCGAATCTCAAGGAGAAGAAACTAGCGGCACCGAACAACCGAGGCTCCGGGACCCCCAGGTGCGCGCAGCCGAGTGCGGGCGCGCCAGGGGCGACTCCCTCCAGGCCGGCAGCCTCTGCAGGCGGCCCCGCTGCGGTCCTCCGCCCGCTCCGAGCCCAGCCCCAGCGCGGGACCCAGGAGCCCGGCGCCCACGCAGGCTGGCCGGGCGCACCCCCAGGTCCAGCCGCTGGCACGCGCGTCTCCGCGCCGCCCTAAACGCACAAAGGAATGGGGGCTCCGACCGCACGGCCGCCGCGCCCAGACCTCGACCCGACCGCGCCCACCGCCGCGGAAGCCTCACCTGCGCCCGCCGCCCTCCTACCGGACGTCCAGAGCCGGAACCTGACACCAGACCGGAAACCCCGCCCGCAAGAACGCCACTTGCAGTTGCGAGCCGCGCAGGCGCAGTGCAAACGCGAGGACCAGCCGTCGCGTCAGAGGCCGGCGCGCGCAGGCGCAGTGGAGTTCGAAACAGCCCCCACCCCGCAACCCGTGTTTGGCCTGGGGAGAGAGGACCCCAGTGATTGCCCGGGGTTGTGACTGGGAACTCAAAGTGGTCTTTGCAATTAGCCTACTACCCGCAACTGTGGATTCCGTCATGAAGCACCTGCTATGATATAGTAGGTGTGCTAAATATCCAGTATTGAGGTGCTAGATATCTAGTATTGAGGAACAAAAACAAACTCAGTCCTTATGTTGCAGGAACTGCTGCTTTGCATTGAAATTTTGCAGTCATCTCTCCTCTTTCGCCTTGGAGAATGAGAAATTATCTATAACAGGTGGGGGGAGAAACCGTTAGAATTATTTCCTTTTAGGATAAAATAATATTGATTTAAAATCAAAGTGAGATTTTGCTGCAGTGGGCTCTGATAATAATTCTAAAATGTTTTAACTACCATGTTGGATTATCTAATGTACAAAATCCTCATTTTACAAAACTCTCACTTAACTTAGTTCACAGTGCTAGTTTGAAGTGGACCTAGATCCTATGGCTTCTTCCATGTTAGCAACATTGTTACTTTCTTTGTATAGTTTAGTTTAGTGGAATTACTGGATATTTGTCAGAAATCATCTGTGATGTTATAAAGCCACATGATACCGTTCTGTCAATATTATTCCCCCACCCCCACTATTCAACTTAAGTATCAATTTACATTGGAAAACACCCAGTAATGTTAAATTAGAAGAGGTTCCATTTGCTGGTCACATGCAAGAGCTCTTGTCTGTCTACTTGTCTTGTTCAGTATTTATAGTGTTCTTACAATTTCAGGTGCTAGACTTTGTATTACTGAAATGAGGACCATGAATTACCTAACTAGATAAACCAGAAATTGATTCTAAGCCCAGTCCCCAATTTGTGGTGTGATTTTTGCTGCTTGGTTCAAAGAGAACCAAGGTTTTTTCTACAAAGTATTGTGAGAAATGAAAAGCCCAGAGGCTGGGGATATAGCTCAGTTGGTAGAGTCCTTGTCTCACATGCACAAGGCCCTGGGTCCAATCACCACCACTACACACACACTAAAAAGTCCAGGGTTCCATTTTCAGAATACAGTATTCAGCCTTAAATTTGAGATGACTTGGGATATAAAATAGGCAGCTTCAAGTACAGCAGAATAAGAAGTTAAAAGCAGTTAACACTGGAATGTACAAATTTATAGTCCCTTCACCAACAGGAAGTGAGAAGCAAGGGCTGACCTGAGATAAAGTGTGTCAAAAGGTGCTCAATCCAAGGAGACTTTCAGCCACAAGAGAACAAAGGGAGATGGGGACAACTAAAGGTAGATTTCTTTAAATAACCCAATAGGAGACAGTAAAACACCCCATAGTACTCTGCCAATGAGGAACCAAAGGCAGGATCTTGAGTTCTAGGGCATAAAATTCTGGTAATGCTCAGTTTGTGCATCCTGACCACCAGGCACCCTGATCTTGCAAGACCATCATTAAAGTAAACCTTCACTCCTGCCTTGTGTATATTAGTCCATTCCTTGGCTTTAGACAGGTAACTTTTTCTCATAGTATCTTTTAGAGTTGCTGTGACTGTTAATTTATTTATGTAAGTCATACTTTAAGACTTTCCTGGAGCTTTTTATCTAGTAGCAAGATACATTTGTTAAAACCAACCAAACTGTCAGGGGACAAACAGATGAGCACCGTGGGGACATGAGGTTAAGAGAATAATTCTAAAAAAATGGGCTCACGGTATGGACCCCCACATGATTTCTTTTCCAAGAGTCAATTCACCTGCCTGGCCTATTGGGACAAGATATGTCACATTCGATTGCAAACTACCTGTTAACTGCAAGAGAAATGCAGGCCCAAGATAATGTTGTTGGAAGAACCCGGGAGTCTTTTGTGATCGGATCGGATCCTGAAACTCTGGGAGGAAGGGTAGTTCCTCCTAACCATAAAATCTGTAAGAATGTATGGTTAAGAATCCAACTGGAGTCAGCACGGGCCAAAATGACCTAGAGTTACTATGACAGTAACTTGGGAGTCTTATGTCCCTCTGCTGTCAAAAGTCAAGAGGTGGACCTCAGGTGGGATTCTCTGGAAATTTCGCAGGGATTTCCAAATCTGAGGTGCAGGAGAAGCAGGGCATCCCTCTCTCATCTGAGAGGACCCACTCCCTCCTTTGAGTGTGGCCTTGCCCATTCCTGTTACTCCCGTCAACAGGTCTAAAATCTGATTTGGTCGCAAGAATCGAGATTTGAATGGGGGTATTGGGGGGTGTCTTTGTGTCGCCTCAGTTTCTTGGAAGGCCCCAGTTGTGTAACAAAAACAACAACTTAGGAGATTTCCTCTTTATATATAAAACAGAGCTTACAGAATGGGACTGGCCCTGGGGGAAAGCGAGGCAGACGGGTAAACCGGGGTAAACCAGCTCCTTGCAAGGGGGCAATGCTGGTCCACCTGAAGCAATGACCTACGCGTCCTAACACGTTCCCGCAGGCTTGTGTTTTGTGGAACTTGGAAAAAATAAATCCTCTTTTCCTTCGAAGAACCCTCCCAGTGTGCACGACTCAGGCCTGCCTCTGTCCTGCCACTCCGCCCGTGGGGTCAGAAGGGGGACCCTAACAACCCCATGGGCAGACAGGATTTCTTTGTCAAAACAAAGAAAGGCGATGTCGTGGAGTCCCCGGGGTCAAGGTCTGATGGGCTTTTGCGGGGTGAGAGTAGTGATAGCGAGCGCCTTTCGCGAGGCCCAGGGTTATGAGACGCACGAGCGTTAGCCACGCAACCTTGGCCGCAAGGAGGCGCTGAGGTATCTTTACCCTGTCGGCCACCGTCGTGAGCCTCTCGGCCCGCGGTTTCCGCGCATGCTCGGAAGGGCGGCCCGGTTCCCACCCGGGAGGACGGCGGGGAGCAGGTTATGTGGGAGCCGGCGGGGACATTTGCCGGCGACACTCGAGCGCTGGCCGGAAGTGGAGCCGCCAAGAGCCGCGCCGCTGGATCTCCGGGCTAGACCGTGGCGACGGCGGCCGCCCTTCGGCTGGAGGAGGACGATGAGGAGCGACGGAAGCGGCGCGGAGCGACGCTGCTGCGCGGCGCCCGGTTTCGTGCCCGCGGCCGACCTCGCAACCTGCCAGCAAGCCTGAGTAAGTGCAGCGGGACCGCGGCGCGGGCGGCGCAGGCCCCCGCCGTCGGCTCAGGGCCGGGACGTGCGCACGCCGGACCCTGGACTCGCCCGCCCGGCGCCCGCCCGCGCGGAGCGCAGAGGGCTCGCCCAGCGCCGCCTGGTCGCGGCGCAGGTGTGCTCCCCCGCCGTCGGCGACGAGCTCCGCCTGCCAGTGCCCCTGCAAGAAGTTCTGGGGCTTCTCAGAAACCTGGGGCAGCCCACACAGGGGAAGTCACTTTTGCTGTAAACGTCTGTCATCGTTCATCTTAAGCAAAGTGCATACTAGTGTGATTGGCCAAGATAAGGACAGAAACAAGTCTTTCCGTTCAGCAGCTCTTGACCTGTGCGTCCTAAGTAATAGCGACCGAAGAGAAAGGCGAGTGCGGGCTCCAAGTTTTCATGCTTGGTTTTCATCGATCCTCCTCCCTTTTGTCGTAGATTAATAAGTCATTTTTCTGCATGCTTAGATTGGTCACATCTTTGACTAAAATACTGAATTTCCTTCTACTGCATGAGAGTAGAATGTGTCCTTCTGATGTTTTGTGTCATATTATCCTACTTAGCTCATCACCCAGTCAATCACTGTTAGTAGGGGCTCGCTGTGTATTTTTAGTACATAGCAATGTCTGCTGCAGAGTTCAGCAGGATGAAGTCTCTGTCAGCAAGGAACTCACAGAGTATAATAAACCTGCTCACACCGGCTGTAAGTCTCACCAGCAGAATTTACACCACCTGCAGAATGGAGAATGTTGGCAGTAGTGGCCCAAGGAGAGCTAGAGAATCTACCACCTGAGCCGATTTTGACAGAAAAATGAGGCATTGTCTTATTCTCTGTGTGCAGGTGGCACAGTCTTCAACGAGTCATTTCCAGTATTAAATCCAAATCTAGCAGGACTCCTAGTTGTACGTACTTTTACTTACGCAGCTCTAGTAGGTAATGAAATGGTTTAAATTTGTTTAAATAGAAGTAGCTGCATTTATTAACACTACTATATTTGATCCCAGCAGTATTTGACTTAGATGTTTCATCTTCCTTTTACATACAAGGAAACACATATTAAATTGAGTTGGCAAAAGTTACCTAGCTATTGGCAGACCACACCCCAAAACACCCACTCCTTCCACTGCACACTCCTGATAGTCTGTGTGGAACCATGAGGACAAGCCAGCTTCTGCACCTTGTGCCTTCAGGGAGCGCTGGGCTCACAGCTCTCTTTCCAGGTATGCTATAGTCCCCTTGTTGTCCCAGTAGAAGGATTTACTCAACTCAGTCGTCCTGGGCCAACAACATGACGTAGTGTAGGCACAGGAAACTGTTGGACCTTACATTTTTTTCTGGTTGTACCTCTGTTGTCACTTATCTCAGGAGAATTTATTTCTATTTCTCTGTTTTCATAAATTTAGAACTCATTGAACCATTACTCAGATTCCAAGTTCCAATTCTTGTTTAGTTGACTAAAAGTTGGAGCCTATAAATACCCTATTTGAGTAGATTTTTAAAAACATTTTAGTTCTTTTTCTTTCAATTAAGGATTTTTCTTCAAATGACAGACTTCATGAGACATTATTACATTTTATGTTGTTGTTTCATAAAGGTCTTAACTCCTAAAATAGTACATTCTGCTGAAATCCCTTGTAAGGGTATAGTATTTCCAGGATGTCAAGTGCATGCATTTACAAGCTAGCCAGAGAATCCAGCTTTTTTGTAGCATTGGTTTCATATGAAAAAATAAATTCCAAGGCTTATCCCTCCAGTTCATAGATTAAATTTTAAAACACTACCCATTTATAAGTTGCAGAATTCCTGAATTTCACTATCAACCTAACCTAACGTCAGTATTTACATTTAGAGACTTGTGGTTTTTCTTATTGCTTACCATCTTCCTACTTGCAGATATTATAATCTCAGAACAAATTATGAATGCTTTGCTTAGTTACAAAATCTGACATTTTAGTTTTCCTCAGAAGAAAGCAACCACAAAATGTTACTAAGTTGCTACGTAGTATGATTTTTGAGGTATCTACTTTTGGAGGTACATAATGCTCTCTAAACCACTCAGTTGACCTCTGCCACCTCCTTAGAGGGTTACTGTTCATTTGTCCCATAGGACTATTAATACACACATTTTCATTATTGATGGCATGTGGGTAACCATTAGGGAAATAGATAATTCATTCTGTGGTGTCTCCAACACCCTGATAGCAGCTATTTGTGTTTCCATTTCAGCTAGGCAGCTGGCACGGTTTCTTACCTTTCCAGTGATTATCAGGAGAGAAAATACATTGATGTAGAAATGCTGAATCAGTTCTGTGTTGCTTATAATGTGATTGTGATTGGAAGCTGTGAATTGCCCTAGAGTCAGTGAGCTCCATGAGGTCCTTGCTATCCTTGTGATGTGGGTGTCACAGTGACCCATGAACTGACTTTCTCCTCTTTGCATTCTTCACTTAAAAATGCACATCATTGACAAGGCAATGGTGCATGTTCATGTGTAAACAATTTTTATTTTTAGACAAACGTCTAACATTATCAATTTTAAGGCCAACTGAAGGACCTTAAAACATAATCGTGTATTTGTGAATTAGGACTTTATAATTCTATTTATAATTGTTTAGTCTTATAGCAAAATTGCTTTTTGGGAACTCATTCACATAAAACATTTGTAGCTTTCAAAGTTCTTTTGCCCTTGGTGGAATCAGCAAGTCAAATATATATTTGCAATATGTTGTTCACTTCTGCAATTAAAACATAATTTGAATAATTAGAGTTTTATTGTTCTGACCTTCATTAAAATATAATTTGTCTTAAAAAGTTTTTGGTCAATAGAATGGTAGATCTGTCCCTTTTACTCTCCTAGTTATTAAGGCAATGATTATTGAAACATGTCTTGTTGGTCTTCAATTTTTATTAAAACATTACTGGGTAAAGAACTTTAAATAAATTTATAATTTATGATATAAGGCACAAAGGATTTAAATAAACATACTGTGTCATTCATAATTTAAAGGAAGCAAGTTTCTTGGAGGGAAGGCAATAAAGTTAAGCAGTTAGAAGATACAGTACAGGTCTCAAACCTTTGGTTTCAGGACCCCTTTATTTTAAAAAATAAGTTAAAAATTATAACTGGGAGTTTCTAAGTCTATTACATGTTAACATAAGTGATATGTTTCATGTAAAACAACTATAATGACAAAAGGATTATGACATCGTTTACCATTTTCTAAAATAATTTTTAACGTCTGCTTAATAGAAGACAGATTCTCTTGTTTCTGCATTCAGGATCCTTGAGGTGAAACATGGCCAAGATCAGGCTCATGCCAGGTTGTAAATATTGTAATGATTTTCTCAGGAGTCGTGAATTTCTTTGGTGCTACTCCAACACTCACAAGAGTTGGGTCCTTAAGGTCAGTTACATAGTGGCTTCTGGAACCTGCATCGAATAGTGTTTGTTTTGATGTATTAGAATCTGTTGGTTTATCTTCCAACAAATGTTTACTCATGTCTAAATTTGTGACATTCATTGGTCATTTAGGCTATATTGTTGGTTAAGACAGATTCTTCCAAATGGTGGCATGTTTAGTAGATTCAGAATTCACATTTGTCAACAACATCACCACAGTGGCATTAGAAAAGTAAGGAAGTGTTGGGGAGCAGTTGGAAACATGCTTCTGTTTCCAGAAGGTGTCTGCCAAACACCTAAGTCTGAATAATTGGTTTGTCAGTTGAGTTTCCAAATGAAAATATTGCCACCTAAAAAAAGCAGCCAGTGCAGCTTACAGTTCAGTTGTACTTCAGTATATAGCACAGGTGCTTCCTGTGTGCTTGCCATTTTGCGACACACGTCACACAGCATGCTGGAAAACTGTACTCATTGGTTGAGATACAAATAAATGAATAACATTGCTTCTTTGGTGCCATTCTTCAGTGAAATGAACTTTTCCCCCTCTTCTTTACTATGAGCTTAGGGTGATAATCCTACACATTAGCACCACTACTTTGATTCCTGCCAAGGCATTGGCAACTTTACCCATCATTGTTTGTATACTGTTACTGGAGATGTCAGTCACTAGGTAAAGAACGTCTTAGTGTTATTAGGAGCTTAATTCTGAGCTTGTGAGGCCCAACAGTGTGTCTTGAGGACATCAAGGGGTCTGTAGTGACCTCTTGAGAAGCACTAGCATAGAAAGATTTTGGATTTAATAGGAACATTTAAAGTTCACCAAGTTTAATTGCTCTAATGTCCTCTCTTTTCCAAGTATTTATTTAGATTATTCAAAAGAGCTAGCAGTATTTAGAATAGTTGTGCTGAGTGATTAAAAATAACAGACAGCTGCTTGATAAAAAAAGTAAGATTCTGAACGCTGGAGTCAGACAAACTTAAGAACCAAACAAAGCAGAAGTTTTCGCTTGGTGTCTGTAAGTAAACAAGCTTTTGAGATCCAGGTAGATGGTATTGTGAAGGTTGTTATTTTCTTAAGCTGTTTTCAGGACAGTTGTGATCTTTGATTTTTGTCTCCTCTGTAACTGAATGAACCTGTGTTAGACATACAGTCTTGTATATATGTGTGTGTCTCCTGAGTGGCTCAGGAGTTGCTTGAGAATTATTTGGTGGACCCTAAACTATGTGAGCGTAAGGACTGAAATGCATTTATCATTGTAAATAGCCTACACTATCCACACACTCTGATCAGCACAGCAGATATTCGCACATGTTACTTGTGGCATTGCCTTTTATCTTTACATAGTGTAGTAGGATGTATTGGGTCCTGATGGCCATTGCTTGGGAAGAGACTGGGAAGCCATTTGTAGGATTTTCCAGTGGTCCAGACCAGATTTGACAGCTCCTTGGGGGCACACAGTGGTATTCTGAGTACTTAGAATCTAGGGTTGGTCATAAATTCAGTTTTCAGCTTTATTTTTTTAAGCACCCATTTATAGAATAGTAACATAAATATTTTTTCTTTCAAATGGAGCCATTTGTGATCTTCAAGAACATGAAGGAGCATGAGCACATGAGGTTATCACTGGAGGTCAGACAACTGTGACCATTATAGTAGACTTCTCATTCAGCTAGCACTTCTGGCCACATGGTGACATTTTAATTTTTATTTACAGTCTTGTATGGGTTACTGTCCACCCAAACTTGAATTTAAAGACAGGAAGCATACAGAGCATTTCAGTTAACCATACCAAGTTAATCAGGACCATAAAATTCACAAGGAGACCAGCACCACCTCTATAAGGTACATGATGATCAGAATTCCTGCACCGTACATAGGATGTCACTGATACTTGAAGTTCCATACGCCAGAACTATTAAGGGGGATGGAATCATAATTGTATCTATTTGCCTGAGCATTATAATAAAGATCAGTTATGCCTCAATAGATTTTTTGAGAGGTGCCAGATATCAGTAGGATCCCTCAAAACACATCAGTTAGAAAGCACCAAAATTGTTTCTATGGTTTTTTCATTCTAATATAATCAGTACATATTATAAGATACTTATTTTTTGCTTCCGTAATACATATGTAGTGACTTTTGACACGAACACATAATTCTTAGTATGTATATATCTTGACTCATTGAATTTATACTTTAGACATAGTTGCTTATAGGCTGTTTTTTTTGTTCATAATTAATGTAATGCATACAGAACTTCGGCTGGGAGGAAGAGTTGTTTGGAGAAGTTTGAGATGTCAATGAAGTGTCAGATATTTCAGAAATAAATTGAGATTGCAGATGAAGAGACTGGGATTCACTCACACACAGGTGTGATAATTGAAATCATGAGAAAGTGAAGTCCCTGAGTGAAAAGTCCAGTGCGTTAGCCAGCCTTCTTTACCTGAACCAAAATAACTGAGGGAATAACCTTAAGTAAAGATTTATTTGGGGCTTAAAGTTTTAGAGGTTTTAGTCCATTGCCGCTTGTTCCCATTGCTTGGGCCTGTGGAGGGGCAGTATGTGATGACCCAGAGCACATGGTGGAGGAGACCGCCCACCTGATGCTGAATGGCAAGCAAGGAATGAGAAAGGCCGGTAGGTCCCAGTGTCCCCTTCCAGGCCACCTCCTGTGACCTCACTTCCTTCCTGTTGTCCCGGCCTTCTAAAGGTTCCACTACTTCCCTGTAGCACTACAATTTGGCAGCCAAGCCTTGAACACATTAGACTTGTGGGTACAATCCAGATCCAAACAGTAAAAGGAACCTGAAAGGACGGACCTTGGGAAATGCCAGTGTCTAGGGAGATAGGTTAGAGAGAGGTAGGAATGGGAGCATATTGATGCTGGAGGAAGAGTCCACAGTGATCACCAGTTGGAGGGCAGCGTCTTACAGCATGGACAGAGAAACATCCTTCAGATACAGCAGTAAGTGAGCTTTACTCTGAGATTCATGGTAAGAGCTTGCTTCTTGGGTTCTCAGCAAGTGGTGAAGGAGTTAACTGGGAGTTGTTAAAGCCACATATTAATGGGTTTTAGAGATGTTTGACATGTGAGATAAGATCTGATAACAGGGCAAAGGCAGAATTGAGAAATGGGGATCAGTCAGCTGTTTAAGATGCAGGGGTAAGGTTAAAATTACATAGCCGTACAGATGGGTGGAAGCGGAGAGGTGATAGGCTGACTGTCATGTGGTCTTCAGAGAACAGGTCTGGGGTTTCTTCCCACTGTGCAACCCTTCTACTCGGTAAAAACTCTGATTTAACTTTGACCATATTAAAGTCATGATTTCTTTTGATTGTATATGAGGCTAAAGTGTTACCAGTGAATACATTTTAGTATGCAACAGAGCTTGTCAAATAATTCTCTTCCAATGACACATTTCATAGATGCTTTGCCACACAGGACTTCAAAAGGACAACCAATTACCTCAATTATCCTGCATAATCAAGTCTTGGGATCAACTGGACACTCAGTTCACAAGATCCAAATATTATAGTGAGCCTCAGCCTCTGCTTTGTTGGAAGATATGGCTAACACGCCAGCATGTCAGCTACCATCAAGTGTGCGTTTCCCAGGTGATAGCTCAGATCTGGTGGCAAGATAACACATGGATGGATGTGGGTCTGACCTTACTTAGCTGCTTCATGCTTATCAGGAAATAGCATCCTCTGTAACACATGGATATTGCATCTAGGAGTCAGTAAAGGATAAGGCAGTTACAAATCATGTTCCATTCAGAGAAACCCCTGTTTAAGCTTTCAATGTGGTTGGGGGCTCTGTCTTTGTCATCCACAAGCGCTCACCAGTAGGAGTCTTTTTTTTTTTTTTTTTAAACCACAAACAATGTTGCTTAGAAACACAGCTGATATCTCACCTTTATTATGTTTCCAGGGAAACTGCCGAAGGGTTAACCAAAGGCCAGTTTTTATATGGAAAAGGAGAAAGGTTTTGTTAACCCTTCACTATAATTTATTAACAAAATACAGCAGGCCCACACCACGTAGGCTGCAGCCCCTGTGCAGTCTGTTCGTGTCCGTTCATGTCCATGGCATCAGAACGCCCAGTCTAGGAAAGGCTGTTGGCCCTTAACACATGGCACTGGTCATTGTGCTTTGCCATGGTGTCAGCTAGTTTAGTAAATAAAAAACCTTCCTGATATGAAGTGTGCTTGATCCAGTTCTTCGAATAACATCTTCGAGGTGGTATAAATATGATTCAGAGTAGGGAGGAGAAACAGACAAAAATGGCGTGAGGAAAAGAGCGCAAGCCGTGAGTCTGACCCACCTGCAGTGGCAGCGTGTCAGAGGACACACGCCCTCAGAGTGGATTCCTGCTGTGGAGGCCACTTCTACTGTAAGTTTTGGTGTTCATTCCCAGTCACTTGGAGTGACCCTTCTGGAACATTTTGTGGAAAACCCCCAGATTTCTTATTCCTAATCAATAAAAGACTTAACCAAATGTGCCATTTGTCCCTGACATCCAGTCTTAAACATATACCTGTGGCTTAGAATATTACTGTGTTTTCTTGGAAATCTAATAGTTCAGATAAGTTATTAGGTTATTCATGCATGAAACATTTTGATCTTGAGTATTTGTAGTCATTTAGGGATACAGTAGTGAAAAGGGAAACAGTTCCTGGCCTTAAAGATTTAAAGTCAGTATTGTTTACTGAAATTAGACATTAAAAAGGCTAGAAAAAACAACTTTTGAAAATTTAGTAGCTGAAAAATTTAACTATAGATTTTTTATCTAAACAGATGTGAATGTATTTTAAATTTCAAAATATGCTTTATCGGGCTGGGGCTGTAGCTCAGTGGCAGAGCACTTGCCTAGCATGCATGAGGCACTGGGTTCAATCCTCAGCACCATATAAAAATAAAAACCAAATGAAGATATTCTGTTCATCTACAACTACAATTTTTTTTTAAAAAAAAACATGCTTTTCCACTTATTTAGAGCTTTATATTTGTGGTGTTGTTACCTGACTTTATTTAAAACTTTGATTTGAAAGCCAAGGCTCCCCATCCCTGATTATCCAGATAATGTGTTCCTCATATTTCTGTGTCTTCCTTGTCTTATAATTACTCACTAAATTCTGGTGTTATTGATTTGAACAGAACAGACAGGAGCAGTAAAGCCAGAAATGCTCATCACAGAAGCAAAGAAGAGAAACATAGCTATAGCAATTTTAAATGTTTTTATTACTTTGTTACTGACTAACCTTATATGCAGGCATTTTAAAAATTTTCACTCTTGAACATTCAGATTGGAAATGGGTGTTAAATAGAAAGTTATTCACAGATTTTAAGGGTGATGTAATGTCAATATGCCATTACCTACTATATCACCAAATAAATTATGTTTGAATCACTCATTTTGATACCTCTGTCATAAATTCACAAATGACTTTTTGGTTTAGCTGTAGAAAAAATAGTAAAAATTTGACATTTTTTACCATAGCTTTTTGGGGGGATGGGGGCAATGGCGGGTATTAAGGCGCTCAACTGCTGATTTGTACCCAGACCTTTTTATTTTCAGACAGGGTCTCACTAAGTTACTGAAGCTGGCCTTGAATTTAAGATCACCTCTTTCCTCAATTGCTAAGGTTACAGTTGTGTGCTACTATGCCTGGAAAGAAACAAATAGTATCTTATGATACATTGTAGGACTTTAGCATACACACAAACACAAATGATCCCAGAAATTTTAATTCAAATCATTGTGCCAAAATTATTTTATTTTCGTGTATGAAGTTTGTTTTTAGATATCCCTAATGAAACTTTTAAGCACAAAATTGTTCAGATATCACTTACACTTTAAAAGATAAAATGTAGTAACTGTTATAAGGGACGTTGAAGTGCCCGGATAAGTTGTGTGAATTAGCTCTGCCCAATCTGCTGATGAATAGCTTGGCAGATCATTAAAACAAACAGTTCAGTTCAGCACAGGAGGCTTATTATTCAGTCTATTACATCTTTGAATCTAATTGTAGGCAGGTTTAATACCAGCAGCATTTGGGCATTGCTTATAAGTTTTTAATCTTGGACTTTATAGATTGCAGGAGGCACCCCTTGTAATAAAACTTCCTGCAACTGGGTGGCAGTGTTGGTTTCTCTGAATCCAGAAAAGTTCCACTTGTGGGTTTAGAAAGATTCATTTTAATAAGAATTCTAATACAAAAGTCTGTTGAGTGAAATAATAGTGAAAATCAAGTTCTTTAAACCATTCAACGCATTGTCTTAATAACCAATGTAATTTGATTTTATGATGTTCTTTCAGTTTTAAATTTCATATGTACTGAAATGCTTTTTTTGCTCATGGCACACAATGAGTTTTTAAAAATCAACAACAATTATTTATTGAAGATAAGTGCAATTTCTTTATTGTGGTATATAATAAAGTATAAAGGGAGATTTAGTGTTTTCAAAAGTTTAGTAAATAAGCCTAAGTAGATAAATATTACCTGAGAAACCTGATAAAATGGCAAAAGAACTCCAGGCAGGTTAAGATAGCTTGTGTAGACTACTACTTTGTAACAAAGAAAACTGTGATAGTTTCTTACTTTTTTATGTGTGTTATATGCTGCAGTAACATTTTAAAGTTTTTCTCAGCCTTTTTTTTTTTTGGTTTGCCTCTGGTTCTTAAGAGAATTACTGTGCATTTGTTCCACATTATCCCCCCACATGTTTATTGGTATTAAAATATGTTATAGCGATCAGTGGTAACACCTTATCATGAAACGTCTACAAGTGTTTTGTAGGAGATCCTGTACCTCGCAAAACACTGGCAATCTTAAACTTATGTTTAGTGTGAAGGACACATTATTAAACTTTTTCTCAAAAATAATCTTAAAATTGATCAATATTCTAGTATTGTATTAACTAAAAACCTTTGGGTAGAAGGAAATATTTGTTTTTTTTTTTTTAACTCTGGTTTACTTATAATTTTAAATATAAAAAGATTGAAAATAAACTCTATTGGCTTGGTTTGGCAGGGTTGGAATCGGGTAGTTACCTCTTTAGCAGAACTTGCCCTAGATGGACATAGCTTAGCAGCTGATGTGCCGTGAGCTTTGGGGTCGTGCATCTTTGCTTCTTCGCTCCTTTGCCTGTGGAGGTGGGACTATGGTCACATCCACTTCAGCCCTTGAACTCCATCTCCTCTTTGTAAAATTGAGAATGGCGTCATCATTTTCCTGTCACATCATTGAAAACACATGAATGAAGGTACTTAGCAGTAAGTAAGCACTTTTTAAAAACTGAATAATTTCAGTGAATATTTGCATTTCATAAGTATACCTCTGAAGGCTCCTTTAGATTAGAGATTGTTGTGAAGGAGTGGGGCAATGAGAATTACAGCAGCTTGTTTCTTGTGGCGTCATGTAGGCTTCCAAGGATACTAACTGCATTATTTCACAGATCTTTAAAAGTAATGGGTATATGGTGAATTATTGATATCCTTTATCTTTCTCTCTAGGATACTTACGGAGAGCTACAATGGAAAAGTCCTGGATGCTGTGGAACTTCATTGAAAGATGGCTAATAGCCTTGGCTTCGTGGTCTTGGGCTCTCTGTCGTATTTCTCTTTTACCTTTAATAGTGACTTTTCATCTGTATGGAGGCATTATCTTACTTTTGTTAATTTTCATATCAATAGCAGGTATTCTCTATAAATTCCAGGATGTATTGCTTTATTTCCCAGAACAGCCGTCCTCTTCACGCCTTTATGTTCCCATGCCCACTGGTATTCCACATGAGAACATTTTCATCAGAACCAAAGATGGAGTCCGTCTAAATCTTATTTTAATAAGATACACTGGAGACAATTCACCCTATTCCCCAACTATAATTTATTTTCATGGGAATGCAGGCAACATAGGTCACAGGTTACCAAATGCATTGCTTATGTTGGTTAACCTCAAAGTTAATCTTTTGCTTGTTGATTATCGAGGATATGGAAAAAGCGAAGGAGAAGCAAGTGAAGAAGGGCTCTATTTAGATTCCGAAGCTGTGCTAGACTATGTGATGACTAGACCTGACCTTGATAAGACAAAAATTTTTCTTTTTGGCCGTTCCTTGGGAGGAGCAGTGGCCATTCATTTGGCTTCTGAAAATTCACATAGGATTTCAGCCATTATGGTGGAGAACACATTTTTAAGCATACCGCATATGGCCAGCACTTTATTTTCATTCTTTCCAATGCGTTACCTTCCTTTATGGTGCTACAAAAATAAATTTTTGTCCTACCGAAAAATCTCTCAGTGCAGAATGCCTTCACTTTTCATCTCTGGACTCTCCGACCAACTAATTCCACCAGTAATGATGAAGCAGCTTTATGAACTCTCCCCCTCTCGGACTAAGAGGCTAGCCATTTTTCCAGATGGAACTCATAACGACACGTGGCAGTGCCAGGGCTACTTCCCTGCACTGGAACAGTTCATCAAAGAAGTGATAAAGAGTCATTCTCCTGAAGAAATGACAAAAACGTCATCTAGTGTAACAATTATATGATGCTCCCCTTTTTGATTAATGCATTGTATTTTAATTTGTGCAGAATGATAAAGAATGTTCATTTCTTAGAAGTGTGTTACGTCTGTACTTGTCTGAAGAATGACATTAAACTTTGAAAGGACCTCAGTGTACCTTTATGATGATCCAAATGGTTTTTTACATTTGAAGAACTGTAATTATTGGGATTATTTGACACATGTTCATCAAAACTTTCAATGTGGTTATATATCCATAACTTTAGTTTAGTACATCAGTATAATAGAGGTTATTCAAAAGTTTCTTGTTGCTTAAGTGACATATAATCTGTGTCACATTTAGGCTAATAGCTGGCAATGAATGAAAGGAGACACATGAGCAAGAAACCTTTGGATGTAATTCCTGTAGTAAATATTGGGACAATCATGGTAAGAAAACTTAATTCTATAACTGCATTTTTCACCTTAAAAGTTAAAATGAAATGCATGATGGTATTTTATTCCTTGACTTATGCAATGCAACATTTTTAATGTAAATAGCACTGACCATATACTGGTGTATATGGTTATCTGGGTTATATCTATTTTTATGTAAATTCTATTTTGTTTCTGGCAAGAAGTGGAACTGAGGCCTGTGTGCAGGTTGCCATTGACCTTTGCTCTGGTGGACGCCGAGATCCAGCTTTTTCTTACAAATAAATGGGACCCTGTTTTCCAATATAAATGTACCGTGTTTTTGTTAGGTACAGTCTGGATCATGGCATGCAGATAGAAATTTAGAGTCTTACTGCAGCTTTCTGTGCATATTTGAACTTTTTAATATTTGTAATTTTGGTGGCAAAGAGAATTTTAGCTTCTGTCAATTTTGTAAGTCTTAAGCTGAACCACGAATACCAGTCCCATAGCGAAGATTAGAACTTGCTTAAGAATTAAATTAGGAAGTCCTATTACATGATTGTACATACCATTTTACATAATTCCATATTGGATATTTAAGCCCCAGGACCTAGGATACACCTAACCCCCCACCAAAGGGTTATGATCATTTATTAGAGTTTTTGAAAATAAAAAAATATATATAAAGCAAAGGCAAAAACACCTAGGTTCTTGACTTAATATTCCAGTTGCTGTCAAAGAGAACTGTATCAAAAGACAGTTTGGGGAATTTAGTTTTTAAATTTCGTACGTGAGGACAGGTGAGCATGAGGAATTAGAGCTCTGTGACACAGCCTGATACCATGTGTCACAGTTGAATGGCTTATGCAGGGAGCAGTGTGTAGACACATACATAGAAAAGAAGGGGAAATTTTTCTTAAGTCCCTTGAAACTTAAAAGATTTACCTTAATTAAATATATAAGCTGTGAGACAGAATTGTGCCAGATTGTTCCAAGCAATCCTTAAAAGTTAATTGTAACTGAGCTCCATGCATTGTGATGTCAGTTTGAACACATTTTGAATATTTTGCTTTCTACAAAGCAGCTAGAGCAGAGAAACAATGAGTCAATAATCTTGACTGTAATTTAAAGACATATTCCATGGAAATAGGGCTAAATAGCATTCTTATCATTGACTTTATGCTAGGATTTAGAAAAGATAAATAGCAAATATGATTTCTAAGAATAATGTGTTTCTATACATTCTTAATTATAAGAAGTCTTGCTTTTGAAAGTTGGTAGCACATATTACGGGAGGTGTATTTTGTGTCAATTCTCCACAATTGCAGGCTGCCTTTCATCTTGTAAATCCTGCTATGTACAGTGACGATCCTGAGTAGGAATGTATTGGAAAGAGAAAATTAAAATGTCCGTCTTTGGACCTGAGCTCTCATGGCACAGCTCCGCTGTATCTTTAAGGTTTCCTGGGCACTCTGCTGTTACGTATTCATGTAATAATCCCTCAGCTGCACTGTGGAGGAGCTGATTGACTCGGTTGGAAACATGCTGATGAAGTGTCAGGTTTTCTTCATCAGTGCTTTTTTATTTTGCCTTTTTTTTGGGGGGGGGTATACTTCAGGTTTATAATCCTCCTGGGATTTTAAGCCAGGACTTAAGATGTTACGGAGCTCTCGTGTACCATTCCTGCCCTGTCTCTTCCTAAAGAGCCTCTCTCCAGTGAGGGGCAGGGCCACATGGGGTTGTACTGTCTGTCTGTACCAGCTTCTGTATTCAAGGCCACTTGCTTGTGTGGAAAGGGGTGGAAGATAAGCTCATGTTTCTAGGGGTCCACAAAGCATTATTTTTTAAAAAAATTTCTAAATTGTAGTCGAAACACTTGGTCTTAGTAAAATGTGACTTGTACATGAGCCATGCCTTCATTTTGGCCCCATCTCTGAAGGAAATGAAGTAAGATTATCTTGTGTGTTCATTTCTGGCTCATTCATAAAATTCATTTGTGAATTACCTAGCTGCCCTTTTAAGTTATTAAGCTAAAAATTTGGAAATACTAAAATGATCTTAAGTATGGAAAGATAAAACTTATTTAGAAATAAAAATCAAATTTATTATTTTAAAGATTATTAGGACCCTGGGCTGGGGTTGTAGCTTAGTGGTGGAGCACTTGCCTAGCACATATGAAGCACTGGGTTCAATTCTCAGTACCACATAAGAATAAAAGTATCGTAGCTATCTACAACTAAAAATATTTTTTAAGAAAAAGAAAAAAAAATTATTAGGGCCCTGTAATCCCAGCAAGTCTGGAGGCTGAGGCAGGAGGATTGCAGGTTCAAAGCCAGCTTCAATAACTTCCAAGGCAACTAAGCAACTTAAGACCCTGTCTCAAAAATAATTTTTTAAAATAATTTTTAATATATATTTTAGTTTTCGGTGGACACAACATCTTTATTTTTATGTGGTGCTGAGGATCGAACCCAGCGCCCCACACATGCCAGGCGAGTGCACTACCGCATGAGCCACATCCCCAGGCCAAATTTAAACATTTTTTAAAGGGCTGGGGATGGAGCCCAGCAGTTAAGTGCCCTTGGGTTCAATCCCTGTTAACCCTCTCCCTTGCAAAAGACAAGAAAAGAAAAATCAGGCAAAAAATGGTTAAAAAACAAATCCTGAAAATACACTGCAGCCAGGCGTGGTGGCACACACCTGCAATCCCAGCAGCTCTGGAGGCTGAGGCAGAAGGATTGAGTTCAAAGCCAGCCTCAGCAAAAGTGAGGCACTCAGCAACTCAGTGAGACCCTGTCACTAAATAAAATTCAAAATAGGGCTAGGGATGTGGCTCAGTGGTTGAGTGCCCCCGAGTTCAATCGCCAATACCAAAAAAACAACAACAACAACAAAAAAAAAAACACTGCAAACTAAGGAACTGAAAACTGCAAAACCACATTTGAATGCAAAACAGTTCTAATGACAAAGTGGACAGTTCACATTGCCACTACCTTAAGTTTTTGCAAAAGGTTTGACTAAATTTTTATTTTCTTTAAATGCTTTCTGAATTCTGTAGACACATTACGGCTCTGGTAATAGTCACTGGAATGACCATATTGCAGTCATCACTGCTGAGGGTTTATGCCCTCTGATGCTCACCTATTTATCTCTTGCCACCATTGGCTTGGGTCAGAATAGGTTTGGTAATTAACTTTGAAGGCCGTATTTTATACAATGATCTTGTACGTGGTGTACGTTAGTGAGCCCCTCCCCTCCTTGAGGCTAGGGTAAGGTGAACTTTAGAAGAAGGATGTCACAGAAGTCACTTTCATTTAGGTCATGATCAAGATCCTGAAATCCTCCAATATTCCCCTGTCCCTTTTTCCTATTATATTTGAAAATTATGGGAAAAAATAAAAGCTGTGAAAGGAAAATTTAGTCATAAGTAACTTTTGGATTATCTCTTAAATTCATGTATTTTCATATCACTCAGGTAAAGCTGGAAATGACAGAGCACAGACATCTATTTTTTAAATGATAAGGTAGAAAATGAAAAATATTTGTTTATTCTTATTCTCACATATGCACCTCCTCTTAGCTCATCAGAAATAATATGTCCATTTGTATGGCAAAAGAAATAATCATCCTAATTCCAGTCAACACATTTTTTTGCCAAATGGCACAAATATACCTCCATTTATATTTTGTATCTTAAAAATGTAGTTTAAAAATAAGACTAAGCGACACTTTTTTTTTTTTTTTTTTTTTTTTACAAAAGTGCCATATATACAAATGTAATGGGTGTGTGTTGAACTTAATTTATAACAATTTCTGTCAGTACAGCATATATTGGAAATTCAAATTGTTTTCAACATACTGAAGTATATTCAGGATAAAGCGAGTCTAATTTCATAATGTAAATCATATTTTTATTATTGACCATATTTTGTTTGAAGTAGTAATAAAATTTTATAACTCAGATTTGAACGTCATAGTACATTATGTGCTAGCCATGGCAAGGACACTTTTTTTTTTATTTCTTTTAAGATATACTTTCTATTTTTCTGTACTGACATATGCAATAAATTGATACATTAAAAGTTTGATTAATGTCAAGTTAGTTTGTATTCAGTCTTTTTAGAGTTTCTGTTAATGTAAAGTCTATCATAAGACATTTAAGTTTCTTCTGATGGTTAAATAAAATTCCTGAGTTTGCACTGAATTTAGTTAATTTTATTCTATTAATGGTATGGATAAAAGATAGAAGCAAGGTTTCTATTTCCTTCCAAGAGTATCACCCTCCCGCAACATCAACTTTCAACTGATACCACAGGTATTTCCTTTAAGTGGACCACTGGTGAATGACTAGGCCCCAAAGCACTCCCCTAGTTACATTGGGGATGAAAGTTTTCCTGTTCCTAGGCATGTGCCTTCTGACGTTGAGAAGTGCTTCTTCAATAAGTCAGTTCTCTCTCCCATTGATACTTTAGTTCATGGTTTAATTTTGTCAAAATGGATGTGTTGGCTGAGCCCTGTGTGGTCTGTAACAGGCCTTCCCTCAGGAGAGAAGATGTTTTCATGCCTGGATGGACTCTGCACAAGTTGACTGACAAGTGTAGACAAGCCTTCAGTGTCCCCGAGAGATGTGCAGGCACGCACTTCCTGAAGACTGTTTCTGTGGGATCTCACACACTGGCTGGAGAGGTCACCAGCCTGTCCAGGGCAAAGTAATTTTACACCACTTCCCGCACCGCCCCCCCAAAAGGGTTGTTTTCACATTCTCACTTTACTCTCCAACTCTTCCTTCAGTCAGCTACATCCTGAAAAGCATAGAGTTAAATCTCAGAAGACAAGTCCCATCATACTGAGGGAAAGGGACGTGGAAGATGTTTTGAATACTTAACTGCAGGGCCCAGATGTTGACTATTGACGTCACCAAGTCAACAGCAACAGCAACTTTTAGCCTATTTTATAAAAGTGAGCTCCGAAGGGCTGAGTGACAGTGTCCGCAGAAAGGAACCTAGATTTGCACTCAGATCTCCAATTCTGAGTCTAGAGCCAACCATATTTGTCATTTTCTCAATGAAGCAATTCAAACCAGTTACTCATGTTGGAATAGGTTCAAAATGTTGAACTGGAATCAGAAGTGGACCAGTTCAGGATCACTCCCAAAATTGCTGTGAACTGCAAATTGGAAGTATCAAGCAGTGAACTACACTTTCTTCAAAGTAATTAAATGTTCCCACAGGAAAATCAAGATGCCAAGCCTGGGACCGTTGTCCTTCCTCAGCCTCGAAAGTAACCACAGCTGGAGGACTCGGAGCCAGCCTCCCGAGGCCTCATGAGTCTTTTGAAATGGATCTTGCTTTCTTTCTCAAGTGGCAGTTATTTCCAAACTTGCCTCTGCTGCCGTTCCAGTCCCTGGAGCCCTTCTGTGACAGCTGGCACTTTCCTCGAGTGCCTGTTGGGTGCCACCTATTGCTCCGACTCCTTTGGCGTTTATTCTTAGCAGTCTTTGAACATTTCCAACGTCACAGGTCCCACTCCTCAGCCTCGCTGCTCTTCTCCCGCTTGGGGAGGATTCCACGCCCCTCCCTGTCCCTGGGTTTTTGTGGCTGCATTTCTCAGTAGATCAAAGTTAGACTTCTCTGTCTGCAGGGCAGAGTTGGCATACAGAGCTTAGCCTGGTGCAGAGGTATCTGTTCTTTCTCCTCCATGAATCAACTCACTCCTCCTCCCTGCTTTGCTTTAGGCCCGATGGGATTTCCTCTAGATCTGATGTGCTCCCACTTCAAGGCCTCTGGGTCCCTGACGCAATACCTTGGTAGCTCTAGGCAATGGTTTCCTCCCCTTTCCAAATACTCATTACATTGAAAGCATTTTGTACTTTGATACTTGATTATATCTAATTCAGTTGTTACATACTGTCTTGTTTTTATTTGTACAAGCCAAGATCTGACAGGGCTGTCACTTCTTTCCATCTAACATAGCACCAGACACAGTGCTAAGCAACTTGTACCCACCAATTATAGTGTTAGTCCAAACTTCTCCCTCTTTAGGAAGAAAATGAAGCACTGAGGTATTTTACATTTTTTAAGGCTCCTGGCCTAGACCTACAAGCAGCAAGCCTGGAAGTTAAATGCACACATCACAAATTAATCATTGAAGTTGAAATGTTGGAAGTTACCCACATAACAGGAGGGAGTCTAGCGTAAGCTGAGCAGAAGACAGAGAGAGGGGCAAAGAGCAGAGGTGTGTGGGGGGCAGGGCAGTGGAGAGCGCTTAAGCCCAGAGCACCAGGGAAGGTCACTTTTCGTGTGTGTCACCTACTCAGTAACTACCCACCAGCTTTCACGTCATTTTTTTTTTTTTAATAAACACCATGTACCTGCAATTTCCTTTATAAAAGTTGATCATCATTAATCTTAAAACCAAAGAGTGACCCTTGGGATAATGTCACCCACTGGCATACCTTGGCCTTTCTTTTCTTCACTCCCAGAGGTGTGAGTTAAGACTCCTCCGTGCTAAACTCATGTGGTGGACTGGCCAGGGATCGTGGCTGGGGAAGGGCAAAGTCGGCAGGCATTACAGGCTGAATGCTGTGTCTCCAAGTTGCATGTGTTGAAACGCCAACCCCCAACAGGATGGTATTACAAAGAAGGTTCTTTGGGAGATAATTAGGTACTGAGGTGGGTCATGTTGGGATCCGTGTCCTGTGGCAGGAGCAGAGCCAGGCAGAAGGCCCTCCCCAGACACAGGCTCTGCTGACATCTTGGTCTTGGACCCTTCTACTCTCCGTAACTGCAGAACTAAATTTATGTTGTCTATGGCATCTTGTTACTGCAGCCCACAGGAGTAAGGCAGCACAGTTTTAATTCTTTCTTACAAGTGATCTTGGAGACGACCTTGGAAGTGAAAGAGAACTAAACTCATGCCAAGTCCTCTATCCCCCCAGGTTATCACTGTCTTTCACCCTTATCTATGATCTTCTGCACCTTAGTCACAGCATCTTGAGTTAGACACCAAGTACACAGCTTCCTAGATATAGATTTTATGTGAGAACAATTATCTTTCCCCAACGAAGAGACCAATGTGTTGGACATGTAACTGGGATTCAGTAAACATTCAATGGATGAAAAAAATCCATGTTTCATGGTAAGTCCTGCACTCCCTGTACTCCGTGATGACATCTTCAGGAAATATGGAGTACCTTTGCTCTCCAGAGATGTACTTAGGAGCAGGAAACGCTTGGCTCGCTCTGTCTGCACCACTGACCTGCATACTGTCCGCTTTACAAGCATCGGGGCAGCCCAAAGTAATCCAGGTGTTAAAGCTAAGATGACCTTAAGGGTCACAGCCCAGCAAAAATTATAGTTATTAAAGCAACTAAAACATTTTTATAATTAAAATATGATCATTAAAGCTGAACCATACATAGCATTATTTTCATTACTAGTATTCAAGATAGTTGGCGTGGATGGCTAACAATGTTTATACATTTTTTAATTAAAAACAAAAACAGAAGCCTTTCATGGGGAGGGGTGAATTCAGACTCTTCAGATGCAAATTTGCCTTCTGTGTAGTACCTGTATATTGCACACCTTGATTATTTGCATTCCATTTCAAAGGGGAGTAGCTAATCTAAAATATAAGTCATTTTTGTTCTAATAGTACAATTGATTTCCCTTATCTCAACAATTATTGCTGCGTGGAGGCTTAAATTCAAGAGGCTTAAATTCAGTACCCTTTCTATCTTAATTAATGGTTAAATCTGGAAGAGAAGGAGAGCTGAGAGCAAATCTACCTGAGGACTTGCTCTTGAGGTCACGGTAGCAAAGCATGTTCTGGTCTCCTATTGGGAGGCGAGAAAGAATTACCAGGGAGTAAGAATGTGGGAATGGAGGAGAGTACACACCTACATTACAATGTGGCTCATAAAGTAGATTGCTTCTTGATCTTCTTTGGGAGCAAAGGGTGCTCTGGCACTTTATTGAATTCCCCTTCCTACTTGAACTCACTTCTTCCTCTAGAGGTCCTCAGTTTGTACCCCCCTCCCCTTCCTTTTCTTCTATCTACTTCTTTATGATGTTCTTGTTTTTTTTCCTTACAATCATGAACTTACAAAAAAGTTGGAAGTAAAGACAATGTTTGAATCATGTTTCCAGTAAGTTCCCAAGCTAATGAACCAGCACCCATGAGTATTTCATTATTTCCTGAAAACGTTCTCTTACATGCTCAGAATGCAACCACTGAAATCAAGAAAGGAACAGATACATTGTTTCATTGAATGTTCAAATCCCTTTCAAATCTTGCCAATTATTCCAATAATGCTCTTGGCAGCAAGAGAATTCACTTGCAGACCACATGCTGCATTAATTCACCAGGTGCCTTTAGCTTGGGTGTTGGCTGATCAATGGCTGCAAACAGCAGATTCTATCCTGACATCTGCATGTTACCTTATAGGGAAAGTCAGTCTTTGCAGATGGGATTAAGTTAAGGAACCAGACTTTGGGAGTTTATTTTAATCTAATCACAAGTGTCCCCAAAGAAGCAGAGGGACACTTAGAGAAATATTTGTGAAGATGCAGGTAGAGATTGTAGTGATGAGCCCACAAGCCAAGCCCCCCACCTAACACCAGCAGCCACCAGGAGCTAGCAGAGGCAAGGAACCAACTCTCCCTGAAGCTGCTCTGGAGGGAATGTGCTCTGCTGACCCCGATTTCAGACTTCAGACCTCCACACTGAGAATGAGGTTCTCTTGTTTGAATTCGAGATTGGACTAATGTTTTACAGCTATGTAGGGAACTGAAATTGATTTTGGCACAGGAAAATAGGGTGCTGCTTGTAACAAAACCTAAAAGATGTAGAAGCAGCTTGCAGTTGGACAGTGGATAGAGGCTGGGAGAATTAAGATACACTGAACAAGGAGTGGAGACTAAAGATGAGACTTGTGGTAGGAGTATAGTCATAGAGGTGCTTCTGGTGAGCACTTGGAAGGAAGCAAGAACATATTAAGAAAAGCATGCCCACACCCCCAGGGCAGTTTGCACTAGCACGTGAGCTTCATTAACTTATTCTCCAAATTGTTAAGCTGTTATATAGGCTTGATCCACGCAGAGAAAACCTGGTCAGTTACCAATTTGGAGAGAGCTAGACCACAGTTGCTCCAGTGACGACATAATGGTCCCTTCAATTTGTCTATCACTGGACTCTGCCAAAGAGACTATACTTATCAGTTCTAATAAATATTGAATATTAGATAATTTTAAACTAATCTTTTTAGAGCAACAATAGTACTTTTTTATCTGTTCTTTTTAGATATGACAGTAGAGCCTATTTTGACTTATTGTACATACATGGGGTATAACTTATTCTACTTAGGTTCTCATTCTTATGGCTAAATAATGTGGAGTATCACTGCTTATGTATTCATATATGAACATAGGAAAATTACACCTGATTCGTTCTACTGCCTTTCCTATTTTTATCCTCCCTCCCTTCCCTTCATTCCCCTTTGTCTAATCCAATGAACTTCTTTTCTTCCCTCTCCCACTTTATTGTAGGTAAGCATCCACATATCAGAGAGAAAATTTGATCTTTGATTTTGGGGAACTGTCTTATTTCACTTGGCATAATAGTATTCAGTTTCATCCACCTTACAAGCAAATACCATAACTCTGTTCTTTATGGCTGAGTAATATTCCTTTGTATATATGTATCACATTTTCTTTATCCTTTCATCTACTGAAGGGCACCTAGGTTGGTTCCATACCTTAGCTATTGTGAATTGAACTTCTACAAACATTGATGTAGCCGCATCATTGTAGTATGCCGAATTTAAATCTGTTGGTTATATGCCAAGGAGTAGGATAACTGAGTCAAATGGTGGTTCCATTCCAAGTTTTCTAAGGAATCTACATACTGTTTTCCAGAGTAGTTGCACCAATTTGCTGGGATTCCACCAGCAATGTATGAGTGTACCCTTTTCCCCACATCCTCGCCAACATTTGTTGTTACTTGTATTCTTGATAATTGCCATCTTGACTGGAGTGAGATGGAATCTCTGTAGTTTTGATTTGCATTTCTCTTGTTGCTAGAGATGTTGAACATTCTTTACATATTTGTTAACTGTTCACATTTCTTCTGTGAAGCATCTGTTCATTCCTTTACCCATTTACTGATTGGGTTATTTGTTCTTTTGGCATTAGGTTTGTTGAGTTTTGTATATCATGAAGGTTAATGCTCTGTTTGAGGTACAGGTGGCAAAGATTTTCCCTCATTCTGTAGGCTGTCTTCACATCCTTGATTGTTTCTTTTGCTATGAAAAGGCTTTTTAGTTTGAAACCATTCCATTTATTTATTCTCAATTTTACTTTTTGCACTTTTGGGAATCTTGTTGAGGAAGTCAGTTCCTAAGCTAACACGATAGAGATTCAGGCCTCCATTTTCTTCTAGTAGGCACAGGGTCTCTGGTTTAATGCCCGACTCCTTTATCCATTTTGAATTGAGTTTTGTGTCAAGTGAGAGATAGGGGTTAGATTCATCCTGCTAGATATGGATTTCTATTTTTTCCAAGCACCATTTGTTGAATAGGGTATCTTTTCTCCAATGTATGTTTTTGGTGCCTTTGTCTAGTATGAGGTAACTGTATTCATGTGGGCTTGTCTCTGTGCCTTCTATTCTGTTCCATTGGTCTTCTTGCCTGGTTTGGTGCCAATATCATGCTGTTTTTATTACTATAGCTCTGTAGTAAAATTTAAGGTCTAGGTATTGTAATGCCTCCTACTTCACCTTTCTTGAAAGCTGAGTATTGCTTTGTCTCTTATTTTTCCAAATGAATTTCATGACTGCTTTTTCTATTTCTATGAAAAATAACACTGGAATTTTAATAGGACTTGCATTAAATTTGCATAGCACTTTTGGTAGTATAAGAACATGGGAGATCTTTTCATTTTCTAAGGTCTTCAATTTCTTTCTTTAGTGTTCTGTAGTTTTCATTATAGAGGTCTTTCACCTCTTTTGTTAGATTGATTCCCAAGTATTTTTCCCCCCAAGGCTATTGTGAATGGTATCTTTTCTAATAATTTCTCTTTCATCAGACTCATCATTGGTATACAGAAATGAAATTGGTTTATGGGTATTAATTTTATATCCTGCTACTTTGCTAAATTTGTTTATGAGTTCTAGAAGTCATGGTGTTTTTTGTTTGTCTTGTCTTAACATAGAACCATGTTGTTGACAAAGAGGGATATTTTCAGCTCTTCTTTTCCAATTACTATTCCTTTTTTATTATTATTTCCTTTGTCTAATTGCTCTGGCTAGGATGTCAATGGCCACGTTGAATAGAAGTGATGAAAGAGGGCATCCCCGTCTTCAACAAGACGATAGGTCTTTAATTTCAGAGTCCCAATGACTTACTCTCTGTTGATTGACATAAAGAATTAAAAATGTAAAGAGAATTTGAGGAAAGGGAGCTTTTAAAAATATTTTTTTAGTTGTAGATGGACATAATACTTTTATTTGTGTATTTATTTATAAGTGGTGCTAAGGATGGAACCCAGTGCCTCACAGGTGCTAGGCAAGTCCTCTACCACTGACTACAGCCCTAGCCCAAGAGCAAGCTTTTAAAGTATTTTCATCCATCTTTTAGAATTTTCTATATAATGATGCAGTTCACAGTTTGGAGATATAAAGCAATGTTTCTCTTTTGCCTGCAAGTACAGTTTATGTTTATCAAATGCTTATTTCCTTCTAAAAACTCATTTTATTCAATCTGGTTGTAAATAGAGTTTAAAGTAATTCTCCTTCCATTATGAGGAGTTCTGTGATTCAGGGATAATATTTCACTGTCTAGGGTCTTGGTTTCCTCATAGCAAACTAAGGGTTTGGCTCGGTTGGGCTCAAAGGTCTCTTTTAGCAAGGGCCTTATGTGATTCTGAGGATGTGAACCTTTAAAGCCACTTCAGAGTTTCATGGTGTTGATCGAAAGCTGTTTTGTAGACACATGTGTCTCCTTTGACTAAGAGAAGCTCATGATTGTATTTATGCACGTTATAAATAAATGCAGTCCAATTGTTGTTTCAACTGTTCTTTATCCAGTGAAATGGAATAGACGACAATTTGTCAGCAATGTTTGGATATATATATTTTTGGATCAATTTAAATGCTATGGTCCTCATTCATGGAACATCTATGATAGCTCCTATTTTCACAGGTAAATTGAATATTTAAATTAGCACATGGTTCTCATTGATTGATGACAGCATCAATGTGCATTAATTAATATCATTATGCTGCATTAAACTTGGACTGATAGAACAGTATTATGAGTAAAACTGGGTCTATGAGCTGGAGAACAAATTTTTTCACTGACATGGGATAGGATTATGCAAAAACAAGGGAAAGTCAACATATCAATAACATTCCTTAAGATTGTGTAAGCCACAGGCAGCAAAACTTTACAATAATTTTATAGTACATTTTTTCCCCAAGCTATAACAACTATATATGTATTTATTACACAGAAGAGGTAACACATTTGTTTCAGGAAAAATATCACTATTTATACTTTTTCGGACTGAAATATTTAGGGTCTGCTTCCAGTATGTTTGAAGAAGAGATATCTGATATCAGATTTCAGACCAGAGGTAAACAAAGATGGCTTCCAGTATCAGATAGTTAACATTTTAGAATAAGAAGCCAGCTTCTGTGTCATCAACTAGAGAATATAAAAAAAAAGAATTGTTTCTTTTAAATGAGCCAAATGGTAATTGTAGAGTGAGAATGCACAATAACTGAAATTAAAGACTTTTCAGGTTTAAAGTAGTCAAACATGCAGCATTAGAGCTTGGAGACGGATTGCTGGGGACAACGCAACCTGAAAACAAGAGAACTGCCTCAGAGAGATGCAAAGTGTGCATCAGGAGAGAGCCAGAAAGAAGCACAGCAAGACCCAAAGCAACAGGGGCTGAGAACTTCCAAAATTTGGTGAAAAATATCAATCTACACATTCAAGGTAAAAGAGCTCCAGGTAGGATAAGCATAAAGTGGTCCTCACTTAGGAACACATGGTAAAAGTCCTGGAAGACAGAGAAAACAGCAGGAGAAACAAGGAAACCCCAGCGAGATGGACATCTGACTAACTGTTAGGAACAGTGGAGGTCGGGAATCTCTGGAGTATACAGTCCAAGTGCTCAAGAGAACTGTCAAACAGGAGACTTGATAACTTATAAAGGAAAGAATTCTATTTGGCCTCTTGGTTCTGAAAGTTCAAGAGCATGGCACTGGCATTGACTCAGTCCAGCCAGAGCAAGAACTCATTCCTACAAGAAAGGCATGAATCCCCCTTTAATACCTTGTCACCTCTTAAAGGTTCAACCCCTTTTAATACCATTACACTGGGGATCAAGCTTCACTTGAGTTTTGGTGGGGACCAACGGTACTTGAACCATAGCAATGTGTATCCTATTTGAGCTGAAAAACACCTGACCTGAAGAGGTTTGCAGAATGAAATGGGGAACCCTCAGCTGGGCAGGGGAGGATTACAGATCCATAGGTAAATGACATGACAGAGAAATTGAAGAGTGATTTTAGAAATGGTTGAAATGGTAAATTTTGTATAACTGCATTTTGCCCCAATTCAAAGACAAAAGTGTCTATAGCTTTAAATTACTGCTGTACATGTTTAAGGATTTTAATTGTCACTAGAAGGTACAGTTTACATCTACTTTTTTATCTTTGGTTAATTATTGCTAATGTTGTGAATAATACATGAGAATTTCACATGAATTTTGTACTGGATCATGATTCCTTGTCCTAAATGTGAAAATATCAAGGGTCTGACTTTTGTTTGATTTTTGAAATTGTTGGAAGCACATTATTCAATTGAAAATATGTAAACAGCTGTAGCCATGAGATAACAGATTATGCTTTTGGCTAAAATTCTGGAAATCACCCCCCTTTTTTATACTAGTGATAGAACAAAGAGGCTTATATTTAAAAGGAAAAAAAATCAGCAAGTTCATTTTAAATTCAGTAAGTTCAGAACTGATTTTCTATTATGAGTTAATGATGAGTTTTTGCTAATTCCTATATCACGTTTTATGAATGTCTACAAGTACTTAAAACAGCTTTTATAAATTTTACATAAAATTATGTTTCTGTAAATAATCAGACTTGGTAATGAAACCATTGAGAACAAATGTCTCCAGCGTTTTATTTTAGCAGTAGGAAAATAAATCTTTGGCTACTGATATAGGACAAAACAAAATGGAATTTAATTTTACTTGAGATAATATATATAGTCTTTCTCTGGGGCTGGGGCTGGGGCTGAGTGGTAGAGCACACACCTAGCACATGCCGGGCCCTGGGTTTGATCCTCAGCATCACATAAAGATAAATAGAGATAAATAATAATAACAATAATATGGAGTCTTTATATACATGATCCTCTTCTGTTCTCCGCCCTGCGTGGGGGTTCTCCACAGCAAGGCTCTGGAGATGAGGTGTGAAGGTGCCTCAGTGTCTTCTGGTAAAGTTGGTGTCTAAACCACTATTAATTTTGAGGAGTACTCAGAGCTCACCATGTGCGTCTTGCTCTTTTCCATTATCAGAGCAGAATACCTGAGGCTCAGTGATCTTGAGAGATGAGTCGACTCGTGGTTCTGGAGGTTCACGGGCACCTGACTGGCTCTAGGGGAGGCCTCAGGGTGGGTGGCACAGGGTGGCAGGAACGCAGGCCTGGGCCACACAGGAAGCCAGCGAGGGTCAGCTCACTCTCAACAGGGCGACCTCCAGGTCCTGGAGAGCTGAGGGCGTGGCCAGTGACCTAAGGACTGCCCACTAGGCCCACCTCTTAAAGACCCGTCACCTCCCACACCACCACTGAGGACCCAGCTCCCCACACAGCAGCACCCAGAGGACAGCCACACGCCCAACACAGCACCTCAGTGGCCCTACGTAGCTAAGGATTATCAAGCTCCGATCGTAGTCAACGGTCATCATTATATGTCATAGCCTGGGCTACTCTGATATTCGTGATTTCTCCACGGGTGTCTAATTTCTTTGGATAACATTTTGTTTTTATGGTAGCATTGTTTTCAATGCTATCGTGCTTTTACAATGAGTGTTCTTTGCTGTAACGCATGTGTCTTGTCTTTTGGTGAATTGTTTGGTTTCATTGCTGAGTTTTATCGTAGTGATTTCTATTGAGACTGTAAACACTGAGTGTGACATTATCAGTCATCTCTTGCTAGTAGCATACCATCCTAGTTGAGTGGCTTGTCAGTCTTGAAGATTGTTTGATGCTGTGGGTTTCAGGTGGGTCTCTGGCAGCCAGGCAGGCTGGAGGGTCCCAGGAAGCTCACTCACATGTTTGCTGTAGTGCTGGGTGTCCAGTCACATGCCTGGTGGCTTGCCTCCTGTTCTCATCGCCCAAGAGGCCAGACCAACTTGCCTCCTGGTGGTCATGGGGAAGGAGTCCAGGAGTATTTAAGAAAGTCAGGTCCTGCCTGCTAAATTCTTCTGGTCAAAGCCATTTGCAAGGTTAGTTTAGAATCATGAGGCAAGGAGACCAAGTGACCTTTTTATGGCAAGAGCTACAAAATCACATTGCAAAAAGCAGCTACCAGAAGGGCTGTTCTAGTCTTGGCAAGTGACCCTTCCTGGGAGCCCATAGGCTTTTTTTTTTTTTTTTTTTAAAGATATTGTGGATTGAACCCAGAGTTGTTTAACCACTGAACCACACCCTCCTCAGCCCTTTTAATATTTTATTTTGAGACAGGGTCTCGCTAAGTTGCTGAGGCTGGCTTTGAACTTTTGATCCTCCTGATCACAACTTGCCTCAGCCTGAGCAACAGGTGTAGCCACCTTGGGATTACAGGTGTGCACCACGTTGCCTGCTAGAAGTTCAACTTTTTATAATGTTGATTAAATTGCTACCTTCCTTGCATATTTTGAAAAAATATCTGATAGCCATAAGTTGTTATCTTGTTTTTGAAGATCTTTGCATCAGATAATGGAATGTGAAATAATATAGCATCAATAATGACGAGGATAAAGCCACAGAAAAACAACTGGAAATACACAGGAAAGACGAGTCGTAGGACACTTTCTCTCAGTCTGTGATAGATCCTATAAATACTACCAAAAAATGGTATTTCAGACTATAATAAGAAAATTAACAAGGATGTACCTTCTTTTAAAATACCTGTTGTAATGTCAGTATTGTTAATCCCTAGGAAATACTAAGTCTTACAAGTAGAAGTACGTAGTAAAATACCTAAATGCAATACCACAATACAGAAATTAGTAAGAAAAAAAATTGTAAAAAGTTCCTGGACATTAAAACAAATTAGTATCTCTTAAGTGACTTAACTTGAAGTGTGACTCCAAACCAAATTTTCAGATTTTCTACAAAAGTTAACAATAGAAAGCAATACATATCAGATACCAATGAATTTCACTAAGCAACCTTCCTGGGAAATTTCAGAGTCTATGTGTTTATGTCAAGAAGTAAGAAAGGAAGAGAATGAGAAAAACTTAAACTAAGGAAGTCAAAGAGCAATCTAGAGAGAAGTAGTGAGAGACAATCATGAAAATAAAACCATCTGAGACTCAACAGCAATGACAAAACTGATTAAGTTTTAGCTATTTTTTAAAGAAATAAAGAGAAGTCACATGTGGAGTTTTTAAAAATACAATTACTAAAGATACAAAAGAAATTTAAAACCAGGTAAGAAACAGTAGTTTTGCACAAGTTTATCAAATAAAATTTGAAATTGTTTGAAATAATCCTGCATAATAGAATTTGAGCTTCATGGAACAGGAGACTTCAATCTGTCTTTCACTTTGTGTGTGTGTGTCCTAGTATCCAGAACCCTCCTCTGGTAACTTCTTTTCCCATTTTTCTTTTGAGTTTTGTTTGTTTTTTGAGTGTAGGAGATATTCTAGTGTATTTCAAATTCCCCTTATTTTTTACTGCATGACTTTATTCATAATGCCTTCTTTGAGCCTGTAAAATAGGTCTAGAAGTGTACCATTTTGTTTCATTTCTGTCCTGTATGTTGTGTAATTATTATGTTTTACAAACTTATTTTTCTTTTTGTATTTCTTTTATCTTCAAGCTTAATTTACTTTCACATTTTTAGCTTTTTAGGACTTCATGAACTATGTGCTCAGTACATCATTTTTCTATTATCCTTTTCTAAAATATTCAACTTTAACTGCCATTTTTCCTCATAAGAAAGCTATAGATGCACTTCACAAGTTTTAATATGCTTTATTTGCCGGTATCTGACAAATCTTGCTCCATAGGGGTTTCGCCTAGCCCTGCCTGTGCTCCACCCTGGGCCTGCGAGAGCACTTTCAAACTGCACCTGCAGGGCTTTTTCCTACAAGATTTGATGGCGTTGCCTCTCTAATCTATCCCACCTCCTTTTACATTTCCTGTATTTTGCGTGTCAAGTGTAAAACATTCTGCTATTTGAGGTTTTAATTTCACTCATTCCTTCATGTTTTAAGTTATTAAACCATTTAATTGGACAATTATTTGTCCAATTGTTCTGCACCTGCAACTTAAAGTTCTGGGAAAGCGGGTTGGCTTTGTCCCATGTTGCTTGTTCCAAGCTCTCCTCCTAGGAGGCTGGGTCTCACAAACCTCTGCTCAGTGGTGCAGTCCAGGCTCCCGTGTAGGAATCCAAGTCCTCAACCTGGGAGTCAGCCTTCAGCCAGCAGGGAAACTTCTGGTCTCCTGATGGTGGCTTTTGTTTCCTGGGAGCCCCTCCCAAGGTCCCTTAGCCCTGGAGGGACATGGAGGACTCGCCCCAAGCATTTCATTCTCCAATCTTGGAGGCTCCAGGAAGTGGCACATTCTGTGAGGCTGATGGTGGTCCACAGATGGCGGATTTTTGATAGAATGAGCAGCAAAGTCTCTGATCTTAGAAATAGTCTTGTAAATTTTTATAGTGGAGAAAAAAACTCATCATTTTTCTCCGCCTAGAACCAATGACAGCCCCAAAGGCCTCCCTGACATCCAGCTGCCCTGGGCTCAGAGGAGAGCCAACTTGACACTGGAGAAGAACAAAGCCTTCCTGCACATTCCTGTTGTGTTTCCTCAAACTGCGGGGCCTCCCTGGTTTCTCCTTAGTTTGAGACTGTCTTGTTCTTCCATGGAGCCCCACAGTTCTGGTTTGGTATCCTCCCTCCTGAAAGGGGCAAGTAGGTACATTCTGGTTCTACGCAGAAAAGACAGGTTGATCAAAGAGCTCTTCACATAATAGCAGTTTAAAAGACATTGTTTTCTTATGTTTCCTAACATTATGAAATAATTCAATAACTTTATGGTAGAACTGGAAATAAGACTTTTCTTAAAAAAAATAGTTTTCTAGCTATGAATCCTGACCTTTATCTCCATATTGCACTTTTAAAAACGTGGACATCTGGAAAATTTCTGAAAGAACATACAAAATTATGTTATGCAAAGTTCTTTGGTATTAGAAATACAATTCTTGAACTAGCAGAATTAGTTGGGATATCTTTGGATGCATTACTGTCCAATCTTGTGTCATGTTGGCTGAAGCAACAAGGAAAACATGGGGCCCTGTGTGGGACACAAAAAGGAGATGATTCAGCAGCAGAGGAGATGCTTCCAGGGTCCTGCCCTCCTGGCCTCAGCCTGGTCATCACAGCAGCTGCAGAATGGCCTCTGCAGGGCTAGGAAGTGACATGCAGACGTGCATGTCCAGTGGACTGAGTATCTCTTTCTCGTGCTTCTTCATAAAACATGACGGGTATGGCAACAAATATAGCAACAAATATGCTCATCCTTTGGGCTTGGCAATCGGTGGTGATGTGGATGGAATGGATGAGGATTCCCCTTTGTAGGATTGTGTCAGCATCTTGCAAAGATGTACATCTGAACAAAGTCAGTCTCTGGATTTGGGCTCAGGACACGTCTGATAAGATGATAAAACAACACTGGAAATGTGGCTATTTCTGCCCTCAGAGTCTGACTCCTCATCCCTCCTTTCATGTCTGACATTTAATAATAAAATAGATATTTTATTTGAAATTTTGCTTAATTTTTAAAAGCAGAGGACATCACATAAGTTTCATAAATGATCTTTCCTGCATGGGTAGAACTAATTTATCATTTCTCCCAAAGTTTTTGAAATGATCATATGTGTACTTGCCTATGTGTGTCAATATGCAGTGTGTCTGTGTGTGGAAAAAAGAAAAATTCATTCCTCAATGTTCTCACATCAACTGACATTAATTATTAGCAAAAACACTCTTGTCTTTATGGTCAAGAATGACAGATTAAATTATACTCTAATTGAAAATAGTGTTGAAATAAACAAATTTCTTTATAACACACTGATTCATGGGCATTAAATCCAAAAGCAATTGCACAACAAAAAGAAGGTAGGCTTAACCCAGAAATCTGAAAGATCCAACTCTTGGGTTCAAGTTCTTAGAAAAGTAGATTATTTTCCCAGAAGTGACAAAAATTCAGCCCCAATTAGTGTATGCATGCTCCTTTTTATAGAAAAACTCTCAGGAAATGGGTATGAGCATCCCAGCCACATCACCCTTTTGTAAAAGAAATGTCTGGAGTCACCTCCATAAATAACCCACACACCACTTCATGGTTAAAGTCAACTTTAGCTAAAACTATATGAGTCACTGACTGCAAGTTGTTCTACCAAAAACAAAATGATTTTTTGTTCTGAATTATATAATTATTTGTATGGGATCATTTTCTGTGCCTGAGCCCTTTCAGCCAGCAGCTGAGCTGTGTATTCAGGCCGTCCTCACATCTGGAAGAGCTGTGGTCGCCACGCTTGCTGTGACCACCATGCTGGTCCTCATGCGATGCCTTCTCCTCAAAGAAAGCGGAGAAGACGACATCTGCTGAACTTTATAATTCTAAATAGTTTTCTTAACCAGAAACTTATAATTCAGCTTTTTGAATATTTTTGAAGCAGCCAATGTAAAAATAGCAAGTTGGCAAAGACTGAATGTGTATTTTGTCCTGTGGTTCTGCCCCTTGGTTGAACTGATAACTCATTTTTTTCAACCCTACCTGCCCATCCTGAGTGCAGGGGACAATTTGGACAATCCCAGGCCATGGTATCTCAATCATGGTGTTTGTTACATGGAATATACCACCCACAGTACACAGGGAAAGTGTCTGGATGCTGACAGTGGACACTCGACCAAGTTCCGTGGCTCGGGTTCGGTGGCTTTCCTCCCTGGATAGACTGTGCTGTGTTGTTCAATGAATACAAATGTGCTCTTTGTTTAACAGAACTTCGGTTAAATTATCAAACCATTTCCTCTACCGGAAACAGGTCTTTGTTTTATGGAGAAATAACTTCCTTTTGTTCATAAGAAGTCATAGAAATCTAAATGGCATCTATGGCTCTATCTGTCTTTGGAGAAAATCTAGTTGTGTGTCCTCTAAGAAGGGCATGCAGACAGCAACACCTGCTTGCCCATCTGGGTCACAGGGGCTGCTGGCCACCTTCCCTGGAAGGAGTGGTAGCCTCTCTGTGCACAGTGTCACCCTCGGCAAACAACCAGCAGATGCTTGTTTCAGAATGGCCTGAACATAGGCTGACCAGGGACTCTGTCTTGTGGAGGTCAGCATGAAGTTCACTGCCCTGTAGAGCAGCGGAGACAGAGGCCATTCTCTAAAGCAGCTGGGTCATTCTGCTTAACAGCTTTGACCCAAGCACATGGAGAGGGGGCTCATCAGAAGTCACATTAAATCACAGGGGAATGAGGTCTCCAGGGTGTCCTCATGAAAGTAAGGATCATTGGTTCCTGCTTTGCCTGGAACACGGATTTCTGTATGTATTTAGGGAATATTACCACACACCGAATGAGTTCTGTCTGTTCACTGCCAGCCTGGAGGGCTTTGGACCTCCCCAACTAACCCCATTTGTCATTGCAAGTTTGTCCAGGATGCCTCACCCTGATCCACCTGCAGCAAGGACCCTGACAGAAGAACTGTAGTGTGATGTTTGACACCACAGACCCTGCATGCGAACCTATAGAATAAGGCTCCCACCCGAGAAAGCAGAGGCAGAGAGCAGCTTGCTTGGGGGAAGGGAAGTTGGTGCTGGTCTAGGATGAGCCGTCAAGATCAGATAGGACTGGAAGGGCTGAGGCATGTCCTGCAGCACGCGAAGTCCACCACACCAGACCAAGTGACTCTGGCTTGATTCAGGCCACTTTGTGTCTGCCTGTTGAGTGGGATTTATAGACTTGTCACTGTGGGTTTTATAGACAAGTCATTTTTAAAAAAGCAGAGGAAAAAAGGGATAGCTTGATGACCTCAACTCATTGGAAAGACAACAGGAAATGGGAACTTATCAGAGGGTACTTGGTGTCACCTGGTGAAAGTGAAGATGTACCTACTCTCAGCAGGTGCTTGCTGGATACATTCCTACAGATGTTACAGGGGCAATTGAACAAAAGTACTTCTTGCACCACAATAATAGTGAGAATATTTCATTTATCCTTTGAATATAAACAAAGGATAGTGAATGGAAAAAACAGTAGTTTTTAAGATGTAGTTTGTTAGCACCTTCCTGTAAGCCTGGTTCTGCACCTCGGGCACAGTTCCTGTTATCACCCCATTTCACAGAGGAGGAAATTAAATTGCACAGACCTTCCACGAATTGCTTAAGGAGGGCAAAGGGTGGAAGCAAGATTAGAATCCTGGAAGTTTGAGGTACTTACCTTTATGCTGTATCACTTCTGTAACCTTATTAAGGCTGTAAGGAGAGGGGGCTGTGAGACAAAGCTACCGCTCAGTACCCCCAGCACATGGAGTAGTGCGCACCCAGGCTTGCTAAGTCCTCCCTAACTTTGTTGTAAGATGAATCACCATTTGGACGCTGGGGCAAAGCAGTCAGGAACTGGTGCTAGTGCAGGAATCAGCCATCAAGACAGGGCAGGATCCAGATGAGTGAACATTCCCTGCAGTGCACTACCCTCACTTCCAGATGAAGTGATTGGGTTGATTCAGGACCTTGTATGTCGGTAGCTTTTGGACAGGCAGGGTCAAGTGGGAATGAGGAGTTTGGAGCTGGAGATAAAGCTAAGACTCCTCCAGGGAGCCTCACAGTGAGCAGGGTGTCCCAGTGGCAAGGGGGAGGTGCAGTTGGCTCAAAGCTGCGTCACATTCTTGTTATTGCATTGTTAAGATAACAAGAACAATCCCCAGTGGGCTTCCAAGCCTCCTTTAAGGATTTGCCATTTGTCTCCTCCTTGGGGACTGTTCATAAATCACCCTCTAGCTAAACACAACTCGGTGCTAAAGCACTTGGCTTATCCGACCTTCCAATTGTTGTCGTGACTCCAGCGGGAGCTTTCAATGTTCCCTTTCCCTTTCCCTAGAAGCCATGTGCTTCCAAGTAGACCCCATTCTCCCCTAAAGCTTGGGGGTGAATCTCCTTAAATTCGTCTTAAGCCTTCTCTTCCAGAGCACCAGCTTAAACCGTCTCCTCAGCGGGCGAGAGGGGCCTCGCATCTCCTTGAGCATGAGTCCTTTGAGTTGGCATTAAAATTCTTACAAAAACTGAAAGTGAAATGAGGAAGACAGATTGAGCAATCCACAGAAGGGCAAACGCCAGTAAAGCCAGGGCCCAGGAGGGGCAAAGATGCACAAGGGGAGAAAGAAGAAAAGCAGGAGAGCGCTCCGGAGGGGGAGAGCCCGGGGCTGCCTCGCAGTCAATGCGGGACCTCGAGGCACACAGATAACAGGAAATGATCCGTCCTCTGTGGTCACTCATTGTAAAGGCCCCAGCCTTCAAAGTGCAAGTCGGGGAATGGATGACTCCACGGAGTGGGAGCAGGCACGCCTTTCTTCTTGCCTCAAGAAAGGGGGAGAAATGAAACTAGAGTGTGTTCCCATCCTCCCACAGAAGGAAAGCCCCTCGGTCCGATTCTCCAGAGATGCAAAGCTGCTGGCCGTGACCCTGCTGCTGGCCCTACTCTCCAGTGGCCTCACGCTTATCTCTTTCTACCGCGTGTCCACCCTGCAAGCGGACCTGGAAAGCCTCCGCGCAGAACTGCAGGGCCACCGCGCACCAATGCCCACCCCGACCCAGGCAGGAGCCGCGGCTCCCGCGGCCCCAGCGGGACTGAAAGTGAGTCCTGCGCCTGCACCGAAGCCCCCAGCCCCGCCGCCCCCAGCCCCGCACAGCCGCCAGGCCAATAACCTCCCTTCTCTGTTCACAGGGCATCTTTGCCGCAGCCGCTCTGGGGGAGAGCCACTCTAGCCCCGGCAGCAGGAACCGGCGTGCGCTTGAGGGGTCCCAAGAAGCAGGTAGGTGGTGGGCGGGGCTGCGTGCACACAGGTGCGGAGAAAGCATCCCGCCTGCAGAGCTACAGGTGCGCATAGCCTCTCTAAACCTCCAAAGTACAGACTAGGAACTTTGCCATCTAAGCCACAGGGCTGGGGGCAGAGCGCCAGCACCCGGGGCTGCCTAGGCGGCACAGCCTGCGGGTCCTCGCAGGGGGCTGTGCGGGTAGAAGCATCCCTCCCTGGGCGCTACTTCTCTGCGCTGCGTGGCGAGCACGCTTGAGGCCAAGGGGAGGCAGGTTTGTCCTCCAGTGCGTGGTGCCCTCCATCCCTGCGGAAGCACAGCGACAGAGCACCTCGTCACCGCAGAGGTAGACCCGCTACCTGCATCTCCCAGAGTCCCTGGTGTTGCATGCAGGAGCCCCAGGAAGGGGATCCCGGGATCACCCCGGGATGCGAGTGCTTTTTCCCCGTTTCCTTTAAGGAGATTTTGTACCCGCACACGCACGCACACGCGGATTTAAAGATTCTCCTTCACCCAGACTTCCCCAGCAGAGCCATGCGTGTGTGATCACTTCTGCCACGCTCAGGTCCTCTGGTTCCCTTGAGCTTTTTACAGAGTTGAAGTAGACCGTCAAGGTCACCTATTCATTTCCAAGATGGTAGGAAGTGTTGGCATTGGGTTGGTCCGCATGATGGCTTCACGGATCTGGGCACTGCTTCCCTGCGGTGTCGAGGGAACATACTTGAACACCTGGAAGGTGCCAGGCAGGTGTGGCCCTGGATCGGCTTTTCACCCGATTTCACGTCACCTTCAGAGTCTGGGGGCCACAGAGCACTGTCCCCCTGTGTGTGCACTTCAGGAGAGAAGCCTGTGACCCGGAGAGGGGACAGGTGTCCTGCGCACACGCCAAGTGCTGACTGGAAACAGTTTTTAACCACGTGCCATGTTTACTGAAAATTCTTCCTCATCTCAGATAATCCTTTTTGTATCTGGTTAGCTTGTCTTTGGGCTATTTAACAACTGGCTTTAAACATTTTTTTTAAACTAGGAAACTCATTGTTTTAACATCTTATTTTTGTATTTTGTATTTATCATCTATACTTTCTACATAAAATAAGAGCATGTAATGCTATGATAGATTTTTTTTCACTTTGACAAGCATTTAAGCTGTTTCTAGTCATTCTCACATCTGTATTAAGTTGTATAATTTTAATTTGACCGTTTTCTTTTTTGGCTATAATAGAACATGTAAAATTTTGTGCATATCTTTCATTTCTGAGGAATTATATATTCAATATAAATTTTGCAACATGAATTTCTGAGCTTAACAGACTGGACATGCTACTTATTGTCACAGCATTTTCAAAATGAGTTATAAGCCTATGCATACAAAAATGTACTATACCAGTTTTCCACGTTATTGCTAGCATTTTGTCTTTAAATATTTGTTTTGGCTAATTTAGTAGTTGTAACATAGAATCTCAAATTTACTTTAATGTGTTGCTTATTTATAATAATGAATATCATTCTGTATATTTTGATTACTTCTAACTAGATGTTTTACTAATTTTTAATTCTAATTTCCCACCACCCTAATATTTTATGATTTTGTATAAACTCTGAGGCATTATTGATCAAAACTGTGATGTAAATATTTTCACATAATTTTGCTGCTCTTTTAACATATGTATATAAGATTTTGCATCTGTGTTAATGAGGTCATCTGTTCCTTTTGATTTTCTCTAAGTAAGCTAAGTGTGTATGTGTTCATAATCTCTTGTTTTACTCTATTTACTAATACTTAGGACTCGTTCATAGTTTAGTGTTTTTTGTTTGTTTTTTTGTTTTGGGGTTTTAACACATCGATCCTTCTGGTATTTATTTTGGTGAATCATCTCATGCTGGCATTTACTTCCTCCTCTCTTCTTTTCTCTTCCAGACTGCTACCTTATCCCAATGTAGTAGATGTTTATATTTAACTCCTTTGTGTTGGGAAAGTTACTGGAATGTGTTCAGTTCCTCATACAATTGAAACCGAGTCTTTTTTTAATCATTGATTTATTGTTCTATTTATCTGCTATAAATAAGCCATGTTGAGTATTTTGTATTATAATGGGCTTCAGTATCTAGTAAGGTCAGGATTCTTCAGTCATTTTTAATCTCTGCTACCATTCCACTGCTTCTAAATTTATCATTCTAAAGAGAACATACTCATTTCTACATATTTAAGAATAGATTTAAAAATAGCTTCCTGAGTCACACTTTGCCAAGATTTATCATATTAGATTTTAAAATTTCCTTCCATTTGCATATTTTTAATTATTTCTGGATTTGGGCATCCCCAAATTGTAGGTTGAAAAGTGTTGTGGTATTGGTTTTTTGTTTGGGGCTCCCCCACCCCCGAATAACTTGCAATTTGTAGCAAGTTTGGAGAATAAGAGAAGACTAACAAAGTGAACCAAAACATGACCCTCATTTCTGCAGCCCACATGCAGTCGCCATCACTATTTCCATGATTTACCTTAGACTTTTTCTAACAATCGTAGAGCCAAGGTGGAGGGTTTGAGGGCAAGACTCTCGGGGACAGGTGAGAGCTGCCGTCACTTGTCAGGGCACTTCACCTGCATTGTTTACATAGTAAGCTTTTTCAGAGGAAGTACCAGTTCAGAATTCATGTCTCTGTTCCCAAGAGAAATGGCTGCAATACAAGGGCTTTTTGTTGTTTGTTCAGAAAGGTCTTGGTTTGGGATTGAGAAGATGCACGCAGCTTAAATCTATGCTTCTTTTTGATTTTGTCTCCACTCCAGTTGTTCTGGTTTCTTTAAGACTAAGTGTGGGCTGTCCTTTGGCTTTCAGAGGGTTCACTTATCCTGGTTTATCAACTGTCCCCAGGTTTTTTCAGAACCACTGACGTTTCTATTGAAGTTTATGAAACAGTAGGTGTGGATGTGATGGCTAGCCCACAGCCCCCCCTCCAGGTCCTCCCAAGGACAATTGCTGCTTTTACTTAATTGGAAAGCTTAGCTTTTTGGCTTGAATTTTGTTTCTTAATTATTGTGTGTTCCATATTAAAGTTTTATTAAGCTTAATGTGCTTCAAAAGATCATTCTGATTATAGTATAACAAACAGAAATTCGGGGAAATCCAGGACTAAAAAAAAAAAAATGTCCAAGTAGCTCATCTTAGCCAATCATCGTTAAGCCCATAAATGTGTTTGGAAATATTCCCAATTAAAAAAAATTAAAGCAATTGGCTTCAGAAATGTTATATAATACAATTTTTGTACAAATGGAGTTTTGATAATCTGGGTTTTAAAAACTCACCTAAGGGCAATTTTCATTTTAGGATCCTAAGGATAAGCATCTTCAGACTTCATCAAGAAAGTGAATTCTTTCAAATAAGTTGCTACTGAACAATAACAGTTGTTGCTCAGTAACGTTGCAAGTAACGTTTGCATTTCCTCCCTCATTATTCAATAGAAAATTTAAGAACTATTGAAAATATGTGCATTTTAGATAAAATAAAGTAAATTTATCTTTATCATTTTTATAGTTTTCATCAATGTTTTACTGTTACAATTGAGATAACAAGAATAATACAAAGAAATAGAAATGAAAAGATTGCCCATATTTCAAAATTTTACAATAATTACTTGGAAGATAGCCAAGTTTATTTTTCCCCATGTTTACCTTAGATCAGTTATTTTCAAGTTACAGAAAAGTTGCATGAACATGACAGAGTGGGTGTATCTGCATCCATCTTCCCCTAGCATTACCACCTTCCATGAGCGTGGCCCCATGGCACAAGGAAGGCACCAACATGGGACTCCACTACTAACCAAACTCAAGGCCTTCTTTTTTGGATTTTGGGATTCCTCATGGATGGATTTCTTTTTTTAATGTTTCAGGGTGAATCAAGGATACTACTTTACGGTTAACATTTTTTAAGGTGAGAATTTCAAGTATAGTGCACATAATTAACACCTAATATTGTAACATAAGCATTTCTCTCAGATCATCTTTTTTAATTGTGAGAAGTGAAGATATCAGTGTTATTTTTGAGTCTCCTTTCTTGAACTCCTAGTCCCACTCATTCACAAGGGAAGGCGAGCTACCTGGCAGGTCCTCGGTGTTTCTTGTTTTCTGGTATTTCTGGCTGAACTGTGACTTGTGAGGCAGGTCTGAGGGTTAAAGTATGAAATGCAGAAGTCCGTTGCTAACTTGGCAAAATCAGGCCAGTTGGAGCCTCTTACCCAGCAAGGACGCGCTCTTCCTAGAACCGCTGGCTGCTCTCAGGCAATGTTTGACCGCAGTCTTTCCTAAGTGTAATTTTTCTTTTCTCCTCTTCAATAGTGAGACTTTTTTTTCCTCTTCAGTGTTGCAAGAGTTGGCTTCTTTTCAATTTCCAAAGTAGTGTTTAAAAGAGCGACCTGATAACCAAACCTTTGAACCCTGTTCCTATTAAGCCTAAAGTTTGGGGAAAGGGAAGATCCAGGAAACAAGCCCATCAGTGCAGCCAAATGTGACATCGAGTCTCTCAGATTCTTATATTGCAGTGAGGTGGAGATAGAGAAAAATAAACCATACATATAATCGTTGAGTAAATTGTAACACCAGAAAATGGCAAATACATTGAAAAAATGAAAACGTTAAGACAGTGTTATAAAGTTCGATGCTTCTTTGTACTTTCAACTTCTTTTTAAATACCTATTCATGTCTGCAGAATAAAACATGAATTCATAGTGTTGAAAGATAAATGGTTCTTAATTTTACACAGAGGGACAATATTAGCTTTAATATTTAAATATTGCTGTTGTAATTCAGCTCCTACTTAAAAAAAAACTGCTTTGGGGCAGCTGCATTTTTGTCACGAGTTTGGGGGACATTGCAGTTCTGAAGAGTTAGAGACAGCATTTCCTCCAGACAGATTCCCACTGTTTGAGCAAATGTCCCGTGCAGGCCCTCCAGAGCATGTGGGGAAGGAGGGAGGGAGGGAGGAACCCAGGTTGTACAGCACTTCCACCTGCTGACCGTGTGCCAGGCTCCCCGGTGTTTTGGCCTCTCGCCCCTCAGAGCTGACTTGCTGAACACTGCCGTCTTCATTTTAGAGGAGAACACAGGAACCCAGAGCAGGCCAATCTTTCCTCTCAGCCAGCTACTATAGGTGGAGAATTAAAGCCTTCCTCACTCTGCTGCCCATTGTGATGCCTCTAAGGACTGTCATAGGGGAGTGTCAGCCACAGGAACCATACTGTCCCTATGGCTCAGGTGTGGCTACCTTTGTTCCTCAAGATCAGTAAAAGAATCCACAGAGGAGATCAAAATTCTCTGCTGCAAAATGATTAGATTAGCGTATAAATAAGTCAGAAGTTCCACGTCTGTATAAGCAAGTTGTAATTTTGGATGTTCCATTTCCACCTTTAAATAAGGAGGGAAATTCCTAAACAGTTTTTAATGCTATCAACCTTAAGAGTTTTCTTTAACAGCCTCAGAGTAGTACACAAGTATTACCCCATTATGCAGAGTTTTAAATGTCAGAAATTTTCAGCTTGATACCAAGGCAGGCATCCCCATCACATCCACTTGGTAGAAAGCACACGGAGAAGCATGTGTTTATAAAATATGAAGGTTTTTTTTTAAGAGGGGGGAGAGAGGGGGGGGGAATTTTTTTTAATATTTATTTTTCAGTTCTCGGCGGACACAACATCTTTGTTGGTATATGGTGCTAAGGATCGAACCGGGTCGCACGCATGCCAGGCGAGCTCGCTACCACTTGAGCCACATCCCCAGCCCTAAAATATGAAGGTTTTGCTGAAGAGTATTTTCTTCAATTAAAACCTGCAAGCTTAGGTCCAGGTTTTTCATGCATACTTACTGCTTTCCTTTTATCTCAGAATACACCCCACAGAACCTGCTCTTCCTTGGCTTTACCCAAGGCCTTTCTCTTTCTTCATTTAAGGCAGTTGTTATTTACTGCTCCGAATGTCATCTGAAATAGTCCACCTGTGATTTGGGATGTGAATTGACATTCCCCAGAAGCCTCACTGACAACTCAGTGTCACAAAGTCCTTACATTTTATTTTTAAACAATGTTCCCTCTTTCTCTCTTCTGTCCAAAGGATTTTGCCAAAAATACTTGACTTTGGCTCCCAAGTTAAACAGACAGGACTTAAATTCTTGTCTGGTCACTTTATCTCTGAGGTCCTGAACAAGACATGTACACTTTCTAAACCTTAGTTTAAGATACCTAGTTTTTAGGGTTCTTGGGAGGATTCAAGGATGTAGAGTAGGCTAAGCCTTAGTTTATTTCCAATAGCAGTGAGTCATTATTTAATGTTGGTTTTATGATTCAACAAATGTTTCAAACTGATCTGATAAGTTTATCTGTTTTATTTATTTGGCTAACTTGAAAAACAAAATAACCAAGTATGTTTTCTATGTAGCTGTTATTTCAAAGCAACTTTGATTCCACTCCACAATGCCACGCTTGCTGTGCCTCCACAGTATGAAGCATTGCAAAAGTGTCATGAATTTCCAGCACAGATATTAAAGTGAATGGGTCAATTTCATAAAGTGACTTAAGACTAAGATCACACAAGTAATGCAAGAGGTGTGTTTGATTTAGCCTCCCCGGGAGACCGAGTCTGTGGCTTTGTATTTTTAGTCATCTTAGCTCCCTTATCATTCCTACTCAAGTAATTAAAATGATGAACTTTTGCTTTTCAGTTACTCAAGACTGCTTGCAACTGATTGCAGACAGCGACACACCAACGATTCGTAAAGGTAAAGGGATAGCCCAGTAGTGTCTGCCGTGACTAAGTCCAGTACAATCACACTTGAAAGTTCCCAGCTTAGAGACTGTATTTCAACAGCATCTCAAGACAGCCACTTTGAAATTCTTATAGTCACACACAATATAATTCACTTACATTCAAAGTGAATGGGAATTATACATTCAAAGGGAATTATATTTGCACTAGTAATTATCTAATAAACAGAATGCCTTAGAAGCACTGATACTTAGATGGTGTAAATCATTAGACTATCCTACAACTAAATATTAAAGTCAAAAGTAACTTTATTATTTGGAAATCACTTCCGTTTCTATAATGATGGAAGACCAAGCTCACAAATAATAATTTTACTATATGTGGTAGTGGAAATCCCAATAGATGAAAATGGAAATAGGATTAACATTCTATAAGATATTTTTGTGAAAACTCTCTAATGTCAAATACATGCTTAGTAGTTTACCATTTTCTTAGGTGTAGAGTGTTTTAAACTTTTTCACTTATTTGAAGTTTTTGTTTGCTTTAATTCTAGAGAAGTATTTTTGTAATAGTGGCCAAAAACAAGGTCATGGAGAATGACCTTTTAGCATCATCTGCCAAAATGTGTGACCCAGAATACTAATCCAGAGAAGTGGCCCCTGACACAGGGTTTTACAGTAAGTTTGGAAACATAGCATCCCGTATTTACTTCCCTTTGGGATTCACAAGGCACATTAACAAATCATTGAGTCCAAGAAGTCCTGCTCTGAAAAGTAACTGTTTGACCTGTGGAATCCGGTTCGCTGCACACTCCTGTGACCTGGCTGCACTGATATGAACTATTTCCCGTTTCCCGAGAAAAGGACCAAAGGTACAATTTAAAAAAAAAGAAAAATTTACACATTTGGCTAAAAACCCCAAACACAAACCCCCCCAAACGTAAAGCAAGACAGTCACACTCCTGCAGAAAGCCACAGTGTCTGTGCTCAGGTGTGGTCCTGCCCTTTAGTGATGGCTTCTCACCACTCCAGCATGCCAGGGCCACCCTGGAGAGCGCAGAGCTTCCCCCCTCTGCGGGAGGCCTGGGGCTGGGTGTGCAGGGCCTTCCAGAGGCAGCGTTCATTTTGTGAAGAAAAGCTGTGCCCAGTGACCTGTCCCCCCTGCACAGGCCCACAAGACTTTCTGGAAGAGATAGTCTATTGTTAAGTGACTGCGTCACATAGCATCTCAAGTCTGCAGATGACCATGTTACCCAGGCCACAGGCAAGGGGGTTTCAAGGAGAAGGGCTGTTCTCATCTATTACTTTGAATCTCTTATAATTGCTAAGTCTTTATCTTAGCATTGCATTGCTACGACAAAATAAGCCCCTCTCCCCACCCCCAAAGAAATAAAAAAGAAAAAAAAAAAACAACTTGAAAGCAGAAAGATTCTTTGTCCTGTGGTTTCAGAGGTTTCCATCCCTGGTCAGCAGCTTTGTTGGCAGAAGGGTGTGGTGGAGGGGCTTAGGACAGCTGGGAGGCAGGGGTGGAGATAGGGATCAGGGATAAGGCATACCCTTCCGAACGCCCCCAGTGACCCACGTGCTCAGCTAGCCTCCAGTCTCCACTTAAATCATGAATCAGATGGATCCATCCATTGACAAGTTCAGAGCCCCGATGGTCCACTCTCTTCCCCAGAGCTTCACCCCAGAACACTGTCACACAGGGACCAAGTCTTCAGCTCGTGAAACTTTGGGGGACCACTCATCCACAACACCCCATACTTTTCAGGGAAAAAGGAAGCTGCACAAATCAGCAAAAGGCAAGAGGGGCTTTGTAGTGTAGGCCAAGGTCTTTTGTTTGTTTTTCCCAGAATTTTAATTTTTAAATACCTAGCACATAAATAAATGCAATAAATGAAAAAGCACAGAAGTGTGGATTGAAAATTCTTGCTCCTCCTTCAATCTGTTTCCATCCACTCCCATTTACCACATTTTTTTTTCTTGTGTAGACTTCAACCCTCTCTGTAGGTAAACAAAGAAATTAGAATCTAGTTCTGATTCCCCATTCTGTAAACTAAACATAATGTTCTGTACTTGCAACACACAGCGTTTGAAAACAAAATTATAACCAATTTTCTTTACTTAGCAATGCTTATTGCAGTTATTATGTCTATAAGTAGACAATTTTCTTCACCATTTAAAAAAGAGCTTCTCAGTATGACATTGTATGAAGATAATGTATTCAACCAGTTCCCTACCAATAGACATAGTGGCAATCTTTTGCAATGATTATGCATCAAGGAATAACTATGTACATGCCTCAATTCTCCTTCCTGTGTCAGTCTCTCTCTCTCTATATATATATATATATACTTTGAGTTTGCACAGTTATTTTCAAGTGGTTCTGATTTTCCAGTGGTTACTGAGTGTTATGCTACCACAAGGAACTGAAGAACTTCCAGTAAAGAATCAGTATCTCTTAATTTGATTTCCTTTACTATGACACACATGGGTCCCTTTTTGTATACTTTTAGACCAATTGGTATTTCTGTCTTTATATTCTTGTGATTTTTCATTTTATTTCAGTTTCCTTTTCTGTGAGTTTCTTGTTTCTATTCTTCCCATTTATCTGTTGGGCTGCTGGTCATTTATAAGTGGATTTCTATAGGCTCTTTATCTGATAAACACTAGTTGTTCAAATTATGAATTACAAGCATTTTATATCTGAATATCATTTGTCCTCTGATTTTTTATAACAGTGGAATTATTTTGTGTATGGAATTTATCAGTGTTTGCTAAATGAGTCTGGAGTTAGAGTTGCGATTTGAAAGGCATCCCACTCTTCAGAGACACCCACAAAGACTCCCTAGTTCCTTCTAATGACTTCATCATTTTTTATAATGTAATATTCCATCTATTTGATCTTTATCCTGGCATAAAAGGTAAGGTATGTAACCAGTGTGTTTTACCCAGACAGCTATGCATTGTGCCAGAAATTCATATTAAATAGCTCATTGTTCTAACATTGCTTAACAATGTTGTTTATATTAAATTTCTATGTTTGAGTCAATTTGTTTTATTTCAACATTTATTTATTTTACTTTTCTATTATGTTGATTTATCTCTCTATTCAAGACCCAAAAAATGTAATTTGTGTTATTTGGACTTTATATTGCCATCTGGCGAGTAATTTTTTCCCCTCATTTTAAAGAATTTCTTGTTCTTATTTCTAATTAATTTCTAATTAACGTAGAATTAGCTTATCTGTTTATAAAGGAAAAAGGTCTAATATTTTTGTTGCATCTCATTATATTTATAAATTATGGAATATTCTGCCATGATAACAAGTCCTAGTCAAATCCTGCCAGAGAACATGATATATTTTTACATTTGTTCAGTCTTCTTCCATCTCCTTCACTGTGTTTGGAATTTTCTTGTAGGTGCTGTATATATCTTAATAGTTTTACATGCCAGTTTTATCTTTTCAGATTCTGTTACAGACAGGGGGTATTTTCTTTATTAAGTCTTCTAGCCGATTATTTTATAAAGACTTTGAGAGTTCCATTATGTCTTTTCAATATAGAGTTGAAATACTTTATTTTTTTTAAACTTCTAAGTCACATTTCTTCCTTTAATCTTTAGGCAATTTACTATGTTCCCTTTAGTTCTAGGGACATAATAATGAAGATGTTAGAACTGGTTCCTGCCCTGAAGAGCCTGATAGTCTAATGAGGCAGACTGACAACCATTTGATTTTATGAAATGTAGAAAAATATTGGATGTGTAGGGAGAGCCAAGTGGAGGACATTTGGGTGGACAAAGTCTCTTAAGAGCAAGTAATTCTGAACTTGCTACTTATCATTTTTCTAGAGCGCTTGGGAGTTATAAAATGTTCAAAATTTAAAATGATTAAATAACATTTAAGACAATAACATCAACTAACCAATACAGGCTGGCTATTAATAGCCAATGAGTGTTATTTTTGTTTTAATGCACTTGTCACCTTATTTCTTGATGCTGACATTAATGTGACAAGCATTACAGAACATATTCAGTAATTTAAAGAGTAAAGGGATTTTTTTAAAAACTAGGAGAAACTGCCATAGTGGCAACATAATATTTTTTCAGTTATTCTTCCATTTTATTTTTATTCTAATTTGTTAGGTATGACAGCAGAATGCATTACAATTCATAGTGTACATATAGAGCACGATTTTTCAGACCTCTGCCAGTACACAAAACAGTCACACTATTCATGTCTTCATACATGTACTTAGGGTAATGAGATGGACATTACCATCTCATTTCCACCATCTTTTCTACTCCCATGCCCGCTCCTTCATCTTCCTCCCCTTTGTCCTATCTAGAGTTCATCTAATCCTACCATGATTCCCCCACAAATCCCATTATAAATCAGTATCCTTCTATCAGAGAAATCATTGTACATTTGATTTTGGGGGATTGGCTAATTTCACTTAGCATTATATTCTCCAATTCCATACCATGATTTTATTCTCTTTCAATGCTGAATAGTATTCCATTGTGTATATATACCACAGTTTCTTTATCCATTCATTTATTGAAGGGCATCTAGGTTGGTTCCACAGTTTAGCTATTGTGAATTGTGCTGCTATAAACATTGATGGGGCTGTGTCCCTGTATTGTGCCGTTTTTAAGTCCTTTGGGTTTAGACCGAGGAGAGGGATAGAATGGAACCACTATTTGACCCAGCTAAGTTTTCCAAGAATTCTCCCTTCCGCTTTCCATATTGGCTGCACCAATTTGCAGTCCCACCAGCAGTGTATGAGTGTACCTTTTTCCCCACGTCCTTGCCAACACCTATTGTTGTCTGTCTTCATAGTAGCTACCATTCTGACTGGAGTGAGACGAAATCTTGAGTAGTTTTGATATGCATTTCTCTAATTGCTAGAAATGTTCAAGATTTTTTCATATATTTGTTAATGGATTGTATATCCTCTGAGAAGTGTCTGTTCAGTTCCTTGGTCTATTTACTGATTTTTTTTTGTGTGTGTGTGTGTGTTAAGATTTTGAGTTCTTTCTATATCCTAGAGATTAGTGCACTAATATGTGTGTGGCTCTCAATTCACCTCACTGTTTCTTTTGCTGAGAAGTAGCTTTTTAGTAAAAAAAAAAAAAAAAAAAAAAAAAAAAAAAATCAAGAATCAATAAGTGATATGGATTTAAATTCTTGTGCTATAGGAGTATTATTAAGGAAGTCAGGGCCTAATCTGACATAAGAGGAGAAAAAGTAGGCCCTAATCTCCATTAGGTGCAGTGTCTCTGGTTTAATTCCTAGTTCCTTGATCCACTCCGAGTTTTGTGCATGGTGAGATACAGGGGTTTAATTTCATTTTGTTGCAGATGGATTTCCAGTTTTTTTTCAACACCAGAGGCTATCTTTTCTTCAATGTACATTTTTAGCACCTTTTTCTAATATGAGAAAACTGTAGTTATGTGGATTCTTCTCTGTGTCTTCTATTCTGTACCTTTGGTCTACAAGTCTATTTTGGTGCCAGTACCGTGCTCATTTTATTACTATTGCTCTGTGTATTGTTTAAGCTCTTGTATATTGATGCCACCTGCTTCACTCTTATTGCTAAGGATTGCTTTAGCTATTTCTATGTGGAATGTCATTGGGATTTTGATTGGAATTGTATTAAATCTGTATAGTGCTGTTGGTAATATGGTCATTTTGACAATATTAATTCTGCTTATCCAAAAACAAGGTAGATCTTTCCATCTTCTAAGGTCTTCTTTAATTTCTTTCTTTAGTGTTATGTAGTTTTCATTGTAGAGGTCTTTCACCTCTTTTGTTGATTCCCAAGCATTTTTTTTTTTGAGGCTATTGAAAGTGTTTTTTTCCCCTCGTTTCCCTTTCAGAGGATTTGTCACTGATATACAGAATTGCCTTTGATTTATAACTACTTTGCTGAATTCATTTATTAGTTGTAGAAGTTTTCTGGGGGAATTTTTGGGGTTTTCTAGGCATAAAATCAAATAATGGACAAATAGTGCTAATTTGAATTCTTTTTATATCCGGATCCCTTATTTCTTTCATCTGTCTAATTGCTCTGGCCAGTGTTTCAAGAACTATGTTAAGTAGAAGTAGATAAAGAGGGCATCCCTCTCTTGTTCCAGGTTTTAGAGGAAATTCTTTCAATTTTTCTCCATTTAGAATGATGGTGGCCTGGGGCTTAGCATAGATAGCTTTTACAGTGTTGAGATATGTTCCTGTTATCCCTAGTTTTTCTAGTGTTTTGAACATGAATGGGTGATATATTTTGTTGATTGCTTTTTCTGCATCTACTGAGATGATCATATGATTCTTCTCTTTGAATCTATTGATATGATTGATTACATTTATTGATTTCCATATGTTGAACCAACCTTGCATCCCTGGGATGAACCCCACTTGATCATGGTGCACAATCTTTTTGATATGTTTCTGTATTTGATTTGCCAGATTGAGAATTTTTGCATCTATGTTCATAGAGGTATTTGTCTGAAGTTCTCTTTCTTTGATGTGTCTTTGTCAGGTTTTGGAATCAGGGTGGTATTTGCCTCACAGAATGAGTTTGGAAGTATTTCTTCTTTTTCTATTTCCTGAAATAAATGTGAAGAATATTGGTATTAGTTCTTCCTTAAAGGTCTTGTAGAACTCAGCTGTATATCCATCCAGTCCTGGGCTTTTCTTGGTTAGGTTTCTGATGGCGTCTTCTATTTCATCGCTTGAAATTGATCTGTTTAAATTGTGTATATCATCCTCATTCAAATTGTGCAAATCTAGTGACTCTAGAAATTTGTCAATGCCTTTGATATTTTTTACTTTATTGGAGTACAAATCTTCAAAATAATTTCTAATTATCTTCTGTATTTCTGTAATGTCTGTTGTGATATTTCCTTTTTCACCATGTTAGTAATTTGAGTTCCCTCTCCTTAAGTAGCACAGCTAAGGGGTTTGTCAGTTTTATTTATTTTTTTCAAAGAACCAACTTGTTTTGTCAGTTTTTCCAGTTGATTCTTTTGTTTTCATTTCATTGAATTCAGCTCCAATTTAAATTATTTCCTTCTTCTAACTGCTTTTGGTATCAATTTGTTCTTTTTCTAGGGCTTTGTGAAGTAATGTTAAGTAGTTTGTTGCCTTTTTCTTCTTTTAAGGAATGAACTCCATGCAGTGAGCCTTCCTCTTAGGACTGCCTTCATAGTGTCCCAGAGATTTTGATATGCTGTATCTGTTCTCATTCACCTCTAAAAATTTTTTTACTCTCCTCCTTGATGTCTTCTGCAACCCACTGTTCATTAAGTAGCATATTATTTAGTCTCCAGGTGTTGGAGTAGCTTTTTAAATCATTGATTTCGAATTTCATTCCATTGTGATCTGATAGAAAGCAAACATAAAACAGCAGAGATAATATCTTGCAAAGAGTGGTTTTGTGGCATAGTATATGGTCTTTTTTAGAGAAGGATCCATGAGCTGCTGAGAAGAAAGTGTACTTGCCTGTTGAAGGATGAAATATTCTATATATGTCAGTTAAGTCTAAGCTATTGATTGTATGATTGAGTTCTATAGTTTAGCTATTGTTTGGAAGATCTATCCAGTGGTGTGTGTATTTAAGTTACCGGGAATTATTGTGTTGTGGTCTATTTGACTCTTGAACTTGAGAAGAGTTTGATGAATGTAGATGCTCCATTGTTCAGAGCATATGTATTTATAATTGTCAAGTATTGGTGTTTGGTTCCCTTGAGCAGTATGTAGTGTCCTTCTTTATCCCTTTTGATAAACTTTGGCTTGAAGTCTACTTTATTTGATATGGGGATGGAAACCCCTGCTTGCTTCCTCAGTCCATATGAGTGGTATGATTTTTCCCAACCTTTCACCGTCATTCTGTGGATGTCTGTTCCTCTGACATGAGTCTCTTGGAGGTAGCATATAGTTGAATTTTTTTTTTAAATCCAATATGCCAGTCTATGTCTTTTAATTGGTGAATTTAGGCCATTAACATTAAGGGTTATTATTCAGACATGATTTGTATTCCCGGCCATTTTTGTTTATTTTTTTGTATTTAATTTGACTCGGTTTCTCTGTTGATTAGTTTTCCCTTTAGTATAATACCTCCCCCTCTGCCGATTTTCTTCCTTGTTTTTCATTTCTTCTTCATGGAATATTTTGCTGAGGATGTTCTGTAGTGCAAGCTTTCTAGGCTCTGTCAGGTGTGTGCTGGTCGCTGGAGGAGGCCCTGTCTGAAATATTTTATTTTTCATTTATATTTCCTAAGCATAAAATTTTGGAGAAAGTCATACTTAACTTTCTTAAAGTAATTTGTTTCATGTGTGCCCATGTTCACAGAACACAGCTGGACTTTACTTTTTGATCTCATCTTAAAATGAGGCTCATCTGCTGGTTGATATAATCATTCACATTTACTAATTTGAGAAATTTGGTTTGATTTTATTCATCATATGCTGATACATTGCAGTTTTACACCTTAAGAATTTCTATTTTATGGTTTGAACCGGTTGCCTACTGTGTCGACTATTTGCCATCTTCCTTTGAGTGTGAATCCCTAGTGTTTATAACTATCTGTCTACTGAAGCCAGACACACATAATATAAAACCAAGGAGCATACTCATTAGCGTTTAGCACACTCAGTGTTTTGCGACCAGCTCTCTCCTGCTCATTTCATCAGTCCAAGAGAAAACCCTGCGTCCGTCAGCCGTGGGTACCATTTCTCCACCTCTCCACCCTCTGGAGCCCCACTCAGCTCTGTCTCTATGGTTATTCACATAAACGTGATCATGGCATGTGTGGCTTTTAGCATCAGCTTCTTTTGCTTACAATGACGTTTGCAGGTTTGTCCATGTTGTAGTCCATATTTGTACTTGTTCCTCTTGATGAATGGGTGAATGATGTTCCATTATAGGTGAGCCATAATTTGTCCATCCATCCATTGATGGCTATTCTGGCTATTGTGAATAGTGATCCTATGGCATTTGAGTAAAATAACATTTCAGCACCTTTGTCTCTTATGACAATTTTTGGCTTACTTTGTATCTTGTTTGATATCAGTATAGCTATCCCAGAAATATTTGGCTACTATTTGCAAAATGCACAATTTCCATTGTTTAATTTTTTGACCTACTTGAGTTTTGGAATCTAAAGTGAATCCCATGTGATCCATTTGTAATGGATCAAATTTCTTTAATCTATCTCGCCAATCTATTTTAATTGAAAATTTAACCCATTTAAAGTGATTACTAATGAGGAAATAGTAATTCTGTCATTCTGATGTTTCATAATTATGTTTTGCTTTTCAGTTCCTTCATTACTTTGTCTTTAGTGTTAATAGACATTTACATCTATGCCATTTGTATTCTTCCTAATTGCCTTCCCTGCATTTCCTACTTAGTTCTTACTCTGGGCAATTTTAATAAGCACCCTAAATTTATAACAACCTTGTTTGAATTCGTTATAACTTCTCTTTATGTCACCAATGTCACAAAAGTCCATGCTTATATATTATGTGTTAACATAATAATTATTGTTCTATGTATTTGTCTTTTAAACCACATAGGAAACAAAATAAGTTACAAGCTAAAACCACAACAATGGTTTTTCTATTTATCCATACAGTACCTTTATCTATGTTCTTGTTTCTTCATGTATCTTCAGATTTCTAACTAGCATCCTTTTATTTCAATCTGAAGTCGTCTGTTGAACACTTGTTTTAGGGTAGGTCTACTGCTGATGAGCTACTATGTTTTTATGTATGAAGGAGCATTCTTATCCTCTACATTTGAAGGATATTTTGCAGATCTAGAATACTAGGCTAACAGTTGCTCCAGAAGCACTGTGACCACGTTCTCATTGCCTTTGGTCTCCATGGTTTGAGACTTTAGCTGTCAATCTTATTCAACATAGCAAAGAGAAGCAATCTTTCAAGCACAAGCTATCTTTCAAGATACCCTCCTTTGTCTCTTTCAATAGCCTGGTTATAAAGAGTCTTGGTGTGGATACCTTTGTGTTTATCCTGCTTAGAGTGTATGTTTATCCTGCTTCTAGCAAATGCAGATTTACAATTTTGTTCAAATTTGGGAATAGTTTAGCCATTTTTTCTCTATATATTTTCCCTCTGTGACTACCATAATGCATATGTTAGTCTGCTTAATGGTATCTTAGAACGATGTGTTGATTTTTTTTCATTCTTTTAAAACTTTATTGTTAGAGCCAGTTTGGTTCAAAGAAAAATGGAGAGGAAGGTATAAACATTTTAAGTCACTTGTTATCTTTGTGATATGCATTTGATTTTCCTCCATGTCTTTTCATGGCCTGAAAACTCATTTCTTTTTTGGTGCTGGATAATATTTCATTGTCTAGATGGTCAACAGTTCATCCATTTACCTACTGAAGAACATCTTGCGTGGTACCAAGTTTGGTAATTATGAGTTTTGAAGCTGTTATGAACATTGAAGTGCAAATTTTTGTATGAACAAAAGTTTAACTTCTTTAAGTACCAGGAAGTGTTTTTGCTAGATTATTATAAAAATATGTCCAATTTTGTAAGAAATACTTGCATAACAGATCCACCATTTTTCTTTATCAAAAGCAACAAAGAAGAGCTCCTGTTGGCCAACTCCCTTGCTGGATTTTGGTGTCAATATTCTGGTTTCTTGCCATTCTAAGAGATGTATAATGCTATCTCATTGTTTTAAATATTCATTTCTCTGAAGACATCATATGGAGTATCTCTTTATACCATTATTTGCCATCTGTATATCTTTTGTGAGGGGTCTGCTAAGGGCTTGACCCATTTCTAAATCAGATTAGAATAAATTTTAAAAGCAAATAATTAGTTGTACATGACAGCAACATGCTCTTCAATTCATTGTATACACATGGAGCACAATTTTTCACTTCTCTGGTTGTACAAAAAGTAGGGTCACACCATTCATGCAAGCATACGTGTACCTAGATAATGACATTCGTCTCATTCTTCCGTCTTTCCTACCCCGTGTCCCCTCCCTGCCGTCCGCTCTCCTTTGCCCAAACCAAAGTTCCTCCACTCATCCCCATGACTTACCAGTTGCTTTCTTATGGTTGAATTTTAAGAATTCTTCATATTTTCTTGGGTAAGAGTTCTCTCTCAGATCCATCTTTTTGGAAATATTTTCTCCAATTATGTGATGCATGATTTCATTTTCTTGACAATGTCTTTTGCAGACCACGAAATTTTACTTCTAATGAATTTCAGTTTATTATTTTTTGGTGTGCATTTTTAGTATCATAACTAAAAAGTCATCACCAATCCCAAGACCATCTAGATTTTCTTATGAGACCTTCTCGGAGTTGTGTAGCTTTGTGTTTTACACTTTGGTCTGTGATCCATCTTGAGTTAATTTTTATGAGAGATACGAAGTTTGGGTTAATTTTTTTTTTTGCATATGAATGTCCAGTTGTTCAGGAGTCTTTTTTTAAAGACTTTTATTTTTCTTCCATTGTACTACCTTGTCCTTTGTCAAAAAAATCAGTTGAATTTGTATGAGTTTATTTTGGGGCTCATATTGGGTTCTGATCTGTTTGTTCTCTAACACCATACTCTTGATAACTGCAGCTTTTCAGGAAGTCCTAAAGTCAGTATTAGTTCTCCATCTCTGCTCTTCAATAGTGCATTGGCTTTCTTGGGTCTTTTGCATCTCCACCTATTCTTTAGACTCTCTTGATACCCATAAAATACTTAGCTAGAATCTTGATTGGGACTGAATTTATATATTATGTTGGGAAGAACCAACATCTTGACAATACCGAGTCCTCTTATCTATGACCATAGAATATTTGTGCATTTAGCTTCTCTTTGACTCATTTCAGTTTTGTAGATTTACTTATATTGGTTTTATACATTTATATTACACACAAGGATTTCATTTTTGAGTGCTAATGTTAATGGTATTTTTTTTAAATTTCACATCCACTTGTTCATGACTGGTATATAGGAAAACAATTTACAATTAATTCTATATCCTGGATTCATATAACCATGAGTTTATTACTTTTTCTTTCTTCCTCTTGGATAACTTAAATTCCGATTTTGCATTGCCTGCTCAAGTCTGGTTTAACCCCTTCAGTGGTGGCTTTAATTTCAGTAGTTTTACATTAGCCTCCAAAATTTCTATTTGGTTCCTTTCAATACTTTTGACCTTTCAATCAAAATCATCTAATTATTTGTAAATCATTATCCTCATTTTCTGAAGTTGTTTATCCATGGTTTTCCTTAGCCATTTCAGAGATTTGAAGACTTCACCTTGTGAGTTCCACATTTGGGCATTCTTAGGGATTTGTTTGTCAGTTTTTCATCCTGTGATTGCTCCATAATTTTCCTCTTTCTTTGTATGCTTTAAACTCTTGTTGAAAATCGATCCACTTCAACATCAAACGTGGTAATTCTGGAAATCAGACACCATCACCCCTGACATCTGCAGAGTTTTCTGTTGTTTATTGTTGTGAGCTGAAGTTGTTCATTTGTTTATTAACTTTTTAAAAATATTTTACACAAAGACTCTTCCTTGTCCTGTGTGGCTGTGGAATCCGATTCCTTAGATTTGCAGTCAGTCTGATAGATTTCCTTCTCTTTACACCAACCCTGATGAAGATTCTTAAAACAATAGAAACCAAAAATAAAGTTTAAATAGGTTTCTTATTTGCAGATCGACTCCATCAATGCCTGGATCTTTCAACAATCTTAGTCAAGTTGCCTGCAGTTCTGCCTTGGTCTTCACCTCCTGCTGGCACAGAGCCCAAAGATAAGCCTGAGGGGCAAGACTGGTGTCCTCTCAGCCCATTTTTGAGGATGCCTCTGGTCCTCTCATGCTCAATTGCACTCCAAATTCTCCGAGGATGTGCAGTATCCTTTCAAAGCCTGTATTTTCCGAAGTCTTTCTCCCTAGCCTCCTCTTTCATAGGATTGTCGAGAAGTCTGTTGCTTACCCGTCTTCTGTCCCAAGCTTCAGCTGGCTGGGCTTGGGTATTTCTGTAAGTGCTTTTGGTTGATGTCAGCCTGGGAAGCTATTTCTACATAAACGGAGGCCCCAGGCAGCTCTGAATGCATGGTCCTAATATTTTGTAAGCAAATGCTTGTGTCAGACACAAGCAAACTGCCACTAGAATTCAGGTCTCCGTCTCCATGCATGCTGCCAAACTGGAGAGTTGGGTATGGAAAGTGGGCAAGAAGAAGTACCACAAGTTGCTGAAATTTTGCACTAAACTCTGCTCGTCTTTCTGCACTAAGGTCTGCCTTGTTTGGTGTAGGTTTCTTATTAGATTGTACACCCCCCAAAGTTGATTACATCCTTTCTTAACAGTTTAGTTGTTGATTCAGTGGGTTGATTCTTTGAAATTTCTACTCTGCCATGTTTTCCACATTAGTATGACATCTACAATTATATTTTCAGAAAATATCTATTGATTCTTTTCTCTGGTCTAAGATATTATTCATGTTCTTCTCTATTTCTTCTGTCCTTTTGTTTACTACCATTTTTAAATTTTTTTGGACAGTACTATGATACTTGTCAGTGTTTATCTTTGTACTTTTACAATATTTGTATTTCCATGACTTGATCTGTCACTTTACATTGTATTTGTTGAGCCCCAGCTGCTGTGAGGCAAATGATGAACTTACCATTAATATATCTTGCCCTCTACTTGCCAATATTTGTTACCGATATGATTTCTACACTGGGAAGTTGTAAAGCAATTTTCCTCTTTTCCACAGATGCACTTTCCCATGTGTTCTTGTCTTGCCTCTTGGATGACTGTGTTCAGCTGTCCTGGCAAATCCTGGTGCTGTCCCTCTCCTTGCATTGTTTGCTTGAATTTTCTTCTGTGCTGGTTTACTGAAAGAGCACCTGGGGGCAGTGCGTAGCCAGCATTTGCATTATCATAGCTATTTCTTTACAGTCATTATACTTGAAGGGTTGGTGGCTAGAAAGAATTCTGTTCCCCTCTTCACTTGAGTATTTCCTAGGAATTTCACCATTGTCTCTTGGTGCTATTAGGCACATTGAGAAAAGTAAGGCAAGAATTGTTTTTCTTCTTGTTATGTGATTTTGACTTTCTCACCTGAATATACTCAAGATTTTATTAATTTAAAATTCCACACTTTTTTGGTGCTCAGAGTGTTGATTGTACGTAGAATAATGCCTCCCCCAAAGATGCCCACAGCCTGGTCCCTGAGTGCTGGGATGGCAAAGAGGAGCTCACAGACGGGACTCGGCTCTAGCTCTGGGGTCGTCACAATGGCCAGGTAGGTGCAGGCCAAGGACAAAGGCCCCCCTAAGAGCAGGTCAGGAGTGCTGGGCTCAGAGGGGGCAGTGCGGCTGGGAAGCAGGTTGTCAAGGTGGACGGGCCGAGGGTCAAGGAACGTGGGCAAGCTCTAAACCTGGACATGGTCAGGAAATAGATTCTCCCCAGGAGCCTCATGGGGAGCACAGCCTGCCAGGATGAGAATTCTGAAAGCCGCGTTGTCGGAAGCCGCTCAGTTTGGGGCTATTTGTTGTAGCAGCCATAGGAAGCCAGTGAAACCGCACTCCACCAGCCCTCCCTGGCACACCGTCACCTGAGGACTCTGAAGTCGGTGCCAGTCCTCGTTTCCAAGCTTCCATTCTGTACATCCTGGGAATCCTCGACTCCTTCTGTGTCTTTCAGTTTTCTGTTTCTTCAAATTCTAAACACATCCCCATCTCATTTTGCTTTGGACAAGTTCATTTTCTCTAACCTTGGTTTGAAGGAGTGTCTTGTTCCCTCCTAGACTTGCCCAAGGTCCCTCGAGGTGGTACTGGACCTTCCTGGGTTGTGGGGCGGGCGATTCTGAGATGTGAGAGCCGCTCTGTGGCTCCTGGAGCTGTGTCCGGGCCTGAGCGAGGTAGCTGCGGCAGGGCCCCTCACCACTTCCTGCTTCCTTCACCCAGCCCCAGGGTGGCCTCCATTACTTTCCCCACCCTCCATTACCTAAGAGAATGTGCCTCTCTCTGCTTCTCCCGTTTTGCTCCCAGGAGGTAGAAAAGGAGGCCGTTTTAACCCTCGTTGGTGGTGAAGTATCTTGACCTCCTTTTCTCGTGGAGGTTTCCCGAGCTCCGTTTTTACTGTCTCCGTAGAGGTTGATAGCCAATGACTCTTCTCCATAGGAGTCCCATTCCCTGAATGTTTCTCCACCCCTTTTTCTGCGGGCTGGGCGCTTCTTTTTAGCCTTAGATGTACTTCTGAACATTGGTGATCTTCAGACCCCCCACAAGTCCCATTCTCTCTCCATTCCCCTTATTCCTCTGGAATTCCCTAGTCTTCCTTGAGGTCATTTGATGCTGCATGCTGGTGGCCCACAGGTGTGTCCCTAGTCCACATCACTGTCCTGAGCCCCAAGCCTACGTAGCCTCTGTTACTGAGCATCTCGAATATCCTGGTGCCTCTGTCCAAGTTCTAGAACTCTGCCCACTTCTCTTCAGCCCCCAGTGCCCACTCTCCACGACCACGTGTGCCTTCGTCCACTTCAGAGTCCCGGGTGTTATTCTCGACCACCTCTTATAATCACATTGATCTAAAGCTGTCAGCTCTCTCTCCCAAATGCGTTTTCAATTAGCCTCCTCCTCTCCGCTCACATCTGCCTCCTGGTGTGAACCGCGTGGACCTTTTCTTACATGGTAGCCACAGAGCAGATGTTTCTAGAATATACAAGTGCCCACTTCTCTCCCGATCACAGCCCCTCAGTGGCCTCACTGCCTCTCAGGCAGGTCAGCCCACATGGCCCTGCCTGGCTTTGTTTTCTGTTAAGTTCCTAGCACTGTGCACAGAACCAGCATGCGACAACTTGGCTGCAAGACTAAGTTACCATACCAAACTATGTTTGTTTTACAAAACAAAACCCTGCTTCTTTAATTGATTTACTTCATCCACCTTTTGAAGAGTGTTATGTTTTCCATCTTACAATTATTCATTTCCATCAGTTTTAATAAAATTTTTTAAAAAAGAAGTAAACCAGTGGACAGCTAAACATTGGCTGCCCTCTGTGGTCCCAGGGAGCCAACACTGGAAGTGCAATGTTGGGAGTTTGACTTTCAGAAAATAGTATAAAAACAACCATTAGTGAAGCACAGATTTTCTATAAGATTTTGCATCCTAAAATTTATCTACTGCTCTTTGATGCTTATTAGAGGAGGAAAGACGTTCTTGAAAGGCAGACATTTTCACAAATACATGAAAATTGTGTTCACATATTAGTTTGTCACTCTTATTTCACATGTTAATGTATATGTTAATTGTAAAAATGCTTGAAAACATTTAAATGCACTGAAGATTTAAAACTGGAAATTTCATACCTTATATATGGAGATACACCAGCATTTTACCTATTGACTAGTAATAAATATTAATGCTCTTGGAGTTTGCTTCCAATATAAGATTTTATATATATATAACATACATACATACACACATATACATATACACACACAATTATAATATAATTTTTTTTTTAGTTGTAGATGGATGCACAATATCTTTTTTGTATTTAGTGCTGAGGATTGAACCCAGTGCCTCATACATGCAAGGCGAGCGCTTTACCATTCTGCTACAGCCCCAGCCCCCCAAATTCTTAAGCATCTGCTGTAAGGAGTGAGGCGTATTGGTTTAGAAAAGTACTCTACAGGGAAGGTTTTAACGCATGTTTTCTTCTTTGCATTGATCTATAGTCTAACTCTCATGTTAAAAATCTAAATGAGTTTAAACATATATAATTGGTTATAATATTTATGCTTATAGTTAGCTTTTAACTTATTGTTTAGCTTGTTTTCTTAAAGGATCTGAAATTCATTCACTGGCACATATTCATAGAATGCACACTGTGTGAGGCTGTCTCACTGGCAAGGATTGGGACTGCAGCCAACTAACTCTTTGATCTTACAGATTATGATCTCTGTGTTTACGTGCACAGCGTGTATGGGGGTGTGCTTGTGCACACACCTGTGTTCATGGGTGGCTGAGGGTGTAGAGTGGAAAAGGAATAAGACAGCAAATAAGAACAAGTAAAGAGGGGCTGTATCTTTTTAGTAAGAATATTGCCAGAAAGAGATGATGTAGTGCCAAAAGAAATATCTGGTAAAAAGAAGTAAATTTAAATCATTGCAAAAGGAATTTTAGTAAATAACATCCCTAGCCAGAATGTAAACAAGGGCTCTCATGAGGACATCCTAGCTTTTCGATGGCTGGCATTTCATTTCCCAGATTTCAGAAACTAGCAGCAAAATCCTTCTAGAAGAACAGTAGAGTGCTTGTCTAGTTGCCATAGTACGTCGTCATTTAGTATTTTATGTTTAAAGTTGGATTAGTTCATTTAATAAGAATTTGCTGCGCGCCTTCTGTGGGCTGGTCATCATTTTAAGCTTGAAAAATTAGTAGGGAACCAGACGTGAAGAGTCCTTGAGCTCAGGGGAGTCAGGATCTAAGGTAGGTGTCCTGAGGGGGAAAGAGCGGTCCTGGGTCAGAGCATCAAGTCGTATTACCAGACCGTGGAGACAGCCTGTCATCCTGGTGTCTGCCATCACTCTTCCTTGTGATTTTCAGCACTTAACATTTAAAGGGCCTCAGGCAAATCATCTCATTTAAACAAAGCTGAATACAAAAGTGTACCGGGCTCCTTCACTGAGAGTCCATGGGGTCTTTGGAGAGGACGTTGCCTTTGTTATCTTCGGCCGCCTTCCAGTGTGGCCCTGGGGGTCTTCAGGTGAGGAGAAGGTTCTCCAGAGCCCTTGTTTGGCAAGAGCCACCAGACGTGCCCCACGTCATGTTCCCTTCTGAGGACATGAAGTTACTGTGTGAGCACACTGGGTTGGTTGTCTCTGCTCAGCAAGAGCTGAGCAACAGGACACAGGGACAGCAAGCAGCAGGTTTATCTCAAAAGGGACAGACACACTTCTCTGAGAAGGGGCCCCTGAGCTGGGAATCTGGTGGGTGGTTTGGGCCTGTTCTTTATGGTCCCTGGAATTTCTTCCTCTCATCTCCTCCCTGTCCACGCACCCTCTGTCCACGCGCCTGTTTCTCTACTGGGTCCCCTGCTAAGGAACTCCAGCAGGAAGTGCCAGTCTGATTAGGTCCCCGCTGTGTCCACGACACTTTCCTGGAGCAGGAAGCTGACCTCATCTGAAGACCCTCTCCTGCCCCTTTGTTCCGGCCCTGCCCTGACCCTCACTCGCTGCCCTTGTATGGCTCCCGCAGTGACAGTGGTGGGGGTGGCTCCTGGGAGTGAGCACAGAAGTGTCCATGAAGACCAGCAGCACATCTCTGCACAGCCAGCCTCGCTCCAGCCTTCCTGCCCCCGCTGCCCTGGTCTTCTTGGCACCACCCTCCACAGCTGTGAAATGTGAACTTGAAGAGATGCCCAAAGGAGCCCTCGCTTGCTTTTAATTGAAATCACAGCGCAGTCGGTTTTGTTTTAGCATCTCTGGCTCTTTGACTTCTTAGAAACATAAAATAAGAACCACATATTTTCTTTATATTCTTCCATCAAGAATATTATTTGGATTGAGAATATAAATTCATACAGCCATTATGGAAAACAGTGTGGAGATCCTTTTAAAAATAAAAATAGAACCGTATGGCCTAGCAGTCCCACTATTGTGTATCTATCTAAAGGAGTGGAATCGGCACTTCTGCACCGATCCCAGCATTATTCATATGAGACAGAATGTGACCCACCTGAGTGTGCATCAGGAGAGGGATGGATGAAGATGAGTGCCACACACAGCTGCATGCCTGCAGCTATTGCAAAGGAGGGAGTTCTGCCATCTGTCACGACACAGTGAACTTGGAAGACTATGTGTAACTGCAGTCAGCCAGACCCAGAAAGACAAACGCCGCATGGTCTCATTTGTATATGGGATTCAAAGTCATTGAACTTGTAGTAGGATAGTGGCTACTGAGGCAGGGGCTGCAGATTGGGGAGAATCGGGCCAAAGAGTTTCAGTTTCACAGGACAAAGAGGTTCCAGAGGTCTGTCCACAGCATGGTAATTACAGTGATAACATGTCACCTTCCTGAAAAATTCAAAGAACACGTCTTAAGTCTTCTCTCCACAAACTTACACAATGGACATTTATACATATTCATATTTGAGTTTTTCCTCACTTATAGCATTTTTGAGGCCAGTTATTTTTCGTGGATCAGTTTTTTTGTAAACCAGACTGATTAGTATGTTTTAATTTTGTTTTTTGTGTTCTTTCAGTTTTAATTTGATCTTAATTTTTACTGTATAATTTTTCTTCCTACCCGTTTTCCTTGATTCCTTCTGCCAATCTCTATTGCTCTTTCACTCTTAGTCTTTTACTGCTTTTTCCTTCCTCCTCCCTCATAATCATCACATCCTATTATCACTTCTGTTCTATCCCCGTCTACCATTTGAAATTATAAACCTTTTTGCAACTTGCTGTTTTTATTATAGGCAATAACTGATCATCTATTGTGATAATTAACATTGTAGACATCAAAGTAGGAAATATTTTGTTTATGCTGTGAATTGTTGGTTTAGGTTGTTGTCTCCCCCTCAACAATGAGGTACTAGAAGCCTTCAAAAGGACACTATAAGTCCACAGGGTAGAAACTCGCCTGCCTCAGATCCATACTGTTAGGTGGGTAGACACACAACTTGAGAAAGCAAAGGAACAACTTGCCCAAGCAAACCAAAATACTCCAGTCACAGAATCCATCAGCACCAAAGTGGAAGAACCGTCAGAGGAGTTTAGAATGTGCATAGTTAGACTGAAGTAAAGGATTATGTAAGAGCAAATACAGTCATAGCAAAAGATCAGTTCAATAAAGAGATTCTGAAAAAAAAAATCCTTGAAATTAAGGAAATAAACTAAATTAAAAATTCAGTAGAAAACATCACCAACGGACCAGACCACCTGGAAAGACAGAGTCTCAGGCAATGAGGACAAAGTATATAATCTTGACAATAGAGTTGACCATGGAGAGAAGATGCTAAGAAACCATGAACAGAAAGATGGGATAACATGAAAAGATCAAATTTAAGATTTATTGGGATAGATGAGAGTGTGGAGATACAAACCAAAGTAATGTACAATCTTTTCAATGAAATAATATCAGGAAATATCCCAAACTTAAAGAATGAAATGAAAAAAAAATCAAATACAAGAGGCTTATAGGACTCCTAGTAGACCCACACCAAGGCACATTATAAGGAATCTTCCTGAGATATTTATGTGTGTGCCGTGTAATTTTTAAATAGTTGACAGATGGGGGTGGGGTTCTATATCTTAAGGTGATTGATTTCTACTGTAATAAGTCATGCAGGAAACAAGTCTGCATGATTTCAAATTTTAAAAAAGTAGTGGAAATGCTTTTTGTATTGATAGTATTGATTATATACATGTCAAAATGATCAAATTTCATACTTCAATATATGCATTTTATTGTGCTTTAGTTTTACCTCAATAAAGCTATGAGGAGCCTGGGGGAGGGAGCTCTACAATTGTCAGCTGCATGTCACTCTGAGCCCTTTTGAGGATCCCTGGGTGGAAACTCTTCAGCCTCAAATCCAGGAAAAGCTGTTCTTTGCTTGAGTTTCTGGCATATTCTGCCGTTCACCTCACCCTCCCTTTGCTATGACCAAGGTGGAGTTTGGAGACACACGTGGCTCAGCTTTGCCAGTTATCCAGGAACACTGTAAACATGGCTTCCAGCCTCCACACTTCATCTTGCTGTCCTTACCGCCATCTCTGTAGCCTTCCGTTTCCCTGTTTTGCTTCCACTTTATGTGATCATCTCCCAGTGGCTAGACGTCAGGTCCCCCCACACCAGTATTTGCATAATGGAGCTGTGAGGAACCAGACTGAGCTGGAGCCCAGGGAGGAGGTCTGTCTGGTCACCGGGTGTGGGTGTCGAGATGCCCAGGCCTGTTCTGGCTCAGCGACTCCGGACCTTGCCTGCTTGCTCTGTGGCTGCATTTCCTGCCTGCCCTTCATCAGATCTTGAGCAAGTGTTTGTCTCCCTGTCACTCCTCACGTGCCAGTGAACGCGCAGTACCTGAACTTGATGCTAAGGTCACCGGAGCTCCTTCCCTTCCTGGGAAGCCCGTGGCAGCCCAGTGACCTTCCCCTCTGCTTGGCTCTGCTCTGCTGCCAGGGCACAGCGGGCTGGTTTCCTCTCGTGGCTTCTGCTAAGCTCTTCGCATGACTCACTCCCTGAGGATCAGAGGACAGTCTCTACCAGTGTGCTGTTGGGACCTGTGTCCAGCCTTCCCTGCAGGCTTTCCCTGCAGACCAGCCTGTATCATGACACAATGTCAGGAAGCCCAGACATGCCCAAGGTGCCAGCTGTCAGATCCTGGAATGTGACTCTGGCCCGGGTCAGAGCATAAGAGACCAGAGAATCCAATGGGTGTGGCGATTCGTCGTCTTTTCCTCTTTTATGATTTTTTAAGTAGATGAAATTCACGTTAAGTTTCAGATTCAGGTAAACAACTACTTATTTAAAAAATTAAGTGGAAACTACTTTTCTCAGGTCCCTTTCTTATGAATACTTCTCTTCCTTATAGGAGCTTACACATTTGTCCCATGGCTTCTCAGCTTTAAGAGAGGAAGAGCCCTGGAAGAAAAAGAGAATAAAATAGTGGTGAAAGAGACCGGGTACTTCTTTATATATGGCCAGGTAGGTCCACAGCCTCCTGTTTATAGTCCGACGCCTCCCGATCCGTGCACTCCTCTGGCAGTGTTCTTTGGTTTGTTCTCAGGTTTTGTACACCGATAGCACCTTTGCCATGGGACACCTCATACAGAGGAAAAAAGTCCACGTCTTTGGGGACGAGTTGAGTCTGGTGACTTTGTTCCGATGTATTCAGAATATGCCAGAAACACTACCCAACAACTCCTGTTATTCAGCTGGTAAGTGACCGTTCTCAGACCTGCTTATTGTGGAATGCAGACAGACTGGGCTGAAAATCTAGCTGCCCAGGGCAGGAAAGAAAGGACGGGCCATAAATATAAACAGGCAGACGTTCCTCAGTACATTGTGTTTTATTATCTTGAAGGATGAGCCCATCTGTTGAGATGGTTGGAATCATTACTAATAGTTGAACATTTTTATATATATTTAGAAAGCAGAGCAACTTCGTAGAGCTCTACCTTGACAGCAATTCCAACAATACAACAACTACACTAATACCTAACAGAGATCTCCATCTGCCAGGTACTCTCCCTGGTGCTTACTGAATCTTCCATTTAAGGGAGGAGGAAGCTGAGGCTCAGAGAGGTAACATAACTTCTCCCAGGTTGCACAGCTGCGAAGTTCCAGAACTTGGAGTAAACCAGCTAGTCTGGTCCACAGTGGGAGCCAGCAGAACTTCCACCTTCTGGGAAGAATGGCCTCAGGTGGGCATGAGTGCACAAAGGACAGGATGCACACCATCTCCTTTCAGACGGGTGGCCTCTGGTGCCAAGGGACATCTGGCAGGTGACTTTGGGATGTGAGTGTAGGAGTGACCTTGCTTTTGAACTCAGGAGAGAGCAGAGGCACAGGGAAGCAGGCTTGGTAACAGCCCGGAGGGCTGTTTTATTTTGGGGGGTTGATTTCCTGTTCAAGGCTGGTTTTTAAAAAAACTTGCTCACCTTGGACACACTAATTCCCCCCTGGAGATTTTGACACATCAGTTCAGAGCCCAGAGGAATGTCTTCTGCCTCAGGCAGTGCCTGGGAAGGGCACACAGTGTGGTCACAGGATTGGGAAATACTTGAACTGTTCTAAAGGCAGTTCCAAACAAACACCCAGTCAATCAGAAATGGATGCATAGTGACACAGGACATAGGACAATGGTGCATAGTGAGGAAGGTGGCATCATTCTGGATGTGAATAGCTACAGTGGGGGCAGGAGGAAGTCTGAAATTGGAATTCCCTGATTTTCATACAGGCAACTTTCTTTGTGCTCGGTGCTGACTAGCATTTTGATATTGCAAAATCTTTATAAATGTCAAGGCCACTCCTGTCTTATTTATATGCATTAGTACTTGGAGTTTCACAACTAACTCTTTAAAATTTTCTAATCATCTACTCATCTCACATTCACTTCCTCAGAGAGTATGCTGCCAGATTGCCTGGGTGCCTGTTAAAACAATAATTGTCTTGATTTTAAAGATATTTCTTAGTACTAATAACTCTGTTACATAGGAGAACAATTCTCTAACAATCTTCAGGCTTGCAATTTTAATGTCTTAGGTTGAATTTGTTTAAAGTCATTAAAAACTGCATGATAATGTATGATTGCATGAACTACTTCCATAGTTACCTGAAAAGACTGAAAGGGTCAGCTTACGAAGCCCAACAAAATACTAGGGACCACTAATGAACCTGAAGCTGAATCTTACTCACTATTAGTAAATTGAGTATAATTATTGTTCAAAAAGTTACAGCCAACTGTTACAGTTGGAAGAGTAGAAATAGTCCCAAACAGTGTCAGAGTTTTAAATAAGACTTATTTACTCTTCATCTTGAGGTATTATTAATTAGTGCTCTGTGAGCTATTGCCCTTATACGATAAGCACAAGTGTATTCAATAAGTGAGAAAAATAGAAAAAAGATCAAGATTTATTTAACTATTAATAGTCAATTTTCAAATGCTTTAATGATTCTAGAAAGTATACTCACTACCCTAAACAATGTCTAAGACAGTGTTGTCTGCCTTGGCCCATTACAAAAAACAAGACCTTGGGGACAGGAAGCTGTCGTCCTCCAGCACTGCTCCTACCTAGAGGAGCAGTGAATGTGCATAGAACGGACTCTATAGACAAACGCTGGCTGTGTGCACCCAGGAGATCTGGTGCTTTGAGCCTTAGGTTGAGTAGAGGTGTGTATGACAGTCAGTTTCACTGTGTGCTAACGGTACAAGGCACCACTTTCTAAGTTGTTACGTTTAGGTCTTGACCATTTAGGTACTAGTTATTTGGTGTATTTGTTCTTCGACTCCTTGCCCCTGTTCTCCATATTTTTTGTTCATGATAGCCAACAAGTACCCCTTATATTTACTGTAGGTCTTGAGTTGTACTTTGTATTCTTAATTCACTGGATACATCATTGTAAATTAGACACACAGATACCTGGGTCATTTTTTTTTGAGAGAGAGAGAGAGAGAGAGAGAGAGAGAGAGAATTTTTTAATATTTATTTTTTAGTTTTCGGCGGACACAAAATCTTTGTATGTGGTGCTGAGGATCGAACCCAGGTCACATGCATGCCAGGCGAGCGCACTACCGCTAGAGCCACATCCCCAGCCCCCCTTGGTCATTTTTAAGGAGCTAATTTCTTTGTTTCTTTTGATTATGAGGCAAACAGTTATTTAAGGAAACCCAATACAAGGAAGGCTTCTCCCCTAAAGAGTGGCTCAGTGGTAGAGCGCTTGCCTCACGTGTGAGAGGCACTGGCTTCAATTCTCAACACCACATATAATAAGTGAATAAAATAAAGGTCCATCAGCCCTAAAAAAAAAATAAGTGATCCAAAATGACACCTAACACCATAGCAGGAACTCTAGAGGAAGACTGCCAACCAATGTGCTTTGCTAAGCAATAGCTTTTTTTTTTTAAAGTTCTTAATATTTATACTTCTATATGCTCATTTAAAAGTATTATTAAGACTATCGGGCTGGTGATGTGGCTCAAGCGGTAGTGCACTCGCCTGGCATGCGTTCTGCCTGCGTTCCATCCTCAGCACCACATACAAAGATGTTGTGTCCGCTGAAAACTAAAAAATAAATATTAAAAAAAATTCTCTCAAAAAAGAAGACTATCCTCTGTGTGTATTTTTATTTTTGCATTTTTATTTAGTATTATTAGAAAAGGTTTCCTTTTTCAATAAAATTAAGCAAAACCCTTCTCTATGTAATATTCTATCAAGGGATATGCTACATAACTTATTTAACTTGTTTCTAAAGTTTGATTTTTGGGTCCTTTTCTGAGTCTTCATTTTATAAACAGATGATAAACCTATTTGTTTCTGTTGTACCTCCTCCTGCGTATTTCTTTATTTTACTTTTAAGGCCAATAGTGTTGCAGCTGGTCTCTTGATGCACCTAAAATGTGTCTCCTTATTTTAATAATTTTTTTCTGAAACATTTTGCTTTAAGTTGTTTTCTTCCTTTATCACAAAACAACCATTTTAAGTCCTTGTAAATCACTCTTCCCCAGGCATTGCGAAGCTGGAGGAAGGAGATGAACTTCAACTTGCAATACCACGAGAAGATGCAAAGATTTCTCGGGACGGAGATGGCACCTTTTTTGGGGCATTGAAACTTCTGTGACCCACTTGTGCCGTGTCTGTGGCTCTTTGCCCCTCTTCCTCTGCACCTCTAAGGGGAAATCACTTAACTGGAAGTGCCAAAAGGGGAAAAGTAGTTACCATAGCCTTTTCTGTGAGCTGTTTATTTTGGTTTGCTGAAAGTGGTCCAAAACAGGAAATTTAACAGACAACCACAGCCAAAGAGTGTCATGTGAATTACAAGAAATAGAGCCCGTATTCAGAAAGATAGAATTAGAAACACTTTTCAGTATAATTCTATCTTGAACAATGTACCACAGCTTCTTCTCTCAGAGGCGGCACATGGTTCAAAGAGCAGAAGTGACTTCTCCAAAAGTGATCTTCCATCATGTCCCCTGGAACTTGTGCCCACATCTGTAGGACATGGAGACATCTATGGACAGTCTCGGGTTTCATTTTTTCTTGTTAAAAACGCCCCTCTTGGGCCTGGGGTTATGGCTCAGCGGTAAAGCTCTTGCCTCACGTATGCAAGGCCCTGGGTTCGATCCTCAGCACCACATCTAAGTTTTTTTTAAAAAAATGCCCCTCTTTAAGTTAATGTCATAGAAAGTTTAACAACAAACAACAACAAAAAAAAAACCTCTAGAAATCTTGCATTAAGTACAAGAATAATTGAAAGTTTAGTGGTTTTGATTTTAGGTTCCAGTTAGAAGAATAAACAACTTTAAAAAGCTCAATTTTAAATATTGCACAATTAGACTGAAAAGAGGATAAATGTACCACTTAAGTTTTTGCTTGGTTCAACTATGCAATTTTCACCTCTTATATTATCTATTACCCAGACGTTTCACAGAAGGAAAAGAATTTTCTCCATTGTATATGCATGTATGTATTTTTTATAATTAATTTCACTTTAAACATTTAGATGTAGGTCAATTTCACCTTATGCATATAAAGCACTAATTAAAAGTAACTAGTTGCACTTATATAAAGTAAAGTCTCCAAGAGAAATGAAGACATTTATGATGAAGTAATATAACTTCCCTTTATTTCTGGTTTTTCTGTTTCAAACTGCTGCTATTGTAGTCCACGTATCCCAGCCTTTCACACACACCTGGTACTTGCCTTATGGAAGCAGAGGTGTCACTGAAGGCCTTAGCATCCTGGAGTTAGGAGCATGCATGTACTCTTGCAAAGCTCCAGCGTCTCAGAGGACATGATCGTAATTCTAATTTTATCAGGAATCATACTTGACAATGCCGTAGTACTTAACATTTTTGTAACAGCTGCCTCCTTTGTATTTTGTCATCTTATCTCATTAACAGTAAACTTCACTAAGTAGTTGCCTTCATTTGTTTAAATAGTATTTGGAAAAAAATGCCCCAGTCTACATCAACTTTCCATGTAGAAAGTTTTTAAAGACACTTTTCAAAACTAAGAAAGTGTTTTAAGATTGTATCTAAAACCAAACTTTGTTTAAATCTCTGGTTCTTAAGTTTTTCCTTGTTGATCCAAATAAAATATATTTAGCAATTCATTTTGCTTTTTTTTTTTTTTTAATAAGAAGTGAGGACTGGGGATGTGGCTCAAGTGGTTAACTCGATCGCCTGGCATGTGTGGGGCACTGGGTTTGATCCTCAGCACCACATAATAAAAAAATAAGTAAAGGTGTTGTGTCCACTGAAAAATAAATTTTAAAAAATTCTCTCTCCTCTCTTAAAAAAAAAAAAAGGAGAAAGGAAGAAGAAGTGATAGGAGGAGGAGGGCTTTGATGCTGGGGGAGTGGTTGGTCCCCTCCCCTGCTGGCTGCTGACAGACAGCCCAGTAACAGGACTCAGAACCTCTGCCTCCTCTTCCATCTGCATTTGTATAGCACCACGGGTCCTCTGGTTTCATGTAATTGTCACTTGACGATCAGGTGAGAACCACTATGAAGTGTTGTGAAGTGTCTGGAACCCCTAATGTGTTCCACATGTGCCGAGGGTCTGTTCACCTCTATACCCACTTATTATCCTCCTCTCCTGGAGCAACAGGTGTTTAAAGAGGTAACACAGAATCACGTCACAGGCTCACGCTGTACACTATTGCAGTCTACAGCATGTGCATCTATAGCTTTAAAAGATGAACATTTTGTCAGTGGATGCAGAATGTGGCCATGTAAAATAGTTTTAACTTTTATTTTCCTTTCAGTTTAAACCATTATTGAAATATGAATCCCGTTTTCCTTGTATGATTTATGAGGAAAACACTGTGGTTATGTAAAAGTTTATTTAAAAACCAGGAAACAGACTAGGTGCAGTGGCACACCTGTAATCCCAGCGGCTTGGGAGGCTAAGTCAGGAGGATCCCAAGTTCAAAGCCAGCCTGAGCAATGGCAAGCCACTAAGCAACTCTGACCCTGTCTCAAAATACAAAATAAGGCTGGGGGCATGGCTCAGTGGTTGAGTGCCCCCAGTTCAATTCCTGGTACCCAAACAAACAGAAAACAGGAAATGGGATCAAGAGTAGGTGAACAGTGCATGTGGGAATCTCTTGCAGCCGTAGTTGGCCAAGTTGCCTTTTTTCTTCCTCAACTTAGTTAAGGGGGGAAAAATGATTTCATTCTAGGTTTTCCTATAACAAAACATTTTTAAGTTTTAAGTATATGGGCCCAACCTAGGCATCCTTTTGCCTTAAATCCTAAGTCAAGAGCAGTGAGTACAAACACCTGCTTGAAGCTTCCTTTGTGTGGGAACTATGAATTAGCAGAACATCCCAAGGGAATGATTTGCAGCTCTCAATGGCACTTGGAGAAATGCTCTGTGAGTCACTGTGGGAAGAGGTCCTTGCCCTGGGCTGCGTTATGGATGTTTCTGTCATTGATGGAAGAATGCACAGATCTGAATTCTCAGTTGAATTAAAGGCACAGACACAAGGTGCATCTTTACAAAGTGGTGGTACCCTGGGAATGCTGCCCGGCCGTTGCCACACCCCGTCTTTCTGCTCCTCTGTCCTCAATGACTACTGCCTGCTGACTGCTAGCCAGGCGCGGTCTCCCCTCTCCAGCTCTGCAGGGCGCACTGGGTGCTGGTGAGCTTTCCATTACTGGGACAGAGATGAACGACTTCTAAGGAGAAGAGGTTTGCTTTGGCTCATGGTTTCAGGCCTTGAGCCTGTGGGAAGGCAGGGCATCCCGCTGGGAGCCCACAGCAGGGAAACTGGCCTCCTCATGGTCCCCAGGAGGCAAAGACAGTCCGGAAGAGGCTGGGTCCCCATGTCCCCTTCAAGAGCATGCCCCAGGACCTCACCTCTTTCCCAGGCCCTGCCTCCTAGAGGTTCTACCACCTCCCAGTAGTGCCATGAGCTGGGGACAAAGCCTGCGACCCTTGGGCTTTAGGGGGTGGCTTACAAATCCTAACTGTTGGTACCGGATGTTCTCGTCTGAGTCCACCGGCACTTACTCGTCATTGTAACTGTGACGTTTGCCATGTTGTTGCATGTAGCGGTTCTTTCCAGCTCACAGCTCCACAGCATGTCACTCCAGGACAAGTCACAGTGCATTTCTCTTTCACTATGGAAGGGTCTTTGGAGTATTTCCGGTTGTGGCTGATATGAGTAATATTTCTATGAATGTTTTCTTAAAATATTTTGAGGAAGCCATGCACTTGTGTCTTCTGGATGTGGATCTGAAAGTGGAATTTTTGCTGCATAAAATAGACGCTCAGTTTCGGGAGATGCCGCCCCAGTGGTAAACCATTTGCAGAACCTCTAACAACCAGGCTATGGTAAGCAGCACTTGACTTGGCTCATGACTGCCACTTGCTTCTGTCAGGCAAACATGCTCCTCTTTGTCTGGGACCCCACTGGGCTCTCCTTGTGCTAGTGCCTACAGTGGACTGGAAAATAGCACTTATTCTCGGTTAACAACAGACACTTTCACTCCTGTAAGTAAATTTTGTAAGCCTTTATAAATTAGGTAATCTTTCACACGTTGATCATGGTAGGCAAAGGGTCCCAAGGGCAGGGGCTGTAGCTCAGTGGTAGAGTGCTTGTCTAGCATGAGTGAGGCTCTGGGTTCAATTCTCCGCATCAAGTACAATGAAAATCCATCGACAACTAAAAAATATTAAAAAAAAAAAAAGAAAAGAGTCCCAGGCCCTCCGAGCAGTTTCTTCCTTTGGGTTCTTCTCCTATGGTCAAGGCCCAGGTGTGAGGGCCTGGAGAGGGGCAGCCAGCAGCTCTGGTCACTGAGGAGACCCTGCTGATCTGCTCCCAGATGAGGAAGAGGCAGAGGCAGAGTGGGATCCTCTTACCTTCCCCGTCACCATATTCCAGTGGATTGTCTCTTATTTTAAAAATGGGGTGATTTTATATTTGTGATTACTTTTCTAAAAGTTACAATAAGAATAGGAGCTGTTTACCCGTGAACCCTTGGCGTGGTTGCCCACTCCCATCTATTCCCCGGTGTCAGTGCAGAATGAGCTGGAATATGTTCAGAATAGATCATTTCCCCCTGCACACCAGATTTCTTGCATGTGAAATGTTTTAGGAATTTGCTTTGTTTATCTAATTTTAATTCTTATCTTGTTTTTGCCAGGTCTTGCCTCAATCACACACTGTATTTAAAACTAGTCACAAAGACAGGAGCCAGTAGACGGACTGAAGGGGTGGCTTCCTGGTGAGGGCCCGTTTGTTGTGCTGTTGTGATTCTGAATAGCCATTTTAGGTTTCTCAGTGGCCTATTTGCCATTTCAGAGGACTAAAAATACAAGAAAACAATACAGAGACAATGATATGCCTGGTATATGGCAGAGCAGTTGGTGAAGTTTTTTGTCTCATGTTTTTCATCTACAAGTGCTTCCCTGGTTTGCTTTCACAAATGAATGCATAGACCCAGATCCATTTTAAACTATTTAGCACACATTCTTCATGGAAGAAGAGTGTGGTTATACCATTATCTCTAGAGTTGTATTTATAGCAGCAAAATGTCTGAGATTTTACCCGTGTCTCTACACAGGCGAGTCTGTGTGTGTGCAGGCATGTGTGCGTCCATGGTATTGGAAGTCTTAGCATGCCAAACATTCTTCTCCGTGGGGCCGATTATGACCTGGGGTGGTGACAGGCATGGACATGGTCCCTGAGGCTGTCTTGTGTCCTATCACATCAGGGCCTGACCCTGCTCTCTGGTTATTAGCAGGTACAAAGGAAGATTCAGCCTGTTACTAGTTATCATCCGAGATTGGACGATGGCATTGAAAAGGCAGGAGCTTCACAGGCCTGGAGAAGGCAGGGATTCTTGACTTCCGAGTTCATAGGTTGACACGTTTTTAAAACTTTGTGACTTCATTTTGAAGTGATTTTGGATTTTTAGAAATCTAGAAAAAATTAAACAGCACAAAGAAGCCTCTTTACATTCACCAATTGTTAACATCTTACAGTACAGGATCAAAAATCAGGACAGTAACACTGATCCATCCCTTAAATAAAGTTGAGACCTTATAGAAATTGACTGCAGGCTGTTGTAAGATATAATTTAATATTAAGTAGCTGCCTTTATGCCAATTATGATCTTATCACAGCATTCTTCATGAATAGAAAACACTAATTAAAAAAATCAAAAAATATGCATTGAGAAATTATAGTAGAAAAAGCCATTCTAAGTAACTTATGGGTTAAAGAAAAGGGATATGGAAATGGGAAAATATTTAAGGTTACATGATAATGAAATACATCACAAGAAAATCCTTGTTATATAAATAAGTTAAAGGCCCATTGACAACTAAAAAAAAAAAAGAAAGAAAAAGAAATAGATGAGAATGAATATTTTAAGATAGCCATTAGAGTGCTGAATCACTAGCACAGACTAAGCGTCCCTAGACTGAAAATGTTCCAGAATCCAAAGGCTTAGAGTGCAGATTCACAAGTGGAAGTCCCACACCTGGCCCCGTGTGGCGAGACCAGCCCAGTGTGCATGGGAGGATGGCACAGATTACCCTAGGCTGGGTGGAAAGGTGCCGTCAAACCTGAGTGGATTGTGTGTGGACCCGAGTCTACTCCGGGATCTTAATCCATTTTGTGTAAACACTTCAAAATTCAAGAAAAACTGAACTCTGAATGACTTCTGGTGCCAAGCACACAGGACAAGGGACACTTCACTAGCAGTTTACAATTTGCATAGAAAGAAGTGGTCAGGTCAAGATATGCAAATTCTCCCAAGCCTTCAGGGGCAGATTATTTCAGTAACTTAGAGAACTAGAACTCCAGCTCTTAGTAAAATATATCATTGATGGCAATAAAATATCAAGAGGAAACAAATCACTTCAGTAGGTCCAGAAAGATATTTGTACAACTTGATATTTATGATAAACACTTTCAGCAAACTGTGAATAAAGAAAACTTCAATGGAATGAAGCAAAAAATTCTTCTGTAATCAGGACAAGACTGCATTAGATTGAAGGGCCCAGGCATTTGTGCTTTTACTTAAGTATTTAACGAACGCCCACTTCATCCCAGCAATGTTTCAGACAATTCTTCAGTGGAGAGTGATGTCCAAAATAAAAAAAAAGAAAAAGAAAAAAGAAAAAGAAAAAAAAGACAGTGCAAACATGGGATATTCAGGTGGTAACCAATATCTGCCTGCTTCCCTCAGGACACCTCCCCCAATGCCTCCATCCAAATGGGGAACCCCCAATTCTTCTGAGGGTGCTCCATAGGAAGAACTATGCGGTGGTGTCCAGATACCCCACCAGCATGGAAGACATAACTCAGTGTGGACAGAGCTGGTTTAGGGAGTTGGATGGAAAGCAAACACAATCGTGTTTAATTTGCTTTTCCAATAAGACTATTGCAAAATACATGCAATTTGACTCTTGAAAATTAAAACAAATTCTTTAATTTTTTTCTCAAGGGGAAGCTTGAAAACTGAAAGGCTTCCAGATGAGAGTTCAAATGTCACAGTAAAAATGAACCAGATGTTTTTAAACAGCATCCCCTTGGCCAGCCACAGAAGGTGACCATCGGATTTCACATGGAGATTTGTAAGGGGCTGGGCCCCTTCAGTGTCTGAAACCGGCATCTCCTGGAGTGAGCATTTCTAACTGCAGAGAGAGAGAGAGAAGAGGGGTGGAGGAGGGAAAGGGGGGAGAGAGAGAGAGAGAAAGTGAGCTCTTGCACTTGCTCACGTGGAAGACAGATAAGCTGTATTGAGAAGGTTCCAGTTTTGCCCCTGGCCTCCCTCATGGGGCTGGGTGTGGGCCTCCACCAAGATTCCTGCTGAGAGGGGTCATGGAGGGGAAGTTCACCGTATGAATACACTTAAGTATGAGGAACTTGAAATTAGAGTCCAGGGAAGGAAGAAACTGAGAGGAAGGTAGGTGTGATAAAAGCCCTGAAGCACCCTTGGGGGAACATTCCCAGTGTCCTTAGACTTGGGAACAGATTTGGATTTCTAGGCTGTCAACAGAGGCCTCACCTGTTGCCCTTCCTGTGCCGCAGGACTGCATCACGGAGGCTCAGCGGACACTGGCCCTGGCCCTCCTTACTCACTCCATTGGAGCTTGCGCCCCTCCTGCTGGTGTCCCAGGAGGCCAGGCTGTGCGCCTGGGAGCAGGCGCTGTCCCTCCTCCGGCTCCCTGTGGCCGGCGGAGCCTGCCTCCCTGTGCTATGAGACCTCGGCGGCCCTAAGGAGTAGCCGGCGTCCTGTGGTGCCCCTTCACCTGGGGTTGCCAGGGATTTCCCTCAACGTCACCAAGTGCCCGTGTTGGATGCTGCGGTGGCGCAGTCGGTTAGCGGGTACTCGGGGGCCGGTGCTTTGGAGGAAAAAGCCGCACAGGACTGGAGCCCTTTTCATCAGACAAGGCACGCCATCACCTCTCGGGTGGCGTTTGGCAGGTTCCCGGGGATGACTTCTAAACTCAGATGTTTGTCTAGCCGTGAAACCGGGTGACGGTCCTGCTGCGCTCACTTGGAAACGCGTCCCAAAGTCCAGGTTCCCCATTCGCCTGGGCGCTCCCACGCGCGGCCACTAGAGGGGAGCAGCGGCAGCCGCCCCACCTGGCCCCTGGGACTGGGCCAGGGAGCAGCAGTAAGAGCGGGGTCAGGAGTTGAAGAAGGCGAGGACCAGGCAGGCGCCAGCGGCACTACAGAGCCCCGATGACCGTGGAACCCTCTCCAGCTTCCGTTTGTTTCTGCTGGAAACCTTAGCTCCACTTCAGTTACGTAAAACCAGCTGAATACCTGAGGACAGCGACGTGCTCACAGTCCTCAGGACGTCCAGCTGTGTGCCTGGGGACTGTTGCACTTGGTCAGAGGGGAGGAAGGACATTAAGGAGCTCAGGGGACAGCTCCTCCTAGGCACAGGCTTTGCAGGAGCCTTTCCCAATACCTCTCTAAGGACCTGGATTTACCGGAAAATAGGTGACAGACTTTTCCTTGATCCGACTCCCGCCCCCCCCCCCCCAATTCTTCAAGTCTCGACTTCCTAATCCCTTCTCAGATTACCAATCCTTTTTTATCTTCAGCTAAAAGCATGCACATTCTGGATCAATGTGAAATGATATCTGTCAATTAAAGACATTAATAATATTCTGATACCTGCATGCAGTGCATACTTGACTGCTTTTGTTTTAATGTTTTAAATTATCAGTCACTATTCCAAATCAATTTAATCTGATTTTTAAAAATCAGATAGTAGATTAAATTGTTACTTTATGTTACTTTTAATTTTTAACACAGCTTTGGGGTTTTGGGAAATACTGAGCAGAAGGCCCAGGGCTTCCATGAGCTCCCTCCCACCCTGCAGTTTCCCGCGATTCCCATCTTACCTTGTTGTGCTACATTTATACCGTTAGTGAACATTTCCAGTGTTCATCAGTGAACATTCATACGTTGTTATTAACTCAAGTGCATAGTTCATGTTAGGGCTCACTCTAAGTTGAACAGTTCTGTGTGACAAACAGTGTCACATGTCTGTCACCCCACTATGACAGAGGACTGACATTGCTCTAATATCCCTGGAGCTCCACCACTCCGTCTCTTCCTCCCTCTGCCCCCAAGTCTAGGGTACTTACAGATGCGTTTACTTTGCCTTTTCTAGAAGGTCTCACAGTGGAAACATTTTTGGATGTGCTCTTTGACTTGGCTGTTTTCATTTAATGTTCTTCCACATCTTCTCATAGTTTAGCATCTCATTCTCCTTAGTGTTGAGTAGTGTTTTATTGTATGGATGGTCCAGTTTATTCACCTACTGTGCACATCTTGGTTGCCCTTGATTTTGAGCAATCAAGAAAGCTGCTTAAAGTCTCATGTAAAAGGTTTTTGGTTGGATGCAAGTTTTCAATGCAGTTGGAAAATGCCTTCTAGAATGGTCCTCGGTCATGAGCCGAGACTCTGATTAGCTTAGAAACTGCACAATTGTCTTCTGAAGTGGTAGTGCCTGTTCACCAGCCCTGAGTAAGCCCCGGATGCTCCTTATTATCAGCATGGAACAATTCCTTCAAGGGTCACACGGAAATCTAGAGGGAATTTAGCTTTTTCCTTTATGTAAAGGAAAATGCGTCTTTGAGGGCAAGATCATAGGGGTCAACAAATCTTACTTAATCAGCATGACCTGGAAATGTTCCGGGGGAGAGCTTAGATGTTTCCTTAATTGAAAGACTTCTACAGAATAAAAGATGGGTAAGTAGCATTGTGGGTACATACCAACCCATCTTTCTCAAAATGTTCTTCGAGATTACCAACATCTTAAAACTGTCACATTCAATGACATCTTTCAGGTCTGGCCTGGTTCAAGTTCTGAAGGTTTAGCAAGGTCCTGGATGCAGGACCTTGGTCCTGTTTACTGTGTTCTATTTCAAGTCCATTCTTCTTAAATGTTTCATAACTTTTCTCCCCCAGAGGATTTGAAGGATCGTGAGGACCCATGACAACCCAGATGACAGATCTGTGAACATGTGACCCGTGCCTCCCTGCTTTCTCTCAGGGTCCTGCTATCTCCTGAGGCCTCCTAGTCTCAGGGGATCAATGACATGGCTCCCTTCTATCTTGGTGGAACAGTTTTGCCACATCCAGGTCTCTGGAGTCTCACTCTTGATTTACCAATGTATTTTCACCAAAGTAGTAATTTTTTCCTTCCTAGCAGTAATTCTGCCAAAAACATACATGTTTTCTCTCTCTCGCAAATATTAATATTAACTTTTACATAAGGAAGGCTGTCATGTCCACAAGGAAGCAGACACATCAACACCAGGGCATTTGTGATTGTCCCGCTTTGCCCCAAGACGGCATGTCTACTTCCTGACAGTGCTGACCATTGCTCCTCAGAGAGGCAACCATCACCACGTAAATGAAAGCAGAGAAACAGGTCTCTGGTCTTGTCCAAAGACCTGTGTCTCAGCTCTGTGCAGGGCCCATTCTGTGACCAAGGACATTCACCACTTGTTCCTTTTCCCCCTGAGGTTTCTTATTCACAAATTTGCTGGAAATTCCCACTCTATTCTTCATAACACATTATAGAATTTTTTTTTTTTAAAGTTTGCGGGTTTTTTTAAATTGTCAAGCTGAGGTAAGTATAAATTCTTATATACTTAATTCTTTTAAGAACCAGTATACTAAGTATCTATCTTATGACCAATTCAAACAAATTGAACAGCTCCAAATCTAAAGTGCTTTTTAGCTTTCCATTTTAACCAAACACCACAGGAACCTCATGTTGGTGACAGTTAAAGATTTGTCCTAACATGGCCTCAAGTTATTTAAAAACAGGAATTACTTTCTGGATGGCCACACTCATTTGTAGAATCTAAAATAGTTGATCCCATAGAAGTGAAGAGTAGGCCAGTGGTAACCAGAGGCAGGGAGGTTAGATGGGGCAGGGTGATTGTTGGGTGCTAAGGTACTGTTGGACCAGAGTGAGGAGTTCTGGGTGTTCTCGTCCAGCAGGGCGACTGCAGATGATGACAATGCACTGCGTATTTCAAAAACCTTAGAAGGAAAAGTTGAAGTGTTTTCACACAAAGAAATGCTAATGCTTGAGCAGATAGGTATGTGCCCCCTCTGAACATCACAGTGCCTGCATCAAATCGTCACATGGTCCCCCAGGAGCATGCACAACTTTTATGTGCCAGTTAAAATAAAAGCAGCTAAGAAAGAAGAATTTATGACTGTGTAGGGTGCAGGGGTGGAGGTGAAGGGACGTCACCTCCTGGATATTTACAACTAGACAGAAGGATGAGGAACCCAAAGCCATACTGTGGGCACCTCAGGGTCCCAGGCACCTCGCACTTGGCCTCCACCGTTGTCCCTGCTGCCGAGCCTCATGGTTGCTCTGGAGCGTAACCCTTGGTGCTGGTTAGTCTGACTCCTGAACCGTTTATGGAATTATTTGGGGAACGGCGGTGCTGCGTGAAGCCTTGCCTGGGGAGGGGACACAGGCACCTCCAGGAGGTGGAGGGCCTTTTCCTCGCTTCGGCTCGCCGCTCGTCTTCTCTCCTTTAGGAATACTGGCCACTCCTGGGTATTTTTTTTTTCCCCTTCCTGCTGTTATTTCCACCAATCGGGGGAATCTGGGGCTGGAGGCCACTCGGGTTGTAGAAGTGTTTGCTAGCCAGCTGCAGACAGGCCTATCTGTGAGCCCCGTCCTGGGAAATGACCCGATTTTGACACACAGAGTTCATCATAAATTAAGTGGGAAGAAACAGGTCTGCCTTCCTCCCACCGTGTCCTTGGTTTCCCGCGGTTGTGAGTGTTTTGGAGACACCACTCGTGACAGTGACAGTGCTTTGCTCATGCCCGGGGGCTGCCTGACAGTCGCCACCGTTGGTACAGCTTAAATTCTCAGGGCTCTGGAGCCAGCGAGGGGCTCAGGGGCAGCAGAGTCTGCTTTCTGACGCTTTTCCTCAGCTTGCAGACACGGGCATGAGTCCTCGCACCTGTGTGTCTCTGTCCCCTCATCTTTGAGGGACCTCGTCCTGTGGCATTAGACCCATGCTCATGGCCCCATCTGTCCCATTGACCTCTTTACGGGTTGTGGCTCCAAGAAAGGCACACGGGGGTCTGGGCATAGGGATGAATCGGGTGACATGACTCAGGCCGTCGCAGTGTGGTTATCTCTGCTCAGAGTGGTTCCTCTGGCCACAGACTGGCTGGGTTTCCTGGATTCCCAGACTCGACCGTGAGCATCAGGAGTCAGTGCCCGCTGCCATGGTTGTCTGTCATGGCACATTGTGGATCCAGTGCTCATTTGTTCTTCTGATTCTTTGAAGCTGTCTAGACTTTCAACTGTTTTCACTCGGGTAATGAGTTTGACATTGGCTTTTTTTCCCCCAAGATGGTAAGTGAACATTTGAAGATGTAAGCCTTGATGCTGTACTTCGATGTCCTGTAGTTTAAGATATTTTAGTCAGGAAATGAAGAAAGCAGAGGGAGAGGGAGGGAGGAAGGAAGGACCTCGGAAATGAGGTGGAGGATTATGGAAGCAGGCAAGAATGTTACCTTTGAACAACTAAAGTGCCATCTTTAAGTTTCTTTTTGGGGGGGGCGGCAAATGAAAAAGATCTTTTTCACACTTATCCTACGAGGTCAGCATTACCCTCACACCAAAGCCAAACAAGGACACAACAATAAGAAAATAGACCAATACTGCTCAAAACAGATGCAAAATTTCAACAAAATGCTAGCAAACCAAATCCAACAGCACCTCCCAAAGACTATGTACGATGATCAAGTGGGATCCATCGCAGGGATGCAAGGAGGGTTCAACAGAAACAAGTAAAGACAGGCGATACACTAGATGCACATAATGAAGGCCCTAGTCCATGAGATCCTAGTGATCATTTCAATATTTACAAAAAGACTCAATGAAGTCCAGCACCTCTTCATGATAAAACTCATCATCAGATGATGAATGTAGGGAACATACCTCAATAAAGGTCACAACAAGCCTATGGAGAGCATCAGGAGGAGCATTTCCTCCAAGATCTAGAGCTAGGCAAGGGTTTCTACTCACACCACTCCAGTTCCAACGTAGAATTGGAAGTATAAACTAGAGAAGTTAAGGTAAGAGGCACCTAAACAGGAAAGGGGGAAGCCAGAGGAAAACCTAAAGACTCTACCAAAAGATTGTTAGAACTGATAGTCTAGTAAAACAAGGGGCACAAAATCAATAGAAAATCAGAAGCACTATACACCAAAATGATATTGCTGAAAAGCAATCAAGAAAGCAATCCCACTTGCGATGGGTACAAAAATTAAGTTAATAAATGTAAGCAAGGAAAGGAAATAATCTGCAATGGAAGTTACAAAATTACAAAACATTGATGAAACACACACACATACACAGGGAAAGACTTCCTGTGTTCATTAGAAAAGTTAAAATTGTTAAAATGTTTACACTACCCAAAGTGATTTAGAGATTTAATGCAATTCCCATAAAGATACCAGTTATTCTTTATAGAATTAGGAAAAAAACCCAAATTCATATGGAACAAAAAACCTAAATACCCCAAGCAATCTTAAACAAAAAGAACAAATCATGAGGCGTCACAATACCTGATCTCACTACAGGGATATAGTAACCAAGGCAGCTTGGTACTGGCATTAAACCTGACATACCACCAGTGGAACAGGTTGGAGATTCCCAAAGTGAATCCACATATCTATAGTCAATTAGTATTTAAGAAAGATGCAAAAAAAAAAAAAAAAAAACAGATTGGAGAAAGGACAACGTATGTTTTGGGTACAAAGTGACTCCCCCAACTCCCGTATTAATGCAGAAACATTCAGAGGTGAATTAAATTATGATGCTGTAACCAAGTCAGTTTATCCTAGTTTGAATGGACTGAGTGGTAAACGTGGGCATGGCGGACATGTCTAGGGGGAGGTAGTCTTTGAGGGCTTACACTGGATGGTGCATCTTTTCTGTGGCCCCTTCCCTGGTCTCTCTGCTTCCCAACTCTGCCATGAGATGAGCCCCTTTGTTCTGCTGGGCTCTTCCTGCATGATGTGCTGTGGGCAGGAGCACAGGTCAGCTGACCAGGTGGGACGATGAAGAAAGGCACATGTTGCTTTTCCTTTGGGGACCTAGTGAGGGCTGGGACTTACTGAGTGTGAGACAGGACTTGGGTTCTTTTGCCTTCTTTCTCAATACTTTTTCCCCCATCAAATGGGTGTCAAAAATCCAAAGGTCCAATGTCTTATGCCATACTGAACTTGGTGGTTCTAGTCTTCAGTGTAAAAAAGGCAATAATGAACGAGCTAATTTTTGTGTGTGTGTGGTGTTGGGGATTGAACCCAGGGCCTTGTGGATTTGAGCAAGCAACTGAACTATATCTACAGCCCAGAGGTAACTTAATAGTTTACCTGAGCCACTTTGAAACTATAAACCGAGCTATAGTTAGGAGAAAGGATTTTGAAATGATAAGCATTGAGGTGCTGGAAATACTGTTTACTATTTTGTCATTGCATGTTGTATATGTGTATCAAAATATGACACTGTGCCCCATAAATATGCACAATTACATGTCAATTAAGAAAATGACCCAAAGGCGTTGTTGAGGGCAGGCTGGCCCACCTCTGCCCACCATTGAAACCCCTCCCTCTTCTCCTGGGAGCCGCCATTTGTGTGTGGACAGAGCCAGCTTCTGAGCTTCTTTTCTTGCCCTTTGTACAGTGGTAAGACATCCTCTTCAAATTGAAGACCTACAGTCTCACTGAGTTTCTTGGACATGAAGCTCTATTCAAGCTTAAATTATCATAACCTTCACATTGTTTAAGTCCAAGCTGCTTTAATTCCTGTTAAAGAATACACCTGCCTCTCCCTTTCTTTGCCTTTCTAATTAGCTTCTGAGTTGAATAATGAGGTAAGTTCAACAGGCCCTGGGCCCTGTAGGCAGTTTTAGGAGATTCACTTGCTTTTGTTTGAGCTGTGTTGGCCAGGGGCACCCGGAGTGAAAGCATTTCTCCACACTGTGGACTTAACAACAATGTACTAGAGAAATCGTAGAATTTAGATTATACGACCAATATCTAGAAATATTATAATTTTAATGATTGCATTATTCACATTTATCTCAGAGTTCCAGATCATTGGTTTTCTTTTGAATTAATGCACTAGACCAAAACAATATAGCAATTCAGGGCCTTTTGGTTATTTCAAGGGCCATGCACGCGCAGGTTAGTGCAGTTTAGTCTTCAGTCAGAAAAAGCATTCTGTAACCTTCACCCATACCACCTCTGACCTGCAAACTGTGCAATAACAATTGTGCGGGAGGATGTACCTCTATCTAACTCAGCAGCTGGAGTGGAATACCTTCTGTTTTGTTTGATTGAACAACTGAATACCAGAATTTCTGCTTTTCTCAGCCAGGAATGTTTTACAGAGCTCTCCACCTGGGATTGCTTAAGCCTCTGCAGTGGCTCAGCACTCCAAATCTGATGTGTCTTATTACAAGTTCTTGACAAGCGTCCTAATGTCATGACAGCAGCATGGGAACTGGATACCCAGGGACTAACTGGTTTGAATCCCAGCCGTCTTCATTTTAGATGTCCATCTTGAGCAAGGTCTCCATTCCCTGGGTCCTGGTTCCCTGATCTGTGGCAGCGTTGAGGTGAGAATTAGAGAGAAGTTTAGAAAACGTGTCACTCAGTTCCTGTGCAGGGCGGTATGGTAGTTATTCGTATCTCCATGTCACCTTCATGAGACTGGAGCTGACCAGGGCAGAGCTATTTCTGTCTTGTTCCCTTTCATTCAATCTCATTGCTTCACAGTGTTTTACTCATGTTAATGTTCATATGTTTTGATTAAGAAAAATCAATTATTGAATAACCTACTCCCCACCCCCTGTAAATGAACAGTAAAATCTGGGAGGCTCTTATTTCTGTTTTCCTGCCCTGTATCAGTTTCTTTCTACCTATAATACAGCTGGTAGCTTGATAAAGGACCTGTCATATGCTTTGTCAGACTATCTAGAAGAATAAGGTACTTTTTGCACACATGAAGTAAACAGAGAATGGCAATGCCCATAAAGGATTTGTTAAGTACCTTTTCTGGGTCCACAGTTCCCATTACATCAGCTCAGTGGCTCCATGCACTTGATGTCAACAAGCCTAGTAGCTAAACTGGACTCCAGGTAGACAATTCACATCACAGTGATTAGAAGTGAAGAGGTTATTTCTTTCATTCCTTATGGGTAAATGGTCTTTGTGAGAGGTTGGTACATGTTTTAACATAGAAATACAACGTGTATTTCCTAATAACAGGACCAATCATTTAACAACAGCAGTCATTTCTTCCACCCCTGTTCTTGGGCTCAGTGTCACAGGCCAAGCGCCTGCCTACTGATGTTGCAGGAGAAACTGGGGGCATGCCCTTTACTTCCTCCCCACCTGTAGTGGGTGTCCTCTGCCTTGGACTGGTATTGACGAGGGAGCTGAAGGCAGGGTGACAACTGGAGAGCTGTTCCGTCCAGTCTCTGCTGACATGGACTAACCTCATCGGACAAAGCTCCAGGAGACAAAAAAAAAAACTTGCACCTGCCCAGAGGTGGTGCGTGCCCTGGAGAATGGCAGACAGACTCCAAGGGTTCTCTCTTCCTGCAGTGTGCCACGTGTGGAGTAACCTGGGCTTTCTGTTCTAGGAAACTGGAACAAGAGCTGGTAACACAGGTCTGTGGGGAAGAGAGGGAATCCTCAAAGGAAACACCCCAAGAATGGACTTTCCACTGACCCCCCAAGTGTGCTGAGGAGATCCCCGGGAGCATGGGCATCGTCAGGTGAGTCATTGAGAACAGATGTTAAAGCACTGGCTTGCGGCTTGGCGGGGGCTCCACAGCCTGGTTGCAGAGTACCCGAAGCAGGGGACCCGGGGCAGCAGTGGAGGACGCCGTGGAGAAGGGGTGCCAGGCAGTGCGGCGCTCAGAGGGGTTACCTGAGGGACCTGGTCCTGCTCAGAGGACAGCCAGGAGGGAGTGGAGGGAAACTGAAGAGCAGAGATAGGAGTCCACCCTCTCCCTTTAAAAATGAGGGGAGGGAAGGCAGGACACCACCCGCCCCTGCCACACTTTTTAAATAATTTTCTTTAGATAACCTGCCCACTCTTTCTTGGAAATGTGAATCATTTAAGGTATGTTTCTTGCTGCCCAGCCCAGGCGTCTTTCCTGAGGACCTGTGACAAGTGGCCATCTGTGTGGGGGAAGCCTGCGGCAGGTAGTGCCTGGCTGTAGCTGGAAACTGCTTCCTGTGACCAGGATACTCAGAGCGACCAAGAGATGACACTCAGAGCGACCAAGAGATCTTTATTGCAGCCGTGTCTGACAGGGGAGGAAGAGAGAAAGGGGTCGGGGAGAGGGAAGGAGAGAGAAGGGAGAGTTTTTATAGCCTAAATGGGGTCTTTGGGTCTGCAGGGTGCCTTGTTGGCTACAGTGATTGGATCGTGCAGTGGTTGCTAAGGGTGTCCTCTTCTGCCTTCAGGCAGATGGGGCAGGGGTCAGATGTGGGTTTCCATTGCACCAGATGGGTGGGGGGAGTGTTCAGCCTTGCGTGGGGTTGAGTGTTCAGCAGTTGAGGCAACCAAGTGAGAAGGAACCAGACAGATGGGGGTCGAGTGTTCAGCCCACCCTGCAGCTAACGCTTGTTTATCTGGCTCCGCAACTAACAGGGCAACTGGACCAATCAATATTGCTTAGTCAGTCTAACCTGGGCCCCAGAGCACTGTAGTCAAAATGAAGAACACATGCGTCTCGTCTTTGAATACTGATTCTTTTGTAACTTGAGTTTGTAACTTTCTGTCTTCAAATATTGTTTCCATGTTTTATTGGTACCATGTTTTATTGGTACATTGTGGTGGGATTCTCGTTATGTATCTGTACGTGTACCTGAAATAACGATGTAACTTGGCTAAGACCAATCCCTACTATTTCTCCTTTCCCTTCCTCCCTCCCCCTGGTCCCCTTTCAATTTTCATGAGTGAAGCCAGAATTGGGCAGTTAGGCAAGGCTCAGAGGAGACACTGAAAGGCTGATGACTTGCCGGCAGAGTGGCAACCGCCTGTAATCCCAGGGCTTGGGAGGCTAAGGCAGGAGAATCCCAAGTTCAAAGCCAGCCTCAGCGATCGTGAGGCACTAAGCAACTGAGACCCCACCCCTAAGTAAAATATGAAATAGGGATGGGGAGGTGGTTCAGTGGTTGAGTGCCCCCGAGTTCAATTCTTGGTACCCCGCCCACCCACCAAAAAAAATTTGAGATGCTGATGTCTTCAGAGCCCTTCCTTCCACCCTTGTCATAACCTGCCCCAGCTCCAACTGGCTGCTAAGGTCACCTGTCCCAGGGATGGTCTCTCCCCACAGGGAGTTAATTAAGTCCCCTTCCTGCCCCTGAGTTGCTCTACCTTGGCCCCTCCAGCCCATCTGCTTCTACCTTTTGGCCATCCCACCAACATCTCCTGGGCTGGTCCTGTGGGCAGGAAGGAGAGGGATAAGGAGCAGAGCAGGAGAACAAAGGAAGCCTAGGACCTATGAAGAGGCAGGACACCTTCACTTCCTGGGATGCCATGGTACCAGGTATGGTTCCTTCTCCCTCCCGGGAGAAGTCTATGCGACCCCTTTTAAATACACCTGCTTCATATACTTGCCTCTGCGTGCTTCTCTAATGTCATACCCGTAACTGTGGACACCTGTCCCTTTCTTTTTCCTCTCTAGCTTTCACATATGAAAAAACATGACCCTCGACTTCCTGAGTTTGGTTTATTTTGCCTAACATACTGTTTTCAGATTCCATCCATGGTCCAGCAAGTGACAAATCTTCATTTTCTTAAAATATTTTCATCAAATTTTCAGATCTTTATCAATCTTCAATTTCTTGTTTATGCTTTTCTTAGTTGTTTTAACTTTCTAAACAGACTGAAGTAGAAAAATATTATTCCTCCTCAAAAAAAAACAACTTTCAAAGCTAATGACCCAAAGCTTCTCAATTTCTAGTTTTTCTTCACTCTTGTTACAAGTAGCAATATAAATTTTAAAAATAAATTAAGCAACAAGTGTAAATCTTTCTCCTCAAGTTCTTAATAGCACTTAGATATTTTAACAAGTCTTTTTAAAACGTTCTATATGTAAAAAAAATCATTTGTAAAACATTCTGTTAGGCTTTTATGTCAAACATCTTACTCGGTTGCAGTAAGCCAAATTACTTTGCTAAATTGCTTTCAGCCTAATCATATGCTATTTCTTAACCCAGTGCCTGGTGTAACTACTACCAATTAATTGAAGTAAGCTTAACAGGTTCTTTTTCATTAGGGAGATTGTCATTAGGGATGATAATCATTTGCTTGGAGTTTGTAAGAAGAAAAGTCAGGACTGGAAAAACAGTTTCCAACGTGCAGAACATTACCCACATCTGTGCTTGTTTAAACATCTAATGCCGGAGGTAGGTGCAGCTCAGTGCTAGTGCACGTGCCTAGTGAGGAGGAGGGCCTGGGTTTGACTCCCAGTATTGAAGAAGGACTAGACAAGAAATAAACATGAAATCCTAAGCCTTGGGCAGCACCTTGCATAGATAAAGGATGCTTGGTGCAACCCATAGTAGTAGAGATTACTATCCAGAAACCAAGCTTCCAGCAGCGGGAAATTAAGATTCTGTTTTCCAGAGAAGAAAGAAGGCTCAATAAAAGGTGAGCGATGATCTATTTAAGGTAGTTGTGCCGTATGAAGGCATTTTAAGTTGCTCTTTCATCTAACTTTAATATTAGAAGAAATACTTTTCTTCACTAAGCATGACAGAGCTTCACGGCCTCATTCTCATTGCTTAAAAAAAACAGTAATTTTTCTGGTGGTTTAATCCATAACAGGGAGCTGTTGAAGGCCTCAGGAAACTTGGCTTTGAGTCTATCCCGATTCTCCATTTCCCACATAAAAGGCTGCTCTAGGTCTTCCTGAGGGCTGCCACTAGGTGGGGGACAATGACAAGGCCTGCTTCTTCATTCTTAAGTGGCCAATAGAAGAAAGCTGTGCTGGGGACCTCTTAGAACAGCCAATTGTCCTGTGAAAACCAGGAACTGGTCACTTGGTCAAAGGTGGGATTGCCTCTGTGGCACCTGCTGTTGTGGTAGCCCTGGCTGGCTCCTGGCTCCTGCTTTGTGCTGCTATGAGGTCCTTCCAAGTGTAACCCAAGGGCGGCAGAAAGTGACCGCCAGGCCGAGAGCAGGAGGAGGGAGAAGGCGTGCAGGGCGTCTTGCCACCCTGAAGGCCAGGAAGGGAGACCAAGGTTTTCCCTCTCCAAGGCCGAGATGGGTCTTGAAATCTTGTACAGGAGAGAGAAGGGAGGAAAGACCTGGAGAACCAGGGAGCTGGGAGCCTGGCTTCTGCCCCCGCCCCGAGAGAGCACAGAGGAGCTTTAAGGGGGTTCCCGGTCAGGAAACCAAGAACAGGAGCACAAGACGGAGGCAGGAAGCCACCCTGGGACCAGCAAGTCTTCATCAGAGGAGCCCGCAAACACCCCCCAGGCTCATCTTCAGGACAGAAAGGGCCTGGGGCCAAGCCAGGGCCCGCCTTTTATAGGCCCTATGTAGGTTGGGGCAGAAAGGTAATTCTTGGGGTTTATTGGGTTCAGCTGATCCCGTAGGGTGGGGAGTCAAGTCTAGCCAGGTGTGAGTTCTTTTGTCTTCTCCCAGTTTCCCTTCTTGCCCACCTGTCCTCTGGCTGGTGCTGGGGTTGAACCCAGGGTGTTCTATCACTGAGCTGCACCCCTGAAGGATATGGAAAGTCAGTCCAAGGACATTTTCCCTAAGCTTCCATCTTCAAAACCCAGGCCTCAGCCAGAGTGAAGGATCACAAAAGGGACTGGCACCTGACGCCCATGCAATAAGCCCCAGGATACTCCCTGTTCACCTTCTTGTCCTACTCTAGTGAATCAGCGGGACCCCAACAACAAACCCCAGTATTGAAGGAGGGGGCAACGGCCAGCATCTCTTTGTGGGGTTCTGTCTGCCCAGGGGCATTCAGCCACCCTAAAACTTACCATCTTAGAGAATTAGTAAGTAACAAAACACAAATACTCAGAAATATACTTACAGAATGCAAAGCCCTGATACATCTGGTCCACATGGGTTCTGGAACTAGACAAAGGTGGCTGTGGTGGTGTACTTGAGGGGGTCCAACAAAGGCAGGGATGAGGTTTCAGGGGCAGAGTCTTCCTTCCTGGTGTCCGGCAGTCAGCAGGCTGATCGACCTCTTGGCAGGTTCTCGGCCATCTCTGGGGCAGGGTCGGATCTTTGGCAGAGCTTGAGGGGGAAGCTCACCTGCATCCGGTGGTGGATCCCTGTGGGGGTGCCACGGGGATTTCCCAGTGCCAGACTAATCCCTTCATGAGGCTACGATGTGCAGCAGTCCACACACAACCCAAGGACTCGTGACACCCCAGGAATCCCCTGCCTGCCCCACCCTAAATGGAGCCTACGTAACCCAGACCCTGGCTTCAGCGCACGGCCATTTTTGGCCCTGAAAAATGGGCCACACCAGGTTCCACCAATCGACTCCGCTGCTGAATCCTGAATAAAGAACAGCTTGCTGATCCGAGGTTGGCTTCCCGTCTGCCCCTTCGTCATCGTGTGTCATTTGTCCTAACACCCCCAGCCCTTTTTATTAGTTGTATTTTTCTGTTTGTTTGTTGTTTTGAGACAGGGTCCTGCTCAGTTGCTGAGGCTGGCCTCAGACTTGTAACCCTCTTGCCCCCTCCCCGAGTCACTGGGGTGGCAGGTGTGTGCCACCTCCCTGGCTGGTGGGAGTGGCTTTAACCCTCCAGGAGTACAGAGCTGAAGCAGTGGATGGGGACGTGAGTGGAAGGTCCCGGGTGGGAGTGGAGGGAGGGGTTCACCGCTCGGTGAGCCCCTCTGTGGAGGGAAGGCAGAGGCGGACAGAGATGCTCCCGATCTTGTCAACTGAAGTGCTCTTTAGCTCCAGTAGATGGATGGCTCTTTATTTTAATGCTTTGCTATAAAACCTATTGATTGCATGATTTAGTATGAAATGCTAATAAACCCGACTTTCCATCCAGGTATTTTTTAAATCATCAAATTACTTCCTCGCCATTGGTAAATCCGTATGTATTAGCAATGACTTTTTTTTTTTCCTTATTTAGAACATGACCTTACTTGAGGCTGGGTTTTTAAGTCCATGAATGTTTCAAGGTGCATCTCTTGCCTCCTCTCCCATGCCACCCAAATCCCCCAGAACAAAAATTCTTGGCACGATTTGCCAGCAACAAATCCTGCCAAGTGTCATGGTAGAAACTTGGAAATACCATGCTGAAATCTGAACCCTTGGGTAGTTCAGACTCACTGTGCTTTCTCTTTCTTTGAGTAAATGTTGATATTTTTTAGAACAGCTCTTAATTTACAGGGGAAGAAAAGAAGACAGTGCAGAGTTCCTCACATACTCCGCACCATGTGCTACAATTAATGAACCAGCACTGATGTGTTTCTTAATGTTTACTTACTGTGCTTTCTGTGCCAGGACCCCCACTAGAATCGACAGGTCCTAATCCACTTTGTGTGGTTCTCGCAGAATATCCCAGCCTGGGTCATTTATCATCAACAGGGTTGGATTTGCTCATGGTTCCGGAGTCTGGGAGTCTAAGACGGAAGGGCATTTCGCCTCTGGTGGGGGGCTTCTTGCTGTGGGTAGCATGGTGGGAGGATCACAGGACTAGAGAGAGGGCAGGAGGCCAGCTCACCCCTACAGCAGGACCCCACCCCTGGGTGACCCATTCCCACTACCATGGCTGACCCATGCTGAGGCAGAGCCCCAGTGACCTGAGCTGCTCTTAGGCTCTCCTCTCAGCCCCGTCCGTCCTTGGGGTCGCAGGAGCCTGGGGACTCATTCCACCAGGCTGCGGGGTCCCCTTTGGCCCCCCTTGGCCAGCTCCTGCATCCTGGCCTCGAGGGTTGTGAGGACGTGGCCCAGGTGCTGTGCAGCCTGTGCCCTGTTGGGCGTTGTCTTGTTTTTCTCGTGAAAAAACTGGAATCCTGGGTTGCTGGGCAGAAGATTGCAGATGGAGTGCCACTTGTGGTGTCACAGGAGTGTACACATTGCCAACGTGACTTAGGACTGCTGAGCTGGCCTCCTTCCTGGGCACCTGTGCAGAGGGAAGTCCCGCTCCACTTCTTTGAGGGCAAAGTATCTACTTAAATTATTTGGAATTCTTCTGTTGGGAAGATTTGCCTCCTATCCTCTGTTTATTTATTCAGACTTTTATTTATTTCAGTCAGTTTTTTGTATGGATAGTTACTTTAAACTTTGGGTTATAACCAGTACTATATTTTAGTGCTCAAATGATTCTAGCTGTGGCTAGATGGTCTCTGTACTCTTCTGGCATGCACCTGTGCGTGATCTACTTTTTTCTCATATATATGTCTGGAAACAGTGTCTGGCCAAGGGGAGGGGGGCTCCTAAAATTACACTGGTTTTTTTGTTCCTTTTTGTATTAAGCATTGAATCCAGGGGGGTTTAGCCATGAGCCACTTTTTATATTTTTATTTGGAGATAGGTTCTGGCTAAATTGCCGAGGCTGGCTTTGAACTCACCATCCTCCTGCCTCAGCCTCCCAAGCCGCTGGGATTACCCGTGTGGACCACTGTCCTCAGCTACACTGGGGTCTTTGACACCCTGACTCATGTCCAGTCCATGGATACCACTTGCTCTGAGATGCATTTCTGTTTTGCATGTCCACCAGGGCTTCTTCCTCATGCAAGAGCTGTTTTGTTACTTGGTGCATAAGTATTTACACTTCCTACATCTTACTATGAAATATGGAAAGTGACTAAATGATATTTAATTCACCTCAGTGAACGTTTTTGACCAGATTCCTGCTGGCCTGCTGTCTGGATCCCCATCCCAACTTTCCCATGGATGCTGTTTTCCTTGCACACTTTGTAGGCCTGTAAGCTCTTCTGAATCGCTCTGTTTTGGGTGTCACTCTTGTGTGTGGCTTGTGGCTGGTGCTTATTTTGTGAGATAAATTGATAATATTGATCTGGCTGATATGATAGCTCTCAATGGTCATTAGTTTGGTTTGATTTGCTGTGTTTTCCATTATTTCATTTTGTTAAGACAGTGTTGTAAGGTTTTATTTGTTTGTTGTTGATGTCGAGCTATACTGTGTTCTAAAAGACCGTTATATGATTTAGATTTAGTGACTGCCATTACCTCAGCTGCACAGAAGCCCCCCACCACTATTTCTGTTTAATATTTATCTCCCTTTTTAGACAAAATTGCTTTGAGGTGTTCACAATGGCTACTATGATTTGTCACATCCTTTTGGGGAAAGAATGGATAAGGCCTTTAACAAGGAAATCTGAATGTACCTGGCATTTTTAAAAAAGCCAATTACATTGGAAAGCATTATTTGTTCCTCAATAGTTGATTCTTTCAATATAAATATGTAAATTCAGTGAGATTATAATTAAAATTCCAAGAAAATTTATCCAATTTGGAATTGAATTAAATGGTTTTAAAGTTTATATGAGGTGCCAGCCTTTGGGAAGAGCCAAGCACTCTTAAAACCAATTTACAGATGTCAGCCAACACTGTCCAGCCACTGGGGTTGGCTCAGATAAATAGATGAGTTTACCCACAGAGTAAAGCAAACAGTTTTAACTGAGTGGAACCCAGAAGCAGGCCCCAGTCCCCAGGAGATAAAATATTAGATAAAAGTGGCCTTTAGTTCTGTGGGAAGGAGCTTCTTGGACAGGGCTGGGTGGCAGCCTTTCCATAGGTAAGAGAGGGTCTCAGCATTCCTCAGGAAGGACACAGCGGGGCTGCCCAGCGGGAGCCTGGAGACCCAGGGGGTCCTTGTGGGTCACAGCGCCGCAGAAGTCAAGCCTGTAGGCAAAATGGGGACTCCCTTTTTGTATTAAGTAGAAGAAAAGCCAGCATATGGGTGTCAGTGGAGGTGGGCGGAAACGCCAAGACTTACTGCAGGGGAGGGACTGAATGGCAGAGGACGGGGCCAGGGCAGACCCAGGGAAGTCGGAGCTCCAGAACCCGCACAGCCCTCAGTCACGGAGGGCGCACACCCCTCCCTCAAACTTGCTAACTCCCCTCAGGTGCCCAGCCTCACGGTCCCTGTGAATGTCCTGTGCTGCTCCCCAGATCCCCTCCCTCCCTCCCTCCCTCCTGCTCCAAGGTCGGGCTGCCTGGCCGCTTCCCTCTGCACCTGTGTTTCTCCTACTGTCAAGGTGCTCCCTTCCGGTTGCCAGAGCCAGTTCTCTGTCCAGGACTCCTCTTAACCTAACCTGGCGGGTGCTCTCCAGTAAGGGACACACCCAGGGACCCTGAAGATGGCCTGTTCAAAGCCAGCCCCACCCTTGGGGCCTGAGGGAGTCCAAGCCCTGCCCTGGTCTGCAGCGGGCGCAGCTGTGGCGGGTGCTCCGACCCAGCTCCAGTCCCAGCTCGAGTGCAGCTGCTGTCAGATGGCGGGTAGCGCAGCTGCCACACCAGGCGGGGACTGTTTGGACAGGACGGCCGGGAGTAAATCCTTCAAAGTCAGAAGCAGATTGGGTTTAAAGTCGATTCAGACTGTGTCGTGCAAAATGTCTCTGCAAATCCAGAGCGCACGCAAGTCCGAAGGCCTGGCACCGTGCCCGCCCCTGTTCCTGTTTTAGGGCCCCTCCTCTCCTGTGTTCTGCAAGCTCTGTGGAGACCGGAGGGTCCAGGAGGCAGGGCCTCTCCCAAGGCTTTCTCCTGGTACCATGTCTACTGTTAGGAGTGAGCGTCTTGTTCTCACTTTGGATTTTTCAAATGCTCTAAAAGGAATGTTTACTCTTATTTTATGCTTCGTTCCCAAGTCGTTGATTCTCAGAATTATTTTATGAATCAGAACTCTGGGCATTCGGGAAGATGAAGTGATTTTCCCGAGTCACAGAGCAAAGTACAGTGAAGAGTCTGTACTCTGAGTGTGCAGGACGGCAAGGACACGCCCTCCCCACACTTCCTGCCCACCAGGCCCCACAGCTGGCTGGAAGGGAGCCCTGTGAGAAGCAGGGCCTGGAACGCCCAGGCTCTGGGTCTGTGGTCTGGGTGGAGTTGGAGGAGTCACCAGGCATTCTGATGGGAGCCCTGGATCAGAGGACACTGAGGCTGACCTTTGGTCTCTCTCCCTGGCCCCTTACTGACCAGATTTAGGATCTGATTGTCATTAGGTGCTGACTTAAGACAAGTCACTTCAGTTCTCTAAACCTCAGTTTATTCCCTTCTAAATTGTTGCGTTCTACACATTAAACAAAAATTGATAAAAACAGAGAGAGAACCACTAGGAAGTTAGTGATGGTCGCATCATATTCACCCCTCAGATCTGCAGAGCTTTCAGACCCCTAGAAGCTTACACGTCGCCCTTCAACATTCTTGGGTGAAGATGGCAATTGACCCAAAGAACATGGATCTGACCGTGGAATTTTATATTACAGTAAACAAAGGGAAAAAAGAACTCTTGAGCTGCGAGATCTTCTCGGAACACTCTTGGACCTCAGCAAGTTGGCATCTGAGTTTTGGCTAGCCTCCAGGGAGCGGCACCGTGAAGAGGGAAGGACCGTGAAGAAAGAAGGACGCGCCTGGGGGGCAGCGAGAAATGTGTCGTTAAATAAGCCATTCCTGTAAAACAAGTTTGGGGACTCTTAGTGGTTCATTGCCATTCTTATTGAGTAGTGTTAATGATGATTGCTTCATCCTCTTGGCCTGATGTCAACACAGCCACAAGGGGCGTGGATCCGCTGGGCTGGCGTGAAGATGAGGAGCGACCTTGGGTGGGAAGGCAGAGGCGCTGGCAGCTCCCTCAGCTGTTGACAAGAGACTGGCAGAGGGTGCAGTGCTGGGATCATGTGCCTGTAGAGACCAGGGGCATGGTGGTTGGTCTGGAGGGAAGTCCTGCCACTCTCTCCTTAGGTGCAGCAGACTCTGCCAGGAGACGGAGCATCACCCACCCCAGCTCCTCCTCTTGCCCCTGGGGATGACTTTCTTTTTCTAAAGAGCCCAAGTCTCCTCTGCACTGCTTCCAGGAGTCTGGAATCCCCTGGCTGCCACAGGAAAAAAGGAAGGTCGTCCTGCTGCTGGGATTTCTTAGGCTGAAAGTACAACTCAAAGTCTTTGTCAAGTTTACCTCTGTCTTCCATAATCCTCCCAGAGCGATGCTATTTAAAGTCAAATGGAGTCAGAACTCGTTTACACTCCCCCCAGAGACTCTCAGAGGCCTCTCAGCTGTGGAAGGCACTTTTGTCCAAAGTGATGACACAAATGTCCAATTCTACATAGTGTCAGAGAGGACGACGTGGGAGGTGGCTGGCACCGTTTGAAATTCGGTGTGTAGGAAACAGGGTGGTCAGAGGTCCTGTCATGGGGACCCCGTGACTGAACAACCCCCCACGAGAGCCTGAGAGCAGCCAGGAGAGAGGGGCTCAGCTGCCCCTTCCTCGGGGTTCCTCGGGGTTCCTCGGGGCAGGGAGTAGCCCTCAGTGGGGGAAGACCCACAAGCAAGCCCGACAGACACACTGGCCGGGTCCCTTGCTTTCATCTAATGGTTCACTTGGGTGACACATCAGCTTTTATTTAAAATGCTCAATAGAAAATTGGGATGCAAGAGCTTTTCTGAAAGCTTCACGTCTCACTCCATCACCCCCATGTCTGAGTGAGTGCGAGATGTTAGCCTGACAGTGCTCAAGACGGAAGCACCACGGCCCCTCCCCAGGAACAGTCTCAGCAGTGTTGCCAGACCCGTCTCTGCAGAACAGACCCTGGACCTAGGCAGACATTTGTTAAATTTTAATCCAGCTCTTCCTTGTGAGTGATCAGCGGCCAGGAAGCGACTTTGGCAGTCTTTTCCATTCCCCACATGTTCCTATCATATTCTTTGTTTTTTGCTGAAGATGAAAACAGAGGGTCATGTAGAAGGGACAGTTCACCCAGGAGGGACGATGACCCAGCTATCCTGAACTCCATGAGACAAGACCGTGCAACTTTTTGCTCCAGGTGCTTTTTATACAGAAGCAGGTTGACTCAGGCAGGAGGAGGGACAAAGAGTCTGTAATTGTCAGCTAGGAGTTAACTGACCACACAAGTTGACTCTAATACAAGGGTAAACTATTCATTTCTTTAGCTGAGTTTACTCTCTCGACCAGCTGTTTGAGGACTGCACGTGCAAAATTACAAGCCCAAGTCCTGCTGTCTAGGTCCCACATCTTTAAGACTCATCCTAAAGGACTCTGTGCAATTGTGAACCAAATTTTAATTGACAGCCTCGTAGGTGCCAGGCCCTGTTCTGGTGTGAAGAGATGAAACAGGAGGTGAAACTGACAAAAACATCTGCCAAAGGAGTTGAGGTCCCAGTAGAGAGGCAGACAATAAAGAGCTTGAATAGATAAAACACGGAGTCCGTGAAACAGTGACGCTTAGCAGAAAACGTGGGCAGAAAGAGGGCTCGTGTGTATGAAATGTCAGAGCGGGCGTTAGGAGTGAGTGTGAGGTTTAGGAGAGGGAGGTTCAGGGAGGCCATGACTTTTGAATGAAAATTGGAGGAAGTGAGGGACATGGTCCTTGGCTGCAGGAGGAGGCCGGGGGTTCAGCAAGTGGCTAAGTGTTGGGGTGCAGGGTGCCTGACAGTGTGCGGAGGGACAGTGTCAGGGTGAGGCTCTCCACACGCCTGGAGAGGGCAGACAGAGGAGGTGACAATCCCAGGATGAAGTCAGACAGGAAACCTGGCCTTGGCTCTCAGATGGGAATCTCTCGTTGAGGAGTAACGAGATCTGACTGACGTGAGAACACACAGAGAAATAAATAGAGAAACTGAGGCAGCAGAGGGGGAAGGAGTTAGAGATGCACCGAGGCAGGGTGCAGGGCAGTTGCTCTGAGGACAGTGACAAGAGACGGCACAGGTCTCTAACAGAAGCCTGGAGATGAGGGGCCAGAGGAAGAGACACCTAGAATGGTTGTCGGCCAGAGTCACAGTCACCTGAGATTGGACACCATGGGCTGGGACCGCGGGGGACGCACACGGGCCCTTCCTTTTGGACATAAGCTATTGGCATAGTTACACGTGGAGGACCAGTGGACATCTGCTTCTGAAGCCTGGGGGACAGTCTGAGCTGAGGACATAAATATGGTAAATATGGAACTCACTAACAAACTGGCATTATTTAAAGCTACCAAACCGTATGGCACCTTCAAGAGAATTAGTTAGATTTTGCCAAAGTCTTCATCAGAAGAGACAAAGGCAGGGATTGGAGCAGAGGCGTGGCCAGGGAGAGGGTACAGAGTAGGTCAGCAGGAGTCTCTGGGTGTCAGAGAAAACCAGGCTCTGCCTTGGGAGCAGCTCTCTCAGACACAGTGGGCCACCTGGCTGGGGAAGCTCAGCACTGGGAGGGGACTACATGCTGCTGTGGAAGCCATGCCTGCCCTGTTTGGAGAGGAGAAGGGGCGAGGCAGGGAGGACAAGATGTTCAGTCACAGCCCTTGTGCTGGCACAATATTGTCACAAAAGTAAATACACCTAAGCATATTGAAATATGAAATTAATATACTTATATATTAAAATATATGAAATCATATATTTCATGTGTATATGTGTGTATACATACATATTTACCTATTCAACAAAAATATTGCTCCCACATCTGCACCATTAGTTATATCTGGTGTACATGAAATTTTCCGAATCAATGATTCTGAAAACTTGGAGTTGACTCTTACAGTTACTTATCAGACTAGCAAATCCATTTAAAAATATTGTTAACATTTATAATTTTAAGATTTTAAAATAATTGCATATCCCAGAATATTGTTAGTATCTTAAGACATTGTCAATGTTTACCTTAAAGAAACCACTGTGGGTTGAATTTGACATGAGCATTTCTTATGTTTTTATACATGAGCATTTCTTTGCTGAATATAGTCAGATATTTATTATTGCCCAAATCAAGTGCAATAATTTGTGATGATGGTGGTTTATGTATAAACAATTAAGAAAGTTCAAATTGTTAATAGATATGTTGAAAAGTAATGGTGAAAGTAGCAGTAAGAGCATTAACTAGGTATCACTGAAATGTCAACTGTTTAATGTTTGAATGAAGAAATAAATTAAAATTTAAATAATTATATGAGGCAGCATAATATGATTTACAAATCCCCGATGTAAACTCTTGAGAAATTATATGTAGTATTCATAATATAAAAGATAATTTTTAAAATCTATATTTTTCTTCAGTTTCAAAATCTGTTTTGGCCTTTAATTTTCTAAGTAAATATTCCATTAGGTATTCTTGATAGCTTATAAAATTGAAGTAGAAGCAGAATATATGCTTCTTCACTTCAAAGTTTGAAAATAGGGAGTATGCCCAAAAGTTTATAAAAACATCAGAGATACATATGATTTAATCTATGTAGAATAAGAAATATACGTATTGGTAGAAAAAAAGGAGGTGTCTATAAGTGAGAACTTGAGTGGAAAAGGAGCAGTTATCTGCTGTCGCCGAGGCGTGGCCCACTGCCTGCGGAGACGTCTGCAACTGTGCGAGGAATTCTGGCTCCTGTGGTCTCCTGTCAAGCCTTTAGAAAGAAGCCACTCCAGTATCTAAGAATAACAGGCTTGTATCGTGAAATTGATATTTTAGGTGGAGAAGAGTAGGCTGTGGGTTTTGAGCACAGAGAAAAGATATTCTTTGTGCAGTTTTGCACAATTCATAAGAAGATTAGACACTGGCAAGTACTCAGTAGATATTTTCTTGTTAAGAAATAACAATTTTATAATCATCTGTTTTCCTCTTTTACCAGAAATGGTCATGATCCTGAAATCAGGATTCTTACAGAATTTGATGAGACCACTGAAGGTGCATTCAGGACAATTTATCTCCATCATCATTCATCCATCCTACCATGAAGGTGCATTTGTCATCTCCATCAGGGCTTAGTTATTTGCAGAAAACAGAAACAGAACGAGAAGCAGCTCCGTTATATTGTGAGAATCTCCACATGATCTTCTAGCTGTACTTGGATCACTGCCTCCTTATTTAGAGTGTGTGGTGCTAGAAATAGTATCTGGGACAACTGGTTGCAGTTCATCAAACCGCAGCTGTTTGGGCGCAGACTTCTGATGGACGTCATCTGTGCAGTTGTTGATTCCTACCATAGCAGAGGGTTCTTTTAAAATTCGCATATTCCAGAGCATTGTCCCTTTCATGGGGCAGGGTGTACCTCTAAAAGCCCCCCCAGTACAGTGACACAATATAATGAAGCATGCAAATGACGTGAGTGAATGGAGTACCACTAGAAGGACCAACGGGACAGTCCTGGGCACATAGCTAATCACAGAACGATGAGAGATTGCTGCACAGTCAGGGGAACACGGCAGAGTCTCAAGGAGATTTATAAACTGCGTTTACTGTGTTGCACTCGGCAGACACAAGCCGCGGCCTTCTCCCTGGGCCTGGCTGACGTGACCTGGGCCTCGGGCGTCCAGCTGACAGCGTGCACCTGAACGACCTCCTGCACTCCTTGCTGCGTACAGTCTTTGGAACACGTGCTGTTTTCAAATTTTTCTAAATGTGAAGACGAAGGCTCACATGGGACAGAGTAGTGACAAATTACCCACTCCTCAGTCCTTGTAGGTTCCCAATATAAAATTAAGAGTTTCAATAAAGTCAAAGTATAAGACTGAAAACCAGCAGAGGGTAGAGGAGTGAAGGCTATTCCACGGGTGGATCCCACATCTACACAGTGAAGCCCTCCCCCTAGTGAGTCAGAGATATCCCCTTCCTTCCAGAAAGACAGCACTGTCAGGTTAAGACAGTGATTTAGAACCACAGATGGACTAGTGTCACTGTTTTTAACTCAGAGTGGAAGTGACATGGCATCTGGTGTGACACGTTATTAGACAACTGTTTCTGTAGCTATAAGATTATGTAACTAGAAGGTGCGTCACCATCAGCAAAACATTAAGAGCCGCAGCTCTCTGGAGTGTCCACGCGTTTGCTCTGGGTTAGTTCCTGCTGGTGCCATTTTGCTAAGTGCTTTGTGCTCGGCTGAGGGAGGGGTGTGCTTTAACCTCACAAGGGGTTCTCTGAGGTTCCTCCTCTCTTTTACATTGTCCCCACCTTTTAGGGACTTATTGTCACTGGTTTCAAATGTGAAGAAAACTACAAAGCCAAGTCTATCAGTGAAACACAGCTCACTCCACACAGCACGCTGGAGCCATGATCAAGACTTGAGAGAGGCGCTTTCCTCCCCATCGGCACCCCTGCCACAGGGCGTGTAAGACCCATGGGGAGATTTGAGCCCAGCTCTGGAGTTTCCATGCCCACTTCCCACCGTTGAAAAGAGATGATGTGAATTGTTCTGACTGCTTCTCAAGGACACTGGGAAAATCAACTGTGGTCCTGCTGGTGGTGCAGGGGCAGGACCTCTCTGCCTGGCTAGACACTGGAATCACCAGATGGTGGAGGAGGCCATGTTAAAATTTCCAAAGCCCAGGCCACAGTGCAGAGCAATTCAATCAGAAACTTGGCTTGAGCCTCTGGCCTTAGTGCACTGATTCTTTCTAGAGCAGCCCCCCGATTCCCAAGGGGCGGGTTAGGAACCACGTGGTTAGCACAAAGTGCTTCCTCCTCCATCTCCAGTACCTCCTACGCTGCCAGTCATGCTTAGACCTCTTACCTCTCATACCCACACTGCACACCTCCCTCTAATAAGTGGGAAAAGATCAGAAAATAACATGATTGCAGTCATCGACAGTTTGAGATGTAAGGAAGTGAGGTCTATAGGAGCCATGGAGAGAAACTTTGGAAACAAACACCACATATCTTACAACCTGTTCCCCCAAGACCCAGTCCAAAATACCAATGATAAAAGGAATACAATGTTTCTCACCCACAGGAGAAACAGCCTTCTATTGAACCACATATGGGTGTTCCCATTTACTTGACTCCTGTGTCCATTGCACTTAAACATTTACAGAAAGTGGGGAAGATATTGAGGTGCCAATGAGCATTTCAGGACACACATTCCACCGACACCACGGTGCCCAGGAAGGGGTCAGCAGGTGTGCCTGGCCTCCCTTCACCACAGCAGCAGCTCAAGCCAGTGCCTGGGCTGCATCCTGCAGGCTCCTTCAAGATGCTGGACAATGCCTTGACCTCTCTCTGCCTCAGTTTCTCCATGAGGAAAGTGGGGCATATTGCTAGGCTTTATAGAGTTGAGAGAATTAACTCTTCTTGAGAAAAGCCCTAAAAACAAGAGCAGCTGTTATGTTCTCAAAAGCCTTTTACACAGAAGACGAAACATCTGTCATCATAAAACCACTGAAGTGTCCATTAGTGTTCTCCCATCCTGGCCTGCTTCCTTGGGTGAGATAACTTGGCAATTCCATCCCTGCGGTAAACCTCCATCAATGGGTGGAATTCATCTTATTACCGAACACAGCAAAAACTCGACATTTGAAGGCTTGAATATTTTGTATATAATGAAGAGAATATAAAAATACAGATGTTTATGAGAGCAAATAGTGCCACACATAAGAACTCGAGGTCCTGGCCCCATGTGCATGCTCTCGGGAATAAACCAAGAACCAAAGCGATGGGTTCTTTTTGTAATTGAAGAATCAGGTGCACAGGGTGGGCGTGTGGAAGGTGAACACACTCATTCAGTCAACCACCGGGGTCAAGCTGTAGACTGTGACATAGGGGCTGGGACATGGCTCAGAGGTGGAGCCTGCGTTTGGTATTCCCAAGATCCCAGGCTCCACCCTCGGCACCACCCAAAACAAGAACTGGGATGTCCAGTGCCTGTGGCCGGTCAGCACTTGTGATGCCCTGATAGAAAGCCATAATTGGCATATTTCTTGGAAAATTTTTAGGTATATTTGAAGCAAATATGTGAATCTGCTTTGTATGTGTCAAACTGATTGAGAAGTTTGTTGAAACGTTAGGGTCTGAACTTTGATGGCCTGTAAAGTGAAATGCAAGTAGGTGCAGAGGCAAGCTGAGAATGCAAACACCTCAAAGCGTTTCATGCTGATTTCTTGTTGGGTTGATAAAATGCATGAAGGTAGTTTCTTCTGGAGTTTTCTTCATGCAGTATGGTTTCTAAACACCTTACTCACGTGCAGCTCACAGGGTACTTACCCTGACCTCTGCTGCCCGCCCTTGCAGGAGTCCTTGTAGAGCCCCAGAGCCCATCCCACTGATGAGTGCACCCATTCATTTACTCACCTTCCACCAGTGCGCTTTGGGGTCATTTCCTGTTTCTTTGTCTTCCTGCTATTTGGTTCAAAAAGCTAAGCTTCACTGACCCTTCAAGGCCATGATTTTTATAGACTATTCTTGTTTCTACGATTTCTCCATACAATTTCTTTCTTGCTTGCTTGCTTTCTTTTGCTTGTGTTCTGGAGGAACACATGCATTTGTTGTTAAAATTTAAATCTTTAAAAACTGACACGTTTTGACATGAAAATTGGACATATTTATGGGGTACTGTGCATGAATTTTCCATGGAATCATAGCAATTAACATATTCATGATCTTAAAAATGGATCATTTGGGTTGAGGACATTCAAAATTCTTGTAGCTATTTTGAAATATATGGTGAACTGGTGTTGACTATAATCACCCTACTGTGCTCTGGGTATTAGAACTCAATCTTCCATCCAAAAGTTTTTACTCATTAACCAATGTCTCCCTGCCCTCCCTCCCACCGCCAGCCCTTCCCAGCTCTGGTAACCACAATTCTCCTCTCTATTTCCATGAGAACACTTTTTTTTTTTTAAGGTTTAGTATATGAATGAGAACCTGGGATACTTAGCTTTCTGTGCCTGGCTTATTTCACCTGTCATATGTCCTTCAGGCTCATCTGTGTTGCATTCTGTCTTTTGCTGTGTGGACACATGCACTCTACTGGACCAACATCCCATTTTACATTCTGTTTTTCATCTTTAACGTATGTCCCTGCTACACAAGTGTACACACTGAAGTCTAGTTGAATGTGTCCCATTGCATACCATGAACTTCCTGGAATTGACCCAGCAGAATGGTTGGATGACCACCCCACCCTATTGCAATACCAAGGCCACATATTTTAGATTTTTATTGTATTTGTAGCTCAAGGCAAGGTACCAACTTCTATTTTAGTCAGAGTATGTGAGCTGATGATAAAAAGCCCCCAGATCTCAGCGTTCTACAACAAAGCTTATCTCTTGCTCATTTCACAGCATTGGCTTAGCAGTGGGTGACTGCCGCTCTTCACACATCGACCATCCGTGAACCTCAGTTCTCTTCTTCAGACGCCTCCACCATCTTTACAGTTTTCGGTATCTGAATAAGCCATCTGAACTCAGGCAGTAAAGGAATATAGAGATGGAGATGGAGACGGAAATGATGGAGATGAAGATGATAGAGATGGAGAAAAATTGGAGATGGAGAGTTAGAGGAGATATAGCGATGAGGCAGAACTGGAGCTGGAGATAGGTAGAGGTGCCAAAGTACTCGGGGAATAACAACAAGTGCCCACAGTCTCCTGGTACGCCCCAGGAGAAGAGGAATCATCTTCTCTTCTACAGTCTTCTCTACTACAAAGCCCTCCTGAATTTCCCATTGCTTCTTCCTATTCGAGCTGTCCTGCCCATTAGCTTAGTAAATTATAAGAATTATTCCTTAATATTTTGTGTTCTTTGGCTTTGAAAATTCCTATAAATTGCAAGTCGTACCTGCTGTATTGGCAGTCAATGTTATATTATCTCTTCTTGCCAATTTGTGTATTCCTTTTCTACTTCTTGAATTTGCAGCTGCCTCCCTCCCACTTGATGTTCTGCCTTTTATTTGTTGTTGTTTTCTGTTCCTTGAGTTGTTTTCCTGGGTCATTTTGTTTATTTGACTTTCCCCTGTATATCACAATGGCTCTTGAAATGACCTTTCTTTGGGGACTCACATTTAAGACAAAGAATAGAAATTTGCAAACTCTGCCATGAGCAGGCAAGAACCAGCAGGTGATTTGGCGTATCCCTGAATGTGAAGAAAGGGTGGGCTTCACCTTGGGGTTCCAGACCTCCAGTCCTGGTTCTCCCCTGACAGGGGCCTCTGAGGATAACTCCAGAGTCTGCTGGCCTCATTTAGGAGTCACCTGGACACACGTGCTCTCTGGAGGTGGTTTTGTAGAGAGGCTGTTGACTCCATTCTCCCGCCCTGGCTCTTCTGCTTAAAACCTCCCCTTGGGGAGAATCACAGCCTTCAGGAAAGTTTAGCAAAGCACTGAAACTTCTGCAGTTAAAAAAAAGCCCCTCCCCCTTTCCATCCAGCTCCTTCCTCTGCCCTCTGAGACCTCTCCATTATGACCCATCAGTCCGCTCTCTACTTCCTGTCTTCCACATACTCCATCAAATCATCCTCTGAGAGTCAGTGCACACATCTCTTAAGTGCTTCTAGTTTTCCCCTTCATTTTCACTTATTCCAACTCTGAGGAAGGAGCGAGTGTTCTTCATGTGTCAGGAGTTCAGCCTGTTACACTGATCTGGGAGGGGGCATTTCTCATTTTGGAGGCCAATCGAAGGGTGAGATGGATGAAAAGTCAAAAGATTGTAGAGCCGTAGACAGAATATTGACTTCACTTGGCTATTAAAGGAAAATATGTGGGCCAGAGTTCCCCGTGGTGTTCTGGGGTTTCCAGGCTCATTGCAAGGTCTGATTGACTGCACAGCCAGCCCTCTCTCTCCTCTTGAGGGCTCAGTATTTGCCGCAGTCTGGCTGCAGCAAAATAACCGGGGGGGCGACGAGCAACTTGTGTACGTTGATACAGCAGGAGTGGGAGCCGTTTATTGTAGGACAGGAGCGGTATATATACATTCCACACAGCTTATCTTAATTAACATAAACTAGATACAGCAGTCAACCAATAAGGAATCTCCACACTTAATGGCTCGCTGGCCCTACTTCACAAACCACTCCCTCTGACATTTTGCCAGGCGCCATCCTGACTTGTTTACAGACTCTAACAAGTATTAGTGTTGCTGTAAAAGTGTGGTTTGTACCATGTTTGACTGGTGTTTCCTGGGAGACGGCAAATCCAAGGTTGGCTCCCAGGTCTGGCCTCTAGGTGAACCTCCAAGGTGGCCTTGAGTGCACCGTTGAACATCACATCAGTGTCATCTAAGGTAGCTTCACTCCATTCAGCTGGGTGCTGTCATCCGTCAAGGCTCTGCTTCGGAATCCTCCCTCTTGTAGCAGAACAGATCAGAATTCCAGCAGAGCCAGGTTGGACTGCTGCATCAAGATGCCATAGACGAGTTGGCTTAATTAACAGCGTTTTGTTTTCACCGTTCTGGGGCCTGTGAGCCCAAGGTCAGGGTTCTGGTGAGGGCTCTCTTTCTGGCTTATAGGACAGCCACCTCCTGCTGTGTCCTTACATGGTGGAGCGAGACCATCTGTTTCAAGTCTCTTCTCAGGAACACTCATCATATCTGGCCGTCTCCACCACCGTGATCCAAGGGCTCCCAAGGCCCCACGGCCAGTAGGATCCTCTGGGGCCCACACAGCACATTAGCCTCTTGACATATGAACTCGGGGTGGGGCAGCAGATTCTATTGAGTTTTATTATTTATTTATTGTGGTGCTGGGGATTGAACCCAGGGCCTTGTGCATGCGAGGCAAGCACTCTCCCAACTGAGCTAAATCCCCAGTCCCCTCTAATGCCTTTTAACATCCAGCTTAGACTTTTCTTCTACATTTCTCATGATTGTAATAAGAGCTTGGTGATAAATGGATATTGAATGCCAGCCGTATGTGGGTATCACCTAAGTAAGTTGGTTATTTCCTGGGAAACTTCACTCCTAAATCAGAAAGACAATCCAGCAAAGCAGTTTGGTTTGCAGATTAAAAATATGTATATTATTTACACTGAAGTAAGTAAAAGCACCTTCTTTGTGCATACAGAACTGTTAGCCTCAGCACATAGGTAGACTTGTGCCACACCAGAGTCAGGGTACTGAACGGTCCCACCATCCCCCACTCCCTGACGTTGCCCTTTTTAGACCCAGTGCTGCCCCGGTGCCTGGTGACCTCTGGTCTGCCTTCGGTTCTGTCTTGTTCCTTTTCCAGCATGGCATATAAGTGAAACCCTATGGGAATCTGTGGGGCTGGGTCTCTTCCCTCAGTGTGTGTCTTTGGGATTCATCTGTTTGCTGAATACAGCAGTAGTGGATTTCTTTTAGGTGCAGAATACTATTCTAACTTGGGACGTACCACAGTCTGTCCATTCCTTCATTAATTTGAGGATTAGGAGACATTGGGAGTTCTTTTGGGGGAAGGCTACTGTGAATAGAAGTGTTATAAACATTCTTGCCCAAGCTCTTCAGTGAATATCATTCTTCATTTTTTAAAATAAATTCCTCAGAGTGATAGTCTACTCACAGGGTAAGTTTATGTTTGATTTTATAACAATCTGCAAACTTTCCCAGAGAGCCCTCATGCTGGTTTGTGTTCCCAGCAGGGTTGAAGATTTGCAGTTGCTCTGGACCCCCTCCAGCATTTGGGGTCATTATCTGTTATCCATCCGTCCGTTTAAAGTGTTTGCCGTCCTAATGGACGTGTCGTGCTATCTCATTACGGTTTTCTCTAGCATTTACCTTACAGCTAGGGACATTAAGCATCTTTGCATGTGTTCATCTATTCATAAGTGCCTACTCAAAGATTTCCCCATTTTCATTGGACTGTTTTCTTACCCTGAAGTTCAGAGAGGTTTTTTTAATATTCTGAATAAAAGTTCTTTATTATGTTTGTGATATGCAAATATTATCTCCTAATCCATAGACTGTCTTTTCATTCATTTAACCATGTCCTTATGAGAAAATACTTTTAATTTTTATCAACCCCAATTTATTTTCTTTTTACTGTTGTGCTTTTGATGTTATCTTCAAGGATTCTTTGCTTAACACAAGTCATAAAGTCTTTCTCTGTTTTTCTAAAAAACAATAGTTTCCTTTTTTACATTAGTTGGATCATCAGTTTGGAGGCTGTTTTTTCTTAGCCGGGGTGAGGTTTATGTTGCGGTTCCTTTTGTATGTATGTGCATAGTTTTATAATTCTTCAGTTGCCTCTTGTTGACCAGATGACCCTTCCTCTGCTGAAGTGCTGTGTCTGTGTCTGGTGGTTGATGTGTGTCTCTCCTTCACCAAGATGCCCAGTTACTGCAGCCGTACGACACAAGTTAAAAGGGAACACTGTGAGCCTTCATTTTATTCTTTTTTTTAAAAAAAATTGTTTGGGTTATTGTAATTTCTTTGCATTTTTTGGTTTCAATTTTAAAATCAACTTGTCCATTGATTTCAATTTTAAAATTTCTCCAGAATTCAGATCTTAGTCCCAGTGTGGCCTTCAATGGAATTGTCTAAACACCAACTCTCCCATTATCCTGAATCGCCAAAGTAGAGACTGTACAGTTAAAATCACTAAATCATTAGCCTTCTTTGGGCTGCTGTGCATTTTATATTATTATTTTTTCCTTTTTACGTAGTAGGAATCAATCCCAGCGCCTTACACATGCCAGCCAAGACTCTACCATTTCCCTACACCCCCAACCCTTAATTTGTTTTCTAAATTATTTTTTATATCTTAATGACTCTCATTAAGTTCAATCTGAAAAGAGAGGCCTTCTCCAGCAGTTATTCAAAGCTTGACACCCAGTCACAGGGGCATGGCCCTTGAACTTCAGGCTTGCTTGTTTCCTGAAAGGTTCAGAGAAAATGGAATAGAAGCTGTTAATATAAATAAAGCCTAGAACTGCTGGATTTCATTGTCCACATCTATCTTAGTCATTGTTAAAGCCTCACAGCTTTCCTTGTCGATTTGTTAAGGGAGAAGAATCAGTGTCTAGGATTTGTGCCTCTACTTTTTTTTTTTTTTTTAAGAGTAGCTACTACAGAGATACTTGAAGTCTGGAAAATGAATTTTTGTGTGTGTGATGCTGGGAATAGACCTCGGGGCCTTGCACCTACCAGGCAGGTACTTTTCCAATGAGCGACATCCCCAGCTGTGGAAAATGGATATTTTGATCAGGAATTCGATGCTTGTGGGTGTGGGAGACAAAGTGTCAATGTCCAGTCCAATCTTATTTAGAGAAATGAGAGGTGTCATCTGTGTTTCTGTGCTCCCTGGGGTCCGGCAGGGGTGATTGCCTCTCCATCGTGAAGGCCAACCTACTGAACACACCACTGCAAACACATCAAAGAAAAGTGTGTCAGTTTCAGAGCCAAATTGTGTAAGTATATCATATTCTGTTAAACTGACGAGTGCACTAAGGGCTCTGTTGGGAATCATCAAAACCAGGCATTTCTGAGAAGCTCTGCCTTTTAGAAAACCCACATGGATAATCGGGCGGTCCTCCTCTGCAAGCTCAGAAATACCGCTGATTTGCTTGAGAAGGGAAGTCATCCTGGGAACCACTTGTCCCTAGGCCTGGGCTTACCTCCTGGGCAGTGTTGCTGAGGCCAAGGACAAGGGTCCTTCTGTTCTGCTCAACTGAGTTGTTTCCACAGCAATCACTTCAATAGGGACCAGTTTCCTTCTTGGGAATCACTGTGCTTAGTTGATATGAATAAATACATCTTTATTTCTCCAATCATCTCATCTTTCTCCAGAGCTTTCCCTCTTGACACCTGTGCTGTATCCCTTGCTGAGCGTACTAGAAGAGGTCTTTAGGTATGGTGTAGCCTCTGAACTAGGATAGTTCAAAAATTTGAAAGATAGCGTCATTCTAGTCTGTAATCCAGTTAGAAAAGGTTTCCATGGCATGATAAGATTGACATTTTTTTGGCGGGGGGTGCTGAATAATCTCTTTGGTGGCTGTGCTCAGCCTCCTGAGGTCGTGAGCAGCATCCTTGGCCTCTACTAGTAGATACAAATGCTCCTGCCCCTCCATACTGGACATAACAGGCAAAAATGTCTCCAAGGATTGCTGACAGAACTTGGGGGCTGGGGGAGTACAGTGGCCCAGTTGAGAACCACTGAGTTAGAAAACAGTAGCACAAGTGGCAATGTCTGTGCAGTGTTTGTGAATTTAGAGAAAGTTACATTAAAAACTAAAGACAAAATAGATCACATTTTTTAAAAATCGTGTTAAAATCAACTGGGTGTGGTGACACACACCTGTTACCCCAGTGACACTCTGGGGACTGAGGCAGAAGGATTGTAAGTTTGAGGCCAGCCTCAGTAACTTAGAAAGACCCTGACTCAAAATAAAATAAAAAGAAAAAGAACTGGGAAGGTAACTCAGTAGTGAAGAACCCTCAAGTTAAGAAACATCATCATAATAGAGGTGAGCCCTAAAATGCACTAACATTGATATTGAATTACCCATTAAAATACTTGTAATGCTGTATAATTTCCCAAATCTTCAATATTTCTTTGGAGCAAATATTACTTTAAAATCATGTATTGCATGTACAGTCAGATTTGTTTACTTCTGTGATTTTTTTATATAAAATATTTACTTTTCTTTCATAAATAAGTCTAACTTTCTGGCTGTTGGATATCTCTATTTTATGCTGAATTCAGTGCACTATTATAGAGCAGCTATTTGTGGAGTCATAAAAATACTCGAGTCATTTTATTTTAGAATCACACATCTTCGCACTCAGTGCTGCCATTTTATGCAGCACACTTATGAAACAGATCTATTTTGATCATGTCTTAAACTCATTTTCACCCGTCTCAGCCGCTCAGCAGTGGGCTTCCATCACCACGATGGTGTACCGCGTTCTGTGTTTCTGTGTTCATTTCCCTGTAGAAGGCTAGTGACTAGTGATCTAATTGTGTCCCCTCCCCATCACGTGACAAGTGAAATGCTGATTTTTGTTGGATGTTAAATGGAGAATAGAATTATTCACTTGGGATCGTAACCCATAAACTCTTTCATTCATATTGGAGCTACTTCAGATTCAAGGGTGTGGATGAAAGGCTGTAATAGCATGATCTGTTTCAGAGTAAGTTTTTGTTAGGAAACAACACATTTTGAGCCATGCCGTTTACACCACATATTCAACATTCCTGCTCTGAGATAAACCTCAGACAATTCAGTTGTAATAGAAATGTTTTCGTAATTTGAAAAAAGTGTTCACCATTGCAATAGAGTCTCATTATGTTTAAAACATAAAATCTTATCTATTTTTAATAGCCACTTTTTAAAATGGACATTGCCCTATAATCAGTGAAAGCAAACAGTTACAGTTTGACTTTGTGTAGCAGCACACCTTTGACCCGGATGTGGACTCCGTGTTAGCAGGCCACAAGTCCCCCTCTCATCAGGGGTCAGTGAACACGGCCTGCCTGTGGGCCAGCCATCCCTCCAGCACACGGCAGGCTTTGCCGGTCCATCGGCCTGTCAGAGACTCCCACCAGGGCCCTGCTTCCAGCAGTCCCAGGGAGCCACTACCATTTTAGATAGATGAGGCTCGACTTGAAACCTCTGCCTGGCTTTTGTTTGTTTGTTTGTTTGGTGGTGCTGAGGATTAAACTCAGGGCCTTGTGCATGTGAGGCAAGCACCCTACCAACTGCGCCACATCCCCAGCCCTCTGTGTGGTCTTTGCCTCGTTCCTGCTGCTCTGGTCTATGGCCTGTGGTCTATGGTGTCGGCTGCTATGGTCTTGGGCAGTTGCTTGGCCTTTAGGTCTTGACTTTTCCGTCTGTAAAATAAAAGGAGATTTATCTTTTCATTTCTATTGCCATTTGCCAGACTGGAAGAAGAAAGGCAGGACACATAAAATCTGATACTTCTTCTAATTCATAATTCTACTATGAAAAATGAACATTACCAGGTTCTCTGTGAGAACTTGAATACTTCACTGCTTATTATGACATATATGTGACCATAGAACATTAATCTAAACTATTTTAGCTCTTGAAAATCATTTTATTACAATTTTATATATAAAGCAAACCACATTATTACCCAGAATTTATTTCTTGGAGACAATCAGGAATTCTTAAGTTAAAGCCCAAAAGCAATAAACACAAATGTCTTCCCCCCCCCCCCACAAATGTCTTTTTTTAAAATAGCATACTTTTTTTTCTCATGTTTGTTTCTAAAAATTTTCAAGTCTTAGTAATTAACTCTAGCTTCTAATTACACTGTTTTTAGCACTCAGTATTCACGAGAGAACAACCCGACCCAAATTCACTTAACATATGGAGCTGCAGCTGTTACCGAAAAATGAGCCCAAGAAAGCACTGATGCTCTCCTAAGTCCCAGGTAGAGTGACTAAACACCAAATCAAGGTTTGCAATCAACTTCCAGTTATGCAGTATTGAAAGAACTACCCTTGATAGCAGTTTGAATATGTCATCAACACTCTCTTGGAATTGGCTAGACTTTCGGGGGAGGAGCTAAGCCATGGTTGTGGGGCATGAGGTCATGGTGATTGAAAGACTGCTTCTGGAGACCACTCTCTTGATGCAGGCATTTGTGCGACCTTGTGTGACCTTGGGAAGTTATGGAATGTCTTTGTGCTTGGTTCCCACATGTGCATAAAGGAGACAGCACCCCCACATAGCACACTTAGGTGGATGAATTAGATAATATCTGCACCATGTAGAATGCCACCTGTTACATCAAGGAGCCCCACTGTAGATCAAGTTCCCATGACAACAGCCATGGAACCGCAGAAACCATTTCTATACTTTTGTGTTTCTCTGATGCATGAAATTCAGCATCTACACCCACGCCGTGGGCTCTTTGCACACATGTGGACTGGTTTCTGTGGTTCCTGAAGCCACCACAGGGTGCAGAATTGCGGCCTGTTCAATGTCATGAGGCCACAAACGGGATCCATAGTGGTTTGGGGATCGGAATGAAAAGTTGCACCTCTGAAGACCAAGACATCCTGAGACAGTCAAGGAGGAGGGAGCTGTGGACCTTCCTCTCCCTGGAGGATGGAACACTCAGCCCAGGGACACCACTGTGTGGACGACCGGGAGCCCAGGGATGCCTTCTTTGGACACCTACTTCTGGTATCTGCTGGGCTCTCTCAGGAGAGGTCCCTCCTCCCTCTCCCACCAACTAGAAGCTCTTCAGAGTGGGCTTCTCCTATCTGCCCACCACAGGACAGCGTAGCCTCCTCCAGAAACACCACAGAGATCTGGTGGGCCACCCTGGGCCTCGTTCAGGCCTGCTGAGAGGAGGTCTGGCGTCGGGACAAGTCCTACCTGCTGCAGTGTCCTCAGGGCCTGGGGCCCGCCTCAGTTCTGGGTGTGTGTGGGTGTGTGTAGGGGGTGGCCTTGGTTCTCGAATGAGGACCCAAACCCTGGCCACCCCACTGCCCAGGGGACATAAACCAGGTGAAGGCAGCACACCCTGCGAGGACGCAGCCCACAGTGGTCGTTTCATTCCTAAAGTGCATAAGCTGACCCACCGTGGCCCACCCCTGGCCTGGAGACCTGGCCCTGCCCTTGGGGGCTTGTTAGGAATGCAGACCCACGGCCCCCACTCCAGATATGGATTAGGATGTGCATCTTTGTCAGGTCGTCCGATGATGAGTGGGCACAAGAAGGCGGACAAACTGTGGTCCAGGGACTGCCCCATTTCCTGCTGTCTCAGCAGTGTCCCGACGTTTCGCACGTTGCCTGCCACTGGCCTGGTCGACTGGGTAGGCAGTGAGCTGCGGCGGCCAGCTGTGCTGCACCCTGCGCCCCACGTGGCTGCCAGCAGGCGTTCAACATCAGAGTTCTCTATCCCTATTTTTTCTTTTTCTTTTTGGTACCAGGGATTGAACCCAGGGTACTTAACCACTGAGCAATATGCCCAGCCTTATTTATTTATTTATTTTGAGACAGTGTCTCACTAAGTTGCTTAGAGCCTTGCTAAGTTGCTGAGGCTGGCCTCAAACTTGTGAGCCTCTTGCCTCAGCCTCTGGAGCCACTTGGATTAAGGCAGAGCCACCAGGCCCAGCACTCTCTCCCTAAAATTTTAAATGATGACTACACTCACTAATTTATACTGGACAATACTTAGTGAGGTTGGACCTTTGGCCATGATACATTTATTATTAAAATGTATTACATAAGGGCTTGGGGGAGGTTTTTGTTTTGCTCTGTTTTTTGTTTGTGGTGTGTGTGTGTGTGTGTGTGTGTGTGTGTGTGTTGCTCATTATTTGCTGCTGGGTCCCATGACTTCAGGCTTTAAAATCAATATTTTATTTACCTAAAATGAAAAAGAAAAAACAATCCCTAGGATTCTGTTTTATTTAGTACAACTGTCTAAGAACAATTGCCCCGTGGGGTGGAGCAGCAGGCATGGCTCCATCCAAGATGCGGCCCTGGCGACGAGGGGATGGGCGCAAGGCCACTGAGACCAGAGACTTCTGGAGCCTGGACAGAGCTAGTGCCAGGCCCTGGGGGGGGGGGCAGAGGGTGAGGCCAGCGGGCACAGGGTGGTGTCTGGAGGTGCGCTCTGCTGCCCAGGAACCAGGAGAGGCCCGTCTTCCAAGACCTCTGCCTACCCGTCAGGGGAAGCTCCGCTGGTCTGAAAGGGCGTCCTTCCATGAGAGCGTGCTTCACCCACCGTGGACCAGAGCCATTCCCTTGCTCTATTCTGGGGAATCATCCCATCTTCAAAGATGGAACGCTGGAGGGCTGTTTTCTCTGGGGTCCTGACAGCCAGTCCCTTACCCGGGCTTTACGGCTTTTCATGCTGATGGGGTGCTACAAACCTGCCCTCCTGCCCGCCCACCCTGGCACCCGCCTAGGCACTGTCTTCCTTCTCTCTGCTCCCTGACACTCGCACCTCTCACCACCCGACCCTCGTGACCCACAGACCAACATCCTAACGTGAAAGTTTCCCGTCAACTTTTAAGATGTAACATGGGGGTGAAATTGGGTAAAGAATACAGGAGATTTCTTTTTCTTACTTCCTAAAGCTGAATGTAATGGACGATTACATAAAAACATAAACGCTTCAGTTGAAAACGGCAATAGCCCTCTCTGCAAGGGGTTCTAAATACTTCCCACACTCACCCTTCCTCAGGAGAATGGCCTCGGACGTGTTGTCCAGCCTGCCTCCTGGCTCCCACAGCCTCCCGCTCACCGTGGGGAAGAACCCAACACCAGGGTCCGCCACGATCCCTCCCACCTCTGACCTGCAGAGGGGGCTGCTTTGGCTTGAAGCCATCTTCCCCCTTCAGATTCAGGTGAGCCTCTGCTTGCTCTCTGGGGCCTTTCCGGGAGGCCCGGAGCTGACCTGAAAGCCTCCCACCAAGACCCCACGACAAGTCGTTCCGTCCTCTCCTCAGGAACGTGCTCCTCATAAAGGCTGAATGCATGGTTTTCGCCGGTCTCCTCCCTACCATCGGCCTCTTGTGAACCGGCCCACCCACTCCTCTGTATTTCTAGTGACTGAGACAAGGCAGAGCTTAATAAGCATTTCTTATATGAACATGTAGATACTTTCTCTTGCTTTGATTCAATTTAACATTTGTCACTGTTCCCAAATATCACTGATAAATTTAGTGTATTATTTCTGATGCCTCTTTTAAGCTCTGAAAGTTTTGTGAAAGTTTGTGCAAAGTTGTGTGCTGATGATAAGTTTATTGAAGACAAAAATATCAAACAAAATATATACCCAGCCACATACTAAACTCGCATGTCAATTAAATCAGTAACTCATTAAACCATATTGCACAGATACTTTATTGGAAAAAAATGAAAACCGTGTCTTCCTTAGAGTTTCCATTTGTCCTGTAATGAAAGATTTTAATATCAAATAGCAACACATAAACCAACATCTCTGTGAGTTGTACAAGAGTTGGTGAAAAGAATATTAAGAATTAAATAGGGATATAAATAATAATATCTCAAGTGGTAGTTATGCAACCTTAAACTGTTTTTAAGGTATTTTAAATTATTAAGGCATTTGGGATTTTCACCATGGACGAAAACCTACGCGGCTCATGAATGCAAAGGTCTGGTGTGTGATCTGGCTGTGGCTCCAGAGGGTTCACGCAGGACACTTTCAGGGTATGCTGACCTGACCCACAGGCCTGCCATCCACTCCTCTGGCTATGCTTGGGCGTCTGGAGGTCTCACCTGTGGGGAAGGGCTCTGGTGGGGGCGGATGGGGGTCCACTTATGGCAGACCTACTTCCCTGGAAGTCTGAATTTCCATGGTGGTGTCCATGTGCAGGGCCCGGCAGCCTCTGGGAGCACTCATAGCCCACCCAGTGCCACCTCCCTGGAATTAAGTGGCCGCTCCAGCTCAACACCACCTGGGGGAGTCCTCCTTTCTGGGTGATCCGCAAAGCTTGACTTTTTAATAGAAAACTTTTAAAATCAGAAGCAGCTCTGATGAACAGATTAATGTGAGGATTTTATTGGGTAATTAGAATAATGAAAGTGAAATTGAGCGACTTAAATTAAATCCAAACTGCCATTACTTCTGCTCATGCCACGCCACCCACACCCAGGCGGAGAGGTGATCCCATCACAGGTCTCCTTTCCCTGCATCACCATCACCGGGATGTTCAAAATGAGTTACGTCATGCATTGAATAGGTGATTTCCAATGAAGTGCTCTGGATTTTAGGAAATACAGTTAGTTCAATTAGATAGAATAATGCTTTTACTTAAGTTAATCAAGTCCTTACTTCTGTTTTTAATAGAATGTATACCAAGCACAAAAACCCTGCTCTGTCACAAGGTTAATATAATAAATCATTAAAATGAATGTAAATGTAACACCTACTTTTTAAAGAAACATTATAACGGAGTGAAAAATAATTTATTGTATTCTCAATTTATAGAAATTTTATACAGACTCTTAAAATTATTGGTGAATGCTATTTCAAAAATACACTAACTTGTGTTGAGAACAGTGGCATGCATATATCTGAAAGAAGCCTGGTTGGCAAAGCTCTGTGGGATTCTGTTCAAAGGAAAAGTTGTCTTGTTAAGTGTACATGCTACATATATGACACACATTCTCTCTCTCTCTCTCTCTCTCTCTCTCTCTCTCTCTCTCTCTCTCTCTCTCACACACACACACACACACACACGACTTCTATCAAACCCAAGGAAGGATGGTAAGTAGCTGGTGCTGGGGTGCAGATCATTAGAATAGCTGGTGATCTGAGAAATTGGAACAGGTCTTTGTCAGCTGAGCTACATGTTTTCATTTGCATCCCAATGGAAAGACAAAGTAGTCAAATGGCTTGTGCAATATCCTGGAAGTGGTTGAGTTTTATATCCTGAAATAGATTGGGGATTTATTAATACTGGGAAAAGAGTTAATTGCTATCCAAAATTACAAAAGACAAAAAGTGACTCTTGGTTGTGGCTCAGTGGTAGAGCACTCACCTAGCATGTGTGAGGCACACTGGGTTAGATCCTCAGCACCACATAAAAATGAAATAAAGATATTGTGTCCACCTACAACTAAAAAATAAATATTAAAAAAATAAAAATCTAACTCTTGAATAATTGTAAAATAGCTATCCATTCATATCCCTGTGGCTTTTGCTAAATTCTTTAATGTCTCTGCACCTGTTTCCTTTAAAACAGAACAACCAAACTCCAATACCTTGGCTAGGCCACCCTTTTGGGAAGCACCCATGGACAGGAAAAAAAATCCCTCCATCTTCTGTGTTCTCTCTTTCAGATCTTGATTATGATATGTATTATAGAAGAGTTAGTTAAATATCTTCCGGCGCACAGGAGCGAACACATACACACACAATTCAGATGTTTCCCAACAAAGACAAGTCCCTTACTTTATTTCCTGCACTAATCAAGGGGACTTTGCCTATTTTTGACTTTCTTTCTTATTAGGGCCAAATGAAAAGCATTGGTTCTTCTGAGAAGTGATGTGGATTGCATGAACTCCTGAATGCAAATGCCTGCAGAATGCTCGACACAGTTTAGGGCTCCACAAAGTGGAGTGTATCTGCATTAGTTTGAAAATTCTGCAAAATAACCAGATCTCACCTCCACTAGATTTCAGGCCAAGCAAAATTCTCCCAGCAAAATGAGCATAGATCCACTGTGGGTGCAAAGAGAGAAAGGTAAACATGTGAGAGAGACTGGCCACAGGGCTTTGGACCCCAGAGCAGGTTGCAGGAGTCTGCCCACAAGGGAGTGCTGGCTCTGAGACAGTGTGGAGTGCACACTGTATGTCGTCTCCACCACCAGCACCCTCTTGTCTCCACTGCAGGGTATGAGCACCATCCATTCACCCATCAGTAACTACAAGAGACACAGAAATGTGAAGGGCTTTGTCACCATTGGAACAGGGGTTGTCAACTCAGTGACAGAAGCTAGGAAGAAACATTTTTTTTTAAAAAAAATATGTATTTTTTTAGTTATAGTTGAATACAATACCTTTATTCCATTCATTATTTTTATGTGGTGCTGAGGATCAAACCCAGGGCCCTGCGTGTGCTAGGTGAGCTTTCTACTGCAGAGCCACAATCCCAGCCCCTAGGAAGAACAAATTTTAATTATCAGGTTGGTAGGGGGCGTGGAGAAAAACCTACACCACTCAGGTGAGATCTGAAATTCCCTTTAGGAAACAGAAAACATCTTTTAAAAGGTGGGAAGAAGATATTTTCTATCATTTAACATCTTATCTGTGTCTCAAAGACCTGACAAGGAGATAATTAAGTTCTTGGTCTCAGAAATAGAGTAAGAGATACTGTAAATCTTTAAAAAAATACACAGAAAACAGGTTGGACCCAGCGGTGTGGTGCATTCTGTAGGGTGTAGAACCTCTAAGTAGACAATAGGCAGAGGCTGACAGGCAAAATCCAATTAAGGGAGGGGCTGTCAATCATGATTTGTACACCAATATGTTTCCAGTGCCAGAAGTGGACTTGGAAGCCTGTGGATCCTGAAGGAAGGAGACACTGATATACAATATCAAAGCCATTTTCCTGCTGGACCTGGAGGTGGACCGGTTGCATGTGGATCTGCTGTCCAGCAGCAGATATGAGAAGTTCCAACCACGACAGGGCAGAAATCAGAAATCTGACCAAGACCTCATTGTCCATCCCAATTTGTCAAACATTATTCCCTAAGACCTAGGGAAACACACACACACACACACACACACACACACACACACACACACAATAAGTATGGTTCTATAAAGAAATGCCACAAAGTGTAAGAACAGACAAGACAGGAATAAGCTTACCCTGAAGATCATATAGGGACAGGAAGTCCAGATCAATGGCTGGATGATGATCAGCATCTAAAAGGTGACACTGCCCTGTCTCAAGGGGATACAAGGACCCAGCTCCTACTATTACAGAATGGGGACAGGAGCTCAGTATCACCTACCCAGGTTTTTCAAAATTTAGCTGAAGCTCCAAATTCCTATGGGAGCTGTCCCAACATTCATGCAAGTGTATGTGACAAATTAAAATAGGTTCTTTTGGTCACATGTGGTCCAGAGAGCTGACACAATACCTTGCTCATGCACTGAGTAAGAATGATTGAATACTTCTATCTGAAAATATTAGAAACACAAAAACTTAACTGCTATAAATGTAATATTGTACACTGGCAATTTGGCAGAACAAAGAAGCTAAGCACAAACAAAAATAACAACGATGCCTACATGCTGACATATGTGTGTGTGTGCTTGTGTGTACCCATGACCACTCAGATTCATTTTGAAAATGCAAGCATACCTCAGCATTTGGACATCATATGTTATATAAAATACCCTTTGAACAATAAAAATCAGATAATAAAATGTATTACCCATTTTTAATTTAAAATTTATATTAAGGAGGATTGGGTGCTTCTAAATATGTCAACATGAAAATGAAAAGAAAATCCAGGGAACAGAAGAAATATTTGCAAATTACATACCAGATAAAGGATGTGTACACAGACAATATATAAGGGAATTTTACAATTCAGCAATACAAAGAAAAATAGGCCAATAAAAATGACCAAAGATCTTTGAATAGATATTTACTCAAGGAAGGTATACAGTAGTGGATAAGCACATGAAAAGATGTGCTTATTCAATAATAAAATTAGTTACCAAGTAAATTCAAACCAAAACACAGCAAGAAACTATTTCATACCCACTAGGATGGCTAAATAAAAATACAATAAAAACCTTTGGCAAGGATGGGAAAAAATTAAAATCACCATATATCACTGGTGCCATGTAAATGGTGTAGCCTTTTTGTAACATGGGTTGGAATTTTCTTAAAAAATTGAACATGTAAAACTACTATGGGACCCAGAAACTCTAGGTATATATTCTAGACAACAGAATATCTTCATGCAAAGCATCACATTGTCCATAGAAATGTCTCCTCCCTTTGCATAAAATGGAAGTGTGACAAGTCAGACTGCAGAAGAGTTTACGTCTTATGAATAGAAGGGACCTTAGACACAAAGGATAGTGGCAGGAAGAGTCCTGAGCCAGCAATAGAGCCAATCATGAGAGCTGAAAAATCTTTGTAAGAATCTACAAAAGGCTGGTCAGTGTTTTCAAACTTAAAGCATGACTGAGCTGGTAAGTCAGTCAGGAAAGTTCTTTATCAAAATTGAGCAAGAATGGGACTCAGAAATAGAAGGCAGCACTGATGCTTTTGCTGCTGGGAGGAGTCCTCCTAGGCCAGCAGCCTGGGCATCTGGGTGGACAGCAGGGACCCAGGGACCAGCCCTTGTCAAGAATATGTGCTGGGGACCCTGCAGGGCGACACTGGTTCATGAAGGTCCTGGCTGGTTGGGAAAACACACACATCAGTCGTTTCTCCCGGAATGCACCTGCAGCCGTGGGTTGTAAGCTCCAAATGACACGCGTATGCTTTGATTTTTTCCCTGTGGGAGAATAAACTGTGTTAACTTTAGGGAAGTTGATTTGGCAAAAATGATCAAATGAAAAATGTAACTGTGATCCAGAAATGCCACATCAAGATTTATCTACTCCAATGGGCACCCACACAAAATCTCCTTGGGGTTGTTTTTAAAGGTTAAAAAAAAAAAAGAGAGAGAAGAGAAATCAGCCATTAATAAGGGTCTTGAGCAACTATTTTATGCAACAAATAATGGCAGCTAAGAAATCAAGTATAACTAAGTAAAATGTGATTCAAGTTGAAATTTTATTTGAATCTTTAAGTCATTCAAGATAAATAGTGACTGCTCGTCTTCACTTTTGTTTTCGGAGACAGAAGCACTGAATGTTAAATTCTACTTAGGAAAAAACGCTGGGGAAAGCGTCTGCATCCCCCAGAGGAAAATGTAATTAAAATAAAATGATACACGTGAGAACAAGAGTGCGAAAGTCAACAGGATCCAAGGCAACCTGAAGAGTAGCTGGTGGGCGTCCCGATCGCCACGCTCAGTCAGCAGGCACGAGTATCCCCCAAACTGCGGTATGCCAAGCATTCTGAGCCCAAGGAGAGCAGAAAGTTCGCCATTACTTATTCCCAGGGCCTGAAGAGGTCTTATTAACATCATAAGAAAATGGGGAGTTTCCTCCTCTTCCATCTGCCCCAGATCCTGCCACCTGCACATTCCTAAGTCACAGGAGCCTGCTGGGCACAACTGGGGACCACACTTCTACCACCCTTAGGACTCGGATGTGATTTTCTATTTGAGGCCTTCTACTTGAAAAGCTCTAGAACTTCCCTAGCCCAGAGGCATGGACAGGGCAGAGCCCCTGTCCAGGAAAGCCTGCCCACAGGAACCATGGGCCTTGCTTCCCTGCAGGGTGTCCTGGGTCCCCTCTGCAGTCTCCCAAGGTTTTCCTCCTGCTCAGAACCAGCCAGATGGGCTCCTGATAGCTGCGGGCTCCTACAACACACAGGGAGGGGTGGGCCGCTCATGTTCTCATCCCAGCCAAAACCCCCTGGGGAAGAATTTTGAAAAGAATTACAAATCCCAGCTACTTGCTGGAAATGAGGAGAAAGCAAAAATTACTGGAAGTACAAAAACAATTTACTATTTCAATAACAGATCTTGGCTGGATAAAGAAAGATTTAAGCTTGCCAAATTTAAACCACAGTGAAAATGCTCAAGGCCAGAATACATCAGAGACTTTTTCTCTAGTTCCAAAGCACAGTCTAAATAAAACTGCTGCATCAAATTCAAAGAGAAAGGCCAACACATCTTTGGAAGCCAAAGAAGTGAACTAAGATTGACAACTCAAAGCCTGCAGTTTATCAGGGTCTTTTCTCTGAGTAGAGCAGTGTGGGCGGATGATCCCTGTTCAGGAGGGTCTACATTGGGAATTCTGCACCCAACAATGTGCACAGGACAGCACCATCTGCTTGCTCAGCCCTGGACGAAACTGTTCCCCTGACAGCGAGACATGTCCCAGCTCTGAGTGTGGCCCTTGCCCGAACAGATCACATCGCTGAGATGCTAGAGCAGATAGACCTGGTTCCCTTCAGGATTCTGGGATCGTAGGGAACAGGTGATAGCAGTTATCACCTTCTAAATCAAGTTAATTTTCTAAAAGAGTGATCATGTTTATCCCTGCATTTCCCACATTGTAAAATGTCAACTGGAACACACATTTCACCATCCTGATTAAAAAATCCAAGTGAACAAACAGACACATAGAATTCATATGTGCATCTTTGGAGATAAGGAGTGAAATTGTCTCTCGGAGTTTTTCTTTGAGGAGAAACAGGAAGCTGAAGTCCTTGGAGTTGGAAAAGGGACCAGCAGAGGTTTCTGTTGGTTTCAGTCTTGAGCCCGGGCCCCATGGGGAGAAATAACAGTGTGTGCATGCCGATGGGCCTGACTGCTGAAAGGGAGGTTGGAGGGGCAGAGATGGCAGAGTGGTGCTGAGCAGGGCACGGGATCTTTAGAGGGCTGGCAGAGCAGGTGACCTCAGCTAGGTTTGCAGCCAGCCTGTGCTGGGCAACAGGGACACAGCCCCACAGAGCCTGGGCCCTGGAGGAGGCTGCAGGTCCTGGGGCAGCCCCTTTGCCACTTCTCGGCCTGTGAATGGGGGGGGCAAGTGCACCAGCCACCAGTGAGAAAGTGGGAGATTAGTTTCTGGCACTGCCCGGACACCGGGCCTCCTGCTCCCAGGGCCCCCGACCCCTTAGCCAAGCTTCTCCCACGACTTGGACCTTCTCCTCCCTTGCCTCCTTCTCCTCCGCACAGTGCTGGTTGAAGCTGGCTCCACCTGGAGCAGCAGTGACCTCCTTGGCTGCGGTCATCAACAGCGGCTCTTTGCCAGACCCAAGCTGATGCTAAGGATCCGAGACGCGTGCGACGTGGTCTCTTCCTCCTGCACCCACCCACTGAGGACTGCCTCTCCCTTCCCTCTGTGGATCAGGATCTGGGAGTGGTTGTTTGTCCTTGCTGTCTCCATTTCCTCGTCGCCCGTCTGTCTTTTGCTTCCTGCCCCCACTGACTCACAGGGATGCTTCTGGGAGCCCGGGATTTCCTAGCAGACAAACCAAACCCCTGGTTCTTGTAGACCACCTGAATGTTGTGCACACACTCGGCTGTCATGCTCCCTGATCTCTCCTTCTGGAATTCAAACCTTTCTGTCACCCCTCCCTTGACCGAGGGCAGCAGCTGTGACCTGCTTCTAACCAAGAGACTACGGCAAAGGCTGTTCCATGCACCATAGCTCACAGTAGGCAAGACTCCTTCTTGGGACACTGGATTGGGGATTCTTGCTTGATGAGATGAGAAGCCACACCAAGGAAGCAGTGGAGAACTGTGAGGGTCTGTAGGACCAGAGCGGCCTGGTCAATAGCTAGCAAAAATTGAGGCCCCTTGGTCACGAGACCCAAGTTAAGGGGACACACCAAGGAGCCGAGTGGGCTTGCGAGTGGGGTCCCCTGGCCAAGCCTCTGCATGAGTCAAGTGCCCAGCGGGCACCTTGGTTGCAGCATCCTGAGGTCCTGGGCAGACCCCTGACCTATGGAAACCAGTGAGGGCTGGTACAAGCCTTCAATTCTATGTTCTATGTAGCAAGGGAAAACCAGTGCCCTGAACTCAGGGTAAGGAACATCGGCAGCTGCTTACCCTTTCCCCCTTGTTGACATTCTCCCCACCCTTTACTTTGGGGACACCATTCCTCCATGATTTTTCTGATTCTGGAAAAATCCACACATGTGCTGCGTGGCTGCTCTCCCCACACCCCTTTCGCTGTCTGTTTTCTGTGGGTTGCACCCTCCCTGCTCCCTCTGCGTGTCGGGGTGGCTTCTAGGTCTGCCTCTCTAACCCCCCTCTCTGGCCAGACAAGGCTACACATTTGTGATTTCCTGATTGGCCTGACAACACCAGCTGGAGTCATCCAAGCCGCGATGCCTCTCTGTGTACCCTGTCTAGGAGCTTGGCACCTTCATGCATGCCCCAGGGCCAACTGTATGAGTACCTGGCCCTCACTCCACCCAGGAAGTTCTGATTTACCTGTTGACTTAACTTGTGAGGGTCTCTGCAGCCTTCCTGCTCTCCTGCTCGGAGGGGGACTCTGCCCATCCCCTTAGCAGGGCTGCCCCAGGAGCTGGTGCACAGGGAGAGATGGTGCTGGAGTCAGCCTGGAAATCATTGCCTCACTCTCTTCTTCAAGAAAGTGTATTTTTAAAAGAAAATCGACTAAATGAAGTTGCACTCAGTAAAGGAGTGGCTTACAACTGGAGGGAGGCATTGGGCATCTTGGAACCGTGGCAAAGGGTCTGCCGGCTGGCAGCGGGTGTGCAGACGCGCTCCGGCAGGGCCCTCTGGCAAGGCAGCATCAGCCTGTTTCCTGCTGTTACCAAATGACTCTTGTAGGGGAGAGCAAGGCTGTCGTGCCTTTCTCCATAATTTTTTCCAATGGCTCTTTCACTTATTAGATAACATACAAACTCCATTTATCAGTGGGAAAAAAAAATCGCTTCATGAACTCGCCCCTGCCTGCTTTCTGGCGCCTATGCGCATCTTGTTGTGCTCCAGGCTCGCTGAGCCATGTGCATTTCTCCGACCTTGACATTTTCTCTTCCTTGCACTGTAGGTCATTGCTTCTCTGTAAGAGGACTTGCGTTTTCCCGTCTCCTGGCGAAATGCGAACTTACTCTTCAGGACTCGGGTCTGTGCCAACATTCATAGGAACTCATGTGCCTCCTAACTCTTCGTACCAACCTCTCTGCACCTTAGGCTTTAGGCCATCTTTGAGGACGGTCATTGCCGTTCACCACAGACAGTTCTTCAACACCGATGCTCTTGATCTCTCACCAGTGCATTCCCAGAGCATCCCAAGTTCCCTGGAGCTTGAAATATAGGTGAAATAAAATTAATCAGTCCTCACTCTCGGAGCTGTCCTCCTCTCTAGATGTGTAGGGCTGTCATCTGGCACTTGGTGAAGACGCCCCGTGTGTCTTGGATACTTTGTTTGTCTCTTAGAGACACTATGTCAATGTAAGAAGACGATGGATGGGAACTCCAACATTAGAGTGCACCGTTGGAGATGACATGAGAGGGGGATGGAATCTCATGTGTAACTCAAGCCTTGGCTTCAAACCCAGTTGGCCCAGGGGGGCAGTTTACTGAGTGGTGGCATGGGGGCGGAGGAGAAGTGATGGCATGGAGCAGAAACGGGGCCACCTGCTCTTCACCTGTGGATTTCCTTTGTTTCTTGTCTCTGTTCCCATCAGTAGGTTCTGGTGTGAGGAGTCTGAGCACCCCAGGCAGGAAGAGCCGCACTTTTGATGAGGAGGCAGTTGTGAAAGGAGGTTTCGTCCTCTCTTGGCTTACCAGGGCACTGCCGCACGGGTTCTTGTAGTTCTGATCACTAGGTGGGGTTTTGGTCCTAACTACCCAGCCCGGCGGCCACGGGCCTTTCTCTCACAGGAAAGCAGGGATGTCTGCCATGGGGCTGGGCTACTCTGTCCTGGTGATGCTCCCTCCCCCCCTTTGCTCCGGGGCCTCCAGGGTTCCCCCACAGGACCTTCCACTGGATCAGGCAGGACAATGACCTTTCTTCCAGTAGTTAGCCTCGGTGGAGACGGAACCAACACATTCCTTAAACAGGATACGTGGCAGCTTCATATGTGTTAGTATTAGTTCCTCCCTGATTGTTTTAGTCAGCTTTTTCACTACTGTAAAAAAGAACAATTTCAGGGGAGAATGAGTTTACTGTGGAGCGCATGGTTTTGAGGTCTCCGTTCATTAACAGCTGGCTCCCTTCCTCAGGCCTTGAGGTGAGGTAGGACATCATGGTGGGAGAGTGTAGTGGGGGAGCAGCTCCCATGATGATCCGAGAGCCAGAGAGACTCCACTCTCCATAATAAAATAGAGACCCCAAAGCCACACCCCAATGCCCACCTCCTCCAGCCACAGCCCACCTGTCTTCAGTCACCACTCAGTTCCCCAACAGGGGATTAACTCACTGATGGGGTCAGGACTCCCACAACCCAGTCATTCCTCCTCTGACCCTTCTTGCATTGTTTAACACATGAGCTTTTGGGGACATCTCACATCCAAACCATAACACTGGTTTGGATGATTCATGCAGAGCCTCAAAAATAATTTGACAACTGAATCAATTTTACGGGAAAACGAATTCACTAATTTTTGGTTCCAGATTCACTAGAGTCACAATGGGATGCCTTAGAGTACTGCATTTTAAAAGAAAGAAAGTAAATAGTAAGATCATCAATGACCAGATATCTTTTCCCTTATGAAATTTAAAGGGTTCCAACCATAGAATGTGTTCTTTAGCTAAGGGATCTGCCCTTCTCTAATACACAAACTCACTTATACAACTTTTAAAATGTTAAGTGAATGAAAGCAAATGTTACTTTACTTCTATGTAGGATTAAGTGTATCTGAAAGAACAGAATTTGGCCACTATGTCTGATGCACTGTATGTAAAATGCCCAGGATGGGTAAATCTGTGGCGATAGAAGGGTCATAATTGATGGTATGGAGCTGAGGGGAGACGGAGAGGGGGTGTGCCTGCTAATGGGTAGGGAGGTGGGAACGCTGTGGGACTAGGTTCTGGCGATGACTGAATCTCCTGGATTATGTACTTCAGAAGGGTGAGCTTTCTGGCGTGTGAATTGTGTCTCCACAAATGACCCGTAGACGCAGTGTGACTCACGCTGTGCTTCTGCAGGCCTCCGTGCGGAAGCCACAGGGCTCTTCCTCCTGATGATGCCCACTGTCTTGAGAACAGGAACACTGAGAAGGGCTGCTCCTTGACAGGTACACTTGTGCAAATTCTCTGTGCACATGCACGTGCAGGATGAGGACAGCTAGCTGTCAGTGTGTGCCTGACCTCCCACAGCCGTCATTCCGTGATGAGAACACTCAAACCCACTCTCTGTCCGATGTTCAAGAACATGACATGTCATGGTTAACTGTAGTCACCATGTGACGCGCAGCGGATCTCCTGGACTCATTCTTCCAATCTAACCAGAAAGAGAAGGAGATCCTGCCATGGCTGAGCCTGGAGGGCATTCTGCTGAGTAAAACATCCAGCATGGGAGCCAGGGAGCAGAACAGTGGCTCCCAGGGACAGGGGCGGCAGCCCTGAGGTGGAGAGAGGCTGGCACGTGAATTTTTCAAGTTGACATCATCTCTTGAATTCGTGGAATATCAGATATGGGAGTTCTTTACTGATTAAAGCTTTGACATGTAGATTCTCTTAAGGACATTTGTCCCTGAATGCATTTCGGATTTCACCAGCCAATCGCATGTGTTCCTCCAGCCTCTGCCTCCCTGCAGTTCCGGTTCCCAGCAGAGCTGATCTTGAATCTCCTGCTGCAAAGGGAATCTGCTTCCCACCTCCCGGGCACAGGTGGGCAAACGCTGCATGGTGGCCTGTGTTCTACTGGCACTGTCTGTCTGAGAATTAATCAATGTCTTGGCTTTGTTAGGACAAACTGACTCATGATTAGCCTCCATAGGTAGGAAAGCAGCGGGAATTGACCACGGTCTCAGTTATGCTGTTTGCCTTTAGTTCAGAAAGAACCATAAACAGAACAAAAGAGTAAAACCATATAAAATGAGAAGAGTATTTAAATATTAACTAAGAGCATATGTTGGAATTAACACCCAAGTAAGGTCTAACAAATTCAGGATTAAAGAAGGAAGTTGTATATTTTTGGATTTTACTAATTTAAGAAGCTTTGCTAGTGCTGTTTCTTTCTTAAGAATTCAGCTAAAATTAGTTTCTTCTTCGTACAGAACTTGAATACATTATAAAATAAAATAATAATTGGCTTTCACACAATAACTCAAATTTACATTTCATTTTCTGTTCTTTAAAAATGTTTACCCAGGAAGTAAAATATATGCTAAGTTCTGGATCCAAGTTTACAAAAAACTAACTGTTACAGACATTATAGATGATGAAAAATCCTCATTTTTTCCCTGTAGTTTATAAAGTGTGCTGAACTAAAATATAATTCACAGTAGATATCAGGTACATTAAATCATCAAAAGCCTTAACAGTTTATATAGCTGATTTTGTTTAAGTAGCTAGTCTTGGTATGCAAATGTTTATATATATTTTAAAGTGAACAGGAAACTAGAAATATTGTAGCTAGAACCAAGAACACATTAAGGTTTAAACTACCTAAAATTTTTAAAAATATGTACATGTTACTATAGTTAATATTTCGAATGCCTGGCTTATTTAAGTTCCTAAATATGGCACTTTTGAAAATGTCATGCAATGCATTCTAAACAATTTATCATTGTAGTAATATATGTGCTTCAGCAAGCCTCTGGGCGGAAGCCACAGGGCTCTTCCTTCTGATGATACCACTGCCAGCTCCCTAAATCTTTTATGTTGCTTTGTTGGCCCTTGAAGGGGGCAGGTGGACATGAGCCAGTGAACATGTCCAACCTGCTGGACTTGCCTGCTGCTAACCAGGTGTAACCTGGATGCCCAGCACACCTTTTAATAATCTGAATCCAAACAGTTTCTATAGATAAATTCTTGCTAAAAATACTTCAAAGAAAATGTCCAAAATGATAATTCTACAGTAGAAGCTTACAATTTGAGCAATGCTAAAATTATGTGAGTTGTGTAATTAATTTAGGCTTAAAAGACTTTTCACTGCCTGAAATAGTCACTTTTTTACCTGTCTATGTGCATCAAAAAGTGAAGATTTTATTTATACTAGAATTATCTGCTCACATTATACAGGTGTTAAATTATGTAAAAAGACTACCCAGGGTAGATTTTTTTTTGTTTATACATTTGTTTGCATAATATTTATTTTCTACTGCTAGACTGAGGAAAGCCATTGAAGAACTAAGCGGGAGGCTGGCACAGGTGGGGCTCCTGCTCCATGGTGGGGGGGGTCTCTGCATAAGCAATAGTAGAGCATCCCTCTGGGTCAGCACACAGACACCAGCCAGTCATGGGCTCAGACCCTCCTCCAAAAGCATGCTAGGTTTCTGAGGAATGGTGTGTCTTTCCTACTCACCACTATATCCTTAATGCCCTGAAAAGAATTTGGAACATATTAGATGCTCAGTAAGTATTTGCGGAATTGACATCTATTTTTGGGAAAGTTGAATTAGAAAAAAAAAAAACAATTTATCTTTAGCTTTCTATTATTTAAGTAAATTAAGGAATACTTCAAAGAATGAGAATTGCTTTGAAATTTCCTTTGTAAGAAGTGTTGTCCAGCGGCTGGGGATGTGGCTCAAGAGGTAGCGCGCTCACCTGGCATGCGTGCAGCCCGGGTTCCATCCCCAGCACCACATACAAACAAAGATGTTGTGTCTGCCAAATAAATATTAAAAAAAAATTCTCTCTGTCTCTCTGTCTCTGTCTCTGTCTCTCTCTCTCTCTCTCTCTCTCTCTCTCTCTCTCTCTCCCCCTCCCTCTCTCACTCTATCTTAAAAAAAAAAAAAAAAAGAAGTGTTGTCCAAACTCTGCTACTCTCTGTGAGCTCTTTCTTACTTGTGTTGTGTATCTGATGATTCTTTAGGTGGTTTCAAGATCACTAAGGCTCATGTGAAAAATTGTTCATGGTGGCCCACATTTTTCTTCAGTTTGAGAATACTGTTACTGAAAATGGTGTTGTTTTTAGATGATTTCATCCTAATCTGTTTTGGAAAACAACTATTTTTAGCACTCCAATAACTTGTTTTATGTGCATGGAAAATCAGCAGGGAATCAAAATTCCATTTTCACCATTGTACCTTTGTACCTTTTGGAGATATTGAGTATGATTTGTTTTGTTTTAAAAATAAATGGATGATTCGTCCTTCTGAAGATCATCTGCAGGAACATAGAGATGTGTGTGGCCTCCTAACATCTACTTCCAGTTGCAACCAGATGGCCATCTTATTTTGAGGTACGTATGGATCATTGGTTCTAATTAGGCTGGCTTTTAATATCTGCTAATCCAGCTTTATGGCACTCTTTTATGTGCATCCTGTTGGTGGTGGCAAATTTGTATGCAGATCTTAGTTAGCTACAAGTGATTCTGGGAAATGTGATTTCCACCTTCTCTTCTTTATACATAGGAGATGATGGGGATGGACTTGCCCAGAGCCAATTGATCCAGTCATCAAACATATTTGTCACTTGTTTGTTAGAGAGGCTGCCTCCGACCCCAGTCACCTCTGTGCTCAAGCGAGATGAAAAGGTGAGGCCCTGAGTCCTGTCTGCCCCGAGTCTCCCCAACACCTCAGCCTTCTTCCTGCTTGGCCTTCTGCGTTCTCCCTGGCATGGTGGAGTTGGAGAGGAGGGGAAGATGTTCTTACTGGGCAGGCAGCCCTGGTGAGCTAGGGATCCGGATCAAGCAGGACAAACTTTATTTTCCGAACTCCCAGGAACACCACCCACGCGGCCCTCCTAGGCACACCACACACCAACCAGAACTCCCTCCACCAGAACTTCACCAACCAACGAGAACTCCCCAGGAATCCCCAGGAGAACTGCAAAGTAGCAGGCGCCAGGGGCGGACAGCAGGGGTCTATATACAGTTGAATACCCAGCCTGTTGCAATCCAGCATCATCTTAATGGCTCGCCTCTTAACCATGACTTCTGGTAAAATGCCAGGGGCCATTCCGACTGGCTGTGGCTCTCCACAAGTACCTCCTGCCACTAAACAAGGAGCCTGCCCCAGACCTGCTCAGCTGTAGACCTGGGAGGAAATGCCTCTCCCTGGGTTCCTACACCTGTGGGTGTCAGATGCCTTCTACAGAAGAAGCCAGAGGCCCACATTTTGTTAATTTTACAAATGAAAAAGTTACAAAAAAATGTGTATAAAAACATAAAACAGACTTTTCCCCCAACTTTGCTGCCATAGAAACATGGGACGTTTGGTCCACGTGTAGGTTGTCCTACCACCCGATGCTCAAAATGAATCCAGTTGAGGGGCCCAAGACTGAAATAGGCTTAGATTGGTGCCGTTATTTAAACTTAGAACTAGACTCAGTCAGTGGTGAGAAACTATATTTTTCTTACAAAAATAAAAAGCAGAACGTGGGATTTAAATCTTGCAGACTCTGAGTATCTCTTCAGCGTTTCTCACACGTCTCCTTGGAAGACAGAGAGCCTGCTTGTTCCTGGAATCCCATTTCCCTTCCTGCCCCTTCAGCTGTCGCCTCCCGACCCCTGCATTGTGTCGCATCTCAAAACAAAGAAACATCTACATTTATCGGTGAGACTCATATGTTTCTATTTTAACTGAAAGTAAGACAGATGCATAAAATTTAACAACATGATGCAGTGAAGAGAGAATATAATAGTGCCAACACATACTGATAAGAGTTGAGCAAAGCTAAGAATATAAGCATTTGGGACAAAACTAATATGAATTTATGTCTACCAGGCTGTTTCATGATTAGAAATGGGATATTGCTCACCTTGAACTTCTGCCATTGGTAGAGAAGACTGGAATAGTTTGAGAGAAAATTATATCATCCTGGGTTCAAATTGCCACAGAATAAATTGTCTTTGGATGGATTCAGTCCTCATCCTCGTTCTGAAACTGTGATGGACAGCAGGGATTTGTCGGTGTTCAAGCAACGCACTCTCTCTGACTTTCAAGTGTGTCATGTTTCTCTATATGGCTTGGAAATACTAACTCTTGTGTGTTTTTGCTGTTTCTGCATTTTTTTAAACAAACCAGCACATCTTATTTGTAAATAAAACTGTGTTATCACAGATCTATTTAGTTATTCTTTTCTGTCTCTGATATTCGAATCAGAGACCGGAGGAGAAACCACAGCCCTATAGCTTCTGGCTGAAATTTCTATTAAAATGGAATGAGATTAAACCCACATTGAATTTGTATTTAGATAACCTTGTCACTTTTCATTACCTAATTCTAAACAGTTATGAATAAGTGAGAGCCCCAGTGCTCCTTCCAGGGTGATGCCAATGGAAGGGAAATCAACAGTGTCTACACCAAATTGTGTTATTATTGCGTGCCTCAGCAGCTAACAGGTTCTATTTGAGCAGGACTGATAAGCTATCCTCAGATTTTTGGTGGGATCAAAATTTATCATTAAGACTTCTTTGTTGACCGGTATGTTAGAATAACTCTTTTAATTAATCTGAACTTTAATAATTTGAAATTTCCATTCTTCCTTAACAGAATACAAGTGCTCCTGCCCAACAAGCAGCCCCCAGGGCCTGGGCAGTTAAGGGATAGCCCTGCAGGCTGCCCATAAGGACAGAGCTCCCACTCAGCCCTGACCAGGAATAGCAGGGACAGGAACCATGGCCATCTTCAATGACTGCCCTGTGCTTTGAAAAATCACCTTTCAGAAGAATGCACCATGGCGAGCACAGTCACTGAGAGCATTTCTTAGCCCTGACCAGTGAGAGTCGGCATATCCTATCCAAATCTATTTTCCAAAATGGCACTAGTTTCTTAATATGCTACAACAGAGGCCACCGAACTGTAGCCTACAAGCCAAATCCCAATGCATACTTTGTACCATAAACTATGAATGGTCCTGATGTTAAAAAGTAATGGTTTGAAAATATCAAAAGAAGAAAATTTCATGATACATGAAAATTATGAAATCCAGATTTTGGTCCATAGCTACAGTTTTATAGACCCACAGTGACACTTATTTACATACTGTCTGAGGACTTCGGGCTGCACGGGCAGAGGGCTCCAGCCGGGTAACTGAGTCAGCTTGCACACCAGCTGAGCCCTCTGAGGCTGTCCCATCTAAAGCTGGCTAAGGATGCCTCATGTGACAGGCTGAGGTCCAGGCCCATTCCAGCAGGGTGACTAATTACGGGTCCCTTTGTGTCACTATCTGAGAAAATATTGCCAAGTGTGGCCACCGACACCTCTGTGGAGGGATCTCCACTGGCTGGGGAGGCGGTGAGAGTGCCTACCATTTTTCAAAATTGTTTTTAAGACATTTTTCTTATGACCAGATGACTTCATTATGACTGGATGAGTAGCACATCAGAAGGAAACCCATACGTTAGAGTCGCAGGTATAGCAAGGTAAGCGCACGTCTGCACAGTGCTTATGTTTGAGCAGGTGCCGTCCATCCTGGCCCAAGGCCCAGCAGTGCAGGGCCAGCTAGCCTCAGGTCCAGTCTCTACTCCCCAGAGGCTGGGGCTGGTTCCCAGGGGAAGCAGGGGACAAAAAGAGAGGGGCTTGCTGCTGGCACAGGAGTCTGGAGGCTGCCTCGGGGTCTCTGGCCCTGGCCTGATGCCCACAGCCCCAGGGAAGATGGTGGGTGACCTGATTCCCTTCCTCTGCTGTTACCCATGACTTGTCGTGATCCCAGGTGGGGGCATTCCATGTCTTCTCCTAATTCCCTGAACTTCCCACCACAGCTAAAGCAAAGAGGAGTCTTGCCACAGGCCTGGACCTCACCTGCCAACCCAGGGTGAAAGCAGCACGGCCCAGCCTTTGGGGGTCACGGTGTTCCAAGTCAACGGCCTGACAGGGACTCCACCCGAGGGTCATCTTTAACAGTCATCTCCCAGACTCTTCTGCAACCTCAGCTGTTTCCTCTCCTCATTATAAGCCTGATCCCTCTTCCGTAGCACGACCCACTGTCACAGGTAAGGCAGCTGTCACGTTTCAGCCTTCATTTCCTAGTCAGTCACTCCTGTGTCTTCTGGTTCTTCCATGTAAACCCATCTGCACACCCTCCCACACAGGACACACCTTCCTTAGCTGCTCCGCAGTCTGGAGACTGGGCGTGCTACGTTCAACCACAAAACCTCCTACGAGGATTATGCCACAGATGCTCAGATGTGTCATTTGATATTTTGCTTGGTTTCGTACCTTTTCAGCACCTGTTTCTAAGCAAAACACTAAAAATGAGCACAAAGACTAATCAAGGTAGTGCTTTGGGGCATAGACCGTTTTTTTCTCAGAAGCGCTTTGTTAATTAACAGAAGAATCTACAAATACTTAGAACTTACTCTATCTCACAAACATGTGGCACCAAGTATCACTCAAGGTTAAAAACAAAATTATTTCAAAATACTTCGCTAAGATGTGGCACATAATATGTAGGAAGAAAGGCTGAAGAAATGAAATTAGCCCATAATTACTTAGAGCTGAAGAGTCAAGTACTAAAGAAACCTAGCAGAATAATGATGTTCTGATTGCAGAGTGACTTACTGCTTGAGGCCCTCAAGAGTAAACACTAAACTCTGCATCTTTATTTTTGGCTCAAAAAATGAGGACAAACAGCATTTCCTTTTGTTATTTCTGAACCAATTCCAATTTGGAACATGTTACAAGCACCACCAAGGAAAGAGGCCTAATATCTAAAGCAGAACAATAGAAGTTAAAAATGCACCTGGGAAATAACAAGGTAATGTTTAGCCTGGGTAATTCGAGTTAATGGATCTATAGACCAGCAATCTGGATCGCAGTCAGCCAGCGGGGACTGCGGTGGAACCCAGAGCCCTGTGTTAGAAACGACTGTTAGATGACAAAAAGATACGGTTTGCAATCGGCAGTAGACAAATCCAGTGTGGCTGACGTTCAGTGCACCTCCATGACACCGGGTGTGATAAAATTTGAAGGGATGCAGGAGAGCGACTGTCGGGGGAAGAGAAGAATTTGTTGAGAAGATATTTTCAGCCAACCAGAGTGTGCAGGGCACTGCAGCCCCACTGTGATAGGAAAAAGCCAGGCTACATCGTAGGGGATGTCTGATCAAGAGCATGGTGTTAGGGAATCACCGTGTGATTCCATGCACATGACATAGGCACAGAAAAGAAGCAGCTTCCATGGGAGGCCTGCACTGGATACTGGAAAGATGTGAACAGGAAGGGAGAAAAACAAGTTGATTCAAAGACAGACGGACAGAACCAGAGTTTGAAATTCAGAAGTGGTACCACTGAACACGTAGGTGTCACGCTAAGTGGTTGTCGCATTCTGCCTTACTTCCAATATGTAGCAGCTTGTTCCCGTTCCCTTTAATATCAGTAGGACCATAGAGCAAGACAGATGGCACTAATAGCCCTCAATGCCAACATTCAAAATTCCCTGCCCAACTGTAACAATAATGTCCTTTCAAATTTTAATAACACCTGTCACCCAGGGGACTCATGACCCTCCTCGAATTTCATTTTGTGCAGTTTTTCCCGTAGGTTGGTTGTCTGTTTTGTTATTCTCTGCCAAGGAAGAATCATTTTGGGTGTGCAAACGGGCTGTCATTAGGATTCAACATTGGTTGACACAATTTTAAAAGTCTTGTATAGTATTTGAACTCACAATTCCCTACACATGGGATTATAGTGTATTTTATTACCATATTAATATTTACCAGTCTGTATCTTGGCAATTAATGTATTCATAGAAGGCAAAATCTAAAGGTGCTGGGCTGGGGATGTGGCTCAAGCGGTAGCACACTTGCCTGGCATGCGTGCGGCCCAGGTTCGATCCTCAGCACCACATATAAACAAAGATGTTGTGTCTGCCAAAAACTGAAAAAAAATAAATATTGAAATTCTCTCTCTCTCTCTCTCTCTCTCTCTTTTAAAAAAAAATCTAAAGGTGCTGTATCCCTCAGCCATGAGCAAAAAGCATTGCCGTTTTAATGTGGTCACTCCTGTGCATCTTATTGCCTTGGAACTGAGAGCCACAGGACATAAGACTACCCCAGTTATTCACATGGGAATCTTTAATAGGACAAGGGCCCATGGATTCATTGAACAAAAATTCTCCTGCTGAAGGAAACAGAGAGCAGCCTGGGATCCACCCCAACACACGCCTTTGATCCATGATGCTCTATACTCTCATGTTCCCCTGCCACATCCTGTCACCTCCCCATGCCTCCAGACACCCCAGCCAATTGCCTCTGTATTTAGGAGAGCCCATAACAGGATCAATGACTTTATTACCAATCATTCGTGGGTTTTTTTTTTTTTTTGAGCAAAAGAAGCACCTATTTGTAATCCACTGATAAGACAAACCTGAAGTTCTCTCCAGCCTTAAATATAATGTGGGTATCTACAGTTGATCTAGGGGGCATTTAACTATTGGGTCCCAATTCAATCATTTCATTGAAGATGTCAGAAGTGGCCTTTGATCTTTGATGTATCGATTTTGTCACTTTCCATATGCAACTTGGTGAGTTAGTGTTGGTGACAGGGCTCATGGCAGGGACTGGCTCTACCCCCCCCAACAATTCAGCAGAGCTGGCGACAGCAGCAATGACTGCTACAGCTGCCACTCATGGGGCCATCCTGGGCCACCTCTGTGGCCTGTACACTGTTTCTGGGAATCCTAGGAGTGGACTTGTTACCACCCCCACAGAGGTGACCAAACAGAGGAACAGAGAGGTGAAGATCCTTCCCCCAGGTGCACAGGCCGTCGGTGGGAAGCCCTGCACTAAATGGCATCAGCCCTGCAGGTCCTTGTTTTAACACTACACGGCTCTGTAGAAGGACCGCCTGCCTCATTTTCAGGGCCAAGAACAAAATGAAATCAGGGCCTACTTGACCAAACCTTAGGAAGAAGTTCACAGCAGTGATAGAGACCATGAGACAAGGATACTGTTCCTCTACGTGGGAGCCCTGGACAAAGGTGTGGTCCCTGACCTGAGGCCAGCTCTGCTGATGAGCCTTCATTTCCTCACCAGAAGACTCGATCAAGTGCCAATGGGAGTCCTCCCGGTCAGTGACGTGACCCTGCCGGGCACTTCCTAACCTGACTGCATTTCTGCCATTAACCAACGAGAAAGGAGTGCCTATGTTTCCCAAATCAAAAGACACTTCCTAAATAGGTAACATTGGGCTTCATGGCTATGCTATACCCTGGGACCATGTGCAACCTGGAAATTGCCGTGGCTGATCCTTTCACTCTGCACAAGCACACACACATGCACATACAAGCACACACACATGCACATACAAGCACACACACATGCACACAGAAGCACACACACATGCACATGTCTCTCAATGTATATCTCTGTTATCAAAATAAATACAATGCTACTTTCCTTAAATATGAAAATTGGCACCTCTCTAAGGAAGATGATGTTAATAAATCACCAGTATTGATAGATCACAAAATCATTAAACTCAAATCATTTATTGCTGAGTTTCCAAAAGTTTGTCTTTGGGGGGAACGCTAGTGACAGAGAACTGACGGTTTTATATTCCTGTTTATTTCCTACTTTCTGCAAATCAAGGAACTTCAGATTTACTCTGTCCTCATTTTTTATATTTTGAGATACACGATTTCTAATTTTTCTCATGAAAAATGCTCATCTTATTTATTCAGGATGGTGCTGTTCGAGCCTGACATCCAATTTGGACCCCAAGTCCAAGAAGTTAAAAGTGACAATTGCTCCAGGTTCTTCACTTTCACTGCATTTCACAGGATCTGGATTCTCCATCTGTCTCCTTGAACTCAGCTCGCAGGAGCCTCCTGCTAGGATCACCTCGAACCCTCACCATCCAGCTTGATTGCTCCTGTCTGGAGTTCTGAAAACAATACATCTCACCTGCGCTATAAAAGGGTTCTTGTTTGCTTAGGATTCCTAACATAATCTGCATGCGAAGTGGTCTTTAAACAATGCCTTATCATTCATTCTGTTAAAGTAAAAACATCAAGACTATTACCAGCGTTTTCTTCACTCACCTCTACTGTCATCCATGATACACCTGGTTCCTCCCGGACACTTCTGCTCCTCACACCTATAGGAACCTAATCTTCCTATTTATTCCAGACCTGATATTTTGCTTACAGAACTACAAAATTAGCTAATTTTGGTTAATGAGCTTCAAGATAATTCAAATGTTCAATTTGAAACTCATTCCACAAAAAAGATATTTAAAAAATAAACAACCCCCCCCAAATGATTTTAATATTGTTATTTTCATAACTCAAAGAGAGAAGTGAGGACTGTCTCACCTTGCTAACGTGAAGGACAGGTTTTAATGCAACACTGGCCAAAGCTAATACTTTCAGAAGCAAAAGCAAGCCCTATTGCTGACTGTCTGTCTCAGTCCCTTACGGAGACAGGGCAGTCTATAAGGAATAGAATCTTATTTCTCCCAGATCTGAGGCTGAAGTCCAAGGTCAAGGCCCTGGCTTCTGAAGAGAGCCTTCTTGCTCCTGTGATGGTGTAGATGAAAGGGCAGAGAGGGAGAGAGGGGTGGACTGGTCCTGGCCTAGCAGCAGTCACCTCCTGTGAGGGAGGAGTGCCCGTGGCCCCGTGGGCACCATCACTATTGCAGTCCAGTCTCAGCCGAGTGTGGGAGGGCCAGGCGTTCAGACCCCACACTGCCAGGCCGGTTCTGCACGGCCAGTGTGCCCAGCCTCCCGCTGGGTGTGGGCTGCACGGATGGACTTCTTTCTGCTATTAGAATGAGACAGAGGTGATGGGGTGGGCCAGACACCAGAAGGTGCACAGTCACGCGGTCTCTCTCAAAGCCAGTGACTGTGTGTGTGGCTGCAGGCCTGGTAGCTCACAGTGAGGCAGGCAAGGAACAGACCTGCACCACAGCCAGGGAGTCACGGCCTCTCTCTGCCTCGTGAGGAGCTCAGAAGCAGAGCCTCCAGCCCTGTCACCTCAGACGACTTCCAGGTCAGCCACGGTGACCTCCCGAGAGGGCCCCACCTGCAGAAACTGACTCAGTCAACAAACATCTATTGCTTTAAGCTACCGAGTTTCTGGGGAGATTTGTTACAGAACAGTTAGCTAACTAATACCCTGCCGGACACGACACTGGAGAGATGGGGCCATGTCTAGATACAACTTTCATACTCAACAGTCAACCCTCACACTCCCTCTTCTAGGATCATCTGTATTTTAGGAAATAGTTAAAGAATATTCAAATTGATGAGGAAATAATATCCTTCATTTAGATGTAACTTTCTTTACTACACCAAAACTCATCTCCTGGACTTTTGACACCCTCTTTAATCTGGCTGGGCTTCCCTGCTTAACCCCATTTTGCACCACTTTTAGCAGAATCTGTGGTATAGCCAGGCTTCATTCTACACCAGGAGGACAATGTGTGACAACAGGTCCTAACGTCTCCATTCCAACACCCCGACTCTCCTTCAAAGCCCACCTACCTCGGTGACGGCTCCTTCCCAGGTGGAGTCTCTGGAGTTTGACCTATTTCAAATCTGGCCACTTTATGTGCCACTTATATACCAAGCTAACCTTCTTTCCTCCTCAGAATGATGAATTCCTAAAACCCAAGACTTCAACAACTGCTGGCTGCTCAGGGAATGCATTTGATTCACATAATTAAACTGTGGGAGGTTGATAGATGGGTCACAACAACACCAAAAGCATATACTGTAGATACTTTATAGTTTACCAGCAACTTGTGCAAACTTTACCTAATTTAACCCCTAGGCCTCGGTCAGCTAAGCCATCCTTAAGGGCTGGATTGGGTTCCCCCAGCACTCATTTGCTCAAGTCCTGACCCACAGTACCTCTGGCCATGACTGTACTTGGAGACAAGGCCTTTGGAGGGTGACTGAGGGAAAATAAGGTCGGTGGAGTGGGCCTGAATCCAGTAGGACTGGTTTTCCTGCAAGAAGAGGTCAGCACACACGGAGGAAAACACGTGAGGATTCGGGAGAGGACAGCATCTGAGACCATGATGGAGGCCTCAGGAAAATCCAAGCCTGGCAGGATCTCCGTCTCCAGGTCCGGGAGGAATCCTGTTGCTGTTGTTCCAGCCACAGAGTCTGTGGACACCAGGGAGTGAGCCGAGCACCTGGGTATTGCTGAGTTGGGCCGGCACCTGGCCCAGGATGCTGGCGCCATGTGCAGCCTCTGGCAACTCCAGCACTTGCTCCCTGGGAGTTCATTAAGCATTTTCTCCTTTATTTTAGGTCTCGACCTACTGTTAAACAGCTTTACCGTTTAAATTTTTTAAGATAAGAGTCCATGTGGTCGGTTAGGGCCAAGCAGAAAGGCTTGTTAATTGCTCTGTCCACAGTGACATGAAAAGACTTACCCTGAGCAGCTCCTGCCACGCTTCAGTTATCTCTGAGGACCGTGGAGGTTGAAAACTCACTGTGCTGTGTTCTAGGTGGAAACGTGCAGGTCACATCACTAACCTCACACCCCCACTCGGCTTCTTCATGACCCTCATTGCAGTGATGTAGGTTTGTAAAAAGCCATTTTATTTGGAGCATTAAGAAGAGGGTGAGGTTAGCAGAGATTAACTGACATGACAGCTGACATTTGCTTTCCGTGTGAGGAGCACACAAAACAAGATTGGAAAAATGTTAGTTGTTCAAACTGAAGGATGAGTATATGGGATTCATCTTAATGCGATGTACTCTTTTGTATGAATCTGATTTTTTTTTCCTAATGGAAAAGCTCTCCAACAATTGGCCTTGAAGTTGCTGACTAGTATTTGGCAAGCTTAATTAGAAATATTCTCAGGGACATAAATACAGAGAAATGATACACGGAGCCTACTTTGTCACGAGGGCAAAAAAGGGAAGCATAGGGCCATTTTATGTGGCTGAGTGGGGTTACCTACTAGATAGACTATTTCATGAGCTTCTTCAGCCATATAGTATGTGTATTGGAAAGACCTGGACCCTTTTCAGAGAACTAAGCTCTCCGTGAGGCTTAGACTCCAACTTGGAGGAGGCTGAGTTGACAGGGAGTGAGATGGTGCCAATAAGAAAACAGTCCACCTGGCACAAGTAGTTAGGACTGGGACAGTGACAAGCTGGAGGACAGGGCCCCAGGCACCACCCTGAGCCTGCACTGTGGTGGTCACTCCTGCAGGCATGACGCAGCAGTGGGAAACCCGTTCTGCAGGGATTGGATGGACATGCACGGTGGGCGTGGATGTGCGGTCCATCTGTGATGGTGGACTCCAAGGCTGGAGGTGAGGGGATGGTCAGCCTCAAAACGGAAAGTAGGCAGGAGGCATAGAGTGGCAATACCATGGTGGAGGTGAACAGAGGGAGGGCAACTGCTTAGAATTAAAAATGGGAAAAGATTGGCGGGTACTCAGCTGACCCTGATGGCTGTGGCCAATGAGAGCAGGGTTTGTGCCTTTGAAAAGGACCCCTGAAGAAAGAGGTGTTTTAACAGAGCCCTATTAATACTCCTTGGGAGGGGAAATTTTCAGGTACTGATATGACCCTTTCTTTGAAATCAGCTCAGGTAATGGAGCATTTCTGTAATTGTAAGTGTATATGTGCAATTAGGATGATTTCCCCCAAGACAGAGACAGAAGACCATGGGAGGTTACTAGTGATTTGTTTCTTGCTTTAACTTTTCAAACACAAAAATTTCTTCCCAGTTCCCAGATGGCTCCATGTCCAGTTTTCTGTAGGTGGAAAGAAGAGATCAAGTGTGAACTAATTATCTTTTCAAATTTTTCTTGACATGGAGGTTGTTGAAAGGAAAGAGCGTTGACTCCGCCTGCTTGTTCCTTGAGTTACACATTATTTTTAACCTGGAGCTCATCCCTCAAGCATCTTTTGTGGGTTGAATGGTGTCCTCTAAAAAGATAATGTTGAATTCCTAGATGCCAGTATCTCTGAATAGGACCTTATTGGGGACCAAAATCTTTGCAGATGACTCAAGTTGAGACACAGGGATACATGGGAGGATCCTATGTGACAACAGAGACAGAGGTCGAGGTGAGGTGTCTACAAGCCAGGAAAGTCCAAGGACTGCTGCCAATCCACAAGAATTAGGGAGAGCCCAGAAAAGGCCTCCGGAGCCTTCAGCAAGAGTGTGAGGCTGCAAGCAGCTTGATCTCAGACTTCTGCCCTGCAGAGCTGTGGGAGAATACGCAGTTGTTATTTCAAATGACCTAGTTTGGGTTATTTTGTCATGGAAGCCCTTGGAGCCTAATGCTACAGCCAGTGAATCAAGATTTCCAGCATGCAAACTCATTATTTTCTTACATTTACCATATAATGACACACATAAAAAGTGCATTATTGCTGTGGCACCCTGGGTAAGTTTGAGGAAATATGACAGCATGGTCATATGGAGCCTTGTAGAAACACATTATTACTCTTTCAGTACACTTTATAATTGTTGAGAGACAATTGTCCATGATTCTTCCACAATTGTGTATGTCTTACAAGCATAATCACAGAGGTTTGCAGAAAATCAGTAGTGTTGTTCTCTGGGGCAAAGGGCAGGCATGCCAACTGTCCTGCATTAAACATGTGAGTTCCCTAAATTCAGGATTCCTGTGCTGTAATGCAACCCAGTGTGTATTCAGGTGTTACCTGGCCCTGATCATATTGCCTAGAAACACTTGAGAACTGATGCAAAAATAGCACAATGTTAGTGGGAACACTAGTGTCACTGAGAGTGATCAGCCTTCTTTCTTCTCCAACCTATGAGTCTCATGTCTTCTCTCATTATCTTTGAAATTTTGGCAGAGTACAAGTAGATTAAAATCCAAGAGTCTTTGCAGTTCTTAACAGTAATTTGACAAACACTGAGATACCAACATTAAAGTTAATGTCAAGTATTAAATTTGTGCCAACCCTTCAGATAACTTCTCAGATATTTGCATGATAAACTAGGTTCTGTGCCCTTAACTTTTATATCAGCTTGTTTTTTCCCCTTCAAAATATCCACATTTCAGTGTCTGAGCAAGGCAGTGAAAAAAAAAAATGGATCTTAAATTCCTGTCACTCAACAAGAAACCTTGTTCATACAAGTAAATAGTAAAATTTTAAATAAATGTTTTATAACCATGCAAAAATGTACATGTGTTGAAATTATATTGTAGAAATGCAAATGGATTAAAACCCAATACATCTTTCAAATTAAGTAATTTGAAATAATGATGAAGAAATGAGCCCACTTAGCAGCATCCACTTAGCTTGGACACTGCTCAGTGGGCTCCTTAGTGGAAACCATGCCACAGCATCTGATTTAGGGATCTGATCTGATCCCCTCCTGGCCTCCCTGGCCCCTTCTCCACCACTCTTTAGGTTTCCTCTTTACATCTTGAGACCAGAAATACCAACACTCTGGCCGCCTCTGTTGCCTGTGTGTGAAGGGCGGAGGCCACTCTGCAGCTGCCGTGGGTGTGCTGGAAGCAAGACAGTGGAGACCAGGTGAGACTGAGTGCTCATGCTCTGACTGAGGAAAGGGGCCCAGGCCAAGCCCCTGAGGCTGACTAACCAGCCTTTGGCTTCTGCCGGAGCCACACCAGGCTCCCAGAGGGCTGAAGACGTCAGTCACTATTTCGAGGCATATCCCCAGCTTGCTTACAGGACCCTCCCTTAAACATTCCTCTCTAACTATATGAGTAAAAAATGAGCCCAAAAGAGTCAACGCACATTTCTGGGATCACTGCTCCTATCAAGTGGAAAACTGCACATTACAGGTAGGTTGTGCAGCCTCTGCCCCCTGCCTGGCCTCACTCAATTTCTCAAGGCTGCCAGGCCCACCTCTTGTGCCTTCTCCCCACGGAACACCTGGATCCTTCCAGAGGTAGTGTTCTGGAATGCTCTGACTGGCACATCCTGACCCACCGTGCTGTCTGGAGCCGTGGATGAGGGTGCTGCTGCCTTGGCCTCCCCTCTTACCTGGACTTGGGGCTAGAAGAGCTTTCCTCTAGCCACATCACTGTCCTGGACACATTTTGGTTTTTGCTGCCCATTTCCTGTGCTAGCACGTTCCCTGTGATAATAGCTTTTTGGATGCTTCATGCTTCAGAACGACTCATGCTGATGGGCGTATTTCTGGGGTCGACGACAGCACTAGTAGAAGCAGGGTGAAGGAGAGCAGAACCCAGGCCAATCAGTTAGGCGATCCCCAAATAGATTTCCTCCATATCTCTCTCCAAAGGGAGATATGGAGGAAAAACCAACGTAGAGATACACAGAAGAAAAATCATTACAGAGAGCTAGAGTAAGAGCTGTGGGAACAGGAGTCAGGGCGCACTGTTAAAGAGAGCGGTCTCAGGGCTGAGGGAGGCCTCTGCAGTGGAAGGAGGCCGTCTTGTCAAAGGGAAGGGCAGGCACCTGGCACCCCTGAGCTCAGCCCAAGGATGGCGATGAGCTTATCCCTCCTTTCCCTTCCCATTACCAGCTTGCAAAGAATATCCTCTGTGCCACACATTTCTGAATCAATTTATTTGCCAAAATTACATTAAACCTCCAGTGTGTGTAGGAACCCAGGTGACAGTGATGAACTGGATAAAGTCTATGTCTTAGCTTTTGATCTGGTGAGACGCTCAAGGAAATACACTTTATGTGCAAAATAATGCATTGAGACATTGCTCTGTGTTGAAATTAAGATAAATTGAAAAGCAGAAACCTTGACTCTAATGACGTAGTTGGCATGCATTGAGCTCCTAAGCCTGCAGGCTGGGGACAGGCTAGTCTCAACTGGTGGCTCCTGTGGTGTTCGCTTGCCTTGCTCTGCTCTGTGGCAGGTCCAGGATGACTTCTGGTGGGCCAACTGCTCTGGTCTACATGTCACTTATTATCCTGTGGTCCAGGCTGGGCACACACTCATGGTGGTGGCAGAAGTGAACAAGACCCAACTTTCAAGCCTCTGCTGCACTACTGTGCTGGACACCATTAGCCAAAAGGGGTCAAGTGGCCAAGCAGAGACTGAATGGGCAGCACTGTGAGGGACTAGCAAGGGCTGGAGATGGGACCATTGAGGCCACTGATCCAGCAGTACACGGCAGAACATGGGCCACCACCTTGGTTCCTCCATCAGTCCCCAGAGTGGAGAAGGGTTTTCATTTATGCCATCAATGACAGGATATTCTTAAACATCCAGGTGAGGCACATACAGATCAGAGACTGGCGTGTTCCTGCCGTATTCGTACAGCCTGAGATCTCTCACTTAAGCTGCAAGGTCTCCCTGCCGAGTTCTGACGATCCACTGCTTGGTCTTGGTTTCCTCTTTGCTATCAGCCTGCCCCAAACTGTGGACTCAGCTGGGCACGGAGAGTTGGGGGTGGGCAGAAAGGTCGCTGCAAGCATCCCTATCACTCCTCATCCACGATATCCTCAGAGCCTGTGGTGACAGTGACAAGAGGGCTCTCAGCCAGCCTTGGAGCAGTAGGACAACCTCTTCTCTGTAACACGGATTTCTTCCAGGACACCCCAAAGTCAATGGGCTTCCTGGGGGGGTCCTTATTGTCTGTCTGGGACACGTAATGAGCTCACATGCGATGGAGGGTGGCAGGCCGTGTTGAGAACTCTGTGTGGGAACAGCAGATGGGTCTTCGCCACGGAGGGGAGGCCACGCTAATTACCTGTGAAGAGCAAAGGTGACTGCTGTCTCCCGCCCAGACAGACCACGTCCACCCCCGAGGGAAACAAGCCTTCCTAGGCCGTCACCACTGTTCAGCAGGCGTGATTCCCATGGAACTCTGCGTACTTTGAGTCCCGGAAATTAATTATTTCAGAGCATTAGCTATCCATCACAAGTTTTATATGTGCCTATGAATATGTTAATATTCGATCAAACTAACCATGATTCTTAAAAGTATCTTTCATCATTTGGGCAAATTAACTAAACTAGATTGCTTAAAGGAAAACAGCTTTTCTTTCTCTAATTGATGAATGTAATCAGAAAAACTCCATTACCAATACATAACTCTCCAAAAGATGTGGCATTGGGTTTAGATCACACTGTTTATTGGTTGTGTACAGTGCGGCAAGTTACTTTTCTCCCTGTTCCTCACAGAAAAGTCACAAAATGATGATATTTGTTGTGCTTGTGCATACAGTTGTTATGAGAATTAAGCTCATTATATAAAAAGCTTAGCACAATTCCTACAACTCTGCATTGGAAATTACTGTTATACCCTAGAATCTTCTGTGAACTGTTAACTTGCTGGTTCTGAGGTTGAAAGCCTCCTACCTCTCATTTAAAGACTGATTAAGTACCTACTCTGTGCAAAGAATTCTACCAAACTTTGGAGGTCTAAAAGTGAAGCCATCTGCACCCTGCATCTAAGTCACTTATGAACCAGTAGAGGTTGCTCTCACTGTGTGCACAAGATACAGTAGCCTGAAATGGTAGAATGGAACAAAACCTACAGAACCAGACAGAAATGAGGTCACTGGCCAGAGGAGGGAGGACGCTGTGAGAGGGGTGGGCACTGGACCTTCCTGCAGGGAAAAGAGGGCTTTTGAATGGTGACAAGGGAGAGAGAAATCCAGGCAGAGCAACCACATGAGCAGATGTAGGGGTCTGGAAAAATCAAGTTCCACATATATCTCAACTCCACTAAGCCTCCTGAGAAATGAGTTGTAAGACATCGTCATTGTTGGTACGCATGACTTTTGGGTTTATAATTAAGCAAAGATTAAGGTTATTGAGGTGTCAACACTTGCTGGTTGCTTAGTGTCTTCCCCGATGTTGAAGACCTCATGGTCAGTGGACCCAAACACATTCCTTGTGCATCACTCACTCAGTTAGCACTGAGGTCGTGCCCAGGAGATGCTGGGCTCTGCAGCAGGACTCACAATGCAGGTCACAATGCACACTTTGTTCTCAGGGAGTGTGAGTGGACGGGGGGCCAGCGCACAGGCCATTACAGTGCCCCGGGGCAGCAGGACACCCTGGCGCTGGGAGCACTCATGTGGGGGGAGCGGCAAGGAGGGCAGGGAAGTGTCTGGAAGCGGCACTGGTCCCAATCTTGCAGTGTAAGTAGGACTCAGAGAGGGGAGGGAAGGGAGTGTGGACCACAGAAGCCACAAGCCAGAGGCAAGACAGCAGCAAGCACAGGTGTGGACTGGCTGGTGAGACTTAGGGCTGGCCGGGAAGTGCAGAGCCGGGAAGCACAGGCCTGTTTTGTAGTGCTGCGGAGATAGAGTCTGCTCCTTCAGAGATGGAGGACAGACTTTAGGTAACAGAATAAAACCTGCAATTAGGAAGGCCACCTGGCCACAGCATGGGGCAAAGCTGAGGACTTCAAGTCTAAAGAGGGGGACAGTCGGGGTTCAGATAGGCATGGAGTCTGGGCTGGAAGGCAGCTTTGGGGACCAGGGCAGATGAGGACTCAGTGCTCCCCGGCTCTTGTGCCAGCAGGGGCACTTGCAGATGTCTCTTGGGTGTTCAGCTTGGTGACTGTGTTATTCAGCGAGCAAGCCCAAGAGCACCCTGGCTCAGCACTACTCGGTTTGCTTCTCCAGCACTCCCTACTGGACAGACCCCCCCAAACTGCGGCTTTCCCCTGTTGCTGAGTATGTGAGAAGTGTGGGACGTCAGGGAAAGGTCCTCAGCCACAAGACCCCTCCGGGTGCAGGGATGGCTGGAGGATATGTTTTCCCTTTGTTCTGAGGGGAAAAGCAACAACAACAACAATAAAAAAAAAAAACCCACAATCTAACACATAGAGTCTGTGCCAGCCTGTCTTTGGACATAGGCGACACTGTAGGAGGAGGAACAGTCTTGGGGTAATAAAACTGAAAGTTTCAAACCTATTAAGATTGAAGGAACTAGAAGACATTGGGGTCTGTAGGTGGAGATGTGCCACCTCACCTATTACAACTCATCAGTGTCTATGGAAGCAAATGGAACGTATGAAACCCACAGAAGGACATCCAAGGAGAAACCTGGCTGAAAGGAACTTCTGGGGACAGGGTGGAATGACAGGAGTCTACAAAGTCGAGTAAGAAGGAGCCACCAAAGGGGAGCATTCTAGAACCCGGAAGCTGGGTTGAAAGATGACATGGTCACAGGAGAGGTGAGTTGACGGCAGGCAGTAAATGTTACGGAGACGTCAAGACGCCAAGCTGGATATGGCAAGACAGTCCCCGCTGAGAGAGTGTCAGTAAATGGAGGGGACCTGGAGACAGAGGCAGAAGGGGACAGCAGGCGCGTTTCCCAGCGGACCCGCTGTGTGCCCCGGGTTGAAGAGGGCCACGGTCTCCTTTCTCTCGTGTCCGGCAGCTTTCCATTGTGATAGGACACCTGAGATGAGCGCCTGGAAAGGAGCGGTCATGGTCGCAGAGGTCTGAGTCCATGGTCAGTCTGCCCGTTGTTTTGAGCCTGGGGGGAAGCAGGGCATCAAGGCAGGGCCACTATGGGGCTGCGCACCTCGTGGTGGCCAGGAGTTGAGGAGAGAGACAGGAAGAGCCAGGGTCCTGAACTCACCTTCAGGCATGCTCCCCACGACCTCCCCTCCTTCCACTCAGCCCACCTTGGAAAGGTTCCACCACCTGCCAACGGGCCCCCACCAAGACAGCAACCCCCGAGCCTTTGGGGACATTCAGGAACCAAACTGCAACATTTCTTTCTTACTCCTTTTTTGATATAAGAAGGGAGAGACTTTAGTAATCATAAATCCTGATGGGGGTAGGGAGCTGAGCCTTTGGAAAGCAGGTCAGATGGGTTAACTGATGGCCTGAGACCCCAAAGACAGCAAGACCCAGAGAGGCCAGGGATCCTTCAAGCAAAAGGCCACCATCCCCTCACATTAGGGGGCCCAGGTGGAGGGCAGGACAGCTTCAGAGCCAGCTCTCAGGGGCACCAAGACTGCAGCAAGGTGCTCTTGCAAATCTTAGCTACTCAGCTTTCAAAGGCTCAGCACCCATTCTGTCTGGTTTTATACAGAGTAGTGGGCATCACGAGTGTCCTCCGATCTTACCAACAACTTTTCCAAAGGCAGAAAATGGCATAAGCAGCAGGAACGACATATATTTTTGTAAATAAATCAAACAAACTATTTTTGAAACATTTGTGAGTTGCAAACACTTGATCAATGTGCTGTTTATGGTGCGTTTTGTGACATTTCTAAAAGGAGAGTGGGGTCAAAGGGCATACAGCTTAAAATTTGGTACATTATTTTAAAACGTTTTTCCCTACAGGATTTATGATTTTTTTTAACCTAGTGCACTGGTGCAACAATAGTGGAGTTGTGTCTGTTTTTTATGCTTTGCCAATAAGTGGTTTTGTTTGTTACATTTTAAATTTTTGTTGAGAACGAAAAATGATATTTTGGTGGCACTTTTATTTTTATTTTCCTTACAATTAGTAAAGTCAAATAACATGTCCATATATTAATCAGGATTTCTATTTTTTATACATAGTTTTGATCATATGCCTTATTAATTTATATTGGTGTGTGCAGTCAATTTGTAAGTGACTTCACATTTTCAGGAAAGTGCAATTTTCTCACATGAATTGCAAATATTTCTTTATTTGGTCCTTTTTGGCTTCTGTTCTTACAGCACATTGTGGTCTTAACATTCTCCCACCCCTGCTACAGTGTTCCAGTTCAGTTTGTCAAGATATTTCCACCTCCCCCCCAGGATACCAAAATCTGCAGGTACTCAACTCTCTTGTATAAAATGAAGCATCTGCAAATAGCCTGTTAAATCCTGTTGTGTGTTGTAATCATACTTAATGCAATATAAATGTTCTGGAAATAGTCACTATACCATGTTGTTTAGGCACTAATGAAAAGGGGGAGAAAGTCTGTTTATGTTCAGTACAGAGGCGATCTTTTTCCAAAATACTTTTAACCCACAGTTGGTTAAAACTGTGTACTTCTTTTTTTTTTATTAATAGTTTTTCTGCTGTCTTCTCCTTTGTTTTATTTTGACTTGAGTTTACTAAATTCCCAGGAAGTGTCTTGGTCTGATTTAATTCATTCGTGTCTAATGTCATAAATATTTAGTTCAATGAATTTTATCTGAGCCCTGCCTTGGCCTCGTGTTAGGTTCCTGTCATGCAGTCAAATATCTGTGCTTTCTTGTCCTCTACAAATGCTCCAAGGTCCTTCAGACTTCGGCAAAGTAAAACCCGTCCCTAGGAAAGTCACGACGTCAGCAATATCATCCCCTGCCTGTGGGAGGGAGTTCAGATGACCTTTTCTAAAAAACAATTTGGTTATGCATTTAAATGCGTTTAAAAATTTTATGTCTTTTACAACCACATTTCTAATTTATCCTAAGGAGATCATTAGAGATACACAAAGAGCTTTATGTGTGAGGATGTCAATTCCATTTCTACTTACCCCGATTTGGGAACCAGCAGAAAGGTCAGATAATAAGAGCAGCAATTAAGTACCAGTTTTGGTGCATTTGTGAGAGAGAACATTCTACAACCATGCTTTTTATTCTAAAAACAGTCATTAAACCCCTGAAAGTTGTTTCCTTGAAGAAGAGTCATGGTAGCTTCTAAAATAGCAAAAAATATCTAGTAGGATAAGATGTCTCTAATTTTGCAAGAGAATCATTTACAGATTATATGCCAAAATATGATGGTCAGTTCTGAGTGGTGGAGATTTAAGTAATTCATACTTCATAACCTTTCTCCTCAAATTCTTCACATTATTCATGGCTTGCTTTTATAGTTATAAAGGGGGAAAAAAGGCTAAGCATTTCCTACAATAGGAGGGATACATGGTCCCTGGGTGGACATTCGGGGCGTGCATCTGGCTCTAAGGAGCTGTCTGGAGAGCAGCTGGTGACCTGTTTTGTTCAGAGCAGAAAACCTTGAGCTCTTCTAGATCCCAGCAGCTGTCAAATATTTAACTTCCCAAAGAACTCCTCCTCGCTCACACTTAGGTACAGGTGGAAATGAAGTCCGCTAAACAATAGAAGCCTTCAGCCTGGCCACAGGGTCACCACATTACCTAGGGTAAGGTTGGGCCTGGCCTAAGACTTGGGCCAGGTTTGTCCCTTCAGCAGACAGAAACTGCCATTGCCGGTGTCCAGATGGCACTGTATTTACAAAGTTAATTCTGTAAAAGGTTCTAAAATCTTTTATTGTAATAAAAGAAATCAAAAAAGTGTATAAGGTGGAATCAAAGCTGCTCTCTGAATTCCAGGCCCAACGTGCCACCAAGGGCGAGTCGGTCTGTGCTTCTTGAAGACCTGTGTGGTCGCGGGCGCCTCTTTGAGATCTCTAGTGGTGCAGAATTCTGAAAACACAAGAGAAGGAAAAGCCGACTGCGAAGTGCGTTTCAGTCTTTCAGCACTGAAGTAGCAATAATTAATGGTGGAAGGCTATTCCCGTAAACGGAAACTAGAACATAAAAATGAAATCTGTCTTTCTCATGGAGAAATGTGTAAAATTCATTTCATAAGCTAATTCACAAACACAGGTGGCCTTTCCTAACCAGCCTGCCCAGGTCAGTCAGTGCCCAGGGTCCCCCTCGCAGCTGCCCTCCCCGTCAGGTCAGAGTGTTCACAGAGAGTGGTGTTCTCCTCAGTCTCCTCCCCTTCCTCCCTCCCTCCTCCCCTTCCTCCTTCCCTTCCTCCTCCTTTTCTTCTCTCTCCTTTCCCCTGTTCTTTCACTTCTTTCTCTCCTCCCCCTAATAACATGTTTAGTCCATGAGGGCAGCTTGTCTACCCTGTAGGTTCTCAGGACATAACCACTTAACAAAGACATCAAGAATGATTATATAGTCAGTGATATTTCTTTGTTTATTTTAAATATCCTTTTTGGATGTGGATGGATCTTTATTTTATTCATTTATTTATATCTGGTGCTGAGAATCGAACCCAGGGCCTCACACATGCTAAGCAAGCCCTCTACCACTGAACCACAGCCCCAGCCCCCTAGTCAGTGATATTTAAAGTTTTTGCAGGGGACCAGGTGTATGACTGGATTATTTTAATACTTTCAACAGAAATCAATCTCAAAAACAAGCAAATTTGTTATAGGTATGGGACCTAGTATAATTTCATTTTTTACTGCAACAAAAGTAATAAAAGGCAAAGGACCTTACATTTATCCTCAAGTGGAATTTTGCATTAGGTACCAGGACAGTTTATGATGCGGAAATTCAAGTCTTCTCACGCTCCTGACGTCAGCAGGATGGAGCAGCAGAGTTGTGGGGTGAGCTGTTCTTACTCTGAGACATGAAGTCTTCTAGACTCAGAGTGTGGTGTTGTTATGTTTTTTTCTTCTCGTGGAAAACACGGAAGCATGACAGTGAAGCTGTGGCTTCTCAGTGAGGTTCCAACCGCTGCTGAGTCAGGTTTTGTGTAGAAGCTAGTGGCCAGGAGAGCAGCCCTGGGTCCTGAGGCTTCCTCTCCATGCAGCACTCCAGGACTTCTCAGCCTCCTGCTGTGTCTCCAGGTTCCAGTGTCCACCGGGAGTCAGTCTGGGGTGCTGCTCAAGAGTGTGGACATGGCTGTCACCCCGCCCACCTCATTTGAATCTGGGTGGCCTTGTGCCAGGTCCTTCTGTCCACATGGTCACTGTCATGGTCATCATCCTTGTCACTAAGACTGTTTGACTCCATAGGCAGCTACTCGACCCCGAGAGCTGGCTGGCTGCTCAGAGGACACGTGAGCTGTTGGCACTACGTTTCCCATATTGCAGATGAGCAAACTGAGGACAGAGCATTTGAGCTGTGCACAGGGACACGCTGACTCTCAGCAGCAGGATCACAGAACTGGGGATGGTGCATGCCCATGGCCAGCACACCAAGGCCCAGGGCGTGCCGTGCACACCCACAGCTTCTCAGAAGGTGTTAACTCAGGTGACTCTGCTTGAACTGCCTTAAGGGCACCACAGCGTTTACTGGATGCCATGCTACCTTGATTTTCTTCCTGAACTCAGTTGGAATCTAGTGCAGCACTTTTCCTTGTCCCACCAGTTGCCCTGTGCAGGATCTGCCCTGCTGAGGCACCCTGACAGGCCCACGAGGAGGAGCCCTTGCACCTACCTCCCAGATTTTAAATTCATAGCAATTGGGAGTGTTTTTCAGAGTGTCATGTCTAAGGCAGGTCACAGCCAGATCCTGTTCTCTGGCCTTGAGAGCAGGACTGAAGCTCAGTAAGAAGTGACACGGGAGGGTCCAGGTCATGCCCACCTGCGAGCAGGACATGCCTTGGTGCTGAGCCACCTGCCACCTGCCCTGACTGCTGGGGCTGCACCCTGGATGAGGCAGGCCTGCTGCTGGAGCACCCAGGATGGGGATAAGCCGAGAGTGTGCTAGGAGGCAGGGAGACCAGTGAGGCCCCAGGTGCCACCTGTCCCCACTTCCTGGGGTCGCTTTGCATTAGGTGTTAACAGGTTTGACAATGTTGGTGGGGGAAATGGCAACAGCCAAGTTCAAGTTAAGGCTGTTGTCAGTTCCTGTACTGCAGCCAGGCTGTGTGGTCCGACTTCACGCCGGTCACAGCCAGGTTCCCACTCAGAGCAGGGTACGGGTGCTCCTGGGTGAAGGCCACGGCAGGTCCTCAGCAGATAGCGCTCACCACTCCCGAGAGCATCGCCTACTTGTTCTCACCGTCTCAAAGTCCCCTGAACATTCCACACGCGACATTGGTGCACGAACTTGTGACGCTGGAGCTCTGTCATTCTGAAACTACAACAGAGTCATAGGGTCACTCCAGCACTTTTAAATGGTTTCACATTCAAATTGAGTGATCGGTATGAGAGAATCTGAGTTGAAAGGGCGTGTTAGCCTGACATTCATGTTAGCTGAAGTTCATCGTGATTTCTGAAAGTCATTCTATTTCTATGTAAAAAGAATGGGTAAGTCCAAACATACAATTGTATGAAATCTTGCATTAAACATACATTTTTATGTGTCTGACTGAAGCAAAGAAAGACGAAAACGCTGTGGTCTTTCCTCATCCAAAATAAATAAATAAAAAGGAAAGAAAAAAGAAAGGCCTGAACTTTCCTCAGCCTTGATAAAAAAATGTTTGAAGTGGGTCATAGAAAACCGAATAAATTTCTAAGGAAAACATGATGTGCAGTTCCCTCTGGATCAGCAGTACCTGTATCAATGAGAATGACCTAAAACACTGCTCAGAAGCCTTTGTGGCAAGGCCATTTCCTCCAGTAAACCCTCAGCTGGAGTGGGGTGGGGAAGACTGCATCCCCCACAGTGGTCCACAGGAGCCATGGAGAAGGGAGTAGCGGGACTTCTGGGTCCGGGCTCTCCCAGGGACCCCGAAACCTTCCTGTTCATCCTGCGTCTGCAGACCTGCCTGTCTGGTGCTACCTGTCAGGTATCATCGGCAATACCTGGAGTTGTCCAGGCGGCCTGGACCCTGCAGACCTGGCTTTAGCCTGCTGAATTCAGAAAGTTCTACCCAAAGACGGATTTGAGAGTTTTATCCATAAAAGTGGTATAAGTGACTGGTAAAAGTCTTACAGGGAAAAAAAATTGTGCTGAAATTAGCAAATGTTTGTTCTGCGCTCTCAGAATGACATTCTGCAGCAGGGCGGGGCGGCACCGGGTGCTTTGGTTGTAGAGCACCTGCCACTGCCTTGGTTCTGGTTTCTACGGACTACCTCCCTTCTCCAGGAATCTGCTCCCAGGTGCTGACTCTCTTTCACATATTGAAATCAAGCCTACTTCACACCATGGGAGGCCAGATTGGTTATTGTATTTTAATAGACTTTCATTCTTTTCTTTTGTTTTGCAGACTTTTTGAAAAAGAGCAATTAAGCAGAACTGAAGAATAATTAGTAGGAGCCAAGGATTTTAATTGTGCACATTTAAAATCATACAGGAATATCTAGAGGTCATGGAAGTGTGTTAGAAAATGTCAAATATAATTAACAACAACAAAAGGTAATTTCTCAGTCATAGAGAAAAATCTGCTGAATTTGCAGTCAAAAGCAGAGCAGAGCCAAGTAGAGAACATTTCCTTTGGCATGGGAGCTGGAAACCCTGTGAACCTGTTGAAAATATGGGATCCAAGAAATAAAGAATGAATAAAAAAAAAAAAAAACTAGGCTCTGAAAATGAGTGTTAACACTTTTGTAAATCTGCCAAGTTTCTCAATACAACTGCCAAAGTTTTGATATTCAGAAAGACACAGCGGAATTGCTGACATGCATGCTGTATAAATGACTATTCACTGAATGAATGCTGTGGCTTGTATGTGACTGCTTTCCCTGGCTGACTAATATATCAAGCATGGTCCTTGTTCTGTGCTCTGGAAAACTTGCCCCATTACCATAGTAACCTCTTACATGTTGACGGAAGCTGATGTCATTCAAGGTATTATTCATTCCCAGTGAATGATACTCAGAGTGCTAATAAGTCTCAGGGAGATAAAAAGAACCGAGTGTACATACTGCTTAAACATTACTTAACCCTTTCACCCACAGGGTCCTCAGACGCCCACTGAGAGCCCTGCTGAGGGCCGTGGAGGGTGCCATCGACACTCAGGATGCTGCACAGCTGGGGTCTCTGTTAAACCACACTGACTCAGCTCAGCAGGTTCCCATCACTGGCTTCCTCTGGTAGGACTCTAGCAAAGTATCTCAGATGGGGCCTTAAACAAGAGAAATGTATTCTCTCACAAATCTGGAGGCTGGAGTCCAAGGTCAAAGTACTAGGAAACTTGGTTCCTGGTGAGGGTTCAGTTCCTTGCCTGAGAGTGACCACCTTCTCACCGTCCTCAGATGCAGGCCAGGAGAGGGGCTGTTGCCAAGAGCAGGGGAGCGAGAGGGCAGAGAGGAGGAAGGGCTCACCAGCCGGGACAACAGAGGTCACATAAACAGAGAAGCAGGATTTGATGACGTAGAGATTATTGGTGACCTTGGGAAATGTGGTTGTAATAAAATGGTTGAGACAAAAACCATATTCCAGTGCCTGGAGGAATGAAAAGAAAATGAAATAGGAGATGTACAGAGTGCAATTTATGACACGTGAAAATGGAAGAGAGTCTTAGCTCAGGAGACGCAGTCAGAGACTGGAAGACAACATCTGTGGACTCACTGGAGCATCCGTCTATGCGACAGCAAGAGTAGAGAAACAAATTGGAAGACGGAAGAGACGGAGACCTCTGTGGGGCAAGGTCACAGAGGGGAAGGAGGGAACAGGTTCTCCATGAGAAAGGAGCTTTGTAAAGACCAGGATAAGAAGACAGGGGCATCTCCAAGGGTTCCCTTCGATACCTGGCTTCCTGGACACCTTCGTTGCGGAGGGGGCCCTGCACCTGGGGCTCAGTGCAGGAAGCTGGGTTGGAAGCTCTTTTTCCAAGCCCTGTTGAGAATGATGGTGCACCCCCAAAAAGGAGGCTTTTGGTAAGCTGGGTGTGATGCTATGATTTTTATCCAGAAAGAGAGCTTTTTAAATTTTTGATATTTTAAAATTCCAAGATCACAGTCTACAATGGTCATCTTTGGGTAATGAATACTCCCATCTAAGCATTCTGTGTTTGGAGCCAGCAGACTCCTCCTCTCTGCTGGTTCTTCCCAGAATGTATGATAGGTTGTTTTAACCTGTGGTGGCCCTACTGTGCTGTAGAACACTAGAACTTACTCCTCCTGCATAGCAGTACTTTGGTACCACTTATCCAGCCTCTTTCCCCACCCCCCACTCACCCTTTCTGGACTCTAATAATCACTATCTTCTTCTCTGAGACCAACATTTCAGTTTCCCCATGAAGGAGAACTCGGGCTCTTTTCTCAAAAGAAGATGCACAACTGGCCAACAAGTCCGCGAAACTGGCCCAGCATCACGGGTCAGCGGAAAAACGCAAATCTAAATCACAGTGAGACCTGGTCAGAGTGGCAATTATTAAGAAGACAGATTAACCAACGTTGGTGAAGATGGAAAGAAAAGGAAAGTCTTGGGCACTGTTGGTGGAAAGTAAATTGGTATCACCATTAAGGAGAAAAGGTGGCGGCTCCTCATAGGACAAAGGAGTGGAGCGACCACATGGTTCTTCTCTCTCGCTGCTGGTGTATATCCACAGGAAACAGAACCAGTGCATCAGAGACACCTCCACCTCCGTGTTATTGTAATACTCTTCACAACACGTTCAGCAAAGACATGCACTCAGCAGAAGTGTCCACCAGGGGATGGGAGGATAACAAGATGTGGTGACATGCACACAGGAGTACCACTCAGCTGCTTGCAGAATGAAATCCCATCGTTTGTAGCAAAATGCATGGAGCTGGAGGACAGTATTTGAGTGACAAGGTGCAATTTTCAGACCCTCAAGGTAAAGGTCTATAGGTGTCCATATGTACAAGTAATTTCACCTCTGCCTGTCAAAGGACTCTGGCGTCTATCTTTGCATTTGGTCTTCATAAGCCCCCCGGGGGGCCATGCTGCTATCCTCTTGCAAATTCTTACATGAGGGAAATGAAACTCAAAGAGTTTAATGTTTGACAAGAAAACTCGATTACAAATATAAAAAGCAAATCTATGATTCTGTAAATCTTACATGAGGGATATTGAATTCTGAACATTCAAGTGCTGCTGAACGTAACTGAAACTTCATCCAGGCTGAAAATTGTCCAGTATTGATCATGAGGGGCACGGGTGTCAGCTTCTCATAGTTAATCTCTTAGATTTTGATTTACTCTTATTCCTTTAAAAAACAGATCAAGTGAACGGAATAGTATTGTGGATGTTCTAATGTGTAACAACAAATCCCACCGTTACATACAACTATGAGGCACCAATTAAAAAATGTGGAGGAAAAGAAGAGACCATCCCCGTGTTCCCCTGGGGCAGTGGGGCAGCAGGAGCACTGCAGCTAATGTCTCTAAAATCGTGGACATTGGGACAGTAGTCCCTGCTGACTCATTCCTCCATTCAAAGACACAGCTGAGCAGCAACTGAGTGCCCTGCTCACAGAGGACAGAGAAATTAACAGAGACCTTGCTCCTCCTCTACAGAGCAAACTCCCGCTGAGGCAGGGGAGCAAAGAAGCGAAACCCACCAAGTTGATAGGTGAGGACTCTCCCTGGGAACAAATAGAGCAGGGAAGAGGAGGGAGGCAGCACAGCGGGATTTTAGTGGACTGGGCAGGAAGCGTCCCTGGTAGGCTGCATTTGTAAAGGACCCAAAGGAAATGAGGGGTGCACCCTCTGCAGATGGTGGCAGGGAAGAGCATGGCGCTCCAGGAACCAGCCTTGGGGAAGCGAGCGCAGGAGGGGGAGCGAGCGCAGGAGGGGGAGCTGCAGATGACCACAGAAGGAGGGCCACCAAGGCCCTCTCAGGACCTGGGAGCAAGTGGGGGGCCTTGGAGGGATCTGGGCAAAGGAGAAACAACACCTCACCGGATTTTCAAAGATCACTGTAGCTACTGTGTGAAAAACACATGAAGAAGGAGAGGAAGGAGGAGGAAGAGCAGGAGGAGGAGGAAGACGAGGAGAAGGAGGAAAGGATTGCGAGACGACACTGAGTGAGGGCAGAAGTAGCCCAGAAGCTGATCCCACAGCCCAAGCTGCAGTCGGCGATGGCTGAGCCAGGATGCTGGCCCCAGGGGTGCGTGGATTGGAGTCAGCCTGTAACCTGAAGACACCGCCAACGGAATTTGCTTGGCAATTACTCACTCAAAAAAAGGGAAGGCTGCTGCCCTGAAATTGGATGGATCGTTCCAGTAAGTGACATCAATTGGTGTTGGGCAAGGGGTCAGTAAGAAGCAGTTTGAGATGACACCTTGTCTCCAAACAAGGGTACACTTAGGTCATGGCCTTTGGATCCCTGTGGAGCAGTTCGGTCTGCTTTCTCCAGCACAGGTAGCTCAGCCTGCGCCCTGCAGTCACACGCTGGGCAGCAGGCGTCCAGAAGAGAGCTGTGTAACCTGCGAGGCTTTGGGTCACCATGCTCAGGAATAGACGTCCCAAATGCTAGGAACCAACTGTGAGTGTACACTCAGTTTGTAAACCAAGCTTCTAACAGCCACAGAAGAAGGAGTTTCCAAGGGAACAGGGGTTTGTCCGATGCCTGTGATACCCAACACCCGGCTCAGGATTCGTGCCCTGACGGCCTCCTTCCCTCCCCACCCGTGACGAGCATTCTTGTTTCAGGTCCTGTTTCCTGGGAGCCTGAGCCAAACCCACAAACACACCAACAGTCCTAAGAAGGGGTCACACGTCTTCTTTCCTCAGGAAGAAAGGACCACTGGGCTGGGAAGGTGGCTCAGTGACAGAGCCTTACCTGGTGTGCACAAGACCCCGGGTTCCATCCCCAGCATGGAAAACAAACAAACCAAAACCTTGCTTCTTTTTATTATATAAAGTAGAGATAAGCAAATCACTGTCAACACCTCTGCCCACAGACGGCCTCTGTGAGCATTTTTATATTCTGTAAGTCCTCTTTTCTATGTATACAAATGTGTCGACGATTAAATTGTAACACCAGCTATGCAATTCTGCACTCTCTTGTTCAAGATAATATAAACTTCGACGTTGTCGTCTGCCATTACACATTCTTCTGAAACCTTGTAAGAGAAGAATTGCATAAGAATTCTCTGATTTGGACAATGGAAATAGCAATTGGGGTTACCCTCCTTCCCGAGCTGTAGATAAGATTGGCTCAAAATCCCCATGTAATAGATTGTAGAGAGTTCAATGGCCTTAACAGGATTTCTGTAAATTACTAGGGGTGTTATTTTCTCACCGTCAATCCCGGTCCTATGTTCAGCCTTCTATTAGATGAGATCTCTTAGAATCTTCTTAGTGTCACACATAACATTTTCTTGTCTGTGCTACACTGACCCAGATATAATTTTCAGTTATTTTCTTTAAATTAAAAAAAAGCAGCACAGAAGACATTTGTGTGTGACTAAGGTTCAGGGGACGGGGGCTTCCAGTGCTGGAAACTGGCATTGGACCTCCCTTCACAGGCTTCTGGGTTGAGGGACAGACCTTAAAGGCACTGGGTCCCCACATTGTGGAGGGCACTCCTCTCCCTCCCTGCTTCTCAGTCTTTCTGCGTGTTTGCTCTCTGTTCTGCCCCTTTCTCTCCAGGGAAAAACTGAAAGCTTCCCTTTTGCTTCCCTTTTGCTTCTGTGAGCTGAGCTCTGGCCCTCTCCTCATGTCCTTGCACCTGGAGGAGAACCACGCATTTCTGTGTGGGAGGAGGGAAAAGGGCAGCCTTCATCCAGAAGAACATGTCGTGACCCCCCCAGTTTGGGGTATTCTCAACACTTCTGTGCTTTGGTCATTGTGAGTGATGGCATGATGAACCCCTCGGCAGCTCATCTGCATCTGTGTTCTGCACCTCCTCACCACATCTGCCGGGGACCTGCGCTACTGGGCAGAATGTACAAATGCTCGTTCAAGGTTGTCGCACTAGTGGGCAACTTGTTTCTGGAAGACTTAAGCCAACGTGGACACAGTACCAGCGCATGTGTAGACCCCAGTCTCCTTCAGCTGCTGTAAGGCTTCTCAGATTTTACCTCTCTGACACTTGATACACGATCTCCCTTTTTAATTGGTGTTTCTTTGATTGCTAATATTACTGAATATTTCTTTTATGTTTGGTGTGGATATGTCTCTTTCTTTTCTGAATTGGCCTTAGCCTCCTAGAAGTTCTTTTTAGTTTAGTTGTTTCTTTTTTTTTTTCTTATTGATTTTGTGTGTGGGGGGGGTACCAGGGATTGAACTCAGGGGCACTCAACCACTGAGCCATACCCCCACCCCTATTTTGTATTTTATTTAGAGATGGGGTCTCACTGAGTTGCTTAGTGCCTCCCGTTGCGCTGTCTTTGAACTCACAATCCTCCTCGCTCAGCCTCCCAAGCTGCTGGGATTACAGGCGTGCACCACCGTGCCTGGCTTCTTACCGATTTTGTACACTTACCTGGCTCATCCCCTGTCCTGATCATACAGGGATCTTCGTACCCTTAGACCCTTGACAAGCTCTTGTCAACCACTTCTTCAGTCTGTCGTGTGCCCTGGGGCTTTCAGCCTGCTGATGTAGAGGTCTTGAGTGGGACCAGGGTCCTCTTTTCCTGCATGCCTTCTTCATATGAGATGGAGCAGCTCCAAAGATGGCCCTGAGGGGTGTGAATTAAAGCCACCAAGCTAAACCTCTCCCAGTTGTGACCCACAGACTCTGAGATGACGTATGTTTGCTGTTTTATTCCGCTGATATTTGGAGAACGTTGTTACACATCAACAGATAACTAAAACTGTGGTTATCTTAAGAAGTCTTTCAAACAAATATTGTATAACAGCTCACCCTGTATTTTATTCTAGTTATGTTATGGTTTCATTTTAACAATTAAATAAATGTCTACCTATTTGAAATGTGTCTCAGAAGGGGAATTACACCCCAGAGGAAAATAGATTGGTTTCCTTCTGTGAGATGCAGATAACACGTCTTTATCTTCATGGCAGGAACTCACGTCAATCCAGCAAGAAATTGTTTGTGAAAATGCTTTATAAGCAAAGTTTTAGAACAACTTTAAAGGAGGCTACATACAAACAAAGAGAACTGTTCACGTAATGTTTTAATTTATTATATATTACACTAACCATGTTTTTTTTTTAAAAAAATTTCTGTACTCTTGGGCCCCAGATGACCCTGGGGAGACGGGCCTTCCCAGGATGCCCAATTCCTAGAGATCCTACAGCACAGACCTAGAACATGCCTTTCATACTGGACAGGATGACCTGGAGCCCACACTCCCCACCATCTCACTCTGGCCTGGCTCACCCCCTGTTCTGAGCTTTACCAGGGCCAGGGCCAGGGCCCAGACACTAGGGACAGATCCTGTGCTCCAGGGCCTGTTGCAGTGATTCCAACCAACCAGTCCTAAGCCTGCGGACCCTGTGCCATGCATTCCTTCCTGAAGAGCCACAACAAAGTCTCTTTTCAGAAGTCTCACTTTGTTGCTCAGCCCCTGGCCTGACCCTTGTGCTCCGCTGTGGGGACCTGGATCCCTCTCCATGGGTAGGTAAGTATAACACCTCTTGGTCACCATAGCTAAAGACGATGAAACCTGTATTTTAAATGACATCTATTTCCATATGTGCTCGTGATTATATGTACAGTTGTTCTATTATATGCAGGCCTAGGCGTGTATATATATACATGAAGTATGTGGGGTTGCTCTTCATTTTCATGAAATTACTTTGCTAAGTTATTTTGAACAGAGAGCTTTTTGTTCTCCTTTGTCTTCTCGGTGCCTGCTGTACTGACTGCGTGAACAAATAACTGGGGGAAGAAGGTCGTACAGTCTGCGGTATTCCCTTCTAAACCTTCCTTGGTGGTGGCAGACCTGGCTTGTAAGCTCTGTTTCTTTAATCAGGTTACTATGGACATCAGGAGCCATCTCTGCCTCCACAGTGGGGGCTGTGGGAGGAGCGTCACCGCCCTGTGCGGGAAGACCACCTTGCTGTCATGGAGAGCACTTCCGTCTCTCTCAGAGAGGTTTATGGTGCTTCCTTTACCAGCAGATGCCGGCCACAACCTTTAAACTTTCCCTGAAATGATGCTTGGACCATCATAGCCATGATTCAACATTTCTGGGCCTGCAGTGTGAAGACGGTACCCCAGGAGCTGCCCTTGGCTGAGGAGCCAATCATCCAAGCCTCGTAGATTCTCCCTACCAAGATGAAGGCCGTTTTCAAAGAAAGTGACAGAGGTGGTAAAAATTGAAACAAGAGATTAAAGAACAAACACATTTTACAAAACCCAGACATACCACATTTTTCTCACGAGGCAATGAAAGAAAAAGGAACAAAAGAATCAATACATTTCTGACCACTTGGCTAATCCTACAGGAAATTATTTTCTTATGTATCTTTAATAGAAGAGAAAGGAAGGCAAAGTCAAAGTTACATTGAGAGGTGAGGAAGGACTGCTTATCATTAACAGCAGCAAGTGAAGAGATGTGGATGCATGAAGGCTAGATAAAGATGGGCAGGAGAGAGGTGGGTCTAGCAAAGGGCAGCTCTGGGCCATAAACTAGAAGTGGCTTCAACCATGAGGATCGCTCTGGACCATTCCAGCACATTCCTGGGTCCCAGGACGGACCCACTCTGAGCAGCACCCAGGCCAGTGGTACCTTTGCAGCCTGCTCTGTAAAGGGCTAGACTGTAAGTGGGTCGCTGGGATCTAAGCTGCTGCTGGGCTTTTTAAGTTGAAGCTGCAAAATGAGCCACCTCCTGTGCTCGTGCATCTGTAGTGTCCTGGTGTGGACACACATGGCAGTGCTCAATGGTCCCAGGGCTCCGTCTTGAGGCAGTGGACAGAAGGTCTGATTTGCAATCAGAAAATCAGCCCTTTGCATGATTTCTAATCGCCTTTCCACCAAGCTGCACAGTTCTGAGCACCCAGTGACCTCTTTGAAAGACTCAGTTTTATAGGTAAACTAAGATCAATAATGGCAATCTATAGCCCACACCTTACATGGAATTTCTGTGAAATTCTCAAAGAGATACTTCATGCTAAAATCTGTAAATGGAAAAGAACCACACAGCTATGGTGGGACACTCCAGAGGGGAACTTGGTGTCGTGGGACATGCAAAGATGCCAGCACCAGCCCCTCGCACCTGCTGCAACAGAATATGAATGTTAGCAAAATGTCCAAGCGATCCCTGTGTGCAGTACAGGATAAGAAGCCTTGTTTTACAGAAACTCCGCGGAGACCAGAAACTCCACTTGCTTTCATACTCCACAGAATTCTCTGGGTAGAGTTTGGGTAACAATGAAACTCTCAATGCGTTAACATATTTCCAGTCAAGAAAAACTTTTGAATATAAAATACAAATATAAATGATGGGTTTAGCATATAAGCCTAGCTTGTCTCAAATTCAGGAGAGGCAAATGAGACTGTGATACTTGTAATCAGGAGATCTGAATTTGAGTCCGGAACTTGTCTCCTGACTAATTAGGTAAGCTGTTCAAGAGTTACAAGTTCTGTAAGCTCAAATGTCAAATAGGAACAAAGGTGTATTCAATTTGAGAATGTTATAGTGAAAAGAGGGATTTTATACATTTTTTATATTTTATGTACAAGCAGTTTTTGAGCTGTATAGAACTGCAAAATGTGATTAGTTGTTTTGTTTCTGTGTTGTCACTTTGTTAAAAACATGGAACGTCCACTTTCTTTGCATTTTCAAGAATACAATATATTGTCATTATGCAAACCCCCCGTGCCCTGTGTAAATCTTTTTAGTGTATTCCTCCTACTTATCTAATTATATACCCTTTGACCTGCGCATGTCTGCGATGCTCCTCCTGCAACCCCCAGCATCTGGAAACCAGGCTTCTGTTCCCTGCTTCTGAGATCAACCTTTTTAGAGCCCACATAGGATTAAGATACTGTGGTGGTTTTCTTAGCATTTTCTGAACAGGTATACTACAACCAGCAAGGTTCCTCATCATTACTCTTGAAATACTGTGTTTTAGAAAACCTGGTTATATATGTCTATTAATAAAAAATACCTTGTGGAGGACATTTTTTCCCAGACCAAAATAACAAGAAAAGAAAGTGTGTCACTGCCACAGGAAAGAATACACACTTATCTCGTAAAAGATGTGAATGTTGAAACATTTACAATCACTTTTCCTGCTTAGGATCTCTGAAACAACTGTGAGGTCCAAATTTAGAGGCATTCTTGCTCACTGTATTATTAAGCAATCACTTATTTTAGGTGCTATTTTGTAAGACGACATACACACTGTTGGGTACCAAGTATTTCTCTCATCTTATGCTGCTGTTTCTCTTTGTCTTTGGCCTTTATTGTTAAACATATTAATTTCACATCTCTCCTTGTAAACTATCTTACATCCTTTCAGAAAGAGGGGAAGGATAAATTTTTAAAAGTAGATACTGCAGATACTGTTTATAAGCAAGTTTTGTTTGAAACAGTAGACATTGTATATAAACATTATATATATAATACATATATGAATAATATATACATTGTATAGATTTAAAAATACATATTATGATGGAACCAAATTCAAGAGGGACAGGTAATAATCACATCATTATTCTTGTTATTGTTAAAAAAGAAAAGATGTTATTGTTAAGATTTAAGACTTGAACATGGTGTTTTCAGAGACTAATGATATTTTTGCATATATTCTTGACAGTATTCTAATAACAAAAGGATGAGAATAACCACATGAAAATCTAATGGCTAAAATATACCATGTTTTCCTTTAAAGATTTATTGGAAATGGTGACTCATTTTCTCTGGCAAATGCATTCTGGTATGAAGAAATTTCTAAAACGCCCAGAGGTAATGGCATGTAAGCCATTTATTTGAAACAAGGCAAAATGATTGATTTCCAAGATTTCAACATTGAAACAAATGGGGTCTCAGTTGCAAACCCGCATTTCCATGGAAGACCTGGGTGTGCAGAGTGGGGCCAGCCGTGGTTGAGAGCCCAGCTGGCCTCCGGCACCCTCCCGGGAGCGTCTCTCCACCCTGTTTTCTGGATTGAGAGGGTCCGGTAGGCCACAGAATCAGGAGAGCTGCTCCGCTCAGCTTCCCCCAGGCCTGCGGGGCCTTCTGCCCCTTCCCCACCCCGTAAGGCTTCTCGGTGTTCCCCACAGGTGCCCAGACGCTGTTCCATCAGTACCGTGGTGAGGGAGCCTCTCCTACCATCGCTCAGCTCCAGCTCTCTGAGATATTTTTTATTTTAAAAAGCTTTCCCTTTTGCTTTTGTCAGAAAAAAGGAAATTTTCAGCTAGTATTAGGTAAAACTCTTTGAATAGGAGGAGAAGGGGAGCCTCGGGATGGTCTCGTACCTGAGCCCAGGACTGACGCTGAAACTTCTTGTTTATTTTCATGCTCCATAAAAAGCAGAGAAGCAGAATCAGAGAGGTCACCCCTGATGGAGACAGGCCACGGCTTCCCTTTCCTTCCCTCTTCCTCTTGGATTCCTTAAGTACCCACCTTGCAAGTCCCGCTCCTGGGATCTCAGTTCTGAAGCCGTTCCTCGCAGGCTCTGTTCCCATCCGGGCTGTGGAGCGACGGTGCCGTCAGTTTGCACAACGTTTGTACCCTCTCTGCTTCTGCAGTTGCCGGGACACCTGGCAGGACCACAGCAGCCAGAAACAGGAGTTTGAGAGTCAGAAATGTGTTCTGGGGACCTGGAAGAAGATGCACCAGACTCCCACAGATGACTAGGACCGCCCAAGGCTCTGACAACACAGAGGTGGATCAGGACAGGAGGACTCAAGGGTATGAAGAGTAAATACCTAAGACTGAGGTTTCTGAATGTCTAGAAAAATTACTTTAAATATAAGTTATTAACAGCATCTCCTATGGGATTCTTTATAAATGTGAGAGTTAAAAAAAAATGAAAAAGTAGAAACTGTTTTGACACAGAAAATAATGTTAGTTATAACAGTCTAAAATAATGACTCACCTTTCTCATCTAATTAGTGCGAAGCATAATAATGGTTATGTACATCACCCAATATGTCAGACTCGGCTTATTGCAACAATACAGTCAATACACAAACATCAATCTTCTTCACAAGCTGCTGGGATTAAAATAAATCTGCATACTCAGGTTGGCCATGATCATATCTGTGAAAACATGTGGGTATCACTAATGAGCTATCTTGCCCAGCTTGGTGACATGGCAACTAGTCAGGGTGAGAGACAGAGCAGAAATGGACCGCAGTGCTCTAGAGTAAGCCTGTGGGATCAGGTGGAGGCAGAGTCAGCGGTACCACGGCAGCGTGGACCTGGAGAGGGAGCCTTACTGCAGACGAAGGTGGGCACAGACGAGGGTGGGAGCTCCTTTTGTCTTAGGTCCAGGTGTGACGCGTTTACCCGGATGAGAACCTACGTGAGTGAGGGATGATTAAACAGGAATCAGAGTCCTGGCAGCCAGAAAGCCTACTGGGGACTGCGCCTAAGGAGACAAGACCCCGGACACTAGAACAGGAGACAGAACATGGGTCCTGGGAAGGAAAGGGACCATCAATGCTTCTGAGACAGCTGAGGTTCAGAGACCACGTAATAAAAACCTGTCACCATTGGCAAAGCGAGACACAAACACGGGACAGCAATCTGACGCTTATTCAGCAAATGAGAAGCTGCCGAGGCTTGGATGCTCTCGTACATTTTCCATGTAAATCTGCACATTTGGTCATGTTCTTCCAATAAGAGGATTTAGCAGAGACACGGAGTGATCTTTCTTTACCTGGGGGTTTTCAGGACTGTTAATCATCAACATTGAGCCCTGGAAGCTGAAATGAGCGAGGAAACAACCCCAGTGAGTGATGGTACACTACAGATATTTCATACAAAGAAACGCAGGTACACCTTAGAAAGTAAGAAAGTCTTTAAAAAGAATCTGATTTTTGAGTTAAAAATGTTTCCAGATCATTCCTACATTTTATAAAATTGTTAACATGAGAAAATCCTGTTCAGAAATAGATTTCACACCACGTATGAGAGCCCTCTAGTCTCTACACCATGCCTTAAGTTGCCCAAGCCACCTCGTGCTCATCAGTAAACTTAGCATATACAATGGTATCAGCGTATCCACGTAACTTATGTTCATTGATGGGCAAAAGAAAGAGGCAAACAGCTGGGAATCAGACTGAAGATGAAAAGGTAAAAATGTGTATGGATACAAAGTCTATGAAGTAGTATTTAGTACTTTTTTTTTTAAAGAAACAAAATTCTTTCAATCTGGGTGGAAGTGAAAGCTACAGATAACATAGCTTAGATAACTTTGGGGTTAGAGAATTCGATTTTTATCTCTTACTCATTTATGGCATAGTCTTATCTTTGAAATAGCTATAAAAACTTAAGATTGTCTATAAATCTTGAGAAATTGGCAACTATGAAGAAAAATATCAGTTTTGAGAATAGTGTGAATTAAAATGTGGAATGTCCTAATAATCTACAACATAATCAAACTTTTTCTTTCTTATCATTTGCTCTGGATATTTTCTTATCTTATTTTCGTAACCAATGTATCTCTACACTTGAGATAATTTGTTTTTAAACTGATTCATTCAACCCTTATGACATACAGGCAATTTAGCATTACAGAGATTTTTATATTTGAGTCAGTTTTCAAGGAAATTCTTACTGGAGATTTGATGATGGCATTAAAGAACACGCAGCAAGAATTTTCACTTCTGGTCAAGAAGGACTTATAGGCACCACATTTACTCCACTGCCTTAACAAATAAAAAGGAATACAAAAATATGTAAATATCTAAAATCCCTCAGTTCTTCACATAAGGGCCCATCAACTCAGGTACAGAAGGAAGGTGCCTGAGCCAGGGATTCCCTACTCAGAAGAGGCACAAGAAACAATCAGTGAAGTTCCGGCAGAGCTGGGGACCATTTACACTGGCCTCAGTAGGGGATCTCATAGTTCCTGGAATAGTGGTGGATATATAATAATAATTCCTGGAATAGTGGTGGATATATAATAATAATTCCTGGAATTGTGGTAGATATATATCACAGGTGTTTTATCTAAAACATGGGGAAAACTAGACCCAGACTAAACCTTTGTCTTGTCCAGATCAACCTCTTAAGAATGCAATAATATTAATCAAGAAAAAAAGCAAAACCCAAACAAAACCCCCAAGACCTTATGGTATACAACATCCAATCAAAATACCCAGATAGGAGTCGAAGAAACAGGAAAGAAAGGTGGCTATAATGAGGAGAATATGTCAATTGAAGCCCAGCCAAGATAATAAAATTATGGAGAAACATTAAATTAGCTCCTAGGGGCCAGTCCCCCACACTTCCAGTGACTCTGGGCCATGGCTCCCTGGGAGGTGAGGGCCAGGGCTACTGTGGAGGAGCCACAGGTCTACCACACTCATCAGTTCATGGTTTCCACCCAATATTAGAGGAGGCATCCACCCAGATTAATGTGCCTCTGATTGATCCGTGGTGGTACCAGAATGTGGGAATTCATGGCAGGATTAGAGAAGGAAGATGTGGATGTAAGTCACAAGCAAGTTCTTGGTGGTGGGGAAAAAGGAAAGCCACAGCGGCCCTTCCTCTCTCGCTTTCCCCCTCACTTGCACATAGCTTGTCTTCAACTGCACAGAAGGCTGTTCTGGGAGCTGGGAAACAATGGTGAGAATCCACCAGTAATGTCATCATGTCTCTCAAGGATTTTGTGGGCAAGAGCCACACAGTGCTTCTGCAGCTGTGGACTTGGGTCCAATGGCTCAAGGGACTGTGCCTTCTCTATGGGCCGTGCTGTCATTGTCGGCCGCAGGAAGATTCTGGGAGCCCTGAAATGCACGCTACTGCAGAGATATATGTGCCCCTGGAGACACACGGATGGCCTGCAGAAATTTGATATTAAAACTGTGTCAGGGTCAAAACGAGAAGTTAAAGGAAACTTGCTACTTTACTTCCATGAAGTTTTTACAATTTGAAAGAAAAGAAAATGTATCTTTCTGGGGAGTGGAGTCTACTTAATATGGAAAATATCAAGCCCTTGCCTGGTGATCACTAATGGTGGACTTTTGAGTTTATTTTTCTTATCTGAATCATAATATGGTGAGGTGGACCACTCAGTATCAAATTAGGGAAAGACCGAAAAGAAGACAACAGAAACATTAAGACCAGGAGCAAGAGCCGAGCGCGTGCTGCGGCGGTCGGCCGTAGCTGGTCCTCCACACCGCTCTGGGGTGGAAGAGTCAGTGCAGAAGTGCCTGGGAGGAGCAGCCGGACAACAGTGACCTTCGCCGTGGGCAGCCCCCCTCGCCAGTGCCCCCACTCACCGCTGGTCACTGGAAGGAGGTGTCTGTGTTTAAAGGACAACTTCGACAGTGGAACAGGGACCTGCCACTCTAAGTCACGACTCCAGCAGCACCAGGCCAGAAGGCTTCCAAGTGGACGTCACAGAGAAGACAGTAGTGGCGCCGTTCCCAGCAGTGCTCCCGTTTCCCTAAGACTCCGTGACACAGTAGCAGTGAAACACCCGACACCAAGCTGTGAAGGGAACCTCAGTGGAAACAAGCAGGTCCCCCAGCTCAGAGGACACGGATATTGTCCCCCAGCTCAGGGGACACTCTTTCTGTTTACTTTGGAAGGTAACACTTCTAATCATGAGAGTCGTGCTGTGGGTGGGCTGAATAAAACTGAAAGTCCTCATGTTTCAAAGAACGTAGATGAACTGAGGAGCAGCCTCGGATTGGGGAGCTTCTCTGTCCAGCCCTGTTTCCAAACAGACTAAGGAGATGATGGGTCTGGTGACTGTAGGAATCAGGGATCTGGTGGTGGACTCTGGACACTCTGCTGTCTTATGTAGTAAATGCTCCCTACATTTTAACGTTCTACACTAACTACTTCCTCTGACCTTACATTACACTGTAAGTGGTCTGTAATAACTGTCTTTTATTGATTATACATGTTATACTGATTTTAGTGGCCACTTGATTTGATTCCTTTTAATAGCTTACTTACAGTTAGTTTTTTAGAATGGTATATGTATGCATGTATATATACATATATATGGAAACACCTGTTGGTTCCGTTCTTCTGGAGAACTCTGGCTAATACAATGTCTCATTGTGTCTTTGGTGCAAAGACACAATTTGTGGGGGTGCAAATTGTTAGTGTTTTCAGAACTCCAAATTTGAAGGAAATGCACTGCCCTCGTTTGGCTAGAATGCCATTTTGTGGCTATGGAAATTTTTAGCTGTGAACATGCAACTAATGAGCTGCTGGGAGAGCACCTCTGACTTGTACCCACAGCATGTCTCTTGGTGACTGCTATACTCTGCACTTACTGAATGCGTATGCTTTCTGCCCATTTTTTTTTGGAGGGGGGACCAGGGACTGATCCCAGGGGTACTTAACCACTGAGACACATCCCCAACCTTTTTTATATTTTATTTTGAGATGGGGTCAAGTTAAATTGCTGAGGGCCTCACTAAGTTGTTGGCTTTGACCTTGCAATCCTCCTGCCTCAGCCTCCCGAGTCTGGGATTACAGGTGTGCGCCACTATGCCCAGCTGCCCATTCTTTTAACCAGTAGAATTTTAACTTATCTCATGATGATGTTTTAAATCACTTGTTTAAACACATTGAATCAAATGTGTTGGATATATACCAAGCAAATGTTTAACCCAAGTTAAATTCAAAAGACAAGGCAATCCGTTTTGAACATATTAAGTGGCAGCCCTTATTCAGCACATATGTGTATTTAGATTAAAAATGTGAATGGAAGGTTAGAGTAAGTTTATGTTTCAAGGACAATTATTTTAATGAACTATTTTCTTTATTGGAGAATAACTAAATTTAATGCCTATTCTCTACATTCATTAGCAATTTCTTTCTGGAAGCACTTCTCTTAGTGACAAGGCATTATTTGATTTTAAGCAAAGCACAGAATGTTTGAACGCACAAATTTACACCTATTTAATGTTTTCAAGACTTTGATCTAAGTAGTTTTAATGCCTCTTCAGCTGTGGAGCAAGAGATGAACGTGACATGGTGGCTCTAATAAGTGGCCTGACTTCAGGTAGGAGGGGCATTTCTCTATCAAGGGACTGCTAAACTAAACCAGTCTCTTTGTTTTCAGAATTAGCCAACCTGTGTATTATTTTCCTGCACTTGTGTGTCATTCACCCATCATACTACCTCTCATGTAAGAGACTAGTGACTTAACCATATCACTGAGACATCTCATGGCTTTGACATTGTTAAATAGATGATCTGACATAAACACACAAAGAAGATCATCAAGTCTCACGCAGTTTGCATATTTTCTAATAAAGATCCCACTCAGAGTAACAGTGGGGCATGTTTTACAGATGGAAGTCCTTAAGAGGATTTACAGACAGTTAAATTACTTTTGTTATACTTTCTAACTGGATGAGCCAATCAGATGCAGGGAGTCTTTATGCCACAGCCCTCTTCCTCTGCCCTGTGACTTTGGTGCTTGTATAGAACACTTAAAAACATGCTTTGGTAACAATATTGTAACTTACGTATGTGCATGATAAGCATAAATGGTCTCAGCTCAATGATGAAAGTGCAGACATTGTATGGTTCTGTAAAATACAGGACCTAACTATGTTTCCTACAAGAAACAAACTTTATGATCACTGAAGTCAGTGGGCAGGGCATGGCATTGAGCTGCCACTCCCTGAATGTTTATGCTCCTCTTTCCCCTCAGAAATGCCACAGTAAATCCTTACTCTTCAACGTGGGACTTTGGGATATAACTAGGGCTAGATTAAGTCACGAGGTCAAGACCCTGGTGACGGGAATAATGTCCTATAAAGACAGGAAGAGAAAGGAGATCTGTCTCCCTGTCTGTGTGATGAGGAGAGGACTGGTGTCTGCAGAAGGACAGATGTGCGCAGTGACCACCTCTAGCCTGGTCTTCCCAGGTGACCACCCCCAGACTGGCCTTCCCAAGTGACCACCCCCAGCCTGGCCTTCCCAGGTGACCATCTCCAGCCTGGCCTTCCCAGGTGATGACCCCCAGCCTGGACTTCCCAGGTGATGACCCCCAGCCTGGCCTTCCCAGGTGACCACCCCCAGCTTGGCCTTCCCAGGTGATGACCCCAGCCTGGACTTCCTAGGCTTCACTGTGAGAAGTGAGTATTCCTCGTTCAAGCCTGTCTATGTATTGTGTTACAGTAGCCAGAAGTGAGATACCTGTTAACCCCAATCAACAGAAAGCTGAGTGGCCCTGTCAACAAGGACAGAGAGCAGAGTTCTCATCAAGGAACAGTACTAAGGATAAAGAGGATTACTTCGTAAAGATAAAGTGATCAGCTCATCAGGAATATATGACAATTCTAGATATTCATGCACTAAAAATAGAAATTCTAAATAAAAACTTAAACCTGATAGTACAAGAAGAAATATAGAAACCCACTATTATACTTGTAGATTCAACATTCATCTCTTAATAATTAATGAAATAGACCACAAAGGACTTTAACAACTCTATCAACTACATGATCTAATTAATATTTTAGACACTTTACCTAAGAACAGCAGAATGTGTACTTATTTCAAGTCAACTGGAAGCAGTTAACATGATAGACCATATTCTGCATCACAAACTGAGACTCAGTAAGACTCAAAAACAATTGTAATCACAGATAACTTTGCTGATCACACTGGGATTAAATTATTTAATAATGTCATGATGATATCTCAGCAATCTCCAAACCTTAGGACATCAAATAATAATTTGACCTAAATAATGCATATATCAAAAGAAGAAACCCAAAAGGAAATTGTAGCTGAAGACAATGGAAATGAAAAGCCATGTCAAAATTTTGGGGAGGCAGCCAAAGTCGTCTTTAGTGGAGAAATTTATAGCCCTCAATGCATATATAAAAAGGAGAGGCTTCCAATTAATTTTCATATTTTTACTATATAAAATAAAGACAATAATAGAATATTAAGTCAAAACAAAGCTTAGGAAACAAAATAATCACAGTCATAATACTAATAAGTCACATGTTAAAAAAAAAGAAGAACAAGAGATAAATCTATAGAACCAGATGTTAATTCTTTGAAAAGATCAATAAAATTGATAATATTCTATTCCTAACAATCAAAGGGAAAATAACTTATGAATTACCAATACTAGGAATGAGACAGGGAACCTCATTATACATTCTAAAGATGCTAAAAGAATAATCAAGGACTATATAGAACACATTTATGCCAATAAATCAGTCAGCTTATATAAAATGGATAAATTCTTGGAAAGACATAAACTGCTAAATCTTTCACAAAGAATCAATGTGTAAAGTACTCTATCAAAGAAATTCAACTTACAGTAAAAGTATTACCGCCAAGAAAAACTTAGATAACTTTACTATTTAGATAACTTTACTAGTGTAAATCTATGCAATCAGAGCAATATAATAAAGTCCAGAAATAGATGCACACATCTGTAGTCAATGGATTTTTTTTAAAGGTGCAGGTAAATTTAGGAGACATAGGATAGTCTTATTAAGGTATGAAACAACAATAATTAGAGGTCCAAAAATTGAGTACTTTTTAAAAAGAAACTCCATTCTAAACTTTGTAATACATACCAGATAAACTCTAAAATAATCTTACAATTAAATGTAAATCTATAAAATATTTAGAAAAAAAGAATAAGAGAAAAATCTTTGGAACCTTGGATCAGGTGAAGATTTCTGAGATTGGACAAAACAGTCCACTACCACAATAGAAAAAGTTGACAAATTCATCAAAATTAAAAACTTCTTTGAAATCCACTGTTAAAAGAGTGAAAACATATGTCACATTCTGGGTGAAAATATTTGTAAGAAACACTTCCGGTGAAGGAATTTCGAAACATGTAAATGATTACCCAGGTTCAAAAATAAGAAATAAAACCCACCAATGCAAAACAGGCAATAGGTTTGCATAGACAAATCTCCAAAGATGTGTGGGTGACAACTGAGCATGTACAAGTGTGGCTGGTGTCATAGTCCTGAGGAAAATGGAATTAGACTGCAATGTGATACCATCACATACTTACTAGGATGTCTTAAATTAAAAGAGACAACATACCAAGTGCTGCCAAGGATATATAGAAACCAGAATTCTTATGCATGGCAGGTTTGAAGGTCAAGTAGTGTAACCATTCTGGAGAACTGTTAGGCAAATATCAAAACATCAAGCTTACTCCCATCATCCGATCTAGCCATTCGACAGCTCTCTATTTGCCCAGAAGAAAAGAAGGCCTATGTCCAAACAAAAATGTGACATGGATATTCAGAACAGAACTCTTTATTTGTATGTAATAGCCCCAAATAAACAACTTATGTTAGTAACAGGTGGATGCCTAAACACAGTTGGAACTGTCATAGAGTCACCTGTAGTGGTCAGAGCACAAACCAGTCACTCTTAGTCTGCCATTTTGCTCTAGTATGCAATTTTTTGAATATTTAGAAAATGATGAAAAATAAAAATAAAATGTGTATACAGATGACTGGAAATGTGTTCTGAGAATATATACAGTGAAGACAAAGTGAGAAATTACATACAAAAATTGTCATGTTCTTTGCTGAAACCAGTCATCAGGGTGTTCAACTGTAAAGGGAAAGAGTAAATAGAAAGTAGGCAAAATCTTTGAAGTCATATATGGACAATTGCAAATAAAGGAAGAGGTGCATTCATGATTTTCTAATTTTACATGAAATTCTAGAAATATAAAATTCTTTGAATATTTGGTCCTATTACTCAGTGCTTCTTAAAATTCACTTTGGCACATGGTTTCAGGAACAGCTACAACAACATGATAAAATATCAGTCTTTATTGTGTAGAATTTAATATTTGCCTAATGTCAGTTATGACTGCTTTCTGTCTCTGCTGGTTGAAGAGAGATCAAACTTAGTCCATGTCTTCAGGGAACTTAAAATGGACTTGGAGAAGCCTGACTTTCATAGGAAGTTGAAGGCAGGAGTCTTAACTATGTGTTGATCAAAATGTGTTGTTTCCTAACAATATATATGAAGTCTCCCATTTACTGGTACATCCAATGCCATTAGGGACACAGCTTTAATGCCAATGTGATGGTTTATGGGGAGTGAATGTCTGTTTCCCAAATAACTGCTGAGAATTAGCCAATCGTTTTATTTCCACATTCCAGTGTCCTGTTCATTTGAGAGAGGCATATACAAGGCACAGTAGACTATAAGTATAATGAAATAATTCATTTCACATGCTTTTCTGCCAGATGAAAATAATAATGGTAGTCCTGAAAGTGGCTAAAACTTCAATTCAGAGTATAACCACAGTTATGTTCTCAGGCTTCTATTTATGCAGATCATCCGATCCTCCCGGAACCTGCTGGGGCTGGGACAGATAACAGTGGATGATGCTTCTGTGCTGGCCAAAGACTGGCCATTCTGGGACATTTTGTCTGATATTGGACAAAACAATCCACTACACAATAGATCAGAGATCACCAACACACACCAGTGCTTATACCTCATTCTAGAGACAAAACTCACCTTTGGAAACTGACCCAACATCGACATTCTTAATAAGATGCTGCCCATTCGTTTAGAAAGCATGACCATTTTTAAAGACTGATTAAATTCAGGTTGTATCTGATGCCACTCAGGTTACCACATGATGTAGAGTGAGATGGAGCTAGCTGGGATACATACATGCAATTATGATTCATGGTTTTAACTTCATGTTTTCTCTTAGGTTTATAACTCAGTCACTAACCTGGAAACTTGGATATGTGATAGATATAAATATATTAAGAATGTAACCTATATTTTATAAATATGAACTCTTTAGCATCACAAAGCATGGATGCTGAAGCTGAACACATATTAGAATTTCAGGGGCACTGTTTATTTGATGCCTGTAGAGTCTTAAACACTGGTTACTAGAAATGATTTTATGAAGCTAAAGTTGTGCATGGTGTCTGATCCTATGGAAATCTTACAGTATAAAGAGAAAAGAATGACTTCAAATACCATGCAATAGAATGAACATAGAAATGGCTAATATCACTCACACCACATTTATGTTTTTTCTGGTGCCAAATAAATTGAATGCCAGGAAAACAAATAGATGCTGAAATAGCTATTTTACTTCTAATCCACAGCCATTCTTGCCAGCTTACTTACTCTTGGTAATATACTAAATTATTTTGATAAGTTTGATAGGCTTGCAAATTATATTTAGAAGAATTAACTCCAACTGGAGACACAAGCCTTGCCACCTTATACATGGAAAACATGTACATACAGTCTCATGGTAATCACAAGTCAATTAGTTTAATTGGCAGTATCTTAAAATTCACAGAATATATTTCAAAGCACTTAAAGTGTGATAAATAAATGGCAATTGAGAAAGTATCTCAAGTCACTTAATCCATCCCTGAAAATGCAGTGTTGTAATGCCATAAATGAATGAAATTGATAGTCCATGCACAGAACTCTCCATTCTATTTTATATAATCATGTATCATACAATATAACCAAATATATCTAACAATGAATTGGTTACAAACTCGTTTGAATAGTTATTGGGTGTGCATTATGTACAAGGCCCCCTGCTGTTTTATATATGTGTGTGCATGTATAATATTGTGGGTGTGGGTATGTGTGGCTACAAGCGCGCACACCCCGACACACATACACACCATATTAACCCCAGAATTAAAATAGCATATATCTATCCCTCATGGGAAAATTTGGACAATGGATCATTTTACAGAACCAAACTGGAGGTGGGTACACCTTGCATTTTGTCACAGCGAAAGCATTACAACGCTCTGACAATCGCAGCAGAGGGCTAGCGGTTCGCCAGGGAAAGGCTCGTCTGGCACTTGCTCCTCTTCTCCCACGCCGAAGTTCACATTTGGGAGCAGATTTCAGGAGGCTGTTGAATGCCAGAGAGGGGAAGGACTGTGCTGGCCTCTGTAGCTTTAAAAGGGGTCACTCCTCTCACTTGGCGACAACTGCCACAGTCCCCGCGATGGCCTTTGTTCTGGTCCTACTGCTCAAGGGGGATCACCCCTCCAGGCAGGGCTCTGGGTTCCTGCAGAAGTCAGGACGGAAAAGTTTGAAGCGGGAGCCCAGCCGTCGTGGGGTGGGAGAGGCCCCCGGAGAGGATCGGGAGCCAGCCCCGGGAGAGGCGCGGTCTCCCAGCACGCGTGAGAACGCGTGAGACGGAGGGGGCGGGAGACCTGGCGGGGCACCGGGCGGGACTGACCGGGAGGCGGGTCAGCGTGCTGGGCGAGGCAGGAAAGTGAGCCGCGCGCGAGGCCGGCAGCTGGGCGCGGCGCGTGGGCACAGGAACCGAGTCCACGACCCGCTGCGGCCGGCACCGCGCGGGGGGCGCCGCGGAGGGGCGGGGCGGCGGGGCAGTGTCGCCGCGACGCCGCGGCTGCGGGTCGGAGGGGCGGGCGGAGCGAGCTGCAGCCCGCGGGGCGGCGGGGCGGCGGTTCTAGTCTGCAGCCGCCGGGCCGTGCGCATCCGCGGCCGCCGCGCGGGGCTGCTCCCGAGCCGAGTCCGGACCTTCGCTGCGCGGCGGGCACCCGGGTCCCGCGGACCCTTCCCCTGCAGGTAGGGACGGCAGCCGGGCGCGCGGTCCCCGGCGCGGGGAGCCTGGCGGGGCAGCCTCGCCTCCGGGCCTGGAGGTTGGTGGGCTGGTCCCGGGGAGGGCGCTGGGGGTCCGACCCGCCTCGCTGGTCCCCAGCCGAGTCCCAGCGCGGAGCAGGCTGGGCACGCCAGTGGGGCGTGGGGAGGAGGCTTCTCGGTTCGGTTCAGCGAAACCGATCGCGGACACTCCGCAACCCCTAGGGCGTGATTTCAGAGGTTGAAAGAAGCAGCCCTCTGAACTCTGGACCTAGCCCAGGAGGAGGAGGCGAAGCTGGCAACTGAGAGGGACGTGAAGCCTCGCGTTGCTAAGGGAGATGGCAGAAGCGGCGCGGTCACCTATGCAACCGCTCCTGGGGGCGGCGGGGGATGTGCTTCCTCTTTCTCTTTTTCTTTGGGGATGGAAAGGGAGACTGTGTTGGAGAACAAAGATGTATGAGAGAAGGAGGGCTCTCCAGCTGTCGCCTCTTCCCCTGATCCTGCTGACCCCTCACCGCGACCCCCACTGGGCGATGTCGGCTCTATTGTCTTAGAGGCGGGCGACTAAGTGATGGGCAAGTCCGCGGGCGGCAGGGTACCTACTAGGGGCTCTTGGTTCCTTGCCCCCTCTTTCCTGGCGAGGAAAAACCAAGTAGGTTGGTGGAAGTGCTCGGCTTAACGGGTACCTGGTACAACCGGAGAGGAAATGGAGATGATTTTTATCAAGTTTTCTTAGTATTTCTGTGATTTTATAGAAATCCAGTAAACACTCACTTGTAGCTCAGAGCTGCCTGGGGGCAGTGAGCCGATGCATTAACACCGCGTGCTAGTCCTGTGCCACCTGGAAGAATTACTTAGCGGTGGAAGGAAAAGCCATTGATAAGCAGGACCAAGTCAAACTTGGCTGCTCCAAATTGGCCAAGAGAAGTGAAGGAGCCGAAAGCCAGGTCTGTGCTCTCCCTAGCGCGGGAGCTTGGGAAGCTCTCCACCTCTCCGGGGTTGTGTGTGGCTTTCTTTGGGAACCTCAGGAATCCTGTGCCGTTCAAACAGGGGTGATGGTTACTGTTTGCTTGCATTCTTGGGGCTGTGTAGGATGCTCCTGCAGCCCTCCAGTGCTCTCCCAGAGCTTTTCATGTAGAATCAAGAGGAAGGACAAGGGACCCCGAGTTATCTGTGAGATCCTGGAATCAAAGCCACTGACTCAGTAGGGGGCCAACACAGGTCCAGCTGGACCATCAAGATACCTCCTCATGGGATTATTGCATAGCTGCCAGAATAAGTTGTATTTTTTTCTTGATGTTCTTAAAAGCTTTGAAGGCAATTTTTCCCATCCATAGTCAGGCTATGTGTGTTTGAAGTTGTTTTAGATTGCTGATGCTATACATGCACCTGTGATAGGTACTTACCATTCACATCGCTGGTCTCTTGCCACTTGTGGTCAGCTTGTGTGAGCATATGAGGTTTATGTTTGGTGGAGTTGTTTGGAAACCAGGATATATGTCATTGCTGTAGAGTCAGTGTTATATGTCCCAGAGACCAAATTGCATGCTATGAAAATCATCTGGATGTGATATTTATTTATCAAAGGAAAGAAATTAGTTTAATCACTAAAATGTCATCTAGAGAGCACAATTCCGTGGTTGAGTTCATCTGTGTCCTGTGAGAATGGGGGAGGGTTTCATAAAATGAAATGATTTGTTTAGCACACACTAAATAGCTAAAGTATTTTACATGTGTAATTTATACTCTAAAGATCCCCTTCCCTTGGGCTGAAAAGCTTGAAGATATAAGCTCCAGTAGCTCCTACTCCAGGTCATTAATGGGATCTGTGGGCAATTCAGCACTCCTGCAGATAAAGAAGTGTGTTGACTCAATAGGAGCCCATTGCAGGACATGAATGTTCTTGAAGGAAACTAAATAGAAGTAGAAACATCTCATTCTCCTTAGGGGATCAGAAAGTAAAATCTGTTGGGTAAAACTAATAATCACATGTAAAGTGTACATGTGATCCAAGTATACATGTGGTATATGTCTGTATGTATGTATGTACACAGCCCATATGTCACAAATTTGTTAAAACATTCCTGTGGTAAAAGATATTGCATTGGAACTGGGCTCTTTGGAAAAGATGCTTTTTAAAATTTGAGGCTGTGCTCAGCTAAGCATCTCAATAATATATCTGCTCTTTCCAGATCTTATCACCTGGGCAATTCCAAGCCTGTGACAGCACATGTTCATAGAATAAGAAAATACCAGGGTGGACAGGAACTTGAAAAATGATTGGCTCAAGCTGCTAGTACTACAGGGTGAGGAACCAAGGCCCAGAGAATTGGGGTGATGTTTTGATGATCTCCTGGCTAAACATTGGCAGGGTTACTGGGGCTCACTGTTCCCACCACCCTGGAGTGTCAGGGAAGTGGGAATGGGGGTACCTGGCAGTACCTAGAGACCTGGCAGGGGTGGATGCTCTCTGTCCTCTCCTTACCGCTGTTGCATGCAATTCTCCATCCCAGCCTTTCTCCTAGGGACTCTTCATTTCTATATTGAACTCTGTGCCAGGCACAATACAGTGTTCTGTAAGATTTCTAGAGAGCAGAGACTGAGCATGTTAACAGAATAAGGAAGCCTTATTTGGATTAAAAAAAAATGCATGTGAATTGACCAGATGGGCTTAACAATAAATCAAGGCCATGCAGTGAAAGCAGGTGCTGTTTACCTGAAGTGCGCAGAGAGGAGGAGGCAGTCATAGGGTAAATGGGCTTCACCCCAGGAACATTGAAATGCTCATGGCAAGGACACCTCTCCCTCTCCTCATTCACTTCTCCTCTAGTATCTTCTTTAACTATCACACCTGCCCTGCCAAAGATGCTGGGGAGGTAAGGTTGTTCATTCCCCTTTCCCTGTTTCTACTCATGTAACCCTGGTCCTTCTTGCTCTCATAAACCCCCCACCAAATGAGATGTCCTGCTGGGGCTGTGCTACACAGGGCCATTCTTGCCTCAGGTGTCCTGTCCCCATAGCTGCTCCACCTTGATGTCCCAAAGCCTGTGCCAGCAGAGGCTCCCTAGGGATTTCCCTAGGGATTTAAGAAATGCTTTTGACCACAGAGAACTAATGGGCCAACTTAAGTGAAGAATCTATTATACTCAACTTTCCTCTCTTAGGAATGGACTTTTATCAATGAAATGTGACAAACAATGATTTTTAGACAGTATACAGTGATAAAAATGGATTAGCAGTTTTGTTGTGATATTTCCTAGAAATGAAAGGTGTTTCAAGTGTACAATAATTTGACTTTGAAAAGAATGATCTATATCTTGCAGGACTGGGGCAGGATGCTCCTTGCCTGCAATTCTAGGTTCTTTGGAGGTGAAAGGAGAGGATGTCTCCAGCTATCCCTGGTCCTATAGAATCAGAGCCTGGCTGTGGGACACAGTGACACCTGGCCCATTGTCATTGGTGTTGCCTCTGAGAACCACAGGGTGATAGTTATTCAAGGATTCAAGTGTCTCTCCGCCATGTAGCTGGAGTCTCCTCTCTTTCCTAGTAGGTAGGAGTCTGTAAGCAAGCCTCTTACTTGCTATTCTTGTTATTACAATAGCCAGAGACCCAATAATGCACCAGGCTGCGAGTTCTAGGGAACTTTACATTAACAGTATCTAACTGTAACTAAAAATAGACCTAATCTAAATGTTGATATTTTCACACACACTTGTCAACTGTCAGCCTCAGAACCTTCTCAACCTCTTTGTTTGTTTGACACAGAGCCTTGCTATATGGCCAAATATATTCTACACAGAATGGTAATACTTTATATATAATTATGTTTTTGATTTTTTTTGTACTGGGAATTCCAGACAACAACTTAAGTTACTTAGAGCCTCACTAAGTTGCTAAGGCTGGCCTTGAACTTGCCTTCCAGATTGCTGAGATTATAGGCATGTGCCACTATGCCCAGTTGTAATTATGTTTTTAAAACAGCTATTTAAAATGATCTGGTCTCTCTAATTTCTGCCCCGTGCTTCTATCTTGGTGGATGTGGAAGATGCTGGAAGCGTTGCCATGTTCCCTCTCTCCACCTGTTCAAGGTCATTCCTCGGCCCTTTGTGGTCCAGCTCCTCTGATCCTGGCCTGGCCTTCTCCCTTCACCTCCTCAGCTCTGCCCTGCCTGCTCCTTCTCTGGCCTCTGCCTCTCCCACTTTGCGAATCGCCTTCAGCTTCCCCTGGGTGTGTGCCTGAGTTCCCATCTGCACTCCCAGGCTGACCTGCTTTCTGCCTTCACACCTCCATCTGGCTGTAGGCACCTTCCCTGACGATGCCCCTCCCATGCCCGGCTGTTGATGCCCCTCCCATGCCCGGCTGCTGATGCCCCTCCCATACCCGGCTGCTGATGCCTCTCCCATGCCCAGCTGCTGATGCCCCTCCCATGCCCAGCTGCTGATGCCCCAGCTTGAGTTCTAGTCTCTCTGCTCTGTCCAGGCTCTGAGGTCCCTGCTTGTGTGTCCTGGCCACGCTGCTCTTCTCCTTCCCTCCCCCACTTCCCATTTCCATCAGTCATCAAGGTTTTCCAATTTGTCTCATGAATGTTGCTCAAATTAGTCTTCCCTCCTCTGACCTTCTATGACTGCCCCCGATCTAGGCTTCATCATCTGTAGCCAGGGCTCAGGGACCATCCCTAATTCATCTTCCTGCTCGTCTGTGCCCCTCTGAACCAGGCTTACAGTTGCCAGAATGATTTATCTTAAATGCAAATTTGACTGCGAGACCGCCTGCTTAAAGGACTTAAATGATTTCCTGCTGCCACAGTGTGAAGTGCATTCTCCTCTGCATGACACATGTTGTGGCCCGTGCTGACCCCTCCTGCCCACCTCCTCTCTCCCCTCTCCTGAGTCATACGCTTACTTTCGACAACCTCAACTGGTTTGTATTCCTCCATACAGAACATAGCAATTCTCAGGCCTTCTGCATTCCTCTGGGTTGTGGACATGACCCTCCTCTTGCTGTGCTAAGCTGGAACCAAATCTAGAATATCTTCCCCAAATATCTCCCCACCCTCTGTGATTGTACTCCCTGGTGCCTCCTTACTGCACGCACATCCTGGTGCTTCCCCGCACATTGAACCTCTGTTGGAATGCCTGCCTTCCCCTGCACTGTGATCACCACTCTCATCTCTGTGCACATCTAGTAGGTGTCACATGCACATGAAGAAGGAGCTGCCTGGGACCTTGAGCAGGATCTCTGGAGACTCCAGCTCTGGATGGATGCAGCCCCTATCTCACTTTCTGTTGCCTTTCTCCTCTGTTCCATCGTCCCAATCCTGTCCTGCTCATCCCGACTCTCTTTCCTTCGCCCTCCCTCTGCAGTCACCTGCTCATCTTACAGGCAGGGAAAGAAGACGCTGGGAGACGGAGTGCCTCCCTCAGTTACAGTGCCAGCCTGTGGTGCGGCCAGGTTTGCGAAATACTAGGATTATTTGCCCTGTACACCTGTCACTTTGTAAGAAAACAGGAGGTTGCTTCTTTATCAAGTGCCATGTGGAAGACCATCTATAGCTGGGGGCAGCAAACCACACCACCAGGCCACACTCAAGCTGTGGCCTCTCTGTGGACAGCCTGTAAACTAAGCAAGCTCCTTACTGTTTAAAATTATGGCTAAAGCAAAACAGCCCAAACAATGCTGAACAGCTCACATCCGTGGCCCACAGGGCGTGAACTATTTACTAGGCGACCCTTTTATAGGAGATGTTTGCCGAGCAGTGATCCCCAGCAACAATGCGAACTGAAGCATTATGGTCTTTGGCAAAAAAAAAAAAAAAATGTACCACCAGAAGAAAAAGGATATATAAAAAATAAATTTTGGACTTACATGCTTTTAAATGAAAAAGAAGAAGAAGTCATAGCTCATACCATTCTCAGAGAAGGTGTTGTATCTATTTCCCAAGTTCTTGATGTTTATCATTTATCAACAAATAGTTACCATGGCAGAAATAATAACTGGTAAGCAATGTAATTAAACTAAGTCAGTTACTACTTCATAAATATTATTGTGGCACTTTTGTTAAAACATATATTGAAGGTGTGGATAAGGATGAGTTTGGTGTGCAAAGTTTAAATAGTTACATTGAATTATGAATAAAAATCAGCCCTTGAATCCCTCTTTTTCTATAACTAAAACGTAGAAAGCATTTTTAATTCATATTTGTTCCTGGAATTAGTTAGTGTTTTAAACATAAACCTTTGGAGGTTAAAACTCTAGCATGTGGTACTGTATGAACACATTTGAAATATTTAATAATTCCTTTAAGAATGATAAAGTCTTATTCAGCATACTCATTTCCTTTCCAATTTAGATTCCCAGTTATAATCATTCAGTAATAAGTGGCTGGGAGTCCTGGGTAGCAGGGATTCTATGAGCTCCCAAATCTTCTTTAAAAAGTCTATTAATATGCCTTTTATCTATATTATTTGGAACAGAGAGCCATTAACTTTACATTTATTTCAGAGATTTAAAACTGAATACGAGAGCCAGACAAAAGAAATAGAGCCTAGGAAATGAGGAGACTTATAAATGGGTGCTTAGAAAATGTTTTATATAGGTGATATAGACTTTATATGGTTAAGCTTGCGGGTTTTATTTTACAAGGTACAGAAACAAATAACGAATTCTGGAGTGAGCGTAGAACAAGTGATTTCTCAGGAAGGGAGACTGCTGAAGCTGTGGATGTGTGCATAGTCAGATAAGGAGGCGAGATCGTTTCCGAATACACATTATTAACCACACGTGGAGGTGAAAAGGGCGGTCTAGTTCAGTGTGGTCCATAAGGAGCGCCGGGGGAGGTGGAGAAGCTGCTGGAATTCTTGATGGCTCCACCGTAGTCCAAGATGATGAGGGCAGGAAAAAGCTGTTTGGGGCCTCGTCTGTGAAACGGGACAGGCCCTGTGGCTTGGAGGGTGTCCGTAGGACCGTGTGAGAGGACACTGCCAGCCTTGTGGCTGAGCAGGGGCTCCATGAAGGCCAGGTAGGGCCACCTCCACGGAGAGGCCGTGGCACGGTAAGACTTCTCCGGAAGGTTTATTCGGAAGTTTGAGTCACCTTCTAACACGATCATCAGTGTGAAACCAAAATAAAAACAACTGCTGTGGGCTTCATTCTGATCAATAGGTAAGAGATTGATGCTGACAGGTGTATGACCAAAATATTAGAAAAACATGGTCCAGCATCTAGTCTGTAACGGCCGAGCGGAGCTCATTGGTGGCGCTCTGGCCTGCCGTGCCTGAGGCCCTGCTGAGGCCTGCAGAAATGGAAAGCAAAACACCGCAGAAGGAGGTTCAAAACACCGGCTTAGAGTGTATCACACTGGGACAGCTCGGTGCCGGCCGGTCACAGGAGGGCGGATTTCAGAGGATTAAGGTGAGCACAGCCCAGTGGGCAGACGGTGAGAGTCAGACACAAATGGAGCAGGAGAGGCTGAAGGCAAGAGAACGGCTTCCTGGTTGTTAAGAGGAAGCAGCAAAGTCACACAGCAATGCCATCCCCCTCTCAGAGCCCACCTGTGAGGTGACATTTGGTTGGGCCCCAGGTGCAAAACCTCCAGGAAAAATGAAAATAGTAGTGCGAGCTCAGCAGAACGTCAGGACCGACCTCGGTGGCTGGAGGGTGACGGCCGTGACAACACCCAGGCTCACCCCGTGTGCGCAGCAGAAGAAGAGTGGCCAGCCTCCGCTTGGCCCTGGGGGATAAAAAGGAGAGAAGGTTTAAAAGTGGTTTGAAAACCATTCATCATCATTTTGTCTTCTATGTTCTTCATCAAGGAAAAGCTTAAAAAAATCCTTGTCTTGGATTAAAGCCCAAAATAGGTGAAAAATGAAAACAAAGGCATCCAGCCCTCTTAAGTGAATTTACGTGAGGCTGTCATCCAACCTGGGCCAGGACTCTGAAAGGACTGCCAGTGTGAGCCTGCTGTGGTGGCACACACGCCTGTAATCCCAGGGGCTTGGGAGGCTGAGGCAGGAGGATCACAAGTTCAAGGTCAGCCTCAGCAACTTAGTGAGATCCTGTCTCTAAATAGAAAACAAAAAGGGGTGGGGATGTGGCTCAGTGGTAGAACTGTCCTGGGTTCAATACCTGGTACAACAAAACAACACAAAAAACGTGCAAATGTGAGAGCCCCTGGTGATCTCTGGTCCGTGACAGAGTTTCAAAATACCAGAGATCTGGGGTACATCCGATGCCCAAGTTCACAAAGAAGCATCCACGAAGCTTAGAACTGGAATGCACGTGCCCATAAAAAGTAAAATATACATATTATATCCCACACACATCACAGATAATTATTAAACCTTTACCATCTGGGAGACCGATACTTGATAAAAATAAGGGATTGCAAACTTACTTGAATACTGAGTCTGAGAATAAAGCCAGAAAAATTAAGGCTCCAGTCTATTTATAAAATTGGATCTGAACTAACTAACTTCCAAGGATCATGTGTTCTAAGAATTTATGGTAAAGTTTAACTGATTTGTTCTTGTTTTGGGCTTTACTTAGTGTCATTTTTAAAAACTGTCATTAGAAACACATAACATAAAGTTTGCCGTCCTAACAGTTTTCAACTGAACAGTACAGTCGTGTTTAACGTCATGAACATTATTTGCTACAGATCTCTGTGCATGTTTTATGTTGCTAAACTAAAAGTCTGTGCCCATTGAACAACAGCCCCATCACCCAGCCCTCCGTCTCCGAGGTGTCTGCTCTGGGGGGCTCATGCAAGAATCCTGTGGTGTTCATTTGTTCGTGACTGACCTGTTTCACCTACGGCAATGTCCTCAAGAGTCGTCTGTTTTGTGAGCAGTGTAAACACACACACACACACACACACACACACACTGTATGTACACATACATACTACACATCTTCTTCACCCATTCACCCATTGGTGGGAATGTGGGGTGTTTTCTCCTTGGTGGTTGTGAATGACTCTGCAGGGAGCGTGCTGTAGATGTGTCTCCAAGATCTTGTGCTCGGTTCTTTTGGACCTCATGTGGGGCATAGAGTATTTCCACTTCTGATCTTCTGAGGAACCCGTTTTCCACTGTGGCTTCCTGCGTTGCATTCCCACCAGCAGATGGTCAGGGTTCCATTTTCTACACTTCCTTGCCAATGCTGGTAATGTATTGAGAATAGCCACCCTCACAGGTGTGAAGGGATGCCGCGTCATGGTGGGAATTTGCAGTTTCCTGGTGGTTGGTGAAGTTGTTGAGCACCTCTTCATATACCTGTTGGATCTGGGATGTCTTCTTTGGAGAAATGTCTGTTGAAGTCCCTTGCCTATTTTATATCAAGTTTGTGTTTTGCTTTTGGCTATTGGCTTAAAGAGTTTGGGTTCTTAACCTCTTATCAGATGTATGGTTTGCAAACGGTTCTTCCTTTCTGTAGGCTCTTTCCAGGGTGCTGACTATTTGCTGCACAGAAGGCTTTTGGCTTCATACAGTCTCATTGTCTGTCTTTGTTGCTCCTGCTTTTGGTGTCATATTTAAAATACCAGATCAGTATCATGGAGATTCCCCATTGTGTTTTCTTCTAGGAGTTTATAGCTTGGGAACCTCTGTATAGGTCTTTGTTTTTCGTACATGGTGTAAGGTAAGGTTCCAGTATCACTCCTTTGCACATGGAATCCAGTTTTCCTTTCCTTCCCCACTGTGTAGTCTTGGCCTCCTTATGAAAGATCATGACTCTATACGTAAGGTTTTTCCCCAGGTTCTCAACTCATTCGCTGGCTTGTATGTCAGTGTTGAAGCCGCTGCCATACTGTTTTGCTTACTGTAGCTTTTAACACGTTATGTGATCAGGAAGAGTGTGATGTTCATCTTTGTTCTTCTTTCCCAAGATTATTTTGGATATTTGGGATATTTTGAGTTTCCATATGCATTTTAGAATTTCTTTTCTATTTGGGCAAGTGTTGCTGGGATTCTGAGGGAGTTTTTGTTGTACCTCTATATCGCTTTATATAGGATGGACGTTTTAACAACCCAAACTTCCAATTCATGAACATGGGATGTCTTTCCATTTATTTGTATTTTCTTTGATTTCTTTCAGAAGCATTTTGTAGTTTGCAATATATCATCATTTTCATTTGTCTCAAGGTATTTTCTAATTTCCTTTGTGATTTCTTCTTTGACCCAGTAGTTTTCAAGATTATGTTATTTAATTACCACATATTTGTGGATTTCTCAGTTGGCCTTATATATTAATTTCTACTTCCATTCTATTGTGGTCATAAAAGAGACTTGGTGTGATTTCAAACTTTTAAAATTTATGAATAATTAATTTGTGTCCTAACTTGTAGTCTATCTTGGAGAATGTTCATTTTGTGCTTGAGGAAAAAATATGTTCTGCTGTTGTTGGGTGGAGTATTTTACAAGTAAGTGCCTGCTGGGTCCAATTGCTCGATAGTTTTGTTCAAACTCTCTTTCTTGTTAGTAATCTTCTATATGGTTGTTCTATCAATTCTTAAAACAGGACATTGAAATCTAACGTTAGTTCAATGCTGCCTCTTTTCTCCTTAAATTCTTCCATTTATTTGGGTGTACTCTTGGTGGGTGTTTATATATGTATTTATAATCTCTATTTCTTCCTGTTGAATCAAATCTTTTATCATTGTATATTTCCTTCATTGTCTCTTGTGACAATTTTACTAAAAATCTATTCTGGCTGGGAATGTTTTTTGTGTGCCTATAATCTCAGTGCTCCGTAGGCTGAAGTAGGGGGATTGAAAGTTCAAAACCAGCTGCAGCAATTTAGCAAGGCCCTAAGCAACTCAGTGAGAGCCTGCTTTTAAATAAAAATATAAAAACAGGCAAAGGGTCTGGGGAGTTGGGGATGTGTCTCAGTGGTTAAGCGCTCCCCCCCACCCACCAAAGAAAAGGAGAGAGAGTCTGTCTGATGTGAATGTAGCCATCCTTTCTTGTGGATGTATTTGCATGGAATGTCTTTCTGTCTTTCACTTCCAGTCTATGTATATGTTTACATCAAAATCGAGTCTCTGTATTTGCATAATTGGATCTTGTTTCTTAATTCTTTTTAATTTTTAGTCAGAAACTTTGATCCATTTACCTTCACAATTGTTACTGATGAGGAAAGACACAGTATTTCCATTTGGCTAGCTTTTTCTGTATTTTTACATCAGACTTGGTCCTTTTCTTTTGCTACCTTCTTTTCTGTTTCTTTGAGTTTCTTGCAGGGACACGGTTTGTGCCCTTTCCCCTTTTCTTTTTGGTCCCTTCCATAGGTATTTCTTTGTAGTTACTGTGGGGAGCACAAGCGACATCTTATCATTACATCTGTTGTAACCCAGTAACAATTTACCTTCCATCACATCAAAGGCCTCTCTCCTTTACGGTTGGTTCCTCTTCTTTCTGTTCTTGGTGTCACTAATGACCTATTGTCACTGCTGTGTATCTATTAGCAGATTTTTATGCTTATACCTATTTCTGTGCTTAGGCCTTTTAATTTTTTTCAGATATCAGTGATTTCATTCTTCATACTATACCATTTCCAGTATTTCAAAATGTTTAGTTTTTTAAACTATGGACGTTTAAATATAATAACAAAATTAAAACCGCTTTACACCATTGAAGAGTTTTGCGTTTGTCTCTGTATTTCCATTTGCCTTCCTATTTTTGCATGTCTTCTGGCTCTACTTGCCACCCTTCCTCCCAACTTGAAGGACTCTCCACCACTGCTCATGGGGCAGCACTAGTGAGGACGCAGCCCCTCAGCTTTGGCTTACTTGGAAAAGTCTTGATTCATCTTCATTGTTGATGAATGCATAGTGTAGTTGCTTGGTATTCTCTCTTTATTCTTTTCAGCACGCTGAGTAGCTCATTCCATTCTCTTCTGTCCTGAAGGTTTATTCTGAGAAGGCTTCTGATAGCCTCATGAGAGCTTCCTTCCGTGTGTTGGTTACATGTCCTTGCTGCTCTTTGACTTTGGACAGTGTGATTACAGGTGTCCCCGTGTGGATACTTTAGGCTCATTGAAGCCAGAGCCTGTTGAGTTTCTTGAATTTGGATGTCCATTTCTCTTCTCTGATTTGACAAGTTTTCAGCCACCATTTCTTCAAGTAATCTCTCTGCTCCTTTTTTTCATTTCTGTGGGAGGCTCCGGGAGAGCCATGACACGCATTTTGTTCTATGCAGTGGTGTCTCATAAGTCCTTAAGCTCTCTTCAGTTTTCTTCATTCTTTTCTTTCTTTTAGCTCTCCTGAATCAATAATTTAAAATGATCTCTCTCTGGGGCTGGGATTGTGGCTCAGCGGTAGAGCGCTCACCTAGCATGCACGGGGACCCTGGGTTCGATCCTTAGCACTACGTAAAAATAAATGGAATAAGGGTATTGTGTCCAACTACATCTAAAAAGTAAATAAATAAATAAAATGATCTCTCTTTGAATTAAGTGATTCTCTTTGAATTCAATGACCTGGTCTGCTGTTGAACCCTTCTAGTGATTTTTTTTTTCAGCTCAGGTTTTATGTTTTATATTATTTAGCTTCATAATTTCTCTTTTCTTCTTTTTGTTATAACTTCATTCTTTTTGTTAATATTCATATTTTGTTGCATACATTTTTTTCTCTGATATTTCTTAATAGTTATTTGTGCTCTATTTAAGCTCACTGAGCTTTGTTGAGATGGTTCTTTGAATTCATTATCAGGTAATTGACAAACTTCAGTTTCATTAGGGGTGGTTTCTGGAGATTAATTTTGTCCTTTTGTTTGATCTATGTCTCCCTGGGTTTTTTTTGCATATTTTGTAACGATTTCTGCCAGGAAAAACTTTTACCAATTATCCTGGTTACAGATTCTGGAAACTTAAACTTTCTGGGAATGTGCTCTCTGGGCTTGTGTGTGTGATTTCCTAACTACAGAGTGTTTCCTGTTGCTTGCCTTCTATTCCTTGTCGACGGTGCTGTGGGTTTTCTTGTGGTTCCGCAGCAAGCGTGCTTCTATGGTGTGGATATGAGGTGTCCTCCAAAAGCTTTCGTGTGAGACATCACCAGAAGGTCTGGAGGAGAATGGATCCTGATGGGATTAACTGATCGGTGACTGGAGGCAGGTGGGGTGTGGCTGGAGGAAGTGGTTCACTGGGGGCGTGGCTATGAGGTGTATATTTTGTATCTGGAGTGTGGGCTCTCTCTCTGCTTCCCGATTTCATCATGTGAACTGCTTCCCTCTGCCACACTTTTCTACCATGATCTTCTGTCTCCCCTCCAGCCCTGAGGAACGGAGCCAGCCTTCTATGGACTAAGACCTCTGAAACCATGAGCCCTCCAATAAACTTTTCCTCCTCTAGGATTGTTGTGGCCCAGTCTTTTAGTCATAGGGGTGAAAATCCTGATTAAAACACAAGTCAACTGTCTTTTGTTCCCAGTGACCAAGCTGGTCTCATTACTGTTCCCGGTCAGGAGAAAGAGAAGCCATGCCTTGGGTAGTCCCTGAAATGTGGGCAAGCTCACATTGCTCTTTTCTTTCCTCCCTGAGGAGGAAGCTGTGCATTTGTACTTTCTCCCAATTGTGCTAAACTGTACCCAGTGGAGAGTGGTGCTCTTCTGTAGAATGCAAAGATTTTTCTTAACTATTTCAATGCAGCTGTTTTGAGTTCGTATTCACCCAGGGTCCTGGAAAATTGAAACTGGTTTTTGGAGTTCTCATAAAGGCATGTTGGCTTATATAGTGCTGACTCACCCGTGTCTCTGTGGAAGAATGAGGTGTGGGAATGCTCCTTCTGTCACCTTAGTGACATCACTCCATAGACTGGGTTTAGTCTGTAACAACGCATTCTGCCACTTTCTTGGATTTTGCCAGTGACACCACTGCCCAGTCAGCTGTAATTCCTTTTGTGTGCAGGAGAACCTGAGCAAGACAAGAGGGGTTGGGGCAAGCCAGGTTTCTTTAAAACCAGATGTTTAATGGGGGCAGTGTCAGCCTTGAGCCCTCAAAGATCAACGTCAGTGAGACAGAGTTGAAAAACAGGCAGAGAGATATCATAATTCAGGAAGGAATGTAGCAGAAGGTTGGTCAAGGACTAATCATAAAGAGCCAATTCAAACTCAGATGGAGTCCTAGGTAAATATCAAGACAATCAAATGTACGTACAACCAGAAGGGTACCGCAGGAGCAGAGGCTGCGTTCACGTAGAATGTGTAAAGCTTTGTGGCTGGCATGGGACATTTACAAAGGAGAAATAAACCAGAGGAAAAATGAAATCATTCACACCCCACAACTCTATGGAGGTCTACACTTTACCCCTTTGTATATAACTCTTCCTTACAAATGTGTTATGTATGTGTGTGTGTGCAAATGAGTGCAAATGAATCTCGTTTCTTTTACTTTCTTCCCCGTTGCTTGGTAGCCATGTGGCTTGAGTGAAATTGTCTGACTCAACCTCTGGAAGTACATGGTGACTGACTTTAGTGCATCAGAGTGCTGCTTGATGTGGTGAGTCCCCCTCTGGTGGCCTTTCAGGTGTAGAAGTGTGGCTTGATCAAGTGCGGACGAGAACCCCATCATTGAGCTCTGCTCCCTCTCTCCCACTCCACATTGTCCTGCTGAGCCATTGGGCTTTCCTGACAGGAGCCACCCTGCTAGGGAAGACACCACAAGATGCACAGATGTGGAGAGAGAGGAGGCAGTAGCCATGTCCCCTCAGCCCCCGGCCCCTCTGACCTGGAATGACAGCCACAGCAGAACGGGCCTGTTAAGTCTTGGTCTCTAGCCTCAGTTATTTTATTGGAAACTATAACATCCGTAGCCAAAGTACATAATATAAATGTGCACTGAACACATTACTGTATGGTAAACATCTGTATTCAGAAATAGATTATTATAACCAGCGCCCCCCCCCATCCCTGCTTTTATGCTGTTTATTGATCTGTGCCTCTGGATGCAGTCGTGTGGCTCAGTGTGACTGTAAAATTCATGTGAATGGAATCATCTGTGTGGGTTGCACAAGTTTCAGGATCCCTGATTTTCACCTCCAGTGAGTGTACCAGGACACAGGGTCCCTTTTCAGTTACTGGGCTTCAGGCATGTGGCTTGCAGTGGAGTGTCAAGGACAGCTGCTCCGTCAGGTCCTGGCCTCCCTCCTGGGTACATAGTTGTATACACATCTGTAAGGAGTATCCCCAGGCAGTGAAAACGAATACTCTACAATCAACATTTAGAAAGATCTGGATAGGTTGATATTTGGGGCCAAGAAGAGCAAAAGCAAATTTACTAGGGAGAACTGTTAGCCTCAGTTGGTTGATTCAAAATACCAATGGTATAAATTCAGAGTGTTAAGGACCTGTCTTGACAGGAGAACAGTTGGGATAAATAGGTGGGTGTTAATTGACTACGGCTCACCATTCTAAGCCCAGCACCACCACAGCAAATGCTGTGTGCTCCTAAAATTGAGGCATTGTGTCTCACGTCCTAAGCCCATGATTCGCATTTAGAATAATGTATTCAATTTTGGGAATCCTAAAACATTAAGATTTGAGACAAAGGAATAGATACAGAAGAAATAAACTAGAATAGTTAAGGCCCAGAAAGAGCAGTGAGGGAAAGCTGTTCTGGGAAGGTTTGCCCTAGGAAAGTGTAGAGGGGATGTGGTGTCTTTCATTCTGTAGATGACCTGAGACCACGGACGGGGTGGGGAAGAGTATAGGAAAGCACACTTCACACGCCTCAAAATTTAAGGTACATTAGACACTGGAAATCCCCAGGAAAGGAGGAGACGGTCTTGCAACCCAAGGAGTGTTCCCTCAGAGCCTCGAGACAAACAGGGAGAGAATCTGCCCCGAGTCTAAGATTCTGGGTTAAAGGACGACATCTCAGGGTCTCTTTGTCTCCCTCCCTTTCCAGGGAGATAGGAAAAATTCAATCCTCAAATAAGGAAAACCTGGTAGCCTGGAAAGTACCCTGCTCAATGCATTACTCTACTTATTGAACAGAGAGGTTTTTCTTAGCTCTAAATTGTAGTTTCCATTCACCATGTGCAAATCTTAGACAAAAACACCTGTTTCCACATGAATAATTGCTACTTATAAAAGGAATAAAGTCAAAAACAAAGGAAAAAATAACCATTAACGAGGGATACTTGAAAAAGAACGCTAGGCATGGTCACTTGCCTTAGTGATAACTTTCACTCTGATCTGCTTCAATGTTCTAGATTATTTAGCCCCCAAAACCTTTGACACAAGCAGGCAATACAGCAGGAATGGGGTATCTAAGTGAGACCCTGGGGTTTTAGAAGTTCAATGATTATTTTAATTTCCTGAGAGTATTAAATAGAATAAAAAAACCTCCATCAGGCCAAAGAATGCACAAAAATTTACTGCCCTCAAATTTTACCCCTAAAAATACAAAACACTCATCTTAAGCATATTAGAATAAATGATGTTTTGAGAGTGACGAAGAAATAGAAAAGATAAACCCCACTCTTTAGATGCATTCCTGTTTTCCAGAGATCAGCACATAACCGGCTTCTTACATCTACACCTTGATCATTTTGCCAGTGGCAAGAGGTCCAGATTCCACCCAGGTGAGCGCGGCTGGTTTAATCTTGCAGAGCAGATGGCTCAGGTCAGTGGCCAATAACAATCTGTGACACACCAATGGCAGCATAAAGAAGCCAGTTCTCCGTGGAGCAGAGCCTGCTTTTAAAAATAGGGCAGGCTGGTGACTTTTCCTGAAGGATAGAAGTCAGTCCTTCCCTCTCTGTCTCCATTGTCTGTCTGTCTGTCTCTTTTCATGCTGTGGATTTAATGCCCTTAGTTGTTCTTTCCCTTGTAAGAACTGCCTGCGTCAGCACATTGGTTGCTTTGCCATCACACATGAATCTGTGCAATGTAAATAATGGAAAAAGCAAGCCTTGCTTGTCCAGAAAAAGCAATACAAAAAAAAAAAAAAAAAAACACACATACACATACACAACCACACCCCCCCGCCCAGAAAAAAAAAAAAAACAATCAGACTAACACTGAAAGCCCAAAGGTTTCCTTAAGAGCTTACAAAAGTTCTCTCAAGAATGGACATTATGTAAAACTAACAGTGGGAAGTCTGTCTGTAGGATTTGAGGTAAACATGCCTTCCACTTCCCATTCACTTTAAAAGACTGACCTGGAGTCCTGGCATCATATAAGTAAATGAAAATAAAAGGTTTGAAAATTTAAACACTTTTACATTTTAGTATTGTATCTATTTTAGGAAAAATTTCATTTAACAAAGAACCTTTCAAGGAATCTTACATTTTTCTTAAAATCTAAAGAGTGGTTCTGTTTACTTTGTTTTGAAATCTTACATTATGACCGGACACTGTAATCCTAGGGCCATCAGTTTATGTGGCAGTGATTAGAATTTTTAAACATTGTCACTGAGAAGATAAGAAGTGTGAGGATAAAACTTAGAGTGGATTTTCTCTCTCTGGGTTTTCTCTGTTCTGCTGCTCTGGGTCCTCTCTCCCCTCTCTCCTGGAATGTGACCTGGGCAGGTCATTTCATATTACTGTCACAGTGTTATGATTTTAAAATTGTTATCGTAAGATCTGTCTGGTCTGCTTCCGTTTTAGTGAGAATCAAGTGAAATGATGCATGTGAAAGCCATTTCTTTACAAACTATAATATGAATTCTATGCACGTGCTTACATATTACCCCGTATACCTCTGTGGGTAAATATGCAATTGCAATTATAGTGAAACTACAGGTCATTTCACTTCGAAAATCCAATTTAGATATGTGGCTGAAATATAATGCAGTATACCTTTTGTTTGTGTATTAGAGATTATTTTTAATATCACTATTGTTAATTAGAATTTCTTATAGTTTTAGCAATTTGTCAATAAACCGCTCATTTGAAGGAAGAAGTAATCTTGATATCTGAATTTGAAAACTAGGCTACTTTGAGCACAATTGTATTTGTCAGGGAGAAAATTGGCTAGGAATATCTATTGACAATCTGGAACAGAAACGTTTTTACAATTCATTAAATTATTACATGCATTTGAATTTCCTTCAGACTCAGACACATTTAAATCAATGGGCATTTAACATTCTGCAGGATGGATGAAGCATAGGAGAGAAATGTTTTCAAAGAATCAAAGTATACATTGTCAGAAGTGGAGACACTGCAGTGATCACGCTGATCAGGCGCCCTGTGTGCCAAGCCACCAAGCCTGCGACCACTCCACCACTCGGCAGGGGCTGGCGTCCATCAGGGTTTGGTGGTGGACTTGGGCCGCTCTGTGCAGTCAGTATTTCCTTCTTCCTCAGGTGCCTCTTCCCTCATTCTCTATCCCTCCCTCCCTTCCTCCTCCCCCCTTTCTTCTCTCTCCCTCCTTCGCCTCCCCCACTTTCTCTTTCCTTCCCTCCTCCTTTATCTATGTGCATATGCGGGACAGACCAGGCACACCTGTGCTCAGAGCCTCTGGAATGCACAGTGTAACTGGAGAGAGGGGAGATGAGCCTGTGAGCCAGCAGGGCTGGGTGGGCTGCAGCTGCCAGACAGCCATCTGTCCAGAACCAGAGTCCCAGAATGTCAGAGGAACCCAGGACGGCGTGCCTGGTGAGCCTCAGACAGGCGAGGGCTTCACGGAGGCGTTGCCTGAGGGTGAGGAGTTAGGGTGTATGGACAGGACGTGGAGATCACATATAACTTTGTAGTTTATGAACTATTTTTTATAAGTTTGTTTAGGATGACAAGTAGGACAAATGATTGACAGTTTTAGGATTCTAACTGATTTTAATTATCTGCAAAGGCTATTTCTAACACAATTACCTGCTAGGGAAGAGTCTTGTGTTTTGATTCCTTCAAACATCATGTATTAGGGTTAGGGTTAGGGTTAGAGTTAGGGTTAGGGTTAGAGTTAGGGTTAGGGTTAGGGTTAGGGTTAGGGTGAGGGTGAGGGTGAGGGTGAGGGTGAGGGTGAGGGTGAGGGTCAGGGTCAGGGTGAGGGTGAAGGTGAGGGTGAGGGTGAGGGTTAGGGTGAGGGTTAGGGTCTCCACATGCTACCTCCTCCAGTTACCTCTTGTGCAGCTCTCGGGTCAGTAGCACTATTCAAACTGGAACTGTCCTCTTTGTGTCTGCTACTCTGCCTGCAACTGGCATCTGGGACTGTGAGCAGTTTTGCTTGCAATGTAATCATATTTAATGATCTGCTTTGTAAATATGATGGCTTTTCCTTTCTGTGGACCGTCAACTGAATCCAAATATGGAAAAAATAAAATAAATGTAAGCTCTGAACATTTCAGTCCTTATTATTGTGTTGATTTTCTACTTTATTCTTGATTGATACTAGATACAATTTCACAATTATTAATCTCAAAAATATACATATGATTTAGCTTTATATAAAAATTCCTTGGAGACAGACCAAATCTTTTTGCTTTTGCAACGTCCCTAATCTTCTTTCTCATTAATAGAATGTTTCCAGTGCTGTGCATTAAGGCTGCTCAATAAGTGATTATTAATTATACTCTGAGTGTAGAAGAAAATCAAAGCCATAAACAACCTAAGCACAGAGGGTACTTTTGCACAGGTACTGGGGACATACTGGAAAGGTCAGCCTTTGTCATATGCTCCCAAACAGCCTGGGAATGGGTCAGAGTCCTGCGGACCCCAAGCCATTCCCTGTTCAGAAAGCAATGGCTTCTATGAATTGTGTGATACCAATAACCTGCCAGAAAGCAGAGCTCTGGCAAGTCTACTTGTGTTTGTTTATTGAATGAATGAGCATATGATTCTATGAATACATTGCACTTAATACCTGCTACATTTTTCCCTGGGTGGATTTAAGAACTGTAGTTCAAGAAAGATTCCAGTTCCTGAATCCCATACATTCTAAGAAATCCCAGGACCTATTTTTTCTTAAGTGTGTTTCCTAGAGCTGCTGTAACAAAGTACCAAGACTTCGACAGCATCGACTCTGTTTCAGTTTTGGAGGTTGGAAGACCAGGATCACCGTGTGGCACGGGGGTTCCTCATGGGCAGTAGATGAGGATCCGTGGGCCTCTCCCCTGGTTCCTGGGGTGAGCCTGCAGTCCTGGTGTTCATCATCTTGTGGGTCCCTGTCCTCAGGTTCAGGCAGTGTTCTCCTTGTGTTCAGATTTCCATTTTTCCTAAGGACACAAGTCAGATTAGATTAGGGTCCATCTTAATACCTCATTTTAACTAATTACATCTGCAATGACCCTGTGTCAGAGTCGGCACACATTGTAAGATCTTGAGAGTTCAGTCTTCGACTTAGAAACATGAAGCTGGGTGCATGATCTAACCCGTGACAGTGTGTCAAAGACAGGCCTCATCCCGTCGAGGCAACAGTGGTTTAGACGGAGGACCAGACACTTGTAAGTAAATACTGGATTGGAAGGAGGTCCCGGGGCAGTGGTAGTAATGACCACAGTGGTCATCTCTGCTTGGGGAAAGTCAGGGATGTCTTTGCAGAAGAGATGGGTTAGAGAGGGGAAGGATAGGAGGGAATTTTCACTGTGCAATCCCCTCAAACAGGACACATCCAGAAGGAAACCTGATCCCTAACTAGACTTTCCCCCAAATTCCTTAAGTCCACTAATGGATCAAGTGGAACCTGGCTCATCCCTCTTCACTGTCACACCTGCCCAGCATCAGGCCCTGGTTCCCCATGCCTGACACGTGGCCTATGCTGTGATGCGCCTGGTCCTCATCTTCCCTTCATCTTCCATCTCACATCACGACCTGATTCATTTCCTTGGGACCCATTTGGTCCTTATTTTGCATGCCCCAAACCTTCAGTACCTTCGCACCACCTGTCAACTCATTCAAGCTCATCACCCCGGTAGTTCAGACTGTGCATAGCCTCAGGACTCTCAAGACCCTGTGATATCATCCTTCATGTATGCATGAGCCCTTCAACAATGTCCCAGAAGCAGTTCTCGCGGGGAGCACTCCGCACCACCTTGCACACTGTAAATGAGTTCTTTCCCACTTAGCAAAGCTCTGAAGCTGCTTCAAGGAAAACATCACTTACTGTGTGCATTGGGAAGCAGTAAAGGAGGTGGCGATGCTTCTTGGGTCTACCAGCTTCCACATGCTCATCCGTATTAACATTTCCTGTTTGTAATGGTATTTTAGTCAGCATCACATGAATGCCCTCTAGTCCAATTTCCAGTAAAGTTCTCCCTCTCTGAACCCTCTTGAGCACTCTACTCACTGTCCACAGTCCTATTGTCTACAGTTCCTATCTGGTCTTCTGAGCTCCCACCAGAATTGATCATTAAACTTCACTTACAACAATCTAAAGCATTTCCAGATAGCACTGCTAAGCATCCCAAAATTCCTCCCACCAATTCCAAAAAGCTTCTGAACCACACGGTCAGGTTAGTCACAGCAACAACCCCACTTCTCGGTAACAATTTCTGTTTTAGTCAGCTTTTTTGCTGCTGTGACTGAAAGACTTGAACAATTGGAAGCAGGAAAAGCTTGAGGGCTCACAGTTTCAAAAGTCTCAGTCCATAGAAGGTGGTTCCATTCTGGAGGGCTAGAGGTGAGGTAGACATCATGGTGGAAGAGTATGGAGACCCAGAGCAGCCTACACGATGGTCAGACACCAGAGAGATTGCACTCCCCAGATGCAAAATATATACCCCCAACGCGTGCCCCCAGGGGCCACCTCCTCCAGCTACACCCCACTCACTTTCCCATCAGGGGGCCAATTCACTAATTAGGTTAAGGCTCTCGTGACTCAATCATTTAACCTCTGTACCTTCTTGCTTTGTCTCCCACATGGGCTTCTGGGGGATACCTCGCATCCAAACTATAACAAATGGAGATAATTAAAGTACAGCATGTGAATACCATCCACCCCAACTATGAACGCTGTGCTCTGCTCACAGTGTGTTGTGGTTTGGATCAAATTGTCCCCCAAAGGCTCCTGTGTTGAGGACTTGGTCCCCAGAGCATTGGATTGTGAGGGCCCTGGTAAGCTGGTGGGATTGCTGGGAGGTGTTGGAAACTGCAGTGGGCGCCTAGTGGGGGGACGCAGGTCGCTGGGGCATGCCCTGGAAGGACATGTCTTGTCCCTGGCCCTTCCTCTCTTACTTCTGCTTACCGAGTGCCATGAGATGAGCAGCTGTGTTCCAACATGGCCCTCTCAGGATCTGCCTCACCTCAAGCCCAGAGTGATGGGTCCAGCTGACCGTGGACTGAAACCTTTAAAACCACAAGCCAAAACGAATCTTTGCTCCTCTCATTTGTCTTCCTCAGGCATTTCGCCATGGCATGCGAAGCTCACCAGTGCAGCCCTGGGGCTGTGTGGCGAGGTGGCTGCATGTCTTAATCCATGCTGGCCTTTTCTCCACTTTTCTCCTGATCCCCACTTTCCCTCCGACCACACGGCACTGCAGGAGAAGTGGTTTCTGCTCCGGGCCTCCAATCCTGGCGGGCAATCACAAGCTGGTGTAGCCATTTTGTGCCTTTGGGCCAACCTGGTGGCTTCTGATTTTTTACAGTTGTTCCTGGAGAAATCTCCGGTGACATTCATGAGCATCTCGATGTTCGGGTCAGGATTTCTTGACCTCATCACTGTCCAGCTGTCGACGTTTTGAACAAGATTATGGTTGTTGTGGTCTATCCTGTGTCTGTGGCTCTACCCTAGATGCTGGAAGCAAGCCCCCAAACCCAGTTTTGATCACTGAGAATGTTTTCAGCCCTTGCCAAAATGTTTAGGGGGCAAAGTCACCCAGAGTTGAAAATCACTGGGGTGGACTTTAGCCCCCTCTCTGTAATCCTGTTTTGTCCCCCCGTGGCCACAGCTTCAGGACCACCCCTGTGTAGTGTGTCACTGTGTGACTGTGTAGCACATCACGTCTGCTTGTCCACTTAAGGAGGATCCGCACTTAAGCTCCATACATTTCTGGACCTCAGATGAGTGTCTGCACTCGGTCTGCAGCAGCTGGAGAATCCATCAGTTTCCCACTTTCCTCATTGTCTAATTGTCTTGTGTGAGCAAACAACACCACTTCCTGTGCTTTTCTCAAGCCTGGCAGCAGGCCCTGCTTTTCATCTCTTCACATTTGATTTTTTGAGGGGGGAGGAGGGGGCCCGCAGAGAGCAGCTGGTGAGTGCAGAATTAATTACAGATCGTCTCCCTCAACACATGCACGGGTGACCACCCTCGAATGACCAGGCTGCCGTCACTGCCTTTTTAGGATTCCCAGTAACTGGACAGATACTTTATTCTTTTTCTTGGAAGCGTGTGTTGCGATTTTGAGAGATTGACACCCTAGAAGCTTTATTAGAGATGTTGTATTTGATGAAAAACACATACATCCTGTCCTCTCAGAAATCCATTGTGACATTTGTTAATTCCCTCACTTGGTAGTACTTGAATTTTTGTTAAATAAAAGTGAGTAGATAGGTACATTTCAAAAAGTCTGAGCTTATAATTATAGCGTATGTGCTTTAAAACTAGAAAATGCTCAGACAGGCACAGAGCGATCTTTCTTATTTTGGATTTGAAAAAGAATGAGCGCAAGTGAAACTTGAATATGATTTGTTCATGGCAACAATTTTGTGGGGATGCCTTTCCCTGTAGACATTACTCTTTGTTTAATTGTGTTGAAATAGAACTTTTTCAAAAACCACAAGTAGGCAAAACAAACAGGATTGGTACTGAACGAATATTGCTATGTTTATGATCTTTATAAATGAAATCATTTTAATTTAAATGATAAAAGGATAGCAATCTTAAATATATAATTTACATGTTAGTTCCACTTTCTCACTTACTTTTCAACCCACTGAATTTGAGCTTTGTATTTCGTTAACAAATCTGTTGGCTTTTCCTGTGAATATTCTGTTTTGTTTCCGCCTTCTTTTGTTGGTCATCTCACTTGCCTTTTGTGAGAAAGCAGAGTAGAGTCAGGGCAAGGCACAGATTTACAGACAAATGCAGACTCCCTTCTCAGTTCTGTAACGGGCCAAGCTTGGAAAAGCCAATGCAAGCTGCCATCTTGTTCTTTCACTGACAAATGAGATCGTGTCATTAGATTTGGATGAAGTTGCAAAACACTGTGTGACCACAGATGGTGAGTTAATTATCATGAGGTTGGTGCGTAAAAGCAGACTTCTACAACAAAATGGCTCGTAACCCTAAGAGAACAAGCTCAGCTCTCTAAGATGAACTTCTAACAAATGTACCTTTTTACATTAAGCTATCAGACACACAGTGCTTGGAACTTTTTACATTGTCAAAACTGATCTTTCAATACTTACAGGAAGACTTTTTTTTTTTTTGCCCTGAGCAAACAAACTGTGTTTCTCTAGAAATTCAATTTATAATGACAAGATGCAGATTAAGTGTAGAATCAATTTAAGACTGATAATTGCTAAGTACATTTTGCCAAACTTTTCCTTATTTTTTAATAAGGTTCATTGGGTAGATGCATGCTTTGATATTTTAGATTCTCCATGTCTATAACCACTGATTCTTCACATGCTTCCTTATTAAACTGTGAGCAAGTCTTGTAACCTTTAGTTTTGGTTTAGTTTTTAGTGATAGCTGAACCAAAAAAATAAGGGATATGTAATTTTTCATTTTTACAGACTCTCCTTAAAGTAGTTATTTCACACAGATTTCTGTAGGTGCTTGAAATTACCTGGAAATTCGAATTAAATGCCAGCAAGTGCTCATTCTGTGTACAGTGGCCTTTCTAACGCCCTGAGGGTAGTAGTGTACTCCAGGAAAACAAGAAAAAGGATTCTTTGAAGGTGAGAGGTTAGTTTTATAACCTACACTTCACCGTGAGGACTGCTGATGTAGAAATCTGAGTTTAGCATTAATCCTGTTTGTTTTGCCCACTTTGTGATAGACTGTGCTTTAAAAATTTTTTTATTTTAGGCTCCTTAATGTGGGCAAGGGTGGCAATGAGCTAGCTCTGTGAACAGGAGGGTGTTGGTTTTTCTGCGCAGAGAAACTTCTCAAGTCCGTCCCTGGTTTTATGACACATGGTTTCCCTGTGTCTCTGCTGTGAACACTTTGCAGGGACAGCTCCCTCTCTGGGCCTGATTCCATTTAGTTTGACATGCAGAAAATTGGTACCCGCAGGGTGGCCGAGCATCCAGTGGAACGGGAGGAAGTGGCATTGCTGTGAATGGGACAATAGCTTGTTCTGAGGACAAGCCTCAGCATTTTCGAGGCTCAGTGGAAAGGGATCTGTGCCGTGTCACCACCTGAGACACCTTAGTTATTTAGTGGTGTTTTATTAGGTGAAAGCCCTGTGACTACGCAGAAGGACAGAGTTCCCAAAAGGGCAGCCCGGCAGACAGGGCACCAGATGGCACAACCTGAGGCTGTTTATCAGGACGTGAGGGCAGAACTGGAGCAACAGACTTAGGTCCAATGCCAAGAGCGAGACAAGTCACCACCCCAGGGAGGAGGCGAGGCGTGTGTGGCCTGGGTCAATGCAGCTCCCGGGAGCCACTAACCAGGGGCTCGCAGCTCCCAGTGCTGATGGCTGGAGCTGCGGGCGGGTCATCTCCTTGTGCTTCATTATTTTATTTCACCTCTTTTCTCCTCTGTCCTCTCTTCTTGCTTTGTTTCTAACAAACGGATTTTTCAGCTGCTGAGGTTCTCCTAAGACTGCATGAGCGGAACAGAAACTGATAACTTGGTCTCCTGGGGAGGGCAGGACAAGGCCAGGACTTCAGCCAGCTGGGGGCAAACTTCCCGCAGCAGCAGGGGTGGCTCAGAGGTAGCCTCAGGTCAGACATCGCCCTTAATTTTAGACCCCTGCAGTTTTCTCTTCCAGCTCCCCAATCCTTCAAAACACAAACACTGTTTTCTTCAGAAAGTCTTTCTTACTCATCCTCTCCAGTTTAGGGGAGTCTCCTCACTTACAGATCGCAGGGCCATCCACCAATGGCTCTTATTGTTTCAAATAATTCCATGCTGCGTTGTGTTTCCGTCATTGTTTTCATAATTTTACTTATTTATTTACCTTTTGCAGTGCTGGGAATTGCAGCAGTATGTACCCTGAGTTATACCCACACTCCTTTTTTTTTTTTTTTTTTTTAATTTGAGACAGGGTCTCACTTAGTTGCTGAGGCTGGCCTCCATCTTGTGATCCTCCTGCCTCAGCCCCGAGATCACAGGTGTGCGCTACCTAGCCCTGCTCATGAATGTTTTCTCATATGGTTTGCCCTGGTCTTTGATTTTCATCTTTCTCTAGGTCACTAGGATTGCTAGGGTATTTAAGGCAGGGAAAGTTTCACATACTTTTTTTTTTTTTTTTTAATGTTCAATCACCTGAAATGATCCCCCAAGAGAAACTGCTTTTTATTGAATACTTGAATTCTTCATTTGTTGAACTGTCAATCTGGATATCTTATATAGTTTCCCTTTAAACCAAGGTTTCTACCCTGATAAAGTGCTGCCTGCTGTATCCCAGGGAAGAGAGAAAGAACATTTACATGGTTTTGCATTTGTATTTCCTCTATTAAAATCCATCAGGGCCAAGTCTTTGTCCCACCAGGTACAACAGGGTGCCCTGTGCACATGCTAGAGATGTTAGATAACATCAAGTGGATCACCTAACTAGGGAGAGTAGGGACTCCCACCCAAGGCATCTTCAGGGTCTTCTCTTGAACTGGACAATCATGGAGTGCAAAACTGGGCTGGAAGGTTCGTTGTTACAATTGATTCTGAAAAAAAAAAAAAGGTGCAGCCTCATCTTGAATAACATGTCTTTAATGAACACCGATTTGATTAACCACCAGCATTCTATTTATGACTCTGGGAACACACACATTTCTCGTGGTTTTCCTTGGTTCATTGGAACCAGTCTTGGGGTGATTTTGGCTCAGTGGAGCAGACTGTTACCCACTTGGGGGCCACCTGTGTTCCCCTGGGCCCCCTCTATTAGATTTCAATAGGGGAGGAGCCGGTTTTTGAAGAGTTTTCCCTTGATTCCTCTTACCAAGGTTTTATGGACCCCTGGACCCTCCCAGCTGATCGGGTGGCCTCCAGGGTCTAGTGAGTCAACAAACCTGAGGGTGGTTTGCACAGCCCCCTAATCTTGCAGCTGATGCTGGAGTGGACACTGCCTCTAACTTTGCAGCCGGACCTCAATCCCTTGCAGTGGAGGGTAAAGCCCGGGCAGATTTGACAATATGGAGGATTGTGTCCTTCAACTCAATTTGTCTAATTTTAGATGCGTCTCATTAAATATTTGGGGAAATTTAAATTTGACATTATCAGAACAATACCTTAAAAATTGTGAATTAGTCATGTGTTAGAGGAGTGATCAAGGGCTGGGGCAACTGCCACCGAGGTCTATAGATAGTGGACGATTACAGTCACTCTACCACACTGTATAAGTGGTAGAAATGAAGAGGGACCCAGGAACAGAGGGACTTTCAAGATAGAACTAACAACGTTGAAGAACCGACTTTTCTGTTCCATGACATTTGGAGGCTCTGGGTCATGATATACTTTTTAAATATCCAGGATGAAGAATACCCTGTGTTCAAATAAGGTTTTTATCACTGGAACCAAAATATCTGGCAAGAACAACTTGGAAGAGGAAAGAGTCCTCTAGGTTTATGGTCTCAGAGGTTCAGTCCATGGTTGGCCGGCTCCAGGGCTCTGGGTCTGAGGGGAGGAGAGCGTCGTGGTGGAAGGTGTGGTGGAGGAAGGCTCCTCTGCTCATGGAAAGCAGAAGGAGACAGAGAGAGAGGAGCTGGGGAGAAGGTAAACCCTTCCGGGCACACCCCCAGTGACCACCTTCCTCCAACTAGGTCCACTTCTCAACAGTCCACCCTGCTGTTAGTGGGTTAATCCATCAAATGGACTAGACCACTGATGTGGCCAGAGCCCTCAGGATCCACCCGCTGCCTCAGAGAGCCTTGCTGCCTCGGGGGACCATCTTTCAACAGGTCAGCTTTGGGCCACATTCCAGATCCAAGCCTCAGCAACCTGGAAAAAGTCTAATATGTGCTTCTGAGTTTTCTGTCTAGGAAAATGCATGCATGTCCTCCAAGACACCAAAAATGAGAGTTCAGTAAAGGAAACAAACAAAAGAAAAGAAAAGAAAAAGAAAAACAAGTGTCAACAAGTGAAGGAAAACCTTTCTGTCATGGATAACTGTGGTAAATGAAACCACCATAGAATAAAATGTTTCTCTCATGTGTCACCAAGCCCCTGTGTACAAGCCCTTCTCATCCTGAGATCTTTGCCGTGGCTGGTGGCCATATTATTTATTTACAGGCTGGGTCCAAAGTACTGCATTTCCTCCCAAAAAGCAACTATAAAAATGCAAAATCTATGTATAACTCTAAAGCTCCAATTAAAAAAAAAAAACAAAGAAAAACAAATTCAGAGCTCTTCCATTTGGGTTCCATTTCACCCATTTTGAATGAATTCCTTTTTCTCTGTTAGCAGCTGCCTTGCATAGAAGTGCACATGTTGTCTTCTAGTGCTTTCATCTGTGCATGTTCAGCTGGATACACACAGCACCCTGCAAACCAGTCTCCCGGCTCAGCACTGAGTCTTCTTCCCCCACTGCAGTCTCACAAGGCTTCCTCCACCCCTTGTTTTTGTACAGTTGCTAGAGCAGATTTTATTGATATTTACTTGGATAGGCGGGATATCACTGCAAGTGTTAGAACTCAAGCTCATTACTGTAATCATCAGGCAGGATTGAAATGTTGCTGGTTCTGATTTTAAGGGCTCCTTTTTGCCTGTCAGTTCTGGTTTTATGTTTTCTTTACCTTGGACCATTCTTAGGTCTAAAAATCGCGTTTACTGCTTCACTGCATCAATGAAAAATTCAGGAGACACTCTCCACACAAGATGATGATTGTACCATCATCTTTCAGGGTCATTTTCCAAAACCATTTCTGCCCTTTGGACAAACGTCTCCATTTATTGTTATTGAAAGGGGAAAGTTTTATCTCGACTATCCTAAAACTTCTGGAGAAGGATATCATGTCCATAAAATATTCATTGGCCCCAGAAGAAGCCTGGTGCTCAGAACATCCTGCACCTCTGCTGGTTGCTCTTAGACAGGTTTGGGGACTGGTGATGGTTTGCTGTGGCAAGAAGGTAGAGCAGAAGTGAGCCATGCTGCCCTCAGGGTGGCTGACCCCTTGTGCTCTCTTGGAGTGTCCATACGTAGGGTCCTTGACCCTGTGAAAGAATCACAATTGTTTCCCCAATTCCATGCAGGAGGGTGAAGCACAACCCCTCCACTCACTCAGCCGCAGGGGGAGCCCCAGAGAGGGCTCTCTGACCCACCAGCTCGTGGGCTCCAACCAGCAAATCTCCATATGGGAAAGCAGCACTGGGAAGGTAATTTTTTTTCTTATTTCTTTAGATAAAAGGAAACTAGTGGGCGTGGAAAGAATACCTCAAACATCCACAGACCTCAGTTGACTTCTTTGTGCCATCAGAGAACAGGCTGGGATGGGGTGGCAGGAACCTCCCAGAGTATCTGGCCTGGATAATGAGGACGTTTGCTTTCCCCTGTTGTCTATTGACATGCACATAATCCTCCTGGACCAGGGTCCTGTAACTAACTGGAAACTTCTCAGGGCCAAGATGGTAGCTCCAGCTCCCCAGAGCATTCTGGAATTTCAACTTTCAGGATGAAGAAAAGGTGAGAAGTGTATGTCCCTTCCTAGGGAACTTGTTGAGAATCACATTGATTTCTCCTTTTCTTTCTGCAGTGCAGAATTTACTCTGTGGCTACAAAAGATGATGGGATGAACACTCTTCTAATGCAGCCCACGCCAAGTCAGAATTTGAGAGTTGTAGTATTTCACCAGAATTTCAGCTTTTGAAGGCGCCAGCCATGCCTTGTACATTCTGTATAGAACCAGGTGCCCATTATAAAATACTAAGTATATTCTGAGGTTTTATTCAATGCTGGACTAACTGCTTAATTGTCCCTGATAACATCTCTCCAGAAAATCTGGAACAGAAATCTTGTCAGAACTGTTGAGCTCATGCAAGGAAATATCACATTTGTGGAACACAACTTGCTTTGTGTGTGTGTGTGTGTGTGTGTGTGTTTGTGCGTGCACGCACACAGACATGTATGCTCATTTTTGTTGCTTGCTAGACACAGCAATTTCTAAGAACTAACAGGATCATAACCTATGATGTAGGCCAAGTAAGAGCAGCTATTTATTGACCCCCTGGTGACATACTCCAGCCCAGCTTGCCCAGGTCACTTGGAGAAGAGGGAAACAATCTCCCTCTTGATGTGATCTCTTTAGCCAATAATCAAAGAGCCACAGTTTACCACTAGCTCATTATAGCTCAAGAGTCTGGTTTAGCAGCTGCCGCCCTGGCATTCCCCGCAGGAGGAGTTTATTAAATGACTGAAGCTGGGGAAGAGACGGGTTTTGAAAACAATGTTCCAGGAGATGGTGAGCAGCCTAGGACATAAACGGTGCTGACCATCTTTGTTTCCTGAACCACGTCCCACACTCCCTGGAGTCTGGTGAGGCCGGCATCCCAGTAGTGACAGAAGCACACTGTGATCTCACCCACATTGCACACCTGTCCTCACAGAGGGAAGATGGATATACATGAACTCAGTTGCTTACCGATGGAAATCTGGAAAGGGGATGGTTTGGCCAGTTTGACTACTGGAAAAAAATAACTTTGGAAGAGGATTAATGAAAGGAAGTCTAAAATTTTTAATACACGCTAGGTTTGGGGACTTTTCTTTATTATCTCTTTTTCTGTTAGGTGTATCAATAATTGAAAGTCTTAGCACGTAAGGTTCTGCAGTAGGAGCAGGAGAAATAGCATTATTTAAAAGCCGGAGATGGTAGAAAAACTGCAAGGGGGATGAGAAGTAGTCAAAGATTTAGGAAGAGAACCAGGAAGGTCTAGCACTGGGGGAAGAAGAACCAGAGAGTAAACTTGGCAAGCCTTCGTGGTGGGAAGTGGCAGTCCTTCCTTGTTGGTGACTCTGGCAAGAGAAATCTCAGGAGTGGTCTGTGGGTGCAGAAAGGGGGACAGAATCTAGACAGTGGGTGGGTGAAGTGTGAATGCTGGGTGTCCGGGGGAGACAGGCAATGTCGACTGTTCCTCACTGAAGCTGAGCCGTGAGTGAAATGGAGTGTGGGGTGTGTCTGCTCCAGAGAAGCCTGTGATGCAGGGTCTACCACCGGGGAGAGGACTGTCGAGACTAATGCCTGTTGCTGGGCTGATCTGGTCTCCCTTGGCTCCATTCTGAGAGCTCAAAGGGTCAGATTTCCTTGTCCCCATGTGCAGCACCATGGCTAGAACACTCAGAATCAACGTGTGGAAGGATCAGAACAGTCGGACCCTCTGTCACACAGCTGGGCTCTAGGCTGTGCTCTCTCAGTGAGCCGCGTGCCCTGTTGGCCATGGCACGTCCTAGCCTGCACCTCTGCCACTCTGCCTTCTGTTGGAGGGTGTCCCAGCCCACATGCATCACCTGGAGCATTCTTGCTACATTGGCAGATTTTTTTTTAATATACTGTGCCCAGGACATCATTGTCAGAAAAATTGCTTCCAGTGTTTTATGTGCTGTTTTTGAATCAGAAGTCATGGATTTGATCAGTGTTTGCAAAGACTCTGCCTTTCTAAGAAATTGTCCTTCTGAGCATTAGTATTTGCATTGGGCACAGACATCTAATGTTCAATATCTGTTTTGTGGAAGAGTCAGCTGCCTTGTCACCTAAGAAGTTCCCCCCATCGTATTTGCTCAGCAATGAGGGGCCACATCTCACTGAGTTGCTCAAGTGGCAACATGCGGACTCCTCCCTGTTCTGTTTCCAGTTCCTAGAGAGCTGGCCTTTTATCCTCTAGCGAATGAATCATGAAAGACACGAAACACGTATTAGACTTCACGGTTTGTCCAGGAAACCAGACGAGAACTGCAAATTGATGATCCTTCTCCCTGTGGGTCAGATAACGTATGATCTGTCAAATGCCAAATGAAATGCTTTAGTTAAGAAGGAATATTATGCGGTTGTGTGTGGATGTTTCCTACATTGAAAAATGGGTTTATTAATGGCCTGCTTATGAAGGGAGCTCTGATCTGGAATTCTGTTACCGTATTTAATTAATCAGTCAACCATTGAAGATCCATGAAACCTAGGACTAGAAGTGAGCGATAATCAATTTTTGGTTTTGCTCTGTCCACAGCTAAGAAGAGGTTGGCTGCAAACCTTAGCAGTCTCTGTGGAAAGAGTAGATCAATATTTCATTTTGCCTTTTGTTACTCAGTCCACTGGGAGGAAAGAGACTCACATTTCCTTGCTTTTTCTTTGGCTGAACACTTGCATAATTTTCAAAAGGTCCAGAGGAAGTATGACTTGGAGAGAGTGATAAATCATTTATCTCATGGCAAGATGACAGTTGTGTGTCAAGATTATTCAACTTGTGCCTATCATTAAAATCCAGATTAATAAATCTACAACACAAATGCTCACCATCAGAGAACCTTCTTTTAAAAAGGATTAGAGAAAGTAAGGAATAATTATTAGCTTGCTTTCCGTAATTTGTGACCAGAGTCATCCCTTTTCTGACCCCGCTACCAAACAAGTCTGAACAAACCAGACTGCAGTGAAGAGCATAGCGGCCACATATTTGGCGTCACGATCATCCATGCAGCCAAGCAGCGGTCAACAGTTGGTAGAGACACCAAGGGGTGGCCAGTGGGAATTTTGCCTGGCTTCTGTTTCAGATTTTACTCCGAGCAAAGCCGGTATTTCATAGAACCTTAACAGAACTATAGCTCTTGTGCAAAACAAGGGTATTAGAGGAGTCTCTCTCTCTCTCTCTCCCCCCTCTCCAAATATAGTTTATTCAACCCAATATAAGAAGAATGTTACTTCAACTTATAATCACTATAAACATTATTGAGGGTTTTTAAAAATCTTTTTACCATCTCATTGGAATCTGGTATGTGTTTTACTCTTAATAGCACATCTCAGCACAGACCAGTCACATGTCACAAGCTCAGTAGGCACGTGTGGTCGGTGGCCCCATATGGGACAGAACAGCTGTGCAGTTAAGTGCTGTTGCACACACAATGGAAACAGGTAATCAGAAACATGAATTATATGGGAAACTCTTTAGGACAATGACTTGGTTTCTTTCACGTTGGTTGCAAGAAAAAGGTGGGGAGAGGGGCTAAGAATTAAAAATTATTTAAGATATACTAACATAATGGATCATTTGGGCTCTTGTTAGGGTCTTATTCAGAACAAAACAACTGTAAAAATTATGTTTTTAATTTATCTTTTATTTGTTTGTATTAGTTAACATGACAGTAGAATGCATTTGGGCATATTATACGTGCATGAAGTACAGCTTCCCGTTCTTGTGGTGTTCATGATGTGCAGTTACCCTGGTCATGTACTCATATAAGAACACAGGAAAGTGACATCCCATTCATCCCACTGTCTTTCCTATTCTTACTCCCCTTCCCTTCGTTCCCCTTTGTCTAATCCAGAGTACTTCTATTCTTCCTCACCCCTTCCTATTGTGAGTCGGCATCTGCATATCACAGAGAAGTTTTGGCCTTTGTGTTTTGGGGATTGGCTTATTTCACTTAGTATCATACTCTCCAGTTCCATCCATTTACCAGAAAATGTCGTCATTTCATTCTAGTTTATGGCTGAGTGGTATTTAATTGTGTGTATGTCCCACATTTTCTGTATCTATTAATCTCTCGAGGGCACTTAGGTTGGTTCCACAGTTTAGCTATTGTGAATTGAGCTGCTGTAAATATTGACGTGGCTGAGTCCCTGTAGTATGCTGATTTTAAGTCCTTTGGGTATAAACAAAGGAATGGGATAACTGGGTCAAATGGTGGTTCTATTCCCAATTTTCTAAGGAGTCTCCATACTGTTTTCCATAGTGATTGCACCAATTTGCAGTCCCACCAGCAGTGTATGAGCATGCCTTCCCCCCACGACCTCTCCAACATTTATTGTTACTTGTATCTTGGTAATTATCATTCTGACTGGAGTGAGATGAAATCTCAGTGTAGATTTAATTTGCATTTCTTTAACTGCTAGAGATGTTGAACATTTTTTCATATATTTGTTGACCAATTGTATTTCTTCTGTGAAGTGCCTGTTCAGTTCCTTTGCCCATTTTTTAATTGGGTTATTTAGGTTTTTTTGGTGTTAAGTTATTTGGGTTCTTTATATATCCTGGAGATTAATGCTTTATCTGAGGTGCATGTGGTGAAGATTTTCTCCCATTCTCTAGGCTCTTTCTTTATGCTCTTGACGGTTTTCTTCTCTGTGAAGTATCTTTTTAGTTTGATTCCTTTCCATTTATTGATTCTCGATTCTACTTCCTATGTTTGAGCTGTTATGATAAGGAAGCCAGTTCCTAAGCCAACATGATGTAGATTGAGGCCTAATATCCTCTGTCAGGTGCAGGGTCTCTGGTATAATGCCTAAGTCGATGATCCACTCTGAGTTGCGTTTTATGTAGGATGAGAGATGGGGGTTCGTTTCATTTTGCTGTATGTGGATTTCCAGTTTCCCCAGCACAACTTGTTTACGAGGCTCTTTTGCTGACATGGAAACAGTTTTCATTTTACTGACAGTGGCATTTGATGATGTCATCTAAGAACAGTGAACCTGGAATGACTAGGAGCAACCTGAATGGTCAGCCGGTTACTGACAGTGTCCTACAGGATGGAATCATTTACAATTTGCATGATTCTTAACTATGATTTTCAAAGGTTCAATTCTATTAAGGCCTAGAAAAATTGGAGATCTTTTTTGGTCACTCACTGAAAAGTAGTATAGTGGTTTTCACGTCAGAGTCAACTGCTTCAGGTAGGAGTGCCACGGAAACGTTTCTTTCCTGGCTTCCACACTCATTATGACAAGAATGCTGCAGGGTCTATTTCTGAAAATTCACTTTAGAAAGAAGCGTTGAAAAGCCTGGTTCTATCAGAAATACAAAGCTTTGTGTTTTCTATACGAAGAACTATGAGGCAAGTCTCAAAATCAATTTGGAAAAAAGGTTTGTAAGTATATAGCAAAATTTAAATTTTCAAGATGTTAAAACATTCATTATATTAGTAAAAAAATCACTATATCAATCAGAACTTACACGCTAGGTGGCAATATTTATCCTAGGTGAGATAATTGTCCAAATGAAATTGGTGTTGTTTTCATTCCATCTGGCCTGAAATACGAGCTGTCAGGAAGACCTCAGAGATTTCCAAAGGGAAATTTCCAAAGATTTCCAAAGGAGAGTTGGCTGTTACTGAATACATGTTACTCAGAATTTCTCAATATCCTTGGGTGACCCCTTAACCATGGCTATTTGTCACAATATTACTTAAAGCAAAATTGGGAAACTGAAACAAAAGAGCTACACATTTTATATAAGTGGCTTTGAAGACCTGTGTGCTGAGTGTGTGTGTGTGTGTGTGTGCGCACGCGTGAGTGTGTGTGTGCCTGCCTATATACGCACATATGTTATTCATGTATTTTCATGTATTTGTATTAACATTAGAATAAAAATAAGTATGCAATAGTCTATAAAGAATTTATCTTTTTGTTTCTTTTTGTGGTACTGGAGATTGATAGATAGATAGGGGCAGTCTACCCCTGACCTATCCCTAACCCTTTTAATTTTTCATTTTAAGACAGTGGCTTGCTTGTGCAGGCCTTGAACTGTAGTTCCTCTACCTCAGCTTCCCAGGTAACTTAAGGTTCTGATTTATCATAACATTCAACCCTGACAGACATATGACCTTAGCTATCAGGCTGTTTTATTTCATACTTTTTGTTTTATGCCTTAAATATCATGGGTTCAATATTTCTCTTCACATTTTAACATACAAAATTGACAGAATGTAAATTAATAAGTTCTCAGATTCTGTACATGCAAAAACTACTATTTATTTTTTAACTAAAGATTTGTTGGTGTTTCAGGTTCCATGATTTTAGTGCCTTAAATTCTGCAGCGTTTCTTGAAGTGAGTTAAATATACATAATTATCTTTGGGATTAGTCTTCATTAGCAATAACAGATTCTAATCTCCAGGAAGTAATAAATACACTGCAGATTGTACAAATGTTATTACTGATATTCTGACCAGGTACTGGAATACTTCCCATAATAAAACTATGGATAATTTTGATTATTCTTATAATTTTGAATAATATAGTTGAGGAACAGTTTTCTTTAACTGGAATGAAGATGTAAATCGGGGAAGGCCCATCTGCATTTGATACTATTGTTACTTTTTTTTTAAATGAAAGCTTTTTTAATCTTTATTTTATTTATTTATTTTTATGTGGTGCTGAGGATCAAACCCAGGGCCTCGCACATGCTAGGTGAGTGCTCTAGGCGAGTGAGCTACAACCCCAGCCCCTACTATTGTTACTTTTTTACATGAATTACTTTTAAAATAAGATTTTATTACTTTGTAATGGTTTTGATATTTTATTACAATTGACTGTGTCAGAGTCTTCCTGAAGACAGATATGAACAGATAAACATTGCTTTGTATTCTATGGAAATCAGTTATTTTATTCCACCCTAAATATTCTACTTACTTGTATTATTAAAAAGCATTTTTCAGTATTAGATATGAAAAGCATTTCTCTATAGAAAATATCAAGTGAATATTTGGGAAGGACAATAAAGAAGAATTCCCCAGGATGGTTTGCTTGGGGGGAAAAAAGAGATCTTCAAGTGTTGAAGAATTAATTACAATAATGAATGCTTATTGAGACTGTAAAATGTATAATAATATTTAATAATAATTTAACATATTTTAAGGGTAATATGAAAGATCTTATTTTGGTAGAATAGAATCCCCAATTCTCTTACTTAACAAAGTAAATATACTAGGCAAATTGATTTCTTTTAATCAATGCTCTGAATTACATAATTTGTTAGAAGAAAACAAATCATTTGTTAGAAGAAAGCAGTCTTTGCTTTTGAAATTCCATAGTGCTTCACGTTAAACACTTAGTGTTTTGAGCACTCTGTGTGTCAGTATGTTTACGTCAGCACTCTCACTTGTGACCTGGTTTATTAGAGGTAGCATGTGGAGATGGGGTCTCACCTGCCATATCTGCCTTTGATCGGGGACATGTCACCAGATGTGTCCAGTTGTGGAGAACCTTAGATGGTAGACAAGCAGGGAGAGGAGTAGAGAGAGGAGGTGGAGGAGGGGCGGGAAGGCTCTGTCCCCTTGGGGCCAGATGTGGAAGGCCCGGAGTGCTGGACAAGAGACACAACCAGACTCGGGTTCTGGGTCTGCCTCTTCTTAGGTGCTTGGGTAACTTAGGGAAACGGAGATGTCTGACTCCGAGTTCCGGTGGTGACACTGACTCACAGTTTGTAGAGGTGCCTAACTCAGTCTGTGGCGATGCCTAAGGCCTGCTCTCTGTTGAAGAATCAACCCTGGTCTCAGTGGCGTCTTTTAACTCAGTCTGAGGACTAACTCCTGGAGACACCTGAACCACACTGCTGCTGGGTGCTTGGCCTGGGCCGTGGTCATGGTGCAGGGACGCTCTGTCTAGTCACCTTGCCGTCCTGGTTCTGCTCGGGCGCAGGCCCTCCTGGCTGTGGGTCTCCCTGGCCGAGCGTGCTTTGAGGATGTGAGATGATGGAGGATCAGAGTGAGTGTGGGACAGGGTACTCATGGCCAGAACGGTGGCCCAGGTGCCCTGCGGAGAGTTCTCAAGGCAGCAATGGGTGCTCCTGCCGGGGGCCCCTGGGTCACCTTAGCCATCTCCCCAGAGGCAGCTGTCTGTCTTCTGGTTTCTTGTAATCAACAAAGAGAATCCATCCTCTCTGGCAGATCTTGTGAGGCTCTTTTAGGGCAGTTGGTTTTAAGAGGACCTTGAAGACAGTTGCAGGAACCTTATGGTGTGTGATGTGGGGGTGTGCCCTCTTCAGAGGAGAGACAAATTTACAGAGAGATCTCTGACTCTCTCTCGGAGATTTTTATGTGGTGCTGAGGACCCAACCCAGGGCCTCGCCCATGCTAGGTGAGTGCTCCAGGCGAGTGAGCTCGGGGAAAAGAAGCTCATTAGAAAGGTTCACTTGCTTTCTGATGTTTTTTCTCATTAGGTTTCTGAATGTTTTGCAGAGTAAACAGTCATTGTAGTAGCTGAAGATCCGTAGCAGCTTCCTGATCCCTGAGATCCAAAGAGAATCCCTGGGCTGCTGTGGTCCGTGTTCTTCCTGTTACAGTAGGACACACACCCTGGATGGGGTGGTGACCTGTGTTTTCTCATCTCACCTCACTTTTGTTTCTCAGTATAATCAAAATAATAAAATTTTGTATTTTTAGTACACATCTGTGAAGTGATTTTTTTTAAGTACTCAAGAGAAAATCAAGTGAAGTTATTAAGTGGTGAGTGGTAACCATGACCCACCCCCCGGGGTCCGACAACAGAATAAAGCAGGGAGCAGAAATCAAAGGTGGCTCACAGTCCCTTGGGAAGTTCATTATGGTGGCCCCATGCTGTGCCACCCAAGCCCCCTGCCAGTTCACCTGTGCATATAGGCAGCCCTGTGCATGTGCTGTTTGACACTGACTCCTCTGGGACCTGAAAAAGTTTGGTCTGCTTACATTTGTTTTGATGATAAGTGATCAAACAGTACAAATCAGTTTGCAGGTGTGCTGTGCCTGTAGACTGCTGATTCTGTGTGTGATGATGGTGGAGAGGGTGGGCATCATGGTTTAGATGGTGGTGAAGATGGTGGAGATGGTAGGCATCATGGTGGAGATGGTGGAGATGGGGGGCATCATGGTGGACATGGGGGTGGAGATGGTGGAGATGGTGGGCATCATGGTGGAGATGGTGGTGGAGATGGTAGGCATCATGGTGGAGATGGTGGTGGAGATGGTGGAGATGGTAGGCATCATGGTGGAGATGGTGGAGATGGGGGGCATCATGGTGGACATGGGGGTGGAGATGGTGGAGATGGTGGGCATCATGGTGGAGATGGTGGTGGAGATGGTAGGCATCATGGTGGAGATGGTGGTAGAGATGGTGGAGATGGTGGGAATCATGGTGGAGATGGTGGTGGAGATGGTAAGATGGTGGGCATCATGGTGGAGATGGTGGTGGAGATGGTGGAGATGGTGGGCATCATGGTGGAGATGATGGTGGAGATGGTAAGATGGTGGGCATCATGGTGGAGATGGTGGTGGAGATGGTGGAGATGGTGGGCATCATGGTGGAGATGATGGTGGAGATGGTGGAGATGGTGGGCATCATGGTGGAGATGGTGGTGGAGATGGTGGAGATGGTGGGCATCATGGTTTAGATGGTGGTGGAGATGGTAAGATGGTGGGCATCATGGTGGAGATGGTGGTGGAGATGGTGGAGATGGTGGGCATTATGGTGGAGATGATGGTGGAGATGGTGGAGATGGTAGGCATCATGGTGGAGTTGGTGGTGGAGATGGTGGAGATGGGGGGCATCATGGTGGAGATGGTGGTGGAGATGGTAGAGATGGTGGGCATCATGGTGGAGACAGTGGAAGATGGTACTGATGTGGTGTGCTGGCAAAGAAGACAGTGGTGATGGTTCCGGTGGGGATAAGAATGGGGATCTCAGTCAATACACTCATGCCAGCTGCTGCTCCAGCTTTTAAAGTTCAAGATTACCAAATAAGGTTTCCCAGAAATTCATCAATTATTGCACCAGGGCAGTTAGAGTAGAATGTCATATACAATGTGGAGATTTGCCAGCACCCGTACCTCTATCTCCATCTTCCTGTCTCTCCAGGGTCTATTGTGATACTTTTACAAGGTAATGGGGGAAACAAAAGGAAAACAGAAGAGATTCAGTTCTACAAAGAGAAATACTATGTCTACCATTCTTAATCTGGTTCCATGTTTGGCACCAGAAATATTAAATAAACAGAAGCTGGGTAAGAGCCTGAGACCAGGAAGGATGGTGTTTAGCATTTGTACTCAGTTTGTGTCCATAGAGAGCGGCACGTACATTTGTTACCAAATGAGAACACGTGTATACTTTTGTTATAATTATGCTTTATTTATTCCCCATGATAATCACATTTTAGAATGTTAGTAACTACTATTCCAAAATTCACTTTTGATTCATTAGAAACTTTAAAAAGCCTAAATCCTATTCCTATCAGCTCCACAAGTTCCATTGGAGATTATGTACCTGTGGTGTTAGTGTGTGTGTGTGTGTGTGTGTGTGTGTGTGAGTGAGTGTGCGTGCACACACACACACACATGCTTGTTCACATCCAAACACTTTATACAAGGTTGATTCATTTGGTTTAGGAGTAAATTCAGGGTGACTTTCACCATGGCAGTGCCACGTATACCGTGTAATGGAAACCGGGCTGTGAAAGGGTTGTGTTGTTGGCCAGAGAGGCCCAGGACGTCCGTTCTTCCTCATGCAGAGATTGGACGACAAGGCTCAGCATCACTTACTGGTTCCCACTCATCTGCCTCCTGCTGGTTTGTGCTGGTCATGTTCTCATTCTCCATACAGCTCTCCACCTGTGGGCGAAGCCAGGTCTCCTTGTGAGCCACAGGCAATTGCCAAACCTGATTGGAAATTCTGAGACGTGTTTCTGGGGTCATGCATCAATCAGAAGTCCTACAGCCATGAACAAGAAACTGAATACAACACTGAGTCAGGAGTTAAGTTCGTCTGCTTGCCTTGCACATGAAGGGCCGCCTTGCTCTTGGCCTGGGGAGATTGCTTGCCTTGGCTGGAAAGACCTTTTATGTTTGGAGGCATAAGACAATTCATGATGTACTACATTTCATGAAACGTCCTTTTAATAGATGATGTTTATTTTATCATGTTATGTAATTGATAATAGTTAAGTGTGTAAGTTCAAGCTGTTTTAAAATGCAGTTAGTGACACAGGATTTACAGTGCTCCTATCTCTACAGCACTATGCACGTTCCTGCTTTTCCAGGTTTACTTTCAGGTTTCTTAGGAGTGTGTCACTGTTTACAGTTGTCCATGTGTGGGTGTTGGAAATGTGTGCATAGACTCATATGTGTATATACGTGTATATGTATATATACTCCCGTACTTACATGTACACACACACACACACACTCACACACCCATTCATACTTTTGGAACACTTTTGTTTGATGAAACTGAAATACAGGTACATTTAATTAATGTCTGTCTCTTGGTTTAAAATTTATATTCTGGGAGAGAATTTGTTTACAGTTGGATAGCCAGTGCTATGAATAGTATGTGGCACATTATAAAAACTCAAAACACACTTGCTCAACAAACAAAAGTAGATGAAGTACAATTGTTCTCTCACCCCTGGGTCCCACGCCAAACACACCCTTACCTTTAGACAGGTGCCTGGCGTCATCATGATGGATCTGACCCTAAAGTCACATTTGTTACCATGAACAACAAGAAAATAAACCTAGCACAGAAACTGCAAACTGGGAACTCATGGAGAACTTGGCAGAGACTTTTGGTTTTCCTCATGTCTGATACCTTTCTTGGATGGGCTGCACCGCCGTGAGCTGCCTCCGTGACTTCCCGGGGAAAGTTGGGGACCTGGCTGTCCAGGGCCGCAGAGCTCTCTGTCCCTGACCAGTAGCAGCTCTGGATGTGACTGAGAGGCAGGCAGGAGCCCGTGACTGAGGGAACAGGCCGTGTATTCGTGTCTGGTGATGGTCCTTGGGGAGGGTGGTGTCTTGTGGGTGGCAGGATGCAGAGGAGGAAAACGGGCCTTGGTAGTTGTTGGAGACTGAAAGTGTCAGAATGTGGAAATAATGGAATAGCATAAAAATGAGAAAAAGAAACCCAGACCCTCCTTGACCTGTGCTGGAAGACGTTAGGCAGTGATCACGGCTTTCAAAAACCTCCGTAAGTCCTCATAAATCTGTCTTTCAGTAGCAGTGGATTTTGGTCATAATTCAAGGTGTAGGAACAGCAGTGAGTCAGATTCGCAGAGTGGGGTCAGGGGCAGACTCTCTGGCCCCTCAGGGGCTGACATGGGATTTGTCTCCCATGCCCTCCCATCATGCAGCTGGAATGGAACCCTGCCTGGGTTCGTCCCCACGGTGTGGAGGGGGCCAGCTGGCTGGCACACCCTCTGGCTGCCTTTGTGCTCTGGGGCCCAGACTGCTGACGGGCCAGAGGAAGCAAAGCGTCTGATTAGTGCAGAGACCTCGGCCTCAGAGACGGTGGAGCCACTGGCGGCAGGATCCCTGGCCCATCTGCTGCTGGGGACAAAGCCCTGGGTGCTCCGTGCAAGGCGTCAGCCACTTGGCAGCTACGCGGAGTCTTGGACGGAGCAGCAGCTCTGCCCTTGCCTGGAAGTGCAAGCCATGCTGCAGCCTTGAGCTTTAGCTCAAAACCCACTGTGGGTGGAACAGCGTGCTCACGCCCCCCGAGCTGTGAGCTGCCCATGACCCTCCTGGTGATGCCGACTTTACTGAGACTCAGCACGTTGGACCTGAACTTGGCTCTTTTGTTCTTTAGAGGAAGTGTAAAAATAGTTTTGCTCACACCTGTGAGAGTACCAACAAAATTAAAAATAGGAGAGCAAGCTGGTGATGTAGGACCTGCTGTTGGGTCGTGTCTGATTTTTAACTCAGGCAAGTAGTAGCGAATCATGGACAGAGCTGTGAGGTCTAGTGCAGGGAGAGGTCTTCGGGTATGCAACAGGCAGACTGACTGGACAGATGGAAGTAACGACCATCATGTGTCTGTATTTTATGACACTTACAAGTGCTGCCCCTCGCCTCTGAATTTGCCTTTTCAATTAAAAAAATTATTGAGTTTCCTCTTAATGCTTTGTAAGTGAATTATCGCTCCTTTGAGAAAAGCACAATGCTGTTTTTCTCTTTCCTTTTTTTGCCAGCAACGTTAACTTACTCCGAGAAGGTATCTTAAAGAGGAGTGAGTGGTGGGCCCACAGGCCAATGCTCAGGTAAAAACGCACCTGGTGTTTTATGTGTTTGATAAGTGTCAGTGTCAACGTCAGAGTCAGCCCCTGCTTTGCAGCACTGTTATTTCACCAACACGTCTTCTCTGGACTGGGACCTTGACATGGCACCTCCTCCTGGCTTTCCTTCATGTGCCCATTTTTATTCACACTCCTGTTAAATATCAGGGTTCCAGTGAACCCCATTTGTTCCAGCTGAATCTGCTTCCCCAGGACACTGTCCCCCTGAGGAATCCCATCTACCTCTGCACTGTCATCTTGCATGTGTACCTGGTGACATCTTCATCTGCATCTTTAGCCCTGTCTTTTGGCAGGTTGCAGACTCACCCTCCTGACTGTCTCCTGCCTGAGCTTGCTCTCTGGGTCCCCATCTGCTCCTGCTCGCTAGTCGGGCCTCTCTGACACTCGTCAGGGCTCACGTCGCCTCCTTTCCTCCCCCACCTCTGAGCCTGTTTCCCTCTCACCGACCTCACAGTGCCGACTCTGGCCTGGTCTCTTTGTCTTCTCCCTGGAATTAGACAGGGCTCTCCCGACTGTCTCCTCCACCTCTCGCAGGGTCCCCTCTGGTTCATTCCCCAAGGTCATCGGGACTGTCCCATTCACGATGGTGTGTTGGCTTTGCAAAGCCCTCCAAGAATTCTGCCTGACCCAGGGATAAATTCTTCACCCCAAAGCTTGGTGGGGTGAATCATGATCATGTTATTAATCAACCTGAGCCTCATCACTCTTCAAATGACTTCTAAAACCCCAAGCACACCAGATTTCCTCTGGTTTCCTCATGATTACTATTATCTGTGACACCATCCTGACGTACTAGTGGATTACGCTACCAACCAGGCTGTCCCAGAAGTTTCAGAACAGGAAAGCTCACAGGCTGTCAATATGCCTGAATCACTCTCTTAACTCAATTAATTAAAGACTCAGCAAGGAGCAGGACAGGACAGGGATAAACCCGCCTTCCCAGGTGAAGCAGGCAGGGGGGCCTGCTGTGCCTGAGTGTGGGAACTGATGACACTGTATAGGTACGAGGATCCTGCTGAGGTGGGAGAGGGGGCCAGGGGTCTTGGACGGGTGGCACCAGGAGCTTCTTCAACTGCAGGGCGAGTTCACGGGCCGCAGCTCCTCTGTGCTCACAAGGCTCCTCAACAGCCCTGGCCTCCTGGGCTTCTTTGGTCAAAGCACAGGTGGGGACAGACTAGGAGCATACTCAGTGTCACCAGTGGCCAAGTATGAGTGACAAAGCCACCATCTATATGAGCCACGGTTTTGTTCATGGAGATGTATTTTACTTTTATCTACGCCCTCTGACTTTGGCATGTCCTGCAGCTCAGTGAAGCTGGCCCCAGTTCTGCCGGAGGCATGTAGCTCCCTGCCTGTACCTTACCTGTGCGGAACACACCTGTGCGCCTTCCCTGAACCTCACTTGACTTTTTATGGCTTTATCCCACTTGTGACTGTATCTGGTCGTGGTAACAGAATTGATTATTCTCAAATACGTTCTCAGATATATGTCCTTGAGCACAGAGGCACATGGTATTTGTGCACCCTGACACACACACGCATGGGGCTGAGCCCCTTCCTCCTTGCTGTGATTTGGATATGGGGTGTACCTTGGTTTAGATGAGAGGTGTCCCTCAGAGGCTCGTGAGTGAGTCGAAGTGGGAGAGTTTGGAGGCGAGAAGACTGTGTTAGGATAGTCTTGACCTAATCGGTGCATTCATCTGCTGATAGGGATTTACTGGGGGGAGCTGTAGGTAGGTAGGTTGTGGCTGGAGGAGCTGGGTCACTGGGGACATGTCCTGGGGGTTTGTATTTGTCCATGGTGAGGGGGCCTCTCTCTCTCTGCTTCCTGGTGCCATGTCCATAGCTGCTGTCCTCCTCCACACCTTTCCACCATGGTGTTGTACTTCCCTGTGGGCCCCGAGGAAGGCATTGCCCATCTGTGGACTCAGACTGCTGAAACTGTGAGCCTCCAAATAAGCCTTACCTTCTTAAATTGTTCTTTTTGAGGGGAGGGGTACGGGGATTGAACTTGGGGACACTCGTCTACTGAGCCATATCCCCAACCCTATTTTTTGTGTTTTATTTAGAGACAGGGTCTCACTGAGTTGTTTAGTACCTCTCTTTTGCTGAGGCTGGCTTTGAAATTGTGATCCTCCTGCCTCAGCCTCCCAAGCCCCTGGGATTACAGACGTGCACCACTACATCCTGGGCTAAAATTGGTCTTATCAGCTCTTCTGCTCATAGTGGTGAAAAGCTGACTAGCACAAGGTGTTCTCCAAAAGCTCACGAGGCAGGGCACCAATATTCAGAGGTGAAACCATGAGATTACGAGAGCTGCAGCCCCATCAGTTGATAGGCCGTTGGCTGGACCAGTCCTTTGAAGGTCTTGCTAGGTGGTGACTGTAGGCAGGTGGGGCATGGCTAGAGCAGGTAGGTCACAGGAGGCAGAGCGTTGGGGTGTATCTTGTATCCCTGGAGTCCCCCCACTTCCCACAGCTGTGAGCCAAGCAGCTTTCCTCCTCCCTGCCCTCCCTCCATGATGCCCTCCTTACTTCAGGCCCAGAGCAGTGGGGTCGGCTGGCCGTGACTGCACCTCTGCCACCTCGAGTCCTTGACTCTTCCTTCTCTGGACTTCCCTTGCCAGGTGTTTTGGACACTGTGATAAACAGGTGACACCACACTCCTGCTGGGCCTGTCTTTGCCGTTTTGTGCTCCTAAAACAGAAGACCTGAGCCTGGATAGTTTATAACAAACAGAAACATGTTGGGTCGGAGCTCCGGCCCTGGGAGGTCCCATGTCATGTCTCTGGCATCTGATGAGGGCCTTTGTGCTGTTGTCACATGGCCCAAGGCGAGAGAACCAGAGAGCCAGCGAGTGTGGCCCTCACCTTTCCACGGCACCAGTGGCCACCGGACGGAGCCCTGTGTTCTGGTTTCCTCCTGGAGGCCCTGCCTCCCTGTGGTGTTGCAATGGCAGTTGAACTTCAGCCTGAGCTGGAAGGAGCGGACGCTGACACCGCAGCCGTGTCGCCTGCCTTCCCTCTCACAGACCGGCTTCCCTCCCCGAAGGCCCAGGTCTTCACACCCAGGAAGTGTCTTTGTCCGCTCCAGTCTGGATCAGAACCACGGGGACGGGGTGTCCGCGGTCGACTCCGTCTTGGGCTCACTCACTCTTCCCTGTGATTTCACGCTCACTGTTTTGCTCTCTCACATCACACTGGAGACAGCGTTGGGGAGGAATGTTGCTAGAACCTTCTGTCTGTTGGTATTTGAGTCACCCCGGCTAAGACATTCCCATTGGGACCTGAGGCTAGGTGCTGGGAACAGAGGCTCTTCTCTGGGGTCGCCTCCCCTCCCTGTCGCGCAGTGTCTGGCTCCACTCCAGGAACAGGCCTCCCCCAGGTGCCCTAGGAGGCCTCCAGGGGACCCACGGTGTCCTTAGCGGACTCTTCTCAGCTTCTGAGGCCAGGCAGGGGCCTTCTCCCCTTCTGCGCGTGTGGTCTCCCTGGGAGCTGGGTCCAGACCAAGCTTCATCTCCGCGTCCTTCCCAGGTCCAAAGCCATGTGCTCCGCAGGCTGCTACCCGACGTGCCAGATGGGGCTCCTGAGACCTCGCCTCTTCGGGGCACTCTGTCCCTTTCTATTTAATCCTCTGATTCGGGGAGCAAAGCCAGCATGGCCCGCCCACGAGTTGAGGAAGTGGAGCGCTGTGGCGTGGCCCTTCTGAAGTTTTCGATTCCATGTGTGACGTCACTCTGATTGTATTTTCTTGTTCGGGCTTCCTTCCCTGGGCCTTTTTCTTGTGCTCTCTCCAGCTACAGGCACAGATCCGAGTCAGCACGGGCCACCGCATCTTTTCCATGATTCCTGCCTCCGTATGGCTTTCATTCTTGGCCTATTGTGGCTCCCAGTTCTAACCCATAGTTTGGGCGTCTCGTTCCACCCTGATCATGTTCTTATGATTATCTACATTGCAGCAGTTTTAGTGTGTTTCCACTGGATCCCGGGGTCTAAGTCATCTTCCATCTGAAAATGCCTGTCTCTACTCTTCTTTTGGCAATAGTTTTTCAGTCACTTGGAAAGAGATTTGGATATTTTCTAACAAATGCAAACTTCTTGGGCCATACTCAGCCCCAATTTATCTGTTAATTCTATTTTATTTCCTACCTTTGTACAGTCTGCAAATCCTTAATGAACAGTTGTTAATTGACTGACTATTCTTAATAAAAGGGTGGTTGAATGTTGGGTCCATGCGTCGTCCTTCAAGCCACTGTTCGTCACTTCAGCCAGGTTCTGACAAGCCTGGATCGGTGCTCTTGACCATAGGCAGTGAGCTGAAGCTCTCTGAGAAACTGACCAATGAGGGTGATGTAGGCTGGATCCAGGTGGGTCACCAGGGCCAGCAGAATGCCACAGGTCTCTGGGGGACAGTGGTACATGAAGGTATGCACAAGCAGACATGTAAAGTGGAGACACAAGTTTCACAGAGCAAGATGTGTCCTGCGCCATGGGCCAGACTGACATTGTCAGTGTAGAAACAGTGCCCGCTCTCGTACCTGAGCCACATGGGAACCGGACGGCTGGGGTTTAACTGGAGGCAGGAAAGATGGCCTTTGATTTCTTTCCCCAAATTGGGAAATGGTATGTTTATTACAAAACCTTAGAAAAGAGGGAAGGCCTATAGAATGGGTGGGGAAAAGCAAATATTTAATTCAAAAGTTGAAATGTTTACACATCCTACACTAGTTAAAGGCAGAGAGGTTACACGAAGAGAACTTGGTATTGTACATGCGTTTTCTTTCTTATTTGATTTGATTGTCATATGATGACAAAGCAGATACGATTATATACACATACATTTTTACATAGTAGGGCTATCGATAATTGGAATCAACCAAGCAACTAATGTCAAGCAATGCTGAGATTCATCTGGGTAATCATTTGTTAAAATATCATTGGCTGTTTTCTTAAAAATTTCAAATATTAGGAGTCTTTGAGTAAAGTGAAAAAAAAAATAGAGTCCGGTTTTCCACAAACAAGAGTCAATCAAATTCTTTTACTAGCAAAGAGAACGCTGCCGACTGATGCCCGCCTTTCCCAGGCGTGGATTCTCCCTTTCCACCCGAGGCACTTGGTGCTGTCCTCAGGTTGGCTCTGTGATTGCTGCTGGCTTCCTGAGTCCCACGGCCGTCCCGCCCTTTCACGTTCTGCTGGTGACCAGGGGGTATGGGCTGTGTGCTGCTGCCCCCGGTCCCCGCTGAGGCAAGGGCAGGGCTACCTGATGACCTACCATCCTGAGAAGTGGCACCTCCTCAAGGTCTCCCACAGCAGCTGGCGGAGGGAGACCGCGGCCCCGTCAGTTCTTCAGGGTGAACTCTCTAAGACTGCAGAGCCACCGTGCCCGAGGGCAGCCTGCAGCATGGGGGCCTTCTCCCTGTCCCATGCCAGGGGCCCTCCTCCCATCCCAGGTTCCACTGCTGGGTGGCGAATGCATGTGCCCTTTGCACAGTTCCTCAGGCACCATGGCAGAGCTGTCTTCCGCTCTTGCTCCCAGTTGTCCTGTGGGTACCTGCCCAGGGAACAGAAAGCCTGGGTCTCTGCCCTCTGAGAACTCAGGCCAAACTCTGAGGCAGGCGTACTCTCCCATCCCTGGCTGCATGCCAAAGATCATCCACGAATCAGCGAGCAGAGCAGGCTTAGTACCTGTGGCTGCCCCTCCTCCCAGATGAATGGAGCAGCCAGCTGATGAGACATTTGATTTCTCTTTATTCTGTACATGTTTTCTCCATGGCACTGTCAGGGGTTGACTTGGGGCCTTACTTGGAAATTGGTATTTGTGGATGATCGGGTGACGATGAAGTCATTAGAGTGGCCCAACCCATCAGCCCTGGTGTCCTGACACAGGGACACAGAGACAGACACAGAGAGAGGGAGGCGAAGACACCTGGGCAATCCCCAGGAGCCCAGGAACAGAACATTTGCCCGCAGAGCCTCAGAGCTGGAGTGAGCCTGCTGACATCTTGAGTTGACTTGCAGCTGGGGGGAGCCCAGAGATGAAATTTCTGTGTTTCAAGCCTCCAGTTTGTGGCACTTTTTTAGTGCAGCTTTAGAAAACCGAATGCAAACTCATCATCACTAAACCAGTGAGATCCTGTAAGAAAACCAACGTGGCCGAGGACTAAATTTCCTGTGACTAGGAATCAGAAACTTTGAAACAATAGCATTTTGTTTGAAAGTACACCACTGTCACCAGATACTCAATTGGGAAGTTTATTACTTAAAAATTGTAAAACTAAAGGCCCCCTAGCATCTCTCAGAATGATGACACAAGTTAGCTCATGTTCTTAGGGGTTTTTAGAAAATTTTAGATACACACCTAAAATGTTCTTTTCAATGTCAAGAACTCTTAGACTTGCTTTTCTGGTATTCTTCAGTCATCATCACTTCTATTTAAGTGTCAGGCTGGGGTGAGCATCAGAGGCCCCGTATCTTTGAAGTCAGTGCTGTCTGTTCAGATGATGCAGCTCACCCTGTGCAGGACTTGGGCAGCAGGGCTGAGCTGGCAGGTACCATGCTGCAGAGTTGCTATGGCAACAGCAGACCAATGAATGGACCCCTCCCAGAGACAGAGCTGCAAGAGTAAGTGTGAAATTGATTCAGTTGTACCCAGGAATACATTTACACCAAATTTGTCAGGAAAAAATTTATGGCAGGAAACCGCATTTTAATTACTTAGATATTATGAATATGATAGTAAATATTGGCTCTGGATAGTCCAGTGAAACAGCATTTGAAAATGTAATGTATTATGCAAATTTCATGCTTTATTATGTAATGTCTGTTTTGCCCTTATTTCAGGTAACGTAAATTTCGTTTCCATTCATTTAATTTTGGAAACTAATGTAGAATTTTACCCTTGAGATTAATATTTTAAGTTCTGTACCTTTGAAGTTAGATTGCTTCTCTGCTTGTTTGAGATTCACATGCTTGGAGAAATGGCTTTTTAGAGAATGTGAATGAAAGTTGCCATATGCACATACGTTGACTTTTAGATAACAATTGTAAATTACATGTTATATGGAATAGTGCCAAATATTGAGTAGGACAAATCAGAGAAAAGGAAGCAACTTTTAATATTTTAGTACTTAAGAAGCCCATAGTTAGGTTTCACAAAAATAAATTTATTCCCATGATTATTATTTTATGGCATTCAGAAATCATTTTTATCATCCAGTTTTTATACACTTTCACTCTGGGGACAGCATGTCTTGAACTTGTTCAGTGGAATTCTTCATGATGAATTTTATGTCTGTTTTGAGTAATCTGGCAAAATGGATGTTGTTTTCTTCCTTCCCTGACTCAACACATAACTCAGTGCTTTGTCTACCCCATCCGTTGTTGTTGAAAACACTAAAAAGCAGGGTCTTTTGTGATGTGTAAATTGCTGAAATGCCTCTCTCTGATATTAAGTGCAGCTGATATTAACAAAATACCTCTGTCAGGCATAATCGGTTTGGAATTAGACCCTGTCTAGCTCAGGGGACCCACACACACGAAGGGCTGTCGACTTTCCCATTAGTTCAACTTGTAGAGCAGAAGAGCATGACTTGTTTACATAACAGAAACCAATATTTGCTCTCTTTTATTTTCTTGGCATAGACTTCCAAGGGCAATGTTTGCCAGATCCCAGCAAAACCCTGCTAACAATGCATTTCTTCTTGGTGACTAAATGGAACTCGCTGAACGACAGCGGGGCTCCTGGGTGTGTTTATGACTCTTCTGCAGTTCCATGTGAAAGCGTTCAAGTTGTTTATGGAACGGCACACACATTTTAACTAAATCTGGGGTTGGGTAAGATGTGTTCTCCTTTGTTTCATGGCTTAAAACTCAGATCGTAATTTGATATTTAATTGAAGGCATTAGAACATTCAAGTGATGCTGTAGATCAAATTTGATATTGCACTCGATCACACACAGATCTATTTGTAGCAAGAGCTATGGCCTATTTTTATTTTTCTGTAAACCTGCTTGGGTATGTGACACTCATACTTCACAACAAAATGCAGATTCAAGACTAAATAAGAGGAGCCACTGAAGTGGATCAGTTAAATGAATCCTCTCCCTATAAATCCCTTTCAGCATCATGGTGTATTTTTTCGTGTCAAAGTAGTCAGCATATTCCAAACAGAGCTAGGAGGTAAGGAATATATTTCCAAACTCAACATCACTCTCCTCTGGGTGGCAAATGGCCACCTCCTGGACTTCACCTCACACAGCAGCCCCAGGGAGACCCAGCTCTCTGGCTTCCTTTGATCCCATTCTTGAAGGCTCTGCCCTCCATGGCCAATCACCTCCCAAAGGCCCTACCTCCGACAAGCACTCGGCTGAGGGTTAGGACTTCCACACGCAGACCAGGGAGGGCCGTGAGCACTCAGTCCTCTGCAGTATCCCAGCTGTCAGAGTGTAGAAAACGTCAGGAGGCATAGACAAAAGGTGATTCATTTTAAACTCCTCCTTGAGGGCACACTGGACAGCACTGGATGCAGATTCTAGGGAGGGGGAGCCAAGCGGAGGAGAAAGGGCAGCTAAATCTCTGCCTCTGGACAGTAACTGGAGTCATTCGAGAAGGGAAGAAGAGAGTGAAGGGGCAGTAACAGAAGAGTCTGGGAATGTGATTGCGATGGGTGGCCTTACTGCCAAGGACGGAGCCTCACCTGGCAGGAGACGAGAAGATACTGAGTGTTTTTGAGCCAAACGTTCCACGGAGAAACTTGCTCTCAGCGTGAGTTGGACTGAAGGGAACTGGGCAGGAGGCAGGCGGAGAGGCCGAGGGAGGGCCTGTCCTGGGTGGCTGGGGGAAGCCAGGAGGGGCAGGAAAGGGGCTCCAAAAGAATGGCAGAACTTGGTGCCCCAGATCCTGGGGAGAAGACCCTTGACTGGGGAGCTGACAAGGGACAGCAGTGGTACTAGCTGAGGTGGCAAGATGCACCCAGTCCCTGTGTCAACACCCAGCAAGTGGAAGTCGCCTGCAGCCTGCTGGAACTCGGGCAGAGGTGGAGCTGGGGGCCTGGAAGGCCCCTGCCAACCACCAGGAGAGCCACGAGGGGTGCAGGGCGCTGTGGGCTCTGGGACCTGGCTGCTGCTCTGCTGTCCGCAGACTCTGAACCACAGCTGGGCACAGCTGAGGGCACCTCTGCTTGTACCTCTTCTTCAAGATGGCGTCACAAACCAGGGGGCCACCCTCCTGTGCCGTGGAAGTCCATGACTTTAGCGCGTTCACGGAGTCATATAACCGCATCCATCACTAATTGAAGGTGTTTCTGCCACCACCCCTAAATCCCCTCCTATTACAGAGAATCCCACCCCACACCCCTGACCCAGCTCTAGGCAACCACCCACGACTCTCAACATTTTATACAAATTGAATCTCACCTGTGTGTCCCCTTGTAACTGGCTTTGTTCACTTGGCATGATATCTTCGAAGTCCACCTGCGTTGTAGCAGGCATCAGTACTTATTTCCTTCTTGACACTGAACAGTACCATTTTTCAAAATCACTGCATTTGAGTTTCCCAGTTGTCAGTTGATTGACACTTGTGTTCCTTCCACCTTTGGTCATTGTGAGTAATGCGGGGATAAACACCCACATTCAAGTTTTTCAAGAATGCAGACGTTCATTCCTTTCACACCTAAAACTTGATCACTGGGTCATGTGGTAACTCCAATTTTAGCATTTGGAGGAGTGTCAAACTGTTTTCCAAAGGTACAGCAGCATTTTAAAATCCCACTGGCAAAGTCTCAGGGTATCATTGCTACAGATGCTAACAACTGTTGCCTGAGTTTGATCGTAGTCATCCTAAGTGGGTGTGAAGTAGTACCTCACTATGGCTTCACTTTGCATTTTCCTCATGACTAATTATGGTGAGCATCTTTTCATGTGCAAATTACTGGCCATTTGTGAATTTTTTTTGTGGGGGGGAGAATTATCTATTCAGAGTCCTTGCCCAATATTTACGCATGTGTTCTTACTTTTATGTTTTGCAAATAATTTCTTCCATTTTATGGAGTGTATTACTGATGATATCAAGTGCAGGACCAAAGTTATCAATTTCGATATGGTCATGCGATGGTTGGGCTCTGGCATTTCCCCAGAGGCTCATGTGCTTGGAGTCGTGGTCTCCTGTGTGGCAATGCTCAGAGACAGGTCTTTTAGGAAGTGAATGGAGAATGAGGACTCTGTCCTCATCAGTGGATTAATCCACCTGATGGAGTAGTGATTGGAATGTTTATTGGGAGGTAAGACCTAGTTGGAGGAGGTGGTCCACTCACAGCAGCTCTCTCTCTCTCTCTCTCTCTCTCTCTCTCTCTCTCTCTCTCGTGTCCTGACACCCATGATGGGCCGCTTTCCCCTGCCATTCCTTCTGCTCTGAAGTTCTGCCTCCCCACAGAGCAGAGGAGCCAACCGACCATGGACTCAACCTCTAAACCATGAGCCAACATCAGTCATTCCTCCTTGTCTATGTCAGGAATTTGGGACACAGTGACAAAAAAATGACGAATACAATCCAATTTTCCTGCTTCTTTTTGCTTTTTGTGCTTTTGAAATCATATCTAAAAAAAAAAAATTGCATAACTCAAGGCCACCGTGATACTCCTGTTTCCCTCCAGAGAGTTTCATGGCTTGGTCTTGTACAGTTGGGACCGTAATCTCCTTTGAGATGATTTTTATGTACCTGTGAAGTGCCTGTGCACCTGTGGGGGGGGGGTCATTCAGAAAAGAGCCACTCAGTGTTCTCTGGCCATGGAGGGGATTCCGACAGATCTGAGAAAGTTCTGCCAGCTCTTACCTAGCAGAAGGCCCTCCAAGACTTCTCCCGCTTCTCATTGAACAACTCGACCTGTCCACTGACTGAAAACCCTCGGCATTTCTAAGCCGATTTCAGGTAGAAGTCTTTTCCACAGTGAGGCCCTGCTAATTGCTGTGGGAAGAGGGACAGAGAGGCAAGAGAAGGCGGTGAGGGGGCGGATTCCTCCTCTTCTCACCTTCCCTCCTCCGGGTTTGCTGAATGTAGTCTTCAGTCACTGCAGGTTCACAGTGGGGTAGGACAAGAAGGAAGGCAGACAGCAGTGTCCCCACCTGACTGACTCTGTTACGGGGGTCAGCCTCACACATGCCAAACCTCACGGCCCTGATGGAGGGGACCTTGAGGTCCCAGGTGTCCTGTGTCCCAGGGTCCACTTCTGCAGCCCCCAAGGATCTGGTGACCCAGACCCAGCTCTCCATCTCCTTGGAGCTGACTGCCTCAGGCAGCCTCTGGAGGGAGCCCAGCTGGCCAGCAGCCTCCTGTCTCCTGCAGGACCCAGGTCGGTCCCCAGAGCACACCACGCACCAGGCCTTTGCTGCACTATGGGGTGGGCATCAGCCCTTTCACACACCCTAGATTTCTGGGGGAGGCACACCATGCCCACTGTACCATAATGGTCGGGTGCCCAGCTGCGTAGGTGGTCCCTCTCCCAGGGTGGAGAGGCACTGACCCCCAGCACACCAACAAAAGAAATTCTCTTCCAACAGGTTCTCTGCCTTAGTTGACAATGCCATAGCCCTTGTGTCCCTTGATGTGAGTTCCAGATGGTCTGATGGTACGGGAGGCCTCTTTTTATGTCTGCTTGCAAAGGTGTAGGACAGGCCACTGCCTGCTGGTGTGCTTTCTCCTTTCTCTGCTCAGAGTTTCTGTCCAGGAAGTTGGAATCCAGCCAGTCAGTACTGGTGTGTTGTTACCCCGGGATCTCAGTTGCTGAAAGACAAAATGTGGGATGGAAAGCAACATTAATTAGGAAAATCATTATCCTTATGAAACACAAAGTGCAAGAATTTATGTTGTTTGGAAAGCAAGTTAATTTTTGCAAGTTTTTTTCATTCATGAAACAGTTACTCAGTTATAAAATTATTTTAATTGTTATAATAATCTAGGGTATGCTACCAAAACAAACATATGGTCTTTGAAAACTTGACTGGGACTTACATTTTTATTAACATCAGGGGTGCGTCAGTTTTTTAAAAAGTATTTTTTACATATTGATGGACCTTTATCTGTTTATTTGATTATATGCGGTGCTGAGAATCGAACCCAGTGCCCACACAAGCTAGCCAAGCGCTCCACCACTCAGCCTCAGCCAGCCCCCAAGTCAGGTTCTATTTGAGTTTTGGTGAGCTTTCTGGTGCCTTCTGTGTGAGTGAGTTTTCCTAGGAGTCACTCACCGCACAGTCTTCTTGGGTGGTCTTTGTCTGGAGGCTTCTGGCGGCCTTCCTAGCTCAGGTGAGGGGTCAGGCGCCACCTCTCGATGTCCATACAAAACTGAGCCAATGTGGGTGCCGCGTGGACGTGACCGCCAGGTTCTCTGGGGGACTCTCAGGCAGCTCTTGGTTCAGAGGACAGCAGGCCCAGGTGGACCCCCTGGGCAGGGGAGGGCCTGGGGCTGGGCTGTGGGCCGGGTGCTGCTAGGACCTGCAGTTGGCTGCGGGGTGTCAGGAGGTGATGGAGCTTCCTGGGGGGCTCTGGCTCAGAGGCCCTCGTTTTTATCCACCCACCTCCTTGCCTTCAACTCCTCTTCTTCCCTCTTCTGGAGCACCGTTTCCCACCCCTCTTGACAAGGTAACTCTCCCTGTGCCTCACGCTGTGTCCCCTGTCCACTGTGGACCTGTCCAACCCTGTTGGACGCCATCCCCATCACTCATAGCACCTCCTCCTACATCGGTGTCCTCTCCCCGCCACGTGCTGCTGGAGGCTGTGACACCTTGGGGTCCAGTGGAGGCTGCAGCTGTTCTGGCGTTACAGGTGACCAGCAGTCATGTCACGCGGCCAAATCCCCCTCGAGGTCACCATAGAGTGGGAAACCTTGATTTTAGGCTCACGGCTTTAGAGGTTCCATCCAGGGTCAGTAGGTAGGCAGAAGGACAGAGCAGAGTCCACCTCGTGGCAGCAGGAAGCAGAGAGGGAGGGAGAAGGAGCCCAGGGGACAAGATCTAGTCCCCAGGGGAAGCCCTGCCACCCACCTCCTCCAGTCACACCCACCGGCCTGCAGCTACTGCCCAGTACTGCAGATGGTTAATCCATCAGGTTGAGTGATCCACGGTAGGTGACAGCTCTCCTGATGCCATCAGTTGACCTCTGAGCATTACTAACACAGGAGACTCGGGGTGTCACGTCACATCCACACCATCACAGGGCCATGTGCTGAGAAAGTACTCAATAAGAGTTTATCTAATGATTCATTCCCATGGAAGCTGTGCATTCTGTACCTGCCACAACTTTAAGACCCATTTCTGGTGTCTCCACTTCCCCACGATCCTCTTCTGATCATCTAGCTCTGTTGATTGTACGTGAGGAGCTGACTGCAGTAGTGTCACACAGGAGATCAATATTCCAGCTCGTCCCCTCCCATGATTTCCCTTTGCTAAGCCAGTCTGGATTTCCCACGATTTTTCTAGGAATATCTTGACGTTTTAAAGCACATCTAGAAAGTGTGAACTCCAGAATAAATGACTCTCACGTTGTGATCCTCCTTAAATTAAGGAGGGTTTGACAATGCTACTCTGGTTTTGAGGTAAATATGACTTGGTGTTTGGCATTCAGACAGGTGACATAAGTTGTTGGAGTTTGCCTAAAATGACAGTATAGTTGTGGGAACTAGGTAGCTTCCCCACATTGAATTTAATAATAAAAATACTAAAAATGTTATGTTACCTGTCATTTCAAAAGTGGATCATGAAAAACTTATTTCTGTGTTTACATAACAAATTTTCTAACTGCAATTCATTTCGCAGTTCCCCTTTTAAAAATCAAATAGGAATTATTATACAAACAAACCATCAAGGGAGTTTCCAGGACTGGGTGCCCACTGGAAGACTGACTGGAAATGAGCCCTCAGGAAAGACACGGGCTAAGCGGGACCCCAGCTCACAACGCCAGGTCTTTCTGCTTGGTTGGTCCCGTGCATTCACGGGGTGCCTCCTTTTTAAGAATGCGTCCAGGTTCTTCCCAGGCTGATTGCTTCCATCAGCCTCTATCTGCCCCACCAGGATGACCGTGGGACCAAGGCCTCAGGCACCGCGAGACCTCAGGTTTCTCAGGTTCAGCGCCAAGTAGACATCCCCAAGAGCACCACAGCATCTCCACACCCAAGATCCCTGCTCTTCTCTCAGGCTTGTGGCGTGTCTGTGATGACGGTGGTGCGGGGGTCCTAGTAATTACCTGGCATTCATTTCTGACTCAGGTATCTATTTTGTTATTGTAACATTCGAAAATTGTAAACATGATCAATGAAAAATCATATCTTTAAAATCTTATGAAGACTTTCCATTTATAATTAAGGGAAAATTTTAAAGGAGTTAATGATTCAGGTTTCCTGTGTTAAAGAACAGAAAGGAGAGGCACACACATTCCCTTGTACTTGCACGTGGAACTTTGTGGGCAAGGAGATGATCAGAGCCACCTGTGTGGCATGAACCAGCATTCCATCAAAAACTCTAGAGATAATGATCTATGTGTTATGCATCAATTTAAATCATTTTCCAACTGCAATATAATTTATATCTCTAAGCCTCAAAGAACGTGTATTTCTGCTATCTTCTGTTTGTATTATAAATAACACTAGAAAGATCTATTCAAAATGAAGGGATAAGCCCTTGATGTTTCGTAGGGATGGTCAGCAGAATTTCATGTAGGTGCCTACCGTAGAGTGCACGTGGTCGTTCTCTTTTGAAAATTACATGGTTGATTGTAAAACGGAACTTTTGGCGTTGGCAGTTCTGCCAGTGGTCACATACAATAGTAAATATTCCTGGTTTGGGTTTCTCTGTACCTGAAGAACCAGCTTCATCAAGTTCCCTGCAGGACACGCACCAGCCTTGGTTCCAGCCCTGACCTTGCCTGGCTCCTCCTGCCCCAGAGGCCACCTGCCCCTGCAGATGCGGCTCCTGTGTAGGTCGCTGCCAGCCTGCGTTTCCTCCTTACCTCTCCACCTTCGGCGTCTCGTTGTCTCGGTGCAGTGCAGTAACTGCTGAGGCTCTGTCTTCTGCAGACACCGACCAGCCCACCTACTCTTGCCTGTGCCCTCTGTTGGCATCGGGGGTTAGAGGGCACTTGCTAGTGACATCTCTTACATTTTTGTGGTCTGTGGGGTTAGGGGCAGAGAAGAAAGGCCAGACTCGTTCACCAGGGGCTAGGCTGTGTGGACCCAGAAGGCCAGCGGTGGAATTGTATCAGAGGAAAGGTGCTCATGGGTAAAGAGAACTGCCACAAATGTCATCCAAGGCAAAGTCTGAGTCAATTACTGCTGATTTCTGGAATGTTTCCCAAGGCCCTGGCTTCCACCATCAATAGCCACGCCACCTGGGAATGGAGGCTTCATGGCCTGAAGCGGTAGGAAAGGTTCAGGAGGTGCTATGGCTGTACCAACTGGGGCTTGCATTTGGAGAGCAAGGAATACAGAGGTCAATGGGGGACTTGGTGCTGGAGGAAAATGCAGTGGCCGTCACACCACCCATTATGCCCATCAAGGGAGGAAGACTGGTGGGCCTCTAGAGAGGGGTTGGACATCGTTGTGGCCCATAACCTGTGAACTTATTAATTTGCAGTTCAGATTATGTGTCCATCTCAATGTGCAGGTAACTTATATCTTTTGCCTGGGTCTCTCAGAGTCGATCATTGAACACTGCCCTTGGGACGACCTCATTGACTAAAATTAGAAGCTTTTAGAAAGGAAGGGCTGTCCTGTCCATATCTGCACATTCTGCACCACCTGCAGACTCAAGCAGCTGCACATCAAAATATCCCAGAAAAAAATCTGCATTCATATTGAACATACATGGATTTTTTTCGTGCTGTTATTCTTTAAATTATGCATGATAACAGCAATTTGCATAGCATCTACACTGTGTTATGACTTGTAAGTGATCTGGAGATGATTAAAGAGTGGGGAGATGTGCACAGACTGAATGCAAATACTACAACTTGCCCATTAGCAACTTGAGCATCTATGGAGTTGGGTGTCACCGAGGATCCTGAGAGGAACTCTGCAGACACTGAGGGATGACCAATTAGGAGGATGATTCCAAAGAGCAGTAGGCTGGAGGCTGTTTGGATGTAGTTCATCTCGGACTCATGCTTCTGGTTGAATTCCTATAACTGCCAAAGGCAAGCATGGAGCACATCAAAAAGAGGGATGCCATAGAGGAATTATGAGTCATGCCTATTCTCTGGGCATCTTAACTGATGCTTATAGATGGTCATTTCCTGACAAATACTTCCAACCAATATTTACAGAGATGATAATCCTTACGTAAGAAACCATGTGGAGTTATGTGGTTTCCCATCAGAGGTCTGATCAGATCCATAATAATTTGTAGATCCAGGGATCTGTAAACACTGACTAATAGACTCTATTTCTTGGAGTGGAAAATTGTGTAATAATAGCAACACCAGAAGTCAGCATTTGATTCTTGGTCATCTAGAGGTTATAAAGTCTGATAGCTTGTGCCTGCAGCTGTGCATGCAGCTATTTGAATTCTCAAGATAGTTTTCCAAGGCAGAATCCAGAAATTTCTTATCACTCAACTGCATCTTTCTGTGCTAGACTACAGACTCCAGAAGGTTGAGGTCTATAATTTCCTAGATCCCTAGGCCTCGTGCCAGCTCCTTGTTGATGTTTTGGGGCTGAATAAGTGAACTCAAGAAAGTATTGGCCTATGAAAACTATAGAGGTTTTACATGATGTCAGCTCATAAATACATGAAGTACAGTATTACTGAATTATGGTAATAGTAGTGCTGTGCCAATAACATAAGCAAAAAAGAAAAAAGAAAAAAGGAAGAAGAATCTGTCTTTACACACTTTTGTCCTTTAAACACCAGTTTTCATCACGTGGTGAGAGGTAGAGTGACCAATAGAACAAACATTATGCTTACGTTCTCTCGATTCTGGTTCCATACATAGTTGTCAGTCATCCTAACAGCACATTCACAAGGCAGACAATGTTGCAAAAATTTAAAAAAAAATAGAAAGAAAGAAGAAAAAGAAAAAGGCATAGAAGTATTTTTCTGGTGAATGTAAATGTTTATAATTCACAAAGAAGTATTCTTTTCTATCCAAAAGCTTGCAATCATAATACATTTGCATAAAATTTCAAGTCTGTTGGGAATTATCCCGTAATATTTATTACCAAAAACTTAGGAGCTAAATAAAACGTAAATAGTGATAAGCAACAAATATTTCAGATTGATTTCATGGGTACGTTCCTAACGTTCTTAGCCGGTGCTGTGAGGGATGGTGGATACTCTTGAAGAGACGGCAACAGACATGTGAAAGGCTTAGAAAGACATTCTAGGAAACATGTCACACAAATACAGCTAATTATTAAAATGAGATGCCTGAGGATAGGCTCAAGTGGGAATCACTAGACGATTAGAGTTATTTTCTCTCTCTTTTGGGAAAGAATAAGGAGCACAGTGTGAATTTCAGCAGAAAGCCGCCTGTTGAGAGACTGGCCTCGGACATTTCTGGGTGCAGAGCCGGGTGTGGGTGCTCCCCACCTGCACCGCCTCTCTCCTTCACTCCCTGCTCTCCCACTGGCCCTGTGCTCTGCACCCATGTCACCGCCGTCCCGTGCTAATCCTACCTCACCTGACCACAGCAGGTGTGCATGTCATTCCCTCCGCCTGGCCTGCCCTCTTTACCGTGGCAACAATTCTCTTCATCAGAAAACAGGAAAATGGACTCAACAAACCAGTTCTACTCCAGGTCCCCACAGGCACATACTCGAAATACACGGTGGCTGCGGTCCAGGGCTTCCCTGAGCAGGTGCGGCATGTGGCTGGTCTAGTGTCTTTATCCACCAACCCACTCCTGTGCCGTAGACCTGGGGCTTCTGCATTTTAAGCCCTTCAAGTGAACCTTGAAACCAAAAGACAGGTGTATGCCAATTGAAGTGTAAGTTTTAAAAATCGCCCCTGAAATATCTAAAGTCATTTATCTTCCAACTAGTTGGCCCAGTCCCTTATGCATCCCTGTGTTAACCAAGTGATGAGTTCAGTTCCATAGTAACAGCTTCTTCCAGCACTCAACTCCTCTGCGTAGGTGAACCATGCAGCCACACAAGGGCAACCTGTTAGGGACCAAGGGGCCTGTGCTCCAAGGACACCCCCATTTCCATGGGTGGGGTCGGAAACCAGCCCAGTGGCAGTTTGTGTCTGGGTAGGATAATTTGCAGAAGGAATGGAGGACACCAATGAAGGGACATCAATTAAAAACTACTGAAGAAAAAAGTCTACTTTTTTTGCACAGCTTGACAATTTGAAAAGGCATCTGCACATATTTAACATTTAGATTCTAGAGAGAGTGTGAGAATATTGTGGAAAATAAAGTACCTGAATTTTATAAGCCTTCAGCAAGCATGTTTTACATAAGATGTAAAGAATTTGCTTTGCATGGCAGAAGATGGGAATGGTATTCTAATTCAATTAGCTTTAAGACCCATTGGATGAATACTAATGCCATGTAGATACAGATGAGCAACACAGTGAGTGTAAATAGTTTAGAGCTCGTATTTTGAATACCTATTTTATAAAAGTGAAGAGACACAAGAAATTAAGATTATTTATGATTTACTAAAGTCACAAAGCAAAAAGGATGAAACTAATGCAGAATTTGTAAATATGGAAACACCTCTTAATAATGTGGCTCTCCTTAGAGATTCCAGGCTGCAATTCCTTTTGGCTGTCAGATTTCTGAATCATACACACATAATACACGGCCAAGCTGAGCATGCACTCAGGTGGTTACCATCTGGTTCTCACTCAAGGGGGTTCCCCGGTACTTGAAGTGTGTCTTCTCCTGTAGCTCTGTGCCCCTTGCCTCTGTGTGTACTGCCTGTACCTCCTGCCCTTGAGCTCCCACGAGGGTTTAGTGTCCTCCTTCTCCTGGGGCAGGCCTGGGCAGTGTTAGGAAGCGGTGCCGTTTGTCAGCACAGGTAGAAGCCCAGAGGCTCCTTCAGCACTGCCGTGTGTTTATCAACAACGATGCAGATTCCTCGTTTCCTGGGGGGACACTGTCGATTATTTAGGGACATTGGATAATGTATTTCTGGGTACCATTGAGCCCATGGGGTTTATATGAAAACCTGAATTTTTTCCTAATCTGAAATATTTTTATGGGAATTGGTCATTCCCCAGTGATCCTCCTCTTGCTCTATCTTTGGGATCTTCTGTTGATGGTTGTGACTGTTTCACACCCAGAAAAAATGGAAGGTGGTCCGAGTGTGTGGAACTCACACCACGGAGGCATTCATTCATTTCTCTTTGTCGTTGCACCAGTTTGGTTCAGTTCTGCCAGCCCACGTTTACCCGCTGCGCCCACCCCCATGAGGCCTACCCAAGGCTGCGGGTGGCACACCCAGCACGTCAGATGGCGGGGAACCAGAGGCACTCCTGTGACTGCCTCAACTCCTGGGGGACACTAGGAGGAGGTGCTGTGGGGCAGACAGCAGGGCGCTCACGGGAGCTCCGGTGCTCCCTCTGCTCCCTCTGGGGAAGGAGTCCGTGTCTACGGGAAGATGAGGAGACTCTCAGGGGCCATGAGCAGGACAGGGCAGAAGAAGAATGTGAGTGCCCCAGAGAAAGGCGGGTCGGGGTGAAGGGGAGGGCTTCTCACAGGGGGAGACGGGGTCTTGAGCTGGCAGTGCTGTTGCCTAGTTTACGAATGGTTCTGGAAGGTGCCGAATCATGCACATGTCGTCTGCTTTGATGTCCTAGGGTTATGTGGTCATCTACCTCAAATGGAGTCATGTCTGGAAAATCCACTGAAATACATCAAATTGCAATAGTATTATTTGACTTTAACACTCATAAAATTCTATAGATCAAGTTTATGAGTAAATATTGGAATATTAAAGAATACAATCTATCAAAGAGAAATAATATTTAAACCCTTATAAAGCTACATGTGCCTTTTGACAGTTACAGTTTGCATAAAAAATAGGAACAATAGTGACTTTCATTTCTGCTTTTAAAAGTGCATGTAATATGTACATGTTTATTTTCTTTACATATTTTGATCAAAGAAGGTGCTCAGGATGTAATATAAGAACTGCTGTCTGGGACCATTTGTCAATCACCCTGGGCATGGGAAATGTTTCATGCATCAAGCTGACAGGATCGATGGCATTGTTCACTCAGAATTCTTGCGTGCAGATGCCGAGGTTCTAGAAGACACGGGTTCAGAAAGCTTTTGTGGCACATGATTCTAATATCTTATCAGCTGCTAAAATTGAACATTTTAGTACATTGCAGATTGAAACTTCATATCTGAACAGTATATGAAGTATATACTAATAGTATAAAGTATGACCACCACAATATACAAAGTGGATTTGGAATATTAAAAATCCATTCACCTATTATTTTTCCAATAATTTGGAAGGGCTTATATATATATTTTTAACAGAGAATAGTTTTAGAATTACTTAAAATAAAATCATGGCATGCATTATTACATTCATATTAGTAAATGTGGAGGAGCATTTAATGAATTTCAAATAGACCTACGGACAAAGTGCTAGAATGATGAATGGCAATAATTTACTCATTTTGGGATTTTGTACTCCTCTGTAATTTTTCTAAACTGCAAAGCTGATTCTGTTACAATGTAGAACAAACATAAGAAAAATGGAGGAATTAAAACCATCTTTACTGTCGCCAGTCAGGAAACAAAAATTACTAACCTTCTCATGCCTGTGCATGTAGGTGTTCTGTATAGAAGTATATGTGGATATTACATGTACATGATTTTATGTAAAGACAGAACCACACTATTTAGTAACTTGTTTGCTTGCATATTTTGCTATTTGAATTTAATTTAAAGATATTTAAAACTCTTTTGAGAAGATACCCACAAAGGATTAGAAAAAGGAAGAGTGCAAAGAGTGAAACTTTGAGATTTATTTCCATTAAAATTGTTCTTGAACCAATTTCAGTATCTATACTTAGATAAAATCATTTCCATTGTTTATGGTTTCTGGTCAAATATTGTTTAAGATCAAGTTCATGCCTCTCTCTCGAACAATTTGGAACGAAATAGTGTAACAATAATTATTGCCATAGTTTGTAACTAGATATAATATGTTTAAAGTTTTATTTTTTTTAATATTTATTTTTTAAATTTAGGTAGACACAATATCTTTATTTTATTTTTATGTGGTGCTGAGGATTGAACCCAGTGCCTCACACATGCCAGGCGAGCGTGCTACTACTTGAGCCATATCCCCAGCCCCTAAAGTTTTATTTTTAAGGAATAATTATAAATTTAATTCTATCCTAGGGTTTACCCAATAAAGGTGTAATTTATCAGCAGGGCCAAAGTAAAGTCTGCGATTCAATGACTTTACCTTTAGCCTTATAACAAGTTTGTTATTCAGTTACAAGCAATAACTTATGGTTCTTCTTTGGGTTCAGATGAGACTAATGGTGAGCTTACAGGAAGTTCTTCCCCATCACGATTAATTGGATTTATTTGCACTTTGATTTTTATGAAGATAAAAATCTAAATAGGTATTTTCCAAAAGTACAGTAAATTAAAGGATGTAAAAATAATTTAGTTGCTACTTAGGATTCCATTTGTTAATATAGAATATATTTTGAGGATTGATCTTGGCACAGAGTAAGCCTTCAAATAGTGCTAATTATTTTAAATGATACCATATTCATGAAATGCATAAGTTATATATATTTCCATTTGTGATATACATATATACCACACACACACACACACACACACACACACACACACGCACCTTCCAGATGTAGTGAGAATAATTGAAAAACATATTTAAAATTAATAAATAAAGAAAATGCTAATAATGAGCTCTTAGGAAGCTCTTCTCCAGCATCATTAATTAAACATTTTTTGCACTCTGATTTATTTTTCTCTTTTAAAAATGATTTTATTAGAGCATCATAATTAACATCATAGTGTGGTTCCTACTGCCCTGTTATTAGGGGCAAGACTGTAACGGGGCAGACTCTCCTTACATGATTTGTCCTTTATTCCTTTTAGTTGGGCACAACACCAGGACACACCTTGATGTCATCACCAAGGTGTGGAACCGGCCCACTCCAATTTAGTCCCCAGCTTCATCCCCACCCCACCCTGCCCTCCACTCCATCCCAATCCACTTACAGTTTATAATTTAAAAAAAAAAGAGTGTCCTGTGGGTACCCCACTGCTGCGAACCCTGGTGCCACATCTAGGCACACAGACAAGTTTGGTCAGAGTCACTCTTGTTCTTCCCTTTTCTGTCCCTTCTTCCTCCCCCTCAACCACTTTGTCTACTCTATTACTCTTTCCTCTATTTTGATGAAATTCCTCTCTTTTTTCCCTTTCTCTCTCTCTTATGTTTTAATCCTGCCCCCAGCCCATACCAGAGAAAACATTCAACCCTTGACCTTCAGGGTCTGCCTTATTTCACTCAGCATGATGTTCTCCAGCTCCATCCATTTACCAGCAAATGCCATAATTTCACTCTTTTTTATGTCTGAGTAATATTCCATCGTATATATGTACCACATTTTCTTTATCCATTCATCTGTTGAAGGACACCTAGATTGTTTCCAAAGCTTGACTGTGGTGAATTGTGTTGCTATGACATTGATGTGGCTTGTCACTGTAGTGTACTGATTTTAAAACTTCTGGATATATGCTAAGGAATGGGATAACTGGGTTAAATGGTGAATTCTTTTCTATGTTTTTAAGGACTCTCCATACTGCTTTCCTAATTTTCAGTCCCACCACCAATGTATGAGTGTATTCTTTGCCCACATCCTCACCAACATTTGTTTTTATTCCTGATAATTGCCATTCTGACCAGAGATGAAATCTCAGTGAAGTTTTGATTTTCATTTCCCTAATTGCTAGAGATGTTGAACATTTTTTAATATATTTTTGACCATATATATTTCTTCTTTTGATAAGTATCTGTTTAGTTCTTTTCTCCATTTACCGTTTGGCTATTTATTTATTTATTTATTTAGCGGGTGTCAAGTCTTCTGAGTTCTTTGTGTGTCCTGGTTAGGAATGCCCTGTCTGAGGAACAGGTGGCCAGCGTCTTCTCCCATTACATGGGCTCTCTCTTCATGCTCTTGATTGTTTCCTTTGCTGTGCTCAAGCTTTTTAATTTGATGCCATCCCATTTACGGACTTTCTATTTTAATTCTTGCACTTTAGGAGTCTTGTTAATGAAGTCAGATCCTGGGCCATACTACCAAAAGTGCTATACAGATTCAATTTGAGCTCCTCCTAGAAAAAGGAGTTCTGAAATTCATTTGGAAAAATAAGAGATGCAGAATAGCTAAAGCAACCCTTAACCAGAAAAGCAAAGCTATAGGAACAGAGGTGGCATGGCACCAGCCCCAAACAGGCCCGGAAACCAATGGAGTAGAACACAAGACACAGAGACAGACCCACATACAGACCACTAACTCCTACTGGACAAAGGTGACAAAAACACACATTGTAGAAAAGGTAGCCTTTTTGACTAATGGTGCTAGGAAAACTGGAAATCCATAGGTAGTAGAATGAACTTTAACCCCTAAGTCTCAACCTGCACAAAAGTCAATTCAGGTCTAGGGCTGGGGCTCAGTGGTAGAGCGCTCATCTGGCACGTGTGAGCCCTGATTTGATCCTCAGCACCACATAAGATAAATAAAATAAAGGTATAAAAAATAAGTCAATTCAAAGTGGATCAAAGTCCTAGGAATTAGATCAGAAATGCTACATCTGAGCTAAATTTAAATTAACAAAGTAAATTTTTTAAAAAGTTTACACTAAATATGAAGAAGTAATTTTCCTTCTCATGGAACCTTATTTAGCTATTTTTAAAAATCTTTTTGCTTTGGAAAGTGTCCTCATCTTTGTGACAGAATGATTATTTGAAAATGGGCTGGACACTGCCAGAACTCAGCAGGTTGGCCAAGGGTCAGAGGCAGAAGAAGGAGTGCTGAGAGCCATAGCCCAGTTGGAATGACGCATGGCATTTTTGGTTGAGAGGTGACTACAGCAAGCCATTGAGATGATAATGGTTATGTTAAGATGTGCATTCAATTGGAGATTAGACCCCTGCTGTCCGCCTGGGCCTGCTACTTTGGAGCTCTTGTGGGGATTCCCGGAGAGTTCCCATTGGTTGGGGAAGTGCGGGAGGAGGGATTTCCAGAGGAGGGATTTCTGGTTGGTGTGGTGTGTCCCAGGAGAAGGCCGCGTGCCTGGCGTTTGCAGGAGTTCGGGGAATAAAGTTTGTTCCTGCTTCACTGGCTCGTGATTTGTGCCCAGCCAGACTGCGGCAAAGGAGTATAGTAGGAACAGGAGATTTGGATCCTATGCCCTGGATTTCCTTCTCCCTGGAGGCAAATATAAAACTGCCAATATTCCCTTCCAGCAGGACATCTACATCCTCCGTCCACATTTTATTTTTGTTCTTTAAGTAATAGCAAGCCTGTGTCTGAAGAATCAAGGTCCTGCCGGGCTCTTTGTGTTGGCAAGGTACCTATGATGTCTTAGCACCTTACGTTACCAGGGTCATGGGGGCGTTACTTAGGTCTCAAATTATACACTTTGCGCCAATGGCAAACTTTAACATGTATTCCCACACCACAGGCTACCCGTGAGAAATAGGATTTTGATTAAGATTTAAAAGGGATTTTTTAACAGTCATGATGTTAATAGAAATCACTGGCAGAGTGTTAGGAGAGGGAGCCCGTAGTTCAAATAGGCCACCTAGTCATGTGATGGTCTTCCAAATGCTCTGGCTGTCTAGAAGGCCCTTCCCCACCGTCCCGTGTGCCTGCTCCTGCTCCTGCTCAAAAACCCAGGTCTCCTCTTCTGCAAGAGCTTCCCATCTTCCTCCTCTAGTGCTCCCACAGGGCCGTCTCGACCCCTCGCTGTCTCCAGGCTGGAGTCTCTAGTGAGGCACGTCCTCCAGCGTGGCAGGAGCAGCTCCAGGACACAGCCTGTGTCTGACTTGCATTTTGTCCCACTCATTCCGGCTGAGAACCCAGTATAAAAAGTGCTTCTCAAATTGCCTCCGTCAGTTCTGTTCCCAGTAGAGTCCCACAGGCCAGATTAAATCCCCTGCAGTGAGGTACACAGACCACCTCATCCTTTTTATTTTCCTTTGAGATAAAACTCAGATAACATAAAATTCCACCACTTCAAAGTGCACAATTCAGTGTTTTCTTAGTGTACTCAGAATGTCTTGCAAACTCAAAGGTATTTTTCATGGAAGAGCATAAGATGAGGTCAGCATTGACTGATTTGGGGAACCACTGAGAAAAGAGTCTGTATGCAGAGTCGCACAGACACGTCAGTTTATTCCATGGAGATTCGCTGTGGGAATGGGAACCCTGTCCCACTGCTGTCCCACTGTGCCCGACTCTGCCCCTGAAGACCAGGTTGCTAACACCAGGGGCTCACTGCTGTTTGGAGAGCAGCCTGCAGCCACTGCACAGCTCTGAGCAGCTGCTAGAAGGGGCCTCAGTCAGCACGAATCACTCCAGTTCTTTTTCTTTCTAAAATAACAAACTATTCCTGATTACAAATGTAACACAGACATACTGCAGAATATCAGGGAAACAAAATATCTAAAAAGAAGGACGGTACCCTGTAAACGACGGCCTGGGGTGCCATTTCTGGGGACAGCAGCCCTGAAGCCTGTTTGGCAGAGCTTGTACATTGTGCTCGCGTACTCTAGGGCCCCTCCAGCAGGTGGAATCATGCCTCTGTCCTCCGGGACACTAAATGCAACCTCAGGGTATTCAATACAATCCACTCAAGTTCTGCATCTTGAAAGGAGCAATATCTGGGCGGTACCACTTTGCCCATTAGGGAAAGAGACGTTTCCCTTGTTTGGACAAATGGGGCTGCTCTCTGGGCTGTGCAGAGCGCAGAGGCTGGGTAAGGCTGTGCACTGTCACATGCTGAGCACTGAGCCCAGGCAGGAGGGAGAAGGCCCTGCGTGTGGCTGGAGCGGCAGCATGTTCTGTGGTCCCTGCAAACAAACTGCAGTTTTTAGAAAGTTTTAGAAGGGGCCTCAGTCAGCACGAAAGTTGTAAAAACCATGCAAGACAGAGTCAGAGAGAAAATCCTACCGAAGGACAGAAGAAAGGTAGTGGAGCCCCCCCACCCCCCCACCCCCGTCAAAAAAAAAGAAAGATCATGAAAGATCTTCACAAGGACAAACTCCGAGATGTTGAGTCGGGACAGTCTCTTTGCGGAGTCTCCTTTTCCTCTTCTAGACAGGAACGAAGCAGGATTGCAATTTCAGTCTCTTTGAAGTTGGGTGGCCCTCTGGGCCTATGAGACCTGAGAGGACATGCTATGTGTCACTTCTTAGTGTGACAGTCATCTGTGGCTGCGTGGCCTGGGACACTGTGACTGGCTGTGTTCAAGCCGATGCTGAGCAGAGGCTGCTGGCCTGCTCGGGTTGGGCCGGCGATGGGACGTCACGATGGGCAAAAGGTGTGACGTTCGCCATCGAGGGGGAGAAATATAGAACGTCCACGTGCTTCTGCCCTAATCCATGCTTTATTCACTCAAATCACTCACTGCAATTTCACTCTGTAGGTTCTTAATCAAGAAAACGACAATCCTTAATGCTAGGCACTGCAATACACATCGTCAATGCACAGCAAGCAATTCTCAATTAATTAATCCACAGTGAAGAATTCTAGATTAATTAATTCTGAGCACTGCAAACACACTCTTGACAGGCTCACGACAGACATTCCCTCTGCGTGCTAAGTTCAAGTGTCAGTCCAAACGTCTCAAGCCTCAGGCTCTAAGTCCAGCAGATGCACCCTCACTCGGACCACGGTGGGTGATCAGGTCAGGAACCAAGGCCGACTTCTCCTGGGGTGGAGCTGACGGCCCGTGGGGGAGAGAGTCCTAGGGAGAAGTCGCGGCTCTCACCAGGGTCAAGATGTGGCTGTAGAGTTGGAGAACGGAGAGGAAGTTGCAGAGGATCAGCAAACGATGAAAAGTGTTGGGATGTCGGTCCAGGTCCCCATCAGGCTCTCAATGTGAGGGCACAGTGTCAGCCGGCTGAATGTCTGTTCATTTGCTCTATTACTTATACCAAATTTTGGGGCTTTTGATCCCCCCTTTCAATCCTTATCAGCTGCCACTGGGTCTCTCAGTGACATCATGTACCCTGGGGGTGAAGCACCTGGTCTGGTGGGCCCCACCTGATTTCCTGCCTCTCCTCCTGATCAGCCAAGGACAGCCTGCCTGAAGCTTCCCTCTCTGTTTCTCAGGGTTAGGGGAGGTGACTTGTGTGTGCCCGAGGGCCACACTGCAGGGCTCCTAGGTGTTCCTGGTGAGACTGCAGGTCTCCAACTGGAGTTTTTAAACTGGGGTTGCTTAGGCTCAGGCCTAAGGCCATTGTCACTTGGAAACGACAATGACACAGGCAGTTTTGAGCCACCAGCAGGGGTGTGGAGTGACCCTCAGGAGCCATTTCAGGTTTGGAGGACAGTCCTCTGGTAGCCAGTGTCCCTGCATAATGATCCATAGCATCTTCCTCCTCAGGGTTCTGATTTGGGCGATGGACTATGTCCTGGTTCTGCACAAAGCACACGTTGGCTGCTTTATCCTTCCCTGTTCCTCCTGCGCAGCTCTGTGACATCTTACACTGTCACCCTGGGGAGTGTGCCAGTCTAATTCCACATTCGTGGGGTATCCTGGGTGCCTCTGCTTACTGCTGCTTGAGGTTCTCCTGAACACACTCTGTACTCTCCTCTGAATCACACTCTGCTGCTCTTTCTTTAGTTCCTTACTTTATATCGTCTTGTAAAAACACAGGGAGATTCACTATTTCATGAAATTACTGTTTAGCAGTAATAAAAATTACCGGCAAATACCAAAAGAATTATCTTCAATCCAAAAAACGAAAACGACACCAGTGTTACTTATTGACCCCTTTTCAAAGCATTTTCTAGGGCTCCGGGCTGCGTATATTAAACCTCGTCCTAACTCTCCCAGCCTTCTCTCTCTCTCTCTCTCTCTGTCTCTCTCTTTCTGCCAAGTAATTACATTTATCTATTGGAGACATTTAGAAACCATTACCAAGAGTTTTCTGGAATCATGACTCTGGAAAATTAGGGTTAATCTGGAGAGAATAATTCAAAGACAGTTCAATATTCTAGTCACTTTGGAGCAAAATTAAAAATCTATCACCATGGGAAAGTCTTGAAAAGGTGTTATGATATCATAAATTTATTCAGATTAGCTTCCCTAGCACCAGTTTCTTCAATATGTGCTTCTTCCTTATTCTTTTACCTGTATTTCTAAATGTCTGCGATGATTATATACAGGGCCAAACATTCTATCATTCATATTATACTCATTAAAATGATCTCATATTTACTCTCATAGCAAAGAGAAACTTGTAAGTTCTTCCAGGCCATATCAAAACCCTCTGTTTCCTAAACAATATATTTTCAGCATAAATCTCTGGCATTTTTTTCCAATGCATACTAACAAAAAACATTTCACTAAACCATTGCTCATTTTCATAGACATCTCTAAAACTTGAGTCTAATGCAGGGGGCCCTAAAAGTTTCTAAGAACTGGGTTGATTTGGAAATGTAGAGAAGAGCAGCGCCTGGTGTCATCCCCAGGGAGTTGGGTTCGATTGGCTGCAGGGATGCCATTTTGTAAATTCCCCTGGTGATGCTAACGAGCAGGCATTGTGGTGACGGTCGCCTTAGAGGATCTCCAACTTTGGTGTGCACATTTGGGGTGAATTGTGTCCCTCCCAAAGACATGTTGAACCTGTGGTACCTGTGGATATGGCCATATGTGGAAATAGGGTCCCAGCAGATCTTATCAAGTAAAACAGAGGCCACAATGGAGTTGGGTGGGCCCTGATCCAATGACCAGTGTCCTTATAAGGACAGGTAGAGTTGGACACCACAGGAAGCACCAAGAAGAAGAGATGCAGAAGGGAGGGGCCATGTCCCCATGGAGAGCTCAGAGCCATGCACCTGCCCGCCAAGGCACCCCAGGGATTGATGTGCACCCAGAAACCAGGAGAGGGAGGCAGGGAAGGAGTCCTCCCCAGAGGCTTAGAAGGGAGCATCACCTTGATCCTTTGAGTCCAGAGACAACACCTCCAGCCCAGGAGAGCACAGCTTTCTGACGTCCACCCACAGATTGTGGTACTTAGTCATGGTGTCCTGGAAAACAAAGGCAGAGCATGGTGATCATTTCTTGAATTTACCTACAATAAAGAAGTTCAGGGTCCATCACATGTGCCTAACTGGTCTCCAGGATGCCCAGGGGCCTTCTAGGTCCCTGCAGTTCCTGGGTGGGCCTTGCTGGCATGGCTCGGAAGGCAGCGTCTCAGGTCCCCACTGGATCCCGCTCTGCAGTCACCAAGGTCCCTGAGGTAATGTGTGCACCCTGCAGTGTGAGAAGCCCTGCCCAGAGAGAATGGAGACATGCCCTGAAGTGTGGGCTTCCTTTTCAGCAGCCAAGAAAACCATGTTTAAGCTGAAAAGAAAATTCAGTCTTCCAGTAAGTGGAGTTAGTTGGTAAAAACACACACAACCTTTTCCTGCATGTAAAAGAACATCCAGATGCCTTTGAAAATGTAATAAAAAAATTGATTTCAACAGAAAATACTGATTCATTAGCTTTTTAAAGGAAAGATTTCGTTTTCAGGCTTGTGAATGGTTAATGTCTCCAAGCTTGCCTCTTGAGCGCTAGGCTATTTTTTAAAAAACCTTCCCATTTTTTCCTTACAGTCAGAGGCCTTTCATAATGATGGGAAGGAAACACAACAAAAACCAATTGCATGGCTTACTTTCTTGTGACAATACTGGACAATGGGCTTTAGGGAAAAAAGCGTTTGGATTTAGGCTTTGTGGTTGTGGAGCCTTAGTTTTTATTTTTTTCTTCTGTTTTCTCTTTTTTCTTCCTTGTCCTTTTCACTGTGTAAATGACCTACTTTGAAGTTTCAAATAAAAAGAAGCTAAATAGGCTTTTATTTGGCTCTTGATTCTGTCTTTTTCTAGCAAATTTGGAACAGGTCCTGACTTTGAGTGTAACATGGCTGAGAGAAGGCAAGAAAAGAAAGAGCTGCCCTGCGCCTGCCTCTCTCTGCTGGTTCACTCGGTGAACTTTTCCAGTCCGAGGGGAGCAGCTAGTGGCCAGTATCTGCACTCTATGAACAGAGCATTTGACTGGAGAATGAAAACAAAGAAAGGACGCTTACCCGTTTTTCAGGGAGCCCACAACGTGTGTGCAGGTATGCTTGTGCATGCGTGAACACAGGTGTACATATGTGGGTGTGTGCAGCCGGTCACTGGGACTCCTCTGGCCTTGGATGCTTTGGTGCCAGCGTGGGGTCCTTCTCAATAGGACTTGATAGCAGCTACTTTCCAATAAACAGTAAAGCCAGTTTGCTGCTCTGGGGGTGGAAATGCTTATGTACTTATTTCTTAGAATTCACAGGACATTGTACTCTTTCCCATGGAAAATTACAACATTCCTTGAAGATCAGAGGCCCTCTGCCCTCACCTTGGGTGCTTAGCGGCCCCATCTGATGCACCCTCTGTGGCTGGTCCTGTGAACACCACAGAGGCACCAGTGGTTCAGTGTCCCTGTGACCCAGGGTTGTCTGTCTTGCTGCCTGTGAACACAGGGAGAGTCGCTAAGAAGGGGAGACTCCGAGTCTTTGCAGAGGGGCTGGCAGTTCTCACAGGAGCACTCATCCTGAGTTTCGCAGTGTGACATAACACACTGAACTAAAATGCACAAGGGACTGTTCTAGAGCAGGTGCACATCCAACGTGCGCTTCCATGCTAGTGTAATTTCATCTGCATAGAGTCGCAGGGGGCAGGCTGGGCTGGCAGAGCTGACATACACTCTGTATGGGCCCTGGGAGTGGGTGCCCGGGGAGATGCAGGCCTGGGCCTGCCACCTGCAGAGGCTCCAGCCTCCTTGCCCGGGACACACTTGAGACTCCATTCATGGCAAAGTGTTCAATCTATTCTCCACACTCTGGAGCTCTATAGATAAATCGTTTCCCTATATATTTTATTTAATTTTTTAATTTTTTTTTTAGTGGGGGGGGGTTCCAGGAATTGAACTCAGGGTCCCTCAACCACTCAGCCACATCCCCAGCCATATTCTGTATTTTATTTAGAGACTGAATTGCTGAGTGCCTCACCTTTGCTGAGGCTGGCTTTGAACTCACGATCCTCCTGTCTCAGCCTCTGAAGATGCTGGGATCATCGGCAGGTGCCACCGTACCCCTTCCTATATGTTTTAAAGGGAGACATGCAGCCTTAGCAGCTCTTGTCTACCTGCTTTAGACATAATCCTCCTCAAAACACCCAGAGAGTTAATCCAATGTCCTGACAGCATTCAGTCTTCAGAAATCCCTGCTTCCTCGAACCCACTCCCGAATTACTCAACCCAAGCCCAAGCCCTGCAGGACCGATTCTGCGATGCCCCACCGTGGCCTGGGGAGAGCATCCTCTCGCCCTGTGACCCCACGGGCTCCACCTCAGGTGTCTGGGGCCTTGGCCAACACGTGGACGTTCTTTCCTGCCCCGGTGAGACTCCCTCCCTCTGTCCCCAGCAGACCTCATCCTGAGCCTCTGGTGTCCCAGCTCTGCAGCCGCTCTCCTCGCTGGCCAGGAGATTTGCTCACTGCCATCTTCTAACAAGTATTTCGGAGGCTGTGTGGGTGCATTGCCTCCAGCTTGCTGACCCTGGAATTCCCCAAGCTCCTATTCCCCTGAAGAGTCACTTTGGCTCTGGACTTTCAGAAAACCCTAGAACTCTACCCATGGGCACTTCAATGCCTCCTTTGTTGTAGTCCCTGGAGCGGGATCAGTTCTCTCAGCCCTTCCCGCCAGTGCTGCTGAGCAAGTGATGGGTCTTGTGCCTTAGCCCTTCTGATCCAGGTCGGTGGTGAGCCCCAGGAGCATTCTGGTGGGCTTTGAGCAGGAGCCCGCGTGCCTGCAGGGGAAGCACTAGTGAGTGCTCTTCTCAATAGAGGTCTTGAGGGTGGATGAGCTGGGGCACATTCCAAGTAGAGGGAGAGGGAAATTTTCTTGCTACTTTATGATCAGTCATGAATTGCTTCTGCTGAAAGATAGGTCACGGTGAATTCTGGATTGTACATCTAAAAAATTTAACTGATTCCTCTCCTGTCTTTGAACTTTCTTAAATATAGTCAGCCTGTATAATTCATGGGGATTTTGGCTGGCAGGGTTCTTCAGCAATAAAAATGTCAAAATTCTGACTTCTGCTGAGAATTTGTTCTTTCTGTACTCCTTCTCTCCTAATTTTAAACCAGCTTTGATTGTTTCACAGGTAGATTTTTGTTTCATTGGCCAGTCACAGAGCATGGAATGTCCAGGTTGCAAGCTCAGGAACCACATGGGCTTTATGAGTTTTGCTCCAGTTTTCATAGGAGTTTTAGGCTTACTTAATTTATTCCATAGAGTTGAATGAATTAATGGAATCAGTTGAAATCCTCCCCCCACATGACTAGGGGAACACTGGACGGATGGGTCTTAGGAGGAGTCCAGCTCAGAGCTTGCCCTTGAGCTTGCCTCCCAGACAGTTTTAGATATGAGAAGGTCACATTCCTAGCTGGCTAAGACAGCTGACGCAGCACTGGTGACTAGCCGGGCTGCCCCTGCCTCCTGGCTGTCTAGCCACTGTGCCCTCCAGCCCCTGCACCTGCCAGGAGGCTTGACCCACACCCAGGACTTGGCCCGGAGTGTCTCTGGTCCTTCTGCTACACCAAGCTGGTACTTGCCAGGCTCCCCTGCCTCTGCCTGCTCCTCCCCAGTTCATCCTGTGCCCTGGGACGCCCTCTTACCATGGTGAACCTTCAACGGTATTTAGTGCAGTGATTTTGAAGTTCCTCACGCTGGCTTCTTCGGGTGTTTCTCACTTGGAAGAGGTGCCCAAGTCAGCGCTGTACAAATCCAAGCTTTTGTTTCTACCTTGAGCTGACGGAGGAGTCTCCTGTTAATTAAAGAGCTGCACTAGTCACAGAAGATCAGTGCCAGCCGCTGCGGGGCTGCCTTTCAGCAACCCACGCTTCTGGGCTTTAAAGTCAGACTCTGACTTACAGGAAGGGGCCTCGGTGTGGGGAGGGTGGCTGGCATGGGCAGATCTGCCTGCAGGGACCCCAGGGACAGCAGAGACTCCCAAGCTTCTACCTCCCTCCCGGTGGGGCCTCTGGCCCACATTGTGGTAAGTGGGTCAGCACCAGCCCGGGCTTCCTCCTAGGAGAGCAGGAGAAACCCATGCAGAATTAACCCTGCGTATTCTGCGAGTGATTTTTAATCCCCTTACTTCAACTTCAGGGTGAGTCTATTTCAGTAGGGAATGTTTCTCTTTGTTGTTGTTTTGTTTGTTTGTTTTGCTTTCCTATAGACTTGGTTCAGCCTAATGCAATCGTTTGATTTAAAATTTTAGATCTAGCCAGGCATGATGGTGCACACCTGTAATCCCAGCGGCTCAGCAGGCTGAGGCAGGAGGATCGTGAGTGTAAAGCCAGCCTCAGCAATGGCAAGGCACTGAGCAACTCAGTGAAACCCTGTTTCTAATTAAAATAGAAAATAGGGCTGGGGAGAGGCCCAGTGTTAGAGGGCCCCTGAGTTCAATCCAGGTCCCGTCTCCCCCAAATTTTTAGATATAATTAAAGCAAAAATTAAAACAAAATGAGAAAATTCCAAATTCTGGAACTCTTTCATGAAGAGGTAAATAATGGTAAAGTTATGAAAGACAAATAATGAAGGTGACTTTCTCAGTTATAAATGCTTAGGCAAATTCTTATGTGTGATCCAAGATTGAAGCTCATAGTAGAAAATAACGATTTTTACAAAACAAGAACAAAAAAACCAAATAGTGTACATGGAAAATCTGCACTACAATGGAAAATCTGCACTCATTTCTCACAAGACATGAGGTCTTCTCATGTATCATATTTTCACAAAACATGATATAATCTTTGCAGGATCATATTTAGAGTGCCTAAGTCTTTCAACCCTGATGGTGACTTTAAAAAAAAAAAAGTCACCATTTATGCATGCTTCCTGTAAGTCAGACTGTTAGTTCTTTTATGCATCAGATCATTGCATCTTATAACAAATTCATCAGTTAGACATTTTTGTTACTCACTTAAAAATGTGCTTCTTTCAAAGTGATAGGTATACACAGTTGAACTAAACTAAAGGATGCTGAAGTTCCTAATAAAAACCTACAATCTCTTTGCCCCATGAAAGTCCTCATCTAGATTTGTACCTGAGGCAAAACATTTAAAATATTCTGTGTCCAGATCTTCAATGGGGATTTCCCTCCAAATCCCTAAACAGTGTACCATCACTTTCTCAAGACCAGGGCTGAAACTCTATCCTCAGGGACAGCTCCTCCTGCTTCTCCACGGAGGCTCCTCCTGATCTCCGTCACCCCTCTGTGGAGTATACATATGACTTTTACTTTTTCTCCTTCCTGTTGCCTTTGGAACTTCAAAAACAGATACTTATTTCACTTAGCATGATGTTCTTCAGTTCCATCCACCCACTTACCAGCAAATGCCATCATTCCATTCTTCTGTATTGCTGAGTAAATGCCTTGTGTATATATGCCCATCTTCTTCATCCATTCATCTGTTGATGGGCATCAGGGTTGGTTCCATAACCTGTTGTGAATTACACTGCTGTCATCGTTCATACGCCTGGGTCACTATAGTAGCTGACTCGGGTTCTTTTGGATATATACCCAGGAGTGGGTTAGCTGGGTCATATGAATTCATTTTATTTTTTTTAGGAATCTCCATTCTGATTTTCATAGTGGTTATACTCATTTACAGTCTCACTAACAATGTATTAGTGTGCCTTTCCCCCCACATCCCTGCCAGCTTTTATTATTCATGTTGTTGATAATTGCCATTCTGAGTAGAGTGAGATAACATCTTAGTGTAGTTTTGATTTGCAAATATTTCCCTAATTGCTAGAGATGCTGTACATTTTTCATATATTTATTGGCCATTTGTGTTTCTTCTTTTGAGAAATGTCTGTTTAGTTCTTTTCCCATTTATTGATATTTTTTAGCATTGAGTTTTTTTAGTTCTTTATATATTCTGGATATTAATCCCTTGTCAGAAGAGTAGCTGGCAAAGATCTTCTCCCATTCTGCAGGCTCTCTCTTCACAGTATAAATTCCTCCTTTGCTGTGCCAAAGCTTTTTAATTTAATGGCACCCCACTTGTTGCTTCTTGGTTTTATTTCTTGAATTTAGGGTCTTGTTAAGGAAGTTGGTGCCTGCACCAATACCAACAAGAGCTGACCCTCTGTTGCAACATTCATGGTCTAAATTCAAAGTCTTTGATTCACTTTGATCTGACTTTTGTGCAGGGTGAGAGAGAAGGGAAAATCAAGGGTAGGATGCTCCCTCTTATTTGTGGAAGTTTGAGCAAAATAAGGGGAGTGGGGATGGGATATCGTGAAGATCAGGGAAGCTCAGTGGAGAAGAAGGGGAGAGAGTGAGGAGGGCCAGGAAAGGGGGGAAATGCAGAGCGGGTTTCACAAAGTCGTGCTGCCTGCGGATCTGAGCACACCTCGGTGCGTCCATATGATGTGTACGCAGAACACCAGTGAGAAATAAGCCGACCGTGGGGTGAGAGGAAGGTCAGTGGAGGAAGGAGAGATATGAAGAGGGAGGAGGGGAGGGGAGGAAAGGGGCTCTTGGGACTGAAACGGAGTGAATCAAGTTCCATGCATGCGTAACTTTGTTAGAATGAACCCACAGTTATATATAATTCACTAACACAAGATAAAACAAAGTAAAAAACTCTCAACCACGTTTTACCAACCAGAGATGATGCTTCCCGTTGCCCTGTTTTATAAAATGCGGCCATCATTTCTCCCGCCCTCTCTTGCCCTGCCATCGCGCTCTGCTTTCCCACCTGCGTCCGCCTTCCCTTTCTGTGATCAGCTTGAAGCACTTGGTGTTGACAATATGCTATTATTTTAGAACTTGCAAAAATGCACGTTCTGTGTGGTTCTGGTCAAGATGGATAACTTTACACTGTGTTGTGTAATGATAGTTAACAGTCCCATATTTATGGAATGGTTTCAAAATGGGAAAGCTGCCCATACTGTTTATATTCTGAAAACCATATAGGTGTATTTAGAAACAGGGAGGCACAGCCAGAGATGGTCTTCCTGCCAGCCCTAGAAAGCTTCTCCCTGCAACTCTGCTACTCCCTGACCCAGGACCACACTGTCCACCTGGAAATGCCTGTAGGTGGCTCTTCCGTGCTGGTGACCTCTCATTAGCACATTCAGGATGGTTGTTGGTGGTGGTCAGCAACAGCGCTACTGTCAGATTTTACTCTGAAAATATGTGTTGAGCACCTGCCACAAACCAGGCATCATGAGTGAGGCAAGGAACGATTAGCACAGAGCCCTGACTCCAAGGGACTGAGCACCAGGCAGTCCACAAAACGAACACTGGAGTGACCAAGGGAGGGGAGAGAGGATCAAAGCTAGACCAGGATTCTGTGCAAACTCACAGAAATTTTAGAATATATGTACATTTTTCTGAGTTGTGATTTTTATGCCTGTTTACTAAATGCTGATAAAGTAGAAATAAATTTGTTTTACTGAAGTACAAGTTTCTCATCTCTGACAAAGGAGTAGTAAAATTTTCACTTGTGTTAAGTAGTCTGAAAAGATTTTGTATGTTCCTAATTTTAAAATCAAATTCCAAATTTATAGAATGATCCCAAAGTGAAATTCTCTTCCGCAGTGGAAAAATATATTTGTAAGGGTTGTTGTTCAAGTGGTGGTCTGAGACTGTGTGCCGAGTGGCTCTTCACTGATCTTGTCATGTGGGAGCTGAAAATGGCCCTCCTTCACTGGTGGACATGCTGTTTCATAGGGGAGAAGGGCTCTAAGGGTGGGATAGGCAGGCGTGGTCAAGCACGTGTTGACTTTGCTTGTGGTTGAGGACATGAGTGGTGTACACTCATGCTTTCCTGACCCACTGGAACGGAAGACCATATCACTTGGTTGACAGGTCCACTGCTTTGAGGTCAAGTGCAGAAAATAGGTGTCACAGACAACTGGAATGTGGAAAATTATCTACACTTCATTTGCTTAAATATTTCTTCTCCATAAGTGCCTTGGGAAGGCAGGGGCATGTCTGCCAAGGCTGTGACTCTGTCAGCCAAGTGCCATCCCAGGTCAAGACCAGAGCACGTGGGAGAACATGCACACATGGCAGGTTCTCATTCACGTTTGGACTTGGTGAGGGAACAAATTAACTCAAATGACACCAAACATATTGAAGGAGATGAAATGTCAGATAAAAAAGTTCAAAAGAATCATTATAAAAGTAGTTATCGATGAATTCTAATGCTTCCTGTTGCCCTGTTTTATAAAAATATGAGTGAATTGTGGAAATCAGTACAGTATATGAATGAGAAATTTAATAAGGAGATAGAAATACTGAAAAAGAACCAACGGAAATCTTGGAAATGAAAGATAATAAATCAAATGAAATGTTCAGTTGAAAGTCTCTTTAATAGAATGGACTATACTAAAGACTGAATCTCAGAATTGGAAGACAAAGTGGCTAGCCTGAACATTCAGATAACATAAAAGAAAAGAAAATAAGGAAGCTGGGCACAGTGGTGGATGCTTGTAATCCCAGTGACTCCAGAGACTGAGGCAGGAGGATTGTAAATTTGAGGCCAGCCTCAGCAACTTAGTGAGGCCCTATGAAACTTAGTGAGACCCCCATCTCAAAATGAAAACAAAAAGGACTAGAGATATATCTCAGTGGTAAAGGCTCACTGGGTTCAATCCCTATCACAAACAAACAAAAAAAAAATTCCCTATTATCACAAGAAAAGAACAACCATGATCAAAATATGCAAGAACTCTGAGACAACACTGAGAGACCAAATTTAAGAATCATTGTAAACGAGGAAGGTGATGAGATAGATGTAAGCTCATTGAACGGACAACGTTTTCAGGGAGATAATAACAAAAACTTTCAAGCCTTCCAAATGAGATGGACATGCAGACAAAAGATGCATTCAGAACACCAAATAGACATGATTTTTTGGGGAAAAAAACTTCTACATAACATATTATAATTAAATGCCTAATACAGAACAAAGATAGATAGAATTTTAAAAGCCTCAAGAGAAAAATGTCAGGTCACAGTTGGAGGCAAGCCACACAGAATCATTTCAGATTTCTCAGCATAAATTCTAAAAGCTAGGAGGCTCTGGGCTTGGAATGACGTGTATCAAGTCCTGAAGGGAAATAACTGTCAACCAAGGCAACTATATCCAGCAAAGCTATTCTTCAAAATCAAAGATGAAATAAAAACCTTTGAAGGGAAGCAGAAACTAAAAGAATTCATGACAACTAAACCAGCACCACAAAACTTAAATACTTCACACAGAAGAAATAAAAAACAAACCCTGGAGCTCCCACATGAACAGATTGCATTTGAAGAATAGCTAAGAACATGAGAAAAAAGATCAAATTAAATATTAAAAATAAATCAAAATGGCAGGGAGTAATAAACATTTAGTATAACATTACATGTAAATGATCTCAAATCTCCAATTAAAAGACATAGGTTGGAAGAATGAACTAAAAAATAAGAACCAATGATATGTTGTTTGCAAGAGACACTTCTTAGAGACAAAGATGGTCACAGGCTGAAAGTGAAGGATGATAACTGATACATCATTCAAATGGAGCCTGAGAACAAGCAGGAGTAGCTACTCTCATATCTAACAAGTGGACTTCAACCAAAATCAATAAGAAGAAACAAAGAAACACTTGTGAAGGGAATCATCTAATTAGAAATTATAAGAATAATAAGTATTTATGCCCTGGATGAAGGTGCAATTAATTACATAAAAGAGACACTACTCAAATTGAAGACTCACATACAAAATAGTACAATAATACTGGGTGATTTCAACACATCTTTCTCATCATTTAATAGGTCATCCAGACATAAACTCAGTAAGGACTCCTTGGACCTGAAAAATATTATACATCAAATGAACTGAACAGAATCTATGGAATATTTCATCCCCAAATAGCTGAATAGATATTCTTATCAGCATCTCATGAAATCCTTTCCAAAATAGACCATATGTTATGCCACAAAGCAACTTTTAACAAATATTTTAAAAAATGATTTAATATCTTGCATCTTATAAGATCAAAATGGAAAAAAAAATTAGAAATTAACAAGACAAAACCCTACAGAAACTATATAAACACATGGAAACTGAACAATACTCTTTTGAATGATGAATCTGTCATAGAAGAAATCAAGAGGGACATTTAAAAATTTTTAGGCTCAACTGAGCATAGGGATACCACACACCAGAACCTCTGGGCTGCTACAAAGGCAGGTCTAAGAGGCAAGTTTAGGGCTCTGAGGGCTACATCAAAAAATCAGAAAGATCCCAAATAAACAATTTAATGATGCATTGCATGACTCTTGAAAAAGAATAGACCAATTCAAAAATCAGTAGAAGGAAGGAAATAATTAAGATGAGAGTCCAAATCAATGAGCTTGAAAATACAAAGAGTCAAGGAAACCAAAGAATTGGTCCTTTGAAAAGATAAACAAGAAAGATAAACAAGAAAGTCCTTAGTCAAACTACTAAAAGAAAAAGATAAACACACAAATTAATAAAATCATGAATGAAAAAAGAGAAATCACCATAGAAAACACAGAAATTCAGTGGATCATTAGGGACAATTTTGAAAACATACTCCAATAAGTTGGAAGACCTAGAAGAAATGAACATATTTCTAGACTAATATGATTTGCCAAGACTGAATCAAGGGGACATAGAAAATCTAAAGAGTCCAATAATTTGTAATGAAATAGAATCAGGGAAAATAAAAAAAAACTTCCAACAAAGCCCAAGACCAGATAAATTCTCAGCTGAATTTTACCAAACATTTAAAAAGGAATCAGTGCCAATACTCCTCAAATTATTCTATAAAGTAAAAAGGGATGGAACACTTCCAAATTCATTCTATGAAGCCACTAATCACTCATATCCACAAGTAATATACAGATTCAAATGCAATCCCCATAAAAATCCCATGATATTCTTCACAGAACTAGAAAACACAATCCTAAATTCATTTGGACAAATTAAAGATCCGGAATAACCAATGGAATGAATTCTAAGCCAAAAAAAAGGCATCACAATACCTGACTTTAGATTATACTAAATCTAGAGTAACAAAAACTGTATGGTACTGGCATAAAAATAGACACATAAATCAATGGTACAGACTAGAAGACTCAGAGACAAACTCAACAGACAGAGTCATCTGATCCTTGACAAGGTTGCCAAAAACATACATCAGAGAAAACACAGCCTTTTAAAGAAATGGTGATGGGAAAACTGGTTATCCACATGTGGAAGAATGAAACAAGACACTATCTCTCACTCTGCACAAAAATCAATTAAGAATGGATCAAGGACCTAGGAATTAGACCAGAAACTATGCAAGTCCTTGAGGAAAACGTAGGTCATCAGTATGGCATATAGGCCCAGGCAACAACTCTGTCAACAGGATCCCAAAGCTCAGGGAAATAATGATGAGTATTAATACATACGATGATATGAAATTAAAAAGCTTCTGCACAGCAAAGGAAAGAGTTAGGAATGTGAAGAGAGAACCTACAGAATGGGAGAAAGGCTTGGCTAGCTACTCTTCTGACAGAGGATCTGTATCTAGAATATATAAAGAACTCAAAAAACTTTACACCAAAAATTCAACCCAAGTAATAAATGGATAAGTGAATTAAATAGATAATTCTCAAAAGAATAAATACTAATGGCCAACAAATACATGAAAGTATGTTCAACATCATTAGCAATTAGGTAAATACAAATCAAAATTATAATGAGATTTCATTTTACACTAGTCAAATGGCAGTCATGAGGAATACAATGATAAATGCTGAAGAGAATGTGGAGAAAAGGGAACCCTTTCATACTGTTGCTGGAATTTTAAGTTAGTACAAGCACTATGGAAACAGTATGGAGGCTCCTCAAAAGACTAGGCATGGAAACACCATGTGACCCAGCTATACCACTCCTTGGTATTTATACACAAGAATTAAAGTCATCATACTATACAGTGATACATGCATAACCATGTTTGTAGCCCACAATTCACAACAGCCAAACTAGGAACCAACCTAGGTGTGGATGAATGGATAAAGAAAATGTGGTATGTATATACACCATGGAGTTTCATTCATCCATGAACAAAATTAAAATGATGTAATTTGCAGAAAAACTGATGGAACTAGACACCATTATGTTGTGCAAAATAAGCCAAATTCAGAATGTCAAGTGTTGTATGTTTTCTCTCAAATGTGGAAGATAGGAAAAAGGAAAAGAAAGGTTGGGTGAGAATCTGAAGAAAATCAGAGGGAGATCAGTAGAACAGAGGAGATGGACAGGCGAGGGTGGAGAGAGGAGGGATGGGAAAAGTGCTGGGGAGTGATATTGACCAAAGTATATTGTTACATTGTGTCCATGTGCGAAAATGGAACAATGAATCCCCTGGTTATGTACAATCATAAAGCACCAATAAAAAAGCATAGAAACAAGGTTTGCAAAAACGTCAGACAGAGCTGAGTTTAGATTTTGGCTCTGATATTTAGTGATCTCTGGCATTGCTTAATGTACTGAATGTATCTGGACTACAGCCTCCTGTAGGACATGTGGGTAATTATACCACTCTCTCTGCTCCGTGGCATACCAAGCATTCACGGAACAGTGCCCAGCACCTTGCAAGCAGCCAATGGCTTTCTTTTGTTAAAGTTGTACTATTAATACTACTGCTGTTGACCCTTATGCACTCAGAAAGCTCTGCCTTTGTTTAAGTTCCATCTATCATCTTTAGAAACTTTTGCCACTATAGAATTTACTATGTTTAAAAATAGCTCCCTGAGAGAGAAGCAAACCTGGAAAAGTAAATGAACAGTAGGGGAAAAAACTACATTAGACTTAGTGTCCTGACGGGGTGATTTGACTTTCTGTTGGAAATTCAAGTACTTTGAAGTGGAAATACTTTGAACCTTAGCAACCATTATATTAATGGCAGACCCTGTTTTCTTTCGATTTATAGTTGCTTATGGGAAATTGCATAAATGTAGCCCATGGCAGAGCCCTGATAGTGAAATCAGTCTTGCTTGACAGTTTCACCATTTATTTATTTTACAATGTTTTCTTTTTATAAGTAAATCAAGTATCTCGACTTTATAGTTTTAGCAGGTCTTATTAAATGGTAATATCTTACTACATTTTCACCATGATCATTTTCCCCCTTCTTTTATGGAAAGAAATATGGAGAGGGTAAAGATGGGATGCATACCTTTTCTGCTTGAAGAGTTCCTGTGTGGCTTTGAACTCAGCAGGCTGGGTGCACACGCCAAAGCCTTATAAAAAGAGTACCACTTTCTTGACAGATGGGTCAAAGTCAGCTGTGTGCGCTTCCATCCAGTCACTGAGTATTTTTTGGAGATTTGTGTCTCTTGTATCACTGCAACTAAATTGTTAGATTTTTGGACGATGAGAAAGTAGAAAATTAGAAAGCTTTCTAAAACCCATGCAACACAATGTCCTAAAATCTGTTTTAATTATACACCATCATCAAGTTCTTTGAAGTGAAAATACTTTGAACCTTAGCGACCATTATATTAATGGCAGCCCCATTAATTAAAAAAAAATTAAAATCGTCATAGAACATGTTACTAATAAGTGAAAACATAAAACTGTGGTGAAAATCATGTTGTTTGTAACTTAGGCCTAGAGTCAGGTTTTGAGAAATCTTTCTGATGTGACTTTGTAATATTAAATAAGGCCGCATTATAAATGGATGGTTTAGCCTCCTAATATTCTGGACAAATATTCTGTTCCAGGAAGTGATTCGTTATTTTTAGAACTTCTGTTCTTAAACCACTTTCTCTCTCCTGAATCCTTCTCTTATTGACTAAAAATTTTCTCCTAAATTTAGAGCAAAATTAGAGAGAATGCAACACTTTGTGCTGAGTAGTGGAGCAGTTGTAGAAAAGCCATACCCTCAGTGGCAGGAACATAGCTAGAGACAGAGGATGGAATTCTCCTGTTGGGTTTTCTTCTTATTTCCAAAGCCTGTGAAGGCCTGAGGGACTAAGCACACTCTAAAAATAAAGGAAGGGCCCATCAGAAACCATCACTAATGGGAATTTACACACAGAGTCTGAACTAATGCCGGAGGAGGATCTGCTCTTTGTTATAAAAGGTGTTTTCTTGGAGGCTATTGTGAAACACTGTGAAATGCTGATCTGGCCTAAGGAGTAGCTGAGGGTAGAAGGTTTGCTGTGGGTCCTGATTGTGCTGGGGATGGCGGGGGAGGGGAAGAGCCAGTTCTGCTCATTAAGGAAATCCTGGACATATTTACATCATCCTAAAATGCTGTAATCCATCTCTGAAGCATTAAATTGACTGCTTTTCCTAATAGGCATAGCGATGTGTTCTGAATTGCTAACTGGCTCTGAGATTAGTTATACTCTATTTCTAAATTAAGCCAATAGTGGCAAAAATTCACAGACTCCATCCAGGATGTTATTCATCTACTGAATCTACAACTTTGGACTTTGTAGATGTTCATTCTTTTTGATATAAAGTGTTCAAAAAAATTTGCCTGATGATAGCTTTCCATGTTTGGATGGGTCACTGTCTTAAAATCTGCAATATACCCTCTTTCTGGGCTTTTAAATCCTGATTATCTTCCTTTGGATGAATTTGCTGGTTTCCCCTCACTGTGGGTTCATTTGATTGCCCAATTTGTCATGACACTGGGTATATTTAGCTATATTTAGAGGTTTGGTGACTGTGATCAGACCAGATGCAGTGGGCAAAGGCATTAATCAAGAGTCCTCCTGCGTTTCACAGATGTGCTGCAGCTATTTTCTTCTCCTTAAGACAAACCTTAATAGATACGTTTTCCAATTGTTTTTTTCTTTTTCTTTTTCTTAAGAACTGGTGATGCTTAACTGGTACAACAAACACTCAGTACATTTGTTGAATGTCTATACTGTAGCCTAATAAGGAATGCTAGGGATGTTTAGATGAAAAGATGACCCTGTATCTAGAAACGGAGGCTCCCTTTGGGAGGCTTGGGGGCTAAAATACTACCTTGTTTGGAGGAGGGATGCAGTAAAACGGGTGAGGAAATCATTGTATCTAGGGAAGTAGAGACAAAAATAGTGGTGAGTGAACAACAGTGGACGTAGCCCACAGAACAAACTGTGATGGTGTGGATGGGAGGTGTCCCCCAAAAGCTCATGTGCAAGACAGTGCAAGGAGGTTCAGAGAAGAAATGCCTGGGTTGTGACAACCTTAACCCAAGCAGTGAACCCACCCCTGATGGGATTAACTGAGTGGTAGCCAGGGGCTGTGGCTTGGGCTATGTATTTGTATCTGGTGAGTGAAGTCTCTCTGTTCTGCCGCTCCTGATCTTCATGTGAACTGCTTCCCTCTGCCACACACTCCGCCATGATGTGCAGTTTCTCCTGGAGCCCCAAGGAATGGAGCCTGCTGTCTATGGGTGGAATCCATTCTAGGGTAATGGCTCACTTTTTCTGATATTTGGTGAATATTCTATTGCCTGACTCTTTTTTTATTGAAGGGTTTTAAGTAAGCACTTATTACACATGATTGCAACTGTTCCTCTTCCTTTGCCACCTGGGTGGCCTGGGCAGGTGTAATATCTGTCTCTCCACCTGGAACTTCTACCTAGTATGTGGCATCTCAGCTTCATATTGAATGCATGGATAGCTGCATGGATGGGCTGATGGACCAGCTCATGACTAGAGGGCTGTATGGATTTGGAATATCCCAGCAGGAAATGCAGTTTTGAAATATTCAATCCACATGGAAAAATTCCTGAATTTCCAAGAATTACCAGTGGCAAGTTTTGGCCACAGGCAGCTGTGGCCTTGTGTCCTTCATCATAGTCCTGTGTCACAGTTATATGTTTATTTCATTTCTTAAAGGACTGGCTCATAGATAATGTGGATGCTGTGAAAGAATCATACTAAAGAGGGCCCTGGGTGCCCCCAGTAATTACCTTTGTTCAGGGGTCTGTCTTAGTCGTCTCTCCTTGTTCATCCAGTGGGAGTACTGCTCACCTGACCTACTCCAAGTTCCCGAACCCGACATGCCAATGTCCCTCTGTGCTGTGACGTCTGTTCAGCAGTGTTGGAGGGAAGGAAGACCCTCCACACCCCCTCTGTGCCCCGTGCAACTTTGGGGGACTGAACTTGACTCACCTGTTCTTCAAAGCTGGTCAGTAGCTCAATGCAATGCCCACCTGGCCCCAGCTCCACAGCCTCGCTGCCCCTGGAATTTTAACTTGCAGCTGTTCCCGGGGGCTCACCCTTTCCTCTCTCTTCTCCCCATTCTTCTCTGATCTTCAGGTGCTGTCCCTCAGGGCAATCTCGGGAGGTCGAAGTATGGTCACTGTCTCCATGATCAGGCTGCTCCTCAGCCAGTCGGGGTCCTTCCCACAGTCTTTGCAATTCTCAGGGTTGGTAATTATCACTTTCAGTTTTGCAGGTTTCTGGAGACTCTAATTTTCATTTCCATCACTGGTTTGGAAGGTTCCCATTAACATTTTTGTCATGCAAGGTAGCCTTGGGCAGTGTTTAGACTTGCAACCCTCTATTTACTGAAATGCTTAGACTCAGTAAGCATTTCAGTAAATAGTGATGTGTGATTCAGCTAACCTTGCAGTGTTTACTCCCACATGCTACAGTGGTGTTCTGGGCTCACCTGTTAGTAATTTACCTTTTCTCCCTGTAACTAATACTTCTTCACTGTGTACACCTCATCTTGAATCCACTTCCTCCAAACAGGGCAGAACACTCCCTACGTTAAACCATCTTTCCTGTTCTTCTCTCATCTCACCCTACTCATTAGTATTTTCACTAATGCTCTGTGCACTCATATATATCCATGCACAACCTGGATAAATGAATTGATCTGCCCACTCTATGCAGAGAATGATGTATGAAAGATGTCCTTTCAGTTTGAAGAAATTTTTATCTTCAATTATGGAAGAGCATTGAAAGGGTCCCATCTCTGAGCCCCTGTGACAGGTGACTCTCCCCACAGCCCCTGCCTTGCTGCCTCAGCAGCCCTCTGAGACTCAGCAGCACAGCCCGACTTCATCACCCAGAAGGATGCTTCCCCTTCCTCCTGGTCTTTCTCCACAGGTACCGTTCCTGCCCAGCCTGGCTCTGGCGGGAACTCTGCAACATCAGGAGCTGAGGGCAGGCTTTGCTGGGGAGAGGGTACTGTAGTGCGCACAGACGGGGGCACAGAAAGGATCGCTCTGGGGCCAGCAGGTAGCTCATCTCTTCCTGCTAACTCCTGACCCCCTGAGCCCGGGGCAGGAACCCTGACTGTCCTGTTCACAGTCACAGACACTAGCCATCTGTGAGGCCCAAGGTACCCACTGGAGGCAGCTGAGGGAACAAAGGAAGGACCAATTTTGAAGCTTCCTTCAGCTGACGAGTAGATGCAGTACTAGCTGAAGTCGCTAGAGGGAGATCAGAGAAGGATTAACAAGACTCAGCAGAAGCCAAGACCCAGCCGTGTGCCTGCATGGGAATTCCACTCCTCTCCTTGTCTTACATAGTAAAAAAGTACACACTGTACATGTGTAAGTCTGAACTGAGTCCACCATGAATCCTTTCTGGCCTGAGACAGGCCTTGATGGTGCCTGGCTTCTATGCAAATCTATAGGAACATGGAAGGGCGTTCTGCAGAGATCAGCACTTATTTGAGTAGAAGCCTCATGAGGTTGCACTCCGTCTTCAAGCAGGCTGGCTGGAGTTCACACCCGTGGTCAGGGCACACTGTGTACCTTAAATGAAAGGATTCACGTCATGTTCTAACAAAGAAGGACATGAGTGCAGTTCAGGACTACGTTGCAGTAGGCACTAGAGGAGTGCATGGAACGAAGCTGCTCTGCTGCTCAGAGATGGACCTCCATGTCCAGGGCTGGCGCTCAGTTCCATTGGGAATACAGACCTCTCTGGGCACTGATTCTTCATCCACACCATGGTGGAAATCACTGGCATATTCCACAGGGATTGGGTGCAGACTAAAGGAGGGGATGCACATGAGGACTTGGGGACAACTGGCCCGTGCACAGAGAGCCTCAGTGCCAGCCCCCCGAAGACGGAGGCTCCCCCTTCCAGCACCCTCTCACAGCTGCCCCTGCTCCAGCCACCGCCGGTGCTCTTCCTTTCGAGGGTGGGGCTGGGATACAAATTTGTTGCTGGACTCCTTAGAGCTACTCGGGACCTCGAGTGCATGTGGGGAAGGTTCTTTCTGTCATTCTCTTGCCACCCGCAACAGGTTGGTTCATCTGGTGACCCAGTAAGATAGAGCCCTGGTGCAGGGAGCACAGGTCCTCTAGGGAGTATTTCCAGTTTGCGGGGAAGATGCTGACGACGGTGCCCTGCGTGGAAACCATTCAAGCCTTTACATCCAGCTGCGTTTGCAGTTCAGAGTAAATCCTCCTTTTATGTTCCCTTTCCTCTGGGCTCCAGTACAATTGGGCCTGGCAGAGGCCCTGATAAGCAGGTGGCCAAGAGCTGTCTTGACAGGGAAGAGGTGACCTTGAGGTGTCAGAGGGAACTGAGTGCGCAGACCTGGCCCGTGCTAAAAAGAAGAGAGAAGAGCTTCCGCCTTTACTTTCGCCATGTCTGCATCAGGGTGCGCTTTCCCCTCCAGATCAGTAAAAGCCAAGTGGAAGTTCATTTTCAGACACTTTAATTAAAAATTAAGCTGATTCATCTTAATAAAAGAGATAATAGGAAAGTCCCCAGTGGACAGAGAGCCATAATGTTTTCAGTGATGAATTCTTATGGGAACTTTAAAAATTAAAGATGTTCATTAAGTAGCCTATCTATCATTTTTGAAAACAATTTCATGTCATCTCTGAATTTGAAGTATCGTTTCCGAGATCTGAGCGCCGGTCGGGTGGCTTGGCAACCCCACTGGTGAGGGTCATCCAGTGCAGAGATATTAATTCGAGTGTCAAAATTTGGGGCCATAATTCAGTTTTTTCCCAATCAAGAGCATTTGAGCCCTGAGCACAGCACCCCGAGAGCCCCCCGAAACACCTGGCTCATGCTCCTGTCTGTCGCTTCACATAAAGAGGCCAAAAAGGACCTGGGAACAAAGCCCCTCGTCAATGAATCAGATTAATCATCTCTAAAAGTCCTAAACTGGAAGTCGCGGTGAAACAAACGAGATGGGAATTCATTTGGAACTACTAGGAAAATGACACGTAGCCAGGATTGGAGTTGCTTCAATTTAAAATCAGAACCACTTTTATGTTTCACCATCTGCCTCACCAAGAGCCCTGTAAAATCTGAATACTACAGTGGCGAGCCACATACGAGGAAAGCTTTTTCAGGGCCATTTTAAAAGCATAAAACCAGACTAAATACCACGGGTGCCTGTCCGTGAAGAGAGGCGGTAATCAGCGGCTGCTGGAAAGACGCCTCCCCCCGTCTTGCCGCGGCTCCAGAGCCACCTGAACCTCTGTCCTCTGCCCAGCTCCGCGGAGCCCAGCAAGAGAAGCCGAGTGACGCTCAGACCTGCGGTGGCCACAGGCGTCCACCTTGTAATGGAGAAGAGCTGGGGTCACACTGTGGCTCTGTGATGTTGGTTTGGGACGTGAGACTTGTAAACAGGCAAGAAGTGGGAAACAGAAGAATCCTCTCTGCCGAGTTCTGGGGTTCTAGCTTTATATTAAGGGGCTCCCCAGGAGATGGGTGACCCCTAATCCTCTTTTGTTGTCTTGTGTGCATGTGTGCACCCTGACAGTGGCTCCCGTGTGGGGACACGTGAGGTGGCTGCACCTCTCAGCCTTCTGGTTTGGTCAGCTGGAGGCTTCCTCCTGTGGCTGATGCAGACCAGAATGCTCCAGTGCCTGTCCAGTCAGACCTCCTGGAGCTGCTGGGGACGGGCATGGCCACGTCCTCTTCACCGTACCCCGCCTTGCACACTACGCTGGGTGACGGAATGGACCCCTGGGAGGAAAAAGAATGGGAAGGAGACAACACGGTGAGACCGGAACAAAACTAGCAGTCCGCTCGAACCAAGGTCCAGTGGGCAGTGGGCAGATCCCGAGGGAGCAGCATGTTTGGGGGTGGACACCAGCGGGAGAGTTGTGGTTACTCTCTGCACAGTCTCAGAGAAATGACTTCATTTTAAAGATACCAAGTCACTGACTCGTTATTGATTTGACATTTAGCATGTGCCAAGTCTCTAGCTAGGTTAAAATGTCAGACGAGACGAGCTCTTTGCCCAATCGGAGGTCACAGAGACACTAAGCAAATGGATACATGGGTTTTAAAATGACAGGTTCTTGGACAGTCCTTGATGGAAGTGCAGGGAGCTCAGAGGAAGGAGAGCCATCTCTCAGGTGTGAGGCTGTGGGTCCACTGTGCGGGGAGAGCAGAGTCATGATCCTGTCCTTGACTGCCAGTTATCTTCCCGCTGTCCTTTCAGGCTGTGAGCCATGTAACAGGCCAGGAGTGGTACATGTTCTGTGTTCCTGCTCCTCCGTCAGCGGATTCTGCCTCCCCTGCAAAAATGAGGAAGGAAACCAAGAAAGGCTAATTCTTATCTGAACTCATTCTTGAAGTTAAACTGGAAGAGGAGGGGGAATTGTTCCAACACAAAGACTCTGAGCAAGAAAGAGCACTTTGCACTTGAAATGATGCAGTATTTATGTATCGAGGCAGGAGAGATCACATCAGCCTCTCTGCAGGTGTGAAACAATGTTTTGGGCTTGGGCAGGTGTGACTGTTTGTGGACACCTGTAAGGTCAAGAAAGCAGAGGGGACACATTGTCTTAGGATGGTTAACATTAAACTACAGTTGATTAAAATAATTGTTTTTAGCTTTTTCTGAATATAGTAGGGCACATTTGTATGTCTGGAAAAATCTGCATAATCTTTCTGGGTGTGACATTCTGCCTGTAAAAACATTGGGGATATGTAAATGAGGGGTTGCATCTAAATGTGGCCTCATTTCTGGATATGTTTGAGATGCTCAAAAACTCATTTTGTTTGTTCCTTCTTTCGGATTCTTGACATCTGACTGGTTAGCAGGCCCTGCTGGCTATGCGCTTGAAGTTAATTCTGATGTGTAATGCCACCTTCACCACCTCCTGTCACTGGAGGGGCAGGAACACTTCCCAATCCATTCTCTGCTGCCAGCATCCCCCCGCACTCAACCCAGACAAAAGCATTCCCAGAAGACTAGAGACAGTGTTTCTTAGGATTCTAAAAAGGAAAGGATTAACCCAAACACTAGCAACCAAATCCTGAAGGATCTGAAGGTTTGTTCTCCGCAGCCAGGTTGGAATCACACGGGAGTGCAAGGTTGGCTCAACAGATGAAACCAGTTAACATAATGCGTCCTCTCCATAGGGGAAATATAAAAGTGATACCATCATTTCAATGGACTCAGGAAAAGCATAAGGCAAAACTAACACATTTCTATAATTTAAAGGCACTTGATAAACTAGGAATACAGAGACATTTCCTCAACCTGATAAATCTTTAATCAGTCCAGGACGTCTGCACTCACCTTTGCAGTGCACTAATTTACTAGAGGTGGGAGCCAAGGCACTGAGGCAAGAAAATAAAAGAGATTCAGAGTGGAACATCAGAAGGAGTATTACCTGCTCTCGGACGACAGGACCTTGCATATACAAAAAGGAATCCACACTAAAAAATAGGACTGACAGATGGACTGTGCTGGTTTACATGATGTGTGATCAGTGAACACACAAACACATTTTGTTTGTATCATTGAAGAAGTTAAAGAAGTCCTGGGTAAGTGGAAATCCATTCTATGTTCATGGATTAAAAGAGTTCATATCAGAGAGATGGCCGTGAGGCTCAGGTTACTCTGGAGATGAAAAGCAATCCCTACTAAAATTTCAGCTGGTCTTTTTGCAGAAACTGGCAATTTTAATTTTAAATTAGCATGTAAATGTAAGGCACCCCAACTATGCAAAACATACTTTAAGAAAAAAGTTATAGAACCAAAGCATCTTGATTTCAAGATGACTCCAAAGCAGGAGTGGTGAAGACAGTGTGATGTGGCAGGGGGCATCATACCTCATGAGAGAGACCCCAAAGGCCACATACAGTGTGATTCCCTTCTCTTGACATGTCCAGAGCTGGTAAATCTGAAGAGGCAGAAAGCAGATGAGAGGTTGCCAGAAGCATTCACATTGTTCTGGGTTTCATTTTCAAATGCCTCATCTGCAACTGTCTACCTCGACACTGGACAATCATTTATCATAAAAGCAGATCATGCGTCTTTCTCCCTCCATACTGCAATCTGGGCCACTCTGTGCACCCTCCTCGCTCAGTTCAAAGGCAGCCTCTGTGTCCCTGTGCAGGACGATCACGCCGTCTCTGTGGCTCACATGCACGCCGTGACGTGGCCTACCCAGTTGTGCTCTGTGTTTAGGTGGTGGTGTTCAGCGCTGTCCTCCTTCCCCCAACTTGTGAGTGCCCTGGAGATGGGACATGCATGTTTCATCTTATTCTAATCAGCCACGAGAAGAAGGCTTGGCACCCAATAGTCCTTCAGTAACTATTTATTAAATTGAATACTAAAAGAGCAACATTTTCCAATGAAAGTCTTTTATGTACGAGCCATTTAAAAAGAAAACCTGTTCATCGTCCCTGGATTCATGGCTCAGTGTTAGGGTTTGGGCAGGTGTTCTCTGAAAGCTCATGTGTGAGACAACACAGGAATATTCAGAGGTGACTGGATCAGATCATGAAAGCTATGGTCTAACCTGTGAGTTAATCCACTTAGTGGATGGATACTTTGAAAGGACTACTGTACTGGGTAGTGACTGCAGGCAGCCAGGGTGTGGCTGGGGGGGGGCGTCACCAGGGTGTCTCTTTGGGGTTGATATCTTGTCCCTGGCCTCGCTCTCTCTGCTTTCTGGCTGCCGTGAGCTGCTTCGCTTCGCCATGCCCTCCACCATGATGCTTCGCCTCAAGCCCAGGGACATAGGACAACTGATCATGAGCCGAAATTAACTTTTCCTCCTCCAAGTTGTGTTGCAGGTAATTTTAGTCAGCAGCAAAAAGCTAACATATTCAGTGACACAATTAGTGAGGAATCTTTCCGTTGGTCCTGGAGCCTCTGATTTGTGCCGCTCTACCTGCTTTTGTCCACGGGCTCAAGAGTGGGCAGCACTAGCTGCATTTCCTCATGTGGCTCAGGCTTGGCCCTCAGGGGTGAGTCCTGGGTGACCATGCTTTATGAACTGAACCCAGGCCGCTGCCCGGTTCTCTCTTGATCCCGTGTCAGCCGCTCAGGTCAGCTGGAGATCCCACCCGGGCACATGAAGTTCTGTGGGCAGGATCTGAACTCGTTACCCACTGTTCCAGGCCCACTAAATGCCAGGTATTCTAGGAATTACTTATTGTTTTGAGAAACTTGTCAGAATCCAGCAGTAACTCCAAGTATGGGAATGATGCAAAGAGAACAAAGTTAGGACCTGACTGTTTCTCTCCTTGTGTTTTTGCTGGATGTGAGAACGCAGGAGAAGGGGGAGGAAGGAGAGAATACTGTGCAGTGGACTTATTAACAAAACCGCGGCTACTCTCGCATATTGATTCTGTATCCACGTGAGCCATTTTCTTAATGCCCTGGTTGAAGAGCCATGTGCAAAGAGGAATGTGGCTAAGTTTGTGTTCACGCCTGTGGAGGAAGAAATTAAGACTAACTTGATTATCAGCAGGTGTCTGTGTGATGCGCTGTAAGTAGACTGAGCTCCTTGGGGACACGCTTGGATGTCCAGCCTTCCCTGGCTTGGTAGCGTTTTCCTTCCAGGATGTGCCTGTGGGGTCTGCATCCTGGGACTCACTGCAGGCATCTCTGTGTGTGCTCGACACTGCTTCCCATCCGTGCCTGTAACCCTGGTATCTCCCCACCCCAAAGCTCTCCTGTCTACCAACTGTGGATTCCTGAGGTCCCTGGCAATGCAGATGTCCCTCTTAGAACGATGCAGACCCTGGTAAGCAGCTTCCTCACCTCAGAGCCCCCTGCCCCTCACAAAACACTGCATACACTGTCAATAAGTGATGGTTTCACAGGGACCTCAGATTGGCCCTTTTTGAGCACCTGCTGTATGTACTCGGGTAATCTGTGGTGGGCCTCACCTAGACTAATCATGCCCAAAGAACAGCCTGTGGTCCTGTCCCTTCACCGGCTCCTTGCTCCTCTGCTCTGGTCCTGCCTGTGTCCTCACCAAGCACCTGTACACTCTGAAACCAGGGGGCCAGTCTCCTCTCCCTTCTCGGGAACATTTCCATTTCCCACTCCCGTCAATCTCCAAGTCACCACTCGCTCAGGGTCCTCCTGTCTGTGCCACTCTCACTGCGGTGACTCCTTCAAGCCCACATCATTTCCAGCTTGGATCAGAATCAAATTATTTATTTATTTTATTTTCCTCTTGTCCATCTCGTCTTCCTTGAATGTCATCTTCACTGAGTCTTGAGATTTAGCGACTCTTTAAAATCTGCTACCCAGCTCCGCTACAATAGGGGTCCTTATTTCAGGGTTCAGGAAGCCCTGTGGAAGCTGGGGAGCCTCTCCCAAGCTCTGGGGGGATGCACAGGTGGAGATGGCCCAGGCAGGAGGGCTCCGTAACACCACCGCGGGATCAGCCGTGCCTGTCTCTAGAGGCTCAGCTCTAGCCACTTCTGATCCGTAACGCAAATATTCCAGAACCCCAGCTGGCCTGAAGCAGCCTCGCACAGTGCCTTGGCTCTTCCTGCACCTTTGCCTGAGTTGCATGCACATGTGCTGGGCTTCCATGATGTGCTGCTTGGAGCTTACCTTTGCCCTTGCCACACCGCCTTAGAGCACAAGCTAGGACATCACTAAGAGCAATTATAAGTATGCATTGACCTAAGTAGAGTGGCTGTCCATCAGTGGCCCTTGCATGAGTGAATAATGTAGAATGAGCTAATACTTCTGAGTTTCTTAATGTGCACACACCTGAGGTTCTTTTGTGATCTTTTGTTTTTGCTGTGTCAGTTGTTCCTGTGCTAGCAACAGCATCACCTTCTGTAGCACTTAAAATAGACGGGATTTGCATGACACAAAGTGCACAGATCTTACAAGAACAACTTAGTAAATCTTTCCATTTCTATCTTTATGCCTGTTGATGACCACATAGATCTGAATAAGAACCATTTCCATTATTCCTGAAATCTCCCTCGCGACTGTTTCCTGTCAACAGTCCACTTTTCTAACATCTACCATCATAAATCTTGGCTTATTCTTGAACTTCATGTAAATGTATGAAGTCATAAATTTGACACTCTCAAAATATCCCCCATCAGGTTCATGTGAGATTTTTATTTTGGTGATATTTCTTCACACTCATCACACTATATCCCGACTCAAGTAACTTAATTAACACCTATACATTGGGATCCAGAGATGTACATCAGTGTCCTCGGTGAGTGTCTGGGAATAATTCTTACAATAATAACAACTTAAGAATAATTGTTGGTGGTCATACTATGTTAACATGCTGATAAATGGCGATGGAATTGCTATGGCTTAGCTACTTATCAGAATCTGAAATTCTATCCCTTAAATCCCATGCATAAAAATGTCCCATTCTGTCCTTGATAAAGTCCTGCTTCCCATCTGTAAACCCTGACCAGCACTTCCCCTCTCCTTGCATCCTGGGTAGACCAGCTCTGTGCGTGGCCGAGTCCGCCCTGATGGATGCTTATATATAATTTCCTCATTTAAAAATAACGAACCTGATATTTAGTCTGAAAGTGCTAAAGGGAATCACAGTGCACACGTCTGTGTTTTGAGGATCTGAGTTTTGGGGCTGTTCTGAGGTTCCAGACTGAAGCCCCACCGAGGAAGAGAGAAGCAGAGATGCAGAGGACTGGAGCATCCGTTTTTGGGGACTTCCTAGCATCTCCCTTCTGCAGCCAGGCTGAGGATGGTGACGTCAAAGGGAAGAGAGAGTTCCAAGATTGGTGGCATTGGGTAGACCAACAAACCAGTACCTTGGCTCACCCCAGGTCCAGGTTACGAGGCACTGGTGACGGAGAGTCGGAAAGGAGAGGTGGAAGGAAGGACCTGGGGAGGAGAGTCTGGTGGAGGTGGGGTGAGCTCCTTCCCCTGTCACTTCTCAGGCCGCCTGCTGGCTGGATGGCCTCAGCACCCACCACAGCCTCCCTCCCTTCTCCTGCTCTCCTCACTTCCCGTGGTGAGAGTGACATTGAGAACTTGCGGATCTTGTCACAGCACTCCCTGGTTAAGATCTATGACCCAGGAGGGACAATGGAGCCTGGCTTCTGCTACCCTGGGAGCCCTCTCACATGGCCATTTTAGTTGCTTCCTGAGCCATGCCCACCTGCCCGGAGCACACCACAGACCCTCCCACACAGCCTCTGCAGCCTCCTGTCCCCCATTTCTTCCCTCCTCAGGTGTCCCCTGGGGGTTGCTTCTTCAGAAACACTGCAGAACACAGGGCCAGGCCTTCCTCCCACAGTCTTGCATAACCCCTGTTTCCTGGTGCCTGATCTCTGTAAGCTCAGAGGAGTCAGGTCTCATTGATTACTATTCTATATGTTAGCCAGCTTCCAGCCCCGGTAGAACCCCATATTGTTTAATTACTTGTTTAGCTCCTGCCTGATCATAAGCAGGGAATAAATATGGGAATGGGTTTTATTAGCTGTTGATACTTGTGGAGTTGGGCCAAGGGGTGCTGATGTGCTCAGTAAAACAGGACATGTTTATCATAAGGTAAAGAAAGCCTTGGCTTAACAAGACATCTGGGGTGCAGGTGTTCAGACATGATGTCGGGGCTGCCTGGCTGTGTGCCTGGCCCATGGGCAGACCCCTGCGTGGGGGCATCAGAGTCTCTTCTTCCTCCGAGGGTCTGAAGTTGAGACAGGTGGTCTGTCTTCAGGGAGTGGCAGAGGTGGGAGGGACATCCCATGACGGGCACAGGGCACGGGAGTGAAAGTCAGGAAGGGCCACCTCAGAGGAGCCTTGGTGACGAAGAGCTGCCCATGCCCCACTCACTCAGGGGAGCCGAGTGGCCTTGGAGCTCCGTTCTGTGCCGTCCCTGCAGATGTCCCCGCAGAGCATGACGATGGGGCTGGGAGAGAGGATGAGCCCAAGGAGAGGAAGGGACGGCACAGGAGACAGGAGAGATTCTGACAGCCAGTGGGACCTCGCGGGTCCAGGGTCAGAGAAAGGGCCACTCTCTGCGCGGAGGGCCCCGCTCTGTCTCCGGCACCCCGGGCCTTGCAGGACTGGGCAGGAAAGCCGATATCGCCCTGGACACGGGAGAGGAGCCACCAAAGTAGAGGACTGTAGGATCCCTCAGGCTGCTGGCACATCTGCCATCCCCCCCTGAGAGGAGGAGAGGGAGAGGGAGGGCAGACTCGCCAGGTCCGGGCGGTGCCCCTCCGCCCTCTGCAGAGCTGCGCTCGCTGGTCTCCCAAGGCTCCTTTCCCCTGCCGTCAGCCCAGGCGGCCGAGCCTTTGATCTCTCAGCACAGATGTGAGAAAATGTGTGTGGATAACTAAATCCCAGCAAGGAGCACCACTGTAACGGACCCACAAAGCTGGGGACTTTAATTTGAGGAGATAATCTAATATCATTTGTGAATCTGGACATTTCACTCTGAGGTTCCTTGTCGAGATCACTTGAAGACTGTTTTCAATTTTAGGGACTTCTCTAGAGACCAGTTTTTCCATATTAGCCCAAAGGGGAACCTGCAACCGGGGGTTCATTTAAAAGAAGGACGTCAACTTGCCTCCAGTCCTCCTCTGGTCCTTTTAAAGGTGCTGTCCTAAGAAACCTTGAAAAGTGACGTAAGGACCTCTGCTCGTATCCATGGCATGCGTGGAGACGGCACCTTCCACTCCCTCTGTCCTCTCTCAAGAACGAGCCTCTTCCGAGGGTGCTGGAGTCCTGCCTGGAGGAACACCCCCTGGGCACGGCGAGGGTCGGAGGAGGCTGGAGGGCCATTCTGCTTCTCTGGCTCTTCACTGTGGCCCGAGTGTTCACTGATGCTGTGGATCTCATGGACACAGGGAGAGGTGACGGTCTCAGCCTTAAATAGCTGGTCACCCACTGGGAAAACACGGCCACTCAAAGCAAGTGGAGAGTGTAAAGGCTCCACGGAGAGAGTGAGCAGAGGCCTCAGAGAGGGCTGACCTACCCCAAAATGACTGAGAGGAGGTTGTAGGTTCAATGGGCTTGAAGTGAACTTGAGCAACATAAGCCACCCTGTGTGTATGTGGCTGGGCGCTGGGTGCTGTGTGCGGAGGTGGTGAGAGGACATGGGTCAGTAAAGCAGCGTGGGGAGGGGGTGAGACCAAAGTATAAGGATCAGGAAGCAAGGAGGAGCGGCCAAGATAATGGCTGGAGAATTCCTTTAATAGAAGTGAGACTACTCTCAGGTGATCACTGTGGCTCAGCTGGGCATCTGGAGGGCCACTCTGTGGGTCGGTCTGACTGTATAAGCTGGGCCGTGGCTGCCCTGCACACGGCATTGTCCACACTCTCATCCACAGAAAGCTCCTGCCTGCCTCCCGGTGATGAGGAGCAAGGCAGAGAACACACACTTGTCCCCACGCTTCCACGTGCCTGGGCTACGCACGCACACACCCAGCTACGTTCACTCCTGAACTAACCCTGCCAACCCCACCCAGCTCAGAGCAGTGAACGCGCTTCCCAGTCAGGGTTCAGGGAGGGGAGACACATCTGAAAAAGGAAAGGGCTTCCTGGTAGTCGTAACACTTGCCGGAGAGGTTCCAACATGGTTTTTGGCATTCAAGTGAAACGCTTTACAAATGCTTCACAAATGTTCTTTCCTAGATACCCAATTTAATTGGTGTTCACTAAAGTTCAAAACATTTCATTTTGATTAGGGGAAAATATTCCCCAAAGGAAAGTGGGTGAGCAGATGCCCATAAGGAGCAATTAGAGCATCTATCATAGCTCGTGCATGTGGCTGTGTGGCCCTGTATCCATACCAATGCACACATGTGCTTATCTTTTTATATTGCTCTATATTATGTGACATGAAAAGCAATCTTTAGTCTTTTGTGGAGCAATTTTTAAAATTGTGTTCTATGAAATTTTTATTGCTATTTTATGAAAATACCAGAATCAATGGTAATGAGTGTTTTCTGGCTCACACATAGCACATTCATCTTTAAGCAGGCGAGCTGGGTGAGTGCTCTGCTGACTCAGAGAGGACACTCTGCTTTCTTCCTGCCATGCCAATCTGCAGTGTAAGTCCCCTCTTTGGGCCCCCCGATTGCCCACGTCTAACTTCATGACCATTGTTCTGGCTGGAGACAAGGGAGATGTGAGAGGGTGGGGTGAGCCCACCGTCCTGTGGAGTCCTGCATGGGCCAGCCAGTGGCTGAACAAGGCTGGCTGAGCTCACGGTCAGCAGCAGTGGGCACACCAAGGACAGGGACGTGACCAGAAAGGCAGGTAGCTGCCAATCAAGCAAGGCAGGCTGAATCCTGGTCGAAAGGCACTTGGTTAACCAGTGAGGCCCGTTTTACAGCAAGAGCTGAGTTTCCTTCCGCATTTTTCTTCTTGACAACTCAGGTCATGCCTTGTCTGCTGCTTTCAGAAAAGAACTCTATAAGCCTCATGGGACCCTGAGTCATGAGACCAGGGTCATGTTCTCAGGAGGAATCTCAACACCATCCACCCGGAAGAGGTCCACTCTCCTGACAGGGAATATTACACGTGTACTTTGCAGCCAGTGTGAGGGGTTCACCCCTGGTTGAGGTTCCTAAACGTAATGGGATTTTCTTCATCAACGTCTGATGTGTGGAGCTGCAGTCTGTTCCCAGGGCAGAGGCTAGAATGCCTGTCACAGCGCTTGAATTTGCCTTATAGAAAAATTCATGTGTAGTCTTCTTCCTCTTTTGGAATTTTTATTGTAATCTACCTTGCATATACACCCTACTAATGGAGATGTTGGAGGACTTCAGTTTTAATGCTATTACTTAATAAGGTCTAAAATATGGAAACAATTAGATTTAGGAATTATTCATCAAAAGACTGGAATAATGGGCCTGTGTGTTGTACACACTCCAAACAGGCTGTGTATAAATGAGACTGTCAAGTAGTGTCTCACCTGAGGCATATGAATGTATATTTACTAAGCAAATATGTACTTTTAAAGTGCTTGTCTCTGACTAGAATCATTACAGTTTTATGGGTGGTTTTTTGGTTGAGAAATGATTCCACCTTATTTGAAAAAAATCTGGTGTATCATAATGCTAACATTTGAAAGAAAAAAATCATGTGTTTTTATCAGAAATAGTATGAATAGTTAGCAGCTGTTTGTGTATGAAAGAGAAGATTCTTGACAATTCAAAATTGCTTTTGAAATGTGTGACATTTCAGTGAGAACAATAGTGTATTGCAATAATCCTAAAAATAATAAAATATTTGTGCTTTATTAGTTGGTAAGTTTTCTGGCAATGAAAAAAACCCCCTTTTTTCAAATGTATGGATTTAATTTTGTACTTAATGACCAATTCTTCAAAATGGATAAATTGCTAACAATAACTCTAGCCTCAGCTTTTCACTGCTGCCATCATTAACTGATATTATATCTAAAATGTAGGATTTCAAAATAATCCATGTGGTTGAGCTGAGTTTCTTAGGGATGGGCATAGATCAAGAAATTTTAATCCATGAAAAATTACCGTTTTTTACTTTTTTATGAAGGAAGCAAAGTTAATGGAGCCAACTCTATTTTCCCTCAATATTAATTTCCACATTAGAAACAAATTTTTTCTTTTATAACAATGAAAAAAAGTGAAGCCGTATGTAGTTCCATGTGGCAAACATAGTTACCCCATGTTCTGATCCTGCCTGTGTGGAGACAGCAGGGCCTCTTCTCTGTGTGTAGAAGCCCAGGCTAACACAGGTCACGCGTGTGAAGCATGTTTTGCACGTGCTCCTGGTGGATCCCTCTTGGAGGCCTCAGGGGACCAGGTGTTGCTCCCGTTGGCTTCAGGACCTGCATTTCCAATTTTGTGATTCCTCGAATGTGCCGCTGGGCCATCCAGTTCCATATCTGACCTGATTCCTGTCTGCAGGTCACCAGGCACAAGCACTCTGAGGGCAGGGATGAGGCCCAACACAATGACTTGCCAAATGTTTACAGAATAAACAACTAAGTGAAAAACAAAGTTGTCTGCTGATGAGCCCTGGGAGTATGGGAAGAGATGTTTACTCTCCCAGGTACCGTGAGGTTCCCTGCCCGAACCTCATCTAAAAACGGGTTTTTAGGGCTCAAATCAATCATATTTTCAATGACTTTTTTTTTTTCCTCTTGTCCCCCATGCTCCTCCACTTTAAAGAGTGAGTGGCCAGGCACAATGGCACCTGTAATCCCAGACACTGGGAAGGCTGAGGAGGAAGATCAAGAGTTCAAAGTCAGCCTCAGCAATTTAGCAATTTTACATAAATAAAATGTTAAACAAAGCTGTGGATGTGTCCCAGTGGTTAAGTGTCCCTGAGTTCATTCCCTGGTCCAAAAAATAAAAGAGTGACTGGTGTCCCAGGACTCAGCTGTGGAGATCTGTGCTGGGCACCCAGGCAGAGGCACGCATCTAGTAGAAACGGAAGCGGCTGGGGAGGAGAGAGGTGTGCAGACAGCATGCGCTTATCTGGCTTGTGCCACTAGGAGGAGGTGGGGACATCTGAAGGGAGGACCTTCCTCAGAGAGACCCTGGACTCTGCCACATGCACCTCATCAGGGAAGGTCATGTGTGTGAAGGTCTGTGCTGACTAAGGAGGGTGACAGGGTAACGCATGGCATGATAGACTCTGTCGTTGCTTACAGGTCATTAGAGTTACACAGCACAAAAGGAAACCCTAAAAAGTGGGCTGTGTATCCCTGATTTAAGGCTGTTTTAGACTATGCACAGGCTGAGGCCATAGATTTATTACTGAATAGTGCCCAACATGGAGACTTGTCGGACAATAACTCTCGATAACTAATGGTGGGAAGAAGAAATAAAAAAGGGTCGGCATTACTGCAGAAGGGTGTGCATCCCCATCCTAGTTCCTGAGAAAGCGAGGTTCAGTGTACTGAGGATCACATGATTCTCCCGTTAGCCTTAATGGTAACTTTTTATTGATCACCAACAATATAAACTATAATTTCTCCATGCTTTATTTCCCACCTACAGAATGAGGGTTGGAAATTACACTTATATATGTAGATGAGGAAACCCAGGGTCCAGCAGGTTGGATAAGAGGTCCATGTGACTCTCGGTTAGCAGCACAACCTGGATTTGAACTGTTCTGATAGAAACTTTCATCTTGTTCTTTTACATCACATTTTAAAATGCCCAGAAGGCAATTCAGTGAATAATCATGACCCTTTACCATATAAATTTTAGTTTTATAATCTTACTTAATGAAAGCACTGCCTTTTGGGTTTTACTTAGTAAGGGAATCTAAGATTTATGTTTCTACTACAAAAATATATGAATGTTTGACAAATCATTCATTTTTACCCTTTCAATGGCTTCAAACTCTGAAACAAATTCTTGACTATGTTAACTTGCTTTAAGAGAGGATCATCATAAAACGTGTCAATCTGCAAAAAAAAAAAAAAGAAACTCACAATTTTTATTTACAAGTAACTTAAATGTGACCTTTTGTGTGATTAACATGGCTATTGAATTATATTACATTGTGATATGGTATTTATATTTATTACAGTAGACCTTTGGAGAACATGTATTTCTTTTTTTTCTGTTATGTAGAGTAATTTACTTTGACATCAGCTATTTTCAGATAATATGGAAACACAAGTACTTGACAAACAGCACTACTTGAAATGACTTTTAAATTGTGCTTTTTAAAAAATTTTTTAAAAAATATTTTATTGGTTCCTTTTAGTTATACATGACAGTAGAGTCCATTTTGATATAATCATACAACCATGGAATATAACTCATTCTAATCAGGACCCAGTCTGTGGATATACACCTGGTAAGGTTCACTGTGGTGTACTCATGTATGTTCCTAGGAAAGTTATGTCAGATTCGTCCACTTTCCTTTTCTTATCCCCCTTCTCTTCCCGTCATTCCCCTCTGTCTACTCCTCTGAACTTGTATTCTTCCCCTTCCACCTCCTTATTGTGGGTTAGCTTTTCCACCTATCAGAGAAAACATTCAACCTTTGGATTTTGGAGATTGGCTTATTTCACTTATTATTATAGTCTCCAGATCCATCCATTGACTGGCAAATGTCACAAAGTCATTCTTCTTTCTGATTCCATTTCAGTCAGACTTCTTTCACCCCCTTAAGGTTGTACAGTTAAATTCATTGCAGCCTGCAGAGGTAGCAAAATTCTAAATTTTAAAGCCATGCAAGACCAAAAGCTTTTCGTGGATAATTTAAGTTTTGCATTCTGCATAGATAACCAAAAAGGATGTGTTGTGAAGCATAATGCAGATTCTTCATCACTAGAGGCAGATCGGAGGATCTCTGATTCTAGGAGCTGGTTATTTTGAGCCCTTGCTGTCAATTTCCTATTCACACACAGCAACTGGTGGCAACTAAAAATAATCAGCTTTGCCAGCAGCGAAGAATCTGGTCAGGCTTGGATGATGGACAATAAGCACAAACAGATCGAGGATCCCTTGCTCGGTTACTTACCTCCTGCCTGTTCATCAGCTTAGTTTGCTGCCATCCGAAAGCTATTGAAAAGCCATTAACAGGCAGGACCCGAGAGCCGCCGCACTGCAGCACACCTCCGCGCGGGGCGTGCGGCAGACTGTGGCCGTGGGAGAGCACCAATTAGCGCTGACTCTCCCCGGGATCCTGGCACCAGGAGCGTGTCAATCAAGGGTGCTACAATAGCACGTGCAGCGCGGTGGCTCAGAACCCACCGGAGGCTTCTCTGAACTCCAGGTGCTGAATGAGAATGAGTTGGGAGCTTTTTGCTCGATCATGGAACGGAGCCTTGGTTCAATAATGCATCCCGAGGTAAAGTGTTACCTGAGTAAGGACTCTGAATAATGCATTCTCGGGGACGACAGTTGTAGCAGAAGAGAATGCTGGAACCAGTAGCAGCAAGCCTCCTGCCTGAGAGGGAAAGATGTCTCACTATCATTTTATCAAGTGCTGTAAGTAAGCTTGGTGATTTGCTCCTGTGCTCGTTTGTCTTCTTGAAGCATTGTTTTATGCAGATGCCAAAATTCAGGCTGGTCTTTTGGAGTACCACACCCGGATGAGTGTCGGAGAATGGTGACTCGGAAAGCCATACAGGCTGAATATATTTTCTTTTAATTTCTGATGGTGAAATAATTCCATATTCATCCAACTGCTATACTAACAGATATCTTTAAAACTTCAGCTTTATTTTTTAAAGATATGTAGAGCAACAAAAAGGGGTGGGGGAGCAAGACATAGAAATCCTATAAAATATTTCTGGGCATTAGTGCATATTAATAAAGTGCACAGAATGTAATTATAAATGCATGTGTGAAGTCGTGTAGTTACATGTTTCCTCTAGAGTTTCCCTGATGCAGCCTGCGTTGGATGCTGCCTCTCAGCTTGATCTTCAGGGTTATCCTTGACTGTGAACTTTTGTCCTTGGGCTGTGCACCTTCCAGTGACTCTGTACCAAATGCTCTTCCCTGATGTTCATCTGGTGAAAAATAGTTTTCCACTGGCTGATATGCTCATTGGGGATGTCTTCATGGCTTGAATATCAGCAGGGTTTCCCGAGCTAGCTAATACCTGCATCTAGACCCCTCCGGATGGCAATGAGAAGGAAGACATATTTAGAGCAAAAGTAGCTCACTAGATTCCATTCCTTTTCTCTATAGCACTTCTGAAAACTTCTGTACCTTTATATCATGATCTTAAAGGGACAGATGACATTTTTAGAAAATGGTTTCCTGGTAGGATTAAGGTTTTGCCGGCAAAGGACACCACAATGTTAAACTAGGTAACATGTGAAGGGAACACACGTTTCAGATGAATGTTGAGTGTTCTCCTAGAGGACACTAAATAATGATTGATAAGGAGAGAATATGTGGCTTTCTCTTGTCTTTGGAGGAGAATGAATACAGGAACTACAACTCTGTGATTACTGAAGATAAAATGTGACTCTTTAGCTTGCCAAAAGCAGAGGGCTTTTAGCTGGCAGAACAATTTTAACTCCAAAAAGAATGCACTGATCAGCTTGTAAGTTTGTAGATGAGCTCTTTGATTACTAAATATTGGGAACATGCAGTATATTTAAGCGTCATGTAGCTGTCCTTCGTTTGACCTCGTGCAGCTTGGGGTTATCTGGGTGGCACACACTGGACAGTGCTCGCGGCTGGTTTTCATGTCGCTTCTCATGTTTTACTGCACCAACTCAATGCCATTATTTTCCTGTCTGTGCCTCTGCAGAGGAAATTCCTAAAACCCTCTGCATCGTTCCCACGAGGAAACTGGGTGCTGACTTGGGAAAATGAACACACCTGACAGACGGCAGCTGAGGAAGCTGGGCAAAGCAAAAGGGACAGAGTGACAAAGACATGGGGGAGGGGAGCTGTGGTCATCCAACCTGTAAAGTGACCCTTCCCACCTCATCTTACTTTTTATTGAGCTGGATTGTTTGAGTACAGAATTACAGGAAATTAAAAGAAGTGAGGCTATTTAGTCAATGGAAGCCTTTGAGGTCATTCTTAGAATCATCAGTATAAGAGATGAAATCTGAGTTAATGGTTTAAGGGATGAATAATTTTTAATTAATGAAAATTAATAACCTTTGTTCATGAAAATGTTCCAAATGCTTTGATAAGACATTCCTGATGGATTTGTCCAGGCCGTCAGGCACTGCTGCCTAAGGCTTCTCCTCTTCCCAGCTGAGTGTATGTAGCCGGCCTGTGAGACACTGGGAAGCGTGAGCCTCACCGAGAGCTTGCCCCTCTGCAGGGCGGCGAGACGGGCCCCCAGGAGTCCAGAAGGTCAATGTCCCTGGTGCTGAGCCAGCTGAGGGATTCCTAGGTGCTCAGAATGTGTCTTCAGCTGGATCTAAAGGGTGGTTCTCCTACGAAGGTAAAGCTAGGCCTTTGTGGTCTGAGAAGGTTTACTATAAGCACCGTGGTGTGCGAGTTAGTGGTTGCTCCTGGTGCACGAGACCCCCGGCTGGCTCCCTGTCCCTGCCAAGCTAATCCACAGGTAATGCCCAGCTGCCCCACTCTTCACCCTCTCTCCCACCTCCCTTGACCTCATTGCTATCACCTCCTCTCTTCCTTCTGGCCCTGGCTTATCACCGAGTACAGGAGGCAAAGCAGGGAGTGGCTGAGTTCCAGGGCAGGGGCAGTGAGTGGCCACAGCGTCCCATGTGCTACAGGGGACAGAGTAAGGAAGGCTTCCCGCGATGTCAGGCAACTAAGATTACTGTTTACCAGGAACGTTCAGTAGCCTGGAGTGCTCAGGACTCAATGTTAGATCACCTGTGTGCGAAAGGTCTCCTGTCAATCTACCTGAGGTATCTCCGGTTTATGAGTTTATGTGATTTTCAGAAATCCCTCTATTTTCAAAATGGCCTACAATGGAGATATTTTACTTTTACAGTCATAGGAGGAAAACTTTTAGGCAGTCTAAGAGGATATTCTTAGAAATAAATGGCTTAGATCCTTATCATTTCTGATTGCAGGGGATGGACTGAATTCTAGGTTCAGTATGTTTTATATAGAATGTAAAAGCTAAGCTCCAGAAATTTATTGTGGCTATATCAAGATAATTTAAGACCACTTCTACAAAAATACAGATGTTTCATTTATTTCTGTGACTATGACTACCTTCAGGTGGATCTGCAGTGAGAGCCCACCTCAGTCCTGTGCCTGTGTCTGTGTATGCACTCCTCCTTGGCCACACGGCGTCTGCCCTGGTCAGAGGTAACATGAACTTGGCCAGATGGCTCAGCTGAGGTGCATGGAGGAGTGAGAAATGGAACTCCAGGAAGTAATGGGCTCCTAATTGTATGGCTCTGTATGACCTTGGAGCTCTGCTTCTGTTTCTCTCTTAGCAAACAGGAGCAGAAGCTAGAAGTCCACCTGGTCAATCTGCTCCAGTGGCCTTCAGGAGCAGAGCACTGCTGCCACTCTGCCCAGCCCTTTCTCTCCTGGTTCAGCCCTCTGAGCACCTGGGTTCAGAGAAGCACTATTTGCAATAGGTTTAGGTTAAAGTAGGATGAAGTGGATATTCTCCTGGCTGCTGATTCAACCAAGAATGAACTGTGGCAGAAAGCTTGGTATATGCCATAGTAAGTGGGTCACCCTTCTTTTCTTCTTGTCCCTGATTCTCAGGATGCCACCTCCACTAAAGGCCTGCTCTGCTCTGCCCCACACTGCACCTGTCCACCTGCAGGGCAGCAGCTGTGCATCCACTGGACATGCACAGACCCTCTGCCTCTCCCTCTCCTGTAACTGGCACTCTGCTCAGTTCACAGGCAGGGTCAACCCCGAGTCACCAGGCCTCGATCCCAGTGCCCTCTGCTTCCCTCAAGTGGCAAATGCCTGCCGCAGGCTGAACCCAGTCTGCCAGGGTGTTGTCCTCACACCAAAGAAGCTGGATGATCTTGAAGGTCATCAGAGGGAAAGCAAAGTGATTTCCTTCTAGAGTCAGAATCCTGAGTCTCCAGCAGGCAGGTGGATGGTGCTCTCCTGCACGCTGACCGTGCACAAGCGCTGCTGCCCAGAGCCCTTGCCTGGCCTTCGCTCCCCACAGTGCAAAGCAGAAACATCCAGATGAGGTGAGCCACACTCTTCTGCCCTGGTGAGTGGCCCACCCCGTACTCGCCGAGAGCCAGTGTGCCCTTGGTCCTGTCCACTCTCGCCTCCCCAAAGGCTTCCCTCCTTCTTCTGCCACCCGCTTTCTCTCCTGTGTCACCAGTCTCTTCCAGCATTTCCATCAGGTGACTAGGTGACCCCATATGCCCACCTTCACATAGTCAGATGGCTGACTCCATGGGTTCCCCAGTCCCTTGAGTCCCACCGTTTCCTTTGTCGTCGTGGGCGTGCCTGGACAGATGGCCTCCACGTGAAGGTGGCCTGCATGTGTGCCTTAGCTCTCGGCTCCCATCTCTGCCTGTGGCCCTGTTCTTGCTACCTACCGTCCACGCCTCCCTGAGCCCACTTCAAACCACCTTAGGTGGCAAGGCTGGGTGCACGGGAGACCTCCTGAGCTGACTCCACCTGACCACGCCCCGTGCTCCCTGGCGCTCTGGATGTTCCCTGACTTCACTGACGACTTCCTTTGCCTCCACTGCTGCCTCCTTTCCTCATCCCGGGCTGGCCTCCACACCTCCCTCCCCCCGAGGACCGCGTGCTCTCCTGCAGCTTCGAAGGTCACCCGCGTCTTCTTACTCAAGCAGTACTGTGGGCCCAGAGGCCCTCTTACAGCCCCTCTTTCTCCCTCAACAACACGGACGTCCTTTTAGGCCCCAAATAATATACCCAAATATTCTTTTCGGATACTTGAAAACTGTGTAATATTCCACCACATTTATTAAACCATTTATTAAATCCTTCCCTTTTGACAGGTATTAAAACATTAGAGCTAAATATTTTGGCTTTTGTTAGAAGAGATTTGACTCACAAAAGCAGGAATGCTGAATTAAGTGGCACGTGTTGGTTAGGTTCGTAGAAGCTGCTAGACACCTTCTAATAAGCTGTGGCATTTTGAGTCTCGTGAGCTCTGGGAACATGAAGGCCTCTCTCTCCCGGGGATGCAGCTTCGTGGCTGAAAGATGATTTCCGGGGACATCTGGGTTTTGTTTTCCCAGTGTGAAGGCTTTCCCCATTTTCGAAGAGCTCTGTTTCCTCATATCTGCTTTCATTATTTACACTGTATTTTTAGAATTATTTTTCTTATTGGTGTTATGTGATCTTTCATGTAAGGAGATGTTCTAGTGGCTCTGGGTTCTGACGGCAGAGTTCCTGTTGTAGTCTTTTATCGGTGTTTCTGGTGATTATTTGCCACTAACTTTCTACTGATGGTGGGGAAAACTGTCTTCTCTCGTGGATTTTGGATGTACTTGTTGCTTTCTGTGATCTATTTTCCTAAGGCCAGATGATTCATTTTCTCTTTGAAGTAGATAGTTCTTATCTTTTAAAGTTAATTTTATCTTTGTGAAGATAATCTTTATCTTTGAACATGTATGTGAGGCTGGGTTACTTTTTATTCCCTTTCTGTTTCTACAAGTACAACCTTCATTGAAATTCCATTTTTGTCACATTTTTAATTCTTAAATATAATTGCTTCTAGCTCTGGTTAGCCACATCGATCCATTTGTCTAGTCCCAGGCACAGCTTTTGGTTCCTCTGACTTGGTAGACATATGATAAGGCCCATCCTCTCTGATTGAAAGTCTCGTGATTTTCCTAGGTAATCTCTCATATTTTCTCTTCCATTCAATATTAAATGAATTTCAACTATACTTAAAAGAAAAACAAATCACAAGTTGGGTGTTTTGTAAAATATATCCAGCCATTTAAAATTAAAAATAAAACAGAATAAGACCTGTTAATTTGTAGTTCTTATGGTCTATTAAATACATTAGTTTCAACACACAGCAAAACTGCTTCAAACTGATACTTTATATCATTATATATATAATAAAAGGATACTTTGTTAACTTTATCAACACTGTTTTTTTCTCTTTTTCTTTGTTCTTTTTAGATAAACATGACACAGAGTATATTTGACATATTATACATACTTGGAGTATAACTTCCCATTCTTGTACATGATGTCAACAGTGTTTTGTTAAATTCTATTAAAATAAATGATATTTTTATACTAGTTATATGTCTGGAACAATAAACATAACACAGTTGAGAAGAAAATATAAGTCAAGCCAAACACAGTGGCCTGTGCCTATATTCCCACTGACTCTGGAGGCTGAGGCGGGAGGATGAGTTCAAAGCAGCTTCAGCAACTTGGTGAAGCCCGACTCAAAGTTAAAAGACTGGGAATAGCTCAGTGTAGAGGGCTCCCTGGGTTTAATCCCAAATGCTGAAACAGACGAAAGGGAGAGAGTGAAGAGAGAGACCATTAACTGTGCTGCTAAGGAAGACACTGACTCTTAGATACCTGCATCCACGTCCATATCAAAATTCAGGCCTCTCTCTCCTGGATAGATGAGATAATGTACACACTTAAGTGATAAACGTGTGTGCGTGTGAATATGCACTATATACACGCATGTACTACACACACACACACCTCCTTCCTGTGACCTCAGTCAAGAAGCAGGGTTGAAGAACAGGTCGTCATATAATGGAATTTTAATTGCGCGTGACTTCCTGCAGACTTCCCTGGCTGCTTGCCAGGCGGGGTGCATCACGAGCTGACGATGCATTATTAAAGGATGGTCATTGTATCTGGAGGGTCCCACACCCGTGTTATCATTGACATCTGTCATTCTAATGTGATGCTGTCCCCTTAGGCAGCTTGGTGAAGGAGGCTCCATACTCTGTCGATCTTGGCTCACGCTCTATCACTCGGGGGCCGTAGCAGGCCACAGTGACCCAACTGAGCTGTGTGGACTCGTCTCCTTCTGTTTCATCCTCCACCCATTCGTTCATCCATTCACATATTTATTCATTTGGAAAGTCTTATTGAATGCCTGGTCCCTTCCAAGGACTGGAACTAAGGTACCTGAGAAACAAGCCAGCTCTTGTCACTACTGTCTTGAAACCCCATGCCAGTGAGACAAAGAGCAAGTAAATAAACAGTTGTGACAAAAAAAATCTGTGTAGCAGCAGCTGATATGGAGGAAGTGAAGGAGTTTGAAGAGCTAATAAGTGACCTGGAGCAGACTAAGGGTAAGAAACTATTCTAAGTAGACTGTGGGGAAGATTTTCTTTCCATTAATCATTTCTGAGTATTTGATGAAGGGAGGGAGGAGTCGGAGAAGTTCAGATCTTCAGGAAGAAGTGGCTGCAGAGGAAATAGCAAGTGCAAAGGCCCCGAGGCGGGAGTGAGCTCGTTGTGATTGTTAACTCGAAAATCGGGGTTCTCAAAGTTCAAGTTTTTGTCTCCCATTTGGTTGATTCTTCCTAAAGGGACAGCTCGATGCTGCCTTTTATTACAAAGTTCTCCCCTACACAAGCTGATATCTCAGCACCACTTACCTTTGCTTCCAAACTTCTTGAAGGAGTCTTCCGCCTGTGCTCCTCGGGCACCTGTCCCCGTTCCTGCAGTCTGGCTCCCTGCTATCACTGTAGTGAGACATCACGCCCTTTGTCGTTCCCACTGTCTCACCTCACTGCATGGTGGACCTGGTGACCATGGCTAGCCTCCTAACCCCCCTGTTGTGACAAGACTTTTCTGCTCCTCGGGGCTCCTGGCGCAGTTCTCCATTGTTGTTGTGCCTGACACTCATGACGGACAGGATTCTGTGCAGTCAATGGATTTGATTAAATAGACTTCTTTTCTGTGAGGACCCCAGTCTAGAGGGAGGTTGGAGTGAGCAGGCAGCTCCGTGCCTTTCCGTGTGACGGCGCTGGAGACAGGAGGAGCACCAGCTGTGCCGGGAGAGCACAGCGCACCAGCTTCCAGAGGGAGCGCGAGGCCTTCGGGGATTCACAGTGAGCCCAGGGGAGAGAAGGCTGGGTGCAGCCCGGCACTGAGGCTTGGTCTACTCCAACAGCCAGCAAAGGCCCTGCCACGTGCCGATAAAGGAACAGTGGGACATTGGACAACCGCGATGCTCTTCGAGAGCAAGCCATGTGACTGGATCTGGGTTTGGATCTGCCCTTCCAAGAGCACGGAGAGTGGGAACTGAGGGAGGCTGGGGAGGGGCAGTCAGGAAACTGTCCAGGTGACAGATTCGGTCAGGGTGGAGGGGTGGGGGTCCCGCCTGGTCTGACTGCAGAGGTTACTATATAAGGCTGAATTGGCGTGTTTCACCATCACAGTGAGAGCTCTGGGTGCCATCTTGCTCGTCTTCTCTCCTCTGTCCGAGTCCTGGTGAAGTTGATCATTCCATCTCTACCATCTTTGTTTGGGGAATTCCCGAGAAATGTCTCTGCCTCTGCTTTTTGTCAGTTTTCAGACTGACGCCCTCAGAGCCCAGCAGACCACTCGGGCTGCTGACCAGCGCAGCCGGCCTGGGGTGTCCAGACTGCGAATGTGCTCCTCCCTCCCCATCCGAATGTCCACATCGCAGAGGGACTCTGAAACGTGAGCCTAGACGTCTCCTGAAAGCAGGCCCATGCCTCTGACACACGTCAACCCTGAGAGCAGACAGCAAAGATTCCTGCTAGAGATCAAGGGCAGAGAACCCTGGGCAGGAGCGGCCACTGAGTCCAGGAGGCCAGTCGGGTGGCTCTTAAGAGACCCTAAGCCACCCGAGAATGCAGGGAAGTGGGTGAATGTGAGAATCAAGTACCACGAGCCCCAGGCCTTGGGACAGATTTAGGAGTCACAGAGGAGGAAACACTTGGATTCTTGCTCAAGCACCTGTGTCCTTGGTGTGACCTCTACACTTCAGGTGTGAAGCACACAGGTTGGGACGTTCCATGATGTCCAAGGAGACCTGTCCAGTGTTTAGTCATGTGCACCAATCTGAAGCTCAGGATGGTGTCTATTTGAAGCAGATGTGGGATGTTTATTAAGGTGCTGTAGGAGCAGAACAACCATCACGGCAGGACGGCTCAGGTCAGCTCCTTTAGAAAGACAGCTGGGAAAAGTGTCCACAAAGCAGGTGTGAGGTCTCCAGGCAAGATCAGGAGGGACGCTGTGTCAACTGGCAGGGTGTGCTGAGCAGCATGGCAGGTGGGGTCAGGACTGCAGCCCGTGCCTGGGGAGCATCGCTGGCGTAGCAGACAAGGAGGTCACTGGTGAAAGTGGCCATGAGTGGTGCCAGGGGCAGGAGAAGGTGGCATTCACATGGCAGTGCTTGAGCACCACTCGGGTGGCGATGAGCATTCTGAGCACGTGCAAGCTCTGGCTCCTGAAAGGAGAAGCAGGTATCAGGAAATGGGTGGAGAAGATGGTGGTGCACAGGATTTCACTTTTTTAAGACAGGAAATACATGAGTAGTTTTGATTCACTGTGTCAAAGTAGATTATGGGTGGTGATGTATGCATCTGCCTCCACATCTTTGAAATCTCAGACCCATCTTTCCCTCCACATGTGCAGAAAGCCCTCCACAGTTTGTCTGATGTACAGCAAGACCGGAAAAAAAAATCACGGTGGGCTACATGTTGGGACCGTGTGTTGTGGTCTTTTGTCATCTCCCGATTGCTTGAAAAGTGAAAATGATAATAACAACAGCAACACAGATTTGGAGGAGGCTTGACGTACAGGAAACTGTTTTTCACAAATTGTCATAAATGAGTGCTGGAATGAGACACGTGCTGTCCTGTGATGGTTTGGTGACAGTGGCCCTCCTGTGCAGTGCTTTGAAGCATCTCTTCCAAACCACAGACTGATCAGGTGCTGCTTTCTAAAGAAGTGTCCTGCAACCACAGGGTCCATCTAAATAATTCTTCAACTCTCAAGTTTTAAACTGACTTAGGCATTCAGGGCACGGTCTAGAGGTCACTGGGGTAAGTTCAAACAAAGTGTCACCTCCACAGATAGTTGTGGTAAAAAAGCAAAATCAAAAGCTCTGTGTGCTGTAAAGCAAGCCGATTAAACACAGGAGGAAGACATTGCTGGTCCTGTGGTCAGCAGTGAGCACCACACCCACTTACTCCCTGCTGCCCACGGCTTTAACTTGGCTGCAAAGGCCTTTTGCTAAGAGTTGAGGTATGGGGCTGGGGATGTGGCTCAAGCGGTAGCACGCTCGCCTGGCATGTGTGTGGCCTGGGTTCGATCCTCAGCACCACATACAAACAAAGATGTTGTGTCGGCCGAAAACTAAAAAATAAATATTAAAAAAAATTTCTCTCTCTCTTTTAAAAAAAAGAGTTAAGGTTTGGATAAGAGTCATTAAATGCCAGAGGCTCAGGGGTCCCCCAAATAAGGAGAATTAAGAGGCCTGAATTATTTGTTGTCTAGAACGAGGAGTGACAGGGACAGAAGCCAGTGGTTCTGGGAAGTCAAGTGGCCGTTGTTCTTCGCAGAGGCTCTTAGCAGAAGAGGAGGAGGGTGTGTTGAAGGGGGCAGAGGACAATATGGAATGAGTGGGGATGGGCCTTCAGGTGCATACGGTCCAGCAGTGTTAGCTCAGAGGCACCCACAATGTCAAGCCGGGGGTCCTCCAGCTCTGACCCCGGGTTCCTGTGCTTCCTCTGTTCCACTCCTCATGCAGGTGCCTGCTCACAAATGTTTGGAACATATGTCCATGTGTCTGTCTGTCTTCTCTGTATGCATCCATCCACCCACTCATGTATTGATGTATCTCTCACATATCTAAATGATTATAACCATGTGCTGAAATATTAAAATTTATTCATACTTTAGAATATTAACACATGGGAAGGATATTTTTTCTTTAAATAACTAGTTATTATGCTACTTGTGAATGGAAGGCCCATAATCTGTCTATATTTTAAATTGCTTTATAGAAAAGGAATTCTTAATGAACTTGAGTTGCTATTTGTAAGTAATAGCTTAAACATGCTACATTTAACATATCTTTCTACTTTTTGTTACCTTGTTTTAATTCTGTCTTCAATTATGGATTCAAACATAAATGAACATTTATGAACTATACCTGCATAGCTGCTCTTCAGCAGGGCGCCTCTCATTGTTGCAGAAAAGCAGTCAGTGTGAGACTCATATACAGGAACATGCCAGAACACAGAGCCTAAAAATCCAGTGGATTTCAGCCCTGCAGACAAACTGCAGGGATCCTGAGTTCCCGCTTTCTGATGGAGATAACAGCAGTAATTTAGACTATAAATAGAGTAATATGAGTGGTGTGCTTTCACTACAGTTTTCTAAAATCTTAGAAGGTGCTAAGTGTGGTTCTGCACTACAGTGTCCAGCAGTTTTGTGTCTCATTCCTACACCCCAAGAAAACAGATGGCAGGGACTTCTCAGTGGGGACAGGCAGAGGACTGTGGCCCTCACGGATCTTCTGCTGTTTCTCGTCCATGGTGGGCTATTGCTCTGGCAGAGAAAGACTGATTGTGCAATAAACTTGACTTGATGTTTAAGCCAAATTTACATTAATATGATCTGACATGTTAATGACACAATAATATTGATAAATAAAAATGATCATCAAAAGTAACCAGTTCACATAATGGTAATTAATAGTTCCCCCCATGGTAATTGCTGCATTATAATGGTACACAATGGTGCTCATTGTTACCTATTTGTTCATGTATACAACATAACAATGTAATTCGACTGATATCATTCTCCAATGATTGATATTATCCACAGTAGTTTTCAGTGTTGAAAACGGCCCCCAAACATTGTGAGATTTAATAACGTGCGATGTCCTGTGTCCTTAGACAGACCCTCCTGTGGTAAGAACATCCAGGATCTCGAACTTGCCCACTTCCTGCCTCAGATCCCCTCTTACCAACCTCCTTCCTCCTCCCACAAAACAAGGGCTTGCTCTCCTCAGGACTCTGGGAAGACCTTCAGCGGCTGTCCTCCTCCCAGCTGTGGCTGCCGAACACAGCATGTCGCAAAACACGAGACAGGTCAACCTAGGGTGGAGTTCATGGGGATGCAGAGCAGAGGCTGAGATACGGCCCCAGAGAGCACCGCCGCCCAGCCCTCCGTCCCCCTCCCCCATGACAGCCTGCACACCCTCTCCTTCCTTGTGACAAGTGGCAGAATCTGGAGGGTAGAGAAAGAAGCTTCCTGGCTCAGAGCGCAGTGACGAGAGCCTTTCCCGAGGCTGAGAGGTGAGGACACAGTGAGGCTGGAAGTCCTCACCCCTGCCCTGCCGCAGCCCTGTCCGGGATCAGACTGCTGCCCGTAGCCCTGCCTGCTGGGTCAGGAGCCCCATTCCTCCTGGTTCCCAGGGTGTGTTTGCAAGTCGGCCTGGTTCAGAAGTGGCCCTTCCATGAGAGGAAGGACACCCCTCTTGTGAAGGGGGGGGCCTCGTTATTCATCTGATGTTCTTTTGCTTTGCTTTTTGGGTGGGATGTGGGACCCCAACCCATTCCACTCAGGCGTCATCTGTGCTTGTTGTAGAGTTTAACACACTGTTTTCCCCTGTAAGTCAATTAATTTTGAACATCTCTCCAAAGATTCCAGAGGCACACAGATAGGCTATGTAACCTCATTTTACATTTTGAAAAACAGTTTTGTTCTTTTTGATTGAAAACCAACCATGAAGATGTTTCGTTAGATGGAAGTAATTAAAATTGTGAAAATAGAGTCCACGGGACATTAAGTCAACCCCCTGCCTCTCTTCAACTCATGGTCAACTAATGGCGTCCTGTAGAATTTATTAATTAGCTTTAAGATATGGTGGACTCTTATCTTACAAAAATGTTCTGTGACAGGAATAATCTGTCAAAATAATGCTGGTGAATTTGATATTATTTAGACATAATCAAATGAGCTCCTTCTGTGACCCTGTAGTGTAGTGTTTCCTTATTTTCTATAAAGTTTTAAAGTCTGTAATGATTAATCAGGTGAGACTTCTTGCTATATAAACTAGAAAAAATAAAAGAAATTTTAGCATCTTATTTACACCTAAATATATTTAGAACAAAAAAGGGGATAAAATTAAAATTAAATATTAACTATAGAATTCAATTTTGTCTCAGTCCCTTTCAAGACTGAAAATATTTTATATCAAAGTGATGTTAAATAAAAATGTTCCAAGGCTCAGGAAGATGATGAGATGCCTTCCAAAATACTTACTTGCAACCCTGCAGTTGGAGTTGCGTGGACATGTGCACTCTTGTGACTTAAGAGGAAGGAATTTAAAGAGGAGTTGCTAGTGGAAAGCCTGTGCTGGTGGTCTCCTGTGTGTGTGCGACGGGCCCTGTTCATTTTGCCATGTGGCTTCAGGATGCAGACTGAAGGGCGCTGGGGCCATCTGATAGGAGTCAGCTACAGGGAGCACAGGGTGCTGATCTGGAGGCTGTGCTGTCTGGGAGGTGTGCACATGGGGAGCTGGTCTATCCAATACCTGGGCTGGCCGGAATAGGGAGCTGAGTCTCATCTAACCAGAGCCGAGGATGACAAGGAAGGGTGACACAGGTAGATGTGGACTCAGAGCACAAGGTTGTTCAATAGTTGAAGATCCAAAGATGTCTCCACTTGGGCCAGGCATGGTGGCACACACCTGTAATCCCAGCAGCCCACGAGGTGAGGCAGGAGGACCACAAGTTCAAAGCCAGCCTAAGCAACTTAGTGAGACCCTACCTCAGAATAAGAGTAAAAAAGGCTGGGAATGTAGTTCAGTGGTTAAGCATCCCTGAGTTCAGAGCACCAAAAAGTTAAAAAAATGTATATTTGGGGTAGAGATCTAAATTTATTCTCTTGAGTATGAACCCAAAGAGAACACCTTTGAGTGGCAACCTGTCTGGGGCCGGGACTCCAAGTTGATGGAAGCTGTTTTAATCCAATGCTTCATCCTCTTTTGAAAGGGAACAAGGCAGCAATTTGCATTTCCAAATCTTTAAGCCATGCAGGAGGGGAGCATGGCCTTTAGCTGTCAGGGGCATCAGGACAAGAAAGGCCCGAGGTCCACAATGTGGCATGAGATCCAGCAGCTGTCACCATGCCGTTCTGATCTGAATGTGCTGTCCCTCTCCAGAGAAGCCCTCCTGGGGTGTGCTGGGCTGAGGCAGGCCCTGTGCCCCGCCTCATGCATGTGAGGTCACTGAGACGGGGAAGAGAAGCCCTCGGTCAGCCTTGTGGCCAGCCAGTGATGGAGCGAGGCCTAACACCAGGCAGTTGATCTCCACAGGTGGGGCTGCAGGTCTGTGGCCACCCAGGTCCCGGGTGTGGAGGGGCTGCCGGCCAGTCGCTGCTGTGTCCACCAGGTTAGGCCTTGTGCTGAGTATGAGCACCTGGCCTTGATTCTGGAGCGACCTCGGGCCCAGGACAGCACGTACCTGCCCTCAGTCAACCAGTGGACATCGGGTGTGCTGAGGAAATGAGCCGGGGACCTTGCATCAGGGTGGCAATCTTCAGCTTTATTTTTACCCAGAATTGACTTCTGCAGGTGTGATGACTGTAAATCCATATCCAGGGAAGAGCTGTTTATCATAATCGGGTAACTTGTCATTAAAAAATATTGCAAGGGAAGTATTAAATGTAGAGGAGCATATGTCGATGTGCAAAGATATAGATTTTTATATATGTACACAGGAATGTTTATGTCATGTGTGTTTTATTCCCATTTTAACTTAAAAGGACGGTGTTCATCATATTTTCCCACTAGGAAAACATGCTCAAATAATCGGATGGGAAAGCAAGACAGAGCCTCTAGATCCATAAATCTTTTTAAAATTAACAATATGAAAAACACTGTAGATTTTCTTGAGAGGAATTTAAATCTTAGGTTAATTTAAATAGTTTCTTTGCTTCTCCCGCTTTCAGAGAAGTGTTTCAGTGCAGGAGGCACTGGATCACTTTTTCTCTAGGCCCCAGTGGAATTCCATTCTACCTTTTTGCCTCTATGGAGAGGGATATGTTTGTGCAGCTTGATTACAAGGACATTAAAATCCGGCTCTTTCCAAAGACTCCAGTGCTGACGAGGGCTTTCTGGGGCTCCGGGGCAGTGTGCTGAAACTGATTGCACTCTTGTCTTTGAGTCCTCCATGTTCTTTGTTTCACTATCATTGTAGATGCAGTAAAAAAAGGAGTCTCTGGAAGCTCTTTGTAACAACGGATTCTGAGAATAAAATCCCTGCTAGTGCGTTGGTGGGGGCGGACACCGCCCGTGGGAGTGAGTGCCACACTTCCTTCCTGGACAGCCGTCTCTTAGGCTGGCAGCATTTGTAACAAACCTTCTCATAAAGCGGGAAACGAGACAAGATTGCCGCTCCATTTTCATAAACATCTAAACTGAACAGCTCCCCTGATCCCTCAGTCCCTGGAGCTGCCATGCCAAGGGTTTGGCCACTTTGAGGAGTGATGAGGAGCCCTACTGTATTCGTCCTTGAATATCAGGCTCCTTGTACCTAGCAAGATGCCTCCCAGGTCCTCCCCTGCTGGAGCAGGGCCCAGGACTTCCTGGAAAGGCTGAGTCACATTGCTGTGTGCACCTGTCCTGTTGGTCCCTGGGCTGTGGACACTGGGTGGCTGCACCTCATGCTGTTGTAACACTGCTCGGAACATGGGTGTGGAAATACCTGCTTAGGACCTGGCTTTCGACTCTTTAGCTCTATACCCAGGAGTAAAAGTCTAAGATGATCTGCTGGTTTCACAGGGGACTCCAAAATGTTTCCCTCGTGACTCACTATTGCAATTCTACCAACAGCGAGGAGGTCCCAGGGCCTTCTCCTCACCAGCCCCCATCTTTGGTTGTTTCAGTAGCAGTCCCGTCATGAACTTGAGGTTCTACTGCACTGTGGTTTTGCCTTCCCATTCTTCTATAATTAGGGATCGTGGACATCTTTCTGTGTGCAGATTACTCATTCGTTTATCATCTTTGGAGAAATGTCTATCAAGGGTTTTGCCCATTTTAAAAAATCTTGTTATTTGGTTTTTGTTGTTGAGTTGTAAGAGTTCTTTACATATTCTGGATATTAACTCCTTATCAGATATATGACCTGCAAATATTTTCTCTCATTCCATAGATTGTCTTTTCACTCAATTATTTGTGTCCTCTGATATTCAATGTTTAAATTTGATGGAGTTCAGTGCTTTGTTTTCTGTGCTTTGCCTGCCAACCCCAAGGAATCATGGCCAAGTCCGATCCCATGAAGCTCTTTCCTTACATTTTCTTCAGAGAGTTTACAGTCTCAAGTCTATAATCCACATTGAGTTAATCTTTGTACATGGTGTAAAATAAAGGTCCAAAGTCATTCTTTTTCATGTGTGTCTTATTATGTCTTGTGCTTTAAGCATTATTTTCTACTTTTGAAAGCTCACAGCAGTTGATGTGTTCAATGTGTATGAATTTCGCATCTGTGAGAGACACAATTCTCTCAATGTCCATTAGGAACATTAGTAGAAAACTCCAGAGGATACACGTCATTGTCTTAAACTATATCAGAAGCACGGTGTGGCAGGAACGTCCAGGTGCAGGGTACACCAGGGACTCTCATCAGAGAAACCCCCGGGTGCAAGGTTGGGGCGTAGAGCAGCCAGGGCCCCACAGCCAGGTGGTCCTGGTGCCGCCTGCAGCCAACCCAGTCGGAACCACACCATGCAGTTTCCCTTTTCAGTCAAAGGACATGCTTCTGAGCCCTGTATAGGCTCAGTGACGGTGGCCAAAGAGATGGAGGTGACGCCTTCCAGTCTCTGTGCTGCCCAGACCTTAGGAGCCCGGCGAGGGGCAGCCGGGATGGTGACCAGGAGCACAGTGGACTGGGGTGCAGCGCTGCCTCTGCTCCCTGTGCGGAACATCGGAGGCCCTGACCCAGCCCCCCTGGTCTGCAGACGCGAGCTGATGTGATCCAAGTGTGATCCACACGGACAGACTCTCCCTTCCAAGTTATATTCCCTTTCCCCAGGAAAACTGTGATGAATTTATTTCCCTCTGATGATTCACTTTTCTTTTGGAAAACATGGGTCGGTGAGCTGTCCATTCCGACTGTAGCGGGAAGACGGTGGCCTGCCGCTGGAGCGCACTCGACTCAGCTTTGCGGGGTCCACTCATGAAGGAGGAACCACATCCTCCAGAGCTCCCGATGAAACATCAAAAATGACCAGCCCAGAAACCAGGTGACCCACCCGGCACTGTCCTCGTCTCTGTCCGGGGGCTGCAGCGCACAGCGGGCTGAGCCCCAGACAGTGCTGTTCCCCGCAGATCCCTCGCAGCCCAGCTGGGGGGAAGGGGCTCCTGCTGCCCCCGGGGTGGCCGGGCCTCAGCGGCCAGAACCGTCCTAAGTGGTCCCCACGAGGGTGGGATCTCATCAGAACTGTCACCACATAGTGTAGAAACTGCCAGACTCTTCTTGTGAGCGGCTGCCGCGTGTCACGTCCCCAGCCGCGTCTGCAGTGTGGTCCTGTGGCTCTCGGCCATCAGCCTCGGGCATTGTCGCTATTTGTCTTTTAATTTTAGCTCCCAGGAGAGGAGTGTGTGCAGGTCCTTGTGACTTCATTCATGTCGCTCTAGTGGCTAGTGACGATGGACGTCTCCCCTCATGCGCTTGTCCTGTGTCTCCGAGAATCCTCTCTCCAATGCATTTTATGTTTTTTAATTGGATGTTTTACTGTTGAGTTTTGAGGTTTTATATATTCCAGGAGATTTGATATATGGACTCCAAGTATATTTCTCAGGTATAACTTCTTTTAACAATTTTTATTAATTCTAATTATCTATACATGACAGCAGGATGCACTTTACGCATTTCCACATAAATGGAGTATAACTTCTCATTCTTCTGGTTGTACCTGACACAAAATCACACCTGTATTGCAGTCATATATGCATATAGGGTAATAGCGTCTGGTTCATTCTACTATTCTTCCTCTCCCCATATCCCCTTCCCTGCTGCCCTGCTTCCCTGCTACAAAGTACCTCTGTTTTTCCCTACCCAACCCCCATTGTGAATGGCATCCATATATCAGAGAAAACATTCCATTCGGCCTTGGGCTCTTTGGGATTGGGTTATTTTATTTAGTATGATATTCTCCAGCCCCATCCATTTACCAGCAAATGCCATAATTTCATCCTTCTTTATGGCTGAGTAGTATTCCGTTGTATATATGTACCACATTTTCTTTATCCATTCATCTGTTGAAGGGCATCTATGTTGGTTCCATGGTTTAGTTATTGTGAATTGAGCTGCTATAAATATGGATGTGGCTGCGTCACTGTAGTATGCTGATTTTAAGTTCTTTGGGTATAAACCAAGGAGTGGGATAGCTGAGTCTAGTGGTGGTTCCATTCCACGTTTTCTGAGGAAACTCCATACTGCTTTCTGTAGTGGTTCACCAACTGGCAGTCCCACCAGCAATGTACCTCTTCCCTCATATCCTATAGCTTTTTTTTTTTCTTTTTACAGTTTCTTTTTAGCTGAAAGGAACATACAGGATACATAATAATAGGATCCACTTGACCTAATTATAAAAGCATGGAACATAATGTTCTAATTCAGTCCCCACAACTTCCCCTTTCACTCCCCTCTCCCTCCCCCTCCCCTTTCCCCTAATCTGCGGATCTTTCTGCTCTCTACTTACAGGTTTTCCCTAACTCGTGTCTTGTGGGTGTGCATGATGGGCGGATCCCCTGTGGTGTGTCACATATGTACGGAGGAGAGTCGGGTCAGATCCACTCCACTGCCTTTCCCTGTCCCTTCCCTGCTGCCTTCCGTCCTTTCTCTTTGTCTACTCCACTGATCTTTCTTCTGTTCTTTTTTATTTAACCCCCCCCCCTTTATTTTGAATTAGTTTCCATATATCAGAAAAAAGCACTTGACGTTTGACATTTGGGGAATTTCATTTACATGGTAGTCCCCTGACCCCATCCATTTCCATCCAGCTAATGCCTTCAGGCATTATTCTTTATGCCTGAGTGATACTCCATGGTCTAAGTGTCCCACACTTCATATCCATTCACCTGTTGAAGGACACCTAGCTTGGCTTCATGACTTGGCTGTTGTGAATTGTGCTGCAATGAACACTGATGTGGCTGTGTCACTGAAGTATGCTGATTTTAAATCTTTTGGATTTATACTGAGGAGTAGGATACCTGGGTCGTATGAAGGCTCCATTCCTAGTTTTTTTTTCCAGGAACCTCCACACAGGGTTCCAGAGTGCTGCTCCAATGTGCACTCTCACAGTGATGTGGGAGCGCCCCCTTTTCCCCACAGCCTCACCGACATTGGTTGTTACTTGTATTCTTGATAGCTGCCACTCTGACTTTAGTGAGATGGAATCTCAGTGTCGTTTTGATTTGCATTTCTCTAATTGCTAACGATGTTGAACATTTTTTTCATACATTTATTGGCCATTTTTATTTCTCCTTTTGAGAAGTGTCTGTTTGGATCTTTGACCGTTTGCTGATGTTGTTTTTGGTGTTGATTTCTTTGCATATCCTGGATATAAATGTCCATTCTGACAGATTCCCCCATCCTGTAGGCCCAGTCTGCACACTCTTGTTTATTTTGAGGCCATCCGCTGATTGATCAGTTTATTTCTTGTGCACAAGGAGTCTTGGTCGGTTCTTGAGCTGGACTGTTTGGCCTGCATTGTCCTCTAGCAGTTGCAGGGTCTCTGGTCTAATTCCTAGGTTTTTATCCACTTTGAGTTGACTTTTATGCAGGGTGAGAGACAGGGGTTACATTTCCTTCTGTGGTATATGGATTCCCAGTTTTCCCAGCACATTTTTTGAAGAGGCTATCTTTTATGGCACCTTTGTCTAGCATGAGATAACTGTATTTATGTGGGGTTTTCTCAGTGTCTTCTGTTCTGTTCCATTGGTCTTCATATCTGTTTTGGTGCCAATACATGCTGTCTTTGTTACTATAGCTCTGTGGTACAATCTGAGGTCTGGTATGGGATGTCTCCTGCTTAACTTTTCTCTCTAAGGATTGCTTTGGCTATTCTGAGCCTCTTATTTTTTCAGATGAATTTCATGACTGTCTTTTCTGTATCTATGGAGAATGTAATTGGAAATTTATGGGAATTGCACTGAATCACGTAGTGCTTTTGATAGTATGGCCATTTTGACAATAGTAATCCTGCCCATCCAAGAATGTAGGAGAGCTTTCTACCTTCTATGGTCTTCTTCAATTCCTTTTTTTTAGTATTCTAAAGTTTTCATTGTAGAGGCCTTTCACCTGTTTTGTTAGATTTATTCCCAAGTATTTTATTTATTTATGTTTTTGAGGCTATTTTGAATGGATAGTTTTTCTAATTTCCTTTTCAGCAGATTCATCATTGGAGTAGAGGAACACAATTTATTTTGAATGTTCATCTTGTATCCTGCTACTTTGCTGAATTCATTTATGAGTTCTGGAAGTCTTCTGGTGAAGTTATTTTGGGGGGTCTTCTAAATAAAGAATCATGTCATCAGCAAACAGAGATAATTTGGGCTCTTCTTTTCTCATTCACATCCTTCATTTCCTTCTCTTGCCCGATTGCTCTGGCTACAGTTTCAATGACTGTGTTGAATAGAAGTGGTGAGAAGGACATCCTTGTCTTGTTTCTGTTTTTCGAGGAGATGCTTCCAGTTTTTCTCCTTTCAGAATAACGTTGGCCTTGAGATGGTCCTATACGACCTTTACAATGTTGAGATAAGTTCCTTTTATCCCTAAATTTTTAGTGTTTTAAATATGAATGGGTGCTATACTTTGTCCAATGCTTTTCCTGCATCTTTTGAGATAATCATATGATTCTTGTTCTTAAGTCTATTCATGTTGTGAATTACATTTACTGATTTCTGTATGTTCAACCAACTTTACGTCCCTGGGATGAAACCCACTTGATCACGGGGCACTATTTTTAATGTGTTTTTACATCTGGTTTGCCAGCATTTTATTGAGAATTTTTTCACCTACTTTCATCCAGCGTGCTGGTCTGAAGTTTTCTTTCTTTGATGTCTCTTTGTCTGGTTTTGGCATCAGGGAAATACTGGCTTCATAGAATGAGTTTGGAAAAGTTTCCTTCTTCTGTATTTCATGGAATAATTTGAGGACGATTGATATTAGTTCTTCTTGAAAAGTCCTTGTAGAACTCAGCTGAGAATCCATTCAGTCCTGGGCTTTTGTTTTGTGGAAAGCTTTTGATACTTGAAATTGATGTATATTTTCTATATCTTCACAGCTCCATTTGAGTAGGTCATATGGCTCTAGGAATGTGTCAATATCTTCAGGAATTTCTAGCTTACTGAGGTAAAAATTTTCAAAATACCATCCGATAATCATCTCGATTTCAGTAGTGTTCTGGTGATATTTTATTTGTCATCTTGGATTTTATAATTTGATTTTCCCCCTATTTCTTTCTTATTCATTTGGCTAAAGATTTACCATTTTTGTTTATCTTCTCAAAAAAAAAACCCAAAAAATCAACTCTGTTTCATCGATCTTTTGTGTTTTTTAAAATCTCAATTTCATTGATTTTGGCTCTTATTTTAATCATTTTGTGTCTCCTACTGATTTGGGTGTTGTTTTGTTCTTCTTTATCTAGCACCTTGAGATGCAATTTTGGAGTATTTATTTGGTGTCTTTCAATTCTTTAAATTTATGAGCTCAATACCATGAACTTTCCTCTTACAACTGCCTTCACCCTGTCCCAGAGATTTTGAAATGTTGTCTCACTATTCTCATTGACTTCTAAGATTTTTTTTTTAATTTCTCCAGTGATTTTCATCTGCTATCCCTTCATCATTCAAACGGGCATAATTTAATCTCCAAGTATTAGAGTGGTTTATGTTCTTATCTTATCATTGATTACTAATTTCATTCCATTATGAGCTGATAGAATGCAGGAAATTATCTCTATTTTTTATATTTGCTAATATTTGCTTTGTGACCTAAAGTGGGGCCTATTTTAGCTTTTGTTTCCATCTTCTTAATGGTGTCTATCACACAGAAAAAGGTTTTAGTTTTGTTGAAATCCAATTCATCAGCTTTTCTTTTTTTCAATCATATTTTTGGATGAAGTCTGAATTTCAAAGGTTTTTTTGTTATCTTCTGGAGGAGTTGTAGTCTTATGTTTTGCATTGAAATCTAGGATACATGTGGATTGTTGTGATAAAGGCTTTAAGGTTTAACTTTTCTCCCTGTAGACGTCTTCTTGCTTGAGCATCATTATGGAAAAGGCCACGCTCCTTCAGTGGTTTATGTTGCACCTCTGCCACCAATCTGCTGGCTGTCCTTGTTGGGATTTTGTCACCAATCTGCTGGCTGTACTTTTGTGGGATTTGTGTCTTCCTATTTGTTGGCTCCATTCTGTTCCAATTATCTAAGTGTCTACTCTCCCCGTAGCACAAAGAAAAAAGAATGCAGACAGAATGCAGCAAAATAGATCTGTTTTCTCTAGAAATGAGGGAAGTGATTGCTTAAATGGTCTATTTTAGTCACACTGAAATATTTTCATTGCATGTTAGATTATTTGGTCTTTATCTACATCATATTTCAAGAGGTATCTAAAAGCACCTACCTTAATTTTAGGAAAGATGCATCTTAAATTCTACCAGTTATGGCTGCTTGCTTTTCCGTGGTAGTGGTAATGACATTTATCAACTTGGCCAGTCAATGACATTCTACAAATCTTTTTACATTTTTCAGTGTGTTAGTGAGACGGTGTGTGTGCCTTTTGTTAGGTTTGAAAACGTGATGGTCTTCATCTGGGCTGTCAGTCCTGCTAGGTGAGTCCTCCGGAGCATTGCTTTTCTATACAGGTAACTGTTTACAAACAGAACTGTGTTTTCCTCCTCCTGAACACGTTTTGTGCCCCTTACCTCTCTTCCTTTGTCACTTTTTCTATGCTAAGATCTTCAATTCAAGGTAGAGAAGAAGCAATGACAGCAGGCCCTTTTTTTTCTGAAGTTTGGTGGATGTCTTAAAATAAGGTCATTCTTCCTTCCACTGGCAAACGCTCATGCCTGTCCACTTTGCTAATCTGCAAGCAGGTAGGCATTTGCCTGGGTCCTTCTAAATGAGATTGACCTGTAGCTCTCCTTTTTGATTGTGCCCTCATTTGGTTTTATATTAAGCTTTTGCTAGCTCTAGAAAATGAATGGAGGTAATTAACATCTTTATTATATAAAAGAATTGGGTAAAAATGCAAGTTTTCCATCCTTAAATGCTGGAAGAATCATTTCAGCCATATCTCTGTTCTTGTTTTTATGGTTGAGTGTTTTCTCTTTGTTTTTGGGGGAATAAACTGGCTTAATTACTATAATGATATCAATCTATTCATTTTCTCTGTCTTCTCCCGTCCCATTCCATTAGTTGTATTTTACTAGGTAGTGTATGTTTCTCATGTCTTTCTTCACTTTTGCTCTTTGGTGGTTTCATTTCTAATTGTTTTATATTTTCCTCCTCCTCCTCCTCTCCTCCCTCCCCCTCCCTCCCCTCCCTCTACCCTCCCTCCCCTCCCTCTTCTCTTCCTCTTCTTCTTTGGTATGTGCTTCTTTTCTTTTTCCTTTCTACCTTTAGGAGTTTCATATTTTGCTCATTGTTTTTTGAAATGTATTCTTTTAAATATACACTTAAAACTGTAAATTTATTTCTATGAGCTGCTTTAATTTAATCCAAAAAATTGATGTGGATGTTTTTTTGTCAGTGGATGATGGAAAATATTTATTGACTCTCCCTTTATTGCCCCACACTTTGTTGAGAATCAGCTTTTGTAAATTCCTGAACACTTTGGGGGTGAGGCTCCATTTCTGTTGTTGACATTCCACTCTTGACCGTGTTAAGATCCGGCCTTTGTATTTTCTCTCTTCTGTTTTGAAATTTGCTTTGTGGTCTAAGGCATGGTCCATTTTATAAATCACCCAATGTTTCTTGGGAAAAAGTCTGTTCCTGAATATTGGATGCAAGTTTTTAGAAATGTCCTTTTAGAATTATCTCTGCCCTTACTCATGCTGTCTCCTAGATGTAGCACTTTGGAGTGATTTGTGTAGAAGTCCTTGACACTTAGCGGGCCATAGCCACGTGGGGATCTTCACTCCAGTTGAGATGAGGGTTTCTAGAGTGCACAAGCGGAAAAATTCCAGGGCTCCATTTTCTTAGTGGGTTTCTCTCTTCTCTATTTTTCTGGTTTGCTGTGATATAATGCTCTGAGACCGTGCTGCTTAGGGCCTCGATAGGTTGCCAAGTCTGGCTCCAACTTGCAATACTCCTGCCTCAGCCTCCTAAGCTTCTAGGATGATGGCTGTGCACACTGTGGGCAGCCACATAATCATTACCTTTAATGTATTGTCTTGCACACTGACATACATGCACATGAATGCAGCTGATGCACTTGTAATCAGACAAAAAGTCAGAATGCAAAGAAAAAGTCATAATACCCAATGTATTTTCAGACTATAAAGCACCAGGGTATAGATTATTTCAAGTCAAAGGACAGGACATTATTAGCAAAAGAAAAAAAAAAGTCTTTAAATCAAGATTATAAACATGTTTAATTTGAAATTTAACAATAGTGGCCTTTGGTTCTTACAAATCATAGAGAATCAGGACATTAATCTGAGAGCAACCCTCCGTGCCCGTTGGACAGGCTGTGGGGGATTACTCGAGGAGTCTTGAGCTGTCCCTGCAGGATCCTTAAAGGTTGATTGCAGTTTCCTTCTGGGACCCTGAGACCTGGAGAATGGCTGTGTCTTTGGATGGTCGTCCCCTGCCAGCTCCACAAGACTCACACACGTCCCTCTAGATGCCGTTCTGCTTCTGTAGGTTTTCCTGGTGGCCCTGATGACTTCTGGTCACCTAATGACAAGCTAGGACATTCACCTGATTGTGGTGAGCGTCAAAGCTGCTGCATCAAATCTGATGCTGTTTTCTAAACAGATCTAAGGGCAGAAACAGGCCCTGCTCAGTACTAACGAAGGCCGTCTGTGGCCTCTGGGGCTCATGACAGATGGACGCACTTGGGGCAGTCTGTCATTACTTCAGAGTGTCCATTTGTGTCAGGGTCATTGAAAAGGGACCATTTTGTGAGTAGGTAGTTGAAATTTCCGTCATCACTTTTACAAGCACTTATGAAAAATCTTATGAAAAATGATGGTGAAATGGTAAGCTTTCATCAAAAGCAAATAAACAAGATCCCACACTGCTTCCCCCACCCCCTTCTCCTTCCAGTGTCCGTAAAGGGAGTCGCACGTGAAATGCCTGTCTTTACACAATCCTGGTGTTTTGTCTTGCTTGCTTGTGGGCCTGTGTGAAGCACATCTGACTCTCAGAACCACCCCTTTGGTCTTGGGCAAGCTTCAGGGGTTCTCAACTAAGTTTTCTTTACTTGCAAAACAGTGATGGTCATATAATAGAGCTGGTGTTTGTGAGAGTAGAGAATTACAGTATGGAGAAACACAGAAGGGGGACAGCATTGTCCCATCTTGTCCTGTCCAAGGACCAGGGCGCCATTCCAAGGACGAAGATGACCCAGCCTGAGACGTCTACCTCGATGGCAAGCGCCCAGCCACACAGATTGCCCATGTAGTTACTTCAGCTTGCTTGAGACTCCTGAGTATTTAAGTAAAGCGCGTATAAATGCTGATCTCGATCCACCCTGGTCAGCCAGATTCTAGACTTTTCAGTGATTAACATTCATTTTCTGCCAACAGGGAAATTTTGGCCTCATAGTAAATACATGTCTGTAAAGTTTCATTTCGGTGTTTTGGGTGGTGGTCAGGAAATAGAACCTTAAAGGAAAGTGTTATAAGTTAACAGAATGGAAGTTCAGTATGTTAAGCCCTATATTAGGAAAACAAAGCCCACAACAGCCACGATCCTATGCTTTATTTTGTGATGATAAAGAAAAATCTCTGTGCCTTCTCTCTTACACTTGACCATAGTTATGGCTTTTAGAAATAAATGCCACTGGTCGTGATGAAAAATGTTCAGCAAGAAATCGGTGAAAGTGACCATGTTGGGATCCAAACAACTGATAGGGTAGGTGCACTCTATGACATTAAGTTGTATGCAAAGCCAGTTTTCTTAGGGTGTTCTGGGGGAACTGGAATGACTTAAACGCACAGAGTTAGCATTATTTAGTGAGAAGAAGTTTAAAACAATGGGCCACACTTAGACCTTTGATGTAGGTTTACAAAATTAGGAAAGGATGGTGGTGGTTATTGAACCAACCTATCTATGTCTAATTCTGTGATGGGATTGTCACCACGTCACCAGCCGAGTAAGACATCGGCTCTGCTTGTGTCTCCCATCTGTAAAGAGGACTTTGTGTGTGCATGTCAAGCACAGAGCACTGAACTAGTTTGTGCTTGTGCCCTGGGTGGTTTGAAGTCACCGCCCGAGAGCAGGTCGAGTGACTCCCGCCTTCCGTCTGTTGCAGGTTGCTTTCAGCTATGTAACGTGTTCCGATCCCATGAGATGGAAATTGACCAGTGCCTGCTGGAGTCCCTTCCCCTGGGCCAGCGGCAGCGGCTGGTGAAGCGCATGCGCTGTGAGCAGATCAAAGCCTACTATGAGCGCGAGAAGGCCTTGCAGAAGCAGGAAGGGTTCCTGCGGAGGCTGAGGCATGGGAAGCACCAGAAAGTGCATTTCAACCTCGCCGACATGATCCAGGACGCCATCATCCACCACAACGACAAAGAAGGTGCGTGGCGTGGGGTGAGGCCGCCCCTGTGGTTGGTTTCTCATGGTGGGTTTTGGTTGGGTTTGGGTGGAGGATGGGGGATAAAAAGCCTCTTTAAATATTGGAGCAGGCTTTCTTTTCACTGTCTGAACTATTCAAGGGGAAAAAAATTGCTCTGTCCAAAGAACCTTTATCAAAAGTCGCAAGTACCCCCAAAAGATGAAAAACGTGGAATTGTTGAGTTTTGCTTTTTTAGAGCTATCTGAAAAGCAAGTGATTTCTTTCCAAATTATTCATTCAGATTGTTAACGAAATTTTTATTTATGAAATTGCTTCCTTTGATGATTCTGACTGTGAAATTCATTGATGGTCAGCTCCTACATGATAGATAGGTTAGTAAAGTCACTTCCCTCAAAACTCTCAGGACGTAATAGTCACCTTATCCAGAATTCATTGGAGCGGTTCCCCTGTCTTCTAGGAGTTTAAAGTTCCAGGTCTTTGGTGCATGTTTGTTGCCTTTTGGGCAGGTGGGAGGGGTCGGGTTTCTGTCTTCCCAGTGTGGGGATCCAGTTTCCCCGCCTCCCGTGCAGACACGGCCCTTCCCCAGGTCTGATTGGGGTCCTGTATGGAGGACCAGGTCTCTAGTAAGGGCTGATTTCTGATCTTATGTTCTGTCCCGGGGCCTGTGTGTTAGTTCAGCGCTGTTGTCCCTCCTGCCCTCTGTGGTCTTCCCAGAGGTCCAGCATCGCGAAGCTGCCAGCTGTGTTCATTTCCACCAAGGCTGCGCTGAATTTGTCTGGCTCCTGGTGCCACACGTTTCTAAGGCTGCCCAGTCTGAATCTCGGTTGTCTTCAAAGACCAAGGGCTCACCTTTCCCAGATTCCTGTGCGTGAATCTTGTTTCTGGTTAGAACCTTCTCGCCCAGGTTCTAGTGCGAGGGAACTGTTTGAGCTCTGCGTCTGGGTGAGGAAGGCCTTGAAGAAACAACTGTAAATTATTGACCTTGGTTGGCGCTAACACCAGCGGTTGATTAATGTAGGTGTTCTTCACAATGCATTCAGCACAGTCGGAAATTCAAAAAGCTCTGAAACCAATTTTTTTTGGTAGCTCATTTAGTGGCAGAACTTTCTCTGACCTAGTTATGTTTTTTAACTTGTTCAATATGGAAAAATCATAAATCTAATAGCACTTGTGATTCCAAGGCTTTCAAACAGGGATTGTGAATCTGTATCTAAGAAAACAGCATGTCATACACAAGAAGAACTAATGAGACTCGCTGGTTCAGTAGAGTCCTGGAGAGCTCTGCTGTATGTAGAGCACAGTGGAGTAGAGGGACTCTGAAGGGGGTGGCCTGGCAGGACCTGCAGGATCGTCTAGACCAGTTTCCTGGGCACTGAGCTCAGGCTCTGGACTCCCGCTGGTGTTCTCTGCTCCCCGTGGCTCTTCACTGACACCTCCTCTTGGCATCCATAAGAGGCTGAGGGCAGGGACAGTGTCCCCTGGACACCTGTTCCCTCCTGCCTTTGCCGTCCCTTCCAGGAGAGTGGGGGAAGAGGCTGGGCAGCTGTCCTGCCTCGCCACAGGGGTTTCCAGGCAAACACCAGGATGCGGGTCTTTATGCTGAAGCCCTACATGGACTGCAAACTAAGGAAACAAAAAATCACTTGTAAAGTTATAAAGTCTCCTGTGCAAAGTATCTGCAGGCATTGGGAAATAACTAAGTCAAGGTTAAACTGAGCAGCCAAGTGATGGACTCGGAGCCCCACGGGCAGCTGGTGTACGGTTATAAGGTGACGTCTGGGGACCGTCCTGTCAGACCACTTGAGCTCACCCGGTAAGCAGCTGCTGTTGGCAGAACTGTGCTGTCACCTTGGTGCTCACAGAGCAGGAAGAGTGTGGACCCCACCCTCTAAATTTTCCAGTCTAGTTGAGAGAGAATGATAAACCTGGGAACAGAGGGCACAGCTGCTGAGTGACCGTGACGGGGAGGCTGGTGGGCTGCGTCTGCTGGGCAGAGCTCCTCCGAGAACCTGGTGGTCGAGGCTGTGACCTTGATGCTTGATCCTGAAGGCTCGAGGGGAGGAAAGAAGAGCAGACCGCACGGGCAGCGGCCAGCAGCTGCGCAGACCTGGAGCCCAGGGGGGGCCTGTCTGGAAGGAGCAGGAAGGAGGAGGGGGTCCCCCAAGGCACGCTTGAGAGGCGTGAGGTGATGGGGACACACCGGGTGCTGTTGTCCCTCCTCCTCCTGTGGTTTCCCGGGAAGTCCGGTATCCACAGGCTCCTAGAAAGACATGGCTACCCGCAGGTGGCTGTGGGTGAGGCTCACTCCGGGCTGTTTAGCTGTAGGGACGACTGAAGGGTGGGATCCGAACTGAAGCAGGTCCCCCCACGGGAAGCAGTCACCTCACTGGGAGGAGAGTGAGCAGAGCTGTTGCTGTGGGAACAAGGTGAAGGACACCCCAAGGTGACAGTCCAGGGAAGAGAGTGTCAGCTGGCCCAGGACGTGCTGTACCCTGGAAGGGCACCTGTGAGGGAGGCACCCACCACCTGGGCCACTGGGCTGTGCCGTTGGCGTGGTGGAGGTGACCACGGCCAGGCAGGTGCTGTGGACACGGGGCCACCCTGAGGAGACCAGAGCTCATCATGCAGACGTCTGGGGTGAGCGTCTGCTGGGCGTTGGAGGGGCAGCAAGACCACCAGTGTAGAGGGGCCAAGTGGGTGAGCAGGGACAGCAGGAGGCACTGGCCTGGAGGAGTGGGCAGGTGCATGCAGAGGGCCCTGGCTCTTGTGTGCAGGGGGCTCTGACACCACTGGAGGTTGGGGACAAAGAGACTGAATGCCACCTCAGAGTTAACGGGTCAGCGGGTCTGGGTGGGGTGGACCGAGGACTTTGAGGCCAGGAGCAGAGAGCTGGCAGGAGGTGAGAGTGTGGCTCGGCCCAGAGGGGAGCTAACGGGGTCTCTGAGGAGAGAGCAGGCGGGGCGTGCTGGTTGGCTGGGGGGGGGTGTTGATTCTCTGTTGCCTCCAGGACAGATCACCCAAGTCTGGGCATTGAAAAGGGCGACGTGTGTCCCCCACAGTTGTGTGGGCCAGAAGCCAGGCGCGGGTCTCCCTGGGTGGAAGGCAGGTGTCCTCAGACCTGCTCCTGCCACTTCAGCTTCCAAGGCCACGGCCTTAACTGACCCCGGCCTGCTCTGCCGCGGTCACTGCCAGCCCAGGTGGATCCGGCTCCTTCCTGCTGTTCGCATTCCGCCCTTTTCCTTTCCTATCTTGCAGCTCTCTGACCAGCTCTTCTGCCAGCCTCTTCCATTTTTAGGGCCCCGTGTGAGGACACTGGCTCATCTGGACAGTCCAGCATCTTCTCATGGCTCTCAGGTCATTCTTTACTAACTGTAATTTGCTTTCCCCAGAAAATTCAGTGCATTCCATAGGGCACAACTTGGGAGCCAGAGTCCTGCTCACTGTAGGAATAATGGACTTAAAAGTGGTGCACACCTGTAATCCCAGTGGTTTGGGAGGCTGAGGCAGGAGGATTACGAGTTCAAAGCCAGCCTCAGCAAAAAGCAAGGCTGTTAGGCAACTCAGTGAGACCCTGTCTCTAAATAAAATACAAAATAGGGCTGGGGATGTGGCTCAGTGGTTCAATGTCCCTGAGTTCAATCCCTAGTGCCACACACACACACACATAGACAGTGTCAGTTGTTTTGGCCTGAACAACCAGAAGGATGGAAGGCTCTGACAAGGCAGGGTCGCTCCGGGAGCCCAGGTTGAGAGCGGCAGGCAGCGCCTCACTGGCTGGGGATAGAGAGCTGAGGCTCCTGAGCCCAGAGATGGTGCGGAAAGCCAGGGGGCAGGTCCACTCACCCAGGGGGCAAACTCAGATACGATTTGAACCCCAGGCTGAGACCTGAGGATCCGGTACCAAGAACTCCCCGAAAGGCGGCAGAACCACGGGAAGAAAGGAGGAAAATGAGGTCAGGTGCTTTCTTGGGTCGTGAGGGGAAGCTTCCAAGGAGGAGGGATGGGTCATTAGGCCAGCTGCCGCCGCCCAGGGGGATGGAGGTGGTTGGCTCAGGTGAATCATGGGAAGAACGCCTCCAGGGCTGGGAGCCAGAGCGGGGAAGTAGAAATGGACCTGGAAAGCGCAAGGACTCCTTCACGGGGCTTTCCGTGAGGATGAGAGAAATGGAAGGTGTGGGAGGAGGAGAAGCGGTTTCAGGTGTGCGCGGAGAACACAGTTCATCTGAGAGGGACGCTGATGACCTGGAGAGCTGTGAGGCTGCAGCGGGTCCACGTGCACGCAGACCCACCTGACCTGGTCCCACGTGGCCGGCGTGGCTTCGGCTGGGACATGCGTCCTGGAGGCCCCAGCCCTGGCCGCTGGGCCGGTCCTCTAGGAGCTCTAGTGTTAATCTCCGTGTCCAGGCCCTACCTTGGGGTCTGACTGGACCAGCCTGAAGGGGGCAGTTTTCAGAGATGCTGGGAGACAGGGTCAGTGGGTGGAGGGCAGCCCAAGGCAGCTCCTCCTAGTGAATCTGGTGGGAGAACCAGGGCTGTCCACTAAGAGGGGATGGAGCCCAGGAGCTGCAGGGTAAGCAAAGAGGAGAAAGGGTGCGCGTGTGAGACACACGGGCAGAGAGATGCAGTATGGAAGGACTTACAGGAGAAATGCGCTATAAAAACACAGACTGAAAAGGAAGAGCAGCGTGACTCAGCGGTTTCAAAAACGGTCTGGCATCATCTTCCTGCCCCTATCCTGAGACCTTCCTATAGCTTTCATGACACAGCCTGTCCTTGGGTTGCCGTCCCAGACACCATTCCACATGGGTCCTGAGGTGCCATTTTGGTGAGGTTCAACACGAGCTTCTCAGAAGACTTCAGGATTTCTTGCCAAGACAGACTCTCCTGGTGACTGCACGTGCCTGGCAAAGACTCGCCAGCCAGCCAAGTTAGCAAATGAGTGAGCACAGTAGGTGGGGTAGGGTGTTCATGGATGTTGGTGTAAAGGTGTGAACTTAAACAAGCCGTCAGGTTTGATTTTTCAATTCAAGAGAAGCAAAGGATAATTTTCATTTTAATAATCCATGTTGAGTTTTAAGTTGGATTTCACTGAAGAAGTGGGTTTTTGTGAGCTTGTGAGTAACAATGGAGAGAAGGAGCTGATAGTGGAGTCCCACTTCCCTGGGTGTAAAGTAATCAAGGTGAGGGGGCAGCAGGTGTGGTGCACCCCAGGTCCCCACTGGCTCGCTGGGCACCCGCACTCCTCCAGACCTCCCTACACCTGTCTCCTTCACTCATTTTTCTTTAAATTATTTTATTTGTTTTAATTAGTAATGTTGTAGGGACAAACGAGTCAAGGCACTGAAGACAGCAGGAAACAGTGTTATTTGGCTGCAGCCAGGTTCAGAGGGCACAGCCTTTGCTGTAATCCATCAATCCCCTGAACCCCAAGTTCAGGGAGTTTCAGAGTTTTATACCCAGCGTGTAAGGGGAGGGGCTCAGAAGTTCACAGTCTGCAGAAGTTCACATAAAATCAGCTTTTTCTTTCACTGTTCTGGGCAAGTTAACTCTTCAAGGACCGCACCTGAGAAGAGGAGAGCTTCATCTCCCCTCTCTCTCTTCCCCCTGCCAGCCGTTACCATGGAGCCCATTTGTAACTTATCCTAAAAATGAAGACATCTCTGTGAAGCCCAGCTCAAGGCCAGAGGCCTTGTTTGCACATTTCTTCAAAGTACTGTACTGGATACGTTTGTAAAAAACTAGTAAGGGGTGTCCAGCACCTGGAGTGCTGGTATCTTCTCGGCCAGTGGCCAAGTAAACAGGGTGACATGAAAATAGGAAGTTTATCTACATTGGACTCTTGCTGATAGTCCTAAAATCAGCCATGGTGAAAAGGGCTTTTCTGTGGAGAAAGGGGGTGCCACTTCAATAATGCATTCATGAACTTTGTTATATCATACATTAATGGGGAATAATTTCCCCTTTCTAATCATATGTGTTGTAGAATCTCATTGTAGTCGTGTAGATAATAAGGTAATAATGTCTGTTTCATTCTGCTGTCCTTCCTATCCCGTATCCCTCCTCTCCCTTCACTCTCCTCCGTGCAATCTAAAGAAACTCTAGTCTTCCCTAGCGCCCAGCCTCCCATTGTGAATTAGCATCCACGACAGAGAAAACATTTGGTTTTTTCGGATTGGCCTATTTCATTTAGGATGTTATTCTTCGGCTCCATCCATTTACTAGCAAATGCTTTAATTTCATTTTTCTTTAAAGTTGAGTGGTATCCCATCAAGTATATATGCCATATTTTCTTCATCCATTCATCTAATGAAGGGCACCTAGGTTGGTTGCATAGTTTAGCTATTGTGAATTGAGCTGCTATAAACATTGACTTGGCCACATCCCAATAGTAGGCTGATTTTAAGTCCTTTGAGTATAGACGGGGCGTTGGGATAGATGGCTCAAATGGTGGTTCCATTCTGAGTTTTCTGAGGAATCTCCATACTGCTTTCCATAGTAATTGCACCAATTTTCAGTCCTACCAGCAGTACATGAGTGTATCTTTTCCCCCACATCCTCACCAACATTTATTGTTGCCTGTGTTCTTGATGATTTCCATTATGACTGGAGTGAGATGAAATGTTGTAGCTTTTGATTTGCATTTCTTTAATTGCTAGAGATGTTGAACACTTTTTTGTATATTTGTTGGTCAGTTGTATTTCTTATTCTGTGAAGGGTCTGTTCAGTTCCTTAGTCCTTTTATTGATTGGGTTATTTGGTTTTTGGTGTTAAATTTTTTGAGTTATTTTTATAACCTAGAGATTAATGCTTTATCTGAGGTGTCTGTAGTGAAGATTTTCTCCCAATCTGTAGGCTCTCTCTTCAATTATTGATTGTTTCTTTTGCTGAGAAGAAGCTTTTTAGTTTGAATCCCTCCCATCTATTGCTTCTAGATTTTATTACTTGTCTTTAGGGGTCTTGGTAAGGAAGTCAGATCCCAGGCTGACATGATGGCCATTTGCTCCTACTTTTCTTCTGTTGGGCCCAGGGTCTCTGTGTAGTGCCTAAGTCTTTGATCCACTTTAAGTTGAACTTCATGCAAGGTGAGAGATAGAGGTTTAATTTCATTTTGTTTCATGTAGATTTCCATTTTTCCCAGCACCATTTGTTGAATAGGCTCTCTTTTCTCCAGTGAATGTTTTTGGTAACTTTGTCTAGTATGAGATAATTGTATTTATGTGGGTTTGTCTCTGTGTCTTCTATTCTGTACCATTGTCTATTTTGGTGCAATACCATCTTGTCTTTGTTACTATTGCTCTGTGGTATAGTTGAAGGTCGGGAATTGCGGTGCCTTCTGCTTCATTCTTCTTGCTAAGGATTGCTTTGGTTATTCTGGGTCTCATGATTGCTTTTTCTTGTTCTATGAAGAACATCATTGGGATTTTAATAGGAAGTGCATTGAATCTGTATAGCAGTTTTGGTAGTATAGCCATTTTGTCAATATTGATTCTGCCTATCCAAGAGCATGGGAGATCTTTCCATTTTCTAAGGTCTTCTCAGTTTCTTTCTTTAGTGTCCTGTAGTTTTCATTGTAGACGTATTTCACCTCTTTTGTCAGATTGATTCCCAAGAATTTTATTTGGCGGGGGGCTATTGTGAATGGGGTAGTTTTCCTACTTTCTCTTTCAGTGGATTCATCGCTGATGTATAGGAATGTGTTTGATTTATATCTGTTGATTTTATATCTTGCTATTTTGCTGAATTTATTTATTAATTCTAGATGTTTTCTGATGGAATATTTTGGATCTTCTAAATATAGACTCCTGTCATCAGCAAATAGTGATAGTTTGAGTTCTTCTTTACCTATTTGTATCCCCTTAATTTCTTTCTTCTGTCTGATTGCTCTGGCTAGAGTTTCAAGGATGATGTTAAATAAAAGTGTTGAAAGAGGACATCCTTGTCTTGTTCCAGTTTCTAGAGCGAAGACTTTAGATTTTTCTCTGTTTAGAATTATTCTGGCCTTGGATTTAGCATATGTAGCTTCATGATGTTGAGATATGTCTCTACTATCCCTAGTTTTTCTAGTGTTTGGAACATGAAGGGGTGCTGTATTTTGTCAAATGCTTTCTCTGCATCTATTGAGATGACATATGATCTTGTTTTTAAGCCTACTGATGTGTTTATTGAGTTCTCTATGATGAACCAACTCTGCATCCCTGGGATGAACTCCTCTTGATCGTGGTGCACTAACATTTTAGTATGTTGTTGTGTGTGATTTGCTAGAATTTTTACATCTGTGTTCATAGGGGTATTGGTCTGAAGTTTTCTTTCCTTGATGTGTCTTTGTCTGGTTTTGGTTAGAAGGAAACTAGCCTCATAGAATGAGTTTCGGAAGGGTTCCACCTTTTCTATTTCATGGAATACTTTGAGGAGTATTGGTGTTAATTCTTCTTTGAAGATCTTGTAGAACTCACTGGAGAATCCATCTGGTCCTGGGATTTTCTTGGTTGGTAGGACTTTGATGGCATTTTCTGTTTCATTATTTGAAACTGATCTGTTTAAATCATGTATGGCCTCCTCATTCAGTTTAGGTAGGTCATATGTCTCTAGAAATTAGTCGATGTCTTTGATATTTTCTATTTTATTGGAGTATAAATATTCAAAGTAATTTCTAATTATCTTCTGTATTTCAGATGTGTCTGTTTGGTATTTCCTTTTCTATCATGTATTTTAGTAATTTGAGTTTTCTCTCTTTCTCTTTGTTAACATGGCTAGGGGTTTATCTATTTTATTATTTTTTCAAAAAAAGACTTTTTACTTTGTCAATTTTTCAATTGTTTGTTTTGTTTCAATTTTATTGATTTCATCTCTGATTTTAATTATTTCCTGGTTTCTACTGCTTTTGGTATTGATTTGTTCTTCCTTTTCTAGGGTTTTAAGATATAACATTATGTTATTTATTTATTGACTTTTTATTCAATAATGAATAAGTTTAATGCAATAATCTTTCCTCTTAGCACTGCCTTCATTGTGTCTGAGATTTTGATAGGTTTTATCATTGTTCTCATTTACTTCTAAGAATTTTTTTATTTCTTCCTTGATTCCTCTACTGTCCATTCATCATGCAATACTGTATTATTTCGTCTCCCTTTGATAGAGTAGCTTCTATTTTTATTTTATCATTGATTTCTAATTTCATTCCATTATCTGATAAATGCAGGGTATTATCTATGTTTTTTTAAATTTACTAAGAGTTGCTTTGTGGCATAAGATATCGTCTATTTTAGAGAAGGAGCTGTATGCTGCTGCTAAGAAAATGTATTCACTCATCGATGGGTGAAGTATTGTATATATGTCTGTTAAGTCTAAATTATTGATTGTATTATTAAGTTTTATAATTTCCTTATTTAGGTTTTGTTTGGAAGATCTGTTCAGTAGTGAGAGAGGTTGTTAAAGTCACCTAGTATATTGGGTTGTAATCTATTTGATTCTTGAAATTGAGAAGGGTTTGTTTGATGTATGTAGATGCTCCATTGTTTGGGGCAAAAACTTTATGATTGTTATGACCTGTTGATGTATGATTCACTTAAGCAGTATGAAATGTCTGCTTTGGTCCCTTTCGGATTAACATTGGCTTCAGATCCTCTTTATCTGATATGAGGATAGAAATTCTTGGTTGGCATCCATTTTCTTTCAGAGCTTGAAATATATTATCCTTGGATCTCCTAGTTTTGAGAAATACATGTATATGTAGAGATCCCTATATGTAATTTGTTTTTTTCCTCACACAGCCTTTAAGATTTTATCCTTATTCTGTATTTTAGTGATTCTCACTATAATATGCTTTGTTGTGGGACTGCTGTAGTTTTGTACATTTGGGGTTGTATTTGATTTTTCCATTTCATTTTTTAGGTTTGGGAAATTTTCTGATATTATTTTATTGAAAAGGTTGTGCATTTCTTTGGTTTGAATCTCTGCTTCTTCATCTATCCTGCAACTCTGAAGTTTGGTCTTTTCCTGTTATCACATAATTCTTGGAGGCTCTGTTCATGGATTCTTACCACCTTTGCATGGGCAACTTTATTTTCAAGATTATATATCTTTTCTGCATTGCCTGAGATTCTGTCTTCCACGAGGTCTAGTCTGTTGGTGATACTTTTCATTGAATTTATAATTTGGTTTCTTCATTTCAAGGATTTCTGCCTGTTTTTTTTTTAATTGCTAATTCTTTACTTAAGTGATCTTTCACTTTCATTTTCTCTGAGTTCCTTCTTTATACCATCCTTTACCTCGAAGATCAGTTTAACTATGTACAATCTAAACTCCTTCTTGGGCTTTTTTTCTACTGTGTTGTCAGTGGATTCTGTCATTGGGGCATCTGGGTTTGTTGGGGAGTTTTGTTCTCTTGTTTTTTTCATGCTGTTTGTGTGTTTTCCCATCTAGGGGTGTGGATCTGGGGCAGCACAGGTTCTACCCTTAGACTTGTGTTGTCCCTGAAGGTTTCTGGTACCTTCCTTTAAGGGTGAGACAATATCAGCAGCACCCAGTGTAAACAGTATCTAGCCTTCAACCTAATAGAACCCACCAAGGCATCTAGTGCTTTCTCGCAATGCACCAAAATGATGAGTCCAATAGCTGTCTACAGTATAAACAGAAAATTTGCTGAAATGGTTCACAATTTCAAATGGTGGGCGGGAGAACAGCAGTAGTGTAGTACGCAATGATGAAGAGGGAGTAAGGGAGAGGCTAGAAGCACAAATTCACGGGAAGAGTGGAAGAGAAAATGACAGAGATTGGCTGTTGGTTGGAGAAAGGTGGAAAGAGAATCCAGGAAAACAGACAAGAGAGAGGAAGAATACAAACAAAGAAAAAGATTAAAAATATAAGAACACAACAAAACTGCAAAACATCATTCATATATCACTGTCCACCAAACACTGATGCATAAAAACACCTTGCTCCAAATATGGTACAGATGTCAGAGAATAAAAAATAAAATAAAGTAAAATGAATCTTGGTGGAAAATCGAACCGTTTCTGTCAACGTTCAAAAGTTTCTCGGGCCTGTCCTGATGTCTCACAGGACGGCCAGGCCTGGATCAGCCCTCGCAGACCAGACACTTTCCTACCAACCTGGGCCTCAGCTACCCCAGGCTTGGCCACACTGCAGTCCCAAGATCCCAGGGCTGCGCCAGCTTGCAGAGACCACCAGGGACATGCCCACTCAGAGGAGCAACCCCAAGAGGCAGCAGCAAGACGGGGCCCACCAGCACTCTCAGCAGGAAGACCCAGGTGCAGCCAGACCCTCAGGGACCCCCACCCTGGACCTCGAGGTGCTGGCCAGAGTCCCAGAGTCCCACAGACAGAGATGACTGTGGCAGCAAACCTGCTGGCCCCCTGGCCCCCAGACCCTGGCCAGCATCTCAAGATGAATGCAGCCGTGTGCAACCAAACCTGGAGTCTCCGTGGCAGGAGGCAGACCGCTGGGCGGTGGTGGCAGTGGTGGTGGTGGGGGTTGGTGGCAGCTCTAGTGGGACAGCAGCAGCAGTGGCTGCAGCTACAATTGTGGGGCAATGTCACCCAGTGTCACTCTGGGGGCAGCAGCGGTTTCAGTGACAGTGGTGTTGGGCCAGTGGTGTTGGGGTGGCATCAGTGGCACCCAGAGAGAAGATCCCAGGCGATTGCAGGGTGGCAGCAGCATTGGTGGTAGCCGTGTGGGTGGCAGCCACGCTCAGAGAGAAGACCTCTGGGCGAGGCGGTGACATCTTGCTCCTCTGCTCTTGATGACAATAAAATAAGTTTCTGTAGTGTTGGAGGAGGACGTCCCCAGGGAGGTGTCCCGTGTACCTCTTCCACTGCCGGCCAAGGGAAGAGCTGGCAAGGGAAGATCCTGTTACCAGGGCAGCAGCGCCCCGCCGCAGGGAGGGTGGGCATGGGCATCAGAAGGTGAGGGCCTTGAGGCTCCGCAGAGTGGGGATTTCTAGCAGCTGTTTGACGGCACTGCATGACGACGGTGTGCAGTCAGGGGGCTGACCACGGAGGGTGTCTTTCAAAATGTCACCGACTGAGTGGCTTTCTGCACACATTCCTTTCCTGACCCAGGTCAGGGTGGCTGGGTTGACGCAGCTCCTTCTTGCCGTGGCCTCGCGGGGTGAGAGGAAGCTCTGGAACCTCTTCCTTTCCTTTAAGGGCCCTAATCCCAGCACAGGAAAACCTCCTTTGACCTCATTTAAATCTGATGGCCTCCCCGGTCCCACCTAAGGCCACTGCATTGGGATTAGGCCTTCTGCATACCAAGGTGGGGAGGACCAAATGTCCTGTCCCTGTATTCATGGACTTGGCCTAGATGAGCAATGATGGGCAACACACACATGTACACACACTCGCACACACACACACTCACACACACACTCGCACACACACAGTCGCACACACACACATGCACACTCACACACGCACACTCACACACATGCACACACACACTCACACACACACGCACACACACTCACACTCACACACACACACACATACACACACACACAAACACGCACTCACACACACTCACACACACTCTCACACACACACTCACACACACACACACTCACACACTCTCTCACACACACACTCTCACACACTCACACACTCACACACACTCACACACGATCACACACACACATACTCACACACTCACACACATGCACTAACACACACTCACACACCACACACACTCACACTCACACACACACACACTCACTCAGACACACACTCACACACCACACACACTCACACACCACACACTCACTCACACACTCACTCACACACACACTCACACTCACACACCCCTGCCTGGGGAGCACCCGTGGGGGCACCATTTGCCCCACTACTCTGGAGGGCGTGTGTGGGCCTCTTGTAGTGAGGAAGTCGACTGTGCTGGAAAGCCAAGCCCTGTCCCCAAGCCCTGTCCCCAAGGCACCCTCCTTTCCCCAGCACGTATGCACTTTGCTTCTTGTAGAAATGTGTCCAGAGGAAAGATTTAGTGACGTTTTCATTTAGAGTTAAGCCACTACCGCAGTCAACACGTTGATGCTCCTGAGAGAGTTAAAACTCTATATTGTCCTAAGAAGAAGCAGCAGCCTCCACTTAAATTGTGGCTTAAACTCTTCGGATTGTGTCTGTGTGACTCCTTCTTCTTCACCCTGTGTTTCCCTCCGCTCACTGAGTCGGCGTTGGCTTGTGGAGGGAAGGGACCAGGGGCCTGCTCCAGAGGACTTGCCTGGTGTCATTCACGCTGAGGTTTGTAGTGTGTCCCTGAAAGTCAGTGCAGATGTTTTTACACTTTGTAGATCTCACACTTGTAAGTGCACTTTGAATATCTCTGATGCTTCCTTGTTCCCTCCGGGGAATTGGGGATGATTTAGTTTCGACTTGTCGGTTTAATGAACTGCATCTGTCTAGAGTGTGTTCAGTAACTCTGTTTTCCCTAAAGAAAATTTAAATTTCCCTTCACTGTTGTCAATGCAACTTTGAGTTATACCACTCAAAAGATGCGCGTGCACAGAGAGAGAGAGAGAGAGAGAGAGAGAGACAGATGGAGAGCGGGAAGGCGGGGAGGGGGAGAGGAGGCCGAGGTGGGGATGCGAGCTTCTCCACAGTCCCTGCTTTTGGGGGTCTCCCATCTTACTCCTGCTCACAGGACCTTCTGCTAGAGGTGACTGCGGTGTCAGCGTCCTCTGGCACCTTGCAGGCAAGCCCGACTCCATCCCAGCTTTGTGTGTCCTCCTGACCCTCCCAGGAGCCACCAGAAGTCACTGGGATTTCTCCCCACTTACAGACCAGGAAGCAGAGTCTCGGAGAAGAGATTGCTGTGTCAGGGCGGCCTGAGCCGAGGACGGGGCGGGATCTGTCACGTCATAGGGTCCCCAGGCAGATTTCTGGTGGTGAAGTTAGCTGAGGTTAATGCATGGCTCAATATTTCATCAGCACCATATTCAGATTCCTGAGAAGGCCTCATTATTTTAACTGCCTGCTGTACGGCCACAACTTTTCTAGGCACTATAAGAATAATTGAAAAACGAGAGAAATGTTCTTGATAAGCATTAATGACATAGATGGAGAACCTGTTCATTTTTTTAATGGTTCCATTTGAAAGGAGTTTCCCTGGGCAGGTGTTGGGGTGAGTGAGCATGTGATGAGCGTGACCCCCTGCGTTTCTGGAGATGATTCTGTAGTTGGGTGGGAGAGGAAGTGACTCCGGGAACACACCCAAGGGCAGCGCTGGCCTCCACGTCGGGTGGGAGAGCATGGTGACCACATGGCCAGGGCCAGCACTGTGCTCTGCTCTGGTAACGGGGCGATGGCCAGAGTCTCACTGGGGGATTCCTCTTCCTGCCCAGGAGGATGTAAGCCACCTAAAACCTAAAGTCTCAAATAATTAGTGAATAACCAAACACAAATGGCCAGAAATGTATTTCCAGAAGCGATGCCCCTGATAGCTCTAGTCCATGTGGGTTCTGGAACTAGACAGAGAGAAGATGGCTGTGGTGGTTTATTTAAGGGAATACATCAGAGGCAGGGATAAGGTTTAAGGGCAGAGTCTTGCTTCCTGATGTCTTGAGGTCAGCAGGTTGATTGACATCTTGGCACGTCACACCCATCTCAGGTGCTGTGTGGGCCTTGGCAGAGCAGGATAGAAATCCACATTGTCCCTGGGCAATTGACCAGAGAAAATGTCCACAGACACCAGATGTTTCTATCCACTGGGCTTCCAAATGCCGTGACCCACATGCAACCCCTGGATGGCTCATGACGCTCTGGAGTTGGTGGAGGTCCCCCCCTCGCTGGCTCAGATCCCTGGCCAGCAGCAGCCGGTCTCCCTTCCTACCTGCAAACACAGTTGAGAGTCACACCTCTCTCCTAAGTGGCTGCGAGGATTAGCTGGGTAATACATGCAGAGACCTTCAGGTGACATCTCGGGTATTACCACTGTACATGCATAATAAATGTTGCCACATTTGTCACTTGGAAGAGAATTAAGAGGTGTGATGGGAGCATTAAAGAGCCTGATGACCTTGACTGGCATCTGATGGGGCCGTACTCACTGTGGGTGGAGATACGCAGAAATGGAACGTGGCTTTAGGAGCATCTCGGGCAACTGTGTTGTAAATTAGAATAGATTTATCTTATAATTACACAGGGAAGACAGCTGGAGATGGACGAAGGCTCAGGAAATTATGACAACTGTAAGACAATGAGAACTCGGGATTGGGTGGCACCTTTGGAAAGGGATTGAAAGGAGAACGTTCAGGTCCTGGAGGGGCACAGGCAGGTTTGTTGCTTCCTACTGTGTCAAAGCCAGCTCCTGTGGCCATTCATCTGCAGTGTCTCCTTTATTCCCCCATGCAAGCCCCCCAAGTGCTGGGTTAAATAGTGTCCCTCACAGTTCCCGTCCACGTGACTGGTGTCCTCACACAACAGGCACAGAATGGAGTGGTACAGCTGCGGCCGGGGGGAGACTGCCTCTGCCCCCGAGCTGGGAGAGGCCTGGCCCTGCTTCCCCTGGAGACTCCACTGGGGACATGCCCCCCGCTGCACCTGGCTCTTAGCCTCCTGACTCCCAGAGCTGCGAGAGGAGACGGTGAGGTTGTTTGCAGCTGCCCATTTTACGTGGCCTGGGTACAGCAGCCCCAGGATGCCAACACAGGGCCACACACTCCTGGTGTTTTAGACTGCGAGACCACGTGGGGGACGTCAGGCAGCCTGACTGGAGCCGGAGTCACATCCGTCCGCTGCCTTCCGCCTCGGTTTCCATGGGACTGATTCCCAGAGCAGCCCTGCCCTGCCCACAGGCCCCGTGTGTGCCTTGAGGGGATTCCCTTCCTCGTCCCCCTCTGACACCCCGGGAGTGTGCAGTGTGGAGCCAGCTGCTCGGCCTGCCTGATCGTCCTGGAGACCAGGCTGCCCCCTGGGACTGGAGCTGGCTCTGGCAGCTGTGCGCAGGAGGGGTCTGTGTGTCCTTTCCTTGGAGTCCTCGTCCTTGTCGGTGGGTCTTCTGATGCTCTGGTTTCTGTGTCCTCAGATTCCCCCAGGACGTCTGCCCATCTGACCCTTCCATCAGGGCATTCCCCAATGACAGTGGCCCTCGGTCCCAGGAGGTGCCTTGTGGGCAGGACACATGCTGGACTGGGACTGTTTCTCTGGGGACCCTGTGGACCATGAAGCAGGGTCTTGTCTGCGGCCAGCGTTCTGCAGTCAGCCCAGCGTGAACCATGCAGGTCGGCTTCTGCCTCCACTGTCCTCTGCCTGTTTGCCCCTTCTTCTCCTCAGGCCCCCGATCCTGAGTCGGAACCTCTCTTCCAGAACCTTTAGTGTGTTCCTTTGAGGAGGGTCAGTCTTTCCTTCCGTGAACGGTGGCTGCTTGTCCTCTGGGTGTGGGGAGAGCTGGGTGGTCTCCTCGCTCGTCTGGGCTTGCAGCCTGTTCCCCCACTCCGGCCAACCCTTTCCTTCCATCCTCTGTGGGGTGGGGGGGTGAGGGAACAGATGTGGCCTGCCATTCACGGCTGGGACTGTGTTCCAGGGTGCCCTGGGCAGAAGCCACCTCCTCCACTCCCTCCAGGGAGTCTCCTCTTCTGTGCACCCTCCTAATGTCCTCAGGCCAGACAGTGTCCGCCCCTGGAGGCCATTGTCACTTGTCCCCATGTCTTGATTGCTCAGGAGTGCTGTGCCAAGAGAAGGACCAGAACTTGTCCACCTCTCATGGATGCACTTATCGTCCGTGCTGGACGGAGTCTTCCAGGTGCTGGGGGTGTGCAGGAGGGCAGGCTGTGCAGAAAGACCAGCTGGAGCCAAGGCACGAGAAGAAGGCGTGACTCTTCCCTCCCCTAGCAGATACCATGATGCTGTGTGTGTTCCCCGCACGGAGACCCTGTTGGAATCTGTCGGGATTCCCCAGGAAACTGGAACCAGTCGCACACATGCACATGTCTGTGCACGCCCACATGTGTATCTATCCATGCACACCTTGTACGTGTCCATCTTAACCTGGTGGTGTCAGAGTTCAGGGCAGGCAGAGGGTCTGGGCTGGACAAGGAGACACTGTCCCCTATTCCATACTCTCATCACCGGTCAGTCTCCCCCTCAATCTGATGTTCTTTCTTTGAACCCTCCCTTCTACTAAGGTCGGTGTCTGGTAAGGATTAAGGCCAGGATAGGAGAGCTGTAATTTCTGACTCTTCACTCTCTTCACTTTTGATCAAATCGAAACTGAAGAAAGCAAACACTCCGGTTCCCTGAATGCATGTTGCCGCCAAGGTCCCTGACGCATCTCATTTTAGACAGTATGCGGCCGCTGGTGTAAACCTGGAGCTTCCTGATTCATTGTGCTCACAGCAGTTTATGAGAAAAGAAAAAAATGACTAGCAATTTTCATGGGAAAAGGCACAATCTGTCAGAGGCCCAGGTGCTGTTTAGTTTATAAGGCAGCAGCCAGGCCATGTGTAGAGTGCGGCCGGAGCACACCATGAAGGAAAGTGGTTTACAGGGAGAGAAGATTTGCCATCTACAAGATCAGAGGGGGCACGCAGTGTGCAGGAGGGCAGCCGCACCCCCACCCCCAGGGCTCTCCTGAGCTGCTGCAGGACATGGAGCGTCCCAGGGAGCTGTATGGACGCCGTCCTGCAGGGCCACTCAGGAGCAGTTAGACTCGCCCTGGACTCCAGCCCCTGGCCTCCCCGGGTCCGTGTTCTTCCAGCTCGATCTTCCAGCCCCGGGGGATCCACGGAACAAGAGCACTTCCCGGGGCAGGGGCACCGATGTTCCCAAGTAACAGGAGGAAAAGCAGTGCCACCCACCTCATCCCGGGACGCACCGGCACCGGAAAAGCCCTTTAGAAAACCCGCTCTCAGGAGTGGGAACTAACCAACCCCCACAAGACCCCACCCAGGCCAGGCCAGCGTCAGTCCCTCACGGGGTCTTTTGTATCGGGAGTGTTGGCACCGGGTGTGCACATGCGTGTGCCGTCCACGCGTGGCTGTGTAAGCACCTGCCCACTTTACCCTGGTGGTCTCAGGGCTTAGGGAAGGGGAGGGGGGTCTGAGCGGGACAGTGAGGCCTGTGCATTTTCTCATGCACCTGGTGTCCCTTCCTCTTCTCATAAGGATGCCAGGCCTAGTGCACCAGGGAATGCACCAGGTGTCACAGAACTTTGGTCACCAGTTTCAAGCCCTATTTACAAATAAGGTCCTGTTGGGGCTGGGGGTTTGCCTGTGAATTCGAGGGGGAGCCCAGCTCTATCCCTAAGAGTACTGAGCTTGGGAGCCTGTCTCTCCCTCCCTCCCTCCTCCCCCAGCACACCCTGTCCCATGTCACGTGTCCATTTGCAGTGTCCACAGCAGACCTGCTGGGCAGGGGAGGAGGGGGCTCGCCTTCCCGGGCCGTGGCTGCGCTCCTGTAACGGACACCCTGTGCGGGGCTGGCTCTGGCTGCGCGCTCCCGTCACTACGATGCTGTCAACCGGGACTCCCTCACCCGAGGCCAAGCTGATGGTTTGTCCTGTCTTGGCCTTTCAGCCCCAAACTGTGAGCTGAGAAAACCTTTCTCCATGAGGCTCCCGCCCGGCCTCAGGTCTTCTGTGTCAGCCACAGAGAACAGGGAGACACCTCCCGAGTCCCCTGACGCCCACCCGACAGACAGCAGCTCCATCGGCTCCCACTTACCGGCCCCTGGGCTTCTAATTTTGGTGGGTTCCAGGCTTCCTCAGTAGGGGACCCAAACCTGCCCCTGGGCTTGAGACCCTGTAAGTCCCCCGTCCTGACCCGGTCCAGTTTCTGCCTGGTCTCTCCGGGCTTCCTCTCACACTCCTGGGACACGGGCCTCTAGCTCTCTTAGCCTGTCCAGGAGGCTCAGGACACACCGTGGATGGTGTCCAACAAACAGCAGTGGGTCACCGCTGACGGTGCCGAGGCCCAAGGTAAGGCCCAGCCTCAGGGCTCGCCGTAGGCCTGATGCGCTCTTGCTTCCTGGTTTTGGACAGAGCCTCTCACAGGTCCTCATGTGGGGGAAGGACAGGGGGCTCTCGGGGCCTGTTTGGTAAGGCTGCTAGACCCGTCCACGGGGACTCCTTCCCTGTGACTTCCCTGTCACTCCTAAGGCCCCTCCTCTGACTCTCACACTGAAATCGTGCTTCAGCAGAGGAATATGGGGAGGCACGCGTCCACGCCACAGCGCTCTCTTGCCTCAGATGTGCCAGGCCCGCTCCTGCCTCAGGGCCTTTGCACTCACAGATCCAGACTCTGGTGGACTCTTACTCCCCCACCTTCCTCAGCGCCCGGCTGGGAACTCCTGTGGTCGGCGTCTCCCTCGGGCCCTCCTGCGTGAACCCAGCCCTCACTCTCCCCAGGCCCGCCTTTGTGTCACGGGGCTGTCACTTTGCTGCATGTCCCTTGTGTGCCTGCTGATTGCTTGCCATCATCTCCTCCCAGGGACGTGGCTCACTTAGCCAGGCTCTTCGCCGGTTCCCTCTGGTCCCAGCACAGTGCCTTCCACAGGCGGGTGGCCAACAGCACTCCTCAGTGCACACCTGAAGACTGGGACCTCTTCCTGAGCATCTGTAAAGCACACCGTCAGCTGGGGCTCCCCAGTGGTGCCCCGGGTGTTTCCAGCCTGGATTGCTGCAGTGGTCCCTAGATTCATCCCCTTCTTCAGTTTTACCCGCTCAACACGTTCTTCTCACTCTAATGAAGACAAGTCTTCAAAAACGCAAACGTAATTCTCCCCTCTGCTCAAAATTTTATGATAATGCTCTTGGTTCCCCAGCTCCTTTTCAAACCAGTAGCCCTTGTTGATCTTTCCAGAATGCAGCGTGAACATACCAGGCCTTGGCCACCTGGCGCCCCGCCCAGCCTGCGGCCCAGGCACCTCCTGCTCTGCCTGCGTCCCTCCCGTTCCTCCAGCATCTCCTACCTGGGACTTTGTGTCCTTGTGCCGCACACCCAGCCCTCTCTGTGTGGCTCAGCACTGAGGTCCCAGCTCATCTCGGAGTCCAAGCCTCCGGCACCTCCTTGCCTTCCCACGGTGCCTGGGGTGGCTCCTGGCACTTCAGGGTTGCTGGGTCCAGAGCTCAGGGGGTCCCACGAGAGCAGGGCCTGGTTCTCATCGGGCGTGCTCCATCTCAGTGCCTGACAGGGCAGGTGCTTGGATGTCACAGTGGCTGAACTGTCGGTCTATGTCATCTGTGGCATCTGTGTACAGCAGACTGATGCGAAGTCTGTCCAGATAGCTGTGGAAGCCATTGGTCTTTCCCACTTGCCTTATTTGTCTAGTCTAATCTTTGCCCAACAACCAAGGTTAATATTGGTGTCTGGATAGATCTCTTCACAATTTGAACTTCAGGCTTTGTGTAGAGTCGGGCACCTGTTTGTTTACCCCCAAGCAGAGAACAAACAACACTGACTGCTGCTAGTGCAGTGGACAGACCACTGCTGTTTTTCAGCACCTTGAAGCCCTCAGTCCACTCCCGTGTTTCTGGTTTTTGTGCACCTTGGGCAAGTTGGTGTCACTGTGATGCCTCAGAGGAGACTGTGTCGTGTTGGGAGAGCCCCAAACATCTCAGCCTCATCTCCTCCCTCCACGGTGGACCTCCGGGGCTCAGCCTCCAGGGGCTACCCTGAAGGGCGCAGGGGACAACCAAGGCTACTTAGGTTGCACACTTTGTATGTGAACAGTGGTGTCTGTATATTATGCATTTGGATGGTGACTTCTCATAAATAACAAAGTGGCAATTTTACTAAGACCTCAATGGCCGTGGGCAAATGCTGACATCAAGACAGTTTTCCAGTGTGATCAGGGTGATCTTGGTCCAGTATGGCAGATGTTCTTCTCATGGCTTTGGTCCCTTTCACGGGGTGAGTTCCAAATCTGGTTGTCCACCGTTTGGTCATTCCTGAGTGTTGATCCCAGCTACGCAGGCACCTAGAGCTACCTGAGTGAAAGCTGGCCTCCACCCCTGCCCTTCTCTACGTCCACGCTCTCCTTTCCTCACAAGAACGTCTTTTATTTCTGAACCCGCACGTGGCCACTGTGTGCAGGAAGTCCAGCTGGGAAGCTGACAGTCGTGTTGGATGTGTTCTCTACCAGCTGACCCAGGCTTTCAGCATCCTCCTCACTGACCCACTGGAGAGCTCCAGTGAAGCTCTGCCCCTCGATCTGCGACTCCCGGTTGCCTAAGGAGATGTCCGAGGCTCCTCTGCCTGCCCCTCCTCTGTGGCCGCTCTCCACTCCCGTGGTCTGTCAGGCCTCCTTCACCTCCTTCACCTCTCAGTGCATATACATGCCCAGCATCCTGTCACCTGCTGGGGAGGCAGCAGTGACAGGTGAGACCCTTGGAGTCCTTGATTCACGGAGCCCGAGGTCCAGCATGAGAACCCAGCCCCCACTGCCCTCTGCGCCTTGTTTTTCTTTCTTTTCGGCATTTAACGACTGAGCCACGTCCCAGCCCTTTTTTTTTTTTAATTTTAATTTTTAAGACGGCCTCACTAAGTGACTTAGAGTGACACAAGGTTGCTGAGGCTGGCTTTGGACTTGTGGTCCTCCTGCCTCAGCCTCCTGCGCTGCTGGGATTAGAGGTGTGACCACTAATCACACCTCTTCTTCTTCTGGTCCTCTTGGGCCTGCTTACAAACCCCACTGTCCGCATCTGCAATGCGGGATCTAAGTGCGCGTGAGCTTCCTGTTGTCACCCCCCTGTTGTGCCTGATGCTGACTCGCAGGACAGGGCCTGCGGATGGAGGGGTGTGGTGGTGGGGTTTAGTTTTCTCATCAGAGATTCCTGGAGGTGCTCAGCCCTTCTCTGTCTCTCTCTGGGTGTTGAATGATGCAGTAGAAGTGCACTCAGGCCTTCGAGGTCAGGAGCTGTCCTGTAACTGTGCTGCCCTTACGCCCCTCCTCCTCCTGCAGCAGGCTTTCCGTCCCTCTGTTTTGTGATCCGCAGACAGCAGGGTCCAGCAGTGGCCCAGGCAGCAGTTTCCCTCCTGGGGAACTGAATCTGGCATCGTGGGCTGGGGCAGGGGCCTGTTCCACCTCCCCGGGGGCGATCGTGCACACCCTCAAGGTGGAGTTGGGCTCAGTGGCTTGCTATTTGCAGATTACTCTTTTATTAAAAAATAATTAGGGCTTTACAGTCACCCCAGTAGCTGGGTCCATCCCTCCAATGGCTGATACATGTGTGGGAATCGATTTCAGTTCACGCCCCCACGTTTCCCTCCCATCTCTGATGCTCCTAGAATGTTCTGTTCAGAGCTGAGAGATGATCAATAGGGCATGAGGCAGTGGTAAAGACAACTGTCTCAAACGTCCTTGTCATCTGGATGGGGACCTGATTCGTGCCACTCCCATTCCTGTAGTGTGGGGGTGGTTTTCCTACCCCATGTGTTTCCTGTCTCTTATCTTCACCTCTACCACAAAATATCCAAACTCTGTTCATCTTGCAAGTTAAGCAGCGCCTCTTTCAGGAAGCTTCCCTGATTTCCCAGCTAGGAGAATGCTTCTCCTCTGTATTCCCCCAGGCATTTGACCCGTGGGTCTAGAGTCACTTACCTATACCTACTCTACAATGACAATTCTTGATTGAAATCTTGTCCTTCCCACTGTGAGCAACTCCAGTGCAGGACCGTCCTGAGACAGGTTGTGTTGCCCGTTTGGGACAGGCTCAGAGGAGAAATCTCTGCCTCTATTCTGGCCCCACCCTCTAAACCATGGGAGCTGCTGCCTGATGCAGCCATTTGTTGAAATCAGAAAAAAAAAAAAAGAGAGAGAGGAAAACCATGAGAAGCAGCTGTGAGTGAGGACTCTGGGATGGTGAGCCGCGGCTGCAGACCTGGCGCACTGGGGAGAAGCTCCGCGGCCAGGGCTGGGATTCCAGAGGCCAGTCTTGCACACTCGGGGCCACACAGACTTGATGTTGCCTCTGTTCCCCACTCAGCTGCACACAAATACAGGATGGCCTTCCTGTTCTAATAAGATGGAGCTCACAGACACTATAAATCCAAGAATCCAGGCCTTGGTGTTTATCCTGCGACTAACTTTCTCATGGGATCAGACGGTAGGAAGGACTGTGCTTTTCATCTCTGGGCATTCTGGATGGGTCTGATGGCCAGTCTCCCACAGGACAGGAAACCAGCCGGCTGTGCCCTCACGTGGCCTTAAAGGTGAGGTGTGCTTCTGCTGGCGTCTCCTCTCAGGAAGCCTCTGTTACTTTGGGTCCCCTGAAAAGCCACACCAGGCTCAGATGAAGCCCGCAGGAGGGGAAACAGCAGCCAGGGGTGGGGACGTGCTGTTGGGAACTCTGCCCTGGTTCCTGGTACAGCTCCTGATTCCTTGGAATTTTCTGGCTAATGGGAGCACCTTTTGCTGTCCTGAGTGACTCTTGGTGATTCCTGAGTGGGGGCAGGTCATCTGCAAGACCAAGAGACCAAGCCCTGGTGAGAAGTTGGGAGCCATCTAGGAGAAGAGTGGGGCAGGAGGTGGAATGAATGATCCATCTTTCCTATAAGAGGAAGCCTCCATAGGAAGCTCAGTGACTTAGGAGGCTGAGGCAGGAGGATCCCAAGTTCAAGGTTAGCTTTGGTAACTTATTAAGACCTTGTTTCAAAATAAAAAGGGTTAGAGGTGTACCTCAGTGGTAGATCTCTACCACTGGGTTCAATCCCCAGGACCACACACACACAGATCCATGGAAGTTGTGGTTTTTGATAAGAGTGAGATATGTATACTAATTAATAAAACTGGAGACTGCATTTACAGAAGCATATCCTCGAAAACAAGGTGGGGCAGAGGTCCTGGGGCAGTGCAGCTTCACTTGAGGGCCCTGGTGCATTTAGCTACAGGGACGAAGTTCTGGACAGGGTGTGCCAGGACCCAGGACAGTGGGAACACTGAGGGACCTGAAGGCCTACTGCAGGAGGCTGCTGGCTGGAGATGAGAGGGCTTCCCCAGGGCCTTCTACATGGAAGCCTTGTCATGGAGGACTGCCACAGTCCGGCTGGGCAAAATAACCGGGAGGTGACAAGCAAGTGGAAGGTTGAAGCAGGAACTGCTTTATTGAGGGAAAACTCAGTGGGAACTCAAGGTAGCAGGCACCCAAGGTAGCAGGAGCCGCTTTATTGCAAAACAGCAGAGGTATATATACCTAGCTGATGACACACAGCTTGACTCAATTAGCATCATCCAGTTACAGCAGTCAGCCCAAAAGGAATCTCCACCATCTCAATGGCTCGATGGTGTTGCCCCACAAACCACTCCTCCTGGCAAACTGCCAGGTGCCATCTTGACTTGATTTGTGGTCCCCAACAGAGGACGTCGTCTTACACCTTGTTCTCCACCCGGGACTCAGGTCTGTTCAGCGTGCAGTCCAAGTGTCGGCAAGTCCAAGGTTGGAGATGACAGAAAACCAGGGTTCAGCTCTGAGGCAGAAGCAGTTTCACACAGTGAGTCCAGATGCCTCGGGAGGCTGTTGGGAAATCAGCTAAGCCTGCAGCCCCTGCGTTTTCTCCTAGATCACAGGAGCACAGCCACCTTAGGTACATGAGCTTGAGACTCCTAAGAGCAAGCCACAGTCCTCATTATTATCCTCTCATTTTGTACACGATTGCTGGATCTGCAGAATCTCTCCTCACATCACGGTGTGATCTATGACTGCCTACTGGGCCCCGATGCAGCCTATGGGGCGTCTCCCACCGGGCGGGTCCTTGGGTCTCATCATCAGACCTGAACCATTTCCAGTCAAGAGGCAGGAGCTGCTCCAGCCAGAGAACAGCCTCCACTGAGTCCTCCTGCATGGCTCTAGAACTTTCCGTGCAGGTTGGCACTGGAAGAGCTGGGGAGGAAGAGTCTACAGTGGTGTCATTTTATTAAAGTGGCTCATGGAAATCTATTTTAGCAAGACCCCGCATCTCAGAGTCAGCAGTGTTGTTCTAACCCTTGCTCGGGCTCTTTATACGACATGGGGTGTCATCAAACACACATCGGCATCTGTGAGCTTTCCCGCACAGCCCAAGGGAGGCAGTCTGGCCTACAAGCCTCGAGGACAGGAGCCAGGCCAATGTGTGCTCGGTGTAGCTGCCTCATTAATAAAACATCAAAGGATCACATGAGTGTGCATCTTTATTAATATGAATAATAATTATTAAAAGGAAGATACGATTAAGCAGTGTTAACGCTTCAGGTTGTCAGGTGTAACTACGTACACTGTTGAGGTCTCACTTGAATCGGATTTTATTTTCATAGTTCCTGTGGGTTTTGAACCTGCTAAACAGGGGCAATAGTTGGGGCTTTGGTTTAAAAATGTCCTGTTACACCACTGATTTTACATTAAAATGCTTTCAAAAATACATTGTGTGACAGGCACAGTGGCCCACACCTGTGATCCTAGTGGCTCCAGAGGCAGAGGCAGGAGAAATGCAAGTTCAAAACCAGCCTCAGTAACAGTGAAGCCCTAAGCAACTCAGTGGGACCCTGTTTCTAAATAAAATACAAAATGGGACTAGGGATGTGGCTCAGTGGTCCAGTGCCCCTGAGTTCAATCTTCGGTACCCCCCTCCTCCAAATACATTGTTATTAAAATTCACTAAAATTCAATTCTGTAAATACAATAAATAGTTGAAAATTTAATTTTTTATGTTTCCCTTTAGTCTTTCATATAGACTTTTGGACAACATTATATTTGCTTATTAAATTAATAATTTTAAAAGAACCCAAAATTTTATCACGATACCCTGTTCAATTAGTTAAAATGAATCATTTTACTTGAATTGCATTGAGGATCTCTGAGTGAATCGTACACATATTGAATTATCTTTTCAATTACCATATTTGGTAAGGGTTCAATTAACTTCCATTGTCAAAACTTACCTGTGCTGAACTCAGACAAATCATCTGTTTTCTTGCCTCTGATTGTCATTTCTTATCAACTGAATGAGGGGACATATAGTCACTGAAGTAGGAGGGAGACGGGCTCCAAGGCACCAGCCTGGCCTTTGGGACGAGGCGCAGAGGCAGGCCTCCAGTTTCCAACAGCCAAGAGCAGTTCACCAGCGACAGTGAGAGCCGCGAGTCACAGGAACAGGACAGAATTAGACTCCCGCGTCCAGCATCTGCAGTGGGGGCTGAGGGCCTCACTTGTTCCGCAGATGGCAGTGAATTCCAGACGTCCCCGAGTTGCTCTGCCAGCCTGTGTGACACCGGCTATCGCCTGGTCCCACTCTCTGCAGACACATTCAGTCCTCATTTCTCGGCCTAGCAAGTCCTGCAGGCAGCTCTCAAACTCTGTTAGTGTGAAGATCAGCCTCAGTGCCTTGAAACAGGGACCCCTCCCAAACAAACTCATCCATGCCAGCCTTGTGACTGTGTCAGGCCCCAGCGGGGTCAAAGGTGTGGGACATGGAGTGGCCACAGCCGACTGGGCCTCCCGTATTCTTTTCTCAGGTTTCTTCATTTTCTTTCTCTTGCACAATGGCTTAAAAAAATAGTTCCTCCAGGTGTCTTTTGTCATTTCACCCCCCACCCCTGCCCTGCTGCCAGTCTCACCCCTGCCCCAGAACTGGAGGCCTCGTGTCCACAGCTGACTGTGTTTGGGGTCAAGGTCCTTCCATTTTAGTCAGTTGGTGGAGAGTCGTGATCCCTCAGTACGTGCATCCCACCGTCTTCCCACTTACTCCTTCATCTCCAAAGCCTTAAAGTCAGGAAAACTAGAGGAAATAACCTGGGGCCCACAGCCCACTGCCTCCACCTCTGCCCGTCAGTCCTTCCTCTGCACTGAGAGGAGCAGCCCTGAGCTTGGCAGGGCCAGACCCGTTGATTCTGAACACCTCCTCCCGGCTGCACCTGCAGTGTCTCCTCTCCCTCTGCGGCTCCCCAGCGTGTTAAGATCATGTCTGGAGGTTCCTCGAGGCACACATGCCTGTTCTTGGGACTCTCCCTCCTTCCTGCAGGATGAAGGCAGCTTTCCACGTTTCACAGTTTTGTAAAGTGACCTCTCCACGTCCACACATGAGGCCTTTCCTTCATGGCATAGGGGCACTTGATCCAGGGGCCCTTGCGTTTTCCTGCCCCGGGCCTCTCTGCACTCTATTGGCCCTGCGTAAGTCCTGCTGGGTCCCCCCAGGAAAATTCCTATGACCAAGAATCCTCCAAAGACCTCCCTACATTGTTCTTTGTTACGCTCCCCATTTCTCCCTGGATAATCAGTAAAAGTAGCCCCCAAGGTATTCAAAGTTTGTTTCCTTGATATGCTTGTTTCTATGAATTGCTTTGCACTGTTTTATTAGGTGTCCGACGCTCTATACCAGTTGGCCCCACAGGAGTTCCCTTAGAACACACTTACCACTTCACAGTGTCCTGAGACAGGAGCTGGCCAGACTGCATGGGCTTCTGCCTGGCCTCCAAAGAGGCTGTGTGGTGCTGGCGGGTGCGTTCTCAGTGCCAATCCTGAGTTACCTCTTTATGTTTTTAGATCTTTATTAAGAAGCTAAAGGAAAAATTGGCCTATCGAAAATATCAATAAGAAGATACTCTGTGCATTCAAGTTGGAAGATTAAACAATACTTTTGGAGAAAAAGAGAAATATTGTAATTATTTTGCCATATTGGCAAGTTAGATAGGACCACAATATTAAACAGGTATGCCAAGGATCTAAATATAAAATATGTGGAATCGATTAGCAGATCGGCATAAAAGAATACAATCACCTTTTGTTTTACATATTTTTTTCTATGTACGATAAATTTTGTTCTGCATAATGACACCAATTTTCTAATAAAACTTCTTGAACCAACTATTCAGAGAATCAGCAGTGACTGTAATCAGTAAAATTAAGATGGTCTCTATCAGCACACAACACGGGATGCATCTCTCCATTTTCCCATCTGTCTCCTCCTCCTCCTCCTCCTCTCTCTGTCTCATTCTCTTTGTCTCTCTGTGTCTCATTCTCTCTCTCTCTCTCTCTCTCTCTCTCTCTCTCTCTCTCTCTCTCTGTCTCTCTCTTATTCTCTCTGTGTCTCATTTTCTCTCTCTGTCTCGTTTTCTCTCTTTCTCTCTATCTGTCTCATTCTCTCTCTCTTTCTTGCACACTCACACCCTCATTATTCTTTTCGGTGAGTCCCCTGGGCATTAGGGCTCCTGTGCCCAGGAGGAGGCTTGTCTTCAAAGTTTCCTCCCTTCACTGTCACCCCGAGCTGAGGCTGAATGTCCATCTCTGCTTCCTGTGGCTCTGTCTGGTAGTCGCACCTCTTGACTACCTGCTGTGCCTTTCTTTTTTAAAGAATGTTTATTTTTTAGTTGCAGTTGGACACAATGCTTTCATTTATTTATTTTATGTGGTGCTGAGGATGGAACCCAGGGCCTTGCACATGCTAGGTGAGCGCTCTGCCACTGAGCCTCAGCCTCAGCCCCTTGCTGTGTCTTTCTGAATGTTCCCTCTCTTTCTCTTTGCTTCCCAGATGTCTTCTCAGCCCCTTGATTGTGTAGGGACGATGTGTGTCTATTTTTTTCACTGTGTCTTTGATCCCTTGATCTCTGAGCCAAGTGCCCACCTCCACACTCGGCTGTGGTCTAGACTGCGGCTCCAATGGAGCAAGAGCTTCTGAGTTGCTTTTTTGCTTCAATAAAAATAAAAGCCGTCATGAGGGTGACCTGAGTACATGTATGAAAACACGAATGATGTGACTCTACTTTATGTTCAACCAGAGACAGGAAAAATTGTGCTCTATTTGTGTAGTATGGATTGAATTGCATTCTGCTGTCATATATAATTAAATAGAGTAAATGAAATTTAAAAATAAAAAAGAATGATTCAAAAGGAGACTGAAAGGAGCAGAAGCAGTCTTGAGAATAAAACACAAGGAACAATATGAAAATCCCAGGTCTTAGTCAATTGTTCTTAGTCGTCTGGTGCAATTTAAAGTGGATACTTTATCTCATCAGCCATCCATCAGCCACTGGAACAGAGGGGGGAGAGAGGCAGGAGGCAGGTGGCAGGTGGCAGAGTCACCGACACATTCACACCCCACTCACTCTCGCTTCACCTTCAAAACATTCTGTTTCTGCTCGTGTTTCTAAATCATCTCATTATTCAACCAAATCTCCTGGCCAGACATTTGGAAGAGAGCATGTTTGGCTGGATCTCTATGATTACAGGTGTAAACCCATCTATCTGTAAGGGCTTTAGTCACCTCTGGACAGTAACCAGATCTTCACTTGTGACATGGAGATTTGGGATAGAGAGAATGAGAGAGAAGGAGTCGGAGAGCAGGTGATGGACAGCCTGGCAAGTTGAATGGCTTCTCTGCTTCATCAGGCCTGTGTCCACCTGTGGCTGTGACATGGCCCCTCTGGGAAGGCTCATGCCCCAAGACTCTTTGCAGCCAACCATGACGTCAGTACTCACAGTGGACTGCAGAGGAGTCGAGAAGCAGGACCTTGCTTGCTCCAGCCGTCTTTTCCTGTTGTGAATTTCACCTTTGCTATATTTGAGACTGATCTGTCAGTGGGCTTTTTATACAATACATATTGAAGTTTGTTTTCTTTCTCTAAAATTCTTTTAAAAATAAAAGCTGCTACCTTTCCTTTAGTTTGCATCTTTACCTATATTTTATACACGTCTAAATACTTTTTTCATAAGCTTTTTTTTCATAAGTCGGTGATTATCATCTGGAAATATCCTTGATGATTTGAGGATGAAAGACTCTAGTCTGGAACAGAAATGAGTTTTCCGTAAGTTCAGGAGCTGAATTTCCAGTGCTGCAGACAAAACCTGGAAGTAGCAATGGACAACGTATGGGCAGAAATTCTGAACATGGTTTCGATAATCATTATGGAACCATGAATCATGATAAAGAGTTTATACTTTATCATGATTAAATAGGAGAGGGCAGTGAGCAAGTGGGATTGGATACAGGCAAATTTGGGGAAAATTCATAATAACATTTTCTGCTGAACTAAACATGGAGGGGGCTAATTTTGTCAGATTATCTTACCAGTTTTCTCCAAAGTACCCACCTGTGGTCTTGTGGACTCATCTGTTGCTCTCTGACCCAGTGTACCACTACAGGGCCCAGGAGCCAGCAGTGCCTGGGCAGGAGAAGCTCAATTTAATTAAGTTGCAGTTGGATTAACAAATTTACCTTAAAGAAGACATTTGAACATAGCTAGATGTTTGCCTGATCTCCAGCAGGCAAAGCCTTTCTAAGTAAAGTAGGATGGATGCCCTTTGTTTTCTTAAATTTAGGTTGCCTAGCAGTTCACCTCTGGTGGGCTCATGGGTGGCAGAACGCTGTGTGACCAAAGGTCAGTGGTTCCATTTTTATGCCAACACAAAACAGTACTTCCACACCCAGTGTTGCTGAGAAGGTGTGACACTTTTCTTGGAATTCTTTTGTTTTAAAAAGAAAACACTGTTCATCAGATAATATCATAATCCCAGAGGGTCCTGCTGAAAAGGTGTGGAATGTGGGGCTCAGCTAAGGTGTATTAGCTTCTCAGACCCTAAGGTTCAATGTCAGTCACTGCATGCTGTCATGTAACATGTGTGCTCAAGTCACCAGCCTCGCCTGCTCCAAAATCACAGCTCTTTCTGGATTTGATGAGTTTTCACCTACAACATCTTAATAAATCAATATGAACGTAAGCCTCTGATTGCTCTTTTCCATGTTGCTGTTATACTCTTCCTTTACTGTTCACACCTGGGCTTGCAAGGCCTGGGCACTGCTCTGTTTCCACGTTTTCATGTAGCCATTGAGCAGAGTAACCTAAGAAAGTGTGAGGCTAAGGAACATGTCTTGATTCCATCTTGTTGATCCTTCATGGAAAGAATTATGTCATGAGTGGTCTGCACAAGGTTCTGCCCATCGTATTTGTGAGTAATGGAAAGAACCACTGAAAACCAAGATGTTCTGAGTCACCTAGAGAAGTGGAGGAGTGAGAGTGTGTGTGTGTGTGTGTGAGAGAGAGAGAGAGAGAGAGAGAGAGAGAGAGAGAGAGAGAGGAGGGGTGGGAGAGAGGAGAGATTTTGTATTGAAATGTTCATTCTCTGGCATAAACCATTGGTCTTTGGGCATTTGCCTGCTGTTTGTTTCTCATTTAAGGATTTGTTTTGACCGTTGTGCAGAAGGATGGAAGGTCCCTGTCACTTGCTTGGTCACTCTCATTTGTAGCGGCTAATCTTTTGGGTGTGAAGCAAGGTGACCTTCGCAGTCCACGCTGCTGCTGGGTAGATCTGGGGAACAGAGATAGGCTAGGAGGAGACTGGGAAGATCAGAGCTGCATGTCTCCCACTCTGAGGAAAACACACTCCGCAGGGACAGGACCTGGGTTCAGAGGGTGGACAGAGGACTTCACAGGAAGTGGCCCCCTGTGGTTTCTTTCTAGTGTCTCAGTTAATCCAAAGGCAGAGCTTCCAGCCACCATGTTGGAATCTCCCCGAAGCCTGACACGTGCCACCCTGGCCTCAGACTTTTTGACCTTTTCTCAACATTTAATAATGATTCTTAAACAAAAACATCAGGAATCAAATGTAACTGTTCAAGGCATATAAGCTGATACAGCAGCAGGAGGTTGATGTCCGGCACCTGCCTTTTAAAGAACCAACCCGGGGAGCACGCCTTTCACCCCCTGGACTGGTTCTGAAGCAGGCCTGTCCTCAGCACTGCGGAGGCTGGCGGAGGTGTTGGTGTTCACCGCTGTGGTGGGCTGCTTCACAGGTATCGTGAAGACACAGGTGGGAAAGGGTGGATGAGAGCATTCTTCGTGCCAGGGTACTAGTATTGCTGACTTTGCTCATGTAGGCAGGTTCTTCCCAGTGAAGCCTGACAATGATAGGCAGGTTTTCCGGCAGCTTCTGTGGTGTGGCCAAGAGCTCTCCGGGAAGAGCTGGTCCCTTGGTTCAGTGGAGTCTGAAGTCTCTAGCAAGGATGGCACTGAGTTCATGGTCTCCTGAGGGGCAGCGTTGATCTCTCTTCCTCAATGTGTCGCGTGGTGTCTGGCTTTCCACCTGAGCTGCTCTGGGGACGACAGTTAAAAATGCTTCATGGGGCATACATACAAGGATAAACAGAAAACAGGAGAGCCTCGGGGGGACAGGAAGCCGGGAGACGACGGGGTCAAGTTACAGCTTAAACGCACCAGGTCTGCTGGACTGTGGTTGGAGCCTTTGAGAGCTGGTGTCCACAGTGCCCAGGCTTGGGGCCAGCTGCAGCTCCACAGTCCTCCAAGGTGCCCGACACCACCTCTGCATGCAGACGTCTCACGGGGCGTCCGAGGCTGAGTCTGTCCGAGGCGGAGTTCAAATACTGTGAAGGCGGGGAGGCGTGATCATCCCCCAGACTCGCCCCTTCCTACCTCAGAATCACGGAGAATCACAAACAGGACTTAGGCAAATAAACCTATTTGACATTCTACAAAGACAGTTTTATAATGGAGCTTAAGGAATTTGTGAAGTCCAAGAACATCACTGTGGCAGCCTGTGTCTGGACGGCCCCGAGTCTCCTGTTTAAGGCGTCTTTCCACCTCAGCAGCACACAGAGGTGGCCTCTGGGGACATGGTGATTAGACCCTGAGGGTTCTGACCTCATCAGAGGGGTTCAAAGCTGAGTGGATTTTGGGGTGTGGTGGAAACTCACTGGGGGAGTGGATCACGGGGGTCACACCTGGCAATTGTATCTTGTCCTTTATCTCCCTGGGTTTCCCTCCGCCCTGAGCTGGGCAGCTTCCCCCCACCACGCCCTTCTCCACGGATACTCTGCCTTCACCTCAGGCCAAACCAATGGGCTGCCTGACCCTGAACTGAAACCTCGGAAACCAAGAGCCAAATAGATCTTTCTTCTTCCCTTTGACTGTTCTGATCAGTGCCGCTGTGAACATTTCTGTGCACATATTTGGGAAACAACTTTCAGTTCCTCTAGGTTTACACCTAGGAGTGGGATTTCTGGCTCAGATGATAATTGTGTTTACATTTTGAACAGCCACTAAAGTTCACACAGTGGCCAAATCCTACTTCATTCCAGTCCCTCCATATCTTGACAACATTCGTTAATTTTATTTTCTTCATTTATTTAAATCATCCTGGTATGTATGAATGGTGTCTTGTGTGGTTTTGATTCACATTTCTCTAGTGACTGCAAATGTGAAGCATTTTCTTGTGCATGCTGGTTATTTGTGGATTTTTTTTTTTGGAGAGATGTCTATTCAAATATTTTGTCTACTTTCTTTTAACTTTTGTTGTTTGGTTGTGAGAGTTCTTGATATGTTTTGTATACAGTCCTTAATGATATACATGTCTTCACAAATATTCCCTGTCATTCTGGAGTTCTCTTTTTTCTTCTATGATAGTTGCTTTTTAAGGTACAAGTTTTTAATTTTGAGGAATTTTAATTTTTCAATTATTTCCTTCTGTTGCTTATGCTTTTAACATCATATCTAAGAAACTATTACCCAGTCGAAGGTTATGAAGATATTTTCTTCTAGGAGCAGTGTATTCTATTTTTCTCTTGGATCCAGTTTGATGATTTTTATATATGTTGGGAGGTACTGATCCAATTTCATTGTTTTTCACGTTGCTCTTCAGTGGTCCTAGTACCCTTTGTTAAAATCACTATTCTTTCTACATTGAAGGATCTCGGAGCCCTTTTTGAGTAACTGTGGAACACTGATGTCTGGGTTTCTAGGTTCTGAATTCTCAAGTCATTTCATTGATCTCTGTGTCTGTCATATTCCCGGACCACACTGTTTGGGTTACTCTAGATTTGTAGTAAGTGTTGAAATCGGGAAATGTAAATCCTTCAGGTTTATCTTTCACAGGATTGATTTGATTATTTAGGATCTCTTGTAATTCCATATGTAATTTTAGGAACATTCTTTCCATATCTGCAAAAATAAAAAGTTACAAATTCATCAAAAATAACAAGTTATGATTGCTTTGATGAGCAACATGTCCTGGAAACGAAGGGGCAGGTAGATGTCTTGTGACCTCTTGGCTCCCTTGGGTAGGCATTTTTATTCTTACTGATGTTAGTTATAGTAGGTAAGTTTGTAAAAGGATAATTATCATTTGGTAATCAGCATTTTGAAATCTTAGTTCTCATTATTTTAATGATATTGTAAACAATTTTATTATAATCTTTTAGTATGAAATTAGACATTAAAAATTCACAAGAAATTTGAAAGTATAATTTGCCAAAAAATGAATATTATACAACTACACTAAGGACGTAGTAGAGCAGGGCCAGCACCCTCAGAATGCAGGTGCCTTTAATGTCTGAAAACACTGTGACTTTCCTTCACTGACCAAATCAAGGGGAAACAACTATATGTAACGGATGCAGAACTCTATAAAACAATAAAAAATTAAAATGTACTAAAAATATTTAACTGCACGTTAAAACCACAAGTGGATATCTTTCCTTGACTCTGACTATGGCTTCTTTAGGTACTCAGTAAGCATTTATCAATATCATTAATGTTAATGAATGGTAACTAGAACTCTCATATTGCTCCTGGCAGTATACAGTGCTACAACCATACACTTAAATTTAAGCTTGTGCCCATGTTTCAGCAATTCCACCTCGAGGAGTGTATCTCATAAAGTGATTGCATGAACTTGAAGAACGACCTGGAAGGAATGTTGAAGGCCACTTGATTCATTACAGACAAAAGTGAGAAACAACCCAAATATCTACCAGTAGGAAACCATTGAACAAAGTGTGGTACGGAGTGCTCTGCTGTGCAGCCAAAGCCAAGGCGAGGAAGGAGAGGGGGAAGAAGAACCACTCAGACAGGAGCGTGGTTGACTGTCACACAGGTAACACTGAGAGAAGCCGACACTCCAGAAAGCACATGCTGCACCTTACATCTAAGTGAGATTCGAGTGTGGGTGACACTGACGGATGGTGACCCTCTCAGGCAGAGGACTCCCACTGGGAAGGGTCAAGAGAGTGCTCTCTGGGATGATGGAGATGTTCTGTCATCTTGAGCTACGTCATGGTCACCCACGTATACTTATAAGCAAAATTGATCGAATATAAAACTCAAGACTTTCACATTTTACCAAGCATGAATTATCCCTTAATTAAGAAATAAAACACTGCTTTTCCATTGCATCAACTGACATCTTCATGGGAAACTGGAAGACCGTTGATGTGCACCTCATTTGGGACTCTCTTTATTCTTTCTTCTATATGTAGTTGTCCTTATTCTTGGACCAGTGTCAAAGGGTTTAATTACTTTCTAATAAATCTGATGTCTGACCATGAACACTGAACAGTGTATGCATTAAAAGACTACAATGGTCTTAGTGAGTCCATTAACACCGGTCATCTAGTCTAGCACGGCCACCTTTGCTTGTTTGAAAGTTGTTTTAAGACAAGTTTAAAATAAGAATTTATGTGATGTGGCTAGAATTCAGAACAGTCCTGTAGTCAGGGCCCTGTCAGTCTACCTGGGGAGGCGGCAAGTGCAGGAAAAACTCAGCGTCCCCATGGCCAACAGCCATCAGCGTCCTGCACGCCAGCCTGCCTGTCCCCTCCCTTTCTCTCCTCTTGCTCCTGGTGTCCTGTTTCCACCTGGGCTGTACGGTCCCCCCCCCACTGTGATGGAGTACCAGCTGCCCCACGTTCTGCCCAGGTGAGGCATGGAGATCCCTGGCAAGGCCCAACCCCTGTTCTGTGTGGGTTGTGGCTGCAGCCCAAGGTCCCTTGCTCCTTCATGTGACAGTAGAGTCCTGTGACAGAAGCACCACCTCACACGTGACCAGGATGAAAATTCTGATTTAATCCTCTGTCTCTGCTTCTGATAAAGTGAAACTAAAGAGCAAGGTGGGGAATGAGGCCTTTCCAGCCTACCGAGGCAGAGGGTTCTCCACGGTTAATGCCTCCGGGGGATGGAGGGACGTCGCCAGGCCTGTGACACTCATCCCATGAACTTGGCTTGCACATTCTCTCCCCACGCACTTGGGCACAGCGGGGTGTTTGTCATGCAGAGTGGAACACCCCCACAGATGCCATGTTACCTCGAGAATCATTAGGAACCGGGACGTTCGCTCCATGGGCCCTCACTGGCCACGTGAGGCATCCAGCCTATCGGAGGCCCCCACGCAATATGGGAATTTCCCCCGCACAGACTGTGTCTATAGAGGGGGTCTCCAGGCACCCAGGTCCTCTGTACCCTGAGCCTTCTAGCCAGCAATGGGCCCATGTCTGAAGAAGGCTTCTGAGAAACCCATGCCCGCTGCCAGCTGACCCCACTACCGACAGGACCTGTGAGGGGAACTGCAGGAGGGCCCCGACCCACCTCAGGAGTGAGCACGGTCTTGTCATTTCCAGCCACCGTTCGGGGCACTTGGTTCCACTGCAGCAGAAGCCTACGGTGACCCATCCGAGTTGGAAGCTCTTCCTCCAGCCTCCTCCGCCCAGGATTTCCCATCCCCACGGGAACAGTGTAGGGCAGCTCTGCAGCAGGACCCCTCAGTCCTGCTGGGCCTGTTTTCTGCTGTGTTTACGTCCTCTCCTGTGGTTCCCACGTTATCCTGGTCTGGACACTGCGCCGTGAGGTCACACCACTGAGCCACCACCGGTGCTTGCCCAGGTCAGGGAGGGTTTTGTTGTAAGAAGCCAAACCCACTTGTCTTAAGAGAGGGAAAGCAATTTAAAACAAGGAGTATTCCAAAAAATCAAGGTGACAAACATACCACGAGGCCTCCCATGGGACTGGATGTGAAGTCCAGACCTGGAGAGGGTGGGACTGCGCTCCTCTTCCTGCTGGTGCTTGTCCTCAGGTGCACGTCCTCTCTGTGCTCTTCCCCCTCCACCCTCCTCCCTCTGTGGACTGGCCTCCTGTTTGCACTCCAGCAGTTCCACTCTCTGAGTGCACCACGTTGCCGGCCACCACCAGCGTCCATCAGGTAACAGTCTCTGTTTTCTAGTTCCAGATCCCCAGCTGGGAAAGCCAGGGTTCCTGGTGGGCAAGGGGTCTCCTTTGGAGTTCAGAGGGTAGGGTGACCCCTAGGCAGTAGGACCTTCCCTGGACAGTGCAGGGGGTAACTTTCAGCATAGATATTTACTGAAGTTATTATACGGAGGGATGAGGTAAGGTTCGATGCTGGATCTCTGTTCCCAGTTGGAAATGTATCCAAAGGCAATTCTTATGGTGACCACATCTTTTTCCTGAGGTTTTGGTAAATCGTGTGGATGAGGGCGATCGTGTGGATCTTCCTCAAATCCTGCATCTCTAGACACACAGACTATGCATGCAGACCCACAGAGGCGAGCGAAGACAGTGGAACAGTGAGACACACTTGCAGTTTCTACTGAAGAAGCTTGGCTTTCAGAGCTGTGTGCGCCATACTTATCACCTTTGTACGGTGCTTTCTCAGAGAGAGTTGAGCCCTCCTGTGAGCCTCTTCCCACCCCAGCTGACCATGTGGCAGTCAGCACAGCATGTACAGAGTATGGCTGACCAATAATGTCATATTGCTACCACAGCTTTACGGATGAGGAAACCCAAGCCCGAGATTTGGAAGCACTGTACACACACAGCATTGTGAGGGCTTCCTTTTGACTCCCCGTTTCTCTTCAGGCAGTGGTCAGACTTTTTCTCTCTCCATGTCTTACTTACAAGACTGTAAATGTAAGACTGTGTGTGTGTGTGTGTGTGTGTGTGTGTGTGTGTGTGTGTCTGTGGGTACAATTCTAATTCAAGCAAATCACAATTAATTTTACAAACATTAGTCTGATTATTTTAATTTTTGTCTACACTATCCCATGATGCAAATTGAATGCTAGATTAGTACTCAGGTTAGTTCTGCACCCCATTTTGTTTGTCAAATGAGTCATTTTTGGAACCTCAGGTAACTTCTAAAACTTGGCACTGAAAAAGCATTTTAAATATATGTAACAGAAATTGGCAGGGGATCATATATAGAGAGAAAATAATAACTGAAGCCCGTGCTTATAACTGTGCACATTCTGGATTTACTGTTCCTACGTCAAGCTCTGAAGAAACACGGAGTTAAATTTATGTCATGATAAAACTGTCACTCTGAGTCTGTTCTGGAATATTTATAGAGTTGTTGATTTAAGACAGTTGCCGTGAGCGCTTTCTTCCTGGTTCTCCCCAGACCACATCCACCACAGCAGTGTGACTTAGAGGTTTTGTAGAACATCTAAGAGGAAACACTCAGTGAAATCACACCTGGCCTCGTAAACAGCCTTTACGTATCTTTACATCCTATAGAACCTTCCTAACTTAGGCTTTGCGAAAAATTATTATTATGCAACCTAATGCTAGCTGCTTACTTCTTCTTCTCAGTGGGAGATAAGAATTCTTAGGAACTCTTTTGTCTAATTTAAACAAACATATAAGAGAGATGACTGCTGGGATCACAGAGGAAGGGCCACTGAAAATCTGTCTTCCAGAAAAGCTACAAGAGCACTGACCAAAAAAAAAAAAAAAAAATCAATATCAACTTTTATGGAACATGGGAGTCTGACTAAATGCTTGCAATCATCTGAAGAGCACTATTCCATAAAAATGGTTGGGTTTCAGCAAGGACAGTGAGCCTCGTCACTTTGAAGCTTACTTGGTCCCATCTTCTTCTCTCAGCTGCAGGGTAGCCTTCAAGCCTAGGGCCTGTCAATCATGGTGGCCACGAAACCCAGCAGCCCAGTAGACACCGCAGGGGACAGTGGGATTGGAGCTCCCTCACAAGCCCCGTCTTTAGAGGCCTCGCAGATCCTGGGGTCTTGTGCTCACACTTGTTTCCATCAGACCCGCTGCGGAATACTAACGGTCTTTTCCTGGGGCCTTTAGGAAACAGTCTGCAGAGAACGCTTGGCGTTGCATCTCTCTAGAGCTGTGATACCAGCTGTGACAAAGAAGAAGCTGGCCAAACACTGAAAGGGAGCAGTTGGGGAATACTGTGGCCATAGCCTCCTGGGCGTGGCGATGACTATTTTCCATCAAATTCAAGACGTTTTCAGCCATTGGTTCTTGCAGCACACTCCTCCCAATTTCTCAGGGCACCTGAAAATCCAGAATGTTCCTTAGACTACAGAAGGTCGGGCACACGGTCAGGTCTGTGGGCAGGCTCCCGGAAAGACACTGATCTCTCACCTTAAGCTGAGCTTGAGGCTGTGCATACACAGGAAGTGCAGAGTAAGCAAGAGGTGTGAACCAGCACACCAAGGCGTGCCCTAGTACATCCATGGAGCCCCTCAGCAGATGCTGGGCCAATTACTATGTCCAGCCATTTGCCAAGTGTGTTCAGTCAGAAGCTGACTACCAAGAAGACTGAGCAAAGACTTCAGTGGCCACGGAGGACAACACAAGTCTTAGTTCGGAAAAATAGGAGTCAAGCAAACAAATAGTAATTACAAGCAGAAATAGCAGCAAACTCCTAATTAAAGAAGAGTCAATCTAATTTCCAAAGTTTTTTTAAAAAAATTATTGCTAATATTAAATTTTTAACAATTTTTTAAGTTTTTTATTTGTTTTTTTTTAGTTATACATGACAATAGAATGTCTTCTGATACGTCGTACATACATGAGTATAATTTCCCATTCTTATGGTTGTACATGATGTGGAATATATTCATATATGAACATAGGCAAGTCAAGTCCGATTCATCCTGCTATGTTTCCTATTCCTGTCCCTCCTCCCTTCCCTTCTAATCCAGTGAACTTGTATTCTTCTCCCCACCTTATTGTGTGATTGCACCCATGTATCAGAGAGAACATTTGGCCTTTGGTATTTTGGGATTGGTATATTTCACTTAGCGTGATAATCTCTACCCAGTTCCATCCATTTACCAGAAAATGCCCTAATTCCATTTTTCTTTATGAAATTAGTTGATGGGGTGTATATATATATATATATATATATATATATATATATATATATATATATATATCATGTTTTCTTTATCCATTTATGTGTTGAATGGATAAAGGAACCACTTTGGTTGATTTCACAGTGTAGCTATTGTGAATTGAGCTGCTATGAACATTGATATTGCTATGTCACTGTAGTATGGTGTTTTTAAGTCCTTTGGGTATAGACAAAGGAGTGGGATAACTGGTTCAAATGGTAGTTTCATGCCAAGTTTTCTGAGGAATCTCCATGCTACTTTCAGAGTGGTTATACTAATTTGTAGCAATGTATGAGTGTACCTTTTTCCCCACATCCTCATCAACATGCATTATTACTTCTATTCTTGATAATTACCATTTGGATTGGATTAAATGAAATTTCACTGAAGTTTTAATTCATATTTCTCTAACTGCTAGAGAAATATATTTTTCATATATTAGTTAACTGATGGTATCTTCTGTGAAGTTCCTTTTCAGCTCCTTTGCTCATTTATTGATTGGGTTATTTGTTTTTTTGGTGTTAAGTTTATTTGTTTTCTTTTCATTTTAAAAATTTGTTCTAGTTAGTCATATATGATAGTAGAATGCGTTTTGACACATCTTAAATAAATGGAGTACAAATTCTTATTCTTCTGGTTGTACATGATGTAGAGTTACACTAGTTCTTTAATCATATAAACAAGTAGAATAATAATGTCCAATTCATTCTATTATCATTCTTACCCTCACACCTCCTCCCCTCCTACACTCCCCCATGTCTAATCCAAAGTACCTCTATTTTTCTTTAGTCCCTGCCACACTTATTGTGGATTAGCAACTTCATATCAGAGAAAACATTTGGCCTTTGGTTTTCTGGGATTGGCTTGTTTCACTTAGTACAATTGCGGCAGTCTGGCTGGGCACAATTCAGGAGCCACTTGTCAAAAGAAACGAACTTTATTTTAGAACACACACACACCGCACTACACAGCTCTTCAGGAAAACCCTCAGAGCCCAACTGCCACCACCGGATTCCCACAAGCCTCTCAACCTCCCCGACTCCTCCTGCTCTTGAGGCCGATTGGCTGGGTCACGTGGGCGGAGCCAAAAAAAAGTCCCCCAATGAGTAGCTCCGTGATCTGAAAGGGCGGGGAAACAGCCCAATGAGCATCACCGCAGAGGAGCCAATCAGTTGGCAGCTAGAAGTTTGCTGGGGCCGCTGAGAGCCAATCATCAGCTGGCAGCTGGAAGTTTGTTGGGGCCCCTTCAGCTGTTGCTCTCAACACACAATAGTCTCCATTTCCATCCATTACTGGCAAAAGTCATAATTTCATCCTTGTTTAAGGCTGAATAATATTTCATTGTGTACATATATCACAGCTTCTTTATCCATTCATGTGCTGAAGGGTACCACGTTTGGTTTCACAGTTTAGCTGTTGTGAGTTGAGCTGCTACAAACACTGATGTGGCTGCGTCGCTGTATTATGCTGATTTTAAGTCCTTTATGTACAAACCAAGGAGTGGGATAAGTGGGTCAAATGATGGTTCTATTCCAAGTTTTCTGAGGAATCTCTGTACTGCTTTCCATAGTGGTTGCACCAATTTATAGTCCCACCAGCAATGTATGAGTGTGCCTTTTTCCCCACACCCTCACCAACAGAGTTTCAAGGGAATTGATGGCTGTAAATATATATCTTTGTTAAACACTATTTTTTAGATAAATTGTAGGTTCACAGCAAAACTGAGAGGAAGATACAGCGATTTCTCGTGTAGCTGCTGCTGTTGCACATACATAGCCCCAGGGTCAACACCCCTCCAGAGTGCTGTGCTTTTTGTAGCTGAGACACCGACATTAACACCTCCTGGTCATCAGAGTCCTGCATCAGATGCCTGTGTCGGAGGAGGCACATGGATGATCAGCATCCAACTGCCCCATTCAGAAGTGAGAAGAGAAGTGGACAGCACTGGGTGGCAGTAGGGGGGACGGCCAAGGTTTGAGTGGAAATAAGAGAAAAGCAGAGAAACACCACAGAGAAAACCATGACACCAAAAGTTGGTTCTTTGAAAAGATCAACAAAAATCTTCAGCTAAACAAACAAAAAATAATAATAAAAGAACAAAAATCTAAGCAAAACCCCCATATTATCAAAATGAGGTGATATATCATTTATATATATAAATATGATATATTATATAAATGTGATATATCAAAACCCCCATATTATCAAAATGAGGGAGATATATCACCACCAAGTTCATAGGCGTAAAATGAATTATTAAAATGTAACACTATTAAAATTGTATGCCAAGATTTAGGTGACCCATGGGAAAAGGAAAAATTCCTGGAAAGACACAAATCACTAACAATGAATGAAGATAAAAATAGAAAACCACGTTAGGCTTCCTAGAAGGAAAGATGTTGAATTAACAAAATCATCCTGTGCAGGAAAGAGCAGACACAGATGGCCCCGGGAAGGAATTCTTCCAAGTGATTAAACCTGAATTATTGCTAGTTTTGATGAGTGCTTCCTAAAATTTGGACAAAATGAACGTGGCCTATGAAGCCAGTATCATCTGTATATAAAAACCAGACACAGTCATCACAATACAAGCAAAATACAAATGGATATCTTCCCTGGGTATATCTGTTAGAGTCCTCAGCAAGACACAGAACACGGAAGCCAGAAATGCACAGTGTGATGGTCACTCTGATTGTCCACTTGATGGGACTGAGAGGTGCCCAAGATCAGGAGTGTCGGGTGTGTCAGTGAGGGTGCTTCTGGGAATGACTGGCATGTGGATGGCAGACCGAGGGGCAGACCCACCCTACAGGTGGGCAGCATAGTCCACTAGGTTGGGAGCCTGGATGGAACACAGGTAGAAGGATGAAGGGCGGCAGCAGCAGTAGCTTGGAGGGAGCGTCATCCCTGCTGGGGTGGCCTGGGGACATCAGACTCCAGCTCTTCACTCTTCCAACATGGACTCTCCGGAGAATTTCCAGGCCTTGGTTCCTGAACTGTGTCATTGGTGCCCCTGGTTCTGAGGCTCCAGCTTCTTGGACTGAGAAGCTGCTGGTTCCTCCAGCTCTCCAGCCTGTGGACGGCCACTGTGGGACCGTCCAGGTCATGTAAGCCAATCTAATAAATCCCCTTTTTAGAATCATACCTATGAATACATCCTGCTGGCGTGTTCCTCTGGAGAACCCTGACTTATGCACACAGGCAGGACTACAGCGTGACCAAGTGAGTCTGTTTCAGGAAGGCAAGATTGTTTCCATGCATAAAAATAAGATTCAATAAATACAACTTCCTCATAGAATAGAGGATAGAAGTCACACCATCACCTCAGTAGATAAAGAAAATGCATTTTAAAACACAGAATCCTGTCATATTGCTAAAGTGTATGGACACAAGACCTCAGAATCCATGTGATGCATTAATTAATCACCTATTGGAAGCCTCTCTGTCAACCGTAAGCTGCACCAAACCAGAGAGCTGAGAACAGGGATCTGCCCAAGATTTCTGGAATTCAGATCCCAGCTCTGCCTCTCACCATCCGTATGTCCCTGGCACATTCCTGTCTGCTCTGTTTCTCCAGGTGGAGAAGGAGGGTACTAGCTCAGTTTCTTATTATTTGTGAAGCAAAGAATAGACTCATGACTTGTCAAGGACAGGGTCCCAGGAAAACAGGGAAGGCCCTTGTGTGGGGTCCCTGGAGTGCTACACCCCAGGAGTTCTAAGCCAGCAAACCTGAAGTGGATGACTTTGTGCTCACAAGTTAGCACAGATCCCTAGGGTGCAGTGACCTCCTTCTCCCTCACTGTCGCCAGATGACAGGGAGCGTATTCCCTAAGAGAAGAGACCATTGTCCAGAGATTCTGCAGTCTTTAAAACCACAACTTTCAACATTCAATACGTTGGATAATATTAATGGTGGGTATACCAAGATGCAGAGCCAGGAGACATGACAGCTGTGGAAGCCAACCCTGGGGATGCGGACATGGGGTAAACAGGTTTGATCCCATGATGGCTCTGACCAGTCTATGCAGAAAGGATGAGAAAGCTAAACTCCTGCTAGAGAAGTGCGATCTACATGAAAATCTCAAGTGGAGACCTTGGACTGCAAAGTCACATGACTGACTGAAGTTGAACTGACGAGTTTGACAGTTGACGAACTGAGCTGTGAAGAATCACACTGTGCTGGTCAGTAGAAAACATGTGCTCGGGAAAACAGGGGCATAGGAGAGACGAGGGACGCAGGGAGAAAATGAACCTGCCTGTCCATACGCTCCTTGACTGGACCACGGGATGGATGGGTCACCTGCCACGTTGGAAGAGATAAATGGTAAGTAATTTTCTAAAACAGATTCCACGCACTCAGATGCCTATTTGAGAGGCACTAAAAATCCCTCTACTGAACAATTATCAAGTTTGTCCTCCTTCTCCTCCATCCTCTGATGTCCACTGGGTTTTAAGCTATGTGAGGCAGGCCGTTTTCTGATTTTCTCGCTACACCTCCAAATATTAAGTCAGTACACAGTGCACAAAAGACACTTCCTAAAATGTTTTGCATTGGATTGGGATCTGGTGTCACGGTCAGTCGGGCAGTGAGGGACCTAGTCTTCAGGCGTTAGACCTCCAGGCTTTAGTTAGATCTGGCGTTGGTCAAGGTGGGAGGAAAGTAGAAACTTCAGCTTGTTGCCAGGGTAGCCTGGACTTAGTCTTCACTGCTGGAAGCTTGGAAGGTCAGTGTGGCTGTGGGGCTTCAGCCATGCCTGATTCCACAGTGCACCTACCTACTCAGTGAAGTCCAATCTCCTGCAGCCTAGGCCTTGCCCAGCCCTCCTGGGTCTCCTTTTCCAGGAGGGCAGCTAGCAGCGTCATTGGCTGCTGCCTGTTAGTGCACATGAACCTGACCTAACTCAGAAGCTGCCACCTACGGGTCACTGAGCAATGTGTCCCCGTGGAGATCCAGGAAGGGCCTCACCGTGAGCTTCAAGAACTTGGTGAGACTCCTGTGAAAGGTTGCAGGCTTCATAGCTTCAAGCTAAGTAGGTGTGTGGACATGGCTTCCCACTGCCATCTGCCCTCTCAGGTATTGTGATCTTTGAGGTGTGTGGACCTTCAAGCCACGGGGACAGAGGTTGTTAAGGTTTGGATGTGGTGTCTCCCAGAAGCTCACATGGGAGAGAGACAGTGCAAGAAGGTTCAGAGAAGGAATGATTGGGTTACCAGAGCCTTAGCCCAATCAGTGCATTTATCACCTGGTGGGATTAACTGAGTAGGGAGGTGGGGTGTGGCTGAGGGGGTGCAGCATTGGGGCGTGGCTTTGGGATATATATTTGTATCTGGCAAGTAGAGATCTCTCTCTCTCTCTCTCTCTCTCTCTCTCTCTCTCTCTCTCTCTCTCTCTCTCTCTCTTCTCTTTCTCTCCCTCTCTCCCTCTCCCTCCCTCCCTCCCTCCCTCCCTCCCTCCCTCCCTCCTTTCTAATCATTATGTGAGCTGTTTCCCTGCGCCACACTCTTCTGCCATGATGTTCAGCTTGAGGAATGGAATATGCCGTCTATGGATTGAGACCTCTGAAACCCTGAGCCCTCAAATAAACTTTTCCTTCTCTGCCATCGTTCTGGTCAGGTCTTCACGTCACAGTAGCAAACAAGCTGATGAAACAGAGGTACTCATAGTGACTGTCGGATTGTAAGGATCTGGTGGCAGGACCCAGGGATTTGTAGAGTTAGAAAGTTCTGCTCAGGGATCTGAAGTCTGAAACATAGATGGGGGCTGTGACCTGATCTGAGACCTCCCCACGCTCCACCCAGGCCCCAAGGCCTGGTGCCTCCTGGCTCAGCAGTGGGTACAGAGAACGAGCTGCATGTTCTTAAGGACGTGTGGCGGACACAGCAATAAGGGGCACGTTCTCAGTGGCAAATCTGTGGGAATGAGTCCTCCACTGCCTCTCCGTGTCCCCACCTCCTCATTCTGCTGCTCCCAAACAGGCGACAGAGGTAGTTTCTGAGGCTGTAAAATACTTCCAGCTGGTCTCAAGTGTCTCTGGGAGCCATGAGTACCAGAATCTCCAGCTGTGCTTCTTAGACACACAGAGTGAGGTCCCCCATCGAGAGGCAGGACTAGGGCCTGACTCTAGGGGGGTAGGAAGAACCTCAGACATAACCAGGTGTGTTGCCCACAGAGTGTGGCCTATAAGCAGAGATACACATGGCTGAGACGTCACGCTTTCCTGTTGGGGCAGGCACCAATAGCAAAAACATGCCCTGAGAAGCCCTGAACTGGGGAAATAGATATTGAAAACCCCGATGTCGTTCTTAGACATCCTAAAGTTCGAGCTTCACTTAAGGCAAGAAATCTGTACTTAAGCAGTGTTGCTGGGCTGGGGTGTGGCTCAGTGGTACGGTGCTCGCCTAGCATGCTTGCAGCACTGAGTTCTATCCTCAGCACCACATAAATGTAAAATAAAGATATTGTGTCCACTTAAAACTAAAAAAATAAATGATTTTAAAAAATAAAATAAAGCAGTGTTGCTATGCAAATAGACATTTCCGTGGTGTTGATAAAATAATGTGCACATTCCTGCTTTCTTCTTCCCTTCTTTCTTGATGCATTAATGAGACAAGATAGAATTGTTAAGGGACTTCTTAGAGGATGATCAACTGTGTGGAAATTCTCACCTGTATGTTTTTAAAAGTCTTCACATGGATGTCTCCATTATTGTACCGAGAGGAAAGTAATTGAACTTGCTTGATGCTTTGATGTTAATCATTGTAACATTTTTTTAAAGAAATAAAACCAAACTTACACAAAATTGTCCTAGATAATTCAAAGGATTCCCACGGACCCCTCAAGGAGGTGTATTGACTACTAATATTGTCCACATAGGTTTTGTCCTTCTGTCTCTCTAGGAAATGTATTTTGTGGGGCTTCAAACTGGTACAAAATTAGAATCCACAATAATGTTTCTTTTACTCTCATGTTTCTTTTGATTTTACTTTTTTCTGTATTTTTATTGGTGCATTGTAATCATACATAATGATGGGATTCATTGTCATATATTCATGTGGGCACACAATATGACAGTATAACTTGGCCAGGATCATTTACTTCCCTGTCCCCCTCCTCCTCCCTCCCCTGGTCCCTTTCCTCTGCTCTCCTCATCTCCCTTTCGTTTTCATGAGAACCCCCCCCCCCACACACACACCTTTCTTTTCCATTTTCCTCTCTAGAGTTTGCATATGAGAGAAAACATATGGCCCTTAACTTTTTGAGTTTGGCTTTCTTGCTTACCATAATGTGCTCAAATTCCATTCCTTTTCCTGCAGATGACATGATTTCATTTTCCTGTATGGCCAAATAAAACTTGCTCGTGCAGATATACCTCATCTTCTCCATCCATTCATCCACTGTTGGACCTTGAGGCTGGTCCGGAGTTTGGCTATTCTGAATTGTGCTGCCGTGAGCATGGGTGTGCACGTATCACAATAGTGTGACGACTTAGATACCAAGGAGTGGTGTAGAGGGGACATGGTGGTGCTCTGTCTTTGGAGAACCTCCATACTGACTTCCATACTGATTTTCACTATGGGTGGGGGTTGTGCTAATTCATGATTCACCAACAGCATAAAAGTGTTCCTTTTCTCCAAAATCTCTCCATCATTTATTACTACTTATAGCCTACATGGCTGCCATTCTAATCAGAATAACATGAAACTTTACTGTAATTTTTTATTTTCTTGGTCCCTAAAAATGTTGAACATTTTTTAGTAATTTGTTGATCATTTGTATTTCTTCTTTTGAGAAGTGTCTATTCAGTTATTTTGCACAATTATTTATTTTTATTAAAAATTTTTAAAATTGTCAATATACCATTATTTTATTTATATATGGTGCTGAGATTTGAACCCAGTGTCTCACCTACTAGGCAAGTGCTCTACCACTGGACTACAACCCCAGCCCTCTTTTGCTCATTTATTAATTAGGATATTTGTTTTTTGGTGTTAAGATTATTGTGTTCTTCCATATGTTCTGGATATTACTCCTCGGTCAGAAAGTAAGTAGAAAGACTTTCTCCCATTCTGTACGTTCTTTCACATTCTTGTTTTCATTGTTATATAGAAGCTTTTTAATTTGATGCCAAATTGGTTTAAAATTACTGTGGGTATTCTGGGTCTTTTATTCTTCTAAATGAATTTTAGGAATGTTATTACATTTTTACTCCTAGTTCTGTGAAGAATTTCATTAGTATTTGATGGGGATTATGTTGAATCTGTGTATCACTCTTGGTAATACAACCGTCTTAACGATCTTGATTCTGCCTATCCATGAATGTGAGAGGTCTTTCTGTCTTACGGTGGCTTCTTCAGTTTCTTCCTTCTGCAGTCTATAGTTTTCATTGCAGAGGTCTTTCGCCTCCTTGGTCATATTTATTCCCAGGTATTTTATTTTATCTGTTGTGAATGGGATAGTTTTCCTGATTTCTTTCCCAGTAGATTTGTGACTGATCTTTTTGTATGTCATACTGACTTCTGTATGTTGGTTCTGTAACCTGCTGTTTTGTTGAATTTGTTTATTAGTCTAGTGTCTTCTAATGGAGCATTTGGGATCTTCTAAGCTGGGGTCATATCATCTGGAAACAGTGATAGTTAGACTTTTTCCTTTTCTATTTTTATTCTTTTTATTTCCTCTCTTGCCTGATTGCTCTGGCTAGCATTTCTAGCACTATATTAAATAAGAGTGGTAAGAGTAGACATCCTTGTCTTGTTCCAGATGTTGAAGGAAATGATTTCAGTTTTTCCCATTCACTAGGATGTTGGCTTTGGTGTGTGTGTGTGTGTGTGTGTGTGTGTGTGTGTGTGTGTGTGTGACCTATATGATGTTGAGGTTGGTTCCTTCTATTCCTCGTTTCTTCAGTATTTTTTAAATGAATGGGTGCTGGATTTTGCCAAAGGCTTTCTCTGAATCTGTTCCAATGACCATATGATTTTTGTCTTTATTCTACGTATGTGGTGAGTCACATTTATTGATGTGCGTGTGCTAAGCCATCCCTGCAGTCCTTGAGGGAATCCATCCTGGTCGTGATGGACGGTCTTCTTCTTATCTGGTTGAATATGATTTGCTGATATTTTGTGAAGGATTTTTGCAGCTAGTTCATCAGGGAGACAGGCTCACAGTTTTCTTTCCTGGGTGTGTCCTTATCTGGTTTTGGTATCGTGGTTGTACTGTCTTCACAGCATGAATGTGGAAGTGTTCCATCCCTTTCTATTTCAAGGAATAGTTTGAGGGGCATTGGCATTAGCTCTTCTTTAAAGGTCTAATAGAATTCAGGTGAGAAGTCATCTGTTTCGGGGCTTTTCTTTGTTAGAAGTCTTGCTTTTTTTAATGTTTCTATCTGATTGTTATTGGTCTGTTTAGGTTTTCTTTTGTTTCCACATCTCCTTTTATTAGCTTATTTTATCCCTAAGGCTAAGGTTCATTCTGATGTAATTATACAAGCATGGAATATCATTTATGGAATATCATTTATGGAATATCATTTATGGAATATCATTTGCTCTCACTCAGTCTCCAGTGCTCCCCTGTCTCTTTCCTCCCCCTTCCCCTATTTTCTTTCTTTTGTTCCACTGATCTTTCTTCTATCCATTTACATAGATTTTTTTTTTGAATTAGTGTCTTGTGGATAAACAGAGAGGTGAGACTGACTGTGATAGACTGTTCACAGGAAACTGTTCCGATTCATCCCATCTCTCTCCCACCTCCCCGTCCCTCCTCCCTCCTGCTCAGCCCCTTCTCTACTCCACTCATCTCCCTTCCATTTTCATGGAATCCCCCACCACCTTTTTTTGTCCTTCCTTTGTCTTTATTTTGGTCTGGCTCCTGCATACCAGAGACAACATTGGAGTTTTGACTTCCTGTGTTTGACTTAATTTAGTCAGCATGATGGTTTTCCAGTTCCTCTAATTTACTGACAAATGCCACAATTTCATTCTTCTCCTTTTTAAAATATCATTTTTATTGTTATTGTTTATTTTATTTGTGTGGTGATGGGGATTGAACTCAGGGCCTCATGCATGCTAGGCAGGTGCTTTACCACTGAGCTATCTCTTTAGCCCCAGTTTCATTCTTCTTTAAGGCTGAGTAGTACTTCATTGTGTATTTATACCACAGTTTCTCTATCTATTCATCTGTTGAAGGGCACCTACATTGGTTCCTTAGCTTTGCTATTGTGAGTTGTGCTGCTATAAACATTGATGTGACTGCATCCCTGAGTATGCTCTTGTTAGAACCTTTGGATATATGCCAAGGAGAGGGATAGCTGGGTCATGTGATAGGTACATTCCTAGTTTTTTAGATCTATCCATACTGATTTTCACAGTGCTTATATTAACTTGCAGTTCTATAAATAATGTATGAATATGCTTTTTCCCCACATCCTCATCAACATTTATTTTTGTTTGTATTTTTTGACAGTTGCTATTCTGACTGGAGTGAGATGAAATCTCAGTGAACTTTTGATTTGCATTTGCCTAATTGCTAGAGATGCTGAGCATTTTTTCATGTATTTGCCAACTAATTGTATTTCTTCTTTTGAGAAGTGTCTGTTGAGTTATTTTTTGCCTATTCACAATAACCTAAAAAAAAATCTTGGGAATTAATCTAATGAAGGAGATGAAAACCTACAGCAATGAAGACCACAGGACACTGAAGAAAGACATTGCAGAAGGCCTTGAAGGACGGACAGAACTCTCATGTGCTTGGATGCACAGAATCAATATTGTCAACATGTCCCCAGTACCAAAAATATCACACATGTTCAGTGCAATCCATATCAAAACACCAGGGACATTTTTCATAGAACTAGAAAAAAAAATCTGTTGTAAAATTCATTTGGAGGAATGAGAGACCTGGATAGCCAAAGTCATCCTGACCAAGAAGATCACTGTGAGAGGCATCACAACACCTGGTCTCCAGGTGAAGTAGAGAGCTGTAGGCAGAGAGACGACATGGCATTGGCACCAAAGCAATGGAACAGAAGAGTAGAAAGAGACAAACCCACACAGATGAAGTCATCCAGCACTCATCAAAGTCGCCAAAACAGATATTGGAGAAAAGATAGCCTTTTTAATTAATAGTGTAAAGAGCACTTGAAATTCATATGTAGAAGAATGACACTCGAGCCCTGTCTCTGACCCAAAGTCAATTCAAAGTCCATCAAAGACCTTAGTATTAGGCCAGAATCTCTGCCAGAATCGAACAATTGAGATTGTTCAATGCTCAATGCTCCAACATAGGGCACAGATATCAACTTCCTCAACAAGAATCATAAAGGCAAGAAAGAAAATCAAGAATCCATAAATGGGATGGCATCAAATTAAAAAGCTTCTGAAAAGCAAAGGACACAAGGGGTTGAAAAGAGCCTGCACAAACGGGGAAGAGTTCTGCCGCCTTACACAGGGGATTAATGTCGAAAATACACACAGAACGCAAAAAACTGAATGCCCAGACCCCCAAATAAACCAGTTGATAAATGGGCAAGGAACTGAACTGTTTAGATTTCTGTGTCCTCTTGATTCAGTTTGGCAGGTGATATGTGTCTAGGAATGTGCACATGTCTTCTAGGTTTTAATTTATTGGAGTATAAGATTTCAAAAGAGTCCCTAGTGATCCACTGGATTTCTGTGATGTGAGTGATAGCCAAAGTAATCCTTTAATTTTATAAATTTAAGTTTTCTCTCTTTGTTATTTGATTAGTTTGGCTAGGAGTTTATCGATTTTGGTCATCTTTTCACAGAACTAACTGTTTCATTGATTCTTTGTATTGTTTAATTTTCTATTTCACTGACTTGATTTTCTTTCTTTCTTTCAACACTTTTGGCATGGGTTTGTTCTTAGTTTTTCAACATTCTTGAGAAAATAATCATTAGGTTGTTTTTCTGGGATTTTTTCTGATCTTTGTATGTAGGCATTCCTAGCTATAAACTCTCCTTTAAAAACTGATTTCATAGTGTCCCAGAGGTTCTGGTGGGTTGTATCACTATTCTTGCTTGAGTCAATTTTTAAATTTCTATCCTGATTTCTACTACTGTCCATTCATCGTTCAAAAGTGTATTATTCAGTCTCCACGTGTTTATATAGTTTCTGTAGTTTTTTTCTGTGTGTTCATTTCTAATTTCATTTGATTAGATAATATGCAAAGATCTATATTTATTTTTTGTATTTGCTAAGAGTTGCTTTGTGGTCTAAAATATGATCTATTTTGGATAACTTTACATGAGCAGGTAAGAAAAAGAGTGAATCTGGTTGTTGTTTGATGAAGTATTCTGTAGATATGTAACAAGTTCATTTGATTTATATTTTTTGAGGTCAAAAGAGTCTTTACTGAGTTTATGTCTGAATGTTATATCTATTGGTGAGACATGTAGAAATCACCAGTAGTATTGTACTGTAGTATATTCAGAGTCTTTATGTCAAGTCGTGTCTGTTTAATGTAACTTGGAATGTTGATATTTGGGACATAAATATTATGGCTAAATCTTGTTGGATGATTCACTTTTCCAGTATGAAGTGACTGTTTTTGTCTCTTCTGATTAATGATGTCACATAGCGACTCCTGCTTGGTCCAGACTCCATTTGCATGGTATATCAGTTTCCATACTTTCACTTTCGGCCTATGACTGTCTTTGCTTATAGGATGAGTCTCTTGCAAACAACATGTGGTAGTGTCTTATTTTTTAATCCATTCTGCCAGCCTATGCCTTTTATTTGGAGAATGAGACCATTTACATTCAGTGTTATTGTAGAGAGATGTTTATTAATACCTGCCCTTTTGATGTATGTCTAATGCTTAATTTGGTCCTGTTTCTCATTTACTTATCTACTCTTTAAATGAGATTTGTCCATTTGTGAGCTCTGTAGTTCGGTTTTGATTTCTTCTCCATGACTTTATTATTTATTTAAGTATTTTCTTTGCTCTTGATTTTGAATGTAGCATCCTGGGAAGGTATGAGCCATTATCAAAGTGATACTGTGTGACAGTCAGTATGGAGAGCTACACAGTGGTGTATACCTAATGAAAGCTCTAGAGAGTATTTTGATTTGCATTTATCTTATAGCTGGAAATGTTGAACATTTTTAAATATGTTGATTGATTGTGTATCATCTTCTGAGAAGTGTCTGTTCCTTGGCCCATTTATTGATTGGGTTGTTTGGTTTTTTGGTGTTAAGATTTTTGAGTTCTTTATATATCCTAGAGATTAGTGCTCTATCTGATGTTCATGTGGTAAAACTTTGTTCCCAAAATGTAGGCTCTCTATTTACCTCATTGATTGTTTCTTTGGCTGAGAAATTTTTTAGCTTGAATCCATCCTATTCATCGATTCTTGATTTTAATTCTTGTGCTATAGGAGTTTTATTAAGGAAGTTGGGACCTAATCCAATATGATAGACGTTAGGGCCTACTTTTTCTTCTAATAGACACAGTGCCTCTGGTTTAATTCCTAGGTCCTTGATCCACTTTGAGTTGAGTTTTGTGCATGGTGAGAGATAGGGGTTTAATTTCATTTTGTTGCATAGTGCTAGTGGGACTGGAAATTGGTGCAGCCAATATGGAAAGCAGTATGGAGATTCCTTGGAAAACTGGGAATGGAACCACCATGTGACTCAGCTATTCCTCACCTCGGTCTATACCCAAAGGATTTAAACACAGCACACTACAGGGACACAGCCACATCAATGTTTACAGCAGCACAATTCACAGTAGCTAAACTGTGGAACCAACCTAGATGCCCTTCAGTAGATGAATGGATAAAAAAAATGTGGTATATATACACAATGGAATATTATTCAGAAATAAAAGAGAATAAAATCATGGCATTTTCAGGTAAATGGATGGAGTTGGTGAATATAATACTAAGCGAAAAAACCAAAAACCAAATGCCGAATGTTTTCTCTGATATAAGTTTGCTGATTCATAATGGGGTTTCTCTAGATAGGGCAGAAGGGAGGAAGGAGAAGGGAGGGGACATGGGGGTAGGAAAGACAGTGGAAAGTGATGGACATCAGTACCCTAAGTACAGCAGTGAAGACACAAATGGTGTGACTCTACTTTGTGAACAACCAGACACATGAAAAATTGTGCTCTATATGTGTGATACGAATTGTAATGCATTCTGCTGTCATACATAACAAATTAGAAGAAAAAAAGGTCGGATTAAGTCAGAAAAAAAAGAAAGCTCTAGAGAGAGAGCTGAGGCCTGTGTCCTCTACAGGTAATTGGAACCATGTTACCGAATCCATACTACAAACAGCTGTCTTTTTGAAGAAAGTATTTTAATCTAAATTTGGGAAGTTTCCCACAAATCAGCAACTTTGAGGCATTAATTTGGTGTTTCCTGTTGTGATTTTGAGATTTCCAGTGCCGTTTTAGGTTAAGACCTCAGTCCTTGGAGCTGGGAGGCTGTGCCTGGGCTCTGCACCCACCTGCCCCACCTGTAGTCCCAGGCACACATCCTCCACCAGAGCCTCTGTTTCCTTACTGGAAAACAAGTAGGATTGGAGAGCATGGAAGCATGTTTTATGAAGTGCCAGGGACAGTGTTGGACTCTTAGGTACCTAGAAGAGTGTTCAGTATGCTGGTTTCAGAAGATGGTCCCATTCTTTTTCAGAAGTGCATGCTATAAACTAATTTTTATACAAGTGACATTTCTTCATCTCTCTTAACATGTAGTGATGTCCCCATGCTGTGTGTTTAACGGAGTCAGGATTTGGTTGGTACTGGCATAGGTGTATGAGAACATGCTGTCCTGATTTTGCCAGTAGCTGACTTCATCTTATTCTAGAGTCTCACCCGGGGTTGAGGGGAAACCAGTTCATATCCAGTCTGTGGTGCTAATTGTTCCGTCTGATAATGGAAACTGCCCCATCAGAGACTAGTCCTTTCTGGGAAAAGCAAAATGCCCCCTACCCTGCCCCTGGCCCCCATGTCTGACTACGGAGGGCACCAAGCTTGCTCACTCACATCTGCAGGGCAGGAGTGGTTTTCTCAATCTTCCCCTTCCTGTGTCTCCTTCTTCCTCTGTCTCCGTCTGCTTACTATCAGCTCACAGGAGCCTATTATTAAACTCCCAGGGATTTTTATGAGTCAGTTGTAAACCAGTTAAAAATTCCTGTATTAAAAATCAATTAAGGGCTGGGGATGTGGCTCAAGCGGTAGTGTGCTCGCCTGGCATGCGCGTGGCGTTGGGTTCGATCCTCAGCACCACATAAAAGTAAAGCTGTTGTCTCCGCCGAACACTAAAAAATAAATATTTTAAAAATTCTCTCTCTCTCTCTCTCTCTCTCTCTCTCTCTCTCTCTCTCTCTGAACTTACAAGGCAGTAGATGGTATTGAAAACAAGGTGAAGGGTGTTCTCTTTGACCATGAACATTCCCGCTCCGTACCCTGTTTGCTGTTTGATGGATTGTCCCCTGTCCTTCAAGGGAATAGTGCTGAATTTGCATTGCTTATATTCTACACTAGAATGCAACACTTAATAATGCAGGGTTTGGGAAACCTTGGAGCACACCTTGAACGTGGATTCTGTGATGGGCTGCTGTGGAGTACCATCGCCTCCAGTGACTTTTCTAGTTGAAATCATCCAGAGATCCTGGCCGAGCGCCGGGAGGCATGCTGAGCCGTCTCCATGGCTGGCTGGCTGACTCCCCACAGGAACCCCAGGATGTGGAGTCCAGTGACTGTCCCTGGTTTTGCAGGGAGAAAACTGAGGCATACAGTTCAGTAGCTTCCTGGTGGTTTTCCCAGGCGTCTGTCTATCCCGGACCTAAGAACAAGCCCTGGTCCCTGGGGTGTGTGATGTACACGTGCCTGCACATGGCGTCAGGGAGCCTAGCCTGCTTGGTGAGGAGGGCTGTGGGACAGCCGCTCCGACCCAGCCTTCCCGGGGGTCAGGTGGAGTTGGGCAAGATGGTAAGAGAGGTCCAGAAGACAGGGAGCCGGAGGAACAGACAAGGAGGGGCCCTGAGGTCACTCCATGTTATGGAGGATGGTTGTAGAAAGACAGGATCCCTCAGTGAGTGATGACCTTGTGATGACCTTGAGCTGTTTTGTACAGTTCTCTTATAAAAAGAGTCACTTTTGGTTTAGATGTACTTTTGTGAAAAATGCATTAATGCAATCTTATTAAGACTATGACACTAACCATGGGAACTAGCATACACCTTGGGGACCTGAGTGGCCCTCCTCTGAGCTGTCTCTAAGCACCATCGTGTGGAGCAGAGGAGGCAGCTCTGTCAGTCTCACCGCCCAGTGGTAGCCCCATGCTCATGAGTTCACCTTTGCCTTCAGATGGAACTGAGGCCTCCTTTCAGCTGAGCTTATTCTGGTACCTGGCGTGTGCTTTGAGGTCCGCAACGTCACTGCTGGGATCTCTGTGGCTTTCTCCCACAGTGCTTTGTGACATTGGCAGAGACGTGCCCTGTTGACACAAGTGGACTTCAAGGTGCAGAATGGCAGCTCTGATTGTTTCCAACCAAGAGGCCCTGACAAGATTAGCAAGCACAGTGGCCTAATGTCCACCTGTCATGATGGACAAAAGGTTAGACTTAAGCAGTAGAGGGGGAGAAATAAAGAATGTCCAAGTGCTTTTGCCCCTTTTAATACTTTATTCACTCAAATCACCCAGTACAATTTCACTCTATAGGTTCTTAATCAAGAAAACGACAATCCTTAATGCTAAGCACTGCAATAGACATCATCAATTCATAGCAAATGTGTCAAGATTAGTTAATTGTAAGCACTGCAAATGCACTAAATCATGACAGGTTGATGGCAGACATTCCCTCTGCTAAGTTCAAGTGCCAGTTCAAAAGTCTCCAGCCTTAGTCTTTAAGTCCAGCAGGTGCACGCTCACTCAGACCACAGTGACCAGGTCAGGAACCAAGGCCGGCTTCTCCTGGGGTGGAGCTGACGGCTGGCTGAGGAGACTGTCAGAGGAGAAGTCCTTGCTCTCGCCAGGGACTGGTGGGATGTGGCTGTGAGCGGTGAGGAAGATGCAGAGGATCAGCAAGGATGAAAGTGTTGGGATGTCCGTCCAGGTCCTCATCAGGCTCTCAGCTGAGGGCATCAGTATGACTGGCTGAAAGTCTGTTCATTTGCTCTATTATTTATACTAAATTTTGGGGCTTTTGACCCCCCTTTCAATCCCTATCAGCTGCCACCACATTTCTCAGTGACATTTACCCTGGGGTTAAAACCTTTGGTCTGTCGGTCTCCACCCTGATCCTTCACCTTTCCCTCTTACTGGGTGAGAACAGCCTGCCTGAGACTTCACTCTGAGTGCACCAGGTGGGGAAGTGACTTGCTGGTGCCTGAGGGCCACTTGGAGGGCTCTTACAGGTGTCCTGGTGAGACTGCAGGTTTCAAACTGGAGTTTTAAAATGGGGCTGCTTAGGCTCAGGCCTCAGCCGTCCTCACACCACCTAAGCCCAGTGAAGTCGTGGCTGTTATTTATTTTTGTTATACTAAAGAAGTGTGAGTGGACACTTTAGTATGCCAGTTGTGAAGATATGGCCACCCTTGTTCCTTTGCATGACCACGAGGAGGGCATGGCCAAGAGGAGGCCGATGTTTGGCTGGGGGGAGAAACCCACCAGTTGTAGCTGAACGAAATGGAAGCTGGTGGTGATCTGTGCTTCTCCCCTGGCTCAGCTGCTGTGGTCTCGGGTGTTAATGAAACGCTGCAGTTCGTGGTCGGGGTGTGGAAGAGATCTGCTACAACTCCATTCTCCTCTCTCGTTTTTTCAGTGCTCCGGCTCCTGAAGGAGGGGGCGGATCCGCACACTCTCGTCTCCTCAGGAGGGTCCTTGCTCCATCTGGTAAGAGCCGCGGCGGTCAGGGGGATGTGGGTGTCCCTGGAGGAGAAGCCTGACTCGAGGGCCCAGGCAGGATGCACATCTGACAGATGGTGTCGAGGAGAAGGATGTGCTTCCAATCGACAGGCTGGATAAGGAGCTGCACTTATGATTTCTGCTCAAAGTTTGTGAATAATCTTTAACAGATGTAGTTAGACAGCATCTGCCCAAAGGAAAATGTTTTCAAAATTAAGTGGTGTTCAAGCAACCAGTGAAGCGGTCCTGCGTTGGTTGGGCCGTAGTGGATACCTGCCCTGTATTTTCTTCTGTAACTGTCCCTTATTGCCCTAATGACATTGTACTCCCTCTGCTCATCATCTGGCTCATATCAGTGAATAGAACCCCCCTTATATGCCTTCACAAATGAGAGAGGGAATGATTAAGTAAATAAACAAATAACTGCATGCATAAATAAATGTTATTATTATAAATGTTATCAGGTTCACAGGCAGGAGAGTTTCTGCTGACTTAGGCCCCAAAAATTAAGAAAAAAATCAACAATTACTTGATTTAGGGACATTTAGGACTTATTTGAAGATAACTTAAAGTCGGAAATACCAAGAAAACATTAGGAAAAATTCTAATTTAGGGTTATCTACCAAGACAAAAGCATTTCTTCAGGTTCTGGCGACTGTGATAGAGAAGGGTCCTGCCTCCCCCAGCCACGGGCTCCGTCCCCACAGGGCTGCTGGCCTCTACTGCACTGTGGAGTCACCCTGATGTCCAGAGACCCCCACTTGGCTTTTCTGGGCTGTAGCTGACTCCTGGGAGTGTCAGTCTCTCCAGGTGATTCTAATTTGCAGCCGGGATTGGGGAAAACTGCTTGAAGGAGACAGACTCCTACCGAAGGTGCACGAAATCTGGAAAGCAGCTGATTGTGGAAAGCCAGCAGTCAGAATGTGGGCAGGAGGCGCTTTGCAGAGAGGGCAGGTGGCCTCTCACCAGCACTGGAAGGAGACCCAGGGAGGTGGGCAGGGGACCCTTCTTCCCTGAAGTGCCCTGGTCTGACACTCTGCACTGCGCACTGCCTCCCTGGTGCTCGCGGGGAGCACTGCCTCCCTGGATCCCACCGTGGTTCTAAGCAGCCCTAAGCTCCCCACGCTCTCCTGAGAGCCTTCTGCAGGTAAGGGGCCTCTCGGCCAGCGTCCCCGGCTGTTGGCACCAGGTCCAGTCCTCCCGTGTTTGCTTCTCCAGGGGGAGGTGGGTCTTTTCCAGGAATGAGCCTGGAGAAGTCACTCTGATGTGACCAGGCAAGTGCTGTCTGTAGGTGAGTGACGGGGCGGGGAGATGAGGAGGGAGAGGGGCCAGGGCTACTTCTTGGCCCCTGAGTGTTGACGGGCTCTGAGTCCTCTTCAGTGGACAAACCTCTGTCCTAGGAATTAGAACATCATCTGCTTTTTCTTCAATTTTGAAAAGCCAGAAAGCCGCCACCTCTCTTTGCCTGGCAGCCACCACGCTGAACCACGGTCTCTTCCCTGGGGCATCCGCTTCCCCGCTGGCCTCCCATCCTGCCCTCCCTGGACTCCCAGCCCCACATGGCAGCTGGGTCGTCACTTTTTCTCCCAAATGCCCCAGGAACCTCCCTTCTCACTCAGTAAAATCCCAGGTCCAGCCTGTGGCCGAGTCCTGGCCCTCAGCTGTGGGACCCTCCTTCAGGGCCCCTGCTCCCTGCTCTGCCCACCCTGGCCACTTGCTGCTGCTCAGCCCAGAGGCCCTGGTCCTCCTTGGTGTGACCTGCAGTTACCAGGGCCCAGGTGCACGCTTGCTGTGGGTTCTGCTCCGGCCCCTCTCCAGTGGCCACCCTGGCTTGCCCACAGGGCACGGCACCCTGCAGGAGCCCTTCACAGACAAGGCCACTGCATCTCTTTATGGTCATTCTTTACCGTATGGCATAGGGGCCTGCCGCTGCTGTGCTCACTGGAGTCGGCTCAGTGGCAGCGAGGACCGTCAGCTCTGTGACCCCAAGAGCACACCTGGCCCGGCAGGTTGGCGGGGGATCGTGATGGTGGATGGCTGACTAACGTGACTGTCTGATAGATTAACCTGAGGCTTGTGTAGACTAGGGCTGAGAAGGTTCCAGGCACGCGTTGTGTGCTCACACTGAGTTTGGTTTTCTGAGGGAGACAGAACCTCACTCGTGGATGACAGTGGACCAGAGAGAATGACACGGGGTGCAGGAAGGGGCCCTTTATCCAGTCCCACAGCACAGGAGCCCTGCCTTTCCACAGTCCTGCCCTGGGGCTTCCACCTGAGGGTTTGGTGCCTTGCTCTCTCCCAGACGGCAACTCAGACACTGCAGCCGGCCGTCTTAGATGCTTGGTTCCATCATGTGGTGGGTGGCCTTGCAGTCTGAGGGGAGCCACTGATTAGAGAAGGCCCAGGATGTGAGCCTGCTCTGGTCACCTTAGGCCCAGGTAGAGGGAGCACAGAGATGCAGAAACAGCAGGGCCAGAAGGAAACAGGGGGAGGTGGAAGCACCCAAGTCCCGCGGGCTGCGGCTGGGCTGGCGTGAGACCAGGACAAAGGAGGACCACGTGAGGACCTAGAGGTGGCTGCTGAGGGAGCAGGGGCTGGGGCTGGAGCCTCCTTCTGGGGTGACTGAGCAAATAAAAACAAATGAACAATTGCAGGTTGCCAGAGAGACAAAATTACAGGTTTCAGAAAGCCGTGGGGGCTGAGGAAGGCAATTTAGCCGTCTGCAGTGTCAAGCGTGGGGGGCTGGCTGGGCCCCACCCCGCGGCATCCTGCACTTCGCTGCTCCTCAGGCTGAGGCCCTAATTACATGGCTTCCATCCTGCCCTGGAGTGGAGGCAGCAGGGTGCCCGGGGCTGGCCCGAGCCGCAGGAATGAGGAGGTTCCCGGGACCCTCCTCGTCTAGCTCCAGCAGCATTCAGCCAACACCATAGTCTAGGTATGGATTTTTGTAAGACATTCTCTTAGAATTGCCAGAAAACCTTTTATTTTGGGAATTAAAAATCCCCATAGGATCCAATTTTGATATTTGAGAAGCAGATTTTCACATTTTTAGTCAAGTAGTATCTTTACTTAAACTTCTCGTTAACACATTTTCTGCAAGGGGGGGGGGATAATGGCCAGCAGAATAGCATCTGCCCCCAGGAGGTGCATCCCAGGAGGACCACAGGGAAGAAATCTTAGATTTAACCCTTGCTGAGAAGTTATGTCCTTGGGAACAGAATTACATAGGTTTGGCTCAGTTGTCCAGAGTTCTGTGTCATTGTGTTTAATAACTGAACCGTGAGAACGACATGCAGAGCTTTTCAGTCTGTACTGTGCAGGTCAGATCACAGCCGAGCCCAAGTGAAATGCTTTAGAAATAAGAAATGCCCTTTCTTTTACTGAGTGAATTCTACTTTTACAAAAAACATGGCATTTAAACAGTGGAATTTCTGCAGATGCTAAAAATATGGAGCTATAGTAGATTAAAAAAAATGTTCAAGATGTCAGTACATGCCAAAACAGGCTAAAGAATATAAAAATAGTGCTTGCAGCACAATCAGATAGCTACTACAGATAGGTAAGTTATACATAGATGATAGGAGGTAGGTAGGGCAGATAGATAATCCTTTACCTAGCACAGAAAATACCTGAAGGAAAGAAAAGTTTTTGGAAGTAACTTGGATGGGAAAGAAATGAGATCTTTCCATTTTTAGTGTTTCCTGTTACATATTGCTTGAGCATTTCAAATAAGTATGTTTCACATCGTAACAAACTAATAAATAAGGCTGTTTTGATTAGATGTTTAAATGTTAAGTACTTTAGTAACTTTGCTCTTCTGAAAAGAAAATCTGTTGCTCTGCAGCGGGCTGCTCTTTGGGCCTCTCTGAGTTTCTGTCAAGTCTGCTGTTGTGAGAAGCAGAGACAAGTAGGAGCTTCCTGCAGCAGAGGCGGTGCAACAGCTTTTCTGTTCAGAATTGAGCAGAAAATATTGTGCTTTGCTTTGCTGTTCCAAAAGGAAAAGGGCAAAATCTGCAAGGGTAAATTCAAGCAAGGATTTCCCGCAGAGCAATGAGAAGGTGCCCTCTCCTGGAGCCGTCCTGCAGCTTTCCTTGGCTCTGGTAGAGGGAGTCACACAGCCTGTGCTGCAGGGAGCTGAGGGGCAGGGGAAGGGGCAGAGGGAGGAGAGAGGCCAACCTCAGAGGGAGGGGGCAGCCTGATGTCTACTAGAGCAAGTGAGGGCAGGTGCTCATGGAGAGAGAGAGGGACTCTTCACCTTGTCCCAGGGAAGTGATTTAAGACGCACGTTCCTAACCAGTCTTGGCTTTTTATAATCCAGCACCATTTGCTCTCGGAGAACCCGAGCATCCATAATTGTCAAGTGCACACTCCAGGATTTTAGATCAGCCCGGCATCCCACGGAATCCTGGGTGAGACTCAGAACTGCACTTTGGGCCTATTTTTCATGACAACCTGTGAGCATAACTTGGGAGCAAAAGGGCAACAGAAGAGCAAATTGCAATGATTTTTGGACAGCTCGCCAGAAACTACAGGAGTTGTGCCTCTCTGAGGGAGTACCGTGCTCGGTGGATTTGTAAACCTCAGATGACAAGATAAGGCTCTTCTGAACTAGGTGGCTTTCAGTTTTGTTCTGATCTTGTTTTGCTTTTATCTCTCTGCAACAAGGCAACCCATCTCATTAAGAACCAGGACCCTTTCTTGGCAGTCTGAAGGCAGATAAGCCAGGCATTTCCCACAAACTTCCTGTAGGACTCTGGCCACCTTCAAGAACTTGGACGTGGCAGGCTTTGAAGCGCGGGGCAGAGCCTCAGGTAGGAGAAACTGGAGTGCCACACCAGGACAGTTTCCCTGTAGCATGGGTCCCACTCCCCGGTCAGAAGCCTTCCTTGAACAGCTCTGAGGATGTGACTCCCTCACGGTACCAGGACACCTGTCATTCCACAAATGCTGTTTCTGCTTCTCTCTACTGTTCCTTTCTTCTCCTGCTGTGGGGTGCTCCACTGTCGTGGCCCAGCAGCCGGCTGACTTCCCCCTCACCACTGTCTTCACTGCAGGTCCCGTGCCAGCTGTGGGCTCACAGGTGCCACCTGCCAGCCTCTGGCTGAGCTAGGCACTGGGCCCAGGGTGGGCCCTGGGGATGGGCTTTAACTGATGATGGTGGAAACCTCCATTCTGCAGCCCCACATGACTCGAGGCCTCTGATCCTTTAAAGCTGTATGGGTACATGACCATCAGTTTAATCTCATGTAAATTAGTCTTCAGTGAAGTTGATCTTTTAAGTTAGAGTTCAGTGTGCTTTTTAACTGGTACATAAAACATAGAAACTATACACACTGGTGGAGGACCTTGATGTTTCCATCATGTTCGCAGCGTGTGTGTTTGACTCAGCTAGATGTGTCCATCGGCTGAACATTTCTTAATGGTGAGAGCAGTCAAGACTCTTCTTCAAGCTTTTCTTTGTTCCTCTGCTTGATCAATTCCCATCGGCTCCCACTGTCCACAGTGATGCACAGAGTGTTGGATGTGCTTTCTGACTCCAGAGCAAAGTGCCCAAAGCTAGACCATGTGCAAATCAGGTTTATTTAGCCTACACTTCTGGAAGCTGAAAGTCTGAGATGAGCGAGCCCCCAGTTCAGCTCAGGGGTGGCCTCTTTAGCTGTCCCATGGGGTGGATGGCATCATGGCAGGTGTGCATAAGAGGAAAGACCAGAGGCTGGAGAGTGGGAAGGGGTGGGGCTGTCCTACAAATCACTCTTGTGGACTTCCTGGGGTCCACTGTGACCCTTTCAGTCCTTACTGAGGGCACTGCTCCAGGTGCTCTGACCACTTCCCACTAGGCCCTGTCTCTGAAGGGTCACCCCCTCAACACCTCTGTGCTGTGGACCACAACTCCATACATAACCCTTGGGACACACCCCCTGCAGAGCACCACAGCTACATGTGCCCTACACCCCACGCAGAGCTCTTCTTGAGGGCACTGTCCGTTTATGAAGGGTGCCACTGTGTTGTCCACCTCTGCAGACACACTGTCAAACACAGTGCCTGGAGAAGTGTGACCTGCCACCATCTCGACCACTAGAGATGAACTCGGTGCTGAGGGGGGAGCGTTTCCATCCATGTGGCAGGGTACCAGACTTGTCAGGGCTATAAATTCCTGGACATGCATTAGAAGGACATCGGAGTCTTTTGAGTGGTGAGCTAGTTCTTAATTAGACTCTGCTTGAGTTCCTGGAACGTCTGTGGAAGTAATAAATATAATCAACTTGGAGCGTTCTGAATAGTTTGTCCATGGGAGGAGAGTTTGGAGGATAGTTTTGCTAGAGAAAAGAAATGCAAGAAGCAAAAGTGATAAGTGCATTCAATGGCAGTTTAATGCCATCATTTATTTCTTCTTTGAAAATAATTTTGTCACCTTAGATTTCTGTAGATTTAATGGTGAACACATTCAAATTGCTCTAAGTCCTTGGAGATACATAATGCATTATTGATAATTATCTTCTCTGCTGTGCCAAGGAACACCCACACCTATTCCTCCCTCCAAATAATAACATCACACTCGTTGATTGACATCCCCCACCCCCGTCTCTGGGAACCACTATTCCAGCTCAGCTTCCGAGATGAACGGTGTTCCATGCCACTTCCAAGCGTGATCCTGTGGTTTGTCTTTCTGTGCTTATTTCACTTCACATAATGATCCCCTGGTGTGATATAGTGGCAGAGAAGTGGACATGTTTTCATAAGAAGAAGTGACAGAGGTGGCCCCTGCTGGTGATGTGGAATGCAAAGGAGCCTGTGCAGATTACAGAGTGGTGGCAAAAGTATGGGAAATAGCAACAGATCAAATGAATTTGGCTACTGTTCTCTCTCTCTCTCTCTCTCTCTCTCTTCAACTTTTTTGAGCTACTGAGAACCTGTAACCACAGCTGATTCAAATAGACTCTGCCGCTATATCACCCTGTCCACCAGTGGCCACCAGAAGGTTCCGAGACACCTGGCTGCTTGTTGGGTACTAGAGCTGCGCCCGCCCCTGACTCACTCAACGCACAACCCCTGGAGTGAACTGGACATTGTCCAGCACCGTGTTTCTCTCTCCTGTGCCGTGGCGGCTCTGAGATCAATGCGGAGAAGGGAAAGTTCTCAGGGAAAAGGAAACGGGTAGACGTCCAGGGGGTTGATGTTATGGTAGATCCAAGACTCATTTTTAAAAATTGGCAAAATATAACTTTCATGTGTGAACATGAATTTTAATATGTGAACTGTAAATATTTTTGTTAATTTTTAAAAAATTTTCTGAAAGATTTCAGGATTCCCCATGACATGCTTGTTAGTGAACTAAAGAACTAAGACATTGAAAACAGCCCTCTGGCGGACGGAGGGAAAAGACGTGTCTCCACTTTAAAATCACCTTTGTCACTATAATTTTCCGTCCTTTCAGCTGAGTTGGTAGTGGGGATGGTGCTGGCCTTGCACGCCGAGAGCCATTATCTTTGTGCAGAGACAGGGAGGGGGTCAGAAGGCAGCGCAGAGCACACCCAGTGAGGTTCCAGGGCCAAGTGGGAGCAGCCCCTTGCTGCTCCCACCCCGCCTCCACTGCCCCTGGGGGAGGAGCTGGCCACCCTGCTGTCCTCGTCTGTGGTGGGTGAAGAATGGGATATTGGGCCATACATTGGGGTGTTAGAACTCAGTATTTCAGAGGGGAGCTGATTTTGAGGGTGGCAAGTGCAGAGGGGCAGGTGAGGACCAGCAGGTACAAAGGGAGACACCTGCAGCACCTGCAGGGAGAGTTTTCCCCGGCTGTGGGTCACATCAGAAGGTGATGTTCAGATCCGAGAGGAGGCTGTTGCCATGTCCCCAAGTCTCCCAGGAAGGAGGAAGTGGCCGGATGGAAGCATAGGAGGCTCGTGAGGACAGGGCAAGGCTGAGAAAGAAGACCACATGATGAACAGTGATTCTGGAAGGATCGACAGTAGGTTCAAACGATATAGAAGCTTTGGAGGGCCCAGGGGGGAATAACGTGAGAACATTTTGCTTACACTCGAGGAGGACCCAGGCATTAGGTTATTTCCATAGGGTGCCCTTCTCGATCCTGGATAAGGAGAGATGATTTAAATGAATCGTGTTCCAGAAGAAAGAAGAGTAGTGGGTGCACACGAGGGAACCTGGGAGGTTGGCAACGCAGGGCAGGCTGGGTGTGGTACATGTGGCTGCCACGTGTACAGTGTGTGGGAGGGGATGGCAGCCCAGTTCAGGTGTCTGTGTGCAGAGCCACAGGGTCCTGCAGGACAGCAGCCTGGTTCAAGGATGTGTGGTGTAGGACAGCAGGCCTGGTCAGGGTTGGGTCATCCATAGAGTCACAGGGTGCTGTTAGGACCGTGGATCTGGTTCTGGGATGTGTGGTCCATGGAGCCACAGGGTCATGCTAGAAGGACACCGAGTTTTCATGATTTGTTGTCTTGTCACTCACTGTCCTGAAATTATTAATAAGAAGCCCCACTTTTTCATTTTGCAATAGATCTAACAGATTATCTTCTGAGCTTTTCTTGGTATTTTGAAAGGAAGAGGGTGTTCAGGTGAGCATGGAGACATGCTCTATGCTGCAGGCAGAGAGAGGTATTGTCTCAGTTCTGCTGAGCATGACAGGAGTGCGGGCTCCTTCATTTTTTGGTGCTGTAAGGTGTCACCAGAAATTGGTTGATACCAAGAAGAGGAGCCTGAACCGGGAAGATTTGCTAGCTTGAAGGAAATCCTCTGTAGGGAGAATTAGATTCCCCATCTAACCATAATATTGTAAGAACATTGTAGCAGGGATGTTCAGCTTTCTTCATTTCTTCAGACAGGTGTGATTAGAAGGTATTTATTGCTGTCAAATTATTATTCATAATCCTCTGAAATGTGAATCTAAACGTCACTTCACTCCACAAGGCTGATATCCCTTTCAGCCTTGCATCTTGTTAACTTTTTTTGGTGAAAGATACTGAAAATCCACACCTCGGTTATAATGTGGATTCCTGGGGCAGAGGACAAGGGTAGCTTGACAGGTCAGATGGAAGAGGTCACCTTGTTTTTTGTGCAGGTGTCATCAGAAAGATCAAGAGAGTAAAAAAGAATCACTTGCAGATGGATTTCACAGAATAGGTTGGTTCTGGGTGCCACATGATGAAGCCAGTTTGCTGAGCCTTCCTGTTCTGGTCCTCACCTTCTCTGTCACTGTTCCCAAGCCTGAGGCCATGGTGAGTAGGCTCACAGCTCACGCTGCCAGGCTCCTGATGTTAGTGAGGCCTGTGCTCTTGACACATGGGGCTTAGAGTGTCGGATGCACACGCCTCAGCCGAGAGCTCTTCCGTGAAGCTGCGGATGTCTGCCTTTGCCCTGGTGGCTTCCTGGCATCCAGCAGTGGCCAGGCCACCACTCCTGTGGCCCTGAGGCCATGGAGTTGCATCCGACTTCCTGAACACTCTCGAGGCTGTCGGGAACGGAGGACCACATGTGTCCTCACAAGGACGTCTCCTAATCCCTGTTATGATTCTGTCCCTCCCATTTTCCACTCCTTTGCATTAAGGGTGAGTTTTGCCTGTGATGCACGGTGTACAGAAGCACATTTCTTTGTAGGGATGTGCCGAAGTCTGGCTTGGCACAAATCAGGAGCCACTTGTCAAAAAGAAACTAACTTTATTTTTAGAACTACAAACGCCAAACAAAACAGCTCCAGGGAAAAACCCTCAGAGCCCAACTGCCACCACCGGCTTCCACAAGCCTCTCTCCCCCACACCAGCCTCCCAACCTCCCACAATCCTCCTGCTCTTGAGGCCGATTGGCTGGGTTGCGTGGGCAGAGCCAAAGAAGTCACCCAATGAGCAGCTCCGTGGAGGAGCCAATCAGCTAGATGTTGCTGGGGCCGCTGTGAGCCAATCATCAGCTGGCAGTCTGAAGGGCAGGGAAACAGCCCAATGAACATCACCGCAGAGGAGCCAATCAGCTAGATGTTGCTGGGGCCACTGTGAGCCAATCATCAGCTGGCAACTGGAAGTTTGCTGGCAGCTGGATCATCAGCTGGCAGCTGGAAGTTTGCTGGGGCCCCTTTGGCTGTGGCTCTCAACAGGGATGCCCAGTTGTTTCAGCATAGTTTGCAGAAAGAATGCTTTTTCTCCCCCTGAATTCTCTCTGCAGGCTTTTGGAATGCTTGTTGGTTGATTAGTGTCAATGGAGCTCTTGAAGATAGGTAGCTTTGATGCAATAACTTTTCTAAGATTTGGTGTCAATCCTTGGTCTTTTGCATTAACTTATAAATTTTAGATTCACATTTTCAATTCCTACAGAAACACCTGCAAGAATTTTCCTTGCATTTGGGTCAAATTTATGGATCAGCATGGGGAGGCTTCGTTAACGATATTGTGCCTTGAACCCAAGAATACACTCCATGTTTCCATTTGTTTAGGTCTTCAAAAATTTTGTCCCACCAATGTTTTGTTGATTTTTAGAATGTGAGTCTTACATTTTTTTTGTCAGACTTTTTACTAAATATTTCAAAAAACTTGTATCATTTTAATTAAAAAAAATAATTTCCCTAAACTTGGTTGCTGCTATCTAGGGTATCTTTGATTTCCGAGGCTTGATCTTGTGTCCTACAACTTTGCTGTGGCCAGTGGTTGGTTAGATGAGTTCAGACCCTCCATGGCGTTTTCCCCACGGAGGGAAATGTCACCTGTCAAGGGGCAGCTCTCGGTCTTCTTCCATCCTAGCTGGCTCCCACTCCTTTTGCCCTGGCTGGATCTGTTGGGTCAACTTGGTGAGACGAGATAAAGTGAATATTTATTATTCACTTTTTATTAACTAATGCAGAAGATTTTATTAATTTTAGCCAAAAGCATTCGGGATGTCTTGTAGACTCATGTCTTGCTGCTTCATCTAGTCTGCCTTTAAACTGGGACATTAAAGTGTTCACACTTATTTCCATGATTGCTTGTAGGGTCATGTGGAAGCCCACCCTTTGGCTCTGTTTACTAGTGCCCTCTACTCCCCTTTGCACTTTTTCTGCCTTCTTAGGGATTCTTTTCTATGGTTGAGGTTTATCTGCTCATGGTATTATGCACTGTGTTTGGTATTTTGGTGGTTGTGTTCCTATTTTAGGGTATAACTTTGGCTTATCCCAGTCTGGTTTCCACAACATCCCACCTTCATCATACAGCTGGAAACACGACGTTCTATTCTCTTCTCCCTCTCAGCACATTTTACATTTACATAGATCATAAGCCCTAAGCTCCGTCCTTACCTTAAATGCTGAACTGGATTTTAAAGCTGTTTCCGCAATATGCACCTTCATCCCCGTTCTGACGTCTTTGCCTGTGGAGGCCCCGGGCTCCCTGGTGCTGCACTCAGGGCTTTAGCATCGTTTTTCTCCTCTGTTCTCTTTTGTGGGATTTGTGTGACGTCACCAGGCGCTCTGCTCTTTCCTTCTGTGACATCTCGTCTGCTCTTAGGTGCATCTCGGCCTCGTGGGGCCTCCCATCTCCACAAGTCACCGGAGTCTCCCTCCTATCTTCCCTGACTGGCTGCATTTGAACAGGTCTCCCTCTTCGGACGGTTCCCTTGGCCAGTTTTTCTCTTACCGTGTGTCCCGGGGTCTGCTCCTCTGCGTTCCTGGGAATTTTTGTTGGATTCTAGACAGGAAATTCTGCCTTGCAGGGTACTGAACATTTTTGTATTTCTGAAAATAATCTTGAGTTCTTGGGGGACCATTGCTATTTGGAAACAACGTGACACTTTCAAGACTTGAATGTAAGATTTCTTAGGCTGCAAGGCAGAGCAGGACTTCATTTAGAACTAACCATCCCTCCACGGAGGGGAGACACACCTGGAAGGCCACACAGGCCCGTGCTGTGTACAGGGAACGGGCACCCATCTGGCCACTGTGAGCTCCAAGTGCTCCTCCTTCTCTGGTGGTCACTCCCTGACCTCAGGGAGGTTCCTGGAAGGCGGGTCCAGCTGCAGGCTTGAGGGGCCTTTTGTCTTTGTGCAGCTCCTGACGTCTGATGAGCCCGCCCGTGACCTGTGGCTCTCTCTGTGCCATGGACCTCCCTGGAGGCCGTGAGTGGGAACCACAGCAGGGCTTGTCTGGTGTGCATCTGGACTTTTAGTGGTCAGTGGTCTTGTCTTTCTTTTCTCTAATTGAGTTTCAACAATAAGGTGATTCTGGTCTCTGTCCCTTAGAAGCAGAAGTATTACCATGATTTCTTAGTAATTGTACTATCAGTTTTGAAGAGGTGGATAGATTTGCATGACAGGATTTCTGGCCAGAATATTGATTCTGAGGAGGGAAATCTGTTCAGGGCCATTCAGATCCTATAAAAAGGACATGGTTTACAACCCAGAAGTTTTATTCATCTATGAATAGGTCTTTTTAAAAAATAATTTTACTAATTTGCACTTGGTATTAATACAAAATAGAAATATACACTTGAAAACATTAATAAAAGGTCAGAATGATTTTTATAACTCTGTGCAAAATGAATATCTCGAAGTTTTGAAAAGTGCTGAAAATTCAAGGTGGTAGCAGGAGAGCATTTATCAAAGCACAAGACCATTCAGGCACAGCTGCCAGCTGTGTACCCTTTCACTGACTGGGGCTTGTCACATTCATCTGGGTTTTAAAATAAGAACAAAGTAAGGTCCTAGATGATTTGATTTAATAGGTTGTGAAATATCTATAAAATACCATGAAGTCATTAAAATTGATGTCTGAAGACATTCTGGTTTCACCAGTTAACCTGCCGTCTGGCCTGTAGTGATGTGCCTGTGAGTCTCCTGCAGACAGTTTCAGAATGATTAGAGATTCAAGTTCAGTAGATCTTGCAGTCTCTTGTCTATCTCAGATGCATTAAAATGGCTAAACTTTATTCTTTTGGGCAATTAAGGATTGTTCATGCTTTGAAGTAGAAGTGTAATATGATCGAATCTGTGTTTTAGAAAAAACAATTATTGAGAATGGCCCAAGATTTTCTGATATTCCTACCCACGTGGCGGAAAACCAATGGGTGAAATAACACTTTTTAGCCTGAGATCTTCCCCGCCTTATCCTTTTCGTTTCCACTGTCTGTGGGCCCAGTTCCCTGTCAGTGTGACTTCTGCCCCTTCTTCGGGTTAGCGGGGGAGCGTGAACACGTTTGTTCCCGTTTGGCTCCCCTCTTTCAAAGCTGATGGTAAAACCGTCCATCTGTGGACATTAGCAGTAGGCCACACCGGGCCACAACTGTGTTTTCTTTTTCCGTCTTTCAGTGTGCTCGCTATGACAATGCCTTCATCGCAGAGGTCCTGATTGACAGAGGAGTCAACGTCAACCACCAGGACGAGGACTTCTGGACGCCAATGCACATCGCTTGTGCATGTGACAACCCTGACATTGTCCTGCTGCTTGTCCTGGTAAGCCACTCAATTCTGTTTATCTGCCATCTCAAGACTTGGTGGCCCGCACCAGCCTATGTATTTAATGACCTTCACCAGGTTTGCTATTGCGTTTGAGGGAAATGTCCTCATCTGTGCACCTAGAACACGGGATCATGAGTATCTGAGGCTGGGGGTCACGTGGTGCTAAGCTTGTGTAGATGTCAGGCCAAGCTTGACCCCTCTTGCCTTTCTTTGCAAATGCATGATTGACACAGGTCAGTGCTGGCTGAAATGGGGTGTTGGTTGCATTTTTCAATTCACTATCATTTGTTAAATTTTTAGCTAAATGGGCATGCGATCATATGGAAATGTGGCTTTTATTGCATTTCTGATGGTTTCGCCTAGTGCAGTACTGCCCACAGCATTTGTACGTGAAAATGGAAACTTCAGCAAGCAGTGGAGTTTGCTGTCTGTTGCTTTCTCTTACATCTTAGACCTGGCACTAATGCCCACACATATCAGTTGGGAATTAAGACTATTTTATGATGAGTTCATCTCTTAAAAGGGTTTTAAGAACCTATGACAGATTTTTTTTTAAGCATACTGGTGTATAAGAAGAAGCGTAATTTGGGTTCTTCCTATTATTAATAAAAATCGTGATTCCCTAATGACTTCCTGTTTTGCGCCTGGCTTTTCACACACATCTTCTCACCAAAGCTCTCGTGATTTTACACGCAAGAAAATTTTGTTCAAATATTTTAAGCAGCTTCCCATATGCCGAAAACAAACCCTGGAATTGCACTCGGGTTCCCTGAGCAGAGCCCATCATTTTGGGGTCCACCTGCACTCACTGCCTCTGCTGCCGTAGCAGATGCCCACCTGCTTGGGGGCTGAACCCTCACACCAGGGAGTCAGAGGTCTGAAATGGGTGCCACGCTGCAGCCCTCGTGGGCTCCACGGAGAGCCCTTGGCTGGTCCTCGAGTCCCTGGGCTGGTAGATGCCCCACTCCAGTCTCCAGTCTCTGCACCCGTGTCCACGTCACCGTCTCCTTTCCTTTCTGAAGGCATTAGACATTGGATTCAGGGCCCCAGCTAATGCAGTAGGACCTCATCTTAACTGGATGACATCTGTGACGACTTTATTTCCAAGTAAGGGAACATTCCTAGATACCAGTCGTGGAACTTCCATGTATCTTTTAATGGAACAAAATTAAATGACTACATTGTCCCCTGCCTCCATTTTTAGAATTAGAAGCAGAGACATTTGAGCATTAAACAGTATAAACTGGGACTTCTTTTTTTTAATTTGTTTTCATTGAAGATGGACACAATACCTTTATTTTATTTGTTTATTTTTATGTGGTGCTGGGGATTGAACCCAGGGCCTCATGCATGCTAGACAAGTGCTGTACCCCTGAGCCATAATCCTGGCCCCTGGGACTTCTTTAATCTTGTAAGAGGATTAATTTCATCTTAATTTTTCTCATTTGTCTGTAAGATCTTTTCTAAAGTGGGGATATATGTCACTGAAAATTTTTTTATTATTATTATTTAAATACTCTAAGATGGAGACTGTGTTAAATTAAAAAGGAAGGACAAAAGAAATAAAGATCAGCTTGGAATAGAAACTTTGGGAGTGCTCATTCTCTAAATGAAAGGATGTAGAAGCTACTGAACTAGGAATATAATATTTATTTAGAATCTTTATTAGAATCTTAATTTTGACAAAATAGAGCCTAAGAGGAATGACTGGCGGCAGGAAGGCCGAGTGTGTGTGCAGTAGTCCAGAAGAATGAGGGCACACAGCCAGGGCCCTGGTCTCCTCTGAGGGACACCGTGCAGGGAGAACATCCAGTCTTTAGGATGCTGGGAGCTCGTGGAGCGTGAGGCTCTGCTGGGTGAGAGGGGCTTGGCTTGCGGTCCTTGCTCAGTGCCCTTCTGGACAGTTCAGTCCCTGGACGACGGGCGTCAGGTGGCTGGTTTCGGGCTGTGAGAATGGGGGTGCACGTTGCATCCTGACTTGTGTGTTCTGCTTGTGTTCTGATTATTCCTGAATATGGGAGACACCAAAATATTCTCAAAACCTGTTTCCATTTACTTTCATTAATTGTTATAATTACACTAAACCTTTTGCCAAAAGAGGCTATTTTAATTTTCCCTGCATACACAATGGTCATATTTATTCTCAAAAGTCAGGGTTCATTTCCTTAGTGAAAGTGGTGGCCCAAGACTTCACCTTCTTGAATTCAGACAGGTTCGTCGGCTGTAGTTCATTGCCAACCCAAACTTTCTCCCTCAGTTCTCACATGTCTCACCTCCTAATTTATGATGGCACAGGGCGGGAGGGTCTCCTTGAATCCAGGCCTGGACCCCGTCAGCCCGCCTCACCTGCAGCATGTGGTGTCATCGGAGAGCAGAAGCGTCAGACATCACCAGGGGACTAAAGGAAGCAAGCCACGGAGGCCACCCTGAGGGCAGAGGCACGTGTTCACGGCCAGAGCCAGGCTTCCGCAGGCCTCCAAGACTGCGCCTGGGTGTCACCGTGCCAGGTGGCGTGTGACTCGGCTCTCCCCAGGAGCTCTTTGAATGGAAGAGGAAATGTATGTTAGCTTTGTTTTTACTGAATTTGCACAAGATCTTCCAAACAAATCAGAGGCAATGGCACTGATCCCAGTCTCCAAAATATATTCTTAGTAAAAGGGATGACTATTTTGAAGAAACGGCAGATTCTCACCCAACTTGGGATACCTTCACCTCATTGGCACACCCAGTGGGAGCTCCATTGGGTTGAGGAGCGTCTCCACGATCCTTTTCTGTGCTCTCTTCTCTCCTCCTCATCCTTGGCAGGTGACCCCATTTGTCCCCAAGGTCATCAGCACACACCTGCCTGCCTTCACGTCTCACCTCATTACGAACATTGCACTTATTTAAATGAGGACTTATTTTGTCTTGGTTCTCCTGAGATACAAACTAACTCGACTGTCCAGAGGCCAGTTGCCGTCACAGTCAACACCCCCTCTGCCTGCAATGCCTGGCTGGAAATTGGGTTCAAACCCTCTCACACTAGTGGTGTGTATGAGGAGCTCCGAGTCGGGCATTTACTTTAGAGTTAGCTTCCAGCAAGTCACAGAAGTAGCTAATGGATGTGAACACAGCTATCTGTCAGAACTGCACCCCGCACTGAGTTGACCCTCAGTGTACTCCTGCTGGGTCCATGAATCGATGGGTGTGTGAGCAAAGGGCCACTTCTGGAAGTCAGCCTGAACTGGAAGCTATCCATATTACTCATGTTTAGGAAAAGGAATTGTGTACCGTCTTCATAATTTTATGTGTCCTGGCATTCCTATGCTATGCAATGTTTTGTTTTTGGTTTTGGTTTTTGCCATTGACTGTTTCTTTGTTCATTAATTATACATGATATTGAGGTTCATTTTGACGTAATTTGCTCCATTTCAACCTTTAGAGCTCTTCTCTCCCCTTCTCCCATCCCCTAATACCCTTCTTTTACTGACAGTCCTCCTTCTACTTATTTATCGTTGTTTTAAGTTGTTGCATCATAGTTTTACTGGAAGCTGGAACACACTGTGCATATTCATACAAGCACATGCAATAATTAGCTCAGTTCTACTCTGCAGTTCCTCCCCTTTCCCATTCCTCCTCCCTTCCCCTCAGTCTTCTTTCTCCTAATCATCCTTGAATTTAATTTAGAGGTCCTTGCTTCAGCACACAAATTGTCTCATTGTCTGATGTTCCTTGTCTTTAAAAGGTGGAATCGAGAAGGAGAAACTGGCTTTATTTCATGTATGATTATGGAGTAAGATCTGCACTTTCCAGGTGATTGAGAGCCTTCTTGTGTCTCTGCAGGGCTGGTTCTCACGCCACAGAATCGCCCACCTCGTGTAGAAGGGATGTATCTGCTATTACTCATCCAGAAGGTGTACCTTCAGACCACCATCTTCATTCACATTCAAAGGAACGTGATTGTTCACTATGGATGACACGGGACTGTCCCAAGGGAACTAGTTGGCTCCTTCCTTCACACTTTCTCCAAGAATGTATTAAGTGATGAGTTCTAGATGCTGCACAGTGAACAAGACCTCTTCCATTCTAGAGTAATGGCAAAAATGAATGGAGCAAGTCATAAAAGTGTACCACTGAGAGGTTTGATTAATGGATGGACTAAGTCCGAGTAGCCTTTGGTACACAGTGCTAGCGTGAGCCCAGATATCCATCCGTAGAAGTAATTCACTTTTGAATAAATTTTGATGAAATATGTTGCCATAAAAATTCTAATTGCTATGAAAATATGTTCCTGCCAACAACCTCAAAAGAGAGATTTATTCTTCTTGCAGACTTAAGTGCCATTGTACGTGGTTTAGTGCCGCATGTTCAATGTTTCAGTTCCCAAAGTATTTGAGTGCCTACTGTTTCTGCTAAAGGGAGTCAGCAGTTAGCAAACGAAGCAAATTTTTGTTTTGTCAGTTTTTAAAAAATTGTTTCTTTTGTTTCAATTTCATTGATTTTTAGCTAGCTCTGATTTTAATTATTTCCTGTCTTCTACTGCTTTTGGTATTGATTTATTCTTCTTTTTCTAGGGCTTTGAGACATAATGTTAAGTCATTTATTTGTTGACTTTTCTTCTTTAAGGAATGAACTCCATGCAATGAACTCTTCTCTTAGAACTGCCTTCACAGAACTTCACAGAACTGTCCCAGAGACTTCAATATGTTGTATTTGTGTTCTCCTTCAACTCTAAGAATTTTTTAATCTCCTCCTGGATGTCTTCTGCAACCCATTGTTCATTCAGTACCATATTATTCAGTCTCCAGGTGTTGGAGTAGCTTTTCTTATTTTATCATTGATTTCTAATTTCATTCCACTATAATAAGATAGAATGCAGGGTAGCCTCTCTACTTTTTTATATTTGCTAAGATTTACTTTGTGGCATAGTATGTGGTCTATTTTAGAGAAAGATCGTTGTGCTGCTGAGAAGAAAGTGTACTCTCTTGTTGAAGAATGAAATAGTCTATATTTAAGTTAAGTCTAAGTTATTGATTGTATTATTGAGTTCCATAGTTTTTTTTGTTCAGCTTTTGTTTGGAAGATTTATCCAGTGGTGAAAGAGGTGTGTTAATGTTACCCAGAATTATTGTGTTGTGGTTTATTTGACTATTGAACTTGAGAAGAGTTTGTAGATGCTCCATTGTTTGGGGCATATAAATTTATTATTGTTGTGTCTTGTTGATGAATGGTTCTCTTAAGCATACAAAATATTCTTCTTTATCCCTTTTGATTAACTTTGGCTTGAAGTCTACTTTATTTGATATGAGGATGTCCATAGGTTCTGTTATCATAGTATTCTGGAAACCCCTGCTTGCTTCCACAGTCCATGTGAGTGGTATGATTTTTCCCAACCTTTCATGGATTGGCACAGAGGAAGGCACAGAGATTTGATATCTTTTCTTATGAGATGAGTCTCTTGGAGGCAGCATACTGTTGGGTCTTTTTTTTTTTTTCCAATCCAATCTGCCAATCTATGGCTTTTGATTGGTGAGTTTAGGCCATTAGAGTTCAAGGTTATTATTAAGACATGATTTGTATTTCCAGCCATTATTGTTTATTTGGGGTATTTAACTTGACTTGGTTTCTCCTCTGATTAGATTTTCCTTTGGTGTAATCCCTCCCTCTGCTTATTTTCATCGTTGTTTCTCATTTCCTCTTCATGGAACATTTTGATGAGGACTGCTCTGTAGTGCAGGCTTTCTAGGTTTAAATTCTTTTAACTTTTCTTTATCATGGACGGTTTTTATTTCATCATCAAATCTAAAGCTTAATTTTGCTGGATATAAGATTCTTGGTTGGCATCCATTTTCTTTCAGAGCTTGGTATATGTTGTTCCACGATCTCCTGGCTTAGAGGGTCTGGGTTGAAAAACCTGCTGAGATACGAATCGGTCTCCCCCTATATGTGATCTGATTCCTCTCTCTTGCAGCTTTTAAGATTCTCTCCTTATTCTGTATGCTAGGCATTTTCATTACAATGTGCCTTGGTATACATCTGCTGTAATTTTGTACATTTAGTGTGCTGTAAGCCTCTTGTATTTGATTTTTCAATTCATTCTTCATGTTTGGGAAATTTTCTGATATTATCTCATTGAAGAGATTGTGCATTCCTTTGATTTGAAACTCTGTGCCTTCCTCTATCCCAATAAATCTTAGTTTGGACTATTGATGCTGTCCCATAATTCCTGTATGTTCTGCTTATAGTTTCTTACTATCTTCACTGTGTGGTTAACACATTGATTTTTCCAGATTGTATACTTTGTTTTTCATTATCTGACATTTTGTCTTCCAAGTGATCTAGTCTGTTTGTGATGCTTTCTATTGAGTTTTTTATTTGGTTTATTGTTTCCTTCCTTTCAAGGATTTATGATTTTTTCCTTCAGAATCTCTCTCTCTTTCTTGAAGTAATCTTCTGCCGCCTGTATTTGCTTCCTTATCTCTTTGTTGCTGTGATCAATGGTTGCCTTTATTTGCTCCCTTATCTCTTTGTTGGAGTGATCGACTTTTGCCTGTATTTGCTAATGTAGGTCATTCTTTAATTCACAGACCATTTTAATTTTGAACCTTCTGAACTCCTTCTCTGACATTTCATCAACCTCGCTGTCCACGGGTTCTGTTTTCATAGGATCCTGGTTTGTTTGGGGCACTTTGCTCCCTTGTTTTTTCATGCTGTCTTTGTGATTTCCTTTCTTGCCGCATGGATCTGATGTAATACCGTTTCTACCCTATAATCTGCAGTATCGGTGCAGATTATCTGTACCTCACCTTGGTGTTGGGCTCCAGACCCTACTGGTGTCCCAGGACAGATGCTATAGGTGGTGGTGGCAATAACAGGAGGTAACTGGAGATAGCGTTGGAGGTGCCCCAAGATGGATGCAAGGTCTTCCAGAGATGGGGCTGAAAGGGTGGATCTTACACTGGCTTTGGGTTACCTGTTCCAAGATGCAGCTGCATCTAGGCCCTGTCTGTTTTCCCAAGGTCGAGGCTACGTGTGGAGAAGGCTGTGGGGATGGTCTCAAGGTGGAAGTGGGTCAGAGCTGGGCTCTCAAGTGGTGGTGCTAGTGGTGGGACCCATGCCTGTGTTGGGCCTGGACTCCTGTGCAGGTCATCAGAGGGGCCTGAGCTCTGGTGGATCTGAAGGTGGCGGGATGGTCCTGGGCCTACCCTGGGCCCTGGCTCCTGTGCAGGTCAGAGAGGTGCATCTGGGAATTTTAAATTTTGTTAGCTGAGATGAAGGAGGTTAGAATATTGTGGGGGTCAGGAGTATGAGTTCAAAGATTAATGAAAGATAATTGAATCACATAAGTTCTTTTGGAAGTCGCCTATAAAGTGGTTTTATTGGTTGGTGAGAACTGCTGTTGTGAATTGTGGCAAGAAGAGTGTGTGTGTGTATGTGAGTGTCACATATTTAGCACCAATAGACATTGCTACTTCAATGGAATCACAAATGTTTTGGAGTAGGCCTGGCTACTGAGAATGTTGTCAATGCCTTTGCCTAAACATCTACCAAACTGTGAGAGATGCTGATGATTTTTTCACCCAGCCTCCCTGCCCCAGGCATTTCCTATGTGCTTCTCCCTTATCAGCTCACTCTGTCCTTACAGACTGCTATTGGGAGGTGCTAGCAGTTTCTGCTTCTTACAGGAGAAATGACTGACGCAGAGAGGCTGGCCTTTCTGCTGAAGGCCAGGTGGAAGGCTGGGGACAGGTTGAGCCCCTAAAGGCTGGTTTCAGGGCCTGGCTGCCACATTTCTTAAGATGTGGTTCATGCTAAGCTAAAAGTCCCCACAGTAGGCTAGTAAGATCATGACTCCCTTTGTGACCTCACACATTTCCCTGGGAAACACAGCTTTCTAACTTGAATACTTAGATTTGGGGAGGAATACTAAGAGATAGAACACATAGTTGATTCTCACTATTCAGGGTAGTTTATGCTACAAATACACCATGAACACAAAATTAATGAGTACTGAGCTTTGCTCCTAGGAGAAGCACATGGTGAGATTTTTCTAAGCATTTGTCACCACATTTCATCAGTTAATCAGTGTGTGACCTCTTTTTTCATATTATCTAATGTGTTGATTCACTTGAACTCGGCACTGAACTTGGCCATAGCACCTTAACTCCTTCCTGGGTGAAGCTTATCTGACACATGTAGATTCTCTCTTAGCGCATGCCATGCCCTTTATTTTTAAGGTACTAGGCATTGAATATAGGAACGTTTTACCATTGAGCCACATCCCCAGCCCTTTTTATATTTTATTTTGAGACAGGGTCTTGCTAAGTTGCGGGGACTGGCCTTGAACTTGTGATCCTCCTGAGCTCCTGGGATTGTAGACGTGCATCGCTGTGCCTGGGTTGTCATAGCCTTCGGCCTTTTGCACTTAGGAACACTAGACAGCACTTAGCACTACAGTTAAGGGCCATTTTCAAAGCTCAGAATGAAAATCATTGCACTTAAGCAGGCCACACAAAGAGCACATTTTACTATGAAAAGCTAAAACAAGAGGCCAGGGTATTGTGTCTGACCACAAGTGCAAATATACATGTTGGGTGACTATAATTTTTGCATCACTCTGTGTATATCCACAAGAGACATAAAAATGCCATTAATATTGGTTTGGGGGTTATAGATAAATTTTAGCAAATAGGTAAATTTGCAAATATGAACTGCACAAATATTGAGAATCATATGTTAAATAAAACTATAGACACTTTAAAGAATTCTAAGTGTGACATAGAAGCTATCCAAATCCATTGTATTTTAGGTATTTGTAGTGTGTCCAAACATCATGGATTTCTGTAGTGCATTTTCAAATCTAAAAACTTGTTGTTATTACAATTACTGTTGTACAATTGGATAGGCATTTGCAGTTACCTAGCTACTTTACTGACGTACCTCACTGGGAATGAGGAACATTTCTAGGTCATAGGCAATTCAGCTATTATTTAATATTAGAGAGGTCAGTAATGGAATGTGGTCTAAAATGCAAATGTTTGGGGCCCCCCCATAAAACAGTATTTTAGCGCATTAAATAATGTATATTTACTGTGCCTAATCAAGTCTACGTGATTATAATTACAATTACATAAAGTTTGCTCTCTGAGAATTTTCCTTTCCTTACCCTTTCATTGAGTATTTGAGGTTCCTCATATGTAATTTTAATTTTGCCTTCTAGGTGTTCTAATTTTAAAATATCTTCTAACTTGTACCATATTTCAACACCAATCTCTGTAAATTAAATTTTTTAAAGTTCTTTTTAAAAAATAATTTCAAGATAATTTTCCCTTTCCCAGATTTTTGAGAAACCTTTTATCATTCAAGAGTAAATTCTCAATTCAAATTTGATCAGCTCCAGTCACGTTTTATTCTCTCGAAGATCTTTGTATTATTTCAACATGTTCACACAGACAGGTAGATACACACGCGTGTGCATGTTTGTGTGAAATTCCAGCATGTTACAGCAGCTGTGCCCTGAGAGCTTGCAAATGTCTCGGGTGCCGCTGTGTCCTGTGCCTGCTCGGGTGGAGCCAGGGACTCCCCTCTGCTGTTTGGACCCTGTGACTCTTGGGGACTGGATCCTTTTCACTCTTTTCCCATTTGATGGTGATCAGAGGCCCGTCATTGGCACACGCTGGACCTGAGTTTCTGCATGTGGGCTGTTGGTGTGGCCTTGGTGGCTCTTTTGGACCATGAGCAGTGGGGTGCGCCTTTCAGCAGTTCACCTCATTTCCAACTGTAGAAACAAAGGCCTCGTGTGTGTGTGTGTGTGTGTGTGTGTGTGTGTGTGTGTGAATTATTTTGAAGACACTGTAATAGAGCTGCGCTCCTTACAATTACTGTTGGGTAAAGCAGTCTCCTGTGCCGCGGACTGATCATCTTAGACTTTCTCTTTCTTGTTGAAACATTTGGGAAGAAGTGGCTTCCTACTTCACTTGTCCTGGAACCATTTAACAAACTCTGCTCCACAGGGCGGCTGTCTATTAGACATGAGTTTGAGAAACTGATGACGTAGATGGAAAGGACATGGTTTAATTAGTTTTATTTTGGAAAGGTCCACAGGCCTTGGCTGGGTTCTGAATTGTCACCATCATACACTCCCAAGAGTCTTTTAAGGTACTTTTTCTCCTTGAAAGGAGACGCTGCAGGAGGGAATGCCAGCAAAGGGACTGTCACTTTTTAAGTGCCACTCAGCGATGGCTTTACCACATGTCACTCCAGTAACCCTGCACTGATGGCGGGGAATGACGGTGACGGTTTTCCCAGTCCTGGGCCTTGTGTGTTGGAACGTCTGACATCAGCACTTTCTTTGCCTGTGGGGGAGAGTGCGATGGTCCATATCTAATGGGCAGTGCCCGTGGCACTCGATGGTTTCCCAGGAGCTGCAGGCCATGCTGGGTCCCAGCTCTCCTGTTGTGACTTAAAACATGTATGACATCTGTAGACGGCTGCTTTGTGTGAGGTGTCTTAAAGTGACCAAACTTAAACCTTTCTGGAACTTTGCCCACGAGGTGCTTGGTCTCCTCCTGGTTAAGTGTTACTGCGTGATGGTGTGCGGTGTCACGAGGTCGCACTCCTCCCGGGAATGGATAAGTGAGGTGGTTGAAGGACAGTCTGATTATCCAACCTGAGAGGTGGCACAGGACGCTGTGCTGTGTGGTCACCTGTCCGCTTTTCATGTACCTGCCCACAGGTACGGGGCCCGTCTCTCCTGCGGTGGACCTTGCTCGACTGCCAGGAGGATGCAAGCCTCCCTTCTCCAGTGCCCTCAACTCCCCGCTCACAGTCCAGCTCGGATTTTTTCCTATTTATCCTCATTTGAGAGCTGAATTCCTCACGTGCACCCCAGGTCCTTACCGCTGTCTCCACAGAGGCTCCTTCTTGTTCCTCTCTAGTTACCTCATCGGTTCTTTCCTTCATTTCCATAGTCACATCCTAGTGTCCTGTTAACGTAGAGAAGAGAGAGAAGACAGTCGGCCGCACTTCCCTCCTTCATCCCAGCTGTGGTCTTCGCTGAGGAGCATGTGACCCTGTGTGCGGTCACCCCTGGGGCCCTCCTGGGCGCGGGCCCTCTGCCCTCTTGCTGGTCCTCTCAGGAACGCTGACTCTCTGCGCAGAGCTGATGCGGCGCCTTCTGTCCCTCTGTTCACCTCGCGCAGTTGACCTCACTTGACCTAAAGGCCCTGACCTGAGAGGGGCTGGAGGACATGGGGCTCTCCACCCTGCCCCCGGTTAGCGGCAGTTGATCCCAGGAGCCCCTCTGTTCCTGGGTTTTGTCTTTGAACGTATATCACTACGTCACCCTGCTGTTTCTAAAGTCTACGGTGAAATCCTGACTTAATAGTCACAGGGACCAGGGCCATATAACAGCTTTCAGAAGATAACAGTGAGGTGCCCTTTAACAAACAAATTGGGAAGACTCTGCTTCAGGTCAGCTGTGGTGGGAAATTGTCACCCTTGTCCCTGCAAACAGAAAATCTCGGTGCTAGTTAAAAACCAAGGACTCTTCTTGGACCTGTCGGACTGACTCGGAGAGCCCCACCCTGCGAGGGGCCGGCAGCCCCCCACTCCTGCCTCCTGCGTCAGCCAGGGCTGGGGAGGGCGGTGCGGCCGGCAGGGGCCCGGGCAGCCACGGAGCCAGGCACAGCCCTCACACTGGGTTTAACACCCAGGTCACAGGGTGTCCCTTCCACACGCCTTGCCACCGTCCCGAAGGGCTCTGTGGAAAGCAGCAGGGCCCGGCTGTGAGCCTCAAGGCAGATCCCTGAAGGGAAGCCCCCGGAAGCTCAAAGTCTTGGGAGACAGGAGCCAGACCCTGAAGGACGGCCACCTCTGGCTGCTGGCGTTACAGAGCCACCCCACAGCCCAACTGCTGCCCCTCGCCCTCCAAACCCCATTCCCCATTGCGGATACCAGGGTTACCTGCTTCCAGACAGGGCAGAGGAGGGGCAGGGGGCAGGGGCGGGTGTTTGAAAAGATCCAGCATCAAACAGGACACAGCCAAGATCGGCGCGGCAAGGTTCTAACGACGAAGGTCAAGGGGAAACCGTAGGAACCAACTACTGGACAGAAGCCTAGAGACCCTGGTGGGCTCCCGTAGACTGGTCATGGCCAAGGCAAGATGCTGAGCCTCATGGGATACAGCAGCAGAACTTTTCCAAACTGAGTGGCAGACGGCTCAGTCATGGGGGGGGGGGGGGGGGCAGACCTGGGAGGAACCTCAGAAGGCCTGAGCCGTACAGTGGGCCACCAGGGACGGAGGGAAGATGGCAGGATCAATACCTGACAAACTCCGGCCAAGAGCTTTCTGAGGTCGGTGGTGGACCTGGGACCCCACAGGCAGGTAGCTCCTGGATCACCAGGAAACTACAACCCAGGAGGGAAAACTAACTGCAGCGTCACGTTCACGGTGCAGAAAGCCAAATAAAGGGGGAGATCTTGAAAAAAGACAGGAAAAGGTACCGATGGAGAGAGGAAGGAAGGTAAGAACTGCCTCGGGTTTGTCTTCAGAAGCCATGACGCAGAGAGTGGCCTGGCAGGTTTAAAGTGCTGAAGGGCGAACTCCCGACCTTGGATGGCTCCCCACGGGACTCTCCTTCACTAGGAGAGACATTAAAGCGTTTCTCAGACAACAAACACCGAGGGAATCCACTGCCGCAGATCCTGTGACTTTCAGGAAATGTTACAATAAGCTGTTCTGGGAGAATGAAATTATGTGGGTCAGACTACGTGATGGGCGTGGAGAAGAGAACAGTGGGAAATCCTAGGTAAAGGCAGAAACTCCCACGCCAGTTGAGTTTTTCTTGTTCTAAATTTATGTGAAAGACACCACTTAAAGTAATAATAACAATGTATCAGGTGGTTATAGCATCTGAAAAGGAGAAATGTCTTCAGGGATGAGGGAGGCATTGGAAATACTGTCACAACTACGCTACACCTGAACTTTCACATTGACATTTGAAAGTGGAGTTGGACTCATTAAAAAAATGTGGGTGAGGATGTGGGGAAAAAGTCCTCTTATACATTGCTGGTGGGATCGCAAATTAGCGCAACTACTCTGGGAAGCAGTACACGATTTCTTAGAACACTTAGAATGAAACCAACATTTGACCCAGTTATCCCACTCCTTGGTTTATACCCAAAGGACTTAAAATCAGCATGTTGTTGTGATGCAGCCACTTCAATGTTTATAGCAGCTCAATTCACAATAGTCAAGCCATGGAACCAAACTAAATGTCCTTCAACAGATGAAAGGATCAAGAAAATGTGGTATATATACACAATGGAATATTATTCAGCCATAAAGAATGAAATTATGGCATTTGCTGGTAAGTGGATGGAATGGGAGAATATCATGTTAAGTGAAATAAGCCAGTCTCAAAAAAACCAAAGGCAGAATGTTCTGATATGCAGATTCTGACTCACAATAAGCCAGGGGAGAGGGAAGAATAGAAGTTCATTGGACCAGATAAAGGGGGATGAAGGGAAGGAAGGGGGAATGAGAATAGGAAAGACACTAGAAAGAATCAGACATATCTTTCCTGTCCACATATATGAATACATGACCAATGTAACTCCACATCCTGTATAACTGCAATAATGAGATCCTAACTGGAATAAGGTATACCCAGCATACTTATTATATGTATAATATTTCAAAATTACTGTCATGTAAAATTTTTTTAAATAAATTTAAAAATAGGCATCAGGGCCTGGGATGTAGCTCAGTGGTAGAAAATGCACAACATGCAAAAGATCCCGTATGTGAGCTCCAGCATCATGCACACACACATAGCCTCTTGCAAACTCTAAAACAACCAGGAAAAATAATTCCAAAATAAGTATAATGTTTATCCTAAGAAAAAATATAAAATAGGATCATGTGCTCAGTTAAACAATGAAGGCAGAAAACCGGAAAAATCAAAGCCGAGCAAAGACAATGAGTAGAATATAATTATAAACAGCCATATTAATGCAGCTGTATCAGTAACTGCTTTAAATGTGAATGGTCTAAATAGCAACTAAAAGACAGATTTTCAAAGTAGATAAAAATATAAGATCTAACTCTGTTGTGTACAAGAACCCACGTTAAATATAAACAGATTAAAGTAAATGGAGAAAGATTAACCATGCCAATATTAATCAAAAGAAATATGGACTGCCACATTATATTTGGGCAATGCAGACTTTAGGTGAGGAAAACTGAAGGAAGGATATAACAACGGAGGTTTCAATCCTATGAGACGACATCAAATTATTTTAGTAAAGGTACCAGGTTGCTCCAAGCCAGCAGAGTAGATGGCCCCGCTGCAGATCCAGAGGAGGAGACTGTAGCTGGGCAGTGCAGTTGGACGAGTGGCCTAGGCAGAGTGGCCCTTGGGATGTGTGCACAGACGCGTGTCCATGTGGATGACAGCACACCCACCCAGGACTTGCGGTCAGTATGGCCCCTGAAGAACCCCAGAGGAGAGTGCTGGCCTCCAGACCTGCAGGATCTGAGTGGTGGGCAGTGCCGTGGACCAGCCCCGGTGAGACTGCTCTCTGAGGAGCACAGAGCAGAGGAAGAGTAGAGGGCTTGTCCAGACCCTGGCAGAGCGGTGAGCGGGAACGACAGACCGAGGCTCCGGCAGCCTTCCCCAGGTGGCAGAGCAGCCAGGTGCCGTGAGAAGAAGGAACGGGGTGGGGGGGAGCTTCCCAGACAACCGAGCTGCTAGTGCATGGAGTCTGTCCTTGGGAGCAGCAGGTCTAAGGTGGCGAGTGTGGACTTGGCTGGAAGCCAGTGGTGAGCTTCAAGTGAGCACCAGGGGCAACAGGGCCATTTTGTCGTGTGGAAGGGACGTCTCTTGATGGGCAGGAGAGGAGGGGTCAGAGGACGGAGTGGTGCTCTCAGGATTGCTGAGGCTGCCTCCTTAGTGAGGTGACGGAGGTGGAGGGTTGGGCCTGGTGGTGAAGGTGGGGGGTGGAGCGAGCCAGGCTGATGAGTGACCGGGGGGACGGTCATATAAGAGCACAGATACTAAGGTCCTCACTGATTAAAGTAAGACAGCCACATGGTCACGGACATGGGCATCTGTTTCTTAATGCAGGAACATGTCCTGCTGCAGATGGTTTCATGGTTGTGGAGTCAGCGTGCAGAGACACAGATTAGGACAGCTGCGAAGTCACCAAGCAATAGAATCTTAGAGTCCCCTGTCACACATGTGGCCTGTCAGTGACTGAAATGTTGGCGGGAGGCACCTGCAGGAGAGAAGGGGAGGGGGAGAGGTTCTGGGCATCGGCTCTGGTGCCTGTGTGGCCAAGGAGGCGTGGGAACCGAGCTGCTCCAACTGGAAACTAAAGCCTGGGGCAGGCCAAGGCAGGCAGAGGGTCCATGTCCAAGGGAAGGAGAAGATGGACGTTCCTGTGCTAACAGGAGCGAGTCCACCCTCCTTCGACTTCCCTTGCAGTCTGGTCCCCAGCGGCTGGGATGGTGCCCTCCATGCTGTGAGGACTTGCCTCGCTCAGTCTGTGGTTTACCAACACCTCAGGCCTACACCCGGACAGGAGGTGGTACCAGACCAGACATTGGCCACCCCTTAGCCAGGAGGGTAGACGCACAAACTACCCGCAGTGTTTACTATGGGTGCTTGTCCAGTGCTGGTGTTTGGCAGCCCATTCGTTCTACTGGATGGCTACTCCACCTCCTGCCAGGGTGTAGGAAAAGGCTTACAACAGCCTTCAGTTTACTTATCCTTTAAATTATAGTGAGTGTGTTGAAACAGAATGCCACAGCAGTGGAGTTAGAGATTCTCGCAAATCTCTTTGGCGATGCTTATCATAAACAGCAGAATTAACCTCAGAGGCTCCTAAAAACCTATGATTGAAAAAGCAAATTCTACCTCCTGGAAAAAATGCACGTTTAGACAAGACTCATCTAATAAACACATTTTAATGATATTATTACCAAAAAAACTTTGAGAAAAGTATACATAACAAATATTAAGAGCCTACTGAGACCCCCAAGGACATCATTTCTGTGATAAATTCAACACGAGAGCCGTGGTTTGTTTAACTTCTGTTGTCTACAGAACATTCCATCCCTAATTCAGGATATGGGTCATCAAAGGCGTCCCAACAGCAGGGACGGGCTGAACGGCCTGTGGTGTGAATCCTGGAGTTGCTGTCACGGCTGTTTCATGGTGACGCTGGCTGTGGAGTGTGACTGCCTTCCCGTGGAGCCAGTCCAGACCAGGGAATGCCACGTCCCGTAAGCCTGCTGTGCTCAGGGCTGCAGCACTGGGTCTGATTCTTTGTCCCTGAAGTCCTTATGTGGAAATCCTCACCCACGGGGTAGAGTCCAGAGGGGGGACCACGGCAGATGGTGAAGACGGGGTCTGGTGAGTGGGGAGGAGGCTGCAGGCAGCTAACTGGCTGCCCCTTCCACCCGTGAGGACCCAGCAAGAATGGCTGGCTGTGAGCTTGCAGTCCTCTCCAGATACCACGCCCACAGCGCCTTGTCTGGGATGGCCACCCTCCGGGACAGTGAGAGACACCTTTGTTGTTTATGAATAGTCTCCCAGTCGGAGCTACTTTGTCACAGTGGCCCAGGCTGACACAGGCTTGTGGTTCTTCTCTGTTCAGGGGTGCTCTCCTGGTTTGCTTCCTGTAGGTCACGGCCAGGGCTGCGGGCAGATGTGCTCTACCTGCACAGCCCTGGGGAGACTCCTGCCGGAGCGTGTTTTCCACCTGTGAGTCTCCTCCACTCCCTTCCTTGGGGGAAGACTGCTGGGGACCACTGAGCGCTCTAAGGCGTGGTGTTCCTAAGTCTTCTCAGACAGAGGGGAGGGACGGGGTGAGGCATCCCCGACAGCAGGAGGGTCCACCGCGGTCCCCAGGCTCCTCTGGCATCCGAGCAGCAGGCCTGTCACAGTAGCCACAGGCTCAGGGCTCGTCCTGGAGTTGAGCAGGGTCTTTGTCAATCAATCAAGTGCTATAAAATCGGAAATCCCTTTGCATTTAAATTAACAGAAAGACTCACTCTTTAAACTCTACTTGAAAATCATGTTCCATCATCAGAGCATTGCAAACTGCACTCACAGATACGCAGAAATGTCAGAGCCGGAAAAACACATCTGTGCCTCCCCGGGATGTCTTTTCTTGTCTCAGGAGTTTTGATATCCTGATTCCGTTTCCAATACTATATATATTACAACTGTCACATTTGGGTATTTTAATATTAATAGAAATATGGAGTTAGGTAATTTATGTTCACTGTTTTATCGTATTCGATGAAGATCCTATGAAATCTGCACTTTTTAAAAGAATTTAATTTCTGAAGCTTGAGCCAGGATTGCCAACTGAAAACCTCTCTGACAGATTTATAATCTGTATATTTTTGTGATCATAGTTGGCTAAAAAAAAAAGTTCACACCAAAACCTTCTACTTTAAGAACTGTACAAATAGGGCAGACATTTCCACAGGATTTCAAAAATTCCAGCTCCAATTGTAGATAGCATTGATTGCTCTGTAGATGGGGAAGGAATTTCTGTTGTTGAAAACACAGGCATCGTCCTGCTGTGTTTGCTGCATTCCTGAATTCCTGTATCTTGTGCAAGTTAGGATGCACTGTTTGTGAAATCTTTGGCAAGTTTAGACATGACTCAGGAGAAGAGCAAAGGTTCCTGTGACCTGGAAGCCGAGCTAGAAAATGAGAGACGAACATGTGAGAGAATCCGTGTGAGCCACGTGTGCGAATCTATGACCTAGGAGCTAAGCTCCATTCCACTGCTCCCGTCCCACAGGATATAAGAGAAAGCTTAGTTAGAACAATGTGCAGACAAAAGTGTTCATACTCACCAGGCGCAGTGACACACGCCTGTAAACCTAGCAGCTAGGGAGGCGGAGGCAGAAGGATCGCAAGTTCAAAGCCAGCCTCAGCAACAGCGAGGCACTAAGCAACTCAGTGAGACCCTGTCCCTAAGTAAAATATAAAATAGGGCTGGGATGTGGCTCAGTGCTTGAGTGTCCCTGAGTTCAATCCTTAGCCCCCCCCCCCCCCAAAAAAAAGAGTATGTGTTTAAACTTCAAAGATTATAAGGTTGGAATGTACACAGGAATAAAGAATACAGTCTTTAGTTAGGTCTAATAAAATATTTAGTTAGATTTTATTCTTCACTACGATAACTAAAATATTTAGGTAAAACTAAAATATTTGGTTATATCTAGTAAAAAGTACCATCTTTTTCCCCCCTTGTTACATATTTTTTTTTTTGGTGTCAGAAAGTAAATGAAATAATGAAATTAAAAGGTTAAATGACACCAGGAAAACCAAGTCACCACTGAGATTTCCTGTCACAGGCAGAAGCATCGTGGACTCAATCTGAGGCTGGTTTCTGAAGGCCTCAGAGGTGGCATTGAGGGCGTTGTCAATGTGATTAGAAGGCCGGTGGCAGCAGGATCACAACTGAAGATTGTTGGACAGTGTCCTGAGAAGGGCCGAGGGAAGTGGGCCCAGCCCAGGTCACTGCCTCTGGGCCCTGCGGCTGCCTGGGGTCCCCAGCGGGCTCTGGACCTGCTTCCTGGTTCTGGCAGCTCTGGGTGCCCTAATGTTCCATTTTCTGTAGTTTAAAAACCAAACTTACTTCCTTAGTGAACACAGGGTTGTAGAAAATAGAAGGTTAAAGTTTCCTGGACCTCTGATCTGTGCAAGAAGCCTCAGTTAGACTTCTTGCAGTTATCTAAATATCTGATTCCTTAAGTAGGTGTTCACTGGAGTCTAGCAACTTCTGTGATTTAATTAATATAACATTCCACGAGCACTTGACCATGGATGTTGCTGCATTTCCATGACATGGGTATGATTTCAACTATGTGTGAGGGCCTTACTCTGTCTTTTGCTAGTACAGGGCTCCCAGAGGCTCACATGCTAGCATGGCCCCAGCCCCTCTAGGACATGGATGTAGTGTAAAATATTTTCCAATATTGCTTTGAAATTAATTTAAACAAAATAATACATGTGATGTATTTGATTATTGTGAAGGAAAACAAAGAAAATAAATTTAGGTTGGATTAGCCTTTTATTATTTATCATGCCTGAACACTTTGCTATTCTGAATAGATAGCTTTTTGTAGTGGTTGAGATTTTGTTGTTATTTGAATTTCTGCTCTTTGTTTGAAAGTCTATGCTAACAAATGACAAGTAGTTTATGTCAGCAAAAACACAACCACAACTTTAAATAGCCAAAACACTTGAATAATTTATGTAAGTAGAAATACCAGTGTCCATAAACATGTTAAGAAATATCTTTTCCCAGAATTAAAACTGCTAAGTAAAGAAATGTTCTAACATATGGAATTGCCAGGAGATGGCATATAAATTACTTAGTGTTGTGGCTCGTTCACTTCTTCCCCAGCACCTGTGCTGTAGACCACGCCCATCAGCCCTGAGAAGGCTCCTAGAGCGAGCCACAGGCAGGGGCATGACTGCATTGGAGCCAGGCCTGGGAAGATGATGTGGGTAATATTACAGATCACAGGAAGGAGCCGAGGCCATCTCCATTAGCGTTCCACAAGTTTTATTTTAATATCATGGGGATCACAGTGTGTTTGTCACCAGTTGGGGTTCCAGTGAATTCCATAGTTAATATTGGGGTGCTTCTTGAGTTTAGACAGATGGATGATGACTGAGGCAGAGTATTTTCCCTGCCCTGAACATGCTCTGGGTTCTGCCTGTTTGTCCCTCCCTCTGCACCCTTGTCCACCCATATCTCTCCACTTTTGCCTTTTCCAGAATGTGACATGTTTGGACTCAAAGACTATGCAGACTTTTCAGGTTGGCTCTTTCCCACTCTGAGTTTCCTCCTTATTTTTCATGACGACAGTTTAGTAACTTGGAGTGCAGAATGTCCCATTGTCTCGGGGTAAGTGGCTTGATCACCCACTCACCTCCTGGAGGACATTTGGCTGCTTTAAGTTTGGGGAGTTGTGAGTAAACATGTTGTGAACCGCCTTGCCTAGGTGTTGCTGTGGACATGAGTTTTAAGTTCCTTCAGGTAAACACCGAGGGGCATGACTGCTGGAGTGTAAGGCCGGAGTGGGGTTAGTTGTATAGGAAATGGCCAAACTGACCTTCAAAGTAGCTGTCCCGTTCTGAACTCCCCACAGCAATGAACGGAAGTTCCTCTCCAGCATTTAAGGCTGTCCGTGTGCCTGAGTTTGGCCATTCTGATAGGTGCATAGTGATATCCGTTTGCCATTGTCATTTGCCTTTGCTTGATGACATGTGACCTACCGTGTCTTTTCATATGTCTGTGTGTCCTCCGTAGGTCTTTCCTGGTGAAGGGTCTGTTGGGGTGTGCAGCACATTTCTCACTTTCTTTTTACTATTGAGTGTGAGGGGCTCTCTGTGTGTTTTCTGTACGTTCTTTATTTGATTTGTTCTTTGCAAATATTCTTCTAGTCTGTGGCTTTTTTTTCTCATTATCTTGACATTATCCTTTGAGGAGCAGAGTTTCATGATTTTAATGAACTGCAGATTATCAATTATTGATTTTCTCGATGGTGATTTGGATGCTGTATCTAGAACGGGGTCTTGCGGCTCACGGTCATCTAGGTCTTCTCTTATTTGGCTGCTGAGGGTTTTATAGTTTGCATTTTACATTTAGGTCTAGGAACAATTTGGTCTTTTAAAGGTTTTTACTGGGGACATTATAACCATACATACTGGTGGGTTTTGCTGTTAGTCATTCATGCATGCGTACAATATAATAATATGACTGGTACTTTCACTCCCAGTGCCTCTTCTTTCCCGTCTTCCCCTCTCGGTCTCTCCTTTTGATCCATTTTGAATGAATTCTTGTGAAGGAAGATCAGGGTCCAGATTCATTGTTTTGTGTTTGGTGGTCCAGTTAATCCAGTACCACTCATTGGAAAGACTGCCTCTGCTCTACTGTAGTGTCTTTGCCCCTTATTCCTGTGGGCCCAGTTCTGTCCTCTGCTTTCTGTTCCCTTGGTCTATGTGTCTTCTCTCACCAACACCATGCTGTCCCAATTGTGTAGACATGCACAAAGTCCTGCAGTCAGGTAGTCAGTCCTCCAATTTTGTTATCTTCATCAATACTGAGGGGCTCCTCCAGATCTTTTGCCTTTTTATATGGACTTTAGAGTCAGTTTGTTTATGTCTTCAAAACAATTTGCTAGGATTTTGATTGAGATTGCATTGAATCTGTAGATCAAGTTTGGAAGAACTGAGATCTTGACAACGTTAAGTCTTCTTATCTATTAATGTGGAATATCTTTCTCCATGTACTTTTTCTTTGATTTCTTTGACCAGAGATTTAGTTTTCTCATATTCATATGTAATTCCTTTTGGGGTATGTGATTGCAAATGCTATTGTGCTTTTACATTCAAATTCCATTTGTCTGTTGCTAGTATATAGTAAAACAGTTGATGTTTTGTATATTAAACTTGCATCATGCAACCCTGCTGTATGTGCTTATTCTTTCAAGGGGGGTTGTGTGTGTCAATGTGTATGTGTATGTTGTTTTGGGTTTTTTTTTTTTTGGTTAATTTCCTAAATTTTCTACGTAGATGTTCATGTTATCTGTTAATAAGGACAATGTTTCCTCCCTTCTCCATTTGTATGTTTTATTTCCTTTTCTTTCGGTGTTGTGTTGTGTTAGCATCCACTATAGCATCGGAAAGGAATAACAGGACAAGACATCCTTGCCTTGTTTCTGATGTTAGTGGGAAATTTTCCAGTTTTTCCCATTAAACATGACATTGGCTGTCAGTTTTTAATAGATATGCTTGTTGAGTTAAGAAAGTTTCTCTCAGTTTCTAGTTTATTGAGATTTTTATCATGAATCAATGTTGAATTTTATCAAATGACTTTTCTGTATCTATTGATATGATTGTGTGATTTTTCTTTTATAGCCTGTTGATGTGATATATTAAATTGATTTTTGAGTATTGAACCAACCTTGAATTCCTTAGATATGTTTTTTTTAATTATGTTATATAATATTTTTTATGGATTCAATTTTCTAATATTTCATTGAGGATTTTTGCATCTATGTTAATAAAAGATATTGATTTGTAGTTTCCTTTTCTTGTAATGTCATTGGCTTTGTTGTTAGGGTATTGCTAGCATTATGGAATGAGTTAGAAGTATTACCTCTGCTTCTACTTTTTTAAAGTAGATTTAGAGAATTTTTTTTCTTTAAATGATGTATAAAATTCACCAGTGAAGCCATCAGGGCCTAATGCTTTCTGTTTTGGAAGGTTTTAAACTCTTGATTCTACCTATTTGATACAGGCATACTCAGATGGTCTGTTTCTTCACTAGAGGGTTTTGGCAGACTCTATGCTTCAAGGAACTGGCCCAGTTCATCTAGGTTATAAACCCTGTAGGCCAAGTTGTTCCTGGTTGTCCTTTACTTTCCTTCTGATGTCTGTGGACTCTTTCAGTTCTGACATGGTAATTTGTGTGTTCCTTAACTTTTTCCTAGCATGGCTAGAGACTAATCAATTTTATTGATCTGGGATCTTATAAAGACATTGATCTTTATCATGAAGGCTCCACTCTCATGACCTTCCCTCCTTCCCCAGCTTCCTCCTCTAATACCATCACCCATCACTTGGGGAGATGGGTCTCAGTGTCTGAATTTGGGGAGGTCCATAGACATTCAGAGCATTGCATGGGGTGGGGTACTATGTTAGCTTCCTAGGATTCCATGATAAAGTGCACAAGCCATGTTGCTTAAAATTTTATTTTCTCCCAGTTTTAGAGGCTTAAAGTCTACATACAAGTGGTCCACAGGGCTATGCTTCCTCTACCTTCAAGAGGGGACACTTCCTCCCAGCTCCCAGCAGCCCAGCCATTTCTTGCCTTGTGGGAGCATCACTGCAGTCTCTGCCTCCATCTTCCCATGGCTTCTGTGTATGTTTCTCTCTTCTTATAAGAACATCAGTCCTGTTAGACTCAGAACCCATGCTACTCCAGCATGACCTCATCTGATCTAATAACATCCACATGACCCACTCCCAAATAAGGCCACATTCACAGAAACTGGGGTTAGAGCTTTAACATGTCATTTTGGAGGGGATGTAGTCCAAATCATAGTGGGTATACACGGGTTCTTTGAATTACTCTTTCGACTGTCAGTAGATTAGAAAGTCACCAAAATGTTTAATCATGTAAAAAGACTTATTTCTTCATTAAAGTTCCATTAGACAAAAGTATCTCATTAACATTTCAGTATTCATATGTTAGAGAGTTATTACTACATGAAACCATTCACCAGTATATTTATTGAGATCAACTATTTACATAACTTAAGCTAATAAAATGTTTATTGAGAGAATCGTGAACCTGTCATTTTATCTGTCATCTGGCGTGTGGTAAGGGGAATTCCCACCTGGAGGAATGACTTATTTGAGCTCCAGCTCCAGCACTCCAGGAGCATAGTTTAGGAGGAATTGTAAGTTGAATGGCTTTCCATTTTCAGTAATTAAAGAAGAAATGTGCTGAGGGCTCCCGGAGGAACCGTGAAGTCTTCAATTGCAGGGATTCTTTGAGAGGTTGCTATTGATTTTTGCACACATAACATTGATTACTTTCATTTCCCCAATGAAAGCCAATCACGATTGATTTATTTTCTTGATGCAAACTGAAAGACTTGCCTTATGGTCTGTATTGTGCAAATACAACATTTTTGTTGTTCTGGTAGTGCAGAACTCTGCCTCAGTCACCATGTATTTGTACATATGCTTAAAAAACCACGTATGTCTATTTTTTAGCTGTTAGTTTTCTAACAGCTGTTAGTTTTTTTTAGCTGTTAGTTTTCTTAACCCAGAAATTCATTTTTAGTGAAACAGAGGCTAATAACTACTGTTACTATAAGAAACTGGACATCTGGTGGTTGGGTCTTGGAATGCAAATCAGAAGTTATTTCATACCCATGCACACATGCGCACGTCGCCTTGGAGCTTAGGCTGTTGGCGAGCTGTGCATGTAAGTTGGATCTCTTGAATCATGAGAAAGCATGTAGGGGTTCCCCACTTCCAGTATCCTTTTCACATACCTGAGATCCAGTTCCATCCTTATTCATATGTTTTTACAGTGTGCAGCATTTAGTTATTGAAAAACAGTGTTTAAGATTTTTAAAATGTGTGGGAATTGCTGAGCTGTTGTTCTTACACCAAGAAGTCCAGGCTTGGGTGGTCTTCGTTTTGTATGTGAAAAATTTAGCCTGAAACCCTCATCTTCCCTGATTCTCAACCCCTGAAATGGAACGAGCATGCGAGAAATGCACTGCTCACACCAGCATGTGAGATGTCATTGTCCATGTTGAGTGCTGGGCCCCACCAGCAGGGCCGGAGGTCTGTGTGCGGGGAGACGGTGGAGGCGGGCAGCACGTCTCCCAGCCAGGAGCCGTTTCCCTTGTTTGTACATATACTGCACCCTCACATCAGAGGAGGGAAATGTGAGATGCAAAAACAACACTTTAAAAAGAATACCAAGTGCATGCCTGTAGAGAAAAAATTATGTTTTAGAACACACCACACACACACACACACACACACACACACACACTCTTAAATTCCTATTAAAAATGGGCACTCCAAGAATGATATTTTTATTGAATTGAATTACTTATTTGTTCTCACTTCACAAAATTGAGTAAGTTGATTTGCTGTGCCTGAATGGTTCAAAGTATTTTAAAAAATAAAAACCTACCAGGCACAGTGGTGCACGCCTATAATCCCAGCCACTCTGGGGGATGAGGCAGGAGGATTGTAAGTGCAAAGCCAACCCCAGCAACTTAGCAAGGCCCTAAGCACCTTAGTGAGACCCTGTCTCAAAATAAAAAAAAATATAGATTCGGGACATGGCTTAGTAGTTAAGTGTCCCTACGTTCAATCCCTGGTACCAATAAATAAATAAATAAAAGCTACTATGCTACCTTATACATGCTACTGGTTCCCAATCCCATGAGCCTTTCCCCTTTGGCTTGTATGAAATCAGACCTTCCTGGTGGGGTTAGGAGAGCTGCTCTGATATTATTTTGAGGAAATTTTTTCATATGGAGATGATCATCTCCATAGTTAAATCCATTATCAATTAACATTGCACATTTACTTCTGAGTTAGCTGAACTGATAGTAAAAGCCAAGAATATTCAAGAAGGACATTCATGCTAATCTTAAAGTCCAGTAAAAATAAAGAATATCGACATAAAATTGCTTCATGTAAAAGGGGAAACATGGCGGTCTTTGCCATGGGCAGGGGCAGGAGGTCAGCAAAACCTCCCGGCTCTGCTCAGGCGTCTGAAGCACAGCGGCTCTCCTCCTCCTCCAGGTCTGCAGGTTACACTGTGGAAATGGACTCGGGAACCTCTGAGTTCCAAAGGGAAGATTTTGCCTTGTCTGAATTGTTGCATTGTAACCTGGAAATCACTGAAAGCTCCAAGTGCCAAGATGCTTTACTCCAGCTGCCCAGGATCTGCATCTCGGCCTTTGGGTCCAGACTTTGTTCCACGTGCAAGTGTTTCACACAGTTTTGAGGAACTTCTCCACTTGTATTGCCAATGGAACGCAGGTCTTCTGCGTTGTGGGGCTGGGGGAGCCAGGTGGTGTTTGATGGCTGCATGACAAGGGGCCCAGCATCCAGAGTGAGTTGGGAGCTCATGAGCATCCAGAGCAGAGTGTGGAGGACACTGAGGCATTGACTGCATGGAGGACTGGCACTCAGCTCCCCACCTGTCTACCCTAGAATGCTCTGAAGGTCAACTGCTGGAGCTGCCCAGCCATCTCTAGACCTCTTGACTCAGGTTCACACTCTCCCTGCAGAGTTGAATGCATCACAAATAGCCACAGGTATTCACCATAAGCACAATAAGCATTCACATTATTTTCACACATCCCAGAATGGAGTCTGGTTACTTAACGAGAGTTTGTCTCCACGTGTGTACTTCCTGGCAGTGCTCCAGTGAAAGTGCTTCCAACAGGCCCTCTGACACCCTCCAGCAGTTTAGTCTCAGGAAAGGGGCGTATGTTCAGTGGGAGGCATTAGCCTTGCCGCAGCCGTGATGTGCATCATTGCTGTACCGGCCAGTCCTGCACTAGGGCCGTGTTATTAATACCTGGCCAGACTTAATCCATTTCATTTTCACAACAACCCATTATCTCCATTTTCTATCTCTGGAAACTAAAGGCAGGAGGTAACTTGGTCAAGGTCATGTGACTGACGGGGATTCTGGACAGGGGTGTCAACCAGAGTCCCGTGCCAAGTTCTGGCCTTGGTGGAGAACGGGGTGCTTATCTGGGAACAGTCACCCATACGCTTACCCGGGGCCATGTGGGTTGACAACGACCGCGAGGGGAGGTAGCGTCTCAGAGCTCTGTGTGGGGAGGACCCGGAGGGGATCACACTCAGGACCCTTGCACCTGGAGCTGGTGATGGTCACGACTGAGGAAACCCAGACACGGAGACCTTCCCAGGCTGCCCGGGCTCCAAGTGAAGACGCGGTGGAGAGGACTGAACCGCTGGCCCCAGAGTCTGTGCTGCGCCACCGCGGCCCTCATTCCAGCACAAGCACCAGGACGCAACCAGGGACAAGGACAGAGGCCACGCCAGGCTCTTAATGTGAGGAACTGTTGATGTGCACTGTGGGCTGGTTACTGGGTGGGCCAAGGGAGCGCCCAGTGATGGCAGGACGCACGTGTGCGTCTGGCTGCTCTCCAGGGAGAGGGAAAGCCCGGAAGAGCCCCTCCACCGACTTCACCAGCTCCTCCCGGAGAGGAGTGGCTGAGGCCCTGTGGATGTGGGGAAGTCCTCCGTGGCTCCCAGGCTGGCTCTGGCTGTCAGGAAGCGTCTTGCTGAGTGCTTTATGGTCTCCGTGGAGCTTCCTGCAGATCCTTCAGAACTGGCGGGAGGGTGTCACACTGGAGCCCCTCTCACAGTGACTAGAAAGCCCCTTTGCCAACAGTGCCACCAGGACCAAAGGAAGCACGGGAAGCCCTCAAGAGCACCCCCTTCTGCAGAGGCCTCCTGCCCTCCACTGGGCACCCCACCCTCTTTATAAAGAGGCCATTTTATGTTCAGATTTTGGTGGGACAGCTAAGCAGTTGGCTGCATTCCAATGACAGGGAGCTGTCACATTAGGTCTGGCATCTCTACCAGGTGCGCCATGTTGGTGGACTCGGGAGATTCTGCCTCCCTTGCCTGTCACTCTAAGGACCTCTGTTGGCATGTGTCCTCCAGGAGCGAGGCGTGAGTGTGCGCGTAGGTGTGTATGCACATATATCTGTGCTTCTGCGAGGTGGAAGTTTTATGTGTCTGTGAAATCGTGGCATTCTCTAGGTGTGTAAGTGACTTCACGCTGGGCCCCAGGACCTGCTTCTCCCTGAAGGATGCTGACTTTCTAGGGTCGAATGCAGTAGAAAAGGGAGGGGTGGTCTCTGAGAGAGTGTCCATCCCTGTGAAGGCATTTGCCCCACATGCACTTCCCCCAGAGGTGAAGCAAGTGGAGGGGTCTCCTCAGGCTCCGCAGAGCAAGCTGCTCCCCCTGGCAGGGGGTGTGCAGGGTGAAGGGAGGCTTCAGGATCCTATGTCTCATCTGAGTCCAACCACATGGCCCCACCCATGGTCCCGGATCCCATTCCATACCAATGAATGGCAGCTTTCAGAATAAGACCGTTGATGAGACTAGATCCCACTGACCCTGTAATCAGGGGCTGGGAAGGAACCTTTCTGGTTCCCTCATGACATGAGCTGATGGCTAGAGGCCTTGCACTCATGGATCACTGATTTATTTATAAGCCTCCCAGTGCAGTCCTGGGAGCCCAGGGACCCCTCTGTGCTCACAGTCATGATCCCTGCCAGATGGGCAAGTGCTGCTGCGCCCTGGACTCCCAAAGCCTTGCTTCAGCTTACGCTTCAGGACAGTCCACCGCGGGCGCGGCTTGGTGAGGTGCAACACCACTGTGTGCTCTGCTGCGTTCCTCACCTCCCACTTCCCGCCATCCTGGGCCTCAGCGGCAGGCTCAGGCCTAACAGTACAACTGCACCACGCCCCAGATCCCATCTTGGAGGGCTTATCCCCGAGGCCACCCACCTAGGGCCAGAATTCCTACCAAAATGTTAATAAGGAAGATAGAATATAAATAATTATTTTTTAAAATATTTTTTAGTTGTTGGTAAACCTTTATTTTATTTATTTATACATGGTGCTGAGAATCAAACCCAGTGCCTCACACGTGCCAGGCAAGTGTGCTACCGCTAAGCCACAACCCCAGCCCAACAATTATTAATTAGAGAAAAGGAGTCAACTACGTGCTGTAATCAAGACAACTCTTTAAAATACTGGAATAGCAGATGGAGGAAGCAGATACTGCTTCTGGGACTGAGGGGCATACGTTCACTCCATGCCCTTGGAGAAGAGATGTTATCCATGCCTGATAAAGTTTACGGAGCTCGTTAAAGAATGTGGAGCAGTGGGGACAGTTCATGGGACCAGTGTTTAAAAGCAAATCTTTCATTGTACCTAAGCTGGGAAGGATATGGGTATGGCAAGAGGACTCAGGGTGATGGTGACAAAGGACCCTTGGAGTAAAGATCAGAGTAGCTGTGTTTAATGTAGTCAGTCCATTAGGGACTCAGTTTACACTCTTCATTAGAAAACAGTTCTGGAAAGTTCCAGGGGGACTTGCACAGCCCTTACTAAATCAATGAAGTGTGATAACAGCTCCCAGAAGAGTGTTTGTGGAGAACAGGAGCTTGGAGACTTTTGTGGTGGACTGAGAAAGATTGTCCCAGTCCAGCCTATTCACGGGAGAGTTCACTGAGGGTCTCTGAGGGCCTTGGGCATTGTCTGTGTGTGGACACAGGGCAGCAGAGAGCAGGAGCCCACACCTGGACACCATGTAGCAGCCATCCATCCCATAGTGTGGGTGCAGTGGCAGGGGTGGGAGAAGTCACTGGGCCATGATGTTGCAAGGGTCAGAGGAACGTTTTGCAAACCTGAGTCTGCACAAGCTATTTCGTATAATTATGTCAGAATTAATTCTGGCTTTCTCTATGATCTGCAGATTTGTGTCCAACAAACTGTGTCCGGGTCTGTTTTCCAACCAAAATTGAAAGGGAAGCTGGTGGTCAGCTTTTTCATCTTAATGGTGTACATAATGTCACTTTTTGTTTCTGTTTGTTTCTTTTCACATAGGCTGGAGCCAATGTCCTTCTCCAGGACGTCAATGGAAATATCCCGCTGGATTATGCTGTGGAAGGGACAGAATCCAGCTCTATCCTCTTGACCTACCTGGATGAAAACGGTGAGCTGCAGCTTGTGAAAGAGGCTGTAGAGGAGCTGGGCTGGCAGAATGGCCCACTGGTGTGGCTGATGTGGTATAAATCAGGCATTTTCCCATGCCCCCCACGGCCGTCTCCGCTCTGCACCATACGTTTAATCCACACAGCTTTCTGCAAACCGGCAGAAATACAGAGGCAACGAGGAGGGACATTTGAGAGGCCTCTGAGGTCCAGAATTAGTGGCACTGGGGTTGTATTATCATCTGTTCTCCCTCCCCACCCCCCGGGAGGGGAAGGACGTGAACCAGCACAATTGAATTTTGAGCTAATGAGTGCGAAGTCATCTCAGGAGTGTTCCCCTGGGAGCCGGTGGTCCTAGCAGGAGTTCAGACAGTGAGGACTTGGGTAGGGGCAGGCTGTGCAGCACCCTGGAAGCCACTCTGTGACTCAGATCCACCAGCATGGTCAGGAGACAGCCTCAGGCACATGATGCTAGCCTGCAGAGATGAGGCTGAGCCCTGGGAGTGACAGACGCCAGCGCAGCCCTGGGAGGCACCGGATCCCTGCCCCTGGCTGGCGTGAAGGTAAAGAGCTGCCCCCCCTTTCCTGCTATTTAGGAATAAATAAGAATCAGGAAATCCCCATCCTTTCAAGGATACCAGTGGCCAGAGGAAAGGGTCACAGAGTTTCAGTTGCTAAGATCCGGTGATTTGCCCCTTCTTGTCTCACGAGAAGCTCCCTGCATGCAGACCTGTTCCCTGCTGCACCCGTCCAGGTCACATGTCACAAAGGTTTATCCTGAGCAGGGCTCAGAGGATGATCACTGCTTGGTAGCCCTGAAATGGTCCCATTGGCTCTGAAGGCGAGTAGCAATGGCTGTCCCGGCGGGGACCTGAGCCTCCTGCACTGGAGAGCACCGCGTCAGAGCAGAGCAGCCTCCTGTGCCTGCTGTGTGTTCAGTGCCCACCTGCAGCTGCTGTGCCCTGGGTTCAGTGGGCCACACACAGCCCCCCGTCCTGGAGCTTCTCCTGCAGGAGAGCTCAGAGGTTCTGGTGTTTGCAAAATCAGTGTTCTCTCTAACAAAACCACACGGGTTCAGAAGTCGATTAAAAATTGGTTAGACAGGAGAACAACAAGAAAAAGGGACTGAGTCTGAGTGGTTTGGAGGAAATCTGTCACAAGCATGGCTGTCACTGTCAGTGTGTAAACGGGTGTTAGCTGGAGCCAACTCAATTTAATACCTCTTCAGTTTTTAATTCTGTTTCTTGCTTGTCACCACCGAGGCCTGGCTCTGCCATCCCATCCATCTGCCCCTCCCTCGCATCTGTCACATCCTGGCTCTGCTCCTGCCAGTCTTGCTTCTGCTTATCACACCCTCTGCCCAGTTCTTACTAAACACTGTGAGTTCCATTCATTCCCTCCCCCCTGGCTGGTGTGCCTTTGCTGTCTGCGGTGACAACCTGGGCTGGGGTCCTCAGCAGTTCTGACGTTCCACGAGGAGGTCTCGTTGGGATTCAGCTCTCAGTAGTTCAGCACTGCCTTATTATAACTGGGTGGCCACAGTCTTGGACATTCATGCTGCATCCCTACAGGTTCAGATCAGACACTTATCATGCTGTCACATCAGGCTGCAGGTGGCGGGAGGGGCAGGCCATGTCATGAACAAGTTGATTACATGGAAAATCGCTGGTCACAGGCTCTAATTGTACTGTCACCAGCAAGTCACACTGTAATCTCAGGCACAGCAATTAACCTCGGCTCCCCGCCTGAGCTTCCCGGGCTGTAAAATGAGACAGCTCTGCAGGGTGATTGAACCTTGATGAACCTAGAGCTTCTGGGCAAGGCCAGGCAGCCGCCATGCAAGGGAAACAGTGGACTCCAGTGAGAGAGGGAGCACGGAGGGGGAGCTGGGGTGGTCAGGACAAAAGACCAGAGATCTGTATGTCCATGTCCTGAGAAGGGCAGAGCTCCACCTGACCCACACCCGGGAATGCCCCTGAGGGTGGACACTGCCGTCTGTGGCCTTGCACCCAGGGACCACCTCCCTCTTCTACTTCATTACTTCATCTCTCTGTGACATCCAGCCACCCTGGCCACTCTCCTGGGAAGATCTTTTCCTGGTTTTCTTCTCTTGAGCTGCCGCGGGGCTGGCCTTGGGTGTTCCTCTTATGAATTCGGGTTCCTGAGTGTTGGTCTCTAGGTCTATTCCTTGAAAATCTTTTCCCTGGCACATGGCGACTGGAGTCCCTGTTGGCTGTTGGTGTTGTCACCTGTCCCGAGGGTATTCCTGCACCGGACTCCCTTTCTACACTCCAGTCCTGGGCATGCAGTGTCATCAGGGACCTACACGTGGAGGTGACATGTCCCTGTTAGACTCACGTCACCCTTTCTCACTGTATCTCTATCCCACAGTTTGCCATTACAGCCAGGAATACAGGTGTCTGAGCCTTATTTTTATTCTCCCAAATCCCTGGTGTCTGGTGGTCACTGAGTCTCACAGAAGCTGCTTCCTGGCGCCTCTCCTCCCAGTGGGTCCCCTCACCAGCCACCCTCTCTGCCTTGGTGAATCCACATCTTTATTCTGGGTTGCTTCGGTGGCCTCCACATCTGCTCACCGTGCCCCAGTCCTTGGTTTCCAGATACCAGGTGACCTTCTCTGACTTGTGAAGTCTATACAGACGCTGCTCCAGCAGCCCCCTCTGCAGAGCCAGGGCAGCCGGGCTGCCGTGTGTGGAGACTGCCCAGTGATGCCTGTTGCAGACTGGGCACAGGAAGTGGGGGAGGGCAGCAGAAGCCTCCCGTGTGACCCTGTCCTTCTCTGCTGGGGCCACTGTCGCACTGGCCTCCCCAGCCCTCTTGCTTCCTTGGGTCTCCTAGGAACCTCCCTCTGGTGACAACAACGTGGGTGCGTTGAGGTTCTGTTAGAGAAACCCAAGCTGATCCCCGGCCTGGGTCAGTCATGGTGAACGCGAACGCTCGTTTAGCTCTGTTTCCTTTTTGAGGGTGAAATCCTGTTTCTGGATACTCAGATGATGCTGGTATTACATAAGCTAATGAATAAAAATGCAGCGTCCAGAGCTTATGGGAACACCAAGATGGAAGGAGATGCTTGCCCTGAGACGCCACAGGCTGGACAGAGCCGGGACCCTCACACCACCTCAGGGAGGGGCTGGGCCACCATTCCAGCTGGTGTGCCTTGGAGAGCTGTGAGGGGCTGGGGTGGCGTCCTGGTGCAGCCACACCAGCTCCACACAGCGAGGGCCACAGCACAGTAGAGCCTCCAGGGAGAGCGAGCAAGTTGTCACAACAGCATCTCCTGAAGAAGGAGAGTTCAGCAAAGACAGACAGGGATCTGGGAGACTGGGGGGGTGGGTATGAAATTCTGGTTTTTGCACAAATGTCTGTTAGCATCAGGAGCTATCAAGCAGCAGTAATAGCTCATAGGTAACAACCTGTGGGGTCCAGGTAAATGATTTTGTTTCCAAATTCTGTATTAATAGAAATGCCAGATTTATCTTGAAATAACAAATCTAAGAAGACCTTATATTAATTTTATTGTTGAGAAAACAATATGAAAATGAAGCTAAATTTTTTTTTTTTTAAAAATGACAATTGGCCCCATAGCCATTACAAAAGGGACTTTCCGTGCACTCTCACCATCTTGGTTGGTTTTGTTCAGCAGAAGTTGGAGAAATTTTCTTGACCACCCAGAGAGAATTTCTTTAGCGTTGTATTACCAAAAGAAGACTTGTGCTTCTTTTCTGAACGAGTAACAAAAATCACATCATAATTGGCACCATATTTGACTCAAAACCTAGTTGGAAATTAATAGGCTACAAGGTTGAATGTTCCCTGTGTCACCTTCAGAACAGGGAGGATCATTCCCCGTGACACATGGCGCTTCGAGTGTGAGAGCAAGGAGTGGCGCAGTGCATCTGTGTGTTCATTTCTGTCTTTCATCTTTGAGTCTTGTTCTGGTTTTTATCATTCAGTTTAAATTGCATGCTTAAATGATTTTTTAAAAGACGTATCAGTAAACACTATAACATTAGGAAATTTAACACAATACTATGGCCTTAGATTCCGCTGCCATTTCATAGGTGAAATTGAATGCTGACATCGGAGAAATAATATTTTCCAAAATTAAATCACATGGAAAATTCCATAATTTAAAGCTGAGAATAGAGTGACAGTTTTAGCTGGTGGATAGCACACCTTACTTGCTCTGTTGGGAAAATCAGTTGGTTCTTTTGAAGTGGCACACCAGGGTGCAGAAGGTGAGAGAGAGCTACTGTCCCTGCTTCACCATTCCATCACAGGGAATACCTTCGAAATGAGCTACCCATTTCAAGTATTATTGCACTTTGCTTTATTTTGCTGCTCCCTGACTACCTATTGCAAAGGAAGACACACCTGAAGGAATGGAGGGAATCCTCAACAGAAGGCTGATTGGTAACCACAGCTCGCTCTCCTGGAGCTCTTACTGCCCATGCTGTTTGACATGCTGAATGCACCTTATTCTCATAACAATGAGGGAAGCAAAACCTGAAAGCCCCACTTTGCAGATGAAGAAACTGAGCAGGGTATGTTTCCTGCCCACGTTGGGCCAGATATAATCCAAAGGCCCGGCACCCAGACGGGGACAGCTGGGCTCCTGAGAGCCTCTGCTCCTTTTCCCTCGCAGACTCCGAGGTGAGCATGGAGGGAGCAGATGAGGAAGCACCAGAGGAAGTGCCAGCAGAGGGGACATGTCTAATGTGGCTCCCGCCTTGAGACTGAGAATTACGGCCTCAACTCTCTGAGGTCTGTGTTTTTACCTGAGAGACTGAAGATATTGAAACTCAAACAGGTGAAAGGACTCAATCACATAAGACCTAGAAAGTGCTCAGCAGAGTGGCTGGTTGATAGCAAACACGGGTGAGAGGGAGAGAACCTCATCACTTCCCCATCACCAACATCCCCGCCCTGTCACCATCATCTCCACTAGCACTGATCACCATCGCCATGATCCTGGCCACCACTGTCGTCCTGATCACCACTACCCCCACCATCGCCATCCCCAAGCCCACCATCACCACCACCATCTCCACCACCATCTCCACCACCACCATCTCCATTATCATCATAGTCACTGTCAACTGTAGCAGATAAATTATTTGTCCTTGGCAAGTATTTATTTAGCCTGGAACCACTTCTGGGATCAGGTTATCCATAAATGAGGAGAGGTGAGCTACCGTAAAGGTCATGCTATCATGAAGTTGAGGTTTCGGGTTGAAGTAAATGCTGATGAGAGGCGTGAGCAGGAGGTAAGCAGACCTGGGCTTTCTGTGTGTGAATCACCCACTCAGTTAGGAAAGACAGAGTTTCACTCAATGTCGGTTGTCTTCATTAACCTGATGGTCATGGAGTGTTTAGAGGGAACATCCTTCTAGAGTGGTTACTTTTGAAATAATTTGTAGATGTAGAGGCAGTTCTCAGAGAGAGTCAAAGACGGTCCTCATGCACATTCCTGGAGCTGCCTCCATTGCTACCCACGGGGGTCGTTCCTCTGTTTATCAAAACTAGAAGTTAGCCTTGAGTCCATATGGTATTCACTAAACTATAAATGTTGTTTGATTTCTCCAGCTTTTCTACTAAAATCTTTTTTTCTATTCCAGGATGCTACATTGCTTTTAGGAGCGACTATTGAGACCAGAAAGTCTTAGAGCATAAAAATCATATCTTTGTAATTTTCTTCAATTCAATTTAAGTACTTCAAGATACTTGGGGCATTGTGTGTGGATGGTTTATATTAAGGCATGCACTTCCACAGAGCCTGACGAGTCTGAAGAATAGAACCAGTGGTCATTTTTTCTTCCCTCGAAGACTGTACTCGAGTTAGTAGATTGCATGCAGAGGGAAGCAGTCCTGCTGGAGCTGAGAGTGGTCGCCCTCAGTGGAAAGGGGCTTCCCCAGCGGGACATGCTGAAAGATGCCCCGCAAGCCGGGCAGAACCCACAGCATCTCTGCGTCCATACTGAAAGGTTCTTTCTCCGCCAGGAGTGGATCTGACCTCCCTGCGCCAGCTGAAGCTGCAGAGACCAATGAGTATGCTAACAGATGTCCAGCACTTCCTGTCGTCCGGAGGCAATGTCAACGAGAAGAATGACGAAGGAGTGACCCTGGTAGGTCACTGTGTTTGATTCAGAAATTGTTTAAACAGAGGATTTCAGTTGATCCTGAAACACAGAATTGAATAGATGTAACCTGTAAACAATCTGAGGTTTTGCTGATCATAGAAGTAATACGTATTCATCGTAGAAATTTTGCAAAACGCGTAAATATGTAAAGAAGGATGTGCAGAGTCCAGGGGCTGCCACCGAGGCGGAACCCATGTATGTGTGTTGGTGTTTGCTTCAAGCCTTCTTCCCATGCATGCTTTTCCTACAAGTTCAAGATCATTTTTGTGTGTTACTTTGTCACTGCGAGTTTGAGACATAGCGAATTGGAGACACTCATTTTCACTTTAAGCAAAACAAATTACTTCTGAAATTAATTCAGTTCAGAAATCCAGGAAACCCCCCGTGCCATTGCAGGCACAGCTGTAGTAGATTAGAAATTGATCGATCAAATTTGGATTAAATTTGATATAATCCTAATGCTAATTACCAAAATAAATTTTGCCTTGTCAACCCGTACACCTTACCCAGCCCCAGCATGCCTGGTTAGGCTTACTGAGGACAGATGAAGTGTGTTAACCCTCGGGGGAGAAAGAGGAGAAGGTGAGTCAGCCAAGGAAGTCAACAAGTCAGCGCAGAAGGAAAGAGGATGGGAACCAAACCCTGGGGATGAGGGAGAAGTGGAGCATCCAGAAATGAGACCAGGGGAGGCAGGCTCGAGAAGGAGGAAATGGGAAGAGTGGGAGGCCCAGGGCACACAGGGACACGGAGCAGCGAACGGTTGCCTCCAGGACTGTTGAGAGCCTGTGGAGGGGACGGTCACTCAGAGGACTGGTGGTCTTGCTCTCCGAGGGCAGTATCCGTGGACTGGTGGTCAGAAGCAGATTAAAGTGAGCTATTAAATTAATAGTCCATTCCTTGCCTGTGATAAAGTCCTGTCTGACATGTGGCAGAAACAGAGAGCCTTTCTTTCTGTACACTAACAAGGATTGCAGCTTTATATTTGTTTAAAAACCGCTGCCAAAGACAAATAACGTGCATGCTCCAGCCGTGGCTCACGTATCCTTCAGTAGAGAAGCTATTGAAGGAATCAGTACAGAGCAGTAAATTGGTATTATTTTCAACCATCTTCAATTTTGACATTGCTTGTGACCATTTGTCAGACAGCATAAAAGTTGCACATAATTGCTTTGTAATAACAGCATCCTGTGGCGGTCAGCTCTGAGCTTTGACAAGAAAGAAGCAGTGAACAAAAGCTGGGGCTCCCTGGGGTCCACAGCCTCCAGGGAGGGGCAGTTCCCTGAGGTGTGTCTCTGATGGTGACGACGTCCTTGCTGGCAGTCTCCTTCTGGAAGGTGCACCCTGTACCGTGCTTTTCTGTGTATTATTGGAGAGAAGGACAAGAAAGTGCCTTTGTTCGCGGGTCGATTTCTGTGCTCTGAGTTGGAGTGACAGCTGGTTTCAAAACCAGGCTAATTTCCCAGCTGGTGAATTGTCACGTGCAAAAGACAAAAACTAGAAGCACAAGGCTCAGTGGGGAGAGGCTTCAGTCACATGGTTCTTACCTAGTAAAGAGCTTCCCTCGCTTCTCAGAAGTACTGCAGGACGACCACATGTAAAGCAGCTCCTTGTGAAGAGACCTTTTAGTTTACATTAATAATGTTCTTAAAAGTAAGCAAAAGCCTCAGAAAAGGATACAACTGTTAAAAGGCCATCCATGTTCCAGAGCACATGAAAATGAAGTGCTCAATCTGAGTAGGTTAACTCTTGAGAACATCTGTGTCTTAACCAGCACCTGTGTACGGTGGCACCCCTTCCTCTCTGTCACAGACTTTGACTTGTCAGACCTCCTTCTCTAGGGAAATAATAATTCAGGAGGTACAAACACCAGCCCTCATGTTTCCCTCTGCCTGTTCATTTCACTAGTGCTAGTTTATCCCCTACCCAGGACACAATGGCAAGCATTGACGGGGTTCCAAACAGTGGGCACCAGGTTTTACTCTGTGGAAAGCACCTCTCGGCTGCAGGGGTTGGCTCTGTGCACATGACTTCAAGAGGTCTTGAGTAGCAGTTGCAGACCAACTAAAGTGTCCACTCCTGACTCTGGTTTTAGAGTCAGTTTTATACTCAAAATGAAGAGTATAGCATTCTGAAATCCAGGTGCTACTGCAGATAGTGTAGAATAACTGGACAATCATTTGCTGATTGTTCAAATAATGCAGAATAAATTTAGAAGTGGGTGGAAGACTTGATCTCCAGGAGAAAGTAGACTAAATCCTACGATACCCGTGGATGTATGGTTCTTGACACTGTTTGCTAGAATATGAACGAGGTGAATTCTGTGTGTAACAAACCGTGGGATGAGCAATGAGAAACATGGTGTCTTAATGTTTGTGCTATAAATTAGATGAATCATTCTTGTTCTAATGAAGTTGATAGAACAAGAATGAAACATGTGAGTGTATGCTGCAGACTGAAGAGTGTTAGTCCAAAGTAGAAAACAGGTGTTTCTGTAAGTACCATCTTGTGTGTGTGTGTGTGTGTGTGTGTGTGTGTGTGTGTGTATGTATGTGCATGGGTGTGTTTTTTCACTTTATGTTGTTTTTATGATAAAAACAAGAAGAGTGCTCCTTGCCAGGGCTTTACAGGGTTTAAGTTGTGTTTTCTCTTGGTCCTTTCCTGACCATCTCTTCCTCCCTGTGTCTGTACAACAAATCACACCACACACTTCCTGAGTAACTTTGTTTACTTTGGGTGAGGCCTTAGAAACAAAGCTCCCCCACTTAAAAAATAGAAACAAATGCTTCAAACTATGACCTCATTTTTGTAGATCCTGAGGCCTCATTTCTAAACTTCAGATTCCGTGGAGAACTAAACCAGGAGGAATGTTCAATGGTCACTGTCAGCTGATCCTCCCCAGGTCCCCGGGCCTTGACCAGTACATAAGCATCTCAGGGATCACAGTTTTGGGGCTGACTTTGAAACCGTCCTGCAGCACCAAGGACAGCCTGCAGAGTGAGAGTCAGGGAAGATTTGGCCTGAGGTCAGGCCGTAGTGAACTATTCTGTGGTCACCTCCTGTGTGTTAAAACATTCAGGTCACAGTGAAGAGGAACTCGGGAAGGATAGGAGTGACAAAATGTGCACACTATGAGAGTCAAAGGAAAAAAATAAGAGCTCTTAATAAGCCAGAAGGTTTCCTCCAAAGCGTGATAATGCTATCCACTTACATGTAATGAATAAAATCACAGGGCTTTTGTTGACGTGCTCTGTGTCTCAGATCCAGTGTTTTATGAAACAGCTCTTTTTATACAACTCAGTAAGCCACATTGATGTCACTGTTCTGTTTAAAAAGTGGAATGACAGGACGTCTCCTCCTCACAGCTACACATGGCCTGTGCAAGTGGCTACAAGGACGTGGTGTCACTTATCCTGGAGCACGGTGGGGACCTCAATATCGTGGATGACCAGTACTGGACGCCCCTCCATCTGGCAGCCAAGTACGGCCAGGTAAAGCCCTTTTAAAATTGTTCCCAAGGATCATTTTATAATCCATACAGAATTTTGTATTTGATTTTTGTTTCAAATTATGTACTAATTATTATGTAATTTGGCTTTTGATGATATTATCTTACTAAACCAAATGTTTTATAGTTAAAGAAAAATATTTAACTTCGTGAGTGCAAGCCAGAATATAGGTTTATGACAGCTCTTTTGTGGTCAGAATCACTGGAGAAATAATCAAATCCTATAAACATCTTTTATAGTTAATGCTGTTTTCTTAACATAAGGCTTATAACCTAATCCCTCAGATCTATAATGATTTTATGTTTTCTCTACTTTGTAGACCTAAAACAAACTTATTTATATAATATTTTTATCTATAAATTATATTTAATTTTAATGAAAGAAGTTGGATAGCAAATTTTTCTCTCCAGATTGATTTTGGGCTGCAGATGATATATCTTGAGTTACTATTTACAAGTTAGTTTCTCTCTAGGCATTGGTATACCATGACAAAAAATCAAAATCTAACCCTTTAGTGGTTTACATAAGTAAACGTGATAGAGTGCTCACAATAATTCACTGATATAAAAAACCTAGTTCTAAAATATGAATAATATTTTGTTAAGGTCTTAGTAGCAATAGTATGAAAAATAGCTGTTTTAGTACTATTTACTATTAAACTAAATTTGTTCATTTCAAAACAGTTTCAGGTAAAATTACATTCAGTTAATTTATAGTGAATTGAATCTCTTGGATATTAACCAGAATGCAAAATATCTATCATGAAATTTGAGTAAAGCACTTGTTGAAACACTTGAACACATTTGCATATCCTGCATTATAGAAAAATAACATATTGTTTGGAGAATGTTCCAGTAAAGAGAACATTGCTTGACAACATTTCCTGTAGAAAAGGGTTCATTTATTTGGTATGCAAAATTAACAGACTATTGAACCGTGCTTCCATCAGGTAACTGTGTGTGAGAATGAGTGGACTGTATAAGAGGCTGAGGCTACAGGCAGGTGAGGCTTTGACCTCAGGCTCCAGCACCCCAGGCCTCCTGGCCACAGGAGGTTGCAGCTCAGTGCTGAGGATGCCATCAACACCAGTACTCCATTTCTAGCATGGCAGCAATTGGGGCACTCAGGGTTGGAAAATTTATGTTACTAAAAAATAGAGAATTCAGCATGCAGGCAACTCTGGTCGACTGGAACACAACGTGGAGGGCTTTGCTAAGGAAATGGTCATCAGTAAATTATCAAAATGTCCTGTAGTATTCAGGGATTGCTTCTTGAAGAAGCTACATCTGGAAGCATGTGATTCTTATTAAATTGCAGCAGAATGCTACCCTAACTTGAAGGAACTAGGCTTCCATTTTACCTGAATTCTCATTTTTTCCCACTGGACTTTTGGACTGTTGATCAGAAAGTAACACTTTAAATAATAGTAAGTAGATTCCTTCTAACTATTTTCATAGGATAATGAGCTCTCAGTTAATAGGACTAGATTCAATAAAGCTTTTAAAAGAGACAACTTGGATAAATATATTGTTATTTTTCAAAAAGTCTAGTGATTTTTTTTATCAGAAACCAACATTTGAGTCTTATTTTATCTTATTTCTGATCAAATTATGAGTTGGTGAATCTTATTTATTGTTTTTTATTGTGTTTTCTGGTTCTATGGTTTCTATTTGATTCTTTCTTATAAACTGTTTTGTTTCTGAGAGATTATATTCTTTTATTGGTTTCAAGAGGATTTGTAGTTGCTGGTTGAAGCATTGTTACAATGGTTATTCAAAATCATTCCTCTGTCAGTTAATCATCTTTTCTGGTTTACACTGTATCTCCTGATCTTGTTATGACAGATGATTTCAATTGTATCTTGCACATTTCAGGGTTTGAGAGTCTCATTTCTGTGTAAATCTATTTCAGCAGGTGGTCACCATGTTGAGGTCTAGCGTGCAAATCCTGACCTTTTTGTTGTTGGGGCCGGGGTGTCAGGCAGGCTGAGGTTCCCATAACAGGTTAGTCTAGTCTTTAGATCCTTTGAGGTGTCGTTTTGGTCTCTTTTTAAACCTAATGCCCTTGGGCTTCCACTGGCTGCTCGTGGAAAGGATGTCCCCAGGCTGGGCCACCCTTCGCATCTGGACCAGACAGGGAAGTCTCCACAGGGACAAAACGACTTCCAAACTCCCCTGTGGGAATGTGGTCCTCCTGTGGGCATGCCTCAGTTGAAAGACAGCACCTGCCCTGGCCCTTCATGGAATAAAGATCCCCTCAGAGGAGTCTAAGGAGGGGACAGACGCAGGGGGAATGGGTTTGCTGTGTGGAGTGCTGTAGGAAAGAAATGCAAGGACAACATGGAAGCTGCCCAAGTGAGTAGAGAGCCTCTGTTCTGTAAGATGAAGACAGAACTATCCGCTTAATGAGAAATCACAGTTGAACTATAAATAAATATCAATAATTTATTTAGTTTTACACCTTGGATCTGTCATGGTGGCAGAGTTGGAGACATTCCCTTGCTACACATAGAACCTTAGCCATGAGCCAGAGTGTGGGTGTACTAACTCAAGTGGGTTACAAATTCTGAATTTCTGAGGATTTTAACATTGTATTTTCTGCCTTAATGAGGTAATCAGTCTCTTCTAGGGCCAGAACTGGGACGGAATGGTAGCTGTGAGCATGCGTTGCTACTTCCCAACTTTTTAGAGAGCCCCTGTGAGTGATCAGCAAGGAGTTAATGTTGCCCATTTTAACTGGACTGAAATGCAAATGTCCCAAGAATGAGTAAAGTCAGGATCCAGCAACTCGTGTGTATTCAAATCTCACACAATTAGGGTTTCCTTTTGCACACACGTGTGCTGTGAGTATCAGTCTCCTCTCTGCTGGGGGCTTTGCTGGCTCTCAGCTCTTCCCAGAGTGGAGATAGATCGGCGTCGGGCTGCACAGTCTACCTGGTTCACTGAGGAAGTTCACCTAGGAGTCTCGTGAGGTCAAAGCAGACCTTCCAGAGTAAAGGAGTCAAGTCGGCACTGGTCTCTCTGGGTGCCGACTGTGATCAGGAAAGCTCCTGAGCAGAAAGAATTCCTCATTCCACGCATAAACGTTCACTTTTGCAGGGCTGAAATCAAATGGAATTACTTTTATTGTTGGGGATTTTCACATAGAAAACATTTTGCTTTTGCGACTGAAATGATTTCTGCAGATAGAGGGAGAAAGGTAGATTGTTGGGAGATTGACAGGTTTTCTTGTGTTCTGTAAAGAGCAACATAATCATTAGACTCTGACATTTTTACAAAGGTATAAAATCTTTTGGGTTACTACTCTTTTTTCTAATTTGTGAAAAATGGAGTCATATTTAATTTTTGACTTCCCTTCTCTTTTTCTCTCCGCCGCCCCCATTCATTACTTCCTCCCTTTCTTTCCCTCTTCCCCATGGTTTAAAAATGAGAAAATCGGGGCTGGGGTGGTGGCTCAGCGGTTGAGCTCTCACCGAGCACATTCAAGGTCCTGGGTTTGACCTCAGCACCACATAAAAATAAATAACATAAAAATGAGAAAATCTCTTAGATCTTTAATATAAACAAATATCTTTATTTTACCCTCTTGGGAAATGTGCTATATATACCTTATCTTTCAGCTTGGAAGAAAACTTCTCTTTCTTTAGTAAGCTGTATATTTAGAAATCAATATAAACTTCTAAATATAAGCACTCTGTGTAAAAAGACCTAGTATTACTGAAATAGTTTGTGTTCTGCAAAACAAAACACTAATTTTGAATGGGCGTGTGGCAATTTTAGCAAAGGGCACACCACTGAAGACCTAATCCGTTGTGTAGTGAGAATTCTAAAAGGAGCGCTCATTGACATTTTGGGGATTCCTGGGCAGGAAGCTCAGAGTGGGTAAAGGATGCCACTGAAATATTACAGAAGATAAAACAAGGAACCTGAAGAAGACATTCATATTTGAATCAAGATGATAAGACAATAAATAGAAATGGAACACACAAGAAATGAGAAAAAAGAATTAATACTCCAAAAGAACCTCCAAATCAATTTTTGGGGGGTGGGAGATACTAGAGATTGAACTCAGGGGCATTCGACCACTGAGCCACACCCCCAGCCCTATTTTGTATTTTCCTTAGAGACAGCGTCTCACTGAGTTGTTTAGGGCCTCACTTTTGCTTTAGCTGGCTTTGAACTTGAGATCCTCCTGCCTCATCCTCCATAGCTGCTGGAATTACAGGTATGCACCACTATGCCCAGCTCCAAATCATTTTTAAAAATGACAACCACTAGGTGAGTTTACTAAGGTTGTTCACAGTATCATTACAAACAGAAAGTATATGGCAAAAATATATATATATAATACACACTTCACACACACAAATACATGTGTACACACATAACAAATGGTGTGTAAGACTTCTGCCCTGAAACACTACAGAACATTGCAGAGGTAGCTGGGGGCCTGCAGAACACAGAGGTCGGCATGCTCATGGTGAAACGCTGGATGTCCTAAGTACTGGGGAGGCAGAGACGTCTTTGGTCTAGCCCTGGACCCTGTCCTTGGGCTGCCTCACCAGGGGGAGCTTTGCAGAGATCAAGGATGTGGAGCTAAGACGTTCTTGGATTATCCAGGGGGCCCAGTGTAGTACATGGGTCCTTGAAAGTAAGGACCTGATCCTGGCTGAGTCAGAGGAGACCCTAACTGTGGAAAGGGCCAAGAGAAGTGCTGTCCCTGTTCTGAGGGTGCTGGAAAGGTCCTGGAGCCAGGGAGCATGGCCGACTCTGTGAGCCTCACATGCAGAGCAGGTCCAGCCCTAACCCCGAGGGGAACACCGCACCACCTGCACCCTGATGTCAGCCCAACCGTCTGTGTCAGACCTCACCTACGGAAATGTAAGGGGTACATCAGTGTTGTTTAAGCACAGCTGTGTGTTCATTTGCTAAGATTATAATATAAAACTAACAGTATCTGTGTGTGGAGGGGGTAGGGGGTGGGCGGATTGAATCCAGGGCCTTCCACATTCTAGGGAAGTTTCTACCGTTGAGTTATAGCCCTTGTTCTGTTCTTTTGCCTGCCTGCCTCCCTCTCCCTTCCTCCTCCTCCTCCTCCTCCTTCTGTTTTTTTTTTTTTTTTCTCTCTCTTTCTTTTTTTGGAGAGAGCCTCACAAAATTGCCCAGGCTGGCCTCAAACTTGTGATGCTCCTGTTCAGCCTCCTCAGTAGCTGGGATTGATTACAGGTGTGCCCCTGGCTAGTTACACATCTATTTGAAGCAATCCCAGCCATATCCTATCTGTCCTTCCTGTAGAAATTGAAAAATTAATCCAAGAACTTAAATAATAAAATTCAGACTCTTTTCAAAACTTCTTGTAAGAAGAACCTTTAAGTAAGATGTTCCAGGTCTTAATTGTGGTGCTGGTTTCAGGTTTGCTCAAATATAGAAGTGCATACTTCTTGTCTGTGCATTTTGTTGAATTTAGATTTTTAAAAAGCAGTATCAAAAAATGCAGCTAAGAAGTTTTTAATTTCCAGCCCAACAGCTGAGTTGAGGTCTCCTAGTTTTGTGGTTTGATTCATTATTTTGGTGCCCTTGCCTAGGAAAAGTGGCTGCCTGCAGCACTTAGCAAGTGAGAATGATGGTGATGACTTTGTATCACAGAAGTACAAGGCATTTCAGACTGCTCTGTGCTCTATAAACCAAGAGAAATCATAACAGCAATTTAAAGACACTTGGAACAGCATTGCAATGAAAGAAATACCTTGTCTATATTCCATATGGAAGAGAGGGAAAAAAAAAGGGTTTAATGGAAATCCACAGCCTTCCACATTGTAAAACATAATAGATGCTTGCATTATAAAATAGAGTTTAAAAATTAATAATGAGTAAAATGTTCAACTTATAAAATTTACAGAAGTTTAATAAAATAAGAGAGAATTAGAAATAAGGATTTTAAAAAAACAAGAAGTGTTGAAATATAATATAAAGGTAGGGTGTAGTAGAAAGGATCAACAATACTGAACCTTGACTCTTGCAAGGATTTAGATGAACCAGATTCTAGAAATATTTGTCCAGAGAGGGGGAGAAAAACAAAAGACCACAAAAACTGGCTGATCCTGTGCATGCAGAGGAAACAATAACCAGGTAAAGAGCACAGCTCTTGAAAACACAGGAGGGGAGAGGCAGAGCAGGGACACAGCTGTCTTAGAGCATCTCTGCTGCGGTAGAGAAGTTCCAGACGCGGGTGGTTTATAAAGTACAGAAACGTCTCTCTGACTGTTCTTAAGACAAGTCAACCAGGATCAAGGTGCTATCAGGTTTGGAGTCTGGTGGGGGCCTGGGGCTCTGCTTCCAAGATGGTGCCTCAAATGCTGCAGGCCAAATGCTGTGTCCTCACCTGGAGGAGATGAAGAGGTGAGAGGGATAAAAAGGATCTGGATGGCAGCCTCCAGACCTTTCCTAAGGTCATGAATTCATTTATGAAGGCAGAACCCTCCAGCCTAATCACCCCTCATGGCCCCATCTTTTAATGCCTCTGCAAGGGGGATGAAAATATTAGAAGGGACTCAGCATTCAAACAGCAACAATCACCAACAGTGTTGTGACGACAAATTTGAAAGCTTCAAACAAAAATGGCAAATCCCCAGAAATCACACCACAAGGATTTGATTCTAGACCAAAAAGAAAGCCAGACAGATCCCATAGCTACCATCTCCAAAGCAGCACCCTCTTTAGCCAGTGATCCATTCTCCAATGGCAGAATCTAGAAACTTTGAAATGTCTGACAGTAAAGTCATTGCAGGCAGGTGGAGCCACAGGGGCTCTTGTTTGGAGTGGTAGTGTTAAGTTGAATAATCACTTTTGAAAAGAATTGGAGCCATCCTATGATGTTGGCCCTGTCTCCCTGTATTCTGGCACTTTTATTCTTAAGTACACACCACCTGCCTGTGTGCACCAGGAGAGATAAGCAGGAATATTTATAAGAACGTTATTTGCAAAACTAAATAAACAATTACAAGTAGCTTGAATGTCCACTAAAAGGAAGGTGAATAAATTGTGATATATTTCTACAATGCAATTCTACATAGTTGGGAAACAGAATAAAACAGTTCAACTCAACAACTCCCATGATTCTAAAAAAATGCATTGGTACGCCTTGAAAGCAAGACATAGAAAAATATGTAGCCCAGGGTTGCATTTTCTATTATGGTCATAAAAGATTAAGCAATATGTTGATTAGGGATCCTTCTAGATGTGTTTCCTAACCAAATGAAGAAAAATACTAGTAACCCAAAGTTCATCCTAGTGATCAACACGGTGATACAGGAAGGGAGCAGTAATGGGGAGAAATACACAAAGACACTACCAATGACAGTTCTAAAAGTTGGGGACATTGAAAGTTATTTAATTACTGATCTTTCACGTTATATAAATAATACATATGCACTTTGTGTGGTATGCATTTTTCAGTAGATATACAAATCTCTCGTTGAGCTCTTCAGTCTTATAACATGAGATTGAGTTTTCCTAACTGTAGAACGTGACTTTAGATTTATAATGTCCTCGGTGTTGTTATGAATGGACAATACCAATAAGTTGGACTTTGATGAATGGATAAAACAAAAACAAAGCATCATGTGACATATAATGTCCTGCATAAAATTCTCTAAGGAGAAACTTGAACAGTTTAAAGTATCCTCTTCAAGTCCTAAACAATGAAACCCTCATGCAATAAATGTTTTTTTCTTCTGAATACATAAATTGCTGAAATGGTGCAAGTATGTGGCATTGTCTGAAAAGGAAGTGGCCTCTACTAATGACTCCCCAGTGTCTGGCAATGTGTTTCCTATTTCAATCATCTTTACGTTTCAGACAAACCTGGTGAAACTTCTTTTGCTGCATCAGGCGAACCCAAACCTCGTGAACTGTAACGAAGAGAAGCCCTCAGGTAGGTGCTAAGTGGGGCTGGACCCCTGGGAGTCTCCTGTCTTCCTTTAACCCTGATACTGCCCAGCTCCTTCGCACAGCTAGGGAAGGAGAGCTGGCTGCAGCTGCAGCTTGGTGAGACCTCTGCAGTCCACGCTCAGGCCACAACCTCCTGTGCATCCCCAGGTGCTGTCAGGAGGATGTGCAGGAGCACGTGCCTGGTCCCGGTTCCTTTCTTGCGTCTCATTACTAGTGCATTGAACTTCAGGCGGTGATTCACTTGGTGCCATTTACTTTAAAATATATTTTACCAGTATTTTATTACTTTCCCATGATACCAACCAAATATGTGCATATTTGTTATAGTATTTTAAAACAATAATAGTATTTTTTTCTGCACATATATTTATGCCACAAGAAACTCTCATGCTAATTTAAAACTTTTAAATATTGACTTAATATTATTTTTTTAAATATATATTTTTCATTGTAGATGAACACACAGTATCTTTATTTATTTTTATGTGGTGCTGAGGATTGAACTCAGTGCCTCACGAATGAGAGGCAAGCGCTTTACTACTGAGCTATAGTCCTAACCCCTTATTTATTTTTAATGAATATTATTTTGAAGGTTTTTATAATTCTTTTTATCACTCCTCTTTTTATATATTCATATACTTAATTAATGGATGCCACATTAGTTTTGTAGATTTTGGAATTTAACAAAGTAACTACTCATTATTAGTTCATAATATTAAAAATAGAGGAATTCCAAACACAAAGAGAAAAGTCCTGCATAAGTAACATAATAATACAAAACTGTTAAAGGTATTGTACGAATACATTGGTATTTTCCCTGTTGCTAGACCTCCTTTAAAGTCCTTTACGCTAGAGATTTTATATTTAATTACTTGTAGGAGCATGATTAACTGTGATAAACCTGCAATTTAAGCCAGGATGAGGGATTTGCTTCATTTCTTATTTATTGTTCAATGTTTATTACTTTGTCTTTTCTGCTAAGATAAATAGAAGATCTAACAATAGAATTATAAATGGAGTAGTAGTCTCAAAGTTCACAATCAAGCCAACATTAAAGAAAGTCCACCTTAATCCTGACATTAACTAGTGTGCCTAATAACACATACTGGAAAGGTGAAGAAAGTCGGAGCCTGTCCCCCGTCTTTAAAAAGGTGCATTTCCTGGAGGTGGGCACGGCCTCTGCACCTCCTGCTCTGTGAGGAGAGCACCTAGTCTCGTTCCTGCTCAGGGCTTTTCCCAGACAGGGGAAGACGTGACCCTTGGGCAGGTCACAGAGGAGCGTGGAGGACAGAAACTGGACCACGTGATGGCTGAGCAGATGAGTCCTCAGGGGGACTGCGTTCTATTCTCATCACTTTGCACTTCTGGAACTTGGGGTGACAAGACAGAATGTCAGGGGAGAGCGAGCATCAACAGAGCTCCAGGGTGGGATGGGAACCTGGTCTCCCGACGTGAGGAAGCAGAGTTCTTCCCATGTGTGCTGTTTAATCTGAGGCAAGTAACGGTCAGATTCTGGCATCCGTCTCTTCTTATGGCGCCTGAGTTACCTTGACCAGTCCACCAAGCCACGGAGCTCACATTTATGGTTTAGAGAATCACAGGGGCTGAAAAAGGGTATCTGGCACCTCTGTCTCTTCATTGGTGTTAACGTGAACTTCTCCCCAGGATCTACCAAGTGTCGGTGTCAGTGGTTGCTAAGTATAAATTAAATTGCTGTGCATCTATATTGTTGTCCAGATATATTCAGATATCACGGTTGGGTGTGATCTGGAAAGAAATGTATTAATTATGTTTCCAATGGAACAAGAAAGATCATGGCGAGGCCAGAACCACCGTCAGATAACATGGCCGAGTTATTTGTACATCTCCCCATTGGTCCAATTGAGTCGCATCTAGGAGGTGTTTTTATCAAAACCCAGGCTTGCTGAAGTGTTTAGCCGTGCTGGTCCATGCTCCCCAACATGCAAGAAGAGGCTTACTAGGATGAAATGGCAATTCTTCCAAATCTAGCTCCGCCCTGATCTTCTATTTTATAGTCACCAACCAGTGCAAGTTGTCTTTATGTTGCTTCATTTTGGTTAAATAGGTCACCGATGTAAGATAGTTTTTGAAAATGTCCCCACTGTAAACACTTGCTCTATACTACGTGCTTGGTAAGCTCAGTGTTCAAGCCTCGTCTGGAGGACGGAAAGCGGGGACTCTGTGCCACCACCATGTCTGACGGTCTCACTGTGTCTTACAGACATCGCCGCCTCTGAGTTGATCGAGGAGATGCTGCTGAAGGCCGAAATTGCCTGGGAAGAGAAAATGAAAGAGCCTTTCTCTGTCCCTGCCTTAGCCCAAGAGGAGCCCTACGAAGAGATCGTGCCCGCCCTCCCCGCACTGTCCAGCAAGCTGTAAGTGTCCGCTGCTCCCTGGGAAGTGCGGACTCTCACTCTCTAGGGAGCTGCCGCCTCACTGCCAGCCGCAAGCCTGTCTCTCCACTAAAAGTCAGAAATATTGAGATGTTGATCACATGTTTACCAAAACGTAGTGGTCAGCAGTGGCAGCTGAGCACAGTTTGAGAACCCACTGGCTTTTCCTAAACATCATCGTTTTAGTTATTGGCTCCACTTCAGGAGTCAGGAGACGCACCGGGTTTTAAACACTCTGCTAGACTCCAGCTAAACTCCCCTGAGGGTCCCAGGCTGCCCTGACTTTCCCAAAGAGGAAATGAAAACACACAGATGTCCTTTCTTGACATGAAACTGATTGTTCTTGTCTAAAGTATCTCCCAAGATGCTTGGTTGCTTGAAAATGCAAAATGCCAGAATGGAAATTGCTATTGGGTTCAAGGTCTGAAAAGGAGACACAGGTAGCCCATGATAACACATTCCAATTAACGTTCAGGTGGTTGAGGGAGAAGTGTTTGCTTAACTCACGAGACAATGATCAAAGTTTCTCTTCCAGAGCTCCCGTTCACTAGCATGGATGTGTGCATATTGTGTGGCTATGTCCATACAGGTGTTAGCACATGACTTTATATTCTATAGACACACACTCACACATAGGACATGCCCACAATATACTAATCCCTAGGGACAGAAAGTGGATTAGCAGTTTCCAAGGCAAATCAGGAGTGACTGCTAATGGATGAGAGATTTCTTTGGGGGGTGGTGGAATGTTCTAGAAGTAGATGGTTGCAGTGGTAACACCAATTTGTAAAATTGTAAGAGTGTAAAAAGTGTACACTGACTGTACATTTTGAAGATGTGGATTTTATGCTCTGTGAATTGTATCTCAAAAAACAGAGGAAATCAGTACACGAAGAAAGAAAAAAACATTTCCAGTTGAAATGAAATGTGCTGCATTCCAGCAGGGGGGCCTTGAGGGATCACTCTTTTCTCTGAACCTGACTCCTGTCTGGCAGTGAAGATTATGTCTAATGTATTTGAGGACGACAAATAAATATGCCTTCTGGGTTTCCAGCCATCTGAGAAACAGACAATGAAGACAGGCGGAACCCACCTGATCATCTAGTGGGCACACTGGAGAATGGCCAAACAGGCACCACGCTTGCACCATCACCCAGGAGACTCACCCACTCAGCCTGCCAGCCAGATCAGGGCTCCCGAGGGAGGTTCCCGACAAGCCTCCAGCAGGGAGGAGGGGCAGCTTGTGCACTGAGCAGGCAGGTGTCGCAGTGAACAGTAGAGGGACCACAGGAACACTCTTCCCAGATCCTTCTTCCGCTCCCCAGGGGTGGAGGGAGGCATAGGATTAGCATGACTCAGTCTCCCTTCCTGGAAAAGAAGAGAGCATTTGCGGAGAGTGTCGCAAGACCATCACGATGCCCAAGTGAACCCTGGGGAGACTCTCACTTCAGTGCCTGCCTCCCAGGCGTGCAAAGCACTTTTAATTTAAAACTGCTCTGGGCAATAGACAGGCCAGAGTGCAGCATCCCCTAGTTAATGCTAAAGTATGGTTGCCTTGGGTTCAATATTTTAATCCTGTTGTAAAGGAGCTTGGTTTTTATGCAGAGCAGAGATCTTTCGTAAACTGCTGTCTTCTGTCTTCAAAGCCCTGTGGAGGTTCTCTCATCTCCCAGCCACGGAGCTAGGAAATGATGCACAAGTGTCTGTCTCCCAGCTGTGGACCTCAGGCCCTGACTGCTGCCCGCAGGGCCACTCTCCTGGGTTTTGAGGTGGAGGGGGGGAGTCAAGGGATGTGCGAGAGAAAAAAAGAAAGCCTTAAAACTCAGACTCAGGCTGGGCATGCTGGCGCATGCCTGTACTCCCAGTGGCTTGGGAGGCTGACAGAAGAATCATGAGTTCAAAGCCAACCTCAGCAACTGTGAGTTGTTGCAGTAATTCACTTGCAGGTCAGCATGAGAAAGGAAAGAAAAAGAAGAAGCAGAGCAAGCAAAGCAGCAGCAGAAAAAAAAAGTCCTTTATTGTGTACAAGCAATCTTTTTATAGTATTATGAACAAAGAAGGCAGCCTTCCAACATCAATAAATCAGGTCTTTCAGCTAATTAAACATAGCACACAGAAGTTTTACTTTCTAATCAGAAGTGACCTGCTTCTCATGGCTAATCTATTCTCCGCTAGGAGTATGTTGAGCTCTGCTCTTTGTTAAAAACAGATAATAAAATTTTTTTCAGCGCCCTCCTAGCCTACTTGGCAGAACATCCCGTTTGCAGGCAAGTCCTCCCAAGGACAGCAGACATGTCCGTTTTCAAGCATGCCCGCTGTTACCTAGCTATACCTTGACAGAATATCCCTTTTGCAGGCAGACTCCATCAAGAACAGTAATAGTAATGCAGTTACATCTGATTCTCTACAGTGAGTCACTAAGTAACTCAGTAAGTTATTAAGTAAAATACAAAATAGGGCTGGGGACGTGGCTCAGTGACTGAGTGCCCCTGGGTTCAATCCCTGGTAGCAAAACTGCCTCAGGCAGGCCCAGAGCAGGGGAGCTGGCCAACCGTGGCTGAACCTCTGAAGCTGTGAGCCTGAAATAAACTATCCCTCCTCTAAGTTGTTCTCGTCACCGCAGTGAAAACACGCACCCCACACTTCTTACATTCTTGTGTCACTGATACCACTGAGAAAGAGGAATAATTCAAATATTTGCTGTGGAAGGATTTTATTCTCCAAATGTAAATATGAAAATTAACACCCAACGTCGTCCCACTCTAAGGATGAGGTTGCGTTGTAGGCTCCCAAGTTAGGAGATATTAAAATGAAAATAAGGTTGTTGTAGATAAATATTAATCATTGTGTCTGTGGTATTGTTTTTGGTTTCTGTTTCATTTAAAAAATAAAACAGACCCAAACAACCAGTCTTCCCAATGCTTTTCACTTTTTAAAAAATTATTGACTGAACAACAGATTAATTAGTTTATAAATAGACTGATCAATCAATGACTTATTTGTTCCACACAATTAGGTAAATGGCCTAAGTACATTTTTTTCTTCTTGCATCCTGATCAAAGCTTGGAAGTTTTGAAATGCATTACATATTGAAATGTTGCCTGCTTTTCTTTGTAATCTACTGTTATCTTTCTCTAGAATTAGAATCAAATATTAAACCAAAAAAACCTCAATGATAATTTAGTTTCACTTAACACTATTTGTCGCTGGGTCCCTCCTCTCTCTGCTTCCTGGCTGCCAGGAGCTGAACAGCACTTCTCCTGGAGAAAATTACAATTTGACCTGTCTTGTTTATAGGTCACGCCTAAGAACTTTTGAAATTCTCTTTATAATTCTTAATTGTGACATTTTACCTCTTTACTTTCATTGTCATTAGAGAACTATAAATAAATACAAAACAGAACTATAAATAAATACAAAACACATTTCAAAACACAACTTGTTTTAGTGCAAAAAATTCAAAAATTTCTATAATGTTTTCTCCAGGTCTTGTTTTTGTCTGAGGAGAAACGTGAGTGTTTGAGGATTCTCTCTGTTGCTTATGAAAGACTTTCTCAGAAGCTGAAAAAATGTGTGTATTGTTGACAATAATAATAATAATAATAATAATAATAATAATCATATGTACTTATATTTATAGTGCTTACTGATTTAGTGTATTTCATTTTACAGTGGTGCTTGATCTGGACAAATTTTTGAAATGTGTTGGGAATTTTCCTTTATGAAAGAAACCAGAAAATTAGCATAATTACAAGAAATATATATATGTTTCTTTGAAAAATTTCTCACATGTCATTTAAAAGGCAGGGTTTCTCCCACCCCAGTTATTCACAGTCTGAGGCTCGCCCTGGGTCTGGGAAGGGAGCCGACTATATTTCTCTGCTTGCTTCAAGGTCGCTTCTGTTTTCTGCAAACTTTCTTGCCTGCATTGACTTGAACAAAGGCTTTTGTTTGGTGACAACTTCAGTTCCACTGGTTTAAACCAAGTGCATCCTTGAGTACACTGACAATCTGAATTATAAGTATGCATCCTGGTCTTCCAGCGGCTTGCAGAAACCCCTTGGCTTTAGGAAAGTGCAGGAGAAATGTAAATGCAAAGAAGAAGTGGAAAAGCAAGTACAGATTGAAATATGAGTGTTTTTCTCTGTGGCCAATTGCTCCTTAAATTCATTATTTTGCCCAAGAAAGAACTGTGCATATTCACTGATAGGAGAAGCATAACATGAGAAAGACTTTCACAAACCATTCCACATGACCTCCTGCATGAGGGAGTTTTTGACTTCCATTTCCTATGGCCTTAGAGATGTAAGTTTGTCCATGTCTTAATGGGTCTTTGCTTTTTTGAGAAAGTTTGAATTCTTGCTGTTTAAATATGGCCCATGAGTCAGCAGCATTTCTTTGTGTAGGAGTTTGGAAGAAATGCTGACGCTCGGCTGCACCCAGCCCTGAGTCATATGCACTTTGAGTCATGTGCACACCAAGTGGGAAGCTCTGTCTAAACTGGAGGCACATTGTCACTGTATTAAATTGCATCTACTCTTTTATGTGCTCCTTCCTCTGAGCCATGGTTGCCCGTCCTCTCTTCTGTCCACCGAAACCCAGCTTCCTTTCTTTAGCATTATAAACCTGATGTATTTCTTTTATAACTTCCCAGAATGTTTTGCTTAAATTTTAAGAAAGAGTAGAATAGTTTACCCTATAATCTCAGCACCCACGACAAATGCCTTTCTCGCTGTGACTCTTCTTTATTGTTCTGTAAGGCTTTGTGCAGTGAATTATGATTTGGTCATGATAAAAGTCTTAGTTCTACCATGTCCCACTGTTGGAAGCAGCTGCCCGTCTTCAGATGTTTAATGAATAGGAAATTCCTGTTATTGGGTTAGATCATGTTTCATGTTTTCAAAGATCTCTTCTAGCCAGTTAAATTCTTAAGGTCACTCTGTGTTGCCTGACTTTCAAGTTCATGTCTGAAAATGTGTGGGTTAGATTTAACACCAAAGGTCCTTCCGTCTAAATACCCTGTATCTACAGAGTTGGATTATTAGGCATCCTTTCTCTTCTTTAAGCTCGCATGACTCTTCCTGAAATCCGTGCTTTCCTCCCCTCTGTTCCTTCTTGCCCTCTGACTGGGAGCCTCTCCATGTTGTCTGTTCTGGCCCTGGAGACATCCCGGGGTCCTTTTACCATCATCGTTGCTAATGAAGCAGCTGCTGTAGGATGGGCCCTCTGGGGTGCAAAGGGAGAACTCCTCTTCCAGGATTTCTCATGGTGGAGAGGTTTTGATAGGTGCCAACTTGTGTGGCCACCGGTGTGTTTCATGGAAACTGAGAGAATCCATGCAAATTCTGCATAATGCCTAAGCTGAGTAGATTGTTCAGAAACTGGGTGTTCACTTTATAACAACCACACTGTCCACAGCTGCTAGCTTTGCAGTTACTGAAGTGCTTTCCATGGGAAATTTAGTACTAAAAATGGCACCTAAAGTGTTTTTTATTACCATGTCTATTTCATATATACCTGTGTGCGGCTTGGCGCTTCAGTAACTTGACCCATGTCACACACATGGGCTCAGTCTTAGCTGTTTAAGGGAGGTGACCATGTTAATTTGCCATTCTGAGCTCCTGATTTGACTTTAAAGAGGAAATGGTGACCTGAGCTTCGATGCTGTTGTCGGCTTTCAGTGTGGAACATGGTTAACCAAGTGGCCTGTGGCTTCCTGCTGGCTGGGATGACCATTCAGGGTGATGGCTGAAGAAGACAGTCTTAGTCAGAAAGAAATCTCCCCTCCACGGCAGTGATAGCATCCAGGTCCTGTGCAGTACAACGGCTGTCCGTTCGCCTGTCAGCCAGAGCATGTTGAAATGGAAACACACGGACCATTATTCTCTGTCCTTGAGTTCCCCTTGAGTCAGACTCCTTGACCTTGCTCTCCCAAGAGTCTGAGCTCCCCATGGTGTGGGTACCATGGACAGAGACTCTTGAATCTCCAAGTCCTCTTTCAGATCCTGGCTCTGCCATTTCCTGGCTCCATGACCTTGAACCATTTACTCAACCTTGTTGTGAGGTTTGGCTCCAGTACAAATGTGGGCATGGTACAGCAAGGGAACTGCCTGGGCTTTGTCCATGGTCACTGGAAAGGAGGCTTTGAATCCAAGGGATTTCCCAAGGAACAGGAGTGTCTTCTTCCCTAGTCCTATGCGTTTGGATCACACCACGTTTACATGATGGTGGCTGGCCATGCCACAAGTGCTGCCATGTGTCTGAAAGCTCAGGCCTGTGAGCCAGCCTGGCTGCAGGAAGGGGAAGGAACTGGATGAGCTGAAACCCCTGACCAGTAACTGAGCCCATCCTGCCTGTGCCCTGAAGTCCAGCAGAAGCTCAGACATCAGAGCTCACTGGAAATTCCTGGCTGATGAGCACACTAGTGGACCAGAGAGGACATGCCCTGTTGCCCAGGAAGAGGGCACACAAGCTCTGCCTGTGGGACCCTTGGCCTCTCCGTATGTGTCTGTTTGCTTGGTTGGTAGCTTTATGATAGAAGTGGAAGTAAAAAGCAAGCCTCTTTATGAGTTTAGGAGTCAGTCCAGCAAATCTTCAAACCTGAGGGGCTTGTGGGACTCCTAGGAATCGTAGCTGGTTGGTCAGGAGTGTGGGCCTGAGCCCTGCCCACCACCCTGTGGCTGGAGTCTGAAGTGGGACTGTCCTGTTGAGGCCTTGGTCCCTGACCTCAGGGTCTGCACTGAGGCTGGTGGTCAGCACCTGGATTATACAGCAGCTCATTCGAGTGTGACTATGTTAATAGTGATAACTATCTCACCAGGATTTTGTGATGACTAGTTAGTTAGTGTCTATAAAGCACTTAGACCAGTATGTGACTGAGGAATGACCAGGAAGGAAGGAAGGGGGGGAGGAAGACACGCTTCCTTCATCTTTCATTGGTGAACCATCAGCAAAGGCACCTAAAGCTGAGACCAACGTCCATGTGATGGAAGGTTGTAGCCTGACTCCAGCCGTGTGGGAAAATGGTGTGTTCCCAGGAGAAAGTCCACTGTCAGCGAGGAACAGCTTTGCCTGGGGGGACGGGGCTGTCGGGCTGCACTAGGGCTCCTGAGTGCCCAGCACTATGGACGCAGACACGATGCTGCTCTGTGAGGTTAGACCAGGGCTGGGAAGAGGACAGCCAGCAGGATCAAGGCCACAGATCAGAAGGGGCTGCTGATGGGTTGGTTGTAGGGTGATTTTGGCTGAGTGGCTGGTGGTGAGGCCCACCGTGGGACCTGGGAGTGGACAGTGTGAGCTGTCCTGCGTGCGTGCCCTCCTTGACCTCAGGGAAGGTGTCCATCACATTGGCTTGGACTGCGTTTGTGAGGTTACGTGGAGCCACAGTCCCGAGGCAGGCTCAGCTTACATCTGTCAAAGACGGCCAGCTCTGTGCTAGGGCTCCTCCTGAGGCCTCTGTGGCCGGGTGAAAACTCGTGGTTTGCACAGCCAAAAGTGGGCTACTCCTCATTCCCATCAAACTCTGTGCTTCAGGATGTAAAAACATCATTATTCACATTTGGTATCAGGAGAATCCGAATCCTGGAATGGAACAGCTTCGAACACAGCTGGGGACAGCTGTGTCTTGAGTTGGGGCCTGGGGACTCGGCTCTCGCTCAGCAACCTGAGCTGGGAACTCTGGCTCAGGAAGACAGCCTGGCTGTTCCCAGGCTCCTGGCACACGCCAGCCTTGCTGTCAGATTAGGAGAAGCAGCTGTGGAAGGGAGAACCTCCAGTGCTTGACTGGACACCACTCATGAGGATGCTCCTTTGGTCATGTCCCTTGTCCTGTGGACAGAGATGCTTGCATCAGCAGTACTGAGAAGCACATTCGTCTTCCGTGATGCTGAGGCACAGTGGTATTCTTGCCACTGGCCCCCTGGCCCTCTGGTTCTGCCCCCGTCTCTTGTTCTCCTGCTGGACGTGGTCCTTAAAGTGTGCTGCTGACGCCCAGTGACCTGAGCATGTTCCCAGCCCTCATGGCTTTGATCACCATTCCCAGGAAAATGGCGTCACTGCAGGTGGGGTCCAGTGAGACTCCCGCCGGTGGTGTCCACAGAACCAACCGTCAGTGCCCCTAGTGTAGCTGTCAAGAAAGCCGTGGCTGGAGGTGGCCAGTCTGGATTTTATTACCCTTTTATCCTGGGGATGTGTGAGTCAAGCACTGAAACACACACCCACGGGGTATTTCCGGGACAGCCTGTGTCTGCGGAGTAGATTTCGCTGTTTAAGACATGGATTGTCAGTGACCAGCAGCACTCATGGTCCTCTGCGGCTTTGTGGATGAAGAACGCACGTGCAGGTCTGCTCTAGCAGTGCCGGGCCTTACTCCAGAGGGAAGGTGGGTCTTGTTGGGAGATGCTGTCCCCCTCTAAGCACAGGGGCATCTGGAGCGAAGTCTCATTCTTTAGCAATGCCCTGGCTTGTCGTGGTCAGCCTGGAGCCTCACGCTTTGTGATCGAGCCTCAGAAGCTTACCAGGATCATTGCTGCTTGTCTTAGCCCCGGGTTCGTAGGTTCCTCCCAAGAAAGGAGCATGTAGCTTTTCTGACTGTGGGTAGTGCTCAGTTTCTCCTGATCAACCAGCGTGGCTCTCAGTGAGAAATCCGCAGAGAAGAGACCAAGCAGTGTAATGTGAAGGCATTATGTGTCCGAGCAGCTGCTGAATTTGGAGGTTGGATCAATAGACAATCAGGACAGTCTCTTTATGGGAGACAGTGTTTGTTTTAGTAATAATTTGGAAGCGAGAGCAAAGGCAGAAGTGATAGGTAAGAGAGAAGAAGGAAAAGCATCACCAGATCAGGGAACGCCAGCACTGAGGTGGTGCAGCTGGGCGTCCCGCGGCCGCTTCTCAGGTCCCGACTGGACGGTCCCCAGCAGAGCGTCCTCTCCACAGCGTGACTTCAGAGTCTCGCTTTCAGTGGGGCTCCTTAAATGCAAGTGAGAGCCTAGAAAGCCCCCATCTGACCTCCTGTGACCTAGCGGTCCCCTTGAGGACAAGCAGTGGGAGCTCAACTCTGATTTGGTGAGATGTCAGCAAGAACTTTGATGCAGAGCGGAGGCCAGTGATGTAGTGGCTGCTGCTGATGCTCCACCCTGAGCACAAAGGTGGAGGAACCAGGCTCAAGGGCTCTTGGTGCTGTTACGGTTCCAGTGTCTGAGAAATCCACTTCCAAAGTGCTGGCAGATTCACCGTCTGTGAGGCCTGTTCCCCCCTCAGGGACTCCCTGTGGTGTCCTCTCGTGGCGGAAGGACACAGCAGCACTCTGGGTCCTTTATAAGGGCCTCACTCCTCATTCCTGGGGGCTACACCCTCCTGACCCAGTCACCTCTACAGGTCCCACCTCTGGGCACTATTGCTTTAGGGAGTATGTTTCAACATATAAATTTGGGGACATGCACACTTTCAAACCCCAGTAGCCACCACTCTGCCCACTGAAATGCATGCATTGGTCAACTGAGCATAGAGTTGCTACTTAAATGCAGAACACCCAGTTTGATTTGAATTCTCAATAAAAGCCAATCATTTAGGATAAGTAGGTGCCAAAGATCGAATCTCTATTTGCTGAATCCGGGAAATCTAACCAGATCAGGCTTTTGAAAGAAGTGTCTTTCTCCTGATTAACAGGGAAGGTTTGTCTGTAAGCACTGATGTTTGTGTCCTTCTCGTCCCTTCCAACCCTATACGTAATATGTGGCTTGCAGATGCCAAGTGGCCTTGCATCCAAAGGAAGAGAGCAACTCTTAGCACGACAAGGCAGGAAGCATAAAGGAGATGGAAGCTGGGGAGCTTTCCCTTCTGGGTGGTTTGTCCCTGGCTGCTTGTTCTGTGAGAAGGACAGACGTCCATTGGCTTTTGATGCTGTGCTTAGTGGCTGATCCATGCAGCCTTAACACAGGCTCTGTAGCTCTGTGTCCCTGGGTGCCTTGCTCCTTGCTCCAGAGCTTCAGGACTGTCCTTCAGATGAGCCATGCTAATGCTGTTGACGGTTATGCGCTACGCAGAGGACCACCACACACAGTGTCCCCTGAGATCTTATCACCGAGTGACATCCCAGCGCTCTGAGTCTGAGTGTGAACCTTCTGTGCTGCTCACGGAGATGAAGGCTCCCCGTCACCTGGTTCTCAGAATGCGTCCCATGGACAAGTGCCACCCGACCGCGTGCCTGCACTCTGGCCTCTGGCGCTCCAGGGTGCGGTAAGCCTCCAAAAGGAGTTTCGTGACCCGAGCCAGCCTCTAATCCAGCACCATCAGCTGGGTCCCTCATAACCAGAGGACCTGATCCCCAGAGTTGTGCCTGATTACCCAGCGCAGTCTTCCCACAGCACCCTCAGCCTCAGTGGGTTCAGCTGTCGGCATACATGCCACCTGGGTAGGTTCTGGGGACTCTAAGGTAAATTACTTACGTGATTTCATTTCACCTTAATGAAGATACTTACTGTTTACTTATTTTAGCAATAGCGATTCATATCTGAATGTTGCTCTGTAGAACACAAAGGGCTTTTGCATCAGTGTCACTTAATATATGTCAAATTCTTTCATTTGGTAATAGGTTCCACAAGACACCCAGCCTGTCTACCAGTCAGATACTATGACTACTTTGCTAAAATTCTGCAGGTTATAATCACAAAGTTTTAGTAAAACCATCCACCTTTCCCCTAAAGTTTTTATGTAGGAATCCTACAGTCCAGCTGTGGACAGAGAGAAATGTCACAGAAGAGAGAAAGAATGATAAATGGGACATGCAAGGAGTCACTTCTAGTGACTGTTATACTTGAAACTTTCAGAGACCCTCTTCATGTGCACACAAAGCAAGGAGGTTAACATATCTTAGAGATGCTTCCCTTAAAGGAGCAGTGTTTGCATTTCTTTGTAGATATTTGCGGAGATCTGTTAAGATGCACGTCAGATGTTCTAAAGTCCATGCTGACTGTACTCCAGCCAGTTACATTGTGAGTCACAATGTAACTTTCAGCCAGGTGGTAAGCTGAAAATTTTGTGCTTTAAACACAAGTTAATCTTTTACCAGCATGATCTTAAAATTGTAAATTTTTTTTTAAAAAAAACTAAAAGTAATTTGGGGTTAGACCAAATATAACAATTAATTAAAATCTTTAGCATGAATCTTTGGCTCTCAGTGTTATAGAAGCAAAAACCCCCAAAGTCCCCGAGAAATCCTGCATGCAGCTGTGTGCCCAGCTTAGCACCGAGAGCCATCTGCTCCTTCATGACTTTAGCACCAAGATTATCGCCTCACCTATCTCACATTTGTTTCTATTAGATATTTTTGTTGCTGTCATTGTTGGCCTAGCATAGCTCAATGCAGCCGATTTTCTTTCATCTCTATAGTCTTCTAAATTTGCTTTAGTTATAATGGGCAATAATTGTTGCCTTTCTCAGTTTTTCTTTCCTTTTTTTGTTGTTGGTAAGTGGGACAGTTTATTGATTGGAAGAAAAAGAGAGGACCTGGCCCTGCTGACATTCACAAGTGGCTATTGCACTGTTATTAGCAGACCTCACTTCTTTATACATGGCTGAGATGGTGAAATTCAATCTTAAAATGAAATAAACTATGGAAACATAAAACAACATGGAAGAGACTCACAATGTAACATCGAGCCAGGTAGCCAAATACAAAAGAATAACATGGTATGTGGTACAATCTGTGAAGTTCAAAGCCAAGTGAAAGTAATCTGTACTGTTAGAAGTCAGACTGTCTTTGCAGAGCAAGGAGGCACTAGAAATCATGAAGAGTCACATTTCATTTCTTGATCTTAGCAGTGGTTACATCGATAATGTGTTCCACTCATAATGATTCATCAAAGTATATACTTATAATTAGTGAACTTTTCTGCAGAATGTTACTTTCTAATAAAACACGAGAAATCATAATCTACCATTAAAAGCACAATCTTGACAGTGATCTTATTAACCATATAGCTATTATTATTTCTTCTTTATATATGAACTTGTGCATTATGTGTGACAACCTAGTTCTTTGAGTACAGTCCCATTTTCATCTTCAGAAGTAAATCCTATTTCCTAGAGGCACGTTTGCTCTGCCTTTTATGTTTATGGAAGTAAGCAGATCGTGACTAAATCCGGTTGTGTTCAGAAGTGGTCATCTGCTGGAGTATCCTCTTTTGTTGTTTTCCACAGCCAGAGTAAAGAGTAGAGCTTTCTCCTGAATTGCTGTAACTGCCCTGGAAGAGAGCTGTTCCGTGCTCTTTCTGTTTATGGAGTCTCCCTCACCAAAACCCTTCTTTGGAACATACACTATTTTAGTCCCTTTTTCCCTCTGCTGCTTGTTGATAAATTTCTATTGCTAATCATTTCTTTTTTATAATCAAAGCAAGACTTGCTTGTTGGAGAAAATTAGCAAAGTGCAGAAAAATATACAGAAGTGTTTAATAAAAATCACTCGTTGGCCTCAAAGAAAAATTGCACCAGAGAAGTGAGGCCGGGGGAAAAGGCTTTCTAGACTATGGCTGTGGGAGTGAGAGGAACCAGCTGGGCTGAAGAGACCCTGGGAGCTGCCAGGTGCTGGCTGAGCTGGTGGCAAGCGCTGTAGGACCTGGGGAGGAGGTTGGTCTGTGCTGTGGCTCAGGTGGTTCCTCTTGTCCCTTATCAAAATCAGCCTTCCAGCCAGGCCCAGGAGTGAATCGGGAGGCTGAGGTAGGAGGATCTCAAGTTAAAGGCCAGCCTGGGCAACTAAGGGGCGGAGGAATTCAAGTAGCTCAGTGGTAGAGAGTTTACCCAGCATGTGCAAAGTCCTGGGATCAGTCCCAAAGACCATAAAAAAATTAAAAATAAAAATTCACCCTCCACCCTCTGCAGAGTCTGGAGAGAGAGTGCGTCTCCTTTGTTTTGAGTTCACATTTTAAAGATGGCTCCCAGTCCTGGAGGAAGACCGTCCTGCATTGTAAAGCAGGCAGGAGGCTGAGTTAAACATCTGGAAAAGGCAGAGAATTCACAGTGGTGAGTTCCTAAGGCCAGCACTCTAGGAAAAGGGAGGGCAGGGTCTGGGGCCAGGCTAGCCAGTGTCAAGTTCAGTAACAGGAAGGGGGAATGTCCAGGCCTTGGTCATGGCTCCCTTATGGTGAAATTGCTATTAACTGCACATTTCTTCTTGTCCTTTCTGTGTTCCCTCTTTTTGTTTTCCACTTGCCCTATCAATATGATCACATTTTATTTTAAAAGTAATCTATCAAAAATATTTTCCCATGGTTGATGAACATAAATACTAACTAAGCACTAAGAGTGTTTGTAGATGTCTTTTTACGGTTGTTAGCAATAGGTCCCAGGTCATATGATCTATGGTTTAACGGAATAAGTAAATGGTTGACATTAAAAAGGTGAAACATTATTGTCTGATCACAGACTGGGGGGCTCCATCGAAGCTTGTGCAGTATCTGCATTTTGCAAAGGTGAGGCTGTGACTTAGGTTTGAAGCCTTGGAGGATCAGGTGACCACAGGCAAATTCTGACTTCAGATGAGGTCGTGGGAATCCTAGACCAGGCCTCATTCCAAGTGAAATTCTCAGGGAATCGACTATCAATACTGCGATGATATTTGACACATAAGAGTTACTGAGCTATTTCACTAGACTCATTATTTCTTCCTTTTCGACATCCTTTACAAGTTATTATTTCTATTTTCCTAGTTTCTACTTTAACTAATACAACTACTGCTTTGTTTATCACTTTATGCTCAAATCTTGGGATATGTAAAACCTCTCATTTTTTTAAATTTCCCAACAAATCAGAAAGAAAGAGGTGATTGATATGTGAGAGAAGTAGATGAAGAAGGTCCTTTTCTGGAGGGAGAATGGGCTGGAGTAGGCCATGTTACCTGGGGCCTGAGCTCAGGGGCACTGGGTGTGGACCTGTGGGGTTCACCTGGCTTTTCCAGTGCCCACTGGGTCTCCAGAGCAGCTTCTCCTCTTTACCCATCTGGACAGCAAGCCTAGAGAGGTACACACGCACAGGGTTGTTTTCCAAAACGAAAATTATTCACTCACTCAGGGTGTTTACAGCAGGGACTGTCCAGTGTTAAGTGCCAGAAAACTAGAGAGATGCTAAAACACCCTGTAAATGAGCCTTCACATAATGGAGAAGACAGGGAAATGACAATGATCATGCTAGAAGACTGTCAAAGAGGCATAGGGCCTCCCCTCAGGCCTCTAGGAAGGATGAATAGAAGCCACAGCAGACAGGTCTCAAGTGATGGGTTGCTTGTTATTTGATGGTATTAAACAGACCCATATATAAATCGTATAAGCGTTGTAAGCATTCCCCTTTTATGGGATTCCTTTCAGTTAGAGACTGGTCTTGTGAGTGAATCTGTTTGGAGGGGAGGCAGAACACCAAAAGCACAGGTAACAAAAGAAAACCCGACCACCGGGGCTACCTCACACTAACAGGCTTTGACTAGCAAAGGATCCAGCCAGCAGAGTTGACAACCAACCTTCAGAACTGCAGAAAAGAGTTGTAAACCGTGTACGTGCTAAAGGTAGATACCCAGCATAGATAAGGAGTTTACACGACTCAATAGCAAAAACTTGGAGGATAAAATTCCTTGGTTACAAAAAGGGTGAATGCCCTGAATAGACACTTTCCCGGAGCAGACATGCCAGTGTCCCACGGCTCTGTGGAAGAGCATCACCAACCATCAACACCACGGCCTGATACCCTGCCTGCGAGGGTAGCTGTTGTGGGGAGACAAGAGGCAACAAGGGCTGGTGAGGGGGGAGCAAGGAGAGTGTGGCATTGTTCCTGGGGATGTAGTTGTGCACAGCCATTATAGAAAACAGCACTGTCTGCCAGGTCTGGATAGACATCCAGGAGAAAGGAAGCCAGGATCTCAAAGAGATGTCTGCACCCCATGTTCATTTCAGCCTCATCCACGATGGCCGGCATGGAGAGATGCCTCTGTGTCTGTGCTGGGTGATAAAGACGTTCAGGCGCACAAGCGCAATTGCGTGTTATTGAGCTATTGAGACAAATCCCCTGGGTCACAGTAATGTGGAGGACCTGGAAGACAGGATGGAAAGAGACACAGGCTAGGCACAGGAAGACTAACCTGCCTGATCTCATTAGACGTCTGAAGACGTCTACGCTCAGAGCAGAGAATGGTGATTGCCAGCGCTGGGGGCGATGCTGGCCAAAGGGCACTGACTTTCAGCTCCAGGTGAACAAGTTCCGGGACCTCATGTACAGCATGGGTGGTGACAGATGTTCAATTAGCATGATTGTGGTGGTCATTGCATGGTGTATGTTGAATCACCCACATTGCACACCCTAAATACATTCTGTATCTAACAGTGACAATATTTTAAAATTAAAAGAATTCAAATGAAAACCACATTGAAAAGCCACTAACATATCTAAGGATAATTGTTTCCCAAGGGCACAAAGAAGGGATGAAACCACTTGTGTATATTGCTGGTTATTTTAACTGCCCAGCTATGTATGTTTCTACTGTCATTCAGCTGTAGACCTGCAAGGGTCAATGTACTGTGTGTAACTTAGGCCTCAATAACCTTGTAGTAGAAAAGAGAAAATCACATCAGGCTTCAATTTGAATCTAACCACTCCTGTAGACCATATGCAATAATTATGTTTACCTAGGTTGACTTGATTAAATATGCTTGCATTTCTGTTTTGTATTTGTTTTTTGCTCAAAATATTGCCCATGATTCTACTTTTTAAATCATAAACTGAATTATGTTTCAATTAATCACAAGATTAGGCCTTTCTTCTCTTGTTTGCAATCCATTTTCACATTTAAGGATGTTATGCCTTTCAAAATTTTAAATTGCTTATTGATTTTTCAATTACAATTAAATATATATCTGTAAACATTTTCTTTTAGAGTTAAAATTAATGTTTTTTTTCTTTTAGAGATTAAATTGAATGGAATTCGAAAGTAATAGAAAACTTGACAGGTGTCCCATTGTTATTTTCCCCTACAGTTTATAGAAACTGTTTCTTCTTTGAGTGAAACCACATTCGATAGTCCAGCTCTCCTGTAGTTTTTGATTGATGAGACAACGTTAGAAGAAAACTAATTGTGGTATCGATTGCTTCCTGCAGTGGTCCCATGGTGCTTCCAATTGCCAAGCAAGACAGTTTGTTGGAAAAAGACATCATGTTCAGAGATGCAACAAAGAGTGTGTGTGCCCAGCAGCCTCAGGATGGGACCCCGGAAAGCAGCCTGGTGAACGGCCCCAGCAAGCCCGAGCAGGTACTCACAGCGTCTCGAAGCCTTCCTCGGGAGGCGTGCTTTAAGTCCAAATGACTCCAAAACAAGGATCTGCTAGTCCCCATTCGCAGAAAAATGAATGGGTGCATAAGTCAGTATTTTGATTGCAATTCCCACGGGTAAGTAGGGCTGTGTTCTCCTAAATGACGAGCACAGTTGCTGCTGTGTTTGCATTGGCAGTTGGATTTTGACGGTCTTTACCAACCTACGTAAATGGAACCTCATCCAGGGTCCCTTCTTGCAGATTTCCAGTTGAGTGCTTGCTCATTGTTTTGAAGATTGCATAGTCTGCATTTTTCTGTTTCCTGCAGTTATCCAAATATACACAAGAAGAGGAGGAGCAAAGAGTCATTAAGAGCCATTTATCTTTAGGAGTAAACATATGGGGTGTGTGTGTGTGTATGTGTGTGTGTACATGCACACACAGTTCCCAAGCTATGGGATGCACTTGGGAGTCGGGAGGGATTACAGAAATTAATGTATTTTCTTTCTTCATTGCCACAGAAATAAATAATTTTTATATGTTTAGTGTTTTTTAAATGGCAGAGTGGTTTACATTTTTAAAAACCATTTTGTTGCATCTGATTCTGAATAGATTATTTTAGCCAGGTTTTCTAAACACCCTCTTCTCAGGATCCCATGTAATATAGGAAGCTTTAGACAAATCAAACTGAAGCTTTTTGGTTTTTTAATTTTTATTGGTATCGTTTTGAAATATTTTCTTAATTGGTTATAGAAATGTGTGATTAATTTGATTTCCTACTGTTGAGGTTTTCTGACATTCAAGAAATTTTCTAACACAATTGCAACCAATGCATGATTTGGAGTCAATGTTTTTGTGAGAATTTATAATGCTTCTGTTAATTTGCCTTTAAGCTATTAATTATATGTTGAGTTCAGCAGTAACACAATGGCAATTACTTATTAATTGAAGAAGTGCCCAGTAAGTCAACTCTTTTGTCAAGGTCCTGCAATTTTCCCCTGTGGATTCAGAACAATTTATGACGAGCAATTCAGTTGCATTTAAGTGGCAATTTAACATGCTATTTCTAAAAGACAGAAAATGCTCCTTTAAAATGAGCAGGCCTCCATGATCCTGAGGCTCGAAGTGGCCTTTCCTGCTTAACGTCAGCCCCTGTCCTTGTCCTGTGTCCTGGCACCCGTCATGTCCTGCTTGGTTGTTACCTGGGCGGGACCGGTGGTTGCCTCGTCTCCTGCGCTGTGGCACCTCTCTCAGACCCGTGTCTCCCCACACATGTCACACCCTGGACCTTCTTGGCCTCCAGGGTCTGGGTGGCTCTCTGCCGGGGAGGGCAGTGCATTTTCAGGATGATGCACTCCGGTGTCATGGGAGGGTATTAGCCAGGCCTTCCGAAGCCACCAAGTCTGGTCAACATTTTTTAGAGAGGTCCATAATGTAGAGAAGTTTTTAAAATTAAAACAGAACCATTTAGCATCTCTCCTTCCAGATTTTTGTAAAATGTCGGTCTCATCACAAATGGTAACTATGTTAATGAATATTCAGGGCTTGATTTAACCTTTCTTTTAATTTCTGAGAACAAATGAGATGAACATTAGCTTTTATATTATCTCCAAGAAAACAGAGTTTTTCTCTTGCTGTTCAAAAACATCCCAGACAGTTTGGTCCTCCCCAGTCGGCGTGGATTGACTGCGCGTGAGATTCTGCGCAGTGGTGTCTTCTCTCCTCCGCCATCCGCTGACCTCACCTAATGCCTTGCACATCCCCCAGGCTTCGTTCCTTCAAAGTAAATTTAGATCATTGTGCAGAATACTGACCCACAGCAACACTCTACATTGACTGACACTCTCCCTTAAAAATTCCTCTACCCACTGTTTGAGTCCCCAAAATATTTCAGGACACAGTTTATTACCCTCTTTTGATATTTTTGCTCAGATTTCAAACTGAGTTTTAAATGGATCAAACTTAAGAGAGTGAAGCAAATTACCCAGAACCACAGGCATCTTTGACCTGGTATCTGGGGCTCTTTTGGGTTCACTGCAGCAAGCTCTGGCTCAGCTCCCACCGAAGTCGGGAGCAGTCAGGGAAAAGGCCCACAAGCCCACCACTTGGCAGCGGGCAGTAGGAGGGCTTGTTCCGCCATTGGTCACGGTGGCAGGGAAGCTTTGAGACACGTAGTAAAGTGTTTCTTGTGTTTCATGCTGTCCTGTGAGGACACCAGCCACCTCCTCTTCGGACACTCTTCCCATTCTGGACTGTTGGCTGCTCTGACCCTGAACCCTTGTCCTTATCCCACACGTCAGACCATCTCTCTTGCCTAGGGATGTCTGGTCCTCAGAGAGAATAATCACAAAGAACCAAACTGAACGGTGGACCCCAGGTACCAAGAGCAGCCTTGAAATGGTGGCGGCCAGGGGCCTGCAGACCCAAGCCCTCCCGCACTCCGGCTCACGCTGCCTCTCAGCGAGTCTCCTGAGCCCTTCTGGATCCTCTGTTCTGAACCACGTTTGTAGCAAACGCCACAGTGGCCAGTCCTGGAGGGGACGGGCAGCCTTGCCTTGGTCTGCTCCTCTGACGCGGGCTCCCGTGTTCCTGACCTTCCGTGGACGTGGGTGGTGTGCGTAATTCAGCCCACGGCTTTTCTTCTACTTCAGCTTTTCCCCGCCTTGACATGAGCTGTCACTGTGCCTGTGACAGCTGCATAAAGAAGCCACGTCACGGATGTTCCTGATTCCAGTTGGTCATCAGAGTTTCCTTCGGTGTTATTTTGGAATCTGGATGAGCGCGGGGTCCGGCCCTGATTCACTCAGCGTCCTGTCTGTCACAAACCAGGGAGTGTCCACATCTTGGCCCCAGCCCATTGCTTTCAGCCCCTGGCAGCAGCTGGACTGGAGGTGGCAGTCTGGGGATGCCAGGGAGCCGCCCCTGGGACAAACGCCAGCCTCCGTCACACTGCACGTTTTTGTTTTTCTATGTGTGCAGGAAGAAACTGGCATTGAGATGGCTAGGGTGGTGGTTGACAGAGGAATTGTATTAGTCTAGTGATGATGCTTAAAGAGAATCATCTTGCTCATCTTTCCCCTTTGATGGTTGCTCTTGGAGTTACATCTGCACGCTCACTTGTTGCAGATTTTGCTTTATTTTTGTGTTGTTCCAAGACACTGGATCGTGGCAGGTTGGTGGCTCACGCCTATAATCTCAGTAACCCAGGAAGCTGAGGCAGGAAGATTGCCAGGTTTGGGGCCAGCCTCCGCAACTGAGCAAGACCCTGTCTCAAATATTCAAAAGTAAATAAAACGGGCTGGGGTGTGTTCAATGGTCACGGACCTCAGATTCAGCCACCGTATCAAAAACAAAACAGACCAGATATTGAATGGTGTCATGGATTCATATCACACACGCACGTCACATGGGTCGTTAATCTTGTCTTTATACACACACCCTACATTTGTAGTTTAGAGGACATTGATGACTGTGCCTAAGATTTTGTTCTTCAAGAGAATCTTGCAAAGACATTAGAAAGAAAAGGTATTTATATCTACCCCTAAATCAATGACGAAAGACCCCTGAGGGCCTCTCTCTGTGTAGACGTTTCCCTCCATGAAGTGCATGCGAATCCACTTGTTTCCCAGACTCCTCGGGACACGAGGGCAGACATTCCAGTCTGTGGTCCTAGACTACAGTGAAGTCATCCTTTAGTAAAGCACACTTCATTCTTGTCCAGTTGATCCTGGTGAGAGCTCGGCTCGGTCGCCCACAGCTGTGCCTGGCGGCTCTCCTTGCCTGATAGGTCCGTCCACCTCTCCTCTTCTTCCTCCTCTTTTCTCTCTTTTGTGTGCTAAATCCCAATGCCTGGCAAACAGTAGATGAGCAAGAAAGCTCAGGGAAATTCTGGGCGTGTTCCCTGTTTACCATCATCTGCCGCAGTGTCTTCACCCATACTCGGCAGTTCCTTTCCAGCTTCTGCCTCTCACCAGCTGTGTGGCCCTAGGAAAATTGTCACCATTTCTGGGCCTCAAGCACTTCATCATTGGTTCAGAATGGTGCCACACTGCAGTTGGTTAAGGCTACGACAGTGAAAGCCAAACTTTAAAAAGTCACTGTTCAGCAAATAAGTTTTTCTCAAAAGGAGTATGAGGAAGAGCCACATTTCTAAGAGAATTGCTGAGGGTCTTGTTGAGGGCGGCGTGGTGAGTGACAGAATTCTTTGCTTGGACAGATTTCACTCGGGCCTTGGAGCTTCCGTAGGCCCACCTGCACCTCCTTGTAAATCCAGTTATAAGGAAAGCAGCCTGTCAGGTCACTGCCGCCAGAGGCCTTGTGGTCACCCTCTCTAGCTGACCAGGCCCCTCTTCTTCCACCTGCGCAGATGGGGCCCAATGGCCCTGGTCCCGGGTAGGAGTTCTGTTAGGGCAGTTGACAGGACCCCTCCCCTCCAGTGACCTGCCACCCGGCCTCTCCCAGCTGTGACCGCTCTTGTCCATGTGTGTTCAGAGGCTCATCCCAGGGCCCTGCAGGGGTCCCTGTCCCACCTCCATGCCCAGCACCGTCTTCTGTACCGCGCTCCGGCAAACGTCCCCAAAGAAGTCCCTCTTCAGTGAGAGATGGACCTGGGGTGCTCCACACGTGGCCGTGAGGTCACGCCTCCCCGAGCCTGCGAGGCCCAGGACAGCACTGTGTGTGTGCTCTGATAGGTCAGGGACAGCCTGGGAAACAGTGGGTGGGTGGACTTTAGGGACTCACGGCAAGATTCCATCACGGGACGATCACCTGATATCTGAAATCCAGCCTGATGTTTAGCTTTTACAATGTGTCATATTTTTCACTTTATAAACATTTAGCTAAGATGATAAAACACCCACTGTTTATGTTTAAATCATTTAGCAATGGCACACAAAATTAATAATGCAATATCTGATACCAAATATAAAATGCAACACAAATACGGAATGCAGACCTGAACAGGCATAACACAAACAGGCTGTGATTAAAATCTGACCGTGGGCATCCGTGTCCTCTCAGGGACGCGGATAGGAATATCCTGTGTTCTTTACTCTCCCTGTGTGACGTAAGAAAACCAGTGCTGCAATATTATGTCCAGGGTCTACTTTTCAGAGCATGCTCGATAAAGTTGACCACTGCACATTCCCAAGCTAGATATTCATGTAGTTAAAGAATCCAAATTCATCTGTCTTCTTATTTAAAATATGGCTCAGTTTTTAAGCTCTGCCTCCCAATGTTGGGAGGAAAAGAAGGCTCTGTTTTCCTCCTGGTGGTCACCCCACCCTCTCAGCTTCTTAAGAGTATTATAAACAGAATAAAAGTCACACAGACCCGGACCCTGCTTTGCACATCTGGCCCCTCCTAACGATGCAGAAATTGAGCTCCATGAACGGTGGCAACAGGAGACGGAAGACTGGGTTCCCAGTGCCAGCTCTCTGTCCTGCCGAGGACTTCAGCTGCCTGGACTGTGGTGCGGGGAGGGCTGACAGGTTGAAGGGACCTTGATGGACACCGTGACTGAGTGACAGTGTCGTGCGGGGGTGTGCGCGTGCGCACTCTGGGTGTGGAGCACGGGTCTGTCTCATCCCACTCCCCTGTGGCTCTGGATTTTTCCATCTGTATTGATCCGTGTGGTCTTTTCACAACAGCTTCACACTCAAGTGGTCCTCACACTTTTGACGTGAGGTCGCAGACGGAACCTCCAACCGTGGCGACAGCCGACTGGAAAGCTGTGAGAACTGACCACACTTGTCTGTTCCTCAGGTCAAGCTAATGCCTCCGGCTCCCAACGATGACCTGGCGACTCTGAGTGAGCTCAACGACGGCAGCCTGCTGTACGAGATTCAGAAGCGCTTTGGGAACAACCAGATATACGTGAGTGCCCTCGGGTGGCCTTCTGCTCCGCCCGCCCCTCCCGGCCTTGGACCTGCAGACCCTGCAAGCACCGGGCTCCTGGTAGCTTCTGCTCCTGGTGGAGGCCAGGTCCAGTGCCCTGGAGTTCAGGTTCATTCTGGTTCATTTATATGGGGCAAGTGCTGCCGGGTTCCAAGTCTCAGAGCTGGTTTAGATGCGAGTGTAGACTGAGCAAGACGTGAGTACTCACCACCGTTGAACTTTCCTGCTGTCACCATGGCCATGAAGGTCTTGCTGGACCCAGCAGGATCGGCCAGTCACTTGTCAGAATGCCGTGCCCCCGCTCCTTGGCTCTACCCTGCCTGGCCTGGGAGAGACAGTGAGACAACTCATTGACTATGCATGAGGGCTGCTCGTTTGCAGGGGAAGAGAAACGGTTATTGTTGTAAATCATCAGGAAGCTCCTCTGTGTGTAAAGTAGATAATTCGTACACAGATTTCTGATAACAGGATGCGAAAATATTACCAGAAGACAAAGAGTACAGAGAGTCGATTTGCAGTGGCCCTTCCTGGTGAGGATGTCCCTTCTTCCAACGCCCACGACAATGTAGGCACCTCGTCATCTGAAAGCCCGAGGCTGTCCCCTCCCTCCTTTGCCCCCACTCCCTTTGATTGTTATTTTCTGCACAGAGCAGAGAGCAATCCAATCAGAAGGTCTGCAGAGAAATCTGATTATGCACATACCTGTTATCCTTCCTTGATAATACCCATTTTTCCTAATCTACTGAGAAATTGATTAAGTAATTTCCATGTAAATGTGAAGTATGAGATTTCTTTACAAGTCATAAATTGTTAGATACTGATTAGTCTATGAAAATGCAATACAGCATCTTGACGCTTGGATAAATTGCCTGCCACCGTAAATACACTTAAAATTAAATACTTCTATCAAAATTAATGAAAGTGAGTCATTGGCATTAAGTGGCGAAAGCTGATTGCTTTGGTCTGTGACCACCCTGGTACTTTTGTAAGGTGTGCGTGGTTTGCATCCCCGATATCATATTTACTCTTCTTTTTAAGCTTTTTACTCTTAATTACAGTGCTGCCTTCCTGCCATGCAGAAAGACTCTGGATGTTGGTGTTCCTCTCTCCAGGCTCCCAGTGACTGGGGTCCTAGCTCTCCACTATGCCCAGCCGTCCTCTGTGGCCCCGCTCTTAAGCCACCAGCCCCTCTCCAAGGCCGGCCCTGCCTGCCTCTGGGGGCTTCGTTCCTGTCAGTTTCCTCTCACAGTGAACTGAAGTCACTTTCACCCACAAGGCCCTCTGGAAGCCTCTGTCTGCACGGTTGCCTGTGGTTCTTATGTTTCTCCTAGAGGCAGACCACTGTCCTTGTCCCCAGGCTAGAACCTCAGCTACAGGACTGCATGCCCTGCACCTGGGTCCTGGGCCAAGCACCAAGGACTTCCCTGCTCATCCCTCAAGGGCCTGATGTCGCTTCCCTGCCCGTCCTGGGGCCTCCCTGAGACCTTTCTCTTCCCCCAACTTTATGTTTCTTCCCCATGAAAGACGGGGGGAGCCTCCACTCAGGTGTTCTCCAGTGAGCCTCCCGAGCTGCAGGCTGTCAGGGTGGACTGTCACTAGCACGGCATCTCTGTTGGTGCCTGGTTGACAGCTGGCTCCCGTGCTGGGTGCTGGGCACACCTGGGTGTGGAACCACGCTGGTCATGCTCTCATGAGGCCTGTCCAGTGTTTTTCAACCCAGCAACAGACTCTTCTGCCAGTGTATCCCAGTCCTGGCTCTAACATGTCTTCAGGATAAATCTTGCTCTGCTCAGTTTCTCTCTCTCTCTCTCTCTCTCTCTCTCTCTCTCTCGATCATCAGAGTTAACATCGCCTGGGTTTCTTAAATTCATGTAAGATCTAAACTTGACATGGTGTGAGGCCTGGCTTTCCTGTCCCCTTACCTGAAATATTGAAGAGCTAAGCCACCTAGGATCCATGTCGTCAAAGGACTGCTCTGAGTTATGGTGTCTGATTCACCTCTAATGGGTCGACATGCAATTTGAACATGATGGGTTTAATGAGTTGTTTTTAAGCATCTTTTGTGGACTGCTGGTCATGTGAACATCTTATTACAAGTCTGCAAAGAAATAAGCATTTTAAAGAACCTGGACTGCGATTTGATCGTTTGAGTCTGTTGGATGTGAGAATTAGGGTTCCCCCTGTGTATGTCTTCATGTAATTCTTCAGCCTCACTTCTCTAGCAATTCATTCTTATTTTCATTTACAGAAGTATCAGCTCTTGATTAATTGGAACTACCAGCCAGGGCTCTTTCCCCACAAATAGAAAACACCAGTTTAGTGTCTGAATCTCGACATTCTAGTAAATGGAGTTGGCCCTCCCACCTCTGCCCTCCTGCTCTCCCCTGGCCTGGCCTCCTGGCTGACGGCAGCGCTGTGTGTCCAGCCAGCTTCTCTGCCCCTGTCCACCTCTACTTTTTCTGCTTCCTCTAGGATACACACGAGGTGCCGCCCTCACTGCAGCCGCCTGGCACACGGACATTTCTACTCCTGCATTTAGCATTAAACTTCAAATAAATGCATCCGCTTCTTGCTCTCCTTCTGTCTGTTCTCAATGCGGGCGCTGGGATGATCCTGTTGGAGTGTACACCCCTCGTGTCCTTTTTCTGCAGAGAGGACGTCCAGTTCACCCTGAGGAGAGCCAGAGCCCTAAGGAAGCCCATGGGCCTGGAGGCCTGGCCTCCTGCCCCTGGCCTTCCTAACTCGAGGGCTACAGCTCCCCTCTTGGGTCCTGTGCTCCGGCCATCCTGGTCATCTTGGTGTCCCCTTGGATCCTGTGCTCCGGCGTTCCCTTGGGTCCTATGCTCCAGCCATCCTGGTCATCTTGGTGTCCTCTAGGGTCCTGTGCTCCGGCCATCCTGGTCATCTTGGTGTCCCCTTGGGTCCTGTGCTCTGGCCATCCTGGTCATCTTGGTGTCCCCTAGGGTCCTGTGCTCCGGCCATCCTGGTCATCTTGGTGTCCTCTAGGGTCCTGTGCTCTGGCCATCCTGGTCATCTTGGTGTCCCCTAGGGTCCTATGCTCCAGCCATCCTGGTCATCTTGGTGTCCTCTAGGGTCCTGTGCTCTGGCCATCCTGGTCATCTTGGTGTCCTCTAGGGTCCTGTGCTCTGGCCATCCTGGTCATCTTGGTGTCCCCTTGGATCCTGTGCTCCGGCGTCCCCTTGGGTCCTATGCTCCAGCCATCCTGGTCATCTTGGTGTCCTCTAGGGTCCTGTGCTCCGGCCATCCTGGTCATCTTGGTGTCCCCTTGGGTCCTGTGCTCCGGCCATCCTGGTCATCTTGGTGTCCTCTAGGGTCCTGTGCTCCGGCCATCCTGGTCATCTTGGTGTCCCCTTGGGTCCTGTGCTCTGGCCATCCTGGTCATCTTGGTGTCCCCTAGGGTCCTGTGCTCCGGCCATCCTGGTCATCTTGGTGTCCTCTAGGGTCCTGTGCTCCGGCCATCCTGGTCATCTTGGTGTCCTCTAGGGTCCTGTGCTCTGGCCATCCTGGTCATCTCAGTGTCCCCTTGGGTCCTGTGCTCCGGCCATCCTGGTCATCTTGGTGTCCTCTAGGGTCCTGTGCTCCGGCCATCCTGGTCATCTTGGTGTCCCCTTGGATCCTGTGCTCCAGCGTCCCCTTGGGTCCTGTGCTCCAGCCATCCTGGTCATCTTGGTGTCCTCTAGGGTCCTGTGCTCCGGCCATCCTGGTCATCTTGGTGTCCCCTTGGATCCTGTGCTCCAGCGTCCCCTTGGGTCCTGTGCTCCAGCCATCCTGGTCATCTTGGTGTCCCCTTGGATCCTGTGCTCCAGCGTCCCCTTGAGTCCTGTGCTCCAGCCATCCTGGTCATCTTGGTGTCCTCTAGGGTCCTGTGCTCCGGCCATCCTGGTCATCTTGGTGTCCCCTTGGGTCCTGTGCTCCGGCCATCCTGGTCATCTTGATGTCCTATGAGCCCCTCTGGCACCTCTGTGCAGGACTCTGTCTGAAAAGCTTGACCAGTGCTCCCTGCCTCCCTCCCTCCAGCATCCTGTGCACGCTGCAGCACCTGCTTCCCACCCTCTCACCTGTCTGCACATTTCTCCTGAACTTATGCAGTACTTTATGTTTTTCTTGTTTAGATTTCATTTTGTGTCTCCCACCCACGCACACTCTCCAGGCATGCACAGAGGTGTGCACACGAGCATGTCCGTATCCAGTGGACGGAGAGTTACCTGCACAACAAACACCGAATAAACAAGAAGCCTGCTTAGACCACGTCCCCATTTTCAGCACAAGAGAAAGAAGTTAATGTTTATTTATTCGTGGCAGACAGCTGGGGCTGGTATGAGTGGTGACTTTCCTCAGAGCCCAGATCAAGTGTTGGTGAATCCGTTGTTTGATGGGATTCTCATCTTTTCCCCGCAGTCTGATTTGTTATGTAATATGATCTTTTGAAACCAGTGGTGACTTACTCTTCTACAAATTGTACAGCATTCACTCGAACATTTAGAGGGACTTTCCATATCTCTGCAGCAGTAGGAAGCTCCCAACCTTCAAACAGAAAATGAATGGTGGGTGATGAGGCTGTGCTTGCGGGAGAAGCGTGGAATGGAGCACCCTTCCCCAGCTGCCCTGCAGCAGTCTAGCAGAACAGAATGCAGCCTCCAGTCCTTTATGGGCGGTAAGGAAGCTCCTCAGAAGAAATCTGCATAAACACGCTAACGTGACTGGAGAATCTGGAAGGAAAGAGCCAGGAGATAAACACAGGGCTCAGAACATCTGCTGAGCCAAGCCTGAAACAGCAGCGGCCTGCGGAGGGCTGCAGAGCTGGCCCCGCAGCCGCCGCTTACCCTGTGCCTCGCTCAGGTGACCGTGGGGCTGGCACGCTGGTGTCAGAGGCGGAGGATCCTCCACCAGGGGAACTGACCCCTCTGGGCAAGCTGCCCCGCCCCGTACTGAACACTGCGGCTGTGCAATGCCGTCGTGGTTCCCTGTTGTCTGTGCAGTCTGACTGTGCGCTGGTGGAGGAAGAGAAGCACATTTGCACGCAGGGCAGGAACAGTGCCAGTCATGGGAACATCCCCACAGTGCACTTGCTGTTCCTGAGGGGGTCCTATGACTGTGGGTCACATGGGATCGCAGCAGCGTTATGAGCCACGTCCTGGTGATCACGAAATGCACACTTTTCCAAGTTCCTTCAGTGATTGGGCCACTATGAAAATTATTCCTCAATAGAAAATGCAACTTCCGAGAGGTTTTCATTTTAAAGTCTCCCATCTCCTTTATCCACTAATTTCTGAATCCACAATCAGATCCCCAGCTTCATTTTTCTTCTGTAGAGTTTAACAGTAATTTAAAAGCATTACATCAATGATATCCTCCAAATCTATTATTTCATTTTTATTGCCATTCTTCTGGTTGTTGTTGTTTGTTTGTTTGTTTGTTTTTTGCAGTGGACACTGACCACTCCTTGTTTTGAGCAAACGCTGTGTGGAATCCTGGTTTGTAGAATGATAGGAAATGCTAGCTGGCTCAGCGGAGCTTTGTTTCACGAATGTACCTGGAAGAGCCCCCTGCCCAGTTTACAGCGGTCACTACAAAGTCCTGGCACCTGTGACCTTAGCTTTGTCTTGGCTGTTTTTCAAGATGTATTGGAGAGGAGTCTCTCTCCTCCCTGTCACTCATCCTGGTGGTCCTGACGTGCGGCTGCACAGCGGCTTGTAGACGTGGCGGTTAAGTTCTGTTCCTGTGCATGGCTACTCTGTGAATGTGTCCTGATGGGGTTCCAGGGTCCTCAACTGGGGGGCCTTTGAGTCGTTCCACTCTTGTTGTGAACAGCCGACAGTGTGAGCCCTGCTTCCTGTGGTCCACGCATGCAGGGACTTCCGTGGGTAACATGCAGAAGGATTGCGGGGATTACCTAGGACAGGAACCCCGTTGGCGTAAAGCAGGTTCTGCTTCAGTAAATGTGGCCAAGGAGCTTTCAGTGTGGCCAGTGATTTGTTTCATTAATGCTTACATTCCAGCCCTTCCCGCAGCTGTGCCCCGGTGCCTCATTGACCTTAGTACTCCTCTGACAACCAATGACAATACTGAGGAACGTGGTGGCTCGTTAAGCTTCCTTTGTGAACAGTCTGTTTGGTTATTTGCCATTTTAAAGACGTGAGTTTTCTTTCTCTTTCGTCTGGATACACAGGAGTTCTTACATACCAGAATATCCTTCTCTGCACATGAGCACCTTGCATGCACCTCCTTCCATACTTCTGGTTTTCTCCTGAACTCTCCTGGCCGTGTTCCCTCCTGAGGGTTAGTGGTTTGTGTCCTCTTTTGAAGAGAACTTTAGAACTTTCATGTTCTTGAGGGTTAATGGTTGTGTGTCCTCTGTAAGAAATTTTGGCCTTGATCATGAAAATTTTCTTCTGTATTTTCTTCTTGCAGTTTGAGTGGCCATACCACAGCTACAGTTACTTTCCTTGGATTAGGTAGTTTAATGTTTTAAGTTATCACTATCTTTAAATCAAGAATGGGCATTGACTTTTATTAAGTGACTTTACTTCATTTATTAAGATGATCCTACATCTTTTTGTATTATTAATTATAGGTGTTGATTTTCACATATGAAGGCAACATTGCACTTCTAGACTAAAGCCTATTTGGTTGAGATATACTAACTTCTCATTTCCTTTATTGTTTGATCAGTTGGTCTCTACTTGGCTTAGGACTTTGGCATGTATTTTAATGAGGGAGGTCGGCTGTACTTCCTCTATAACACACGGTGAGAGTCTGACACCACGTTCACGGAGGCCTCTTCAAGTGAAATGAGAAGTGTGTCGTTTTCTGGAGTAACCTGTATAACATTGGCTTGTTTTGTACTCAATGCCAGGAGGAATTCACCTAAGCTTCCTCTGTGCAAGGCGTTTTAGACACTGATTCCATTTTGTTCACAGAAAGGAGCTGTTGGGTTTTCTGTTTTCTCTGACGCTGTTGGTGAGACGTGTTTTTCACCTTGTCTGAGGGTCTGACTCGGAGGCTGGACGCACTCCACCGTCTCTTCTCATGTGTTGTGTTTCTGACACGGGTATTTGGTGCATTCCCTCTTTTTTCTCTGATTGTTCTTATCAGGATCAAGTTTGTAGATTTTCAAAGGATCACCATTTGGATTTTTTTGGTTTTCGCTTTATTTCTGTTTTTTCCTATTCCATCGATTTTTATTCCTACATTTTAAAAAAAATTTTCTTCATTGTTTCTGTATGATTTGATGTAATTTTATAAGCTCCTTGAAATATACACTCAACTCACTAACTGCCACCTTCCCTTCCTCTTTAGCATAGACCTCTCAGGCTGTATTCTTCATAGTACTACATCTGTAGCTGCAGCCAATTGGTCTGGTCTGTTTTAATGAAAATATTTTCTTTTTTTTTTTGGTACTGGGGTTTGAACTCAGGGGCACTTGACCACTGAGCCACATCCCCAGCCCTATTTTGTATTTTATTTAGAGACAGGGTCTCACTGAGTTGCTTAGCACCTCACTGTTGCTGAGGCTGGCTTTGAACTTGTGATGCTCCTGCCTCCGCCTCCTGAGCCACTGCTGGGATTATAGGCATGAGCCACCACGCCTGGCAACCAAAATATTTTCTTATTTGTATTTTTTTTCTTTTTTACTTATAGGTTATCTGCAGATATATTGTATAATTTCCAAATATTTGGGAGAAGCATCCATTACTAATTGATTTTTTAATTGAAATGAATGTTTTAAAAATAAGTTATATTGTTCATGTTCAGAGTGTATGACATGTTGTTGTGATGCACATAGTGATTACTGCAGTCAAGCAGATTAACATATCCATCACTTCACTCACCTGTTTTGCTTTGTTTTGGAGTAAAAGCCCCTAAAGTCTCTCAGCTAATTTCCTGTACACGGTTGAATATTCCATTTTAATTCTACCATGATCAGAGAACAAACCTGTTGACTCAGATCTTCTACATTTAGTGAGATTGACCTGGGCCCCGTGGTTCATGCCTATAATCCCAGCAACTCTGGAGACCAGGGCAGGAGGAGAGTTACCTGCAGGTCAGCCTGGCAACTGGTGAGATCCCGTGTCAGAATTGAAAAAGGGCAGTGGGGTAGCTCAGTGGTCGGGCACTCCTGGATTGGCCCCCAGTGCCCCCCCCACATACACACACACACAAATAATAATAGTAATAAATTAAACAAATAAATGAATTTAATGAAACTGCTCTGGTTCACCTAAGAGGGATGCCTATTCTGCCATGGGTAGTAAGGATGGCCTACGTAAATTAATAGATCAAACTTAATTATTTAAAATTTCGTTTGCTTATTCCATAAACCACTAAGCAGAATTTCTCACCATCATTGTAAACTCATACTCTCTCCCTGTAGCTGTGCTTATTGTCTTGGGAATGATGCTGGATCTTGTTTACGGAAACCGCGTTTGCTCCGTCTCCTTGCTTTGTCAGTCTGTCCCCATGAAACGCCCCCTTATTGGGGGCACTGCTTCCTAACTGGCACTTTGTCTGCACCCAGTGTGGTGAGGATCACCTTCTCGCCTGGTAGTACTGTTTGTATTTGTGTCTTGCTTCTTTCTCTGACTTTCAAATTTGCTTAGTCTTTATGTTTAAGGTGCTTACCTTTCAGGTAGCACATATTTCATATTCTAATCCAGTGCGTAATCTGTGTCTTTTAATGAAAGTATTTGAGACCTTTGTGTCTGCTGCACTTACGGATGCATTTGGGTTTAAATCCTACCACTTTCTTTTATCTGTTCTTTGTGACTTTATGTCTCATTACTTGATCTTTATTAATTAAAATGTCTTTTTGATTCTTGTGCTTTAGCAGCTTACGTGTGTGCTGTGACTGTCCTGCAGCAACACAGAGCCTTTATTCCACTTGCTTCTTCCTAGGCATTTGTTATTTGCTTTAATTATGCATTTTTATTTAGACTGGCTCACAGAATCCCGTGATGAATTTTTAGCAGCCACCCATTTCACTTGTCATATTTAGTGGAACAAAGCCTATTGCTTTTATTTAATTCAATTTTTTCTATTTCTTCAATTACAAATATTTGCAGCAATATGGTATGCCTTATTCTCTATACCTCCCATGATGATCTATAAGTCATGTAATTTTCATTCTTTTCAGATTCTATGCATTGGTTCCTGAATTATTTTTGTCTTTTTTAACAGACTTTCATTGGGGATATCCTTCTACTGGTTAACCCATTCAAGGAGCTCCCAATCTACTCTACCCTGGTGAGTATCAACTTAAAATACCTTTTAATGACACAAAGGAACACTCTCTCCCCGGAGAGAGTTTCTCTCCCTGGGGATACACCTGTGTATCAAATGATTATGAATAAAAGAAACAATAATGAAGGTCACACTTCTCAGAAACATTTTAAAATTCTCAATGAATGGTTGCATGTTAATTAGTTTGTTCTGAGGAAACTTTGAAAATCAAAGTTATTTATTAAAAATATGCTTAGCGCTAAAAGTATTTGATTCTTCTATGATAATACTCACTGGACAGACCCAAACTGATGGCTGCTTGTTCCATACTCTCCTGTTAACCTGGGGATCTGTGCCTCAAAGCCCTTGCTTGAACTCATGACTTCTTCCTAAAGAGATTCTGTTGGGTTGAAGTGTGGGACTAGGAAAGAGAAATAGTGCGTGTGCAGATTTTCCCAAACCACTGGCTAGTTTTCATAATGAGATCTTCAGGATTAAGAGATAAATTACTTTTGGAAAATTATTCCAGCCAACTGGAAAACACAGGATGATGTTGAAGCAGTAGTGGATCGAAAGCTGTCTCAGAGGGCTCTTAGGTGTGTCCATGGGCCAGCTCAGCCCTACAGTGGAATTCACACTAAGGAGTGGGTGTGTGGAGAGTAGGAGACAGGGAGTAGATGTATCCTCCTGAAGCCCAGGCACACCCATAGATTGGTGGGAGAGAGGGACAGACAGACAGAGGTTACATCAGATCTCACCACACGGCTCCTGAGAACAGCACTGCGGCTCACTAGGACCCTCCCCTGGGCCCCGGAAGTCAACTTCATAAAACCGCTGGAATTGCCCACTGTCTTCATTGTCCAGTCCCCAGGCCACCAAGAGTCCATGGACATGACAGACAAGAGCAAGAGGACTTTCCCAGTCATTGCAGAAGTTCTGTCCGAGACTTGGCGTTGATCTGACGTGGCTTCTTAATAACTCAGGAAAAGCTCAGCGCTATTTCTGCCACTTTTCTATTGCAGCATAAATAATATTTCTGTGAGGTTTATCTAGTAATGCAGAGTCTTGGACCAGTGTTAGATGTTCTGTAGAACTAGTTCATGCAAGGCAGTGGCATCCGAAACCCTCACGCAGGTCAAGGAACGGAGGGTCACGAACACCGCGGGTGTGTCTGTGCAGAGCAGCACAGGAAACAGTAGGCGTTTTTCCTTTGTCCGACTTGTGAACATTCCCTTTTGTGGCTGTGTGGCAGTTTAAATCAGGTCTGTGCGAGGTCCTTGTGACCACAAGCTTCTCACACCCCCTGGGCACCACCTGTGCACTGGTGCTGCTGGGCATGGCTCCAGGAGGGGACTGGTGGCTCCAGGTGTGTTGTGTGCTCAGTTTGGAGACATGCTGGCAATTTTCCAAGAGGTTCTACCAATTGATGTTCTCGCCAACAGAATGCAGCAATCTGGTTGCTTCTCTTCTTTGGATAAGCGAATCCTGTTTGCTCTGTCTGCCACTCTCCTGGGTATAGACTGGAATCTTGTTTTTGTCTCAGTATGTGCTTCTCTGAGAAGCAGTGGCACTGACCACATCTCACATGACTATCGCCAAGGGCATCCTCCTTGTGAAGTGCCTGTCCAAGACTTTCAAATTAAAAGTGTTAAAATTGTTGGGTCACCTTTTTCTCAGTGGCTTGAGGACCTTTAAGGATTCTGGATTCTAAATGCACGTGGGAAACACCTTGGAAGAGGGAGGGTGAGATTCTTTATGTGTATTTGACACAGCCTTGTTTTCTAAAGACCCCCTTCCCCTCTGCACTGTGGGGGCCCTTCTCCTTAGCCAGGTCTCCATACAGGAAAGGCCTGTGGAGGCAACGTCCCCTCTGCACGGCAGTGTCCCCACTGCACACCTTCATATTGGCCGCTCACCGTTGGCCTGAGTATGGCTGGCTCTAGCGTTTCTCTGTGGTTTGGAGTCAGCTCATCAACTCCTGGGTGTGTTGGGAGGGGCGTGAGAGTCTCCTGGATCTTAATTTTTATTACATGAAGCTGGAGAATAACTACAATTTTAGAAGTTCCAAGCCTCTTAAATATATTATTTCTTTTGAATTCTTCCCAGGGAATAATCTTTCTGCTTTCCAGGGAGATATCTTACATAGTTTCATTCCATGTTTTAAATGCTATTATAAATAATAGGCTAAATTTTTTTTTCTGTATATGGTCATCATGTAAAGCAAGATTTTAAAAAATAACATTATCTTAAATCTAGTAAGTTATAAAATTCACTTGATAGGTATAAAATTATTTTCTTATTAAAGTGCACAAAATAATGCTTTCTTCAAAAAAAAAAAAATTCTTCTGTTACAACCCTTCTGCTAGATTTTCCTTATTTTTACCAGATAAAATAACCATAAAATTGGTAAATAGAAACTGTAGTTCAATTTAAAAGTAAAAAATTATTCCTGATCTCAGGGGAGACTTTAATAACTTCATATCAGGTATGAAGATGTTTTTTTAATTTATAAGGTCAAGGAAACTTCATTTTATTGGTATTTTCATAAGAGGGCTCATAATGAATGGAATATTTGATTTTAACAAATATTTGTGTGTGCAAACGAGATAATCATTTTTCTCATTTATTGTTTTGTTTTTGAATTGTTTCCTTACTTTCAAATGGTAAGCAAACCCTCTTTTTTATGTTTCATTCATTTTCTTTATAATATTGAATTCTATTAGATAATAATTAGAGATTTTTGTATTGATGCTCATGACAGAGATCAGCCTCTGATTTTTCTTTTGCTATTTTTTTAGTCCTTCATATCAAAATTATGCTGAATTCATAAAAGTAATTGGAAAGTGTGTTCTGTTTTCAAGCCGGGAGAGAGTCTGTGTGAGCTCAGTGTTATTTCTTCCTCAGTGTTTGGAAGAGCTCACCAGGGGACCACTAAGGCCTGCTGTTTTCTTTGTAGGGAGGGCTCTCGTTCTGGGTTTAATTTCACTGACAAATATGGGGCTCTTTGTGTTCTTGTTCCTTTTTATTTAAGTTTTTAAAAGTTGTGGGGTTTTAGTTTGTTTGGTACTAGGGATTGAACTCAGGGCCACTTAACCACTGAGCCACATCCCCAGCTCTTTTTAAATTTTTATTTAGAGACAGGGTCTCACTGAGTTGCTTAGGGCCTTGCTAAATTGCTGAGGCTGGCTTTGAACTCGAGATCCTCCTGCCTCTGCCTCCTGAGCCGCTGGGATTACAGGCGTGTGCCACTGAGCCTGGCCTAATAATTGTGTTTTTAAAGAATTCTCTGTCTTCGTAAAATCAATGATCTAGGAATTTATTAATTGTATTAATATCTTCTAAGAAAAATATCTTGGCTTCTTGTATAGCATATTTGTTCTCATTTGACCTCTCTGCCTTTGGCCTTCCCTTCTTCCTGCTTTCTTTGAGTTCACTTTGATCATTGTTTACATGGTATAGATTTACCACTTACTTATGGCCTTTGTTAATAAAATAAGATCTTGAGGCTTTTATTTTACTTTCAATGCATCTTTACTGAATTCATAAATTCATTATCATTGAATTTAAGATATTTTCTGTTTCCATTTGTGATTTTTTCTTTGTCATATGACTTCTATAAAAATATAAACCTTATTATTTTTTCTGTTTTCTACTTTTGTTCTTGACGTATAATCTGGGCAGGTGGCCTGCCAGGTTATAGTTAATCTCTCTTCTTTTGAATCTACTGATAAAGTCATCTATAAATTGTGGGCATTAGTTATGTTATTTTTTAAATGCTAAAATTTCCATTTTATTCTCTTGATCTCTGATGAATTTCTTCATTGTTCTGTTCTTTTCTTGGCCATGTCAGTTGCTGATGGTTATAGTCTGATGCCTGTAATCCTGGGATTATTTTCGTGAGTGTGTGTGTGTGTGTGTGTGTGTGTGTGTGAGTGTGTGTGTGTTTTCTATTCCATGGTGTATTTACTGACACTCATGGAATTTGGGGGTTAAACATTGAATGTTCCCTGTGGAAGCCTGCAGAGCCTGGGATGCTGTTACCTCCCCACAGGAGAACTTGCTTTTCCCTGGTGGGCAGGTGAGCGGCAGGCAGGCCCCTTCCCCGCGGAGGCACCTTAGGTTCTCCCTTCTCCAGCAGCCGTGGCCCTGGTGAGTCTGCAGAGAGCAGGGCTGATGTGCACAGGGCTGATGTCCGCTGGGCTGTCCTCCTTCCCTGAGTCTGGAACAGAAGCTGACCTTGTCCTCCGAGCCCTGGAAGACTGCTCCGATCTCTGCTTTACTCCTCAGACACTTCACTTCCTGTGAGGCCACTGAGCTTCACTCAGAAACAGGACCATGTGTGCTCAGAAAGCGTCACAGCAAGTCCCCTGGCTGGTGCATCTGGGTTTCTCCACCGTCTTGGCTTCTTCTGTCCCAGCACTTTGGCCTACAGTTCAGATGCTTTGTTTGTGTTTCATACAGTTTTTACAGCTGCTTGTGGGAGGATTCACAGGAAAGCAGCTCCTGTAGGTACAGGGTACCATGGGCCTTACAGGGGGTCCTGTGCCTTCAAATCCTGAGCTTGACTGGAAGTTCATTGTGAGTTAACTCGGGTGTACCTTTTAGCAGGAGTAGGGGGAGAAGAGAGAAGGTGGGAGAGCAAGCGTCTATTTTAAGTGAACTGTGGGACATTGTTCCTGAGGTAGCTACAGGATCACAGTTGATTGTAAAGCTGACAAGAATTTTACAGTGAGACAAAGTCAGTTTTGAAAAACGGAATGAAAAAATATACAAAAATAACTCTTATTTAAATGCTCCTCTGAATGTAGGGGCCCAAGTTTAACAAATAAAGGGTTTGGATATGACTTTTCTTTGTCATAGACTCTTGCATCTTGTGGTGGAAACAGACTACTATTTGGTAGGTTTGTTTGGTTTTTTTTAATGTTAACAGTAAGACAGTTTTATGGCTTTAAATAATATGTTCATAGTTTTTTCAGAAATACATATTACTGGACAAAAGGAGACACACGCTAAGAGGTGTATTCTTTATTAATGTAGAAAAATAACGTAATACATTGGGTTGGCAGCCAGAATAGTTCATCACAACTTAAAATAAAAGGTATAATGTCCAAAATTATAAACATATGGCTTACTATGTATTTAATAATTTACATAACTAAATTTAATTACATGTTTAATACAAAAATATTAACATTTAATATATGTTTTGCATGCACACTTCACTCATGCTCATCATTTCTAAATGTCATGGAACATAAGAAGGAAGTAAATAGAAGAACATGTGAAGTGGAAGCACACTGATACAAAGCTTACCACACCATTACCTCATTCTACAGGTCCCAGGGGATTCCAAAGGGCATGGTGCTTTCAGAAAACCCCTCCATCATGCAGAATCTGATGGTCTACAAAACCTAATAGGGGCAGGTGCAGTGATGTAGGTTAGGGTGAATCAGTGAGCATCCTCTGCAGCAGTGCTAGAGGTTAATAATCTAAAAAATTGCATTACAGTGACCGTGCTGTCCCCTGGACACACAAAGAAAAGAATATCGTTTCTGTGTCTATTGATTATCATTATATGTCTGTCTTTTTTAAATGATAATTATTTCCCAAACGGTTTGGTGTCTTCCCATGGTGATAGGGTTATTTAAAGGATAAAATAACACATTAGGTGTGATCTTACCTATGAAGATGGTGAAGGCCAGGAGAACAGCGTCCATGTTCAGAGTCACAATGCCCCAGGCCATCTGTGCTTCCCCTTCCCCTTGTTAGCACTGGGGATCTGTCTCAGGCCTTGGTGATGTCTGTTTCTGACTTCCAGAAAGTCATTCATTGTGGATGCAGGACCCTCTTCTTGGCCAGGTTTATCCCAAGATGAATGTGAACGTACGGCAGCAGGAAGCCCTGTCCGTTAGATCCTTGCTGCTGTGGCAACGTCAATCTGACACTCACAGTCGCTGAGAAGGGGAGCTTGGCAGGCCAGCAGTGGGACATGTGCTGTCCCTTCATGCTGAGGACAAGTGACATCGTTAGTTTTCAACATGTAGAATGTAGGAGAGAAGATGGAAAAGTAGCTAGATCTTTCTGCACTAGCTTTACAAAAAAGCAACTTAAAATCAGAAGCAAGCAAGCTTTACCAAGCCAGTTAACACCTGTGGAATCCATTAACATGATACCGTGTGTGAAATACTGAGAGACGCCACGTGGTTGTCTTCATCCTTAAAATTGCATGGACATTCTAGAGACGGACACCAATCACACGAAAGAGCACCCAAAACAGCACTTGCGCCGAGGACAGGAGCACAGGAGCCGTGTGGAGGGTGTGGCTGATTGAGAGTCAGGAGGACGAAAGGAGAGAAATGGGATCCAGGCCAGAAAGGCCGTCCACGGAAGGGAAATGGGAGTGGGCTGAGGCTCCAGGAATGAGGGAGATACCAGGGGAAAGGGCGTCGAGGGCTCTGGAGAGGAGCAACACGTGACCATGTAGAGAAGGCACAGTCCAGTTTGAGAAGAGCAAGACATTCAAAGGTTGAACGTTAAAGTCGGGCCTAGGCCTGGAGTGTGAAGTTAGATTAGGGTACCACTCAGTAGATGTCCACCCTCGGGGATCCCAGAAGCAAATGCCGTCTTTACTCACGTGCAGTTTCTTGTGAAGAACATGAGCTTTTCCACAGTATGCCCCTGTACCTAGATGCTGCTCATTTTCAGTAGCGTGTGAAGCCAGAGCCCCTGCCACCTCAAGCCATCGGCTCCTGGCAGCTTCCGTGAGGTCACCATGGTCCTGACAGATGGGGCCAGCAGCGGAATGGCCCCTTCATAATCCGTGGAAGTCAGTGGTAACTTCAGAAATGAACCCGTGACGGATTCTGCCATCTGCTGGCAGTTCACTGAGAGGCGTCATGTGTGCACAGAGGAGGAAAGGACGGAGCTGATCCTGATTCCCTGATCCGTGTTCCCAGAGGGCCCGACAAGGTCAGGGAGATGCAGCAAAGCTGGTCTGTTGCCAGCCCACCCTTGAGCTGAGTAGAATGCTTGACATGTCCCGGGTCCTGGAGTTGTGTTGTCCCCAGTGACACAGAGGGGCAGAGAAGAAGGTGACATGGAGAGAGAAAGGAAGTGTGGGCCCGAGCACCTTGGCTGGACACAGGAGCATGTGCGATCATGTCCTCAGTGGACATGAGAAGCAGTGGACAAGCTAGAGGCCTGTCAGTCCTCCTCGGAGAGCTAGAGCTAGGAGAAAACCCCACTTTCTGGCAGAACACATGGAGGAGGGAATGTTATCTCACTATGGGATCAGGAATCACAGCACTGACCTCCCTGAGCAGTGTCACCCAGTGGGATCTGGGGATCCTGACGTGCCAGGAGGCGGTGAAGAGTGGGATTATTATGAAGACCCCGTCTGGAGACGCCAGGTTCTTCTCCATGTCTGACCTCTAGTGAAACTCGGCCTCAGAGGAGGGGAGACCCCAAGGGGTTTCAAGAACAGCGTGAGATCCGCATGCTTCTGGGTCCCCGCTGTCCCCTGTGCTCCTGGTACTTCATGACACTCTCAGCAAAGTCAGATCACGCCTCGTGGACTGGGGAAAGTGAAGCAGCATTAGGACCGACGTCTGTCCTGCCAGGACGGGACCCTGGGCTCCACACAGGGGGGTTGTGAGGGCTGCGGTTTCGTTAGTTTTACTGTTCATTTAGAGTCTGGAATGATGAAAAGCACAAAAGTGTCAATAAAATACGCTAGACTGTGTGCCCACCGTCCATGTGACTCTTTTAGATACTGTAAGTGACAGATGCCACATTTTCTCTGTCTACTCCTGAGGTGCAGCTGGAAAGATGCAGTAAGAAAACGCACCCTGGTCTAACCGCGGCGTGTGTTCTGGGTGGTACTCACATGATGCTGTGTTTTAACTCATGGGGTCTTCAGTGTCGTGGACACAGGTGCGGCAGCTGCCACCACCTCACAGCTGCTACCTTTCATTCATGTTTACTGTACACGTTTCCATTCATGCATATAATCATTCCAAAACTGCAGATGCCATTATTTTTTAGCTTTTAATTTACTCAAATAACATATTACCTATGTCTTTTTACAAAAAAAAAAAGAAAAGAAACTAAAAAACTCCATTAACTATAGGTTTCTAAAAGTTTTCCTTGTTGAAAGATTTAGTCCTAGTTAGTGTGTTCTAAATTACAAATGCCTTTTTTTTTTTTGTATTGAAACACCATTATCCTTACCCATTAATCTCTACTGCAGATTTCTAAATTATTAGTGTTTTCTGCTGAGGTTGGTTTGATGAGTTTGTTTTCTGGTCCTGTTTGGGAGTTTCAGAGACCTTCTGAGCCCAACACACACCCCCACAAGCTTGGCACACAGTGCGCCATGATTCTCCTCTCTGGTTAAAACAGCAGCAACGGTGTGTAGGTGGGGTTTCCTCCCTGGAGGCGTGGTTGGATTCTGTCTTCCTTATGTTTTCATTCTGATGTAATGAAATTCAGCAGAAACTCAAAAGGACAAACAGTGCTAGCAACAAATCCTGTAGCATCATATATATCGCCATTAAGTGAATTAATTTGTATTTTCCTGATAAATGTGTAAATTCCTGTTCAATTCAGGAGCAACTGGTTTCTCATTCTTCAGGTGAGAAGCCTTGTTCACTTAGGCCGTCAGCGCTCAGGGTGGCGAGAGATTGTGTGGGACGTGAATTGCCACGGTGTTTTAGTCAGCTTTTTGCTGCTGTGGCTGAAGGTCCGGACCAGGACGATTGTAGAGGAGAAAAGGTTTATTTGAGGGCTCACGGTTTCAGGTCTTAATCCAGGGAAGGCCGGCTCCATTCCTCAGGTCTCAAGGGGAGGCTGAACATCATGGAGGAAGAGTGGCAGAGGGAAATAGCTCACAGGTGATCAGAAACAGACTCCACTCACCAGATGCAAATGTAGACCCCAAAGCCACACCCCGACGCCCATCTTGTCCAGCCCCCTGCCACTCCAGTTAATCCCATCAGGGATGGACTCACGGACTAGGCTAAGGCTACGACCCAATCATCTCTCCTCCAGAGCTTCCTGCATTGTCTCACACGGGAGCTTTGGGGACACCACATCTCAACCATGACACGTGGTTTTCGCTTCCTTCACGGGTATCTGTTGGAGTTTTCTGCGTTGTTCTTGTAGACAGCAGAATATCTTAAGGCTTGTGAACCAAGAAATGAAGGATAAAATATAGAACTCAATGTTATGCCTTGAAATGTGCTCAGGGCGCGGAACTTTGTGAGTGTTTTGTGGATCCAATGAGATTTGAAAGGAGAGAGCCCTTCGGTTTTGTAGCAGATGGGACAGGAGTCACCACGTCAGGGGAGGAAGGGTCCTGGACCTCGCACAGTGTCCCGGGCCTCACATGGTGTCCTGGACCCTCCACAGCGTCCTGCACCTCGCACAGTGTCCGGGACCTTGCACACGTGTTCTTTTTCCTGTCCCGCCTCCAGGTCTCTCAGCTCTACCTGAGCCACACGGGGAGGCCCAGCCCCTCACTGCCTCCCCACCTCTTCTCCTGCGCAGAGAAGGCCTTTCACCAGCTGTTCCGGGAGCGGAGGCCTCAGTGTTTCCTTCTCAGGTGAGTCACCTCGCCCACCCCATGCTCGGATGTGCCCCAGGAGCTCGTGGGGACAATGACCTCCTTGGTCCTGGTTGGCACTTACTCATGTCATCACTTCAGTGAGTACGATTGACTTGTCACACGCAGGGACACCTTTCCTATCAGCAGTAGCCCCAAGTGCAGTGCAATCAGTACCAACCAACTTAACCTGAAGCTCTTTTCACTGTGAAGATTTAAAACCGAGAACCACGGTGAGTCGGCTCTCAAGCCCACAGACAGCAAGCCGAGGCGGGTGCTCCGGAGCCGCGTTCTCGGTGCCGGCAGCGAATGCCCTGCCTGCGGCTCCGGTGTCCACTGCCCCCCGCTCATGCCTCACCAGGAGATATCCCCAGGGGTGTTCTTTTTAATCTGATATGTAATGCTGATTTTCAACCCCATAAGTTTTCTTCAAATAAAGGGGACCACCACAAGATGTGGGGGTGAGGGACTGGGCTTACATATTGAGAGATTCAAGAAATGTTTAACTACCAAACTCTGCGTCATGGAATTATATCCGAGCGACCTGTGCTGGAGGGAGACATCTGTCAGTGTGCAAGCTTGGCCTCCTGACTGCCAGAGCTGGTGGCTGGAAACCGAATGTGTACAGGAAAGTAGCACACCAGCCCAAATGACGCAGGGACAGTGTAAAGATGGAACCTGCCCAGGTTCTGATTTAATTTTTTTAATTAAGCATTTATTTATTTTCTTTGACATCATTGATCTCATCAAAGATCCCTTGGAGGGTTTGATGAATGTGTTTCAGCTCTAGTGCTCTAGGTTCCAAGATGGCGCACAGCAGTCTTCACACTGTGTTGGGAAGAGCTCCAGGGATGAGAGACGTAGGCTGGGGCCCCTCACCCATCCCTGATGGAGCAGCTCTCCTTTGTCTCCTTTCCTGTTGGGTTTCCCGGTTTTTATTGAAAAGGGAAACACATCTAAACATCACGTAGGAAATACTGTAAGTTGATGAGAGGGTGGGGAGTGGGGAATAGCACTGACATCGATAACTACTATTTACTGAGCACTTACACGGTGCCAGCTCAGAGGCTATCCTGAGCCTAAACAAGCTAAACCCCTTGTATGGCCAGAAGGGAGTGCATCCCAACTTCCCATGGCTACCCAAGGGGACCATCAAGAGCCCTACTGATTTTCCCTAAAATGATGGTCACAAATACTCAAAGTGACTGAGATTCTTACTGATTACTCAGTTCTCGAGCAGACCACTCAGCCGCTGTCCCTGAGTCGTGATGAGCATGGGTCCGAGGTGTGCTGGGTCAGGCAAGGGAGGAGCCAGTGACCACCCTTCTTTGGGGTCTGCCAGGACACAGTCCACGATTCCCAGCCAGTGCCTTTGTTGGAACAGCGGGCTCCCTTTGTTCAACCTGAGTTCTGCACGTATTTGCTTATGGAATTTCTCTCCTGGGAAACTTGATAATAACTTATAGAACCAGTGTTCCTTTGGGACATTTTCTAAGATTAATAATGCCACATCTACTGTTTCTTCTCTCAAGTTTCCAAGCAGCCTCACCGGGTCCTTGCCTGCAGAACCAAGCCCAGATCTGAGCTCACAGGGAGTTCTGATGGTGGCCCTTCTCTCTTCTCTCTCAAAACTGTGCCTTGTCATGTGGCTTTGACCCCTCCGCAGCCCCCCTGTCTAGAGCAGAGGCCTTCTCCACCCCACCCAGTGGGGTTGATCCTGTGTAATTCAGTCGCCGAAGCGGCTTACACACTCTTCTGTGCTCATGTTGTGTCCCGGAGGTGGCATTTGCCACCTGGTGAGCAAGACCTGGTGAGCAAGACTCGAGTACTCCTGAACGGGTGTCCTGTGAAAATTTGAGGTTCTAATAGTAAACGTTAAGGGAAGGTTCGGATGCGGGGAATAGAGACTTTCATTAACGATGTGGGACTTAAGGGCTTTTCTGGCAGAAGCTCTGCTTTAGTCAGGTTTCTCACTGCTGTGACCAGAAGACCCGAGGAGAACAGCACAGAGGAGGGAAGTTTACTGGGGCTCACGACTTCAGGTCTCGGTTCACAGGTGGCCAGCTCCATTGCTCTGTGTCTGAGCTGACGCAGAACATCTTGGCAGAAGGATGTGGGGAGGAAGGACGTCTGGACATTACCATCAGGAAGCAGAGAGGGAGAGCTGTGCTCACCAGGGACAAAATACAGGTCCCAAGGCACGACTCGTGTGACCTGCTCCTCCAGCCACACCTCACCTGCCCACAGCACACCCAGCCGACCCAGTCCAGTAGATTAAGGCACTCGTTAGGTGGACGCCCTCACAACCCAGTCATTCCACCTCTGAACTTCCTGCATGGTCTCACACGTGAGCTTTTGGAGGGCACCTCATATCTAAACCATAACAGGCCTTTTAACCAACTCCATTAGAACAAAACCATCTTTACAGAAGCCTGCAAAAGTTCTAATAAAAGGACTTTAGAATTTTTCTGTGAGCTGGGCTTGGTAGCGCATGTCGGTAATAACTAGCAATTTGGGAGGCTGAGGCAGAAGGATGGCAAGTTTGAGGCCAGCTTCACCAACTTAGCAAGGCCCTTGATAACTTAGCAAGACTCTGTCTCAATTTTTTTCTTAAGGGCCAAAGATGTGGCTCAGTGATCAAATATATATATGAATTTTCCATCTGAGTCATAAATAATGTCACTGAATACCGGGCTGTTTTGGTCATGATTGTGTAGGAACCTCAGGATGATCTGACGTCATTTGGTGTCAGGAATGTAGTGTGGAGAGATGCTATAAGCTAGGGAGGGACGTGGGGACGTCAGTGTTGTCATCATAAACTGCAAGCTTGGGGGTGACGGCTCTCCTTAGGTTAGAGGAGAGGACTAATTAGAGAACCACCTGGACTCGGGGAACCTGGAAAGTTCCCCCCTAGGACCTCCGGAGGGCCAGGCTGGCGGCTCAGGGTCCAAGACCTCACGTCCCAGGAGTGGCTGCGGCTTCAGGCTGTTTCCGGGAGAGGAGCACGTGCTGGGGAGGACGCGACTTTCCCTGGGCGGTGCAGAGAGACTCAATGGCTTCCCCAGGCCAGCACCCCACGGCTCTGGGACACATGCCCTTCCCACTCTAGACGGCTGTCACCGCTGTCACTCAAGACACAGGGGACGTACCTGCTGCGCCCCTCCTGAGGCAGCCTGAGCCTTTCTGCTGCAGCAGGGGCTGTGGTTCTGCTGGGTGGGTCACAGGGAGAGGAGTTAGGGCACCTCCATCTGTAGCCTGGACGTCTGGGACACCGTCCACACACAGCACGCGTAGGTCCACCAGACGTCTGAGGCCAGTGTGTCCAATGAAGAGTCACTGGACATGTTTATGTCACTCCTTGCCATCTCTGCGTCTGGAGTCACCTCTGGTTATCTAATTTCTTCAGTGCCTTCTCTGAACTAGTGAACCTCTTTTCCCTGTTTTCTCAGTGGGGAGCGAGGATCTGGCAAGTCGGAGGCCAGCAAGCAAATCATGCGGCACCTGACCTTCAGGTCTGACTCCAGCAGGGCCGCATTCGACGCCAGGTTTAAACACGTAAGTCGCTGCTTTGGCTGGGCAGACGCGTGAGTGGGCATGTTGAGCAAAGGATGGTGTCACAAATCGGGGGGACGCTATCACGGGCAAAAGGAGGCGAAACTGGGGAAGGATAAAAAGGGAAAGGAAAAACCTGATTAAGCCCTGGTGCAACTTAATGTTCAAGTGAACATTTATTTTTAGTGCATTTAAAATATCTTGAACGTATTCTTTTGTTATATTTGCTCTGAATGGTTGGACTTAGAATAAAGTCAGGGGACACTGATGCTCCTGTAGGAAGTGCCAGCTTGGAACTTCGGGGACACTGACCTGAGGATTCTCGAGCACTGATGATAAAGTCTCAAGGTATCTGAAAGTGATGCTGAGGCGGTGAGGAACCTAACCGCTGAGCCCATCCTAGATCAATCCGGAAGCCCGGGGGGCCGTGGGGTCCATGGCCCTGGAGACTCACCCGCTCTGCACCTCCGAGGTACCAGCAGGCCTCGAGGAGGACGCAGAGCACAGCCTGGCATGAAGGTCAAGCTGGAGGGATCCTCACAGTGAAGCTCGGAAGCTGTGCCCAGGCCCGACCGCTATCGTCCCCCCCGCCTCTTGCTGCTACGCGGCTCTAGGAAGTTCTGCTGCCGGGGCTTTCGTGGTACAGCAGGCGGAAGAAGCAGCTCATGGCCCCGTCGTCCTCTCAGTTTTGCAGCCAGAAACCAGCAACCCCCTTTCCAGCCTCTCTCCCTCTGCACAAAGTCTCAGTGTCCCACCGTCCTGGCTCCCTTGCCCATCCGGCGTCCCTCAGGTCATCGCAGGTTGATGCCGTTGTTTCTCAATGGATGGCCTCAGGGCCCTTCCGCGTACTTCCCTGTCTTCCTGGTTCTTGATGATCCTCTGACGCAGGTCCCAGGAGCCACTCTTGGAGGGCAGGACAGCTGTGCTTGCCAGAGTCAGACAGGGCCTGGGCCCTGTCCCTCAGCTAGGAGGAGGGGACAAGAGGGCACTGGTCCAGGGAGAAGGCCCACGTGAGGAGGTGAGCCCCGCCTGCTCAGGTGCAGGCTGGACTTGGCAGGACTGCTGTGCTGTGGGGGGGAGCCCCTGGCCACTCACACTGTCCATGGCAAGAGGAGGGCAGCTGGACTGTGAGCTGCAGTCATGTGACTTCTCAAAACGCCAGATTCTGTTGCCTGGGCACGAAGCTCCCTAAGTAGGCACGGCCCAGCCTTCTTCCCGACGGCTGTGAGCTCTCCTCCAGCCTGGGGTGTGACTCTCCTGTCCTCAGCCTACACGGAAGCCACTCTGCACACAGTGGAACTCACCCAGTCTCTTGCTGGCTCGTCCAGCCAGTACCTGTTAGCTTCCAGTACCTGTTGGCTGTCTTACCCTGCCACGGGGCAGGGCTGTGTCAGGTGGTGAGGGAGAGAACCTGAGAAATACACAGGGGAAAACACTTTGGCATAGACGAGGGACGGTAGAGAAGACCGATGGCAGGAGACCACGGCATGTTTATGTCAAAACCGTGCTCTCTTCCTCCCGCACCTCCCAGGGAGAGATGTTGCTAGAAATAAATCAGCGGGCTCCGTGTGACGTGACTTTAGATCATTCCCCCAAACACTGCTCTGAGCCACTGGGCTGCGAACGTCGAGCTGTGTGCTTGCATGTCACCTGCCTGTGCAGCTGGCACTTCAGGGCTTCAGGGCGGTGATTTCCACTATGAGACGTTTACTCAGGAATGTCCAAAAATGCACAGCATCCTATCCCTCGTGGAGAAGCGAGAGAAACTTTTGTTCAATACATGGATTAGTATTACATATCGTCCTTTTAATTCTAAGTCTTAACATTTTAAATCTACTCTCATGCATTCCTGAGCTCAGCCTGAGTCTGGAGATTGGACTCTCATTAAGAATGCATATCGAATCAGTTCTGCGGCTTACTTACCTACTCTCAGGTGTGCTCGTAAATGACTTCAATTTAGCAGAGCGTGGTGGTGCAAGAGGCTGAGGCAGGAGGATTGCCAAGTTCAAAGCCAGCCTCAGCAACTCAGGCTATGCATGTGGCTCAGTGGTTAAATACTCCTGGGTTCAATCCTTGGTACCCAAAAAAACCCCACAAACTTTATGACCATTTATTGAGCTCGTACCATACTGAGGGTCACATCATTCTCTAACACAGTTCAGAATTAATGTCTGCAGTCAACTTGGGAAGAAGAACGTAAGCCTGTTTTCTTTGTTCAGATATGTTAACTTGTTCATGTGCTGATTACCAATACCGAAATGTCAGAGCATGAATAAGCAGCACAGTTATGACAAGAGCACAGTTAACCAATGGAAGCAACACAGCTGACTTCATAGGAAGGACAGGGAAGAGTAGTTTCCCCTCTAACTTCATTAAGATGACAGTGTGAGGGTGTGGCTGAGAAAGTCCTGGACTGCCCTCTGGATGCCTAGTGGACAGGGGCTTTGCCGCCAGCTCAAGGGAAGACACCTGAGCTGCTCTCCCCAGGCAGAGGTGGGCATGACTCTTCCAAACCAGCATCTGGGAGCCAGGGCCATAATGTCAGCAAATTCCAAGTCCAACTGCCTCTAATTCCCTTGTTCATTTTATTCATTCCTCATGACCATGACAGATGCCACAGTAAATGATTCATAATCTCATGGAAAACCATCGTCCAGGCTTGGGCGGTTACACTCTGTATATCTACCAGGGTTTGTCCAATACAGAGTTTGTTTCCCTTTAAATTCTCAACCACATGAATGTCAATCAGCAGTGGAGAGGTTCGTGAAAATCAGCCAGTTTTTATGAAGCATCCGAGGATGTGTCCGGGGATCAAATGCAAGTGCGGAATAGATCTATGAACATATTGAAAATCTTGGGGATTACAAGGGTTTGGTGAAATTAAGTACATTGGAGAGGTGGCAGTGCTTCCTCCGTGGAAGAAAAACTGAAGGAGCTCCCCCGCCACATGGTGACGTCTCCCAGGCAGTTGAAATCCAGGTCACGCTCAGTCCAGGAGCCTTCCTTAGGTGAGCCCGAGAGGGGGCGGACGGAGCCAGCAGCAGCCTGGGCCCTCCTGTGGGTGTGCGCAGAGCTGCCCAGGATGGGGGGTGCCCTCAGCACACAGGACCCCTCCTCCAGGATGGCCGTGCACGGAGAGCGGCAGCGTGGCCCTGGGTCTCAGAGAGGCACGAGGGGAGCAGCACTGGGTTATTTTGAGCTGCAGGTGGCAGAGAAAATGAAGCAAAAAATGGTAGAGAGAAGCCTGGACAGAAACTTCTTCCGTGGCCCCTGAGAGCCCACGCAGGAGGGGAGTCTGGAGGAGTGCAGGGGCAGAGGGCCAAAGGGAGGGGTGGGAAGCAAGCTGCCCTGGACAGTGCCACAGTCACAGCCCAACATCATGAGAAGGGGGGTGGGGGGCTGTGGGGGTGACTGGAAGGTGAGGGAGGGGCTGGCGCTGAGGTCCGGAAATGAGACTGGAAATCTTTTTCAGGTCACCTGTTAGGTTTAGGGACCCCGTAGCTGTGTCTGAACTTCAGCCTTAGACTTCAGGTGCCACCTGTCAGAAGCCGAGGCGGTTAGGTTCTGCCTTCGCAGCGCACGCACCAGGCTCCCTCTGTGTCCTCTGGTGCAGGGTGGGAACCTGAGGCCACACGCATTGGTCTTGTCCCTGTGCAGTTTCAGATCTGCTCAGATCCGCCGAGCAGGGTGCAGATTCCCGGCCCCTGTGTGTGTCCTCAAGCATCAGAGCAGGGGATTTTCCATGCCATTAGAATGACTGGAACAGCAACGTCATGTTTTGGAAAGAAACTGCCTGGAACTTCTCACCAGTTTCAAATGAATTTAAACTGTAAAAAACCCCTTCAATTCCACTTAAATCGCTTTGAAAAGCATTTATTGAGCAACTCAGAGTGCGGCGCCTGGCTCCCCTTGATTGTTGGAGGCATCGCTTTTTATTAAGGAGGCCATGGATTTTTACTTATAGAAAATAAAATAAGCTGCTGCCACAGGAGGATAGACTCTCACGATGGAGTGTTGGAGTAGGTGGAATACAGCAGGGAAAAGTGAGGCCGATGAAATTTGAGTCTTTAGATATGGGGATCCGTACGTGGACTCCTTCACTTGTGTTTTTGTTTCAGATGCGGTGACTGTGGGGCGTTCTCATTATTTTGTTTAAAAGTCAAAGGCCAGCAGTGGTACAGTGCCCGTTCTGTTTTCTTAGTCTCTTCAGGTATTTATTTAGTGCCACCTACTGGCCAAGGGGCTAACTGAATATGAAAACCACTGGCTTCTTCAGAGCTTATTAGTGTTTAAATCTTGAGTTACAGGACAGCAGGGGACAGTGGGTGAGCACTGCATGAGTGGTCACGGTTGCTACCTGACTCCAGTGACCTTGGCTCCTGTGTGGCATGTCTCCTGTGTCACTGCAGCAGTGGCCGCCCTGTGCTGTGTGGCTAGGTGGGCCGTCCTAGGAGGTGACCGGGGTCCGGCCCAGTGCAGCACTCAGCTCTGAGGCTGGAGAAGGGTACTATTCTGTGTCCCTGTTTGTGCATGGAAGGCCCAGGCTGTGAGGATGGGGGGCGTGTTGTGTGCACACGCACCTCACTTTGGAGCACGGCCACGTGGTAAGCACAGAGGAAACCTGGCTGCAGTGGTTTAAACCAGCAACAAAACAAAATCATCGTTTGTCCAACATCTACTGGGTGTCAGACGCCATGAAGCTGAGGGTGTCACACAGGACCTCACAGCCATCGGAGGAGGGAGTTACTCGTGTGTCAGAGAAGGGAGGGTGCATGGGAATGAAGGGACTTGCCCAAGGGCATGACCGTCACTGCCTGAGCTGGGATAGGGAGACGTCCCAAAGCACTTCTGTTTACCCATCACTCACACTCCTGTTGGGCACAAGTGTAATGAGCTACAATGCTCTTCCATAGAAAGATAAAAACATCACTTTATTATCAGATACCAAATCAAAATAACCAAGAACCAAAGTGATTTCAAAGTCTCATCCTATTTTTGTGACTTTTGTGTAATCAATATTATAATTCAATTTTGTGTAAACCAATATTATCCATTTGCCATTATTAATTTCACTATTTTATATATAGCTATATATTTTAACATTTGGCTTTTTTAAAATAAAAAAATAAAAATCAAGAGACTGACATGTACAAATTCAACTTTTTTTGGACAACATTTCTATAGCTTGCTGTCAAGTTATTTCTGATGGTCTTTGAAATACGGTTATTCTGTGTACACCCAGGCATAGAGTTTTTAAGGATTTAATATGCTGAACTCCAAAACTACAAACGTCACAAGCAGATGGCTTGACAGACCTCATTCACCATTATCCCAACTTTGGGCACTTTTATGGTTAGCACGGAAGTGTGGTTTTATGATCTTTGGAAATGTAGTATACTGCTGGGAGAAATAAATGCCTTAGTACAGCAGATGTTAGGAAATTAAAAAGTAAATTCTAAGAATTTTTAAAATTTTCATAGTAAAGTTCTTTAAATGTACCGTCACCAGAAATGACAGGGGACAGAGGAGCGGCCTGCAGCAATGGGTGTGGTGCTGCTTCCTCTTGTGGCGGGCTGGGGAACTGCGCCTACCCTGCTCCTGTCTTGAGGAAGATGCTCTTCAAGGCTTTTAGATGGTCACTTTCTGGAGAAGGCTTGGCACCGTGGCCATCACAGGTGCTCTAAGAAACAGCCTCGCCCGGATGCTGTGTTCCTGGTTCTGTGGGAGAAAGCTGTTGGAAGGGGGCAAAACTGCAGTCAGGGGAGGCTTACTGGGGTCTCTGGTTGAACAGTGTGTGGGGACAGTAAAGAAATCTGTGCCAGTGTTCGCGTAAGTTTATTGTTTAAAAATAAGGCCCAACTAGGGCTTGTCTCAATTCTCATGCCTCCCCTCCAAGGCCCCAAATCCCATCTAGTGGTCAAGTTTAAATTTTTGAATCACCTTTAAGTGTGAGTGTGAGTGATTTTTCTCCCGACAGGTGTGAATGTACCATCCGTGTGTCATTTTATTAACTGTGGCCACAAATTTGAGGCATCACATACCAACAGTTTGCATTTGAGGAACAAGTAGCCTTAAAACGTCCACCTGATGTTGGAAGTGTGGAGCCTGTGAGATGATGGCACACTCCTGCCCCTTTGCCGACTTAGCTCCCCTGTTTCATTTTTAGACTCTGAATATATGGGTGACATTCTCCCTCCTGCTGCAGGTCACATGCATCTTGGAAGCCTTTGGACACGCCAGGACAACACTCAACGATCTGTCCAGTTGCTTCATCAAGTACTCGGAGCTGCAGTTCTGTGAAAGGAAGAAGCACATGACTGGAGGTGAGTGGACAGGGGAAGGCAGAGCCTGCGGGACCTTGGAGATCCATGGTCACCTTCTGTCACACTCTTTTTTTTCCCATACTTGGATTGAACCCAGAGGTGCCTTATCACTGAGCCATACCCCGAGTCCTTTTTACTTTTTATTTTATGACAGGGTCCTGCTGAGTTGCCCAGGCTGGCCTTGAACTTCGAATCCTCTAGCCTCAGCCTCCCCAGTTGCTGGGATCATAGGCATGTGCCACTGTGCCTGGCTACTTTCTGTCACATTCTAAGTAGGTACCCAGTGGAGGGAAGCTGTCCATAAAGCATCCCAGAGAGGAGAGCATCTGTATCTCATCGCAGATGTGTTGGAAACCTCCTGCCAACCCTGCAAAGCTTCGTTGCTTTAGAACTAGGTGGAGACTCGGGATAATGGGCCGGGGGAGCCTGTGAGCCTGCAAGGTCCGGTCCTGAGTCTGAGATATGCTCACGTGCAGGGTCCGCCTTTTCAAGCCTTTAATGTAAATCTATAAAATGTGGAACCAAACTAAACGTAACTGACTCATACTTGCTGCATGTAGAAGGGAACTCAGATACTTACATAAATCACAATTTTATATGATTTCTTTAACACATAGTGAACTCCATTTTGAATAAAACCAAATCTGTACTTTTAGAAAGACTGAATTAAACAAATCCAAACATTAAAATAATCACCCAACAAAACTTAACACAGAACCAGTCTCTTGCTTGGTTTAAATAATTATGTGTATTTTATGAAAAATTCTCATTAAAATTCAATTAATTTGCCAGGAGTGGTGGTGCATTCTGCAATCCCAACAGTAGAGAGACTGAGGCAGGAGGATCACAAGTTTGGGGCCAACCTGAGTGACTTTGCGAGACCCTGTCTTAAAATGAAAATAAAGGGCTGGGGGATGTGGCTGGATGAGAGTGCCCCTGGGTTTAACCTCCATGCTGGAAAGAGGTTTTTTTCAACTAACTTAGATTCCACTTGGAATCATACCTCCTTCCAATCATGCAAATTAATACAAATACAATCGTTAGTGGAATGCCTAATCTTGGAGGGACTTTATAAGATCTTCGAGGATGCAAATATTCACTAATTATAAATGATTTTTTAAAGAGCTCAGTTGCATTTAGCTTTTTCAAGATACCTGTTTTAGTCAGCTTTTCACCGCAGTGACTAGACGACCTGACCAGAGCAATTTTAGGGGAAGAAAGTTTACCTGGGGGCTCACAGTTTCAGAGGTCTCGATCCACAGACAGCAGGCTCCATTCCCCTGGGCCCAGGGTGAGGCAGAGCATCATGGTGGAAGGAAGCGGCAGAGGGAAGCAAGTCCCATCAGGAAGCAGAAAAAGATGGAGACTCCACTTGCCAGATACAAACAGAGACCCCAAAGCCACGGCCCCAATGCCACCTCCTCCAGCCACGTCCCACCTGCCTTGATTACCTCTCAGTCCCATCAGGTCGTTAACTCACTGATTGGGTGAAGGCTCTCACAACCCCATCGTTTCTTCTCTGAACCTCTTGCCTTGTCTCACACGTGAGCTTTTGGGGGACACCTCACGTCCAAACCATATGTCATCCTCCATCCCCTACTAGAAAGGTTCATCTTGACTGTAATCTAAACGCCTGGAAGTGAAGGTGAAGATCAAATTTCTGCTCAGTGAAATCTGGAAAATGGCGTGCACACAAGAGAAAGAAGAGGACTTTTCTTTGGGGATGTGAAGCCAGAGGCAGAGCTTCCATTTCTCAGCAGGAGAGCTGTTATGCCCTGGGTCTGCAGCACCGGGTCCCGAGGCCACCTGCCTGCAGACCTGGCCCTCCATGGACAGGACAGGCCTGCCTTCTACTTACAACCAGTTTCCTCTCTGAGATTTGAGGTGGGTGTGGCCATGCTGACTCAGTGGGCAGAAGACCCCAAGGACAGCAGGCTCCAGAGTGAGGGGTCCGCCCCTTGCCACACAGGCCTGTGGCCCCAGGACCCGCGCTGTTGGCAGTTGGTTGGAAATGCAGAGTCTCAGGCCCTCTTGTGCCTGCCCACCACATGTTGTCACCAAGGCCCCCGGGGTCCTGCTGAGTGGTGAAGGTGGAGCGTGCCCTTCCCACGCAGCCCTGGCCAACGCAGGCCTCCTGCCCACACCTTGGCCAGGCAAGGGGCGCCTCTGGGCATCAAGAGAGCTGCTCGACCCAGTGCTCTTTGCCCAGGGGTGACAGCCACTGGCTTCTGAGAGTGGGGCCATGACTCATGTGGCCCTTTTGGTCTCCAGGGGGACTCTTCCTTGCCTCCTCTCAGTCTCACGCTTGCCACCCATCCTCCTGTTCCTCAGCTGCAGCTGCCAGGCACGGGTCTCTGCCTCTGTGGACACATGGCCTCCACCCTGGCTCTCCTTAAAGTACACCAATCACATTGGTTTGGTTCGGACCCAGCCTGCAGTGGCCTGCAGTGGCCTGTACCCTAATAAGGTCCCAGTAGCGGGGCTGGGCTCTTTGGTGTGTCCTGAGATGGGACACAGTTCAGCCTGCAGCCAAGCCTGGGGGAAGAATTCACTCTTCCAAAGTATCTTTGGTTTAAGGGAGAATACTGCCACTGCTCAGGAAAAAAGTATTGGCCACTTTAAGAAGCTGTACGTGTGACCCCTTTAAACTATTTACTATAAAGACCCTCTCCTGAAAAGCTGAGGCTCAGCCATTCTGAGTGATCTCCCATTCGGGTCTTGTGAGTTTTAAATGCTCAGTTCGACAGGTCTCCAGACGGCGGCAAGGCCACGGCTCAGAGGCCACGTGCACGAGGCGCAGGTTGAAGGACAGACTCTGCTTCCTCAGGGCACCCACTCACCCGCTGGGTGATCAGTTCTTGCCCCTCTACGGCCGGGGAGTGATACCTTGCTGATTTTAGGGCTGGGAGATGCTGGATGTTTCCTCCTCACCGTTGCTGTTTTTAACACTTTTATGATTTAATGCCAACAGTCTTTTGGGGCTATGAGCACGCACCATGACACAGAAGATACAAAGCCCTGTTTTATGAGACATCGACAGTAGATAAGACTCTTCCCGTTCTGGAGTAATTTAATTGATAAATAGCATTGAGCCTGGCTCTGGGCCCAGTGTGTTTTTCCTCCCGATTCTGGGTTTAACAAAGCACCTGCTCCCAACCCACGGTGTGCGCGGCCCTGGGCAGCCTGAGAAGCACTGACCTGGCTCTGCCCACAGCCAGGTCTGTAGAAGGCAGCTGAGGACCATAAGGAGAACTTTGCTAAGAAGGTCCCCCAGCCCCGGGACCCCTCCCTTGAGACTTGGGCCACTGTTCTTACCCTTCACGGTTTGTGATTTTCATCCAAGAGCGCAGAGGTCCCCGTGGTGTGACGAGGGGCCATGGTGAAGCCTGCGTGGCGATGTGGTGGACTCCACGTCCCCCGTTCTCCTCCCAGGACCAGAGTGTCCACACGGCTGGGCTTCCTTTAGGGAGCACGTGGGCTTGCCTTCACGCGAGAGGAGCCTCTTCCAGTCTTGGGGAGAAGCCTCTTCCAGGTGCAGCGGAGGCCCAGCGGAGGCCCACCCCCGGGCCACCTGCTCCTCCAAGTCACCAGCTTCTCGATGCTCAGCCAGTGTCCAAGGTCCATACTCCCGTGGCTCTTGGCTATTTCAGCCTAACCGCTCCTGTCCCCGCTGTCCACAGTGTCCACGTCCTAGATTGCACGGGTCCAGTTTGAGAGACGTTCCTGTGGGACAGCTGGGCCACAGAGTCGGGCTCTGGCACCACTGAGGCTTGGTGACTGGTCGTGGGGCCCGTGCCAGTCCCTCCTTCTCTCTCAACCGTGCAGCTGGACTGAGCTCGCCTCTTCCCCTGGGCGGGGTCCAGCTGCTCAGAGCAGCCACCTTTGATGGCCACCGTCTCCGCCTTCCTGTAGAGCTGTGGTGGTCTGCTTCCACTGCCTCCTAGGGGGACACACCCCGGGAAGGAAGCAACTGCCAGGCGACCAACAGGGCATCATCGCCCTAGCGCCCTGTGGCCCCTGCCCCTCGAGTCCCAAGTCTCACTTGACCATGGACTTTCCGGGCGGAATCCTCTGTTCCTCCATCGCACACCTGGGATGCCCACCAGACGGTTCTCAAGCAACAGTGGGAAGAGAAGGCTGTGCACCAAGCCACCGAGCACGGAAGGAGGGCCTTCAGAGGGTGTCCTGCAGCGCGCCTGGGGGCAGGGGTGGCTTCTTGTGCCTTTCCTGCTCGTCCCCATGCAGCCTCCTAGAGAAGGGCGGTGGAGACTGGGGGTCTACGGTCAGACTCTCACTGTCCAGAGTGTGTGCAGTGCCAGATCAGGGAGGTCCAGAGGGGAGGTCTGCAGGAGCCTGGGTCCCCGCCTTGCTGGGGGAGCTGGAGAGCACAGTCCTGGAGCAGCCTGGCTTGGCCTTGGCTCTGCCTCCAGCTCCGCAGCCTCTGGCAGTCGCTCGACTTCCTCTGGAGCAGGGTCATCACCTGAAACCTCACGGTTCCCATGAAAAGCCAGTGTGCTCAGTGGTCTCCAGTCCGTTTTGTCCAGGCGTCCCAGACAGCGTGTCGGTTCAACGTCCTCTTTATAGGACAGCTTTACAAGCTGTGGAATCGCCCCATGTTCTGTTTATTAGGACTGCTGAGTTCTGTCCTTAGTGATCATACAGGACATCTGAGCTCTGGGTTATGATTTCCAAACTATTTTAGTGCAGCTGGGACAATTTCATGGCTATATTTGCAGAATTGAAAACCTGGGACTGAATCGGTTACATCACCCCCTTTTTCTTTCCCATTCACCTTCAAGTCAAATCTTACATTCTCTCCAGAAAAGTGCTGGAGTTAGCTACAGGAGGAGAGTGAGGGGCCCATTTTGGCTTTTTCTGTGTTTTCTCTTTGGCTCTTTGTGTTTTCTGTGGCTGAAGACCCCAAATCTATTTAACTTGAAACTGAATTTGCTTAACGGCAGGAAATGCTGAGCCATGCTACCTACTTGGGAAACTTAAACCTTCAGAGTTAGCACAAATGATATGGAAAATAAATAAGTGTCTTTGCCTAGCACATTTTTCAGATCCTGATTTTGAAGAAACAAAGCAGAGATGTGAGCGATGAATACCCATTCTCACTATTATCATCAATCACCCCTATACTGCATACTTCATTTGAGGCCCTTCAGAGTGCTTTAATTGATCTTCTCTCACATGAAGAGCAGCATCCTTTATTGCAATCAGCCTGGGCTTTGGGACAAGCCACTAGGTTGAAAGATGAAAGGCACATGGCAGGACTGCAGGTCACCTGGCTCAGGGCCTGGCATACAGTAGGTGCTCGGAATGGTAGCTCCTTCCTCATGAAGTCCTGAGACATTCCCATGTTTTCTTCCCTATATTGTGGATGGGCAAAATGGCATAAAGCAGTGTGGAGATTGGCAGTGTCTCATTTTGGGAGAGAATGTGGAGGCTTCATTCTTAGGAGAGCCCCCCACGCTCTCCCACCTCACCTCAGTCTGAGTGACCAGGAGTGACGGGCAAGGACATGTGGGCAGGTGTGAAAGAGAGAGCATGGCTCTCTGCAGTGACAGGTACTTCTGGTGGCTGCTGGGGACGAGGGCACCGTGGGCTTCCAGAGGGCCCCACTCGCCCTGTGTCTCAGCAGCTTGATGGGTCGGCTGAGAGAGTCGGAAGCTTCTGGAAGTCGGAGGAGAGATGAGGCAGGGAAAAGCTAGCCAGTGTCACCTTCTTGCTCTCGTGATGAACGGCAATGGGCAGAGCTTCGCAGAACGTCTATTGCAATAAACTGCATCACGTCTGCTCTGCAGACCTGTGTTTTCATGGTACCTAAACATTTTGAGAAACACTTTCATGTGTAGACACACATGAAGATTGCATATATTTCTAGTCGTGACTATTTCTGACGTAAGAGAGCTTTGGAAACACGCGGGTCCTGAGAAATCAGGACATGTGATAGTGGGAGGCGCTCCACTGCGTGGACCCTCACCTGAGGGGGCTCTCGAACTTGGAAATGCACCATCTCCTCATCGTATCTCGTATGATTTCAGACACAGAGGAAAGGGTGCCTCATCTCTGCTTGGGAAAAGAGCAGTCTCATGACCACTGGAATAGGGGGCTGTTTTTTGAATTTGCTCCCATCTAAAATCTCCTTCAAGACTTTTTTATTTTTTAATTTGAAATCCTACTGACTTGAATCCCGCTACTCCTCAGCAATTTTATTCACTGCTGGAGATGAGCTAACGAGGATGATTAATAATCATGCTGCTTTTGAATCTAGATGGAAGGTACTGAAGGCGCTCCCCGGCACACGGCGTGGAGTCTGCTCAGTAGTGAGCTCTGTGTTCAGCGGAGTTGGAACTGCAGGGACAAGTCTGCATATAAGTCAGCCCTGTCTCCAGGTCCTCACCCACAGGACCACCTCGTGCTAAAACCACAGTGTATTTCACACTAGTGTGGATTTAAAAAATTCCCCTGTGCAGTAAATCATTTCAGGATTAATATTCTTAAAATTAAACAGAAAATGTTTCCAGCCAAACATTTGTTTACGAAGAACAAATGAAGATGATCAAAAAATTTTAAAATTATGACCTCAACGTGAAATTATTGCCCAATTCGGTCACCATGGAGACAGGTGCCCGTGGTGGGGGTCCAGGGGGATGCCCAGGCCCTGTGCCCATCCCTGTGTCTTTCTCTGATGCCGTGGAGCACGCAGCACAGAGTGAGCTGCAGTGTGACCCGGGGCCCGTAGTGAACAAGAAGGTCTCGACTCTGTCCTGGGTTTGAACCCACAGATGCTGATAGAGAAAATGGCGGGTTGTGGGTGGGAAGGGGCTACTGGAACGCTCAGTGCCTTCAGCTCAGCACTTCTGTTAAGCCTCAGCCTGCTCTAGAAGACAGCCTGTTAAATTAAAAACACGACTGTTGGAAAAGAAACTGCATTTTTATCTCTTGTAATGAATTAGGGAAATTCGAGGAAGCGAAGCTGTCAGTGCCATCTGACAGAATCCCTTTTCTTTCCTTCACCAGCCAGAATCCATACCTACATGCTGGAGAAGTCCAGACTGGTTTCCCAGCCTCTGGGCCAGAGCAACTTCCTCATCTTCTACCTGTTGATGGACGGGCTGTCCTCGGAGGAGAAGCACGGACTGCACCTGGACCGCGGCTGTGCCCACCGGTGAGTGGCTCCTGGGGTGGACTTTGGCGGCTGACACTGCCTTCTCATGAGAGCAACTGTGGCTACCAGAGAATGGCGGCTACCCAGGCGAGAACTATCCCTTTCACAGGGCAAAACTGTTGATTGAACGCTTAGGTGAAGGTCTGTGTGTGTAAGAAATCGCATTTCTGTTTTGCTGCTTTTCTGGTCAGAATTCCAAAATACTAGTTTGTGTGTAAACATCTCTAGTCCTTCTGAGTATTTTGGTATCGTATCAGTTTTGAAGTCCCGATTTTCGGTCATCCTTTGGAACAATGGGAGCTGTCATTTAAATATAAGTTTTCATTAGTGACAGATGAGGTTCCGTCATGGGAACAGCAAAAGTGCCCGGGAACCAAGGCGCTGATTTTCTTTACTGGAGGCAACAAGTTGTGTAAAAGGTGTGTTAAAGGGGGACTCTGGTCATGGAGGTCATGCATGTGAGTGGGCCCCACCATGGTGACGTTCTGCTCAGGCACCCCTTTCTGCTGCTGACGTGAGTCCCCACAGGCACTGGTCAGATCTGAACTAGGGTGCGAACTAGAAGCAGGAAGGGAGTAGACCCCATCCGGATGAGAGGGCAGAGGCTCGGGCCTGAGTGACAGGTCACCCTGTTTCTCGCAGGCTTGCTCCAGTTCTGCAGAGGAAAGTCCAGTTGCTCCCCACGGTGCTGCGTTGGTCTGTTCGTCTTTATCCACGGTGCTCCACTGGGGGAGCATGGGGACAGGTGGCTGTGGTCCAGGGCTGGGAGCGAGGTGATGGGAGGTGCTGCTCCACCTGGGCTGGTTGGGAGGCTCCTTCAGGTGGTGTGAGGGGCAGCACCTGAGGAGCCTGGCAAAGGTCTGGTGGGAGTGCTCCCTCCAGAGAGAAAACGAACAGGGCTCAGAGGGGGCAGGTGTGCACCTGAGGAAGGTGAGGCCAGCAGGTGTGACCCCAGTCACACAGGTGAGGGAGGACGTTGGAGCCCGTGGGAAGGTCGGAATTTGTTCCAAATGCCTCCCCGAGTGGAGGGGGCTCTGGGTGTGAACTGGTTTTCATGGCAAAGGCAGCTCTTCTCCATGGAGACGCCACTGTGGTGGTCACAGCTGGGAGCAGGGAACCCGGTGCCCATCGGTTGTTGGGAAGTGGTACTGATGGGGTGGTAAGTGGAGGCGGACAGAAATGGTGAGGTCCAGATGGTGTTCTGAAGTAGGAAGGTCAGGATTTGGGATGGACTGAAAGTTGGACTGGAGGAAAAGAGTTTCAGAATGAATGGCTCCTGTGACCGCCCCCCGAGCCACACGGGCGTCATTCACAGGGTTGGTGTCTTGGTCTGTGTTTTTATGACCGTAATGAAGTACTTGAGACAGGCTAACTTTATAAAGAAAAGATGTTTATTTGGCTCGTGGTCTTGGATGCTGAAAGTCCACTCGGTGTTGCACGGGCCCTGGGGAGGGCTGCCCCTGGCTGTGTCACCTCATGGCAGATGGCAATGGAAAAGCTTGTGTGGGAGCAAGAGATCGCCTCCCAAGGAGGAGGCCAGCACGGAGTGGAACCAGGCTTCCCCCTTATGACTGTCCTCCAAGAACGAGCTCAAGTCCTCCCAGGGCACACCCCAGGGACCTGAGGACCCCCGCTGGGCCCCACTTCCAACACCGGCCCCTGACAACCAGGCTCCCAGCTAAACTCTTGGGGGACAAAGCCAACCCGTATTCAAACCAGCCAGAGACCCTTTAGGAGGGAGGCGGTGCCACGGAGGAGGGCGCTGCTCCAAGGACCAGCTGGGCTGCATCTGAGAGGTGGTGGAACCCCGGGCAGTGAGCAGGGTCCACCTGGAGCTGGGGAGGTCTTCCCAGTGTGATGGGGTGATTCAGGCTGAACCTCAAGGACTGTTGGGCAGCCACAGGGGTTGTCTGCCCATAACTGAGGTGTCCATGACTGTGAGCATGGGGCAGGGGAGAAGAAATTGGCCGTAGACTACTGTCCTGTTGCATTCCCGGTCACCGTCATGAAGTCCCATGAAAAATCACACCCAGGTCTCTAGACATGATCTATCCCGTTGGTGGCAAAAACGTTGTCAAGAAGTTAAAAGGGCCCTGTCAGAATTATATTTTACTTAAAGAAAAAGACTATTTGGGGTTAACTGGCCTCAACCTACAACAGAAACTTAGGCAAAGAAGAAAGCAGTAATACGCAAGTGTGGTAGCCCAGGAAGAAGTGATAGAGATGTGGAACCCCAGCTCCCAGGCCGTCGGAAACCCCATCTGTCAGATCCTCTCACTTTGCAGAGGAGAGAGTCAAGGGGTGAGAAGAAGCTCCTGCTGACAGGGATCTGCTGCTCAGCAGCGGTTCTGACAAAGCCCACTGCCTGAAATTAGCTTCTCACTTTTCTACCCTGGGCATCCCTAAGGGGACATGCCCTGGGAGGAGGAGCACTGCATGGAAAGCCCCGGGCTGCGGGTCCAGGGTGGCCTTGAGGAGGGAAAGTGGTGGGGATTTCTGTCCCCAGCTGTTCCAACAAGCAGAAGGTCAAGCTCACAGGACTCAGCTGGTTTAGAGGTCATGTCCGTGTCTGTGCATGTCCGTGCACGTGTGTGCCTGGTGTGCAGACTTGTGAATGGTCCAGTGCTCCTGCATAGAGCAGGTGTTTGACTGACATGCCCTGTGAATACCTCGTGGGTGCAAAACTGCACTTTCCTCTTAAGTCTCCAGATACATGAAGAGATCAGTTGGAGCATTTCCAAAGTGATCATTGCACAGAAAACTGTATTATTAGCTTTTTTTCAAAGTCATAAAATATCACACATACAGTGCTTTGTGATTCTTGTGGGTCTTCTTATGTTTATACCAGCGGATTGTCTCACTTTTACAGTGTTCATGAGGTTTGAGGTTCATATTGCTTTGATATTTGACCTTAGCATGGGGTCAAACCTTGGGATAGTGGTTATGAATGTTACTGTGATTCTGGAAATTGACTTGTTTACCATCAGCACTATAGATCTGAATTTTCTGGCATTCTACTCTTTCTCAAAACTCCACCTTTCTAGCCTTTCCTTCTGAGTCTGCTGCTTAAAACTGATACCCAACGGGAAAGGAGATCCCTGTGGGTAAGGTGCTTAATACCAAGTTAGACATGGGTGAGAGGGCCTGGGTACCTATGAGGCATAAGAACTTGCTGAACACACCCTGTTATCAGGAGAGCTCCTACCGTCAGCAGCACACCCACTTGCCTGATTTTCTCAACCACACGCTCACCCTTTGTATTAACTAGGGCTAGAGTGGGGCAGGCCATCCATCACCACCCACCTGCCTCTCCCCTCTTCACGCATCCACCACACAGCCTGGTCTTAAAGGAACTTGAAGAAGCATGACTTTGCCAGTCTGCTTCCTTCTAATGTATCCTGTTTCTTCCTTTCCTAACAACACATTCCTTGGATGAATCAAGGTAAAATACATGTTTAACAGGAGAGCTGAGTTGAGGGCACACTCAACACTTATTTTCTGCTTTGTGATTGTAAATCCAGAAAAAAAATACCTATCACTATTATTTTACAATTAATGCTACAAATGTGCCTTTTAACCTTGACCAGGTGTTTAGAATGAAAAGTTTTCAAACTATCACATAAAAATGTAGGTTTCTGTCAGCATTAAATTGGGCCTAAAAATATTTTCCTTTTTGCATGATGAGACGATCCCTAAAGAACAGAGGGACCCTTACCCACTTCAGGATGAGGAGGACTGAAGTGGCCATTGACCCCACAGCTTGCCTGCATGAAACAGTGTTTACGCCACTGTGTATAAGCATCCTCCTCCAGACTATTAACAAGGGGGAAGTCTCCAGTTCTCTGTTATTTTGAGGAGAGGAGGTACTGGGGATTGAACTCAGGAGCATTTGACACGGAGCCACATCCCCAGCCCTATTTTGTATTTTGTTTAGAGACAGGATCTCACTGAGTTTCTGAGCCCCTTGCTTTTGCTGAGGCTGGCTTTGAACTCATGATCCTCCTGCCTCAGCCTCCCAAGCTAGCAGGATTACAGGTGTGCGCCATTGCACCCCACTTACAGGTGTATACCACCGCGCCCCGCTTCTCCAACATTTTAAGCTGCAGGGACAAGGCTGTGTGTGGAGTTCCCACAAGATGGCAGGCTCTCCACAGTCAGCTGGAAGCCAACCAGAGCCAACCACAAACCCCCAGCCGAGACCCACATGGAAACCAGTGCAGCTCCCTGAACATTTCTCCTCCTGCGTATGATTCTTCACTCTCTTTTCCTAGCTGTTTGTTTTACAAATACTATTTTAATTTGTTCTGTTTGTGCATAATAACGACATCTAGGAGATAAATGGAATTTACGTTCCTGGGTATTGAGATTTAATGAAAGTGGCTTATAATAGCTTATCTTCCATTGCCTTTAAACAGCTGTTGTGGATTTGTGCCAGAAGAGCTGGGCGCCGAGTCCAGGGTGACTTCTGGTCTCCGTCACAGGGATGGGTGGTGGGAGGGCTGGGCTGCCCTGGAACCTTCTTTAGGGAGCTCAGGTCTTGAGTGGCACCCAGAAAGCAACAGTCATATGACTCAGAGCCTGTGACCGGTCCTGACCTGCTCACCTTGCCGTGGTGACAGGACGTGCTGACTCACCAGTGTTTGAACTGAGATCCTGCCAGCGCACCTGTCACAGGAGAAGAGAACAATTAACTCCCATCAAGGCTTGTTTTTGCTAAGGGATTATTATGAATGTCGAACTTAACCCGGGCAAGTTTCATGTAATTAAAAAAAAAATGAAAAGCTTGAATGTTGCTTAAAGGTGATTCTTCATAACTTCATGATGTGATAATATGTCCACTCATCCCCACCTTTTTGCCAGGCAAAGCTTGAAGTTGCTCCCAAGACCAAAACTGGAGGCAGGAAGCACTGGACCTATTTCTAAGGGCTGTCATTAGTAATGTACCTGAGAGTCACAGGCTCGTGACCATGAATGGCTTACTTAACCAGGAGCCAGGTGCTGTCCGCAGTGCCACGTCCTTGAGCTCCGTAACCAGCAGAGCGCGTGCTGGCATCTGCACTGGATAGCGAAGGGCTGCAGACTGAGGTGTCACCCAGGAGCCAGACCCGAATCCAGTCCCACTGTCTCCATGGCAACCATTGCCTCTCCACCCTGGTGTCAGTGACATTTTAAAGAAAATGAAAGGGAAAGCACAAGGTCAGCGTTTGCTTGTGTGTGGCCCTATTTGAAAGTGGTTCAGCAGAACTAATGACATACTAGCATTTGTCACCCTTAGCTACTGTGAACAACAATTCTGCATCACATCCGTAGCCAGGAGCATGATAAAGATGTTTGCACTGGCAGCCGGTGTCACCCTGTCTCAAGTTAATAACCCAGCAGCTCTAGAAGGGCAGGCCGGCCTCTGCAGAGGGCCAGGTGAGTTCCGCTGTGGCAGGAGAACAGGCAGAGGGTGAGCACTGGCTCTCCTGCTTCCTGACGCTTCTGAGCCACGAGGGCCCAAAAGACAAGAGACTGGAATTCGTGGACCTCACACCCATGCTCTGCCTGTGTCATGAGTCTTCTAAACCCTACAGGAGAATCATGACCATCTGAATCTATTCATAGGTTGAACATTACTGTAGAAAGTCCTGACTCACATCTCCCCTGGGGCAAAACTCTCTCTCTCTCTCTTTCTCTCTCTCTCTGCTTGAAATGCTTTGTCTTTCTATACCCTCTGTAGTAGAAAAAAAATGGAATTCTCCTAGAGTGTGAAAACTTGCCTTATCTAATCCCAAGTGGTGACGATGGTGTTAGTGACATTCAAACTGCACGAGTGGGTGCCAGTCCCTGTCCCTCCAAGAGTGCTGTCCAGTTCAGCCAGGCGCGCATGTGTTCATGGCGATGGGGGTTGAAGCTGGAGAACTCGTGCCTACCTGAGCTCCTGTGATGGTGCTTGGGGTTCACATGTGTGCGCAGGAAGCTAAAGTCCCATCTGACCCCATGGGAATTAGGACTCGGAGCTGACGCTGCGTGTTCTGGGCAGTCCGTGGCTGTCTCTGAGATCGTGAGGGAAGCATGGGGCAACCCTGACACCCTCGCCCATTGGCCCTGAGTTTACGAAGGAGCTGGACGCATCGTCACACTGTGTCCACGGCCAGTCCAGGACCAGGTGCCTCTTCGTGCTGCAGATGTCAAACAGCCTCCTGCTAACCTCTGGTTACCAAGTCACGTGCTGGGGCACGGGAGCCAGGGTTGTCTGGGTCTCTCTAGACACACTTTTCTGCCTTTCACACACTGGACTGGGTGAAGGAAGCCTCAGGAGGCCTGTGGCCCTGGAGAGGAGGTGGCAGGGTAGGAGAGGCCTGAGCCCCTAAAGGCCCCGGTTGCACTTGGCTGCCTCCGTGTCAGGAGGGGATCTGGGAGGAGTGGGGACCACAGGATATCTGATGGCGAGAGCCAGTAGGCTGAGCCGTCCCTGTTGTTAGCCGTCTCCGCCTCCAGGACAGGCGTTTTGGGAGGGAGGCCTGGAGAAGGCTCGAGCAGGGCAGTGGGGGCCCTGGACCAGGCAGATGGCCAAGGGCACGGGGTCCTCTCTGTGCAGCATTGCAGACAGTGAGGGCGGAGGCGGGGGGAGCTTGACCCCACACTCCAGAGTCCCGCTCGCTGGCCAGCCCCTCCACTGGACCTTCTGCCCTCGCTTCCCCAGGGACGCCATGCTTCTTGTCAAAAGCTCTCCACTAGCAGGTATTCTCTCTGCATTCTACCTTCCGATTCCCTTCTCTCCCTTGCATCCCAGAATTTAGGCCAAGCCCCTTGGGCTTCTCCATCTTTGGCTTGTGGTGGGATTCAGCCACGTAGTGACCCCACAGTGACCTTCTCATCACGGAGCAGACGTGCTTTTGGCATTTGGCATGAATCATTCCCGTTCCAGCTCTTCCCCAGCCAGCATTTGTGTATTGATTCAGGGACCTAGGTCTGGCACCACCACACAGGGGCTACCATTTCATTGGCTGGACTATTTTTGTTGTTGCTCCAATGCTGGTGTCTCTTATTATCCAGCCGCTTTGGCCACAGGAAGGGCCCCAGAGGATCTTTGATACAGCAAAGGGCTTCGAGGTCCTCCCCCTCAGGTGAGGGCAGAGTCAGGAGTAACCCGTGCTTGCACCCACAAGAAGGTCACACAGACGGGATGTGGCCTTGTCAGTCTGCCCAGCCGAGCGCTCCACACGAGGTGCGCAGAGCGTCCTGAGAAGACGCGCCACGGGATGGAGGCTGAGAGGCTGTGGGAGACGGAGTGCAGCTCCTCCCTGCGTGGCTCCTTCCAGGGGTACCATCTCAACGGGGCTCCAGAAGCACCTCAGCAGCGCTGTGCTTCCTGAGTCAGCGGAAGTCAGTGGCGCTTCCTGCTCCCTACGCCTCAGAACAGCTTCCTCCCTGCCATCACTCACTGATGGGTGCTTGGTAGAGTCGCCCTCCCCCCGTGGGCTGCAGGATCTGAGGTGCCAGGCGACAGGATCCTGCAGCCCGCAGGGTGAGGAGGGTGGTTCCGCCCAGCACCCATCAGCCAGATCAGCAAGTGCGGATCAGCAAGTGGGAGCACGGCCCACTGGCAGGAGTCGAGCGACCCGCTTGCTGCTCTGCAGGTGCTGTGCGTTCTGTTGTTCCCTCGCGGTGTTTCCAGATGAGCACCTCCGTGTTACTCAAAGAGGAGGGCAGACTCGATTGGCGGAGACCGCGGGGCTGCTCTGTTGCCCCCCAGGGCATGAGCCAGTCGGTGGCACCCTGAGGTCTCTGGCCTAACTCCAGCCTGTACGTGGCCACGTGTCCTGTGGCATCCCTCTGGACTCTGTCTCTGGAGACTAAAGGACACCGGGACCTGGGGACAGGTGTCCTGTGGAACACCCTCCCCTGGAGGAGGGAACCTTTGGCTGTCCAATGGTTCTAGGGCCAGCAATGTCCTCTCTTTCCCCACGTCACCCTGAAGCATAGACTCTTGCCCAGTGAGTAGGCTGAAGGCCTCGTAAGCTCTGAGGGTCAGGTGCAGGTGCCCAGGACATGTGTGCGCAGGGACACTGAGGAGAGAGGCTGGTTTTCAGTTGATCTGAAAACAGAAGTCAGTGTATTTCCTCTTAAGAAATGAAGAGATTATTTCTCCCCAGTATAAATCCAGAATTAAGAGTGGTCTTAGGTTGTGTGAAGATATCTGCGCTATCTGTAAATGTAGATGGATCGTGTGTATGTGTGTGTGTGTGTGTGTGTGTGTGTAAGACTGACAGACAGAGATCAGTAATAACTAAGGCAGTACAACATGGCATACAAGTATCTTTCAATCTGCTCAGGAAATGGATCATGGACCTCCCTACAGCTCCATATTTTGACAAACTTAAGCACTAAACACTTCTCTGCTTACTTGGGGAATATTATTAAAATGGCTAATCCAGAGCGTTAGGCTTTAGGGAGACTAAGCTGACACCTTCATCTGGAATAAAGCACTCATGACATCAACATCAATAGGAGACACCGGGTGGCCTTGCCCGGGCTTTGTTCTGCCGTTGCCAGTGACTCACCGCGTGCCCAGCTCTGCATCATACCTGTGTGGCATCCAGAGGCAGAACAGCAGGGAACAGCTTGTCCTGCGCACAATGCAGTGTCTGGCCGGTTTAAATGACTCCTGGTAAACAGACCAGCACACGGTGATGATGCATTATTTCTTTTTACTGTCTCTTCCATCAAATGCATCTGCTCAGTAAAATGATCCATGAGTTGAACCTGTAAGCCCTCACCACAGAATCCCTGCCTCCTGATAATGCAGAAAAGTGCATTAAAGAGAAAAAGAAGCCCCGAGTACTATGAACAGCAGAGGAGGCTTGTGAGTGACAGAGGAGGTGAGGCGGCAGGATGGCGGTATTGAGGGTAGTTCTGCCAGAATTCGGACATTTTCACCCACGACCTACAACAGACTGCATCTTATTCTTCACAGGAAGGATTGATTTAGTATGTTCTGCCCAACCTGGGCCCCTCCCTGTCTTGCTCTGGGCCAGGGTGCCCAGGGTGTCCCTCAGGCTGCAGGATCTCGGGGTGCACAGCTCCAGGGCGGTGCACCTGCTTCCTCAAGTCTGGGTGGGCCCTGAGGAGAGCGAATCTGCCTCAGTGAAAAGGAGCCCAGCAGGAACGGTCACAGCCAACGGCAGGAGGTAGGACCTGGGGACGGCTGGCCTGAAGTCACAGCCAGACCTCTGCTCAGGCCCCTGCTCCCTGTGATCACACACCATGCCAGATGTGCTTGACTCTGGTCTCTTTTGTGTCCTGTAAAAGTGATCCCTCAGCGCTGGTTTAGCTGACAGACACGCCCTTTCTCTTTTAAAATTGCTGTGAGGCCTCTGCAGTTCAAATCACTTCAAAATGGACAGGTCCTGCCACACTGCTTGCTTTGGTTCCAGGCCACACATCCTCCTCCCCGACTCACAGCAGACTGGCTCCATGTTGTTTACTTGACCGAGTTTTCTTAAATGCTTACAAGTGTGTTTGGCTTTGCATATGCCCAGGAAGCTGTCTGTCAATTGATGGGCATGACAGACCATGCCCTGGGCTTGCAGTGTGTCCAGTTCCACTCCCAGTGAACATCAGGTGGGCAGCGGGGAGAGTGCCCTCCACTCTTCTGGGACTTTGGATTTGTTTTATGATTCCTCCTTCATTGTTTCAAGTAGTAATTTTATTACTTGGCTATTTATTCTCTGCCTCACATAATGTAATGATTATTATAAGCACCTTTACTCTTAAGCATCGGCATGACTTCTAAGTTCACCTTCCCTAGACAAGGAGTTGTTTTTAATGTGTGAAGAATCCCCAGGATTATAAAAACCCTAAGAAAAGTGCTGATGAAAGTAAGCGCATTGCAGAACCTTAGCGTTTCATCGCCCTGCAGCTGAACGTGGCGTTCTATTTCAGATGATCACTATCGAACACGCTCCAGCATTTTAGAATTTAAATCAACCAAAACGCATTTTAAATCTTGATTTGCCTTCTTGGGCTTAATTGAATAATCATTGTTATTCTGTGTACTCCTGTTCAGTGTAGTATTAGTATTATGCATTCTGAACATCTATCATACACAATAGATTTTGTCTTTGTGCCTCACTCTGTCTTTCTGGCTGGTTTGTTTGATCTCGCTGTCTGGACAAGTCCTCTGCCTCCTTCATCTTTGAATCCCACTAAGCACAATTCTTGGCAGATACAGAAACTCAGCAGTCTTCATCTCCTGACTGAAGCTGTCCTTCTTAAAATTGAACAGTGAATACCAACAAAAACTCGAAGCAGTGTTTCTCACAAGCATACCTTTGCTCAGCTTATTTTAGTAAATCTCTAATTCACACAAGCAGCATAGACTGCTTACCTCTGTTCTAGCAATTTCCATCATCCAGGTTTTTTTTTTTTTTTTTGAATCCTCCCTAGTAGTGAGCAGCAGGAGGTGGGAACTGGGGAAGTGTGATTGGGATTAAATTAAATATTTCAAAGCAGAGTTAGTAAATTAAGGAAGAGGTGAGATGACCTGTCTCCTGGGTTAAGTATGTCCGGCCAGTGAAAGAAAGAAATATGCTGTCCTCACAGTGCAAGGGTATGAAAGGAGAGCATTTCCACGGATCCCCGTGGTTCAAACAGAAGCAGTGCAGGGTGGGGAGGAAATGAATGGATGGCTGAGAAAACGCTTTCCGTCCCTTGCTGCCTGAACCACAGCTTGTGAGATGGGGTGCATCCTGCCGGCAGGCCTGCTGCAAGCAGAATGCTGGGGAATGCCGTCCATGTTAAGTGCTTCAGCTCTCCTGGCCTGGGTGTCACCGGTGCAGTGAGGTGTGTATGGGTAACATCATCGATATTGTGAACGTCCACGTTGCCTGACCTTCTGGGGTGGATCTGGAGTCCTCTTTGCGTGAAATGTGTACTTGATTCCAGGGAGTGCTGATTTCAATGCCAGCAGACAGAGGTCTCCCATCTGAAGTTGGAGGTGTGGGGAGTGAGATGGATGTTGAGGCTGTTTGCCTTCAGTCAATCAGCTGACCCAGTTCTGAGTCAGAGCAATCAGCACGCACCCCACGTGGGGTCCACTGCACTCTGTGCGTCTGGCTCGTCTCCGCCTGGCTCCTCTCTCCCAATCACTGCATCTAGACTCTTGCTCCAAGCAGTGCATGGGATAGGAGCCTTGCATGGGTGACGAGGGGACCCTTATTCCTAAACACAGCCTCTCAGGACATCCCCCGCTCATGTGTCCGAGGGAGGCAGGTGAAATGCGCCCACGCAATGGTACTTGACACAGAAGACGGTGGCCCTCAGCCTTTGCCTTCCTTTGTGTCACTTAACTCCCCCTTTAAGTTTTGGATTCCCTAACACATCCAAAGTAAAGAGCTACTAATTTAAAACTTGGTGATTTTACAAGCTGCTGTTTTCATAACAGCTGAGGTTCATTGCTAACTCTGAAGTGTTTGATGTCTTAACTATAAATATTGAAATTATGAGAAGCAGAAGATTAGAGTAAGAGATGCCATCAGGGGTTGTTGTAATGTTTAAAGAGTCCACAAGACCGTGGATCAATTTACATGTATTTCTAAGGACATAAATGTTGTCTTACACGTTTGAAAATTGAAAATAAATTTGAAAATTGAAAGTACATTGTAGCATAAGAATGACTTTCTTTACAATTTTATGTTATTGAAATCTTAATAATTGGAATTGGTTTAGACAACTATAGTTTTTTCCTAAATAAGAGTCATATTGAGTAGTAGTAGTAGTAGAAAAAGTCATTGGGTAACTCAGTCTCTGGCCAGAAAATCATTGTATTTTCTAAGTATGTCAGAATATTAATTTCCAGGGTATATGAGGAGCAATTTTAAGCAATGTTAATTTGCTCTTCTGAGTTGACATACATGTTCCATCCTACTGGTCTGGAGGAGTCCAAATCCATCTTTTGTGAAACAGTCTTAAATATCTTGCTGTAATCCAGAGCCTTTTTGAGTGACTGGCAGCTTCGGCACATTCATGTTCAACTTGTATGGATTAGAATATCTCATCCTAACCTGAGGCACATCATTCTGACATTTCCTGATATTAAGTTTTCAGAACTTGTGACTTTCAGATAATTTTTCATTGTAAACGTACAGTGACATTTTGGTGGTATGCTGGTATTTTTCTAATGTAGGAGTGGTTTTGATCTAAAGGCACAATACAGGGCCAGGGCTGAGGCTCCTGGAGTGTGTGGGTGGGTGTGGGTGGATGGAGGTGAGAAGACCAGAAGCCTTCGGTGCGGCAGTGAGGTCAGGAAGCCGGCCTGCTGCTGGGGATCATGGAGGGAGGCGGCCCCAGGTCATGGAGAATGAAGACCTGCCCCCCAGGTAATTTCCACGCCGCGCAGCAGAAGAAAGACGTTTGCCCATTGATTGTGGGTATTTGAGTCCATGAAATTGGAAGAAAGGAGAGAGAAATGGGGTAGATGATAGAATGTTTTGAAAGGAAAATAAATTCTTTGGACTCACCTGAAGAAACAGGTTGTTTGAGCCAGGTACAGTGGAGCCCACCTGTAATCACAGTGACGTGGGAGGCTGAGGCAGTAGGGTTATAATTTAGAGGCCAATCTCAGCAACTTCTGGAGAAACTGACCCCAAAAAAAATGAAAGAAAAAATAATAAAGGATTGGGATGTAGCTCAGTGGTAAAGCACCCCTGGGTTCAACCCCCAAATCCTCATTATCAAAAAAAAATAAGAAGTGACTTCATATACCAACAGCCAGGTACTTTTCACACAGCGCCTATCCTTGAACACTGGCTGCCAGGTCCAGGGTGAGTCCCGGGTGAAACCCCGTTCAGCAGTGCAGCCCTGAGGGGTGCCTATCCGGAAATGGTGACGACTCTGAATCCACTGCCCTATGATTGCTACATGCTGCAGAAGTCCTGGCGTAGGTGGGGCCTCAGCCCATGTGTCAGATGTAAGGTGTGGGGGCCTGTCCTTCCTCAGTGTCTTGGACACTTCTGACAGCACTCGGCAGCTATGGCCTCTGAGGAGGGGCTCAGCACCTGTAGCACCCCCTGCTGGCCACAGCCTGCTGGTATATGCAGAGCGTGGGAGGTGGCCTGGTGTGAAGGGAGAAAGCTCAGCCCTCCCCAGGCCTTGATCAAGGGACCCCACCATCATCAAAGCCAGGCCAGCCCACAGATCCCGAGCACAGCCTGCTCTTTCTCCTTCACTGACCACTCCTCTAAGTATGGGCAGCTCTTCATGAGAGACTCCATGAGGAGGAAGCAGGGTCCTTCCTCTGGCAGAAGGAACCACGACTGGACATAAGTCCAGGTGGGTGTACAGCTGGCTTCAGCCCCCAACCTTGTCCAGGGCCAGAGAGCACAGCCATACCTCCTGTCCACCAGAGGTCACCCAGTCACTCCCTTTCAAGGAACACCGAATTGACCATAACAAGGTCAATTTACAGGATGGAGAGTTGAGGACCAGCTTCACCCGACGTTTTGGAGAAATGTTCTGTCTGATGGGAAAAATGCAGATAAATTCTTCTGGGAATGTCACAAGCCCCTAAGTCTGAATGTGAATCCTATTCTTTTCCTGGGGACCACTGGCAGGGCTTTCTCTTCCCAAACAAAATGGCACATGGCTAATAGACCAATATTTTCATTGGTGGAGATTTATGTATTTAAACCTGTGATTAATAAAAAGTCATATTGACCTTCCACTGGGAGGGATTCAAAATCAGCTAATATGTTCCAGGTTGTTCAATAACAATAAAGAAAAGAATTCTCTTTTGAGGAGCAGGGTGGGGTGCAGGGGCAAGGGCTTGCCCTGCTGTGGGCTTGGCACTCTGTGCTGGCCTCCTGTGTGCTGGCCTCCTGCGTGCTGGCCTCCTGGTTGGCCTGACCTGGTTTTTTTTTTTTTTTGCTTACATGTGAAACATCAAATAAAAGGCAGCTTTGCCACAGTGGAGAAGACGTTGTGCTTTTGTATTCACAGGGCAGGTAAAAACAGAGCAAAAGATAGTATTTAGAGTCTGTGGACAGGCTGTGCAGGTTTGTTTTTGAGGGAATAATATGATCATTTATTTCTGTTTGAGCCTCCAATCTCTGTGGACTGTGGGTATACATGCAGGCTGAACAACACCGAGTATACAGATGGCTGCTGCTGTTTTAATGTGCCCGGTACCACCCTGAGATGGTGTGGGCAGAGAGAGGACACAGGCCTTGAAATTTGATGACAGTCTTTTCTGCAAACCATCATTGTTTGTGCTTAATATTCACATCAGATCACCACTATCCTGAATTCCAAGTCCTCAGAGGGTGCCACAGGCTGTGCAGTAGCATTTTAATTTGCTCTTCTGCACTGTGTATAGAAGAGTCCCAGCGTGGACTCTTCAGCTAACAAGGCGAAGCTCTCCTGTGATTTACTGAATGACTTACTGTGATTTATCAACTCTACCCATATGTTCTTAGACAGCATAAGAAATGCATTCCAGAACCTGTTTACCTTACTACAAGCAAAGCACGTGCACACGTGCACACACACTTATACACACACACACACTCATACACACACACACACACATACATAGAGCCCACATGCACATGGGAATTATTTTGGCGATATAACTGACCTGCTTAGGATATCATCAGCATGCCCTTTGTTGTTAGGACAGTGAGCTAACTGGAATAATGGAATAGCTGATTATATATAGTGCATGGTCAACAATTGTAGTTGCTGGCTAACTTTAAGCAAATTTAACTTGTAATGAAAACATGTTCTTATTAGATGCCTAAGTAGAATTTCTCACAATTTTAACATGTATTCATCTATATTTTTTTTATTTTCCTGTAAGAGATAGCAAAAAGAAATGTTGGGTAAAGGTGTGCATATTTTTAATATTAATCTATAAAAATTACATTTGTAAACTTAGCTGAAAGAAAGCACCATCAGATTTCATGGTGAGAAAAGGGGGAACTGAGAAAACTACATAAAATCACATTAAACTAATGAGTGAGTTCATCAGGTCTAAGGAGACAAGCTTAGTGCACAGAATCAATTGCAAATATTAACTACTATGAATTAACATTGAACATGTGGAAATCAAACTTAAAAACATTATACCCTTCCCAGATCCTCCAAGAAAGTGAACTCTTCAGATATACACTTAGCAACATATTTACAGAATTTGTATGCTACAGATTACAAAAAAAATACTGATGAGCAAAATCAAAGAGACATACCATGTTCATGGATAGGAAAACTCAATATAGCAACAATGTCTGTATCCCCGAGATAATTTATAAAGTCAATGCCATTCCTATTGAAATCTTCACAATGTTAAGACACATAAATAATATTATTCTAAAATTTATGTGTAAAGACATAGGCCTGGAATAGCTAAAATAATCTTGAAAGAAGACTAAATCAGAGGAATCAGTCTATCCATGTTAAGATGTATCATGTGGCTACAGTGATTGCATGCTATTGGTAGGCAGACAGACACACGCATAAGGAGAGTAGGACAGAGACTGCAGAAATGGACTCACACAAATATTGCCCACTTGATTTTTGACAAGTGCAGAGCAATCCGCGTAAGGAAAGAGAGCTTTTGGCAGAAGGTGCTGGCTCAGTTGCACATCTATGGCCAAAATAGAAACAGGACAGAAATAACAAAAGCAAAGCAAAACAAAACAAAACAAAACAAAACCTCACACCTTATACAAAAAATTGGAATATATCATGGACTTACAGGTAAAGCATAATGCTCTACAATTTTTACAGACAGGAAGAAGGGAATCTTTGGGATCTAGGACAAGGCAAGAACTTGACACCAAACATAAGAACCCTACCAGAAAAAAATGGATAGATTGTATTACATAATATAAAGCCTTTATTCTTCAGAAAACTCCATTAAGAGGATTAAAAGACGAGCTGTATCCTGGGAGAAAATATTGCGAACCACATATTTAACAAAGGACAGAGGTTTAAGATGGAAAAAGAAGTCTCCAAAATCAACAGCAGGAAAAACACCATTTTAAAACCATGAGCAAATGACCTGAAGACAAGAAGAGGTATTTCACAAAGGGGGATGCGGAGGCCACACACGCACACGAGAGGGGACACGGAGGCCTCACGCACATAAGAGAAGGGCATGCTAAGCCAGTGACATCCCCACACACCCACCAGAGTGGCTGATGTGACTGTGGTTCCTGGCGAGGCTGTGGGGAAACTGCAGCCCTCTGCATTGCTGATGGACACAGGGGAGAGCAGCCACGCTGGACAGGAGTTTGGATTCCTCATAAAACTGTGCAGCCACCACATGAGCCAGCTCTCACTGCGCACCCCCCCCCCAGCATTTGTCCCAGAGAAATAACGTTGTGTTTGCACAAACACCTGTGCATGCATGTCCATTGTGGCTTTATTATAACAGCCTCAAACTAGAGACAAGCCTGATGTCCCCAGAGGCCAAACAGTTACACTAAAACGTCCACTCTGCAGCAGGCTGCCCAGGGAAGCACTTGGTTCACACAACCGCCTGGGCAAGTCTCCAAGGGACTGTGTTCCCATTTTTGTGAAATTCATACTTTTATAAGTCTTTTTATTTCTTCTTCTATGTAATATCCATTGGTTTTTAGAAGAATTTATTAATGTGAATAAGACCAAAAAGTTTTTAAAAGGCTCATGTGCACTCTGTTGGTTTTCTTGGGACTCTTTTAACTAGTTCATGGAGAGACACAAACATCAGAGCTCCGTGACGTAGGGTGGACTCGGGAACAGTACAACTGTGCACAGTCACAGAGGTAGCAGAGACCTGGGTGGTGCTGGGGCCTGTGTATAATTTTTTCATGACATTCACATTTTAAAATACAATTTTAGGCTGATAATTAAGACATGTATTTCAGTTGAAATCATCTCAAATGCTATGAGCAGCAGAAAAAATTTCATTTTTTAATATTTTTTCTTTTGTACCAGGAACTGAATCCAGGGGCACTTCACCACGGAGCCACATCCCTAGCCCTTTTTAATTTTTTTTTTTAATTTTGAGAAAGGGTTTCTCTAAGGTGTTTAAGGCCTTGCAAAGTTGCTGACGCTGGCTTTGAACTTGTGATCTTCTTTCCTCAGCCTCCTGAACCACTGGGACTATAGGTGTGCAGCATGTTGCCTAAAAAGACGTTTGTTTTTTTCTTTTTATCATCATTATGCCAACCAGTTTTCCTGCTGCAGAGGAAGGTGCTTCACCCCATATGAAAACATCCTTCCTTCCGTAGGCAAACCCTCTTTGCCTGTTCTCCTTCTGGTCCACTTCATGCCCAGAGCCTGCCTGTAACTGCAGCATTGACTTCGCGTGGCTGCTCCTCCCAGAACCAGGAACACGTCTGCTGTGGTCCTCGTGCCCCACATAGGACAGGGCACAGCCGCTGCTCCTCCTGTACCACAATGCAGGAGCAGTTTCGGGTGACCCTGGAGGGAGCCCAGGAGGAGCATGCTGGGTTATTTCTTAGGGAATTGCAGAGGAACGGTGGCCGTTGAACTTTTAACTCCACAGTTAGAGGAGCCAGTTGCTCTGTGATCACCCCCAATACGATGTTAACCTACACAGTGATCAAGGGTGGCATCAGGCAGAGGCATGGAAGAAGCCTCCCTTTGACGCGTTGTGTCTGAGGTGGCATTGTGGAAACATGGTGTTTGGCTCAGAAACGGCCAGATCTGAATGTGGGTAGCTGTAGGGAGCAGATGGAGTGCTTTATCCCCTCAGAGGTATCACCGTTGAGTGTGTGTGTTTGAGTATGAGTGTGCATGAATGTGTGTGTGTGAGTGCAAGTAGGAGTGTGAGTGAGAGTGTGACATGGGCACAAGTGTGTTTTAGTGTTCGAGCAACAGAAGAGCATGTGAGTGTGAATGTGTGTGAGTGAATGTGTATGAGAGAGAGTGTTTGGATGTGTGCATGGTTGTGTGTGTGCATGAGTGTGTTAGTGGAAAAATGTATAAGTGTGCATAAGCACGAGTGTGAGTGTGCCTATGAGTGCATGTTTGTGTCAATGTCTGAGAGTATATGAGTGTGAATTGCATGTTTTTGTATGTCAGGGTGTACATGAGTATGTGTGCATCAATGTTTGAGAGTGAGTTTGGGTGTAAGCATGTGCTTACACATCAATGTGCATGTAAATGCAAATATGTGTGGGTATGGGCTGGGGATGTAGCTCAAGTGGTAGCGTGCTCGCCTGACATGCGTGCGGCCTGGGTTCAATCCTCAGCACCGCATACAAAGATGTTGTGTCCGCCGTAACTAAAAAATAAATATTAAAATTCTCTCTCTCTCTCTCTCTCTCTCTCTCTCTCTCTCTCTTAAAAATATATATATATGTGTGGGTATGTGTGTACGTGTGTGTATGTGTGAAAACGTTTGTGTTTTGTATCCATGAGTGTGTCAGAGTATGTGAGTATCTGTGAGTGTATTAGAATGTATGACTTTGTGTGCATGACTATGAGTGTTAGTGTCCAGTCTGCATGTGCTTCTGTCTCAGCTGGTGCACACAAGTCTGTCCCAACCCCACCTAGCCATCAGCCTGTTTCCTCCGAGGTCCCCCGTGCCTCCCCACAGTCCACTTACATGGCTTTAATCCCCGGCATGAGGATGGTTTCCAGGTTAGATTTTCTAGTCTTTTCTTAATTCTAGGCTCTTATATCTGTTATATCTTGGGCTCCACTTGAGCTTGAACTTCAATGCGACTGATAGAAAGTATGAGACTTTCCTCTCTCAGGAGCATACCTGCAATAGAGAATGCGCTCTGGTTGATGGGCCCTGATCCCAGCAGTTTCCCCAGACAGAGGCTTGGAAAGCACCATTCGTTCCTGTTCTGCGGCCCTGTGCACAGACCACGGCTCCTCCTGACTGTTTCTGCCTGGCTCCCTGCTCTGTGCTCACCAGGGTTGGTCACACCTGGATCACCTGCTACCCTTAGTTGTCTCATCTCTTTCCAGGTGACCTCCCACCAGTGTGCAAGAACACTCCTGACACTCCAAGCTGGTTGTGCCTCTTTTCTGTCCCATCCCTCCGGAACCTGCCCGAGACTCTTGTGCAGGGTGTACAAAGCTCTGGCGCTTCTCCAACCTAGCAGCCCCTGGCCACCGCTCCTTAGAGTGCATGTACAGACTCTGTGCTCCTCATGCACCACGCTGCACAACGCTGTGTGTCTTCATACTGTTGTATCCCGGGTCAGCCTTACGGCCTCTGTGCTTGGCCAGTCTTGCTCATGTGCTGCTCTTTGGAACCAGAGCCCACTCCTCCAAAGCTTTTCCTCCTTGTCCACATCTGGGTACTGCTGCCTCCCTACGCTCATGCACTGTGCTGTCCTCCTTTTCCCCACCTGCCCACCGCCATCTTTGCTGCCCCTGGGTATGTTGTGTTTCACAGTTGAGGTCCAGGAAGGATTCCTTCACCTCCATGTAGTCCTCAGCTGCCTGCTGTTTCCTGTATTTGGTAGGTGATTCATGTGTTTGTTGAATGAAAAGAATAAATTAATGAATTAATCAATTACCTTATAATTAAAAGGTACCGACAAGAAGAAACGATGTGAGTGTAAGTTAGTCTCTTTAATGCACACATTAATTACAATGCATATGATAGTGCCTGCCGGATTCTATATGAAGTGCACTGAGTACTTGGAACTTTCTCCTTTCACAAGGCTGGGTGCAGCTAAGGTGAGAGGCACGTCACGTGGTGCAGTTATGTTCTAGTATAGCCAGAATGGGGTCTCTTCCTTTCCTGAAACAGTATGTGCTGTTACGTACTGAAAGCTTTGTAAACACGCCAGGACACAATGTCCAGGCGATTTCCATTATTATGGAGACCAAATATGGCTGAAGTGTCTTCCAACCACTCGGGTTTCACTCCGGGCCAAGCCCTAAAGCCATGTCTTTGTCCCAACAGGTACTTGAACCAGACCACACGGGAAGATGTGTCCACAGCAGAGCGCTCTCTGAACAGGGAGAAGTTCGCGGTTTTGAAACAAGCTCTGAATGTTGTCGGCTTCAGCGCTGTGGTGAGTGCTACTGTGTTTCACGGAGTGAACCTCCCTCCACAGCCCAGGGGTCCACTCAGGCATTTCTCGACCCCGCTAGGTTCCAGATATTGCTGCAGACACCAGTGGCCTAGCAGAGCGCAGATTCTCCTGCCCCCAGCGCTCACTAGAGGGTCAGGAGACAAAGAGGACGTGGATGGTGGCAGGGACTAGGAGCCGTGGACAGAGTGGGACAGGAGAGGGCACACTGTCAAGATGGTGGCCAAGGAGCCCTGTCCATGTCCAGAACAGACCCAGCATCCCTGCCTGCCAGCCTACCCAGGAACTGTGGATTGAGCAGCTGCCCACTGCTCAGAATCACTGAGGAGCAATGTGAGCACTTTAGAATAAATGTCTCCTCAGGCAACAGAAAACTTTATTCTTAAATACCAAGTCGAAGAGCTGCCCATTTTCACGGAAAAGCCGCAGCCTGCCACATCAGTGCTGGTGTCCCCGTTGGTGGGCACAGTGTGGTGGCTGTGAGCCTGTGTGGCTGTAGGGTGCTTGAAGTGAGGTCAAGGAGGTGAAGAATGGGACTCTAAGTGATTCCTTCTTTTAACTAATTCAAGTGAAAGAACCGTAGGTGGTTGGTGGTCCCTGACCTCTGCTTCCTGGGCGTGTTTTCTGCATGCCCGTATGTGACACTGTTTTGGATTTTGGCCACATCCTCAGAAACGAGGAGCGTGAGGTTGCTGGGGTATGCCAGGAGTCCCCCGATTTCGTCACCCACGTAAATGCCATCTGTCTGTCTGAAGCCAGTGTGTCCACTCATGCGGGCCTGTCTTCCCCTGACCACAGGTGTGGCTGATGGGTGGTGTGGGAGGGGGCGGGAGAGCACCCGGGAAGGGCCAGGAGTGGACTGTGGAATCCATGCGGGCTCCTGGCCCGGCCCACCTGCTCACCACAGAGACGGGCTGAGCTGAGTGTCTGTCTGGGTGGAGCTGGCCGGCAGTGCCACGGTCAGGCCGCGTGGCCCTCTGCCCTCCTCTGCAGTCTGCCTTCCCTGGCTCCAGCCGCTCGCACGGCCCTGTCCTCTGGCTGCTGCTGCTGTTTTGTTTCCTTCCCTTCGTGCTGGAGATGCCCACCTCCCCTACAGGAAAAAGGGGCACAGAGAGGGGCAGGGAGCCCTTCTACCTAAAGACCAGTTGCTTGGAAACAGGGCTTTGAAACTCCGTGATTGATCCTCAAAGGCAGGGCAGGCAAAATGCACCCGCTGGCCCAGGTAGCTAGTGGAGAATCGGGCAGCCTTTTTGGTAAAAGACATGTATATTTTAACAAAAGACATGAAATGTACCTCTTCATCGTGATCCTTTAAAGTGACTTAAATGGGGACAGTTATTTCACTTAGGAGGGATATCTAATTTCCCTTACCAGCCAAAGGACAGTGTTTCTGGGCTGAGCACCTGGGGTCAAAATGTGTCAGGCACCATGGGCCCCAGAGTTTTGTGCATAGAGACGCCTCCACCTCCGCCCTGTGTCCCCAGTGGCCGCTGGGCAGCAGGGGACCATTACTGAACACAGACACAGCCTAGCAGCCCCCCACCCCAGAGGACCTGATGTCTCCCTCTGTCTCGGAACTCACCACCTCACAGTGGGCACCACAGGTGGCACCCACAGCTCTGTCTCCACCCTGAAGGGAAAGACCCTTGAGGACAGTGCACATTCTTCTTGTCTGTCGATCCAGAGGCGTCCACTCTGCAGGCTCCAGGACACTAATGAAGAGTTATTAGAATTGCTGAAAAGGGAAACCACTGTCCGAGAGTCTCATGGGCTGGGAAATGCTATTCTATGAAGCAAGATGGATTAAATTGGACACCCTGAGTTGGGTTTAGGATCAGCAAACATGTTTTTGAGTGACGCCGCGATCACAGAGTGGTCATCCTGGAGAGTATCAAGGTCACCTCTCCCCATGCTCTCGTGCTCCAGATGATTCTGAAATCATGGCTTTCCATGAAAACGGAGCGTTTTGGAGGAAAGTCACGGAACCCCAGGGATGCTGCTGCTTTGATCTGTGTTTGTAGGTCAAATGAGATTGTGGGTAGGACGCCCTCCACATGGGCGTGGCCAGGGCTTACTCCTGAATTAGGGAACTGAGAGCTAAGGGGCCCTGGCCTCGGCCCTGGCTCAGCCTCTTCCACTGTGGACAGCATCGTGCTAAAGACTGGGTGCTCTAGGGAAGCATCGCTTACCGCAGCTCTTTCTTGATTTTCCATTCTTGCCACAAATCGCCTTTCCTCACTCAACCCCAGGTGTCCGTCTGCCTTCTGCAGAGGGGGGTTCCCAGAGCTCCCCTCAGCACACTCTCTCTTCCTGAGCGTCCTGCTCAGGCAGTTGGGGCCCACGTCTGTCTGTTCCCTGGTTTTCCTTAAGATGCCTGGAAACACAACTAGCCACTTGTTTCTCTAGCTCTGTAACCACCACCTCCGTTTGTGTCACGGGGAGGGAAGGAGGAACGGCTGCCGCAGAGTGGGCTCCTGAGGAGGGCAGCCACAGTGCTGCCCAGCGGGGCCCCCTGGCCTTGGCAGGCCGGAGTCGGCCTTAGAGGACCCGAGCGACCTCACAAGGGACGCCCAGCCAGTCAGACCGCAGTACAGACCATTCGTGTCTGGGTGTGAGGGTTATCAAAACCCCTCGATTTACATCAGAAGAGCACTTTCTCGCTGTCTTCTGTCTGAGGAACAGAAACATTGATTTAGAGGAAATGTGCCTTGAGCCATGAGATTGTGATTTTGAGGCAGACATGGGTGGTTCTTTCACCAAACATTTAGAATCTGAAGCCACAACCCTATGAACAAGGGCCACACCCCTTTGTACCCTCTGAGACTTTTAAAGGATCTCTGTTTCAGTCTTTCCTCTAAGCAAGACTGTTGATGCTCTCTATTTGTAAACTGCGCAGGAGGTGGAGAACCTATTTGCTATTCTAGCAGCAATATTGCACCTTGGAGACATCCAGTTCACCGCGCTGACGGACGCTCACTCTGCCTTTGTCTCTGACCTCCAGCTTCTAGAACAAGGTCAGTGGAGTGGTGGGCAGGAACCTCACTGCTGTGCAGTTTTGCCGAGCTGCCAGTAGATGGAGACACAGTACAGAAAAGCCCGGGGCACAGGCCCTTCTCAGGAGTAGGGCTCAATGTGGGGAGCATCTACTTTGCTTTATGAGTGGCCTGGCTCTGAGGGCCAGTGGGTGCTGCAGGGCTCTCTTCCAGCAGCTCTGCTTCTTCCGCACTTACTTGAGTTTACTTTTTATTGTTCTTAAGTGTTCTCTGCCTCTAGCCATGGCACCCAGTTTATATGGGGGAGATGTTGGTAGCTAAACATTTTAAACAAGATGTAGCAGCTTCCCTTCAAATGCTATCTTTTCTGCAATATATGTTTTTGGCAACTTTGTCTTAGTATGAGACCTTGCCAGAAATTTCTCTCATCTTTGAAATGACCTTTCTAGTCACCCCCACTTAAAAAAATTACTGTAAAACTAAAGGAGCCCATCTTCACGACATCAAAGTGATCTAGTGAAGAATATGGAGAAAACAATGCATCACTGTCTGTGAGAACAGCAGTGCCCCCAGACCTGTTATGATTTCGTGCGCAGAGCCACAAAAACTTAGTGACGAGTTGATTCCTTTAAGATGTTTCTCTGGTTGAATTTGGCAATTACAGTAGTAGTTACTTTTCTTTGATACATGTGTTCTCATGTGTCTATGTAAAGATGTCCTATATATATAAATGTTCTGAGTATCAAACGTACACTAACTTGAGCTTTATAATACTGCTTCAATTTCAGTGGCTGGAATGTTACAAGTGTCCACAGACGAGTTGGCCTCTGCCTTGACCACGGACATCCAGTATCTTAAAGGTAAAGTTCTCTGTACTTGGACTTTCATCCTGGTGCAATTCCTGGTCTTCTTTCAAACAGAGAGCCCAAATACAGCTTGGGCTGTGCCCCTTGGGTGCAGCGGAACCTGGGATTGGGTGCCTGTTTGGCCTCTGGACGTGACTGCATTGTAAACCCTGGGCTCCCGGGAGAGAGCACAGGGTCACCCCTTCTGGTCAATCCATCAGCTTAGAAAGACAATGCTGTCAGCCCAAAAGGATTGATCCCCATCAAATGTGGACCCCTGCATGTGTGAGGTCACACTGCCCTCCTAAGTGGGGACTCCCTTTCCTTCACCTCCTGGGCCATACATGGCTGCCCTTTACTGGGCATTGATGGCCATAGCATGGTGCCAAGTGCTTCTCCGAGATCATCACAGATGGGCATAACTGTTTCCATTTTAACTACAGATGATGGGAATAAGATTCAAAGAAGTTAAATAGCTTTGAATACCAAATTGATAGTGAATGAACGCTAGGGTGAGGACCTCAGCCTCCTTAGCTCCCAGATGGCTGTTGAGAGCTCTCTGCTGCCTGGGCTCCGCTCATAGGCCAGGAGTCCACCCTCCTGCCTGGGCCTCCGCTCATAGGCCAGGAGCCCACCCTCCTGCCTGGGCCTCCGCTCATAGGCCAGGAGTCCACCCTCCTGCCTGGGCCTCCGCTCATAGGCCAGGAGCCCACCCTCCTGCCTGGGCCTCCGCTCATAGGCCAGGAGCCCACCCTCCTGCCTGGGCCTCCGCTCATAGGCCAGGAGCCCACCCTCCTGCCTGGGCCTCCGCTCATAGGCCAGGAGCCCACCCTCCTGCCTGGGCCTCCGCTCATAGGCCAGGAGCCCACCCTCCTGCCTGGGCCTCCGCTCATAGGCCAGGAGCCCACCCTCCTGCCTGGGAGCTGGTTAGTCAAGGCCTCAGTCAAGGCCTGCTTTCCTGGCCATTTCTTGGTTTCCCATGAAGCCTCTGGGGCCCAGGCTCCTGGCCCAGCGGAGCCCTGCCGTCACACCTCCTATTCTTTGTGTTTTAGGGGACTTGATAATACGACGACACACTATACAGATTGCTGAGTTTTACCGTGACCTCCTGGCCAAGTCCCTGTACGGCCGCCTGTTTGGCTTCCTGGTGAACACCGTGAACTGTTGCCTGCACAGTCCAGAGGAGCAGGAGCACAGAAGGTAGGTACCAGGCGGCCACCCGCTCTGCTCCTGCTGCAGGAGACTGCCAGGCTCTGCGGTGACAGATGCTCCCTGGTACAGTGTGCCAGTTCCTTCTAACAAGTCCCTTTACTTGAAGGTCTTAGGGATTGTTCTTCAGAGGTGCGGACCCCCTTCCCACCCACACACCTGTTGAAGGGCTGAGTCACCTGGTAGACACAGGTGTGCCCACGTACTCTCTGGAGTGAAGGTACACAGGCCTTTTGCTCCAAGAAATGTCAAGGTTCTGTGAACCTAGGAGACCGTCTCAGGGCACCGGCAGCTCTGGTGTGTGGGCAGTCCAGATCTCTCCCAGAACTCTTCAGTGGTGTGCGTGATTCCTCCTCTTCTTTCTCCACTTGGATTATTTGACAAGGGTCTCTGAGGTAACCATCTTGGCTCATGCCCCTAATCATCTTTAAGCAGAGGCTTTTCAAGGCCATTTGATCATCTAAAAAATTATAGATTTCCATGGCATCTCGTCAATAGAAGACTTTGTTACTATCCTTGCCACCGATAATGACCTTGAGCAAACAATTAAAAGGAGAATTACATCAAGCAGTCTTCACAGTGTGCTTGTCTTTGAATGAAACCCTCTGAGAATTTTCTTTTTGTCCACATAGGCTTCTTTACCAAATTCCTGACCACTGCTGCCTTCACAGGTTTCTTGGAAACCATTAAAACAACAACATATTAATGGGAAAGTTCTCAAGTAAATGTGGATATCTCAAAAAAGGTTTCAAGTTCAAGGGGATACCACATTCTTATTAAAATGTGCACATTTAAAATCCCACTGCACATTGATCAGTGTATTCAATACATGGCCTGTGGTTTAGGGTAGCTGTGGAATAATCTACATTTCAGCAGAAATACCCTAGTGTTCTGTGTGATGAGGCCTCCAAAGTTTGCTGTTATTTCAGTTATTTGTGATTTTCCTTTATGATGATTATTCATAGAATGTTACTTATGTGCTAAATTTGCCAAATGAAACTTGCATAAAATTATTGGCAGCCTTGCTGAAGTTGTCATTGGTAAATTAATATGAAATTATTATATAAATGCAGCTGTACATAGAAACTTCCATAAAATTTCCATTTGACATTTAAATTTTACAGAGCCTTGCATTTATGTAATTAGAAATATTTATACATGGTCTAGACATTTGAACAAGTACGTGCATGCATACGCACCTCCTGAAATGTAAATATAAATGAAGAAAAGCATGATTTCCCTTCAGTGGGAAATTTGCTAAACCGAAAGGAATGAGTGCAGGAATTAATGGGAAAATATAAGTAAACGAACATCTGCTGTGTGTAACTTCTTAGAGGGAATTCTGGTTGGAGTCATGACTCCTATTTTCCCCATTCTTCCTCTTCTGTGGGTCGCCCAAACTTGGATCTGTATCCACAAATAATGCAAGGAAAGATTGTGTTTGTAGTATTCCTAACTCTCAGAGATTCAGGGGAAGCTTGAGGTTTTGCAAATGTACAGATCCACTTTTAAGTCACAGAAAGTCTCAAAAATTTGGGTAACTTTAGACTTTTATTGTTTATCCATCTCTTGAAATTTTGTGATCATGTCAGAAAAGATAATCAATTTAAAAACGTTAACCCCCATGGCTGAAGTTGGCAGGCATGTTGGAATCGATGGCGCAGGCATTTCTATACTCTATCGGCAAATTTTCAAGAGAGAATCCACATAAAGAGGATCTGTTCTAATAAGTAACAAAGGGAAAACAAGTGGGACCAGCTGTCTTCTCTTGGAGGGTAACCCACTTCCTGGGTCACAGCAAAACAGGTAGAAGGTGAATGATACATTACATTTCAAACAGTTGTCCTTCTCCCCCTCGATTCCCAGTAGGTTTCTTTCTAAGTGGGAACCCTGGGGGTAGCCCAGGTGAAGTGTGTTGAGCAGTTGATGAAGAGGAGGGAGTGGTTCCACTGTTGTGGCCGGGCCTTGGCGTCTGGGCAGCTACCTGTCCCGGACTCTGCACACGGGGCCACCTGGCCAGCAGCCACTGTTCAAGGGCCATGTTTAGTGGTCTCATGATTCAAGAATCGAAACACACGGACATTCATTAGGTCTAATTCAAAATGATTTAGCCCAAGAAGGCAGAAAGACATCCTAATGATAGCAATAAGAACAGCAACAGGGCTGGAGATGTGGCTCAGGCAGTAGTGTGCTCGCCTGGCATGCGTGCGGCCCGGGTTCGATCCTCAGCACCACATACCAACAAAGATGTTGTGTCCACTGAGAACTAAAAATAAATATTAAAAAAAAAATTCTCTCTCTCTCTCTCTCTTTCTCTCTCTCTCTCTCTCTCTCTCTCTCTCTCTCTCTCTCTCTCGCCCCTCTCTCACTCTCTCTTTAAAAAAAAAAAAAAAAAAGAACAGCAACAGACAGACCATATATTTTATTTCTTTAACACTTCATTGTTGACAAATATAAATTACCTTCAGGAGGTTTCCTGTTAAACGGCCAAACATGACCTCTTACTGTTGAGGAAGCCACAATGCGAGGAAATTGTGGGGGGAGCTTCTGCCTGCCTCCTGCCCTCTTCCCAGCGCCCTGCCTCTGAGAAGCCCACTTTAGAACCCCAGCAGCAGTGAGCTGGCCATCGCCCACACTGTAACGCTCGGAGACAGAGGAGGTCATGTATCATTTAGCTTTTCATGAGAATGTCATCGCTATAAAACTCGCTATTGCAACCCAGGGTGATGCACACAGGCCCCCTTATTAGAAACTTAGAATTCTTCATATGTCTTCAGACACCAAACCTGCATTGATTTCAACTCATTTGCTTCATTAGTTCTGAATAAAAAAATAGAGATATACATATATTCACATATGTAATTATATATAATAACTTTAATACACTACAATATATATCTTGGATATCCATACTATATTCATATTTATATTTTATTATATTTGTTATTTAATGTAAATAAGTACATGGTATACATATTTAAGGGTGTAGTATACATATCTAAGAAATATAACCTACAGAGCATTCCCCCATTTAGTGTAAGTAACACCTTAAGAATAAATAGATTGAATTTAGCAATACGTGAATTTGAAGATACAACTCAGCAACATGGCAGAGGGGTATTGAAGATACTGCTTTCATCGATTTGGTTTTGTCTGCATGATTGAAATCCACATTTTTGGCCAGCACCATTTGACATGTCAATACAGTATAGTAAGTAAATTGAGTTTTAAACATATACATAGATGTGGTTTTGCTTTCCGTTTAGCTCTCAGTTTCTGAAGGCTTCTTGTACTACTTCTTGCCATGTCCTTGACAGGAGCACTTCAGAGCCTTGTTATTAACTGCGTGAGCTTGGAGCAGTCATCCACCAGGCTGATAGCTCTGATAGCTCATGTGTTGCTCGGGGTAATTTGGAGGTTAAAGAGACTGTGCACATGAAATGGCTATCACAGTACAGACAGTGGTGGCCGTGGCTGGTAGGGGGACTTCCTGGTTATGTTCCTTGTTTATGAAGGAGGAAAGGTTTTAAAAAACACAGATGGCGCAGAGGGAAGCCCGAGGTACCGTCCAGTCTCTTCCTTCAGATTGCACTCGGTAATCGGATTGTGTTAGAAGCAGTAAGTAGAAATGGAAATGTCACTCTTCACCTAACGCTGCTGGGGCCTTAAGTGGCTTCACGTGGGTTCTTGGACGTGAGCCATGATCAAGGATTCGCGTGGACAGCTTCCCACAGTTTGCTTTCTGTCTTACACAGGTGTAAGGCATTTGCAGAGCGCCTGACTCCAGGCCAGAGCAGAGTTTGTGGTCTTTGATTGTTGCAAAGAGAAGGTGCGCGTGGGTGAGACACTTCTGTCTCCCTGTCCACGGAAGTGTCTGCAGGGAAGGAAGTAACAGGGCAGGTGCTCCTTGCAGGGGAGGGACTGGGGGCCTGGTGTCTGAGGGGTCAACATGCAGGTGATGATCTTTCCCTGTGATAGTCCAGGTTTGGTCTCCTCCTCCATATCTTAAGGTTGACTGTGCCATTGACCAAAAAAAGTCACTTTTGAAATTTCTCTATTAAATATCCCCTTTGCCACCTGAATATCTGGACTATGGGTTTAAGTAGCAAAAGGAAGTGCTAAGCAGAGGAGAAGGAGTATAAGGGAAAACTATTTTCAGTCAGTGGAATTCCCTAGAGGCCCAGCAGGATGCCATCAGCACATTTCCCAAATGGCCCCTGTGTCTCCAACAGCCCAATTGATGGAGTGGTGAAAGTTGGCAACTTAAGCAGTGTCTCAAAATTAATGACTCACCCTCTGGAATGAGCCAGAAGAATACATCCCAAAGGCTGGAAACTGAAGTCCTCTCGGCATATTAGGCTGCTGCCCCTGGCTTAGCATCCACAGCTCTTAGAGAAGGGTCCAGATGCAAGTAGGCCATCCACACCAGCCAGAGAGCAGCCAGCACACACCCAAGGCGGAGGATCCCAAGGCCCAGGCCAGCCTCAGCAACGTAATGAGGCTGTGTCTCCAGAAATAAACAGGGCTGGGGGTGCACAGTGGTAGAGCACCTCTGGGTTCAATCCCCAGCACTTCAGGGAAAAGAAAAAGAGTAGAGCAGCCACTGAACATTCTTCACAAAGGTGACTCTTGTTGGTCAAGGCTTACCCTCCTTTCTTAACTGGATGGGCCAAGTATTTTAGGAGAATTCATTATAGCCTGGAAGAATCACGCAGACAGGTTTTTACCAAGCGGCCATTAGCATTTTGGAAGATCAGCATTTGGTCTGAAGACTGTCTCTCTGCCTCAGGACCCGCGGAGGGCTGATCTTTACCTTGAACTCTGAAAGGAAGGTGGATTAGAGAGGATTAGGTGAAGCTGGTTCAAGTTTCTGCTTCCTAATTCCAGGCACTGCCTTTGTTCTCCTAAGGCTCCGTTCCTGCGCTGCTAGTTTAGACAACCTGGTGTCCTGTGTGCTCACCACTGCTTGGTTCCTGAGGATTGTATGTCAAGGGGGTATTGTTGCCGTTCGTACTAAGGGACAGATTTCCTCTGGGGCTGAATCAATCAGGTAGCACTGTGTGCTTATGAAATGTGTAGGGTTCCCCCTTCTTCAAGGTGGCCACGCAGTGAGTGGCACGAACACCCATGTGTACATCCATGCAAACACAAGTTCATGGTTTTCCATACCAGTGCTGGGAATCAGTTGCCCCCAAGTCCATATATGTGGGCTGTAATCATTTCTTAATTTATTAAATGAATTCATGCATTCTAAATTCATACCCTCAGTGTTATTCCTGAGGATTTTTAAATGTAAGTAATTTTGTAATGATTTTCTAGCTGACTTTTTATTTTTAAATCAAGGAATTATCTTTTGAAATTTTAAGTGAAATTTATTATTTTTAAATCATACATAAAATACCTCCAAATATGTCAATACAATTATTTAAATACTAACACGATGGTAAGTATGTTAGTCTATTTTATAAGAGTTTTTTTAAAATTTTTAAGTAGATAGGGTGTTTGGAGTATAATGAGGGTCTAAGTTCTTGTCCATTGGAGACAGAAAACCAGAAAGTTTGTCTATAAACTGCTCTGGCCTCGGGATGGGGTGATAATGAGCCCTACATGTCCCAGGGTTGAGGTGTGGATCTGCCCTGCTGGCGCAGGGCATCTGTGGCTTCACCCAGCACCCAGTGACAGCTTCAGGTTTCATCTTGAGGCTTTTCGTCTTGTTGCATTTTGCTTCTCTTCAGGGGCCTTCGCCGTTTCTCCTGCAACCCACTTCCCACGTCAGTGCCCACCCTTGCTGTGCTGAGCACGGAAGCAGGTGGAGGTGTGTCCGTGTGCTCTAGGCCGTGGTCGACTATTTTTTTTACTGAAGCGCAGTCAGTGATCAGCAAGGCACAGTAGGTCTGGGACTTAGGGATCAGAGAGCACTGACGCTGAGGGGGACTCACCGTCTTGTTTTATAAGATGCAGAAGCCTAAAATTCAGATGTGTGTGTGTGTGTGTGTGTTGTGTCTCTATTTTATTCTCAAATTATTTCACCAAGAAGTTTTGTTTTCTTTTTTAGAAATGTCAGATTCTAGGTATGATTTGTAAAAGAAGTAGAATATAGCCATAACGGATGTAACAAATTGTTCTTACCAGAAAATAATAAGTTGTTCCTGCCAGAGCATAACCGGTTTATCTTTTACAAGGAATTGAGCGCATCTTGGGCAGGGTAACTCTTTTGGTAAAAGTGGGACAGTTTGCTGGGTGTAGCTCAGTGGTGGTGGGGGGGTGGTTCCTGGCAGCTGTGAGCTGCAGGTTCCATCCTCGCACCACACATGAAAGAGTCGGAAGACGAACATGTTCCAAGGGCGGCAGCCACTGCAAGCATTGGGCTGCTGACTCTGTCCATCATCATCATTGCCTCCGGGCAATCTCACCAGCACAAGAAGCGTTCGTTCCTCAGAAGAGACGAATTTGGGGGATACTGTGAAGCATTCCGGTCAGTCGGGGAGTCCCAGGGGTCTTAGGAGCTCTGTGGCAGGATGGGGAACAAAAATAAAACATCCTTCATGTCGTTCCCAGGGAACTTGACACGGCCTGTTGCTTCCAGGTCCTATATCCTTCCATCCTGGAATCGAGTTGAGGGCCGCAGAGGAAGGAGAGCACATTGAAAATCAGCGCTAGGTCTGGGGGCGGGGAATTAAAGAAGGTTTAAAGGGATCATCACTAAAGCCCTCATGTCAGACTTGCCCTGTCTTGGCTTGGCATGCACATTTCCATCTCTCTGACAGCTTCTTTTACATGTGCATTCCCCAGACATGCTCAGAGGCTCTCCACAGCTCAGGCTTCGAGCGCCCAAAAGCCAGCAGAGGAGCAATTTTCTGTCCCTCCCAACTGTCACCCTGCTCTCCTGTCTCTGACTCGTGTGGCTGCAGAACCTGCCTGCAGTTTTTGCTCAGTCAGGATCGAGAGCCACACACTGCAGGCTCTCCTTAGGATGGAAGTGTTATTCAGGGCTGCCAAGGACCCCTGCAACCCCAGTACCCTAGAGTTGGGAGGGCGGAGCCACAGTAATCAAATGGGAGGTAGGTGCTGAGGGTGGGCTCACTCCCTCGGCTGGGGAGCCTGCTAAAACTCAGCTTCTGCATCCTATCGTGGGGGTGGGATCCGAGTTTTCATTGACAGCAAGTCCCAGGTCACGACGACGCTATAGATGAGTGGGGTTAGCCAGACTCAGAGCGAATCAGCACAGTTTGCACTGCACCTGAACTTCATAGCATGTCACACAGGCATTACATGTTTGAGGGTCTATTTGAATTTTTCAAATATCTGTTTCCCCAACATATTGAACAACAACACAACTGCAGAGTTTTGAAATTGTAGCCCTCAAGTCTAGGCAAGTAGTGAGACCACACCAGGTAGTTTAAGGCAAGGAATTTAATTTAGGAAACTAATTACAAAGGAATTGGACAGACTGAGACAGCCCAGAACACTGCCATCCTAGGGCTCTAAGGACAAGGATTGTTTTGAGACCTCAAGGTCTAAGTCACCTGGGGGGGGTGGGGGTGGGGGTGGGGGGCTGGAGGCTGGAGTCAGAGCATCCTGGGGCAGATGGGAGTACATTAGAATAAAAGAGCCTTGGGGCTTTCCAGATGACGTCCCCCTTCCTTGCTGGAAGAAGTTGGCACAACCATTCACCAGATTTAAGTGTTTTCTGCTCCTGGGCCGGTGGCCATGCCACTCCTCACTGACCTGTGCTGACTTGGGACTCTGTGGCCACTGCAGAGTGGAGCAGTGTTAAAAGTCACTTGCATATTTTACACACATCTCCTGTGGCACTCCCAGAATCCCACAAGGGACCCTTGATGCCCTCAGATTTCCAGAATGCAGAGAGTCAGGAGACTTAGCCCACAAAGTGGACCAGGGGGTTGAAAAGCAGAGGAGGAAGGAAATGTCCCAAATGCATGGGTTCTGACTGCTATTTTGATAACAAAATTGAAGGTTAATTTGCCCAGGAAAACACCTGACCATATGATATTTAACAGCATTTGAGAATCCTAAATGAAATAGCTCCCCCCACCCGCTCCCACTCGTTTGGTCTGATTTTTAGAAGTTCAGGAAAGGACAGGACCTGGCGTCTACCCTCATTTTACAGACACAAAGTGAAACTGCCAAGGTCAGCTGTGTACGGAGGCATCTGGTTAAAACCCATGTTTTAATTTACATACCAGCGTCAATTTCCTCCTATACAGCACTTTATTGAAATGATTACAAAGATTTCAACTTTCTGGTGGGAATTATAAATCAAAGAGATGTCTGCAGGAAAGATAAGAATCCAGAAATCAGCTCATAAGTAATTAAGTGTTGGTTAAAAAAAAAGACAATTTGATTATTGCCTTGTTAATTATAATGAAAGTACTTAACTCTTAATAAAGGGGTTTATATTATTAATTTTCAAATATCTCATAAAAATAGTAAAACACTTGCTGTGCATTTGTGAGGAAATGAAAACAGGCTTACCCAGTTTTCCCATTTAATGGGTAATATCTTTTTTATTTGTCAGATTTTCTTCTTTTTGAAAAAGTTTTAGTAATCAAGAAGAGTACAGAGTGATATAGGAGGAACCCATCTACCTACCACCTAGAATTAACACCGTTAATACGTCATAACTTTGGCTTTGGATTTTTATTCAGCTGAAAGAAGCAGGGAATTGGAACTAAAATTGGAGATCCTTTGTCTTCCTGTGTAGACCCTTTCCCGGCCTCCCCTCCCCAGAGACAACAATATAATCCATTTTGTAAATCTCCCAGAATTTGATTTTCTAAATTCCTCTAGCTGTTGGTTTTCCATAACAAATATAACGCACTGTGAGAATCTACAACTAAAATAATATATGTATTTAAAATAAGTATGGAAATGCTAGCCTACAATATGTCGTCCGTGCCAAGAGGTTCGACCCCACCCGGTTGAGGTTTAACTTTATCTTGACATCCAGAGTTAGTTCCTTCTTTTTCCTTGCTGCGTGAATTCCCAGGGTCTTGTCCCTGGCTCCCTGCTGAGGAACGTGGGGTCTCCTTTCACTTGTCTCTTGGGTCACCAGTTCCTCGTCCTGAACGTGTCTTCAGAAGTGCACGCTGAGGATCTTCCCCAGGACATGGGTTTAGTAGCAGTTCCTGCGGGGAGAGCATCCATCTGCATCCTCTGATGAGGAGGAAAGTCATCACCTGCATTCAGGAGAGGCAGCTGCACCCTGCACCATGGTGACCTGGGCACAGTGGACATGTTTTCTAGTCTCCCCATGGTCTGACCGTAGGGCCTTAACATGGACATTCTTTCCTAGGGTCATCTTACATTCTCCCAAAGCCTTTAGACTTTCATACTTGAGGAACATAAGGGCACAAGGGAGGAATTCGTTTGATCCTGTATTTTTTGTCAGATATTCAGTGATCCCTCTCCTATGATTAGCAATGTTTGTCCATGCCCATCCTGATTTTTAATCTAAAGCTGTATCAATGATGTATTGTTTTAATGACTTAGTTCTTTTAATAAGTTGTTATTTTCTTTATTTGTTTTGGTTGTCCCTGGGTTTTTATTTTTATGTCTGAATTTTATAATTACTTTGTCTACTTACGAAAAATTCTTTTGGGATATTGACTAGAAACACATTTATTTATTAATATGGGGAAACTGTCCCTTTTAGGCTGCTGATTCCGTTCTTCCACAAATATGATCTTATTTCCCTTGTTCATGTTGCTTATTCTTTTAATAATGTTCATAATTATTTTTTGTCAGTTTATTGCCCATATTTATTTGAGTTTTTTTTCCTAGGTACTTTTTACTATGTATTGCTACAATGAATGCCATTTTTCTATTACATTTTAATTTGTTTATTGGAATAATGAATCTTGAGTTTCCTTTGTTGATCTTGTATCTAGAAATCCTGCTGACTTTTCTTATTAGTTCTAATAATTTTGCTATGGTGTGTCTTACTAAATTGTACTATATGTGTCCACAGATATCTTTATTCACTGTTTTCTTGTGTATCTTGTTTCTTCTTATTTTATTGCTTTGGCTAGCACCACCAGTTCCTTGTGGAAAATCTGGGATGGCAACAGATCTTCTGGTCCTTTTTTTTTAATTTTTAATTTTTGATTTGTTTTAATTAGTTATACAACAGTAGAATGCATTTACGCACTTTGATATACATAGATCTTCTAGTCTTGTTCCCAAATGAATGACAATACTTCTAAAGATTTGTCATGAACAATGTACCTTCTTAGAGTTCCAAAGGTATTTTGTGACTGAGACCAAACCTGCTTTTTAAATAATTCTCCTTCTGCTCCCTCTCTTGCCAAAACTCTCTTTTAAATGGATGCTAAGTTTTATCTATTGTTTTTCTGTACCTGTTAAAATGATCACAGCAATTCTTTTCTTTGCTTGTAGGCGAATTACATTGATGTCTGTTGTGATGTGACATCATTCTTCATCCATGGTGAAGACCCCATCTGGTCATGATACACTAGGTTCTAGTTTGCATTTATTTTCATTAGTGAGATGAGAGTCTATTTTTTTTCTTCTTATATGATCCCTTGCTTTCAAATTTATATTAAAGAGGAAATGGGATAACGTTCTCTGTTGTTCTTCCTCTAAAATAATTTGTACTAAATGAATATAATATATTTTTTTAATGTCTGGTGAACATTCTAGGAGTTGAAAAGGGGGTGACTCTAATCAGGCTGTCTTCTTTCTTTCTTGAGACACAGAGATTTTAAACTTATTGATCGTCTTGATCATAGCTTTGTTTTATGTTGTTTCAGTTGATATTATAATTGTAGTTTGACAACTTCTGCTTTCTTGATGGCCTAATATTGTGAAGTCTAACACAAAACTTACCCGCAAAAATTATTTCAAAAGTCATTTTTTTTGTTTTATTGTCATTTCTCATGTTTATGTTATTTTGTTTTTCTCATTTATACAGCTTGATTATGCCCCTTCTTCTGTTTTTTGTCAATTTTGCTCTTCTGTCTTCTGAATTCCAGAGTTGAGTCTCCAGTTGAGATTTCCAACGGTTTTCTCCACCCTGAGCCGCAAAGGGCCCCTAAGTGCCTCTTGGATCATTCTAGAACTTCCACTGTAGTGTTTCCTTTCTGTTTAGTTCTAAATATGTTGTCTTAAGTTGCTTCAAAAATAAAACAACAAGAAGTTTGTCAGAAAAGTGCATCTGACACTCCATGTTTCCCCTCCTTCATCCAAACTCAGGGATTTTTACCATTAAATAATGAGACTTTTTGATTCTTATGAATACAGGATGAGTGACTTCTATTTCTGTGTGGACTTACTTAAACTGTGCTGCTCATTGCCATGACAACTAAAACCTCGCAATTTAGCAAATATCTGAGACAAAACCTGCTTTCTAAATAATTCTCCTTCTGCTCCATTTCCTTACCAAAACACTCATATGTGTAACGATTTCCTGAAGAGCTAAAAACCTTTTCTCTGCAACTGTGCATTTGTTTTTCATTATTTTATGAGACCATTTTTATTTTCAAATAGAAGAATCCAAAGAAGTAGAAAAGACTGTGGTTTTACCAAAGCATCTTGCACATTACAATACTTAAAAATTTAAATAACTACACAAAAATGCAAACTACCAGTGAAAAAATGTGCTACACTTATTATAAAATCACCATGCATATGGACAAAGCAGTGGTTAAATCTGAAAATTAATCATAATATTTGTGAAAAAAAATTGCTTTAAGAATTATGTAGTTTATTGAACCAAGAAAAAGCCATGTATTCTCACCTTTAGTACATGTTCTTGAGAGAGAGAAAACAGGCTTATCAGATCTATGAGAATATGACATTTTTGCTATCAAACAGGTTTTTTTTCTTTTTGAGAGTGACTGTTATGTCCTTTACAAATATTATTTGGGAGTCAAAGAGTTTCAATGCAATATCTAAGAAATTCCGTGACTTAGAAGGCTAATAATCCCCTCTAGCTTTCTCCTTCTCCAGCTCTTTCTTGGGCCAGGATCCCACACAGAGGCTGAAGCCTTTGTGTCTTACACAAAGGCTGGAATTCAGGGTGATGCCGCGGGCCTGCTCTGCCCCATTCCATGCATTTGGCCTTTCAAGCGGGATAGCCTGTCTGCCTCACAGGGCTACCCCAGTCTCTTGATGACGCCACAGTGCCTGTCACTTGGGCCCAGTGGCAGTTCTGCAGGAATAAGTAAAGCTGCGGAGCCGTTCGGGGGGAGCAGAAGGTCCTGTTCTGCCTGTGGTGCCTGCCCCTGGGAAAGCCCGCCCCAGGAGAGCTGCCTGTGCACTGCGTGAGCACCCTTCCATTTAGCTTTCTCACAGAGGTGGACGTGCCTTACAGCTGAAGAACGTCCAGCAGTCTGTCTGCCTCTGGCTGGCCCTTGCCTCTCTTCACAGTGTCCCGTCAGGAGCAAGTCCTCCTCGCCCAGCTCTCCGCAGGTACCCGAGTGACACGGCAAAGGAACAGATTGTGGCTCTCATTTGTCGATTGTTCCCATAAGTAATCAGGCCTGAGTGAGGTGGCTGCATTGCATTGGCCCTGAGGTTGGTGTTATTCTCTCCCTTGTCCACGTAAAGAACCTCAGAGAGGCTAAGTCAATGGTCCAGGTTTCACAGTGAGCTCGTGATGGCTCAGGGTGGGAACCTGATGTGCCCGACTTCAAACACCTGAGCTTTTCCTTCAGGAAAGTGAGAAAAGGCACTTGTTTTAAAGCTAAAAAGGTTTTGAATCAACCCTTTGAAACTTGGTAATTTTCTTCCTTCCAATGAAAATTTTATTGGGGCATGACAATTATGAATGATCGTGGGATTCATTATGCCCTATCCGACACCATGCCATATTCTGCACCATGCCATATCCGGCATCACAAGGTATCCCTGCATTATGCTGTATCCTACATTGTGCCGTATTCCTAGGGCACATAACACATTTTGATCACCGTCCTTTCCCATACCCTCCCTTCCCTCTCCTCTCATCTGCTGCATGTTCTACTCCACTGATCTCCGCTCTGTTATTAATTAGTATGTTGTAATCATATATCACACACACAATTCCCTCTAGTATATCATACGTGGACAAAGTATATAGTGATAGGTTTGGTTCTCCAGTACTGTCCATGCCTTCCCCTCCTTCCCCCTCTAGGTGGTCTTCCTCTTCTCTATTGATTTGTCTTCTATTTTTGTGAGGTTCCTTTTTTATTTCTTTGGTTTTTTTCTTCCTCTCTAGCTTGCACATATGAGAGAAAACATTCAATTCCTGACTTTCTGAGTCTGGCTTACTTTCCTTAGCATCATGTTCTCTAGTTATTTCCATTTACCAGTAAATGCATAATCTCGGCCTTCTCTGTGGTGAGTGAAACTCCGATCTATCTGAGAACCACATTTTCTTTATCCATTCATCTGTTGACGGGCACCCAGGCAGGTGCCATAGCATGGTGACTGTGAATTGTGCTGCTATTAACCTTGGTTTGCACGTATCAGTGTAGTAAGAGGACTTTAATTCTTTCAAGTAACAAGGAGTGGGATAGCTGGTCATATGAGGGTACCACTGCTAGTTTCTTGAGGGTCTTCAAACTGCTTTCCAAAGCTGCTGGACTAATTTGCAGTCCCACCCATCCTGCATGAGCACACTCCCTGGCCCCCCATCCTCGCCAGCCTCTGTTATTTGCATTCTTGATGACTGCCCTTCGGACTGGGCTGAGATGAAATCTCAGTGTGGCTTTGATTTGCATTTCCCTGATTGCTAAGGATGTGGACCACCTTTTCATATATCTTTTGCTCATTTTTACTGCTTCTTTGGAGAAACGTCTTAGATCATTTGCCCGTTATCATTAAAGTTAAATGTCTGTGGATTTGACAGCCCTGAGTGCAGGGCTCTTCTGTGCTCCTTTGTGTCTGGGCCCTGGCATCCAGCACAGGGCTTTGCAAAACTAGGTGCTCAATCCACGTTTACTGGAAATGACTGAAGTAAGACCTCGCTTAAAAGCTGCTCCAGGAGGAGAGTCCTGTGATGGGTCGGAATGAACGTCACAATTCTGAACTCTCCTCTGCCTCGTGCCCTCTGCATGTGCTGTGATACCTGCTTCCTGCAGGGGTTCAGATTGTCACCTCTCCCTTTGAATCAGAGCTGGCCCACTGATGTGCCCAGACAATGCAGCAGAAATGCTGGTGTCCGTTCCACCGCTCAGGGTGGGTCTTGGTCAGTTCTCAGCCGCTCTGTGCCTGGGAGCCTCAGCTGGCCTGTTGGAGGACGAGAGACGCACACCTGAGCTGTTCCAGCCAGGAGCCAGCCAGCTGTGAGGCTGTGGGCCACGTCCTCCTAGACTTGCCCTTGCCTGTTGGGCTGCCCAATGACACAAGAACAAATGTCCATGTCACTGGTTTAGGTCTCGGAGTCTTAGGGTGCTTGGTCATCCAAACCCAGCCACTTTGCTAGGTCACTCTCTAATTCAGAGCTCTTTGTGGCTGCCCTGTGGAACCTCCAAGTTCAAGCCACTGCATCTCTGTCTGACTGTGGAAAAGACAGTTCTCCATCCCACACGTGATGGGAGGAGTTCTGAGGTGATCCCCCTTCTAGGGTCTTTGGTCCGTCATCCTCTGGGCCATTGACATCTCACCCTTTGGATAATGAAAGCTGTTGTTTTTAAGTGTTTATATCAAATTGCAAAGATCCACAGAAGTGCTTGACAATGTGCAGCAGCCAGAACCTCACCTCATGGGGCAGGAAATGGGGAGCTGCTGCTCAGAGCTACACAGCAGCTCAGGCAGGATTTGCTGGCAGAAAGACTAAAGCTCAGGCATGGCCACAGTGGACAGGGTGCTGTGTCAGGGTGTTTTCCCAACTGAGTGGACCAGAGCTGTGCTGGCCACAGGGAGTGGGCATGCATGTGAGAAGATGGACGTGTTCATTTGTTACACATGTAAAGTCAGATCGTTTACCTTAAATACACGCACACGAGTGTGTCTGGTCACAGGGTCAGCAGCTCCTGGTGCAGTTGTCGCACCTCTTCGCTAGGTTTTAATGTTTTTAATGGATAACGGCAAGCAAAAGATCTGGCTTCCTCTTCTGAGCCTACCACTTAACATTAATGAGATCTTTGGTGAAACATGTATGTCTTGAGAATCCTAATTCCCTGGGCCCCTGAAACGGTGCTTGTCGCACCCCATCTGCCTGAGCTGGGCTTAGCCTGCTTGTCTCTGGCTTCATTTTGATTTCAAGGCCTGTGAGTTTATAACTCCCAGTCAGGGTGAGTTTGACAATGTCAGTCACGTCCAACTAGCTGATGCTTTAGAAATATATTTTGGATCCATCAGACCAAGTCAGTACCTTACGACACCCCGACTCAGACCGTTTTCCGATTGGAGTAGCTGGAGTTGAAATGATGGCGTGCCACTTTTTTTTTTTCCAAATTTTTTTTAAATCCACATTTTCCAATGATATTCTCCTCCAAACTGACAGTAATTTGGGATTTTTTTGTTGTTGTTAAAAATATGTGTTAGCTCCAGACTGAAAACTATTCAGAATAATCAAGGTGAGTCATAAGTATGGCTTTGAAATGTGGCCTACATATCGTTCTTCTAGAAACAAATTCCAACTATCTCAGGATTAGGTCTCCTGTTCTCTCCTTCCTCTCCCTCAGGGCCACCTAGTCTTCTCCCTCCTCCTCCTCCTTCTCCTCCTCTCCTCCCCCTCTCCCTCCCCCTCTCCCTCCCCCTTCTCCTCCTCTCCCTCCCCTTCTCCTCCTCCTCTCCCTCCCCCTTCTCTTCCCCTTCTCCCTCCCCTTCTCCTCCTCCTCTCCCTCCCCTTCCCCTCCTCCTCTCCCTCCCCCTTCTCCTCCCCCTCTCCCTCCCCCTTCCCCTCCTCCTCTGCTCTCTCCTCCTGCTCCTCCTCCTCTCCCTCCCCCCTCCCCCCTCTCACCAGTGCTTCTCCATCTTCCTATCAGAACCACAGAAGAAAGGGAAAGTTGCTCTCAGGACGGTCTTGCCCAGAGAGTGACCTGGGACATACTGATCTGTCATATTTGTAAACAAATCTAGCAATTCAGGAGGGGGTTTTCTGTCATCATGAGAGAGTTGTGCTTTCTCCTGGAGCAGCTCCACACCCAGGGCCCTGAGCAGTTTTGCTCTCAAGATACAGCACAGGCAGATGGAGTTGGCCAGCTATCTGGGCACACACAGAGACAGATGTTGAGGCCCAAGCACCTGTGCCCTGCTAGACTGGAAACTTCTTCACGTGGATGTGCAAGCAACTGGAGATCCTGACACGGAGGATGACCTCTCTCAGCTCACTGCTGCCCACGTTGACTGAAGGAAGCTGAGACAGGTCCATGCCCACGCTCCAGCGTGAGCAGTGACAGGCGTGCTGAGGTGTCATAGTGCTTTGTAATCGACCTGTCCAAACAGTGAAGAACCATTCACAGTCTTCTCTTTCAATTGGCAAAGCAGTCATTTCCAGCTCTTGGTCCTCTCCTACTGAGAAGTTGACACAACTAGCTGTAGAGGTCTCACTGCACTGAGAATTCTCCTCAAGGACTGAATGCAGCCCCCCATCCTTCCCGCTCTGCCAGCAGCTCTCTCTTCACGATGCTGGACCCCAGACCTGCTCTCTGCAATGCGACCTCCCTATTCTCTGCTCCGTGGGTGACTCTGAACGGCCTCCTCCAACTCCGGCCGTGCAGGAACTCCCCAGGTCCTTGAGTCTCAGCAGAAGAGCAAGCACTGAAGAAGTTGAGACCTCCAAAGGAGTTCGCCTCCTGCCCACGTCACAGTCTCTGTCCACACTTGCCACGGCTGGCTGTCCTTCATGGAAGAGCACGGACGTGCCGTACCGTACACCCACCCACCCAGGGAGTCCACACTCAGGAAGTCCTCGTCCCACGGGGAGCACTCTCACCTCCTCTTCAAGGTCGAGGTACCTCTCCCACTCCACCCCTGAACCCACGTGCCCCTGCTGGGTCCACCCTGCACTCTGTCTCCCTGAGTCACTGGCCACCAAACCAGACCCAGTCCTCTGAGTGTCCCTCCGTTTGGTCCTGAGCTTTTCCTTAGGGTCCTGGACCATCGTCTGTGACTCGCCGTCTTCTCTGTGCATCTCAGGTGGAGGAAAGCTGAGACTGACCACGTGGGCACTTGGCAGTTTGCTCCGCTCTCAGCCCTGTCCCCTTTTGTGATGTGCGTGAATCCCCTGCACAGATCTCCTAGACATCACAGGGGACCTGACTGCAAACCCCGAATCTCACTCATGAGCACTACCCAGTTGGCTCCAAGCTGACCCATGAGGAGGCTCCTAGCATGTGACTGAAACTGGTGTTTCTCTGAACAGTAAGCCCGGATTCCTGCATCATCCCATGGGCTGTGTGTGTGTGTGTGTGTGTGTGTGAGAGAGAGAGAAAGAGAGAGAGAGAGAGAGAGAGAGAGAGAGAGAGAGAGAGAGAGAGAGAGAGAGAGAGAAATTCTTCATTTTACAAAAAACAGTGCAATCCTGTGATGCAGGATCCTGGTTAGAGGGTAAGGTGTACCCTGCCTGCTGCACAGCACACTGATGGGGTGTAACAGACTCACGGGGTCAGCACTGCCTGGCAGCAAGAGCCAAGCCAGCCAGAGCCTTTAGACTCCATTGTCGCTGCAAGTTTTATTCCCAAAGGTTTTGCACTGTGTGCTTCCTGGGCTGCTGTGCGCTGTTATGACAAGAGACATCTGTCACAAGGAGCTGCCCTGCAGTCAGTGGCTCCGACCCTGTCATCCAGGTGCCTGGAGGAACACGGGAGACTGTTCTCTTTCCCTCTATGGAGGAGTAGTCCTTGGTCTGCAGGAAAGCCCGAGAAACCAAGAGCAGTGGGTAGTTGCCAAAGGTGTCCGGAGACAGGGAGGAGGGCAGATCTAGACCTTCGGCACCAATGCAGACAGCGAGGGGCTAAACGCTGCTGTGATTGTGACCAGCATCTCGAGGACATGCTTCCTTTCTCCTATAAGCTCGGCCACTCCACCATCTTGTTTGCAATGCCCTCACCTGCTGAGAGGTTTCTGTTCATGAACGGTGCTTGAGCTCTTGCCGGAGCCAGGGTCTATTGTCACACAGTTTCCCATCCCAGCATCATGTTTGACTCTGCAGAGCCAAAATAAACACACGTCCAAGTGCCTCTTGCTTGACAAATATTTGAGTAGTAATCTTTGTCCTCTGCATAGCTGTGATTCAAGTGAGCAGACAGCTCTTTGCCATTTTATTCAAATGTAGCCTGGCTCAAGCACGCAGGTTACATGAATGGTTCAGTGACTTCTACACCTGTCACACGACCCTGTCACCTCCAGCTTTGAGCTGAAGTTTCCAGTGTACCTGCACTCAGAGGCTCCTTCATGCTTTGGGTGAATGGGTGGCTTTGGCTCAATGTTATATGTGAAATGCAAACAGAATGTTGAATTCAGCAGGAATTCATTCTTCCTTTGTGAACTTTTCTTTGCAAAAATATGAAGGAACATTCCGTTACATACTGGTATCTAGTTATTTAATCTACTCTCGATGGGCACTTGGATCTTATCTAGTTTTTATTGTGAATACAGCATCTCTGCATATTCTTGGGCATATCTTTTTTTGGACATAGTACTTATTCTCTTGGATATGTGCCCAGAGAGGAATTTCTGGGTCATTCAGTAGTTATGCGTATAATTCAGTAGATGAAGCCAAACCATGTTCCAAATTTCAAATTTAAGCTACCAACAGCCATGGAGGAGGGGTCTAGATGTTCCATATCCATACATTCAGTCTGTTTCTGGCAATTTCTTTTATGATAACTATTTATCCCTGTTTCTATTTTTTATTACCATCTTTTTTTTAATAATTAACTGTACAACAATTGGTAGAGTAGTAATGTTATGTCTATTTAAATAGTCTACTATTATACTAGAATGAAAGTTGATTAAGACTAGGAATGAAAGCATTAGCATAAATTACATGTTATTTATGGTTTTTAAAAGTAATTAAATTATGTGGTAGGTTGACATGATTCTTGTTTCTAAAGATACTTTTGGTAACATACATATACATCACTGTTATAAACACAGCTTCTAATGAATAATGACATATGTTCATTAAAAGTATTAAATATTTATGCTTCTAAGCTGTGAGTTGTAAATTCTGCGGATAGGAAGAGTATAAGTGATGTTTTATCGTGTGCACTCTTTTTATTAGCACAGTTTTTGATTAAGTGACCATTTTTAAACCCACGTGGGAACTGGTCCCGCCCCATTCTGCCTGGAGTAGGGTCAGACCCATGTGTGACCAGCGGTTGGGAGCTGCCCACGCTGTCCTCGGGGGTCTCCAGGACTAGCGTTTGGTTTGGTTCTGGATCCTCGAGCACGGATGCCTGAGCTTGGGCACTGGCTCCGCGTTCCCTCTCGGTGTCCCTCTCCGCAGGACAGAGGCGATCCTGGCATTCGCCTCGTGGCGGAATCAGGGAGTTGCTTGGGTGAAGTTGGGTCAGTGTCTCAGAACACAGGTCGCAGTGCTGGCGCACAGTGATCAATGAGACATCCAGGGCCCTCTCCACGCCCGGGCCCCTCAGCTGTGCACTTTAAAACTTCCCCATCCAGTGTGGGAAGCAGGAGGAAGAACTGACCTAAGAAAGAGTCGGTTTACACAGAGCCTCTGAGCAGAGAGGGGGCTGGCGCCCCGGGCCTCAGGGGTCTCCCAGCGCCCTGCTGCACTGTCGGCAGCTGAGAGCTGCTTCCACACTCCCTGGCTTGGTCTCCAAGAGAGAGGGGCCTCATCCTTTCTTCAGTCAAAGAATAAAAGGGGCTGGGCGTAGTGGGGCATGCCTGTCATTCCAGTGGCTTAGGGAGGCTGAGGCAGGAGGATCACGAGTTCAAAGCCAGCCTCAGCAATGGTGAGGCACTAAGCAACTTGGTGAGACCCTGTCTCTAAACAAAATATAAAATAGGGCTGGGGATGTGGCTCAGTGATTGCGTGCCCCTGAGTTCAATCCCCAGTACCCCTACCCTCAAGAAAAGAATAAAAGGGAGGCATCCCCCCAAGTAAACAATGCGGGGTCCTGCTCCTCCCTCCCAGGTTCCTCACGTAGCTAGGGAAACCTTGCCGCTTAGAGAAGCTGGGCACCTAGACCAGTGGCCTCTACACTGAATGCACCTGGTCAGTTAAGAAAACCAGCAAACCACAGCCTGCTTTCTGTGACTATGAGAGCACGTGGACAGTGCTGCCCACCTGCACCAGGCTCAGCACTGGCCCATCCCTAGGGACATCCACGCTGGCCTCCACATGGGCCCTGCTGCCCCCCAAGGCCGGTAAGCCGGGCAGTGAGGTTGCTCAAGTCATCTTGTTTGGTTCCCACCCTGTTCCCTGGGGCACCGTGGATCGTGATCAGCCTGGGTGGCTGCTGCACCTCTGGCTTCTCTAGGGGTTTGCACCAAGCAGGGCCAAGCTCCGAGAGAGTGGACCAGGTGCTCAGGCAACTCTAGGGAGCCTCATCACCTGGGCATGCTGAGGACAAACCTAGGGTGTCTCAGCTCAGATGGGGGGTTAGCCCAAGACCTAATGTGGGCCTTCTATTGGATTCAGAATGTTCTCTCTCATCAGTACCTACACACCGAAGGTCAAATAAAACCCAGGCCAGCTGATGAGGTGGCTCTGGGTACTCTGTCCATGGAAGAGGCACGGTGTCTGAATAATAAGCTCACTCCTGCCAGACAGCCTGTTGGCCACTGGGAAGCTGTGGGGACAGTCACAGCAGAAGGTGAGCTAAAGCAGCCCACCTGTGGGTCCTTCATATGGCCTGAAGGGCCGAGTCCTGACTGGCCAGAGAGCCTCTTTGTTCCTCCCTGCCAGAAACGGGTGTCAGTTCAACTCCTGTGTAAGGAGTAAGAAGCCACCGAGGGGATACCAGCGCTGGCTGCTGCCTGGCACAGGCATGCTGTTGTCTCCTTCCGGCCAAGGGTGCTCCTGGGACCACAGGCACATGTTTCCTTCACTTATAAGAGACACAACAGACTTTAGAAATGAACATGTTCTGTCTGCAGTAACTGCTAAAATCATCCTAAAATGCTTTAACTTGCGCTTTTTTCAGTGACCATAGATTTTCCTTTCTTATCGTCTTTTCAAAAATATCTTTATTTTGTAACCAAATATATTTGGAACCCAAAAACTGGAAAAAAAAATCATTTAAGAGAGTTCCCCTTCCAATCAAATGTGCACTGACGCCATTGCTGTTGATCTGGGTCAAAAGCCTTTACACACCTGGGCCACCCAGGCCTGGGCAGTGCGTCTGACCCTATGCCATGGCACCACCCTGGCATCCTGCCACAATGGGCCATGTGGAGGAGGTGGCCTGGTGGCCTGGGGTCTGCGGCCTTTTCCTTAAGTTCTACCAGAACTGTGCGCCAAAATTGCGAGGCCCCCGTTGGCTAGGTCAGCTGGGAGCCCCTAGAGGGTGGAGTTGACAGCGGAGGCATGCCCTGACACAAGAGGACAGCGGAGGCCTCCGCTCTTGAGATGGGCATGTGGCTTCCGCAGAGTGACCTCCATTCTCTCCTGATTTCTGGGATTCCTGCTGCGAACCCTGACATTGCGAACGCAGCTTCTCTCCCTGACTCTGAGAACTCTGCCTCCCTCTCTGCCTGCAGGGGACTGAAGTCCGTCTCCTCCACAAGAGGAGAGTGCCCCAGCAGGTGTCCATCACCTAGACTTTTAAATAAAGTAGTTTATTGTAGTGCTCAGTGTAGAACACTTGGAGAGCTAAGAAGCCCCTCCTACTTGCCGTCCTCTGACACCTTTAATCGTCTGCTTCTGGGTTCATCTAATCAGGGTTGGATCGTGTCTATTATTGCTGTGGGGTATGCATTTGTTTCCAGATTTTATTGAGCTTACTGTCGTCCGTGAACGTTTTCTGTTTTCATAATACCTTTGTAGAGATCATTTGAATATCTGCTGCTTATCAAATAAACGTGTTCCAATGCAGAAAGAGTGGGATAGCAGGAGGAAGTGACCCAAACCCACCCCCGTCTTCTCCCCTGGCACCGGCTCTTTCTGGTCTTCTGGGTGTGCAGTTGGGCTGAGTCCTGGCATAGAAGTTATCTGTTGCTTTCTGTTCACTTGGCAGTTTCATTAAATTAATCTATCACATGACGCCTGCTATTTAATTAATTGTCTTTAGTGTGGGCTATTTGTTATCCCTTTGTGCGGCTGTTGCTGTAATTAAGATAACAATGAACATCCTTGTTCACAAGTCTTCACTGCATTTCTTATCATTTTCTTAGCATATGCTCCTATATGTAGAAATATTGTTTCAAATGATGTCGAAATTACAAAACTGTATACTAATAACCAAATTGATTCTGAGGAAGCCTTTATCAATGTAAACTCCAAAAATGTGTAGGGGGGAATCTTTTTCACCCTGATTTTAAAAATTTTATTTTCTTGCAATTTTGAAGAGATGAACATTTTCACCTGCCTGCTAGACATTGATGCGCGTTCCACTTGACCGTTCTCATCCACTCCAGAAGTCTATGCAATAACTTTCTCTTTAAGGTGACTTCCATTTTCTAGAGACACATACACCAGCTATTATCCTGGAATCTCATTTATATCACTTCTAACTGTCGCCACCATCTAGGTGGATGCATTTTACTAACCTTCTTTTTACACATGAAAAACTGCCGCTCGGAAAATTTAAGGAACTTATCCACAAAGCATTTGAACCAGGATTTCTATCCAAGGCTGAATAACTCTTAAGGCCCAAGAAACTTCATAGCGGAGTCTCAGTAGGAGAAACAATGGGGCTCATTAGGGAACATGAAAGTACGCATGTGCATACAGACACACACACACCCATGTCACACACACACACACACACACACACACACACACACACGGTGAGCACACACAACCAAAGCAAAAGCACCACCCTGACTCTTGGCACCACAGTTGATGTGAAGTGAGCTTCATTCCCGACATCTCCCTGTGCTCATTAAGAGGATGGCAATGGAGAGATGGAGGTGTCGGTGGATTCACAAGTCTAACAATGAATGGCACACCTTTTAAATAATGCCTGCCTTCAATAGAAACTAATTTGCACAATTTATCTTGCAAAAGACTTTCATAGATGCTAAAGTGTTTGAAAGATCCCATTTGTAGCTTCTTGTGTTAGCGTTTAACTCTCTAAGGTGCTGCAAGTCCACGGGAGCACATTCTGTGCTATCTTGTTCTTTTTCCTTTCAAATAGTAGGATGAATCAGACATCATTACCCTGTGTGCATATATGAGTACATAGCCAGTGTGATTCTACGTCACATACAACCTGAAGAATGAGAAATCAAACTCCATTTATGTAGGATGTGTCAAAGTGCATTCTACATGTCATGTATATATAATTAATTAGAACAAATTAAAAAAAAAACTTAATCAACCAGAGACATGCACTGAATGGTTCCTCTGTCTTTCACTTCCTTTCCTACTTTGGCAGGGGAAGTTAGGGTAAGGGGCTTTGAAACGCTCTCCTTGCTACCTAGGAATCTCATCTTTCTACAGTCTACAACAAATAATCTAATAGAAAATCATAGGATCATCACTCTACATTTTTAAAGGAAGGAAAAGCTCATTTAAGTGATGTTTTGCAGACTCTAAAGTATTATAGTTGTGTATGTTTGTTAAAAACAAAATACAATTGCAAAAACAGAGTTGGCTGCCAATTTGGTTCTGCAGTTGGAAAAAGCAGCTCGAGAGGAAATAAGGAAAATTGAGCCCCAGACAAACAGGAGGGTGGAAACCGGGAGAGCTCGGGGGTGATGACTCAGCGCCCCCACAGCTGAAAGCCAAGGCGGCAGGGGTGGCCCTGACCTTGAGGTCAATGTGGGGGACAGGTGTGGTGGCCCTCCTCGGTGGCCGGAGGTCCTCGTGGTCTGAGGCTCCTTTTGCAAGATGCCACCTCAGGCTCGTGCCCCTGTTGCAGCCCGTGTGCGCTTCCTAGGGCCACAGCGTTTGCAGCCCGTGTCACGCAGGTGGTCTTCCTTCCGTACCGTGGGTGCTCACATCTAAAACAGTCATCCAGGCCGTCGCGAATTCCAGGAGTAACAGCTTACACTGAACAACAAGACTGGTTTTTATTTTTTTAAATTGCCCTTCAAAATTTCCCTTTCTTCACTCTTGTACGACTTCCTCTTTGAAGATGGCGTTAGTTTTCAGGTGGCTGAGTTTGATCTATCCCAGGGCCCGATGTTATGTGCCTTCCTGTAGTCAGGCTGCGGAGGCTGGACAGACCCAGGAAATTAAGTGAGAGCCTCTAGACAAAGGATCGTGCTCCCCAGGGAAAGCAAGTCAGGTCTCCAGAGACGGACACAGGATGGTTCAGAGAAGCAAATACTCACCCACCCAGGAACCGTTACTTGTAAAATTAGGAAGAGAGTGTTTCCATGAGGGCATCTGTGGGCATCAGAGCCTTGGCGGGACACTTTCCTTTGGTAACCTCAGACTCCCCGGACTCTAAGGTACCTGTTTGCATGTTTTCATCCCGCATCAGCCTTCCGTGCTGTGTCGGGGCTCTGCTGCCCCGAAGGAGCGGGGACCGCGGGGCGTGGAGGAGTGCTGAGGGTGCCCTGCTACTCTGGTGTCTCCTTTTCTTCCAGCCTGCAGACCCTGGATATTGGAATCCTGGACATCTTTGGTTTTGAAGAATTTCAGAAGAATGAATTTGAACAAGTAAGTAGGCTTTCTTTTGAACTCTTTTCTTTTGAACTTTAATTGCTTTTTCAGGTATTTATTTATCAATTTCATTTTATGTGGTCTAGTGAACAACTGGCGTACTCCAGCACCGAAAAAGAGTCCCTTGTTTTCAAAGACAGTGTGAGACCAAGATCTGAGCTCTGCTTATTGAAATGCAGTTTCAACCAGGTCAGGGGGAGAGAGAGAGAAGGTTCGGGTCTCAAATCAGAGCAGAGAGGGCCAGACATCATGGTGGAAATCCTCTCTGTCATTGTCCCAGCTGTTCTTGGTAGCTTCTTCTCCATGCAGCACTCATGCACAGGACTCTTGGAAACTCAGAAAAACTTGTTAGAGAAACATGGGTGATTTTCAATCCAAACACAGTCTAGTGCATTTTAAAAGCATTGAATTTCTTAGGCATCTTAATAATGCTGCATGAATAGATTTATCAAATTAAGGAGAACTAAAATTAAACGTTAAAGAAGAGTATAGAAATACATGTTGCCTTAGCAAAGTGGAGAAGGAAAATAACCTGTGAAAAGCTACAGGTGGACAGACAGAAACCTAAGCTGCATGTTGTTAAGGAAGAATTATAATTGTCCAGCATTTGGAGAGAATTTTTAATTTGCTATTGCTTTACTATTGAGTTTTCTGTCACCTGAAATCTGGGCCTATTTTCTTAAAGTATACATGTGGTGATCAGTGACATTGGACAAGGATTTGAATTGAGTCCATTTGAAACCCAGTTCTGTGGCTTATATTAGCAGAGATGCCTGGGCCACGATGAAGAACCTGTAGGAAACACTGGTCTCCTCATTATGAAACGGGGGGTAATGACACACGCACAGAGTTGTGGGAATGAACATAAGCACACAATAGCGGTTCTGATGCTTCCGCCAGACACGGCACATTTTGAAGAAATGTTCACAGCTACCATTGCTGTTGAAAGTGGTAAGGCTTATAAATGTTAAAAATCCCAACGATTTTAGTTCTACAAAAGCTGTGAATCATCTTGCATGTACATCTGACATCTCGTGCTGTCTCACCTGATCTAAGGAGTCAGGCATGAACCTCCTTCCTGACAAAATCTGACAAAAGTCCAGTTTGAAATGAAACCATGGGTTTCTTCTCTTTTTATGTTTTTGCAGACATGAGAAAAAGGAAAGCTTCATGTATTTACTTGGGTATCGCTTACTATAAGAAATAGAGTGGCCAGGATTAGAAAGAAGGCAGTCAGGTGTGACCAGGAGATGACACGGTCACTCAGGACATGGGCCCCTGTGAGCTGCTTCTCAGCTCAAGGTCGTCCCTCATGGGTGTCAATTCCTCACATCTCCGCCTTAGGAAACGCACAGGTTTTCATGTGTGTAGAGCTTGACTAGCTTGTCCACGTCCTGCTAAGGGACATAGAGGACTCACAGATGGGGTGATGCTGTGTGATGTCCTGTGTCGGGGGCCTGGCCTCCCCCCACTCCTCCGCACCAGACTCAACCCTCCAAGGCCTGTGCAGATAGACCATACGTACACCAGACTCACGTTGCCTTCTGATTAAATACATTTATTACTCTGCAATTGCATGAGCCCATTATTCTTTCTGTCTGCTGTTTTAATGATGTATTTACAGCCTGAGAATAACATTTTTTTCTGAATGTAAAGAAAGAATCCCTGTTAAATGATAGTTTTAGGCAATTGGGAATAAATGTCAAGATCAAGTCTTAGACTGTAATTTGCAAATAATAAATATTTGTTTAAAAATGTCATTATCTTAACAGTTTTGCTTTGCTATTGTGTACAGGAGCAAATAGGAGTCATTTAGAAGGTAAAATCATTTTCGTAATGATGAATGCATGTCTTGTATCAAGCTGGCTCAGCAGTTCCTAATCTCTCTTGTGAGCTGTGTTCATAAAGGCCATTGGCTTGAGCCATACATTCTAGATTCCCCTGATGCTCAGGGAAGGTGGGCTTCCTCATTCTTCATTCCACCACGACTTTCAACAAAATGCTTAGCAAATCATTGCTGTGTTCAGAATCAGACCTAGAAAGACCTTGGAGCTCTTCTAAGTATTTATTTTACTCTGTTTGGAGCTTATTGACTGATCTGTCAGCTGCTCATGAGAATGTCAACTCCTGGGGCGTTGGAACTGTGTCTGATTCAGCATTTTTGTATATAATTGAAGTTTAACAAATATGTTTTCTGTTGAAATTTAAAGAAAAAGCCCATAAGAAAGAGATCCTCATCGTCGATTGGCTAGAGATTTTCCTTGCTCCCAAGTCAGGTGCCTGTGTGTTGGCAACTTTTCCTCCACAGGAAGATTGACAGGAGTTTACAAGAGGGACATCCTTGAGGGGATGTCAGGGTGTGCCCCAGAATGTCAGCATCGCCAACCTCAGTGTCCTCTACAAGATTAAATGGCTGCTCATGGGGCTGCTACAGACTGATGGAGAACTTGGCAAACACTCTTAACAGGGAGTGTTTTCCTCTAATAGGAAGTCCTATCTCCATTTTCTTGGTCTTGCATGGTTTGTGCCTCTCTAACAACATACCTCAGATGGATCATTTGTGAGCAGCAAGTTCCTTGCTCAGATTCTGGAGACTGGGGAGCCCAAAGTCAGTTCTGTGTCTGATGAGGGCTCTGTCTTCATCTCCTCTGAATCTTCAGACTGTGGAAGGACAGGAGCAGCTCTCTGTAGGGACACTGGTCCCCTCCAGAGGAGCACAGCCCCGTAGCCCACCTGTCCTCCTAGAGGCTCCCCCTCCTCGTTCCATCTCACAGGGGTAGGAAACATCCAGACTTATGGGGGAGACTCTGGCTCATCCATGACAAGGTTCTAATGATCCATGTTTCTGCAGAATTATGACTCGTATTAATATGAGAAAGAGTTTTAAGTTGATGTCGGTTGGCAGGAGAAAGGTGCACTAGAATCCTACAGTTAGACCTGCCCCTTAACTTGTTAAGGTCATTGTGGCCTCACTGTCTGTAACCAGATTCCATAAGGTCTCACTTCCTCTATTATGAGAGTCACCTCTAGTGCTGCAGAAGATTCCTCCACCCTGGAGGACTGTCTACAGTCCAGCACGGACCAGAGGGCGAATCCCAGTGCCCAAGGTGGCAGGGGACAAACAAGGCAAGGCCCAGGCCAGCACATCACACTGCCCAGCGTGCCGCAGAATGAAGGCCAGGCAGACACAAGCATTGGAGAGGGAGTGAGTGATTCTACTTACAGACACTGTGGTTTACAGAGCAAACCCCAGAGAATGAAGGAGACCATTGCTACAGACTGTGAGAGAACTTGGCAAAGAAGCAAGCTGAAGGTCCATGTGGAGAATCAAAAGCGTATTGAAACATTATTAGCAGGTGAAATAGAAAAGAAGAAAGCATGTAGAATCATTATAATTAGGTAAATAATCTAAGTGAGGGGAACTTTAAATGTCCCTGAAAATCCAAATTGACTTAACAAATGCAAAGACATTCTACATTAATAGACAGAAAGACTCAAAATGACCATGACACTAGTCCCTGGAAGAGAATTCACACATAAGAGGAGGCAGTGCCACCACAAATATGAGCTTGCAATCAGAAGAAGCTCCTGTCAGACCTTCTGATGAGCAGCGGATCTGGGCCATGGGTCTCTGGTCACCAACATTATAGAAAGAAGGTCGGTAGGTTCAAAGCACCTCCCAAGAAAGGTTAATACCAAGGAAGAAAAGAAAGGAAGTGGGGATGGAAAGGGGACTCTAATGTAATAAATCTTCATGTATATCCACTAATTAACCAGAACCAAAGCCAGAGGAACATGATAAAATAAGCCACAAAAATGCACTCTGGAAAATGTACAGAACACACTACCTTATTCCTTAAACATATAAAATACAGGGGGAGATAAAGGGAGGGGACCTACAGATCAAAACCTATCTAGAGGCATGCAGTGAGTTCACATGTGAGATTCTTAACCCTGGTCTGTGAAACTAAGTGTAAAACATAGGGATTGAATTAAGGTAATGTGCAATCTAGATATCTGATATAATTTTAAATTTACTTTTGATTATATCATGTAGGATAAAGGTATTGTAAATGTTTTAGGTCCTTTTATCTCATAGAATTGGACAAAATATTTGTGATTTTGTGATGCAAGGTCTGCAGACTGACTCAGACGCGTCTCCTTTGGGGCCATAGGGAAGTGGAAGGGTGAGGATGGGCCGGGTTGGGAATTGCTGGCAGTTGTTGGGGTTCACTGAGGAGACCTGGGGTTGGTTCATCACAGCACCACCTTCATGCTGGATGCATTAAAGCTACCTGTAAGGGGTCTTTTTAGATGAGTGAGAAACACTGAGACTATGCAAGCATTGTTTTGATATGTGCTGGAATTCGTCCTCTGGCCTCAACATGACAGAGCCATCATGCTGCAGATCTGTACCTTAGAGCAACGCAGGGGATACATAGGGCCCATGTTTAGATATTTCCCTAAAACCCCCACTGAACAAATTTGTGGACATGCACACAGCGAACCTCTTGAAGTTACAGACCTAGGGAAGTGACTGTCAGAGACCTGCTGCAAGGACTGAGAGAACTGGGGTGGAGAATGCTCTTACCCAAGGCGAGCTGTCAAGGCGTCCAAGCCTGTCCAAGGTGGGGCTCTACCTTCAAGCCAGGGTCCACTAGCCTGCCTGGAGGGCATTCCCAGAGCTGGAAACCTCTCTCTGCTTAGAGAGGTTTTCTAAAGAGGGAGGTCGACTGGGGAGTGTTCAAAGAACTGGGGAAAATCTAGATATTTTGACTTATAAATCTTTGGGGTATGATAGTATATAATTTGCCAATCACAGCCTTAAAAATCTAAAATTTTTCTTTGTCAAATCACCATCCTAGAGTGAGAGAAAGATAAATCAACTTAAAGATAAATTGACTACTCTTGGTTGAAGTCTTGCTGGGAAGTGGAGAGCTACGGTCTCTGCCTCCCATGAGGGCAACAGTCCCCAGTCACGTCTGTTTCCTGGCTCCTTGGCACCAGTCTCAGCAGATGCCTGCTGTGTATGTAGCAGGTCCCAGGCCCTGTGCTGGGCACTGAGGTCACACAGCCTTTGCAGCATGGTTGGTAATAGACGGATGTTACCAGAACTAACGTATTGTTCTGTAACAGATCATGTGCTCCCACTTCTGCTCCGGTCACTCTTTTTCTGACTTATTCATTTCCCAGAGTTCCAAACTTTTATGGCTATGTAACGAATTTGCTGAGAAGTTAGTGGCACAAATAAAGTGTATGGTGCACACTAATTCTCTGGGTCAGGAATTTGAGCAGGGTCCACAGGGTCCGAGGCCACAGCAGGACAACTTGTTTGCCCACTGTGTCTTCAGTCACAAACCTGAGGGTGACGCTGCTGGCTGTGCCTCAGTTCCCCTTCCCCTGGCCCTCTCCAGTGAGACTCTGGGCATGGGCCTCTGCAGCAGCTGGTTTCTCTCAGTGTGTTGATGATCCCCACAGTGGACCCCCAGAGAGGAAAGCCACGTGGTGCTGTGTGCTTGTGGACAGCCTCACATCAGAAGCCATCCAGTAGGAAGTCCTCCGTAGGTTGGAGCAATCTCGCGCTGCCCGGTCCAGTGGGGAAGCTCTGTTCTACTGGGCCTCATGGGGAAGGCTCACATGAGCGTCCAAGCATGCATGATTCACGCAGCTCTAATCACAGTGTGTCTTCTGATAGCTATTAAGTATCGATGTAGATCTGTTTGCCTATTAACTTATAAACAGTAAAATGTTGTCCTGGTCATTCTAAATTGTTTCACATGAATTCCCAAACCAGCTGTGTGCGATTGTCCAGCCCTGCCCCAGGAACTTTCTGCACATGACCTTGAATTTTCCAAAATCCATTCAGGACCTCTCCTAGCTGCTTATGACACATTCAAATAGAAATTTGGAAGAGGAAATTTATTTATTTTTACTGCATGGGAGGATCCTCATATAATGCCACTCAGATTTCTATAGAAAAATAAATAGTAATTAAATATCCAGATGATATTTGGAGTAATTTTGGATTCTGTGTTCCTAAATAATGTGGTTATAAGTCATCTTCTCATAGCCACTTTTGAGGAACTAAAAAAATGAGGGGAAAAATAAAGAGTTTTTAAGCATATAAACTGTATATTTTCTCAAAATCTCCATAAGATAAAATTTAGAGCTGAAGAAAATGAGTTTCAGGTAATTTAGGTAACTTGCAGATGTTCACATTGAACTCACATTGACCTGGGATCTGAACTCAGGTCTGGTATCTTGGGTTAAGTCCAGTGCCAAAGGTTCTTTGAAAGCATGATTTAAATTTTAATTATTGGAATATGTTCTCTAACCTTTAACTGCTTCCTTTTCATGAAAATATATTTGCGTGAATATATTTGTGTGTGTATATATATGTGTGTGTATATATATGTGTGTGTATGTGTATATATATATATATATGTATGTATATATACATACATATATGTATGTATGTGTGTGTATACACATACACACACACACACACACAAGTAGTAATTATCCAGATGATGTTTTTGATGTGACTCTGAGAATAATTTTGGATTCAGTGTTCCTAAATAATGTGATTATAAGTCATCTTCTCATAGCAGTATATATACATATGTGTGTATGTATATATATACATGCACATACATATACATATATGTATACATATAGTATATATACACATACATGCATATAAATGTATTTTTCTTAGGACATACATTTTTTTATTCTATTAAATATAAAATCAATAATTTTTTGAGTACATTTAATGTTCCCTTAATCATCTTTTCCTAATGGGATTTCTAGAAAATCCACTTAACATAGACAAGTTAGATTAAGAAAGTATGCCATCTTTCCTGTCTAGTGCCAGGATGGTTAAAAGGGAAAGATTGAAAATAGAAGGACTAGTGCACTTGACAAACGTATGGAATCCCTTCCTGGAAGAGGGGGTTGAACTCTTATGGATGACTCACTCAGGGCAAGCTCGGGGTGACCACTGTGACTGTCCTGGTAACTGTCCCAGGTACCAATGCACACAGCAGCAAAATGCTTTCATGTCATTTTCTGCTAATGATTGACAATGGCACAGTTTCTTGGGCTTCTCCTCTGAGTCATGCTCTTTTCCTGTCTGGCCCCTAACTCTTGCAGCAGCTCCCAGGATGTGGACAGATAGCCCAAAGCCTGGACGGGCCAAGTGGGGATCTGCCAAGACTCACAGGGAGCCACCCAGCCCAGTGCTTTATGAGCTGTGCCGTTGCTGGCTAGTGCGTGGCTCTGAGCCGCACCTTTCATTCTGGGTGTGAGGATGACTGGAGAAAGGACAGTCATTTCAGGGAGAGTAAATATTAATCATTGTTTTAGGCCTATCTAATTTCTTTTTTTTAAAAAAAAGTCATATTGATTAAGTTGATGGTTTATTGCCAAAAACAAAACAAAAAACAAATTTATTTTGCTTTGAAAAATGGCAAGTGATATGATTTAATGACTGAAGCTTTAAAATTACAGCATTTTCACCAAAAATCATGTTTCCAACCCTTGGGCATGACCTCTATTTAAATGGAGAGGTATATTTTATGTGTGAGGTGCCCTCCAAGATAATTAAAATATTTTTCCTCTGATTTCTATTTTTCAATCTTGATCATAGCATTATTTATTATTCAGAGTTCGGTAATAAATTCAACTGAATAGTTTGTTTTGGGCTGGCTTGTTTTGAAAACCGATCCACCAAACCCTAAATGTGGTGATTTGAGGGTGGTGTTGTCTTGCTCAGCTCCTGTTAGTGGCAACAGAATCCCCAAGGCTGGATAATTTATAAAGAACATGGCTCTGAGGCTGAGATCCCCACAGTCCAGGCACCGGCTGGTTGCTGTCTGGTGAGGGTCCTGTCTCCATTTCCAAGATGGCACCTTGGACCCTATACCCCCAGAGGGAAGGAGCTCTGATTGGGTGAGGGAGGCAGAGGGGAACCCTCTCCTGAGACCAGGAGTTCACATCAGCAATGAGGCATGGGTCTATTCCTGGACGGAGCCCCCTGTGAACCAAGCACCCCTTAGAGGCCCCACACCCCAACACCTGCACACTGGGAATCAAATCTGCAACACTGGAACTTTGGGGAGCACGTTCAAACCACCATAATGGTGTCATCAAAACTGCTGTTGAAACTGAATTCCCAGTGCCGCAGTGTGAAGAGGCATGGCCTTAGGTTAAGCCGTCAGGGCACAGGCCTCGTAACTGGGATTAGCAGGCATCCCACCAGAGTGCTGGAGGTGGCAGAGAGGACAGTCTTGCCCTTATTTCCTCCCACCATGTGCGGTCACAGGGATCCTTTACTTCCTTCCAGAAAACGTAGAGGGCACCATCTGAGAAGCAGCAGGCAGCCCCCTTCAGATGCCAATCTGCCAGAGATTGATCTTGGAATTCCCAGCCTCTCAGGAGAAGTAAACTTCTGTAGTTTATAAATTACCCGATGTGTGGTATTTTGTCATAGCACCCTGAACAGACCAACACAAAAAGTAGCGATTATTCATGTAAAAGGAAAAGAGAGCCATAAATCACACCTATCAAAATGTTGGATTTCTTTATGAATTTATGTTGCTCTGAGTAACAGAATAACTGGAAGAAATGTAAAGAGTTGCTTAATCTGTATAAAAAATGTTTTTGTGTATGTGAAGTAATTCCCCTTTAAGTTTACTTAAATCTATTATATATACAAGGATTTAAAACCATCAAAGGGAATCCAGAGAAGGAAAGGAGGTTTGGTTCATTGAAGAAACGGAAATTTCCCAAGAGAAGGAGAGTAGACTGGTGAAGAAGTCAAGTGACCAATGAACACACCCACGGGGGGCCAGGTCCCAGGAAGCAGGGCACGGCAGGGCCTGGGCTCGGCTCCCATTGTCCTGTGGGTCCCCCTGTGGGAGGCCACGGTGGGGGAGCAGCCCCACCCCACAGCCTCGTGCAGCCTTGTCTTCAGGTAAGGTCAGACCGGGGGCAGAGGAGAAGGAGCTCTGCGACAGGAAATTTAAAGATGTAAAACCATGGCCAACAAGAGAGAGGCTGTCCTTCCCCACGCACTGATGCCCGCCATTTATAGACAGCGCTTTGGGCTCAGGATGACGGGTTAATTAGGACAGCTCCTGGGACAGTCTGCTGAGCCCAGGGCATTCTTCACAGGAGCTGGAGGTTCACAGGGTTTGACTCACTAAAGGTCCAGAGGAGTCCTGCACGGAGCCCATTAACTTAGACTCCCTGTTTCCCCGGGAGGCTGCTGGACAACGTGGAATACCTGAAATCTCACGCCATTCCTCTCTCTCCCACAACGTGCACGTTAATATCATACATAATTTCCACATATATCAAGATTAACTGATGAGCAAACTGGTTAATGGACCGTGGTATTCTCTGTCCCATCGTTTAGCTCAGTGTGTTCGATCATGTCTGCATAGCTAAAGCCACCTGAAGAGCTTTTAAAATATATCAATGCCTGGGCCCTCCTCCAATTTAATGGATTAGGGGTCAGGCCCAGACATCAGCCTTTTCACAAAAGCTCCCCCGTTAATCCCAGGGTGCAGCTAGGACTGCAGATCCCTGTCTAACGCCTGCGGCTCTGCCTTCAGCCGGAGTCAGCTTTAATTAATCTTCCACTTTAATTCTGTGATGTATATGTCATGCTCTATTATATTTTTGCTTCGGATATATTTCACTGAGTAATAAAAATAAAGGGAGAACAGTTGGTGAAAATTTACTCAAGGAATTAAGTTTGTCATTGATACAAGTGACGGGCCATCTGGATACTCAGGGAACTTCTGCTACCAAAGAGAGTTTTCAAGGGGCGCGTGCTTTTTATTATTAAACCTGTTACCGATGTGCATAATGTACAAGGCATGCATTTTAATTAGACAAGGGTGCATGATAATTGAGGAGCTCCTTGGTAATGGTTATCACTCAGGAATACTTACACGTTCACCCACATTCGAGTCTGCTCTGAGGAGTACCTGGCCGTCCAGTGCAGCCCAAGCTCAAGGCCCATGGGAGAGCTGAGAAGCAAAAATCATGGTGGTTTTACTTTGAAGTCAGGGACTTGCTCAGTTACTGCTACTGATCTGTGCTTCTAAACACATAGACTCAGGTGCTGGCAAGTTCCTCCTGATTGTTGGCCCGTACCCACGTGTACGCACTGCCACACAGACAGTAGAGAAAGTGAACCACGCACTAGTGAGTTCTGGCCACCACTTTGGTCACCATTTGGTTGGTGAAATGCCTTTGTCCTGCTTTCCAGCAGGTAGCTGGCTAGGAATGCTGGCCCATGTCATTAACCCTTAGTGACATTTGCTGGCAGCTATGAAGTTCATGTCCCAAATGGAAGTTCTTTATTTTAATTTTGAGTGCTTTGACCAACCTGCTAACCCTTTGGTAAAACACGTCGATGTGGCCGTTACATGTTGAAGGATTTTGAAGAACCTCCTGCCTTGAACTGCTCATGTTCCCAGAGAGTGAGCTTCCCTCTCCCCTGCCCCACACACAGACACAGGCCGAAGTCCCGCAGGTGCCACTGTAATGGGTGCCAGAAGCTGCAAGTCAGCCGCCTGCAGGCTCCTTCTCTGCAGCAGGCTGGGATGTTCCCTGAGGGATTTTACCCAATTCTGGGAAGGTTTTCCTTTTCTTCAGAATACAGTAAAACATTTAGGTGTCTTGTAAAAGTCACCCTGTGCCACAAAAATGAATGGCCACCTGGCACTGCGGCTGAAAACGTCACAAGTTCAAGACCGCGGCTGGAGGGCTTGTGAATCACTCTGACCAGAGTGTGAGACTCGGCCAAGGCACCCTGCATCAGGTGGGCCCTTGGCCACCCAGACAGCAATGCACGTCGCCTACTCCAGGCCCAGTGCTTGCTCCCTGACCAGCCTGGGTGCTAAGGCACCTTGTGCCCAGCACATGGCACAGCCCGGCTGCAGCCGGTGCCAAGGCAGAGGGCAGACATGGATTTTCTTAAAGGCCTCCGAATGTTGTTTGATCTCAGAAAACTTGAGGTGTTGCAGTTGTTTAGCTCACATCATTAAAGAGGATAATTTCCAGTGGTTGCATTCCAAGGGAGAAATTATTTATTTTTCATACATTTATGGTAAATATTTCACACCAAATTTTAAAGCACTTAATATCCCTTAGCAATAAAATGACTTCAGCATCAGAGAATTTTAACAAGCTTTTAAATTAAGGTAATGTATCACAATATCACATTTGAAGCAAAGTGAAATAATTTTGATCTTTTACAATAATTTTCAAAAATTTTTATTTCCATTTATAATTATTTTGAAATTATTTCATTTATAATTATTTTCATTTATATTAATTTAGCAGAGGGATACTAATGTGGATAGTGTCTACATAATTTTGTAGACTATGTTTTTTCTTTCTGAAACCACCACTAGTGATTTATATTCCATAAGATAAGATAAATATGGAAACTGATCCAAAAATCTGCATCTGTTTGGTATCACTTCCTTCTGATGGAATCATACAAGGGATTTAATGTGCTAAATTGTATCAGTTACAAGAAAGAAAACATTTTACCTGATACACTGAAACCCTGAATCCTCCCTCTGCCGGCTCTAGCTCCAAATCCACTGGTCTGTGTCCCTATTCGGACGTCTTTGCCTCCCAGGAGATAGAGGTCCATGTCCTTGCCACTTGGCCAGCCTCTGCTTCTGTCACGTGAATCTGAAGCGGCTGTATTTTTATTTTATAAAATCAATCACCCATATTTTGCTTTAATGACATAAAGAATTTCCAGCTTTGAGTATATCCCAGGAAAACTAGTTCTCAAAGAGAAGGGAGGAAAAATGCGAGTTAATCACTGACACAACTAGAATAGAAAATTCTAGAAGTGCCAGTGCCCATGGATGGGGTGTAAGGGAGAAGACAGTGGAAGCAGCAGGTGGTGGTGGGGAGTTCAAGTCTAAACAAACCCCCCTGAGTGCTTCAGGGTTTAAATGCCCGTAGGAGAGCAGCAATGTGGCGTGGTTCTTAGGTCTCGTGCGGTAGTGGATTGCGTTCAGGAAACTCATTCAGTCTACAGAAATTCACTTCATGCTCAATGTGCTGAAACTGTCTTATACCATGAAATCAGACTACGGCAAGAAAAGCCGTAGTCCTGAAGCCATCACTGGAGCAGAGAAGGATTGTTGTATTGCGTGGGTGTCAATGTAGGGCATTTAGATCTTATTTTAACATAGTTACATCAATTAATATTTCATTTAGTGTATTTCTACTACACTATCATTCTTTACCTCTTATCTTAATAATGAAAACCGTTCCCCTGTCCGTTCATGTTTAAAATAACTCATGTCCGTCAGGTCCTAAGAACTTCAGTTGGGGCTCCCCGTGCAGTCCCTAGCATGACATCCCCCTGTGTCTGAAGATGCAGCTGCTGTCTGCACCCACACATTGAGTTCTGGTTCTGGCAAGAAGTGGAGGACAGAGCTTTAGAGCAGGTCAGCACAGTCTAGTGACACACTCTCTCAGCCTTTTGACCCACACTCTGGCTTCTGATGGGTTTGATCCTTGGGAAAGTTTTCCTCTGAGGCTTTTCATACCCCTAGATTACCGTGACCTCCTACCCTCTCCCACAGCTGAGACACTGCCTCCTTTCCATCTGTGCGCATGCTTGCTCAATCATTAGCAGCCACACAGCAGGCACAGACAAGTGTATGGAGAATTAGACCCTCCTGGGGTCTGTCACCTGGGCGGGGGGATCTGTCTGGCTAACTGGTGGCTGGGACGTGGGGATTACTACCACAAGGGCTAGTGAGAGGATGTCTCCCACTAGGGCAGAATGTCCAGCAGGGACGTCGGGCTTCCAGGTCGTGGGATAACACCAGATCTGGGGGGCCTGGGGTACAGGGAGATGAGGACCCAGGGAGGTCTTTTCTGGGGAGTCTCTGTGACTGTTTCTTCCAGTCTTATGCTCTGTACGAAAGCTCTGGCATTTCTTCATATGGACCCAGGAGCTGTCGTGTCAAATACGATCCTAGATGTTGTTCCTTTCAGACTTCTTTTGAAACGTTTCTCAGCTGGGTTCCTCTTTATAAGCCACTCATCTTTAATTATTTATAGTGAGTTATTGGCACTGGATGTTTCCACCTGGTCTTTGGACTTGATCTAGTGTAACGCAGCCGCTCAGGGGACAAGTGGAGGAGCATGAGTGTCTGTGAGACCCATGAGCCCCCTAGGAATGGCTGTAGACAGAGCCTGGAGCGAGCCCCAGGGCTGTGTCCTGGAGTGCTCCGCAGAAGGGGCAGGAAGGGGGCCCGGGGCAGGTGGAGCCCGGAAGACTGCCCACCAGGGTTCCAGGGAAACAGGAGCCAGCTCTCTCACACCTCGCTAGGGGTCAAGAAAATGGATACTGAGACACAAACAGTGAATTTAAAAAGGCACACATCAGTAGTAACTTCCAGAAAAGAAATTTGTGAAACCATGGGGACAGAAGATGTATTAGTTTCAAAAGAGGATGAGGGTAGAAGAATTGGAAATGTAAGAAGAAACACACCTTTTGTAATTTTTTTTTTTTTTACAAAAGTAAGCAGAAAAGTGGGAAAGGGCCTGGAAGAAGTAAGATCTCATTTTGGTTAGAATTCAGTTTATTTTCTACTTTTAAAAATTAAAGGACTTTTTTTTTTTTTAAAGAAATTTAAGACTTTGGAAACATTTGCTTCCTGGTGGGAATGTTCTGAGCAGGGGCAGCAGACAGTTGGAGGAGGAGTTTGTCCAGAACCTTGTCTTTCAGTGAAGCCTAGAGGCGTGAGCTCTGGAGGAAACCAGTTCGCTGTCACGCGTCGCCAGCGCACAAGAAGTGAGGCACGCTGGAAATGCTCGCTCCCTGGCATCTCACGCCAGATCTGCCTGTGTCTTCGTTTGTTGGCGAGAGCCCAAAGATATTTTCCTTTTGGAACTATTTCTCAAGTGCTCATCTATGTTGGCGATTCCTCTTTATAAGTCAGTGCTGTAATTATGCTCCCTGTTTTTAACCTACTCCCTTTAAGCTGAGCAGTCAGGCAGAGGGTACCAGAGGATACCTGTTGGGCCCGGGCTTCACCTCGACACACTAAGTGGTTGGAATGTCCCTGAGTCCATTTTTCAGCAGTCTGAAACTGTGTCATTGAGCGAGTGGGCTGCGGGACGCGTTATCTTGTGTATTATTCTCTTCTTCCCACAATAGCTTTGTGTCAACATGACCAACGAGAAGATACACCACTACATCAATGAAGTGCTTTTCCTACAAGAGCAGACAGAATGTGTACAAGAGGGAGTTACCATGGAAACGGCATATTCTCCTGGTAACCAGGCTGGAGTTTTGGATTTCTTTTTCCAGGTATTCATATAATATAATTAGATACTTACCAGCATACAGGCATCTAAATGTACTGGAGACAGATTTTCCTTCAGAAGGCCTTGGATTTGAGCTATCTTTACATATGAGATTCTGCAATGTATTTATAATCTTTCAAAACCTATTGAGGAGCACAACATGTCCTTTTCTGAAGGGGCATGTGAAAGAACACAGATTCATTGGAAGGACAAGAAATATCAGAACATTTTGATATAAAAATGTTCGATATTTTGTACTTCCATGACTAAACTCTCAGCAGTAAAGAAGACAGTGCACAAAACCAGTTTTTCCACGACATAATGTCTTGGATTCTATGATTAATGACATAAGGACACAAATATAACATAATTTTAAAATTTGTCTCCCAAGTTTATAAGATTTAAATTTGGAACAATTGGCAGGACGGGTACATGTGCACGTGTCTGTACTCCACTAAAACCAGGAGTCTGAGGGCCTTGCAGGGGTGTGTCCCCAGCTTTGCCTGTCAACTTAGAGGAAGAGCATGTCACTCGGTGTCTCTGTCCTATCAGTGAAAACCTGTCAGAGGAGCAGAGTTTCTGTCCCAGCAGGAAGACGTGACAGGGACTCATCCGCAGGCTCTCTCAGACACCTCAATGCCCCTTCACACAGGCCGTGCTCAGCTGTGTGCAGAGTGTAGTGTTCCCTTCCTACCTCCTCTCACTGAAGGTCGGTGTCCCCGTTACGTCACCCTGTCCCTTTTCCTAACTCTGCAGCACTCTCGTCCCTGCTATGACGATGTCAGGGCTGCTGACCTCAGAGCTCTGTGAGGGGCGGGGGCCCACCGTGAGCCCAGGCAGAGGTGTGTTCAGGTGGAGGCTGAGTTCTCTTCCGAGGGTCTGGGTGAAGATGGAGGGAGGTGAGCTCTGATGGCAACCTCCCTCTCTTGCTGCTTTCAGAAGCCGTCAGGATTGCTCTCTTTATTGGATGAAGAAAGCCAGGCGATTTGGTCCACAGAACCGAACCTTCCCAAAAGGCTACAGAACCTCCTAGAATCATCGAACACAAATGCCGTGTACTCCCCCACGAAGGATGGGAACGGCAACGTGGCTCTCAAAGGCCAAGGTGCGGCGTTCACCGTCATGCACTATGCAGGAAGGGTAAGTGGACCACCGAGGGGCTGGTGATGATGGCCCTGTGGACCAGGGCCCAGGCCAAGCCCGTGGGCTCCTGCAGCACTTGGGTGTGTGGCTGGGTGGTGCTACTTTCCTAAGCTGGTTGTTTTCTGTCTGGTGAGGAGTTAACTTCTTCAGAACAGTGCAGGTGCTGTGCATGATGACCTGATCATGCCATTACACAAGTACAGGAGCCCTGGGCTTGAAGAGCCCCTGCTGCGAACTCCAGGATATTCTCATAAGGCAGACAGACTCTGGGCCGCTGAGCCTGCTCTTCCTGAATGCGCTTCCTAGCACTGAGGGGTTTTCCTGGGAGCCTGTTACCACTCCTGGTCCTGCAGCCAGCTCCTAAGGCAAGCTGCTCTCCCCAACCCCCCCCCCTGGAGGAGGTCCTTGGGCCTGGATCACACTCCTCCATCTAGACCAGCGTCAGGAAGTCCCTGGCTGAGGGCATCTTGGCCCAGCCAGAGGTTTCTTTGCGAGACCTCCCCGAGGTCATTTTTCTAGTCCACTCCCAGTTGTCCTGCACCCCGCCTTCACACTGCAGCGGAGGCCCCTCCTTGCCTTCCTAACAAGATCAGGTTCTCTCCATGTTTCACTATTTACACCCACTCCCATCTATGCTCCATCCAGCTCCCATCTGCAGCTAATGGCTCCCTGCTTCGGGTTTGTAACCATCTACCCTCAGGTGACACCGCCACTTACTACCACCTGGGTACTGCAGGGAGGACTCCCTGGTGACCCTGCAGCGTACCTCAGTCACATCCACCGGTGATCACCGAGACTGCTGTTCACCAAAGGGGGAGCATTAGAGGGTACAAAATAGTCCTTGCATCAGAAAAGGGAAAGCCAATTAACAGACACAAAAATGCGGATATGATTATGATCTTTTTAAATATGTATTCCCATGGAGAAGGAAGCAGTCATTTGGCCAAAAATGTAGAAATGTTTTCTAGAGGAGTTATGATATGACCCAAGCCTACTAGTGTTGGTTAACGCTCACTAATTATAAAGAGGGGGGCATTCCGGGAAGACATGGGATTGTGAAAGTGGACGCCATTCGTATTGCTTAGGACTCAGTGGCACAGGACAGAATCCACGGCAGCTGTTTTCTCTGTCTTCTTCACTGTAACTATTTAAGCAGAAAATAAATCAGCACAAGAAAACGTGGTTGGGAGATTCTAAGTTGAACTTCAGAAGTGCCCCTGGACTGGTGCAGTGGCCCAGGCCTGTATCCCAGAGGCTCTGGAGGCTGAGGCAGGAGGATCACAAGTTCAAAGCCAGCCTCAGCAATATAGCAAGGCCCTTAGCAACTGAGAGAGATTCTGCCTCTAAATAAAATATAAAAAGGGCTGGAAATGTGTTGCTCAGTGGTTAAGCACCCCTGTGTTTACTTCCCAATACCAAGGGAAAAAGAAAAGAGTCTCCCTAAACCACGTCCCAGAACTGAGTCACCCAGGTGTGTGTCTCCAGGCAAACTGAGATGCTGCTGCTGTGGTTCCTGACTCAGTTACTGCTGTCATCCACTCATTTGAAACGCACGCACCCTGGCACTCAACATTGAAGAAACCAGTGACTAGCCTGTGTCTCCCCAGTGCAGAGCAAAGATGAGTCCCTGCACGTGGGTCGCAGAGTGCGGCCTCCACCCATCTGCCTTCTAAACCTGGGTGATGGTGCTCAGTGGTTGCAGCTGAGGAGTGGTCAGCTCCCAGATGCACAGGGTCTGGGGAAGGCAGCTCTCCTTCCAACCTCTGCAGTACAAGAAGGCGAGGCAGAGGGTGGGCACCATTGCTCCACATCCGCCCACGTTGAAGGCTTAGGAAGGGGCAATATTCAATTTTTAGACCTTCAGAGTCTAAGTGTTTCATGGAAATCTCGAGGTGATGCTGGGATAATAGAGGTTGTTTCTAGGAACATGCTTTCATGCTTGGAAACATGTTCTTGATTTTGTCCAGAAAGAACAGGGAAAAGGGAGAGAAAAATATTTAAAAAGAGAAATACATCAGAAACCCAGAGGAGCAGAGGCTAGCAAGCACACCTGGTGGCCAGCAGTGAGGCCACGGTGCCCTCTCCGAGAGGCCTCGGAAGTCCCCTCAAGGGGCCCATGGGTGTGGAAAGGACATTGGTGGAAGATCTCCTATCTGTGTCCCTGGAGAGCTACTAACACTCTCTTCTATTTGAGAGACTTAGGCTTTGCAAGTCCTTGATAAAGATAGTAATCTTGTAACCTTACATTCAGATTTTCGATCTATACTTTTCTATGTTAACCATTTATTGAATTTGTCTAAATTAGGTAAAATTCTTAATAATATTTAATGATTTCAGAGAAATTCTTTGCCTAAAAGTTTTATGGCAGCTGGGGTAAGTAGGTACATTCTTGACCCACCTTGTAGGCCTGCTTTGTGTATTGGACATGAACTAGATGTTCAATGAATGTTAATTGTGTTAAAATGAGTGAAAATGTGGTTTTAAGTCAGAGCTTTTTGATTATCTTATGTTTAGTTTCAAAAATTATTCTGGGTACACTAAATTTTAATTCCAATTGTTTTTGGAAGAATTGGTGAGAAATCATTTAGTAGTTTAAATTAATAGAATTATTTTAGCAAGTTCTGCTAGGAATGAGGTACAATAGGAACAACAATTGATTTGTTGTTTCTGAGCCAAAGCTCCCCCAGAATCATGAAATTTCCTTTAAAAGTACCTTTATCTTTAAGCAAGTTTTCCATAGTTGAGGCCAAATTTGTGGTGTTGTAAAAATCTTTCATTTCAGTGAGATGAACTAATGAGTCTGAGCCAAGGGACTCCCTAAGGACTCATTCACAGGTTACTGTATAGATTTTATAATTTGTGGCAATATGTCAAGCCATATGCCATTTGAGTGATCAAAAAGCCCCATACTCTTCAATTTTGAGATATTGCATTAAAAAAAAAAAGAACTGCTTATTCTGCATCTCTTGTAAATCAAGAGATGCAAAAAAAGTAAATTGACTTAAAAATCAACATGCAGCCTCTATTTTGGACAGTGGGCAAAACACTCCTGAATAATCTTTGACTATAAAGTCAGTCCCCGGGGCAGCTCTCTGTCCCCTCTGCTCTTGAGTTTCTCTCCAGCCTCTTGTTTGGCCAGATGGGTGGGTGGAACGGAGCCCCAGCACCACCTGCTCCTCCCCAGGGTTCGCCTGGCCCTCTTAGTGAACACCTCCTACACCTACAGCCAGTGTTGCTGCTGACATCCAGCCCCACCTGGGTGCTCTCACCTGTCCCGAGCTCTGCCCAGGAGATCCTGCAAGCTTCTGAGGCTCTTTTGAGCAGAGGCTCAGAGGTCCTTTTAGAAATGTTTAAGCAACATTATTTGAATTACAGTTGAAGATCTTTACTAAATACATTTGAATTTTTCATTACTCATAGGAGCATGGTGTATTTTCCAATCTCCATTACAGAAATATTTTAAAGTAAATGGGGAGATGCTGTGCATGAAATATTAACCAGGTCTCGTTAATGAGCATGGATTTGAATTAAAGAAGGCTGGTGGGGCTTGGGGGTTTGTTTGCTTGGTTGGTTGCTTGGATGATTATTTGTGTTAGCAAACTTTAAATCATATATGGGATTACCTGTTTTAAGGGTGACTCTTAAGCTGTTGATTTAAATGACAGATAAGCATTAAATCCTAAAAGTATGCCTAATTTTATTGGCTATTAAAATTAAGACTGTTGAAGGGAAGAATTATAGCTTGACAAAGACATTGGCTCTTAGGAGAGTTGAATTTCCATTAAGGTGATTCTAAAATAATTCCAGTAGGAAATAGTATTTTAAAGTTCCTAAATTTTGATGTGAAAAAGTGAGTGGATTAGGAGATAGCAAAGTGATCCGAAATAATAAAAAGCAAATTAATGAAAATGTAAATCAAAATTAATAGTTATGTATTATCTGCACTTGCATATAGGACCCTTGCTTCTTGTCTGCTCATACATCTTTATCTGGAAGTTATTAAAATTTATTTTAAAATATAGTTGTTCCTATTGGGGCTCAAATAAATATCCCACTGCGATTGGCCTGGGTGATTTACAGATATCAAGTTATCGCTGTTGTTCTAGCTTAAGACGATGGGTCTGTATCCCAGGTCCATCGCTCTCCAGACAGTTATGTATTGTAAAGGTTGACTGGTACAAACCCTCTTCCTGAAGATATTCCAGGCTCTCATCCATGAAGTCTGTGACTGTGACCATGTCGGAAGGGAGGTCTCTATATATGTCATCAAGCATCTAAAGAGAGGGTCACCCTCAATCACATGGAAGGCTCTACATCCAGCGGGATGTGTCCAGAGGGGAGGGTGAGGGAGAAAGTCACCTGATGGTTGGAGGCAGAGATGGGAGCAGTGCAGCCTTCCTCAGCAGGAGGAGGTAGAAGGACCCTCCAGGAGCTCTGGCCTGCGGAACCAGGAGAGAATGCATTTCTCTTGTCACCCAATTTGTGGTCATTTCTTGCAGTGGTCTTAAGTGAACAAATGAAGTATTCCTCTGATTATGGAAGTGAGCGATTTAAGCTTGCAACATTGTAGGGTTTCTTTTTACATCATTTGATTCATTTCAAGTGACTCCTGCCTGTCTCCCTAGGTTTTTGCTCCTGTGGTCTTCCTCACCTGGAAGTCTCATGGCCCAGTCATTCCAAATCTTGTCCATCCTCCCAAAGATCAAGTTCTTGGCTAATCGAGATTTCACTGATTTCTCCCTGACCTCATCAGTGATGATGCCCGATAGCCTCGTGCCATTTTACAATTTAAAAAAGTACTTCATCCTTGTGTAGGAACATCTCCACCTCAGTTTCCCTGCAGTCAATTCGGGTGCCTTCAGTGACACCCCTACAGATGGAAAGCTCCATTCTAGTCTCCTCTTGAAGAATGGCAGTGTGTGGTCTCGGGGCTGGAGGAGAGAGTCCAGACTCCAGGGTCAGCTGCAGGGCTTCCTTCTGGGGACTCGGAGGGAGGCGTTCTCCAGGTCCTGTCCTGGCTTGGGCCTTCCTTGGCTTGCCAACCCCACTCGCGGTGTGCCCCGTCACAGGGCCTGCCCCTCTGTGTGTCCTCTCTTTTTGTAAGAATTTAGGCCCATCCTAACCCAATATGCTCTCCTGAGGGTTGACTGACTACATCAGCAAAGACCCTTTTGCCAAAAAATAGGTCATGTTCTGTGGTTCTGGATGGACAAGAGCTTGGGGACATCACTTAATCTGAGACAGGTCAGTAGGTGACAGCACCCTGGCTCATTCCTCAAGTACCCTGTTTTTCTCTCCTAACAACATAGTGGGCCATGCTCTTAAAGTTCCACTGTCTTCCTCATAGAATAAGAGGCTCCCCCGACCCCAGGCCCCCAGGCTGGGATTCAGCTTCAGCTTTTCTGATGTGTGACTGAGAAGGACAGGACCTTCTGTTGCTGCATCCATGAAATTTACAATTAAAGAAAGTAAGATTATGACTCTCATAAGCTTATTCTGAAAGTTCTCTGCTGAGCTAGCAATAAATGCAGGGTGATTATTTTTAAACATGGCTTCAAATAAGCAAATCATCTCCCCATCAGCTTTGGAAGTCTCCAGGGCAGGAATGGCACAGTGTTCAGCAAGACCTGGAACTCATCAGTCAGCCAGCAGCCCCAAGACCAGAAAACCTGTGAGGGATCATCTGCTCAGCTGTCGTATTTTCAGATGAGTGTTGGTAGGCCCATTGGCTTACTAAGTAGGTGGCAAGACATCCTGGGTTTGGTCTCAAAAATCAGTTGACTCTTAGCAATGTGCCCACATGACAACAAGGAGTATTTTACAAATCATATTATAAGTCCCTGTTCTCGTGTACCCCAGTGTAACCAGTTTCACTGAAGCAGGACAGTGTGGCAGGACAGCTGTCACACTCCAGTCCCAGTGTGGTGTCCCCTTGCTTCTCTATCACACTGCAGAGACTTCTGTGAGAGCTAAGAGCAGAAAATTTAGATACTGCCCTGTGGACACTCCAGCACTGGGCTAAAGGAGAACACCCGTGGACGTGTGTTTTAATTTACATTAATGTGTCAGTCTGGTTTCCATTGAATCATATGGGCTACTTTTTGATGAGTAAGTCTACCCAGATCAAAAACAATTTTTTTAAAAATGATATTCTTCACCATTTCGTTTCAAGACTAATATTTTAATTGAGCATACAGGTATGTCAGATTTGACTGCACATTTAAAAAATCCTTTCAATGTTGTTTCTCACAAGAAAATTAAAACCTTCTCCATAATTTCATATACATATTCTGCCTTTGTGATTTTATGATGAAATAAAGATTCACAGCCCCTGGATCCAGCACACTGGCAGATGTGTCTCTGTGGGTGGATTTTGATGGTGCTCCTCTGGCTTCCTTCTCTGCCCCTAAGCCACACCCTACAGATAACGTTGGCTTCCTGGACGGGATTGTTCAGGCCGCTCCTCTTCAGAGGCCTTTGTGGGGATTCAGTTCCTAAATCACTGCTGATAGCAATGACGCAGGACAAGAATGTTACTGATCTGGAGCCTGTCTGTGAAACACCTGGACTTTTTGCCTTCTCCTGGAGAGGGATGCGGCCATCTTTGGAGGAGCTGGGCTTGGGAATCATCTGTAGTCAGAGGTATGCTGTTGCGCACAGCACTGTCAAGTCAGATCTTCATCTCCGGCACGTTATTATACCCAAGAAGGTTCCGGGTCACACCTGACGTGGACCTCTGTGCCCTTCAACATATTGACAGAGAAAGAGTGCAGGGAACATCGTGGCTCCTCCGTCTCCTGATTCCACCTGTGTTGGTCCCACCATTTATAGCTGGCCTTTGCTCCCTGGAGATTTGTGGGAGACACAATGTACCCAAGAAGACTCTGACAGCAAACCTTTAAATCAAAAGACAAAGCGGACAGACCAATAGATGGGGCAGCTTCCATTTATTTCTCTTCTCTCCAGGCAGAATCCCCAGACAGAACAATCAAATCTGTCTGGTCTCAGCCAAACGGATACTATTAAAGGTTATTTGACAAAGATATTTTGACCTGCACAGAAAGGGCTTGATTTACATCTGCAGCTGTTCACCTCTTGGGCAGACGTTCTGAAAAATAAAGACTAGCTCCACAGGGCTCCTGATGCTCCATTACTGATGCCACTTTGACCTTTGGCAGCTTGCCTGGGGACCAGGATCAGCATTTTCCTTCTGCTGGGGCAGGAAGGAGAGTAGGGATCTCAGGGAGAATCCCCCTGTCCCTGCAGAGCTGGAACACACCCCCAACTGTCAGGGCTGACAGAAAGCTGTCGACGTGGAGTATTAGATTTCCTAGAGCATTCCGTTTTATTGTGGGTTGGTTGGTATTTCATTCCTTAAAAGGAATGTATGAAGCATATTTATGAATTTCAACTCTGTCAAGTTCAAGGTAATGTCCAAATTCCTAGGTGTCCAGATAGGGACTCCTGACCAGCTTACTGGTTGCTCCTGGTATTCACCTTCTCTGTTAATCAGTATCTGTCGACGGACAGGGCCCAGAAGGAAACGTGCAACACCAGTGGACAGACTCTCTTCGTTTTTCAGCCTCTGCTTGTAAGTGTTGGCAGCAGATAGAGCTGATTCACCACTCTACAAGGAACGGAGACCCTTTTCATCAAGCCTTGGGTGGGGTGTGGAAGCCAGGCATGAAAAATACTTGGACACGTTGTATTTGCTGCAAATGATCATTTATTTATTTTGCTAAAACCAATCTTCACATATATTCTGACGTGATATATTGAATTCACGAGTATATTTCAAAAAGTTTGCATTTTTATCATCTGTTAATCCTAACCACTTCTTCTCTGAGGATTATGTTTTGCGGCATGTAAATAACATGATGCAGGAAGGGATTATAAATACGAGGGATGTGTGAATTTACTTCTGTTCCATAAATATTGATGATCTCGAGGTGGGAAGCAGATGGACCCCCTGGTTCAGTGTGGTAGGCACGGCAGCCACCAGATCTCCAGCTCCTTGTGGGCTTCAGACCCCGCCCCATAGCTTCTCCCAGGCTCTCTCTTCTCACTTCAGAAAGGAAAACACGTAAAGGGGTGGGGGGAAATGTTGGCATATTTTCCTACAATTTGCCAGTTGAGCAGCCCTAATCTGAAGACCCCAATCCAGAATGCTCCAGAGTCCAGATCTCTTGGAGAGCCACATCTGTACTCAAAATGTTTTCTTGAAGTTGGGAGCTTTGCGGATTTCAGGTTTTCAGGGCGCCGTGGCCTGTGATGACCAGGCACAGGCTCCTCTCCTTCCTGTTCCTCTCTCCAGGGCAGGTGCTCCGCTTCTCACCCGGGGCCCAGCTCGCATCCCAGCGCTGCCCTTGCTCTCTCTCATCTCGCGCTCCCGGTGGAGGGAGCTCAGATGGTCCTCAGGAGGGAAGGCTTAACAGCCCTGCTTCCGCCCTGCTTCCTTCTGTGTGTCCGGAAACACGGCTGGAAATGAAACGTGACTCTTGTGTTTGACTCGCTGGCAGCAGGTCTGAATCAGTGGCACGAGAGGGGGCTTCCCGAGTGGCTCATGGCCCCTGTGTTAAGCATTTCCGTCTCTGTGTCCACTTCTCTGGGGAGAAGAATACACCGTGCTTCCTCTCTCCACAGTCAGCTCTCCCAGAGTTTCAGCCTTATGTTCTTCATGTACCTGGGAGATGAACAGGTGCAGCACAGAGGATGTGCCACGTTTTAATTTGGGTTTTGGCTTGTCCTGGTTTTGGAAATGTGATGAGCCAGGGTAGTCCTTTCCTGCAACTGGACAGACTCCTGGGCAGCTTCAGGGATGCGCCTGGCCTCTCCGGTAGAGAGACTTCTTTCTTTGCTTTGCTTGGCACTCACAGACTCAACTCTGAGACTGAGAATTCTAGAACCCCATAATAAATAATTAAAACAAAATAATAAACAGAACAAACAACAAAAACCAGTTGACAGTCCCCACGCAGGCCGTCTCTTGCTCTCCTGCAGGCCGGCATGGGGAGGTAGGAGCTGGCCTGTCCTGTACCATCCCAGAGTGTCCGACTCACAGAGCCTCCAGATAGACAAGGCTGACTCTCCAGGGGGTGCTTGTACCTGCCCTGTGCCCAGCCTCTGCTGGGAACTCAGTGGTCCTTCCCAGGATGTGGGTGAGGCTCTTTCCTGGGCTGGATGCTCCCCTCCTGGTGGCTCTAGGTCCCTGGCATTCATCCACACAGGCCTTCCCACTGGACTCCATCATTCCCCATGTCCCTCAGCAGGAGTCAACAAGGCTCTGCTTTGTGGACAAAAGGAGGCGTCTCCACGTCCTTTGCCTTCATCGGGAACAGACTCTGTTCTCTCACAACTGACCCAGGACCTCTGATGCACCACAGCAGGCTGCCCACTCCTACAGCACCCTCTCGTGCCTGTGCACAGTATTTCCCTAACTAGAGGACAGGCAAAGGGTCCCCAAAGGCTGCCCTCCCTTGACCCGGAGGATGGGGGCAGAAAGTGCAAAGGTGCTTGTGGCCAGCATTTTTAACTGAGGCACGGTTTTGGCCGGTCTTTGTGGGTACATTGTGGCAGTTGGACCATGTGTGCAGGTGGTGGTCAGCGGGTACAAGGCACTTCCATCTCTTCAAACGTCAGTCATTTCCTGTGCTGGGAATCCTGCTCTTCTGGTTGTTTAGAATACACTGTGGATTGTCTACCCAACCGTTGCCCGATAGTGCTCCAGAAAGCTGGAGCTGTTCCCTCCTCACTGAACTGTACCAATGTCACCTACCCCTTTTCTGTCCCAGTCTTTAATTACCACTATTCCTTTCCACTCTATGAGGTCACTACCTTTTATTTTTCACAAATGAGTAAGGACATTTGGGATTTGTCTGGCTTATTTCTCTTAACCTAATGACCTCTAGTTCTATCCAGGTTGCTGCCAGTCGCCTGATTCCATTCTTTTTATGAGAGAATAATGTCCCATTGTATGCACACTTCATTCATGCACTGATGGGCATCTAGCTAAGATAATTCCATATTTTAGGAAGTATGAACAGTATTCAATAAACTCGGGAATGCCATCATCTTTGGGGGCTAATTATTTTACCTCCTGTTGATCCACACACAGCAGAGGGACAGCTGGGCCAGGTGGTAACTCTTTCTTTAGTTTATGAGGACTCTGCACTCTGTTTCCATTGTAGCTGTGTTGACATACACCCCTCCTCCAGTGTGACAACTGTCCTCTCCTGGGCTGATGTACACCCCTCCTCCAGGTGTGAGGACTGTCCTCTCCTGGGCTGACATACATCCCTCCTTCAGGTGTGAGGACTCTCCTCTCCTGGGCTAATGTACACCCCTCCTCCAGGTGTGAGGACTGTCCTCTCCTGTGCTGATGTATACCCCTCCTTCAGGTGTGAGGACTGTCCTATCCTGGGCTGATGTACACCCCTCCTCCAGGTGTGAGGACTGTCCCCTCCTGGGCTGATGTACACCCCTCCTCCAGGTGTGAGGACTGTCCTCTCCTAGGCTGATGTACACCCCTCCTCCAGGTGTGAGGACTCTCCTCTCCTGGGCTGACGTACATCCCTCCTCCAGGTGTGAGGACTGTCCCCTCCTGGGCTGATGTACACCCCTCATTCAGTGTGACGACTGTCCCTTCCTGGGCTGATGTACACCCCTCCTCCAGGTGTGAGGACTCTCCTCTCCTGGGCTAATGAACACCCCTCCTTCAGGTGTGAGGACTCTCCTCTCCTGAGCTGATGTACACCCCTCCTCCAGGTGTGAGGACTCTCCTCTCCTGGGCTGATGTACACCCCTCCTTCAGGTGTGAGGACTCTCCTCTCCTGGGCTAATGTACACCCCTCCTCCAGGTGTGAGGACTCTCCTCTCCTGGGCTGATGTACACCCCTCCTCCAGTGTGAGGACTGTCCTCTCCTGGGCTGATGTACACCCCTCCTCCAGTGTGAGGACTGTCCTCTCCTGAGCTGATGTACACCCCTCCTCCAGGTGTGAGGACTCTCCTCTCCTGGGCTGATGTACACCCCTCCTCCAGGTGTGAGGACTTTCCTCTCCTGGGCTGATGTACACCCTTCCTCCAGGTGTGAGGACTGTCCCCTCCTGGGCTGATGTACACCCCTCCTCCAGGTGTGAGGACTGTCCCCTCCTGGGCTGATGTACACCCCTCCTTCAGTGTGACCACTGTCCTCTCCTGGGCTGATGTACACCCCTCCTCCAGGTGTGAGGACTCTCCTCTCCTGGGCTAATGTACACCCCTTCTCCAGGTGTGAGGACTATCCTCTCCTGGGCTAATGTACACCCCTCCTCCAGGTGTGAGGACTGTCCCCTCCTGGGCTGATGTACACCCCTCCTCCAGGTGTGAGGACTGTCCTCTCCTGGACTGATGTACACCCCTCCTTCAGGTGTGAGGACTGTCCTCTCCGGGGCTGATGTACACCCCTCCTTCAGGTGTGAGGACTGTTCTCTCCTGGACTGATGTATACCACTCCTTCAGCTGTGAGGACTGTCCCCTCCTGGGCTGATGTACACCCCTCCTCCAGGTGTGAGAACTCTCCTCTCCTGGGCTGATGTACACCCCTCCTCCAGGTGTGAGGACTGTCCTCTCCTGGGCTGATGTACACCCCTCCTCCAGGTGTGAGGACTCTCCTCTCCTGGGATGATGTACACCCCTCCTCCAGGTGTGAGGACTGTCCTCTCCTGGGCTGATGTACACCCCTCCTCCAGGTGTGAAGACTGTCTTCTCCTGGGCTGATGTACACCCCTCCTCCAGTGTGAGGACTGTCCTCTCCTGGGCTGATGTACACCCCTCCTCCAGGTGTGAGGACTGTCTTCTCCTGGGATGATGTACACCCCTCCTGCAGGTGTGAGGACTGTCCCCTCCTGGGCTGATGTACACCCCTCCTCCAGTGTGAGGACTGTCCTCTCCTGGGCTGATGTACATCCCTCCTCCAGGTGTGAGGACTCTCCTCTCCTGGGCTGATGTACACCCCTCTTCCAGGTGTGAGGACTCTCCTCTCCTGGGCTGATGTACACCCCTCCTCCAGGTGTGAGGACTGTCCTCTCCTGGGCTGATGTACACCCCTCCTCCAGGTGTGAGGACTGTCCCCTCCTGGGCTGATGTACACCCCTCCTCCAGGTGTGAGGACTGTCCTCTCCTGGGCTGATGTACACCCCCCCTCCAGGTGTGAGGACTGTCCCCTCCTGGGCTGATGTACACCCCTCCTCCAGTGTGAGGACTGTCCCCTCCTGGGCTGATGTACACCCCTCCTCCAGGTGTGAGGACTGTCTTCTCCTGGGCTGATGTACACCCCTCCTCCAGGTGTGAGGACTCTCCTCTCCTGGGCTGATGTACACCCCTCCTCCAGGTGTGAGGACTCTCCTCTCCTGGGCTGATGTACACCCCTCCTCCAGGTGTGAGGACTGTCCTCTCCTGGGCTGATGTACATCCCTCCTCCAGTGTGAGGACTGTCCTCTCCTGAGCTGATGTACACCCCTCCTCCAGGTGTGAGGACTCTCCTCTCCTGGGCTGATGTACACCCCTCTTCCAGGTGTGAGGACTCTCCTCTCCTGGGCTGATGTACACCCCTCCTCCAGGTGTGAGTACTGTCCTCTCCTGGGCTGATGCACACCCCCCTTCAGGTGTGAGGACTCTCCTCTCCTGGGCTGATGTACACCCCTCCTCCAGGTGTGAGTACTGTCCTCTCCTGGGCTGATGTACACCCCTCCTCCAGTGTGAGGACTCTCCTCTCCTGGGCTGATGTACACCCCTCCTCCAGGTGTGAGGACTGTCCTCTCCTGGGCTGATGTACACCCCTCCTCCAGGTGTGAGGACTCTCCTCTCCTGGGCTGATGTACACCCTTCCCTCAGGTGTGAGGACTCTCCTCTCCTGGGCTAATGTACACCCCTCCTCCAGTGTGAGGACTGTCCCCTCCTGGGCTGATGTACACCCCTCCTCCAGGTGTGAGGACTGTCTTCTCCTGGGCTGATGTACACCCTTCCTTCAGGTGTGAGGACTCTCCTCTCCTGGGCTAATGTACACCCCTCCTCCAGTGTGAGGACTGTCCTCTCCTGGGCTGATGTACACCCCTCCTCCAGGTGTGAGGACTCTCCTCTCCTGGGCTGATGTACACCCTTCCTTCAGGTGTGAGGACTCTCCTCTCCTGGGCTGATGTACACCCCCCCTCCAGGTGTGAGGACTGTTCCCTCCTGGGCTGATGTAGACCCCTCCTCCAGTGTGAGGACTGTCCACTCCTGGGCTGATGTAGACCCCTCCTCCAGTGTGAGGACTGTCCTCTCCTGGGCTGATGTACATCCCTCCTCCAGTGTGAGGACTGTCCTCTCCTGGGCTGATGCACACCCCTCTTCCAGGTGTGAGGACTCTCCTCTCCTGGGCTGATGTACATCCCTCCTCCAGGTGTTAGGACTCTCCTCTCCTGGGCTGATGTACACCCTTCCTTCAGGTGTGAGGACTCTCCTCTCCTGGGCTAATGTACACCCCTCCTCCAGTGTGAGGACTGTCCTCTCCTGGGCTGATGTACACCCCTCCTCCAGGTGTGAGGACTCTCCTCTCCTGGGCTGATGTACACCCTTCCTTCAGGTGTGAGGACTCTCCTCTCCTGGGCTGATGTACACCCCCCCTCCAGGTGTGAGGACTGTTCCCTCCTGGGCTGATGTAGACCCCTCCTCCAGTGTGAGGACTGTCCACTCCGGGGCTGATGTAGACCCCTCCTCCAGTGTGAGGACTGTCCTCTCCTGGGCTGATGTACATCCCTCCTCCAGTGTGAGGACTGTCCTCTCCTGGGCTGATGTACACCCCTCTTCCAGGTGTGAGGACTCTCCTCTCCTGGGCTTATGTACACCCCTCCTCCAGTGTGAGGACTGTCCTCTCCTGGGCTGATGTACACCCCTCTTCCAGGTGTGAGGACTCTCCTCTCCTGGCTGATGTACACCCCTCCTCCAGGTGTGAGTACTGTCCTCTCCTGGGCTGATGTACATCCCTCCTCCAGTGTGAGGACTGTCCTCTCCTGGGCTGATGTACACCCCTCTTCCAGGTGTGAGGACTCTCCTCTCCTGGGCTGATGTACACCCCTCCTCCAGGTGTGAGGACTCTCCTCTCCTGGGCTGATGTAGACCCCTCCTCCAGTGTGAGGACTGTCCTCTCCTGGGCTGATGCACACCCCTCCTCCAGTGTGAGGACTGTCCTCTCCTGGGCTGATGTACACCCCTTTTCCAGGTGTGAGGACTCTCCTCTCCTGGGCTGATGTACACCCCTCCTCCAGGTGTGAGGACTGTCCTCTCCTGGGCTGATGTACACCCCGCCTTCAGGTGTGAGGACTGTCTTCTCCTGGGCTGATGTACACCTTCCTTCAGGTGTGAGGACTCTCCTCTCCTGGGCTGATGTACACCCCTCCTCCAGGTGTGAGGACTCTCCTCTCCTGGGCTGATGTACACCCCTCCTCCAGGTGTGAGGACTCTCCTCTCCTGGGCTGATGTACACCCTTCCTTCAGGTGTGAGTACTGTTTTCTTCTGGGCTGATGTACACCCCTCCTCCAGGTGTGAGGACTGTCCTCTCCTGGGCTGATGTACATCCCTCTTCCAGGTGTGAGGACTCTCCTCTCCTGGGCTGATGTACACCCCTCCTCCAGGTGTGAGTACTGTCCTCTCCTGGGCTGATGTACATCCCTCTTCCAGGTGTGAGGACTCTCCTCTCCTGGGCTGATGTACACCCCTCCTCCAGGTGTGAGTACTGTCCTCTCCTGGGCTGATGTACACCCCTCCTTTAGGTGTGAGGACTGTCCTATCCTGGGCTGATGCACACCCCTCCTCCAGTGTGAGGACTGTCCTCTCCTGGGCTGATGTACATCCCTCTTCCAGGTGTGAGGAGTGTCCTCTCCTGGGCTGATGTACACCCCTCCTCCAGGTGTGAGGACTGTCCCCTCCTGGGCTGATGTACACCCCTCCTTTAGGTGTGAGGACTGTCCTATCCTGGGCTGATGCACACCCCTCCTCCAGTGTGAGGACTGTCCTCTCCTGGGATGATGTACACCCCTCCTCCAGGTGTGAGGACTGTCCTCTCCTAGGCTAATATACACCCCTCCTCCAGGTGTGAGGACTGTCCCCTCCTGGGCTGATGTACACCCCTCCTCCAGGTGTGAGGACTCTCCTCTCCTGGGCTGATGTACACCCCTCCTCCAGTGTGAGGACTGTCCTCTCCTGGGCTGATGTACACCCCTCCTCCAGGTGTGAGGACTCTCCTCTCCTGGGCTGATGTACACCCCTCCTCCAGTGTGAGGACTGTCCTCTCCTGGGCTGATGTACACCCCTCCTCCAGGTGTGAGGACTGTCCTCTCCTGGGCTGATGTACACCCCTCCTCCAGTGTGAGGACTGTCCTCTCCTGGGCTGATGTACATCCCTCCTCCAGTGTGAGGACTGTCCTCTCCTGGGCTAATATACACCCCTCCTCCAGGTGTGAGTACTGTCCTCTCCTGGGCTGATGTACACCCCTCCTCCAGTGTGAGGACTGTCTTCTCCTGGGCTTATGTACACCCCTCCTCCAGGTGTGAGGACTCTCCTCTCCTGGGCTAATGAACACCCCTCCTCCAGTGTGAGGACTGTCCCCTCCTGGGCTTATGTACACCCCTCCTTCAGTGTGACGACTGTCCTCTCCTGGGCTGATGCACACCCCTCCTCCAGGTGTGAGGACTGTCCCCTCCTGGGCTGATGTACACCCCTCCTCCAGGTGTGAGGACTCTCCTCTCCTGGGCTGATGTACACCCCTCCTCCAGTGTGAGGACTGTCCCCTCCTGGGCTGATGTACACCCCTCCTTCAGTGTGACGACTGTCCTCTCCTGGGCTGATGCACACCCCTCCTCCAGGTGTGAGGACTGTCCTCTCCTGGGCTGATGTACACCCCTCCTTCAGGTGTGAGGACTCTCCTCTCCTGGGCGGATGTACACCCCTCCTCCAGGTGTGAGGACTGTCCTCTCCTGAGCTGATGTACACCCCTCCTTCAGGTGTGAGGACTGCCCTCTCCTGGGCTGATGTACACCCCTCCTTCAGTTGTGAGGACTGTCCTCTCCTGGGCTGATGTACACCCCTCCTCCAGGTGTGAGGACTCTCCTCTCCTGGGCTGATGTACACCCTTCCTTCAGGTGTGAGGACTGTCCCTTCCTGGGCTGATGTACACTTTTCCTCCAGGTGTGAGGACTGTCCTCTCCTGGGCTGATGTACACCCCTCCTCCAGGTGTGAGGACTCTCCTCTCCTGGGCTTATGTACACCCCTCCTCCAGGTGTGAGGACTCTCCTCTCCTGAGCTGATGTACACCAGTCCTCCAGGTGTGAGGACTCTCCTCTCCTGGGCTAATGAACACCCCTCCTCCAGGTGTGAGGACTGTCTCCTCCTGGGCTGATGTACACCCCTCCTCCAGGTGTGAGGACTCTCCTCTCCTGGGCTGATGTACACCCTTCCTTCAGGTGTGAGTACTGTCCTCTCCTGGGCTGATGTACACCCCTCCTTCAGGTATGAGGACTGTCCTCTCCTGGGCTGATGTACACCCCTCCTCCAGTGTGAGGACTCTCCTCTCCTGGGCTGATGTACACCCTTCCTTCAGGTGTGAGGACTGTCCCTTCCTGGGCTGATGTACACCCTTCCTCCAGGTGTGAGGACTGTCCTCTCCTGGGCTGATGTACACTCCTCCTCCAGGTGTGAAGACTCTCCTCTCCTGGGCTGATGTACATCCCTCCTCAGCTGTGAGGACTGTCCCTTCCTGGGCTGATGTACACTTTTCCTCCAGGTGTGAGGACTGTCCTCTCCTGGGCTGATGTACACCCCTCCTCCAGGTGTGAGGACTGTCCTCTCCTGGGCTGATGTACACCCCTCTTCCAGGTGTGAGGACTCTCCTCTCCTGGGCTGATGTACACCCCTCCTCCAGGTGTGAGTACTGTCCTCTCCTGGGCTGATGTACACCCCTCCTCCAGGTGTGAGTACTGTCCTCTCCTCGGCTAATATACACCCCTCCTCCAGGTCTGAGGACTGTCCTCTCCTGGGCTGATGTACACCCCTCTTCTAGGTGTGAGGACTGTCCTCTCCTGGGCTGATGTACACCCCTCCTCCTGGTGTGAGTACTGTCCTCTCCTGGGCTGATGTACACCCCTCCTCCAGGTGTTAGGACTGTCCTCTCCTGGGCTGATGTACACCCTTCCTCCAGGTGTGAGGACTCTCCTCTCCTAGGCTAATATACACCCCTCCTCCAGGAGTGAGGACTGTCCCCTCCTGGGCTGATGTACACCCCTCCTTCAGGTGTGAGGACTGTCCTCTCCTGGGCTGATGTACACCCTTCCTCCAGGTGTGAGGACTCTCCTCTCCTAGGCTAATATACACCCCTCCTCCAGGAGTGAGGACTGTCCCCTCCTGGGCTGATGTACACCCCTCCTCCAGGTGTGAGGACTGCCCTCTCCTGGGCTGATGTACACCCCTCCTCCAGGTGTGAGGACTGTCCCTTCCTGGGCTGATGTACACCCCTCCTCCAGGTGTGAGGACTCTCCTCTCCTGGGCTGATGTACACCCCTCCTCCAGTGTGAGGACTGTCCTCTCCTGGGCTGATATACACCCCTCCTTCAGGTGTGAGGACTCTCCTCTCCTGGGCTGATATACGCCCCTCCTCCAGGTATTAGGACTCTCCTCTCCTGGGCTGATGTACACCCTCCTCCAGGTGTGAGGACTCTCCTCTCCTGGGCTGATGTATACCCCTCCTCCAGGTGTGAAGACTGTCCCCTCCTGGGCTGATGTACACCCCTCCTCCAGGTGTGAGGACTCTCCTCTCCTGGACTTATGTACACCCCTCCTCCAGGTGTGAGGACTGTCCCCTCCTGGGCTGATGTACACCCCTCCTCCAGGTGTGAGAACTGTCCTCTCCTGAGCTGATGTACACCCTCCTCCTGGTTTGTGAGGGTGTCCCATTCTCCATATCCTTGATGGCCCTTGTTACTTCATCTTTTTTGATTACAAATCTGAGGTGAGATGCTTCTCTTTGAAGTTTTGATTTACATTTCCCCACAGTATAAGATTGAGTGTTTTTTTCCCCCATGGACTCTTTGATGATGGCCATATTTGGACAGCGTTTAAGCAATAAAGCAGTCACTATGTGTACTCAGATTGGGCACAAGATTAAGAGATCAACAGATGGATGGCTATGTACACAGATGCATCTATTACGCACACTATGGGTAGAAGGGCACACACACAGGCACACTTGTAGATCCTGAACGTAACTTATCCACGCTGTGGTCTGGTGTGGAACCCTGAGATGCCAGAACTCTCACCAGGGGTGGCTTTGTTAGAGGTGCTTGAGCTCTTGGCACTTCAACTGTGTGGAAGTGCAGCTGTTCATATCAGAAGCAGTTTCGTTGTGTCGTCGTGTAATTAGCCATGTGGTCTGACCTCTACATATTGCTTTATAAGGTGGGGATGTAGACGATAGACAATGACCTAATTCAAATGCAGTGGTTTGTGTGGTCTCTGGCCAAGCAGCAAGAGGGGACGTGCAGGAGGCACATAGAGCCTCAGGAGTGGCCCACAGGAGTGAACCCCAAGGGTCTGCTGAGACCCAACCCTGCTTTTGCCCCTCCAAAGTGTCTGCTGTCCTGAGTCCGGCCTGAAGGACCAGGGCGTGTGCCTCGTGTGTACTTCAAGCCCGTGCCCCCTGTTCTTTTCTTTCTTTCTTCTTGTCCCACCCTGTGATGGTGTGCCCTGCCCAGCGTGCTGGAACCTGCTCTGCTCTGGCCATGTGCTCCCTGTGGGGACATGGCTCTTCCTTCCCAGTCAGTTCTCCTGCCATGAGCGTCCCTTACCACTTGGTCTGCTTTCTGACCTGGGTCCTTCTCCTGGCTTCGCTTTACAGTGAGGTGCAGTCCCTCATTTGGGGAGTCAACACCACCTCCACTCTGTCCTCTTGGAGCACCTCCAGGTAGGAACTGCCAGCCCCAAAACAGGAGAAGAAGAGGCCAGCAGTAGGACGGCGGGGTTGGCATCATCTGGTCTAGGAAAGAACTGGTGCTGCCTCTGTACAGAGAAGAACGTGAATACAGGGAGCAGTCACGGAGGAAGTTGAGGAGACAGGTGGAGGACAGTCAGGTGACACCAAGGCTGTTGCACAGCAGGCAGCAGCTGCTGTCCCCAAGACTGGGAGGCAAAGTGGGAGAGCCTGTGCCCTGCATCCCAGGTGGGGAGGCACATGGAAGAAGCTGGAGCCTGGGCAGCTGACCCTGGAAGCTGGGACCGTGAGGCACGTGGATGAACTCTGGGGGAGGAGCTACGGCTTCCGGTGGAGGAGGGAGAGCACCAGAGCTTCCGTCCCCTGCCACGTCCCCCCTCTGCCAGAGTCCTCCTGGCACAGCCTCCTCTGGAAGGCCCAGCAGATGCTCTTAGGAACCCGGGGCCTGCAGAGCCCTGCTGAGCTGGGCAGTGACTAGCTTTGTACCAGCTGACACATGTCAGGAAGCTGGGCATCACTAGGCACCTGGGTCCCCATCTCCGAGAGTGCACACATAGAAAAAATTAGATTTTATGCACAGAAACACATCTAGGTTGACTATCTGTGAAAATGGGAGAGAGAGGTCATTACTATTACTTTTACTATTTCTCATGTTTTATAAATATACTTGTATTATGACTAATCTCTGCTACTTTGCTTGATTTATTCCAAATTTAGTTTTTGAACCCTGACTGAGGTCCGATTGACAGTTACCTTTTATAACCCTTGACGTTAGCCACACTAAAAGCCAGTTGGTATTCTAAGTAGATGATGTCCACTCAAGCCTATCTACTATCCATACTGTAAGTCCCTTACAACAGTGCTTTTATTGGTAGGCTGTGCTAATCGTGACATTGCGTGCAAACTGGCCAGAGTTCAACAGCAAATTGAACTGAGAAGACAGCTTGGGGGAAGCTCAGTGCTCACACCCCACAGTTAAGGCCCACAGCATGCCCCAGCAGTGACTTGCAGGTTGACAGGTCGAAACTAGAGCAAAAGTCCCCTCTGCCCACCCTGCAGCCCACTGTCCCTTCTCTGTCCCTCCTCACACTCTCATTCATTTTCTGCATCTGCAAGTCTCCAACTTGAATGTGCATCAGAATCAATGGGGAGCAGGTGGGAAATGCAGACTCCTGATGCCCGCCCCCCAAACGAGGTTTCCCGAGTTTTGGGTGAAGTCTAAAGGATTTGCACTTATTATATTAATAAGTGCAGATGTTCTGCCGGGGTCCTGAGAGACCCTGGAAATGTAGCCACACTGTGCCTCAGGTTGGCACAGCCCCCACAGGCACAAGGCCCACGCAGGGCTGAGCTGCAGTGGAAGAGCTGCCTGTTCCAGCATGGATGACCCCTGCCCCTTCTTAAACAGGGCGGGAAGGGACGCCAGCTGCTCCAGTTCAGGGAATGAGAATCCGTGTTGGTGGGCTGAGCTATTTCTGTGGCTTTGGATTTCGGTTGCCTTGGTGATGAGCCAAGCCTGAGCCTGGCAGCCTTGGTTAGGAGGAGAATATAGGAGGGTTCCGCGCCGTAGCTTCTTTCTTTGTGAAGCCAGGAACCTCGGTGTCTTGATGAGCCGTGATTCACAGCCGTGGAAAGGGTTCGATGCCCCCCCTTTCTTCATCTAGAGCTGACACAATTCATCTTCTAATTGTGTTTACTGTGGTGCCACAGTGTTGCAGCAAGCGCGTCCCCAAAGCAGCCTGCTGTCACTGCTCCCGCTTATGTCGCACCCTGCGCTTGGCATCCACGCGGAAGCACTTGAGTGAGCGCGGCTGAAACACAGGCAAAAGCCGCGGCTCTCTTGAGTCATTTAGTGAACAGAATCGTTCCAAAGGAAATTTTTGAATGCATGACAGTTTTCTTAAAGATTCGTAGCAGGTTGTATGCATATAAATTTCTCTATTACATGCCTGAGGGAGGCTGTCACCCACGGCATGAAACCCACCTTCCAGGCTCGAGAGGGAGGGAGAATGAGGGCCTGAGGATCCGTCATGTCAAGATGCAGGGCGGCGGGGAGGACTGGCCTGGCCTCTGTCTTTGGTTCCTTTCATGTCTTTCTTCTTTCATTCCCCAAATAATGAGCCAGCAAGAAAGAGAGGGACAGAGCCCGGCGGTCAGCTGCCCCAGTGGCCAGAAGGGCCTGCCACCCCAAATCTGCTTTCCGCCGTTCCTGCCACCTGGCAGGCCTCTGGGAAAAGGACCTTTCTCTGTCCTCCCACCACCCCAGACCCACAGAGCTCCCGGTGATTGCTGGGAGAGATTGTGTTTTCCCTGCATAGAGATTCTAAGTCCACTCCCTGGGCTTTGGGACCACTTCCCTTTGAATTACCCAGGATCCCCAGTGGGGTCCCCGCTGTTTGGCATCTTCTCTTGGTGTCTTTTCTATAAACTTGTTGCTGCGTGGCTCAAGGCCACTCCTGCTGGAGGCCAGTGACCCATGGATGGCTGGTGACTCTCATGTGGCTCCCTTCTAGGGAGGATCCTTCTGTTTGGGAACCATGTTTGTAAAGGTCTAAATGCATTTCAGCCAGCAAAACCACAGGATGTCATAGGATGACTCCTTGATGGGCAGACAGTCCATGCGGTAGCCTCAGGTAATGGCCGGGTGAGTCCATGGGTCCTTCTCAAGTCCGTGATGGAAACAAATCTGGACTGAGAAGCAGCACAGGTAATCGTTAGAAATAAGAGCTAGAAAACGATAGGTGTTGTGCCCAAGTAGATAAAAATATCCTTTCTCTTACTTACCTTCAAAATGAAAGAGACAGAGAGGGACAGGAGAGAGCTGGAGAGGGAGGCACCGTGTGGCTTGCTGGCCTGCAGATGAGAAGTCGGGCACGGTCAGTAACTGGCCCAGCCTCCCGGGCACTGAGAGGTGGAAGCTGCAGCCCAAGCCTGTCCTGCAGGGCCCCGGTCCTCCCCCGTAGCTTGGCACCTCTGAGAGCTGGGCCTGTGTGGTTGTGATCGTGTTGGATCCGAATAGGCCGTGGGATGCCCAAGAGCTAGTTAATCAGGGCGAGTGGCTCTTTCTGCAGTGTATGCCTAGATGAGAGTACCCCATTGTGCCCAGTACAGTCATTACTTGTCAGCTAAGGATTGGAATATTTTTCTAGCTAAGCTTGGAATATTTTTAAAAAACAAGTTTGGGTGTTTGGGGAGCAATCGGCTTGGATGGGGTTGTGTAGAACTGACCTGCCTCCCAGCGTGGCTGGGTCCCCTGAACCTCTAGGGCCTGCAAGGACGAAAGGTGGAAGAAACTCAGATTTACTCTCTGACTGCTGAGCTGGACATGGTCCACCCTGGGCTCGGCACCCTGCTTCTCAGGCTTTCAGAGGCAGCCTGGATTCTAGACCACAGACCCTCGGACTGAGGACTTTACACCTGCTTCCTGGTTTCCAGTTTGCCGATGGCAGATCTCAGCCTTCATGATGGCTTGAGCCAATTCCCCATGATGTGTATTTTAGTATCTATTACCCTATCGATGCTATTTCTCTGGAAAGCTTGACTTATACAAAGGTTGACTATTCATTCAAGACAAAAACAAGACACATCGACCATTTTTAGCTATGTCCAACTAAAACAACATCTTTAAAACACATCTTTTAAATCATGCTTATTAAAATCATAGTTTTCTTTTTAGCATGTACAATTCAGAAATCTGTAGGTCCATCAGATTTCAGCACAGTGCTGAGTCTGGGTGTGTGTCACCCACACCTCCCTGCACTGGGGCCAGGTCAGACCCAGTGAGTGGAGTCAGGACCTCCAGCTCTGCCCAGGCAACGCCTCCCCACGTAGGAATCAGTGCAGAAGTACTTACCCGGCACTGCTCACCCCATAGCCAGAGAAGCACGACAGTGGCCTAGCGGGCAGACCTGCTGTCCCCACCCAGCAGTCGGGGGAACCCATGCTTGCCAAGGAGGTGGAGAGGGACTGTCCTCCCTGCCCAGGGCTGAGGTGATGCCCTGCCTCCTCCCTGGGAGCCCATGAGGGTTAAGCTGGAAACTTCAACACCCTCTTTGCAACAGTTGCCTGGGAGGTCAGCAAGGATACAGGATAGCACACGCCACGGACCACAGGAGTTAACAGAACACCTCGGCCTACAGAGGCAGAGGTCAAAATGTTAAAGTCCCCATGGAACATACATCAAGATAGGCCCTATGCTGGACCATAACTCAGAACCCACAGATTTGAAAGGACGGACAAGAAATGGAGAAGGTCTGCCTACCACAGTGGGTGTTATGGTTTGGATATGGAGTATCCCCCAAAGCTCACGCGTTCGTTAGACAATGCAAGAAGGTTCGGAGGAGAAATGATCAGGGTATAAGAGTCTTAACCCCATCAGTGTATTGGTCCCTGCTGGGATTAACTGAGTGGTGGCTAGAGGCAGGTGGGTGTGGCTAGAGGAAGGGGTTAATTGGGGGCATGGCTATGGGGTGTATATTTCGTGTCTGGAGATGGAGTCTCTCTGCTTCTTGATCACCATGATGCGAGCTGCTTTCCTTTGCCACCCTCTCCCACCATGATGTTCAGTCCCAAGGAATGGAGCCGGCCTTTTATGGACTAAGACCTCTGAAACCGTGATCCCTCAAATTAACTCTTCCTCCTGTACAGCTGTACTGGTCAGATCCATTAGTCACAGCAGTGAAAAAGCTGACCAAAACAGTGGGACTAAACTAAAAATCAACAAAGGCTTGGAAACGGGCAGTACCCTTTATATAACCCACGGATTAAAGAGGAAAGCCGAGAGAATTTTAAAAATGTATGTTCAACGGAATGAAAATTAAAACGCAACCTAGTAAATTTGTGAGTTAAAACAAGATGGAAAGGGAAACTGATAGCCCTAAATCCACATATTAGAAAATAGGGCAAGTTTGAAATCCATCATGTAGCTTCTGTCCCAAGAACTAGGGAACAAAGTCCACCAAAGCAAGCCACGGAAGGTGGTGACAGCAGAAGCCAGTAGAACTGGGGAGGGGTGAGAATCTTCCCAACAGAGCTGGCCTTTGGAAGCACCAGTAAAAACGATAAACCTCTAGTAGGACTGACAAAGAAAAAAGAGAAAGAAAACACAGGTAGCCAGGAATGCAACAGGAAACATACCTACGTGCCTCGCATCCATCCAAGATCAAAAGGGAACCAACCGATAACCCCATCGTGAATTTGACCACTTCATGAAATGGACCTGTTCCTCCGAAAACAGACGCTACCTCAGTTCACCCAATATAAAATAGATAATTTGAATAGGCCTATCAAGAAAATGAATCTGTAATTTAAAATCTCCCAAAAAAAGAAATCTCCCTGTTCCAGATGGTTTCACTGGAGAATTCTACCAAATGTTTGAAGGAAAATTAACACCAACTTTGTACAAACTTGTCCAGAAAATAAGAGAGAGAACACTTCCCAGTTTGTTTTATCAAGCTGGTATTATCCTGGTACCCAAACCAGGCAAAGGCTTTTACAGGCACACGCGTACACACAAGAAAACTAAAGATAAATATCACTCATGAATATAAATGCAAAACACTGCTAAAATATCAGCAAATACAATTCAGGGATATATGAAAAGAACTGTCCACCGTGGCCAATGGGCATTTTTACCCAGGAGTGCAAAGCCAATCTGATGTTTAGAAATCAATTGAGGTAATCCATCACATTAACAAGCTGAAGGAGAAAATCATCACAGCATCATATCAAGGAATAAAAAAAAAAAGTTTTGATAAAATTCAATATCCATTCATGAGGAAAACTCTAAGAAAAATAGAAATGGTAGGGACAGGCTCCACCTGATAAAGAGCATCTGTGATGATCTACCGCTGGCTTTGTTTTTAATGGTTGAAAACAATGTTTGAGCCCAAGATTGGAAACAAGGCAAGGATGTCTGCTATGTTCTAGCAAAGTGTCATGAGGCAAGAAAGGAAATCAAAAGAGGACAGATTGGAAAGGAAGAAATAAGAAATTTATGTTTATTTAAGACATAAATTTCAGTGTGCAAAATCCCAAGGAATCCACCAAGATTAAAAAAAAAAATAAAAACCACAGAAGTAATAAGTGAGTATCGCAGAGTCAAAACATACAAGATGAACATAAAAATTCCATTGTTTGTCTATATACTAGTAATGGGCACTGAGATTAAAAATGCAATAACATTTACAGTCACTCATAAACGACACAATACTTGGGTATAAATCTAACAAATTATGTAGAGAATGTTATGCTGAAAACCACAAAATGCTGATGAATGAAATCATAGTCTAATTAAAAGGAGAGACATGATATGTTCTTAGATTAAAAGACAACAGAGTAACTCATCAACTTGGTCATAATGAACATAGACAAGTCTCCCAGAATTGGCATTCAAATCCAATGCTATTTCTAACCAAATCATAGCAAAATTTTTGTAGATGTAAAGGAAAAGGTGACATAATTCTAAAAGTCGTATGAAAAGGAGAAGAAGCTAAAGTAGCTGAGGCCAGTTTTATAAGTAGAGTTGGCGTAATCAGCCTGTCAAACTCGACATTGTGGTTTAAAGCTTCAGTGACGAAGGCAGTGTCCAAAGGCCAGACACACGGATCAGCAAAGCAGAATAAAGGGCCCAGAAGTAGAGCCCCACAAATAGATGGCGATTTCTGGGAGGTGAGCAAAATTGGCAACACACAGGACCAATGTGCTGATGTTATGTTCTCTGTTTTCACCATCCTAATCAATATCTCCATTATGATTATTTGTAAAATGCTATCCTTGCAGGAAACTGGAGAAGGGTACACATGGTCTATCTGTATTATTTTTTGCAACTTCATGTAAATCTAAAATTATCTTTCCAGTGTAGTGAACAAGGGGAATGAAGGAAGGGTGGAAGGATGGGATAAGGAGAGAGTGGAGTGGACCTCACCCACCTTTTCTATGTACATGTCGAATATACCACAGTGAGTTTCACCATCATGTAGATCCCCTAGACACTCATTTTAAAGACAAAATGTCTATCTGTAAATAGGAGAAAGATCAGTAGAGAGAAGAGAACAGGGAAGAGTAATGGAGGGGAAGGGGAAGTTCTGGGGACTGAATTAGAACAAATTATATCCTATACTTTTACAATTATTTTATGATTATCATAATTACTTTTATAATCAATTCTATTCTCATGTATAACCAAAAAAAGAACCAATAAAATGTTATAATTAAAAATTATATTTAAATTAAAATGCTAATTCAAAATATTTAAAGGTGATGGGAACACATTATTTATGTATATAATAAATGAGCATGAAGGGATACCATATATTTAGATTTTTTTTTAAGTAAGAAGGGCCTTTCCATTTATTTATTTATTTATTTTTGCATTATGATTCTTAATACACCTTTATACCACAATTTATCATATCTCTGATTGTATATGAGGTATGTTGACACCAAATTCACATCTTCATACATGTGTTTTGTACAATGATGAGGGTCTCCTTTCACCATCCATGCTATTCCCCTTCTCTCTCCCTTTCCCTCCCACCCCTGTTCCCTATCTAGAGATTTTTAAATTGCCTTTGACAAAGCCAACACCAAACTTCTTTAGATTGAAGAAATTATCATGATTAAAAGACCAAATATGAATTCAGTGACATTTTTACCTTTGACTATAATGAAAAGTGCATGTGCACCTGCCTGCCCGTGCACGGTACATGTTCTGTGTTTCTCAGCTCTGTCCACTAAGACCATTGAAGCACCAGTGATCCAGTAGCAAGGTGCTATGGTACACCCCAGGGAGCAGATAATGATCTTGAGTGCCATCTCTCCATGACAGTAGGAAAGTTTCCTTGAAGCAATACTTGATTTCAAATTTTGGGCCCCAAATAAATATTTAAAACCACATGTCAATAATCCACTAATGCCGATTTTATGTACTGTGTCATCAGTCATTTGATTACAGGGGTAATTACGATAAAATAAGTAAGCTGTTTTGGTAGTGTCTACCGCCCATATCTACAGTGGGCCGTCAACCCAGCCTGTCAATATGTGTCCATTTGTATCTTATGAATAAGGTCAGAGGCTTTTAGAGTTGGAGGGCCCTAGAGAATATGATTTAACACCGGAAGGACAAAAGTGATTAAGTTGACCTGCTTTGTGGTTCATTAATTATATGCAGATGCCCTACCAATAAAATACATTTACATGAATAAGTAAATGTAAGTAATATAAATAAATATATAATAGGAATAAATAAGTAAATAAAAACTGTGTGCCCGGTAAATATCAGGATGCTGTCTGTGGACGTTCGTGCCCTTGTTTGAGAACAACAGGGGAGCTCTGCACTTCGGTTTTAACAGGAGACCTGGAGATTCCTGTGGCTCAGGCTCCCGTGAAATCAAGGAATCCACACAGAGCTTTACTGAAGGAGGACACGTGAGCCCTGGGACTAAAGGCCACGTAGGGACATGGACCACCAGGGATTGTGTGGCCCTTCTCTAGGTTCCTCCCACAGACCCAGTGGACTCACGGCCTCTCTGTGCCTGTCAATCCCCTCCTGTCCCAGACCCTGTCCTCCCTGGGAATCCCCAGAGTGGCAAATCTAGCCACTGTTTCTCCCTCTTGGTTTCTCCCAGGGGTGATGGTAGGAAGAGAGAAGGGACAGCCACTGGCACCCTGCCCAGGTTCTGTGCCACAGGATGCTTCTGAAAGGAGCTGATATTGAAATGGACAGGCTTCCTGGTGGAGGTGTGCCTGGATGGCTTCTCATGACCCCTCTGGGAGTCGTACTTAGCTCAGACAGATGCACTGTCTCTCTAAAGACCAGGTCTCCCAGCCGTACTGGATACCAATAAAACCAGACAATCAAGTCACCCAAATGTGTTCCTCGATAATTGTTTCTCATGTTTTCTTCGTTCAAAAGACATCCGATGAACTGGCTGTTACATAGTCTAACAGCAAGCAGCCCTTAATAAGGAGACCACGGGCCATCTCAGACTGCCATCGCTACACAGGCTCAGTGTCAGGAGCCCGTACTGGGTTAGCTGATTTTTGAGCTGCAATCCTTAAGAATAAAGGGGCGTCAGGATGTGAGTTATCAGCCTTTGCCCTTAAACTCAGGATCAGAAGAGAGCCTTGCAAAACAGCAGAGGAGCAGTGTCCCCTCTTTAAGTACAGAATGAGAACATGCAGGCGATGGCTTTGAACTTGCATGCAGTGTGAGCTCTCAGACCTGAAGAGACTTCTTTCATGAATAATTTAAAACTTCAGCTGAATTGAATTATTCTTTAAAGGAATTTATTTTCATGGTCATGATTAATCCGTAGTAATTATGCTATTTTCTCTTATTATAGGTAATGTATGAGATTGTTGGAGCAATTGAAAAAAATAAAGACTCCCTTTCACAGAATCTTCTATTTGTAATGAAAAGTAAGTTGATTTCTCCCTACACTGGTTAAAATGCCATGCATTCCTTATTTCTTGAATTTTTTTTCCTACAAAATATGCTACTAGCAAAAGGATAATTGAAATATCTTTTGCATTGTAATGCCCAGAATAATAAGGAATGTGTCTTGCCATACTGTGCATTGGTTACAATTTAATTTGGAGTCCACTAGAAACCATAATTTAACTAAGCTTTTAGCACACAGGAATGTAAAACACCTTTACTACTTTAGTGGTATGAATACAAAAAAAGCTATTCTGTGAAGACTAATGAAGATGAATATGGCGTCCCAAGTTATTTAGGCCACAGTAGGGTGAATTTCATTACTTAAGGTACCATGAAGCATAACCAGGGATGGTCTTTTATTCTTATGCACATCCAGTTATAGAGTATTAATGCCAAGTAGAAGGAGCCAGTACATTTATAAATCTGCGTGTATATGTGTATACGTGTATTTACAGATAGATAGATAGATAGATAGATAGATAGATAGATAGATAGATAGATAGATAGATAGATAGATTTATCAGTTCCTTCTACTTAGTGGGCATTAATACTCTACATATGTATTGAATTTGATTCTATACTATATAAAAAACAATTATTAAATTCATATATATTCCAATCGTATACGTATATATATGATTCTGTCTCCTCTAGTAGTTATTTTCTTAGTGGCATTTCTTCAGTGATTCACATTTTTCTAGTGACCCCTTTAGTGAATGTAAGCTCAGCTTCTTTTGTGCTTTAAGGTGCTCTGGAAGCAAAAGAGCATTTGTCTCTCCTGGGACAGGAAGATGCCTTTCATGAAGTACTTAGGTGCCTCTGAGCTGGAGATCAGATGTCCACGTCACTTCTGGTCTCAGGTTGCAGCAGCATGGTTGTGTCAGAGTCTTCCGGGGCAGGGGTCACTCTGCTGGCCTCTCAGAACATGCGCTCCTTGGGAGTTGTCTTAGCAGAGACCAATGTTGAAGCATGGACTGGGGATGGTATCATGATCAAAGGAGGAATTGCAGTAATTGATCCGACCTGTTATCACTGGAAATGTCTTGCTCCTAGTATGCAGTTTCCTGCACTTTTATTTTTAATGCCCTTCCCTTTGGGTCTTGTCTTTTAGCGAAGATCTAATATATAGCATGCTTTAGAAGTCGGCACAATGCTTTTTTTAAATTTCATGGTGATATATCTACCTATCAATATACATAGATTATATATAAAATAAAAGGGGATCAGGCAAACAGTGTGGTCCATGTTATGTCTGGTGTTTTCAGTTTTATTGAAGGCTGTTATCCTTCAGTTGGAGGATAATGTGTTGCCTTATTTGTGTGGGCCCACACACATTTGGACTTGCTATACATATGAATAACAATTGCTTTGCTATTGTTTACGAGGGTCATGGTACATACTTGCTGTTTGTTTATTTTGAAGTGGTTTCAAACTTAAAGACAAGTTATAAAGTCAGTACAGAAAACTCCCAGTTTCTTCAGATCAGGGTTTCAGGCCTTCTTTCCTTCCCTCCCTCCATCTCCCTCCCTCCCCCCTCCTCCTCCATGTGAATATTTTCAGAACCACTTGAGAACAAGTCACTCATCTGCTAATGTCTACATGTCAATGCACATTCCAAAATGAGGACATTGTCTAACTTGAACTCAGTAAATTATCAGAATATTGATCATTGATACAATGCTGACATCTAATCCAGAGCTCAGATAAAGCATTGGCAATTGTCCCATTAATGTCTTTTATAGTGATTTCCCACAGTTCAGGGTCATTTCACTTTAATCTTTAATCTTGGACATTTCCATAGTTTTCCATGACATTGTTTTCAAAAATTAAATATCAGTTATTTCATGCAGTGTTCCTCAATTTGGGGATATTTGAGTTTTACTTATATCAGAATCAAGCTGAGCATTTTTGCCAGGAACCCCTCAGAGGTGGTACATGCATCCTCAGTGCACCAGAGGCAGTGACCACCATAAATGTCCCTGAAGCTGTGACGCGCGACTGCTTTGATAGGGTGGTGTCTGCCAGCCTCTCGGTTTCCAGAGTTGCTGGTTCCTCTTTGGCATTGATGCGTGACCTGGGGGGAAGCACTTGGAGACCGTGCGAATGTTCTGTTCCATCAACCTCTCCCAGCTGGATCTGCAGGCATCTGTCATGCTTGCTTGAATTAGTTATTCCTCTTACAGTTGCAGAACGCCGTCCCCCCACCAACAGTGGCCTTCTGCTATGACACTCCGTGTCTCCTACTTCACTGGCTCCTTTGCTTATATGACCAGGTGGACTCAGGTGTTCTTATTTTATTCAGTGAGCCATATACCACTACATCATTATTTTGATGCTAAAATTCTTCAAGGCTTGGCCTGTTAGAACACCTTCAGGCCAGCTCTGGTGTCCTTTTGACAGGTTCCCGTGGCTTTTTTAGTGTTCCCTCATATCTGGTCTTCCAAGACAGTGTCAGATCTAGCCTATTGGGTCTTTGGGAAGTATGGAATTGAGGAACACTGGGGCCTGGGTGAGCTCACTGCTTCTGTAGTGTCTTTGATTTTAGGCATTTTCAGACCTCAGCATTTAAGAGACAGACATAGATAATAGTTAGATATGCAGCTGTGCATTAAAAACAGTGGCTTTCTCCCATAATTTGAAGCCAACACCACAGGGTCCCTTCCCACTCCTGCCTCTGTAATTATGTCCCCCTTCTTTGACCACTGTCCCGTTTCCCTGCTTGTTTATTAATGTGACTTTTCACTGAAGGTGACGCAGATTTAGATTCTATCTGCCTTATTTTGCACCTGGGCAAGCAAAACCCCTGAGTGTGGGAAGGGTGGCAACTAAACTACTTCACTGTTACACGCTCTCCCTGCCCCGTGGGCTGACCATGATCTTAAGTGATTGATGCACGTGATTTCACATTTCAAGCCTTGCAGTTACCGCCAAGGTACTGTCATCATCCTTTGCTAAAGAGGGAAACTTAGGCTCCAAAAGTGTCTACACACAGAAAACCAACCCCAAGAGTGCTCCCTCTGGTCTTTACCAGCCATTCACATTGCTTTCAAATTGCTGTTGAAATGTGTGATCCAGACTCCACTCATTCCACCTCCTCTTCTCCCTGAGATGTCCAGATAGGAACGTGGCCCTAGAATGACATAGCGTCTAAAATGTATCAGCTCACTTTGACCCTGGCATCTTGACTGCATTCAGCAAAAGGGGTTCTCTCCCCCCTTCTTTAGCCTCACAACAGGTGCAGCCAGGTGAGGCTCTGAAATGGTCTACTGCCCAAGGTGCTGCTTTCCTGGAGTGGGAGGGGCTGTTCTGACCAGAACCAGGTGTCTTCCTAAGGTGGCCAGCTGCACCAAAGCCCCTCAGGTCTCAGCTGGACAGTGCCCATAACCAGGAGGCAGTGCCAGGCAGAGAGCCAAGGGCCAGGAGCTCAGGTGGAGAACGAGAGGTCAGAACACCTGGCCCAGGGCAGCTAGGGTCAGGGAATGAGACAGGACCGCTGGGGGGAAGGGGCAGACCTGCAGCACCTTTTACATCTCAGCACAGAATGCTTTAGTGGTGAAAGTACTTTTATAAGGAATAAATTTAACGTTCCAGTAAATGATGATTTTAACAGCACTTAACAACGTCCATTTACTTATTTCCTAGCTAGTGAAAATGTCGTGATCAATCATTTGTTCCAGTCGAAATTGTCACCAACGGGATCCCTCCTATCTTCATATCCTTCCTTTAAATTCCGAGGACATAAATCTGCCCTGCTCCATAAGAAAACGACAGCTTCCTCAATTGTTGGAGAGAACAAGAATTATCTCGAGCTTAGCACGGTAGGCACCTCTGCGATTCTTGTTTATTTGCTTCTAGGTTGCTTGGATATTTTCTTTGTTTAAAAAAAAAATTATAATTTTGTACAATCATGTAAAGAAACTTATATTTTAATAGAAAGAATTAAAGGAAAGGATACCCACCAGAACTGTCTAAGAGAGGGGACGTTACAGGAAAGTGCAGTGTGGTGACGAATCAGTTGTCTGTGTGACATCTCATTTGCATTTCATCTGCCTTCCTTTTGTATGAATTGGGACTGAAGTGGGGGCAGTAGGCTCTGAGGGTACATACTTACCTACCTTATCATTTCTGAGGTTCGGGGTTTCTGAACCATGAATATTTGCTTCTCTTGTAGACATAGAGCATTTTTGATCTTAAAATATTTTTATTGTTTATTTGTAGATTTTTACCTTAGTTTTTGTTATGCTAATTTGAACATTTGTTCCACATGAATTTGAATGTCCATATAACCTAAAGGTTCTAATTCTAGAAGAGAACTAAAATCTCTGTGAAGAGTTATTTCAAACTGATAAGGAAATGTTTGAAGCATGTTCGGCTTCTTACGAATACAGCGCCAGACTGCATTCACGTTATTTTGCTTGTGTCTACCAAAAGAATAGAAGAGGAGGCGTAGAGTTGGGAAAGCATTCAGGACAATCAATTTTAGAAATGCAGTTGTTGCAGCCTGCTGGAACGTGTCTTAGTTTTCCAATTAAAATAAAGGCCTAATTTAATCAACTCTTTTAGTAGAGTGGTGGGGAATGTGAGTGTGTTTAGCTAGCAGGGCCTAGAATTAGCAACCCTTTGATGTACTTGTCCAGAGCGGGATGAGCACAGGAAGTCCCTCTCACTGCATACAAAATGGCATCTTTTACATTAAAAGACAAAGGGTTGTCCTTTAGAAGCACCACCCTCATTCCCGCCGTGCTTCTGCACCTTCTGGCTCTTTCTTTCTCCGTCCTTCTGCAAATTGAGAGCAAGTGATCAGCACACGGCTGAACTGTCCTCCGTTATCAGATATTATTAAGCATCCTGAGGCTGAGAAGGATGGCAGAGGGGAGGAGACTGCAGTGGCTCCTCCACACAGAACGGGAGCCTGAGCGCTCCTGCTCAGGGATGGAGATTTGTCTGTCTGACTGCCTTGTGTGTTCCACCCCTCACTTCCCTAGCCGTCCCCTTTTTAATGCCCTTGTCCTGCAATCCACCCCTGCAGCCAGGAGGACGGCTTTGACCTGCGTTGCCTGTGCACTGCGTGGGTAGGAGACACCTTGAAGTGAGGCCAGTCCCTGCACAGTGCGTTCCCTTGTTGGTTATGGTCAGTCCTCCTGCTCCGAGGTCATCGTAATGGGGGGAAGGGAGCTACTGTCATTTCAGTAGCACCAGGCTCAGAGGATTCTGCATCAGGAGTCCTTCTTGTGTTTGGAGAGAAGTGGCTTTCCGCCAATCCGTGTGTTGGTCTGGGTCTGTGTGGTGCTGTGGATGAGGCAGTGCACTAGTGGCGAGGTTTCTTTTAACCCCTGCTGGAATCTGACTATCTACCTCCTGCCCTTTTAATCTTCGTCCATTGGCCTCATTTCCACTGATCTTTTTGTGTCTCCATTATCTTCACTACATGTGATTGCTTTTCTTTTGAGAACGTGTGTAATTACTTATTGAAGAAAATAATCTATTATCATTTTCACAGACAAATAACTTATTAATCTCATTTATTAAGAGAGAGGGTGGGGGAGAGAAAGAGGAAAGGAAGGAATGAGCACAGGTGTCCAGCCCATACCCACATGCAATGCTGCTTATATTTTAAATTTCAGGAAGCACACTAACACTTGTGGAAGCATCTGCTCCTTATAACCTGAAATCTCCTTCATCCCCAGAGAATGATAAATACAAAGGACTTGTAGTGACCAGAACAGTGCAGGGAGGTGATTGGGATCTGTGTGTGTTCTCAAATGAAGATGGGCATGGATGATGGTGGGCCTGATTGACAGCCTTGCCCTTGAAAGGCCAGAAGCTGGGGCTCTGTTTGACCTGCAGGTGCCATTCATCAAGTTACAGGAGCATTACGGGAAGATCATCTGGTTCTGGTTTTTATAATCTGTTTTATGCCTTTGCCTGTGGATCTACATGGATGCACACCTTAGTTTCTATTTTTTCCTTCCAAACTGAAATTTAGTAATTAAAATCTGAGTAAAGCTCACCCTTTCCCTGTCTTTTCCTCCCTCTTTCTTTTCTCATTACAGATATTAAAAAAGAAAGGAGCGTCTACATTTCGGCAAAGACTGGAGCGCAGCAATCCCACCAGCACAGCTTCACAGCTCAGGGTCAGTAAAAATGCCAAGGGCCTATTGAGTCTGTGTCAGCCGCATCAGGGTCACATGGAATTCTTTTCCATTTCTGAAAACTTGAATACCTTCAGGGAAAAGTAAATACATACACACATACACACACACACGTACACACACAGTAAGTGAATATGTGATATACAATAGAGTCAGATTGGAGATAAAGATTTGTATTTAAAAAACAAAAACAAAAACAAGCAGGATTTAGTGACATATGCCTGTAATCCCAGCAACTCTGGAGGCTAAGGCAAGAGGATCACAGGTCAAGGCCAGCCTCAGCAATTTAGCAAGTATCTATACAAAATAAAAGAATAAAAGGGCTGGGGATGTGGCTGTGTGTTAACATGCCCTGGGTTCAATCCCCAGGACGAAAACCAACAGAAGCGCTCAGAGTTTCCAGCCAGGTTCTCTGGGTGAATCAGCTGGTCTTTCTTTTCCTGTAGAAATCCCTGGCGGATATTACCGGGAAGCTCCAGCACTGCACCCCGCATGTCGTTCACTGCATCAAACCCAATAACTCGCAGCTGCCAGACGTGTTCGACCACTTCTACGTGTCGGCTCAGCTGCAGTACCTGGGCGTCCTGGAGCTGGTGAAGATCTTCAGGTTCGGGTACCCCGTGCGCCTCTCCTTCGCGGATTTCTTGTCGAGGTAAATCCCTCGCCCGCTTTGCCTGCTCTTAGCGCTGTGTGTAGCCGGGCGGAGACTTGCCTGCCGGTGCGGCTTTGCCTTAGACGGGGTGCCACCAGATGCACTGGCAGGGCCTTTGTCAGAAGGTACCAGGCTCTGCTGGGGGCATTTTGGAAACCGCCCTCACGTTCCCTGGATTTAAAGAGTCATGGGGTTAGGACATCTAGTGTCTGTGTGACGACTAGTGAAAAGTACAAACAGGCCTCTGTGGTGATCTCCTCCTTTTCATCCGTGAACAAACGCCCTTGAGATCAGGGTTAGCAGCACTCCTGCTCACATCCACTCACCTCTTGTTTGTGGAAATGCTGTTTTGTTGGAGCATGGCAGCTGGTATTTATTTACTTATTGTTTGTAGCCACTTTTGCACTACGGTGGGTAAGAGGGACAGTATGCCCTAGTGCAAACTATGAAATAAATAACTGTGACCTGGCCCTTCAGAAAGAAGTGTGTTGGCCCTTCTTGTAGATAGAGGCACCCCCCACACAGACAGGGCGCTGCACCCTAGGAGATCTGCAGGGGTGTGGCCACATCTCCAGGGTGGCCCTGCTCTACAGTAGCTTCACCTGGGCCAGTGGCAAGCAGTGCCTGAACCACCCCCACCCATAACCTACCCAGCCGAGTATATGTTCATATGTGTTTTCATTTTATCAGAAACATTAGTCTGGCTTTAATCAAATTGATAATATTCACTAATAAAGCCAAATTTAGAGAGTTAGTTGGTGAGTACTAACTTGGTTTCTAAGTCTTTGCTGGCGGGCACTGTGCTGGTCCAGGTCTCCAGTGTCTGCGCTGCTGTGTCTGCTCGCTGAGGTTGAGGAGTGCGGCTGACGGGATACAGGGTGCACAGACGGAGAGGCCCTGGGTGCTTTAGCAGTCGTCTGTGGACAGAATGCTGCAGAAGCACAGGAAGGAGCGTTGGGGATTGATCTGGCTTTCATGTGAGGCTGTGGACCATGGCACCATGTGCAGGTCACAGTGTGTGGCTGGGTGACTTATGGCCGTGGATGCCATCTTGCTCCCCACATTCAGATGCCGCAGCCCGGCCCTCTGAGGCTGTTGGAAGTGAATGAGGTTAAACAGGGCCATGAAAGTGTGGCCCTGACCTTCCAGGATTCATGTCCTCGTAAGAAGAGACACAAAGAGCATGTCACCCTGTCTGTGCCCCTCTCCCTTCCTGTCGTCTGAGAGGGAGGCCATCTGCAAGCTGAGAAGAGGCCCTCCCCAGGAACAGAATCGCTGGACTTCTCAGCTCCCCAAACTGGGAGAAATACATTCTGTGGTTTACACCGCCCAGTGGATGAGATTTTGCTGTGGCAGCCCAGGCCACGACAGCCGTGTGTCTGAATGTGGGTTTGTAAGGTGTCAAAAGGTGCAGAAGCTGGACTGGTTATCTTGGAACTGTGTGTGACTTGCTGATTCTTGAGCCAATGGAAGAAAATGAGCTGACCTGCCCATGCCCTGCTTTTAAATCCCATCACACTTCTGCTATTCTCCGTTATTCAGTAGCATTTATTTGCTATCAAGGTTCACTCAGGTGCTTTCCCTGTTGGAAGACCTATAAAATGGCACATCTTTCAGAGAGATGTGTCTCTTCTCTGAGCTTCAGCACAGCCTTGGGTAGGACATGGGACATGTGACAGCATTAGAGAGATGCCCATCCTCACTACCAGGTGGGGGGTACTGAGCTGTAGCCCAGGGCCCAATCTGGCCTGCCACCTGCTTCCTAGGACCTCAGAGCCCAGAAGGTTTTTAAATAATGGTTACACTTTAAATGATCACTTAAGTAGTATTTAAAGTCCTCAGTTTTAGCTTTTGGCGTGAAAGTCTAAAGTGCTGACACCTTGGCCCTTTACGTAAAAAGTTCGCTCCGCTCTGTGCTGGACCCTAAGAGGCAGGCGTGGCCTCCAGCAGAAGGCTGGTGGCCCTCTGCACTTCTGCATCCACTGTGTGGAGGGCTCTGCTCTTTTCCTCCATCTCAGCGACTTTCTCTCGTGTAGGGCTGAGTCCTGGAGTGCTGAGACCCTTCACTGAAGGGGGGCAAAGCCATCTCTCACCAGTGTATTCCACAGAACAAAAGGACCTGGATCCGTGGCTCTCAGCAGCGAAGGCTAATTTCTCTCCTCGCTGTGTGTGACTGTGGCTCAGAAGTAGCACGGCTTGGCCTGAGTCAGTGCTGGTCTTAGTCCAGCCTGGAGTGAGGACATGCTGCTGCGGAGCCAGAGGGAAAAGAGGGATGGGGGACCGGCTTATGAATCCTGCTGACATGGCGCCCGCCATTCTCTGCTCTTCCCTGATTAGTCCCAAGACCACAGGGTGGAGAAGGGGCCCCGTGTCTGTTGCTGTCAGAACACCCCAAAACTTAGTGACATCAAACAGGATTTCCTTTTCCGTATTCCAGGGTTAAGTGGGACTGGGGGGCAGGTCTTAGGTGACATCTTTCTGCAGCTGCACGAGAGGCTGGAGGTGGTCCACCTGACTGGCTTGTGGGCGTCTTCACCCAGATGTCTGGTGTCTCTGTGTCCCATGGCCCTCCTCTCTAGCAGATTAGTCTGGACTTCCGACTTTGGCTCAAGGTCTCAAGGGACAAGAAAGGAAGGTTTACAGTCCTCCTAAAAGCCAGGGCTGGAGCTGCTATAGCAAAAGCTCCCTGGATTCCATGGGTTGAAGTTCCAGACAAGCGCTTTTCAATGGGAAGGAGGCCATTGGCAGCAGTGGGGGCGGGTCCCACCATGAGCAAGCACACCCTTCCTTACACAGGGGCAACCTGAGCAGGCCACCCGTGCTGGGACTTCCCAGTAAATGGAGTTAGTTCAATATGGAAAACCATGTGTTTACAGAAGTGAAGTGAAGAATCATATGAGTCATGTGAAAAAAAAGTGATTTTGAGAAGTTTCTTTAATACCCTTTCATTAATCCATTTTTTCCCAATTGGCTAATCCACTAATGTGCCATATTTTCTTTCCTACCCTTCCATACCCCCATACTCCCCTCTCCTCCCCTCCTGCCTCCTCTCCTCTTCTCTCGGTTTCCATCTGCCTGCAGGAGGGTTAATTTATGGTCGGCAGGGAGAGTAAGAGACATCGTTGAATGGAGGGGTTACTGTTTAATGAGGTGGACATATTTGGAAAGGACAGAGGACTTGTCCAGTAAAGGGAGCAGGGTGTTTGGAATTTTGCTTGGCATGGGGAGGGACCCTGAGCTGTGTTTGGGGGTTGTTGCTGGATGAAGCTCCACTTAGAAATATTCTGAATCACGGAGCTGTTTAAATGACACAGCTCTCGCTGAAAGGCCACCCTGAAAGAACATAGCCCTGGCATTAAATTGGGTGTGGGGCGAGAGGAAGACAAACTTGTATTTATTGGATTGAAGCTTGTGGGCAGCGGCTGCCCCATGAAGAAGACACCCTCCAGAGCGGGCACCTGAGCTGAACCTTCTACAAGTCCCCCGTGTTATGTGTCGGTTAAGAGAAACGAGAGTCGATCCGGTCAGGAGATATTACATCTTCTAAAAGCCTTCCCTGGCAAAGGATGGATGTTCTTCAGGGTACCTTTGCCAGATCTAACTGTATTCTTTCTGCTGAAACTGCTCTGCAGGAATGGATGGATGTGTGGGGTTTAATGAAGCCGGGAAGAAAGAGGGCTTACGACTTTGCAGTGAGTGTAAGATATGTAAAGAAGCTTACCTAACATGCTCTCCAAGTCATCTCAGTGGGGACATGACTCAGCGCATCTCTCTTTATAATTTGTTATGCTGCTCCGTGGATTATGGATCAGATGTCCCCCCACAGTGTACTTTAAGGATTTGCAACTTTTCTTTCTTTTTTTTTTTTTTTTGCAAACAGGGAGAACTGCAGACTCACAGGATATGTGGGCTGTGACGTACCTGCTCAGCCTGGCCTTAGGCAGACAGTGTGCAGGCCTGGTGTGAAGGAGTGGGAGAGGCAGGGCCCAGCGCAGGCATAGCCGCAGATGACTGGGTTTCACCAACGGGCAGCCAACCTGTGTTGTAGGCCAACTCGCCTCCTTTATGATAGAAGTGGGGACCAAAACTCTTTAGAAATGGGACAGGGAGGTGACTGGAGCCTGCTTTTGTGGTCTGACTTGGGTTCTTGTTTTCACTATTCTGAGTTTTTAGGTCTCCGTGACAGTGCCACTTGTCCATCCTCCCCTCTTCAGTGTATATTCGTTCACTTCTCTTTGTCCTCATATTATTGAGCCAGGAAGTCAGTATGACTCGGGAGTCCCCCTCAGCTGTAGCATCGTGGTCAAGATCCCTGGTGCCAAGGGTATCTGCCCAAGTCCTCATTCATCCTTCTGTTCCTGATAGGACCCTTTAAGGTGACCCCTGGCACACAGCTATCAACTGATGATAATGGCCACATCTTTGATTCATTTTTCCCTAAATGATACTTATGGATGTTTACGAGACACTGGGTACTAGGCCGAGCTCTTTACCAGTGATATCTCATTCAATCCTCGTTGCGCCTCTGAGGGTTCTGTTGGTCCCTGCACTCCTGTTGTGTAACTGAGAAAACTGAGGTTCCAAGGAGTTAAGTGCTGGTCCAAAGCCTCACACCTCATCCCGAGAGGGTTCCTAACCCCACAGCTTACGATCCTGGTTCTGATGCTGACCTCATTCCATTAGTTGCTCTTCCAACAGCTGAGCTATTTCTTGGTGCTTGATTGCCATCAGGATCCACAGGCAATGGCCCAGACCTGCCAGAGCAGCGCTATGACGCCAGAGAGGGAATGAAGTTTCTGGAGATTTATAAAATTCAGGAGTGGTCCTTGGACTCTGGATCGTCTTTGCTCTGTTGATTTGAAAACAGTCCAGTGATTCTGTTGAGTATCTTGGACTGCAGCCAATCCCACACTCCTCACCTGCCATCTTGCAGACTCCTTGAACCGCAGCAGGACAGCTGGTGATGGAGTGAGGCTGGACGCCTAATGATCTCTGGAAAACTAGTTCAAAGAAGTCTAAGGAGAGTGCTGTTTAAAAAGGAGACTGCTCTTTTCACTTAAAATATGTGAAAAGTAAGAATAAAAAGTCTTTCATAGCTGGATGCAGTGGCACACACCTGTAATCTTAATTACTGGGGAGGCTGAGACAGGAGGATCACAAGTTCAGGGCCAGCCTGGGCAATTTAAAATAAAACAAAAAATAGGAAAGGGTGGGGGTGTAGCTCAGCGTTAGAGAACCCCTGGGTCAATCCCCAGTACCACACAAAAAGTCTTTCATAACTTCCTAATAACCTTGGGAACAAATTCCCAAAGCTGACCAGCCCAAATGATTTAAAATGAATCCCCTGAGCAAGCATTCAGTATGATGCAAATGAAACCAGAATGCTTATTGCTATTCCAGTAAATTAGAAAGCTATTTGCAACATGAGTTCAACATTTTGACAATTGCTTTGTATTTTTAATGCAATAGTAAGGTCCATAAAAAATCACAGAATTCTGAATTTTGAGCTTGTAAAAGTAGAAGAAAACAACTTTTTTTTTTTTCAATCAGTATGTTCACAAGCAGCCGAGAATACTGTTTCTTTTCCCTGAAGACACTAATTAGATTAGACCACCTCACCTTCCCTCAGGAAGCAGAAATGGTGAGGAAGTGGTGCAGATGGCCCTGCAGTTCCCTTCCCAGTGTCCTTGCCTAATCCTGCATTTCCTGCCTTCTGGAACCACTGGACTCACCCTGGGGACCCCAAGCAGCTGGGGTGTCTGTGTCCTGGTGGGCCTCCGCAGTCTGTCTTCCCTTCCCTCTTGAGAGTACCCACTGCTTCACGGTGCAGCCCCCTGAGACCACTGTTGGGCAGCAAGGCTCACTGGCCCAGGAGGCCTCACTGGTGGGTGTCATCGCCTATTCAAGGCTCTGAATGCGTTCTGCTTCCAATACCAGGCCTCACCCAACTCACTCATTGCCCAGCATGGCTGGCTCCTGAGACGTCCTGCACCGTAACAGAGGAAGATCTTCAGATACAGTAAAGGAGTGACTCTCATAATAAATTCCAGTGGCCTTGACAGCCTGCATATTTGACTGTAAATCTTCTTCCATGATTAAGTTCCCAGTGACAAATCAAAGTTCAGAGATTAATGCTCCTTACAGATTAGAAGTCCAGAGATAATTCAATTCCAAAGGACTTGAAATCCCAAATATGATTATGGTGCCTTTATGACTTTCAAAGTCTAAAGTTCTATATGCATAGGTTAAATAGTTGTCTCCTGCTCATCCTTTCCATGTTCTCACTTTGCTTAGTTGTAGCTGAAGGAGTCCAGATGTCTAGGTGTAGCTGGGGCCTCCGGCACTGTGGCCTGTGTTCCTGTGCGTGGCCTACCATATCAAAGTACTGCAGACGGGTGGTCTACCCGAGAGACAGGCGTTTTCTCATGGTTGATGTCTGGCAGGGACTCTCCTGGGTTGCAGATGACTGCTTTTGAATATGTCCCCACGTGACCTGGTGGCCATTCCTTGGTGCTTGCCTGGGGCGGGGAGGAGGGCCTTGGAGAGGCAAGAGCAGACTCTCTCTCTGTCATCCCTTCTTGTAAACCCACTGATGCCATTAGATGGGGCCCCACGCTAACGATCTCATTTAATCTTAGTTGCCTCTCAAGGGCTTCACCTCCAAACACTGGGAATCAGGACTTGGATGTATAAGTTTTAGAGGTCCACAGGTATGCAGACCAGAGCAGTCTTTCAGGGCCTCACATTCTGTGTTAATGCAGTGCAGTCTCTCGGGATCTTCATGCAGAAAGTCCAATGAATAAATGATAGATATAATAATTCATGCACTGATCTCATACCCACTACATTTAGAAATTGGTTCCTATTCTCTGGTGCAGTGTACTACCAGCAGGGCTATTCCAAGACACTTTGTGTTTACTCTAATATTTTACATTACCAAAGACAGGTGACCATATGGTATATTGACCAAGTCAGGCGTGTTCTATAGTGAGACAGGGGTTGTTAATAACTGTGCAGGAACACAGGTATAAACTCGGACTCTCCCTGGCAAACCAGGACATATTGTCCCCCTGATGATGCTCTTTACCCTGCTCCCTCTTATAAGTTTCATCTTGCTGATTTACCAGGATTGCTCCTCTGCCCTTTCCAGTGGACGGCAGCTCTGTTAAAGAGGATTGGCAGTGTGGTGCTGCCTGGCACATCACAGGTGGCCCGCAGGTTACTGGATGGATGAACTAGGTGTGAGTGGCCAATGTTGAAGTTTCCTGTACTGTTTCATAGTTGAACTCTAATTAAATGTTGAGCACAAGAAGCTATGTTTATTAAAGTTCCGTGCCAAGCGTGTTCATATGTCGTGAAAATAGTTGCTGTCATTATCTTATGAGTTAAGAATGTTTCATTCAGCTAGGCTTAAATATTTGCTCTTAGGGTGGCCAAAGAGACTTCAGTATGACACAGTGAACCCATAGAGCTTCATAACATTCTCACATTCAAAACACATTCTAGATCCTTCTCTGAGATTTCTCATCATGTGGTAACCATACAACAATGCATAGACTTGTGCCTTTATTTTACATTGAAAGGAGGCTCCTCCATTTTATGTTTCTCGATGTTTAAATGCTGAATTAGCTGAAGGCATTCTCTGAAGTATTCTGAAGGTAGAGGGTCATTTTAAGTGGCAGAAATATTTTTAAGAATAAAACATTGAATCACAGTAGATAGACACTGTATGGATGGTCTCCTCTTCAGTGGAGAAGCTATTTTTAACTAAGGAAGATTCACATAGCTGACCCACTTTTCAGTATTTCTACAAATTACAGAACCTTCTTCATCTCCATTTTATTCACCCCTGTCTTATAAACTTGAAAACTTACTTTTGTGGCAACTTAATTAGTAAATATTTAGATTAAATGAAAGATGCTCACTTTTAGAGGCATTTAATTTTGGAATAAAAATTATTAGTTTTTAGTCAAGAAATTCACAGTTTTAAGCAAAACCACATCATTTACTAAGTAATAAAAATGGTAATGAAAACATAGTTTTAAAGTGTAGACTAATGATCTTATAACTATCTCCCCACTTATAACTAAAAATATGTATTTCTGCTAGGACCTCAACTACTCTATCTATAGTTTTCAGAACTTGGAGAACTTCAATTGGAAATGAACCTTTAACATATTACAAAAAAAATTAAATTTGAAGAAGGAAGAAGGCTTTTAAAGAATGACGTGAAATTTTTCATTGTTTGTAGTGAGGCAATCAACAGGAGAATAGAAGGACTGATGCAATGATGTCCACCATTGAGGACTGGCTAGAGAGCTAGGGAGCTCAGCAGGGTGACATTGCTCCAGCTCCAACCACCGTGACACTAAAAATCAAAGCCCCAAGGACTAACAAAGAGTACCCGATGTGGCTCACAGTCGTTTTCTCTCTGTTTTGAAGAAACTTCTATAAGACCTCTGTAAGGCTAAGAAATAGAGGTAATCATTATACACTACAGCTAATTAATTATGATTTAACAATACAATAGAACAAGAAAGTTAAGCCTATATGTTTTTCAGTAATGAGCCACTTTTTATTCAAAAATGACTTTATAGACAGCTGGGCACAGTGGCACTCACCTGTAATCCCAGCAGCTCTGGAGGCTGAGGCAAGAGGATCACAGGTCAAAGCCAGCCTCAGCAACAGCGAACAGAAACGGGGAGGAGAGGCTTCTAGTTCAGGCTCAGGGGCAGGACATGAAGCTCCCCCAGGAAGTGCCCTGTGGGCTCTTTCCTCCCCTCTCTAGCCCCACCCCAAGCAGTGCTGCAGCAGAGGGCCCCAGTCACCTAGCCCTCCCTAACAGGATGTGGCCCTTAGGGCACGGCAGCCCTGTTGCTGTCCCCTTCCTCTGTCCGCCTTCAGCATGGCCGCAGTTGTAGATGCAGCCAGGGTGAGACCCAGTGGAGAAGAGGAGCGCCAGGGGTCTGGCAGAAGGACAGGTGCAGCCGGCCTGGGAGGCAGGAGGAGTGCTGGGAAGTGACTCTGGTTTTTTATGGACTCACAGGCTCCCTCCTTATGTGGAGGATGCATCTCATATCATTCCACTTCCTTTTTTCCTCCAGTTTATTGTTAAAAACTATTTTTTAGGGCAGTTGTGGGTTCACAGCAAAATTGAGCTGAAGGTGCAAAGATTCCCACAGAGCTGAGTGCCCTGCATGCACAGCCCCCACCATCAAGGTCACCACGAGAGTGACAGGCATGTCACAATCCACACCAGCATGGACTCAGCACCACCAGGGTCCTGGGCTGCATGAGAGTCCCCTCAGAGTCTTCAGTCTCACCTTTGGGTTTGAAAGACTTTTCTAAGAAGTAAGGAAGGCAGTTTAGCCTGACGTGTCTCCTTCCAGTGTTTTGTGATGCTGCTCCTGTGCCTTGTGCTCTTTCCGAGAAGAAATTGGCTGTCATCCTTGGCAGGGTTCTTCTGTATACAAGACACCTTTGGTTTCTGTGTGCTTTAAAGATTCTCTTGATTTCTGAGCGTTTTGCCAGGGTGCATGGAGCTGGTCCCCGTTGTGATTCTTGGGCGTGGCCTTCCTCGGTCCTTGGATATTGGAGTCTGCAGCTCTTATCAGGTTGGGGAAATTTCACATGGATGATTTGTAGAATGTTTTCTCTGCTCTTCTCTGTCGCTTCTCCCTTGGAAACCACACTTCCCCACATAGCAGGCCCTTGAAGTCACCCCACAGGGTGCCAAAGCTCTGTTCATTGCTTTTGGTATTATTCCTCTAGTTTTAATTACCGACTTCAGGTTCACTAATCTTTTCTTCTACAAAATCTGGCCTCTGATAACCCAATTCAGTGATAGCTTTGGTTTCAGTTATTACAGTTTTTTTTCCAACTTCAATTTGGATTTTTAATAAGTTCTTCGGGTCCTTAAGGTGTTCTGTCTTCCGGTGTCTGTTAGTCGACTAATTTGATGAGCCATGTCTTCTGGGCCAGTGCTGATGGATCATTTTCTCTCGGTTATAGATGGCATTTTCCACTTGCTTGCCTACTCACTTGGGGCTGGCCACCAGCCATCGTGAGTCGTGGTCTGTCGGGTGGTCTGTGCGCTTGCTTTTCTGTGGGTGCTCTGGAGGTGGGTCAGTGACACCACACGCTGTCTGGCTAACAGGGCAGCACTCCTGCCTTCCTTGTCCCTTCGCCCTGACACTAGTTCCCTCTAATCCATCTGGGTGGTTCTTTTCCTGGACTTAGTCACCTTCATGGGCTCATCTGCTCACGACTGCTCTGGGGTTCTCTAATTCTCTCTCTGATCCTCTGCCCTGGAAGCTCCATCTATCTACCATGGCACCCTCCCCTCCCAATACCAAGCCTCCAGCTCACACCTCGGGCCCATTTGGGCTTCCCCTCTCTGTGCTGAAGTCTGGGGATTCCCCAGGAAGTGCGCTGGGGCAGGATCAAGCTGATGTGCCCACACTCTGACCCTGAGGGTGGCTGCCTTCTCCACCTGTGGTCTTCTGTCCTGAGAAGCCCGGCTTCACACTGTTTTAGCCATTCCAGGGCGGAGGCTAACGCCAACCACCACGCCCTTCTTAGTGATGTTTCCTGCTACACGGGAACTTCCTCTATTAAATTATCCTGGGCTATCTTGGAGTACCTACCATCTAATCTCATAAGAGAGAATTTCCTACAAACAAGGGGTTTTTTTTGAACATTTGCATCTTAAGGTGATTTTTACTAGTATAGATAATGGTACACTTTTCTGCTTTGATTATGCAGATTATGTATACCAACTTTTCCTAAACAGATTTATATCTCTCTATAAAAATTAACATAGAGCAGCTGGTATTTTATAAAATGATGATGCTAGACGTGAGTTTGGGATAGGAAGTGGAGGCGAATACTATATTTGTTTGAATGTGCATGGATTTTAATTAAGTTAAAATTAAGCATACTAGAAATTGTTCAGGAAGCTGATGACTTCCAGTTTATTTTTAGGGAAATCTGGGTTGGGGGCTTCTATTACCAAATGGTCAAAAATGCATCTTTAAATGCAGGTTTTTTGAACAGAATTCTGAACATTTTGTACCCACCCCCGCCCCTGCTGAAGAAGAGTGTTTTGGCTCAAGATGAAGTGCCAGCTGCTTTGCCCACAATAGAATTTAAGAGTCAATGAGAAAACTTCCATTCTCTTATTGATGATCTATTGGTGATTTAACCCAGGGAAACCCTGAGAAATTTTATAAATTCTTAAGGTATTTCAAGATCTATACCTAACCAGAGCAGGTGGCTGTGCTTTTTCAACAATACCTGCTACTTAATTTCTCATATATTGTCTCAGAAATCTCTACAGCAGCCCTCCCAGCAAGTATTAACATAAACACTTAAAAGACATCTATTGGGTCAGAAATAGGGCTCAGCCTGAAGCCCATGCTTTGGCCTCTGTCAGGTGCTGCTACCATTCAGCTTCAGCCATCGGGGACATCACATGCCATGTCATACTAGCAATAACTGATCTGTTTCAAACAAAGGAAAAAACATCAAAGGAGATCTTGAAAAGTGTAAGATGTCTACACGTGCCTGTGTCTTGCACACTCTCTCCTCGGAATTCCTGCACAATATTCATTGGTGTAAAAGATAAAGCTTTCATGGGAAGCTGCAGATGCACGTTCTCGAAGTGATTCACTGGAGTATCTAAGTCACGAGAGGCAGGGTCCTACCTCAGATCTGTCAGAGTCGGCCTGCGTCGCGAGAGTCCTGCCCCAGCCAGAGCGTCCCACAGTCAGGTGGGGGACGGCGTGGGAGCCCTGTGGGGTGTCCCCGGAGCCCGGCAGGAAGCAGGTCACCTGGCCAGATGGAGGGCCCACGCAGGTTCCTGCAGACACCTTGAGCAGTGAGAAATGACCCCCGAGGGAGCTGAGGAGGACCCGTAGCCAGGAGAGGGGCCAAGGCCGCTGCAGAAGCAGGAGCAGAAGTGAAGCCAGCAGGTCCCTGGGGGTCAGAGGAAGGGCCACCTGGCTGCAGGAGAGAGGGATGGGAGCGAAGGCAGGGCCTGCGCATAGGGCACAGCGCTCGGACTTCACCCTGCAGCTACAGGCATCGACACATAAAACAACGTGAGGATCTGTTTTTCTTCGTGCTGGTTCAGCAGTAGGCCATTTTGGCCCACAGGCCAGTCCAGCCGGCAGCTGGTGTTTTGAATGGGTTTTACTGGTGCACACCCCTTCCCCTGGGCTCCTTCCCTGTTTCAAAGGCAGGGTTGAATATTTTGGAACAAACCATAAGTCCCATGGGGCCTAAGATCGTCACTGTCTAGTTGTCACATAAACTGTGGACTCCTGAGAACGATGGCTCTGCATGGTTTCTCATCCTGGTATCTGACATTGGGGACAGACCATGCTTTGTCACGAGGGGACGTCCTGTGTTTCATTTACCTCCTTATCTAGAAGGGGTCAATAAGATGTGCGAGCCAGTTCGAACGAAAGCCTGACTTTAAGGATTTTTACTCTCTGGTAACAAAATGTGAGCTGCCACCACTGCGTGGTGTGCCTTGCTTCAGGCGGGGCCTGCGGGCCCCATCCTGTGTTCTGCAGCTTAAGTGCTGTGCCAAGGAGCTGTAAAGCCACCTACTCAAAAGCAGAGGGGCCTCACACCTCAGAGGATATGTCCCTTCCCAGAGGGTCACCTGCTGGTGTCCAGCTACTGCAAGGACACACGAAGGCCGGAGACCTCGTTCATCTTGTGTCTAGTGCCCAGCTGTGTGGCTTACGTGCTAGTGTTTGTAGGTGGTTATTGAACTTCTGGGGAGGCAGGAGACAGGAGTGTGCCCCTCCAAAGTCATGCTGTATGCTGATGAGCTTAAAAGACAGCATTTACTGTGTTGCTAATTCATTAGTGCCTATTTTAATTGTGTCTCATTAATGCCTATTTTAATTGTGACTTTTTTTGAATTAAGACTTTCCTTGAAGCCCTGAGTGCCTTTCACTGATAGGCACTTACATTTACATTTCTAAGGTACCTCAAATAGCCTGCATCTTTTGTCACTTGGACCCATCGGTGTTTACAAATAGTGGAAATAAGTAATCAAGATTCAACATCTCAATTAGATGCACAAGTTATTTTTTGCCTCAAAATATAAATATCCCAGATTCTGATTCTTCAGGTACCTAATTATCCCTCCTATCACCCATGCTTCTTGGATAAAAGCAACATCTCAGTGTTTACAGTGTCTCACAGAAGACCAATTCCACTCTTTACTTTAAGCTTATCATTATGATGATATGATCCTGAAATATGCTTGTCAACTGCATTTCTTGTCTCAGTGTGACATGACCCCGTCCCCTGACATGAACATTCACTGCCCCTCGTGTTGAGCTCCTCACTGTCCTCGTGTCTACTGTCTTTATAAGTATCGGTTGGCTGCATTTTAAAATTGATACTTACCCAAATTAGCAAACGTAATTAAGTTCACGCACCAAACCTGATCTTGACTCAACTCTGAGAGTCACACAGTTTCAAAAGTAGATGCTCAAAGGAGAGTGGGGCTGCTCCTAGAGCAGGGATGGCTAGTTTTTGTGCCCATCTACTGGCTCACAGACAACTGGAATTTCCTTCTGAACACATCAGTGACTTGCTGGCCCAGAGGAAGGCAGTGAGACAGTGAGCAGGAGCCCCCCATGCTCCTCTCTAAAGCAGGCGTGTCCTTGGGTAACAACATCAGTCCTGTGGTGGCTCCACACAACTTTCAGCCATTTTCAAGAATGGCCTTCTCTGTTCTGTAGGGAGAGGAAACAACGGGACCACCTGTGTGGCAAGAAGAGCGCTACCTGTTCTAGCTTCCTGTTCCTGTGCAAAAACAGGAGGTCAGCGTGGCCCTGGCGAGTGCTTGATTAAGGAGAGAAATTGCCTTGGGAGTGGGATGATTTCACCCCAGCCAGTAGCTTCAAGAGGTCTCTTATTTGGGCTTAAACAACAACTGAGCATCTGTTCCTCCCAGTTTAACTAAACAAGCTGTTCTTGTACCTGATAAATACAAGCTCTGGTTCAGCCAGTAAATGGAGGAATACATTCAGGCCGAGGAAATGAAGCCCGTCAATTTGCACGTACAGAACTGGCTGTGCTCTGGAGAGTGTGCAGCCGGCTCGGGAGGCAGCGGGACTGGCTCCTGCCCCGTGGCCATTATTTCGTCTCCACCACATCTGTGTCCCCCAGGGGAAACAGTTTCTGTGCTCTGTGGTAGAGGGCTGTGGATACTGTGTCTTACCCATAAAGAGTTTCTATGTGCAAAAATAGCCTAGGGCTGTATCAGAGGACAGACCTGGAAACCAAATAGATGTGTTGGGAGGCGGCTCAGGAAAGGAACTCTGTGCACATTCCACTCGGAGACAGTTCTAATTTAGTTTCACTTTCATCCATTTATTGAATAAATAGAATGTTGTTATACTGCACAATTAAGATGAAGTGGCGAGGCCAGCTCTCAGTAAGAGAGTGCGAGAGCATTGTCATGTAAATGCTTCACAGATGCTGGATTCGTTTATTATCTGCATGCTGGTATTGCCTGGTCCCAGGAGCTACAGTATAATTCAGCTCTTTTTTACTATTCATCTGCCATATTATGTGGAATGGGAGACCCCCGCTTAATTACATGAAGTACAGGAACGAAATCCACAGGATTAAGGAGAATCTCTGAACAGCTTGCTTTGCCCCAGGGTCTGGAGTGAGAGGCACCGGAGGAGGTGGAGATGGTGGGAGTGGAGGCTGGGAGGTCCTGGCCTTCCGCACCTACTGTCTCTTCTGGCACCCACGGCAGCTGGGCAGGGCTGGAGCACACAGGTGGGAGCCACAGACTCCATGAAGGTTTTGGATGGTGCTCCTGACGGTGCCGAGGGCTGTGGCTGGTGCAGGAGTTGCTCCAGAATCCAGTTCTCCTTCTCCATGCAGTGCTGCCTGTGTCCTCTAGGTCTCCTCCAGCAGTGTGTAGAAGTTGAGTCTCATTTTGGAGGCTGTGTTTTCGGGTCTTAATAGATAGGAGCTTGACAAATGCAGCGTTCAAACAATATCATCAACAATGACCACCGCTCTCGGGTGGGGGAGGGGAAGAGCTCCTGAACAGTGATGCAGAGGACTCACAATGAAGGGAGTGGCCATCATGGAGGGTAAGAGCCCACAGGGCCCACCTCCACTGTCTGACCACCTTCCCTCACTCAGTCATGACTCTGGCTGCCTTTGTCCTTTCGAGGACAGAGGTGAAGAAGCCAGGTTCTGCCTCTACCCACATCCCATGTGATCAGAAGGAGCTGTATCTGACCCAGGGCCCACAGTCAGGCTGGATGCCGGCTCTGCCCTGGACAAAGCCTCTTCAAACGTCATCCTGGGGCTGTGGGGAGAATTCACGTTCGTATGAGGAAATCTACCGCCTTGCCTGGACCTGAGAGCCGCTTCATAAACCTTCCTTTGTTCCTTCCTTCCCACCCCAGTTCCAACCCCGGAGAACCGCAAGTGGAAGTTGGGAAGTCCCTGCCCACGCCCACTCCCACAGCCCACAGCACCAGCCTGGCTGAAGGCCACGTCCAGGGCTGGCTCTTCCCTCACTGGCCTTCTGCCACACATGGCCACCTACCCCCAGCATCTTGTTCCAAGCCCCATGGCAAAGCCAGCTGCCTGGAGAGACCACCCTAGTCCTCCCCATTCACCCTGCACTTCACAGCTGCAGGAGGCCAGCTCCTCAGAGTCTTAGGAAAGACTCAAGGCCACGGGAATGGCCTAGCTACACTTCTACGGGTGACGACACGTGTCCCCCCGAATGTGGAGGGCGAGGGAAGTCAGCCTTGACCCATCGCATCAGCAGTGGCCTGGGTCGGGCAGAGCAGCCGTGCAAAGACCCTTCCCTTTGTGGAGACCTAGTGGGCTACTGTGAGAACTCTGGAGCCTCATGGGGATCCCAGTGGATGAGAAAATAAACTCAGGCCAAATTCTAGGCCTGAATGTCGGAGGAGGCTCAGCAGCCAGTGCAAGTTCTGCTGGTGCCCCTTGTCATCATTCCTGTGAACGCACAGGAAGGGGCCCAGCCCTGCAGGGGTGTGCATGTGGTGGAGAAGCTTGTGATGGTGGAGAAGCTCCAGGCACAGGCATGGCGCCCACAGAGGAGCCTGGGGGTGCAGGAGTGGACTGTCCACCTGTGGGCAGGTGGCAGGAACCGTCAGGGAAGCTGGACAGGAGCACCTGACGAAACCTCCCATGCGAGCCGAGCAGCGCAGCAGCTCCTGCTGAGTGGGGTGTGAGGAGACCCCAGGTGCCACGGTCAGCCTGGACTACACTGCAGGCCAGTGGGGTGACTGAGCCAGAGTCACAGGAAGGAGAGGCCATGTGCACTGAGAACACAGAAGACTCCTCTGTGAACCAGGGGATTCTTGACAACCTGTCTATTTGCTTGCACATCCTTTTTCTTAAAAGAACAAAGTTGCACATCTTTGCCTTCTGTGACTCATCCCTGCTTCTGATCCGAGCCCCACCCTCCTCGTGAGATGGGTGTGAGCTGTCTCCCCAGCCCCAGCGCTGCCTTCTTCATCCTTCCCCCTGCGTGCTCAGTGCATGTCAGTCCTGTTGCTAGGCAGCTGTACGGGCATCCCGCCACTCAGCCTGCCCGATGCTGGGAATCAACGAGAAAATCACCCTTCTGCACCTGTGCTGTGTTTACTGCAAGAGCAGGGACAGGGAGAGCAACACTCACAGGCCAGGGGGACACATTTGGGTGTCTGTGGCGGGTACAGACACCATGCTGTGCTCCAGGGAGAATGTCAATAGAGCCATTCTAGAAGAAAGTACGCCCTCATCCTAAAATGAACGTACAGAACCTGGGGTGAGTGCATGGAGGGTTTGTGCTCAGACGTTGCCCGTCAGCACTGTGAGTGTTCACTGCCTTTACAGAGCAGAACATCCAAGGAACGCTGACCACTCGTTTCCCTCTCAAGCTGTACGACCTGAGCCACCAAAGCTGAGCCACGGCTCATGGCCATCTGCTGAGGCCTGGGTGCCCCACATAGGGATGTGTTTCTCCAAGGTCTCGGACACTGGCTTTGACCCTCCAATCACCGAACCCTTCTGGTCCTGTCCTTGCAGATGCCCTTTAATCCCTGCAGTGCTCCTCACTGCTGACCGCAGCTCGACTCTGCCGTCCCATGGGTGTCTCCTACCATCCCTCTCTGCTCTCCTTCCCTCCTGTCCATTCCATCAGTCCTTCTAGAACGTTCCATGTCTCTTTCCATTCTCCTCTCGTCATCGACTGTCCCCTGTGTTCCTGGGGGATGAAAAGGTAACTGGTTTTCCCCAAACATTTTGAGGTCCACCATGAAGTAAAAATATGACCATAATCAGATGTGTTCCATCAGGCCCTGAAACCAGAGGGCCACACCTTTTCTGAGGTCTGATGCTGGCCTCAGCGAGTCGTGTTTCACACTGCAGTGCGCGCAGGGGAGTGAGAACCTCACCTCACTCACCTTGGGGTCTAGCATTTCCAGGCAGAATATCTTGCCCATAATAGGAGCTCAATAAATATTTCTTGAGAGAATTAAATGATTAAGGGGTTTTAGCATGACAAAAAAAAAATAGATTTTTTTGAGAATGAAGAGATAAATTCAATATTCAGCCAAGAGAAACAAATTCAGAGAAATTGAGGTTAAAAAAAATGTTTATTTACATACCTTACATTTTTTTAAGAAAATGATTCCCCCCCTTCCTGGTTGACCTGTTGAAACCCTCGGTTAAGGGCCATCATGTTCAGCCTGAATTCTGAGGTCTGTGCATTAGCTCATTTTCGTCTCCAACTCCATAGATAGGATATCAAAGCTGCTAATTGTCTGAAACAGTGACTCTTGAAGGGAGAAACATTTACCCCATCCTTTTCCTGAGGTCCTACTGGATACCTCTCAGTTGTCGCTAGCCTCTCTGTGTCTTCAATCAGGGACCTCAAAGTGAATTCAGCCTGGGGTGTGTGTCTCACTATGATTTTGTAAGATACCATGATTTTTTTGAATTTTTATGTCATCCCAGTCCTGATGCTGAGTGCACTGAGGGGAGTGTCCACCCCTGGACAGCACTCTATGGACAGTGCCCATGTTAAGGACGTTTTTAGGAACTTTGACTCAGGATGCAGAGTAACAGGCAGAAGGGCAAGTCAGAAGTGGGCAGAGCCGCAGCCACAAGAAATGGGAGAGGCCTGAACCTCCCACACGCCTTAAGGCTTGAGTTCCACAAGGACAACAAGGACACCTTGAAAGAAGTGAACTCGGTTTTCTACACAGTCAGCACCAGCCTGTCCAGCCACTGTGAGACCATGGCAGGGAGGAAACCATCCTCAGCTTAGTGACCAGGGACAAAGGAGGCACTGGCCCACACTGGGTCCTTGGCTCCCCCTGGGTTCCCACCGGCACCCTCTCCCTTCCATCTGCGCAGCCCTGGTATGGGAAACAGTGTTCTTCCCTTTCCACTCCGTCTCAGGAAATGTCGAAACCTGCACCACCTCTCCTTTCACCTCCACCATTCCATCCCTCAGAAAATCCTGTCGGGTCCATAAGCTGGTGCCAAGTCCCACTGGTTCTCATCCCCCCACACACTGCTACCATCTTGGTTCCAAGTCTCTCCCCCAGGCTTGAGAAGGGGCCCCGTGGCTTCCCTGGCTGGCCTGCACCCTGCTGCAGCCTGCTGTCAGCCCGGCCGATGCTTTCCGCACCAGGCGAAATGGCTCCACTCCTCCCCTCCACTCGCTGGCCTGCAGGACTCGGAATTAAAGCCAAGTCCTGCCCGTCATCTGCAGCCCACGCCCTCTCCCATGTGCTCATCTTTCTGAGCTCACCTCCTGCACCTTTCTCCTCACTTCTCCAGCCACACTGGCCTCCTCGACGTTCCCAGGGTGGGCACGGTGCTCCTTCAAGGCCTCTGACCTCAACCTGGAGAGGCCAGCTTCCTTCCTGTCTGGGATCTGCGCACAGTAGGGGCTTCCTGGCTTCCTTCCTCTGAGTCTTTGATATAATATCTGGCACACTTCCTTCCTTAATTTTGGTGCCCTCTTTGTGGTAGAGTATAAGGACTTAGCCTTTTTCACTCCCCATACATTCTCCGTGCTCAGAAGAGTCCCCAGCACACGCCTGTGCTCAGTCAGTACTGGTGAATTGATTGACTGAGCTGGAATGCACTGGGACCTGATTCTAGAGGTGGAGCAAGATGGTGGTCATTCCCCTTGTTCTAACCCAGGCTGAGACAAGACTTGATTCTTACTTTTTATTGTCAGTTGGTTCATCTAAGATGGAGGAAGGGTGGAAGCCTGAGAATAGGGGTCTCCAGTGGACCCCGGTGTCCTGGTCTGGGACAACAGGAGTAGGGGGTGTGGGGAACAAGCGCTGACAAGTCCCATCTGCAACTGCTCCTCGCTCAGGACCCACTTGCTGCTGCAGGCTGTCGGGGCCTGAGTCTTAGATTGAAGTTCCTGGGTGGTCTCCTCTCGGCTCAGTGATAGAACATGGTCTCGTTCTCCCACCTGTGGTCGGCAGTCACATCCCAAAGACACAGTGACCGAAGTCTCACTGAATCCGGGTATCTCGCCCTGCCCAAGGTGATGTTTTTGTCTTTCCAGGGGAAATGTCAGAACGATGCCATTTCAAGTGTTGAAAGAACAACATAAAGTGAGAAAAAAAGCATCAAGTGCAAGGTTTCTCATTCTGAGTTGTTAACCCTGTATTCAGATACTTGAATTATATAAATTAAATTTTTGGTTATAATTAACAAAGCTCCCAGATGAGACAGTTATCAGAGAGAATAAAGAGGTGGTTTGAGTGCTTGCATGTCGCTGTGTAACCGGCTGAATGGTGGGGATGCTGGGTGCTCCGAGGATGAGTGAGCCTGCATTCCCCACGAGCCCACTGTAAAAGAGGCCCAGGGGCCCGGGGCCAGCCAACCCAGGGTCCTGTGGGAACCCTTACGGTGCTGTGACGGCCAGCGCTCTTTCCCTGCTCAGTTCTGCATGCCTGCTCTTCTCTTGCACTTTAGGCCCCTCTGGGGGCAGGGCAGGCTGTTCTCACCCCGATTGTGGCAACGGGGTGGAGGGACAGCCTGTAGTCAGGTCACCTGGGTTCCAGTTCAGCCACGGGTACCCTCTGTGTCCATTTGCTGGTGTTGCTCTAACAAAGTACGGTAGGCTCCGCCTGACAGACTGCAGCCTGAACAGAAATTCACTCATACTCAGGAGGCCAGAGGCTGACAAAGGCAGGACCCTGCTCCCTCTAAGAGTGGGTACAGCGCTTGCTGGCCCTTGCTGGCTGCTGGTGGTGGCCACAGGTCTTGGTCTTCCTTCGTCTGCAGCCATATCACTTCCTCTTCAGTGGCCACTCCTGGTGCTGGTGCCTCACAGGGAACTTTCCTCTTCTCTAAGGCCCTGAGTCATGTTGAAGTAGGGCCCACCTAGTGCTCTCATAGTAACTCCCACCCTGCAAAGACCCTTCCTCCACAGATCCCGTGTGCTCACCTCCTGGAGAGCAGAACTCAGCCTGAAGCATCACCGCCGTGCACTCGAGCAAGGGACTTCACGTCTCTGCCCCCCCCCTCCCAGGTAGAATTGTCATGCAGGCTCTCTGCCTCTGCAGAGCATGACTGGTGACGTGAGAAGCATTGGCATTCATTCCATGCCCAGGAACTGCCGCTGCCCAACCTCCACTCCCCTGCCCAAGCTCATGGCCTCTCGTCACCCGTTTGCACCTGCTGCACACAGAGGTGGACGCCATGAAATCTACACAATGGTCACTGACCCTGCAGCAGTGCGTGCACTTTGAGGACACATTGGGAAGGATAGAATTTGCATCTCATCCAGAGAATGATGAGATGATTCAGCCAGAGAATCCCGGGCTATTGTCATGTCCTCCCACACCGTGAATGTGACATAGGAGCAAAGCCTCTCTGTGAGGACGGGCAGAGAATCACCTCTAGGTCACTGGCATAGGCCCTGTAGAAGTGGTGCAGCAAAGGCAGAGCCCGAAGCCTCACTTCAGCTCCCACCCCGGCTTCTTTCCTACTCAGACATCCTGTGCTTTTGTATCGCCTGTCCCCTTCAGGCACTGCAACACCACCAACATCACCCAGGCTTGCTCGGAGACGTGCTGCTGTCACGTGGCAGCATCATCTGGTGGTCCCCACTGCCCAGTGCAGTACTCCAGCTCCTGACCCTCCTCACACACTCAGTGTGCCTGTTCGCTCTGCTCTGTCGCACCCTGGACATCTCCCTTTCTTTTCTGCAGCCACCACAGTATGGTCAGGATATAACAAAGATGCCACCCTGAAAGCCTAGAGAATAAGAAATCACATTCTTAATAACCATCAAAAGTCCAGATTGGCTGCTTCAGCCTCCCACACTTATGTGTGCACAGTGTGGGCAAAGTGATGAGCAAGAGGGTCCCTGCCCCGGCCCCTGGCATCGGCTCAGTGTCCAGGCTCTGCTGTGAATGATTCGCTATTGAGTGGCTTTCCTCCCCCTGCTCCTCCTCCTCCCTCCTCCTCCTCCTTCCTCCTCCTCCCCACCTTTCCTCTTCCTCCCCACCTTTCCTCTTCCTCCTCCTCTTTCCTCCTCCTCCTCCTCTTCCTGGGAAGTCTTGCGTATAGTTCAGGTTAAATACCATAAGTGCAAAGGAAGTTTTATAGAGACTTTTTTGAATGGGGGCTATACTTTTGAAAGTCATTTTTGAAAAATCTATATAAAACTATCATGTTGCTGCAAATTTCAGCTAAGGAATGCAAGTCAGTTATTCAGAGGTATTTGAGGCAATGTACTTTGAGAACATTTAAAATACCCAGTCCCTAGTATATGAGAAGGAAGCTATTCTACCTCTTGTTTAAATGGGATTGGCAGTTGTTTTCATGTCTCTTTACTATGGACTCTAACAACAGCTAGATTCACTCTCAAGTGGTCATAAGAAAGATACTTAAATTTCTTAAAATCTGTATTTTTAAAGAGCAATTCAAATGTTACATTAAAACTAAGGGAATGATTTATTTCTCTTCAAATTTTCTTTGAATTAATGGTTTGTATTGCTTTTTGACAGTTCTAAACATAAATTAAAGGCTTGAAAAATATTCCTGACTCATTTGAAAACTCGCCTTCCCTGTGAAGGTGGGGCTGTCCACGGTTGGCTGGTGGGCGTGCAGGGGATGGGGACTTGGGTTCCCGGGACATTTAGGGGGCTGAGCAGTGACGTGAGGAGGACAACCCTGAGGAGTGGTCGCCTGCGCTGCTGTCAGTCACTCCTCCTGTGTCTGCTGCTTTTGACAGGTACCAGCCCTTGGCGGACACACTCGTGCGTGAGAAGGAGGAGCAGCCCGCAGAGGAGAGGTGCCGGCTTCTTCTGCAGCAGTGTCAACTACGGGGCTGGCAGGTTGGTGGCCGACAAGCCGGGGATCTCCAGGGTAGGACCTTAAGGAGTGAGCGGGTCATTGCGGGGAGCCGTGGGGTCTTCCTGTCGGAGACGAGTTCCCAGATGCGTGGATAAGGAATGGCTCCTAGGATTCAGGGGTGTGGCGTCTCGCCCAGCACATGAGGCCACTTAGGAGATTGGTCACAGCCACAGTGGGTGGCCCTGTTTGCCCAGATCCCACGTGGCCTTGGGGGCATGTACAACATCCGAACTGTAGTGGTAGGAACTTCAGGGAAGCCAGACACCGAGGCACTGGGTCATCTGCTGGCTGAGGCCAGGGTTTGCAGGCGGCTCAGGCCCGGCTCAGGCCCTCCCGTCTCCCTCTGCCTGGCTCTGCTGCTCACTGGCCATGGCGTGGAGCTGCCTACCTTGGTCTCGCTGGTAGCAGAGGTGTCACTATGAGGAGCGTCTGTCTGTGGTCTGGGATCCCTGGGGAGCAGAACCGGGTCCAGGGCACCTGCCACTAGGCCAGCAGAAGTAAAGTAACATGGGCATGCCCACCTGGGGCAGGAGGGGACAGTTCCAGGTGTTGTGTGACTACTCAAAGAGCATCAGAATCTCCCTTTAGGAAGAGGAGGTTTGGGAGGAGAAGGTAAGGTCAGAGCAATCCTGGACATGACACCGGGGCCATGGGCAGTGTCTGGCCATGAAGTACCACAAGGTGCATAGGTGGCCAGCAGCATGGCTCGAAGTGATAGGTTTTGTAAAACAGCAGTTACTGGGAGACAGACACAAGCCCCTTTGGACCGTTGATAGGCCCAGCGACTGTAAGTAGAAGCCTATGGTTATCCAGGAGACCAAACCCAGGCCTTCGCTTCAGTGGTGCGAGCAGCTGGCTCTGGACTGCAGGCCAGGTCGGAAAGTGCCCCAGCCTCATGGACAGAGGCAGGGACTACTGCAGGTCACAGCAGACTCAACTGTCCCCAACGAGGACCAAGAGCCTGCTGTTGGTGATGCTGAGTCAGGACTCCATTGTCCCCCGTCTCTTTCTTTGCTCTCTTCTTTTTTCTCACTGATAATGGAAGTTGAACTTTAAATAACAGTCTGAAGGAGGAAGCTTACTCACCCAGTGGCTGTCAGAGAGGCACACAGTGCCAAAGTGGATAAAAAAGGAAGGAGGAGGGGGATTACTAACAGGCCTGATGTCAGTGAGCCACACTCGGGGCGGTGACACGGTGTGGGATGCACAGACCTGTGATTTCCAAGCCTGGAGGCAGCCAGAGTCACTTCAACTGATTCATCCCTGGAATCTTTTAATAAGCGATTGTGGAGGAATGGTTCCGGAGTAACGTAACACCAAGGCTTTCTTATTGTACACTTTTCTTTTAAAGAATACACACAAATGAAGAGTGTGTCTGTGTATGTGTCTTCACATGTATTCGTGCATTTCCACACATACGGGGAGAGCAAGGGAATCCGGAGCAGATCTCCCATGAAGACCGTGGTGGGCACTGACCACAGCCCCTGAGCAGGGCTCCCTGCAGCTCGTGGAAAGAGGGGCTGTGGGAGCAGGCTGGGAGACACTGGTGCACACCGGCAGCCGCTGCTCCTTCTAGATCTGTGTCTGTGCTGGGACCCTTGAAATAGCAGCTGAGGATGCTATTCAGTTGGAACACACACGAGAACTTCGAAAAAGAACATCAAGATTTTAAAAATGGGACAGGGTTCCCATTTCATTGCACAAATCCATTTTCTCCTCGTTTTTAAATTCCACACAAAGAGGCTGAAGATACAAGAGGAAGGAGGGAGAGAGTCCTGCGTTCACTCTGAGAGCACGTTGCTCTCGTGCCGTGTCCTCCCACTGGAGAGCTCTGCCCTCCCGCAGCTTCTTCAGGGTGGAAACTCCCATAGACTTTGTGCCGTGAGAAAAGTAATGGACTTCATGGAAATAAAGCTCATTCACGTTTCACTGTTACATAGACAGCAAAGTAGTTTTTCTCCAAAAAAAAAAAAAAAATCCCTTATTCCTGACCCTGCATTCAGACTCCTCAGTTTCAGGAGCAGAGCCTGTGTTTGAGATGTGGGGATCGCTGCAAGGTGCTGCTGTGGCTCTGTTCCCCTGGCCCTGAGTACGGAGCTGTCTGCCTGCGGCAGCAGCAGGTGGTGACGGACAGCTGCTGTACCTGTGGCATTGTTGCCAAATGGCCCAGGGTGGTGCTGTTTTTTTTTAATTTACTAGTCAGTGCTCAGGCCTTGTCCCTTTATGCTTAGCATAAGATTAATGGCTGTTCTTTCCTATATTTCGAAAAGCAATGCTAGAGGAGAGAAGAGATTGGAATCTTTTTTTTTTTTCTGTGTGAACCTGCCTATGGTCTTAGCTAGAGATTCAATTTTCTTAAATAAAAACATTATCCTTTTATTGCCATTATAATGGGTCTTGGAAGTTTTGTCATCCTTCCCTAATTTAATAGACCCTGTTGAAGGACAGCCTGAAGTCTTCAGCTCCCCGGTGACACAGTCTGTACATTGTGACAAAAACAGACCTCAGTGTCTCCTGACCCAGGTGAGGGTAGACATGTCCTGTCCTCAGTTGGGTTCACACATGACCCACAGGCACTACCCATTTTTTGCACATGCGTGTGTTCCTGTGCGTGCCACACACTCTTCATGTGCTCTCGAGTTTGGAGTCAGCTAGAGGAACTTCAGTACCACGTAAGTCAGAATGCCTCTTGTCCCCACGGGTCTCACTTGGGTCTTACGACTAACCAGAACTTTCCTAACTTTATTTAATTTGAGCCTAATAACAATTCCACGCAGAAAGGAAAGCAGGCAGTTTATGTAGTTCTGACCCCAGTTCAGATATGAGCAAAGTGAGCCTCCAAGGGCCCTTCTCCTGGGGCCAGCATACTGAACCAAGCAGTAGGTGCAGTTGAGATGCACTTTTGTGGGAAGGCCACTTTGTCAAGGCCAATATGTGACTCTTCCTATGCTGTGTTCTCGCCTCTGCATTTAACTCGATATGTAATACAAACAGCACAAGACCCTCACCAGAGGCCAATTCTGAAGTCATTCCATTCAAATTCCAGAACTCGAAAGCCCTGGGTCCATTCTAGTAGTGCTTTGATTGGAGCACCTGTGCATTGCCCGCTTACCTGGGCGGCCTGCCCGTGGTCTGGTTCGTGCTTACTGTCCCAGGAGGGGAAACCCACCGAGCTACTTCCCTGTGCAGGCTGAACCCATCAGGACGCTCCCTAGCCCAGCTGCCAGCCGGGAGCACGGAGCATTTGTACACTTCTTTCCAGCTGTATTTTGGAAAGGAGAGGAGGAGAAGACAGACCAGGAGTGGGAGGAAGAGGAGAGAAAGACCGCAATCACGTGATGTTGGATATCAACTCTCATTCAGAGCCAAGACCTACACGCCACCCAGCTGCCTAGAGCCAGCAAGTGGGGGAGGCGATCCACGGTGGAGATGCACCAGGTTAGGGCCGCGGTCCCTGCTGAGCAGAGGCAGTTGGAACCAGTCTCACTGCACTGTGTGGTCAGCTCTGTCGCTGCTCACTGCAGTTCCCAGGACTCCAGACGCCAGGTGCGGCTGTGCACTCTCCCCTGCTCGCTCTCCCCAAAGCCCAGAACCTTCTTCAGCCTCCTCCACATCTAGCCCAGGGCGGCCTCCCCTCCAGCACCAGGGCCTCTCCAGAAGAGACCTGTCTGTGGGGTGGCCAACCATCTTTCTACCCACGGAGACGGAAGGACGGATGCGGCACAGACTCTTGCCTATCTTTATGAATAGGAAGCTACTGACAATATTCCACCTTTTATATAGACACATAAATATCTCAGAAATTATAAAATCTGATGTAATTCACAACAAAAACCTCACTGGTAATACCTAGAGATTTTTTTGGAGCTGAAAATCAGACATACATTTTGTTTATAGCTACGTTTCTAATTGTATTAATGCATTACTTCCATGATTAAAAACAATTTTAAAATGTATAATTGCTCCATAAATCTACCTTAACTGTAGGTTATTGTATTAGACCAAATTAAACATTTTAAGCATTTTTGGGAAAGAAAACATAAGTCACATTGTTTTGCTCCAAACTTTGCCTTCCGACAGCTAATTTCCATTCCATCCTCCCCGCATCCAGCCTTTTCCTCTCCAAGGCCCCTCAGGCCTCTTTCACAGGGTGGGAACTGGGAACCACAGGTCTTGGCCAACTCCAGGAACCACTGTTCTCATACTCAAAACTGTTGTTTCCACTGTATTTTTATTTTTTTAAAAAGTAAAGAAAGTCAGAGGCCGTGGTGGCGAGATGGCATCCTGCTGCTTCCCCACCGTGTGGGCACGGGAACGGTGCACTTCAGAGCAGGAGGACCAGGAGGGCTGTGTCCTGATTGGCAAGATGAAACTTGGCTAGCTCGGGAGAAATGGAAGTTTCTTGAGATGATTTGAATAGAATCTACATGACTCTCTTCTAGGGCTGTTTTCTGTTCCACCAGATATATTTTTCTTTATGAAACAGTCCATGAATCACTTCATTTGTGGAAAAAATGATCCAAATACTTTGAATTAAGTCATAGTTTGGAAACAGTTAAGCCGCTATTTGTTAACATCTACTGTTTGTTTTATCATCGTCGTCATCAGATCTTATTTATCTACATAGACGTATTTTTAATTCAAGGCTATTTCAAGTGGCTTTGAGAGTCTTCCCTCTGGATCCCTGGTCTTTAATCCGGGGCTTTCTGCCCCTCCGGCCCCGAGCAGCAGAAAGGTGCTCAGCGGGCTCCGGGTGCGTGTGGAGCATGCTTGTTGTGCATGTTATGTCATTTATGTAAAATGAAAACCTTTGAGACTCATTCTTAGTGGAAAAATAAGTGGTATAATCTGATTTTCACACATTTTCTGTGCATCGACTGGTTACAGGACGGTTTCTGCTGTGTGGTTATTTGAATGCTATATTCATTTCCCAGCCATCTGGAGGATGACGGATAGAGAAACAAATCTGTCAGAGCGGGTTCCTGCGCTGCCAGGGGTGCCGCTCAGAACAGGGCTGCGAGCGAGCGCAGGGGGAGGTGGGGTAGCTCAGATGGGAAGGAGAGTCAGGGGGACACTTGCCATTGAGGTTACAAGTGGGTTCCTACCACTCCCTGGGGAGGGAACTGTGGACAGGCAAAGGGACATCCTGTGCAGCCCCTGTGAGGCAGGTGCCCCTGACATCTGCCAGAGGTGGCAGAGGGACAGTTCAGAGTCCACCCTGGATATCATGATTGTCACTGAAGGATGAGTCAGACCCAGGGATGCTTCTGAGGACACACTTGGATTAAGAGATGGAAGCAGGACTTCTGCACCCCAGCGGCCCCCATGGTCGATCCCCGTGTGCAGCCGCACAGTGTGAGAGACGGACCTAAAGAGGCAACCACAGGCACTCACCGCCACCAGCCCGCGTTTTAATGAGATCCACTTTTCCTATGCGAATCGGTTCACTAACGATGATCATCATCGTCACTGTCTTCCTGTACTCTCATGGGACGGTCTAGATTTCATTATGTGTCAAGGTAAAATACACCATCTTTAAAGGATTTGCTCGCACGGTGCTGAGAAGTACAAGATTAACATTTTACCATAACCTTAAATAAAATCAGCTGGAGGAAGGATTTATTATTTCATTAGTCTAAAGTAGTACAGTAGAGAAAAGATAATAAAAGTAGCAGCAAAGGCGTCTGCAGTGTTAACCACCCCTGCTCTTCTGCACCTTCTGAGAGGAGACACTTGTGTTGGGGCCCTGGCTCTTATTAGAACAATAAATTTATTTTATTACTCCGGGAGCACTCCATAAATCAACTGAAATAAAGCCAGAAAATAGCCCATGAAATCATCCTTTCCCTCATTCCTTCTTTTTCTGGAATTATCAATGTCGAAAAAGTAAACATTAGGGGTGTAAGGGTATCTCGTGAAATGATGTATGTTCTAACTGAAATTGCCATGTATGCATATATTTTAATTTCTTTTCTTGCTTATACTGAACACATACCATGCACAGATATATCAACACATTTTTTTTAGAAAAATGGTATTTATTCTTAATAAGAAATTTTAAAAATAGAAAAAAATTAAAGAAGAAAACACAAACTTCTCGGAGCTAAACTACCGAAGGAAGTTTGGTGTGTTCGCTCCTCAGCTTTTAAAAATCATATTACATGCATGTAACCCAGGTCACCCATCTCTCTCCCTTTTCACCCAGATCTTGTGAGGACAGATCTCATACATTTTCATGTGTGTGAGCATGTCCTTCTCTGTCACGACCCCTGGAGTCTGGCACATGTTAGGCAGTCAACCAGTACTTGTTGAATGAATGCATGCATGAGCAAACCTCCTGCTTGGGATCACACTTTCCCTTTGGAAATGAAGGCATCTGCAGTCAAGTTTGGGTGACGTGTGACAGTTTCTTCCTCTAAAGTAACTTTGTAGCTTTCATCTCAGCTTCATTATGCAAAAGGCTTAGAATACTATCTGGCACTAAGTAATTGCTAAATAAAAACTGTGGCACTGCGTAATCCAAGTTTCATCTCTTAGAAATCCATCTAATCTCTTCTCCTCCAGACTCACCCACTGATCCAGCAGCATTTATTGAGTGCCTTTATGTTTCTGAAGTTACACTTGGCGATTATGATGCCTTACAGCCCAGTGGGGCGTGGGGGGAAGGGAAAATAAGCAAACCCAGATGAGGATCCACACAGACGGGAAGCAGCAGGGACACATGGTGGCAGATCAATTTAGATTGGTGCTGGGACAGGGGAGGGGCAGGCATTCACAGGGAACTGGGTGGCTGCAGTCCAGAGAACCTGGTGTGGTGGGAGGAACAATGCTGGAGAGCAGAGATTCTCAGCCCTTGTTTTTCTACTAATTGTCCTGCAAAGGAGAAAAATTAATGAGAGACTTACTAAAGAATTTAATTCTGGGGAGGCAAAATTACCTTGGCTATTACAATAATTGGTCTTTCAAACATCCATCCTACTGGGCAGCAAGCAGCTCTTCACAACTCAAAAACGCTGTTCCTCTTATGCCCATCAATCCCATCCCCTCTGTACTTTCCCCAATTCCAGGTTCATTTTTTTACAAGTATTTTTGATCCCTTCTTATGCTCTAAAAGTCTTATAAGAGCTCAGGTATCTTGCCCATCAAGACCCAGTTCATCCACTGGGGCAGAAGCACCACTGAGAATATGTTAGGGGCAGCAGGGGACTTGGTGAGACCAAGTTCCCTTTGCAGTTCCCTGGGGAGCTACGGAGGACAGTGCAGGACCTGGTTTATGCTTTGAGCAGGCTGATATTTAAATAAGAATTGGGCCAGGAAGCCAGTTGGCTGACTGCAAGAGAGAGCAGAGGTGGGGAGAGCGGAGGTGGCAGCGGAGGCAGGGAGGGGAGGGGACAGCACTGCTGATGACCCTTAGTAAGCACAATTGTTAAATGTCAGTGACTCCAACAGCAGTGTCTCTTTTCAAACCAAAATGTTAGTGCAGGTTAGGAACATACTCAAGCTTTTCCTAACAAAAAGGAATTTGCTGAAAAAAATCGCGTCGAAATTGTGAATGATGGAAAAGACTCAGCCTTTCCAGGATGGAAAGCGAAAGAGAGCTCACCAAGATGGATGGCGTGTTTCAAATCAAACGCAGTCGCACCACCAGACGCGGGTTTGGAAAATCGGCAAGTCATTTAAGGAATTCTGAGTATCTAAAAATGTGCCTGAGGACAAGCCATGAAGGTCAGACACCAGGGCGAAGTGCCCAGGCCTTCTGGTTTAGAAGGAAAGCAAACATGGAAAGCCAAGCCACCAGAGCACGGTGGGTGCCAGGGCAGGAGGTGACCTGGGTGCAGATGCTGGCCCCGTGAGCAGGCAGCTGCACTTATGTTATCCGCCCTAATCCCCTGTAGGTACCCTTCCACAGGTCAGGTAGTAATTATTGACATTATTGGGGCCATTTGGTTGGCGATAAAGATTAAGAGTGCCCTGTAAATGAATCCTTTAGTTCATCACGTGCATCGTCCTCTGACTCTGAAGCTCATGGTCCCGTTGAGGTGTGGCTTTGGTTTGCTTTTTATAATGCGTCTTTGGGAACAGGGAGTTTTAAACCCTCTTGACCACCATCGATACGATTCCCATAATTAATGAGGTAATATAGAATGGCACAGTGACTGATTCAACAAGCTCAAACAAGGGCTTTTACTCACCCCTGCCTGCTGTGCAGGCCACACTGTTCGAGGTGAGAGTAATTAATTTTTCCGAACCTATAATTATATGTAATTCAAGCCAAACCACTTTCTTCAAATACCAGAAGATACAGTACTCTATGAGATGTGTGTGGCTGTAATTATCTTCTCTGTGTTGAAGTTAAACTTCAAGAATAGTCTATTTATAACAAAAAGAACTTGCATTTTAGTATAAATGTATCCTTTGAGGATGTTTAAAAGTACATTCAGACATTTCAGAACCAGGCTGCACAAACATTTCCTTTTCCTAGGTTTTCAGGGCTACCATGAAAATGTGACCTGCTGTGATCACAGCAAAATGGACGGGGCAGTGGGCACCCCTGGAAATTCAGTGAACGGAGGCCTCGGGTGGGGGAAATGGGAATGCGGCTTAGAGAGTCTTGGTTGGATGCATGCTTTACCTGGTTCTTGCAATGTGCACCATGTTCCGCTTGTCCCTGGGTTCCTAGAGGCTGGCACAGCCAGACATTTGAATTATGAATGAATGAATTAATGGATGGATGGATGGATGTACAGTGCCGAGAGATGAAGGATGACAGATGGACAAACGTGAGACCAGGAAAATCAGGAAAAGCCTCAGTAAATGCACCTGTGTGAGGAAGGGCCAGGAATGGCTGGAACTTGGGCAGAGTCCTGTACATGGAACACACGGCCACGCTGGGTTTGGTGGTGTGCTTGTCTTGGGAAGAGATGACCTGACAGGCACAGAAGCTGCTTGTGTGGTAAAAATGGAAGGAACAGTGCTTGAAAGAGCACAGTGGCATCTCAGATCAGCAGGAAGGAAACGGCTCTGGGAGAAAGCTCACGGCGCTGGAAAGGAGAGTGCACTGTTCAGCTGCTTCTTGGAGGCTGGGAGCAGATTTCCACAGGCAGGGCACTTTGAGAGGTGCAGGGGCATCCTTCTCGAATGCTAATGCTGCAGCGAGACTTTGACCACTTTGATGCAGCTGTGACCCGGTGTGTCCTGTCACACTCAAAGCATTTGCCACAGGGATGCTCAGGTTTGCAGAGTAAGGGAGATAAAGATATTTAGATGAATTTCTGACTAGTAATAATGAAAATAAAGTGTTTTGTTGGCAGCAAAGAAACAGTATTCACAATGAGATGATTCTCATTAAAATCCAATCTGTATTAATAGTACATTCCAATAGTGCAAGCACCCAGGGAGGCCATCTAGCGTAACTCCACCACGGCATGAAGCATGGGGCCAGCACTCCGCTGCACCTGGTGTGGGCCCTGGAGCACTGCAGGAGGAGCCCTCCACTGGTGCTCCGCTGCAAGACTGAGCAGGAATCTGGATGACAGAAAGTGGAGCCGAGGGAAGCCCCTCTTCGGAGATCTGCGAAGACCATGTTATGAAGGGTTCTAAGGGCGGACCTGAGAAGCATGCCTTGCAGCCTGCAGGCCAAACACAATCATCACAATTTCTAGAAGATTAGTAAATTGGGAACATTGTTCAAGGTGAGTCAAGGACAGGTGAAGAACAGAGAAAAAATGAGTTAAGTTCTGGACTTGGGTCTACAATAATCCTATAGGCCAGACGTACTAGAAATTTGAAATTATGAAATGTGAAATTTAACAGCTTTGCTTATTGAATCACATTAGATGCATTTTAATAAAATTAGTCAAACAGTTTTAGAAGATTTAAATTGATTAAGATTTATTTTAAATGAACAACTTTTTAAATATCTGAGTGATATAGCTAGTGTCTACTAGAATCACTCTTTTTTAAATTCTTCCTTCTCCATCTTATTAATACATTTATTTTAATTTCTTTCACTTTAATATATCTAAATCGTGACCTTTATGTTTTCAACATAGTTCTTTGGCATAAATATCTCATATTTAAGTTGAATATAGAACAGGTATACAAGTAATTCCAACACCAAGATTCGGTTAACAGAGATATATATACAAGGTACATTAGTGACCCAAATGAAATGAATTTATTATTACAAGGTACAAACGGAGCTGAGAGTTCACTAAGTCATGTGGGCTTTAAAGGATGAACAGGGGCTTACCCAGTAGACAGGAGCAGAGACAGGAACTGAAGGAAAGAGAAATGGTGTATGTGGATCCAGAGGAAAAAACGGATTCCCGTGTGATGAATTCTGAGCATAGGTGAGCCCAGGTGTACTCAGTGAGTTCTAGATACCTGCTGTACAGCACTGTGCACTTACAAGTTTGTTAAGAGGGTCGATCTCATGTTAAGTATACTTGCACAGTTAAAAGAAAGAAAAAGGGTAGGGGAGAGAGAAAGAGGGAGAAAGGGATAGGAGAGGGGAGGAGAATGAAAAGGGGGGCCTCAATGGACCATAGCATAGAGAGTCTAATAGCTATTTCAAAGGTGTCAGAACAGAATCCTAAAAGTTATAACAAATCATTTTGAAATTCTTCCTTCTCCATCTTATTAATACATTTATTTTAATTTCTTTCACTTTAACACATCTAAATTTTAGGAAAATGGAAATAACATAATGCAGTAAATGTTTAGAAAGGTCACCCTAAAGATAGTTTAAGGTGGAATCCATGAAGCCCTAAAGCAATTCCAGGAGCTGGAAATATCAGTAGAATTATGACTTATGTCGTACCACAGACTGGTACGACACTCCAGGTCCTGGCTGAGTGCTGAGTGGCAATGTCTCCACTAGCCCAGAAAAGGAGCTGCCGGCAGGGATGGGCGGAGAGCTGTGAGGAGAAGTGGTACTGGTCAATATCTTGGGACTGAGGTGCATGAGGAGCGTCCAGGGAGATGGTCCTCTCCATCACTGGGGCAGGAATACAGGACAAGAATCCTATTGGCAGGAAGAGGAAAACACAGGAGGCCCCGGCCGACAAATGCTGAAGTCAGCGTGTGCAGTAGGAGATGAGTTTGTTGCACAGGGCTGGGCCCAGGAATTAGATGGGCCTATAGACTTACGAGTGTTTTGTTGCAAAAGTTTTTAGAATAATGGGCTCATCCAGGGAAGTAAGAGGAGGATCTCAGGGAAAACCCTGAGGATGGCTAACATTTCAGTATGGAGCAAAAAAATGTAGGCACCTGGGACAAATGCTGGACACAGGCGGCAGACACAGAAGAGGGGACCCAGAGCTTGTCACAGGAGGCGAGCTTCAAGAGAAGAGAGTGACCCTGCAGCATGGTCTGCAGACCAGAGTCACAGCGTCATCATTTGTGGGAAACAGAATTCGGAGTGGAGTCCCAACCTACTGCATGAGCCTGTAGGTAAACAAGACCCCGGGAGATCACCATGCATGTTGCAGTTGGAGACGGTCCAGTATCAAGAATACCCCGTTTTCCTCTGGGAGTCCCCATGAACCTCCCGTCGGGCCCTGGCGTGCTGTGTGAACACCTTCTCTACATCACCTTCCTTCTTCCTTAGCACAGAGGCAGCCAGGTGCCCTCCAAGACCCGAGACTGTCTGGGGTGTGGGCACCCTCTTTCTTTGATCCCCTTTGTGGGTGCTAAGTCCTTTTGTCTCCTCCGAGGGCATAGTTCCTTCGGAGAAATTTTACCATCATTTCAAAATAATTTTTAGTTACTTTTTTTCAAAAAAATAAAACATACTTTTTTGAAAAAAAGTAACTAAACTAAAACTTTCTGTCCTTTGGGTGCAGCCTTCTTTGGTCCAAGCAGAGCCACATGACCCAAGCTGGCTTCCTCAGCTCACCAACAAGGGAGACAATTACTCATTGTAGTCTTTAGGAACAGCAAGCAAATGTGCCAAATGAAGTCAAATGTAGGATTCAGATAATATACGTGTCATCATATATCTGGAAGACTTCACGGGTATAACACAATGAGGGCTGACAGTACTTTTCTGTACTAACAATATGTTAGATTATTTCTACATTAGTCATTTTCCCCCAATTTCATTAAGGCAGAGAAAACTGTGCATCATATAAACTATCAAAGAATAATAGCTATAATTTTTCTTTGGAAATGCTGTTCAAAAGGTACTGCCAGAAACACACTGTACTCTTAAAAATTGTCCTTAAAAAAAAAGAAGAGGAAGAAGTGCTTCACAGGATCCCTTGATCTCTCTCTGCTAACACAGCCCCCGTCCACCCACACCCTATCAACCCTGCGCCTACATTTGTCTGCTTCCACAGCCTACACCTACTTAAAATCCCTGAAAACTGTAGCAATAGTTGGAGCTTTGGAAGTCATCAATGACAATTTTGTTTAATCCTTTAAAATCTGTCACTTAAAAAAAAAGTCCTAATGGTTTCTAATGAAATAGCTATGTCTGTGATTCACAGATGGCTTGCTCTTCCCTGGGTCGAAGCGACATTTACACTTGGATCTCAGATAAGAACGCTCTGCCCCAGAGTGCACACAGTCTTGGTGGAGAGCATCTCCTCCCCTCTTCCCTGGTTGATGAGAAGCGTCCTTTCTCATTAGCATGCATCCAAACCCGAACCCTTGGGCTGGTCTGGTTAGGATGACCTTGACGTTCGAGATTCCCTGTAGCACCCTAGGACGTGGTCAGACAGGAGGTTCACTCTCCTGTGTCTTCATTCATCACAAGCATCAGTGCAAGTACACGACCAAGTTCAGAAGGGTTTCTGAAAAACAAACTCAAAAATACTCATCAATTGCTAATTCCTCCTCCTAAGAGAGAAGAAACACCTCAAAGAGCATCTCCAAATATTTGCCAATCCACAAATTATAGAGTGCAGAAGACTATAAAGCAAAGTGGCTCATGGGGTATCTGCAACGTGAGCTCAACTAGTGGATGAGGATTTTTTAACAGCCACCTGAATTCAATGGTAGCCTCCTCTCTTCACCCAGGATCCCTCGCCTCAGCAGGGCAGATCTGAATGGGCACAAGGACACCTGAAGCCCGCAGGAGCTCTGGGCGCAGGGCTACCCTCCCTGCTGCCCCTCCCTGGCACTCACCTACCTTCCTCCTGCTGATACCCAGCGGGACCCCAGCTCTATAGCCATGTAGATCCACCTGGGGCACCACCTGCGTCCACTTCCCACTTCCCACCACAGATGCTGGGAAAGCTCTGACCCTGTGGGAAAGTCCAGGGCCTCTTCTCCACTGGGCCGCCTCCTACCACAGTTGCCTCCTCTGACCCAAACTGGCTCTTTCCTGGAAATGCTCTATTGTGCGGATTCACTTTTTCTCACTTCCTTTTCCTTAGAGGAGAAGGGGCCAGCTGGTGCCCGCTGTGATCTCTGGCTGTGGCGCTGCTGGGCCTTCGTCACACCCCTCTCCTTCTCTCCCCTGCTACCGACGGCCTTCCACCACCCAGGCTGCGTTGCTGGCACACTCCGGGTCTGGTTAAGAGTGCAGCTTCCCTGTCCCGTGTTTTCATCCCAGGTGGTATTGTCAGCCCTCTCTGACTCATCTCAGGCAAAACCTTTGTGATTCCTCTTCTATTTCTCCCCCTGCCCAATCTGAATCCACCCTTCCCACTCCCTATGCCTGGTGCATTTCAGACACAGGTCCTGATCTGCGGGGCTGTAAATGTATCTAATCTTCTCATGGGGTCTTACACCTGCCTATGATAGGAGAGGTGGGTGATCCCTCACAGACGCTCGGGACACCTGTGGAAGGCAGCAGAGCCCAGCAGAGGAGCGTGGAGCCTGCTGAGGGACAGGAGTGCCCACCCTGAGGGCCGGCAGGAGCAGCCTGCAGTGTGGACTTCCACGTCCATACCACTCACGGGCCACCTTGTGCCTGGCCACAAGCCTCCTGAAGCTCGGCCCCGTCCATTCTCCAGAGTCTCAGAACTTTATCAATTTATTTATTTTTTTTTTTGTAAAATTCAGACCCGATCTTCCTTAAATCTTCCAGCATATCCTGATTGCCCACAAGGAAATTCTCCACATTTTTCCTGGACTGCCCCCAGGGGTGGCCTTGTCCCTCCTTACTGTCCACACAGCCATGCCCGGACCATTGTCCTGCTGAGGTCCTGCCTTCCACTGTTCCTTCCTGTGTGTCACATGCATCTTCTCTGCCTTCCCAAGGTGCCCTGGAGAATTCCCACTTATTAAGCGTAGTTCTCTGAGAATCCTAGCTGCCCACATCTTGACCACGACCCCTCTGAAATGCTGTGCTGCCTGGACGTGATTCAGGCATCGTACTGGGCTTGTATTATGGCTGGAGCTTCTCCCTGCCAGCCCTCCTCAAGAAACTGGGAGCTCCTGAGGGCAAGCCTCCCTCTCCCCCACCCCTGCTTGGCACCCGGGCCTGCACAATGTTTGATCTGAACCTAGTTTGGTTTTCTGAGTGGCTGCTAGAGATGCCCCCTGGAGAAACCTTAGTCATTTTGTCCAGCGGCCCTCCTGCAAGGGTCTCCACTTAACTAAGGAGCGGGTTCCACGTCACCTCCTTCACCTCCTTCTAGTCACCTCCTTCTAGTGCAATCAGTCGAATGGATGTAGCTCACCATGCTGGCTTTTAGGAATTCTCTGTTGCCGTTATCTTCATCAATGGTAGTACATTCAGACAAGTTCAGATGCTTCTAGAGCTTTCCATAGAAACCCATTTGATGTTATGCCAGAATTTATTTTTATAACTCGGGGAGAACATGTCCGTCACATAGCATGCAGTGTTGCCGGCTCATGCTTTTGGAGTTTCATATTGGAACCCAGGTTTGTATGCATTTTGCCTGGGGACTCAGTTTGCCACCGTCAGTGATGGGCAGAGTGATATGCTTGCTCCTTCCCTCCACCTGGCCTACAGATCTGTCTGCAGAGTTCACAGCCAGGACCAGCTGTTCTTCCCGTGGACTGCCAAAATAAGTTGATAGTCGGAAAGAAAAGGAAAAAAAAAAGACCACAAATTTTATGGAACATAATTAGGGAGAGAGAATGACAATCCAAGGAAGAAAAAAGTAACAACACTCAGTAGCCACCCACCTATGCCTCCAATTTCAGCCAGTTCAAAGAAAACTGAAGGAAGATGCACATCTAGTCAACCAGAGTGCTCTGAAATAGGCCAGTAGCGTGCGCTTTCCCCACACATCTACATAATCAGCCAGACCCCATGATGCCAGGCTCAGGCCACGGTCTCTGGCAGTCAATCAGTCCTGCATATCAAGACTGTGGCCAAGGGGAGTGTGAGATGGACAGGTGGGCTGTGACAGAATGGGTTTGCAGTCAACTGCTTCCCAGCAAAGAGGTTCGTTAAGCATCCCTGGCACACGCTCTGAAGCCCTCTCAGGACCTGATGGTGTGAAGATGCGTGCACACCTGGGTGTAGTTGACACTGGTGCAGCCCAGGCATCAACCCTGTGAAGCCCAGATCCTGCTCTAGGGCAGCCTTCAGTCTTCTAGCTCTGACCGTGTTTGCCTCAAGTGCCGAGAATGTGCCTGGGAGCACCCGCAGGAGGGCCCTTCCCCACTGGGCAGAGGGTCACCTGCCAGCTCCCTGGCACTTGCATTAGATCCCAGGGGCTTTTCTGCCTTTATTCAAGCCGTTCGCCTCAGAGTCCAGGGAGCGCCTGCCAGGAGAGGTGCCGTTTCCTAGGAAAGATGCACAGGGCGCGAGAAAAGTCTTAAAATTGTGAGCATGTCAACTTTCCATGCTGGGTTATGGGAATTTTCTGTGGCAGTTATCTTCGCTAATGGTGGTATATTCAGACAAGCTTGGATGCTTCTAGAGCTTTCTGTAATTTGATGTCATGCTGAAATTTATTTTAGAATTCTGGAGGAGCTTGCCCATCACACAACCCAGGAGATGGTGCCCAGACAAGGCTCTCCAGGGTCTTTTTTTTACTTCTGTGCTGAAATTAATAATCGCAGACATATAAAGATTCCACTTATTGTAATTCATGGCGTAGTGGGGAAAATAATTGAAATGAAACGATCGAGGTGTCAGATTTAGGTTTAGTTTCGGTCTCTTCGCGGGTCTGTTCTCCTCTACGCGGCTCAGCCTCCCTGCTTTGGGTGGAGCAGGGAGCCTCCCCCAGGAACAGTGAACGGAGATCTTCAGGCGGATTCAGGGCCAGCACCAGGCCACCTCATCAGTACGTGCTGCTCTCCTGTGATCGCTCCCGCCATCACTGTCCTCTCCACGCTGGTGAGCGTCTCCCCCTGCTTGCCTTTCAGGTGGGCGTCCGCAAGGTGTTCCTGAAACACGGGCATGCCGACCAGCTCCACAGTCTCTGCCTGCAGCTGCAGAGGAGCATCATAACCTGCCAGAAAGGTAACTGTCACTCCAGCTCTCCAGACCCTTGAGCCGTGTTTTCAAGATCATTCGGTGCACCCGAGTTTAAATGTCAGTCACATCCACACGGCAGCAGGTCACCTGTCCCCGACGCTACAGTGGGGGCGGGGAGGCACAGTGGCCCAGTTGGCTACTTACCTGCCTCCTCTGGAGGGTTTATAGACACTGCTGGTGTTCTATTGAGTACCTTCCTGTGGAACTTTGTATTCAGTTTTCACCCCAATCACAATTGGAGGAGAGAATATACACCTGGTTGTTTATCACAGCTGTTCGGGATTAATGACCCTTACAAGAAGCACCAGGCAATAAGACTGTACCTTGGAATCTTCAATGAGAAGAACCCTCCATCTGGCACTTAGCTGCAGAGAAAGGGCCACATTCCCAAGCCGTCTCAGTGGGGGCCACCAATGTGCCAATTTGGAGAACTGGGATCAGCCAACTAGCCAGGGCACATTTTCCAAGACTCCACATGAGCCTTGGGGAAATTTTTTACTCATTTTTCCTTTATGAAGGGATAATATCTATAGTATCTTCAATAGTCGATAGCATCTATTTTGTTATAGCTTTGGGACACATTCTATTTAGAATTTGTTTTCTAACAAAATCTAATCGACTATTTAAAAAAACACACATCTCTTATAAAATGTTTCTGCTTAGTAGAAATTTTTAAAATTTTAATGTGTTTAATAGTTTAATTGCTTAGAGGGGGCAAAGGAGGGAGAAGTTAACCTGTATGCTAGCTTTTGGTAGGACTTACAATGAACTTGGTTCTGTGATTATCTGAAACGGGTGTTCCAACACGGAGCCTGGCAGGGTGCCAACCTCAGCTTTACAGTTGAATCCCCCACCCAGCTCCTCTGTGGGATGTGTCTGGGTCTGATCCTTGAAGACCTTTCCACGGGCCCCATGGATCTCTGATGATAGGAAGTCCTGCTGTGTGCTGGTCCTTCAACAGGTCCAGTCAAGTAATGATCCAAACCCCAAAACTCTATCCAGGTCAAAACACCCCCCTTGGCCATTTCAGGCCTGGTGTGTCCAGAACATCCCATGATACTGGGGGTGTGTTCCCACTCCCTGTGTACTTGGTGCCTCTGGATCCTCCCGGCTGAGAGGAAGAGCAGGCAGGGGAAGGGCAGGTCTTCCCCGGACACAGTGTGACTCCACACTGCTCTCCCTGCTGAGGCCCGTTGTATAATCAGGAGCACTTCACCCATCCTGGGGCCACTAGCCCGCAGCCCCTGGGTACCCAGCAGCCCTCTCTCTCAGCAGCATCACTTTCTTGAAAACCCCCTTGTGCCTGAGAAGCAGGTGCTCAGACCTCTCCACAGTGGCAGCTGTCCCTGACCCTTCCTGACCTGCAGCCCACCTCTCTGTCCACCCAACTCGAGCTGTCAATACAACAAGCTCTCTGGGGAGTCTGAAGCCACATGTCCAGCCTGGGGTAGTGGAAGCCTTCAGTGAGGAGGGGGCTGGTCTTACCTCAGTTCAGAATGCATCTTCTCTTTGCAGATGATAATCTGCCCTGTAAGGTCACCCCTCACTGGGCCACAGGTCCGTTTTGAACTCTTCCTTGGCACTCCCCATTGGTGTTATTTGCCCTGCACCCACCCAGATGGTCTCTGAGCCCCTGCAGCTGCTACCTCACCGGGGGTCAGTTAGAAACCTAGTGTCCCAGCCCCACCTGCAGGCGTTAAATCCAAATCTGTATTTGCAGCCACAGCTAGAATCAGGAATAGGGAAAGTTCCACTTAATATGTTAAAAGCTCACAGAGGGCATCCCAAATGCTCAGGAAGTTCTCCTTGGATAACTGCCCTGTCTTCCACTAGGACACCCACTAGAAATGCCCCTTCTACTTAGTGCTAAACACAACTGACACAGGCCAGAAGAAATGCAAGAACTCCGATTTTTTTGGTCACCTTTCTAAAGATAGAACCTGAGAGTGGTCTAGAAAATGGTGTCAGGGTAATAAACATAATTCCATGCAGCATAAATGAAATAATGGATATGAAAGCACTTTCAAAATTATGGGCTGTTAAAGGCAAAGCATTAATTATTGATTTTTATTTTTACATCTCTTAGAATCTCTTATATTTTTATTTTTAAATCCCTCAATATTTTTTCCTGATGATAAGTTTACTCAAAATTTATACAATCTGGAGTCATTTCCAGTTTCTAAGGAGTTCCATTTTTTTAATTGCAAGTGTCTGGAGGAAAGAAAGCTATAAATTTTAGTTTTAAATTTAATCACTGTAATTTCAAATTGTTCCTACTGGAAGTTTTCTATGTATGTTCCTCTTATTATAGATGAAAATGAGTAGAATAAATGAAAACCTCAACATGGTTGGTCATAGAGGCAGGATTTAGGAATTGTCAGGAGGACAACATATACCATATTCCATTTGTGGCAAGTTTATTTTCATAAACTGTCTTTATTATTAAAGATTCTGACTTTTAGCAACTGATATAACATTTTTGAAGGGTGTTAGAAGGCCACTAGTTGAAGAGAAAGTGGAGGCCTCTGGATGTGGACAGTCCATTCACAGGTGGGATGTGAACCCAGTGGAGAGTTGTACTTCAGGAGATCCAAAGGCGTCTGGCATATCCACGAGCATCTTCCCTTTTATTGCACGAGATGAGACATCTGGAATACACTCTCACCTTCACTCTCCAAAAGTCAACCCCTCCCCATCTCTTTCTAAATATAACAAGAAAGAGCAGGTGAACAGGTCAAGATAAGGTCCTCCCTCTTCTCTACACCCATGACATGCTTAATACTTCTTTATTTCATTTCATGTACAGTCCTGAAAGTCTGGGGCACCCTTCACTGTTTCACTGTTTGTTGCTTACATTAGTTCAGCATCAGGGTTTTACGATTAACTCGGTGCAGCTGCATTCCTCAGGAACTCGACATTTAGTATTGCCACCTGAGAAGAAAGGAAAGGTTTACCATGTCCGTGTCTTCTTTTCCTAACTGGAAGATAGTTCCATTCAGCTTCCACCGTCTGAACCAGTGGAAGCATCAAAGCAGAATCCTCAGCTGACCCTGTGTGTTGCTCCCTAGCCTGGGAATGTTTTAAGCTCCTTCATGTTCCGTAAGCCTCTGCCTCCCCAGAAGACAACAGGAAGTGTCTGCCGTACACATGGGTCTTCCCTGGAATTAGTGGTCCTCTTTCATCCACAGCTCCTTCAGATCTTAGAAACTGAGAGTCAGAAGGGATGGCAACAGAGGAACTGAGAGACTCTGCCTGGAGCCACACAGCCTGCCCCTGTGCAGGGCCCTCACCTGTCCCTGCAGCCCCAACAGGAAGCCTTTCTGTGCTTGTCTTGCCCACACTCAGGGCCCGGGAGCCGCTCCCTAGGCAGGCCTGTCCCTTTCTATCCTGGGCTTACTGTCAGAGAGTCCTTCCTCCTATTGATTGAAGATGTGCTTCCCGTGACTTTGATGATCTGTACCCCCTGGAGAGCCACAAATCACATCTTTGTGACTGCAGCTGAGGGGCTAGAGACTGGCCTCAGGGGCAGTCTGCTCTCATTGGTGGTCTTCATCAGCAGGAAATAGTGAGACTAAGGAAATTTCATTTTCATTGTGTCCAAAATGGGCATAATGATTCTTTTCAGCATGAAATGATGCAATAGATCACCTGGGACATGTGGGTGCCTCGTAGTAGGGGTCTTTATTTTTATTTTCAATTCTTGGGTGATCTCAAAGCATTCTCACTCACCTGTTTCCCCAGTTTTTACACCTTTTCCCCCACCTTCCTTTCTGGATAGCAGGAGGGATGTCCCCTATTTCCACAAAAATCTTTCTAGAAACTTCCCACTGTGTTGGTTTCCCCAGGAGTTAAATCAAGGTCCTAGAAATAAAATATGCATGATATTTCAAAAACTAACTCCGCGCACCTTGATGTTTCTGGAATAATTTGATATCATGGAAGGAAACCAAGACATTCCCAAACCGTGTAGTAGGAGCTGCTCCCACAAATGCTCTGGAGTTTGGAGCTGGTTCTTGCCCATTGGCATCCAGCTCGTGTCACCAAAAACAATGTGGGAAAAGGTGTGTTACCTACTTGATCTGCAGGCCCTCAGGCAGGTCAAGGATGGTTACCCTGAGTGTGGTCATTACTGAATTCAGATATCCTTCTTAATAAGAGATGGCAATGCTTAGTAAGCTCTTTTCCTGGGTTAAACGTACCTTATTTTGCAGTCGTGATTCTTGTTTGTGTTGTGTTTGGGCTTCCTCCCTCATGTTATGTCCGCTGACCCAGGGTGTGTTCTTTTATGAAGTCATACGAGGGTTTCTAGCACGCCAACACCTGCTTCAGAGAATGAGCATCAAACAGCAAGAAGTCACATCCATCAAGAGCTTTCTGCAGAACACAGAGGACAGGGCACTGCAAGCCTACGACGCCCTGGTCATTCAGAACGCCTCCGACATCGCCCGGGAGAATGACAGGCTCCGGAAGGAAATGAATGGTCCGTACCCTAAAGAGAAGGCCGCTGCCAGGAGCAAGCAAGAGGAAGGAGCCAGAAGGTAAAGGCAGGTAGTTTGCAACTTCAGTGACCTCGGTGATGGACTCACAGGAGTCCTGAGGATGGACACCCCCCGCAATCCCAGAAATGCTTGTCCTGTGCTTTCTTTTCAGGAACTAGATGCTGTAGTCATATGAAATTGCTATTGCTTCCTCTGCTGTGCTTCTGTCGCTAAACTGCCTTGAGGTCTAAGTTTTAAAGCAAAATCAATAGTAAAAACTAATAGCTGGATTTTTTTTTATTTTTAGACAAGTGTGATATATATATATATATAAATGTCTGTGTGTGTATATATATATATATATATATATATATATATACACAAACATATATACATACACACACATATATGTACATTTATATATGTATATATATATATATATAGAAGGCTGATAGAAATTTTTGGAAATTTTAGCAAACAATTGAGATACCACTCTGATAGTGAACTCAGTAAATAGCTTATACATATTATATTTTCCTGTGTAAACGATCATATTTTCTTGGCCAATAAAGAAAGCTTTAGAAAAAAAAGCTTTTCATTTAAAAGTTTACTTGGGACATTGAGCCTGGAATAGAAACACAAACAGAGCCAGGACTCTTCGTGATTGTTCCCTCCCTGTGGGTGACAGCACACCTGAGAACCACAGCACCCCTCAGGGAGGGCAGAAAGGAATGACTTTCCAATTCGTGGTCAGAGAGGTGTTCATTTTTCCTGGGGACCTTGATAATATCTCCTTTCTCTCTGAAAGCAGCTCTCCTCTGCCATGACTGCCTATGTCAAGTGATTTTTTGTTAAAGAGGAGATGGCAATGTGTCTCTTGCTAATTAGCCTCAAATATCTCCATGATTAAATACTGAAAAAATTCCCTTTGTATGGAAAACTGTAATTAAACGTTACAGGGAAAACAAATTATCCACTGAGTGCCACACTGTCATCTCCAGCGACTTCATTTTCTACATGGGCGGCTGGCTCTGCCTGGTGGAAGATTCCAGCCCTGTTGGTGTTCCGCCACAGAAAGATGTAATTATAAAGCAAGTGCTCGGGAACTCCTTGTGAGATGCACGCCTTGGCATCTTGCTAGTACATGATTACATTGACATGTGAAGCCAGAGGAACTTTTTAAACCAGATAACTATTAATTTTAAATGACTTCCAGAATAATATTTGTTATTTTCCCTGCTGGAACTCAACCATCACCCCAATTTCTCAATTTGATGATGTATTTATTTGCCTGATATAAAATTAAGTGAAGAAGCATTTGTCTATTTCTTGAATACCAGCCGTTCACTTGGCACTAGACATCCATATGGAGTCATAGGGCAAATAATAGTTCATTGCATAATTAAATAATTGCTGGTAGAATTTAAATGGCAAGAGAGAGGCGGGGGGCCAGAGTGTAGGTCTTTGAGGGTTTTGAGTAGCGTGTGTGCTGGTTTTTCAGAGGGAGAGGATGATGAACTCCCACCATTCAATGCCTCAGTAACTCTCTATTAAGATGGATTTCCCAGAAATTACCATTCAGATTGAAATTCTGGGTTTTTGATTTGCTTAAGAATCAGACTGTGAAAAATTCATTCACTGAATGCCTGATAGAGAATGGGAAGCCTCTTAAGTAGCTGGTTTGCGGGAGAATTGAGAATTTCAAGAAGCAGCCTGATGACCGTGCTGTGTGCCCATTCGTCACAGCAGGTGGGCTGCGGCGCTCTGGACAGCCTGTCCCTCATCCTCCTGACCCAGCATGATGGCTGTCTGGAAGGAGCCCTCCTTGGGCAGCCTGAGCAGGTTCCTTGTTGTCAGCTGAATAATAACCTCCGAGCCTCTCTCTGAGTCTGTTTGTGTTCTGTTTCCTCCAAGAGCTGAAGACCAGGGTGGGTCCTGGCACGTCCACTCCAGCTCGGTCCCCCTCCCCATGGCGGTGGACAGCCTGGCCCAGGCTCTTGCTGGACCATCCATCCGGTCTCCATCACTGCACTCAGTGTTCAGCGTGGATGACAGCAGTGGCCTCCCGTCACCACGGAAACAGCCTCCGCCCAAGCCAAAGAGGGACCCCAGCACCCGGCTGAGTGCCTCCTACGAGGCTGTGAGCGCCTGCCTCTCAGCGGCCAAGGACACAGCCAGCGAAGGTCAGCTGGGTGAGCGTAAAAGACGGGCCTGGCTCACAGACCTCCGTCTGTGAGCGCCCCACGGCGTTATTGTGGCCCTCATGTATTTTTAATAGAAATAAATCCAATTGTTGGCTTGCCAGCAGCCCTTTAATCATTAAATATAACTAATATTTATTCCAATCTCTAAGCCTCTTAGGGAAAAGCTACTTACATGTCATTTCCTCCACTCCCAGCCCCACCTCTGCATTGAGTTTGCAGCCTCAAGGCAGAACCAACAAAAAGTTGGTCGCTACTCCATGTAAATTTCCACTAAGTAAAAGGTTAAAAAAATGCATCGGGCTTTCCTGTGTTCACAGTCTAATTAAAAATTAAGCCCACTTTTTCATGTGGTGAGTGAAGCAACCTCACAGAGGAGAATAGTTGCAATGAAATTAAGTTAAACAAAAACTTCTGAGACTTGATAGAAAAGTCTTTACACTGATGGTTTTGAAATATTTATGCAAAAAGGGGTAATGGCAGTGTACTGTCCATCCAATCTCTCATGGATTAGCATGTGCTACAATCATGGTTTAATTGTTCATGTTTAGAATTGTGACTAACACAGGAAGTGCTCTTTGTCAGACCATTTAGGAACAGCAGTTGGCTGACCATCTGCTGTGGGCGGGGCCCCATTCTCTGCACACACGTGTATGGTATCTTCCTTCATGGAGCCTACGTTCCACAAGCAAGAACAGATGTGGACACAGTAAGCAAGTGAATGCATGAGGATTTTAGCAAGAGGCCTTTGCTGTAGACAGAGATAACTAGTGCCGGAGTGGAAGTGAGGGCAGGGACAGGAGGCAGGATTCTAAATGAAATGACTGAGTAGATCTCGGGAGGAAACAGCTTCTGAACACAATTGAAACACAGTTCCTTTAGTTAAAAACAAATAAGATGAACCAAATATATAGCAACACAACATAACCAAATACACAGCAAAACAATATGCTCCACTTAGGGACAAGATGCAGGATCCTGGAAGTGGCCCTGGCTTCTGACCATGGGACAGAAGCCTTAAGCAACAGGAACATCCGGGCTTCTTTGAACTACTTCTCCTTAGTGACTATGAGAAAGAACAGATATTTAGGGGAATTTTTAACTACCAAGGAAAAAAGTTGTTTTAACGTGCAAATCATGTAAAAGCAACACCTAGGTGTAGGTGTAGGAGAAATTCCTACCTCTGTGGTGAGCAGAGATGGTACCTATTTGCAGCATCCTGTAAAAGCGGCAACAGCAAGAGCTGGAATGTGACATCCAGGGGTCATGGAGGACATTCTTCCCAGTTGATGCCACTAGACAGAGAGAGACAGAGAGAGTTAGAACTTTCCTCCCAGGAAGTCGGGTGCTGCCCTAATGTGCTGCACACAGGGGGAAGCTCCTATTGAACAGGCCGGCAGTGTTCTCCCCTGGAGAGTGCTACAGACAGTCACCACCATTACGCCGTCAGACCTCTGTGCAGAGCTTCTAGTGCAGATCTCAGAAAGTAGTGGCTGAAATTAGGGGAGAGAAATTTTGGCACTGTGGGTGAGGAAGAATCATATCTAAGATTTTAAGACTAGTGAGGTAGGGAGAGTGGGAAATGAACATTCAGGACAGTATGAGAAAAAATACAAAGAAAGATGGAAAATCACAGTGTATACAGAGTGGAGCCTCGACCCCACTTGCACACTGAGGTAGCTCTGTGAACGAGCTCAGCAGGCCACAGAGTAGCTTGAGAAGTCCCACAAAGCCGGAGGGCTGCATGCTCATTACAGGGCCCCTGCCCCGCAGTTGAGGTTTTGGAGTGGTCAGGCATCAACAGTCGAGGGACTAGGAAAGGAGAAAAGGTAGGAGAGGCTGAGCTCCAAACGGAGTGTAAGGTCTTCCACGTGGGCAGAAAACAGCGTCAACTAAGAAGGCCTACTCAGACCTCAGGAGACACAAGCTGCAGATGAAAGGTGAATGACCAAAAAGGGAGGAGGGGGGTGGGAAAGAGAATGCAGGGGAAGCAGGGTGCAAGACTGCAGGCGCAAAACTGTGGAAAGTCCTTTCTGCTGCTCATAAGGCACCAGGACACCTTCCTTAGACCCATAAGGGGCTTACGTACACTTTGATTTCTTGGAACCTGGTTTCAGCTCATATATGTCCATTAGTTGCTTAGAAAATTTCCCCAACTCTGCTCTGTTGTAGGAGCCTGTGACAGGGCGAGGAGGCACACAGTTCCCTTTCTACCTTCCACGTCCTACGTTCCTTCTTACAACACAGAATTCCTAATACTGATTACTTTGCAACCACAAAAAGAAAGTCTTGGGTCTCCTGGGAACAGAGATGCATTTCTGCACTTTGGGAAATGCTCTAAAGATATTCTTACAATTTAAAAATTAAGCTGCCTAAGCACGTTTGCTGGTTAAGTTGTGTAGGATTGCAAAGTCAGAAAGGGCTGTGAGGGACTTAAGTCTCTCAATGTGTCAGTGTTCCAGATTTCTGGTCACAAAACATACCTACACCCATAAGTGATTAGCCAGAAGCTGCAGTGGCTCTGGTCCCATCTATGCTCTTGTGACAGGAGTAGGACACTATACTTTTGTGTCTGAGTCATCTTAGACACTTCCTTCAGTACCAAAAATTTCAGCACAATCTAAACCTGTGCCTGCTGACATAGTGGCCAATAGGCACATGCAGCCATTCAATCTGAGAGTTGCTAAAATTAACTGTGATTTTAAAATGTCTGTCCTCAGCCAACAGCCATATTTCAAGCACTAGATAGCCACAGGCATAGAACTTTCCACCATCACAGAAAGCCCTTCTAGACAGCTGTCATCCTAAACATGCCATGTTTCCACCAAAGAGCTGTGGGGTTATTTTGCCTCTAGTAACAAGTCACAGTCTTCCTCATTTCTGTCAATAGGTAGGGAGAACATTAGTCACCCTTTAAAATGCTTTGTGAACCCTGGTTTCACAAGAGCAAGGCCTAAGCTAGGGTTTGTAGATTACCAAGGCTATTCTGTTTGCCTTGTTTAAAAAAAAAAAAGTCAAGTTCTTTCCCTTTGTACAAAAAGCTGTTAATCAAGTCAGAGGCTGCAAAGTGAAAGGAGATGATTGATGAACAAAGGCCAGGGACTGCAGAGAAACTGGTAATGAGGCTGTTCCAGGTTGTCTTTGGGTTTGGTCTTGTTCCTATTGGCACACGCCTTTCCTATAGGCTGTCACCTCATCAACAGGGTTGCAATAAAGAATAGCAGTATGGAGAGCTCATTTTATTTCACTACCTTTGTGCCTCAAAAGCATGAATCAATTCACAGACCAATAAATTTTAGCACTTCTTTGCAAACTATTAACAAGCTATGTCAACTATGTGAAAGGACCATTTTTCCCAAAGTCTGGGGTTTCCCTTAGCAAACAGTGGCTAGGGAAGGAAGGTCAAGGCCCACTTTCCCTCTTCCTGGAGGGAGCTCCTAGCCAGCATGCTTCTCCCTCTTCCTGAGTGTCACTCTGTGCCCACAGGTCAGCCTTCCTCCCCACACAGTGCACATCCTTCCCACAGCAAGGGAAATGAGAGTCTGTTTGTGGCCTTGCAGAAGTGACCAGGGCTTTCCAGGCCCATGTGAATCAAGAGGCAGCAACAGTGACCCACAGCACAGGTTCGGTTCGATGTGGGAATAAAGAAGAGGGGGCAGAGCCCCATCTCCTGGGACACCAGAGTGTGCCACAAAGCTCCAAGGTCACAGGTGGTTCACAACACCCGTGAGGGTCGGTGAACTGAGCACTAAATCCTGAGTGAGAAACGGAGCTCCAGTAATGAGGTGGTGGAGCAGGGCCTGCTGAGTGACCGCTGCTGCAGGTGAAACAGAGGCAGGGTGCGCCTGCAGCTCTCACCCCTGATTGGTTCTGGGAGGACACTTCCACCCACAGCTTCCCTTCAGGTCCCCGGGGCCGCTCCCTTGGAGAAAGCACCTTAATCAGCCTCTAAACTGTTTGAAAGTTGCTGTCCAACTCCATCCTCCACAAAACACTGGCTAAAGATACAGATAAAATAATGGTTCAGCTCTGTGGCTTTATTTAGACATGCATTCTGTCTCTTTTCATTTTCCCCCTGCTGTCTTGTTTATATCTTGATTCTAGAACAGAACTTCTCACATAGAAAGCATTCAATAAATAGTGAATGAACACATATATGTTACAGAAACATACTTGTGCTGCTCTCATGACAACAAATTCCCTGCTTGTCAATAGGAACACAGTTGGCAAGGTTCAAGGGCAGCTGCTCAAGATGTGTGAGGTGCACTTTATCCGTGCATGTTGAGTAGAAGCCCCTTTATTTTCTTCTATCACCTGAAATTTGACAGAAATCAGGCCTTCCATGAACATGCCTCTGGGAAACATGTGACTGGGAATCACAGAAGACGCTGCACAACATAGCCAGCCACCTAACACACATAATCCAGTGGGTGCCATGAGCCCATTTATGGAGCCTATAAACGGGCAAGCAGGTTTGGAGATAAGCAGAATAAGAGTAGTGACAGCAGGATGCTGTGGACACAGAGCCTAAGAGTGACCAACCTCTGAGGGAACCACAGAAGGTTCAGGAAGGACATTTTAGCAGCAGCATTGTGCACATGAGCATGCCCAGTGGTGCACAGGTGTGGTCCACCAATAGGGGGGAACTCCCCAGCATACCACAACTCTGCAGAAGCCCTTTCTGTCCCATTCGTAGCCAGCTGTAAAGCCATTCCGCCCTCCCTCAGGCAAGCAGCTGGCTGACAGGTCAGTGAGCCGACCCCTAAGGGAGCACCTTGGGTGTTCCAGGTCCTGTGCTAGAGCCAACTCCCAGGCTGAGAAGAAGCACACTGGGGGAGCCCGATGGAGACCACTTACAGAGACACACGGGTCTTCTTGACTCATGAGCTTCTCATTCCTCCTTTTTCCATTGAATAAACAGGTATCTGATGTTCGGTGAGAAAGAGGCCAAGTGATTTGAGTACTGGTGCAGATGTTAGAAGTCACCAACAGGCCTTAACAAGAAATCCAAGAGGAAGGCCTTTTGTATTTGCAGATGTTTCCCTCCTAATAGAGCTTAAATATGGCACGAGTCCATACGGGAGCTCAGATGAGAGTCAAGTTTGTGAAATACTGAGCTTGGTTGGGAATGGCAAGTCTAGCTCCTCAGCTGCCGGTAGGACTCCAAATCTCGCCCTAAAGTCACCCTGTGAGAAGGAAGGGCTTCCTGATTCCATTCCATCAGCATCGTCAAGTAGTTGCAAATGTTTTGTACATGAATTTTAGAACTGAACAAAAACAAGAAAAAGAAATCTCTTCCTGTAAATTGTCAATAGCCCTTAAATCCATACTTGCAAATAAACTTCTCACATGTCCACACACACGTGCAAACCCAGAAGTAATTGTAAAAGCCAAACCTCAACTCTGGTTTTCTAATCTTAATTTATGACGATTGAAATTTCCGTTTCTGACCCTCCCCCTCCCCTGCCCCTGCCTAGATTCCAATGCACTAGTTAGTGGGACAGGAACCTATCAGTCCAGCACCTAAGGGGTCCAGCATGGCTGAAGCTCCACCCATACTCTGAGGAACCTGCCCTGTGTGCCATGATTAATTTCCACCTGGGCAGTAGGACTAATGTACAAGGACAGCCTTCTGAGGGTCACTGCGTGTGGGACATTGTGCTAAGCACCTTCAGTCTTCAGAGCTGGCCAGTGCTGCAGAGCCAGCATCATGATCCACGTAGGGACCAGGACACTAGGTCAGAGAGCAGGCTGTGACATGGCCAACGTCACAGGGCTAGGCTTCCATCCAGGCAGTTGGGCCGAGATCCCTGGCTCTCTGCAGCCTCCTGACAAGCACCTAACTGTGTGCAACAGTTCAAAACAGAAAGTCTGTTCACGTCCAAAGCAGGCCCTGAGGGGACGCTGTACCAGGGATCCACTACTGGTCAACGGCCCAGGGAAACTGCACTGATTCAAATAAGATAAGGATGGCTTTACTTTCTCTCTCATCTGTGGGGGTCAGGGGCTTCTCTGGGTGGTTCTTACTCTGGATCCTTCTTGGAGATGCCAGGAGGTGGCTGAAATCTAAGAGCTGGTCACCCCAGGTTTGTGCTTTAGCCACCTGGGGCATGTGCATCTGGGTGGCGGCTCTTCCTTGCTGGGCAGCATGTTGGCTTCAATGTGTTGAACTTGGTACTTGGAGAATCAGTGTCTCAGCCAGGTTTGTGCTTCAGCCTCCTGGGGCATGTGCATCTGGGTGGCGGCTCCTCCTTGCTGGGCAGCATGTTGGCTTCAATGTGTTGAGCTTGGTACTTGGAGAATCAGTGTGGCAAAGGCGTGCGCTCTAGGAGGTGGAAGGGAGGTGACGGGGAGCACTCGCCATGAGCAGGCCTGGGGAGCCAGGCTGTTTCGTCTCTGTCGCGGTCTTTGACCATCAGAGTAGTCTCAGAGGTCCATCCAGGTTTGGGAGGAGACAAAGGTTCTACCTCTCAGGAGGACTGGAAATACTGTTGTGGCCTGTTTTTTGGGGAAACGATCTGCCCCATTCCACCCTCTGGACACACAGTTCACATCCCTCCAAACACAAAGTACACTCATCTCTTCCCGAAGCTCCCGGAAGCTTCCTTCTGTCGTGGCACCAGGCTCAGGCTCAGGGACAAGACCTCGTCCTCCAAATGAGATCAGGCAAGGCTCCTCAGGTGGACGGCTTCTCAAGAATGCCACCCTCTACATGACGGCTGTGGCCTAAAAGACTAGTTACCCCCATTCACGGGACCAGTGTACCCTGAAGGGACAGGTAGATGGCAATGTTATGTGTGCCCTTGATCCAAAAGGGACTGGCATGCAGCTCTCAGCAACCGCTGGGCACATGTTGCCTTGAGGAGGGCCGTCCCGGTGCCTGGAGGGGTTTTCCATGGCTGCTGGTATTGGCTCTGGAACCTTGTTTCGCTCTTTGAGTCGTAATTCTTTCTTCACAGGGGTCTTATGTTTGGTGCGGGTCGGGGGTTCTCTTAGCCTGCTTCCTGCTCACGAAGTTCTGAGAGCAGGATTCTTCTCTCTCTGTGGATTCTGCCCCTTCAGGGCACCTGGTGCTTTCAATTTCCTCTAAATTCGTTTATACTGCGCTTAATTAGTCAAAGCACAGGTCCTCAGGTCTCTGAGATAACCTCTCCTCTCTTTGGGGCTCTCTGCCTTATTTCTTTGAGGCAAGCCTCTGAAGTTCTGAAGGGTCCTGTGGCTCTGCCTCCTGAGCTGTCTGGGAAGCACCACCTTGTGTCTTTGGATGTTTTAACAAATGTCTCCACAGCATGTGCTTGGCTTCTTCTTTAGATCATGTTTTCCTGAAAATGCCCTGAATTTCTTGTCTGCTTGGAGGTCCTTTCTTAGCTTTAGAATCTCGGCCATCTGGAGAGCTGACAGTGAGAACCATTTTATTTTCAGACCCAGGAGGCCCTGGCTCCTTCGTGACGACGGCTCCTTCTTTGCCGATCTCTTCGCACTCATGTTCTGTTCCAGGTGGCTTGAAGAATCCCGGAGATCGCTGTAACACTGCTTGAAAGTCTCCTTAACCTGGTGGCCCAGTCACGAAGTGGGTCTCCTGTTTGCCATTCCTGCAGGTGACACTGCTGCCAGACTTTCCCTCCTCATCCTCCCTTGAACCTCACCCCGAGCTTTCCCGAGGGCCCCCAATTTCTGCTGATTGTCTCTTCAAGACTCATCTCTTTTCCCAAAGCCAAGCCACACGTTTCATTTTTTAGGTAGCAGCAGTGCCCTGTAGGTACCACGTCTGTGCAGGACTCAGTGTCTTAAGATGCAAGGATGACTTTAGGACTGTCCTATGGCTCCAGAATGTGACTGACCTCAGGGGTCCCTGGAGGAGGAGGTTCATTGCACATCCAGTGCCTGGGATGGGAAAGGTCAGACAGCTGAAGGCAGGAGCAGATGGGTCCCTGGCCTCTCCCTCTCCTCCAAGTGGCCTCTCCACAGGTTGCCCATGGCAGGGATGCCTCAGGGTGTCCACGTTTCTTATGCAGAAATCAGGGCTCTCACACCATGTGTCCAGGAGGGTGGGTGAAAAGGCAGACTGCACTGCGGGTGCCCCAGCCTCAGAGGGCAGGCAACGTCTTTCCAACATCTTCTTCTCTGAAGCAGCCAAAGACCTCCCAGGTTCAAGGTTCAGGAAGAGCATTTGGGACTGAAAATATTGCAACCAGTTTGAGAAAATACCATCTGCCACAAATCCTGTAAATTATTCATGACTGCGAAATTCTATAACACTAATATTAAAAGTGGGGTTGGTGCATTCTTTTTCTAGGAGAAGGTCTGCCCTCTGTGTTTCAGCACACTGAAAGTCATCAGGACAATGCTGATTAGAACATTGCACACGTCGGCTATATGATGTTCTTGAGTGTCATGGCTTTGGGGAGCCTCATGTAACACTGGCTTTTGAAGATGGCCATGGAGCTAGGAAATGAACTTTGTTTGCTTCCATTCCCATGAGGATGGACATATTTGTGTTGTGGTTATAGTGTGCCAGGACCTGAGCTAAGTACTTTTCCCACAGACCTATCCATGCCCTTCCTGAGATGGTGAATAATGCCACTCTTAGGCTGTCTTCTCTGAGGCTAAGGGGAGGTGCCCAAGACTTCTTCTAAGACCACATTCTGCACCACTCCACCCTGCTCCACCCGCCTGTTCTGGGACCCTCACTCTGGCCTACTGCTTCCTGTCTCTGTAGCCTGCACCATTTTCTAACACAGCACAGAACTCACTGTGCTTCCCTGTCCTGGGACATCACCCCCAAAGGGTGGAAGCCCTCTCCTGCCAGATCAAAAGCCAGGGTGCTTGGTGCTTTGGGGAGGTCTGGTTTGGTGGGGCTCCAGTGGGTGGAGGGGCAGGAAGGCCTGGGTTTTCCACAGCTGGAGTGCAGGGGCTCTGAGGACCAAGGCCAGCCTGGGGGAGGGACAGTCCAGCCAGCTCAGGTCCTGGCCGCTGGCTCGAGTCTTGCTCACACTGCCCTCCCTCTCTTCCCCTCCAGCTCTGACGCGACCCAGACCCCACAGTGATGACTACAGCACCATGAAGAAGATCCCCCCTCGAAAGCCAAAGAGAAGTCCCAACACAAAGCTCAGCGGCTCCTATGAGGAAATTTGGGGCCCCCGGCCCCCAGGTGCCATGTGTCAGGCAGGTGCCCGCCAGGTCCCCGGAACCCCTGGTGCCCAGCGGGCCTGCCCAGCTGATGGCCCGCAGTACACCCCGCAGCTGCCACTGCGCCTGCCCCTACCCCAGGGCGACGAGGATGATGACACGGAGCCTGTGTACATCGAGATGGTGGGGAACGCGGCCAGGGCGGGCGGCCCCGAGGCCGACAGCCCCGACCAGGGCGAGTCCGTGTACGAGGAGATGAAGTACTTCTTGCCCGAGGAGGGCGGCAGCCTGGGCATGGTGTCCTTCCTGTCCCCCTCGCCTCTGTTCTCGGACACTCGGAAAGCCTGGGCCTTGGAGGCTGGTGAGGGGGGCTGCCAGCCCCTGAGGGACACGTGCGACATCCCGCCCCCCTTCCCCAACCTGCTCCCGCACCGGCCTCCGCTCCTGGTCTTCCCGCCCACGCCGGTGACCTGCTCCCCTGCCTCCGACGAGTCGCCGCTGACGCCCCTGGAGGTGAAGAAGCTGCCGGTCCTGGAAACCAACCTCAAGTACCCTGTGCAGTCCGAGGGCTCCAGCCCCTTGTCGCCGCAGTACTCCAAAGCCCCGAAGGGGGACGGCGACAGACCCGCGTCCCCCGGCGGCGCCGTGTCCGACGGGCCTCGCCCGGCCTCGCCGCCGCCCTCGCCGCCGCCGCCGCCCCCGGGGCCGCCCCCAGCCTGCAGGCCGCCCGCGCACTTCGCCTGCCCGCCCGGGCCCGAGCCGTCCAGGGCGCCCCCGAAGCCCAGCGCGGCGCCCTGCAGCTCCTTCGCCAAGATCCCGCACTCCCCGGCCCGGGCCGCCAGGGCTGAGCACAGGAGGGCCGCCGCCCCGGCCCCCTACAGCCCCCCGAACCCCAGGCCCCTGTCCAGCCCTCTGGACGAGCTGGCCAGCCTCTTCAGCTCGGGAAGGAGCGTGCTGCGGAAGTCGGCCGCGGGGAGGAAGATCCGGGAAGCTGAAGGTGAGCGGACCCCGGGGCGCGTGCGCCTGTGCGCCTGGGTGGGGGCCCGGTGGGGGCCCGGTGGGGGCCCGGGTGGGGGCCCGGGTGGGGGGCCGGTGCCGGTGCCTGGCCTAGCGGAGTCCAGGCCCGCTCCGGCCATTCGCAGCAGATGTCAAGGAAAAACCTTCTGCAACCAGTGCGGACAAGTGGTAGGAATTTGCATTTCCACGTTGCAGAATAAGACGTTAAAGTCTCATAATTCAGAGATACTTAGCACTAAAACCGGGTTTAATGAATTATAGCTTGATTCATGCTGGAACTAGGTTTCTTTCTCCTGCAACACTTACTTATAACGTGGAAATGGTGTTATTTTTTGCTACATCACATTGCCGATATCATCATTAACCCTAGTGGCCTTATCATCCACCCGTTTTGCCCCAGGACATCTGGGATGATCACCTGTTCAGCCAGCACTCCACGGAACACCACGCGCCTTAGGGTCTGGGGATGAGCTGAGTTCTTCTTCCATACACCACCCAAGGAACAGTTTAGCCGATTTTGTTCTGTTTCCTCCTCATCCACTCAGCCTAAGGCAGAGTTAGCAGTGGAGTCGGTCCACTCAGATGAGCTCCGCATTAGGTTCTTACAGCCAGAGGCTGTTGCTTGATTTAAAAAAATGTTTATTTTGTGTCCCTGTAAATGCAGAATGTAGCCAGAAAAAAAAATGCAGAGAGAAATTTTTGCTAATCTCTTGAAAGTACCTCACCACATACCACTTCATTCACATGAGGTTGCCTTTGTACCAAACATGCTGCTTTTGCAGATGCCCTTAATAACCAAAAAGAATGTTGTCATTTTTTTAATTGAAGTTTTTATACAAAATATTTTTTCAACATTCTGTATGTTGAGGAAGAAGGACATTAATGTAAACATCTTGTTAAGTGTGTCATGATGCCATTAGACCCACTACCTCCCAAGGCTAATGGCCACTGTGGATATCCTCAATTTAGAGATGTAAAACTTCAATGTGGAGGGGTTAATATCCTCTTTGGGGTCAAGTGGCAGGATTGAACATAAAAGTTTGACCTATGGTGTGACATTTCATGCATTAGCCTACTCCTTCTTTGAAAGAAAATGCATAGACATGTTAGTTTCCATCATTTGATTAAGACATTACTTCAGGTATGAAAACTAGAAAATCCAGAAAGCAATGTGAACAAGAGCAAAGCAGGTAGAGGCTAAGAACCTTCGAAAGTTAGATAACCTACTCACTGTTTGTTCTCTAGACCAAAAAGCTAGTTGCTTGTTTAGCTAACAATGTCTTCTTAACTGTAGGCAACTAATAGGTGAAATTGAACTTGAAAGTGGCAGAATGCTTGAATTTTACAGGTCGTGTTTCATTCCAAGGACCAAGATGGAATCTAAGAGGGAGATCATTAAATGAGCACATCGATTTGCTTTAAAAACTAGAAGTTTGATTGATAACTCGTAAACCTCATTTTACTATAGATTGAAATTAGGTATATTCTTGACTCTAGCTATTCTCTTAAAAAAAAAAAGTGAGGTTAACACTTTTCTGGACAGACCTCATCATTTGGAAGCCCCAGAGGGAAGTGAGAATTATGGTGAGGTCTCCAGGCCTGGTGTGTAAATTTGCTGGTCATTGTCCCTCTGGTGGCATTACCCCAGTGTTGGGGACATGTGTCAAAACCTCAAATATAGCACCAAAACTTCATCTGTAAAATTATAAGATACCTGTTTTCCTATTGTGGGGTTTTACAAATACTTTGCAATTTGAAGAGATTGGTTTGAACCATTTAGGACTTGGGCTGCAATAACAGGAAATTTAACACCAGGAGACTGGGTCATCCACTCACAGATGTAGGACACTCAGCTACACAGCTGACCACTGCAGGATTCTTTAGGGTCTGTGATGGGGAAGTAAGTTTGTAAGTAAGTTGCATGGTGTTCCTTGAAGTGTACAAGTTAATCTTCCCGAAGGTGAAAGGAGTCAAGTTAAGATATGGAAGGAGGATGCTTAATGGGAGAGCTGGGCTCTAGAGCTGCCCCTGATTGTAAGGCTCACAGTTTGATCCTAAGGGGAGGAATCCATTTTTTTTTCTAAATGATTTAAAGGGAGGTTATTCGTGAGTTGCTATAACCTTGGGGTTTCTTTCCTTTCAAGTTTTAAACCTTCTACTTTTCCCCTTATGTATTTAAAGACGTTTTTATTTTCACCTGAAATAGTTTACTTATCATAATCCAGTGTGTGGCTAGTTCACTAGGCCTCTACGTTAATTACAGTTTGTTTCTTATACAGTTGTGATATGAGGAAGTTGTCCTGCAAATTTTGCAGGAGGATTCAAAATGTTTGCGTTGCCTCTTTGGGACAGGGCCTTGCAAAGATCAATCTGCTGGTTAATTCCCACAGTGGGCAGTTCCACTTGAAACACGGTGCTCTGCTGGACATAGGGAGGGAGCTTCTCTCACTGTAGTCCTATCAGGACTGTTCTGGAAACTCACAAATATCAACGAAGTTCACATCTACAGACTGTTGGCATATGCAATTGGAGCCGTAAAAAAATCACGTAGATCCACATAGAGAAAAAAATAAGATCTTGAAGCTGATGGGTGAGGCCCAGGCTAAATAGAATCACAGGAGCAGCAGGTGCCCTTGGCGCTCTATTCCAGGCAGCACTTCAGTAGCCTGCCGGATTCTCAGGCCACCAACAGGGTCTGCTGCCCTTAGACTCCTTTTACGGAAAGCTGAGGCACAGGGAGACTGATCCAGTTACTCCAGTTTCTCTGCTCAGGAGAGCCAGGCTCGAATGTAGTAATTCTGTCCCCAGTCTACCCTCACGCTGTACCTAGTAGAGCAGGAGGAGGCTTTAAGAACTCTGTGTTTGCCCCCAAGGTGCAGCAAGTAAGAGCCACAGAGTCTGGATGGAGAAAATGGTCCCAGAGGCTCGGGAATACCAAGGCGTGCCTTCCCTCTCTGCGTATGTGTGGTTCTGAACAGTGTTCAGGCCTCTCGGCCCTTTAGTGAGGAAGGACCAAAGGTTTCATTGTCCCTGCCTTCCCAGAAACAAAGTCCCATTAATTCACAACTGTCTTTTCCTCTGATGGTATAATATGGCTAATAGCATTATGCTAATTGTTTCCAGTTGCTTAGTTTAAAAACACAAGGCCTAACCCAAAGGGCGACTGAGGACAGACCTGGGCGTGTTCGGCCACTAGGGGACTCCGTTGCGCTGAAGGCGGCTTGGCTGAGTTTATCCCTAGTGACATGAAAGAAGCACCTGCCCTGCCTCTTCTCTTAGGGCACAAGATCAGGGGTCTCCGGGACTGACAAAAACGCAGTACCTCTCTAGAGTCTGGAGCAGAAAGCAGGGAGAGCTGGGCTGAGTTATGGAAAGGTGTGACTCTCAGAGCACGTAGAAACCTTGTTTCATTACTCTGGACACCCTTGCTCCTCAGACATAACAGGAACTCCCAAAGGACATCAGCAGAACTACAGTGTACAATATTGTCTCCTAATATTAGGGGGATTAAATAATTATTTGATGGAAAACTTACCTAAAAAGCAGTAGAGATATAAATATATTTGATGGATCTTGCTCTGATGGCATTTTTACTTAATAGGATTCATTTAAACCAAATGGAAATTACAATTAATTTCAAATTTTTTTATATTTATTTTTTAGTTGTAGTTGGACACAATACTTTTATTTATTTTTATGTGGTGCTGAGCATCAATCCCAAAGCCTCATACGTGCTCTACCACCGAGCCACAACCCCAGCCCCTAATTTCAAATATTTTATATGATTACATAAACACTCCAAATAAGAATATTTTGAGTTGGGAAGTCAGAGTATTAAATAAACACACGTTTTACCACTTGGCATTTTTATTCCGGAGGGCTGTTTGAAAGGAATTTTTTCCTAGAGTTGGCTTTAAGGAAAATTTCAAACATGCCTAAAAGTACAGAGAATGATGGACCCTGTCCATGGTCACCACTGTCTCGTCTCTCCTGCCTGCTGCCTTCTGCCAGCACTGGATGATCTGGAAAAGCGTCCCAATATCAAATTAATTTATTAATAAATACATAAATGTTCTACCACAGACGTTCTTTGGGGGAGAGATACATACTCTTAAGTCGCGTTAGTAAGTATAGGACAGCCGATGCCTCTTGCCTGCACTGACAGGAGACAGGTTTTCACGACTTAAGCCCAAGCATGGGGAGCACAGCACCATTTCTCATGATGGAAATAAAGTGATTCACTGAGCAACCAGGAGCTCCCGTCTGGCTTCAGTGACAGTGCCTGGCATGGGCAGCTGATGCAGACCACCCTTCTACCATGGCCCAAAATACCCGTGGATTTCTAAATATCACATTCAGATGGGACTCAAGTTTGGAAGATCAGAACTCAAAAAGAATTTCAGTCTCATCCCGAATTCAAAAATAAATGCAGTTGTGTCTTAGGTCAGCTATGAGGTTTAGATGGGTCTGTGCCAAGTGCAGTCACCTGCACGTTGTTTAGTAACCAGAAGCCCAGAGCTGCAGTATCACTGAAATGCCGCTGGATCACCAGCAGAGATTGAGGCCAACTCCTGCAAAGCCATCGGTGAGGGCCACTGCCCACTCCAGCTGTGCCAAGTGGAAGTTTTAACATTATCATTCAGTCTCTGACAGGTCCAAAATGAGACTGCAGCCTAAGAACGTCACCTGTCTCTGTGGATCTGGACATGGGGCAGAGGGCTGTACACTCAGCACCCAGGGCTCCTTCACGGCTCCTTCCCCACGTGCAGACTTTGCCTGGCCTAGGTGCTGCTCATTCCCGCTCCACGAAGCTCCCTTCTTCCATGGTGATTGTGATCTGTGTGCGAGTGGGGGTGGCCTGAGGGCCCTGGAGCACACAGGGCTGGGCAGAGGCAGCACACAGCCCCTCGTGTGATTCTCCTCCCTGGAAGGTTGCTGTCCACACTCCTGTCCGACAGCAGTCTCCCTCTTCTGGAAGGAAGGCGTTCCTCTGCCTTCTAGAACCATTTCCAAGCCACATCAAGTTTCCCTCATTTTCTGAATGAGGAAGTCCTGTGGGGAAGCTAGGTTGACATCTCCTGAGAAGGAAGGCCTCCCTCTGTCACCTGGTGGACATTAAGCAAGGATGAGCTCTTAGAGGGTCCCCTTGTAGTGCCAGTAAGCCCAGCTTCTGATACGAGGAGACTGTGTCTCTCTAAGGATTTTTTATTAATTTCTCGACCCCTCTGCAGTACCAAGAATATCTGAGCCTGGGAATTACAGCTATACATTTCAGTGCTTCTCCTTCCCCAAGGTCTAGTAGAAATGATACTTTGTTCATTTACGGTAAGAAATGAGCTTTGGATTTTTATAAACTATCAGCAGCCAAATTTGTCTTTGTTGAAAGCACAAAGCTCTGTTCCTCTAAATTAATTGAGAAGACAATTTTTTAATGCCCAAGTATTTGTTCTGAATGTTTTGCCATTTTCCTCACAGTTTACAACACCTTCTTCTAAATGCCCAAGAATCCATGCAGTGAAATTGTGCATTAACCGGTAGACCTGTTTCCCTCCCAGTCATCCAAGGAGCATTCGCTTCCTGTCAGCACAGGGCTTGGTACTTGAGAATCCAGAAACCTAGATGGAGGCCTGTGGCGTTGCCTCTGCCCTCTCACAGACCACAAGGGAGTGCATCCCCCTCCAGTGAGAGAAGTTCTGGAACGTGAGTGAATCTTTAACCATTGGATCCTGGGCCATTTGTGGATCCAGAGTTGGACTCCACCTGGCCAGGAGCCTCAGCAGTGTGCGTGCACCTTCTGTGGAAAGAGATTTTATACATGTCACCAGATTCTCAAAAAATGCCAGGGATCTGGGAGGAATGAGGGAGAGCTGCCTCAGAGGCGCGTACAGGTGAGTTCAGCAGCCAGGACAGGGAGCTGTGAACCCCCAGCCTCTTAGAGGGCCTCTTTCCAGAGCTGCTAGGGGGCAGGAAGAGAGGGAGGGGGCAGTGGGTGGCCCAGGTTCTCCAGGTGCAGAAGGGGGGAACAGGCAGAGCAAGCAGAAGACCAAAGATGGGGTGGGACATGCAGGTCCTGGATACACGGCTGCTTTAGAAGGTGGCCAGGGGAGTGGGGGGAGGAGAGGGAGGACAGAAGGCATCACGTGCTTGGAGTCAGAGCAGGCGTGCTTTCTACTGGATGCACCTCATCAGCTTCGTGATAAGGCCCTGAAAAATCTCCGCTGCTTCTCTTCTGTCATGTGAGAATTCAACAGGAACTCGCAGGATCTCTCCTACAAAGGATGCCAAGTGCTAGAGAAGGGAAAGGACAAGGACGCGGGGACTCCAGGTGTGTGCAGGTGACCTCCCTGGAAGGGGTGCACCCAGGTGCCCCGGGTCCCATGTCAACGGCGCTATTCCACAGTAGTCAGAGCTGACACTTGGGTGGCTCTCTGCTTTGGGCCAAGCACATCAGCCTCTCTCTCCCTAGGTCTTCGCCCCTGTGAGGAGGTGAAGAGCTGTTATGTCCCTGTCATTAAAGAAATCTGACTTTGGCCAGCTACCTGATTCTCCGTAATCACAGGAAGAAATAGCCTCACCCCCAGGAATCAAAATAGATCTCCGTTCTCCCAACCCCTGAGTTACTTCTATTATGCTATTCTTAGTCTCTGAAAACTATTGAAATTAAAATAACTATGCAGAGACCCTGACTGAGAAAGGAATTCCCTTCTAAGTTAAATAGAAACTTATTACCCGAAAAAGATGGGGGGTGGGCAGCAGATAAGACCTTCTGGCCCCCTTGTCAGTGTCCTGAGAAACATCCACGTGCAGGTTGTAACTGAGAGCACCTTCTTCTCCTGCCCTCTGCTCCACCCCTCCCTTCCTCACCTTCTCTGACACCTGTCCCAGAAGTGCCCCTGTGGCCTTGGAACCCTCCATGTCCCCTTGCCTGGGCCCCTCTAAGGCTCTGCCTGGGAACTGAGGTTGAACTCCCCTGCCAAGTCCCACCCAGCATCTCGCCTTTACTCCTGGTGCCAATGTGAACTTCAGTCTCAGAAGGGGGTGTCAGGCACCTGCGCAGGGTCCCCAGCAACTAGATGAGTAGTGAATGAGCCCTCAGCTTGTGCTGGGAGCCTTGCTGAGGGCAGGGCAGATGGCCAGCAGTGACCTTCAGTCATCGTGACCAAACAGAGAAAGACACCCAAAAAGTTTCCTCTCTCTCTAGTACCTTTCTGAAAAAAATAAAAGGCAGGAATTCAATCTTTTGTAAATCGTGTGAACATAGAAGACTTGATGACAGCAAAGTGACAAACTTAATTAACCAGACGACTGCCAGACCTGTGCTCATCGTCCCCTCTGTGCCCATTGGCTGGAAGAAAGTGAAATTCCTTGCCTCAGGACAGTGGTATTTCCAGGAGGCCACAGTGCTTCCTCTTTCTTTGAGATCCAGGGACAAAAACCAAGTGGAGAGTAACAACAATTCAATATTTAGATCAATCTGATCAAAAAGTTGCCCTTTGCCTTGTATAAATCATCCTGGGAAATTACCTTAACACACTGGCTGTGAATCTGCACCGTGGGCATGTCAGTCAGACCAGAGATGTGCATCCAGCATCAACAGGTCATCAGTCTTCAGAGGAGCTACACGCAGCCAAGAAGCCATTACACGAGGATGTCGTGCAGGGCACCTTCGCAGAAGAGTCTGCCCTACCTGAAACCCTGAAAATAAGGCGGGCCTTTCAGCCGTGGATTATCTCGTAACAGCCCACTGAAGGAAGCAGCTGCTGTGTGCTGTGTGTCTCTGCGCTGGATTAAACTCCCACTGGGGGTTCCAGGGAGCGGTCTAGTGCTCCGTCCTCTAAGCCACTCAGCAGCTCTCCTTAAGCAAGGGGATAAAGACCTCCCTGACTCCCTGCATCTCAGGACTGCCACGTGGTACTGTGTCCTGGGTTTTCTTCCTTCTGTGAAGAGATGCTCCGGGGTGACAGGGTACACGGGATGCTTTCCCACAGAGGTGCTGGACAGAAGCCTTGAGCGATCTCCTAGAGTGTCAGAAGGAAAGACGGATCTCTCCATTACCCACCGTACATAGGTCCTTCATGCCTGACCCGAACCATTTTCATCATTAATCTTGGATTAGACTGGAAAGTTCCACACCATTAGTGAGCTAGCTATACTGATTTCACTGTACCTGTACCTTACCCCATGACCAAGGACGCCAACACTGGGCACTGGACAGCCTTTAGGCTTCTGGCCACTATCCTGGCCTCTCCCTGAAACCTTCAGTTCTCTTCCCTACAGCCTGAGCACTGGCAATCGCTGGCCACCTGCAGTTTAACAGTGCGAATCAATGATAAGAAGACAGTAAATGACAATGTGACTGTTTTCTCCCACCAATGGCTGGGTTCTAGATCACGCAGAGCCCCTGGGCAGGCACGTGCTGAGTGGAAGGCTACAGTGATCTACGGTGGAACCCAGTGGCACATAGTGTGTGCTTTGCCCAAAGTCCCTAGAAACCCAAAAAGAGCTTCTCCATGCCCCCAACTCTGGCCCCTAATCAAACATAATCTTCTGAAAGAAACTTCCATTTTAAAGAAAGTCGAACAGGCATGTGTGCAATTGGTACATGAGAGTTTTTCAAAGGAAAATCTGCATATTGTGGTTTTGTCCGTTTCCTTTCATGGAAGATGGAAGATCCAGGAAGAAGTGGGTGAGCCGCACCTGGGCCAGGCCATGGGCACAGCCCTCGCGGAGCTTCTCCAGGGGCCAAAGCACATGGAAGCCTCAGCTGTGCAGTGCAGTCCTGTCCCCTTAGTGGTCCTTCTCAGGCAAGGTCACCTGCCAAGAACATGGGCTGGGTTTGACAGCAATAGGGAGGAGGAGGAGGAGAGAAGGACAAATATCTGCCTTCAAGAAGGGTGGGCCCTTCTCCCAGTGCACATGCCCCTCCTGATGGACAGCAGTGTCCCCCAGCAGATCCTCTAGGGAAAAATAGCATCTTTGACCCCTCTTCAAGGGAATTGCATTGACCTTGTCTCCTGATGTCTGACTGGCTCTACAACTGCTAGAAATAAAGTCCTCCACGATGTCAACAGATAAACTGCCGTAAGAATAATCACACAGACCTCAGGAAACAGAGCCTAGGCCGCTGCATCCCAGCCCACCGCCTGCCCTCCGTCCCGGGGAGCCCGTTTCCACCTCGGAAGCCTTGGCACAACTGGGGCCTGGCTGGACCTCCTGCGCGTCACAGCAGACAGCAAACTCTAATTGTTGACATTAATTTCACGGAAGCAGTTGCAGCTTGGCAGGGGGTCTCCGCCAGGCACTCACCCGGGCTTGAAATCATCTCTAATTTAGAGGTGGGGGACAGGGACTCAGGAAAGAGGTGTGGTGTTTTATATATGGTGATGTGGGACCATAAAGATGTCTCTTTAATCTGATGATCATTAGAAAACCCATGGTGTGGTCCAGCTGCTAACCAGAGTGCATTTCCACGTCTAGAGATGGCGTGATTACGGGGATCTGCTCAATGGCGTCAGAAATGTCTTGTGTTTCTCAGAGAAGTTTTCTATGACATGGCCTCTGGACGTGAAGTTCTTCTCAGGAATTAAAGTATCAGAGGTCAACTTCAGCCAAAGTGACAAAAGGACCAGTACTATTTGGTATCACCATTTTGTCTCAGGATTTCAGTTTTAGAAAAAGAGTTAAATAAGGACAAGCTTCATTCATTTATTGGGAAAAAAAGTGTGGTGGATCCCTTGGGCTGTGGGCTCCCTCAGAAGCAGTGGTGCTTGGAAACCTGAGGAATCCAGTGTGTCTGAGGAGGAAGGTCGTGGTTTTCCTGAGGACACTAACTGCGTGTCCCTAGCTGCCCGACTGCCCTCAGGCCTGAGAAACCTCCAGTTTTACTCCAAGTATTCTCTCCTCCTTTATCGTTAAGTGCTTGTCCCACCCACGGAGTGATCTCCCAGCCACACTTGCAGTGCACCCTCTGCAGCACTGTCCTGGGAGGGAGAGGAAACTGGACCCCAGGACAGGGTTCCAGCACAGAAGAGCGCCACCTCCTCCACGGGAGGCAGTGCAGTCCTCACCCTGCACACGCAGGAGGTCCCCAAAAGGGCACGATCAAATGCCGTGTTGTAGTAACTCCACTGGGCTACGTGGAAAGGACTCTTTTTCCCTTGCTGTTTTTTATTCATTCTCACATAGACACATGTACAGGTTCAAGTGTTTTTCAGAGTTTGGAATATTTGCACAGATATAATGCACTATCTTGGGAATAGGACCCGGATGTAAACATGGGATTCATTCATGTTTCTGTACACTTTACACACAGAGCCTAAAGGCAATTTTATAAGATGTGAATGGTTCATGGTATTGAATTTTCTACTGTAGGGATCATGTCAATGCTTGAAAGGTTTCAAATTGTGAAGCATTTCTAATTTTGAATATCCAGATTAGCGATGCTAGACCTGTAAAAGGAGGATTGATGGGAAAGGATTAGCCGTGGAGCCACCTGAAGAGGAGAATCCCAGCACCCACCACCCTGTGCAGGCCTTGGCCTGTGGCTCTGGGTGAAGTGCAGACCCACAGGACCCCTGTGTCACCTGCCTCCAGCATTGTCCCTCCTAGGTGACAGGCATCTACTCTGCGACACAGAGTCACTACTGGGGTCAGGGCAAGTTTTGCCACATAAGCACCAGGACTGAGTCCAGCCAATCACCTGCTGTGACAGGAGCAGTCCCTGTGGCTCGCTAACAATCCCATGGACATTTTTAGTTGACTCTTTAAGGCCTCAGAGGAGCAGCTGGTGGGGCTGCTCTGCCCCTGATGTCCCCAGTGCTGCCACCTCGCCCAGTTGTCCTGCCACCTGGGTGTCGCCCAGGTCTGGCATCTTGGCTGAATGTCCACACAAGGTCTCGGGCTGGCCCTTCCAGATGGCCCTGGCCTGGGCCCTTTGCATTGTCAAGTGCTTCAGCTGGGACTTTCTCAGCGAGTTCTGAGCAGGGGCTGTGGCCATCATGATGACCTCTTCTCCCTTTTTCACTTCTGCTGGTTCTCCCTGTTCAGTCCAGTTTTGTTTTGTGTTCAGCTGACGAAGAACAGCACGCCAGCTGCCCATCCAGCTGAGGGTGTCCACTGAGCTGAAGGGCAGGGCCTTCCTCTGCCTGCTTCCAGGGACTATGAGAAGGGCCATTTTCCTGAACAGCGGCATGAGGAGCCACTGCCCATTCACCCTTTCAGGTCCCTGGATCTGCATCCCACCTGGCAGGAGGAGAAGTCAACACAACAGAAGCGAAAGTGACCTGTCACCTGCAGACCCCTGCAGGAAACAAGCTGTGGGCCAGACAGGCGTGTGGTTTAGGGACTGCACCTTTGACCAGCTTTATACCAGGAGCTGCACAAAGACAAGGAAAGGCTTCGAAGAGATTGTCCCCGCTGTGGCAGGGGCGAAACAAATGGGCAAATGCAGATCCAGTTGGTTAAGTTTAAGAGGAAATTGGCGTGACTTAACTTTTTGTGCATTCCTGGAGTCAATCAATTCTGAATTCTTTAGAAATGTAACCAGTCTGTGGGTCCTGGCTGTACCACAAGAGCCATTGCTGAACCAGGGCACTCGGTTCTGGCCTCTCCATCTCCAGCAGACCGGGAAGGCCTTCTCTCCGTACTTTTCAGCGACTGTTAGCACAGGGGGTGGTTAGAGTCTCTTGCACGTGGCTTAGGGTCAGTTAGAACCGCGTTGTTCAAAGTGTGCACAAGTTCACAGCACACGTCTCCCCCGGGACATCCTGCTCTCCTCCCACTGATCCACATGTTAGGTCTCCCCCCTCGTTGGACCACTGTGCCTGTGGGACTCTTCATCCTGACCTTTCTCCTTTGAAGAGACAGGAAGAGAAATACTCTGGTTGTCTGTCAATCAAAGAAAGACCAGTTCCCTTCCCGGGAGGCGAAGACTAAGTTCTTATTTCTGATTTTCCTCATGTGCAGTTGAAACTCTCCGAGAAATCAGATCTAAAAGGAATTGCCCCTCTAACTCAAACCAGATTTGGTTTAACACAAACTGGATGCTGACCTCGGGTCAAGGGGAGCCTGTCCAAATTTAATTATGTACTTTCCAGGTATGCCTGAAGGCAGGTCCAGCTGTGATGTCTGGTCTTATAAATGAGACTGTGAGAAGGCCCAGAGAGCACAGGCACCACGCTCTGTGTCTGTCCCCTTCCTGAGCCCAGGTAGGAAAGAGTCCTGCACTCCCTGGGCCCAGTGGCCTTTCCTGGGAGGACTCTTCCTGTAGAGTGCCATGAGAGCCACAGCCACGGGCGTCACGGGTGCCACGCGCCTCATACTCCTTGTGCCTCCCAAGCGCTCTCAGAGCTAGGGCAGCCCGGCTGCCAGCCTGTCTTCCTCCTGCCCCACTGGAACCTGGGTCCTGTCTCCTGATTCCAAAATGCACTGTAAACCATCACCCTCTCAGGAGCCAGGGAGGTGAGTTTCAAGCCTTCTCCTTCAACAAACACTGCTGCTCGCCTCCCCCTGGCTGTCCTTGACCTCCTATGGCAGCTCCCGGTGCAGCCACCCCTGCCCAGCCCTGCCCTGCGGCCTGCACCCGCTTCCCCTCTGCACTCTGCTTTCACCTCCTGGCTCCCAGGACCAGCTCCTCCTGGAAGAAGCCCTTCCCGAGGGGTTCGTAGGCTCCACTCAGCTGCACAGCCCTGGGCCCGCTCCTGCTGCAGAGAGAGCTGCTGGGGTTAGCACAGGGACTTCGGACTCCCCTTCCTCTAGCACTCCCGGTCCTTCCGCCGCTGCCCGAGGCTGAATCTCACTGCTGTTCCAGTCCTAGTCTCACCTCGAGGCTCACACGCTTTTATTTACCAAGGAAATGTTTTTAGAACCACTTTCCTTTTCAGACTACACCCTTTCTCAGAAAGCCTGTGGACGCAGTCTGTGATGCCTCAGGAGCCACAGCCCTGCTCCCGGCCCCACACGGAGCCCTGGGCGGAGCCGCCCCTTCCTCTGCCTCCTCTCCCTGTGCTGTCCAGCCTCCAGAATCCCGGTGCCCTCCTCCTGCCGCCCTTCAAGCTCTGCAGTGGGCTCCCGGGGCCTCTTCTGCTCCTCTCAGCCCTGGTCACCCGCCACCCTAACACTAAGGCGCCCTGAGGGCAGTCACCCTTTGAGCTGGGTCCCGGAGAACCTGAGAAGCGGCTCCCTGGCGAGGCTCCGGGGACGCCCTTGTCAGTGGGCCGGCATCTCCAGTCGGACGAGAGTCCCTGGAGCTTCCCAGAGTTTTCACTCCTCGACCTTCCCCTACTGATGGGCTGTCCTCTCTGCCTTCCTCCTGGCTCTCACCAGTTTGCACCACGACTTCCTCCCATTCACTGGGTCCTCTCGGCACTCTGCAGTGGGAGCATGGGAGGGATTATTTCCTGCAGGTGCGTGGGTTGTAAAGCACAAAGCCACGTCGTGGCGTGACGTGCCGACCCTGCAGGGCTTGAGAACATGTTGAGTGCACGAGAACTCTCCAGTCTGAGCAGCGCGGCTGGCCGACCGCTCACGCCCTGCTCCTCTGCCTTCAGTTCTCAGCACCCCGGGGGGCAGCCGCCGGGCTCCGGGCTTCGTGGGCAAGCTCTGCCTTTTGCCAGGCTTCCTGCAGCCGTTGACTTGAGAAGTGCTTGTGTCAGTCATAGGCCTCTCCTCCCTCAAGTGTGTGCAGGGACTTTCCCCAGCAAGAAGCCTCTTGTGCCCTGCAGAGTCTGCATCCTTGGCCCCTTCCCTCTCTCCGCCTCCCTCCTTCTCCCCTCCATTCCTGTTCCTTCCTCTCACATCAGGGTGGACTTGTGAGATGGCCCAGGTACTGCCTGAGGAGTCAGACCCCTCCCCCATGGGCACTCCTGGAAACATCCCTGACAGCCACAGTTGCCTGGTGGTCTCACTCCAGGACTCCACCCGTGTTCTCCCGAGGATGTGAGTCCCTCCAGGGCAGGATGACTGCTAGAGCCCTCTATGCCTGGGCCAGGTTCCATTTCCAGGGACAGAAGCTTAGACAGTTGGAGGTAGGTAAACTTTTTTTAGAAATGGCCAGTGAAGATTTAGAGAGTGAAGTGAACCTCTGTTTTTTTTTTTTTTGTTTTTTTTTTAAGTACAGTACACACTCACAGGAGCTTATAGAAGCAAAGAAATAATCCCTCCGATGTTCCCACTGTCTGAGTCCCTCTCTGGGCCTTGGGGAGGGGGTCGGGGTGCACAGAGCCCCACTCACTGCAGTCCTGGTGAGCTGCTGCACCCAGACACCAAGAATTCAGGATCACATTGGCTCAGAAAAAGCACTCCAACACTTACCAAATTGACTTTAACTTGCTGGTGCTGGAAACTGTAGACTGATGTAAGACTTTAAAAAGACTAAATATGTGTGGCCCTTGCACGTGGACAATTGGCAGGACATGGTGAAACTACATGAGAACTTCAAACCTGATGTCAGGTATCGATTTCAAATCTCCACGCTCAGGTAGAAAGCAAATGGCTCCGGTGCTTTGAATACTAGAAAATGTTCACTGGGGGCAATGAGATATCTTCCTGACCTTATGATTTTAAGTTGAAATTGGACCTCCAAGGCACATTACTCCCTTTGGAAGTCCTTTCTCACATTTCCATCATCTGATGTGAAGGGAGGAGTGCTGTCTTGGTGCAGGGTCCCACCAGACACACCTGCGTGGGCTGGATTGAGTAAGCCTATCAACTGTTTTACAGTCACAGGGTGCAGCTGTGCTGGGAAAACACAATCTTTATGACAATAATGTCGTCACACTTTGTTTCTTGTTTGTTCCTTCTTTTTCTTTTCTTCCAACCCACACTGAGTGACTTCCCCTTGCCTGGCACTGCTGTGGGCCCTGGAGCATGGCACGGGGAGGGCTTGGCTCCCAGGGCCCATGTTCTAGAGAAGGGAGACAGAGCCAGCCAGCCAGGGAGAGCAGTGTGCCCAGAGCCAGAAGCACTGGGTGGAAAACTGAAGCATAGTGGGGACAGAAGTGGGGACAGAAGCTGCCCTGGCCTGGGGAGAGGGCTGCTGTGCTCCAGGGGTGACCGTCCTGCCTCCTGGGGAGTGGACAACATGAGGAGCTGCTGTGCTCCTGCGGAATGAGGGGTGCAGAGAGGCCAACAGGCTCCTCCAGGACAAGCAGGCGTCCGGCGTGGAGGGCCACGCAGCCTGTGGATCTCAGCTCAGGTAAGAGCCAGCAGAGAGGGAGCCGGTGGGACCTGACCTGTGTTGGAAGCGGGCTCCTCACTGAGCACTGGTGACATTCTGTGCCAGATGGGCCTCGTCGTGGGGGCCCCTGTGCATCGTGGACATTTTGCCATATGCCTGGCCTCCCTACACTAGATGCCAGTGGCCTCCCTCCCCCAGGTGTGACAGCTAGGAATGTCTCTAGACACCCATGAGGTTGCCCTGGGGTGTGGGGGGATCACCTCCTATAGAAAACGGGTAAAAGAATCATAGCCACCCAAAATGACATTTAAATTATATAAAAATAACCGGAGAAGTGAAAAACTATATTAACATTTAAAGATTTTTAATCTCATTAGATTAAAATTCACTTTAAATGTGTCTACATTGCATACTTGTGTGGAATAATCATATCCTAATATGAAGGCCAGAACTTCATCTTTGAGTCACATGCTGATGTGATTCACCTCACCTGTGTTTGTGGAAGAGGCAAAGGTCACAGAGAAACAGAGAACTCTGTTTAGAGGCTTAAAAAAACAAACCCTTAGGTATTTAAGCCTGCTGGTGCTACCATCACCATGCACCCAGCTAGAACAGGCACTGGATTGCACACCATATATTTCATGAGACGCAGAGACACAAAAATGCCTGTGGGATTTTTGTGGGACTAGATGGGATTCTCCTTACTTCTTTGGTTTGCTTAGGTCCTTCGAGAGTGTCACCTCTTTTCTTTCTGGGTGACTTTTCTTCGCCCTCACAGTGCTGATGTCCACTGCTTGGAGGCACACATGGGCTTGGTGACTTTATTTGCTCTGAATCATTCCCAAATTCTTCATGAAATATGCATCTTGCATGAGTGCTTTAGGGACAAAGGCCTCTCCAGATAGAATGCCAGTGTGCCCTTCATTTGTCTTTGCTTCAGTGCTGTGCCCAGGTAATGGGTGGTCTGGGCAAGGAAGGTTGCCAACCTGCCCTCTCTAAGCTGCCCCTTCACAGCAAAATCGTATTACCCAGGGCTTCTGCACTGGCTCTCCTGGGGTTAGATGGAGAGGTTAACAAGGCAGGCACAGGTGCTGGGGCACAGATGGGTTTAACTGGGGGTAAGGGTGCTGAGGAGCACACACCGGCCCATACGCAATGAGCCAGGACTCCCCTGCTAATATGGGCAGATAAGGACCATCCCAAAAGAACATGAATATCAGCAAAGGAACTAAGGAGGGAAGACCCAACACAGAGGAACTCAGCGATGACGTGTGGGTGGACGGCAGAGATGGTGCCCTGTCTGGTGGCCCCTGTCTCCCTGTGTCACTCCTGTGCTCCCACATGCTGACTTCTCAGGTCGCTGCTACCTGGCTCTTCAGACAGGGAGTTCTTCCTGTGCCTTCTCAGAGCTGAAAGGCCCCCTCAGGGAGACGGTGCCCTGACCTGACCGTGCTGCCAAACCTTGAGGACGCACAAGTGTTCCCTCCCGTGGAGTTTACCTCGGGACTCCGCCACCATGATTCACTCCTCACCTTCATCTGCTGGAGAGTACCGGGCACACAGTAGGCACTCAATAAATACCCAAATTGAAGGGTAGAAAACTAAACTAGCCCAAACAGAAATAAAAGCAGGTGAAGGGCTGGCTTAAATGGCTTTAAACGGAAATTTTTCACAGACAGAAGTTCTGGACTGGACCAAAATGAATGATCCTTCATTTAGTTTCAGCCTGTTCCAGATTGGCGGTCAGGAACAGCAGAGATCCTGACACTGCAGACCAACCGAGCTGTCTGTTTCCGTCACTATCCTTGCGGGTGCTGGCTGGGCGGAAGGCCTTTGACTGAGTTTTCATGTGCAAGGGAGTCAGCAGCCAGGCTGGCTACTGGGCGTTTAACTGGGTTAGATAAGTTCTTCAGCTTGGACTTTGAAGCTGTGACATTTGTAAATTAAACTTATGTTTAACTGGTACCAAAAAACTTGTACATACTCATGGGGTAGCACGTGATGTTTTGAAACCTGTGTACATTGAATAATGTTTAAATCAGATTATCGAGTCTGCCTCTCCAGACATTATCATTGCTTTGTGTTGAAACATTCTTTCTTCTGGAGTCTTTGAAATCCACAGTATGCCTTTGTTGTCTGTAGTCACCCCACTGTGCCGAGCGCCCAGAACTCCTGGCTCCTGTCAACTGTAACTTAGCACCAGGGATCCACCGGCCCCTCTCTCCCTTCCCTTATTTGCCCCACCTCTGGTACCCACTGTCCTCCTTTCCACTCTGGTGGGATCCAGGTTTTTAGGTTCCACGCAGGGCCTGTCTTTCTGTGCCTGGTAACTTCCTTTAACCTAAAGACTTCTGTTCCATCCCCTTGCTGTGAAGGCCGTGATTTCTTTCTTTGTTGAGTTTGTGCAGGGCACTCCTTGTCTTTGATCAGCTGGTGGGTCTGCAGGTTGCTTTCGAGTCGTTGCTGGTGGGGAGCAGAGGGTGAGCACAGGAGAGCAGGTGTCCCCGACATGCTGACTTCGCTTCCTTTGGTATGTGCGCCATGAGGGGGGTTGCAGGGTCACGCTAGCTCCATCCTCAGCCTACTGGTTTCCACTATGGCTGTGCCAGTTTGCACTCCTGTCTCCTGTCCTTGGCAGCACCTGCCGTCTTTGTCTTTGACGTAGGCCTTCCACCTGGACTCGAGTGGAGGTTCACTGGGTTCTGATTTGCACTTCCTTGATGGCTGGTAATGCTGAGCATTTTTTCCTATGCCTTTTGGCCACTTGTATGTCTTCTCTTGAGAAATGTCTGTTTAGGTCTATTGCATATTTTTTAATTGGTTTTTCTGCTCTGGAGTTTGGGGCATTCCTTATATATTCTGGATACCAGCCCACGGTCAGAGGCAAAGTTTGCTGATGTTTCTTCCCAACCTGTGAGCAGCCTTTTCCTTTTGATGATCATTTCCTTGGCTGTACAAAGGCTTTTAGATTGGGATAACCCCCTCCTTCTCTTTTTGTGTTTTGTGTTTTTTCTCTTGGGGTGTTATCCAAAAACTCCCTGCCCTTTCCAATGTCCTGAAGTGTTACCCCTGTTTCTCCTGATAGTTGCACTGTTTCAGGTCTCATGGAGAAGCTTTAATCATGCATCCTGCTGCGTGTGGATATCCGACTTTCTCAGCATCACTTTTGGAGATGGTCATCTTTGCCCAATGTGTGTTGTGAGCACCATGTGGAAAACACCTGGCCATATATATGGATTACTTCTTAGCTCTCTCTCCCGTTCCTTGGGCTACGAGTCTGTTTTTACACCAGTGCTGTGCCGTTTTGATCCCTGTGACGTGGTAGTCCATGCATCCTGCTTCTTCCTCCTTGCTCAGGAAGGCTTTGGCCATCTGAGGATTTTCTGCATGGACTCTCTGACCAGGTTGCCTTCATTCTCTCAATCCAGCATCTTCCACCTCTCAGTCTTCAGCTGTGTCTTCCTTTTTGGGTAGAGCAGGCTGTGCTTTGTGGATGTTAGCTCATGAGAGGTCCCTGCAGGGACGTGACCAAGGTCCTGACCTGTGGGTGGGAGATGCAGGGTGGATGGGGGAGCACCTGGAGGGGGAGGGAATGTGGAATAGCACATGAAACCTGAAAGAGGAACATGCCTGGGAGCCACATGAATGCAGGGACCAAGGAGCAAGGGAGGCAAAGTCACCGAGGGACAGTCAGGAAGCTCAGGCCTGGAGAGTCCAGCCTGGACAGATGAGCTCTGGAGGCTCCCGCCTTCCCAGTCCCTCCCCATTGCCTGTTTGCTTCCTGCGCCTCCTTCCTCCTCTCTCCCTACATTTTCTGCCTCCACTTTTCTTCATATTGTAGGCAATAGCTGTTCTTCCAAGAATTTTACGCATGGAAAGGACATTATTTAATTTGATTTTTAGTGGGAAAAAAACTGAACAGTAACCAGAATATAGGGTTAAAATTCTATTCTAGTTCTTTCCAGCTGTGTGACTTTGATTGACCTCAATTCCCAGCAAAATATGGGTAATGTCTCTGCCTCTTGGGATCTGGGTTATTGGGGTCAGGGATGATAACACACTGTTTTGCCATGAACCAAGTATAATAATGCAAAAGATGTGTTATCGCTTTTGAATAATTTGTTAGTCTACACCTTTGAAAGGCCTAGCTTCAAGACAGTCAGAATCCACTGAGTATCAACGAAAAGCACAAACACAGCACAACTCGCCTTCTGTTCATCACCCCCTCCACGGTCTGGAGCTTCTTGGGGTTTCTGAGAAGTGAGAGTCAATCCAGGTCTTGGCCTGAGAGGGAACTGACACGGGAGGCTGCAGGCCAGGTGGAGAGGTGTACAGAGGGGCTGTAACCAACTCCTGCTTGATGTGTAGCTCTGGTCACTTGTAACCCTTCCTGAGGTCAAAGCACCCACCTTGGGACAGTCTGCCTGGGTGAGTGTGTTCCAAAGGCCACACACTGAGGTGTTCAAAAGCCTTCATTTGGTCTTTACTAAATATAGACAATGGCTTCTGACCTCATGCACCACAGGACACTCAATATAGGACAAAGAGTAAGTGTTTAATTATTTTAGTGTACAGAATCAGTGTAGTGCATTGGAAGTCTCCTTTTCCAAAAGGAATAATAAAAATGTATCATCACATTGAAAACATTTGTTATTTGTGAAAGCTGTAAGAATGTCTTACTATATTTCAATGTAATAATCCAGAATTCCGGATACATGAGCTTACGGCCTTCTCAACTTGAGCAACACTGCAATAAGCTGTGTGACCTATGACATCAAAAGTCATAAGTAAATGTTTGGAAATGACAAATTATGAAGTTGGCTTTTACCACTTAGTGTTTTCATTCATGTTTAACAGTGTTGCAACAATATTTGGTGAGTATCATATAGGCCAAAAATTTAAGGATTATTATCAATTTGTATTAACTATAATTAACATTTGATTTGGTGACCTTTATTATTTTCTTCATAGCTTTATTCATTTTTTCAGTACATTTTATCATACAAGAATAATCTTTTCTAAATTTTACTTTAGGTTTTGAAACTAACATGAACCTAACTGGACGGGATGATCCTAGTACATCAGAAATTGCTTCGGAGACTCAAGATAGAAATGCAAATAACCATGGAATTCAATTATCTAATTCACTATCTAGTGCTATTACTGCTGAAAATGGAAATTCCGTCTCAAATGGTAAGTACTTTTAAACTTAGAAGTAAATGGATGAAAGTTTTAAGCTGTATCAACTTTCTAGGAAGAATGAATTTAAAATATAAAAATGGAGTAGGCTTAATAACTGGAAAATAGGATCTAAACTGTGAACTGCACTGCAGGTATTATTGTCAGCATATTATCGCCTGGGTTAAGGAATTAAAATTGCACTCACTATTTGTGACTTTTCAGAAAGCTTTACAGTATTGGTCCATAAGAGCCAGTGTAAAATGAGTTTAAACTAAGAAGAAGGAGGAAATAGATGCTCCACCAATAACTTCAATTAAAAATATTTTTCTCATAATTAATAAATGTGAAACAAATTAATCTTGAAGGAATAGAAATAAATGCCAAAGTCCCTTCAGGTGTTTGAAGGGCATTAATGAGAACATTGCGTGGGAATCGGCTTGGCTGCAGGTATCTCAAATTGTGGAAACAGATATTTTTTCTCCTGTATAAAAGATGCCTACAGCATCTAGCCATGACTGGCCATGGTTTCCCTGGGCACATCCAGAAGAGCTGGGAAAAAGTCTTTTTGTTCAGTCTGATTGAAGGTGCTAGAGAACATTCAAGACAGAGAGCTACTGGAGGGGGCTGAAAGGGAGACAGGAGGCTCTGAGGCCAGAAGGACCGTCCTCTGGCTTTCCTCCCACGCAGGAGGCACATCCTGGCCCCGTGAAGGCAGCCAAGAAGCCCACCTGTGCTTCCTGTGGCCTGCTGGACTCTAGGTGCAAAGACCAAGCCTAGGACCAACCAGGACCTTCAGGGAGGGATTTCAAGTACCTATTCCAAAAGTCGGTGGCCAGACCCGGGAACCACGGCTCAGCCGTGAAACATCTCAACCTAAAGATGACCCAGGTGCTGCTGGAGCAACAGGGCCCACGGTTTCCAGGGAGAAACACGTGAACTCTCCCTAAAGACAATAATTGCATCCCAACCTCAAAATATTCCTGCAAACTGATTTTCAAATACAAAGTCCAACACACAGTCAAAAGCAGTAAGACAGGTCGGTGAGAAATCACTGCAGAAATAGCTGTCAGTCACAGCATATCCACAAGGAAGGGCTCAAAAGATTGGAGTCCAAAGATGTACACCTTCAAGTAAGAACGTGTGCCCTGGCCGTGTGGATGGGAGCACGGGGGGTTCAGCAGAAACGGGCAATCAAGAACAAAATAAAACACACACAGATTGTCAGATGGAAATTCTAAAATTGAAAAATTCAGTAATAAAATGAAGCATGATAGAGGATGAAATTAAACTTAATTAGACACGGTTGCTTAAAACAAAACAGAACCATCAGGGGAAATGGAAGATCATAGAGAACCTCCGGGGGGGGGGGGGCACAGAACAAAGAGAAGGGGGAAGACATGGCCCTGCTGGGCCTGGCCTGGGGAGAGCGCCTGCTGAGCATGGGGGCCACCCCGGGTTCTGTCCCAGCCGCTGGAGGGCTGCTGGAATCCTAGGACCAGGGCACATGGACGTGGCCAGAGGACAGACGTTGGTGAGGTTTCCCACCCTGGCCCCAGCACTGAGGAAAGCGGTGAGTGGTGCTGACTGTAAAACCCGAGACCCTCCTTCCAAACCCCCCAGCGGGCCTGCTGCTGGCGTCCACTGGAGGGAAAGGGAAGCAGTGCACAGGAACAGCTGGACACAAGGCTGACAGCACCTTCGCGCATGATCACCTGGGCCTAGTGTGATCTTTCCACTGGCGCCTGGATGGCCGCAGTTATCCATGCTGTGCAACACCTGCCCCCACCTCCCAATCCCTACCCCACCCCATCCCCGGCCTCCAACCCTTCCACACCCTCGGGCAAGGAAGATCTTAGAGGCTTTGTGCATCAAATGGTTGTGATTTTGTATTTTTTAGGGTCAGGAAGCTGGGCATGGCTCTGCAATGTGCCCTTGTTTAGCTTCCTCGTGAGGCAGGCATCAAACCAGCAGCAAACCCAGGTTTGGCTGAGGGATGGTGCATTTCCAAGGTCATGTGTGGGGTTTTTGCAAGCCTCAGAGAATCCTAGTCAGTCCATTCACATGGCCTCTTCCTAGAGCAGCCTCATAGCCGGGCAGCAGGCTTCCCCCTGGGAAAGCACAGAGCAGCCAAGAAGAGAGCTGCAGTCTCCTTGGTGAGTCCACACTGCATGAGGACGGAGCCCGTGAGCTGAGTGCCCAGAGGCGGGCTCACTGGAGCTTCTCACAGGGCACCTCACAGGGCATCCTACAGGGCACCTTATAGGTATCCTGCAGGACACCCTACAGGGCACCCTACAGGGCACCTTACAGGGCATCCTCAGGGCACCCTACAGGGCATCTTACAGAGCATCCTCAGGGCACCTTACAGGCCATCCTCAGGGCACCCTACAGGGCACCTTACAGGGCATCCTACAGTGCACCCTACAGGGCATCCTCAGGGCACCCTACAGGGCACCTTACAGGCCATCCTCAGGGCACCCTACAGGGCATCTTACAGGCTTGACTAGCACACGGTGGACTCTGTAGCCGATGGGAACAACCCTCTACTGTGCACAAAACAGAACAAACAGCAGCAGAAACCCAAGAGACAATCTGCGATGGTGCAGATGACTGGGCAAACAGAACCTGAAGGCCACAGTGCACTCCTGCAGATACAGGAGTGGGTGCCAGAGCGGGGGTGACGGCAGGAGCAGCCTGCAGAGGCACACCAGGTGCTGCCGACACACAGAGGCTGTGCTCCTGCAGGCCAGGGACGTGCACCCTGAGGAGGACCCACCCGTCTGTGTAGTAAGCCCAACTGAGCCTGGCTTTTATTTTTAAATTCAAACCTACGGAAAGCCTGAGTAGAAAAATGAAAATAAAACCACTGCCAGGGTCATAGTGAGATTCTTGTAAAATAAAGGCTAACCACGAATCCTAAAGCAGCCAGGGGTTTAAAAGAGGCAAATGACCACCAAAGGAGCAGCTGAGGCCCAAAGACAAGTAGAAGGGCATACTTCACATGCTCAAAGAAAATAACTGGTGACACCAATTTTTAAAAGTAACAAAAAATTCCTGTAAAAATGAAAGGGAGTTAAGAATATTTTTAGAAAAAAAATAAAAACATAAAGGATTAAGCATTTGGTGGACTTGGAATGCTCAGAGGTAGAAGAAGGCATGAAAAATCACTTAAAAGGTGAGTGCAGTCGGTAGCAAAACTCTCTAATATCATACAGGACAAATCCCACCTGCCAGCTGCATCCTCAACGTCAATCAACTCAAAAGATGGAGAAGAGGGCAAAAGAGGCCTGACCACCTGAAAGGCGGAACAAGTGGGTCTTGGTGGAAGGTCTAAGGACGTACATGGAGAAAACTTAAAAGAATTAAACTCTAAAGGACTCGTTTAGTGCAAACTGTGGCATGAATAACTCATAACACAGTACTTTACAGACTAAGAGCTCTCCTGCCAGGCTGGTGACACGGGAGGGTACTGAGAGTCCACGCAGAGGGGAAGCTAGGGCTCCACAGTGTTCAGAAGTTCTTGAATCCAGAAATCCATGCATTCAAGAAAAAAAACAAAGTCTGAATTGAAAACCAAAATATTCCAACTAACGTCCGTGAAAATAAGACAGAACCTGTGGGGGGTGGCTGAGGTCTCAACGGATGGTCACAGGTAGCTTTAAACCTATGTGCTAGGAGAGAAGGGGGATCCAAATAAGGGTGGAGGAGCAGAAAATAAGCACCAAGAAAGTAGGAGGGAAGATGCAGTAAGGCAAGGACATACTTCACTGAAATACAGAGAACAAGACCAATGTTGGTTCTTTGGGAAAAGAAGTGTTCCTTGGAAACATTAACAGACTTGATAATCCACTAGCCAGGGTGACAGAATAAAGAGGGTGCAAAAACGAAAAAAAAAACAACACACATATTCTAGGGGAGAAAGGGATGCCCCCTCCCATCTGTGGGGGGGGGGGGTCATTGATGTGTGCGGCAGCTACAATCCCACAATGTTTTAAAAAACTAGAGAGATGGGAAAGGGGTGTCCACGCAGGCGCAGGAAGGAAGGGAATTTCCCTCCCTCAAAGGTTTAATTTTTCAGAACTTTGAGGCTAAAGACAAAAGCTACCACTTGGGAAAGGGTCTTAGAAAACTTAATACAAAAAGCTCCAAGTCTTGCTCTACAAAAATTTCACCGAAATGCAAAAATCAACCATGCAAATGAAACCGCTCCAGACCCAAATGGAAATGTTCATGGAACATGCTCCTTGAGATTGATACCAGAGAACTGAGCCTTTGGCAATCGCAGGCTTCTAAACTCCAGCATGAAACAAATAGTGCAGGTCCATACCCTGGACACAGATTTATGTGTTTTCCCTTAAATGCTTATGGCAAGCAGATTTTAAAGCTGTTCCTGTGTGGACATTAATTGAAGATCACTTGAAAATCTCGAGTTATGTGCACAAAAGAAAAATCATTTCAATTGGGGAACAGTCTCTCAAAGCAACTGGACGTGTATACGCTGGTCTACTCTTGTGAAAACCATCAATTTCTGGATGCCCGACACTTTCCCCAGGACTATTAAAATATCCAGCTGCATGCCCTGTGTACCAGGGTTCCTCTAGGCATCCTCTGATTGAAACAGTGATGGATGTTGCAGATGAACCAGTAAGTGCTGTGCAGAGGACAGAGTCAGGAGGTTTCTCCATCTGTATTGGACAACTTGAACAAATGTCCCTGTGTGCAGCATTTGATCTGGTCACGATAACACTTAAGGCAATTAACGGTACAGAATCATAATTCAGATAGTACAGTGTCCTTTCTAAATAAAGGCACAAGATGAAAGTAAATGTTTAAAATAACTTAAAGTTCTAATTGGAACAGAAATAGTGTTATTTTCTAGGAAATGATTTCTCTTTTGAATGCCAGTATCTGCATGCTACCTCTGTTTCCCAGAAATAATTATCTGTTTGCTCATTTGCTGAAATATAGTTATGTGTGGGTAATTATAGCTATCACTTACTTTAATTGCCATCTTTTTACTGATGTGAACACAGACTTGGATATTTTTTTGTGTGTGTACTTAATTATTCCCTGGACTTGTGGTTATTTATCATTAGATTAGAAAGCAGTTTTTAATGTTAGAACATTTTAGCTATATCAAACAAAGTGTTGTGAATATAAAGATGTTTATTTTGTGGGGAAATAGAGATATAAAAATTTCCAACTAGGACATTTTATCATCAGTATGATTTTCTTTCTTGCTGCTCAATGAATATACATTTTATTGCTGAGCATCAGGAAAAATGGCAATTAAAGAATAGAGCCATTACATTTGGGTCTGCCTTTCTCTTTCTGTGAAGATGCCTCTTTTTCATCTGCTTTATGTCCATCCTTGGTACAGAGTAAGGCTTGCTCAGAGGCAGGACTTTGCATTTTTTTGCATGGGCTTGAGGGCCGTGCTGGACTCAGCAGTCATATCCAAACCACACTGATCTGGACATACTGAAGCATGGCTTCTGGCAGCCCTGGCACAGGACCACCACTGCCCCAGGACCACCATGGGCCCAGGAGCCTCTGGCTGGAGCCCAGAAAATAGGCTTCCATGCACATCCCACCACCTCCCTGATTCATAGGAACTGCAGAGATGCTTTGGAATTTGTACAGTCATCTGACTCAACGCCCAAGGGCCAGAGAAGGGGAAACAAGCCTTCACTTGACAATCTGGAATGTTCTCTGATTGTCTACTGTGAGTAACAGCAGTTGCCTTTGCAAAGAAAGCAAGCTCCTATGGCATCCACTGAGCCCTGCCCGACTCCTGCTTCTGGTGAAAAGGGCTTTGAAGTCATATTACATCATGTCTCATTTGGACCTCATTCATTGAGTTGAGTTTTTTTTTTTTTTTCCCAGCTCAGTTGGGAGTGGAGGTTGTAAATGATGTGCTAGATAATCACTCGGAAGTCCTGTTCCTGATGCTTGAGGGGTCACCCCGCCCGTGTCAGACCCCCAGCTCTGACACAAGACAATTCCATGACCATGGGCCCAGCATGTCTCGGCTTCTTCGTTTTCTTATTTTAAAAACAGGGATGATCAAGAGTCTGCTCCTGGGCTGCTCTGGGTATTCAGTGTGGCAGTGCAGACACGAAGTTGGTGCCCAATAAATGCCACCTGCACACTATTGTCTTAAAATCCCAGGGACTTTGGAGCTGGAGGATCCACAGCATTGAGCAACACAAGCAGAAGTTATAGCAGGAAGCAGAGGGGAGCAGGTGGTGGATCCATGTCTCCAAGACCGTGCAGGTGGCTCCAGGGCTTACAGGCACATAGATCCAGTGCACCCAGGGATAGTCAAATGTGCATGTCATTCTGATGGCCTGCCCTGGTATTCAGGGCAGTGATGGACAGTGTAATCTGGAGCTTCTGGAGTGAACCAATTGAGACTACATGGGTATGATTCAGGGGGAGGACTGCTGTGTTTTCAAAGTAACAAGAAGGGCAGAATGGTAGGGAAACCTCGTGAAGGGGCAGGTGCGCTGCAGGCCCTTGAAGAGTACGTTGAGGATGTGGATTGCACGTAGGTGCTGTGCTGTCTGCAGTGGCCAGATGACATCTGAGCAACTCAAGTGTCCCCTTTGTGTGTTCAGTGAACATGAGAGAACATTGACAGTGGTGTCAAAAGAGGTTAGGAGCCAAGGCCGTCAGCGATAAGTGTCCAGCAAATCAGGGGAGCAAGGATCGCTGTTACCGTCCACGTCCATGAGGGCATTCCACTGGGCTGGGATGGCCAAGGCTGCTTCTGGGGGAAGGGTGGACTTTTCAAAATCAGCAGAGGAGAGGAGGTTTGCGAATTTGCTGCCCAGTGTTATCTGCGGCAGGAATGGGAACTGAGGCATGGGTGAGTAGGTAAGATGGGAAACAGATTGCCCAGTACAAGCGTACAGGGCCTTGAACGAGAGCTTAGAGAGCCACTCTGTCCTTGCTTTGCTGTTCTTGAGAAATGTGCCTGGTTGTGCTATTGAGGTGACTGTGCAACGGGCCATGAGCTGGGCGTGCCAGGCTCACGTGTGTCTCTGGGCCTTGGCAGTCTTTGTGGACAGTCAAGGCTGTTACAGAACAAGCTGCCAGAAGAGTTGAGAGAGTCTCCATGAGTGAGTCCACTTAGAGGTGAGTGGTGGAACTCTGCGCCCTTAGGCAGGGACAGGGGGTTGTCAAAGAGGAGAGTAATTCCCTAGATGGGTTTGCAGTTCAACAAATGGAGACTTCTGACTCCAGGTCACATAAATGCTGATCACACCCTTGGAGTTCAGGTGGGGGCTCCAGATGGAGGATGGGAAAGGCTGGTTTTCAACGAGGCTGGACACATGGGGGGTATTTGTGGCGCTGAAGAGGGAGGAGAAGGAACATCTGGCTGAGAATGTTCAAACTCTGAGAAGAGCAGAAATGGACGCACAGAACAGGATGTCAAGAGAGACCACAGCTGTCAATCTCATGGAAACGAGAGGAGAGTCTTCGAGATCAGAGCCGTGGTGAGCCACGAGGATGTGAAAAGGGGGCCCACACCCCGTAGTTGTGGACTGGACAACATGGGTCCTACAGAGTGACAGACAGGGACTACCAGATTCTGACTGGCTCGGCACACACCGCCCAGGGCCGCCCACCCTCACAGTTCACCCGGCTCCCCTCCACCTCAGGGGCTTCTGTGCACCCCTGGGCAGGTGTGTGGACTGCGTGACAGGAGCTTCTCCCTTCCTTGAGCCTGTGGAGAGCACCCAGAACTCTGGGGCCAGAAGGAGCATGTCCCAGCCCTTCCTCTTTGTGTCCCGGGAGGTCTGATTTGCCGCCCTCAGAGCAGCCCTTCCTCTACTTGTGGACCCTCAAGGCTGTTAGAGATCAAGCTTCCAGTTCCCCCACACCGGCTCACGGGCCCGGGCGCCCCCTTTATCTGCTGGAAGCAGCAAGGATTTCCGCCAGGCCAGGCGTCTCCTGCCCAGGGCTCCTCTCCACTCCTCCTCTTGGAGGAGACCCTTCTCATGTGCACTTCCACCTCCTGCCCTGGGCCCTCACCTGGCTGCGTCTCCACCTGTGCACCTGCTCAGCCCTGCGCCAGCTGTTGCCCTGTTGAGTTGGCCGCAGGTTCCAGACTGTAGCAGGTGGGGACTGAACTCAGCTTCAATGCAGTGCTGTCCCTCTCTTCTCAGAAGTCTGCAGTGCCCTCTCTTGTCTCCAGAACACAGTCAGTCACTCTCCTGTAGAATCTTCTGCAAACCCTCTGAACCCCTGGCCTGCTTTACTTCCAGAACAATCACTGGTTCCCTCCCCTGGCCTGGGGCAACCTTGAGCTTCGCTGCATGTTCTCCTTTCCCTCCCACCAGGTGGGTCTCCCCAGCCCGCTCCTCCTTTCGCATTCTCCCCTCTCCAGGCGGCTTGCAGCAACCACAGGGCTTTGTGAGTCCCTGCCGGCAGAACGCACCTGTGGAACCTGTACCCTGTGGACCCGCAGTCCCCTGTGGTGCTCGGGCTGCGTGTCACTCCCAGTAAGATAGGAGCTTCTCATCAGGGGAGACTTCCTCGCCACGGTGTTTCTCGGTTATTCAGAGGATGTTCATAAATAATTCCTCATTTTATCTAATCGATCCCGGGTAATGCACATGTGCTATTGATTAGGTTCTGGGTTTTTGTTTTTATAATCTAAACTGACTTTCTGTTTTGATTCTAAGAGAAAACATCTAATTTATAATTCAGTTTTGGAAACTTGATCATGTTTTCCTTCTCCTGCCTCAGATCCCCTGTCTCAGTAAGATGCCAGGTGAGCTAGACATGTGTCCTAGTGGTGGACCGGCCTGCCTGCCCCTCGGTCCCTCATCCCCCTCTAAGAGGGAGCCTCTCACAGAACCCCAAGCCCTTTCCTGTTTTCGTGCCTGGATTTCCCACTTGTGCACCAGGTTAGGCCCCAGGCTCCCTTCCACCTGTCTGGGTTCTGGATTGCTCAACACTAACTGCTGGGCTGCACCCTTTCCTACCTTCTGCTGCCAGTATCTAAATACAGTAGGCCCCCTTGCCAGCGGGGGATGTTGCCACTGCTTATGGCAAGGGCCCTTTCTCCAGCACCAGGCTCTTGAGGTGTCTCAGGTCCAGGGGCAACTGTGACTTACCCTGCCCAGTGAAGTCAGCCTTCACGAGGAGGTGTTTGTACGTTTAGCCAGGTCAGTCGGCAGGCCTTGTTAGATGCCGATAGGCTCGCATGGACTTCCCTGAGGAACTACCTGTCTCCTGTAACTGGAACAACGTGCAGTGATTTTCTAATGGTTTTTAATTTAGGAATCATGTATATGTTTAATCAATTAAACCATGTAGTTAATGATGCTTTCAGACGAGAGGAGTAATTGCTTTGGTACTTAAAGTTCTCTGGTTGAATTCATTCCAGTGGATAGTTATTGCTCCTTTTATCCGGTCCTCTTTATTAACCAAGTCACTTCTGGCAATGCAGGGGGTCCCTATCACCATGGTTCCCAACCTTGCAGGCAGACAGATGGGTTCCCAAGGTGCACCTAGCAATGGGAACACCGAAGTTTTGAGTTGAGTGCTACTGACAAGTAGTAGGTAGAGGCCAGGGACACTGCTCAACACCCTCAATGCATAGGACAGTCTCACCAGTGCCGAGTGGAGAAATGTGAGAGATAACAAAGTCCTTTGGGGCCGCAGGATTACTTCTATGCCTTTGGCGGCGGGCAGCGGGGGTGGTGCTGTTAAAATTCCCTGGATTCCAATCCATGGTGCATCTTTAGCTGTGGACAAAATGACCTGTGACCCGTGGACTCAGCAGACACACACACTTGGTGTCCTCTCCATTTCCTGCTCTCCCTCCCTGCTGCCTCTCAAGAGCCTTTTCCAGAATCCAGGTGGACTACTCTTCTCTGGCCCTTCCCCCATCAACGCTGCTTCAAATTCTCCTCAGTAGAGAAGTCCCTCTGTCCCCTCCCTCCAGGGCTCCCTTGTGACACGGTGACTCATTTCTTCATTACATCTTCTCTGTCCTGCTGGTGTATTTCCACAGTGTGTGCAACTGTGGCAACACACTGTGTCCCACACTCAGCGGGAAACTCCGTACTCAGTGAGCGCTCACTGACGTTTCAAGCCCGGAACCCTAACGAGGGCGGCTTGGTCCAGTGCTGAAGAGGTTGCTTCAGGTGGGGAGGGAGACGCCACTGAACAGGGCTTTGTGCTGTGCTCCGCAGGCTCGCCTGAAGAGGACCGGTACTCACGGCTGAGTGTGAGTGGCACGGCCACGCCGTCGCTCCAGAGGCACCGGGACAGCCACACGACTCAGGTAGAGTGCCGCGTGTCCACTCCACTTTCAGCATGTTGTGACCCGGAGCTCACTTTTCCCCTCCTCTGCCCTAAGCTCTTCAACCCAACTTCCCTCCTCTCTCCCTACTCACTCCAGGTTTCTGCTTGCAGAAAAAAATAGAGAGAATATCCAAACCCCGTAAAAATCAATAAATATTTTAAAGTAAAACATCATGGATGTTTTAGGTGACGGTGATCTCACAACTGCTAAATGACAATATTTTCTGAATTTGACATCAGCTAAAATAGGCAGCGGGAAGTGGCCGCAGCATGGACAACTCGAAGCCCTGTGGCCGGCCATTCAGCCCCACAGGCTCCATGCAGTCCAGCCCCGTCTGGGCCACAGCACAGGACGGGAGCTCCATGCATCGCGTGAGAGCACAACTCACATCGCTGTTTGTGCAGCTCATGGATCTCATGTCCACACTCGTGGTGGTTGGCCCTAAAAATGTCACCAAATAAGGTTTATTCAAGAGAAAACAAAGACATGAGCATTTTTTGAAATATGAAAAATTTATGTAATAGGGTGTTCTTTTCTCTTAATGTTGATTTTTAAGTCCTACTTTTAATAATTATCTTTTAAAATGATGTGGCCTTGCATTTAGGGTGCTGCCCGACCCAACAATTAGGGCGCTTATTATCAACACATTAAAATACTGTTGCTTTAGCAACAGGATTCTCAGCTTCGATGAAGTTCCAGTACAGTTTGTATCATGTCAAGCATCTACATAGAAGCTGAAAATGTCTCAGCTGAGAATCCACATGTTCCCGTGAAATCAACTGTCCAGCTAGTAATCATCAGGATATCTGGAATTAGGTAGGCGTGGCCACATTGCCAGCTGAGATTTCCCAGATAACACTGATGAAGTCCTGAGGAAATCAGTGATTTCAGTCTTAGAGTGTGCAATCTGCTAGAACCACTTGTGCTGATGTCTGGACGCTGAACTAGCGAGAAAATGCTGGTGGTAGTAAGGGAGTGTCCTGCTGTCCCCTGTGCTCCTTGGAGATGCATCTACTCTGTGATCATTCACAGAGGAACCTACTCGTGGCGAGACGGGTTGGGTTTTTACTGTGGAGTTGACTCCTCCAGCTCACAGCACGGTAGGCCATCCGCCATCTTTTCCAGGGCTTCCACTACAGTGTGGTTCATAGGGAAAAGGAGTGATTTTGAGGAACGTTTCCTCCCAATCTTTCAGGGATTTGCCTGAGAAGTAAGGAGAGATGGGAAAAGACTCGTTTTCTCTGGGTTTTGAAGGGGCCCGTTTTCCGAGGCCGACTCCTCTGATGATGCAGAAGCTGCTGGTCATCTTACGTACTTTCCTTCCCCGAGTAAGTGGAAGGCCATGCTTCTCTTCCATGCAGATTGCGACCTCACCCTCGAGGACAGGTTCTTCAGGGCCGATACACTGGGAGAGTGATGTGACCCTGAGATCCAGAGGCCACACATCTTCCAGAAGCTCTCTCGTGAGGCGTTTATAGGGCAAGTTAGACACAGAGAGGCAGGTTTTCCAGCAATGGAATTCAACAGAGATTTCATGAAGAAAGTCAGTCCTGGATGCGTTGGTCCTAGAGCAGTGAAGCCAAATAGGGAACAAGAATTGAATCCCTCTCTGAGGACGTCAGGGCTGTACCCGGCTATCATTTAATGGCATCCTTTTAAGGAGCCGTGACATGCACGGGCATTATTGTAGATGAGAGGAGAGAGATGTCGTGCTGTGCGTAGGATCACCCAGAAAGTTCACTGAGGCTGGGTGGATGTCCGCTCGTGCACCCTGTTTCTGGAATGAACTAGCCATGAGCCACTAAAAGGAATGGAGGAGTCATCTTTCATAAATGTGAATTTATGAAAAAATTTTGGGGTCAAGATAAAAGACTAAGCAGCCTTCTTGGTGGTTTGTGATTTGGTGTTTTGGCTGTTGGTCTCACTTTTCAGTTTCTTACCCACCACAGTGAAGATGTAAAGGGAGAGCTGTCCCCTCCTACTTCTCCTCTGACAGCTGGACAGGTACTGGAGATAGGCTCAGCCTACCTACCAAGGATGTGTGGTGAGATATAAGGGACGAACAGAATGGACGTGGCGCCTTGGGTGGGGACAGTGCAGATCTGGGGCTCCACCCAGCGACAGCAGTGTTTGTCAGAGTGCCTCTGCTGCCTGGCGTCTCTTCCACCAGCCCATCTACCCACCTTTCCTCCAACTTCCATCTGCTGGAGATGTCCAGAGTTAGTTCTGTTGCTTGCAGAGAAGAATTCTGTCTGAAACACTAATTTAATTGTTATTACTTATCAAATCCATGTTACATTCAAGAAGTATTGTTTTATCCTAAGTGTATAGACTCTTCATTGATATTTATTTTTTTCATTTATTTTTAATATGGTGTAGAACACTTTATAATAGGAGCAGAGCCTTGATAAATGGTTGTTGTTTCTTTTATTGAGATAACAACACACAGAAAATACAGTTTATGTTGTATTCCATCATAACCTTTTATTAACTTGCCAAATATAAGTCTTTGCATGAAAGTAGTAAAAAATGAGTTTATTAAAAGTAGTCAAAAATAGTGTAAGTTGGGGTAGTAACTGAGTCATAAAAGCAGCTGTGCCCATGTGGTCCTTATATAGAAGGCTCAGTAGGTCCATCCTGTGAACCATGATAAATATCCATGACCTTCTGCAGCATGGGCATAAATACCACCAACAGTGAACATATGACATCATGGAATTCCACACACTGGTTCTCAAATCTGAAATCTCATAGGTTGGAGAAGTATCTTGAGTTGGTTTTGAAATTAGCATTTACAGAAACAATGTGACATCTATCTACTTAAATCTTAGGAGTTTTTTGAAAGTTTGTGCTATTTGGCACAATGTACTTGGAAGTTGGGGGAATGGACTCCACAGTGAGTGACATACCATATCTCCATCCCAGGATGGCTTTTTGCTCTCTGCTGTGAGCACATCCCTCTGCTGACTCACGGAGCCCGGGAACCTGACGCAGGATTATAAATAGAGCCATAGCATGAAAGCTGGGGGAGGGATGGGGCAAAACAACGGGGAGGCAGAAGGGCATGGATCAAACCTACTGCCTCTGCACACCCTCAGCAGAAGCCTTGCCGCTTACAGGCCTGTGCGGGGTTCCACTATTGACGCTGAAAGATGAGGTGTTTCCTTTGGTTCTTCTGAGCGGGGCTGATGTGCCTTTAACTGACCATTAGCTTGACCAGCCTGGCCTTGCATCTTGGTTTCCTCAGCTGCCTGCCCCTGTGGCAATGCTGCCCACGTCATGAGCTTTCATTTTCATTTTGGGCATTTATCATATTTCTTCTCAAACTTTAAAAATTTGCTTTTTGAAAGAATGAAGTTATTGTGAATATCGGTTACATTCAAATATTCATCACTAGAATCACTGATAGTCTTCGCTAAAACAGTGGTGATCCAGTGCCCAAGATATTAATAAATATGTAACCCACCACTGATATAGCTGCCGGTGACAGCCATAATATGATCCAGGTACAGCTGATCCACATCCAGAAACAAATAGCTCTGTGGTTGGTTTTACCAAACCATTAAAGAAACCTCCTTGTAATGTCACATATCAACAAAATTAAGAGTTGCAGGCTACTCAATAAATCCAATACTTTTCTATATTCTCTTTTTCTCATATGGATTGATCTACATACTTTATCAGATGGAATCAAAACAAACTGTGTGCTAGATGAAATAATACCAGGGAACAGCAAGTGGATGATCCTCTCCGAAGGATCCACTTATCATCTATCAGCTACTTGCCTATTATCTCTCTCTGTCCACCTACCCGTCTGTCTGTCATCTATCTATCATCATCTGAGCTGTGAACAGAGGAGGCCTCAGGTGAAGACTCTGTCACACACCTGGGTCTTCCGAGGACCAGTGGTCTTCACTGGCGATTCACCTGTTAACCGCAGGAAACGTAGGTGGCAAGTTAGTTTGAAGGTCTGAGTCAAACAGGAGAATTTTCAACAGGGAAAGGGCAAGTCCTGTATAGAAATTTGGAAAATAAAAAATTTGAACATTTTAATTTAATTTAAAAATTCTATATTTATTCTTTTCCATTATTATATACATATATATGGTATATTAAAATGCTGTGCTTCTAATTGACTCTTATCAATAAGGAGAATTCAATCATAAGAAACATTGAAAGAGTGAGAAATCAGAGTAGTGGCTGATTTTTACTAAAGAAGAAAATGGCCTCGTGGTACCTGCACACACTCCGCTTCCAGATGGGCAACCCGCAGTTAGCAGGCATCTGTGCAGGAGAGAGGGACGCAGCTGGAAGATATGTGTAGTCCTGCTGACTTCATTCAATAGTATGTGGATTAAATTATTCAAATTAAAGAAAGAGGAGAAAAAGAACTGAAGAAGAATCCCACGTCCGTTAACATGTGGGCATAGAAAACAGCAAGTATTTTTCAGGTTATTTAAAGAATATGTGTGGCACGCCTAGCATGTTGCCTGCAGGCGTGAAAGTTCAGAGAAATGCCTGTCATGGTTATCATGACGTTCCCCTCTCCCAGGGTCTGTATCCTGAACACCAGTTCTGAATGGGACATAGCGGATGTTACCTAAAATAGGTAGGAGATCGTATAGTACCAACAGAACCCAACGGCTAACTGGGATTTGATAGAACCTATCCTGTGTGTCGTTTGAAGCGGAATTCTATTATGTGCTGGTATGCCTTTATGGAAAAACACAGCAGGTGGTGAAACAGCCAGCTACAGTGTGTCTTGCTGTTTTGTTGTGTGAGGTTTCGAGCTAGATTTTTAAGCACAGTATTTGAATTCTTGACTCCATCCTGCCACAGAGGAATGCATCATTGTCCTGTGGTTAGCACAGCACCTTCTCCATGCCAGACTTTGACTAAGCAGAGTTATGTCCCTAATCCTGTTCTACCCATGAAAACTAGCCAGTGCTGGGCATCCCCTTAATAGGTTAAAAAAATGGGCTGCTCTCCAGATTACTGGATTATTCTGGAAATGGTTATTATGTTGTTGGGATGGTGTTTAGTCAGCTTTTTCACTGCTGAGGACGAAGAGTTTATTTGAGGGCTCATAGTTTGAGAGGTCTTAGTCCATAGAAGGCTGGCTTCATTCCTCCCTGCTAGAGGTGAGGCTGAACATTAGGGTGGGAGGGGGTGGCAGAGGGACGCAGCTCACATAACCGTCCTCAGGAAGAGACTCTGCTCTCCAGATATAAAATATACCCCCAATTAACCACTTCAACCATACCCCTCGTGTCTCCAGTCACCACCCAGTTAATCCAATCAGGTATCAATTCACTGACTGACTGTCACAACCCCAGCATTTTTCCTCAGAACCTTCTTGCGTTGTCTCACACTTGAGCTTTTGGGGGACACTCACATCCAAACCGTAACATTCCACTCCCATCCCCCAAAGCTCTCATTTATCTGACAATGCAACATACATTTAGTCCATTTCCAAGAGTCACCATGCCCTCAACAGTTCTGGGATTGTCCACAGTTCAAGTCCAAAGTCTTCTCTGAAACTCAAGGCAATCTCACATGTGAGCTCCTATAAAATTAAAAGCATTTTACAAATTTACAACATATAAAGGTACTGAGCACACATTTCCATTTACAAAAATAGGGGCATAGAAGTAAGGGATGAGACCAAAGCAAGACGGAAACCCAGCTGGGCAAACAGGTCCTGCAGTCCTGTGTCCTGCATCTGGAGCACAAGGCATCATGATGCTGTCTCCAAAGGGCTCGGGTAGACCTGCCCGGTGGCCTTGCAGGCTCCAGTGGTCTCTCAGTGGGCTTGTCTCTGCTCGACTCCTCCAGCTTTCCCAGGATAATGCCCCACATACTGGCATTTCTTAATCTCAGGGGTCTCCACTGTGGCTTCCTCCTCACATCTCCACACCTCGACTCCTCAGCGGGCGTCTGTAAGGACCCTGACCCTGATGTACTTTGTTTGGCCTCGCAGGTCTTCCTTTGAAATCTTGGTGGGAGCCTCCGTGAACCCCTAACTCCAGCATCCTTCATTCCTGCAGAACCAGCACCACGTGGTAGACACCAGGGTCTGCCACCATCTCGGGCACCCTGGCTGCAGCAGCCTCTGAGTGTCTGGGTGGCTGAGCCTGTTGAAAAAAACTTCCTGGGCCCCTTGTGGAAGAAGGGCTCTCCACTGGTCTCTTCTCAAGAGGATCCTCACCTTTACTCCCCAGAGTTTGAGACAGGTGTGATCTTGCCAGCTCCTGAGATGCCCTCAAGCCCTCTTTCTTACTGTCTCTGGGCAAAGTCTTTAGCATTGCTGTAGTGGGTAGAAATGTCTTTAACAGCTGCAACTTCCTTAGCCCTGTTCCACTCCAGCTTTTCAAGTCCATGCCTTGCTTTCTTCTCCTGATTATCACAATAAATTTGGTAAAAACCCCCAGCAATACCCCTCCTACCGCCTGAATGCTATGCTGCCTAGAAATTTCTTCTGTCAGACTAAGAAGTCCATCACTTTTAAAATCAGCTTCAGAGAAAGTCTCAGGACACAGGCAAACTGCAGACAGCTTCCAGCCAGAACACAATACAAATGGCCTCTACTCCAAATTCCAATAGAGTCCTTTTCTGAGCCCTGTCACTGACCACAGTCCTATCAGCATCCGGGTCTTCTGAGCTCCCACCACAATTGGCCATTAATCTCTGCTTATAACAATCTAAAGCATTTCTATCCAGCACTGCTAAATCTCAAAATTCCTCCTACCAGTGCCAAAATGCTCAAAAAGCTTCTAAACCACATGGTCAGGTTAATCACAGCAACAACCCCACTTCTCAGTACCAATTTTTGTTTTAGCCTTTTCACTGCTGTGACTAAAGGACCTGACCAGCACAGTTATAGAGGAGGAAGAGTTTATTTGAGCGCTCACAGTTTCAGAGGTCTTGGTCCCTTGAAGGCCAGCTCCATTCCTCAGGGCTAGAGGTGAGGCTGAACAGCATGGTGGGAGAGGGCGGCAGAAGGAAGCAGCTCACATCACAGTGATGAGGAAGCAGAGAGAGAGACTCCACTCTCCAGATACAAATATATACCCCACAGCCATGCCCTAATTCCCACATCCTGCACACACACCTCACCTGCCTCCAGTCACCACTCAGTTAATCCCATCAGAGATCAATTCACTGATTAGGTTAAGCCTCTCAACAACCCCATCATTTCTTCTCTGAACCCTCTTGCATTGCCTCACATGTGAGCTTTTGGGGGATACCTCATATCCAAACCACAAAAGATGGTTTATCAAGATGGTTTATCGTATATAAATATGATATATTATATATATTATATATATAGCTGGACACAATACCTTTATTTTATTTATTTTTATGTGGTGCTGAGCATCAAACCCAGCATCTCGCACGTGCTAGCCAAGCGCTTTACAGCTGTGCCACAACCCAACGCCAGCCCCAGATGGTTTATCTTTTCCATCTTGAATCAGGTGCTCTCATTGGGTGTTTTACGGTGAGAATTAATTAGTTCTAGGTGAAATGCACAAGCCTTGGAGTTGAGGGGCCATGGTGGGAGGAGTTTCTGATGTCATGCCCCTCCCTGGCCACTCCCAATCTCAGGGGAGGCACCACTGCCACAGGGAGCCCTGGTTGTCTCCTTCATGTCGGACAGGCAGCTGGACTTGGGATCTGTTGTGTGTGGTCCATGCACAACCTAATCAAGTATCCTCATGGAAGATGCCCGGAGACGGGTGATGCTAGTGACTGTCAGCCACACTCTCCAGGTGTGAGTTCACCTCCTGCACTCAAGCTTTTCTCAAAAGCAAGTTTTCTGCAAACGTGGGCAGTGCTTTCCTTCAGAACAGCGTGTCAACGATGTGACACAGTGGAGGGGAAAGGAGAAGAGCCAGATTGCCATGTCGCTGTGACCCAGTGAAAATGCCTCTCTCCTGATGGCCAAATGGGTGGCGGGAGCAACGTCCAGAGCTGCCCTGAAAGGGGAGGGCTGAGCTGCTGCTGGGTGTGGACATTCTGAGCAGGTGGCTGTTGCCAGAGCCTGCCCAGAAGCTCCAGTGTCTCACACCTGTGAGCGGGAACAGGGCTTCCCATTTCTGGTGGTGCTCGGCTTGATGATTCATTTTACTTCCTCACCACTGTGCCCCGGACACCAGGAGGTGCGCATTCCTGGCTGCTGTCAGTGCCTTGGACCTGCGACTCCCCGCACGTTCCTTTCCTGTTTCCTGATGGCTCTGGGGGACTTTCTTGATGGTTTTAGGAATTCTTTAATATTCTGGATAACATTCCTTTCTAGCTTCCTGCTTGGCAAACACTTTGCTTATTTTGTTTTTTTCTGATCAGTTTAGCTGGAAGTTTATCACTTTTATTGATCTTTTAAAAAACTATCTTTTGATTTTATTGATTTTCTCTGTTTCTTTGCTGTTCCATTGATTTCTGTTTTCCTGTTTACGATTTCTTCTCTTTTTCTGGTTTCTTAAGTAGGTAGCAGAGATCATTGATTTGAGGTGTTCTGTTTTTTTCTATGAAAGTAAAATGTTGCAGTTTTTTATGGGAACACTGTATTAGCTAATCCTACCACTTTTGATGTATCTTATTTCCATTTTCATTCAATTCACAATATTTTCAACTTTCCCTTGGGGCTTTCTCCTGGACCAGTGTTGCCTACTTTCCAGAAAGCTGGTAGTTTTCCGATAACGTTCTGCTACTGATTTCTGGTGTGATTTTGGTATGATCTGAGAAAATGCCTTGTGGGATACAGTTTTCTTAAATTTCAGGACTTGTTTTATGGCCCAGGGAGGTTTCTCCTTGTGGAACGTGCTTTTGAAGAGAGTGTGTGTTGTGCAGTCACCGGGCAAAGTGTTCTAGAAACATCCATCAGGTCATGGTAATTGATGGCATTCCGTTCTATGTTCTTGCTGATTTCCTCTCTCCTTTCCCTGCCCATCGCTGGTAGAAGAGCCCAGGAGTCTAGCTTTGGCTTCAGTTTCTTTCCCCAGCATCTGCCCCAGGAGGGTAGAAGTGCTGTTGGATGTCGTGGGCATGAGGATCATCAGGACCCTGGTGAAGCACTTACTTCTTCATCCATGACACTCCTCTTTCTGAGTTCTCTTGTCTGTGTGAAGACAGACGCTTGTCATTCTGTTGACCGTCATCTACACAGAGTGCCTTCATTTCTTTCCCAGGGCTCTGTGAGATGCTCTTCCTGTGCCACCCAGTGTGTGCTGGTGGGCTTCTGGAGTCGTGGCCACCATCACCATGGAACCTGAGGACCTTCCATCCCCTCCCTTCACAACTCCACCTTCGACTTTGAAAGTCTTGGTCTCTGTAATTGACGGGGTTTGTTGGAGGTGGCATACAGGTGGCTCTTGTTGGTTTTTGTTCCGTCGGATGAGCTTTGGATGGGCCGTTTTTGTTTACATGTGATGTGATCATGGATAGAGGTGGATTCAGAAGTCCCTGTCATGCTTCCCGTCTGTCCCACTGCTAGTTTCCCTCTGATGACTTCCTCTTGGATACCTGAAAGCTCTGGAATGTTCCGCCTGGCTTACCCACTGCCCTCTTGGCTCCTGGGTGTGTGCGGTTGCTTTGGTGATGGCCAAAGACGTGTGTAGTTGCCACCTGTTTACAGTCAGCCGCAGCACGGGCCCCTCAACCTCCACACAAGGAGAGAAGGGTTGGCCTGCAGCTCTCAGTCCCTGGTCGGTGCTCCTGCGCTCCTCCTCTCTGCAGACCCGAGTTTCCCTCCAGCCAGCTTTAGTGTCAGCCGAAGGGTCTCCTCCAGGAATTCTCTTAGAGTTAAACCGGGGCCTGCCATTGTTCTCCCAGGTGGCCCTCCAGGACCTGATGTGTTGGCCTGCCTTTCTGATCCTCAGACAGCAGTGTTTGCACTTCCCCAGGTCCTGCTGTAACCTGGGGGCTCGGCTGCAGTGGGCTCATGCGTCTTCATCTGGTTTCCACAGTGTCCCGTGCGCGTTTACAATGTTCCTGTAGTCACACCGATGGGCCCTCGCAGTCGGGGTCTGGCTCTCATTCTGTTTAAGAAAACCTCCTGTGTATGTACTTAAAAGGAAACGAAAGCCCTTCTTACCCAGCTGCCTGCCACAAAGTTATGCCCCTCTGTATTTTTTTCTGTAAGTTCTGTTTAATTTTGTAACCTGTAGGGTCTAAGCTTCCTGGACTTTTCTCGTACGATCGATGTAAGTCAGGGTGGAATTTTACAGTTTTCTGTAGAGCGTCCATGGCTGCACACGTGTCAGCGTAAGGCCGTGGCTGTGACTCCGTCCTAACGCAGAAGGGCGCAGGCTGCCAGCAGGGGTGTCCATGCTTACCCACGACTCCCCGGCTCTCCTTCGGGATCTCCCTCTCTCCAGGGCTCCCTGAGCCTGCCTCTATCGTGTTGCTCCCACAACTCTGTTTCTCTGTGCGACTTATTTTGTGGTATGACATGTGAGTGTGTGTGTGTGTGTGTGTGTGTGTGAAGAGCCCGATGGACTCTTGAACTTGTAGTGAGTGCACCAAATGCAGCTTCGTGTCTTCTGTGTCACAAACGTATTCACTTGACAGATTGCTGCTCAGTGGAACCGTCGGCCGGTGGCAGCCCCAGGAGAGTGAAGAGAAGCAGACAGGCACCACATGACCTCACTCTCCTGAACCTCTCCCGCCCCAGCCCAGGTTCAAACACCCCAGTGAACTTGGCAAGCAGGGCTGCAGGCAGCTGCATCTCTAGAGAGGATTTGAGCGGAGTCACATTTCATGTGCTGACTGACTTCAAAAGTTATGTAACTTGAAAGTCACATGCCAACTCGGGAAGATTCCTTACATTGTCCAAAAAGAACAATACACATGGCTTTCCTGTGGGTAACTCCACAGTTACATGTGCACAGTACCTATGTCGCGTGAGACAGCAAAGCGTATGGCAGGGTGTGCCTGGCATTCTGAATTCCACGAGAATGGACTGCATAAAATTGAATTTTCAGAGATTTGTTCATTCACTGGTTCACCTACAAATACCTGTGGAGAGCCTACCTATGCCAGGCACAGGTGTGGGCACTCACAAGACCTTGGTCTGCAAAACAAACATCCTTGCCCTTGTGGAAGGTAAATTCTGGCATGAGAAAGCAAATAAGCCATGTTTAGGTAAAACATAGGATGCACCGTAAGGTGATAAAACAGGGAAAACAAATGCCAAATGGGGTTGGCCGGATGGGAGAGTCCAGAGCGGGTGGAGGATGATAGGGTGGAGTTGCAGCTGTAAATCAGGAGGAAAGCGGCGAGGAGCAGAGAGGCAGGGCAGAGGTCAGGGTGCCCCGTGCTGGGGTCCAGGGGAGCCTCCCAGGTGGAGGGTGTGCCTGAACTGCAGGAGGGCCAGGTGGCCGGGTGAAACCTCTCTGCCGGTACAGCGTGTAAGCTGAGTTGAAATGACCATTAGTTGTAAGTGTTGAGTCTCAGAAAGTGGAAGTTTTCACTTCTAAGTGGGAGCAAGAGGCTACTTCTAAAACGTCTGTTGTGGCTGGCTTTCTTCAACCCTGACTGTTCAGAATGAAAGCAGAGGGTAACACTTGCCTTGTCTGTGAGTGGGAAGTATTAGACGTGTTCCTCTTTTCCTGCTTACACCTAGGGATGAGAAAGAAGACTCCAGAAGCCGGAGTCCATATTTCCTGACAATTTGAAAGCAAAATTGGGGCTCAGATAACAGAAAGGCCCCCCTTGTGGGGCGATATCACCCACTCACTGTGGTGCGGGATCTCTTTTGTGACCTGGTGGACCTGGTAGGTCTGGCTCTTCCCCGATTTCTCTGACTGCATTCGTATTTGACACTGTCATTGTGTATTTCTGACTCTGTCAGAAACTGGTTCTACAACAGATGAACCGTGATGTTGGAAAGTGTCATAAAGTCAATGATATAAAACGCCCAGAGTTTGAAGCCCAAGTGGGCGTAGACTGATTCCACGCACTCACCGGGGATTCCTGTCACCCATTTGGGAGGAAGCCTTGATCAGCAGCCCGCTCTCACTCCTCCTTGGCACGCCCTGTGCTCTCTCCCTTCATCCCCCTCACACCTCTTCCTTCCCTTCATCCCTTTGGCCCCCAGGAGAGTGCTGTGTCTTGAAGGGACTCGAAGACACCCTGAGGTCCCAGCAGCAGCTGCTGCGCCTGCCAAACCCCTCCCTCCTCTTCTCAGGAACGGAGGAGACCAGGTTTCTCTGGGTGGGAGCGGGAGCAGGAGCAGTCACGGGAGGGGACCAGCCACTGCACTGGGAGCCACAGCCAGGGGCCCCGGCTCCCGCTGCAGCGGCACAGACTCCCTTGCCCACCTGGGGTCCTCCATCCCAGAGCGCCACACGAGTCCCGCAGGAACCAGGAGGAGGCCGGGCGCGCTCAAGGCACATGGAAGGCATCCACTCACGGGCTCTGGCCTTACCTTAGTGTGAACAGCCACTGACCGCCTCTGTGTCCAGCTGCCGGCAGAGTGAACTGGGTGGCCCCCTGGTCCTCTTCACATTTGTCTGGGTGACTATTTTATCGCTGCTGCTGAACGTTATTAAATGTAGAAGTTTATTAGCTTAACTTAATCTCCATTATTTAGAATCCTTAATTACTCTTTTAAGTTAGTGAAAATGATGCTTATTCATATCTTCCAATGTTAGGATTATTGGAATACTGCTTATCAGAAGTTTTAATAGAAAATGATGAACAGTAGTACTCCCAGCTCACACTTCTCTCTCTCTCTCTCTCTCTCTCTCTCTCTCTCTCTTTCTCTCTCTCTCTCTCTCTCTCTCACACACACACACACACACACACACACACACACACATACACACACACCCCACACATGCATTCATTCATGCACAAAGTTTTCCACATGTGAGAATAAAGTTTATAACTCTTCAAAATTCCCTTCCAAAGATCAATGAATTTCTTTCCCTCTGTAACAAGGTCAACCCCCAGGGCACTCTGGCCCCCCAAGGAATGTTCTGAGACTTTCAGGACCTTAAGTGCTTTTAGTGACTGTCAAGAATTGCTTACCTTCAGTTCCAAGTTGGTGATGCTGAAGGAAACATGGGAAAATCGCGACGGAAAAGAGAGGAGACTCTTTCCAGCCAGCAATGAGCCTGCAGCCCAGGGCTTGCTCTTCTGCACCCCTCTGCTAATGATGGCTGAACTTTAACATCCACTTGGACTGGGATATATTAGCACCTGGTTTCATAAGAATGGTTTCCTTATTTTTATTTAATTATATTTAATACAGTAACACATGAATGCTGTTTCTAGAAAATGTTAGAGAACTTAATAAATTAACAGGTACATTGAGTCCTGCAAAGCAAAGCAAATGAAGGTGCTGGCCAACTTGGCTAGGTGGGGAGTGTCCTCACATCCTTGGTCCTCCTGCAAGGGGGCCTGGCACTCGTGGTTTGGACCCCTACTCCTGTTTTCATGCCTGCCCTCACCTCCTCTCCCGCATACCCACAATTCTGCTATGGCTCCAAAGCCAGCTCTCAAATCCTAGGCCACATCTCACAGCTTTCTGCTCTCAGTGGTTGTGTAACTGGAACTACAGAGGTGACCAAATGTGGACCCAGTCCTGCCACCACTCAAACCAGCAGTCTTTCGTCTTCTTGTGCCCCTCCCCCCTGGATCCAGAGCAAACCCCACACCGCAGGTGTCCTGCTGTCTTTCAGTGTGCTCGGCCTCCTCTTCATCCCAGCAGCAGTGATCACTGCCTGAGTTGCTCTGAATTAACACTGAACTGCCTTGTGACAGCGCTGGATCCTTGTCTTATCCACGCGGTGCACTTGCTGCATCTCTGTGGATTTCTGTCTTGTTGCTCAGGTGCACGGAGCTCCCTGAGGAAGTGGGTTATTTGGTGCATCTTGTTAAGTCCTACAGAATCCATCCTGGTGACATCCATTTCATCGCCAGTTAAGCACATTTGTCAACCGGGCAGTAGGCAGGGGGACTTCCTGGAATAGTGTCATCAGTGCCTACAGGGTTGACTGAACTCCGTGTATCTGATTTTGCCTTCTGGATGCCACTTCCTAGCCAGGTGACTTTGAGATTGGAAGATGAATTTCCACATCTCTAATGAGGCTAACACTATTTAACCTGATTATTTCACATATTTCTATGCACAGAGTGACCCTGTATTAAATTGCTCCGTGAACATGAAGCAATATGAACGTGGTATTGGAGAAGGCCCTGGGAACCTCAAAGGACTGCATTAGGCTGTGGGTTCTACACCCGGGCACACAAATGGGGGAGAGAAATAGAATTACGGAGCATGCTCTGCACGTGTCTTCTGTGTTGACACGCAACGTCTGTGGGAGATGATGGGCCTGGATAAACCATGTGGCCAGAGGATACAGGACTTCCTATCACAGGCCCAGGCACAGCAACATGGAAAGGCAGAGTCCTTGAGGATTGTTGAACAAGCAAATGAGAGGAACATACATTCTTTGAAGGGAGAGCTCTAAGATTAATTGTCCTCAGCCAGACCTCCTTACATTTGGAATATGCCTCACCTATTATCCCAAGAAAAATATTTTAAAGGGGATTTTAGTACTTAATTTGTATGTTTCTGGTATAAAAGACATTTATTTTTCCTTCTATTCCCTGTTTTCATCATGACCCTGTGACAATAATATGTCATTACTGTCAACATGTGCTAAATATGGGCTATCGATTTTTGCTAAAATCTGCTGGTTACTTGTACTGATACTGCAGTGTTTTCTAAATGAATTAAGGTCAGAGAACAGATTTCAAACAAAAATCCATATCCTCAATGCCGCACACATTATTTGGTGAACTGTGCAATCATTAAGTTTCTATTTTGTAACTTTTAGTTAACATGGGAAAAATTACATGCACTCATCCAAGTCCATTTGACTTAAGAAGTTAAAATCAGATGAAAAGTCCAAATAAATGTCTACTGAAGCTTTACTAAATGTTTCCCAATGCAGTGTTACCTCTTATGAAGGTAAAGAATAGTTCTTAATTCCTAAGACATCAAAGCATCCATATAGGGTAAGAAATAAAAATCTCCCGCTACCCAGGGAGAGCGACTCTCGTGGTCAATAAGACTTTCCACATGTGCTTTGAGGACTGTTTCCTGCTTATTTAAACCTTAAGCAACAGAAGAAACAACCCCCAGTGGTGAACTTGGGGGCCGGCTGTGCTGAGGGTCCTCTAGTTAGGAGGCATGCAACTTGTCAGGTCACCACAAATGCCAGCTTCCAATTTCAGGTCATTTTCTTGATCTTTGGGAAAGAGTGACACCTACCAGCCCTCAAGCCCAGACTTGGTCTTGATTTGTGTTCTGTTCTAAGCCATACTTTTAGGATTTCTTGTGGTGTACCTTGGTTTTACACAATGTTTTTTCGAATTTTATTTTTGATTTTTTCCCTCCACCATCTTGTTAGCACTGAGTAGAAATGGGATTTGCAATTGAAACACTAAAATTCACTATTCAGTCAGCCAAGACACTTCCCTCTTTTAATTTCCATAAATGTCAGTAGATGCCTCTTTTCACCTTTGGGTGAATAGTCAATAGAAAAATCAATTCCGTGACAAATGAACAGCAACACAATTTTACATCTGAATTATTTAACAAAGACTATTTTTATCCTTGAGGGAAAAGACTTAAGGTAAAAGCTCAGCAGCAAATTATTAACTTGGCATTATAAATGTTGTCCTTAGAGAGGCACATTCCTGGGAGATCACGGCAATTTTTCTCAAGTTAATTTGCTCATCTCCCAGAACTCTTTAAATTGCATAATAGGAAATTATTGAGAACAGGTAAATGCACATGGACGTGATGGACCTCCTGCGCCTTTAGATCATGTTGTAGTCCAGGTGTGACATCCAGGTTGTGAGAAATTCAGTGTTTTGTAGCCCCTGAAACCAAGTGGAATGCATGTCTCATTTTAAGGAAAGAACTTGCATGAACTCAAATCTATCATTTTATCAAGCTCTATCCCTATTTCTAACTGATATTTCCTGGATGTTGGAAAACACAAGATATTCTGCAATCTGAGCAGGGAGATGGAAAGCAGATCCACGTCTTGTCTTGTCTGTCTTGACTTGACATCAGCAGCCTCCCAGAATCAGAATGGAGCCCTTCATCACTCCATGTTCTGAGCCGTGAGGTGCCAATCACCCGGGTCTGAGGTTGCACGGTTATTTTTAAGGACTACTGTTTCCGTAAAGGAAGGGGATGTTTTGAGGGGCAGCGTCCTAGCCCCATGGGAAATGGGTTTGGACTCTGACCATCAGGCATCTGCTTGCGTGTGCTGGGCTGACTCTGGGTCCTGCTGCAGAGGCCTGCATTCACACTGGGTGCTTTCCCATTGTCCCATCCGTCCTTAGGACCTGAAGGGCACTCTTTATGTGATCCAACCCAGCAGAGGGCTGTTCATGAAAATGCTGCCCCTGGCCTGATGACAGTCCACAGGGGTGGGGTGAGGGGTGGGGGGTGGATCTAGTAAGACCATCTTGGGCCCCAGGGTTACAAAGGGGATCCATCTGTCACTTTTCTTGAGGGACTGTTTTTTCCCAGCTCTCTGTAAACTGTGACTTCCTGCTTCCTCACCCCTGAAGGGCAAGAGCTCCCATAAGCTAAAGTGTGCAGATCTCTTTGAATGTCAAGTTTAAAAACCACAGAACAATTTCCAATTATTTGTTTAGCTCCTCCACCAAACACGTGTTTTCCAAGACATTTAAACTGACAGAGACCCTGTGCACATTTCCAAAAGCCTGGGTTTGGGGCCTGTTGTAGAATAATACCATCCCCCACCGTGACATCCAAAAATAATAATTCCGGACATATTATAAGCTCATTTGATCCCTTAAGCTCACAGGATTGTCTTCTTAGGCCACCAGGAAGTCTATAATGCCTGCCTCGCTCTCTCCATGACCCCACTCACTGACCATCCAAACTCACCGGGGTCTGTTTCAATCCACAGCAAGCGAGGGCCTGGGACCACCCCCACTCCCCCCACCCCCACCTCCCCCTGCGGGATTTTCAAGCAGCAGAGCCTTGTTTATAAGCTCCCGGGGACTTATTTAAAAGTTCTTGTGTGTCAAAGGGACTTCTCTGTAAGAGGGCTCCTGAGGGCCAGGCGGGTGCTGCTGGAGGGCGTCCTGCCCCCCGCCCCTCACCCCTCAGAGGTGGGGCACCACCTGCTGCATTCAGGAAAACGAACCTACAAGTGAAATAGACTGTGACAGTGCGTCACCTTCCTCGTGAACATGGGCCAAGCCTTCACACACTCACTAAAATCACTTTGAACTTTTAAAAATTCTTACCTTTAAAAATAATAAAAGCTCTGAACTTTTAATTTTTTTCTTTTGGTATAACTTCCTTTAGTTTTAAATCACATTTAAATTGTAGTTATAATTCTAATGTTTTGCTAAGAGTTTAGAGGGCTTCTCTTTAATCGCCAAGGGAAAACTGGGTTCCATTTGCACAGGGTCATAAACTGTGAGAGGGCTTGCCTGCGGCATGATCTGATTTGGATGTCAGGATTATCCCCACTCAGCAACGCTTAGGGACTTTTCAAGTCACAGAGCTAACAGTGGCAAAATCACAACACCCTATCCATGTGGCAGATGGAGTGCCTTTCGCTTTTCTCCTTTGCTTTGTGTTTTGCGGTGCTGGGGATTGAGATCGGGGCGCTCTGCCTCTGAGCTACACCCCACACCTTTTCATTTTTTATTTTGAGATAGGTTCTTATTAAGTTGGCAAAATTTGAACTCGTGATCCTCCTGCCTCCGTCTCCCTAGTTCCTGGGACTACAGGCGTGTGCATAGGTACGATTTTAAGGCAATTGTGTAAGTCATCTACACGTGTCACCAGGCCCTCAGCCAGTCCTTAGGAGATGAATGAGGACCGCTCCCACTCTGTGGCCGGTCAACCCAACCAGGAAGCCCTTGCTCACCGTTAGGGCCAGCTCAGGATCCACCCAGGCAGCAGCTCTGGAGTCCGGGTTTTCCAGAAACATCTTCAGGTCAGTGCCCAGCCCCAGCTCAGACTCCGTGTGGGTTTGTCATCCTTGTTAAAGAAGGAAGTCCCCTGTCTTGGCTGGCAGTTGTGTACACCAAGTCCTGTGGATGTCCCTTCTGAGTTCATTCTCTTTTCCAACTGGTTAGTGACCACTCACATCCTGAAATTCAGACCTGAGGTTGCTTCCTCTGGAAATCTCCCCCACAAAACCCCTTCCCAGGTAGACAGTTGAACATTAGAGCAGAACACACCCCTCTCATTCGCCCTGCTCTGTCTCTGCCTTGTGGGACACAGTGAGACCCTCAGGGGTTTGCCTGTCTGAAGCTCCGGAGAAACTACACTGTGCTCCCTGTACTCAGAGCACCCTGCATCGGTCCCAGAGGGTGGTGGGTATGCAGGGCTTCCTGTTTCCCAGGTCAACACTCAGCTTTGGCTTCTGAAAGATACTGGTCATGCACAAAGACTGTTGTGTGATATGGACCAGAAAAAAAAGAATGAGGAAGTAACCAGTTCCCTGAAACAGTAAGGATGAGATAAATCTTTGAAAGCAATGGAACAGGACTAAGTTAAGCAATGCTAACAGGGCATCTTGACCGTGCAAGTGAATCAGGCTGCCTTATGTCCTGTGTGAAGCCATTGACCCCACACTCACCTGGCAGCAGCATCCCTAGTCTCCCAAGTTTCTTTTCTCTTAAACAAAATGTTTCCTCTTCAATAGCAGAATGGAAAACTTGTTCCAAAATCATTATTTCCTTTTAGACTTTTTTCATTTTTACACAGCAGGGTTCAGAACCAGTACCGCACACTTGCCAGGTGAGTGCTCCACCACAGAACCACACCGTGGATCTTTTTATTTCTAATTTTGAGACAGGTTCTTGCTAAGTTGCTGAGGCTATCCTTGAAGTTGCCATCCTCCTACCTCAGCCTCCCCAGTAACTGGGATTACAAATGTGCACCACCATCCCTGGCTTATTATTGCTTTTTAAAATGATACTGGTTAGTTGATTGTGACATAACAAATAATGGTGAAGGAAGTGGCACATGATTTTGTTGCTACCACTGGGTCAGAAGAGTTAAAGGAATTAGGATAAATACTGATTTAGATGTTTGTACCATGTTGAATACTATGTTAAATGGTTTTTTTTTTTTTTTTTTTTTGGCCTCTAGATTACTGGACCACAGGTAAATAACACTCGTAGTTGCTGCATTGGTACTAAAATATTAAAGCTCTTTCACAATCACAAATAGGCTTCTCGTGCTTCACAGTCCAGTAGATTTAATAAATCTAAATAAAGCAGATTAAATACGATCAGCCAGGGAATACTGTCTTCCTGTTTGGAGCCTCTTCAGCTCATGATTCTAAAATACCCCCGAATTCTGCCGTGTTGAAGGTAGTGGCTATCACATATGCTTACACAGAATTTTAACCTTCATGTAAGACATAACCTGTGGACGTCCTTTTTTTTTTTTTAAACAAAGATCAATAATGTTAATATTTTAGATCTCCTTTAAGCCATTCTGGCAACTGTCCTTACATGCCTGGTAGATTTTACTCAATGGCTGTTAATCCCTGCATTAGAGAGTAGGGCTACCCGCGGGATCCCCCAGGGAAAGGATTCATTCCCTGCTTGGGTTGGTTATTGCAAGCATCAGATCTTTGCGGATCCAAAGGTGGTGTGCTCTGCGGCTTCACTCCCGGGCCATTCCAGACATCCGTGTCCTAATTGACTAGGGTTCTCCAGTGGACTGTGGGCTCAGAAGTCTCACCTCTTTTATTGCACATGGAAGCAAATATTTCTGGGAAACCGCGAGCAGCTTTCCAAGGGCACAGGGCGTTTTTCTTTTTCCGCAGAGGAAAAGATCCCTCTGGGGTCTGGCCTCTTCTGTCAGGACCCCTCCCGAGCACCTGGCTGGGACCAACAGCCCCTGGATCTCACTTCGCCTGAGGCTGCCTTAGTGCTTCCTAGAAGGACTCGGGCTGCAGGGCCGCCCTGGGCAGGAGTGCTTTGCGGAGGACCTTGCCTGGTGGGGTTTGGTCGCTCTGAGAAAGCGTGGACACAAGTTTAGCCTTCAGGAGACACGCGTTCTGTTCTTGCGTGAGGACAGAGCTGCACACTTGTCCAACACACTGCCATCGAGCAAAGTTGCGTGTGCCACCAGGAGGAGAGGCACGGCCGTGAGGCCGTGAGGGAGGTCTGGATTCCGTCTGGTTTCTATGCTTGATCTTCCTTTAAAACTGGTCTCCATTTTTAATCTGTTTCCCTATCTTTCCTGCTTTCTTTTAGGTTAGCTGAATATTTTTCTCTTTCTTTTCCTTTATTTTCCTTTGTGGCTCAAGTGGCCTCTCACTCTGCCCTTCGGGGTTTTGCAGGGGGATAGAGCCCCCTCCTGGTTGCTGCAATGGGATTCCGCTGCCTTCCCCTCTCCCCGGCCCTGCTCCAAGGTTGACACAGCTAAACTTGACTTAACCCCACCTGGCTCTTGCAGTTATAGTTGGCGTTATTCTGTGTTTATGTATGCTTTAAAGTCTGTCAGAAATTCCAAGCATATAATTCATATTTACCCATGGGTTTATTGAATCTATCTTAAATTGCCATTTCTCCATCTGGGATCATTTTCCTTCACCCTAAAAAAACTTCCTATTGTATTTCTATTAGTGAAGAATTATGACAAATTCCTTCCTTTTTGTTTGTCCAAATGCTTCTGAAACTCAATAAAAATTCAATTTATAATTAAAATTGTAATCTGTCCAAATTATCAGTGATTTGACCTATAATTCATTGTTTTCTGGCCGTCAGTGTTTCTATTAAAGAGACAGCCTTCATTTTCATTATAGTTCTTTTAAATGTGCAACATCTTTTTCTCCTGAATTTTTGAAGCTTTGTTCTTTGTCTTACAGTACTGTTAATGTGACATCCTGTGTTTGCTTCTGTTGCTGCTCTTGGTGGTGACACGTGTGTTTATCTGTCATGTGGATTGTGAGGTTCCTAAATGTATGGATGGATGCCTCCACCAGTTGGGGAGACTGAACTCCTAGACTATGGGTTTGCCATATTCTTTCTATCTCTTCTACTGCTTGTTTATGGCTATTTCTGATACTTCTTCTATCGGCCCTCATTTCCTCTGTTCCCACAAAACATTTCAGAGTCTTTGTCTGCTAAACCCAATATCTGGACCGACTGTGAACTGCTTTACTTACTGTTGGTAATCTTGTGGTGACCTCTTCACGTGTGCAGTGGTTGCTAAGTGCGTGCTAAGCCTTGTGTAAGCTGCAGGCACTGGAGGGTGTTTTCTTTCACCGGAGAGGGTTCCGCTGTCCTTTCCTGAGAAGCCAGGTGAGGGCTCATCATCTGAATCAAGTCAGAAATCAAGTCAGAAGGGGCTGCGAAGCCTGCTTGCCTGCAGTCCCTCCCGGTCCTCTGCTGACCCTCCTGTGCTTTCGACGGACAGCTGTCAGGCCTTTGCTGCTGAGCACCAAGGGCCACAGGAGGCCCAGCTCTGCGTCTCACACTCCCAGCTTCACTTCCAGCCTCCTGCCCGCCCAGATTCACACTCTGCACAGGTTTTGAGGATGAGACTATCCGGCGCCCGAGGCTGCCACCCACCTGTCAGCCTCCTGCTCGGGAAGCACCCCCATCATTAGAGAGGGTTTCCTGGGCTCTTTGTAAGCTTCAGCCTGAGGCCACAGTCACCAGATCAGTGAAGAGCTCCCCAGGTGCACCGTGTGCAAGTGGCTGTTCACCGGAGGCTCCCAGGTCTCCAACTTGTATCTTTGTCCTGTGCAATGCCAAATGCCATATGGTTTATCTTCCCAACAGAAAGGGCTCTCTGGGCGCCTGCCTGTAATCCCAGTGGCTCGGGAGGCTGAGGCAGGAGGATCATGAGTTCAAAGCCAGACTCAGCAAAAAGTGAGGCACTAAGCAATTCAGTGAGACCCTGTCTCTAAATAAAATACAAAATAGGGCTGGGGACATGGCTCAGTTGTCGAGTGCCCCTGAGTTCAGTCCCCGGTACCACACACGCACACACACGCACACAAACACACACACGCACAAAAAGGCTCTGTGGACCTGTGGAAGAAAAAGAAAAGCGGCTGGTAATCACCAATTCACTTCAGAAGGCTTCTGCCCACCTAGAATTCAGTCACTTGGGCAGAATTTTTGAAGATTTTAAAAATATGACTTTTGTAATTAACATTTTTTGGGGGGTACATAACCGATTTAACACAATCCATGCTGTCCAGAAGTGGGGGATCCTGGCTTTGTTTCCTACACATGTGAACACAAAGTTGTGTCACTTAAGAAAGACATCTCAAAAAGTCTGGGGAAAATCATTAGCTGAGCTGGTGGACATATTCTTCCAGCAGTTAAATGTTCTTCCCCACGAGTCAATCTGGCGATGTTATTTTTCCAGATGTATGCTGCCTGTGAGCTGAGGACCATGCACAGGAATACCCCATGGAACCAACAGAGCATGTGCTAGTGGAGGGTTATGGGGACCCCAAGCCCACTCCTGCAGACTCCCACAGACATCACCAACTCCCAGTAGAAGAAGGAGGAGGGAAGAGCATGGGGTGGGAGGCTCTGGTCCTGGCTGTTGCCGGGTGATGGTCACGGTGTGCATTCAGAGCTAAGGACGGGGCTCTGGAGCCACACTGCCTGGCCTCACCATTTTCCATGCAAATTTCTTGCCTTCTCTGTGCCTCGGTTTCCTTAGCCACAAAATAACAGCACCTGCTTTGTAGTCACGTAAGAGGAGCAGTTTTGTCAGTGTATAGAAAGGCGCCTGGCACATACTTAACCTGCCAAAGTGTTTGTGCACTGACTAAGTGTTGTGCACACTCTCCACCACCCTGCCCTCTGGGCTCACTCCATTGACACCAGATGATTCTGCCTTCCACAGCATCTGCCCTGCAGAATCTCTCATTTCTGCTCAATTCTTGCAGAGTCCTGAAGTCTAACAACTAGTGCCCTTTAAGGACCACCGGCCATTGCCCCTCCCTTTCCACTGGAGCCTAGGGATTGTGGTAGGGATCAAACCAGCAGTGTCCCGTCCCACACCCTAGGCTTTGTGGTGCTGTTGTTGCTTGCTTATGCATTCAGTTTGGGGACATTTTGCTATCAAGACTGGAAGTTTCGTGAAGTTCCAGAGACGGGAGACTGACTTATGGACTCTGAATACTCTTTATGGCTTCTGTCCTAACACTGGCTCCTTGATTCTGTCCCTTGAAAATCCCTGCTGCCGGGAAACGGGAGCTCAGCAGAGGCTTAGAGTTGGGCGGGGCACACTGACAAGCCTGGCTGCCTCCAGGTGACCTTCTAACTCTGAGGACCACGGCCTCTTGACCCTGCCATGCTTTTGTCTCTGTTGTTTGGATGGAGAAGCTTCTGGGCAGAAGTAGGACCGGAACGTGGTATTTGGTGATTTGGAGATGGGGTGAGAGCCCTGTGCTTTCTCCACGGTCCTCCCAGTCTGATCTCCAGGATCTCGCTCTTTCTGACTGATGTTATGACATGGATCTAGAATGTTCCCCAAGCCCCATGTGCTCAAAAGTGGGGCTCTGGGGAAGGGGTTGGATCGTGAGGGCTCTGACCTCATCGGTGCGTCAATCCCTGGATGCCCGAATGAACCCCTGGGAGGTGGGACCCAGTGGAGGAAGCTGGCCCCCCAGGCGTGCCCTGGACGGGCCCCTTCTCCAGGCCTGTCCTCTCCCTCTGCTCCCTGATGCCATGAGCAGCTCTGCCAACCCTTCTCCATGACGCTCCTGCCTCGTCTCAGGCCCAGGTCATGGAGTCAGCCAGCGTGGCCTGGATCCTCTGGAACCTGAGGTTGTGGCTCAGTGGTAAAGTGCTCGCCTCACACATACGAGGACCTGGGTTTGATCCTCGGCACCACATAAAAATAAGTAAATAAAGGCATTGTGTCCATCTACAACTCAAAATATTAAAAAAAAATCTTTAATCTTTTCATTTGTTTTTATCAAGGATTTTGGTCACAGCAATTAAAAAGCTAATATAATCAATCACTTTGGAGAAGTCACAGAACTGTCCTTTTCAATACCTACTTGTTATGGCTGACTGGCTGCTAGTCGAAAAGGGATGCCCACAGCAACATCACCCAATCGTCCCCTATGCCCAGGATCAAGTCAGGCAGAGCTCTGTCTTCAGGCCTTTGGGAGAAGAGGGAGCAGCTAGTCCAGTTGCACGTTCAGACACCTTCCTCCTGAGGGCTTTCCGCCTGAGAGACCCTGCAGTTGCTACGTTAGCAACCTGCTTTGTGTCGCCGCCACAACATGGAGTGTCACTTGATATGCCAGCGAGGTTCTCGGGCACAGCTGCCTGCCTTGGGCACGCTGGCCTGATGGACAGTTTCTGGGTTGGAGTGTGAGTTCTCTGTCCCACTGTGAGAGGCCTGTAGTGGCCCTCTCATCTCTCAGAGCCGTGACCTTTAATTCAGGGAACATGTGGACCAGGGTCGCTGGAGCAAGAGGAAAAGACAAACAGACCCAGAGAGAGAGAGAAAGCTGGGGCCAGCTGGCAGCCAACCTCCGATGGAGTCGGACTGACCTGGAGCTGGCCCAGCTCTTATCTGTCACCCTACCTACACGTACAGGTTTCATCCTCAAAGGTCATTTGTGGTGAAGTCTTAGCAGAGCAGTCCATCTGAGGGACACAGGACTGGTGAGACATTAGGGTTATCCTGTTATGCTCAAGAGTTTCTGTTCTTGGGAGCTGGTGCCTGAGCCCAAGGTCCTGACCGATATAACTCTGAGCCTTTGGACAGAGTTTCCTCGGTCACCATAGGAACTGGGCCATCTGGACCTGCAGCTCTGCACAGGAAGTTCCCAGCACAAACACAGCCTCGGGAGAGTCAAAGTAACTGACTCTCCTCATGGACCCTCTGAGCTGGGTCCATAAAAGCATTGTGGGGAGGACGGGGCTGTGTTAGCCCGTGGGTAGAATGCGGGGGAGTTTGAGGAGTCTGTCTCTAGGAGAGTGTCTGTCACCGACAGATGCAAACAAAACGTGGGCCATCTCAAGAGCACGCGTAGTCGTGGGGTGGAGGGCAAGGGGCTGTGGAGTCTTCCTGTACCATCTGGAGGTGTGGCACCTGCTGACCAGTCCAGCTACCTCCTGCCGTGCTCCTCCCTGGCCACCTCACTCGCCCAGTCCCGACTGTCAAGTCCAGGTGCTCCTGGCACACTCTGCACTCGCTGCCACGTCTGACGGCTCTGCTCTCCTTCTCCCCGCCCAGGTCATCCATCAGCTGAGGCTCTCGGAGAACGAGAGCGTGGCGCTGCAGGAGCTCCTCCAGTGGAGGCGCAAGCTGTGCGAGGAGAGAGGAGACTGGCAGCAGGCCCTGCCCCACAGCGAGCCCAGGGCGCCTCCGCCGCCTCCCTGCAAGAAGCCCACTCTGCTGAAGAAGCCCGAAGGGGCCTCCTGCAACAGGCTGCCCTCTGAGCTCTGGGACACCACCATCTGATGGCCCTAGAGGCTGCCTAGTGAATCCAGGAGCGTCCAGGCAGCTGCCTTCCCACCGACTCGCTGGGTCTTCCCTCTGCGCATTCACACGAAAAAGCACAGGACATTGACACTGGCTAGACAAGACTTCCTGTGTGTGTGTGTGTGTGTGTGTGTGTGTGTCCTCGTTCTTTCTTATCCATTTTGTGGTAACACACTCTGATTTTCGGGATCCACGTCTATAGGGTGCACTGCCCCTGGAAAAGGACAGAAAGGCTGAGGAGAGCGGGGGTGAGCGGAGGGTGCAGACAGCAGTGTGGGAAGCAGAGCTGCTTGACTGTGCGCTGTGTCCCTTCAGCCCCAGACACGGCCTCTGTCCTCATGAGCACCGGCCGAGGTGCAGTGCACAGGACACACCTTTCGTTTCTTTGTAGGTGCGTGTGTGTTATTGGAATTTCAAACCTGGTAATTATTTACATGTTTATTATTGTATTTTATAACTTTCTGAAAATGGTGGTGCTCCCTTTCTTCAAAAATACAGATTTTAAAAGGTCATTTCTAGTTTTTTTTTTTTTTTTTCCCTCCACACACCTTTTTTTTAACCGAAAGCACCTGGAACCCTTGAAACGGTCGCTTTGGCTTTGCCGTGTCACCCTGCAGAAGCCTGGGCGAGTCCAGGTCCAGCTCCCCTCTGTGAAGAGGACGCAGTCCTGCACTGTGTTTTGGGTAAGCGGCTTGTGCACCCCCTGGTTGAACCCCACCCCCCATACCAGCTTTGGCATAGGCTACAGGCAGTTCGTGGCACTCAGACTCATGGCTGGTGGTGCACAAAAGGTGTGGATGAGCAGACGGAGCCACGCTGCTTCCCGCAGCCACATTGCATTGCAAGACGCCCGCGAGCCACGTTGCATGCCTCGCTTGCTGTGTCCCTCACCTGCTGTGACGCAAGCCTTGTCCCCCTGTGCTTCCGCCGGCTGTCGGGAAATTCTGGGCAGTGCCCGGACCCCTCTGTCTTGCTACACGGGCCTTTTATCCATACCAGCCTTTGAAAAGTTACTGTGCCAATAAAAGGGTCAACTGTGTTCTGCGTTTACTTATTGCGGGCGGCTGTCCCCGGAGCACTCGTGTTTCCTGGTCAGCTAGGCGGGCTGTGGGGGATCTCGCCCACCTTCTGAATGGGTTCACCTCCATGGCAGTTGGCAAGCTCCGTCTCCACGGGGTTTGTCTTACAATACTAGCTTCCCGCCCCTTCAGGTATGGCAGTCCAACAAACCAGGAGGCAACTCACCTGAAAAGATTCCAGAAACCCCGAGAGAAGCCGCACACTGCCCCGGAGGGTCACGTGAGGGAGGGCCACGTGGGGAAGCTAAGGGAGGCAGGAAGCGGGGAGCCGAGGCTGCACTGTCCGTCTGCAGGGGGGCGGTATGCCAGGAGCAGTCCCCGCACGGGCTCCGGGGCAGGAGCGGGCCCTGGCTGCCTGTGGTGACTTGGGCAGGTGGACGGCCTGGAACGCGAGCCGGAGCCCGGTGAGAGCTGGAGAGGAGGTGCTGGGGTGTGGGCTCTGAGTGGCTGGTTTGCTGTCTCTAGCTGGCCGTGGAGAGCTGAGGCCAGTGTCAAAGCAAGAGAAGAGACCAAGGCACAGCTGGGCATGTCCACTGCGCCGAGCTGCTGCCATCCAGCCCTCGCCAGGAGGCCCACAGTGAGGGCACTGGAGCTGCCCCTCCTCTCTACCCTCGCCCTCACTCCTGACTCCCTAAACCCTGGCCTGTGGTTACACAGCTGTGGTAGGGCTCTGTGGCCGGCCCTCGCTGGTTATAGGCGCTTACAGGTCTTGGCAGAATTCCAAGTTTGCACTGAACCCCCGACATACACACATGATAGACATTAATGGGGACCCAGGTAGAACATGGTCTGCCCCGGGGAGAACTGGTTTCCTGTGTCCCTGAAGCACCTGCTGCAGCCCCTAGGGGCGTGGTACCTGCTATTTCTAAAGCACACTGTCCAGTTGGCTGCCATGACAGATTACATAGGTCAGGTGGCACAGACATTTATCCTCAGAGCTCTGGAACCCACCAGGAAAGTCAAAACCCAGGGCTCCTCCAGATGTGGTGTCCAGTGAGGGCTCCCTTCCTCGCCTCCAGATGGGCATCGCCTGCAGCCCCACAGGGCAGACAGGGGGACGGAGCAAGCTGAAGGGCCTGGTGCCCTCAAGAGGCTCCACCTCATGGCAGTCACTTCCCAAAGGCCCTGCCTCTTCTGCTGTCACGCTGGGGACTAGGTGCCAACATCTCCTCCTGGGAGCGCACATTCAATTCGTGATGCTGACATGCCTACAAGGTAATTGGTATCATCTTTGTATAAATACCAAAATTGAAGTTCATTGTTTTAAGTAGTCCATTAAAATATAAACCTTCATCTTTATGGCTCTAACATGCCGTTTTTTACTTAATACACATAAATTGTCATCTTATTATATCAAAATACATCTTCAAAAAATCAAACCAAGTGAAGTTTTTTGGATACATAGATGTGTGAAACTGTATTGCAAGACTGTTGTAGGGACCCACACCTCTTGAGGGTCCAGATCACACTACTCTCTTCACAAGGCACAGTGTGCAGGCCTGTATAGCCATCAGGGGCCCTTAACAGTCACCCGTGGGTACAGGAGCATCATCAAATGTGGCTAATCCACCTCTCCAGGGATCCCTCTGCCTCCTTCAAGGTTTATCAACCTCTGAAAGGAAGCCACAGCCACTGCACGTGCAGAAAAATGGTGGTGTGCTCGCTGCTTGAGCACCACCTGCTGCACCTGTCTACTTACCTGGGAAATCAGAGGGGCCTCCACATGTGGCCATTATTGTGGGTATTACGACTAAGACTGCCACACTCCTTGCAGACAAAGCCCTAGTCTTCGTGCCTATTAAAGCTCCTTTTGGAATGACCAATGATCACTCCATTGTAAGAAAGTGGACAGAGGCACTATTCTGGGTCATAAAGCTCTACATATAATTTCCTATAAGCAAGATTCCAACAGCTGCATCTGCTTACAAAATAATGATGGTATTTTAATTGCCATCAGGCCATAAGGTATGAATTATAATATATTATTGGGCCTGCAACCTTATGTTTAGCAACATAATTGGTATGAATTATTACCCTATGTTCAAACAGTGCCCAATCCTATAGCTTTTTTGGAAATTATTTATGAGAGGGCTCTAAAAAAACTACTATCAGAATGTTTATGGTGGGTTAAAATGATTTAAAATGTTTTTTTCTGGGGTGGAAAAACATCATTACTATTCTTAAAGAGTGGTATCTAATTTAGTAGAGTTATGATTATATAAATCTACTCAATAAAGGTAACGACTAATTAAAATCTGAGATTTGTGAACAGACTTCACATATAAACATTACACAAGTTGAACAAAAAGTACATTATGAATCTAGAATCTAGAAAAACTCCCCAGCTGTCCACCTCTAGCCAGACATCGAGTTCAACTCCTGTCTCAGCAACAAGCACAGAGTGTTGAGCTACTGCTCACCTCAGAGGGGGCCTGCTCACCCCAACTGTCACGTCAAATGGCTCATTCTCCCCATAACTCAGATGTTTTGGTGAGAAGTAATGGAATTGATTTCTACTCTAATTCTCATAAAAAATACTATCAATGAAAACATCTCAAAATTACTGAAGCAGGAAAAAAAAACCCTATATTCCAAATAAATTTTAGCATGATTTAAATACACTTTTCAAATTGTTTTTAGCAACACACAAAGATCCGTACAGTGAAGATGAAAGCCATTATATTTCTATTTACTGGGGAATGGTAAGTTCACTGCTTTCAAAAAAGCTAAAAGCATAATTTCTACCTTCATTCTTCTTCCTTTACATCTTATTCATCAGCAGGAACTTTGTAAAATAATTCCTCTACAAATAATGCTCTACCCTGCCAGGTGTCCTCGTGAATCACAAAGGTTCCCGAGATGGCAGATCGGGGCACAGCAGGCTGGGTCTCGGGCAGGAAAGAATTACCTTTGTAGATTTTTCACTTTGCCTAAGTACTGCAGACCCCTGGGATGTTCTATTATTGTGGTTTCCATAAGTTTCTCTAGAATCCAGGATGCTTTGTAAACTTTAAAGATGATATTTTTCAAAGGATAAGTCTTATTAGAAGCCTATAATACATTTCTGTCACCTGTTCTAATTTCTCAGCTAATTTTCCTGGGTTTTTGAAGTGTATTTATGCTTTAAATATCATTTTTATATGCTTTGACATAACGTGAATATAATCTGGATTTTATGTGGCTTACCAGATCATAACAATGGCAGAAGAAAATTTTGATGTCTTCTCATAAAAAAATAATTAAAGGTGAATGAATCTACTTGTTCATTTCAATTGTTGTCTGATAATAGGAATTCACCAAATGTACCCTCTCCATCCTTTGAGTTGTGGTCCTCAGGCACCCCATGTGTCTGCCGGCTGGCCTCCCCCACAGCCCCAGGGCCATGTGTGGCTTCAAAGGAAGCTGGGAGCCCCTGTGCTTGGGCTACACTTTCCTAATGTCACCATTTGGTTTCCAAAGTCTAAAGAAAATGAAAGAGAGTTAAACTATTGATAAATCCTAAGGGGGATCAAAGCTCTATAGGAAAATGGAAGAAAACCAAATTCAATTTGAGGTTTTGATCTTTTAAGCTTTTAACAAACAGAGGCTGGAGGTGATCTAAAACAGTTACTCGAAAAGTCTTTCTCTGCCATTTTCTGAGGACAGGTCTCCTTCTTGGGCCTGTACAGGGGACTAATCAGTCAAATTGGCTCTTAGTGGTACCAGGACCAGCAGATGCCCCCAACAGGAGCCCTCTTGCTGTTCATCAATAGGACAAAATCATCTCTTTTAATGATACAAAACCAACTTCTGGACCCTTCTGCTCTACGTAGGCAATGCACACGCGTGTGGTAGGGAACTCGCTCCTCCTAAAATGACAACTGCTTTTTGCGGCTGAAGAACCGTCACGGTTCCCTGGGGCTTAGCCGCTGTCCTGAAAGGTCGACAGTCCATGCCATAAGAATCAAGAAGAGGACAGAAGCCACACAGTCCTCATAAATGTGGCCACAAATACCAAGGGACATCGAGGGCCAGGAGCTGGGAACTCAGAGGGGACACTCTTTCTGAGGTGCTCACCCTCCAGCCTGGAGACAAAGACATGATCCGTGGTGACCCTAGACTTTCAGTCTAGGGTCCCGTTAGAGATGTCTCCTCCGGGGATATGAAGTAGGAGCTTCCCACGTCCTTCGCTAGTTCAGACAGCCACTCCCGGCCCACACGTTGCCCACCGTGACCAACGCAGACCTTAGAGGTCCAGGTGGCTCGTCTCCTGGTTCAGTCCTGACCGTGGGCATCTGACACTAGGAAGCAGCTTCCTGACGTGTCTGGAGCCCGCACCCCCGGCCATGCTTGTTACTCGAGTAGACCGTTTAACAAGCCTCCGCAGAAGCTGTGGCTCCCCGCAGCAAGCCCCGGCTGCCATGTCAGCCAACCCGAACCACGGCCCAGGGCCTGCCGACTCCACGAAGTACCTCAGAGTCCAGGGGCCTGCACCTCCTGGCTGCCACGTTCTGACTGCGACTGCAAGTGACCATGAGTAAGGCGCACCCACCTGAGACCAGCCAGCTCTACAGGATGGCAGTAATGACCACCAGGAGGGTACGCAGGAGTTAGAGCTTGCTCAGTTCTTCGTACATGGTCCTGATTTGGCACAGGGGAAGGGTGAAGCCATCCATCAGAGGGACCCGGGCTCAGGGAGGCACACAGCCCCCCCATCAGCATGGCTCCACCCCCCACAGAGGAAAGTGTAGGAGCACTGAGGAGCACAGTGGAGGCGTCTCGGGGCCACACCTGCCCACAGGAGGCAGTGACTCCTCCTGCCACTGGTGAAAACTAACGGGAAACCATCTGGGAACTATAGTCAAGAGCTCAGGAAGAAGAAAAATGGCGTTGGTCAAAGAAAACCACCCTTCCACAAGATCAAGAGAGACCGACGGCAACGACATCATCAAAAAGAGAAAAAGGAAACAGGAATGGCCACACCCTGGGGCTGGTCAGTCGTGGGCCTATGGTGGCCTTGCTCGGGAGAGATGGTTAGCCATGGCAACTGGTAAAAAAACAAAACAAAAACAAAAATGCCCGGAACCAGGAGACAGTTGACTTGAAGAAGTGATCTCTCTTCAGGCAGTATCAGTACTACCTTCAGGATATCCAGCCAAATCATCTCATGAGTAGAGGGAAATATGGACCTAGAATTCTGGAGGGGGCCCAGGCTAGAGACAGTGAGACCCAACCAGCGTTGCTTAGCCCTCCCCAGCAGCAACATGGTGGCAGAAACAGTTCTGCCTGACACATTGGGTTGCAGCTATGAAATCACCAGAGTGAAGCTGGGCCTCCATTTCTCATGGCTTGTTGCAGTCAGCACAGAGGTGTCCCTTGTCCAGCCTGTTGAGGCTGCTCACAGAGTTTTGAAAACTAACAGCTGCGCGTGGTTAAAAGATATTGGCTGTTTCCCAGAGATGTTTTTTATTTGTTTGTTTGTTTTCATTTTCTAAGAAAATTATTTCCTGAAATCTTCAGGAAAAAAAAAATCCTCATCAATTGTATCACCCACAAATCATGGTTTCATTCAAAAGACCAGAACTATGGCCCCTCTCCCAGATGTTTGCCAGATAATGAAGAGATGCCTTAGTCATCCACTGCCGCGTAACAACTCACCCCAGCACCCTGCTGAATAAAACACTCAGTATCACCCCGTGCTTATGGGTCAGGCACACCCTCTGGTTCAGGCTCTCTCCTGACCTAAAACCCAGGTCTTATCAAGAATCGCCATTGTCTTGGGGTTCGATAGGGGAAATCCTGGAGTTCTGACAGGCGTCAGCTCTTGGTGGGTCACTGGGTTGTGGGACTCCACTCACGGTGGCTGACCATCCTAGGTTCTTCCCCACAGAGTAGCTAGCCATGTAGCATCTGGCGTCCTCCAAGCAAGTGAGTGAGAACCACAAGGGAGAAAGCCCAGGACATCCCGTCAGCTGAGTCACATCATGTGGGTTAGAAAGAAGTGATGGTCCTAGCCACATGCAAGAGGAGGAGACATGGCCTGGCCAAGGATCCAGGGACCACTGAGCACCATCACAGGTGCAGGTCAGTGTGAAGCACCCAGAGGTGACGTCTCAGCAACCACTGAGCCCACTTCCTGTTCCACGCTGTGGCTGCTGTTTCAGCCAGGACTCCAGTGTCCCTCATAAATCCATTCCCATCGTATCGATTTAATTTCCAAGAGCATAAGGGCACTCCATCTCTGTGTCTCTCCAGAGACAGCGCTGCGCTGGCCGGTGAAGAGATGAAATGCTCTTGGGTGGGAGAGCCAAACCCAGGAAATTGGATGTCCAAATCTGCAGAAGCTAGCAATGTCCAGAGAGACACGTGCACCTGGGTCCCGGCAGTGAGGGCCCACACAAGCTGGTCCCCAACATCAGGTAACTGTCTTGTCCCAAAGAAAAAAGTGGAAAACAGTGGAGATGGTGGTGGGTGTATGGACAGGATGGAGGCAGAACAGAGATGAAGACAGGTCGGATACACATCACCCTTGCAGGAAAAGCCCCTCGGGACAAGGCTGAAGAGGGAGATGAGATCCACCCTACAAATGTGGAAGCGCAAGAAGGGTAGCCCTCAACGCTCCCTGCAGTGTGGGCTCTGGTAGAGGTCCCAGCCAGCCCTGCAAGGTGGAGTAAAGTCACAGGGCAGAGGACACAGGAAGCCTGCGGGGGACCAGGAAAGTCATCTGTCTTCATCTTGTTGTTCCAGTAAAGTCGACTCAATCTGTGTAGAGATGCTTTTGAACCTCACGGTGCCATCCAAAGACTCAGAGTGTAAGCAGGCTTCCTACTCATCGAGTTAAGAAAAGGCGACACCGTGGCTTGAAGGAGCAAAGATGGCGCTCCACTGAGCATAGGAACAAAGTGGTTCTTTGCAGAAGGTACCATCTCGACAGTGAGCGGACCTGCCTGCGTGTGTGCCTGGAGCAAAACACAGAGCCACGTCAGCACAGATAACAAACACGGGACCCCGGAGCAGGGAGGCGAGTCCCAAGCGCATCTTTGATCTTTGTCACCAGGAGGTTTTGTAACTCCTGTGACGTTTATCGGGACAGTCAGGTTTGAGGCCCAGCCCTCATGAGGAGCTTGTGTGCAGACCCTCCGCGGTGCTTCCGGCTGCTCATGAAAGGGAAGGCCCTTTCTTCATTCAGCTTCTTATCTTGTTTTTTTCCACAAAACATAGAGCTTCCGTCCCTCTTATTTAGTTCAGAAAACTGATGCTAAGGAAGCAGAGGAAGGCAGCCGAGGCTGCCTGCACAGATCTGGACCCAAGGCTCTCTGTTCCCAAACTTCCCATTTCTCCGGGACAAGAACTGCCGGCCCTCCACCCTGCTGGCAGAGCTCACAGCCCACGCGCGGTGTCTGAGGTTTCACTGTCTCTGAACACAGCACATCCATGTGTTCTCTGCTTCCTAAACAGGGTGCTGGGTGGGGAGTCTCACCAATGGGGACAGGACAGTGGGGCCACCCCTGGAAGAGGCCCATGTAAGGAAGGGGCGACTCTCCCGGGTCTGTCTCCATTCCAGGAGTGGGACCGAGAAGCTGTGGAATGGGGCCTCAAAGACATCCTGAGATGTGCTCAGGTGTCCCCTCCAGAGAGGCACCAGCTTGGCCATGGAACCCCTCCAGCATGCAGAGGAGTCAACACCCCCAGGTGATCCCCCAGATCTCAGCATCAGAGCAGGTTCGGCCTGCTCAATGGGTGGATGAGTTCCACCGAAGGGCAAAGCACAGAAGAAAAATACAACAACAAAAAACCCCAGCTTCTTTCCAAGTCTCGTCCAGCCCCAAGGGATATATTGTTTTCATATTTAAATCTTTGAAAAATTAAAGTGATCTATAAAAACGTAAAAGCTGTGCACCTTAGCGGGCTGCCATGCCATGCCGTCAGGGTGTGGCTGCGAGGCTCCTCTGTGGCTTGGTTTCGCCCCACTTTCTTGAGACTCTGTTTGGGAAAACAGCCTGAAACTCAGTGTAAAGGATGCTGCGAGTGGCCGTGGTGTCCTCCCGCTGCCCTGGGTGGAGACCCCCTCTGGCTAGGGAGCCCATGACTCTGACAGGTGGCCATTTTTGCAGATGTAACCTGGGTCATGGGTCTGGGGTTTATAGCACCTTTCAGTGTTTGAACAGTGATTTGCTTTATTCCAGGCTCAAGTCTTGCTGATATTTTTTATTTATAACTCTTCTGGTTCAAAATCTCTGTGTAAAATTTATTTAAAGGTCTTGTTATACTTAACATTGAATTGATTTGAATTTCCTTCTCTTAATCAAGACTAAGCCTCCCCAGGGCTCCTGTTAAGCCATGAATACCAGGTAGAATGAAGGAAAACCCAAGTGCTCTCGAGGAATACAATCAACACGTGCTCCCTGCTCTCAGTGTGGTCTGTGCATGGGAGGAGGATACTTTACCCTGAGAAGCACACCACTGGAAAGTAGTTCAATGCGGGCAAATTTTCCAGAATTTGATTTCATCTTCCAACTCTTTTTTTTTGTTGTTGTTTAGTTGTAGGTGGACACAATACCTTTATTTTATTCATTCATAGGTGGTGCCGAGGACGGACCCAGGACCTCTCATGTACCAAGCGAGTGCTCTACATTGAGCTACAACCCCAGCCTCATCTTCCACTCTTGAGACAATGTTCACTCCTCGAATACACACTTGCTTGCTGCCTGGAGTCTTCTGTGGTGGTGCTGGTTGATTTTGGCTTTTATTTTACCTCTATTTATGTCTGCTTTACATCCTCTCCTTTTTAGGGTTTTACATCCTCTCCTTTTTAGGGTTTTACATCCTCTCCTTTTTAGGGATTTACATCCTCTCCTTTTTAGGGTTGCTAGGAGAACATCATTTCACATGTCCCAAAGTGTTGTCCGTCAGCACTGTAGACTGGGCGATTCATAGGGGAGAAGTAGACCACAGCCTGGAGAGTGGCCGCAGTGGGGAAGTGTCCCCACCCCAGGGATGGCCGTCCACCACCTGTTATGTGCTGATGCGGCTGAGACAGAGCTGTGACGACCTGCTGCCCTGCTCAGGCCAAGGAGCAGAAGGGCACTCTCCTCCTGGGACAGCCCTGAGCCTGAGAATGAACCAGTTCATCCGATACCTCAGCCTGAGCTTCCCAAGTGAGAGGCAGCACTTGCCGTGAAGCCTTCTCCATCAGGATACCTCTGTTCTGTGTGCGCGGCCCCTGACGTAAGTTTACAAATTCAGATTTCAACACATGTCTACAGCTCCCTGCTCTGGCACAGGTGGCATTTGTGCATAGTCTTGTCCCAGGAGATGCAGTGCCTTCCCCTAGGAAGTCCGTGCAGGGAGAACACTGGGAAAGAAATTCCTCTTACAGATGTTTGGAAGCAACATTGTTAAGTCCTATGAAGGCCAAGCACTAGGTACTATGAAAACCTAGAGGAAAACCTGACCTATTTGAAGGAGTCGTGGAATGTTTTCTAAAATCACCCATACAGAGACATAAACACGGGCAGGTGAGAAGTGAGGAGAGTGCACCACCCTGTTACCCGGTGGAGTGCAGAAGTTCAGGAATGGGAAGCTCAGACCTTCCACTTTCTTCTACATGACTTGTCCCTTCTAGTTCTCACAAGTTCCTGGCCTGTGCCTTCCCTAGGACGCCTTTCATCGGCTATCATGATTCCTGTCATTTCTACAAACTGGGGACCTATGGAATCCTGTCTCCTGTGTCCTCAGGAGTTCTGTAACAAAATGCCACAATGGGGTGGTCTGTACCCAGATCTGACCACCTTTTGTCAGTGATGGACGGATGGAGGGTTGCATGGACGCCTGAGCAGAGGCAGCCAAGGAGTCTTCAGGGTGTCAGACCATAGCACTTGTGGCCTGTCCCAAATCTCAAAAAATATGGGTGCTTCTTTAACACCTAAATCATTAGGTAGGACTTTTGATGGACAAGGAAATGTGAAAAAAAAATCACTTAAACAGAGGCCCGTGGCAGCAGAGAGACCAGGAGAGCGGCCCAGAAATTCTCCTTTTTCTGCTGTTGACCACGTAGAATATTAAGAGTCAGGCCTACAAAACGGCACTCAGAGAGAAGGGCCGTATCCAGCTGCTGCGGTCTGAACGTTGGTGCCCCCAAATTCCATGAGTGCCTTTAGCACGTTAAGAGGGCTGGTCCTCAGGAGGCATTGAGCAACGAGAGCCCCATCCTGGTGAAGGGAGCAGTGCACCTGTTAAAGATGCTCCAGGGAGATCCTTTCCCTCTCTCCACGTGAGGACACAGAGTCAAGGTGCCTTTGATGAACCAGAGGGCCCTTGCCAGACATGAAATCTGCCTGCACCCTGACCTTGGCCTTCTCAGCCTCCAGATCTGTGTACAGATCACCACACCATGGCACTTTGTTACAGAAGCCCAAGTGGACTGAGGAGGCTGGGTACCAGGGACCCTCCAGCCACTCAGAAGGAGCTTCCGGTGCCCCCTCCCAGAGGAAACCACGAGGGGCAAACCACAGCTGCACGTCTCAGCCCTTCCCTAAGGTGGCAGCACAGAGTCCAGCAGGCCCTCCACGGCCTCAGCACAGAGGCTTAAAGCACCCTCGAGGTCACCTGGGGCTGGAACAAAGTAGGACCTGATCTTCAACCTGAGAAAAATTGTGCCCAGAGAAAGAGTGGTCGGAGCACCCAGAACTGGGCTGGCTCGCACCTGAGGGCCACCCTGCTTCGCTCCAGCTTGGCGGGGGGGGGGAGGCGGCTCTGGACGGAGCCAGCTTTCAAGACTTGGTCCTGATTTGGTCGAATTCTGTCCCCTAAACCACCCGAGTGGGTTAGCACAGGAATCTTCCCTTAGAGCTCAGGCTGGGGACTTCCGCCAGAGACTCTGCAAGACGTTGACTATCCTGTGAAAGACGGCTGAGCCGGCTGCTCCTTCCTCAGCACTCTAGTTGGTGCCAGAGGGGACGGCACCCGGGAAGCAGCTCTGCACTGTACCATCTGCCCTGGGGACACGGGAGGAAGCTGGGATTCAGCCAGCATCTGCGGATGGGAGCCTGGTTGTCCAGCGGAACCCCATGGTGAGAGAGGTACCCCGAGGCTGCAGGAGATAAAGTGCTCATTGAAGAGGCGTCTGGTGGACCGCAGGGCGGCGAGCGTGGCCAGGGGAGGGAACAGTGGCTGTGGAGTGTGCGTGGCTATCCTGTTAGAGACCTTAAAGGGGGACATGGGAAGTGCAGGGCTTTTCACTCTCTGCTCATGATGCAGTCAGGAGGCCAGGGAGTATCGGTGACTTTAAGAGCATCTGAGTTCTTACAGCTGTGAGGCAGATGTGGTAAAAATCAGCAGTGATCCTGCATATGGAGGGCTCAGACCACTGGGCTTTGGGGACCGGTGCCCTGGCTGCAGAGATGTGGGACCCGAGAACCAGAGCAGGGATGAAGGGAGCAGGGACTTTCCCCAACTGCCAGCCTCCAGAAGGTACGGCTCCTTCCTTTTCTCCTAGGACCAGTCCTGCCTCACCTGAGCAGAGGACAAACTGCCAAGTAGGATCCTGCCTTGGCAGCATGCCAAGATGCCCTGGACCCTTTCAAAGCTCCCGGTGCCCTGACTGCACCCAGACATGCCATCAGAACCTCTGCACGTGGAGCCGGCAGGTCAGTGATGGTGCAGCTCCGTGGGGGTCCCCAGGTTTGCCAAGGTTGAGGAGCCTTGGCCGACAGCCGCTCACGCTCCCTGTCTCGCCACACGCCTCCCCTTGGCCCTCCATGTGTTATTTTTCTCTGAAGCACGCCTCATTGTTCTCCCCTACTCAGTGGGCCCTGTGGGTCTCAGCAGGCCTCCAGCTGTGAGAGCCTGGGGCTGCTGAGACCCTCCTCCAGGCGGAGATCCCTCCTGCTCCTTGTGGGGTGGAGAGGAGGAGGGAGCCCACCTGGAGAGGCAGGAGGTCTGAGACAGAAAGTGGCCAGTCTGGAAGACTGTTGACCAGGAAGCCACTTGTGAACCGTGTTGAGCAGCCACTGGGGCCCGTCACCCACTAGACCAGCCAGGGGCCTGGGCAGGCCGATTACAATGGACCTCTTCTACCACGCAGAAGATCAGCCCCTCTGACGCGGACACTCATTCTGGCTCTGGATTTGACGTCCCTTCCTGCCACCCTTCCCTCCGCAATGTCATCCATAAAATTATGGAAAGCTTTGTAATTGTCCCGGTGTCCTAAAGGCTCACTTCACAGAGAAGTAGGCCACGGGATGGCACCTGTGGCACTTCTGGCTGTCATCCCTAAGAGACATCTCAGCCTGAAGGGCGGAGAGATCTTCTACTGAAGTCCCGTTTATGGCACCTCCGGAGTCAATCCACACAGGGAAGGACAGCTGCCCGTGGAGATGCAGTGTCTGAAACAGAGTCCAGCAGAAGGTCCTGGTTCTCCATGGGGAGAGGCCCGGGGTAGGAAGCAGGATTGACGCCCACTCTTCACCTGAGAGCAGAGGCAGGGTAGCTGGGATTCCCACAGGGGCCCCTACGGAGAGGGTGGCTGCAGAACCAAGGAAGAATCTCTGCTGTGGCCCACACGGTCACGGGGGATTCCACTCATCATCAATGGGAAATCTGACGGAGAAGGAGTGGGGGTGGTGAGAGGCCAAGGGACCCCGAGGCTCTCTGCTACAGTGGGCGTTTTCAGGGGTGTGAAGTTAGAGCCCTCCACAAGGTGAGAGTCCTCCTGGTCTAGGGCAAAGGCACCCAGAAAAGGTGATGGAAAAAATGAGTTATAAATACCAGTTGGGAAACACCACACTGGTTCAGAATGAGGAGTGAATTTGTATCTTGATCACTTTACTATAAAAAGTAAATGCTAAAATTTAATTCAGATAAAAATTACAAAATTCGAATCAGATGGTTGATCACATCACATACAATAAAGAATTGCTTTTGTCATATATAAAAAATTAAAATTAAAAAAAATCAAAAGCCCTAAACAAAAAAGAAATGGATTCATGCAGCTTCTGAACGAGTCCTCATTAGAATATAGTTCAGAGACCTTAAACTGAGCGACTCCTGGTAGGAGGGTGTCGTGAAAACACCTCTGAAGCTGTTTTGTGTCTGATCGGGCGGGTGCACAGGTGGAGGTGGGCGGGACTCTGGGTCCTCTCCACAAGGGAAGGGAACCACAGTCACAGAGGGAAGGAGGCGGGAAAGACACTGGCCTTGGAGACACCCGAGGACACACCTGGCCCGCGGATCCTGGCTTCCCAATGGCAGGGGACAGGAAGTCTGTCTGGAGCACCTCAGTGAATGGAAAAGCCAGGGCACCCCCAGGCCAACAGCAGACAGGACCTGGAGATGCTCCCGTTGACCAAGAGGGACTCTTCATTGGGAAAGATAAGAGGAAGCCTGAGAGAAGTGATGTTGACAGTTTACATTCAGACAGAGGAGGGAAAATTTAGAAGTGGAAAATCTACTCCCATCAAATAACAAAGAAGCAGAAAAAAAAAAAAAACCTCAGTAAACAGGGAAGGAGGATTAAGAATAAGAATCAAGGACACCAGAATGTACTAGCCGATGTAGAATTAGACTGTGTCGCCTTCCTGAATCCAGCGTTGGAGCATGAACAATTCTTCCCACTGCCTGGTCCTCCGCAGCTCAGCGATAAATGAGGAGGCGGTTTTCTCCCCACCACACCAGGGAGAGTGAGCGTTGGTGAGGTGGAGCATCTCTCTGGATCAGAGCAAGGACGCTGTCAGGCCAGCAGCAGGCCACGCAGGTGGCGAGCCTCCTGCTGACCAGTTGGGACTGTTCCTATAACAACTGTAACAGGAACCCGAGGAGAAGTGATATGGACAGTTTGTATTCAAAGAGGAAAAATATAGAAACTGAGTTGATGTCAAACATCACTTCTCCTGATTTTATCTGGTAACTCCGACCTTGTTAGCCAACTGTCTGCAGGTTATCTGAGGAGCAGAAGACTAGTTTACTCTTGCTTATCATGAGTGATTTCAGACAGCCCCCAGGTAAAGAAAGGGAACGCAGAAATGCATGTGTGTCCCATTGACTATCATTCTGCTACCTCAGAAAGATGGAACTAACAGGTCAGCCATCATTGTACAAAGTGCAGGGGCCTGAGGTGCAGCACTCACGGTGAGCACGGGCGGGAACTGCAGGAATCAGGAGTCTGTCCTGGCTTGGTGCTTAGCTCACCTTTGAGAGAGAGAGCTGGGGACAAGGAGATGACAGACATATCATAAATCCCTGAGTGGTAGCTCTAAAATGTTATGGTTCTTATCATAATTGGATGATGGATGCTTCTGAACAAAGATGGAGTAGCCAAAAGATTGCTCTTGTTCCAACCAGAAAGTCTAGAAATGAAGCTGTCTCTAAAGTCAGGGATGTGGCTACTCAGAGGAAAGATGAACCCCACTCAAAGTTAACAAGGAAGTTTTAAGAACAAACACATCAGTTTACACAATAGCCAACGCAAAAGTGGCTTCAAGGATCAGTTGCCACCCCCAAGACAGCTGCTCCCTTTTGAAGGATGAAAACAAAATTGATTTGAGTTGGAAAACAGCCCCCACCTCAGGTCCGTGGCCTCAGCGACCAAGGAGAGCAAAATTCTCAGGACTTTGAAAGCACTAGCTTATTTAAGTCACGGACCGTTTTCCACCACTGCACGTGAGGCTTAAAAGAATTGAATGTCTAGCACAGAGGGAACCTGGGTGGAAGTGTGGGGTCTGTGCTGCGTGTCTCACTCAGGGGGGGTCTCCCTGTCCAGTGCCAAGGGGATCCTTTGAAACCTAAGATCCTGGCAAGAACTGTAAAGTGCAAATTGAAGGAACTGCTCTGTGAGTCTCCATGAAACCTCAGAGAATGTTAAGGCCACAGGGCGGAGGAGCCCTGAGGCTGCTGTCCTGCTGACCGGTCAACACATGTGGAGCCCAACAGTACAGCCTAGTTTCAAGCTGAGTCATGATGTGTTTGTTTTATCTACAATGGTCTTTTCACCCCGACTATTCCGAAAGAGGAAAAGTTCCCCAGAGTGAAAGAATGAACCAGATCCTAAGCAGTAACCCCGAGGGCAGGATTCAGCTCCAGACTGCAGGGCAAACCTGCAGCGGCCCCAGGGTTCACAAAGACAAAACCTCAGAGTTCCAAGCCTGTAGCAGAGATCAGTCCCGACTGCTGAAAATGGTCAGCAGTGACCTAGAGCAGCTCCGCTCGGCTGCGGTGCTGGTGGGCTGTTCGGCCTGGGTGAACTGCTAAAATGTGGCCCAGGAGGATGGGCACCTCCCCACCCACCAGACCCTGCTGGGAGAGGACAATAAGTTAAAAGTGATGAGAAACAATGAAGGAGCTTTGTGAGGTGTCTGCAAAAATTCTTGAAATTTCCCCGCTAGCTGCAAAAGACAAACAGCTTCTTTGAATTTACAAAGAATCCCGCACACCACTGAAGGAGGGAAGTAGTTTATGCAATCTCAGGTTTTTAAAATGACCTTTGGTGGCCTTTGCTGGCCTCCTGATGCCCCTGCCCCAGGGTGCTGGTGTTTCTGGCCCTGGCCTGCCATCCTTATGTGGTTCCTGCTTGAGTTCGTCTCCACTTCAATAGCCACGCCACACTCTCTTTCTGACCAGAAGGAAAGCTGAGCAGCCTAGGGAGGGACAGGCCCGTAAGTCCAAGGAATCCAGGTGGAAAGGCACAGGTTGGTTCTCTCCGTGGACCCGACCCACACCAGGGTCCCAGCTGTTCCAGGGTCCCGGCTGTTCCAGGACCCCCTGTCTATACCTGGACCGGGATCAAAATGCACCCACGTGTTTTAACTCCTCTGCGGGTAACCCCCAGACTGTCTCCATGAGGTCATTCCGTGTCCATCATCCACCAAGCTGTTTGCCCAGGAGCAGCAGCAGAGAAGCACAAAGGACAGAGGCCCCGAGAGGAGAGAGCCAGCCCACAGAGCCAGCGTCAGACTTTCCATGTCACACTCCCACAGCCTCACATTCCGTTCCGTCGAGGGGAAACAATGTAATGTGCAGTCCTGTCACCATAGCTATTAATAACCTGGACGCCGTCCAGATCCACGTGGGCAGGGGAATATTCTGTCCCCAGCAGTCCCATCGATGCGGAGATGTTTTCTGCATGAGACTGTGCCTCCTCTGGTCTCCTGCCTGCCACGTGTGAAGGTTCCAATTTTCTCGTCACACGTAAGCCCTGATTAGTGATGATAGGGCAGTAAGGAGGGCCTTCTTTTTTTTCTTCTTCAAGGACTTAGAAAACCACAAGGAACTCTGAGTTCCAAAACACCCCATTAGCCCTTCCCAGGACTGCTTTAGAAAACCAAAGGCCAGGGGGGCGGGCGATGTAAAATGAAGTGGATCGGGACATTTTCTCATCAGAGTGGAGTTGTAATTTTCAGCAAGAGTTTTGTATTTGAACCCCTTAATGGCAAGAATGATTAAGGGAAGCTTGGCTTCACTGTTTACAGCAGACCTTGATTAAATCCAAACAAGCCACAGGAACACAGGGAGAGAGAGAGAGACAGAGAGAGAGAGAGTCAGAGAGAGAGAGTCAGAGAGGTGGGGGGGGGAGGGGAAAGGGGGAAGAGAGAGGAAGAAGAAAAAGGCAAAAATGAAATGAAAAAAGTATCCCTTTTGCAGTGTCCTGAGGTCCTTACCAGAAGAATACATTTGGGAGAAAAAACAAAAAAACAGACCCACGCCGTGGGCCATCTGTCTGCAGCCCTTCCTTCCTGCCTGTCTCCACATCCTTTGTCCATCTGTAGGATTTGCCTACTCGGGTCTGTCTTTTGAGTTTCAGCTTTGCACAAAGCAGACCCGGCACGGGCTCATTTTATTCTCAGCAACCATGGCTGCAGCCTTTAGCAGGAGTGAAGGAATCATAGGACCTGTTAGTGCTCGGCGGCTCCCTGGGAACTGTCCATCAAGGCCGGTGCCGCGTGCCTCATTTCCTCTGGGCCCAGATGCCAGGAGAGGAGGGGCTTTAAGAGATAAAGGTCAGAGGAGGGCTCAGGGTCTAGGCACGGTGGGCTCCCTCCCCACAGCTCCGCCCCTGCTCCTCCCTTTAAAGGAGGACCCTCAGGAGCTCCATCGCACAATCCTCCATCACGACAGCCACACGGCTCCTCCGTCAGGAAGGAAGGGCTCTACCTAGTCGGGGAGGTGGGCGCTCTCTGGGCAGCCCTTGCTCAGGGAAGACCCACAGAGGCCTGGGAGGCAGAAGCTGGAGGCACACAGGTCGCCGGACCTCAGCCCAGTCCCCGGGAGGTGTGGGTGGGCCTGAGCACAAGCCAGGCCTGGAGGAGGGTCTGTGGGAAAGCGGGTCTCACGGAGACACTCTGCTATTTAAGAAGCAGTTCCACTGGTCCCCTGAACCATGCTGCAGATGTCACCACTCGTCCCTCCTCGTCCTCCTCCAGCTTCTCCTTGTCCTTCCTCTGCTTTTCCTCTTCCTAACAGCACAAAATGAGAGTGAAGACGCCTGGTCTGCTGCCTAACGTCACTGACTCAAAATCCTCTTTCCAATTTCCAGAAAGTCCTTGGACTGATGCTCCTCCTCCTCCTCTTTACCTACCCACGGGGATGTCACCTTCCGTCACTGCTGGTGTTCTCCTCCTCCCTCTTTCCTTTCCCTCTCAGCAGTGAACTCTGTCTCCCTCTTGGGAAGCAACCCATGGGAGGGGCATGGGCTTCTGTGGCTCCCGTCACCCCTGGCCTTCTGCTCCCCACCCGTCTCTGCTCTCCTCCATACTCCTGAATGATGGCCGTCGCCTTCTCCAGGAGAGTGCCCAACATGCACCCTCCCACCACTGCCAGACCACAGGAGGTGCCCTTGTTTGTGTCACCGAAATACGCAGCTATTTGCATTTTAGACCACAATCTGGTCTTTTAAAATTTATTTACTATTTTTATTTTAGTGGGGTTTATATAATTATTATATAATTTTGATGGAGGGGGAACTTGTAATAAAATTAGTAAAAACTTATTAATTCAAAATCTGATACATGGCAGAGATTTCTGCTGTGTCCAAGATGGAGTTGCAAAGTCTCAATTCACCTTCTTGCCTGAATCAAACCATGGAAAACATACAAATGAAGCAATGTGTTCCAAGAGAGAGGACCCCGTGCAGCTAAAGGCAGGCAGTTACCTGGGACCTGGGAGCGCAGGAGACGTGGGAGCGCAGGCGCTGAGCTCTAACTGTTGCCCAGCGTGTTGCCCTGAGAGGGTGTCCCAGCCACAGATCTGAAATGGGGACACTGGGGGTCCTCTGAGTAGACACAGCTGGGAGAGTGAGGGACTCCAGGTGACAGGACAGAGTACAGGAGAGGTCTGCCCAGAGGGAGAATGGCAGAGAGCCTCACAGAACTGTCCCAGGCTGGGAAGGACTCACCCAGAGGGTCAGGGACAGCGGGGCACTCAGAAGGCCAGGAGCAGGGCCTGTTCCCATGGGTGGACCAGACAGCCTCTGGATTCCCAGGTTGTGGGCAGAGCATGCGGAAAGGTCTTGCCTGAGGAGAGTAAAGGCCGTGGTCCACACAGGGGATCGCTCCACCCTTTCCAAAGAATCTGAAAAGAAGCGGCAGTTTTGCAGATTAACTCACTTTATCAGAACCAGGATGAAGAATTGGTCTATGAACACACACGTTTGTAGCATACAACATAAAATTTGCAGAAATAAAAAGCAGGAAAACACCATCTATAAAGAGAATAAATCTGCCACTGCAGACGATCCAGGGGATTGAACCTAAGGGTGCTTAACCTCTGAGCTCTTTTGTATATTTTATTTAGTGAGACAGGGTCTCACTGAGTTGCTTAGGGTCTCTCTAAGTTGCTGAGGCTGCCCTTGAACTCACAGTCCTCCTGCCTTAGCCTCCCAAGCCAGTTAAGTAGATAAATGAGAGATATAGATGGAACTGCATCTCAACCTAGAGGAAGCCACAGGAGGAGGGTGAAGAGTTCCCGGGAAGGGTGGACGGCAGTTAGGAATGTGAAAGAAAGATCAGTGAGCTCTAGACGAAGAGACAGGCACTGTCTAACATGACACAGAGCTTCACACGTGTACATGTATGCATTCTAAATAAATACACAACGTGGGCTCACCAGGCATGTGTGTATTCTGCATCTGCTTATGTAAAGGGAGAGACGGAATCCATGGCTGGGAGAAAGCTTGCAGCAGCTCAAACACGTGGAATTGGACTCCCCAAAGGACAGGAAGAGGGAGGACTGAAATTTCTCCAAATTTGATGGAGAAATTTAGACACCAGTAGCTCAGAAGACTCAAAGCACTAGAAACTTGACAAAAACGGTATCAAAGACTTCACAACTGGGAAAAGAAAAAAAAAAAGATAAAAGCACAATGCGGCCAGCGGTCTGGGTGGGCGTGGAGGATCACGTGGGGAGGAGGAGGGAGAAAAACACCAGCACATTTCTCCTAGAAGACAATGCGGCTGTCAAAATAGCCGGACACCTCTTTAGAGTAGTCGGGGAAACTGCCAGTCTAGAGTCTATTAACCAGCAAAGTCCCTTTCAAAAACAAAGCTGAAATTTAGACTCTATGACATGGCTCAGCCCTCACTCTCCCCACGGTCACCAAGGAGGTATGGGCGGATGCCCCCACAAGGCCTGTGCAGGAGTGTTCCCAGTGGCTCTGTCAGCAGCAGCCCCAGGCTGGGAGCGCTCCCGAGGTCCAGCAGCAGGTCGATGGACAGACAGAGGCCTGAGTAGCCACACTATGGGCTCTTCTCAGCAGTGAAAGGAGTGGTGTTCATTCACGGGAGCACACGGGTGACTTGCAAAGCCACTGTGCCGTGGGACGGGAGACAGCGCCTATGGGCCATTACTCAATCCATATACATTTTTAGAAAATGCAGATGAAACCATAGAAACTGAGACAGTGGTTGCCTGAAGACAGAAGGGGCAGGCTGAATTTCCATGGGGCCTGAGAAACCTTGCAGGCTGATGGTGTAGATGATTTTACAGGCATAACCACAGGCGGAATCTTATCAGATCATGCACTTTGATACACACATTTTATTACATGTCAATTATACATGAGTAAAGTCACTTGGAAACTAAAGGGGAAGCAGCACAGGACTTTGGAAGTGGCTGCCACCGGTGAAGAGCGCAGAGCTGGAGCCCACAGCTCCATAGCAAGTGTCCCTCTCTGCCTGCTGCCCCTCGCTGGGGCTTCTGAAGATGCATCTGGATCTCTGTGCCTTGAGAGTGACTGATTGTCACATGTCAACTGTGCCCCTAATTCATCCAACTGACCCATTGGCCAAATTGACCACTGCTTGGTCTCTGGATGGTGTCCAAGGCAGTGGGATAATGCCAGGCAGAAACCTGGAGTTGAATGCATCCGTGTTTATCAAAGAAGTAGAGCCAGCAGGGTGCAGTACACACTGCATACAACAAAGGGTCACTTCTGGTTCAGCCTCAGGTGACAGTGCTGGCTGGCTAAATGTCCACGGGAAATCCTTTCTCCCAGTCCTGGAGCTGCAGTTAAAGTCATGGGGTGGACAGGCGGAAGAGGAAGACGGAGCCCGACTGGGAAAGACAGGACCAAATGGAAGCAGCAGATGTGTATACTCCACAAGGAGGGACCATGGCCCAGGATCCGCACCCTGAACCATGGGGTGTCTCTCAGGAGAAGCTGAGCCCTTTGTCAGGGAGGAGATAGAAGGTGAGGACTGTAGCCTTAATCATGTTCTAGGTCTCACAACGTCTGCAGAAGCCCTGTGCTCTTCCTGTTTTACCACGGGGGACATGGCTATGCACTCCCTGCTTTACTCATCCTCCCCAACGGTGGACCCAGGCTCAGTTGAACACCACTTTATGGTGTTATTTGCTGCATGGCAAAGCTTACATTGCTGAGGGTCTGGCCCGTGTCAGCATTCAGGGTGCTGCTTTAGAGAGTGGAAGCCAGTAGACACGGTATCTGGCTGGTGAAAGGCTCTGGGCATCTATTAGGGTACAGAGCACCTTCACTTCTTGCAGCTGTTTGACCAGTTGCCAGATTAGCAGGACTTCCCAACTCTGGAACCAATGGAATTTATTCAAAGTCATACTTGGAGTTTCCCAGATCAACATTGCTGAGTGCTCATGAGCAAGAAACCCTGGAATACCGTCTGCAGCTCAGCTTACTGATTTGAAGAAGCTACCTTGTTTCTTCTGAAGTCCTTGAATTAACACTGGTGCTATCTTCCGACTCAAACTCCAACCTTAATGGCTCACAGTGACATTTTATAAGGTCCTCATAAGGTGACAAACAAGTGCAATACCTTAGAGATCATTTAAATGAGTGGACAGCTGTAACAAGCAAGACCTGGGAAATCAGTGGGACCCGATCACAGCAGACTTTAGAACAAAACAGAATGTTCACTGGAGATAAGTTGGAATTCCAACTGCAGAGGATCACAGAATAGCAAGAGCACATTCTGTTGAAACATCCTCGAAATAGTTCTTGTCGAGTCAAATATATAATTTATGTTTCAATCAAAGGGCCTGAAATATGATACAAAGATTGAATGCTGCTCATTAGGAACCTGACCAGATCTCACAGGGCTGTGGGGAGGGAGGGACAAGCTTGGCTCCAACCAGGAAACAGGTAATGTTTTGTCCGAGTAGAACTAGGAGCCGCCACTGTAGGGACATTTCCCGCCTTCACAAGTCCCAGACAGAGCTGCAGTCCTGGAGACGGGGTGCTGGAGAAGAAGTGGGCAGAGAGGCCAGCAGTGTGTCGGAGCCGCGTCTTCACAGCCAAGTCTGCGCTGAGGAACGTGCGTGTCTCAAGGGCTCCATTACTGGGAGCAGGACCCAGAACACCTGCAGAAGAATGCCCTTCCCCAGACCTGGATTGGCCTAGTCCTAGGTCAGGAATAAGGGGACTGTTTTGTTGTCTTTGCTGTTTTGTGCTGATTTCAGTGTGGAGCTTTCTGAGGTTTTCTAAGTTAAGAGTTAATACACTTTCCAGAAAAAGGTTCTTGTTTTTAGGGAACTCTATGTTTCCCAGCAAGTGCAAGCTCTCTGGGAGACATCAGGAAGGGAGAATAGAGGGGCCACTCGTCCTGGTGGTCCAGAGACACGTTCCCCTGCCCTGGGTCCTCAGTAGGTGGCAGTTCCCAGCTGTGGTTGGCTTCACGGTGACAGGACTCTGTTTTCTGCTGCTTGTGCGCATTTGGAACAAGCTCCTCTTTCTCCACCATAATTATCAAGGATGAGTCTGATGAAACCACAGCCAATGGGGAAAGATGGCAGCAGTGTGGTTGGAAAGCAGCGGAAGAGAGAGCAGGGGAACGTGTAAACACAAAGACCGTGAGCCAGAGGAAAATCACTCCCTCCATAATAAAACGACACAGTTTCTGTTTCAAAGCTTTTATTACAGAAGATATCAGACACAACCTAAATAGACGGAATGGTAAAACGCATCCTCGGGCACACCATGGTCCAGCTTTGACGGTGGCCACCCAGGTGTTTGGCGTCACCCATCCCACCCTCCCCCTCCCTCCCTCCCTCCCTCCCTAGCCTGAGGAGAACCCGAGTCATCCTGTGTCTGCATTTCTAAATGGCCCAGCATCTATGGCTACATGGGGACTTACTGAACAGAAGTAAGCATAAAGTCATCATCGCACGTGAAAATGGGCAGTTCCTTAAAATCATGGACTGCCCGCCAGTGTCCGGGCTGCCGATGGTCCCAAGTGTGTTGCTGTCTGTAATCCACTTGAATCAGCATAAAGGTAAGGTCAGCAATCGCAGCTGGTTAAGTGATCTGCGTGTTTTGTGCTGAACCACGCCCCCTCCCTCTAGCAGCTTTCTGAAGAAACCAGGCATCTACATATGGAGTCCTGGCCCTCACAGATGGCCTGTCCTTAAAGCATTGCCCAGGACAGTCATGTGGGTGGCGGCTGGTGGGTACAAGGGCCAGCTCTGTATGAGTTCACTAACAGTGCGTTTTTAAGAGAAGGTTTCTTTCTCATTGAACGTTTTTGGGGTTTTTTTTTAACTTTTTAGTCATAGATGGACACAGTAACTTTTATGTATTTATTTATTTCTATGTGGTGCTGAGGATCGAACCCAGGGCCTCACACATGCTCGGTGAGTGCTCTGCCGCTGAGCCCCAGCCCAGCCCTCACTCAACAACTTGTAACACTACCCCTTGTGTTACGGTTTGTACCTGGGGTGGCCCGAAGGCTCCGGTGTGGAAGGCTGGGTCCCCGAGCAGCCGTGTGCAGAGGTGGGCTCTGGGAAAGGGCTGGGCCGGGGGCTCTGACCACATCAGCAGTTACTCCCTCTAGGGTTCAGTTCACCTTGAGTGGCCTGTTGGGAGGAGGTGGGAACTGAAGGACGTGGGCTCACCAGAGGAAGCAGGCCACCCGGACGTGCCCTAGGAGGCATGGTCTTACCACCACCTCCCCCCTCCACCCCCGTTTCTCTCTGATTCCCAGCTCCACCTCTCCCTCTTCACCCTCATGCTCTGCCTTGTCACAGTCCGCAGCAATGGCGCCATCCAGTCATGGAGGGACACTCCTGAAGCTGTGAGCCAAAATAAACCTTTCCTCCTTTAAGCTACTTTTCTCAGGTATTTTGTCACAGTGACAAAAATCCAAACAACGTCACCTCCATCTTGTTAAATCACTTGATTTTTTTTTTTCATTTGGTTTTATGGTCCACGAAGAAGAAAATGTAGTTGCCTTTTTTTTTTTTTTTCTGGAGAGTTAATGCCAAGACGTACCATAAGAACTTTGAGGAAGATACCATGATATACCTGATGCCGTGCTTTCACCAAATTCCACCTTATTTTGCCCTACCTGGGCACACAAAAACCTACGTTACTGAGCCTCCACCATATTGTGTGCCTATGGCCAAGGGCTGGCTTGGATTGTGGACAGAAGCCATGTCCTATCGGGCCTTAATCCCTCTGTCCAATTCTTGGTGGCCTCCTCCATGTGGTCCAGATGACAGGATCCTAGGTCTCCAAGACACACTCGGTAGGTAAGATAGTTGGACGGCCCGTCTCCCACTGGAACAAGGTGGAGACACGCCTTTGTGGGACGCTGAGTGAGATGTGGGAGTCCAGTTGAGCTTCCTCTATCTGAACCAACACCCTCATTTTGGGGTTGAAATCGTTTGCAGTCTGACTGAGAATATCACAAAACTCCTGTTTGAGTAAAACTCCCCATTTCTACTTGAATTAATGAACCAAAACATATTATTGAAAATAGAGAACACATACAGGCCACGGAGATTTTTGTTTTTCTTTTTTAGAAGTCAGTAAAATATTCAAATATTTTCATCACATGAACTTTAAAATGTACATATTTGTTTGGCATAAACATATTGAAAGGGAGTGAAATGGGGGAAAATGGGCCACTATTCTTTCAGCTTAATGTCACATCAGCACAGGAGAAAACCCTCCAGCTAGAGGTATGATTGCACATAATTATCTTTCAGCATTAACAGAAAATTTTAGCCCAACAATCTATTACTCTGCAGTGAACACCTTCCTGAGTTAATTGGCTTTCCACCACCATAATAAAATACCTGAGGTCGTCAACTTGTAAAGAGAAAAGGCTTGTTTGGGCTCACACTTTGGGCCGTTGCTGTCTGAGCCTAGGTTGCTCTGGGCTCTGGCGGCAAGCAGATGGCAATGTGGGGCGCTAGGTGCGGGAAGCGGCTTGCCCTGCTGTCAGGAAGCCAGAGAGGAAGAGGAGGAGGCCAGGGTCCAGAAGTCTGCCTCGAGGCCACCCCTGGTGACCCAAAGACCTCCCCTGGGTCCTGCCTCTCAAAGTGTCCACTGCGCCACCGTGGGGACCCAGGCCTTAATATTGGGGCCTTAGGGGGACATTGGCATTCTAATGCTAGTGACAGACAGACCCTAGTTTTCAACATAGAAGTTCATCCAAAAAATCAAAAAGAAGAAAAAGTGTAGGGAGGGTCCTTAAGACGGAGACTTAGGAACAACACCCACAAGACCCAAGCTCCCTCTGTCACTGTACGGGACTCTCTGGGGCGTCCAGTGACCTCTGCGGCTCCTAATGCCTACCAAGGTTCATCTCCATAGGTCACACTGCATCATTTAATAAAACCCATTTCTCTTTCACCAATGGTCCAGGAGAGGAGCCGTAAAGATGGAAAGGTAGTGTGTATTTACCCAGATGCCACAATGTGGAGCCCCAGCAGTGGGGACAGTTTGACACAATTCCTATGTGCAGACAGCCTGCAAGGCGGGCCCAGGGCAGAACACAGCCCAGGTGCCCAGGAGCTCCTCCGGAGGTCCCCCCATCAGTCCTGAGCACCATGGCCGTCCTGGGCAGCGAGTACCTTTAACTTGCACAAAATACATACCCTTTGCCCTGATGACAGACGGGAGGAAGCATCTTTGTGACAAGGAAGGACGTCGAACAGAGAGGCAGATTGTTAAAACAGAAGAGAATGGGTTTGAAGGTTTGGCTGGAATGCCGTCTGCGGCTTTCTGCCTACTCTAACTGGGTAAATCATTCCACCAGGTGAACTTCAATTCCTCAGGTACAGAAAGGGACAGTCACTCCCTGGCTGTGTCACCGCACTGGTCTGCAGGTCTTCAGCCAGACGTGGGCCCCAACAGACATATCAGGGTGAAGGAGAACAAAAAGGTGCTGGCAGGAGCCTCCCTTACCAAGGTCCTGGGGAGGCTGGATGGGAGGCCCCCAACTTTAATGCTGAGTGTCTTTGCAGACACAGCCCCTCAAGCTGTTTATTAAACCACTGACATATTTTGAAGAAACGCAAGGTGACACAATCCTGTCTGGTTTCATGACACCTTATTTGCTCCAACCAGCTCTAAGACTCCATCCTAAACCCATTGCCTCAGTTGGCAAGAAACCTGCAGCACTTCCCTCTTGTAGGCTAGCTGCAGAGGGGCCGGCCTGTCCCAGCTCTCTGTGATGGGGTGTGCGTGGCGCGCTGGGACGGCAGGCAGGCTCAGAATCCTGCCCACGGAGCACACCTGGGCAGGAAGATTTAGAGAGGTGACCCTGGGGCCAGCAATGTGGCCACCACTGCTGTCCTCGAGGTGAGACTGTGAGGCCAGGCATACAGGCAGTAGGAGTTCAGGAGGGACACGGACACTTGCCCCTCCCCCGACTCGCTCAGTCCTTCTACTTCAGCGACAAGCATACATTTTTACATGGAAAGAAGAATACCAAGTTATAAAAAATTCTTTCATCCCTATTACAATAAACCCCAAATTCAGGGGGCAAAAATTACATAATTTCGTAGCCTTTGAAACTGCGAAGACCCTAACCCTCTCCTTGGAAAGCGGCACAAGTTTAAATTTGTTCTCCTGTGGAATTCAGGCAGGCTATCATGACTGCTCTGAGAAGTGTAAAGACGCGTGCAAGATTCACGAATATGAGGCTGTGGTTCAAAATACTGCTATTAAAATAAGTTTTGCCTTGATGCTTCTAAGTTGGGAATGCTAAAATAGAAATATGGGGAAAAGAGCGTCCACGAGAATTTAGTTTCGGGGGATGTTTGGGCCTGCTCCTTCACATGCTTGTGTCTTGGTTTCCTGCCAGCTGGGGGTCTGGTGGGTGGGGAGGGTGCTTGTTTCCCGGGGACCCCGGGTTGGACCCCCGTTTGAAAGTGCCACAGAACACTGAAGAGTAAGACTTTGGTCCAGCTATCTGACTTTCCAGGTCAGAGAGCAAAGCAAAACATCAAAGGGCATTCTAGAGATGCCTGGCTTCAGGGGAAAGCATGTAAGACATTCCTAAATGGTGATGGGTTTTGGACTCTGTGAGGCAAGCTGCCCTCCCCGGTGACAATGTGAGCCGGTGCCACACTGTGCTCCCTTTACATCAAGTGGATGCCAGAGGTGAGCGGCTCGAGCCCCAGGGTGGGGTCACCCTGGACTCTCCTGCCTGTGTCCACGCAGTCAGAAACCCTGGTGTATCATGAAACTGAATATCCACGTTGGCACATGACCCCATGACGGGACATGTGAGCACAAATAGTTGAAATTGCTGGAGGGAGAAAGTCAAAAGCACATTGTGCAATTCGACTCTTTGGAATGCCAATGTGATGCATGAATCACCTGACGGGATCTGCCTCAGTCCATTTAAAGACATTATTCAGAGAAACTCTGGGTACACATCACTGCCTCAAAAGGAGAGTTTTCTCTTTCAAAGTTAAAGGAAACTCTCAACCAACTTCTAAGCCGGTGTCATGACGGCTTGGGGACATGATAATCCACGTGTGTCCTGCCCTTGTGGGTTTTGATGGACATGTCACAGGAAACTACAGATTTGGAAAGAGCATGGTGCTTTGATTCAGAAACCTGGAGACTAGACCGTGCCAAGCCACTTCTCAGGTGACCTTGCACAAGCACTTTTTTTCCTCCATAAAACAAAGACTTAGTGAAGACTCTCAGCAGAAAAATAGAATTTTCTGTGGACTATTAACTAACATTGACTTAAATCTTATAAACTTTACTTAGAAGCTGATACAGAAAAATAATTCTTATAAGACTCTACAAATTACCATATGTTACTGTATCAGTAAAAGACCCCTGAGAATTGGAATTTTAATCCCAAAACAGAAAAGTTTGACAAAGTTAGCATCAGTTCTAGGTAAGGGTGTGGGCTCTGGAGGAGGAAAAGTAAGTGTGTATCCCAGCTCTGGCGTTCTCTGTCCACTAGGTCTCAGTAGTTGGGGGCAGATATCTCACTGCTGAGCCTCAGCCTCCACGTGCTCAGAAAAGGGTTCCGGCCAGTTGCCTGCCCCACAGCGTCCTCAAGGGCACGTTCCCACATGCCAGCATCTCTGAAACTGAGACACGTCTCGTAACTGATGGTGTGAGTTCATGGAGTCTCTCTTTCTTTGTGGTATGTAATAAAATAATGGAGCATTACTGCAAACTGATAGCGTCTAAGGTTGAACATAGCATAGTAAAGCTACTTTCTGTTTTAAGATTATTCTGAATGACTAAGTTGAAATTCAAAAATTTCCCAAGTCTGAACAATACCTCATGAACAAAACAGGTTTGAGACAAATTAATCTTGTAAAATATGGTTTATCAGTTCCGTTTCTATGTAAAGCACATGGGAGAGACCTAGCCAATCAACACGTGGCTTCTGCACAGGCAAAGCAACGTCGTCACCCTTGAGCCCGAGAACGTGTCTCTCCTTCTGTCATGTTTATGGCACTTGTGTCTCCTTTCCATCTGACTGCCTGAAAGCTTCCTCATGTCCCCACTGTTTTCTTCTGTCCCCATCATGGCACCAGGACAGCGGGGAGGAGGTCATTGAGAACAGCTCTCTAAGCGCTTCCTGCTGTCCATTCTTTCCTGTTGAGTCCGTGGGGGCCAGGGACCTCACCACCCCCAGCTGGGGGAGCCTTGGGAGCAGGCTCCGACTCTTCCTCCCCAGGCACTCTGAGCCGTGACAGGGAGCCAGGCACCTCACCACTGGGCACAGTGGCCACCTGTGTGTGGCTTCTGCAGTGACTCCTCGGACATCCATGGACGTGGACACAGGATGCTGCAGCCGTGGCTTTCCCTGGGCCCCCCGCCATCCTCCCCTGCTCTGCCCACAGCCAGGGTCTCCCCTGATGGCCACCACAGGGGGCCAGGCAGACCTGGGTGCCAGGGCTGTAGTCTTCCTGACATTCATTTTCTTCTTTGTTCAATAGTACTGATAGTTCCTGAATTCTCCATCACACAGGGGTGCACGAGAATCAAAGCAAATAAAGTATGTGACAATATTCGATAAGTCTGACGCACGTGGATATCGTCGTGATTACAATAATGATAAGACACTTCAATTACTATTATAGAACCAGAAGTTTCTTGGGGGGAAAAAGGCTTGACGACACAGGGACAAAGGTCACTGTGCAGAGAACCGGGGTGAGTCACAGAGGCAGCAGGAAGGCCGTGAGGAGCTCTGTCGCCAGCCATTCTCAGCTGCCTTCACTGAGCACCGGAGCGAGTGTCTGAAGAGCCTGGGGCCTGGGGAGACCCAGAGCACAGGGCAGGTGTCTGCCTCTTGGTGTAGTGCAGCGTCGTCCCACAGCCGAATGCACAGGGCAAGGGAGGCCAGCTCACCTCTGAAGCAAGCCACTCTCTCCGTAACTAGCCCACCCCACAGCAATGCCACAAGTCCCCTCATGAGGCTCCGCCTGCCAACACTGTCACACCGAGGGCCAGTGAAGGAGCCTCAGGGGGCGATGGCAGGCAGAGTGTGGCCAGGGCTGCAGAGCTGCCGGTGCCAAGGAAGCGGAAGGGGAGGCACAGAACCCTGGGCGGCGGTGGGTGGAGGCCGAGGCCACAGCCAGACGGGAGCCCCAGGCTGACGAGGGGGAGGCACGGCTGTCTCCATCAGCTGGACTTTCTCTTGGTCTGGAGGCACATTTACCTGCCTTTCTGTGTGCCCCGTCACTGTGATTGGACGTTTGCCAACATCAGTGCTCAATTCTCGGTTCCTGACTTCCTGTAAGGAGTCTGTGCTTGTTCTGGAATTTGGTTCTTGTATTTGAAGGCCAACATTTCTTAGTACTTTGTTTTTAACTTTGCTAGAGTGGTTTAGTGTTGGTTTCTCCAGAGGTGGCTTAGCCCTGGGCCTGTCCTGGGCCTTCCTCAAGCCTGCCCTACTGTTCCACGCAGGTCCGCGGAGGCCAGCTCCGTGCAGGCTCCAGCGGCTCTTCAGTCTGTGGTCCTCCGACGTCATCTTTGCTAAGAAAGTACTTACACTGGTGCACATTCAAATTCGGAGAGTCTCAGGAAGGAGTGGATGTGGACCTCCTTCTCTGAATGGCTCTTTACTGTCCAGTTCTCTGACCCAAATTCCCTCTGAGCATCTCCTATGCAATGTCACAGTCCCCTGGACTCTGGTCTCCATTTCCCCATCCTGGTGAAGTCCAAGATCTGCTTGGGCTGCCCCCTCCTGGCCATGGTCCAGGCAAAAAGCCCACCACTGAAGATCACCTTATTTGATCTTTTTCTTTTCTTTTTTTTTTCCTGTTTTGAGTTCTATTCCCATGCTTCCTTTTTTTCTAGTATCTTTGCACCAATTTTTTTCTAGATTTTCTAGCTGTTTTAGCTGGAGGACTAATCTTGCCAGTTAGTACATTTAAGGTACAACCAGAAGTCCACTAGGGATGCTAGGAAAAGCATTTTATAATACCAGAGGAAGCAAAATGAGTTTCAGTGGGTTTGGGCATAAACAAGAACACAAATCAGGTGAACAGACTTGAGAGGACATCTTAATCCTATTTATTGCTACTTGGTTATTTATGACTTAGTTTAGACAGTATTTATTAGAGTTAATGTCTGTAAATACTTGGAGCCACACTGGGCTCACAATACTGCAAAATATAGGTTGGCTCAATAAATACTAAGTATAAAACATAATAAATACATAAATACTGACCACACTAGAAGGTTCAGGAAAGTCGGCACATTTATTACAACTGTCATAACAGTAGGGTGCACTTTCTCTTGAATGACCCTCTTCCTCATAACAGAGTCTCTGTCTGCTTTGTTGATCTCATATCTCTACCAGTTCGTGTGGGGACAAGAGCACTGGACCTCAATAGGCAGTCCAACACTGCAGAGAACACAAATGAAGGAAGAGTCCCCATTACCCATATGCATAAAACCCGTTCCAGCAGGAAGGAGAGAAGAATGAATCAGACATTATTACGCTATGTACATATATAACTACATGACCAGTGTCAGTCTACATCATGTACAACCAGAAGAATGAGAAATTATTCTCCATTATATATGATAAATCAACATGCATTCTACTGTCATGTATAATTAATTAAAATAAACTCTAAAAATTTTTTTAAAATTTTAAAAACCCAGTCTAAGATGGAGAGAACTCCTGTATGTCTTCTGACACGGACACTGTATTTCTGTGTCAAGCCCCACTTGAAAGCAATGTTATTTGTTTCCTAGTGAAAATGATTTTGCCTGACTCTGGAATATAATTCTTCCGAGAGATCACTTGTTATTTTGTAAACTTTAAGGAATGCAAACCAGGAGGAAACAGTTTGCACATGAGAAATTTAAGTAGATGCGCCAACTGGGTGACAGCTGTACCTCAGAAACCTGTCTTTAAAGAAAGTAACATCCCCACCTGTCCAAGTGTAACCCTCACAGAGGGCTTGTGCAACGTCTTCACTGCACACAGGAGTAAAGTGAATCTGGACTTATCACGAGGGACAGAACTCTCTTCTTACTGGGATGCTGCTTGCAGATGAAGTCAGGTGGTTCTCGCCTGTACGGCCTGGTACCAGAGTCACTAATTGAGCATATGTGAGCTGCTGATCCCTCAACCTTTGAATGACTGACTTCTGGAGATTGATGAGGTAAGGGTTAAAACCTTGAATGATGCTTTCTGCATACACTGTCTTGTTATAAGAGATAATGGAAAATTTATAATTTTATTACAATGAGAATTTTCTGAAGGTCTTACTGTCGTAATATTTATTATACTTATTTTCAGCGTCCTATCCCTTCCCTACCTTAGCAAAATAAGAGAATAGTGAAACAAACTAGGGAAAAAACACCAAGTATCACACATTGATGAAAATAGAAAAGTGACATTAACCTAATAAAAGGGCATTGAGCATATTAGCACAATGATGCATGTATTTATCTTTGACCAAGGAATCTCATTCCGAGGAATGGATCCCGCAAAGCACGTTGTACATACACACTTGTTCCTTGCAGGTTTGATGGGGAGGAATGGGAAGGGCCAGTGTCCTGCAATAGGTTTTGCTGAGTAAACCACGGGACGTCCTCACAGTGGGTCACTTAGGGCTGTGGGAAGCAGCGGGAATGTTTCCACGTGCTTTACTTACAGTGTATCTATCTGCTCAGAAGGGAAGTTTTGTGCATGTAAACACACGTGTGTATCTATGCAAATGTGTTTGGTTTTAATATTTTAAAAAAGCACCTGGAAGACGAATGGAAGGAAGAAACTCAAAAGGCAGGAGAGAAGCGACTCTTCCCTGAGCGTGCTTCACCACGTACATTGACACGAGCTCCTGTGATACTTAACACGGCCTTAAAAAAAACCACAGTCAGAAAGGCAATTCCTAAAAATCAAAAGGAAAGTGAAGACCATGAAATTGACAAGCTGTTGGTCAGGTAGCATGGGCACACAGAGAAGAAAAGCCCAGGTGACTTTAAAGACGGTTTACCGACCTCCCTACCAGGTTAGACAAGAACTGGGGAAATTCTTTACCTCTTTTCAATAATCATTGTTGGTGGTGATACTGATGTAGCTATTCTGAGAGTGCGCATATTATTATATTGTGAGTGTGAAGAAGAGTGGCTGAGATAAGTCACAATTACACTGAATTGAGATCCAGTGGTGAGTGTGATGAGGTGAGTAAGAACAACAGTCCCAACTTTGATTGAGTCAGCAGCCAGTGTGAACTTACAATGTACTCCATCCCTGTGTGGTGTGTGGGGGGGTCGCACATATGTGTACGCTTTGTCCTCTGAAAAGAAACAGAAATGGTGACTAACTGTGGAAGGCTTCCCCAGGCATACAGACCAGCAGGGTACATGGGAGGGGACTTCCTGGGCCATGGGACCCCAGGGTGACAGAGGCTGGGAATCCCACCACAGTTTGTCTGCAAGCAGGAGACAGAGACGCTGGTGGTTTGGCTCAATCCTGGGCTTTAAAAATCTGTTCAGAACAAATAATCCAGTTCCTTCAACAATCAAAATGCAGAGAGAAAAAAGAGGCAAGGCTTATACATGAACATAGATTAGGAGATAAATCCATCAAGTGCCATATGAGGACTTATGAGAAAATCATAAATCAGACAAATTTTAAGAGAAAAGAAGGAAAATATAAACACCTACTGGGTATTCAATGGTTTACAATATTGCTTTTTTTTTAATTTTTAAGTGTCTTGATAGCATTGAGGTTATATTTCAAAAGAATTCTAAGATTCCACAGGTACATCATTAAATATCTGTGGAAGAAATGATGTGACATCTGAGATTTGCTTCAAAACATTTGGGGGGATGGTGTGCAAGGGAGGATCAGGCTAAGCAGGAGCTGGACTTTTCCACTCTGATTTGTGGTACTTCCTAAAGTGATGTGATGTAGATACTCAAATGGGTAAGGACCTGCTGTTCTAAAATACATGGGGAGAAAGCTGCCTGGGCTCAGTTGTAGAAAATCAGGCCCAGGACTCCTAGGTTGAGGTCTGCCTCTCCCTGTCTATTTTTTTGGGTCTGCAACTTACACGGGGTGGATAGTCTATGTCTGCTTCTTAAGGCCGTGGCATTGAGGAAATGCGTCTGACACTCTGTCCGTGCACACGGCTGTGACAGATGACAAGAGGGCCTCAGGTCTCAGTTATGTTTGAAGGAGCACTTTGGATAACAGCCACGTTTTTCAGGCAATTCCCGTGTGGCAGGCATTGTCGGCAGAGCTTCAGATGTGTCCACTCATTACCCCCAGACCAGAGCAGGAAGTGGGTACGGAGATCTGCTTCTTAGAGATGCTGGAGTCCAGGCTGGAGGGTGAGTTTAACCCCCCCTCCCCCACGGCTGCTGCCGGCTGTTCTCACCAGCAGGAGGCAGAGGGCATCCCTGGCCAGGCAGCCCAGGCTCCATCGTCCACTGTGCATTTGTCAGATGCATTTTTATTGGTATTTGTTGTCGATTAATATTGAGTACGCGTCTTTAGTTGAAAGCCCTGATGAGATGGATAAAAGGACAGGCTCGTGCCCGTGGAGCAGGTGAATCCACTGTCAAGCTAGCAATTTGGCTCCCAGGATAAAAACCACATGCATTAAGCGAAGCCGAGCACTGAGCAGGAGGAGGTGAAAGGAGGGTTAAGGAAGGTGGAGAGACCGCCTTGCTCCCTGCACCATCCTGGTAGCCTCGCTGCTGTAAGCCCTCTCGTGGAACACAGCCCCAAAGTCACCAGGGCATTCCACCATGACATCCCACCACCCCTCCCCTGGGAGGGCTCACTCCCACGACCAGCCCCAGGAGCTTTGCAAGATGCTATTTCCAATAACAGAGTAATCTTCTAAGAGAATCTGCAGAGAATAAGTGTCTCCACCCGCCCGTCATCCACGGTCCGGCACTCCTTGTCAACTGCCGTCACAGCAACTTCCTACCTGGCGCTTCCCTTCGCGCGGCTCCCAGAAGGCTTTCCTGCCAGCGGAGACTGTTCAGGAAACAGCTCTGAGCACCTGACTCTTATCTCACTTCCCAGAGCTTTCTTTTACCCTAAGACTCTTCTCTTGCTCATCATTTCCATAATTATTTTGATATCAACTTCTCCCTCATCCCCCAAATCTAATTAGCAAATTGGAAATCTCCTCACACAATCTGGCAAGCTTCCTTCCTTCCCGCTCCCACTGCCGCTCTATGCCGCGGCGCCCCAAAGGGCAGGTGGTAAGGAGCTTTTCAATCCCCATCACCCAAGGAATCGGCCCAAGGCTTTCCTCTAAGAAAACAGCAACCCAAGCCTACGGGATGCACGGTGCTGTATGGACAATAAACCAGAAGAATGTCTGTTAATAATCGACCGAATGTTTAACATGTATCTCTGCAGGATTCTCATGACTGACTGCATTCCTAGGTCAACGGAGACTAAAAGGGCACATCTTGCTTCTCTCTCTCTAAAGTCCCATACATAGACATAACCTTTGAATCTGAACAAAAATACAGAAGTTTCAATTCTGCCTCTTCTTGTCAGGAAACCAGGAGGAAGACAGGTAGCACCTCCTCAGCCAAGAGGGCTTGAGGTGCAGGGGTCCTGCTGTAGTCTCCAGGAAGGCAGAGCTGAGGAGGGGACGGCGTGGGGGCCCACCACGGCCATGTGGTGCCCACAGAGGAGAGGCGTCCTACCGTCTCTGCCCAGCAGGTCCAGCGGCAGTGGCTGCACAGGGGCAAGCTGATACCTGGGGACCGATTCTGAGGACAGTGGATAAGAAGTTGCCCAACATGGGGAAGAGACAAACATCCAGAAGGATCCTTCTGAAGAGCGTGCCCAGGACTCTGACCCAGGTGCTGATGGAAGGGGAATGAACTCTGACCCAGGGAAACTGCGCCTGTTTACTGAGCCTGATCTGCAGACTGTACAAAAGCCTGCTGGGATTGTGGCTGGAGAGAAACCAGAGAGCCAAACCTGATTATTGCTGGAGAGAAAACAGATGTTTAGAGCAAAGAGACTGTCCCATTATCGGTTTTAAGTAGTAGGAAAGTGACCCTCAGCTGTAAATGGGGAGAACTGGCTGTTGTGACATGCACTCTCCTCAGCCCTTGCTACATGTACTAACAGCTGCCCAAAACCTCTGTCTCAGCTATGGGGGTAGGACCATGCCTCCTGCCACCAGGAGGGTGACAGAAGAAAGGCAGTATTCCTGGGTAGAGGACCTGGGAACCACGGCACCTCCCTTTGCAAACTAACATTTTGTCAATCATGCTAGTTCCCCTGAATCCAAACCACCATAGGAACGCCACAGACAAGTTTAATTTCCCAGGACTTCAAAGCTGAAGGCTAGCCACTGAACACGGTGACTTCATTGACACCATCCAGGGTGCCGGGGTGACGGCCACCGTAGACCTCAGTCTGGCCCAGCACCAGTGACGAGGAATGAGCCTGCAGGGTTCGCTCTAGCTAAGTATCTTTGCCAAATTCTATCCACCCTGGACCCCCGTTCCTCCTATGTAACATGACGGGTGGACCTTGATGTTCTCTGAGGACCTTCAGTCTCTGACCTCTGTACTGGAGACTATCATGGACTTCTTTCCCTTTCTTGCTTTTCTCTTAAAAGTCAGAAAAGCAGAGTCTGCTGTAAAACTAGACCTTGGGGCCTGCTCTTGGAGTTGACTTACTAAACAAATTAAACAACTGTTTTCAGCAGATTAATGACATCCTTCTCCAGTTCCCGTGGGAATGTGGATTAGTCATGCAGGAGGGAGTCTGCCAATTTTGACGTGACGCCGTCTCTCCGCTAGGTGAGCTTCCAGGGCGCCACGAGCCCCTGGCAGAAGCCCCTTTGCCCTGCGTGTGCCTGTAAGCCTGGAGATGTCATGAGCGCTTCACACACGCACCTCAGCACAACTCGGGAGAAGTGAGATGCCGCCACCCTTCACGTTAGTGTCTCCTTGTGCAACTGTGTTGTTGGAGATAATCAACCAGTTCATCAACAGGAGCAGCAGTGGGGTGGGGGGGTGCCTTCTCAGTACTGATGCAAGAAATGGCATTGCTGTTTACTGTCTGTCAGCTTTAAATAGTCGATAAATGTTCTCAATAACTTCCAAATGTTGGTATGTGATTCACTTACAAGAAAATACAATTTGTAAGACTTATAGGGAGTGTTCCCACTGTAGTGTTGGGCTTTGATGATTTTCAAGACAATGTATTACGTCTCAGAAGTTAAATCCATGATCATTCCTATGCCTCTGATTGGCTGCAAATTTCTAAATGTAAAGAATGCCTATTTCTTTGATAATCCACTCAAAAGGATTAATAGTAATAGAAAGTTTTTCAGTGCTGCAGTATGGAGTCACCTTATCTCTCTACTGAGATGGTTTCCATTTGCGAAGGTGACGCAGCCGAGATGAGCCTGCATCAGTGTCCCAGCCTCCCTGCTCAGAGGTGTTCGTGGCTGAGAACTGTGTAAGGGTTGCTCCACTTTCCCAGAGCACACTGTGCAGGTTCTGAGCTGGAACCTGGAATCCGAAGAATTTGCTGCATTAGTCCCCGAATCTTTCCACCTTGGAATTCCATTCTAGTGACTTTACAAACACACCTAATTACTCAGCAGTCAGTTCCCACCATCAGCTTAAGAACATGTTTACTGAAACCAGAGAGGGTGAGAAGTTTAGTCTTTTGAGTGGGGTCAATTAAGCATCATAAATAAGATGCATGTTATCTGAAGTGACCAAAGTGCTCCTGAATATTTGAGCTTCAGAGAATGGGGAGATCCTCCTCTTCCTTCCGATTTTAAATGAAAATATGGGAGAGGTCACCTAAAAGCCACTCCAGGAAATTTGCTTGCAAATTGTCCCAATTAGAGCCCCTGGCACTGGCTTGTCCTTTCTGTAGTGTTTAGAGATTGCTTGCTGAATTGACTTGCTACAGGTGCATTCATATCTTTCCCATCTGATACCTAGTTTTAAACACCATGGACTTGTACTTCAGCCATACGGTGCTCTTAGCAATGTTTCACACTATAACGTGGGAGAAGATACCTCTTGCTGATACATCACAGCTAAACACCAAGAAATAGCAAATTCACACACCAAAAAAGGGTGCTCACACAGGTCATCTCATTTGCAATGGCTGCAGGGCACAGGGGGTCTAAAAGCTCTCACCCACGCTTCACTATGGAGAAGCACTGAGGGACAAGGTGTCCTCCTGGTCCTTCCCGGGAGTACCTGAGCCTTGGAGAGATGACCTGGGGGCTCATGTAAATGGCATTGCTTTCACAGAAATGGAGTTGTGCATGCAGTCTAAAAGCCACTCTGCAAGGCATAGTCCAAAAATAAACATGCCTTAATACCTTTTCAGATGTGTGTTTCAAAAAGCCTCCGTAGCCCCAAGGCCCTGTGTTCCATTATGATGCAGTCAGGTCCCACCACACTCACCAATTTTATACCAGGAGGATGAAGCAGCTCTGTCTAGGGAATGAGATGGAGGAAAGGGGTTTAAGAACTCCGAATTTTATTCTGGCTCAGATGCTAATTTTCCTATGACCTCAGCCAAGTCCTATAAATTGTTACTTTCTGCAAAGAGAAGATAATGGAGAAGTCCCTTCCCCTCTCACAGGATCGTCCTGGAGATTAATTAGGCAGCTCATTTAAGATTCCAAGTGCTGTGAGCCCACAAGAAAAGTGCTGGGAAGAACAAAGGAGGGACTCTCCCTTCCTTCAGCACAGTGGGACCACACCATAGGCACACACCGGGATTCATCAGGTGCCGTTACCAGTGTTGGTTAATTAACTGGGGTTAGGTCGTCAGCGTGGGTTAATGGAAAGGCTGAACTTGCTAAAATGGGCCTTCCAGGTGCACGTGGAGGCTCTGGGTATCAGAGGCCATTCCTTGAGCACTGAGCTGGCAAGGGTGTTGCCACCCTTCAAGCTTTTCCCTTAGATCCCAAGCGGGTGGCTTGGAGCATGCACATTTTCCCCCCACCCAGTGAAAAACGATCTTTTACTTAAATCTGAAACAAAACTTTTCAAAGAAGTAAAGGAAGAGAGCAAGTTAACTAGTATGCCTCTGGTGATCATTTGATGGAAAAGTCCACTCTCCATCCTGACTGTTTCCAGGGGATGTCATGTGAATGCTTGCAAGCAAATATGTACACATATGCACATGCGCGTGCGCGCGCGCGCGTGCACACACACGCACACGTGCAGCCAAAGAAGATGGCTTTGAGAAACCAGCTCAGCCTTCAGCAGACTTCCCAGAGGGGTCCTCAGTCTGCCCCCAAGGGAGCTAATGGGGAACACACAGAGTGAAATCCTGGAATTGTCTAAGCACGACTCTGTGAGAGGAGCCAGGTGAACATAAACCAGTTGGGGAAGCTATGGAAGGAAGAGATATGTTTGTCTTCTTATCGAAGGTATCAAGGTATCCTCTGAGGACAAATTTTGCGAGAGCATGGCACTCATGGTCTAGCTTCCACCCTCCTCCCTCATGGAACCTGGGTTGGCAGCTTAGCAGGTGCACTAAAAACCGAATTCTTCCAGGTTCTACCACCCTGTTTGAATTTCAGTCCACATAGAAAGTCAGCATGAAAACCCACTTTCCAAAAGTCATCATGACTTGAAGGAAGGCTGCGATTTGACCTCACCAGGAGCATCCTTTTTGCGTTAGTCAGCTTTCCATTCCTGTGACCAAATGCCTGATGAGAACAACTCGGAGCAGGAAAACACCAGTTTAGCTTATGCTTTCAGAGGTTCAGTCCACGGTCAGCTTGGTCCATGGCTCTGGCCCCAGGGGAGGCAGAACCTCATGGAAGAAGGGCATGGCCCAGGAGTGCCAGGAAGCAGGGAGAGAGGGAAGGGCCAAGGGCAGATGCAGCCTCCAGGGCAGGCCCCATAGGACCACCACTCCAGCCACACCCCACCCACCCACTGTTGCCACTCATTCCGTTCAAACTGTGAGAGACGGAATTGATTACCGCTCACATTGTCAAATCATTTTGCCTCTGAATATTCCTGCACTGACACAGGAGATTCGGGGGGACATTTCATATCCAGGCTCTAACATTGGACTCCTAGCCCCAAAAAGGTCATGCCTGTCTCACAATGCAAAATGCTTTAAGTCCATCTCCAAGTATCTCCATATTCTTGACAGTTTCAGCATTGCCCCAAATCCTTAACTGAAGTCTCCTCTGAGGCTCAAGGCAAACTCTGAACTGTGATCCCCTATAAAAGCGATATCTAATATACAGTGGCACAGAGTAAACCTTCCCATTTCAAAATGGATAAAGAAGGGTAAAGAAAGAAAGGATGGGACCAAAACCCAGGTGAGCAAACAAATCCCCCACCCACCACTCTGCATACAGCATCTGGGACAAACGGTGGCAAGGTGTGTTCTCCAGCGGGCTCCTGCGGTCTTGCTGCTTGTAGCACACAGGTGTCTCTTTCATCCTGGTTCTCCCCTCCAGGAGCTTTCCTCAGGAGGAAGTCCGTGCATTACTGGCCTCTCTTAATTCCTGGATCTCAATTCCTGCTTTCTCTTTACCTTTGCACTTCACATGTGGCCATTTCAGGGCAACCCACAGGGACTCGGACCCTGATACACTTTACCTGGCCTCCCAGGCCTTCCTTTGAAATATCAGTAGAAGCTTCCATGAACCCCTAACCCCAGTATCCAGTATTCCTGCATAATCAGCATCATGTAGATGACACCCAGGTCTGCTACCAGCTCAAGCAGCAGCTGAACCTCTTGGGATCATGGCTGCTATGACTTCAGAGTACTTGGGAGACTGAGCAGGTTGGAACAGTTTTCTAGGCCCTCCTACACAAACATGGTGCTCCCAAGAGTTCTTCTGAAAGGAGTTTTTGCCTTACACACCTTTGAACCTGAAATATGGTCTAATTTTGCAAACATCTGAGATTCCCTGAAGCCATCCTTCCTATTGTCTCTGTGCAAAGTATTTAGTATCTCTTCTGTGGTGGAAATCCCCTTAACAATCACACCGTATTTTGCCCTAATTATACTATACTTTTCCAGTCAAGCTGCAAGTTTTTGAAATCCTCAGCTCTCCTTTCTGCTCCAGATTCTCAGAGTAAACCTGGATAAAAGCTACCAGCAAAACTCCATGCCGTGACTGAATGTTGTACCACCTTGAAGTTTTCTTCTGCCAGATTAATTAGTCCATCACCTTTAAATTTAGTCTCACAGAAAGTCTCAGGACACTGGCAAAATGTAGACAGATTCTTTACCAGAATGTTATAGAGTGGTCTCTAATTCAATCCACAATAGTATCCTCCTTCCCCTCTGAAAACTCATGAACCCAGTCTTTACTGTCCACGGTCCCATCAGCATTTCAGTCTTCTGAACCACAGCAGAACTGTGCATTAAGCTAGGCTCACAACACTCTAAGGCTTCTCCAGCTAGCCTTTCCAATCTTTTTCAAGTTCCTCCTATAAACCAGTTCCAAAGACTTCTCAACCACATGATCAGGTTAGTCACAGCAATGACTTCACTTCTTATCAATTTCAGCTAATCAGCTCTGTCCCATTGTGACCAAAATCCTCGACAATATAATTTAGAAGAGGAAAATTTTGCTTTTCTTCCTGGTTTCAGAAGTTTAGTTCATGGTTAGCTGAGTCCTTTGCTCTGGACACAGGTGAGAACATCATGGTGGAAGGGCAGAGGGAGAAGAAGTGCTCCTTTCATGGTGGCCAGAAAGCCGAGAGAGGGAAGGATGAAAGGGTCTTCAGGAAAGATGCCCCTTCCAGTACATGCCCCCAAGACCACCTCCTCTAGCCGCGTCCCACCCACCTACAGTTACCACTCAGCCAGCCCATTCAAACTACAGTGGACCAACGAGGTCACAGCTCTCACAATCTAATCATCTCCCCTCTGTAAACCTGCATTCACCCAGGAGCTTTGGGGGATTCCTCATAGCCATAACTATTTTCTTAGGAAAGGAAGGGAAAAGAGAGTGAAATAAAGGAATGGGCAAGCTGCAAACGAAGCCTAACTGAGAAACAAAAGCAGGAGAAGGTCCCTTTCAGAAGAATAAAGACAGCTGCTGGGATCCAGCAAATTCTGCCCCATGCGGAATGGCAGAAGCGGGAAGTGCTTTATGATCCCCCACCATTCCTTACTGAAGCAGACAATTGAAGAATCATTTGACTTTCTCCTAAAAGAGGTTCTAGGGTCCTCTTTTGAGAAAGTCTATTTCAGGACAACAGGAATGAAGACACGGAGATACCGAGGAGAGTCTGAGCACACCGGCTTGTCCAGCTCATCACGTTGGCCCACGGCCCTTTCCTCCAGTCTCCATTCCACAAGGTCCCATGAAACCTCGGTAATGAACACAGAGCTTCCCCTATCTTTGTGGGTCTTTATGTTTGAGGGCTCCCATATCATGTAAAATTTACATTGAATTAATCTGAATAGAAACACCGTTTGAACCAGCTATCCCACTCCTCAGTTTATACCCAAAATCATCATACTACATTGATTCAGCCACATCAATGTTTCTAGCAGCTCAACTCACACTAGCTAAAATACAGAACCAAGCTAGGTGCCCTTCAACAGGTGAAAGGATAAAAAAAATGTTTTATATATACACTATGGAATATTATTCAGCTTTAAAGAAGAATGAAATTAAGGCATTTGCCAGTAAATAGATGGAGCTGGAAAATATCAAGCTAAATAAGCCAATCCCAAAAAACCAAAGGCCAAGTGTTTTCTCTGATATGTGGATGCTAACTCACAATAAGGCTGGAGCCAGGGAAAAACAGAGGTGCTTTGGATTAAGTAGAGGGGCATGAAGGGAGAGGAGGAGCGTGGGGATAGAAGTGAGATGAATCTGACATTGTTGCCCTGTGTGCACATAGGACTCTATGACCAAGGTGATTCTCCGTCATGTTCAACCAGAAGAATGAGAAGTTTTACTCCATTTATGTAGGATGTGCCAGAATGCACTCTACTGTCATGTACAACAATCAAAACAAACAAAAAAAATGGTATGCTTTTCTCTTGTTAGTCTCTCTTTTATTGCAGAGGACTCAGTCATGAACCTTGTGCTGGGTAAGAACAGGAATCCCGTCCTCCATCACTACCCCTCTTGTGCATTCCTCTGGCTGTACAGAGTTCATAGCTCTTTACATGCTTATCAACATGTTGAGCCCAGCCACAGAACAATAGCATCCTTCTGAGGGTGCACTCATTATTCCCATATGCTGTATTCTGAGGATCCCCCAAATGCGTTGGAGATTTCATCCAAAGTAGCAGGGTTGAGAGGTGGGGCCTGTAAGCAGTGAGGAGTTCTGCCTGCATGAAGGGACCTTGTCATTTCAGAGAGGGTTGGAAGTCCCCGCAGTGAACTTGTTATAAAAGTCAGTTCCTCCCTCTCTTGTTCTCTCTCTCTCTCTCTCCCTCTCTCTCTCTCTCCCCCCCCCCTCTCTCTAGCTTTCGACCCTCTGCCACAGGATGATGACCTCAACAGAAGTGTGGCCCTCCAGCTTGGACTTCCCAGACTCTAGAACTATAAGAAATCAGCCTCTGCTCTTTATGAGTCCCCAGCCCCTGGTGTTCTCCTGCAGAAGCACGAGATGCCCTCGGACGCCATGTGACTCTCACAGTGGCCTCAGCATGTGCGGACCTCTGGGAAGCAGACAGGCCTGATTCTGCTCTCAGTGCCGAGTGGCTGTCCTGCAGGTAGACTGTGGCTCTCTCTGGGAAGCTCACCTCCCAGCTGACGACCACTGGCATTAATGCAGGGATGAGGGGTAACTGTTCTCTCTGGTCTTGGGGTTCTGGGGCTCCAGGCCCCGGTGGCCTGCAGGTGGGTGGGGCAACCCCTCTGGGTAAGACAAGGGAGGCCTGGGCTCCACCTGAGGAGCCCTGATGGTCTCTGGAGTGAGCCTGGGCCAGGCTCCTCAGCCATGGCTGACATCTAAGGGGAGGAACTGAAGCCACCTGCACCCTGTCCAGGGCCCTTCCAGATTCAGGTGGCCAGAGAATAACAAGTTCAAGGTTTTAAAAGTCAGGCTCTAGCTGGGCACAGTGGTGCACACCTGTAATCCCCGCGGTTCTGGAGGCTGAGGCAGGAGGATCATGAGTTCATAGCCAGCCTCAGCAAAGGTGAGGCACTAAGCAACTCAGTGAGGCCCTGTCTCTAAATAAAATACAAAACAGGGCTGGGGATGTGGCTCAGTGGTCAAGTGCCCCTGAGTTCAATCCCTGGGACCAGAAATGAAGTAAGCCTCTAAAGAAGGAGGATGGCACAAGTGAGAAGCAGGGAGTTATCCCTCTTGAAAAACCTGTGCCAGTGGCTGGGCTGTGACAGTCCCCACACCCTGGCCTTGTGTCCAGCCCCCTCTACTCCCTGCCCTGTCACCCTTTCTCTGCTCCCCTGTCTTCTACGTGAACTCTGGTCCCTCGCCAGTGCTCCTCTGGAGCTGTGGGAAGGGATCTGGAGGTCCCCCAGGAAGTCCCCACCTCTGTGCAGGACTCTGATCAGCTCAGTGACGTCCTTCTGCTCCCAGGCTCCTGTGTTGCCTGCCTTTATCCCCTCGCGCTGTTGTCTCCCCTACAGAACAGCATCCACACGCCGCCTAAAACCCCCCCAACGACAAGCCTGTACTCACTTGCCTCCCTTGAAAAGTTTTCCATCACCTGCTTCACTCTGCTTTCTGTATGTTCTGTTATTTTCCCAAACTCACTGAGGCCACTGGAACTGGTAGCCCCCGTCTCCCTTGTGGTCATGCCACGATGCATCCTGCCTATGTGTCCCCACGCTGGCGGCTTGACCTCTCTGAATGGGCTGGACCTGTCCACTTTGCTCAGCTAAGTCCTTCCCGAAGGCAAGTATTTACTGAGTGCCTGGGATGAAGTGGCCTGCAGTGCTAGACCTTAATCATGAGGTCTGGTTCATCGCGACTTGCCTACATGGCCTTCCCGGGAGAGAGGAAAAGGAGCCGCCGTCAGTCTGAGGTGGGCAGAATGGGCAGGGAGACATTCAGAAACCAAAGGTGAAGTGACCCAGCAGAGCACTCTTCCAATCCAGAAAGGTGACAGCTTAGCTCAGCCGCATGGGAGAGTGGCTCTGTCCCTAGAGGATGTGGCACGGGGACACAGGATGAGGCGCTTGGGAGCAGAGGGACAGGATGGTTCTGCGGCCTAGGCACTCTTCTCCATGGTGGGGAACAGAAGGAGCCCTTTGGTCTCCCCACATTGATGCCAGGATGAGGATTGCCAGGTGAAACCCAGGACATTCATTTGAATGTGAATTTCAGATATTCAACCAATATTTTTAGTGTATGTCCCAAATGTTGCATGTGATATAAAAAATTATGTCTTTTATATCTGAAATTCAAATTCCACTAGGCTTCCTATTTTTGTAGTTGCTAAATTTGGTTTGACCTCCCTAGCTAGCATGCCTACCTTGAGCCTTTAAAGGGAAAAGAGAGAAATGGCAAATCATAGGATGGCAAGTACATTACTCACTTCAGGGTTCTCCAGAGAAACAGAATCAGTGGAAGGTAAGTGTGTGTGTGTGTGTGTGTGTGTGTGTGTGTGTGTGTGTGTGAGAGAGAGAGAGAGAGAGAGAGAGAGAGAGAGAGAGAGAGACAGACAGACAGACAGACAGACAGACAGAGACTAATTTACTTTGAGGAAGTGGCTCATGCAATGTGGTGGCAGGCAAGTTCAAAGCCTTTGGAACGGGCTGAGACCAGAGACTGTTTGTGCTGCCCGAAGTCCAACGCATTCTGCTGGCGGAATCCCCTCTTCCGGGAAGGAAATCAGTCCTTTAACATCAAGGTCTTCAACTGATTGGATGAAGCCCACCTACATGAAGGATAATCTGCTTTTCTCAAAGTCTCCCAACTTAAGTTTTAAATTTACATTTAAAGTACCTTCATAGAAACATCCAGAATAATGTTGGATCAAATATTTACCTACTCTGCCCCAGCCAAGTTGACATAAACCTTACTATTGAGTCAGGGAAGGAGTTGGCTTTTGAAAACTGGTGAACCTGAGGCCATTAAGAACATCGTCCAGCACAGCAAACATACACCTCCGAGGCCACGCGCCCCGGCACACTCCTGCCAACAGCAAACGGCTCCCTCCACCTCCTCTTGTTCAATTGATCGGCTCTCGATGGTTTGTCTTGCTTTACTTTCTCCTGGGTAAGAGAGCATTGATCCTCGCTTAAATTCAAGTGGAGGTTTCTGCTATCTCACCTTCTGGTCTCAACAGAATGGCAGAGAGAATAGTGACCATGGAGGCCAGGGCCTGCTGAAGCCAAGGGGACTTGAAATCCTCCAGCTCACTGCAGACGGAGCAGCCCCTCTAGCCATCTCTTACTCTCTGGCCATGGTGGACCTTGCTTGGCCTCCCACGGAAGGGCTAACTTTAGTAGAGACATGGTCAGCCAGCTTGCTCTGAAGGTGAGACCGTGCAAGGACAGCCCAGCTCCCAGGGGCCTTCCCTTACATTTTCATGACCAGCGATTCCATGTGAGAGCATGGGGCCTGCAGGGCATGAGGAGGATTCCCCAGGCTCTAAGCCACCCAGGGATGGTACACGGTGGGCAGCTGGCACTCACCCTGGCTACGGCCTGTCCATGTCTTTACTCGTCCAAGCCCCCCACTCACCACGCAGCTCTCATGGGTTTCTAGAAACCTGCTACTTTATTGCAATTGTCAAGAACCCAAGATGCTGTTAACTACAGCTGCCACCTCAGACCAGGAGTCACCTGAGTGCTTCCTCCTAGCTACCTGAGATTATGCATCGTGTGACCAATTTCTCCCATCTCCAATGTCCTCCCTGGTTTGCTGGTAACTACTCCTTTCTCTGCTCCTGGGAGGTCAACTACATGCACATGTTTTTAAATAAGAGGTATCAAAGCCAGCTGACCACCCAAAGGGGTGTTATTAAATCACAGGAGCCCACATTGTGCCAATTAAAAATGACAAAGGGTCTGTTTGCAGGCAGGAAACGATTTAAAAGCCAGTTTTGAGGGGCGTTTTGAACATCACACACACATTCACGCATACAAGAGACAGATTTTAGAAACTAGTGTGAAGGTGTCAGCAGTGGTTGTCTGTGAGAGATTCTAGCATTTTCCATCTTCCTAGTTGAGAGTGTCATCCGGTTTCTACGATGGCCAGGCCTTCATTTTTATAATAATTAAGCTGTTTTGATTTTGGAAAGTGTCTTCACTGTGCCCTGCTGTCACCTGCCACCAGGTTTATGTAGCAGAGTCGTCACGTCAATCTCAGGACCTGAGTCAGTGGCTCCCATACCATCTCTCCCATCCTGCTCATCCCACTGTTTGGGAATTTATGTCCTACAGGAGGGAACGAGGTCTTCATAAGGAGGAGACAGGAGGAGAGGGAAAGACGAGGAGGAGTGGAGAAGAGAGGCCGGGGAAAGCAGGCCACCACGGGAAGGAGCACCTTCCACCGACTCCAGCCCAACTTGTCTTCCCGTGATGTGGACTCAGGTGTTGACGCACGTCACCACAGTTCCATGGGAAAATTCATGTCGGAGCACATTATGGAAAGGTACCATGAAAACTGAAGAGCGCAATGTGGCGGGCCAGTGGGCAGTGCTGTTGCTGCCCCGTGTGATGAGACACAGGTGGCTTCCCGGCCCAGTGACTGAGTCACACATGGCTCCTAACAGAACTCGGGGTGTGGTGGCCGCCACCACCCCAGCAAGGCAGGACCACATGTCGCTCTTTCCTGTCTGGGTGGCAGCGGGGACTGGTACACATGTTAGACGGTTTGCAAAGTCTGCTCTGGATTGGTTTCTTCGTCTGTGTGGTTTGGGAAGTTATTATCATCACTTGGCAAGGAAGATATCCAAAAAGGAAAGCCTTGTAGGTTGTGGCTAACCGACTTAAACTCTACACAATGTGAGGATGTGCTGAAACGCTCCATCGTTTCTCATTGATACACTCGGCTTGTGTGTTTTTATGCATTAGTTAAGAAAAGATCCAATTTAAAAAGAAAAAAAAAAACAGGAAAGGCCTTGTAGGATCTAATAGATGGCATTTTAGCTCAGACTCTGCCTGTCTCTGCCTTACACTCCTCATAGACAAATGGGAGCCCCAGAAGGCCTGTGGCCCTAGAGAAAAGCTCCCGAGTCCGTGCCAGCTGAAGGACAGCCCACTCCTTGACCGCATCCCAGCGTGCATAACGGCAGCTCTGTCTGGACAGGGAGCAGGTCCTAGTGGACCCAGGCAGCCGCACATCGGAAGCTGTTTCCAACCCCGCCTCCCTAACACATTCCTCTGTTTGTTGATTTTTGTCAGAAAGACAGACTTGTTCTTCTTCCAGGGAATTTTCTAACATCCTGCCACCAACATCTGCACAGAATAGAAAGCCTTAGAGGTCAGATGAAAAACACTTCCCTCTGCAGGGGTGAGAAAGATTGCAGTGTTTCTGTCGGAGGCAGCAGAAGGTCAGAGAAAGCGCCACAGAGCCCTCTCAAAGAGCCATTGTGAGGGCCACTGCCGCAGAAGAGGGAGTGGCGGCCCGTAGAGAAGGGGACAGGGGACACAGAGGGACGCTGCACACAGCACGGAGCCATCCTGTGCCTCCAGCAGTTACGCTTGGAGCTGTGGTGACTGACTTCTTGTTTGTTTCGCCCATCAGACTGCAAACTCTCCAGAGCAGGAAGTGTGTGTGACATACTCACCAACACGAACTCAGCGCGCCACACGAGAAACACCAGGCACCGATGGGGGGCAGCGTGGGAGGAGAGAGAAGGAAGGCAGAAGACAGGAAGGGTGTGTTGCTGCCAGCCACAGCCACGTGGGATGGCCTGCAGCTGGAGCGCCCCCACCCTGCGCCACACCTCGCTGGGTGCCCAGCAGAGTGTGCCCAGTGTCTGCTGGACGGCGTGCTCTCCAGGGCTTGGAGGACTACAACAGACTGAAATGGATATTACCGTGGGACAGATCGCCAGTGTGGACAGGCTCATGAACAGTCGCTTCAAACAAATGGGCTTTCTAAGAAGTAGGCTTTAAATCCATCCTGACAGCTAATTATCTTGGTCACTAAATCACCTAGATGCCAGGGACATTTCTAATGCTGAAGCGAGTGGCACACTGGGTTGGAACGGGTCAGTCCTGTGTGTGGCCGGAGCTTGCTGTTCTGCCCAGGGACGCTGTTAGCAGATCACACTTAGAGGGCTAGCTCCAGTGGCCAAAGAAGGAGTCTGCCTTCACCTGGTGTCTTGACACTGATATCAGTGTGTGGCCACAGTGGGGCCACCTGTTTCCACAGGGCCCCCACAGAAAGAGGCCTCGAGGAGGGGCGGTGGGAGAGCCAGTCAGGCTCTTCTTTCCCCGGGCTGTCACCAACTGCCCCCTTCTCTCACTCAGCCAGGGGAGGGATGCAAACTCTGGACTTGAATCCCAGCCTGGGGCCCTTAGATGGGTGATTTGAGCATGCCACTAGGTCTTCTCTGTTTTCTAATCTGCAAAATGGGAATATGGAATTCCTTAAGTATCATCGTTACAATCATTAAAGGAAGGCAAATTTCCACATTATTTTATAGATATTAATCACTTTGCAAGAGTATCCCTACTGGCCGGACCTCTAACAGTTGACCGTATGGCATGTCAAGCCCTGTTAGCTCACTTCAGCCTCAGGACAGCCCTCTGAAGACGGTGATTCAGTCATGGCAGAATCTTTCATGGGTATGCAAACCTACAGACAGGTGTGCAAGACAAACAAGGTGCTGGCTGTCTTCAGGGGACTGAGTAGGGAGAACTAACCAGCCACAGCTCTGAGAGCGATGAAGCCTGTGTCTTAGCAGCAGGTGCACCTGCGCCTCATAGGAGAATGCGAGAAGGATGTGTTTTTGAGAGTCACTGAGGATAGAGGCACCTGGAGGTGCATGGTGAACCATCTTCTGGGCACCCATGTGTGTTGGGGGGTCCTTAGCTTTGGCTGTTTTCCTGAAACACAGGCTGGGGCAAAACTCAATGTCACCATGGTTTAAAAGCTCACAAATATTTCACAGTTAGTATAGTAACACAAGCAGTCGGCCCAGTAAAAACAAGTGGAGCGATAATATCACCAATAAAAGTCAACGTGTGCTGACTTGACCTTGGCTGGGTCTCGCACCCTGAAATCTTTCCGTGGACCATAATCGCAACAAGCCTACAGGGAAATCTGGTTATTATTCCTATTTTAGAGGTCAGAATGGCAACTTTCAGGGAGATCAGATAACTCATCCAGGTAAAACTGACACTAAGTGGCAGCATTGACTTTGAACTTGGCCTCTGACCTCCAGCCTGATGTCGCCTACCATGTGATAAAAGCATTCAGCTGAGACTTCTTGGCAACATCAGATACCCTGTTTTGGGGACTGTGATAGGAGACCATTTTTTGTTGTCATTGTTACCTTTTCAGCCACTTTCTTTTCTTTTAAACCACATACGAACCCACATGAAGTATCGGAGTTTTCCAAGGTCCCTGCTCAGAGGTGAAGAATTAAATATCAGTGACGTTTAAAATTAAGAGTTAGGAAAAGAGAGGTTCAAATAAGTGGGAAATGCTCACTAAGTCTTTGCTTTGACACATCTGCACAAATGCTGATTTTAACAGAAACATTACACTGCGGGCTTGTCTCGGAATTCAGTGGGTTAATGGAGCTGAGATTGCTTTTTGAGAGTAAACCCAGAAGCCAACACAACACAGATGGTGCCCGACTCCCTTCCAGTGTGTGACTGGTGATTGACAACTTCAGGACTGTGCAGAAGCCATGGCCCTCAGGGAAACCACACCTCCACTTTTGATCTTTCCCCAGCTAATGCCATGGGGAAAGGTACTCTTCCTCCAACCTGGAAGCAGCAGCCGTCTGAGCTCCCCGCCAGGAGTGGAACCCCTATAGCTGTGCCACCCCTGTCGTTCAGGGGATGGTTTTGATTCGCCTCAGAGGTTCTTGTGTTAATGGTGAGCAACACTCAATCCCTGTGCTTCTCCCCTTTAGTGCAGCAGCTGATGACCTTCATGAGATTCTTAACACTTTTCATAAAGTAGACCTTGGATGAGATGGTTTTGCCCTGCCGCAGGTAACACGTGTCAGTGTTCTGAGCTTGGGTAAGTTAGGCTGGGATGAGCCACAATATTCTGTACGTCAGGTGTATCAAATGCATTGTGACTTGGTGACCTCTTCATCCGGTGGTGGGCTTATCAGGATGTCACTGCTTTGTGATTCCTGGAGCATGTCTGCAGATCTGAGTGAATGCAAAGTTACTTGAAGCTCCAGAAAAACCTCCAGGCCAGAGTCAGCCCTGGCTGGAGGAAGGAGCTCATCAATGAAAGGAAGGTTTTAAGAAAGGCGAGAAGATAGGCACTGACCTGTCCAGCTGTCCCCGGCCCTGGGGAGAGGATGCGAGTCTCCACACAGGCAGAGCTCATCCCCTTTCGCATCTGAGTCCACTCGGATGGACCTGCCTTCCCCAGGTCCCGCTCACTATGTCAGCTGAGAGCCAGACAATAGAAGTTCCGTCATGTCCATTATTGGACTGGTAGCTGGCAATTGAAAACATAAAATGTAGTGCAAACAATTGAACATCCGGTTTGTACACACCTAAATATATTGTTTGACTTGCTTAAGATATAAGTGCAGGCTCACTCCCGTGGATGCTTTGCCCAGGGCTGTGTCAGCAGGAACTGGCTGTGAATAGCTCTTGCATTAATACACATGATAACATATAACCTCCTTCCAGGTTGGAGGAAGAGTATCTTTCCCCATGTCGCTAATTGGTCCTTGTTTAACCAGTCCTGCTTCTACTTTAAGTCAGAGCAAGAACTTTTAACACTATGAAGCAATTTAATTCTGAAAAACTTAAGTTTTAGACTTTTTCTCCTTAGTATTTTCAATTGCTTCATCTACACCAATCTGGAAAAAGCTTCTTTTTGAAAAAGTTTGCTTTCGTCCAGTTCTTCCAAGTGATATTGTCTTTGACTTTCATAGACACCATGATATGTTTACAGTCCTAATTCTTTGCATTTAATCTCATGATACTTAATTACAGTAAAAGCTCAGAAGACATAAAGAGGTGTGGTCCACCCTGGATCTGAATGTCCTCACCATGTCTCTGGTCACTGTAGCTGCACAGCAAGGCTGAGGAGTATCTGAAGGTCACAGATACTGTTCAACCTCTGTGTTACATGTTGTCATGCTATTACCCATCCCCATGTTGCTGTCCATGGGAGGACATCCTGGTAGTCGCCACACTAACTGAATCCCTTCTTCTTTGCCAGATTGCTGGCCTTCTCTTGTAGAAACATCGATTGGCAGATTGTTCACATTGCCATTGTGGAGATGTGCCTGGGAGGGAGAAGGGGATGGAGCATGTTTTATTTGAGGCAATTCTGGAACGTAAGTGGAATATACTGAGACAAACCATACAAGGCACTCCCTGGTACTTTTGGCCTGGACCTGAAGGCCCATCTCTGAAGTCTATAATTGGACCTTCCACCCCACTGATCACCAGAGAATCTCACAGCTGCTCTTCCCATCAAGGAGATGGTTGGTAGTAATGACTCATTATCACCCCACCCCAGATGATTTTCTCTGTAATTGACAGAAGATCCGCAACACATAGCCAGACCTCAAAGAACCAAAAGCCGTAAGCCGATGACCATGGGCCAGAAGCAGCAGGCATACGTGTGGGGCAACTTTCCCTGGGAGACAAAAACTAGCAATCATTGCTGACACTCAGAAATCGGGGTTTGCATGATGTGAAACTATAAATGATCTGAAGACCCGAGCTCAGCAGGCCCTGGGTCTTGCCACCGTTTGGCAGACTCCACACTGGCCTTGGCCAGACACAGACAACGTGCTGTGTACCCCTCTTTCCTTCTGGATTCCCCAAGGCCAGGCTCACTCTGCCATTCGCATCCTGCCTAGGCCATTGGAGCCAATGGCCTTAGAGAAGGGAAGGGCTGGGGCAGACCAAGCGGGCACAGCCGTGTCCACCCCAGAGATCCTTCCACAGGAAGGCTGGGCCTCCTGGGAGTTCTCCATTCACACCTGGAGAGCAGGTCTGAACCTTGGCCCTGTGACCTGGGCTCAGGTTCTGCAGCACAGAGCAGCCTGCAAGAGTTCCATGATAAGGGAGCTTCACCCTGATCTGTGGGTTCAGGCCAAGAACGGTGGTGAGCCCAGTACCCTTGCCTCTGGCACCCACCCTGGAAGTGCCGTGAGCTTGGCAGCCCAGGACAATCCCTGCCCAGCTCAACTGTAGTGGAGGTGGCTTCATAGGTCACATCTGAGCTGTGAGTGAACTCCTGCAATGCATTAGCAGTAAGGGTGCCCTCTATCACCAGGGGTGGCATATACTCTGTCTGAGGTCCTTGGGGACTGGGAAGTGGGACCGTGCTAGTCCCCAGCCCTTCAGCCATGCAGAGCAGACCAGCAATACAACAATCAACAGCCTTGGGCAGCAGCTGGTGGCAGGCAGGAAGGCTGGAAGGGAAGAACTAGAGGATGCTTGCCAGGTAACACGGGTTTGCAGATCTTGCAACAGAAAACGCTGCTGTTTACACCCTTTTTCGTTCTGGGAATTGTCTGCAGGGGAGCAAGGCTGTGCTGCCCTCCTGCAGATTTTCTCTAAGACAATGCATGTGCTCATTTTGCAGTCAGTCCGGTGCCCTGAGACACATGAATGGGATATTCTCAGGACCCAAACCCCAGTCTGTTTGGAGGCCTTTCTGCATTATTGAAATGAATGATTTACAGTTTTCTTTTGGAATATGTGGTGAAGTTGCTTAATTGGAATGGTGGACTCTGGACAGAGCAGTTTGAGTGAACTGATGGTCAGTTGCAGGTCTCTTTCTTTCCTTCTTTCCTTTCCCACCCCTCCCCCTTCCAGTTTCTTCAATCAGGGAAAGAACATGGGTTACTCTGCAGAGTTCTTCATCACTTCTCCGAGAGAGGTGTGTATTTGCTGGGACTTGCTGAATAAAGGCCAGGTGAGCTTGCAGCTGGGTGGGACCTGTCACCCCAGGCATGTGGGACCTGTCACCCCAGGCCTACGCCCGTGAGGTGCTGGGAAGGTCAAAAAGAGCAGTCAGGGCTGAGAGTCTTCGTCAGGCAGGAAGAGAGCACACTCGGGAAGGTGAGTGGGACAGTGGTACCCTGAGGCATGCCCTTGAGTGTTCTCCCAGGTGGTGTGGGGAGAAGAGAAGAGGTGGGTTTCCTGCAGTCCGCTCTAGGTACTGACAAAGACCTTACCTGCCATCGGAGGGTAAGTGCCCCACCCCCCGCAAAGGAAGCTGTGAGAGGGAGGAGGGCCGCCTGCTGCTTGTGAGAGAGAAGCGGTTCTCCACCGGAGGGTGGGCGTCCTTCCTCCTGGAGACGGACTCAGCGGTGCGCGAGTGGGCAGCGGGCCCTGGGCAGTGTGTGGGTCTGGTGGTGAAATGCTGGGATTGTCCAGGAGGACCAGCTGGCTCTGCCTTCATCCCTGTCTGAACGCATCCTGTGAGCTGTCCTCTGAGAGGAAGGAGCTTCCCCCAGGGCACGCTGGTTTGGGCGAGTGGGCCCTGCCCTCGTGCACCGGAAACAGAAATCCCCATAAAACCCGCACAGGTACTCAGCGGTACTCTGGAGATCCGAGTCTGGTCCCAGTAGCAGCTGGGTCTGGGGCCCGCAGTCCCCTGGAGCACCCGCTCCTGTGACGAAATCGATGCTGTGCCTCCCGGAGGAGCCCGGCATCTGTTCAGCTCCGCCTCGGGAGTCAAGAGCGGCTCATTTGCGAGCTGAGCTTCCTATCGGGAAATGACAATACAGCGCTGCAGTCGGAAGTGACCATATGTGCTGCCATCTTGCCACCATCTGTGGCCAAAAGCAGTAGAATTCTGACCAGGCAGGAGACCCAGTCTTAGCCAGCCATTCGGTTCTGACAACATGAACCTTCCTACAGCCTGCAGGGCGCCTGCACATCACTTGTGCTCACACAGGTCCCTTTGAACTGTCGGCAAGTCCCTAAATCCCAGGCTGCAAGGGGGAATTAGCTGCAAATCAAGTGTCCTGAGAAGCAGACCTGGGAGCTGCCCGGGCCACTTGCTGCTCTGTTGGCTTGCTTGAATCTGGACAAAGCTCACTTTAGCCTGGAGAGGTAAACCGGGTGGCAGAGTATGTGAAAGGGAGATGCTGGCTGTACAGAGATCCCCGTATACTTGCCGTGTTTGTAAAAGTGACACGGAGTCATGTGTTCCATTATGAATAATTGACTGTCTAGCCAAAGCCTGCAGAGGCCTGATTTTCATCCACACCACTGTCATCACGGCTGCCCCCTCCTCCCCACTGTTCTTCTCATGACGACACACGCTCATAATAAATATGCTTATAATTCTGACACAGGCCACTAGGGTCTTAGGGTACTGGTCATTGAATCATAGAAGTTCTGTGCACTTTTTCGGTTAGATGTACTAACATGATAAATATTTGTATAATATAAATGTTTTTGTAATAAAGCTTACAAATAGCTGGTATATATTCTTTCCTTTTCCATTTTGTCTAGTTAGGTAGGGAAAATTACTGTCCTTATCATCTTAATTTAAATAATGTTATAATATTAGCCAAACAAAAAAAAAATCATTTGACAGTATTATGTGGTAATTACATTAAAAAAGATTACTCTTCATTACTCTTCTGATTGTACTAAGCCATCTGTGCTTGCAACAAAATAATAAACAATGAATATCATATGCCATATGTACTTTGCTATTTAATAAGAATTAAGCAATAATCCTGAAGCAATCACTTGTTAACTGTGAAAATTGCTTAAAGGTAATTATTTCATAATAAATGATAATCAATTATTTATAATATCAACAATAGTTCTCTTAACTTTTTTTAACCTCTGAATATTGCCCGTGGCCACAGCCTGTCTCAGCAGCTGTGCTAGAAATTAGTAATTCTGTTGTGTTAATAACAAATTTTTCACAAATCAGAATTCTAGCTGTGGTCTACTAGATGTGTGACACGTGTTTGTCACGCTTTTGAAACTCTGATTGCTATAAATACCTCATCTGCCTTTGGCTCTGGTAAGACTTGGGGTGAGACTTGCAGTGCACTCTGACTCACAGCCTGAACGGGGACCCAGCAGGGCTGTGACCCAGGTGAGGCATGAGTTAGGAAGTCGGCACAAGGCACCTGCTCCTCACAGTTAAATGCTTTCCAAATGGGTCACGACTGACTTTGGCTTCAGACAGCCTGCCTGAGTCATTTCAAGAAACGCTGCATAACCTTCTTCTACTTCAGCAGAGGGAATTGAACTCGGGGCCCAACACATACTAGGCAAGCACTTCACCACTGAGCTGCACCCCCAGTCCTTTTTATTTTGCTTTAAGACAGGGCCTTGCTAAGTTTCTGAGGCTAGCCTTGAACTTGAGATTTTCCTGCCTCAGCCTCCTGAGTCCCTGGGATTATAGGTGTGCATTTCTTGTAAGAGAGATAACTGACTCGATCTAACATATTTAAGCAATAAATTTATTAAGAAAATTTATGATTATTAAGTATTTTGTTTTAATTCGGCAAAAAAAAAAATGCAGGTCTTAAAACCATTCTTTCTGAATTTGAGCCCAAGGAGTAAGCATTTGGTCCAGTCTCTCTCCTCTGTGTCCCTGTCATGAGAGGAAATACTGAGAAGAACAGGGCCAAAGTTCCCTCCCTTACCTTTCTCAAGTGGGGGTGATTGTGCCCCCAGGGCCCATTTGGCCACCAGGGGCAGGTTTGTTTGTGATTGATGGGGGGGTGCTAATGACCTCTAGGGGCGGAGCCCAGGGAGCCTGTCTAGCACCCTGCCCTGCACAGGACCCTCCAGGAAGATGGCCTGACCCAAGGTGTCAACAGGTGATAATTCACAAGGTGATAAAAGCCTCTCAACATTTGAAGTTCCAAAGCAGAGTTAAAAGACCCAACAATCAGGACTTGTGCCTCCCTTTTTCCTGCAGAGGAAAGAAAATATCCAAGGAACAAATCTTCTCCCTCCAAGGTACAAAAGAAGCTGCAAAAAAAACAAAACAAAACAAAAAAAAAAACAAAAAAAAAACTTCTGTGGTGATTTTAGCCAAAAACAAGTAACTTTGCTGAGGAAAATTAGTAAATCAAAAAATCACCGAGGGCTGTTGTTACCGAGGACAGTGGTAGCTACGCTCCCCAGTGAGCTCCAGGCAGAGCCACTGTGCAGAAACTCCATCTCCACAGAGCCACATCCCCACCAGGCACTGGGACCACTACCCACGCCTGAGCAAGGAGGCCCCCTGTGCACACTGAGCAACCAGGTGACCCCTTCGCTGCAGCCACCTCTTCCAGAGGACCAGGACACCCAGAGGCCCTGCGGCTTCCAGGGCGGCTGCTGAGATAGACGTCCAGCTTCGGAAGGCAGCACCCTCAGGGCAGCCGCCCAGGACGTTCAGAGGCCTGCTCAAGGGACCGCTTGGGCCACAAAGGACAGCTGTGCTTCATACTGACCTCGAGACCTTTCAGAGCCATGCTATTTGTTTTGGAAATGATAGGAGTAAAACAGTTGAGTCCTAATGTTTCAGGGATGAAGAAGAGCTGTTCTTCGTTCTGACCACACTTGCTCTCTCCTGCCAACTTCAGCTTCTATCTGTGTTCAGTTTTTGACTTGAGCCTTTTCTCCATTTATCCTTTCTTCCTCGTTTTCACAAGTCTTGGAAAATTTGTTGTGCAAGTTTCTGTGCTAAAGGCAGTGGGCACAAAAAGCAAAATCCGTGCATGCACTTTTCAGATTGGCGGGGAGAAATGAACAAGGTAGATACATGAACTTCCCAAGTATCCCTGCTATCCACCCTTGGGGCCGAACGTGCCCAGGTTGGTGCTGAGCTGGACCTCTGGTTATCTGCGTTCTTGCTACTGGCCTGACATTCAGGCTCCACATGCATCCAGAGAACCATGATCACTGGTCCTTCAGACGCCGCATCCCACTGGGGAATGAAGAGCACTGAGAGGTGAGGGGGCACTCTGGGGACTCACCAGATGATGACAAATGCCAGTGGGAAAGCGACATGGGTGGAAGGGGTGCACGAAGCCTCGGGAGAGGGTGATGATATTTGGGAGAAGATCCCAGCAGAGAGAAGCAGAGGTAAAGGTGAAGGGGAGGGGGATTCCTGCTGGGTTAGCAGAAGGTGAGCGGCTGGTGAGGTTGCAGGATGGCGGGGGAAACGGCTGAGATCAGAGGACAGCAGGGCCCTTCAGGAACTGTGTGGCTGTGGGAGAGCAAGGTAGATTCGTTAGAGGATTTTGAGCAGAATGATCAAGAAAATATAGTGACACATGTTTCAGGGGATCCCTGCACGGAGAGGGTGCTTTGGGAGGACAGGGAACCACACTGGGCCAGTGAGGAGGCAATGCAATACTCTCTGCATGACATGATGGTGGCCCGACCCACAGGGGAGTCATGGGGGTCAGATTCTGGATGCATTCTGAAGGTGAGCCAGATTGACTTGCGGATGGGTTGGATGTGGGATGCAAAACATGAGAAAGGTCAGGGTGACTAAAGGTTCCTGCTCTGAGAGCTACAAGGGTGGGACTGTCATTTATAGACACAGGAAAGACCAGGGAAGGGGAGGATGTGAAGGATGTGTGTGTGTGTGTGTGTGTGTGTGTGTGTGTGTGTGTGTACATGTGTATCTGAGAGTGTACGCATGTGAGTGCAAGTGTGTATGAGAGTGTGTATGTGTTGGTCTGTCACATGAATGTGTGAGTGTGTGTGTGCAGGTGTGTGTGTTCGAGGTAGCGATTCTTCTCTTGACGTACATTCCAAGTGCCTCTGAGGCATCCAGGGGGCCTACTGAGTGGAATCCAGTCTGCAGGGGAGGGGAGGGGTCTGCGTGGAAGGTGAGCATCTGTGGGTGCTCTGGGTGTGGATGTTACTGGGGACGTGCACCTGAAGTCACTGAGGGAATTGATGCAGAGAGAAGAGGTAAGGATTGGAATCTGGAGCACTCCAACATGGAAGAACCAGAAGGGTCGGAGCTGGAGCCGACACGTCATCTCCCGCTGGAAGCTCAGAGACGAAGGCGCCGAAGTGTCCCTCATGGGCAGCGACCCCGCGGGCATCGGCACCCTGCAGGAGTGAGAGCCAGTTAAAGAGGGCTCATGGGAGAGTGAGGGGGATAGGAGGCTGCTCAACAGAAAGGCCAGGAGCCGAGCTCTCACGGGTAGAGGGAATCCGGGTCAGAGCTGGAGGGTAAAGAGGGGGAAGTGAGGGACCTTGGTGCCCGTAGGAGTGACCCGCTGGAGAGGGAGAGGTAGGCTTCTGAGCAGCCACAGAAGGTCCCTACAGGTGAGCTGAGTAATGACTGTTTTACCCTAACCACCCTAACTCGTGGCTCCTTGACTGGGGCCATGAGCGTCTTGAAATGCCAGGCCGCTCCCCATGGTGCAGGCCTCTGGCTGTCATCCACATCTTCTCTGCAGGGCCCTGGGCCTCAGCAGCGGTCACCCACCCACGTCCCTCCCAGGTGTGCATCTACAGCCAAAGCTTGCCTGACTGCAGTTTCCCTGATGCCGACTTATCTGAACTGTATTCACAGAATTCCCTGAGCTGGCACCCCTCCCACGGGGGCTGCCCATATTCCTCTAGACCCTCACCATCTCTACGTAGCGCCCAGCCATGGTCAGGAAGCACTTCCTGTATGAAGCAGACCAGGTACCCCCACCCAAAAGACCCTTGCCATAATTAAGCTTCTCCAGAGACCCTCATCATAATTGTTCTTATTAACAGAATATCAAAAACTGATGTGGTTTGAGACTTCCTGTTTGTGGTAAGGGCTAAGTCGCTCTGTCTTGCAAAAGCTAAATTTGCCTGCTAACTTGATGGTGTTCAAGAATGGTTACTTCTGCTGTTTGTGGCAAAAATTCATGAAACCTCTGTCTAGTTTAAAAAATTGGAAACGAAGTCACTTTTTACATAAACCTTCAAACCCCTCCTCCTACTGGGTGTAAAGTTGAAAGAGTTTCCATATTCAGCATCCAAGGAGATTTTAGGCATAAGCCCCTCTGGACCAATGTGACTAAAAATAAACCTGCTTCCTGAATCCTCTGGTGTCCAGCTCATCTGTCCTACACCATGGAAGCTTCCAGCACAGGGTGTGCTGCAGGGGAGGGAGGCTCTATTGGCCATGTCACTTTCCCAGGTGCAACATGTGGGCCACTCCTCTGCTCCTGGGTCCTCTGTGAATGTGGCCGGCTGCTCAGACACAGTCACAGCACACGTGTCTCCACACATCCACATGCGCTCCCTTCCTGTCACACTCAACCCACCTCAATTTGACCCCCAAAGGAACACATGGACTTCCCAGGGGCCCAGGACTGAAACTCCATCGCACAGCAGATCTGAGCAGGGCCCAGCAGTGGAGATGCTCATGGTGGGAACCGCAAGGCTGGCCTCGGAGCAGGTCCTCTGAGATGTTCCCGCTCTGTCTGAGGTGTAGGCTGTACCGCTGGACACGCACGGCCTTCTCCAGTCTGGGGTACACGGTGAGTCTCCTCGCGGCAGCTGGGAGGTGCACAGAGGCCTGGAACTGCACCACTGAACTCGCTGTGAGCCTCGAAAGGCCGACAGGACCCACAGAAAAGACAAGGACTGCCGGAGGCGCTGCAGGAGCAGGGAACAGTGAACTGCGGCCGGACTGCAGCATGGTCACCCTGGGAACCGGGAAAGGGGTGGGGGGGTGTCTATGATGAAGGACTTGAAGGTGACTTCAATTCTATTCTTCATTTTGTGCATAAATAATGTTGGACAAAGCTACAGGGAGAATAAAGCTATTTCATGATCCAATTCAACATCGACCTCCTTTGGTGGAGCTGGCCTCGCGTTCCACAGGCTGCTGAGCAGCACCTCTTCCCAGCACTTAGTCACCCCGACAGCCAGTTAGGTGCTTGGCTGCCTGCGGAGCTGGGTCCTTCTCTGGTTGCTCTCTGAGTGTAAGTCTTCTCACTGGTCGCCATTCTTCTGGGGGTCTGTAATAATGTTCTGGTCCTCCTTGCCGGGGGACACACCTTACTCTGGGATCACTGGGGAAGGCCCATGGCTTTTAGATCTATGTCAGATCACAGCCGTCATTAAAGTCTGAAATTTCACACATGTTCAGATCAGACGCCTCAAACTGTAGAAAAGGAAAACAAATGACTGATGGGACTCTTTCATCTTGACATAATTCAGGTTTAGGGGGAAAGTCTTTCTTGGATCAGTGGAAAGGGATCCAGCCATGTTCTTGGTCAGTCTTCAGGAAGTGCTGTGGCCATGTGCTCCTGAGAGCATCTGGCCTGTCATCATCTGCTCTGCCCAGGTCACAGGATGGTGTTGACCGTGCACTAAGTTAAGCAGAGGTGGGCAAATACTCAGATACAATGATCAATATGAATAATCAATACAGCCACCTCCTGGTGACCTTCAGAAAAGTTCCCTTGTTTTTGACAGAAGAACATGATGAGGACAATACCCCATTTCCTGGCAAAATGTGGAAGAAACGTTTGTAGGTGACGCTTGCAACATTCACCAAGCGGCCAGCAAACCACACATCTGGAGGCCCCAGTGAACTGATGTCATTGCAAAAATGCAAACTATTGCATGAGACAACTGAATCCCGTCATTTCCCAGCCCTGGTGGGGCTCTCCCCAGCTTCATCACAACTGTTTGAATGTGGCTCAGCAGGAGACCTCACTGATGGGAGAGGGAACTTCCCCAAAGGTAAATATTGAGTTGAGATGATTGCTGACCTAGGAGGGAGCCCCACCATGGGACATGTTTAACTACCCCAGATGGTGCACACCTCTCTAATGACACAGACCTCCCCTCCCCACCCGCTGGCCTGCTGGGAACAAAAGAGGTGGAAACCAGGCCAGACTCCAGGGAGGAGCAGCCCAGGGTCACACGCAGGATGAAGTCTGGGACGTTCCTTCACTTAGTACCAAAGATGCTATCATGGCCCTAGCTACCCTCCTCATGCCCTGAATGTGACAGTCACCTCTTCCCCAGCTAGGACCAGAGTCATTTGTCCTCTGGAACTGGAGCTGAAACTCTGGAGGGCAAATGACAATGCTCTTGCAGGGGTCAGTGATGACTTCTCAGTCTGCCTGGACACTTTCATTCAAGAGATGCCACCTGTATACACACATACACACATACACGTGGTGTGTGTGCACCTATAGAAATAAGAAGGGGCTGTGTGATATCTAGATCCACCAAAGCTTGTTCTGCAGCACCTGGCCCCATGTGGCAAAATAAGGCCCAGCTCAGAGACTTGGGATTGTTGCTTGTTTAGTCCACTTCTGTATACAAGGGAAGCAGCAGGGGCACTGGACGCCAGCCACCATAGGAGAGACTCACTCCTCAGTCTGGGCTTTCAAGTCCTCTTTATACTGGGTCAGAGCCTAAGACCCCGGCCCTCCGGGCCTGCCGTTCCAGGCTACTCAAGTTCGGACGTGGCTGATTCTCAGGGCCTGTCCTCAAGGGAGCCATGCTTTCACAGGGCCTCATGCGACGGGGAGATGGACCTCGGGACACTTCAGCTTCTCACTCCAATGGACCAAGGGGAGAGGAGGAGGCACTGCTGGCTGGGTGGTCAGTGCGGATTAGTAAGGGGAAACGGCTCCTCCCACACAGCGGGGCAGGGAAGCATGTCTGGGAAACCCATAATTCTTCTGCATCTCCCATGGAATTTTATGGAAAACGGCCACGCCCCCTCCCCATACAGGCAGGATTGCTGATGCCCTTGAATGCCCAGTCGCCAGGCCCCAGGCAAGGAAGCTCTGGGGAGGAAAGTGACCTCAGGCTTCATCCAGGGGGTGGAAGCCGGCTGGGAACCCCTGAGTGCCGCTCCTGGCTTCATGGGAATGCCCCTGGGCACCTCTGAGCCTCCGTTTCACCCCCTTCCTCAACGACTCCTGTCTACACAAGTTCTCTTTCCTCTTTCCTCTTGTCATACTAACACAGGACAGGACAACAGAGGTTGAGCTTTGGTCTCAGCATTTAATTGTGTGTGTGTGTGTGTGTGTGTGTGTGTGTGTGTGTGTGTGTGTGTGCAGGCACGTGGCGTGGGCAGGGCATGGAGTCCCGCCTGCGCATGCTAAGCAGGCTCTCTGCTCCTCAACTGCAGCTCCATCCTCAGTACCCAATTTATAGGAGATCAAAGAGACTGGCAGGAAAAAGAAAATACCAAGCAGAACAAAAATGTAAGCAGCGGGGCTTCCTCAATGCCCTCTGGGGAGAGGAGAATGTGCCTGCCCAGCGGAGGCATCTTGCAGGTGGACACATTGGCTTTCACCTTAGGGCGGACACCGTAGCTTCCAGCCCCCAGAGTGCGAGAGCTGGGTGTGACCACGCCATCCAGGGACGCGCTGCCCAGCTGAAGTATGGTCAACTTGGTTCAGCGGGAGCTCTACCCTCACAACTTTGCAGGCTCAGGTCCTCTGGGTTCTCAGAGCCCTGACAGGAGGAGAGGCAGCAGTGCCTCCTGTAGTTTCTCCCCAGAATCCCACCTTCACATCCATGCAGCCCCTGGGCATCCGGGCTCCCCAGACCCCCCCTACCAAGGATGCCTTGGAGCTCCTGTGAGTTAAGTCTGGTCCTCTGACTCCGCCTTGGGAAGTGACCTCCCGGCACCCTCGCCACTGCAAGGTCGGTTTCTCCAGGTGGTTTCCTTGCCTTTGAGATGACGTCTATGTCCTCCCCAGGAAAACCAGAAACTAATTCATGGGAAAGTTTTACATACTATTCAAGAAAAGTGGAATAGCTTTATTTACTCATGCATGCACACACACACAAACATGCTATCTAATTGCACTATTACTTTAAATAAAAATAAAAGATTAATGATGACTGTGATAGTTAATCTTGTGTGTCAACTTGGCACCGTGCCCGAGTAGCTGTTAAACATTGTTGTTCCTATTTCTAAAAAGGAAGTGTTTATTTTTTTTTATTTAATGAGGTTGACATTTAAGTTGAGGAACACCAAGTGATGTGGATTCCCCTCCATAACGAGGGCCTCACCTGTTAGAGAAGGTCCAAAGAGCAAAAATGGGCTTTCTGCCAGCAAACTGTCTGAGATTCAGAGTGTGGCTCTGTGGCTCTCTGGCCTGCCAGGCAGTTTGGACCTGCACTTCCACAGCTATGTGAGGGGAGTTCCTCTCTAGCTTTGGCTCTGTCTCCATGTCCTCCTCCAATTCTCCCCTCTGCACCTCTGTCCATAGATCCCTGTGCCTCTGCATGTGTGTGCACACACATTTTTGGTTTTCTTTCTCTGGAAAACCCCAACTAATGAAAGTAGGGGAACTGTGTCTTATCATTGAATGTTCTGGCGATATTTTGATGTGGACTTTATATATCAGCAATGAGGTCTACAGACTCCATCCAGATCACAACGAAACTAACGGTCACTTTCAAGAATAAATCAAGAGGCTTTTACATTATTTTTTCAAAGTTCACGCTGAATCATAACAGAGGCCGATCCTCTTGAGGAGCCGAGGAGCACATCACTTAGTGATTAATCACATGGGTCAGAATGTCCGTCCTTGGTTGTTGTCTAAACAGGTTCTCTGTGAATTGCCAAAACTTGTGCCTTATTCGGGAAGACATGTTAATCTTGAAGTGACCGGCCACACTGGTTGTGGAAAGTCGTGCAAGCTCAAGAGGCCATCCCCAGGGAAGAAATTTTTCACTGGATTTTCTTTTTGCCCCCGGGTATGGACACAGCCCACATCCTTTGGTGTTCTTTAACCCCTCTGTTGCCAGGGAGGCTTCTGGGGTGACAAGAGAAGTTCGTAAGGTCAACAGCTCTCCTTCTGCCATTCCACTGATGGCTCATAAAGACCCAGAAGCAAAACCCCTGTCCAAATGCTAGACACCAGTGTTCTGGAAGCCAGGTGGACTCCGGGTATAGACAGGGCACAGGACACTCCACATCGGAACACCACTGTTCGTCTCTGCAGAGCTGCTAAGAACGTGTCTGCTACTGTGCAGCTTTGACATGGAGCTGGCCTCGGGCCCAGTAGTGCTTCATTCATTACCAAAGTGGGTGGGGTTGGGTGAGTCCACCAGGCTGGGCTTCCTGCAGTGGGGGCTACTTGGAACACTAGCACCCAGGGAATGAGGCATTGCCTGTAGTGGGAAAGAGGGTAAGAGAATGTTCTAGAAGGTTTTCCATCTCTGTCCCTGGACCCCCAGATTCTGATATTACTACAGTTTCATGTGCAATGCAGGGTGTGGCAAGGCCACAGAAGATGTTGTCACTAATAGATGCCTGCTTTATTCCTTGGTTGTACTGAGAGAGGAAAGAATCGTGAATACAAGTATTTGAAGAATAAAGGAACATTGTGTATCAACCATCTGCATGAGTCTGTGGCCAAACTGAGGCTCACATGTATTGCATATACCATTAGCAGAAGGTGGGAAACTCCATCCTCTACATATTTGGAAGTTATTATCTCTTTACACTTTAGAACAAGAGCATTTTGGGGTGGAGGCTGCTTCAAGCGGCCTAGAGAGCCACGTGACCTAAATCTTCCCACCAGTGGACTCCCTGCCCGAGCGTGGCACAGGTGAGTTCATGGCCTAGCAGTCTACCTGTACACTACCTGTGTTGTGTCAGTACTTCCATGTCTGTCTGTACAGCATTAGGAGATGTAGCCGTGAACGCGACCCGAGACAGCACCTCCGGACGCTGTGTGCTTGGTGCTGCTCGCTCACACCTGCTACACCTGCACTTCTGCATCACCACACATAATTTTAATGTTCAACACATTTTAGTTAGAAAACAATGGTGCATTCTCCACCCAGCCTCTGGACAGTCGACAGCAGGCTCAGCAGAGATTGCTTTTCTCACAATTCTGGCTGCCACTGTCTCCATTTGGTAGACATGATGCCTGCAACTTTCTCCCTTTGGGCTGTTTCCTTCAATCCCCGAATGCAGAAGGCTGAGGGGGACTCCCTCCCCCTTAGCCAACTCCAAGGGGAAACCAGGATTCTCACGGTAAGGATAGGGTTTCTCATCTCTCCAAACCCCATTCCCATCCTTCATTCTGAAGATCAGTTAATCTACTTATTTCTACTTGGTAGAAATTAAATTTTGATGAGTAAATCCTGTTAGACCCAACAAAGTCGATTCCCAAATTCCATAAGCATTAATTTCGTTGCTCTAATGAATGACTGTCTAGACATCTGTTTTGGGTGGGAGTGAAGTCAAGAGTGTTGGGGCTTCATTCCCCACTTGGTAGGGTTGGGGGCTCAGGCGAACAGATAATTTGAAGTCCGTCAAACCTTAAGTGAAGCTCAGGGCGCAGCTGGGCTGGTGCTCACAGGAGAGACAGATCCCTCATCCACCACTCTAGAAGTTTCCTCCAGTGTGAAAGCTTTGTCTCATGAGGTTATTTCCAGAAAAAAAAATGGAAACAGACACACGGCCCTGCAAATTAGACTTGGGTCAGGAGAGCAGGGATATGACTTCTCTGTCCAAGCTTCCCTGACTCTCTCTCACTGTGGGGTGGCTGAGTGGCCAGCATCTCCACTGGCTGCAGTCTAAAAGTGCCTGTTCTGGTGTCTAAAGTGAGCTGGACAGAAGGGCTTCAGAGAGAGCCACATGCCACCGGCGGGCACTAACCACGATAGTCAGATGGCAAGATTTTTGAGGACAATTCTGGGTAAGTCTAACATCACTCCAGCTTTGGGGAAGGAAATCGAATTCCCATGCTTGAGATCATATTTGGCATTTATATAACTTCTCATAAAATCAGACTTTGCAGTTTATTGAGAGTTACCCTTTATTTGTAAGTTCATGGAGAACATGGTAAAACCCAACATTCATGCCAGAGAAAACCATAAGTAGGTGGCTTGAACAGGAGCTCTGTGTGTGCACAGTCCAGTCCAGCGGAGAGCCTGGCTCAACATCTATGCTGTACAGGAGCCACCTCTGCCTTTTCCCCATTGGTCAGGTCAGCGCCCTACTTCCGCCTGATAACATGGCAGATCATTGGAAAGCAAAGGCGAAGGGTGAACCTCCCCTTCTGCCCATCACGCCTCTCCCCTGCCATTACCTCTGACTTGGATTTTCTGGGAACGAAGAGTTAAAAAAATTTTGGGGAAAGCAATCCCGACACTTTGCCTGGGCAACCATGGGAGCTCCTACCAGTTGTGCTTTCCAGATGGGGCACCCTTCCTGTCGTCATGCTGGATTTGGAGGAGCTGCTTACTGTGCTGGGATGGATGGATCCCAAACCTTGCCTTCTACCCGCTGCGGGTCACAGGTTTGCCCTCTGGGGCTCGTTTTCCCCTCTGTGAATGGGTCAGTCTTACCCCCGTCTCAGAGTGTACTGCAAAGGCTCGGGCTCACAGCCAGGCTTGCATTCAGAGCCCAGCACAGGACACCCTCAGGAAGGCTACCTCGGGTTGTGGCAGTTCACCTGGATGAAGCCATTGTAAAATGCAAACCTCAGAATAGAAATGCTGATTTCTCAATTCCAAAGTAGTTCTTTGGGGGAGAACCAGCTGCAACAGGAGAGGCCACCTCACGGAGCAGCACGGAGGGAAGTGCCAGAGGCCGCCCGACCTTGAGGGCCAGTCCTTCCCGACCGACCGCCAGACAGCACGAGACTCGTCAGCGGGGAGCCCTGGCCCTGTGCACTCTGAGGACCTGGAATTGGGCAAAATTCGTGCACTCAAGGTCACCCCTCTTCCTGAGGTCTCCCTGCATTTGTCATTGTGCGACCCTTTTGCTGAAGAAAACTGTGGAAATTTAGATGACGGAGCTTGAACTGGATATTCTCTTTGTGGCCATGAAATATTCTTTTAAATTAAAGACTTGAATTTGTTTTCCCTCCTTGAGAGAAGCAAAGTCCTTGTCAACAAATAACAGATGGTCATGTCCAAAAGAGAGACGAGACCAGAAGTATTGAGAGTGCCCCAGCCCTTCACCAGGCAGGGACAGTCAGCAGGGGCCTGAGTGGGTCACCAGGCCCCTTGAGCTCTGGGGGTCGGGCGGCAGGGGTGTGGGGTGCACAAGTCCCTCTGCCACAGTGAACAGCAAGGGGGTTCCCACCCTGCCCTCCGCCCACCACCTCCCTCCTGGAGGGAGGGTGACCACGGTGCCTTGGGCCCTTTGATTCTATCCTGGGCAGAACAACAGGGCAGAACAACATGTCAGGTCTCGGTTTCCCCACAGCTTCCAGCTTCCCTTGGTGTGACCTGACCACCACAAGCATGGGTGACATGTCACTCAACCGGTGACATGCAGAAAGTGGATCAGAAATTGGTGTCAGAGCAATGAAGTCTGTCCACCTCACACCTGCAGAGACTTCAGGATGCCTGATGGCCAGCGGGGCTGTGCCACCCCTCCCCCATTGTACAAAGGCCATAATCTGGTTTGGGGCCTGGGTGGTGGAAATTCAGTGGGTTGTGAGATGACGGCTCAGCCTCCCAGGTATTATTAAAGGGTAAAACTGTGAGTGCTGTATGTTGAGTGTGTGCTCTTGTGAGCACTTGCTCTAGAGGGTGAGTCTCGAAGTCTGGCCTCCAGTGGGGTCTTCAGTACTCTGTGCATTGCAGACCCCCAGACCCTGCCCGTCCACTGAGAAGCAAGCTGCCCTCAGGAGGGCAGGTGGAGTTGAAGGAGCCCTTGAGGAACACAGCACAGAGCACTTGATATTAGAATTAACAGAGTCCTTGAGTCATCTAGTGCAGCACTTCGGAATCCTGGGTGCAGTTAGAGGCATCAGTAGAGAGCCTGATCTCACCTCAGAGAGCTGACCGGGTGTTGGGGATGGGACACCAGCCTCGCGTGTTTTAAGAGCATCTTCCAGGTGACTCTCACACAGAGTGGAGGTGCACAGTCACTGATGCCCACCCCACACTTTACCAAGGATCTGGTGGAGCTCCTGAGAGGTCAAGGAGCCCAGAGCTGATAGGCCGGTCACCCACGGGGGACCACGAGGGTGCTGGGGACAGCACGTGCTGAGACAAAAACCAAATAATCAATGCTGAGTCTCCCGTTCCTAATCTGCTCCTGACCTGGATGAGTCACACGCAGTCATCTCCGTTATTGGTTTGTCTGAATGAGCAACTGCTTTTCCACAATGATCCCAGATTCGCATTCATACATATACAATTATTCATCCTACAGGATGGAGAACCACTGATGTAATAATGATGCAAGCAGCAGGGAAAGAGGCACTATTTCCACATTAAGTGTAATCAGGACTCTTTCCTGTTTGCATCTTACAGATCAATAACCTTTGCAGAAATATCACCTTCCCAGTACAGAAAATGTGTGGCCTTTTCTAATAAGACAATGGTTCTATTTCTGAACTGGATGATTCAAGTGTCATGTTCCTGATTTCCCTGAGTCAATTTGATTTTAAAAGAAGTCCTACTTAATTTTTCTTAAGCCCCGACTCTGCACCTGTAGTCACTGAGCTCTGTCCCGTGGCTCCTGGAGGGCTGGGCAGCTGGACAACTGTGTCGGGTCACCTGTTGCATGCTGTACCTGCAGACTGCCACGTGAGGAGGTGGGTGGAACAGAACCGGATATTTCAGCCTCTGTGTCCGTTTTTCCATCTGTTCACATGAGAATCATTTCACAGATTGTTCTTTTTCTCTCATTTTCCTATTTGTGTAACAGCTATGAAGAATGTGGAAGGGCACGCCCCTCAGGAGGACCGAAGCACAGCTGTGTGATGCTTGTGGTCCCTGTTTGCACACCTTCTGGTTGGTGACATCATGGTTCTCCCCCTCCTTCCCGGGTGTCGGAAACCGCACTCTGCTGGGAAGTCACACAGGATGTCTTACAGAGGCGGCCGCCCTTGTCACCTGATATTTTGTCCATTGTCATGTGCTCAGTAATCATTGCTGGATCATGAAGCAGGCTGGAGGTTGCTATAGCAACACTAACCAAACCGAGGTGGCGAGGGAGGCTTGTGGACCAGGAAATGCTGTCGTTCACCTCCACCTTTCAGGGTTGGGAACTTGACTGACAGGTATCAGAACACACAGCCCAGTCCCAGAGGCGTCAAGTTTCCAGACAGGCCTCCCAGACCCCCGGCAAATCTACTGCTCACGGAGGGCCCAGCACCACACTCTGTAGCAGGCATAATTCAGGAAACAGGTGTCTGCTCTCAGATTCCCATGCCTCCTGAAGCAGAGGCCATGGAGTCTGGGAACAGAACAGTCCTGGTCCAGCTGAACAGACCCCTGCAGGGGGCGGCCAAGGCCCCACCCTCCCTCCAGGATGCCCAGGCACTGCCCACAGCCCTCAGGGCCAGCCACACTGGCCTCCATGCCAACAGGCTGCATCCTCTGTGCTAACAGGGTGCCTCTGGCCAGCCTGCCCTGCTCCGGACTCCATTTACAGCCCCAGCGCTCTCTCGCCCAACGCCAGCATGCTGTCTTCCTATGGAGGCTGCTATTGGAATCGACTGCAGGCCTCCCCACCCCCACGAGTCTGCGCTGCTTCTCCACATTGCTGGGTGACCTACAGGACGGGGGGCCAGCAGGCTGCCCCAGGTGTGGCTGGGGAATGGCCGCTCAGCTTCGCGCTGCTGTTTGAGCAGGGACATGCTCCTTACTTCCCCCAGGGTCCCTTTCCTTGCTCAGGGCCACACCTACCTCAGGGGTCTAAGGCTGCAGAGAAACTTGGAGGATGGAGGTGCGGCCTGGGAGAGCCTCTGGCCAGAGTGGCTGTTCTGAGCAGGTGCAGGAGGTCCCAGCAGGAGGGCACCCGCTCTGGGAAGGCAGGGTCCGCACTCCCCAAGGCTTCACGGGTGCTTCCTGTAAAGGAGAACCGCCTCAAGTCACCTGATGAGCCAGGGGACGTCATGCTACAGCCCTTGCTTCCACTGTGGTCCTGAGACTGTACCAGGCCCTCAGAAATCCCGAGGAAGCAGTCTGGAGTTTATTTCAGAGACCCGTGGAGCACACTTCACCCACCTTCCCTAGGGGATCCGAGGTCCAGGTACCCACCAGGGGGGATTGTGGGGAGCCTATGTGCACACCAAGGCCAAGTGCAGGAGGAGAGGCGGCCGGCGGGGTGGATGCTCCCTGCCCTTCTGTTTGCACAGTCTGGACTCCACCCGGCCTTTCAGGCCATTGTCTGGAGACACTTGTCAGAGCCGACAGCATGTAGCTGACGTAACTGCTTGCTGACCTGAGGATAGCATTATCACGCACAGTGGTGAGACGGCTGCATCTGCAGCACTGAGCTGGCCCCACAGACACAAGGAACCAACTTAGTGCACATAGCATGCGCATCCTGTGTCCCAGAGCATCCATGTGAACACCAAGGGAATGTTCTCTTATGTTCATTCTCCCAGGAGGGTATTCTGCATAATGAGTGACAGATAATCAATGTGCAGACAGGCACGATACACAAAGTTAAGAGGAAAAGAGTTCAGAACGGAGGTGAAGAGAGAATTCATTTTTAGTAAAAATCTCACTAAAGACTCCTTTTTCCCTTCTACCCAGTCACTTATCTAGAATTTGTAATCCCACAGAAAATATGCCATTAGTGCCAAAACCTAGCAGCTACAGTTCATGGAAAAGGATGCAAAGGCAGTCTGGCGGAGAGCGGGCGGGGTGGGGGGGTGGGGGGGGGGACACGCTCCGGTTCCTGCTGGAAGGCATCTGACTTGCTTTTCTGTCCTGACTGCAGATCATCCACTTGCGATATGGATTCACCGGGAGAGATGAATTGAGTTGTGCTAGGACAGTCTTACAGGCAGGAAGAGCAGGTGGTTGCCTAGGGCAGCAAAATGTTTTAGTGACTCTATCAGGGGAGGGTCAGCGAGCTGTGAGGGGGCAGCGGAGCTTGAGGCTGTTTTCCTCCATCTTGCCTGGGGCAACAAAACCCAACGGCGCCCTAGGGTGGCATCAGATGGAATATTGGAATACATTTGCATCCCTAATGGAAACGGGGAGACAAGGGAGCAGGGAGCATGTTCACTATTTCAAGTGCTTCTGAGGGTCTTTGATGCTCCGTCTCCTCCAGCACAGTTCCTGTGGCAGCTCATGGCCGGAGAAGCCGCCTTTGATGCGGGTAGCACAAGGGCCACTTCAGGGCATGCCATCCTGGCAAGCCAGGGGACCGCTGGCATCTGGCATCCCTTTGTTCCCTGCCCCTCTCTGGAGAGTGTGTACAGGACACAGCGATCTGGAAAACCCGGCTGAAGCAGGTTCATAGCCACACCTGGTTCCCCACCTGCCAGCACCATCTGTCAGGCTTCTCCCAGGTCCAGGCTGCTTCGTCCTGTGGGAGCCTCTGCGGGAAGCAAGACCTGGCACATCTGGAGTGCTCCTCACTCACGAGGAAGGTGTTCAAACCACGGAGTCATGGAGAGCAAAGTGACGACCGGAGCAGGTGCACGTGGAACCATGCTGTATTATGTGAGGTGCTAGTGAGATGGTCACCCACAACTACAGGGTCCCCATGGTCACAGGAGACACACAGCAGGCCAATAAGGGGTCCAGAGGAAGCCTCGGGGTTAGGAAGTGCTGGGCCAGGGTATATCTTAAATTAGTTAAGACCCATGGGAGGGTCTCTTGGTCCGAGAGGGGAGTTCATGGCTGTCACATCTGTGCTCCGAGGAATGCGCATGACCAGCATGGGCATCCCTCTGAGGCAGACCCTGCAGCTGCAAGAGGGAGGGGGAGGGAGCAGGTGGGAGCAGGGAACCAGCTCAGCTCTCCCGGTGCCTCCTGCTAGGACAAGCTTTCTGATATTCAGGAACTGTAGCCGGGTGGCACTGCCCCAGTGAGTCCATTTGTCTTCTTTCTTCTTTTAAGTAATTAAATCTTTTTTTTTTCTGATTCATGGCATTTCTGGTTTTGTTTTTTTAAATAAATTCCCAATTCACAAAATGTACTCCACAGGTGGAGGCCAAGGGATCTGTTCTTATATCCGTATGTCCACGTCACTCTTCTTACATGAATGGGAACTAGATGGGCATGTCCATGGGAGGAAAGATCCCTGCCTACCTAAATGAATGAGCTCCACAGTGCGACATCACAGCCGGTTTTCCCTGAGGAAACACATTTCAGCCTAAAGGTTCAAAATAAATCCGGCATCAGACGGAAGAGACAGACTCAGTCCAAAGGACTTTGAAAGATGCCTTGGGCCAGGACTGCCCAGGGCCAAGGCCCCAGGAAGACCTGCAAATGCACTCTGGCCACAGGCATGTGTCCTCGGAGACCAGGTGAGACACGGGGGAGCAAGGCACAGGGGACAGTGCACAAAGGGTTAACAAAGCCCACAATGCAGCATGGCAACTTCTGGAGCCAGAACTAGGTAGAACCTATCTGCACGTCTGTAAAATACGGCCGTGGACACGTCTGTAATGAGTATTTAAATCCTGGAGCTCTTGTGAACAGGTGAAGATCAAATTGGGGCCTTGTGTACTCCTATGTGTATAAAAATGTAAGATCAGTGCACAAGGTAAGGATCCAAAATGCCACGTGTAGGGTAGCTTTGCCTTCTCTCTCGATTGTTCTTGACTGCATACCTTGTCTGACCCCTTTTCATGGTATTTCCTAGGACAAATTATGAGGCTGGGGAAATTTCCAGGTGATGAGGAAAGATGGGGTTTTAGTTTTGAGGAAGAGTGAAAGAGAGTGCAGTCTGTCCTCAGGGAAAACAGAAGGCCACACTTCAGTGCCTGTAGACTTGCCGTACCTGTTGAACTCAGGGACATGCAAAGCTAGGCTTGAGACGAGCCCTTGGGGGCCAGAGCCAGGCGAAGGTGTCACCAGGAGCACCGAGGGACGGGACGTGCCCTTCTCCTCTGCCTCTCCTCCTCTTCTTTCCATTTCCAGTTGAAGTGATTCTGTCCTTAGAATTCAAGTCACAAAATGTCACACTCCTGACCATGATTTTTAAAACCTCTTTACCATTTGAGAGAAGAAAAATGTTTACTTGCCTTATATTCTGCTTCCATACACCCTAGTCATTAACAAGAAATGAAGGAAACAAAAATAAAATAATTGGCCAAAATGTCAGTACCCTTCATGACCAAAAGTCTTGTTTTTTTTTTTAAGACTCACTCCTGCTCAGCATCTCTATAATGAGGGGCTGCCTTGTCCCAATAGTTTGATTTTGAAGATGCCCATGACAATTTTTTCAATGTTTATGAAGGAGTCATGGGCGAGGTTACTTCTGACACTGTGTTGAAGGGAACTCAGTAAAATTCCCGAGACAGCCCTTAGCAGGAGTCTGCTGTTAGAAGGAGGGTCAACAGGAGCAGGCTCCTTTCTGGACTAGAACAGGGTTGACCTTGGCAGCACAGCTTTATTCATATGCAAAATCAAATCAGGTAAAGCTCATTGCTTCCTACAGTGAGTTCTCTGGCACACACATTTGAAAGGTCATTTTTGAAAAGATTGCTTTTTTTTTTTTTTTCTTTTTTGGCACTAGGAATCAAACCCAGGGCCTTGTATAAGCTAGGCAAGAGCTCTACTACCGAGCAATGTCTCCAGCCCCTAAAATTGTTTCTTATGTGAAGAATTGTTGTTTGTGGCATTTTCTTATAAATTTGCAATGGTTATTTTCAACTCAAAGATTTGAGAAGTCTTTAGTTCAGAACTAAAGAGTTGATTTGATTTTTAACTATTTCTGTCCATAAGCTTCATAGATGCTGAAAAGGTCTTAATTCAGCATTCATTAATGAGTTAAAGGAATCAAGAAAATAATAATTTGGAGGTGTTTTCTTAACAAGAATATACCTACCAGATAGATAGATAGATAGATAGACGGATAGATAGATAATCCTAAACCCACCACATCAGTCAGTGGGGATATACCAGAGATTGTAAAGACATTTCCGTTAGGATTGGGACCAGGACAAGGATGCCCATTACCTCCATGATTCTTCAACACTGTAATAGTGGTACTAGCCAATGCAATTGTTTAAGATAAAATATAAGCATGAGAATAGGTTAAAACAAGACTCATTTTCTTTATTTACAGATAAGATGGTAGCATACATATAAACTCTTAGATAACCATTGATAAAACTAGCTCAATAAAATAATTAAATGATGTAGTGGCCTGCAAAATAAACAAGTAAACATCTATAGGCTTCATATATACAAACTGGAAGCAGTTAGAGAAAGTTTCACCCACAATAGCAATAAAAATCACAGAGATAAATGTAACAAGAGATGGGAAACACTGTATAAGGAAGATTGAAATGCACACATGAAGTTGCAAAAGTAGACTTGGCAAAATAGATGGGAAGTAAGTCCTGATTTTTAAACAGGAAGATCCAACATTACAAAGATATGTGCTCTCTCAAGGTTGATTTACAAAGTCAAGGCAATTCCAATAAATATACCGACAAGTTACTTTTATTGTGTTGGCTAATTTGGTAATATAATTTATATGAAAAAATTTATATGCAAATATATCTGGGAAATGTTAAAAAAACTAAGAAAGGTTAAGAAAGGGAGATTTGCCTCATTAGATATTGAAACATACAACATTCAAAACATTGTGGTGTTGGCACATAAAAAGAGAAGTAGATAATGGGGAAAAATACATAAAGTACAAAATGAGACTCAAGTACCTATGGAAATTTAATACACTACGAAGAGGAATTTCAAATCACTAGGGTAAAAATGGACATTTTAATAAAAAATTGAGGTAGTACAAACATGTAACTATTTAGAAAAATATAGAAATACATTTGTATTTCATAGTATGCCTAAAAATACTTTAAATTAATTAAGAAACTAAACATGTTGAAAGAAATCATAAAAGTGCTTCAAGAAAATGGGTAAATCGTCTTTAAATTTGTTGTAGAGAAAGGGTTCTAATTCAGGTGCAATAAAAGAAAAGATTGGTATATTTGACTATATAAAATATACTTTAAAACACCCCAAATTTTATATTTCATTTCACTTTATGGAAAAGTTAAAGGCAATTAAATACTGGGAAAAAGTCCTTCCCTTTTCATGTTATCTCCCAAAGCTAAAAGCAGCCTTTAAATCATGGCTTCAGCTCTACCCCAGAGGTCTTAGTGTGTTGTGATTTCCATTTTTCCCATCCTCTTCATTTTAGCCAATTTTACTCTTAGAACATTTTAAAACTACATGCAAACCAAGAAGAGGAGGCGAGAGTGCCCAGCACCTCCGTTTCCCTGGTGACACTGCCCAGGATGTCCTGGGCCACTTGTCGGAGTCAGTGTCCCACCTGAGGCACCCTCACAAGCGAGCCTCACTCCTGCCGCAGGACCCTTAGGGCTGCTCCTGACGTCCCATCTCGGCTCCCCGGGAAGTAGTTTCCCTCGGCTTCTGGGGCCTGACGGCTGCTCAGGGACTCTGCGGAAGCCTTCCCTATGGGGCTCTGAGGCCTGTCTCGGGGGCAGACTGGCACTGAGCACTTTAGGAAGAACATCACAGGGAGCAGGGGCCATGGCCATCACCCTACACGGACGGTGCTGACCGGCGAGGTGCCTGATGGTCACCTCATCCCTGAGTGTAGTGCTGTTAGGTCTCCCCTCTGAGAAGTGACCCTCCCTTTCACCCTGGGCAATCAGAAGGCATCCACCATGCACAGACCCCTGAGGAGGGGGCTTGCTCCTTCCTGGAGGGAGACACACCTGCACACATTATTTGGAATTCGCCTGCATGAGAGACTTCAGGGTTCTCCCTTGTTTATTCATTTATATCAGTGGGAATAATGGATATGGATTTTTTGCTTAGATTATAATCTAATAATACTATATATTTGGTTTTTTGCATCATCTTGCCATCATGTAAAGACATTAGTAGAATAAGTTTCCAGAAGCTGAATTATTGATCAAAGAGCATGCACACATTAAATTTTGATAAGTGATCATATCACCCTCCTTGAAGTGTATTCATATTGACATTTGCCCCCGGAAAGTATTGAGAACATTGTTTCGTAGGGTTATATTTTTTTCTGTTAATCTGAATTTATCTTTTTGGTCTATGGTTCACTTTTAATTGTACAGTTACCCTTTATCGTATGTGCACAGTGGGCTCTTCTGGTACCGCTGCCGTTCTGCTTGACAGCTCTACAGATTGGTCTGCTCTGGACGTTTCAAGGAAATGAACCACGGTCCTCCCACCTCAGCTCTGAGAGACAGGTGGGTAGAACAGTGTGAGTGAGTTCCAAGGCCTGGCTCCTGCCTCTGGGACCTTTCAGTCTAGACGTAGCCTGTTGCCTTGTCATGAGACAGTGCCCCCCATGTGGCCAAGCCCGCGCTGCAGCACTCCCCAGCCCTGTGGCCTGACCACCTCAGATGTGGCCCCCAGTTCAGATGCCTAAGGGCCTGACTGCCCACCAGGGAGGTACGCTGAGTCACAACTGCCCAGTTGAGATGTTCCTGAGTTCTTCACCTGCAGGAACCGTGTGGATAATAGGTTTTCATTGCTGTTGGAAGCCACAGAGTTTCGGGCTTGCTTGTTAGACAGCAGCAGAGAACTAAGATGAGCGTGGCCCATCCTTGCCCTGTGGAGACACCTGGGGAAGCTTTGCTTCCTTTTTTTTCTTCCTGATAGAGGACTTTTTGATTTGCTTTCTGTGTCAGGCAGAATAATGCCCCACTCCAAGGAATCCCATATCCTGATCCCTGAACATTGCGAAACTGCTTCCTGGAGGTGACAGAGGGACTTTGCATTTGTGGCAATTCACAGACCTGAGGCAGTTCCACTGTGGTGGATTATTCCAGAGCACCCAAGGACTTTATGAGAATGAGGCAGGAGCATTAGGCTCGGAGAGGGAGGTGACCTTGGAAATGGAGGTCAGAGGACTTGCCGAGGCCAGGAGGCTGGTTTTGAATTTGAAGGAAGGCGGCATGAGCCCGAATGTCGGCAGCCTGGGAAGAGGAGCAAGCAAGGCAAGGCCATGGGCCGGAGGAATCCTCCCGAACCCCGAGCTCCTCCTCATAAGATGGATTGGACCTCTGGCTCCGGAACCGGGAGATAACACATTTATTAAATCAAGGCACCCAGTTCACGTGTTTTTCTCAGCAGCAAAAGGAAACAAACTCACCTGGTAACCTTAGGATTCTCCACAGGTCAGAGTTACCAGCTATGCCTTCTCCTTCTCTCTCCTGTGGGGATTATTCCTGGGACAGGAGACACCTCTCAAACTGGAAGTTTCAGTGCTTCGTTTCTGAAGTGCTGAAAAGTGACATTGCAGACTGTTTAGCTGTTCTGCCGTCATGGTGCAGCACTGAGGTATGTTCTGTGCGATCTGGATCTTGCGCCCCTGCCTCTCCATGATCCTGTCCACTGTTCCCTCTGTGGGCCTCCCCGTCTCCTGTCTGGCCTGCTCCAGGCCATGCTGCATCTTGGGGTGATTCTGCTCAGTGCTGCTGCAGAACGGCCCTCAGCTTCGGGTTGTGTTATTTCCACGTCCCCTGGGCTGTGCCAGCTCACGGCCCCTGCTCTTCTGGACACGCTGTGCACAAGCTCAGGTGGGCTTTGGTGAAAGAGCTGACAGCTTCGCGTGCTCTTTAACTCACGGAGACAGGAGGGATCCTTTCCCAATTTGCAGCGGCATTTTTATAATGCATGTTTCCCACTAGACATCAGTTCCTCTGCTTTGTCTACCCACTTGAAAAATCATACCATCTGAGTGCTTTGCTGCTCCTCAAGTCCTTGTCGTGTTTCAGTGGACAGGCTCTGTCCGGGTCTGCACCTTGTGGGGCTCCTGCGGGACGCAGCAGCGTGCTCCAGGACAGCGGGGCCTCTCAGCAGGTCGTGGAGATGCGAGCCACCTTCTCGCCTCTTACCTCTTCCAAGTCAAGGAGGACCAGACCCCAGGATGGCGCCCAGGGAGCTTCTGCCGGCACTGTCCTTCCGTCACAGGCAGACACTGAAGATGACTTTGCCTCAAAGCAGACTCACTCCAGGGACCTCGAGGACCAGCGGAGCTTCTCATCTCCACCTTGGGAACATGTGCTTGGATTCGATGCTCAAAATGCTCTTTGCTTTGAAAAAGTGGGCATTGCGGGCCTCTCCTGGGGCCAGAGACCTCAGGTGTCGCCCCACATGACTTTCACATGTGACTGCTCTTGGTTCTGAGAGACTGTGCTCCTATTTTATTCTTTCTCTCTCTCTTTCATGGTTTCATCAAAAGTAAGGTTCACTTCTTTTCCTTTGGCTTCTGATTTTGGAATTATTTCCTACAGATCGAGGAAAGCCAATTTCCACTCACTAAATTCAAATCAAAACCAGAAGTTCTGGCCCTCTCAGGACTGACGGGCATCTCCTTTGTTTCTGAGGATTTCTAAGGAGGCTGCTTCCGAGGCCCTCTGTTCCACTCCCTCCCGGCACAGGCACATGAGGGTCATCTGGTTGGTGGTCACCTGCTGAGTGGATGCTTCCCCACTTGCTGATGGCTGGCTAACTGGCAAAGCAGGGTTTTTGTGCCTTCCTGGGCATGCGCGGGAACAGCACTGGACGGGCTCTAATCGCCTCAGGACCTTCCGGCTTGCTGCTGATAACTTCCTTTAGGTTGATATCAGAGCATCAGTCACCACTTTGAACAATACCCAGTCACTACTGTACACTTCATCTGGTTTGCCCTGCTTAGTTTAAGTCTTAGTTTAGTCTGTTGTGTTTCCCTGAACATATTCACTAGACACATACCTCCCTCCGTGGTGCATGGACAGGGTGGCCCCAGAGCAGCCGGCCTGGGCTGGGTGTCAGGAGGTGGTGGAGACCAGTGGCCATTAGTGAACGGTGCTGATGCTGGAAGATGCTGCTTCTCTCTGAAAGGCATATAAAGCCATCGTTTAGCAGTGCAGGGACAAGGTTATCAGGGAATGTCACTGAGCATGTCTGTCGGAGGTTCCCGGCATTCAGGGCCCTGCCCTTTCACTTTCTTTGCTATTCCTCAAGATAGCTAGGGTGGGTTTTATAAACACCCCCAAGTGCCTCAAACCTGGGACCAGGCCCATCTGGACGTGGAGACTCAGTCCCACATCCCGGGCCCCACTCTCTGGCCACCTCCCAGCGAGCACAGTGCCCCCTGCTCCATTGCACACACAGGCTCTTCCTACTCCAGGTGCACTTGGACCTGGTCAACGTGGAACGGGCAGAAGCAGAGAGGCACAGCTTTGCTGTCCATATTCTAGCACATAAAACCAGGCCCGTGAGCCTCCCCCCTCTTGGTAATGCTCCTTGTCTGAGCATTCCTAAAATGCTCTCAGCAACTAGTCCCATGGCAAACCATGTCCCTCTAGCAGCTGGGCTTATCCTTCTGGAAATGGGGGCAACATGGCATCACTCCCCAGGACTCTTCAGGGCCCGAGATTGTTGAGAGCCACAGCCGAAGGGGCCCCAGCAAACTTCCAGCTGCCAACTGATTGGCTCCTCTGCGGTGATGCTCATTGGGCTGTTTCCCTGCCCTTTCAGACCACGGAGCTGCTCACTGGGGGACTTTTTTTGGCTCTGCCCACGCGACCCAGCCAATGGGCCTCAAGGAGGGTGAGGGGAGATTGAGAGGCTTGTGGGAAGCCCGGTGGTGGCAGTTGGGCTCTGAAGGTTTTTCCTGAGGAGCTGTTTTGTTTGGCGTGTGTGGTTCTAAAAATAAAGTTCGTTTCTTTTGACAAGTGGCACAGAACACGTGAAGAGCAGGGACCCACGTGTGGTGAGCACAGGAAACAGCACTTCCCCCACAGGCTCAGCCAGGTCCACGGCCTGCTGACCTGTGGCCTCATCCTGCACTCTCCTTGCCCCTGGTGCAAGGGCTCCACACTCCTTAACAGTTCTTAATGACCTGTCCCTCCTTGGCTCCTGATACTTGGATCCACACTCTGCCCTTTAGGAACAACCTGTTGGTCTCTCCTATTTTCATTTCAGGAGTAAAAATCCAGGAGTGATAGAGTAGTTACAGTTTTTAAAAATTACTTACCTGTTTCAAAATGATCGACATTTAGAGTCTGAGGATGGATTATGTCCACTGCATCATGTCCCCCTCTTCTGGCCTTCACAGACTTGTCCTTACCTGGAATTCCTACATGGGAGAACTGAAAAGCCTTCTTTCGTTTTCTCTTTCTTGTCTTCCTCTGCTTGCCTAATAGACCTACCACCCTCAATAAGGGGCGGAGATCTAAGGCTTTAAAACACCAGTAAATACATACAATAATTACAAATGCACAATAAACCTGAGTGAGTACATGCACAACTCGGGAGGGACTGGGCCTGCGGAGCTTTCTCATGGGGTGAGACTTTGTCCCGACCCTATCCTGACATGTTGCTCAACCAGACAAATTTTATGGTTTCACACCCTGTGCAGGACACAGAGCTATCTACAGAAACAAAGAATCATAGTTTTAAACTAGTGAACACCACTTAAATGTTAAGCACAAGATTATTATTTCTTTAAAATCCTTTGTAAATAGAAATAACCACAAACATATTGGCAAATCTGTGTAGTTCTGCCATTTTTTATGAGATAGTGTTTAACATCCTGACCAGAGAATCATCAATGACCTACAAAGGAACAGTAATGACACATTCTGAAGTAAACTGTATATCTAAAATGAAAGATGGTTTTGTCATTCCCATTTGCTGATACCTCACAGCCAGCAGATGCACTCCTTTCCCTGTAACCAGGTAACCTTGATCATGTCTGACTTGTGTGAAAGATTCCAGGAAATCCTGATTTCCCCCGAGATCTCATAATTAAGCATGGAGCTGGTCTGATTAAAATCTAATCCATTTCTAAGAAATATTTGATTGGAAAGCAGTAAGAAAGAACATAGTGGGGTCAGCCCTGGAACAGGGAGCCCAGCTGCTGCCCTTGGCCTGGAGAACTCTGAAGGCCAGCGTGCAGGGTGGCACACCAGTGTGGCTCTGCAGGCAGTGGCGGTGGAGAGAGAGCTGACCTGCGTGCGGTGCCGTCCTGGGCTTTCCTGTCCTCACCTACGTCCATGTCTTCTCCAGCTGATATCCTCACAGCCGACAGCCTCAGCACAGCCCTCGTGACCCGCACACTCACGACGTGCTGGGATCTTATTCCAAGACACATTGGCCCAAGTTGCTGGAAGTTCCTTCTGCCTCTTCAGAAGACGGTCTCAGGATGACGCCTTCTCATGCTCATCGACTGTTTTCCAGAGCCAAATACGAGGTGTGACTTAAAGGGCATACGAAAGCATAAGCCCTCCATGCACAGGATGAGGCAGAGTGTTGGAGACCTCTGGCCTGGGAGCCGGCCTTCATGTGCACGCTCACCAGCATGCATTCCCCCACCTCCTCTCCTAGAATGCTCCGAGTTCAGAGTCTCTTGTCACTTTCTGAAGACATGATATAGGATGTGTCATGTACATCAAATGCCATACGAAGATCTGCTATATGTTAATATCATTTATCACATAGGTTACAGATGTAACAACACTAAGAAACTGCTTCAAAATGTGATTTTAAAAATATCTTGCTCTAATTAATAACAACAACAATAATAGATGGCATTTCCAGTAGTTCATCTATGCCATGAATTTTTTCTAGGCTCTTTGCATATTTGATTATTTTTTTTTATCTTGAAAACAAACCTATAAATATCTGTCAAAAATTATAGAATGTAGAGTGCCAAGAGTGAGCCCTGGTGTACACTGGAGTCCTGTGATGGGTGTGGGTTCACCTGTTTTAACTAGGGCCCCACATTAGCAAATCTAGGGCCCCACTCCAGGGCAGCAAGCCAACTGTGGAGAGGTCAGGGCTTATGTGGGAGCTCTCTGCATTTCCTGGCCAACTGTGCCAAGAAATTAAAAGTGTCTTAAAAACAAAACCTTATTTTAAAATGTCACGGGAGAGTATCACCGTCCCCATTTCGTAGAGAAGAGTCACAGGGGTGCTCAGCCTCTTCTCTGTGTTCACATTCAGGTGGCAGAGAACAGATTCAAACCGTGCCACGGCTCCAGAGTGCACAGGGAGCTCCATAGAGGAAGGTGGACCTTGTTCCAAGTTCATAAAAAAGTCTATGGCTACTGTAAGAGTCTACGTTGCTACTGTTGAAGTCTACATGGCTACTGTCTTCTTGTGTTTGCTTTAAAAACAACAGAGATGTTGAAGGTACAAATGAAGGCTGTGGAATATCTGCCCTAAGCTTCTGAAAGTCACAGATAAATGCAAGCAAAAGATCCTGTGAAAGAAATAGGAGGTTTTCATCTTCCACAGCGCTCGCTCTCTCTCTCCCTAATTATTCCCCTACTGCCAGGCCCTCCTGACCAGATGTCCTGCTGTCTCCTGGATGCCGTCTTATTGCTCTATTCCTACATAAAATACCATGGAAGTCTCCCGTGGGCCTCCGTCTTAATAAGGCCACCAACCTTCCGTGCTCTGTGTCTTCGTATTACAGTGACGTGCCTGTCTCACTTCCAGCGCCTGATGTCCCTGCTCACATTCCTTTTCTTAGGGTGCTCTCTCCCTTTTCCTGTTGCCAGGTCCTGCTCCTGATCCTGTCACATTTCTTCCGAGAAGTCCCTTCCATGACCTGCTGAGGACAGGCGGCTGCCCTCTCTGGACGCCCCAGCCTGGCCGGGTGCGTCTGCCGTGCCTGCCTGGCAACGGAGGGAGACCTAACCTTCCTTTCATGTCCCCAGTGATGGCCGCGTTTCTTTACAAACAACCTGCTCTTGATCCTGCAGAGCTGGGGAGAGCACGGCACATACAAGGTTGCCAAGGTCTATATTGATTCGAAACACTTTCTTTCTTTGTTTCTATGAGCCGTCAGCCTTTGCCAATATGAACTGGATTTGGCAAAACAGCCAGGGAAACTGATCTGCAGAGGTTTCTGGAAATCTACCCAGGAAAAGCTGAAAAACCAAATCGTATTTAAGTGGGAAAGTTAGTTCATTAAAAAGTCATGATTTTTAATAATTTAGTCTAATTACAGACAAAAAGTAAATATTTTCAGATGCTTGTTTCATTTAACACATTGAATAAATCTTCATTCTTCTGATTTCAGTCATTCTATTTCCAAGTGAGGTAGATAGAAAGAGTGAGAGGTAATTTACCTCTACATGTGGAAAATTTAAATTGTTTAGTAGCTACACAAACTTTTGGTTAGATGTAGCTTTTTTTCTAATAAGTTGGATTCATTTTTCCCAGTGAAATTTGTCCCTAATGCTTTTAATCTCATCCCTTTAAAAAAAAAAAGTTCATATTCTCGTAATGACAAATCATCTGGACATAGAGGAAGGGCTGAAAGAGGACGCTATTGACCTGCTGTGGGGAGTGCAGCTGGAGAGGACGTCCCCCTCACGAGGTGTGATTGTGGCCATGTTTTCATTTTATTCATCTCTCTCCGGTTTCTCCCATGAGAATCAGAGAAGAGTGTCTTCTTGAGACGCTGTCGCCCAGTGTGGCAGCCACAGGTCACATCACCTGTGGAGCTCTGAGATGTGGCAGGGACAGGTGTCAGCATGATATAGAGAAGGGGAAGATAAATAGGGCCTTGACCATGTTTGTGTTGATGATGTTGGTAAATGATATTTTGAATATACTGACTTAAATAAAGCTAATATACTTCATTTCACATTCTTCTTGATACTTTTTAAAATGTGGCTACTGGAATATTCGAGATCATGTGGGCGGCACACCTCCCTTTCTGTGGCAGGCTGCTGCTCCTGGCAACGACTAGAAAGAGTCCATTGATCCTGCAGAGAGTAGGAATCACGTTGCTCACAGAAGAGCTCGTCTTTTCCTGAAATGTGCTAGGATAAGATTTCTCCCATCTAATAAGGAACAACGGGGTGACTTCTATTAACCTCCACAAGAAAAAAAAATGGAAAGAACAAAGTGACTTAGATTTAATTTCTATAAATTGTCTTTAATATTTGATTTTATAGGCACACCACACAAACACCCCAGTCCTGAGCTTTTGGTGGAACATTTGATTGGGGAAGATTGATCCCTTATCCACCAACATGACAAGCGCAGTAATAAATAGATTAGCCACATCAGCTAATAGGAATTCAACTCCATGACCACGCTGGAGCAGATGTTTTCTTCTGTGCCATGTTGATAGAAAAATGGACAAGGGACATTTAAAATTCATTGCTGGGAGACTCTATATTATAATGAATCTCATCAATAGCAATTAGGATGCTTTCTCCCAAGCTACCCAGGCTGGCAGCCTTTCTCCCTTTCACAGGTTCCCAGAGCTCACAAGCTCAGCAAATCCCAGCAACAGACAATGTTATTTGATTCTTAAGAGTATGTCACATGCTTTAGGCAACTTAGAGGAGAAGATGTGACCTTCTTGCCTCGGTGTCTCAACTGGCCTGATGGGGCCCCACTGCAGATGTTTTAGATCATGACAGGAAATGGAAAAGCACCTGTGTCCCCGAGTCACCAGGGACTTATCACAACTACAGGCAGGGGACAGGTCAGAGCATCCCCTTCCCTTTCTGCCTAAAGTACTCTTTCAGAATTCCCGGGGGGAACTGCTGCCCCTGCCCTGTGGACGAGGTCTGGTAACAGTAGCAGGAGTTCTGTCAGTGTCTGTGGGCGGGGCTGTGTCCTTGCTCGGCTCCAGCCTGGAATGCTATAATCTAGTCACTCTTCACTCGGGGGATGGCTGAGTCCTTTGGCAGAGATGGCAAAGCAGATCCTAATGTATCCGTGGGTGGGGGGCTGGACTAATAGGCTGGCCCTGACAGGGGCAGGAGTGGGGGACACACTACTGAGGGCTTCTGCTGCTCCCATCAGCCTGCCCTCCAGGAGCACCCCAGCCTCTGTGACCATCCCAAGCCACATGCTCTCGAATGTCAACGCCAGCCTAATTACATACTTTGGCTTCCGTTTTGGCAATAGGCTATACTTAAGCAAAATTTAGTACCATCTTATGTGTTCCTACAGCTGGATAATTACAAGGCACTTCAGTTCTCGGGGCAGGAAATAATGATACGCAGATCAGCAGCTATTTAAAGACGGTTATTCTCTGCTCTTACAGCGATCCACTCCTGAAAAGCATGATAAACTCTGCAGAATGTAGTCCCCAGGTAAGAGAGAAGCAGGTGCAATTTTGATTCAAGTTTAGAATTAATATATATATATGCTTTGGATCAATGCAATTGTCATTCTCTGCAAAAACATCTCTCCTGTAATACATCCTTCCAGAGCCCTCTGAATAAGCTGAGTAGACACATCGAGTTCTTAGATGGGGGCAGGCTGGGGGAGATTGGGGCAAGGCCAAAAGCCAGGAAAATATCACTCCAAGGGCTTCAAAAATCCCATTTGGAGGAATAGATTATAAAACTTCAAGGACTAGAATAAACTCTGAAAATCACCCAGTCCGGGGAGATGGAAATGTTCATTGATGATCACGCACACAGTGAAGCAGAGGAGGACCCCCAACAGGCCCACAGCGCTGTCTGCCTGGGTCCCTGGCAGGCCTGGTCATGTGGGGTGAAACCCCGAGTTGGTGCACAGCTCTTCCGATCTAACTGCTGTGTCTTAGTGTCATGCACATCAAAATGCATGTCAGCTGACGCCCATCCACTAACTCCCGCCACAGAAACAGCAGAAAGGAGCGCACCGCATCATGAGCGTGCTCCAGGGCTGACAGGGGCTGGCCTAGGCCCACATGGCTTCATGTTCGTGTTTAAGAACTAGACCCGCTAGTGTTGAAGATGCGCTCCCCACCCAGGTTTCAGGCAGAGCATGAATATTCCACAGTCACAGGTAGCATCAGTCTGGAAGAATCTGGCATTAGGCCAGAGGAAGTCTGTGTGTGAAAGGGGCAGCGCATAAGGAGCTGTTCACCACTCTTCCCTGCCGGGGCCACTGCTTGACCTTGGCACATGCCAAGCAGAGACACCAGCTCTCACAGGGACTTCTGGGGCACTGGAGAGCGCAGGCTCCATGGGGAGGGCCCCTGACCATGCTCTGAAGCAGTCCTTTCTCCATGCGTTACAGAGCTCCTTCTCTAAGAGAAGTGTGTATTCCCCTCTGTGTGTGACTTTGCCTGTGAATGTGTTTGTGTGTGCATAGTTGTGGGTTTATGTGTGAGAATGTATGTTTATGCTTGTGTGTGTGTGGTTGTGTATGATTGTTTTCGTGTTTGTCTGAGTGTGTTTCTCTTTGTGTGTGTTTACCTGTGACAGTGTGCTTCTGTGCATGTGTCTATATGATATGTGTGGCCAGGAGCAGAGTATGCACGGGTGTCATGCTGTGCCTTACAGACAGTAGCCATTTTTGTCTTTGAACATGTGTGTGTGAGAGTATATGTGTGTGTACGTGTGTGGTTGTGAATATGTTTGTATATAAGAGTGTGGTTTTGTGTGTGTTTGTGTGTGGTTTTGTATGTGTTTGTATGTTCATGAGTGTGTGTTTGTGTTTGTGGGTGTGTGGTTGTATGTGCTTGTATGTTTTGGAGTATGCTATTGTGTGTATGTGTTTGTGAGTGTGTAGTTGTGTGTGTTAGTGTGTGTGACTGTGTGGTTGCATATGTACCCAGTTTGTCCGGTGGGGAAGGGGCTGTGTGTGACGTTTGACTTTGACTCCTGATGCCAACCCTCTGAGGGCCATTGGGTCCTCAGCCCTGGGACTCCACGTGTTCCAGGGCCCCCAGGACAGCCCTTACACTCCTCACTGCTCACCCCTACAAAGTTCCAGTTCCTTCGGTCTAGGTGGGCCTGAGAGCTTGAAGTTTTTGAAAATTCACGAGTGCCTGGTCTGTGACATGCCAGGCCGGGCAGTAGTGGTCTTGGCAGTGTGACGAGGAGCAGAGTATGCGTGGGAGTCATGCTGTGCCTTACAGACAGCAGCCTCCACCAGCCGCTGAGCATGTCTCGGCTTTCTTGGGCGGCTGTACCAAGACCACCCTGGAGGGTGTACCCAGCAGGGTCTGTCCTCTCGGGCTCTGGAGACCCTGAGTCCACACCCAGGGGCCTCCATCTCTCCTGTCTCCAGTCCTTGCCACAGATTAGCCCTTCAGCTTGGAATTATGTCACTGTAGTCCGTGTGTCTGTCACCACACAGGGTCCCCGTGTGCTTCTTCCTTTCTCCTGTATGAAGACAGAGGTCAGACTGCTCTGGGTCCCCCCTAAAGCCTTCATCTTGATGGCATTGGAAAGGCCCTGGTAACAAGAAGAGGATGGGCAAAGGTCCAGAAGGTTAAGATGAGAACGTGGCTTTCTGTCAGCACTGTTCCTGAACCATGGAAAATAAACTATCTGCTCGTACCTTTAATCCTCCCCGTTCCCCCATCCCCATTAGGGGGCCCACGATGTAGGAGAACCTCCTAACTTGATGGGCCACAGTTACTAGAGTCTCCAATAGGTCCGAGGAAAGAGACTCCCGCCATTTGTATTCACGTGCCCTGTTCAAGGCCATTGCTTTGTCTGAAGTAAGGATGACAACAGAGAAAATCGATCCAACTTTAAAAATATGATAAATCATGGAAACACGATACCTAGAGAACTGAGCTTTATTCTAAACCAAAGAGACAGCAGATGCAGGCTGCCTGGAAGACTTACGTTGTGGTGAAGTTGTGCCATGATGGTTTCAAGATGTGCAAATTCCTCTGGTCTGCTTCATATGAGAATGTGGGCACTGTTTTCTGAAAGCATGTAAGATAATTTGTTTTCTTTATAATGCAGTTCAAAAATCTATACCAATTCAAACGTCATAACCAATAAGTGTCCATAAATGACTTTGGCTTTGGTATGGTGACAGCCTGGCTGCAGTGATTCAACATGATTCAAGTCTCTTTACCATAGGCAGGATCCACCGTCAGCCTTCTAAGAGGCAGATAAGGCATAGTATGTAGTATTTCCCCAAACTACTTGATCATGAAACACTTTTACATATTTTATCTCCTAAAGATGAGAAGCTTATAGACATTTAAGTGGAAAATTCCATTTCCATTGAACAGGATTTGAGGGAGTTGGGCCCTTGGGTCTTCATTCAGCTCCTTACACTAAACTGAGAACCCCCCTCTCCTTAATCTGCATGGAAAAGCAATTCAGAGGAGCCAGGCGTGGTGTGGGGCCTGGGGCCCAGCCACTCAGGAGGCTGATGTGGGAGAGTCACTTGAGTCTCAGACCAGCCAGACAATACAGAGGGACTCCCATCTCAAAAGAAAAATGTCAGAAAAATTACTTTATAAGGCAATAATTATAGTGGAAGTGTTCCTCTCATTTGACATAACCCATTTGCTGTGTACTAGTCATCCTCTGTTTGAAGAAGTAGAGGAAATAAACTACTCACACCTTTGCTCTTCATCTGCCACTTGAAAAAAATTTACATATACAATTAAAATCTCCAACAATGTAAGCCTGATATTAGAAAACTCACATGAGCTCTCTTGAATATTTCAATAGTATTGGTTTACATTTCAATGTAAGTACCGATCTTTCTCGTGCTTAAAGTGAAAAAAAAAAAACCCACGATATTTCAAAGTAACAACCTCACAGGCATGAAATATTGTAGCCCTTGATTAAATTTTGTAGCCTCTGATTACATTAGAGCTATGAAATATGATTGTTTCCCTGGCTGGCGATGGAGAGGTGGTTAATACATCCACACAGCCACGGTACTTAGGAATGTCCCGATCCCTGTCTCCTCAGAGGTAGATAAATGAGGAAGGGTACAGTGACCATATAACACGGAGTGTCAAGAAAACTAAGGAGAATTCAGTTGCCTCCACAATCCTTCTCACGTTTCTACTTTCCATAATTCTCCCCCGTGAGAGCCTGTTGGTTCTTCAGCTCACTCTTCATTCTAGACGGCCTTGTGCGGTGGCTCATGACACCCACTCAGACTTCCTACCAAGCCACAATCCCAACACTCCTGCAGAGCTTCAGACCTTATTCTCTGCAAGCCTAACACGACCTACAGCCATCAGCTTCGTCCCGGTTGCTGTGCCTACCATGCACCGTTGTAAGAATGTCCCCGGCCCAACCTGGCACACTGAGGGCTCACAGCCGTGCTGTTTGTACCTCCATGGCCAGGTGCCCGGGGCTCATCAGGGTGAGATGAGCCAGTTAAATACACATATGAAAAGTAAATAAGAGAGTCAATTGGGCTATCCCAACTATTCAGAGACAGCCCTGCCTCCAAGTGACGTAGACATAGAGAGGAAATCATGATGTTGATGTCCTGCAACAGCTAGCGGGATTCTAGTTGAGCATTAGTCATCAAATATCCCCTATGCTCCCAGGTACTTACTAAGGCGAGTTCTCCTCTGGCCTTGCTCCTGACTCCTGTTTCCTTTTTTTGCTCACCTGGCCCTGGCTCCTATTGCCACCTGGACCATTAAGTTGAAATTTCACCCAGAGTGCCTGGAGGAGACAGTGCTCCCGGTCTCACTGGTTCCTATCCTGTCGCACAGGCCCTAGGTTCTCCATGTCTCCCCCTCAGCCAGAGACAGGACAGCAGGCCAGTCCTTCCCTCAACAATCAAACGAAGACTCTTTGAGACAATCCATTAAGGTTTGCTTTGGGTGAAAATGTGAAGAATTCATGATGGGAAACCACAGACTGCAGCATGAAGCCAGATCAATCTTTTCCCGCCCTTTTACTCCAACCTCTTAGTGGAATCAACTGATGGCAAGGAGGCTACAGAGTCTGTTGTTCTGGGAGGAGGAGGAGGGAATAGCCAGCCCACGTCTTAGCCCTTCCATTCAGGGGCCAGCGGCCACACCTGATTCTATTCCCTGAGAAAGGCCTTCTTCTCCCTTTGCCTCCAGGTCCCTAACGCAGCATCTTTCCCATGGGTGACAAGCCCTCTGCTTCCTCCTGTCATCCACCCTTACCCTAAAAGCACTTGAGATGTTTCTAGAAGTCTTGTTAATGTAGAGATGGCTTCTCAAGTGCAATTTCCACTGGGGGCAATTCCACAGGCTGTGCTCTGGAGGCAGGGGACAGTCAGCACAGAACAGGTCTTTGTTCCCACCCCAAACCACCCACCCCTGATGGTAGAGCAGACACGGAGTCCTCAGCCCAGGGCCAGCCCGCCTGCACCTTGAAGGAGCGTCCCGGGTGACATCAGTGGACTCCTGGGGACCCAGAACTGACATCAGCTCAGGGTCTACCTTTCTCACCAGGCTGTTCAAACAATCAACCCCGAGAGATGATTGCTTTAACAGGAAAGTAATCTGTGCACTATCGAGTACTGTACTACCATAGCTAACCCTTGGTCAACTAGTTGAAGAGCAAAGCAGAAAAGTATGTGAAATAAGTGACAATTGAGCAAAGTTGGCCTTTGGAGGAACCGACAGGAAAAGGGGAGTCAAAAGGGAGAGGCCCTGACCTTCTCAGCCAACCGTCAGCCCTCAGCCTTCCCATCTTGCCTTACAGCTCTGCACTGCAGAGACCCAGAGAGCCGTGCATGCCACCTGCATTCCTGAACAGGAACGGATGTATGATCTGCAACCAATCAATCAACAGAACAGAGCCTGAAGACGGAGGAATCCAAGAGCAAGGCTGCCCTGCCCCCGCCATTCATTACCCTGTAAGTCACACATGGGAGAGAGCACGAGATCCACGGTTTGTATTAAATCATGATCAGTTTGTCATTCCTAGAAATCGCTAGGAAAACAAAAGAACAAAATTGATGAAATAAATAAATGAAATAGCTGGAGTCACACAGTATTCGAAAGACACGTCTTTATCCACGAGTCACAGAAATTGATTGCCCTGCACCCGGCAGCACCCCACTTAGCTGTAGATCACCCTGCGCCGCTGTCTTGTCTGCAGCTTTATCACATTGGAATGCATAAAACTTGCATCTGCGTTTTGATGTGGATCTGCCTCAAGTCCATGCTGTAAGAAGATGGAAGATGTATCAAAAGTAAGTGAAAGATGTAAGAGCTGCTGAGCTTTTACGAGGGCGGATGGCGGTGCTCAGAGCCGAGCACCACACCTGCTTTAAGGATGAAAAACAGGGGGAGGGGGCAGCAGTGTGGGTGCAGACCAACTGCGGCCAGCTGCAGGGCAGCAGCCTGACCTGGGCTGGTCAGCAGGAGCATCATAGGCTGGCTTGTCCAAGGCTCCACTGGAAGGATTCTGCCGGAGCCCATAGCAGCATTCCCTCCCCCAGGGGTTGAGTGAGAGCCTTAGATCCTCAGTGTCCAGTGGTCACGGCGTCCCTCACTCCCTGATGTGTGAGGCTTCCAGCTGGCACCATCCAAGCAAGCATGTGAGAGGACAGAGACAGAGAGACAGAGGGAACCTGCATGACGGAGGCTGCACTGGCAAAACCTGTCTCTGAAGTGACATCCCACCCCTCCTGCCATGCTCCATGGTCTGGTGTGGCTTGTCCCTGCCCACTTGGTGCAAGCTGGTCTCCAGTACCATGCTATGGAAGGAGGGGACCTTTGAGAATCTTAGCCTGTGCAGGTGCATAGGTCTGGAGCTCCACTTCATGAATGGGTCGTGCTATCTGGCCCTGAGGTCGCCCTGGTCTCGGGCTGTGGCCTCCAGAGTGTCTGTTCTTTCTTCTTGGCTCCACTCTTTGGTACCATTACAGGAGCCACAGACCAGGGCACGGCTCACTCCCAGGCTCTGGACTGAACCCCAGACCTACGGCGGGACCTTCACCTTGGCCCTCTGACTCCTCCCACCCTTCACTGAATCCCTCCAGACCCCATGTGTGGATCCTCCCCCTTCACCTGCCCAACACCGTGAACATACCCCTTACTTGAAGTTAAGAGGACCCTGGTGAAGAGATTTACAGTAGGAAGAAGTCTTTCTGGCCACATTCTAAGTGAAATAAAGGTGAGATGCAGAAAGAAGACCTTGTGCAATGTTTATATCAAGGCCGTAGAGTCCTGAAATAAGTCAGAATGGAGGGAGGGAAGAGGGAGAGGAGGAGGCGGGAAGGAGGCTGAGGCAATGCTTGGGATGATTTCGCAAAACAAGTGCCAGGAACGTCTGCCCTCAGCAACCCCTTGATCCAGCAGGTCACTTCTCAGTTCTCCATTCTGTGTCTGTCCTGATCTTTGCTATAAAATGTGATTATCTGACATCATATCTCTTCTTCAAATCAGCTTTAGTAGGTATTAAAAGCTACTACCAAAAAGACTAGTTAAGAATAAAGCACTGTGCACTTGAATGTTTCAGAGACTAGGTTTTTAGTGTGCTCACCCGGAAAATTAACAATGTGAGGAAATTCCGGTGCTCATTAGCTTGATTTAGCCAGTTCTCCAAGTAGGCACGTTTCAACAGCGTGATGTTGTACACCACGATGATGTGCAAGTTTATGATTAGTTAAAATAAAGAAGTAGCAAGAGACACCTGTGTGTGTGTGAATACGTGTCTGTCCCCGTAGACTTGGCCTGTATGTAAGAGCTCCCGGTCTGATTTTTTGAGGCAAGAGGACAGGCGAATTTGATAAAGATCCCTGCCACAGCAGCAAGTCTCTGAAATGCTGCCTTAACATAACCAAGCCAGGGGCTGGCAGAAAGGACGCAGAGCCAGGCAGGCTGCAGTTTCCAAGCTCCCACGTCTCCGTGCCCTGATGGTGATGCCTCGGCCCAGCACGGGCTGCTTTTGTCTCCACCCAGGCTGCAAGTGACGTCGGCAGTAGGAAGTGCCAGGATGGGTCGGCAGCGGCTCAGGGATGGCAAAAATAGAAAAACCCGTTCAGAGCATGTGGGTCAGCAGTCGCCGGCTTCCCGAATTGGAGCAGGAGGAAGGGAGGGACTCGGACAAAGCCCGAGGCCTGGTGGGAGGCAGGGCACCCGTGCCAGCCTCAGGCATGCTCTGCTGCCCTCCCCACGCTCCCGTTCAGTGAGCCCGCAGCCTGCTCAGGATGTGCCCCGCAGGGCCATGGAAGGCCTGATCAGGCATGGTGGCTCCCGTCTCTCCCAGGCACCTGAACCCAGAGGAAAAGGAGCACAGGCTACTGGTCACAGTGCCAGCCTGGAAAAGGACTTGTGATTTCTGGCCCTTTCTAAATCCGGAGGGCAGAGTTCTGGCCTTTCACGCTCTCCCCAGGAAGCACCCCATCCGAGCAGCATCTCAGTGTGAGCACAGCTCACCGTGTCCATTTGACTGTGCGGCAGTGATGCTTCGGCTTCGGAGCCAGAGGCACAGGAACCTGAGCTTCCTGGGTGGCTGGCTCAGGACTCCCTTTGCATCTCATCAGGAGAGAGCTCTCTGTAATCATGGAGGAGCAGCTCTGCAGACACAAACCAACACAGCGTGCTACTTGTGCACCCTTCACGACTGGAGGAAATCCAAGGAGAACCTTGAAGGAAGGGCCAGCCCCTGCCAGATCCAGCACCCAGCTTGTCCTTGGCCTGGATCTTCCTCGTTGGGACTTCCACTTTGCCCGTGTCGTCACGTCACCATTTTGCAAAAATTATCTCCTAGAGTAACAAGAGGCCAAAACTGAAACGTACTTCCATCTCACCCCACTCTCCATCCCCAGCCCTTCCACAGCCCACAGTGTGTCCTCAGACCCTTTCATATTGCCAGAAAGGGAATGCAGGCAGCAGCTCACCTTTCCTACCAGGCTGCCCCCAGGGTCTGGAAAGGCATCTCCAAGCTCCCAGGGACCACCTGCCGCCCATGCAGGAGCTCCTGGTAGAAGCCTGTCCCTCTCCAGGTGATGGTCCTGGGAGCTGGGTCCTTTGAAAAGTGGTCATGCACATGGGCTCCTGTAATGGGATCAGTGCTCACAAGAGGGCAGTAGGCCGGGGTGCCCCTCTCTGCACTCCATGAAGATACAGGGAGAAGGTTGTCATCTGCGGCCAGCATGAGGCCCTTGCCAGAAGCCAAAGCAGCTGTCTCCTTGATCCTGGGCTTCCCAACCTCCAGACTCTGAGAAGCAGACATTGCTGTTGAAGCCACCAATGGACGGCAACCTGCATAGCAGCTTGAGCCAACAAGACGTCTCTGGCAAAGCACAGAGCTGCTCCTCTTAGTGAGCTGGGGAGCAGAAGCAGCTGAGACCCCAATAGCAGCATTCGCTGCTCAGCCCACTGGGCCACTCCCCTCCCTTTTGCAGCAGGGCGGGGGTGCCTACATGGTCAGGGCAGGTAGATTGCTGTCCCCAGCTTCCCTGCACATTTACCCTGTGGCTTGTCCACATGAGCCCACACCCTGGTCAGGAAAACCAGTCTTCACTGGAAGACAGGGTCAGGAAGAGATGGAGAGGACCCCACAGAAGAGTCTGTGGGTGAGGGCAGGAAGAGGCCACCAGCAGCAGCAGGTGGACCCAATGCACATTGCTGTCTTATGGATGGCGGACATGCTACTGACCCACCTCCAGGAGAGGCAGACCCACTGGGAAGTCCTCTATGAGCAGTCCAGGTGGCTTTATGGGTGGACTTCTTTTGTAAAGTAAGTGAACTGAAGGGGCCCCCAATGCAGCCCAGCCTGAAGCCACACCTCTGCTTTGCTCAGGGTGGCTAGTCCAGCTGCCTCTGGGAATTGACTGTTCTGGGCAGGAGGAAGTGAAGTCCCAGGAGGGTGGGTTTTATATCCTGTGAAATAGTCTACGTCCTGTCCTTACACTATGACAAAGGGTCGGCTGTGCCCAGGGCAACGTCAAGCTGTTCCGCACAGTAGACAGGGACCAGGACAGAAACTCTGTATGAGGATACAATGTTTCCATCTTTAGGCAAATATTTCACATGATTTTAATCATCCTCTCTACATTGTGTTGCATGTTCTATCTGATATTGCATTTAAAGCATTGACCATATTCTTCCAATGTTATTATCCTACCCAAATTTCCGTATTATTAAAAATCTTCCATAGCCATTAAACAAGCAGAGCAGTGTTCTCCTGAATAAATAAGCGGTACAGTTGGAACAGCCCTCTGCTGTTTTGCCTTTGAGTTTTGTAAACAACTCCATGAAACTCATTTCTTCAGCAAGCTCTCTTTCTTCCTGTTTCGAAGGATTACCTTCAGATGTGTTCCCAGAAATGTAATTATTGGATCAAAAGATGCATTTGCTAAACTGCCACCAACAAGATCACACCAATTCATACTCCCAGGAGTGGATGAGAAGCTCATTTTGCAGAATTCTTTTCTGAATTAAATTTAATCACTAAAAAAGGTTGATATTTGGAAAGTGTACAAAGTGATGCTCCGCCGCCTGTCTCGTCTATCCAGCACTTGAACTGGATATCCTCTGGCCAGCGGTGGTCTGGCCCTTGGGGAGCCCAGGCTTCCCTCCCCAGCCCACTTTGTCAGGCAGCTGTGAACTGAGGCCTGCCTGTCTTATAGGGGCAGCTGGTTTTGCAGGGCACTGCCTCATCCGCACGCTGTCCACAGAGGCTCCACGAAGTCTCCAGGGGGAGGTGACCGCCTGGCTGCTCCCATATTTCCTGTGCTACAGCATTTCCCCTGAGCACTGGGCCAAGCCTTTGTGGGATGGTGACTCCTTTCTAGGCAGGAGGAGTTGGAAGGTGGCAGTAGGCAGCAGCCACAGCTAAGATGGAAGAGACTCCCTTGAGGGGAATCAGCCTCTGAGTGAGAGTCTCCACACGCACAGGTGTGGGTGGAACCTCAGGGGTTCAAGGGGTGGCAATAGTATGTTTGCTCCTTCTTCAACACCGGGTTCCCTGAAGTGGGCCGTCTCACCTCGTGCAGCACGAGGTCCACCCCTGGACCACCTCTGGACAGCGGCAATGTTCCAAGTGCCTGACAGAGCCAGCACTCTCTCTGGGCATCCGAGAGCCCATGTCGCCTTGTTACCATCCCCAGGGGCCTGGCTAAGTGCCACCTGTATGACTAGAATCTCGCATGTCTTGAGACTTTCCCTCCTGGTCAAAGTTCTGCCCCTCGGTGACTCAGCACCTCAGCCTGCAGCCCCACAGACATCTCTGGGCTCCTGCTGGAACGTTGTCCACTCCTATGCCGGCCCCGTGGAAAGTCCCTTCCTCCTCTGCAGACCGCGGCTTCGGGGAGAGGTGCAGACAGAGGTTGAGGGTGCGTGGTGGCATGGCTGTGAAGCAGAGAGCACTCACGGGCATTGAGCTGGGACACAAGGCCACTTGCACAGGCCCAGAGGGTGAAGGGTACCTAAGGGTTCCAGTGTTTCAAGTTCATCGACCTAGATGTCCCTACTCAATCTTCAGGGCCCTATTTTTTGAAACCAGTGCCCTAAACGTGGTGTGGCTGGGCCCTCAGGAGAAAGTATTGTTGGGGTCTCAGCTGCTTCTGCTCCCCAGCTCACTAGGAGGAGCAGCTCTGTGCTTTGCCAGAGAGGTCTTGTTGCCTCAAGCTGCTATGCAGGTTGCCGTCCGCTGGTGGCTTCAACAGCAATGTCTGCTTCTCAGAGTCTGGAGGTTGGGAAGCCCAGGATCAAGGAGACAGCTGCTTTGGCTTCTGGCAAGGGCCTCATGCTGGCTCGCAGATGACAGCCTTCTCCCTGCATCTTCATGGAGTGCAGAGAGGGGCACCCCAGCCTGCTGCCTTCTGTGAGCACTGATCCCATTGCAGGAGCCCACGTGCATGACCACTTTTCAAAGGGCCCAGCTCCCAGGACCATCACCTGAAGAGGGACAGGCTTCTACCTAAGGGTAGGGAGACACGTTCACTACTTACCAGAAGCCCTCTGATTGCCCACTGGCTTCCAGTCAATCAGCCCGCTCCCTAAGATCACTCGCCACTCATGGCACTACGGACATTTGGGGTGTGAGCACTCTCTGGGAGGCTGTCCTGTGTGCTATAGGGTGTTTAGCCATTTCCCAGGTCTCTGCTCACCTCTGCCCTCAGCTGTCGACAGATCTCCAGTGGGCAGGGGTACGGGGCACGGGCAGGGGTACACTGCAGGAGAAATTTGGGCTGATCTCACTGAGCGGGAGCAGGCGTGTCCTTGGTAGTGGTCTGAGTTAATGCCGGGGCCGGAGTTCTTACACAACCCCGTGGCCCATTGCTGGATGGGGCTGCTGCCACTCCCTTCAGCCAGGCCAGGGAAGTCCTCGTCTGTGAGCCTGAAACAGCCTGAGCTCCTGGGAGCTGGGGAACGGAGAGTCCTGTCCTGGAGGAGGGACCATGGCCATACACCAAGCATCCGAGTACGGTTGGCACACTGAACCACAGGGCACTGCGCCTCCACTCCTGCCCTGCTGTCTCTGCACAGGCTCTGCTCCCAGGAGGCAGGGCCGTGCCTCACTCCGGCTCCTCAGCTGGACCAGCTCTGTTTGTTTCATGAACAGGTGATTGAACTAAGTAATTCGGGCTTTTCCAAGTAAAATGCAACCGCTCCTCACATGTTAACAAGGGCTAGCGAAGAGAGATAAAGGCATGTCTTCCCCTCCTGTGAAGCTCCTCCCGAGCACGGAGCCACCTGAGGCACCTTGGTTTGCAGAAGTTGCCTTTGTGAGCCTCTGCACATTTGCTGTGGGGACCGGCCTCGTGGGGAGCTCTCTCCCAAGGTGCTCTGGGCATCAGTGCATGCACCAGTGTGTTGGGAGGGATTCCTGTAGCGCCATGTGCCAGATCCAGGCGTGAGCTGAACTTGAAGGTCTAGCATGAACACATTAGCTAATTAATTAACATTTAAGATTCTCTGTGAAGAGCAGACCACTGGGCAGACAATGTGGAACCAGGACATGGAACTGATGAAGCTCCAGATCTGAGGAATTCAAGCTGTTTTAACAGGACCCACAGCCTGGTTCCCTCCATGTTTTATTCCCTGGGGCTTCAGGCTTTAGGGACCTCATTAGGAGGTGCTGGGTGGAAGCCCATTTTCCAATCCAGGTTGGAAACCTTGAGCTGCTCCAAGTGAGTCCTGAAGAATGTTTTTTGTTACTTATTAAATAGTCATTGTCTATTTTCTCCCATGGACGATTTCTCTCGTAAGGAAACAGGAGCACCTCAGTGAAGAGCCCGTGCTCAGTGTCCACGGTGGGTGCAGGGCCGTGGTCCTCACATGGAGACGGTCTCCAATGTGTCCAGTGTGTTCCTGACCTTCTGAGTTTGTTCTCAGCAAAGCCAGCCCCAGAGCGGGAAGGTAGTGAAAACTGCATACCAAGGAACATCTTGTGAGTGGGCGGCGTTTCCAGCCACCCAGGAAAGTGCACCTACTTTTGATCTGGGACAAGGCCTCTGCAGGAGACAATGGCCCTCCATCTGCATTTACTGTCTGGATGGCAATTTTCTGGTCTAAAATGTGAACAGCAACTCGGGACTCGGCCAGCACTCTCCACGGCCCCGGGAGACCTCATGGATCCTGCCTGGGCTGCAGTGTCTAGAGCACAGCAAGCCCTTTGCTGCTTGCTGGCTTCCCAGGCTGTGGCCATGGGGCCTACTGCCCCACCGTGGAGGCTCCTAGACCCCACAGCAGAGGCGCGAGAGGCCCACACAGTCCTGCTGGATGTGCCAGCAAGGGCCACATGGGGGTGGGGTGGCAGATGAGCCCAGGGAAACAACACAGAAGCCCTGGGAAGCTCGCTCACCCCCATGTGCTGTGGATTTTGGGCCAGTTACCCTGTTAGTGCAAAAAGAAAAAACACCTCATTTTATTTTGAAGTGCATTCCTCCAATTCTAGACTCACTCTACTGGGAGAGAAGGAAGTCAGAGGGCCACTGCCATCCCAGGGCTGAGAGGGGCCAGGTCTTGCTGTCCATCATGGGGGGAAACCTGGGAGACACTTGAGACGGCACACAGGTGCGGAGGAGGACCGTGGCAGCCTCTTCCCCAGCATGGACAAGCGATCCACCACACCGTCCTGGAAAGCTGGAAAAGGCCGCATGCGTTACCGTGGCCACTGGCTCTTTCACAGCCCTCTGCATAGAAACCAACAGGCACCAGCGTGTCGTTAGAGCCAACGTCCACGGGTCTCACTGAAGGAAGGTTCCAGGTATGGACTCCTAGTCACTGCTGAGCCTGCCTCTCGCCCTTGGACCAGGGAAATGGGAAATGCCTGGGGACTCCCAGGGGTGCTAAAGAAGAGCTGCGTCCTCCCCAGGCGAGAGCCCTGGTGTCTAGTGCCAGACGGTGGCTGGATCTGGGAGCATCCATCTCTGCAATTGAAAATGGCACCACGTGGACCTGACTTCCTGCCACTGAAGCCCAACTCTGGGCCTCGGCTCAGCTGCAGTAGCTCTGTTGTCACTAGCAACAGCCAGTCCTCTTGCCTCGCCACAGGCTCAACCAGGCCCTGGGGCACAGCCCTGAAAACAACCTGCTTACCTCCTGCCCAGGCCAACTTCCATTTCCATCAGCATTAGCAGAGCGTAAAAAGGTGTTTTTTTTTTTTTTTTTAATCTCACAAAATAAGCAATCAGAAAGAAAACAGCCTTCAAGGAGAGCAGTCTTTGTGAAGCGCCTCTCCACAGCGTAAGCAATATGTGTGCCTGTTGTTTCCATCCTGAACAACAGCACTGCAGTTGCACATAGCACAGTTTAGCTTCAGAAAAATAAAGCGCCATCAGCCCCACCAACACCCTTTCCCCTGCAGAAAACACAAATTAAGCTGCATAGAAGGCACACTGAACTTTGCACAACCATATCCGGTCCCGGCCAGAACACTCTCATGTTAATGTTGTATTTGATTATACCTGAAAAGCCTTTCTTCAGCAACATAATTGTCCTAGAGGAAACCCGTGTCACTAGTAATTGTTACTTTCACCCAGTGATTTAATAACATTTTATAAATGTTAAATGAGTATCAGATTGAATTGGAAAGTTAAATACCTAAGGTTGAAAATACAATTATTCTAAGAGACGTGGAGGTGATTTATGCTTTATTTCTCAATGTTTTAATAAGCACGATGTGTGTAGACAACCTGTGCTTTGTACTGAGGTTCCAGTGGGCAGGTAGGAGGAAAAGGAAAGAACAAAAGCAGGGAACATAGCACCTCCCTGACTCAAGACTGCGCAGCAGCAGGGCTCAAAGGGCCAGAGCACAGCTTCCTCTCCAAGAGGGTGCAAGGACATAGGGCCCAGTTGTCTGTTGAACCCTGTCCCCAAAATGAGATATTCAAGTCCTACTTCCTTTCACGTGAGCCGATTTGGAAACAGCCTTTGCAGATGGGCAGCTGTTAACATGAGGTCATGGGGTGGGCAGTCCTGCAATGGCTGGTGTCCCTGTAGGAAGAGGCCAAGGGACATAGACTGAGACACGGAGAGAATGCCAGGTGGTGGAGAGAGGTTGGAAGGATGGCATCTCCAGGCCGAGCATCACCGAGGCCTGCTGGACCTGGAGCTGGGGGCAAGGCCTGGGGCAGGAATCCTCTGGGAGCCTTGGGAAGAAGCATGCTGCGTACAGCTGGCTTCCAGAGATCCGGCCTCCACTGAGAAGGAAGAAATGGTGTTGTTTTCAGCAGCCGGTTGCAGTGACTGTTGGGCACAGCCCTAGGAACCCAACATGGGCACCAGGAGATCCAGTATGGCTGGCCTGGGCTGGTGTCCTACAGGACTCCACTGGGTCAGCTCTCTGTGTCTGAAAACTGAAAAATATCCCATCAGAATTTCCAAAGAAAGTTATTTCTGCCTCAGAGCTGGGAGCCCAGCCCTTCCTGGGCATGGCCTCTGCCTCCCTTCTCCTCTGCCCTCGGGGGTCTGGAGGTGACATCCTGAGACACAAGGAAAGAAGGCCCCTGCCCTTCTACCAGGCGCTGCCCCCTACCCCTACCCCCTGCCTCTCAGCCCTCACCTGCCCACAGGTGTCCTTTCCAGGGTGTGTTTAATACAAACTTCTCTCATTGTGGGTTTGGTGCCTTAGCTGTTTCCAATGGCCCTGCACACGGTGCCGAGGGGCCTCTAGTGTTCCTCAGTGCCAAGGCCCCAGTGTCAGACGTGTGTTAGAGAGCTTTGTTCACACGCACACCAATGGTGCTGTAGGCTGCGGATTCCAGGTTAATATGGAAGACTGTCTTTAGACAGAAGCACACAGAAAACAACATGCACTGATGACAAAATCACTGTGACCAGAGGCCTGAAGGAACTTAAGCTCCTAGAAGAAATATTCAGCATTTGCTAATGCTGCATTCACCATGAGCTTATGGAACATAACTACCACTGTAATGAATCAACTTTTATGAAGTTTTTTGCAAAATGATTTCAGTAAACTCCTTTTCTCCAAAATGCAATAACAACTAGAATTTCAATAAAGTCAGTACTACCCAAATGTCACTGCACCGTTTTTTATTTTTATTGAATTAAAGAGTTTAGATACAGTAATGAGCAAGTATAATCTTTGTCCATTTCACTGTAACCTCCCCTGTCAAATTGATGAGGTCCTTGGGGTTGAAAGTCAATAAACGCATGCACGCATACATAAATAGCACAATCCACTTTTGTTTTTAAACACAGCAAGTACAGGTTAAAGTCCTATGTTCACTTACTCCAGTTAAGATAACCGGAAAAGAAAACAAGCGAACGACAGAACTTGAGCCAAAGGTGGTGGAGATTGCTGTGTAAGGAAGTGAAACAGTGAAGGAGTCAGGGAGGCTCAGAAAGAAGGCCCTGCAGTGAGGAGGAGGCCAGGACATGTCAGACCAGATTCCAGGCCTGAGACATCTTTGCTCCAGCCCTCGGTTCCGCTCAAACCTCGGTTCTGTTGCTGTTTCCTGTTTCAGGAGCAGCAGGGCGATTCTTCAGGGCAGGAAGGGAAAGGCACGCTGCCCCCCAGGGCAGAATCAGTGTGAGCCCCGCTGCCCTTGTCACGTTTGCCCTGTGGGGACTGGAACACATGCTCTTGGGGTTTTATCCATTAGAAAAATTAAAAGCAGCTCCAGAAACACAGAGTGCCACTGTTTCCAGAGCGATTTGTCTGGTGGACTTGCCAGGAGACGCACGTCATGACGAAGGCCTCCAAATACATGAGAATCCGGACATTTTTGAGATGCAGACAGCACCAGCCATTTCCATTTTTGTTCTTGTTTTTGTTGTTGTCATCTCTGAAATGTTGGTGAAAACTTCCTGTCCAGAGGCACGTCTGCGTGGGATGCCAGGTCGAGTGGGCGGCTGGGGTAAGAAATGAATGTGGGCTTTAGAGGATGTGGAAGCCTGGAGAAGAATGCGGTCTTTGTTTCAGGTCACCCTTTGTGAATGGGAAGCCGGGCCTGTCGCCTGGAAAGGGCGCTGGGCATCAGGCCTGCAATTCCCTGCCCTCCTCCTTCTGCAAGGACACTCCTGGCACCCGACTCTTCTCTTCCCTCCCTGCACGGTGCCCAGGCACACCTCTGGTCTCAGGAACAAGATTTCGCCGAGACGAGGGGCCTGGGGACGAGTGGAGCTGTGCTCATCTGCTACACCATGGCCACAGGGTCCGGGTGTGAGATGAGGGCATCTCTCAGCACTTTTGTGAGATGAAGAGAAGGGGGGAAGCTAGACTTCAGCAGCCATCAACCAAGAGCGCAGAGCTGGCAACAGATCCATTAGGGGAGAAAATTCAAGAGAAGGACAGCAGGAAGACAGGACTGGAAGACACATCACACGAGCTGGTGGGGACGCCAGGCTCCTCTCTGTAGCACTGACCTGGTTCCCGGGGGCTGGGGCACCTCCCTCTCCCAGGCAAGGACACAGAGCCCGCCGCCACGCACAGCTGTGAGGCCTGAGCTGTGCCACATTCAACGCTGAGCCCTCCTCCTTGCCCCTGTCTCTCTGTCTTCCTTTCTTTTATCTCATGCCAATCATCTCAAAAGCAAAGATGTGCTGATACAAATGGAAGGTCTCAGGGTCAATGTCAGCAGTCTAGTCCTCGGGGACGAGGAAGCAGTTCTAAATAAGATGTTTTGACAAGCATCTTAGATAACCAACATCTAATTTAAGCATCTGCTTGGTAGCAGAGTGACCATGATGGGACATGTGGCTCCTACCTCTGGGGAGCACAGTACTGGCTATGGTACCAGGATGCTGAGTCAGTGGCTTGCTCCACAGCCATCCCCACAGGCTCTTGATTAATGAATTAGTGAGAGTGGGGAGGGAAGGGTGCGGTATTAGCTTAGGCTCTACTTGGCATTTTTATTTATTTTAATGCCACAGTATTTCCCCAAACTTGCAAGTCCCAAAGGTGTGAGGGACAGAAACAAGCTGGATGCCAGAGTGAGCAGCCACAAACACCCGGGTGCCTGGCAGCCAGAGGAGCCCACGCAGCCCATACAGCAGCTGCAACTCCCCGCGCAGAGAGGAAGCCCGAGAAGAAGGTGGGAAGATGTGGTCTGCAGAGTGCTCCATGGAGACCCGCAACACCCACACGCACACTCCAGAATGCTCTTGTTCCTAGCCTGCGTGGGAGCCGGCAGTGGGAGGGCCGCCGGCCTGAGGTCAGGCCGTGGGCAGTTCACGCACAGCAGGCATCACGCTCTGAAGGGGCTGGGAGGCCAGAGCAGGTCTCAGGGGAAGTGACTGGTTTAGCAGAAGGACTGTCAGGTGCCAATGGACAGGAGCCCAGGCGGTGAGCCTGTCGATGAGGCCAGTGTCAGACCACACAGTCCACAGGGTTCTGAAGTTGGGTGGCAATTCCAGCCGGAGAGAAACAACAGCAAACACACAAGGACAATGACGCGAGGACCCGGGCAAAACTGGGTTCTTGAAAAGCTCAGTCGACTGGTTATCAGCGATGGTGAATTTGTGATTTGGGGATCAAGAACCGTAGCTCAGCTAACAGCTCTTCTTCCTCTTACAATGGAGCCACATCCCAGTACACCGCCACAAGCTGGAGATGGCTGAAGGTGACACTACCTTCAGCACCCCCGGCCTGCGTACACCAGCGCGTGGCCCCACCACCCCCACCTGCTCAGAACACTCCCGGCAGCCCGCAGCGGAGCACAGCAGCGAGTACAGACCTGTGTTATAGTCCAGTGAGGAGCGCGTCAGGCAATCTGTTGAATGCTGTACTGAAGGGGAAATAGAGCGGTCGTCCTGTCTCACCCACCCCCAAAATACCAGAGTTCAAAATTCAAAAGATGGTTTCCACAGAGTGAATATCGTTTTTATTTTTATTTTTTTAAGAGAGAGAGAGAGAATTTTTTAATATTTATTTTTTAGTTTTCAGTGGACACAACATCTTCATTTTTTATTTCTATGTGGTGCTGAGGATTGAACCCAGTGCCCCGTGCATGCCAGGCGAGCGCACTGAAAGCTTGAGCCACATCCCCAGTCCAAGTGAATATCGTTTTTACACCATCTTACAGTCCACAATTGTCAAGTCAAACCATTGTAACTAAGGAAAGGCGGAGGCAGAGCCGGCCAAAGCCTGAGCCGGTCATCAGCAGGATGACCCTTGGCACGGTCATCAGCAGGAGCAGACGGGATGCTCTGCTTCGCTCCCACTGAGGTAGGGGCCCACCCAAGCCCAATTCTGGCTGCTGATCTTCCTAAGGAGGTCTTATGACGATCATCCGCCATGTCTTTGCTGCATTGACACTGTACATATCCTCAATACAGAATGAAAATTCATTCCTGTCCTTTCATAAAATAAACCATTAAAAACATTCTTTTGTGGATTTACAGTAAGTTTTAAAACCCCAAGTGTGCTACGGCATCCAAATTCGTGTCACTATTTTCAGCTCTGGGAGGTGATACCCCTTGGTGTGGGAGGACAGGATTTCCTTCCTGAGGCCAGCAACCACAGACCAGGTAGGCAGGGCTGCAGAACCCTAGGTGGTGGCAGCTAAAGTTGGCCAATTTCCTGTGCTGCATGAAGGTGGCCCAAAGCTCACGTATCCCTGACCCCTCCAGACTCAGCAGGTGCTCCTAATGTGCAGAGTAACCCACGACCATCACCAAGGACCAGAGTGGCCAACCCGACTCTCGCATGCATATTCCAACTGCCCCCTCCCACAGAGGGTTCAAGGATTCCTCCCACCCTCTACTCTGACCTCACCTACACTCTGATCTTACTTATGTAGACAGATTTTTCCGTCCTTAGCTCATCTGTGGACCAAATTCTCCCCCAATAATTTCTTTGTTCTTCTTGGAGCTATAACATATGATACAGGGGAGTTTTATCAAAATCAGAATTTTTTCGTTTTATCTTTTTCTTGTTGCTAGTTCTGTTGCATCTGCAATACAGACTCATAGATGTTTAACAAAAATTTATTAGTGACACTCAGCATGCATACAGTTCAATGTTTAGGGACATATGAGGATGTACAATTGAAAGTGGCATGCAGAGATTTTGGAGGTTGTTAAGTGAAAGCAAGAACCATCTTGCACATGAATTCATAGCCCAATACCAGAGACGTAGCAGATTCCACACTCGCCACCTCACCATCTCCTAGCCATCAGCCTTGTCTTGTACTTGAAGTTACCTCGGCCGCTGCTGTGAACCATGCTGGCTGGAGGAATCCGTGCCTGCACTGCTGGCTGCTCTGACGAAGCCACACACCCTCATGGTCAGGTCACAGTGCACCGGCCCTGACCGCTCCTGAGGCGAACTTTGCAAACTGGGGAAGGTAACAAGGTAAAGGTCAGTGGCGGTAGAGTCCTGATTTGGCCCTTCCCACCACATTCCAGCTCCCAGGGCAGATGCCACGGTATCTCTTCATCACAGCAGCAGACCGGCTTGGTCAAGGGGAGAGAGACGGCAGGGCTGACATGATAGTCTTTCTCCTCCTGTTATTAAACATGAACTTAAAAGCCACCATCTTTGTTCAAAAATTAAATCTCTTCAAGGGAAACCTATCAGCAATAAAATTTAACTATTGTTTCCCACCCAAATATGAGTGGATCTTAAAATAATTGAATGGAAGCAAAGGAATCAGACAAAAGGCAGAGACATCGTACTGGTCCACTCGCGCGCAGGTGATTCTGGAATGTTCCACACAGCCCTCTGTGGCTGGCAGCTGAGCAGCAGGAGCCTGGGAAGGGGCAGGAGGGACAGAGGGAGAGGAGGCCGAGGCTGGGGGGCCTTTGTGGTGAAGGGTCATGCGCTGCCTTAGTGTGGCTGGGCGTGTACCAAACCTTACCAAGATGCAAACCTGAACATGGGTGTGTGTTCACGATGATGGTGTTTCAACAAAACTGTGAAAATTAAATTGGTATATTTCTTCTCTTCTCAAGGAATGAATAGGTTTTTCATAGGTACTGTTTGAATATTCCCCCAAATATTCAAAATATTTGGTTTCACAGCTGAATACCTAACCCCAAACTCATAGCTTTGTATATATTACGTATGTACAGATTTTCATGTACCAATCGCACCTCAAAAAAGTGTTGGTTTAAGAACGTTTTATGAAACTGACGGTCCTACTGAGAATCATGCTATCACTTAATGTTCAGTAGGAAGCCACATCTCTAATGCTCATCTTCATCCCTATCCTGCTTCCTAACTGTTTAACCGTCTTTTATTTTTATTGCATATGCTGAATTCAGGATTCGGTGATGCGTCTCAGTTTCACTCAACATTGTGGCACTTGCTATAGGACTGAAGTGGGATACATGATACAAACTGTTTTTGAGTTTTCCTGGTGAAATCTGCTTCTTTTTGTTTTCCTAAGTGGAGTCCCACTGGGTGCAGTGTGTCAACACCAAGTGTGTTCGTTTCCACGGCCAACCTTCCAGGTGGGGCGGGTGAGAGGAGGCTGGCCTTGTTAGCAGCCTGCTGTTCAGAAGCTGGGCTTGTGGCCCACGTGGGTCCTTTTGCCCAGGAAGCCTCTGGCAAGCCCAGGGGTGCTCTGAGACACCAACGGGGGCTGGGCTTAGGTTTGCCCCAAGGGGAAAGGCACTGGAGCAGTGTGCTCTCAGGTGGCCTGAGAAGGCAGGCCACCACCAGGCAGGACACGGCCAGCCTTGGCCTCAGACGTCCCAGGCCTGGGTGTTAGCACAGCTGCTTTCAGCAGAAGCTGCTGTGGCCTTGGCACCATGAAACTTCTCCTGAACACAGAGGCCTGGCCCCCTACCTGACATGGGGACCCACTTGGCCCTTTCTGCCTGGGTGCTGAAGGAAGATGGTGGGCACCGTCCTGGTTTCCACAAAGTCTTAAGCAAGGCCCAGGTATCACTGGGGAAGACGCAGCCCGCTCAGCGCTCTCCATCACTCTGCCTGCCTGTTTGGGAGATGTCTGAATCACTAACTGATCCTCACACTCAAAACCTGCTTTTCAACTAGGAAAAAGAGCTCTAAGGAAGACTTCTTTTGCCTTGAGAATTCGCCCTTTAAAAATATTGCCAGTATCAAATGCCCCAATCCTGCAGCTCAGCATTTCACTTCCTGGAATCTTTTCTTAATTCCATAATAGGAAAAATACCTGAGGATTTATATCAAATATGTAGTGTTATAATTCCATTATCATAACAACATTTGTGGTAATAAGACTAAACGAAAATTTTCATATAGTCCACACTAATGAAAAACTGGGCAAATCAATTGTTTATGGTTTAAACAACTGCAATGACACATAAAACATAGGGGCATTAAAAATAACGACGCACACTCAGAACCTCAGCTACTCCAGAGGCTAAGACATGTCGATGGAAAATTCTAGGCCAATCTCAGCAACTTAGGGATACTCTGTCTCAAAATAGAAAAATAAAAAGGGCTGGGGATGTGGCTTAGTGATGGAGTGTCCTTGGGTTCCATCCCCAGTACTGCTGATAATAATAATAATAATAATAACCAAGAAATTTTAACAATATGGAAAAGAATATGCCTTCGAATGTTAAAGGGAACAGTAGGAATTGCAAAGTGAGTGCAGGGTTGCCAGAAATTAGTGAAAACCTCAGGTAAGATGAACAGGGCAGCACAGTACCCACAGAGTGTGTGGTCAGGGCTGGGTCTACCGCAACTACACCTGGGCATAGCAAGAAAAAACCAGAATATGGGACAAAGTCTTCAAATAGGAGTCCAGGTCACTTAGCCCCTTACATTCTTATGCATTGTCTAATTCTCTGCAGTGAATACACAATGCATTATTAATTAAAACAAAGTTATTTGCAGAAAGGAGGAAAACTGCCCTCTGCATAGTGGAACACGTCCAAGTGTCCGTTCTGCCATTCACAAAATGAGGTGAGCGAGTGGAGTGATCACACGGGGGACCCTAACATTACCTCCCAACCAGCCTGGTGTTTTTGTTTGTTGTTTTCCCAGAAGTAGTTGCTATTAATTTTATTGGATGACAGATATTCTGATAATTAAGTTATTTAAATTTTCTAATTAATACATAGGAGTTTATGGTAAGAGAGCCTTGGCTTTCAAAATATTTACAGGAAATATGTATGTATCAGGGGTGAAGAGAGAGAAAGAATTTGTGTGTCTATGTGTCCTCTAGTCAAATCCTGTACTTGGCCATGTTGTAGGAAGTTCTTAAGATACACCGATTTGTGATGGGCTCTCAACCACTTTACCTAAACATGTCACATATATGTGACCTACTGGCAAAGAACACCATTCCAGGACACCCCAAGTCCACTTTTAACTCCTCAAGGTAACTGTGTACTTGTAGCTCACATGACTTGAGTGAGTGGGGGGTGTCGGCCCATGGACAGCTAGCTTTCTCCTTCCTTTAGGAAGGTAGATTTTTGTCCCAGAGAGCATCCATCTTCAAAATACCAAATGAGCCCTTGAAATTAGGGTCGATTTTTGAATTCTTGAGAGAACGCTGTTCTCAGGAGCCCCTTCCTGGTGGCCTGAACACCCTCTGCCTTTGCTCAGTCTTAGAGGTCTTGCTCTTAGGGTCACCTGCTCTTCGGGACATAGACCTGTCCTCTGTGTGCTTCAGAGCTGCCATGGTAGTCTCACTTCCCAGCAATTACGTTGCTTAGCATAAAATATTTGGTCCTACTAATCATAGTCAACTCCCAAAATTTGTATATGGGTCACTTTTCTATATTTACTTACTGAAACTTTAAAGAACATCAAATCAACTGATAAGCCAGCTGTAATAGTCAGGCAGACACAGTGAACTCTTGTGTTGCTCAAACTTGTTACTCAAACCTACATTGTTACAAAGGAGGAAAAGCCACTAGCCTCCTACGGTTATCTCCACACAGTTGCACAAGAGCAAGCGGGTTAAAGTTGGATTTTTTTAGACCTTCCGTTTGCCAGAGGACATGGATTGCACCATTCCTGTTGCTCATGCTGATGTCTCCGTAGCATGGGCTCTCTTCACGGCAAATGAACTTGCAAAATCAGATCTACCCTTTAGACTGTGCTGCCTTTGCTACAAATATCCACAGAATCAGCAAATAAACAATTCTCAAAGGAGCCTTCTAGCAAGTTCTGTTAACATCTTTGCATTCCATTGGGAAGAATCGCACAGCCATTGTTTATTCATCTATCCCTTAACTAAGTCAATAAATATGTATGGAGCAGCAGCCGTGTGAGAGGCGCTGTGCTGGGTACAGGAGCCACACCACTGTGGACCATGTGTCCTGCTGTCTTGGAGTCCCTAGTGCAGTAGAGGAGACAAATTACTTATGCAAGTGTTAAAAGAATACAGAAGAAGGTAAGTCCCAGCTCGTGGAGGGCAGAGGAGGTGAGACACCTCCCTGGCCTTCCTCTCTGTCATGAGCCAAGTGCAGGGAAGGGAGGTCTGCCCCCGGTCTCCATGCTGCTCCTCCAGCCTGACCTGCTGGAGGACCTCTGCTCCCGCTTCTGTCCACCTCCAACAAGGCATAATACTGTGAAAGCCCAGAGCTCATGACTGATATACCTACACAACCTCTTCACCGGCTTTCCATTTATTTTTAGAATTAAGGACAAAATTTCCATCCCATCTGCAAGGTCTGGCCAGTCTGCCCCCCCCCTCCCGGGCTCCACAAGCTGAAACTGAGACATTCTTCCCGATTTATTCTGCGGAAGCCACCAGCCTTGGCGCTTCCATGTGCTGCACTCCTCCTCCTTTAGGATTTCTGTGACACTGCTCTCCCACCTGGAAAATCTCTTCCACGACGCTTTTAAACTTCAAATCCTCTGATCACAACTAGGTGTCTACTCTGGGAAACTTCTCTAGGTCAGCGGACTCCACGATATCACGTGTTCTTGGAGCACCCAGTACTTTGGGGGTGGTAGCTCTTAATTTAGGCAAAAATATGAATAACTGGATACTTGAAATACCAGTGGCAGAAAACCACAAGGTTCTACGTTCTCCCTTCAAAAGTGCAGAGCTGAGTGGAGGTGGCTGGAACCCGAGGGGACTGGGTGCTTCTGGGACTTCACTCCAGTCACACTCAGCTTTGGGCTGTTGTCTGTGAAGCTGATCCGGCTCCAGCTGTCAAAACCGTATTCCCAGGAGCAGGTTAAGGCTGCATCCCACAGGCCCATGAACTGAACCCCGACTCTAACTTAGGAACCATGGGCTAGAACTGACTTACGTGCCACGCCCAGCTTTAAGGAAATCTGAAGAACAGAGGCTATGACTTATTATTCAGCTAATAATGAGGGGTGAGGGTTTCGGATAGGGACAGCGTCTCTGCCATTTCCTAAACTGCAAGCCGCTAGTAACCAAGGGGCACGTGGATCTGCTCACCTCTGCACTGCCGGCGTCCATGTGACATCGCCCTGGGACACTGGATAATCCACGACATCTGTCGAATGAGACAGTGCATGAATGGAAGGATGAGAGCTCTGCTGGGGGTCCAGAAGTAGAGTCCACTTACTTCCCATTGGAGGGCAGAGGGGAGGTGGTCGGAAATGTCTCACCTTGAAGGTGCCATTTGAACTGGATGATCACCATTGGCCCTTGCCCTTGGGAAACGTGATGGTGTGCTCCAGGGCAGGAAAATGACGTGCGCCAGGACCCAGAGAAGAAAGGAGAAGGCGAGTGAGCCGTGGCCAGGGGAAAATGCGAGCAGATGCTCGGAACAGAAGGTGCTGAGCTGCCCGGCACAATTCAGTGGGCGCTGACAGACCTGGGCCAGGTGTCCTCCACCTCAGCGCCCATTAGGGATTCTGAAGACTTGAGCACAACACACGGCATCTCTTCCCACCAGCCCTGGAACACAGCTGTAAGGTCGCCTTAGGATGCACTTGTCGCAGGCAGAGCCCGCACCACACAGCGCCTCCACCCTGGTGCCTGCTCATCTCGCTCGGCCCCCCTCTCTCACCACCACCAACTCCACGAGGCCAACAGCTGGCACAATGCACCCATAGCGTCTCTTTCCTGGACTTGAAGGATGAAGCGTTCCCATTCCCATCGAAAGCAAGCTGACCTTTTACTTCTGCTCTGATCCATCACCTCTGCCTCTGCTAAAATGGTCACACCTGTCACTCGCACTAGTGGCTTCTCTCTCTACTGGGTCATTTCTGCCTGCACACCACCTGCTCTCTTATCTTTGTCTTTAAATCTGTTTTGATTCCCAAATTTCCAGCCAATAAAGGCCTCTGTCTTTGCTCCTCCAGAAGCGTCCTGTGGGAACCCGGAGGCCCTGTTTCACGTCCTCTCCTCTCTGTCCCCCACTGACCCTCATCAAAGCTCCTGCTCGTGTTTCCTTTGAGAATATGGCAATTTTCTCCTGTGAGGAACACGCCGTTTGATTTTACCCAGCATCCAGAGCTGCCCTTGGGAAATCAAAGGACTGACAGTGGATTTTATTTTATTAGTGGTCAAAGAAGAATATGGGAAATGGGGGAGAGAATTATTATTAGACCTTTTTGACCATGCACAGTGTGAGTGAAACCGACTTAAGGGAAAATGCCAAATGTCCAGAATTTATTGCAAAGTAAAGATAGTTTTCATTTGGGAAAATTGTCTTAACAATTGCATCACATCCCTGGGTCAATCAAAATTATTTGGGGCACTATTTTAATTTCTCAAATTTAATTCCAAACTGAATTTCTTGGAAATGGTTCTCTGAAATGACTACAATGTAATGATAGTGCGTTGCTTTATGTTTATTAATCTCTTGTTTTGTTATTTCCATCCTTGTTAGATTATCTGCAAATGGCTTTCAGGTCAGCCGACACGACTCTGAGAAATCAAATGTAAGACATGGGAAGGTAGGGAGTCGGGATAACCTGGGGTTTGGGGATAAAACTCACTTCCCAGACTGTGTTCTCTGCTTTCCAACGCTCTGTGTGGACATGTGCTCTGGGGAGGCCTGCAATGCCCAGCCCAGCTGTGGACTGACACGCCTGTCCCCCCAGCTGAGCACAAGGAGGCCTGTGGGCCAGGTCCAGCAGCAAGCGGCACTCAGGGAGAGCAGCCGCCCTGCAGGTCCCCGGCAGCCACGGGCCTCGGTGCCCCTCTGTAAAGAGGGCTGCACTGCATGTCCAGGTACCTTGGGAAATGAGAACCATTCTTGCCTGTGCCCTCTCTAGTTTCCTAGAAAACACTTTTTGTTTGGGAAGATTCATAACTGGCCCTGCACGGAATCTTTCTCCACTTTCATGTGTTGAGAAGGTCCAATCGGAGACCAGGATAGGAGATCAGCCATGTGGTCACCTTGAGTCTTAGAGGAAATGGCAGCTTCTACCAGCTTACCTGCACCCCCACGCTGGCCCTGCCAGACTCCGCTCTACAGCCTGGAGCCGCTCAGAGCAGGGGAGCCCAGAAGGAGGTGGCAGAGGAAAGTGGACACCACTGTAGGCAAGATCAGCCTCCATCGGGGTAATAAATAAAATCAGAGAGGTGTGGGGTGGTTTTTTTAAGAACAACTTTGCTGCCTAAATCACAGCTTCTTTGCCAATCTCTGGTCATTTTTCTCCCTTAGAAATGTCAGCTAAATGACCTTCCATTTTGAATTTGTCCTCTGAGTATTTTTGAAAGCATGATTTCAGTTGCAGCAGAATTCACTATCATTTAAAAACTCCTAGGTATTGGTCATATTTGTTTTTACCAACACAACTAACACTATGAGGAACATTCCTGTAACAGTTCTGTGCTTCAAGATCATTTCTTATGATGAGTTACTGCCATTTTTAAAAAATAATTTGTATGTTCAGGTCCTAATCAGGTTGCAAGTTCTCCAGTTCTCTATGTATCATACAGCTTTTCATCTTGCAGAATCTGTGATAAGCTCATGTCTATAACGCATGCCTTTCAGGAAGGTGCCTCTAATAACTTGAACATTTAATAAAAATAAGATTTATGTTTGAAAGTCTAGCTCACATAAATGTGTGAAATAACCACATTTCAGAGCAGAGATAGAAAAACAACTTTAAAAAACAGACTTGTCACCTGCCTGCAAAGCCAGCTTCAGCACAGTGAAAGCCTGGTCAGGTGGGAGGCTGGGCTGGAGATGGGCACAGAGCCGAGGCTACGGGAACAGGAGCAAAGGTAGAGGTTCCTTCCTGTCCTGGGTCAGAGCTCAGGTGGAGGTTCCTACCTGTTCCCAGGTCAGCTCTCCTTGCATGTGCTTACTCCAGTGGAGAGCATCTCTCTCCCCAGAGGGGTTCACAAGAAGCAGAAGTCTGGAGTCACAAATGCTCTACTCTTCCAACTCAGCTAAGTCTTCCGCTTACACTTTGGCTTCCCATATAGAGCCCTGGGGAGAAAAAACTTGGTGTTCTTTCACACTCCACTCCTGGTCTTTGTAGTCATTTTTCATTGAGATCGAGAGCCAATAACTCAATTAGCAAAGCTTGCGTGCATAATCTGTCTGTCAGGTCCGGTTCCAGGCCTCATCCCAGGATAAAGGTGAGCAAAGCACACCCATCCTCAGGTGCTGACTGGCTGAAGAAGCCCAGCAGGCTGAGGCCACTCCAGTCCAGCAGGTGAATTCCAGGGAGGTGGTAACATCAGGTGCCCAGGAGCCCACAGAGGGTCTCCAACAGGTCTCAGGAAAAGAAGCACCAGAGCCTAAGAAGAGAGATGATTTATATACAGGGAAAAGATGGATCAGAGGCAGCGCCAGGAAGGAAGGCAAGGTGGCTTCCAGGCAGAAGAACAAAAAAGGGTGCTCAGCACCCAGCATTCAGGGGCGTGCAAGTTGCTCTGAGTGGCTGAGACACAAGCGTGTGCAACAAGAGGAGAGTGAGCGTTGGGACTGGACACCCAGCAGACCTCCCACCTGCTGAGGAGCCCACTGTCAGGGAGGGACTTGGTCATGCTCTCCCCTAAACGCTGCATCATTTATAATGCGCCTGTCCTGCCCAGGACCACTGAAAGTCTCTATGTAAATCTGGAGCACAGAGACCGTTGCTATCCTCATTTTACTGCCAAGAAGCTGAGTCCCTGTAGCTCAGGCCACGTGGGCAGTTGCCCATGTGGTAGCTGCAGAGTTGGTGTCCTGACCCCAAGACTTCACCCCAGAGTCTTTTTGTGCAGCCTCCAGCTGATGAGACCCAGGCGTGGGACTTCGCCTGCACAGGGTCTTGTGACTTCTTCCAGGAAGGAGGCAGAGCGTCCTAACCTGGGTCGACAAGGAAAATGTCAAGAAAGTCCAGGGGCAGCACACCCACCACCAAGAGCTGTGGGCAGGATCCTGTTAGGCCCAAACGGGCCAGGCTGCACTGGCCTGGTCTTCACTTCAGGCTCCAGAAGACACCATGTTGAGGCGAGGCAGCGATGGAGGGACGCCCCCCAGGGCCTGGGGGAAGCACAGAAGTGGGCCCGGCCCCAGAGGAGCAGCCTCTGAGGGGTTGGAGAGCACCTGCTGCCAAGACAGAGCACCCTGGAGGCCGTTCAGTTCCAAGACAGCTATAAAAATCACTCCTGCACATGGAATTGAGTTCTGCACAAACACGCGTTCAATACACCAACAGAAAGAAGAGCGCTGAAGGGAGCGTGCATCTTGGAATACAGAGCCCACCAGCTCGGGGGCAGAGAGACGGTGGAACTTCTCCCGTCTTCCCACTTGTTCTCTCCGACGAGTCGTGGAACTAAGGCTTCACACACGCGAGGCGCGTGCCCTACCACTGGGCCGCATCCCTGCCCTTTTGAAAGTATCATCACTTTTTTTATTTTGGCACTGGCTTGGGCTAACTTTCCTAGGCTGGCCTCAAACTGTGGATCCCCCTGCCAAGGCCTGCTGAGGAGCTAGGACCACGGTGTGCGCCACCCCACTACGTCTCGGCCCAATTTTTTATAGAAGATTTGCACCACTTTTTATATGCAAGGACATTTTCTTCAAGAAATTGTCAGCAGAAACTTAAAAATACTCTTTATTGAAATTGGCACTAAGAAAACTGCACAGTCATCGTAGAGTGACTGGACAAGTTCCCAGAGTAGACGCCCATGTGACCAGTGTCCAGAAGAGATGGCCTGCACTGCCTCAGAGCTCTCCACACCCCTGCAGACACGTGGGTGGCCTGCCCGCTGTGTCAGTGGGGTGCACCGGGAACTCCTGCGTCCCTCTCCTTTAGATCAACGTGCACTTAGGATGAGCACCCAGGCTTTTGCACGTGGAGAGGACTTTTCCCTCTTGCCATGTTGCATTCCATTGAATGAGTATGGTCCACTTGGACTGCTCCCACTTGGCCACACTTTTATAGAGCTGCAAGCGCTCACATATGTTCACATATACATGTCGTTATGGTTTGGATCTGGCACGACACTGGGGGTGTGGCCCCCTGCAGCAGGTGCACAGGTAGGGGTGTTTCTCGACCTCCTCACCAACGCCGCTCTTCTCATTTTGGTCTTCCTGGTGGGTGCCTAATGGTACGGCTCTGTGGCTACAATGTGCAGTTCTCTCATGACTAATAAAGCTATTGTGCACCTTTTTATATGCTGAATAGCCATTTCAATATCACCTTGGTAGGTGACACATGTGGCTTTTTTAAACCAGCCCTTCTGTTGGATTGTCAATTTCTTACTGATTCACAGGAGTTGTTCATATTGTCCAGATAGTAGAAGTTTTTTTCTGAAATTATGTATAATTGCAAATATCTTTCTCTACTCTGTGGTTTTACTTTCTTAATTATTTCTTTTGATGGACTGAGTTTATTAATTTTAATGTGGTCTAATTCATCATTTTTTTAATGATCAATGTTTGGGGGATCCTATTAAGAAAGTATTCTATGCTTTGGTCTAAAAAGTGAAGTCAATTGCTTAACCTATTACATCTACACACATTATCTGCTAAGAATCCATGCTTCTGTGTAACGTGAGGTGAGTACCAACAGCGCCCGTCCATTTTTAAGATCCCCACATTAATTTCTAAACATAATTTAAAAATTCTATACAGCACCCTCCTTCCCAAAAGAAAGTAACCCTTCTGACAAGAAAGCAGTGTGTGACCATCAACCCAAGAAGGGCCCCAGGACAGGGGAGCCAGGAGGAGGCAGGGGGTCTGGAGAGCACACTCTTGCACCTCGATGTGCTGTCAACGGGCAGCAATCCTAGGAGCCGGCTCTTTTCCTTCCCATTTTATGCAAGAAGTATGGCCACTTGCCCCTGGTCATGTGGGACACAGGAAGAGGCAGGATCCTGTGCACACCCTTCCTGACTCCCACGCTGCGTGTTTTCACAGTCACCATGCTCATAGCAGGGGAGCAGTGGAGCTTGCCTCCTGGGACTCAGCCCCAGACCTAGTTCCCTGGGACATGGGAGCGGCCCCTAAGGCTGGGTACGTCGGGATGAGCTTCCAGCATTCCAGCTCAGCAGGCAAACCACTGATGGGACGGATGGCGTTCGGTCTGCTGGGATGGCTCAGTAACTGGGTTGACAGTGCTGTGGTCACCTCAGACCCCGAGACAGTCCAGGACTGAATCATTCCTTCTGAGATGCGGCTCTGATAAATGAACACACCACTCACTGAGTGAACGCCTCAGACCTCTCTCAGCAAGGAAAGGAGATCCTGCCCCAAATGGCCTCTGGGGTCCCTGCCGCACTCGCCTGGAAGAATGATTTCTCTGGAAGTGGCCCTGCCGGGAACGCACCATTGCCTCCTCGTCCTGAAAGTCAGAGCTCCATCCTGCATTTTGCTGGGCCTCTTCCTGCAGTGATGGATGCAGGCCAATGACGCAGGCTGGGGACCGTCTGGCCTGGTGCTGGACACACAGTGGTCCCAGCCCTCTCCTTCCCCGTGCAGCGCGACACGTCTGTCTGCCCGGGTGCACCCTCTCTCCTCCTGATGTCTGTATCTAAACAGACAGATGTATCTCCCCAATCCAATCGATACCTTCTGAAACTCACGGCCATCACAGTTATGGAAATGTATTTTGGACATCTTCAATGTTCAGCTGAAAATCAATGAAATCCATTACCTCATATTTCAGCTGTTATGCACTCAAGAAACAGAATAAATCTTTCCCAGGGAAAAATTAAACTGTCTTACACAATTACTAATTATTGATATTTACTTCTTATGCTATTACACCTGGTGGACAATTATTGGTAATTAAATGTAGATCCCATCAGCCCCAAAGGAAAAGAAATGCAAAATTGCTGGAGTGGACCTTGTGTTGATGCTGCTGACCGTTTCAGAGAATATTAAGATTTCAAGGGACTGAAATGGGTTCAATATTCTGTTACCGTGTCTAAAGATTGATTTAGTCTTAAAATGTGTATCAAGGCATCACAGATAATTAATCTAAAATAAAGGAAAACAAGATAACTAGTACAACAATCTAAAATGCTGCCAGTCTTAGATAAACGTTCTGAGGACACAGAGATGCTTAGCTGTGTGAAGAACACTCAGTGAAATTTATTTATTGAGAATCTGCAGGAAAATGTTTAGACCCAATGGAATAAAATTTTGTTGGAAATAAATATAGTTTTCTTTTAACTACAGAGCCACATCCCCACCCCCTTTCTTATATTTTGAGATAGGTTCTCACTAAATTGCTTGGGGTCTTTCAAAGTTGCTGAGGCTGTCCTGAAACTTGCAACCTTCCCTCCTCAGCCTCCGGAGCCACTGGGATTACAGTTGTGCGCCACTGTGCCCCAGAGGGAATACCAAGAGGTCTTAAGCTGAGAATAGCTAAAATGGATATTGACGTCTCTGCAGCACTCCCTGCCCCCACCGGGGGAGCCTGCCACAAGTCTAGACCTTGTGGAGTAAACTTCACCTCTGCCGTTTAGCTGGAGAAGCCCAGGCACGGAGAGGCCCAGGGACCTGACTGCAGCTGCCTGGTCGGTAAGGGCCACAGGAGGACTCGGACTCCGGTCACTGTCAGGTCCTCTGCTTGCCCCCACACCAAAGCCTCCCTGTGCAACTGCTCTGCACATCCACAGGCCCACCCTCCGGCTGCTACCACGGAGCCCCTTTAAACATGGACAACCACTTGAAAACAGAAGGTCGGGAAGATACGGCATGTCCTAAACCCCAAAATGATGACTCGGTTCTGGCCCTTCTGTGCTTCCGAAATCTGATCACACGTAGCCCTGGACATGGGCGAAGACAGCCCCCATTCCTTGGTTCACATCATAAGCAACTGTAAAACCCTTCCTGTGAGCCAGGCAGGGCGCAGACACCGGGAGTCTGCAAGAAGGGGGCCAGCCTTCCTCTGAGGAGCCCAAGATGCAGATGGGGAACAGTGGTGAGGAAATGCAGTCGAGAGCCACACGAGCACCATCCAGTCCATCTGCTAGTGACGTCACAGCCCACATGTTGAACAGCCAGCGCCCACAGGCTGGTGATGGTGCTGATATAAACCAGCCTGCTCAGGACGTCACGTGATGTGCCCTGCATGGTCCTCGGTGACCATGATGAGGGACCCTGCGACGCCCGCAGCACTCTCCTGTGTCACTGGCCTCCCGCCTCCTCTGGTTGTGTCCTGTCCTCGTGGGCTGGCTGTAATCTCAGGTTGCTCTGCTCATCCTGGCCCCCAAGTGTACGAAGTCCACTGATAAAGGCCAAGCCCAGTGATTAGCGTGGAAACAAAACTAAGAGCAGTTAAGGAGCAGGGGGGTGGAAATCAGTGAGGTTGCTGCCCACCAGTCAGGCGCATCCCTTCTACGCGGTACGTGAGGGGCCAACGTCAGAACTGAAAGCGCTTCCCAGAACAGTGTGACTGCAGCGTGCCACACTTTGGCAAGATCCAACCCCGCTGGTGTGCCCACGGGGGTCCTCTGGGGGTGGGCAGTGGCAGACCCGCCTTCATGTGAGAGGCAGGGGTGTCCTGGGTGGTAACAGAGCCAGAGCATTCTGGGAAGCAGGGGCTGCAGTCAGCACCAGAGACGCCTGGAAAATGGGGCTCAGCAGACACAGCAGGGGGTCTGCAGCCCCACAGCTCAGAGGAGGCAGTAGGAGAGCATGAAGGTGGTGGGTCGTGAAATCTGCCCGCTGGGCTACAAGTTCAAATGTACTTCAGGGAAATATGGAGCCACAGAAAGTTCTGGAAACAAGAGAGATGACAAAATGAAAGACCCGTCTGGTGGCCCGGAGGAGGACAAGGTAGTCGGGAATGTGGGCTTGAATGAGGACCCGGGTGTCCAGGGGCTGGCAGAGGTGGAAAGGGGAGCCCACAGGCCTCTAAGGGCTGCCACTGGCAGAAGTCCAGGGGTGTGACTCCAGGTGGTGAAGACCAGGCCTCAGGGCAGCCTCGGGCTTCCGCTTAGAGTCCTCCATTGGATGGAAACCTCAACACCCAAAGGCGAGAATTCAGGAGAGAAAGAAGGGTGGGGGGCGCAGATGGCTTCAGATAGGGGCGCTGACGTGAAGTGGCAGAGGGTGGGAGACCTGGGATGGGGCACCATGGGTAAGAGGAGTGTGCTGTGGGGCCTGTGCCAGGGAGAGGGCACAGAGTGCCGAGCCAGAGACCGACCAGAGAGCTGGGAACTTGGCCTTGCAGAAAGCAAGATTTGGGAAGTCGGTTCCGGAGCCCCAGGGAGGGGCAGGGAACGGGAGCTCCAGAGACCCAGGGAGGGCAGGGAAGGTCTCCCAGACCAGCCGCACCCATCTCTCTCTGTTTCTATATGGAAATATCTTTATTACTTAGAAACTCACACATCATACAACCAATGTCAAAACTTGGAACATAACGGCTTGTATAATGAAAATAAACTTCCCATCATCTCCTCTCACCAAAACAACCCCTTTTTTTGTACTTTTTCAGATGTATTTCAATTACGGACCTCAGTTTAACCTACAGCTAAGTTTGAAAAAATATTAAAAGGCCCAAATTGAGAAAGAATTGCTTTTTAGTTTCATTGCAGTTGACTTATACTTTCATGCATAATGATGCACACTTTGAGTTTTTGAGGAAAATACATTTATTATACTGATGTTTAATACAGAGAAATGATATACATTTCCACAGGGCTACATGGTAAGTATTTATTTTCTTTCTGTAGGGAATGATGTTTTATAGAGAATATTTTTCTATTGATTTTTTTAAAAATCATTCTTAAATATGTAAACGACAAAAAATATAATTTTAAATTCTTATGGACCAAAACTCAAAGGAAGCAACATTTCGGAGTTTACGACTCACAAGGTTTATAGTTCTCCAATATTTGGAGGAACAATTTCAGAATAATAACTGTTTTGCTTGTGTAATGTAACTGTTATTGGGCACCTTTCGTTGTTTCATTTACTTTCACATCTTTCTCGTTTCTAGCGTCCTATCTCTAGGTCTTTATTCAAAACAATTTTAAATTATATATCAGGCATAAATTAAGCACTGGTCCATCTGCCTAGTGTCAACAAAAAAGAGACTAAAACAGTCTCTGCCATTGTGGCTTTTGCAGCTGGTCTTGGGGGGAGCTCCGGCGTGCTTCTCCACACTCAAGCAAAGCCAAGGGTCTTTTGGGCCAGATTCCATAAAGACAAGGGGCGATGCTCAGGGTCAAGTCGGCCCAACTTGACTCTCGAACTTCCGTGCCAATTTCTCCATGTTTTGTGTCACCTGTGTTTGCCTGAGTGAGCTCCCTTCATAGCCTCCAGGGTTGCTGGGAGAGAAGGGCCCACAGGTGACAGAAAGCCGTGGACCTTCCTTCTGTGGACCTGGAGACCAGAGCATAGAATGGTACAGTGGCCACCTCTGCAACTGCTTCCAGCCCCTGCCAACAGCATAGCTCTTTTAAGTAGGAACAAATTTGGAAAATTCCTATGCAGTATCTTTCATAAAACTCACCCACCCATTCTTAAAAGTGTGCCCTGAAATAACAGTGGCCTAAGTAGCCCTCTTCCTGTACTTTGGAGCTCTACACTGGTGCAAGTGAAGCAGTGAACATCTCCAGGACTCAGGCTCGGCTCTCTGACCATATCTCATGTCGTATTTCCCAAGTCTGAGTCAGCTCTAGACAAAGACAATTAACTGCCTGCTCTGTAAGTGGAGGAAGCACTTAAGCACCACTTAACAGGTTTGTTGGAATGCATGCAGAGGTACACTGAGATGGTTTTTCCACATGCACATGAGCGAATGGAACATGTTGATCTCAGCCAGGCCCATTTTGCTGGGTTCCTTGGAGCAGATTACTAGAGAAATGACTCAATTATTTTCCTTGTGCTCTACAGCAAGGATTTATCCAGGGGCAAACCAAGACCCACACAAGTTAAACACACCCCAGTCAATGCCAGAACCAAGAAGCTGGAATGTCCACTAATAACCAGCAGCTCCTTGGAATGGGCAATTGGTCCCCTAGGAGAAGGGAGAGCCAGTCTCCATCACAGGAAGCCACCCTGAACTCAGGTGTAAAATTAGGAGGTATGTCTCTCTAGAAGTCTCAAGTTTGCCAAGTGCAAGAAAACAACATAATCAACAAATGGACAAATGATCTTAGCAGACATTCTCAAAATACACCTGGCCAGTAATCTTTATTCCTTTATTTATTTATTTATGTTAAGCATAAAAGGCAAGAAAACTTGGGTATTACCTACAGAATTGTTTGGATCTTGAGGGTTTTAATTCTGTGGTTGAAAACAGTTTGAAATAAAGTATAAAAACATAATTTTTTTCCATTAGAAGCAATCTCAGGCTCAGAATAATTTACACCTTGCTGTTGTGTCATTTAAAAATCCAGATGGATACACCAATAATGAACCTGTGAGAAAGAAGTTAGGAAAATAATTCCATTTACAAAACAAACAAACAAAAACCTGGGATTAAATCTAACGAAGGAGGTGAAGACCTCTGCAATGAAAATAATAGTATACTGAAGAAAAGAGTTGATGAAGATCTTAGAAGATAGAAAGACCTTCCATAATCTTGGCTAGGCAGAATCAACATTGTCAAAATGACCGTACTACTGAAAGTGATCTAGAGGTTCAATGAGATTCCCATCGAAATACCAACAGCAGTTTTCATAAAACAAGAAAATGAAGCACCCACATTAATATGGAGGAATAAAAGACCCAAGAGAGTCTAAGCCACACTGAGCAACAGGAATGACACCAGAAGTATCACAAGGTCTCACCCCAGGTTATATTATGGAGGAGCAGCAGCAAAGACAGCGTGGCATTGCATAAAAACAGACACGGAGACCAGTGGAACAGATTAGAAGACAAACGGCCAAACCCCACAGAGACCGTCATCTCATCCTTGGCAAAGGGCCAAAAACATACATTGGAGAAAATAGAGGCTTTTTAACAATAGTGCTGTGAAAACCAGAAATTCATTCATATATATATATATATATATATATATATATATATATATATATATATATGTATGAATGAGGCTGGATCCTCATCTCTCATCCTGCATAAAAGTCAACTCAAAGTGGACAAAAGATGTAGGAATTCTACCAGAAACAATGCAATTACTAAAAGAAAACACAGGGTCAACACTCCAACATGTTGGTGCAAGCACCAACTTTCTTAAAAAGACCCCAAAGTTCAAGAAATAAAGCCAAGAGTCAATAAGTGGGATGGCTTCTAATGGAAAAGCTTGTGCACAGTCAACAAAACAGGTAGGAGTGTGAAGAGACAGCCTACAGAACGGGAGAAAATCTTTGCCAGCTTCTATTCCAAGACAGAATTGATATTTAGACTACATAAAGAACTCAGAAAACTACACATTAGATAAACAAATAACCCAATCAATAAGTAGGCAAATGATCTAAACAGACATTTCTCCAAGAACAAAATACAAGTGGCCAACAAATCCATGAAAAAATGTTCAACATCCTCAGCAATCAGGGAAATGCAAACCAGAACAGATTTCATCTCACTCCAGCTATTCTGTCAGTCATCAGGAATACAAATAACCACGGCAGGTGAGGATGTGGGGCAAAATCACACTCACACACTGTGGGTGGAACACAAGTGAGTGCAATCACTCTGGAAAGCAGTGTGGTGATTCCTCAAAAGTCTAGGCCATTTGTCTCACTCCTCAGTATGTATCCAAAGATTTAAAATCCTCATACCTTAGTGACACGTGCAAACCAGTGTTCACAGCCGGGCAACTCACAATAGCCAAGATATGCAACCAGCCTGTCCGTTGATGAATGGATTAAGAAAATATGGCATTTATACATGATGGAGTTTAATTCAAACATAAACATAACACAGTGAATCCCCTTTTACACATAATTACAATGCACTAGTTAAAACAATAACAACAATAACAATGGTAGAAGGGAGATCAATAGATTAGAGCAAGCAGATGAGGTAGGAGAGGAAGGGGAGGGCCCTGGGTCAGATTCCGTAATGTGAATGTTCAAATGATGGATCCCACTGTCACGTACCAATTGTAAAGTACCAATTTTAAGACATTAAAAAGCTAAAAATCCAACTAGAATGCTTTCACGTTGATCTCCTTTCTAAATGTGTGCACAAGAACCTGAGCCTCCTACAGAGAACTACGTGCTCACCCCGTGCACACCTGCATGTGTGCACACACACGTGGACACACACACACTCACACATGGCAGGCGCAGTTGGCTAAGGCTGTCCAGCTAATTACCCTGTGGGTCGCCACTGTTTCCTTGTCCTCCTCCTGCCCTGGGCCCGGAGGCCCCTCTGCAGGGTGGTGCTGGGCGGTCGGCTGGCCTGAGGAGACCTTCCTGTCTGGGACATACCATCCTGTCTAGACAGGGAGAGACCATCTGCTTTGTTGTTACTCCAGCCCTTTGCTGAGGATTCCTTTTGAACATTTTGAATTGCAAAATTGCTCGCTGCAGAAGCCCTGGAAGGTCAAGTGTGAGCCCCCAGCGGCAGGACTGCGCCTTGATTCTGCAGAGCCGTTTGCCCTCTCCAACGGTGAGCAGCCGGCTGCAGGCAAACGCGCTTCGAGCCACCACGGTAATCCGCGACAGCAGGCAACGTGCTTGCAAAAGATGAACACAATTCCCCCTCGTTCTGAAGGCAGTGAGCCCCACGACTCGGGGAGCCTCAATTTAAGTGTGCTCAGCATGCCCAGCTCCCAATTAGGCCTGCTATAAACGCAGGCGCGGTGGTGAAGTCAGAATCTTAGATGTGGTGGGTGATTCCAAGAAACATTAAACATCAAATAGAAATATTATAATCCACACGAAGCTCATTACGATGCAGGTGTTAGCCTAGTAGTTCAAAGGTATTTCTTCTCTTTAACGAAGGGAATTAGTTCAATAAAAGTTTATATGCTGCGTGTTTTCCACATAGTACTCCCTTTCTCTATGTTATGTGTTATTCTACTTGCCATAATGAAATCTTCAAAGAACCGAAGGGCCCCTCGGCTGGCTGATTTTGCACATCAGACATCCTGGGACAAATGACTTTGGCACTTGGTGACTGCACATAGCAAAGGAAGGTGTTTTCTGCTTTTCATTGCACCCAGACAAAACCCCAGAGCTACATTTCTCAGACATTTTAAAGGCTCCATCAGGGAAAAAAGAAACAATAGTCTGTTCACTTTGAGCTGATCATAAATTCCCAGGTCAAAGAATTAAGTCATAACCCAAAAAGGCGCACTTGGGAGAGTTTTGGGGATTTCTTCCATAAAGAAATCTTATTGTAACTCATAGTGAACTGAAAATAAACTTTATTACCCAGAACTCCTTTTCCCCGCTCAAAAGTAAATTTTAAAGAGGTATCTTTTCTTTTTGATTGTTATTTATTTAGGAAAAAGGAGCCAACTCTGTCGCTTTATGTTTGAAAAGCCCAGAGCTGTGGCCTGCTCTGTCCCAGGGTGTCTGATTCTCTCCCCTGTGTGCAGAGTTTATTGGGAACGTTTGCCCCCGGTGTGTGTCCACACCCTCCCTGCTTCCTGAGAGAGCAACCTGCGGCCAGCCCTCCACCTTCCCCTTAGCGGTCATTGTCACACGGGAGTGTGCCTCACAGCAGCGTGGCCACACAGGCTTGGTCACATCTTCCGTGTTTGTTAATACTTGGCCCTTAAAGATGCCAGAGTGAGTCGGTGTGATGGCACACACCTGTGAATCACAGTGACTCAGGAGGCTGAGGCAGGAGGATGCAAAGTTCCAGGCCAGTCTCAGCAATTTAGCGAGGCCCCAAGCAACTCAGTGCTCAGTGGGACCTTGTCTCTGAATGAAGTATCAAAAAGGCTGTGGATGTGCCTCAGAGGTTACGTACCCCTGGGTTCAATCCTTGGGACCAAAACCAAAAAAAGACGAGAGTGAGGTCGTTTGGATTTGGGCTCATCTGTATGAAGGATGGTAACAGTGCAGAGAGAGATGCTGGCTGCCATCAAGGTCTTACAGCATGTCCGGGATCATAGGAAAGATTTTAACTTATTTTCAGTCCTAGACTCAATATCCTGGTTTCTACCAGATCTGGAAAATGACCCTGTTAAATAGTATAATTATCTGCACTTGATTGTTACTGAATTGTAATAATAAATAAAAAGCAAAGTGAAAGACAGGGAAAGGAAATTTAAAGGGAGGGAGGGAGAGGAAAGAAGGAAAGACGAGGAAAGGGGAGCAGCCAGGAAGAAAATCCAAGGAAACTGCTGAGACCATTCCATTGTTCCAATAGCAAGTAGCTCTTGGGTGGCTGTTGAATCCTTAACAAATAAAATTAAATCCTGAGAATGCAGAACAGCGTCTGATATAAACTGCCTTTGAATTTGGTACCTGTTAGGGTATTATGAAGACAGACCCAATCTGTCAGTTTTTAAAACAAAGTGGATACGATGCTATTTGAAGTCTCCAGACATGAGCTGGTGCTGCTGACTCTCTCAGGACCTGTGATCTTCAGCATAAGAGAAACTGAGGCAAAAAGTGAGCTCAGGGTATTTGCTTAGAGCAAGGAAGCTCCGTGTCAGAGCATGCATCATCTCTCAATCGTGCCTTCATGCTGCCGTTTCCACAGCTCATCCTGAGATTTCTTTTCTTTCTCTTGGTTTAATAATAAATTTCCCAGGAAATTGCCCAATAACTGCCACATAAGGGAGACAGATGTTCTGAAGAAAAGAGCAATTTTATTTTATATCTTTCAACATATGCATGTGAAGTCTCATAGATGCCGAGTGGCAGCCCTTGAATAAAAGGTGAGGCCACAGCACAACTCTGCAAAGTGTCCTGCCACAGGACCCCGTGCCCTTCTTCAGACCACAGGCCTCGGGGAAGGGCTTCAAGCACGCCGAGAGGAGCTGGCCATCGTGTCTGGGGACCCCAGCCCCCAGCCACAACAGTGTCTCTGACCCTGACTTCTCCTCACCCTACAGGGTTCTCGTGGCTTTGAAAACATGGTGGTTTTCTTCCCAATTATAAAAGCAAATAAGACTTCTAGAACATTTTAGGGAAACCATAAAGGACGAAGAGGAGCCTTTCCAGGACCATGGCCTGGATAGAACCAACATGGTTTTGTCTTATTTATGTCTAGCTTTTTCTTCCCTGTGCATGAAAAATAGGAAGAGTAGATGGGAAAATACATGAATATGAACGTGTCGAGTTTCTTTCGTTTTCATTTATGAGATGTTCTCTGCAGCCATCACAAAGACACAGCTGCCTGGAGGAAATTAAGATTTCCAGATCAGAGACACACAGCGAGTCTGCTTCTGACATTCCAAGAGGGACTCTCCCCAGAAGACACTGCCGACAAAGACAGGTTGGCTTCGCTCAGCCTCGGGCCAGAGGTCGTCATTCACCCCGTTCTGTTCTCGGGAAACTTTCATTTCCTGAGCCAAGGGGTTTCCAAATCCCACCCTCTCTTCCACAGGTCCAAGTGCTGCTCATCCCCTGACGGGGCCGATGGGGACCAGGAAATAAGAGCCTGCGTCCCTGGCTCCTCGTGTCTGAGAAGCTGCAGCCCCTCCCCCATTGCAGCCCCTGCCTGTGGCTTCCTGGAGCAGCTCACCTTCTCAGATGCTGGAGACCACCCTCCCCAGCCCACCTACTGGCTCCAGCTGGTCTCCATTCTTTGGCCGTTCCTCCAAACCAACTCAGATTAGAAACCTCACGTCACCCCGCTGAGGTCTTCTGACTTCATCTTACCTGGGGAAGATGGTGACAGACCCCAAGCAGGTATGTGGGTCCCAGTTCCCCTTAGGGGTCTGAGAGGAGCAATGGAAAAGAAAGAGGTGGGACATCAGTGGCAGAAAGACCCTTGACTGAGCTTCCTGACAGGGCAAGAAGCGGCCAGACCTGGCTAACAACTCCTAGGCTTGGACACAGATGGCCACAGGTGCTAGTGTTCACTCTCCAACTTCCCTGCAGCCTTCTCCAGTCCCACTGCAGTGGGCAGGGTGCTTTGTCTATCTAATTACCTACCCTCTGTCATTTGATCATCTGTGATCTATTTAATCATCGGTCTCTCTGTCCTTCTATATATGCATCCACACAAAATATGTAAATCAAGCGTATATGGCAAGCAGCACTGGAATCGCGAGATGTGAACTCTCATCTTCAGGATGAACCCTGGAACGTGTCCTGTATGGGGCTGGGAACGCATTCTGTTTTAACCTGTCGGACAGCATCACTGTGATCAAGTTCACAGCCTTATCACCACCTGCCACTGTCTGCTTAGAGGCAATGGGGAGAGCCCTTTTTCTTTTTTAAACATCAATCTTCAGAACATTCAGAGGATCCCCCAGAAGTGAAAAAGAGCTACCAAGTGCTCTGAGTGGCTGTCTGTTGAGGGAGCGTGCTCTTTTAGGAGCATGTTACTTTTTAAGGTCACAAGACTCCCCTGGACACGTTGGCATTGCAATAATCACGTTTAATAGTAGAATGCCTTTGCATAGCTTCCATTTATTTTCCTACCCAGATGGACTGTTCTGTGGAGGCTGTTGGTCTAGGTTGTCCGAGTCCTGTGTATAGCCTCTACTAAGATCCCAAATATGCTATCAAGTAATAGGTAAACATTTGTGTGCATGTATGGCAGCCTTTATGCAAACATTCTGCAGTTGTATGCAAATGAAAATTGTCAACATATATGTTCACAGGCAACACTGGAATTTCTTTAGGATGGTTATCCAGAAGTGTGACGTGGAAAAAGTGGAACACTGTTGAGTCTCTGAGACTCACCAGTCAGATATTTTCAAAAGGTCTCCCATAATATATATTCTTTCCCACTCAAATTCCACTCTGATTTTTTTATTTTTAAATTTCCAGTTTAAATAATTGCTGACATAAAGGCTGCAACAATAATATCAAGAATCTTGCTTCTTCTTCACCGCAGTCCTAGTGAGAGCAGCTGTCCCCAAGGTGAGCTGCGTATCAGCCCTGATAACTGAAACCGGGCTGCAGTTGTCAAGAGAAGGAGATGCCATCTTTTGAAAATGAGTTTTAGGAAGTCAAGTTACAAAATGAAAGATTTTCTACTATTGAACGGCTTTGCCTGCTGATGACTGTTAACCAAGCGCGCACATCTTGACACAATTTTCAGAATCTTTTGCAACTGCAGCAGAACTCCACTATGGACAGCAGAGTCTTCTTCCAGTTCCTTATTTCAATCCCTGTCTTTTGAGATCTATTGTGTATTCTTCTCTGGTGTTCCTGGGACCAGTGATGGAAGGACTTACTGAGCTTACATTTCTATCTCCTGTGGCGCATCCACAGGTAGCTGTCATGCCCATGTGTCCCCAATCTTAAATACATATGGGAGCTTCCCCTCCTGATGACACTTCGGGCTTCCCCATAGATGGTCCTGAGGTCATCTGTGCAGAATCAAGGAAGCCTTTTTTGGTAAAATATCTTATAAAATATTTTTCCCATGTACTAGCAATCGTTTGATATTTTAGATGATATTCCCTGTGGCTGCCCAAGACCACCAAAAAACAAAAAATTCACCAAGTTCAAAAATAATGAGTTCTGCATTTTAAGTATGTAGTTAAAACAGTTTTATATGACACACTTAACAAAAGTAGTGATTAAAATTTTAGAACCTTGATTTTGAAATTTTTCCAAATTTTACTATTTTATTAGAATGGATAAAAGTTTTAGATAACAGCTCTCAAAAATCTAATTTTCAATATATCACCCATATTGATGCTAATGCTTTTAACATTGTATTTATTATTTAGTTTCTAGAATGCTCAATACTTCCTATTAAAAGGTACTAAAACTGTAATTACTACATTCTAAGTATCTTTCGCTTTATCAATACTATTTTGATAAAACATCTTCAGGAGTTGTTATTCAACTGCTTTGGAGTGTCCCAAGGCTCAGGATGCTCCCTTAACTTCTTGCCACTGAGGATGATCAGGTTTCCTCCTGTGTGAGCCACAGGTTGGTCATGAAGAGGTGTCTGAAGCTCAGCCTTCTCCCTTCTAAGGAGGAAAGCTGGGCAACATCTGCATCAGCATTTGCACCGCAGCCACAGCAAGGCTCACACCTCCGTTGTTGAAAGTCCTCGCTTCTTTTTGCTTCAGGAATGGAAACCATTGATTCTTGCACTATCAAAAGAGCTTGTGGTGTCCTGGCTCTCACACGGTCAGGAGATGCTCTGGGCACATTTGACTATTAAGTGTCATCTTTTCCCTTTTGCAATCTAGGGGAGTTGTGTTCCTTGTACTTAAAGGAAATGTTTAAAAACTATCTAAATATTGTCATCATTTTTTCTCAGTCCTGGAAACCACTTCCAGTATAATTTTATGTGTTAGTGCAAGTCCTCCAGCCACCTGCTCAGTGCCCTCTTGACCATTCTGACCCTTTCCTGGATGATGCACTTTCGAGGAGTGGCCCCAGGTCTCTGTACAGCTCTCTCCATGGTCATGTTCTATCCTCACATATTTCAAGAAAACCTTCTAACTTTCTGTAAAAAGACTGGTGCATTTAACTTGGTGTTCACCTTGATGTATTAGCTTGCCCTAACACAGTAAGTGCTGGATGGATTTCCTTAAATGACAGAAATGTATTCCCTGGTGATTCTGCAGGCCAGAAGTCCCAGGTCAGGGCATTTGGAGAAATCAGTGCTAACACATAGGGTTGGTTCCTTAGCAGGAGGGAGGGCTGCCCGGCTCTCTCCTTGACTGTGAATGGCACCTTCTGCTTGTGTCTCCACACCCATTTCCCTTAGCCTCTTGCATCAAATGTCTTCGTACAAGTCCTCCAGTGGACTGTAAGAAGGCCCCTTATGAAGAATTCATTTTAGTTTCACTACCTCTTTAAGGACTCTGTCTCCAAGCATGGGTCAGGCCACCACATGCTGTTATTGTGGGGACACAATTCCAGCCCCTAACACTAAGTATCTGCTGGTTTCTATACTATTTTAATTTTTAAAATTTAATTTTACAAATGTTGGGTGCTGTTGTGTTTTGAAATCTCACCTGGGAAGCTCGCTGTGCTTACTGGTTAGTGTTAAACCCGGCTTGAAAGGTCGGAGTGAAACCTGGTGTGGTGGACTTCTGTCTTTCCCGCTTCTCTCTTCCTTTCCTCTCCTTCCCCGTCCCTCTTGCATTCGATGGCCTTGCAGTACCCTGGAGGCACAGACACTGTCTTTCTCTCCTACACGCCAGCTTCCATGGCACCCCCTGGTGACCCGCTTCACATCTCAGAGCGCCCTCAGCCACCTTGGCAAGCACTTCGAGGTCTAGTCTTGTGGGGGCTTTCTGCAGGCAACATGGCCCACGGCAGGTTCCTGGGGAAAGGCGAGCACCACCCTCCACCCCAGGCAGAGTCCTCGGGGGCTGGAAGGGCTTTCCCCTGTGCAGAACTATGGCCGCCTTGTGTCTCCTTGGGGGCAGGGGGGGGGTGGGGGGGTGGGGAGGAGAAAAAGGAAGAGAGAGAGTGAGAGAGAGGAGAAAGAATGAGAGAGGGGGAGAGAGGGAAAGAAGGAGAAAGGGAGAGAGAAAGAGAGGAGAGAGAGAGAGGAGAGAGGGAGAGAGAGAACGCTTTGAATGTCTAATTGAATGCATTTCTGTGGAAAGCTCCCACAAAAGCGCTGGATGATTCTTGAGCTCTCCGAGCACAGTCAGCTCCCAGCCCTCCCAGGTCTGCACTTGGCCCTGTTTGGTCTGAAACCCATCTTCTACTACAGCTTTATTGAGATAAACTTCACTTACCATAAAGTCCATTTTTTTAAGTGAGCACTTGGTTTCTAGTATCCGCTAGAAGCAATTTTATGGTGTCATATTTTAGTATATTTTACTCTATTTTTCAGTCTCTTACAAGTAAACTCCATACCCTCCTCCCCAGTTACTCGTCATCCCCTGGCAACCCCCTATCGCCTTTGTCTATGGATTCTCCTCTGTAGACTGTCATGCTTGGATCAGACCACAAGAATGACGTCTTCTACCCACTGTGACAAGTTTGAGGCTCCCCTGTGTTGTGGCACATGCTGGTAACTAATTCCTTCTTGGTACCTGTTATCCTCTCGTAGTATTAGAAATCTTTTGGTGGTGAGGAATTTACAGCAGATCTTTTATTGCTTGCTAGTCTTTAAATCAATCTGGGATTCATCTCTGAATACTGTCGCACTCATGATTTAGATAACAAGTTATTGGTCCTAAGCCGTATCATTTTCCCATTTGGCCTGTGTATGCCAAAACGCAGGTTTCAATTCAATGTTCTTTTTTTTCTTTCGTTAAAATGGGTATTTGTGGAAAAAGGAGGTAATGTGAGTAATAGCTAACGTTTATTGAGTAGTTATTATACACCCAGCTCTGTGGTTTATATATACAGCTAAAATAAATGAAACTTTAACAGCCTAGACATTGTATTAGTCAGCTTTTTATCACTTTAACCAAATTACCTGAGAAGAACAACTTAGAGGAGGAGGAGCTTATTTTGGCTCATGATTTTAGACACCTCAGTCCCTGTTGTCCAACTCCATTGCTCTGGGCCTGAGGTAAGGTGGAAGATGGTGGTGGAAGACGGGCATGCAGGACGCAGAGAGAGCAGGAGGAGCCACAGGCTGTAGTCCTCGAGGGCCTGTCTCCAATGACCTACTTCCTTTAGCCAGAGCCCCTGCCTACAGCTACCTGCCAAATTCTCAGTCCATCCAGTGGACTGATTCCCCCATTAGGTCACACCCTTGTCCTCAAGTCATTTCACTCCTGCTGTGGCACAGGAGGCAAACCTAACACACATGGTGCAGAGCTCCCTCCACTTCTACACCCTCTCCTGAAACCGAGTCCAGCTGCTGAAGACCTTGTCCAAAGCCACGCAACAGTGAACAGCGAGCTGGAATCAAGACTCGGGTCTCCAGGGTCCTACAGGAGGCAGGGCAGAGGGAGGAGGAGGAAGGAGGGAGCGCCAGAGAAAGAGCAGAGGGAAGGGTAGAGGCCAGCTGTCCACTGCCCCGCTAGCCAGAGGACCACCTACGGCTTCTAGCAGATGTTTACACCAAGGGCCTTTGTCTCCTTGAATCTCTTCTGGAACAAAGGCTTGTCTCTCTCTCTCTCTGCAATCTGCTCGCAGACCCTAACCTAGCACTCTTCTCAGTGCAGCAAAATGAGTGATGTTGACAAACACCCAGGTGAGCGATTGCAAGTGGACATGGGCATCTCCAGGCCGTTTTACTAGGAACACAAACCTCCTTCCACCAGCAGGAGATGCTACGCATTTAAACAGCATTCTGGAAGTTATGGTTGGTGCTTAAAAATAATAGCCCCAAAATGCCTCCAAATATGCATGCACCAAACAGAATCTCACCTCTGAATTTATGGCTGAGTAATAAAAATGTGTCGGAAGAGCGTTTGATGGTGAATAGCCTTATAAACCCGGGGCCACGCACACAGTGACAACCCAGCATTGGGCCGGAATGTGCTCCCAGCTATAATTCTGTCAGGGCAGACACATAAACACCCTGGTGGAAGGAAAGGCAGAGATACCCTGGTAAAGGAGCATCATTGTTTCTAAACACAATGCCAGATTAGGCTGTGGGGGTGGCCTTGAGTCCTTTCTTGTCAGAAGCAGTGTGATGCTTGGGGTTCGTTTGTTTCTCTTAAGAAAAGTGAGATTCTGCTGATCATTTCTGAGCACTTATTATGTTCCAGGTACGTTCTTAAAGTCACTGGTGGAGACAAGGGGGTATTTTGCCCCCCATTTGGCAATGCCTGAGCATTATTTTTTTTTTAAGAGAGAGAGAGAGAGAGAGAATCTTAATATTTATTTTTTAGTTTTCAGCAGACACAACATCTTTGTATGTGGTGCTGAGGATCGAACCCGGGCTGTAAATGTGAGTGTGTAACCGATGTGATTCTGCAATTTGTATTTGGGTTATAAACTCCCATTTTTACAATGGGAGTTCATAACCCAATTGAGTCAAATGTATGAAAGATGATATATCATGAGCTTTGTAATGTTTTGAACAACCAATAAAAAAATATAAAAAAAAAAAGTGAGAGCCAGTTGCTAGACCTGGGCCAAAGGGAGGCGCCGCTGTGTGGACCGAGCACGCAGGAAAATTCTCCCTAGGAGAAATACACAAACAACTCTCGACTGTGAGCCTTGGAAAGATTAGCTCTGACGCGGGGTGAGGATTTTTTCTTTGTCGCTGTTCAAAGCTGAATAGCAATAAGAATGTAAACCTCAGCGCTTCATAATAGAATTAGGCCCCTTGTATAATGAGGTTCATTATAAATGACATGCATAATTCCAGCGCTGTTCTCTGTTGATTCGTCTTTTGTTGCTGAGACAGACTGCTTTAATGGGCTGGGGAGACCACGCCACGCTGGGAGCACACAGGAAGACGTTTTGCAGGGAGTTTCTTTCCTCCTTTCCCTGCTCTGTAAGCCAGGATGTGCTTGGTCGGAAAATGCCCCCCAGGACATTGTGCCCCGTGCAGTAAAACGCGCACCCTCCAGGAGGCTGCAAACCTCCGGGGACCGTGTGTGTAGAGAGCGCCCGGTGCGTTCATTCCGTCTCCTCCTCACGGCCCATGCAGACGACGTGTAGCAACTGTCTGATGAGCGTGGAGTTTCCAGGCTGCACAGCTACTCCTGCCCATCACCAGCACTTCCATCTCCTGAGAAAATGGAAGATTTAACCATGGTGTGGCTGCTGAAGAGGTAGTGAAGACAACAGTATGTGAAAGGAAAATAACAAAAATAAGTATACATGGGTCACAGTAGCAGTGGATTTCAAAACCCCACTAAGCCAAAAATGGGAAGTGACATGGTGAGCCTAATTCAGGAAGCAGGATGCCCATGACCTCATTCGGCTTCCGCGTCCCAATCCTAGCTCCCTGGGCTCCCTAGACCATCCAGAGTCACACTTGCCAGGGACACTGTGCAGGGACATGGCCTGGCAGGTCTGCAGCCTCGTGTGAGCTGTGCACCTGTCCACTCGGCCCTCTCTTCTGCTGTTAGAGGCTAGCAAAGGGCAAATCATCCTGCTCCCAGATCTCTGTCCAACCTTGATACCTGAGCCAGGCTCACCTGCTCTGAGAGCACCAAAGCCTACAGGTGATTTCCCACATCCCGCCACCTCCCAGGCGTGAGCCACAGAACTCTGGCCCCGTGCCCCTGTCTGCAGCTCTTCCTCAGTAATGTCAACTGTTGCTGGCTCTCAGCAGGAATCAAGGCATCTTGTGTGTACTATGAGCTGAAATGCATTTGGTTGTCATGTATCACAAATTTAGAATAAATAAATAATTTTTTAAAAAAGAGAATGACTTATTAAGCACCTCCTCCGTGTCAGGCCCTCTTCTGAGTGCTGAGGACAAAGGCACCCGAAGCCACCATGTCCAAGTGCCAGGGCTCAGGTGGCCCGTGCCACTCACTGCCTGGACTGGCTCCGGGGTGCTTGGGGAACAAAGCTTGACTGCCGTGCACTCAGCAGCTGGAATTGAGCGACAGGGGATTATAAGACCTCTCAGTGCTGCCTCCGAGCCCTGGCTGAGGGAACCAGGCTGTCGTGAGCTGGTGTCTTCACTCCGTTTCTACCCTCAGAGGGAAGAATTTGCCTTGGCCTTTCCAGCTCCTGCCTCGGGTCCCTCCTCAACCCATCGTGGCTCACTGCCCATCTAAAGTTAGCTGGATAGCTCTTATTGTGCACCTTCTGCATGCTGGGCACCATGTTCCTTAGACCACTGGAACAGAGCTGGGGACCTCCAGCAGGGGTGGCTGCAGGCTGGGCTGCAGGGGAGAGCCAGGCAGAGGAAGCCACCAGAGGGCCACTCAAGGGAGGAGAGGCTGGGCCAGAGGCACTACCGTGCTCAGTTCTCTCTCCTTTGTCCTGTATCCCACGCCTGACCACTTCCTCACTCTGTGGCCTGCCCGTAAGCTTCTTCCTATGCTGCTTCTGCTTTGTGTCTACTGCGAGGTCCAGCTCCGGCCGCACTTCCCTCCGCTGGAGTAGAGGGTCTCCCTCCAGGTTTCCTTGGCCTCAGTGCCACTGAAACGTGGGGCAGGGCGAGTCCTGTGCACTGTGGGATGTCCAGCAGCACCCTGAGGTCCACCCTAGTCATCAGCAGCAATCCCACCACGACTCCTCAAAATGGTGCCCCGTCAGATGTGCCCTGGGTGGCCAAAACCTCCCCGTGCAGAGCCACTGTGATGCTCTTCATCAAGACCCTTGAGCACTCTGTTCCTGCACCCCCACATCTTTGCTCAAATGTCACTGTGGGAGAGGCCCCACCTGGTCACCTGGACAGCACACACTGTCCACCCCCACCCCACGTTTCCTCCTTTATCTCCTTTCTTTGTCTCCCTAGATGTTGTCACAACATATTCTGTTTCTTTTATTTGTTTAGTGTCTGTCACTGCTCCTCCATTGATAAAGTAAGCCCTGCTTCTGTCTCTGTTTTTTGTGATTTGCCTGCATGTGATTTGCCCTCATGTGGGCAGGGACACCTTAGCCATGTCTCGGCTTTGGCAGCCCCCCTCTACCTTTCCTTCAGTCTAACTCCCAAGTGCCAAAACGGCCTAGTCACTCTCACCATGAAAACCTGCAGCTGTCAGGGACAGAGTACAGTCGGAAGCCAACCGCGTGACCAGTCCTGTTGGCCTCAACTTCAGCCTCCCCTCCTGCAACCCGCGCTGCCAACCACGGCACAGTGGGACTGTCTCCTTTTCTCTGCCTGGGATACGCTCATCCTGTCCCCACAGGACATGTTCTGTACCCCCATATCTCCCTGCACATGTCAGCTCTCAGACAAGGTCTTCCTGATGTCCCTGCAGGGTGGTTCGCCTCTCCCTGGGCTTCCAACACGTCCTTCCTACCGCCACAAAATGCCTCCATACACCTGTAAGGCGGTGGCCTGCATCCAGAGCTCTCAGGTGTGGTCTCACCCAGGGCCTCCAGGGTCTAGGTCCCAGTAGCTATGTGTCTTTGCAGCGTGGGCTGCCTGTGCAGCAGTGCCCACAGAGAGGCACTCAGCGAGTGCTGGTTGAGGACAGGAAGGAACCATACTTAGCATATTATCCGGTTTCATGCATTTTGATGAAATTAACATTATCATAGCGCTGTGACTCTCAAACCGTGTTGTGGTGCAGGGTGACCAGAGTAATCCATGTATTGAGGGAAATGCAGACATCTGTTGGCCACTCGTTACCTGTTGAGGTGATTCACTCGTCTCAACATTGGATCACGGTACACATGGCTCAAGGACATTAGATCTTAGTGAAGCTGAATCTTTGGCTGTTCCCGGGGCAAAAGCAAGTCTTACATGAGCATGCATGTGAGTAGGAAAACGAAGGCATCGTATTCAACATGGCCCAAGGGTTGACAACTTGTACAGGGTGCAGGACTCTTAGTAAGTGATTTTGGTTATTTAAGAGTGAAACAAATGTCTTTTCTTTCAATATATCTCTATGTATTCTTTTGTCAAATAATTACAAAGTGTTAGAATATAAATACTTAAAATACGTAAACCTAATTGCTTAAAAATATTAATTACAAATAAGTATTAGATAAGTGTCAGGATATATATGCTTAAGATGTTTAAACCTATTGCTTAACAAATACTAAGTGTAAGTAAGTAGCCAATGAGTACCGTGTCAGGCATGTCTTTGGCCTGGGTATTCTAGGGAAAATTGAAGAGAAAGTTGGGGCGCTCTTCCCCAGAGAGAGGACTGCTACAGCCTCAACCAGAGACACCGTTTCCTGCAGATTTCTGCACCAGACATGAATTCATTGAACTTCCATGGTGAGGACCCGGGGTTTTCACAACCAGTGAATAGCTTCACACTGACGCACAGGGCAACAGCTCTCAGGAGCACGCCCTGAGCACATCCCCAGCTGGGCAAGGGCACAGCGGTCAACAGGCTCCTGGGCAGGGAGAGACACTGCGGAGTGCAGTGCCGCAGTGTGGCTGGGGACGAATAACCAAGCCGCCACAAAGCCTTGTAGGTTCAAACAGCAACTACTTTATTTCAACTCTTACCGGCACTGCTCGCGTGCTTTTCCGCCAATACCACCCACGCGGCCTTCTCCCGGGACACACAACACACCAACTGGAAAATCCCTCCTCCAGAAATCCCTCCTCCGGCACTTCCCCAACCAATGGGAACTCTCCGGGAATCCCCGAGAGAGCGCCAAAGTAGCTCCAGAACTCCAAAGAAGCAGGCCCCCGGAGGCAGCAAGAGCTGGCCCCATTGCCGGACAGTAAAGGTCAAATATACAATACAATCAATCCAGCAGCACAGCAATTATATACAGCTTAACTCAGATCATCATCTCAATGGTTCACTGTGTCACCTTTCAAACATTCCCTCTGGCAAATGCCAGGCATCATTCTGACCAGTGGCTCTCCACAGTGCAGGAGAGAGAGGAGGGAGGAAGAGAGAAGGAGAGAGAGGAAGAGAGAGAGAGGAAAAGAGAAGGAGGAGAAGGAAATAGGGGGAGAGAGATAAATACTGAGAGAGAGGAAGAACTGTAACAGGGTAAGCTGATATAAATATTTAACAATAGAGTTTCTTTTCTTTATAAAAAAAATACCAGATTATTATAAAAATGATTACTACTTAAATATACCAAAATACTGAAAATAAAAATTTAAATGCTTTTTATATATACTGCCAAAATAACATCAATTACCTTTAAAGTAAAAGAGGAATAAAATTGTACTTTCGGTATTATAAATAACATCAATGGAAAATGCAAAATGAATAATAGTCAAAGTATTTATGTAGATGATAAACATGATGAATTTTTTAAACTTTTTCTTTTTCTCTTCATTAATGAAGGTCAAGTTATACACATTTATGGAAAACCTGACTTAAAACTTTTGCAATATTTAATCATGCGTAATCATTTAGCCATAATTATTTAAACGCAGTACCTAAGGAACATAAAACAGGAGCAGTATGTCATTTGAAGTGTTTCACTTTCCTAAAGAAATCATGGGTTTTGTTGTTAGGATCAGAAACAAGTGTTCCATGACAATCCAACTTCCTAAAGGAATGCGTGGTCTACGCCAACGCTGTCCCCTGGAAACACTGCTGTGGCCCATGACCCTCCCTATCCATCCAGCAGTGGCTGCCAGAGGGACTCGTAGAAGATGAAGAGGGGAGCTTGGGGCAGCACTGCCCGCCTCCCAGGGAGAGCCAGGGTGGCCGTGAGTCCTTAGGGCACTGCAGGGAGTCCTTCCAGACGGCTGAACAACACAGCACTCCCAACAGGAGCTGATTCGGAGCTGGTCTACAAGGTGCTTCAGGGGAAGGAGGGCTCTGCTGCACACAGCCCAGTTCCCCCGGGGATCAGCGGGGTCAGGGAAAGGTGTGGAGAGGCAGTGGTTAGAACAGCTCCTGGGAAGGCTGGGGGCCTGTTGCCCCCCCCCCAAAGTGCTGAAATTGCAGGAGACCCAGCCTGTGGTTCATGCAGGGATGGAGCAGAGCCTGGTTGAGTCCTGGCTGAGTCTGGGGTCTGCCTTTCTCCTGCTCCATTATCCCAGGATAAAACTGCTGACCTGTGGGCAAGTGAGGGAGGTTTTCTGAGCTTTGCTTTTCTAGGCCAAAGCAGGTGAGTTGTGCAGAAGCAGGCGCACTGGGCGTGGGCGCTGGGGCTCCTGCGGCCTGTGGCCCTCCCCGCCGTGCAGTGGACCCACAGCTACAGGAAGGCTGTTTTCTGCACCAGGTCTGGCCTCTGCCACCTCTCTGGGGAGGCCCAGGGAGCTGCTCCTTCCTCTGGTGTCCTGGTGGCCATAGTTGGCTGACTTCTGCTGGTGAACGCAGCAGTAGCTGCCTGAGGAGGCTAAAACAGCATTCGAGTTTTCCTCACAGTGGACACTTTCTTTGTTTATTCATCAACCACAGTCAGAATGTGGCTGGCCTGAGGCCGCCTGGCTCTGACCATTGTCAAAATCGACACCCATTACCCAGACCCACCAATCGCATCAAGGCGGTCTTTGAGCCACAAGCTCTTCTGAATTATTGGGATGATTTACTAAAGTTACCAAGACCTTGCTGGTTAGTATTTTTAGGGGAATAGGCTCCCCTGAACTAGTAAGTAGTTGTTTAGCATTAACTAACCTGTCTTACCAGATCTAGCACAAACTTAGCAACCTGGAGACTCACCTTTGAATTGAATAAGATGCCTTCTGGTCAGATGACCTTAAAACATCTCTTAATCATTCAAAGTCTCAATTTTCCACCTGGAAGACAAAACCAATGTTTCCCAAGGCTCCCTTGCTGAGAATTTTAACACCTTAGAATCCCTGTCCAGAATGTTGCACTAGATCCCTTGACATCCTCCGTCCTCTGCAGCTTGGCATCTCCCTGTCATTCTGTGCCATCTTCTCCAGTCTTATTGCAAAGCTTTTCTATGTTAGGTAGTATGTTCAGAGGGTTTTTCTCTTATTACTATGCAAATTAGAGATAAAAAACTAGTAGCCAAATTAATTCCCAAATCAGAGTCTGCAAAATGCAAAGCAATAATATCAGTTACAGTGTTGAGGAGCGGTATGGCAGGTACTCAGGAGCTACGTAGAGTGTGTAGGGTGCAGATCACACATGGGGACATGGGCCTGTCAGTGCACATGGAGAGACCACTAGACACGTCCCCAGTGAAGTCCAGAGGAGACCACAGGGAAGGCTGCCCCCTTTAGTTTTGGCTGCCCTTCAACACACTCTCCCTGTCTCACTTACCTGTCCTGGCACCGAGAGGTGGCCTTGGGAAGGAGGGCCCACTGGACTGAGTCGGAGGGAGCTGGCCTGGTGTCCAAGCGCACAATGGATGGGTCTCCCTCCCTGGCTGCCCACCAGGTGATCTATCACCTTGGCATCCCTCCAGTTCTTCAGTTTCATTAGATGAATTGATTAAATAAAGCAGCTGGGCGCATCTGAACAGGAGAAAAACACTTCTTTAATTTCCCAAGTAGTTTTACCTATTTTAAGTTAACTCCATAAATTTGAGTTTGGGGTTTATTTGTGAGATGTGTCCTGATTGAGTTTTTGACCTGTTATTTGTTTGCTGTCTTAGGCACTAGCTTGTTCCTGTTGATCACCTTTGTTTCTGCCCAGGGCTTCTGAAGACACGCCCCTTCCTCTCTGTGGTCTTCAGGGGATGCTTCGCCAGGCAGTGTCCACAGTCGGGGCCAGGCTCGTCCACACTCAAGCCCCGCAGACACTGCAGCCGTTTCCTTCCACCCCTTTCATCTGGGTGCAGCCAAGCTGTGCAGAGGCCCCCTGTCCTGCCCCCTGTCCTGCCCCCCTGTCCTGCCCCCCTGTCCTGCATGCTGCAGCTTCAGACCTTGCTGGGCTGTTTTTGGTTGAATAGTTTCAAATTAAATATGTTCATGAGGCAAACAGTGCCAATGAGTTCAAAAAGGATAACGAGTCTCCCGGCAGCTCCCTGCTCTGCCCTTAGCCCTCCTAAACCCAGGCTGTCCCTCCTGGAGGCCATGTCTGACGCAGTTCTCCAGAAATTCCCTTTGGGCATGCAGACAGGTATATGTGTATTCCCATAAATGGGATAATATTTTAGATATTATCTATATCTTGGAACTTTCCCTTAACACATGGCAAAGGGGTTCCTATAACGACTCCTACAGATTCATCAATTTGTCTGTAACGGGGACAGGGTATTCCGTAGCTGCACCATAATTTATTCAGCCAATCTGAACACATGGGGTGCTCCCTTTCTGGTCTCCACATAGATGTGTTTTCTATACTGGGAAACACTCAGATTCTCAGTGTTGCAGTTGGATAAGCGCCACCAAAGCAGAGCCCAGGAGCCCTCCGTGGAGTTGCAGATCACCTCCAGGGCGTCAAGCCCTTTAGGAGCTGACCTTCCCCCAAAGTGGCCAATGCATGGATTCTTTTCACCATGGGTCAGCTCTGCCTGCTCTGTAACTTTAAATATGTGTGAGCACGTCGTACATGTGGCGTCTTTTGCCCTGCACACTGTTGTGTTGCTAGGAGAGTCATCCTGGGGTCCAGCTAGTTTTATTTTTATGTAATGAGAGACTGTATGCTGTCACACGCACACCCCACACTATGCTGTCTGCTCTCCTGGTTGGCTAGTGTGTTGGTCCCAGACCCAGGCGGTCCTAGGTGAGGTGACTGAGAACATTCTAGATGAGTCTTGGTGCAGCTATAGGCTTCCTTTCTTTTGGTAGAATGCTAAGGTCACAGAGAGGGCGTGTGTTCCATTTTTTAAGTAATTACCAAGCCGTTCTCCACAGGGCTGCACCAGCCCGTGCTCATGCCAGCGATGCACGTGGTTCAGCCAGCCCACGTCCTCAGGCTCGCTCACTGCTGACGGTCCTTTTAGTTCTAGCTATTTTAGTGGTTGGGAGGTGGCATTTCATTTATGAAGCAGAAAACTGGTGATTCTGGAAAACTCATATACGTGATCACTTAGATACACACCTGTAGACATCTTCAGCATTCGGGCCATGTCTCTCCAGACCCCTCTCTCCCACACCTGCAGAGTAGCCCAGCCTGCAGAGAACCGTGTGGCGCACCTCCAGTCTCCTACTTTTTGATATGACCTGGCATCTTGATCCTCTCAGGGTTTGTCTTGAAATCTGCCCCAAGGGGCCCTGGAGTGGCCCTTCTGCTTGGACGTGTTCTGACCAAGGCTGTGACTCAGTGCCCCACGTGTGCTAGGAGAGGCTTTTCCGTGGCCAGCGGGGACCCCCAGCACAGCATCAAGCTGGGATGCTTGAGGCTCCGGCAGCTCACGGCCCCCCAGAGCCGGTCTTTCCCAGGTGCCAGAAGTCCCTCCCTGCATACTCAGGTAGTGTTGGGCCAAAGGTGGGAGAGGACTGCGTTTTTCCAGATGTCACAGTCCAGCCTCCTCCTCCCTGTGCCCTGCCCCAGTCCTGCCATTTCAGCAGACTCCAACCCCCCAGTGGGACTCCACTTCCCTACCCTGGGTCCACAAAGACCACTGGGCAGAAAGCTGGGGCTATGTGGGGCCAACTCAGCTCTCCTTCTCTCTGGGAACACAGCTCTCTACCTCCAGGGACCTGATGTATCCTGTGCAGTTTTATAGTCACACAAAGGGGCCACCTGAGTAGCTGCTATATACCATGGCTGAAGTCACCAAAACAAATCTTGTGGACCTATGTATAGCCATCTACAGATACCCCAATTTTCTCTAATCCCAAATTCCGAAATCTGACTGCTCCAAATTCTAAACTTTCTAAGCACCAACATGTTGCCACAAGTGGAGCATTCCATACCTGATCTCACATGACTGGTGGGTCATGACACAGGCTTGCTAAGAATATTGAATAAAATTCAATCCAGGCATGTGTGGGACATATATATGAAACAACATAAATGAGTTTCTTATTTAGACATGATGGCACCCACAACATACTGGTCATGGACATGTAAATATTTGAATATCTGAAAATACTTCTGGTCTCAAGCATTTCAGAAAAGTGATTCTCAATCTGTGCTTATTAAAAATTATAACAGTAAGTTGATATGCACAGCTTTTAAAATTTGTCTTCTAATTACACTATGTTGCTTTTACTCTGCCCTGGCACACTTCAACTGTAAGTAGGCAATTTAAGTAATTCATTTACAATATTAAAAGGCATACATTCACAATAGCTAAACTGTGGAACCAACCTAGATGCCCTTCAGCAGATGAATGGATAAAGAAACTATGGCATATATACACAATGGAATATTACTCAGCAATAAAACAGAATAAAATCATGGCATTTACAGGTAAATGGATGGAGTTGGAGAATATAATGCTAAGTGAAGTTAACCAATTTCAAAATACCAAATGCCGAATGTTTTCTCCGATTTAAGGAGGCTGATTCATAGTGGGGTAGGGAGGCGGAGCATGGGAGGAATAGATGAACTCTAGATAGGGCAGAGAGTGGGATGGAAGGGAGGGGGCATGGGGTTAGAAAAGACAGTGGAATGAGATGGGCATCATTACCCTAAGTACATGTATGAAGACACGAATGGTGTGAATATATTTTGTGTACAGAGATACGAAAAACTGTACTCTACATATGTAATATGAATTGTAATACATTCCGCTGTCATATATAACAAATTAGAATTTTTAAAAAAGACATACATGTGCATGGTATAGTGTTTTTCCCAGGGACTAAAGCAGAAAATAGAAATATTTCTCCTAGATCAATATTCATCACCTTTAGAAGAAAATAATATTAACAGCTTTCTTATGTAAATTTTCACTGTATAAACACCTCATACATATGTTTCTCCCTTTCTTGTATTTTCTAAGACAAATGGAAATAAATTCTTTGCATTGTGCAGTTTTTACTAATAAGCTACAATGAATAAATTTTCGTGTTAGCACAAACATATCTAACCCATTTTTAAAATAGTCTAAATGCTTAATTTTTCTAGATGTGCTGTACTTTAATCAGCTCCCTATTGATGGACATTTATGTTGTGCCTATTTTCTCTTAGTATTTCAAATAATCTCACATAGAAAAATCCCTTCTGCAGATGATAATATGCTTTTAAAGAAATTTTCCAAAAGTAAAAAAAAATAAATGTGAATTTTATTTTGTTAGATATTGGATAGATATTGCCACAGGAGAATCTCCAAGGAGATTCACCAGTCCACACACAGCAGCAGCAGGTGAGACCACTGTGGACACATCCTCTGCAGGCTGGGCCGGCCCGGCAGGCGGTAGAGTCCAGTGTGCTGAATAGGCTGGGCTCGGAGAGCAGGAGCCTGGGCAAGGGCAGCTGGGCAGTGAGATCCAGCTGCAGCTGGCTGCAGGATGGTGTCTGGTTGGGGTGAGGTGGCGCTGCTCCCTCTCTTCCTACCGCCATAGGTTCCAGCTGCTGGTTCACGTCCTTTAACAACACACTCTGGTGGGCCTTGCTCGGCTGGTAGCTCCTGAGGAGGTCACTGAATTGTGGTGAGTGAATCTGAGCAAGAACCTCATCAATGTGGTCCACCCCAAGGAGCCGTTTCCGAAGTTGTGTGGGTTTTGCTGTTTGTTACAGTTTTATTTTGACAAATTTTATTCTCAATATTCTTGAATCATGGCGTGTGTGCGTGTGTGTGTGTGTGTGTGTGAGTGTGTGTACTCCATCCACCAGTGTTTCTGCTCACTATTATAAAATGTCTTTAGCATTTGGGTCAGGTCCTTTCTAATAAATCTGATGCAGACCCATGGTCCTCAGTCTTCGCTGTCCCTCTGGTCACCACACAGTCCTAAGCCAACTTCCTCTCGAAGTCTTGGCAGTGCAGGGAGGAGCTGGCCCGGGGAGTGTGACACCACGTGTAGCTTTACACTAGAAAGTCCTGCTCTTCATTGTGAACAAATGGCACCTCAAAGGGCTTTGTGTCTGTGTGACTTCTTCAGAGCTGACTCCTCCTGCTGCGGGATCTGAGTAAGAACCGACTCCCAGGGACTCCAGGTTTCTTCCCAGGCTCAGTCTCGGCCGCTCTGGGATCTGGGGACAGTGCCACGTGAACTTACGTGAGACCAAGTCTCAGTCAGAGGCTGCCTCCCACCTCTCGGCTGAGTCTTGGGCTTTGGATACCTTATTTGGAGCCAGTGTGATCAACCTTCACATGATGTCAGGAGCAGAAACACTGTGATGTCCCCAAGCTCCTGGTGCGCGGTTGCCAAGGCCTGGGAACCGAAGCTGGAATGCTGGTGCAATCGTGGCTTCCAGAAAGGCAGTGGAGCAAAGACCAGCTGCCCTGTGCCCAAATCCCAGACCTCACCTCATCCACAGGAGTGACGGGGACGCCAGATGTGACTCCCTCCTATGAACAGTGCCCCTTTGGTGAATTCTTAAGTCGCCTCCTGGCCCCCAGTGCGCTCGGTAATTGTGACCTTCTAACAGTTACCATGGAAAGAATTTCTAGATTATAAATAATGACAATGTGCGTCTCCTAGTTACCAAGCATGTTTATAAAACGAATTCCAAAGGTACATGACATTTAATTCCAGCCTATTTTTAGAAACCAAAGGATAATAAAAGAAAATATCTTTTTATTTTCAGAAGAAAAAGAATTTTAACATTTTTCCAAATCTAGTTATAGGGCAGTTGATCTATATGGCTATTAGGAAAAAAAAAACTGGTTTTTAGTAATATACTCTCCTTGAGCATTTAAAGAAAGATTTATAAAAATGTAGACTTAGATGTTAAACCAACCATTATGGTTGAGTTACAACCATCATGTACTAAGTTAGAGTCATAAAAATTACTTTGGAAATAAAAATATAGAATGTCCCTTTCGAATCCTTGTCAGACACATAAATTGGAAGGACCATTATGCCTTCTATTTCGCAAAATATTTTTATAAAGAAAGTCATTATTTCTGATCAAGAAATCTTGGAAATAAAGGTCACCTCTATTGGTTTACCAAGAAGTGGAGTGGGGGTGAGGATTCCAAGGAATATATTTAAAAAGAAAGCCACGGAACAGACTTGGAATCATATTTTAATGTACTGCAAAAATACCAGTTCAAAAAAGATATGAGAGCACGGGGGGGGGGGGGGGGGGGGGGCAGGAACGCTTACCTCCCGCCTGGCACTGCGTTCTCTCCGCTGCCTTTCCAGGGCCCAAGGCAGGACGGTCCTTCTGCGCAGCCGCGGCACCTCATCACTGGGAAAGAGTCTCCTCTCTGAACCTTAAACCACGTCCTACCTCTGATCCTCTGAAACATGAGACTCAAGAACTTAATAACTTGGCCTCTGGTATTAAGATTCTCCCTATGTGTATGTAACCTATCCTTTGCAGGTTCTTCTCGTTGAATTTCAACAAATATTCATTCTACACCATATCTGTTTCCTGTGCTGCTGTTGCCACCGGCCACCGGTGCAGTGGCTTCAGACAATTCGGTCTATTCCTTTGCAGGTCATGAATCCGAAGTCTGACTGGTCTCCTGGGCTGAGGTCGCGGTACTGGCTGGGAAGCATTCTTCTTTTGGGGATGGGGTTCCAGGAGAATTGTTCCCTGTCCTTTAATCTTCACTCACTGGCCCAAGGGCCCTTCCTACACCTCAAAGGCGACAGCAGCAAACCAAGTCCTTCTCACATCACCCTCCCTCTCCCACCCCATGTCCCCTCGGACCTCTCCCCTGCCTCCCTCTACCCGCTACCCAGGCCTGCCCTTGGCACTGGTCCCTCCTGGGTGACACAGGACGGTCTCGCACCTCATGGTGGCCAGCGTCATCCCATCTGCAGAGCCCTCTGCTGGGAAGGTAGCTCACACGCATGCCCCGGGTGAGCAGGGACACCTTTAGGAGGGGGTGATTCTGCGCACGAGGGCTTGCTTCTCTCTCCGCAGACATTTCTTGAATATCTGCTACGCGCTTTGCAAAGGGCTGAGCAGATGGCAAGGAGCATAATAGGTCCCCACACCGAAATAGCTCAGATGTCCACAGATAAAAGGCATCTATCCGGGGAACCTGCGGCTGGGCATGGTCTCACTTGTCGAAACTGAGATACCCAGAGATTCCCCCCTTCCACTTCCCGGGCTGCTCCTCACTCACCCTTCTGCCCAGGAGGAGAGGGAGGGGTGAGCATGCCCTCTCCTTGCACAGGTATCACCCCTTCCTGAGCTCCTCCAGCATCCATGTTTCAATAAGAAACTGCCACTTAGCTGGGCACACCCTCATCCCAGCTGCCGGGAGGCTGAGGCAGGAGGATCCCAATTCCAGGCCAGCCTTGGCCCTTAGTGAGCACCTCCCTTCAGCCCCCTTCCTTTCTCTTCTGCTTCTGTGGCGGGCTCACCTCTCACTTCTTGAACTTCGTGTCTTTTCAAACCTTCTCTCCACCAGTATCCACTCCTCTCCCTCAGGTGGTGGCATGGGAATGTGGCAGCAAGTGGTGGTGGATGCAGATGCATGGTCATCAGGTGTCTGGGCACAGTGGGGACAGGTACCCCAGGGCTAGATCTTGGGCCTCCCCCTTCCTAGTTTTTTCTGGGCATTGCCATTTTGTTCTTTCCTTCTAAATCTATAGGAAGCCACACTGTCATGAAATTAAGAGTTATTTTCAACCAAGTCTGATAATGACATGAATTAGTTTATTTAATGGCAGGCAACTCATTATCCACATTCCAGCTCCATATTAGCTTCCTAGCTAGGGATAAATTAATATGAATTTTATAATGGTGCTAGTCAGAGGCCAGAGGTAGCTCCGGAGGAGGCAGCTGCTGCCATGGCATGTCCAGACGAGGCCGCGAGCTCTGACGTAGAGCTGGGGCAGACCCGGAAGATGACCCTTAGTGAAGAGGACATCATCCTGGAATTCTAAGAATTCAAAGTCAATTACCAGACTCCTGTGGATGTGGGAGTCGTGGGAAAGGCATGATCCTTACATGTCAGGGCAAAGACATGCCACATGTGCCAAATGACCAAAGTACTAGAGTCATCACCTGGAGCCGCTCAGACCACAGGGCAAGGCCCGCAGAGAACTCAGGCTGGACCTGGGGCAGCACAGACCCAGCCTCAGAGACAGAGCTGGACAGAAGCCTCAGTTTGGATGCATTTCTGTAAGGGGAAGCCTGAGCGGCCCTGGGTCCCTCTAGGGCTGCTTTTCCATTTAAACAATATGTCTTTGTGAATGCACCAGTTTTTGGCCTCAGGATCCCTTTACCTCCTTAAACAGCTCCTGAGGACCCCAAAAAATCTTGTCTCTGTGGGTGGTGTCTACTGACATTCATTGTACTGGAAATTAGAGCTTAACGTTTGATATGTGTTGATTTATCTATGGTTGGTCAAGAAACTCATCACATGGCATTGAAAAATAGCATGTACTTATTTAAGAACAACTCAAAAACCAAAACACCGTGGAGAGAATGCCATGCCGTGCATTTTAGAAAAATCTGTCAAGTGTCTGGCTTCTCAAGGGAACGGGGCTCTCCTCTCTGCTCCCCAGAGCCAAGGTACTCACAGCCAGTGGAAAACCAACCCTGTGCCCTTGTCGGGCAGGAAAGTAGGGACCAGGGTTGGCTCAGGCTAGAACTGCATCTGGGCCTTGGCACAATGTCATAGGGAAGAGCGTGCTTTCTTCTGAAGGAGAGCCAGCTGGAGCCAGGAGGGAGCAGCTCAGAGGATTCCAGAAGGGCACGCTGATATTGCAGGGAGCTCATAACCAGAAAACTGCAAAGGCTGAGCCCCGAGAAGTCAGGGGACGGATCTCTTCACACCCACCTCTGTCTAGATGGTCCAAAGAAAGCCCTCCCACACCGGACTCCACCGGGACTCCACAAGGCCCATCAGCATGGACCACTGTTTCAAGGTTAGTTTCAGCCATGAGGGTCCCAGGAGCCAAGACCTTCATTCCAAGGCCGATCTTTTAGCATTCGCCAAATGTACTATTTCAGTACAAGTTAAACGTTTCAATAAAGAAACTGCAGTTCAGCTGGGCACAGGGGTGCATACCTGTCATCCCAGCTGCAGGAGGCTGAGGCAGGAGGATTGCAAGTTGCAGACCAGCCTTGGTCACTTAGTGAGAGCCCCTCAAAATTTAAAAAAGAAAGAAAGAAAGAGACCTCAGCCTGGAGCCAGTTCACCTATTTATTTTAGTGTCCTGCTTATGTTTGGATTTATGCTTCAGTTGAGGCTGACTTTTGTAAATATGTTTATAGAACTCTGTAGTTCTTTATTATTTATAATTCAGGCTGAAAATCTGGGCCCCTGTCCCCAGGTATTGGATGCAAACAAGGCACTTTCAGCTTGAAAGAGTAATGGCAAATAGTTCCGGAGGCTTATTAGTGTTTTATTGTGGGCATAATTCTTCTTTCCGATCTACCCTGTGATTATCTATTCAGAGGAAGCACTTAGTCTCCACTTAAAACATAGGCAGACTTTCCATTAACATCCGCTAAGGCTGTGAGCAAAGCCACAGGAGCCTTTGCGAGCACAGTGCAGATGCCCCGAGGCGTGACACATGCAGCTGTGGCCACCCCAGTTAATGCAATAAGAAAAACCCACTTTTTTCCTGAATAATCAATTGCAAAAATCATTTTTGTACTATAAATGTGTGTGGCAGAATGGAAAGTTTCTGTTGCTGAAGAAGAGAGGGAGAAAAGGAAAAAAAAGTCAGCAAACAAAGAATAGAACCCCAGTCTCAGCTAAAAATGGCCCTTTACGCACCAAGGTCCATCTGCGGACTCTTAGGAATGATGAATCTTTCACAGACCCCACGGTGGAAGAGGGCAGCCTTGACCTTTTGAAGTCAACAGCACAAGGATACCCACTTTCTCCTGTCAGAGAGCACTTTGATCAGCTGTCAGCAGTCGGGCTGGACACGGCAAGGCCCAGAACAGAGGTGGGTTTGCACAAATAACTCATGGAAGACTTGAGACCCATCATCAATTAAACAGCGGTTTGGGCTCATGTTTCCTATACTCACCCAGGAGGTATAGAACCATGTTCTGCATCACAGTTCTGGGAAATTTGTCCCTGAAGTTGCTGAGTTCGTTAAATTAAATCCTATAGGCCCTGGTGAATTTTGAGAAAATTATTATCATCATCGTCACATCTAAAGCTTTGATGCCTCTGACTTTGACGTCTGTTCTCTACACAGCCGCCCCTCCTGGTGCCCTCCATGTGCCCACAAAGACAAGAGGTTTCACCCTAGGAGGTGGGTGTGGTGGCCAGGAGAAGTGCCACTTGATCTTGTGCTACAGGGACCACGATGGCCCGTGACCCTAGCGGCTGCCGAATCCACCACCACAATCCCTCCGCAGTGACATTCCCCACAGGATGTCTCCAAGTGGCCACCGAATACCTCAAGCTCTTCCCATAAAGCTGCAAGGGTCCTCCACTGAGCCTCACTGGCCTCTGGTGGTGTGAGCCCATCACGTCCGGCCCTCTTGCGTGCCCTCTCCTTCCACAGGTGTCACTTGGGCCACAGTCTGAAGCTCTCCGCTGTCACTTGTGCCCACTCCGATCGATCTCCTGCACGTCCAATCCCGTCTTGGAATCTGTCTAGACAGATCTGAAAGAGTCAGTTTTCTCTTCCGTAAGTTCACGGAAGCACATCTCACTTGAACAGAATGGAAAGTCTCTGCTGAATTTAAAAGCTAGAATATATAGGTTCAAAATATAAATGATACGATTTCCAATGAGCGAAATTTATCGTAGTCTAATAAGTGCCTTTAAAATCTAGGTAATGAGAACTTGTAAAAATTATAATCCATGTTTGGAATAAAATGTGTCGTCTCAGGGCGTGGGATGGGCCGAGCGACGGATCAAACCTTGGTCCACCAGGATGGCTCTGGAGACCTTTTCCGTAAGCACAAGTTCATAGTTTTCACCAGATTGTCCCCATCGTGTAAGAAGAGTGACTGGCCAAGCTAGGGTTTGAAGGCCTCCTGGGAAGGGGCAAGTGGTGTGGTACCTGGTCGGGAGCCTCTAAGAGAAAGATTGAAAGACATGTATAGGGAGGTCCAGGCCAGATGCAAGAAGGCGTGTGTGGGGGTCCCAGGGCAAGCAAAGCTTCTTGTGGGACATGAATGCCACCAGAGGCTACTCTCCATAGAAGAAAGGCCGGACTGCTGTGTAGACAGAAAGACTCCGCAGGTGAGGTCAACCATCCTCTCCCACAGGGCACACCAGGGCAGAGTAGCAACGAGGTGGGAACTGATACGTGGAGCGCAGCAGCAAGCGCGTCCTGTCTCTACGGCTGTTTCCCTCTCTGCCTCTAAGAGGACTCAGCCTCATGGCCCCAGGGAACACAGCTGAGCCCCCAAGAGGCCAGCAAGCCGGGAGGAAGCCACCCAGTTTCATGGTGGCAAGTTGGTTCCCTTGGAGGTGACAGGTTTTCTGGCTGTGAGTTCACCTTTCCTGTTTTGTGCAACCCACCAACACCGCTCTTGAAGATCTGCAGAAGTCCAGTCATCTGCCAGGTGCAGTGGCACACACCTATAACCCCAGTGACTCAGGAGGCTGAGGCAGGAGGATCACAAGTTCAAAGCCAGCCTCAGAAATTTATCCAGGCCCTAAGCAACTTAATGAGACACTGTCTCAAAATAAAAGATAAATAAACAAAAAGGGCTGGGATGGGCTGGGGTTGTACCTCAGGGGCAGAGCACTTGCCTCCCAAGTGTGAGGCCCTGGGTTTGATCCTCAGCACCACACAAAAATAAATAAATAAAATAAAGACATTGTGTCCATAAAAAAAGGTGGGGAGGGGAGGCTGGGGATGTGGCTCAGTGGTAAAGCATCCCTGGGTTCAATCCCTGGTTCCAAAAACACAAAGTTCAGCCCTCTGACTGGTGTTTGATGGCATTTTGTTAGAGAAGGGCAGGGGAAGTGGCCCTGTGATCTGGGATCCCCTTGTTCTCACAAACCACATCATGCAAAGCTGTTGGCCTACAGGGCCACCAGCAGTATTTTGAAGCCAGAGGTAAGGAACAAACTTGTGAGGCTCTGTGGCAGGTAGGGTTCCCCTCATATACCATGCACCCCAGGTCAATGCCCGTACCTGGTGGTGTGCAGCACTGTGCCCAGCTGGTGAAGCCCAATTTCATGGACGGTGTGCACAAACAGGAATGTCCTTATTCCGCACTCACTCCTAGTGCCTCACTTGGAGAAATCCGTTCCTCCCAACCCTGAAACTCAACACCCCATCAAGAGGTGGAATGCTTCCCCCAAGGGACACAGCAAATCCCCTGAGATTGTTCATGTGCTTCCAGTTCGGGAACTTTAGGTTCCCTGTGGAGTCCCTTATCAGGCGAGGAAAAGGTCGACCCTCCTGGCAAAGTGAGTCGGCCAGGATCATCAGCTGCCGCAGAAGTGGGCAGCAGAAAACGGACTTGCTACCCAGGTGGCGCACGGGCCCCCTCTGAATCTGACCGTAGCTGGGCAAACACACAGGTTGAGAAAGGACTGCTCCCAGGTGGGGCAGAGCCCTCAGGGGTGGCCCGTGAGGGGGACTAGGCTGGGAGGCGCGTGCATCATTCGAAGCCCTCTGCCCGCTGTCATGGTCTGCACTGTCCAGTGACGGTGACCACAGGTTTCCAAGCAGGACCCAGCAAAGCTGTTGGAGGAGCCTCCAGGGGCTGAGCTGCAGAAGCTCGTGGGCAGACCCATGTGACATAGGAGTGGACCTTGTGGGTGGCAGGTCTGCCCCCTAGGACAGGGGTGCTGCCAGAGAGCTCCTGGCCAAGTTCCTCCCAGGAAAAGGTCGTGGCTAAAGGGGGAGAGGACTCCAGGGCCCCACAGGCCTGCCTTGAGGAAGACTGCTTAGGGATTGTGGACCCGGAGACCAGGAGAGAGCTGCTGGGCCCTCCTCCTGAGAGCCTTGGTGCCCCTCTTTGGGTGTCTGCGTGTCTGCCTGGGCACCTGTCCAGAGCGTGCTGATGCTGTCCTCCAGCAACCCACAAACCGCTCCTTCCCGCCTCCCACCTCCGCGGCCCTGCCCCCTGCAGCCAGACTGTGGCAAGAGCTGGCCACCAGTGGTTCCCCTGCTGTTAGGGCCAGAGGCTGACCTCCAGGTGACCTGCAGGTCGGAGGCCTGGCCCAAGGAGCCCTGGGAAGAGTGGCCCATCCCCTACCTGGGCCTCACCTGCTGAGCCCCTGGACCTGAAGCTCTCTCCTTCAGCCTCAGCAGTGTCCCTCTCTCAGACCACCTTCTGGAATGTTCTTTCCTCCTTCCCCTTCACCTAGCCACGCTCCACTCAAACTTCAGCTGGCGTTATAGTGGGTTGGTACCTTTTCTGCATCCCACAGAAGTAAAGTCCCCTATAAAGAAGGTACCCTATGACCTGGGTGACCCAGCTCTCACATCGGCCTGGTATCTGGTCCCCCAACCCGTAGCCCACTCCTACATGGGTTTATACCTTCCTCATCCTTCAGTTTCCAAAAGCCTCACAGTAATGCACCATATTGTGCCTCATGGGAATCAGCTATGTTAAATGCGCATTTATTTAAACTCCCCATATCCTTAGAGCAACTGAAGAATCTCGAAGGCAATGATATATCTATCACGTTCCTCACTGAACTGGCATGTGGTAGAGTCTTTGGCACATTGTAGATGCTCAACAAAGATTTCTTGAACGGAGGAGAGACTGAATGCAAAATGCTGGCGCTGAGACATCATCCCATTGACTCCACAGACAGCACGCGATCAGCTTGTGCTGCCACCTACTATCTGTGACACTCCACTAGTCCAACAGCACGGAATGCTATCCTTTTAACAGCATTTTAACAGAGATGAGAGTGTCGCAGGTCTTGCTTTGATTTGCATCTCTGGTAACTAGGAAGACAGACTTTCCTCCCTGCTCTTCCTATTCCACTGTGAAGTTTCCATTCAAACCCGAGCTCTTTCATTGGTTGTGTCTTGGAAATGTTATTATGCCTGGGAATATATTAACTTACCATAGGCACCGGCCCTCTATCTGGTTACTTGGTGTAAATGTCTACTTGTTGGCTGCTGTTTGTCCTCTTCTCTATGATCCATTTCTGTTATGACTGAACATTTATATCCCTTAAAATTCATATTTTGAAGTCCTGATCCCTGGAGTGACAGTACGGGGGGGGGCCTTTTGGGTGACTGGGTCATGAGGGTGGAGCCCTTGTGAATGGGATGAGCGCCCTAAGAAGACACGGGGATGCTCCCCGTCTCTGCTCTGTGCCAAGCCACAGAAGGCAGTCCCCGCAGACCAGGGAGCAGCTCTGCCAGGGAGCGCCCTGGCCGCCCCTCGGTCCCCGGGTCCAGCCTGCAGAATTGTGGGAAAGACCCTTTTCAAGCCACAGTCTGGCGGCTCATCACAGAAGCCTGGACTAACAGAGATGACTTCTTTCTTGATTTCATCTGTCGTTTGCCACTTTTTTCAAAAGTTATAAAAATATTTTTTATAAAGAATGTCTTCTGTTTTTTTAATAAGTTTTTGGTTTTTAATTCTTAGCCAAAGTTTCTTTTGGAATATGATATATAATGTGAATTTTAATAGTTTTCTCCCTGTTCTCTCTTGCTACATAATAAACTTTTTAAAGTAACCAGTCAAGGATGAACTCAGTCCAGTTCATTGTAGTTCAGAATTGCTATGCACACACAGAGAACGGAGATGTTTTGTGTATACCAGCAGCGTCACGAGGAGGACAGGAGCATGATGGGACAGTCCCTGGGAGTGCAGGAGGGGCACGTACTCTTGTCTGCATGTGACCACCTGTGGGCCTGAGGGCCCCCTGTGCTCAGACTGCAAGAAGTCCTTTACGGAACAGGTTCTCCAGGGCCACGAGAGTGTCGCATGAGGTTTATGTGAATGGCGCATGGATCCGGGGCAGCTCTTCCTCACACACAGAACAGTCACCCTACCACATCCAAGTATGAGGATGCCAGGATGAGCAGGGTTTGCCCTCGACATTGATAGCACTGAAAGACAACTCTCAGTCAGGTGCAGACAGACTGAGGGCTAGTGAGAAGGGGAACTGTAAATATGAAAACACACGTTTCTCCTCATCTGGACGTCACGTGCAAGTCAACGATGACAACAGTCGTCTGACATTCTTAAGTGACATCCTTTCATCTAGAGCTTTCTTTATGTTTGCTGAGATCTTCCAGGACTCTCATGGATGCAGCCCGTGAGGACTTAACTTAAAGGCAGGCACGTGGGTCTGGGTTGTGGTTCATGCTTATGGACACGTGCAAACCTGGGCAAAGGGATGATGGACAGAATGAAAACGCTGGCTTGGAGCTGTTTGCAAGGTTGTATGATAAAAACAGATGGGGGCCAGGAGCAAGGCAAGGCCACGCTGACAGCGCTCCTACTGAGGATGCAGCTCTCTCTGCAGCAAGTGTCCACAAGCCCGGGCCTCCACACAAGCTGGGGCTTTCCGCCAGGCCACTGATGAGCCATAGGCCACTGAGGAGAGCCTTCCTACGGCTGGCTGTGATCATTAGTCCCCCAGAGCCTCCAGGAAGCCTCACTTGTATTCTTTCTTTTTCTCAGGGAACAAGGTGGATCTCAGCCCACTTATTTTCTTGTATTTGAACTAATGATTAGGTCTCTCATTTGTTTTATTGCTTTCATTCTTGAAAGAAAAAATGATGAATGTATCCATGAGATATTTCAGCACAGAAAGAAGATGGGAACTCTCCAGGAGCCACCGTGCACCCTTTCAGCCACTGGATTAGTTAGCTTCCCTGAATATTAGCACCGCCACTTCCTTCTGAAAACATTGCTGTTCTGTTTTCTTTCTTCTGTTTTCTTGGTTCAACTGACCTTGTACTTTACATGTGATGGCGAATTCATTTGCATAGAGTCACAAAATGTCAGAATGGTAAATGAGAATAAAAACAGTGAAAAGAAAAAATTCAGTATTTGTTTGCTTTTATGTTTAAGATTTAAAAATATTGCTGAGCCACTAGTACATTAACAACCAGAAGGTCAAACCCAAATATTGAATCCTGCTTTTAAAAAAAGTCCTCAGGTAAAGTCCATATTATTCATCCAATAGATCTATGTCCTCTACCAGTCACCATAACAGCAGTATCATCTTGAACAAATCAGATAGAAATTTCTGACTCTTGGTTTTAGATCCTCAGCATGGAATCAGCCATATATTTCCATCCAATGTTCTGTTTCACAGATGGAAGGATCTTAGCGTCTTTCTTATTTTCCCTCCCCCAGACATTTCTTGAGAAATTTTTAATAGTGCATAAAATTGAAATAAGGTACAAATACCTTGAGACCAAGGGTGTGGCCATGTTTAAAGTTCAGTTAAGCTGGGCCACTGGGCAAGACTTCCTTGTTTCCACAAAAGGGAGAAAGCGATTTCATTTCGAACTTTCAAATCACTGTTAATGCTGAAGCCAGCAACTTCTTTTTGTTGGTTTTATTTTTTAAGAAAGTAAAACCTGTGAGGCCCACTCACATGTTACCAAATATCATGACCTCCTTGGAGATCAGGCATTTGTGCACCTGAGGAGACTTTGCCAAACCCCACAGAGCTAGGTTCATCATGGTTTCCACAAGAACCACAAGAGCAAGGTCAGGAGGGGGAGGACAGTGGCCTTGGGGGTCACAGTGGGAAAGGCAGCCTCTCTCCCAAGGCCCAGGGAGGAGGCGAGCCTTTGCACACAACTCCATGGGAGAGTCAGACTCAAAGCCAACCTCAGGCTCAGCTGTCGAAAGAAGACAGGACAGAGGACGCAAGCCCTGTGCCTGGGAGCGGGAACCTTCTGTGGGTCTCCCAGGCACCAGAGCCCCCGCCATGAAAGGAAAGAGTGTTTGCAAACCCAACTTTCCTGGAGTGAACACCACCCTCCAGCCCTGGGCTCGGGCCTGAAGAGGACTGCCCCAGGTGACCTTGGCGACTGCTGGCAGCGTGTGGAATGTGGCTGAGGCTGGGAAAGAACCAGAAGTCAGAACCCAAACCCAGTTGCTAAATGTGGCCCCTACGTGAGACAGACACGTGCTCAGCTTCTAACTGACTCAAGTGCGTTGAGGATAGACGTCCACCCAGCCAAGAGCAGCCACCTCGGCCTGTGCTGGAACTGGCCCAGGTCATCCAAGGGGCCCTGGACATGGACCTGGCTCGTGTGTCTGGATCACGAGGGAGAAACATGGAGGCTGGGGAGGGAGGCCGGGATGTGACAGGTGTTCTGAGCTGTTTTCCCCACAGTTGATGCCTGGTCTCTGCAGAAAGAGCCAAGAGTGAGGGGGGAAGGTTAAAGGGGCCCTGGCGGCACGGCAGGGCAGGACACCTGCATGATCTGGAGTCCTGGTCCCCTTCCCACCCCCCAGCTTTGAGCCCTCTCTCTTCCCAGTGTAGCCTCCTCTATCCCAGCTGATTTTTTTTAATTAAAGTCCATTAACATACATTTTGGTGATGACAGATTGAGACATTTACAATAAATATAATTACAAACGTAATGTATTTTGCAAAGCAAGAATGGAAAGCACCAATGGGCCAGTTCACTGATGCCGTGAATAAATAGAGAACTGTGAGCTGGAAGACCCTCACTCGCATGAGAACAGTGTTGAAAGAGAATTAAAATCTCCGCAGTAACGTGGTGCACTGTTTTCCCAGAAAAGCACTTTCTTTGCTGAAGGTAGCCTCTTTGCCGATCTTTCAGAAGATGAACAACCCCGGCACCCCAGGTTTCTGGCCTCAATATTCCCCTTGTAAAGGAGCCTGTTCAGCAGGTGCATGTGACATCATTTCTTAATTTCTGTGGCCTGATATTTGCTTTCCTGTTGACCTGTCCTTGTATTTCCCACTTGGGACCCCCACCCGAGCCTCCCCCTGCACAGCACTGCAAGGGGAGGTGCTCAGGAAGAGGGCTTCTGTGGTCTCCTTGCTCTGGCCACCCTGAGCATGGCTGTGGTGCCCGGTGTGGGTCTGTCCAGTCCCACTGCATCTGGCTTTATTCTTCTGCAACCCAGCAGCCACACCCATCTGCGGGATCTGGGCAGATGACTACAGGCTTCCAAGACTGGGACTCGGGCATGTATGGAGTGATGGCCTTTGAGGATCCATCACAAGGTCGATTTGTATGAGATGCTGGCATCCAGGCATCTGGCCATGTTAAGGGGTAGGCGGAAGGTCAGGCAATGGGGACAAGGAAACAGCACATTCAGAGATGAGGCCATTGCCGTTTGTATCCACCTTCATGTGCCAAAGCCTCAACTGCAGCAGCTGGAGGCCCAGGTGAAGATCTAGTCGAGCCAGTGACCACAGAGCAGTGTAGAGAGTCGGAAGAAGGAATGGACGGGAGCTGCAGTGCTAAGCCACACTGTCATTCGGTCCAGACACAGAATAAAATGACCATCGATGGAGCAGGGTGGGGTGAGACAGAGAAGCGCAGGCTCACCAGGGCACGCCAGGCTCCAGCCTGACCATCAGCACCTTCTGGTTCCGAATCAGAAGGGATCCTCTGGATGGGCCAAGGTGCTGACCTGTCCAACGGCTCTTCTCTTCGTTTTTCTGATTTTGCCTGAGTGGTCAGGTTCCTGGGAGACCAGTGGCCCAGCCTCTTGGTTTATATAGCCTCTTTTTTCATGTTTTTAACAAATATGTGTTGTGCCAAGCACTGTGCTTTGTGTGGGAGATGGAGAGCGAGATCCTGAGGGCTGCAGAGACCTAGGTCAACAGACCTGTCTTGAGCCGGCAGGAATGGACTTCCTTCCTGTCCCCATCTGGACACCAGGAAGGCTCCTGGCTCTGCGGTAGGGGCACGGCTCTCTGGACGCCCAGCCTTGCCCACTGGTTGATGGTTTCACGGTCTTGGGCTGCAAATCCCTCTGGTTCCTCGTCTACACATTTGGGAAAACGATCCTGAACTCTCAGGGGTTAACCAATTTGGAATTTCAAAGGACTTGGAAGTCTCTTTCATGGTTTTCCGTATCGTTACACCATCAGTGGATTGATAGCTCATGTGCAGTTTTGTTAATCGTAACCAATAAGCTATTTGTCCTTTGTTACATTCACCACTGAGAATCTTTAGTCTTAATTAAATTCACTGTTAGCTGCCACGTGTTTCGCTCGTGAGGTTTTCCTTTCTATACCCAGGACTCCTCAGCATAGACAAGGCTGTTTCCACACGCCCACTCCCAAAACACAGTGATTTTTCTTTTTTGTTGTTGTTTTTTTTTGAGTTATCTGAAATTTCATATTAGTTCAACACAGAGGAAGGCAAATTTTATTCAGAAAGAGAGAGGATGGTGGAGAGAGAAGGAAAGGAGAGAGGGAGGATGTGAAGACAGTGCATTTAAACGCTCTGCACAGAACCTGGGAGGCTGGTAGTGGACCTGTGAATATATGTTGTTCAATATACTCCTGTGTGTTAAAGACGAAAAGAATGATGAATAAAATAGTATAATAAAATTCATGGAGCCAAATATATATCTATTCTCTGTGCACAGAAACATAAGCACCATGAAAATGGTTCCTGAGCTATAGTAAGTAACAAGTTGCACCACTGAGCTATTTTAAAGTAGTACTTTGTTTATAATAATGTCTTTTAACAATCCCAAATTTCTAATAAAAGCAAAATAAATCACCCACCTGGGATATCCATTATTACCAAATTCCCTGTGCTCGGAACCAAATCATTCTTAATTGCATTTTAAAATCTTAACTATATGAAAACATCTTTCCAGAGAGTATTTCCCTAAGTTTACTAATTAGACCTATTTTTCTGCATGATCCACAAGACTAAAATTTATTTAATCAGTGAAGCCAAAGCCTCGTCTCCTTATGATGTGTGAATAGGGCTGTCCCCTTCTCTTAGACTGGAATGAGACCCACGTTTACCCAGCAATCCCCTGGCTCTTCCATTCCACTTAAGACAGGCGTGGTTCCCTCTGTAGCAGGCCCAGAATCCCAGGAGCAAGTTCCACGCCCGCTTTCTTATTTTTAAATGAATTTTATCTACTTATAAAATACTCAAAAGGGCAAGTGCCAACCTCCTCCTCACACAGCCAGCACCTCTGTGTGTCCTGATGAGCACCTCGTAAACACCACCCGATGCAGGGCGCAGGGCGAAGGGCGCGGGGCGAGGGGCGCGGGGCGAAGGGCGCGGGGCGAAGGGCGCGGGGCGAAGGGCGCGGGGCGAAGGGGGCACAGGGCGAAGGGCGCGGGGCGAAGGGCGCGGGGCGAGGGGCGCGGGGCGAAGGGCGCGGGGCGAAGGGCGCGGGGCGAAGGGCGCGGGGCGAAGGGGGCACAGGGCGAAGGGCGCAGGGCGAAGGGCGCAGGGCGAGGGGCGCAGGGCGAAGGGGGCGCAGGGCGCGGGGCGAGGGGCGCGGGGCGAGGGGCGCGGGGCGAGGGGCGCGGGGCGAGGGGCGCGGGGCGAAGGGCGCGGGGCGAAGGGGGCACAGGGCGAAGGGGGCACAGGGCGAAGGGCAAGGCGAAGGGCGCGGGGCGAAGGGCGCGGGGCGAAGGGGGCACAGGGCGAAGGGCGCAGGGTGAAGGGCGCAGGGTGAAGGGCGCAGGGCGAAGGGGGCGCAGGGCGAAGGGGGCGCAGGGCGAAGGGGGGCACAGGGCGAAGGGGGGCACAGGGCGAAGGGGGCACAGGGCGAAGGGGGCACAGGGCGAAGGGGGCACAGGGTGAAGGGGACAGTCCAGGCCAGCGACCTGCGCAGCAACAGGAGGTTGTAAACAATGATTCTCTGGAAGGAGGCGGACTCCAGCTTCCCCTCCCTGCCTCACTGATGACCCCACCGTGTCCCCCCATCAGAAGAGAAGGCAGCTCCATCACCCCAAGACGTGCAGGTCTGTGAAGGAGAGGACACTGCTGTGCAGGCAGAACTCCTGGAGGCAGGAAGCCCTGTGACCTGAGGTGGGGACAGTGGACACTGCTGGCCCTGGAGAAGCAGAGGAGAGGTTTCCAGAGGAAGAAGACCAGATGCACAGGTTTTCATGACATACAGCATGTGCTGTGGGGACCCTGTCCCAGGCCCCCACCTGGGGCGTGGTAAGGGACACAGCCTTCACAGTGCTGCTGAACCACCACTGGCCCAGAGCCCAGGGAGCCAGTCAGCACGCACATCTGGAGTGCCATGGGGTCAACGGGGAGGGTCAGGGGGCACTTGCCCATCTCCAGCAAGCAGGAATCTTAGTGCAGGCCTTGGGGGCTCTGATGGTGGTGGCCAGAGCCAGGGTGCCCCAGGCAAGGACAAAAGCCAAAGAGGAGTGGGTGGCCTGGGCAGCCAGAGACCCCACAGGGGCTGGGGAGCCTTGAGCTGCCTCGGCACATGTCTGGCAGGTGGTTGTGTTTAGTCAAGGGGAAAGTGGGCACAGGGCCGTCCAGGAGACCAAGCCTGCAGCCAGTCAGTGGGGTTAAGTAACCCAGGACAGCAAGGCCCTACTGAGAGCAAAATCAGAGCATCCGCCCCATGCCAAGGCTTGGACCCTTCAGAGAAGAGCCACTTTGTGGAGCTGCATGATGAAGGCCCTCATTGCCACTGTCTTGGGTGTGTGTATGTGTCTATGTGTCTCTGTGTGTGTCTATATGTGTGTCTATATGTGTGTATGAGTCTGTGTGTGTCTATGCATGTGTTTCTGTGCATGTGTATGTCTATGCATGTGTGTCTGTGTGTGTGTTTGTGTGTCTGCATGTGTGTCTGTGCATGTGTGTCTGTGTGTGCATGAGTCTGTGTCTGTGAATGTGTCTGTGCATGTGTGTCTGTGTGTGCATGAGTCTGTGTCTGTGCATGTGTCTGTGCATGTGTGTCTGTGCAGGTGTGTCTGTGCAGGTGTGTCTGTGCGTGCGTTTGTGTGTGTGTGCATGCACGCTCTCGAGATGCCTGGCTGCTGGCCTGGGTGAGCCGTAACGTCCGCTCACTTTCCAGGCACCCGCCCTGCTCTCCTCCCTGTGCTCCTCAGGGACTTCCACTGCACACACACGAGGCTGTTTGGACTCGGCCCAGTGAGGGCGCTGTGCGTTTTCATCCGTCTGCTCTGCGTCACTTGGGGGTGACTGGCTGTGGTTTCAAGCCCACCAGGCCTTTCCTCAGTAGTGCCTTCCCTGCCATGGTCCCCTGCGCCTCTCTCACGCTGCAGCAGAGCATCCTCACCAGAACTCTGCTCTTTTCTTTTTTATAATCTTCTGAGTCTCTGCGTGTAACAGGTGATTTCCCCAAAGCTCCTGGACCCTGTGCCACATTGCCTCGGTCATCCTAACGTCCTCTTCTGCCAGTTCTGTCGTCTGTCATTTGGCTTCTGGTTTCCTTTGAGGTTTGCATCTGTTGATCTGCTTTTCTTTTTCCCATGCCTGATATTTGGTTTTTGGTTTTCCGATTGGCTGATTTTTACACTTACCTCGTTCGGAGTTGGATGATTCTGTATTCCCGAATGTTATCTTTGCACATTGATCTGAGACGCAGTTAAGGGACTTGCAAACAGTTTGATCCTTCAGGTTTTGCTCCTAGGCTCTGTTGCTTGGTGCCACAGCAAGCGTTAGTCCTGGGCTGAGCCTGCGGCTGCTGAAGCAGCATCCTGCACAATCTGCTGGGGCGTCACAGAGCACAAGCATTTCCTCTGTGGCTGGTGGGAATCTGTGGCATTCCTGGGCTGTGTGAGCTCTGGGGACTCTTCCTCCTGGCTGTTTTGAATAGTTCTTTCCCCAGCACAGGGTAATTTCCTTGTGTACACTCAGGTGAAGACCCAGGAGGGACTCTGTAGTCTCCAGAGTTCCCTCTCTGTGCTCTCTCCTGCCTGGAGACCTCCCAGGAGGCAGAAGCACCTGGCCTCTGTGGATTCTCAGTTCCATCTCCTCCACTCAGGGACTCGGGGCCTTCCTCCTGGGAATCCTCCCCTATCCCCGCATTGCAGCCTGGAGACTCACCTGGCAGGAAGTGTTGGCCACGACAGAGCATGTGCTGCCCCTTTCCATCTCTGAGGATCATTGTCCCATGCAGGGTGAAGGCCAGTGCTTTGTACTGAGTGTTTCAGAGGTTTCAGGTAGGTGGGAAATCTAGGCCCTGCAACTTCATTTTGGTTAGAAAAAGAATGGGAATAACCAAGACCTGCTTTTCTAAAATTAATGAAGACCCTTAGGTAAGTGCAAGGAGAAACAGGACGGGACAGCAAGTCTGTCAAAACCGTGTCCAACATGACAGAGAAGCAAGTTCAAAGAGGGGAGTGGCTAGTGTGTGTGGTGAGCAGAGGGCCAGGCTCTGCTCAAAGCCTTTGCAATTTGCTTTTCTTCTCTCTCTAAAATATCCTTTTAGTTACCTACTTTCAAAACCCCCATTTGGTAGCTGAGAAAACTAAGACCCAGAAAAATTTGATAAATGGCCCAAGAAACAATAATTGGCCAGAGCTGGAGTTGAACTGAGGACATCTGACTTTGGGATGGTGCAGAAAAACTTCAAAAGGAGCTCAGACCAAAGCAGAAGCATCGGGCCGTCAAGCAAGAGAAGGACTGTGGATGGAACTGATGTCACAGCTGCAGGTTGTCTTGTGGCTCACCACAGCCTGTGTCCCCCCAAGGCCGGAGAGGCTAGGGAGAGGAGCTCCCACTGTGGCTCACTCAGGCCCACGCATGGCCCTCTCCTGCACCACACTGTGTCACCTCTCTGAGGACAGCCCAGGCTCCCTGACTCCTGGCCCTGAAGAGCTCCAATGTTTTAAACAAGGAAAACAACAGCTTAAAGCGTCTTCTCTTCCTAGTGTCTTGTGTGACGCTCAGCACACCTGTCTGCACACGCTCCACTATGTAGATGCCCAGGCTGATAATACCACCCGCCGTGCACCTTACAACAGCAGTGCAGCCAGAATAAGCCTTGTAGATGGCTGAGCGAGAGCCCTCCGGCCTTTCAGAACCTGAAGTGGCTCTCTTGAAGGTGGAGTGATGGTCATTTCCCACCAGGGTGATGGCATGGAAATGCGACAGGCCTGACTGCACAGGGTGCCATGGTGCTGGAATGCAGAGTGAGGCTCTTCTGGCTTTGGGTCTGAAGGCTCCGCAGACCCCAGGCTGGAGCTCCAAGCTCACCCAGCCTTGGTCCCTGCCTCTGCCTCAGCCTCCACCCAGCACAGGCCTCCTCAGCCTCAGGCCTTCTCCAAGGCGTCTGCCAGCCTCACTTCTGTCCCCATTCCTGGGCTTGATGTCAGAGACCTTTGCTGAAGTCATTGCATGGCTTTGCAGCCGCACATAGACCTCAGGAGGGAAAGTAGAACTGGGAGCCTACGATTTGTGGGGCAAAAGAGAATCAGCTAAAGGACTCCAGGTGAAATCAGTGGCAAGGCTTTGGGACACACTCCCAGGTCAGAGAATGTCCCTGTCAGGCAGCTGTGGAGGCCTGTCCACTAACAAGCATCCCAGGTCTCAGAGCTATGGCAGCATGGGTTTACTTCTGACTCATGGATCATCTGCTCGGAGACAGTCTGTGTCACTTTACATTGATGTACAATGACAGGTCGGCCACCCAAGTGGGTGTCAGACTTAAGGCTCCCCAATTCTCCTATCAGAAGGGCACTGCAGTCCCATGACTAGGCCTGATATCCATGGGCACAGAAGCAGCAGCACCTCCCTTGGAAGAAAGGACTGACAATAAAACCTGCCACAGACCTCAGGTGGCAGAGCCAGCTGCAGCCCCCACAGCCTTGCCCAGAGGGCAGCCTGGGTGTAGATCCGTTTCCAGAACTGGCTCTGGGGCTGCCCATCAGGGTTCCGGCTGTGGGGGCCCTGCAGAGAGCAGGGGGAGGACTCCGTTCCTGCCGGGCAGACCGCCATGCGGCCCAGGTCATTCAGAGCAGCCGGCCTCTCAGGAGGAAGCTCACCGGCCTGCCTTGTTCTTGGAAAGCAGGAGTGAAGCCCAGAGCCCAGAAGCCAGGCAGCTCAAAGGACCAGCACAAAGGAGCTGACTTCCGAGACGTGGACAGAGACATCCCCAGGTGAGAGGCCTCCCAGCCCCGGGGACACCAGGTGACGTGCAGCTTCATCGTCTCATTGAAGAAGCAGATTATCTTATGCACGGAAGGATATTTTAATAAAATAAAGGTAACTGCTGAGCCCACAGCCAACACCCAGGAGAGGAGCTCTCTGAGTCGGTAGCGAGCATAAAAGCTTTGTTCCCCTCTTCAGAATGTGAGACTGAAGGTCAGCTTAGCCACAGAGCAGCCGTCGGCCAAGAAAATGGCTCAAGGGAACCCGAGGAAAGGCTGACTCCGAGAAGAACCGGGCGGCGTGGTGAGGTCGGGAACAAAGCACTGGAATGTTCTGACGGTGCTTGTGACGATGAGTTCCCAACTCCCTGAGCCACCAGCACCAGACTTGGGCTGGCTGACCTTCAGGCCCAGAAACCACCGAAGTAGGTCATACCCCGAAGGGCCACCGGCCGGCGGCTGTAACCACACACGTGTCAGAGGTCATCACAGACGGGGTCCTGGCACCTCTCCATGTGCGGTACAAACTGTTTCGATGATATTACTGTGTGTCATACTAACGAGAGAAAATCAGGAATCGCCTCTCCCATCTTCCTCCCTCCCTCTCCCTCTCTCTCCCTCTCCCTCTCCCTCTCCCCCTCCCCCTCCCCCTCCCCCCCCCTCTCTCTCTGATATCAGGTGCAAATTAGTGCAATACTTTAGAAAACACAGATCAGGGAGAGGATCATTCAGGAGTCTAGGGGACACTGCTCACCAGCACACACCCTCACTCCACATACCCACATACAGCCATCTCCACCGATTGTCTGAAGCTTAAAGCCAAGCTAAATGGAGAGGATGATAACAATGTCATCAAGAGGCAGTGTCATACTTCATGAAATTCACAACATGAATCCCACTGGGGATTGTAATGGGAGGAGACCACCAACGGAGACAACTGTGTTGACAGAAGGGGCACAGACACCAGGTGAGGGAGCAATGACCCATGAGGTAGGAAGCCCAAGAGAGCAGGACCAGAGGCAGCCGCTCTCCGGGTGTCAAAGACAACGGAGTGTACTCTCAAAACTGGTCACTCTACTTGAGGTCCAAGGCCATCAGGGATTGTTCAAAAGTGGTTTAGGAAGAGTCATGAGGGATGCAGCCTGCACAGTTCCATCCTAATGTCGAAGCACCCCAAGGGCGTTGCCAGGCAGGGTGCCAAGGCTGTGCTGCCTGCCCAGGCCTTATGGAGTCCGTGCAGAGCTCTGAGATCTCCTGCATCAGTAACCCCAGAGAAGAACTAATTGCACGGTCCACCATGAATCCTCCTGCACGTGCATGTTCACACACACACACACACACACACACACACACACACACACACACACCACTCAAACGAAAGCGTAAGTCACGCCTGTCTCTACCACATGAGACATATGCTGGTTTCTACCCTAGTCTTCTGTCCGTCCCATCCCATCCCATACCTGACTGCCCACTCAGACACACCCCCAACAGCCCTCCACATGGGGTGGAGGCCTTGATCCTCAGGAGACAAAGAAGAGGAGGCCCACCTGGCATGCACTTAGGTTCCAAAGAACTGCAGGTCTCATGAGGGAAGAAAAGACAGAAGTGGAGGTGAGCAGGGTGCTGAGGGGAGGGCCTCCCCACATGGGATTCTGTACCAACCCTGCAGCTGATGGACATGTAAGTCTGTCTCTCTGCAAAGCCCCAGTTTGTAGGTACTAACAGCAGCCAAGGGCTCCTTGCACAGGATGGGGTTTTGGCAGCCACGGCGCAGGTAAGAGGGGAGGGCAGGCTTATCTCCCTCCCTAGCTCCCTTATCTCTGTGCCGCTTGGGGACACACTGCAGGTACTGCCGCAAGCCACATGGAATTCCTCAGGGTTCCCCGTGGAGGCCGGGACCCATGCTTCCTCCAGGACAGTCCCTGAGGTGGCAGGAAGAAGAGGGGGCAGTGCCATGCAGCTTGTCGGGGGCTTTCTGGGTGGAGGAAAGGAGGCCTCCTGCCCACTCACTTCCGTGGTTCCCTACCCACTCTCCAAGGAGGGAGTGTCCAGGCCCTGTGCGCCTGGCAGGAACATCACAGGCCCAGGGTCTTTCCCAGTCTCCTGAGCTCTCCCTGGCTTTTCCAACGTGCACAAAATACACCCAGGGAAAGGGCGGTCGCCCTGAAGGCTTCAGAGGTCCTCTCTGCAGAGGACACTGAGCACCCCACCGTCTCTGCTGCCTCCTGGGCACGCAGGGCTGCTTGCCGCTCTCCCTCCCAGGCCTGTGTCCTCGCCTCTCAGCTCCACGGCCGCCTCGTCCCACTTCCAGCTGACCTGGCATTGTACCCAGAGCTGGATCCCTGGGCCATTTTCTGCTTAGGATTCCATCCAGGTCTCTGCTTGGTCACTTCCCCTCCCGGTGGAGAACGCTCCTTGGAGAAAAGAGCAAGGGAGGCAGGGAGCGCCTGGGAAAGGAGGCTGATGGACAGCTCATCCCTCCCAGCTCCGGCTTGGGCCAACCTGTTCTCTCTGCAGCATGAGCAAAGGCAAAGAGGAGGTGATTTTTTTTTTTAGCCACACAGATTCCAAAACAAATTTGCAGAACTCCTGGCCACAGATCCGTAATGGAGTCAGCGGCATCCTCTCCTCTCTGTAAGAAGTAGGGCTCAGGATTTTCCATTTCTAAAATGTGTCTCAAAGTAGATGATTCAAAGAACACTTTAATAAGATTAAAGGTCGATTTGCAAATGCAGGTTAGACACACTCAAATGTGTGATCCCTTGCACCGATAGAACTAAGCAAATTCTAGAAATAAAACCATTAGACTAGTGATTTAATAAGAATCGTTTTATGGAGATGCTGTGATGCTAAGCACGGAATTTCACGTAGATTCAAGTCACAACTTTCTGTCAGTAGCTCCATCTCATAAAGAGGAAATAGTCAAAGAGGCAGCTCCTCTGGAAACACAGGCAGCGTGGCAGATTCAGGAGGTGTCCCCAGTGTCTGCATGTCCTGTGAAGATGCTTCCTCCCAGAACCGACTCCCGGACACTGAGGAGCTCAGAAAAGAGTCCCTGCTCTTATTGACCTGTAATCACCATCCTGTAAGGTGGCTTTGTGAACACGGTGAGTTAAGCATTGAGCTGTCAAGAGCAACCAGGTACCATCCCCCTGGAAAAGAGCACATGAAAATGCAAAAGGAGTCACCTCAGTTAAGTCCCCCAGCCCAAGGACCCAACTAGCTCTGGAGAGAGGCTTAGGGGAAAGCCCTGCACTCACAGACAGGGGCAGCGCTGCAGCTGTGAGCAGGCATCCCTCCTGGTGCGGACTGGTCGCCAGGTCCCGGCCAGCTGCTCCAGCTGCTCCTGCTGAAGGGCAGGGCTCCCTCTGCTTAGCACCATTTTAGTGGGAAAGGGAAGCTCACTGGATTTTTCCATTTGTTTGCAACATTAGGGGTTAAATGAGGGAGATGGGTGTGCTTTACTGTGGGGAAAGTCAAACAACCCAGTGGGTTTCTCATCCCTTTCTCCTGCCACAGACTTTGATGTCAAAGATATAATCAATCTCCAAACAGTTCTGATAACAGCACACACACTCGGAAGGTTCAGTTTATAAGAAATAGATGTGTAGTCTTTTGAGGAAGAGAAAAGGGAAGTGTCTGATTCCCCTGGGATTGTGTGCTTGGCACTGGATCCTTTCCCTCCTGAGCGTGCCTGGGTTCCCATCCCCAGGGGTTGCCTGTAAAACAGCTCCGCACAGGGGTCAAGTGCTGCCGACTCAGCACACCTCCCGGCGACCACACCCTCTGCAACCGTTACATGTCCTTTATGATCAGACACTGAGAGACAGTCTTTAGGGTCTCACGGGGCACACAAACCAGAGCCACATGGGCTCTGCCGGGATTATCTTAAAGCAGTCCAATCTACTTTGCTTCCCAGTCCCCAACCGGGGTTCAACGCAGCTAGGGGGATCCAAGGCTCTGCCACAGTGTTCCTTCTTCTCAGGGCCATTAGGAAATGCTCTGGCTGAGTCTTCAGTCACCTTAGGTCTCCGAGGCTCCCACTTGGCCAGAGACCCTGGGCCCCTGCCTCACAGGGGTGGAGCATGCCGGGAGACAGCTCCGTCACAGGGATGGACACCTCTGCACATTTAACCTGTCTCCAATGGAGGAAAATGTGGAGACCCTTTAACTGGACATGAGCCCAGGTGTCTGAAATTCCCCAACCTATGACTTCCTTCAGCTTGCTCCTCCCTCCGGAGTCCTGCCTGGAGCCGGTGCCTCGCACATCCTACAGGTCCATATCTGCTGGAAGAACAAAGACATGGATGGATGCAAAAGTACTTTTATAGAAACTGCTCTTTGTTTATTCATCTTCTATGTAAAGTTCTTTATTGTGAAATGAAACATACAAATAGGAAACACCCAAACAGAGGTCTAGCTGGGCGAGCCATGAGGAACTCTCGTGGGTCAGGAGAAGAGCTAGTACCCCGACACGCTCCCTAGAAGCACTCCCCTGGCCTCTCCCTGCTAGTTCCCCTTTCCCGGCTGAAGTTTGTGGTAGTTGCCTCTGGGCACTTCTTTATGCTTCAGTCTCCCGAGGGTACTTCCTTAGAAGGTACCTGTAGGTTTGCCCATTGAAAAGGATTTTTAAAAACTTCATTTATCTTCAAAGTCTCTTAATCTGCACCACCTTCCACGTTGCTTTATTTACTTACTATGGGTCTGCGGGAGGGTGTGGACCCTGGGTCGCTGGTCACTGCTCTTTGTGCAGCACGCTGCTTGCCTCAAGTCCCCTCAGATGGATGGCCATTTCCAGACCTGATCAGACCCAAGGTGAATGTCCACGGCAAGCACACAACTGTAACAAAATTTCATCACTTAGGGTGGTAGCTGCTGTCCATGTGTGAAGTCCAGGTCTATCCTTCACTGGGGCAGCAGAATGAACATACCTTAATCACTTTTTATTTGACTGGAATAATGTTAAAAGGAGAAATTTTCTCTCATTGCTCTCTTAGTTTTTTAATGCTATCTTTTATATTTAAAAAACCATGACAAATGCCTAATTTTCTCTTTACATTTGCCTAATTTTCAAGACACTGAATAAATGAATTATTTGATTATCTGCAAAGTGCAACCGGCTGGGTTTTCCCTTAATAATGTAATTAACTCATGGATTTGACCCTGATCACTGGGTTTCAGGTCATTATAATTCCTTTTTAAAAATATTTTTATTAGTTATTAATGGACCTTTATTTATTTATTGGCTTATATGTGGTGCTGGGAATAGAACCCAGTACCTCACACATGCTAGGCAAGCGCTCTACCACTGAGCCACAACCCTAGCCCCATTATAAAATTTTTTGAAGCTCAAATTGTCCCATGTTTGACCATAGAGGTCTTTTTAAATTGATTCCTCAGTCTTGAAGTGACTCTAATCTTTGACAATCTTCTTGCTATGTCAGGATGTTCCAACTCTGTTCTTTCCATGGGAAATGGTAATTCAAGGACTCCGACTTGGCATTAGGGACATTCATTGCTCTCTTCCTCCAGGAGGAAGATCTAGGTAAGACAGGTAGGTAGGTAGATGATACATAGACAGACAGACAGATAGATATTTACTTTGATATTTAAAGATGAAATTCTACTTGAGAGCTTACCAATGTCTGCAGTTTAAATGCTGGTCTACAGGATTTGCATTTAACCTCTGTTAAACCTGTCTCTTTCATTCTAAGAATTCCAAGCACACACAGATGATGATGCATTTAAAATATCCCATAACTACTCCTGCTTTCCCACATGACCCAAGTTTCAGAACAGCAATACTAAACTACCACCACCAAATCTGGATCAAAAATAGCTAAAATGTGTATCTGTACCCACATTCTCTTCCTGCACTTTATCTCCATTTTTCACGCCATATTGCAATTTCATATGAAGCTCTCTTCTTTATTCTGTACTTCATCTTGTTTCTATTTGTAATTATACACTTATTTTTCCCTACTAGAACCATGTCCATTTCTTCTGTAGTCGTTCTGGTTTTCTGAAGATTGTCATCTAGTGGAGTCTGTGGGAAGAATCAGAGAAGGAAATTAGATTTTTAATAGCCCATAATAACTTGTGCTTTGATGGACAGTTTTGCTAGTTATAAAACCCTTCTCTCACATGTCCCACCTTGAGGGTTTTAAACATATTGCTCCATTTTCTTCTGGCTTAAATTATTGCTGTTTGAAAAATAAATCTGACAATGATCTCATTTCGTCCTGTGTAAGCCATTCCTTGTTTTCCAGATGCTCAAAGAACTGAACTTTTTTCCTCCAAGAGTTAAATAATTTTACTGGGATATGTCTTAATTTTGTTGATTCTAGTCTAAAGTTCATGGAGTGTTATTTCAACTTACAGATTTGAAATTCGTTTTTAATCGCAAGCAAGTTTTCATCTATCCTAACTTTCAGTGTTTGTCACTGTCCCTTGCTTAGACCCACAACTCAGAGACTCCTATTAGCAACACATCGGTCATCTCTGTCAGTCCTCGGCACTGGTAACTTTCATTCTTTCCTTTATTTTCGTTTCTTCTGTGATTTTCTCCTCCTTACCCTCCCTTTCTGTGTAAATTGAGCCCTGTGCTCTTTTTAGTTTAGTCTTTATGTCTTGAACTTTTATTTCATATTTGTAATTATTTCTTGAATTCTTTCACCTCCTTTATGATTTTTTTATGATTCTGATTGATGTTCTTTGATGCCTTGTATCATTTTCTTAAACCCATTATCTCATTTTGCAACTGTGCTTCCCAATTTGGTTTCCTGTTTCTCTAAGGATCACTCTTTTTTACTTGAAGTAACTTGTGTGGAGTTGGGTCTCGATACTTTGCTGCTACTCTTTTTGTGTGAATTCACTTTTTCTGAATTTTTAGAAGAGTGCTTGCTTTGGATGATTGGTCTAACTTGTAAAACTCCCCTTCTGGTGTTCTGGGCAGTATTTAAGAATGGAGCTGCTTGCTCTGTTTGTTGGGGGTGGTGGACCAGGGGTTAGGCACAGAGGTATTTAAATGCTGAGTCACACCGCCGTCCTTTTATTTTTTATTTTGAGACAGGGTCTCACTAAAGTTGCTCAGGGCCTTGTTAAGTTGCTGAAGCTGATCTCAAACTTGTGATCCTCCTCAGCCTCTGGAGTCACTGGGATTACAGGCTGCACCCCTGCTCCCAGCTCAGCCTGCCTTTTGACCCTTGGTGTCTCTGCCTCCCTGCACTTCAGTCTGCGCCCTCGCCCTCCTTCTTCCTTTCTCTTGCCATTATCCTACTCAGTGAGGTTCCTCTCTTATTAGTGTTTTCTCAACCAGGGGCCTGGGAGGATGCTCCTGAGGATCAGCTCCAGGAGTTCACAGGTCCGTACCCAGACTGTCCAGTAACCTCGTGCCACAGGTCTCCTGCACCCAGAGTAGGAGAGTCGCCGCCCTGCTGGTCCTTCCTGGCTGACCGGCCTCCTCCCCTCTGTCGGGAGCTCTTGGGGCCTCCTTCTTCCTCTCTCCCTAGTGCTTCCTGACACTCCTTCTCACCTAGATGCGGGGAACGTGCAGGTCTTGTGGATGGCTCGCTCCTGCGAATGGAATTTGGGTTTAGAGAGGACAACTTATGCATTTGAATGTACAAGTTGTTGATGGTTTTGGGGGGAGGTAAAGGGCTCGAATTGCTGCTTTTATATAGGGATCAGGGACGATCCAATCCCTACGGACTCCACCCTACATCTTCCAGAATTCCTGGTGACCATTTCCAGATTCTAATTCATCCAGTTTCTAGATTCTTTTAGGGGTAAGGGACTCAATACAAAACTTTGCTTTCATGTACCTTAGTAAGCATCAGTCATACAGTTCAATGACTGTGAATTGCATCATATCTATTTTAGGTGGCAGAAACTTAGAATTGAAAAAAAAATTAGAGGTTCATTAGTCTGATATTTTCATTTTATAGCCCTGAAATTTGTTTTGAGTATTTTTTTCTGAATATGTCATTTCTCAATTTTTTAGCATTTTTATTGGATTTTCAAGTTTAATGTGATCAATTTACCACCTTTTGAGTTTTCTGAGTTTTGGGTATTATATAAAAGCTTTCTTCTGAGTCACTGAGAAAGAAGTCTTTGTGTGATCCTGGATTATTGTATGTTCACAGGGGTTTATTTTTGTTGTTGTGTTTAGCATTAAAGTGTTTAATCCATCTGAAAGTTACTGCAGTGTTGGCAATGAGCAAGGAAGTTTCACTTTCTTGTTTTTCCTGAAGATAATAACCATCTGCAGTGGTTCCAACACCATGTATTAAATAATCAAATTGGCATTTCCCAAATAGTTATAGATGCCATCTTTATGATGTGTTAAATTCTTGTATACGAAAATTCTGTTTCTTAATTTATCTAGTTTCCCCTCTTTCTGAAATCACATCCCTTATTTCTTTCTGTCATCTAACAGTGTTCCTCTTTCCTCAGAAACCAAGTCTCCCATGGCTCCGATAGTGAACATGACCGCCGGTGGCTGGGCTTCCTGGGAACGCTCCTCATAAGCAAGGTAACTGGCCTCATAAGCAAGCTACTGTGTCGGATTTGGGGTGCTAACTAGAAATATTTGTATGTAGCTACAATCTACATATTCCTAGCTTATAAACCTTTTGTTAAATTGGAAATCCACGCAGATTTGTTTTTATAACGAAGCCCTCTAAGCCTCAATGGTGATAAATTTTTTTTCCATTTTTTTTTTATTGATTGTTCAAAACATTACAGAGCTCATGATATATCATCTTTCATACATTTGACTCAATTGGGTTTTGGTGATAAAATTTTTTTCTTACTACTTTCATATAAAAATTGCATTGATAGAACTTCCACTAGAGGCATCCTGGTATTCCAAAAATAAATCATCCTGCTTCTTCATAGGGTGTTATTTTTTACCATAAATTTAGATTTTATAAGCAATATTTTATTTTGTCTTTTTGCAACATAATCTGTGAATAAGATTAATCTAGACTTCTTTTAAAAATTGGAATTCCTTTTCTAGGCTTTCACATTTAAACAGTATCTGAGTGTGAAGCTTTCCCCGAACACCTCTCCCAGCCTCTGCGTTTCAGGTGAGTACTCTATACTTTAGTAACCTATAAGATGATTTATCTGCTTTGTTTGTTCTTGTTACCTGCCATCTGTTTTGTAGCTGTTAGGATCATCTTGATTCTCAAATTTTTGTGCATATGCTTGATCAAAACATCTTCTTTTTTTTATTATCATTATTTGTCCTCGTCATAAAAATCCAGTTTTTATCCTGGAGTTGTTTTATGTTTTGATATATATAAATAATTATACATGGTAATATTTTTTGTAGGTTCAAAAATCAAGTTCTGATTCAGTTCTCCTGTGAGCAGGGCCATAACCACGTGTCATCAATAGTTCTGAAAACACTGATGGATAGACGGGAAACTGCTCCTGGGCCCACACGTCCCTCTCCCTCTCTCTTCTTCTCACTCTTTTGAATAAATGTTCAAATGATTTTCAACTCTAGACCAATGACATTTTAAAACAGAGTAACTCTTTTCTTTGAGATGTTTGTACAAAAAACAAAAAGGAAAAGAATTGCTGTTATTTACGACATACTGACTTTTTAAAATCTGATGGGCTTACATATTTTGTACATAAAGTTTTAAATCATCAGCAATGACTGTGCCGTGAACTTGCCATGGTATCCTGTGTGTCCGTCACCAGCCCAGTGGTTCTGTGGCCCAGAACTGGCTTCCTTTCATCTGCAGACTCTGCTCATAGCCAGATGACCAACCAGAGCCAATGATGCTTATCAAGGAGAATTGGACATAATGGCAAGCTGTTTTCCTTTGCTGAGATAAACTATTTGACTTGGAAACTGAGGTGTGCTGTTTAGTTACCTGTTAACCTGCCCCAGAAGAGGAGGGGTGCTCTCAGATGGCGACAGATTTTTCTGCTGAAGTGAAACACAGTGAAACATGTAACGTTTCCAACAGATGCATGGTCAGATGGGGGGCATATGGATGGAGGGGAACCCAGGGACCCAGCGGGGAGCAGAGGGTCCCAGTGCTGGACTCTGTGGTCCATGCTCTCACCCTGCACACATTTCCCTTCCAGAAGTCTGCTCCCAGTCCCAGCACCCCACCAGGTTCCTCTACATCTAGACTGTCTTAAGGCTGCCTGAAGTGCAGTGACAGTGGCGTATCCCAGGCCCCTGCAGGAGGCTCAGCCGCAGCAGCACCTCAGTTAGCTGCTGCACTCTAGGCACTTTGCCTGCGTGCCCGCTTCCCCCCCCCCAGGTCCTATGACCACTTTCCAGGGTTGTTATTTTATTATCCTAATTTTATAGATGAAGGAATGATAGATATTTATTATACTAAGTATTTCATACACATTGTCATTTAAATCCTACAGCAACACCAAGAGGCAGGTAGTTTGATTTTCTGCCTTTCACAAAGAAGGAAATGGACACAGAGATTATAACTTGGCTCATTTCATGGCTGGAAGATAGAAAGCTGGGACCCAAGTCCAGTTAGATCTGAACACCTCCAAAGAATGAGCCCCTGAGTCTCCTCAGTTGAATTCTGTTACAAGATCCTTGCACTGGAGTTTGCTGTACTCGTTGGTCACACAATTCTAAGTGTCAGTGATGGGGGTGAGGAAGAGTCCCCGCTTTGCATTAAGACTGCTCCTTCACGCCTGCTGAAGCAGCCCCCCTGGGAATGCCATGGACGCTGCATGTCCAGTTGATTTCCCACTGTCGGGGCTCTGTTCTTGTACTCTACAATGTCTCAACTGCAGAAAACATTGTTCTGACCTGTTTCCTCCCATCAGCACTGTGAACTTCTGAGTTCTGTTGTCGAGTTTCCTGACTGCCAGCCATCCCAGAGGGCGCCTCCGGGCATGGGTCTTCCCCAGCTGTAGGGTCGCCAACGTAATGCACAGAACCAGAGAATCACGCTGCTGTGATGGGTACATCCGTCAGGCAGCAGCATTGAAAGCCTCAGGTGAAGGGTGTCAAGACTTTAGAACAACTGGCCCAGAAAATAGCATTGATTTAGTTAAAAGCAAGGAAAATATCCACAACCAAGCAAGAGAGGACAGGAAGGGACTGAGCAAACAGCATGCCCAGGCAGTCCCTAAGGTAACTCCCATGGAATTAGGGGGAGGAAGGCGAATCCCATAGCTCTCCAAGGTCAGTGTCTACCTTTTTTCCTGCAGTTTGTTCACAGTGTGCCCAGGGAGGCCCCAGCATGTCCTCAGTAATTCATGCAACCCGAGCTCCCCATCTGTAAAGACGGAGACTGGTCTTAGGGCCCCTTCCACCTCCTTAATTGGATGGGATTGGTACTGAAAGTCACCAGACCCCCTACACACACACTGCGTGCCTGGTGGCACTGTCCCCTTTATTCTGCACGGCAGAGCCCAAGGCACTGCTGAGGCCTGGGCATGCATCTTCTCAGCTGTGCCCTTCCAACACTCCAGTCCACAGACGCAGGGACCTCACAGGCTTCCTGTGGGAGGAGGCAGAACAGACCAAGCAGAAGGCCCTTGGTCTCACAGTAGGCCTGCCATTGTCTCCCAACAGTGACCACGTGCAGTCAGGGCTGTGGCCAGTGGCCCTCCCTTCCCTCTCCTTCAGGTGGGAAGCCACTCCTCTCCTGGTGTCGTGGTGCGCGGCCTGGTTGCCAGGGATCGCTTAGCAACAGATCCCAGCCTTCTGCCAGCTTTCCCTTCCTGCCGACAACCTGGATCTCACACAGCTGTGTTTTCTAGAAAGCTCGGAGGCCCGGGTGGGGGTGGCAAAGGGGCACCTCATCACAGACACACAAGGACTCTGGCACTGGCTGCCCCTGCTCCAGAGTCCTGGGGAACTGTAGGCGAGGGCCTGGCGCTCCACACACCTTACTCTTAATCATTGGCTATTAGTAGGCAATCAATCAATGTTCGCTCGAGGAGCTGATGACATGAGCCATGCTCTTGTGAAGAGACGTCGAGTACACCTAGCCACAGACGTAAACACTAACGTAACTCACACCCGTGGGCATGGGTGGAGCATTAGCAGGCCCGCCCCCCATCCCCCACCCCCTGTAAGAAGGGAAGCCACATTGCTGTTTTGGAGAGACCTTCATTTCAAGGACGTGGGTCGGTCCCATGGGTGAAGGGTGAACTACGGCATCCAACAGGTTGTTTTAACTTAGCTCCTCACTGTCCTCCCAGTGAGGGCAGGAGGCGAATATCGTCACAAAGTAGAGCAGCATCCCCAGCGTTTCACTGTCACGAATGTCCCTCATTTGACTACTTCCCTCATTTCCCTCATTTGATTGTGGCCCTCATGAAATCATCTGACACAAGTGACTCATCCTAATAGTATCTAGTCACACAATGACCTCATGTACAGTGGACATGAGCATCGCTCCTGCGGAGGACCGAACTGCTTCTCATTTGTCATTCTACCTACACACCATCCCAATTAACATAATTAACATATAATAATGCCATTGAGTCCCTTCCTAGACATGACAGTTGATTGATTTCCTCCTCTTTCTTCCTGAGATTATTATGTAGCGATAAGGAAGGTGACACTGCAGACAATACCTGGGGGTGGGCCTGAACTAACCGCAGGAGAATTGGTACAGAATCCTGCACCAGTTTCCTCGATCCCTCACACCAGCCTTCAAATAAATGAACTGTATTTCCTCAGGTAAATTTGCAGATCAATTTTTTCACACTTCTTTTCTGAATTAATGTGGGACTAAATTATGAAATGGCTTATTTCACGTTCAGACGGTCGGCAACTTCCCGTTAATTGGTGGATGGAGCGCAGCAGCCAGCTGACGGCTTGAAGAGCGCAGGGCGCAACCAGCCTGGGACAACCATTGAGTCCACATGTACCTGCACAGGGTCCTGTACTCCACCTGCACCTGCACAGGTTCCTTTACTCCACCTGCACCTCTACTCCACCTGCACTTGCACCTGTGCAGGGTCCTGTACTCCACCTGCACCTGCGCAGGGTCCTCTACTCCCCTGCACCTGCTCAGCCTCCTTTACTCCACCTGCACCTGGGCAGTGTCCTTTACTCCACCTGCACCTGTTCAGCATCCTCCACCTGCACCTGCACAGGGTCCTCTACTCCACCTGCACCTACTCAGCCTCCTTTACTCCACCTGCACCTGCATAGCATCCTTTACCCCACCTGCATCTGTTCAGCATCCTTTACTCCACCTGCACCTGCACAGCATCCTTTACCCCACCTGCATCTGTTCAGCATCCTTTACTCCACCTGTACCTGTGCAGCATCCTTTACTCTACCTGCATCTGTTCAGCATCCTTTACTCCACCTGCACCTTCAAAGGGTCCTGTACTCCACGTGCACCTGCGCAGCATCCTTTACTCCAACTGCACCTGTGCAGGGTCCTCTACTCCACCTGAACCTGTGCAGGGTCCTTTACCCCACCTGCACCTGCAGCAGGGTCCTTTACCCCACCGGCATTTGCAGCATCCTCTGCTCCACCTGCACCTGCACCTGCGCAGAGTCCTTTACCTGCTGAACTTTAGGCAGAGAGCTTGTGTCCTGGAGCGTAGGTTCCACTCAGTCAGGAAGGAGGGGTGCTGGCACTCCCGCAGCGTGTGGGGGAGTGAACTCGGGTGACATCAGGGTGTCCAGGGGTGACAAGAGGGTGACTGCCCCACCACTGCGGAGGGTGCTCTGCCCGTGCCATCTGCAGGCTTCCAGAATGTGCCTCCTGGAGGCTTCCAGAACGTGCCTGGAGGAGGCTGTGTTCGCAGTCGTTGGCTTTAGTTCTGCAGCGCCTGAGCTGTGGGCATGCTGGCTCCACAGGAACCCCAGGTACCCCGCTCACGTGAGGTGATACAGAGCACAATTTCCTTTTCCTCTTTTTCTTTTAAAAACAGACAATGGCAAGAGTTCCTCCTCCACATCTTTCGAGGAACGGATGGCATTGTGAGGGCTTGCTGGGCAGCGTCCGTTTCCGTTTCCGCCCTGCGCTGGGGGTAAGGTCTCCACCTCGCTGCTCGGTTTAGTAATGAGGTCTTTCTGGGAGTTTATTTCACATGTCAGCACTGAAGCAAAGGGCGCTTAGCAGGAAGGAAGATGCTCAAAGCCGGGAAGGCCCCAGGGCCCCCCACTCGGCACAGGCAGCGGCCAAGGAGGCTGCAGGAGTCTGCGGAGTCACCAACTGTCCTCCTGGGTCTCTCCCACTCCCCACGCCTGAGCAACAACTGGCCTGTGCAATTCCCACACATTCTTAAAATAAGGATAAGAATGAAGAGAAGAGAGCGAAAAGAGTTTCTCTCGTTATCTCACACGCACACATTCACACCCTTTAACAGAACCCAGCCACTAAACAAGCGCAAGGGGCTCAACTAGTTTCAATACGGAATGTCCCAGCTTGTCCAGTGAGAGGCTAGGCACAGGGCAGTACCCTCCTGGGAAGGGGTGTCTCCAGGATGGAGGCTGCTCTGCTCCCTTTATGACTGTGGAGGGCTGCGAGAGGCTTAGGGCGTGGACTTTGGAGTCAGCTCAAGGTGGGGAACCCAACTCTGACATTCCCCCTATGTGGACCTGGAACTTCCCTGACCCTTCAGTGTTTTCAAACCTGAGTCACCTCCCAGGGTCCCTGGGACCCTTACAGAGACAAAGCATACATGGCCTCCTATGCAGGCCTAGGACAGTGCCCACTGGGCTAACGGCAGCTCCTTTTGTTCCACATCCTTGTTTGGACACAGGCTCTGGCCTTGCCAGCTCGGACAGAAACTGGGATGACTGTCTCGATTGTCTCACTTAAAGTCACTTTAATCTAGAAAATGATTAAAATTAAAAATTAAAAAGCAGTGTGCAACCACTATGGAAAGCAGTATGAAGATTCCTCAGAAAATTGGGAATGGAACCTCCATTTGACCCAGCTATCCCACTCCTTGGTTTATACCCAAAGGACTTAAAATCAGCATACTACAGGGACACAGCCACATCAATGTTTATAGCAGCTGAATTCACAGTAGCCAGACTGTGGAACCAACCTAGATGTCCCTCAATAGATGAATGGGTAAAGAAAATGTGGATATATACTCAATGGAAAATTACTCAGCTTTAAAGAATAATGAAATTATGGCATTTGCCAGTAAATGGTTGGAGTTGGAGAATATCATGCTAAGTGAAATAAGCCAACCCCACAGAATCAGAGGCCAAATGTTTTCTGTAATATGTGGATGCTAATTCACAGTAAGGTGGGGGCACTAGGAAAGAATAGCATTACCTTAGATTAGGTAGAGGGAAATGATGGGAGGGAAAGGGAGGGGATATGGGAATAGGAAAAATAGTAGAATGAAACAGACATTATTACTGCATGTATATATGTGACTACATGACCAACATGATTCTGTACACTCAGAAAAGTGAGAAATTATATCCCATCTATGTATGATATATGAAAGTGCATAAATATTGTCATGTATAACTAATAAAAACAAATTTAAAATTTTTTTTAAAAAGCAGCGTGGAATGGGAGGGTCACATACCCAAGTTTGCCTGTCAGTTCTTGTTGTCTGCAGTGTTCTGAGTTAGCACCAGCCACACCACCTGGAGAGGAAGCACAGGCAGGGCTCCCATGGGCCTCTGTGCCCCTGTTTCCATCAGCTGGTCAGTACACAGCCTTGTTCTGCATGGCTCTGTTGCAGACCCCTTGATTATCATGTAGTGTCTGCCCACCCCAAAGCACTTAACTTAGCCCGCACGGAGTTCGCCTAGTGCACTGGTCTTGTGAGTGTCTCACAGCCCTCTCATGCCTAGGAGCCTGAGGCACCAACGCAGCCCCACCCATGCAGGCCATTTTAAATACCATGTCACCATGAGAAAGCACAGGCCTTGTGAAATGTGGCCCTCACAGAGCCTGGGGAGGGCTCCTTAGTATTACCAAAGCTGAGACAAGCAGGAGAAGCACTGGTCCCACCACAGATGGAAATGCCCATGTGGGCATCTCAGATATTCACCCACTCTACCCAAGTCCACAAGGCGCCAGGAGTCTAGACTTTGAGTTTATAAATAAATTTTAGTGAACAGGAAAACTTGCAAAAACATTGAGAGTCGATGCCTGTGACATTTACAGCATGTACTCCAATGACAATCACAGAAGCCGTAGGACAGCCTAGCAGAGCTGCACCCAGACGACCTAGGTGTCTGTTGGCCCAGAGAGTTGCTGCCCATGTGGACCTGGGCTCATGGACAAAGGCCACTGTTGCGGTGTGGATGTGAGGTGTCTCCAACAGCTCATGTGGGAGACAATGCAAAAGGTTTAGAGGAGAAATGATGGGTTATGAGAGCTTTAACCCAATCATTGAATTAATCCCCTGGCGGATTAGCTGAGTGGTAACTGAGTGGCAGGTGGGGTGTGATGGAGGAGGTGGGCACTGGGGACATGCCTTTGAGCATATGTTTTGTATCTGGTGAGTGGGGTCTCTGTTTCCTGAGATCCTGTGAGCTGCTTCCCTCCACCACACTCTTCCACCATGATTCTGCCTCACCTCCAGCCCCGAGGAATGGAGCCTGCTCTCTATGGATTGAGACTTGGAAACTATGAGCCCTCGAATAAACATTTCCTCCCCTAAAATTGTTCTGGTCAGATCTTTTAGTCACAGCAGCAAAAAAGAAGTGTAAAACAGCCACATGTTGGAAGCGTGAGAAGCGAAGCCCCTTCAGCACACAAGGCTGACTTCAGCTTACACCGAGGTTCCAGATCTCTAGGAGCCGTACAAACAGTAGCTGAACTCCGACACGCTTGAAGCTCTTCAGGATGCGCTGTGAGGTGCTCACAGGAGAAGATCCAGGTTCCGAGTTGCTGAGCTCAGGGCTGGGGTCCCACACTCGGCACTGGGTGGTCTCCACACTAGCTCTCACACCAGGATGCCTGGGGCTCATGCTCCTCCCACAGCAGGCTCTGAAGACTGGGGACCCAGCTGTGGGCTCTGAGAAGCAGGGTCAGCCACAGCCTGGAGGCAACAGGGGTTTTTGAAGACCCATCATCCCCTCTCCGTCCTGCTGAGCAGGGGTGGTGTACCCTCACATGGGGCTTCTGGACAGTGAGATGTAAACTTCCCAGGCTCTGGCTTCCAAGCACCCTCCCTGCTCAATACACAGTCCTTGGAGAGTCTGGAAGATGCTGCCCCACGGTCATTTGCTAGGGGCACTAGCAGGTGCTGAGGAAGGAAGGCTGTCCAGGCTGAGGGCCCTAGATGTCAGAGCCCCATGCAGAGATTTGACAGGAGCTTAAGGTAGAGAAATGGAGCTTCAGCAAATTTTCATGGACTATTTGTGGGACAGGAGCTGAGGACCAAGTTGTAGCCAGGGCAGTCCTGATTCTGCAGGGAGGTATGCTTAACAGAGACTCGGACTTTCTATCAGCAACTGTGAATCAGATCCAGAGATAAAGCTGGAAGTCCCAGGCCCGGTGGTTTGCGCTGGAGGAGAGGGTCTGGGAAGACTCTCTTCATTGTGGTTTAGATATTAGGTGTCCCCAAAAGCTCCTGTATGAGAAAGGCAAGAAAAGTTCAGAGGTGAATGACTGGGTTACGGGCACCTTAACTGGGTGGCCGCGCCGGCAGCAGGGTGTGGTTGGAGGACATGGGGCACTGAGGATGTGCCCTTGGGGTTTATATTTTGTCCTTGGTGAGCGAAGCACCCCCTCTACCCTCTCTCTCTCTCTTTCTCTCTCCTTCCTGGCACCATGTTCTCAGCTGCCTTCCTTCTCCACACTCCTCTGCCATGATGTTCTGCCTCATCCCGGACCCTGAAGAATGGAACTGGCCATCTTTAAAACCATGAGCCTCCAAAGAAAGTCTTCCACCTCTAAAACTGTTCTTGTCAGGTCTTTGGGTCACAGCAAGGAAAAAGCTGGATGAACCAGACGCAGAGCTGAAGAGGTGAATAGAGTGGGGGTGGGTGGATTCAAGGCTGGGGGAATGGGCGCTGTTCAGGCCTTCAGTGAAGACTGGACCCACAACGAGGGGCCCTGTGCTTCTGAAGCCAGCCCATCAGACCAACTCCGCTACCACTGCTTTCTGTTTGACCAACAGCCGTTTGCAATCTTACTGGATTTGTGCTCCCTAATTCCCACGGACAAAATTTTCCAAGGTGGATACTGAAAAGCAGGAAAGAAGGGAGGTGCACTTGGCCAGGAAATGACCCAGGGGGATCCACGTTGCTCTTGTGAGGATTCATAAGGCACCTTGATGAAGTGCAGTGTCGTGTTGAGGAGTTCACTGACCAACGCGACTAACAGATATCATCCAAGAGTTCTTGACAGAGTCATCCACAGTGTCTCAGAGTCGTCCCAGTCAAGATTTGCTCCACCAGGTGTCTGAAACGAGAGGAAATCTGGACATTTTTCCTGGCTCCACAAACACACTTCATTTCTGCAGGGCTCACACAGAAGCCGGGGAGAGGGCGATTGTTAAAGTTGGATGAGTGACAGGCCACAGCTGGGGCAAGGTGTTCCTGAAATTGTTCCACTAGGTCAAGTTAGTGTCCCTGCACAGCTATGGCAATTGTGTGATACACCTGTGCTGGATAAGCTCTTTTCATTTCTCATTTTTCAGAAGACTGAGATAGTCTTCTGCCATTGAAAGCCAAGGATGTTTAACAAGATCCGAGTAAGATTTGCTCGTGTTCAGGAGTGCTACAGAGATGACCTCAGCCAGCTTTCTGCAAACAGTTCCCTGTCCCACTGTGGAAAGGGTTAGATAAGGCTCAGAGAGGGAGCTCAATGGCTGGCATACCACCTCCTCATGCAGAGTGGCAAAGCCAGTCCTTTGCACCAGACACCTGCACAGGAGTTTAGGCGCTTCATCACTAAGTGACAACATTGCACCCATGTGGCGCATCATCACCAAGGGACAACATTGCTCCCGTGTTTTGTTTCTGTTTGTTTAGCTTTGTTTTTGGTCATCACTCATATTCAGTCTGTCAAATTTTATTGGTGCATCTCTACGTTCAGAGCTATTAAAATACAGTGCAGTACCAAGTCATGGCAGCAGCAAGGAAGTATCCATCTGGGACAAAGATTTCAATCAACAAGAGATTTTTACTCATTTGACTTAGTGAAGTCCAACGCTTTCCAAAAATAGTGGACTTTAATGGCTGATTCTGAACCAGTTGTGGTTGTTTTCTAAGTTTCTAATCCATGCCTGTGGAAACCTGCCTCGACCTGGAGGAAGAAAAGACTAAGGCCAGCCGGTGGAGAGCCCTGCAGGAGGACAGACTGTCCAGAGGTGGGAGGTGACCTTGCTCACAGGCCTCAGTGCTGGCCTGACCTCTGCACGCTCCCAGAGCCTCCTGAGGCAGGTGAGTACCAGAAGACCGTCCTTTGTCCACTAGTGAAAATGCTTCCGAGGAAGCAGGAAGCCTGGGCTGCTTGCAACCACCTTTTCCTTAGCAAAAAGACAGCTTAAGTCCAAACCACGCCCCTCTGTCTTCTACTCTTTGAACCAATGTGTGACTTATTCCCCTGCGTCCTGGACTTGGACTGTGACATTCTTTGTAGCCTCCATCACCACCCAAGCATCCCTAGTCCCAGAGAACCGCCTAGAGCCGCTCACCTGAGCTTTCTTTAACCTTCCAATCTTCTCCTGAGGAAGATGTTAAAGATTATTTCTCTTCCAAATGAGAACCTGTAACATATTTCCTGGCATCTTGTGAGATTTGGAGAGAGAAAGTAGTATAATAATTAGCATTGCAAAAATTTCCGTTCTCATTTCTATTTATTAAGCAAATGTTCTTGGAAAGGACCTTAAATTATAATTTATATGTTACATATACATATATATTCTTAGAATTCTACTCAGATTTTTTGCATAATTTTAAGACTTAAAATGCTTACATTTGCATTTAAAGCTACTCTTCTGATTAATAGAACCAGAAAAAAATAATCAAATCATGAACAACTTAAATATAGAATTTTGAACATTCATGCCCATTTTTTGTTTTCTTTTTATTTTTCTAAACTATGGTTTGGCCTGGAGCCTCAAAGATTTGAGGAAATGAAACAAATTTAAATTGCAAAATATCTTGTATCTTGATGGCTTAGTCTCTTCTTTCTTTGTCCCTTCTGGGCCCTTGGTCTGCAGACGGTTCTCACAATTTCTCTCAGAGGGCAGCCCTGGAAGGGACACTAGGGCTGGCCCTGGAGGAAAGGGAAGGAGACACCCCGAGGGACAGGGACCAGTCCCCGGGAAATCAGGGAACATGCTTCACGCTGGTCAACGATGCCTAGCAAAATGCATCTTCTGATTTCAACCTTAAACCCTGTAAAGTGTACCTTACCTTATGAGCAAACATTTCAGGAGACAAAGCACAGAGTAGAGGTTCTCAGTGTGGATCCTGGGACCAACGGCATGGCATGGCCTGACGGGAGTTCCCAGTTCTGACAAAGGGCCAAGAGACCCAGCTAGGGGGGGTGAGAAGAAGAAAACTGCATTTAACAAATGTCTGATAGTTCTGGTTTTCACTCAACCAGAGCCTGAATTTAATCATATAATAAGGAAAATGCAGCATAAAGAAACTCCAGCATGTGGCCTGGGGAACAAAACTGGAAGCTTCGACGTGCAGCGTGGAGCAGGGACACTGGGTTTCAGGCCTGGTCCCAGGCAGCGGAGCTGTGGGCAGACCGTGCATTTTCCATGTTTTAAAACCAACATGGAACAGCCCCTGGGGGCCAGCTGGACCTCAGGGGCTGTCTGAGGCGGGGTGGCCGTCAGTCACCCACATTCCTGGATGAATTTTCTCCTTGACCACTAATTCTCAACTGGAAACCAAGGGGCTGTGTGAAAAGAAGAGGGAGGAAGTGGGTGATTCCTTCTCATTTATATGCCCTTACGAGGAGTGGGAAAGGGCTCGGGATCTGCCCTGAAAAGACAGGGCTGGCCGAGGGCTCTCTGGGTTCCCCACTGTTCCTGCGACACTGCCACCTGGCTCCAGAATAGCCCCAGGAACCTCAGGGGCACAGGCAGCTCCAGGTAGAGCAAGCATTCCCCAGTCCCGGCTGCTCCGTCCACCCCCAGACCCAGTTCCCTCTCTGCTGTCCCCCGGGGCACCACCTTCCCCTGGTTTTCCTTCCATTTCTCTGATGCTCCTTTTAGCCCTCTGCCCCGTCTTCAGGCCTCCTGGAAGCTCTTTCCTTCCCTCCTGGCTGTCTGCAGTCTGTCCTGCCTCGTGACATGGATGTGGTCAGGTTCCCACCTGTGCGCATGTCATATTGTCCTCTGAGCCATGGACTCTTTCCCACCCCATGTCACGTCACCGGAGCACCTTCATCTTCTCCTCCCCTTGCCCCTCACTCGGTCCTTCTCTCCTGTGGCCTGTTGGTGACCCGTCTCCTCAGTAATGCACCCTCCATTCCTTGGTTTTCCTGACACCAGCTGTGGTTGGCGTGTGGTTGCCTCCATGGGTGCATGTGCTAGAGACTTGGTCCCCATGTGTCATGTGTCATGTGTCATGGGGGCTTTAAGAGGTGGGACCCAGTGGGAGGTGGGCAGGTCATTGTGGGCCTCTCCCTCAGAAGGGTTAGTGCTGGTCTCCAGGTTCATTCTCATGAGAGTGAATTGTTCCAAAAGGACAGCCTGCCCCTGAATCTTTCTGTCTCCCTCTTGTACCCCGTGCCATCTCTCCCTCTTGCAAGTGTTCCTGCCACAGTGCCCTCCCCATGTTGTGACAATGCCATGGGGACCTCGCCAGATGCCAAACAGGTGGGGCTGCCCAGTCTTGGACCTTCAGCCTCCAAACTGTGAGCTAAAGTAGCCTGCTCTTTGCAAGTGGCTTCAGGGATTGTCTAATAGCCACAAAGTGAACCAATGCAGCTCCCCTAGGCAGATCTCCAGGTCTGCCCTTGCTTTCCTGAACATCACCGTTGATCTCCAATCCCACCCTTGTCCAAGCCACCTTGGCCTCTCACTGGCAATGCTGGCCTGTTGTTCCACTCACTCCTGCTGGACTCAACTCTACACCACAGACAGACGGGGCTCTAGAAAAAAGACCAATCTGGTTGTGTCTCACCCTTTAGAGCCCTGGGACACCCTTCCAGGCTCAAGTTCCCGCCTCTGTAGCTGCTCGGCCTGGCTGCCTGGGCTCTGCTGCTTCTGAGCCTCCCTTTAAGGGGCTCTCTTCTCCCATAGACTCCAGGTCCTGGGGGTGGCCTCCCTGCGTGCAGGGCACAGGTGTGCTCTTCCCTCTGCCTGGGCTCATCTTTCTTTCTTTGCCTGGCCGACTCTTCATGCATGTTTAAACTCAGATAAAATATCACTTCCTTAGAGCATTCTTTGCTAGTCATCATGCAAAGCCAGCTTCCCTGTGATGGACTCTTCTAGAAGCAATCCTGCAGCCTTGGATGTCCTCCTTCTTATCATGTTTGCACAGTTCTTTTTATTTGTGTAGTTTTCCATTGTCTTGCTCAGGACATTGGAAGCTCCTTGAGGACAAGGACCAAAGTTGTTTGGCCTTGATTAGGGTGGCTACAGACCACCTTCCCCCACTGGAGCTCACAGTGATTTGTGGCAGGGAGGACACAGGAGACACAGCACTCCAGGTGGGACATGTCATGGGAACAGACTCTACTCGCCTCCTCAAGGTTTTCCCCACACTGGCTCCAGGCATGCCCAGGTCGAATGCTGTCTCCTTCACCCAGACGTGCAGTGACATCAGACTTGGAGGGAGGCCTGGGAGCTGACCAGGCCACAGGGACTTCTGCAGCTGCCGGCATTGGCCCTCGCTCGGGCCATCGTGTCTGAGAATTTCCTATCTGCTCCTGGACGCCATCACGGTTTTCCTCTTCTGTGCCGGGCTTGTCCTGTTTGATGTTATACCAGCTGCAGAGACAGCCAGGGTAGGTCTCGTCTCCACGCCTTTGAGAAAAGTTGTGTAAGTTTGATGTCTATGTGAGTCTGAGGTCTCTTTGTGGGAAGATCTAGAAATATCCGTTCAGCGTGTTGAATACTTATAACCAGCCTTCTAATTCCAACACTGAGCGTCTGTCTCCCAGTTTCAAAGGCCAGTTTGGGTACGATCTGCTACATTTGTCCATTTGTTCAGTTTTTAAAGACGGTCTCCTGTGCTCAGGCTCCCTTCCGGGTCCGGTTCTGAGCACTGTGCCACCTATTCTCTTGGTCCGTGTGGCCACAGGGTTCTTCTGTGGTCTCCTCAGGAACCAGTTTTGACGTTTGTTGGGTCTTGTCTCTCTTTCATTCCTGTCTGCTCTAAACTTTATTTTCTTTCAACTTTCTGGTGCTTTGCTTTTTGTGACTCCTAAGTGGAAAGAATGATTTGCTACTGTTTCATTCATTTTGTTTTCTAACACGTGTTCTCAGTTTCCTATAATACGATGCTCTGAATTTCCCCTTGAGCTTTGCATTACCTCTCACATATTTTGGCGAGTGGAATTTTCATCATTATTTAGTCGTATTATTTTCATTTGTATTTTTAGTTTTTTCTTCAATGGGTGTTTGACATATGAATTAGAAGTTTAAAAAATGTCTGAATATATGCATTTTTAAAGGATGTCTTTCTTTTATTGGTTTACAATTTGATCACATTGTCATCAAAGAATGTAGCCTTCTCTGACTTAATTCCTTAAAATTCATTTAGACTTATTTTGTGACACAGTACATGATATTTATGTAGATTTTCTTTGTAGTAATGAAAATAATGGCTCTCAAATTATTGAGCAGTTTTCATTATGTGCCCATTAAATCCAGCTTGTTAATTGTATGGTTGAAATATTTTTATCTATACTAAATGTTTTCTGCCTGAACTATCAATCTCCACCCAAGTTTTATAAATATATTCAACTATATTAATGGATTTGCCTATATTTCCATATACTTCTGTCATTTTTAAGAATATTTTGTGACTATTTCATTACATCCATAAATATTTAGGCTTTTTATGACCTTCTGGGCAATTTAAACTTAAATCAAGATATAATGACCTTCTTTATCTGTAATAATGGTTTTGCCTTTTGGCCTTTTTCTCTGCTATTAATATTCTTCTGCAAGATTCCCTTGGTTTTTATTTGCCAGGCGTACATTTTTCAGTTAATTACTTGAGCATTTCTGCGCTCCCAGGCTTAGATTCTTGCAAAGGACAAAAAATTTGATTTTTTTTTTTTAATTCCCATTTGGAAATCTTTGTCTTTTACCCTGAAAATTTATTTCTCATCATTATTAGGACATTTAGACTTATTTCTACCATCTCGTTTGGTACTTTGTGCTTCTGTTTTCTATGTTATGTTTGTTTATCTCGTTTACAATTGACTACATGTGCAGGTGCACACATAGAAACTACATGTTTCCAATTAGGATTGTGAGTCCGAAGTTGCTCAATAGGCCGCCTTGCTCATGGAGAAGGTGGTGGAGTTAGGACTCTGTCTCAGGTCTGTCTCTTGTGTCCGCAGTCTCCTCCCACTAGCTTCAGCCAGGTACATCTGCGGTCCAGTTGCCATTCCGAGACCAGTGTGGGTGTAGACTACCCAGTCCCCCAGTTCCCAGGTGGCTGCTCCTCTCCCTGCTGCTTTCCATCCCTTCTGAGGCAAAGCCCCCCACCGCCCCCGGTGCCTGAGCAGTGGCTCACATTCCTCCAGTTTTTGCCCTTCCACCCCCCACCCTACCTTAGGAGAGGCTGCACTTAGATGGACATTTCCTTTCTCGCTTTCTTTTGTGGGTATCTTGGTTTCGTTTGTTTTGATCACTTCTGAGGGTTTTGTGGTCACTCTCTCCTCCCACTCCCACCGTCTCCATTTTCATGGCCAGTTTTACTCTAACTTTTGTACTATCTGAAGTATTTGAGAACAGAAATAAGTCACGGTGGCTTCTGCTTGTTCTCACTCACAGTGACTGTTTTCTTACTGCCTGCATTTCTGTGTGTGTGTGTGTGTGTGTGTGTGTGTTTGTGTGTGTGTATGAGTAGCAGCAGGCATCTTTACAGTAATTTATTCAGCATGAGGACGCTTTAGGAAACCTCATCTATTCTTCTTCCATCACGAAATCTTGCAAAGTTCTGCTTTTTTGTACAATGGGGGCTTTGACAATTGGACTCCCTTCAATTTGTAGCTCAGCTTCTACGAAATGACTTGAAGCACTTAGTGCTGAATGTGATGGTGTGTGTGTGTGAGTGCAGAGACGGAGCTGCAGTGGTGGCTAATACTTCAGTGCCCCCCTCACCCACCCAGGGATTGCTGGGTGAGTTGGAGCGGTGTTGCTGGCCTGCCAAGGACGCTGGCCATGCTGGGCATCCCTTTGTCATCTGCCTCTTTGTCGTCCATTACTGATGGTGATCCCAGTTGTCCATTGTTGCTCTCTGACTTGACCTTCCAATGTACTTGGCAGGGCGTACCCACCTCCTTCCTCAGGTAGCTTCTGCCTTTGCCTGTCAAGGCTCTGACTCCAAGGGCGTTTTTCAACGTCCTTGGATACAAATGTATCCTTGAAAGACACAAGGTACATAGTAGATCTGAAGCTACACAAATAGTCCTGTGCGGCAGATTCCATTCCTCCATTCAATGCTGCCTTTGAGGTCTTTCCATGATACTAAATTTTGCCTCTTGCGATGACATAGAATTGAACCATGTTCTCCCCACATTGCTTGTTTCTAGATTTCTTCCAACTCTCTCCTGCCATAAACAATGCTGTGCATATATCTAATGGACCTGGTGGGTCTCTCTGAGTCACAGAATAGATGCATGCTTACCTTTAGTAACTACTGCAGAATGCTCTGTCTGACTCCTCCCCTAGGGGGAATGAGTCCACCCATTTTCCAGTTTTATAGCTAGTTGTGAGAAGATGGTCCAGATTTGGACCAAGCAGGCATAGTGAGAAAAGGATCAGGATCTAATTTGAAAGTAGACCCCAAGGTGTTTTACGGTGGAATCCACAAGGATGTGAGAGAACAGGAGCAGAGGCCACACCAACTGCTGAACGTGAGCAGCAGGACTGGGGCCACCTGAGTGGCGCAGCTGCCTGAGCAGGAGCCTGGGAGTCAGGAGAAAGGACCAGGGCTCTTGAGTGGTGGGCTGGGTGTCCAGTTAGAGCTTCATGGGAGCAGGGAGCAGCCAGCACATAGGTAGCCTGAGCTTCATGGGAGATGCTTGTGCTGGAGACAGAGCTCTGGGGCATGTCCACAAACAGGTGGTGACAAAAACCACAATGTGGATGAGATCCCCACACGTCGGAAAGCAGGAGAGGAGGGGGCAGATCCTGAGCCCTTGCATCTTACAAAATGATAAGGTTGGACAAGGGGAGGAAGCAGCAGAGGATGTATGTGGGTCAGCCACCAATGGAAGGAAGACCAGTGAGGTGCAGAACCCTGGAAGAGAAAGGCAGAAGCTACACCCAGGGGGTGGGCGAACCTGCCAAGCACCCCGGCAGGTCCACAGAGAACCAATCTATTTCTGGGCTCACTAGAAGGAGGCTGCCAGTAACCTGGCGGGGAGTGGCCGGGGGCCACACCACCAACGCTGGACGGATTTGAGAAGCAGTAGCAACTGACCCAGACAACATCTGTGAAGAGCATTTGTTTGCCAAGGAGATCAGAGAAGTATTCAGACACAGGAGAGAGCCTGGACTTGGGTTTATTAAGAAAACTCATCACTTACAGACGTCGTTCAGAAGTGGCCCAGGGCAGGAAAAAACAGATGACACAGAGGGAGGGCAGGGTGATGAGGACAGTGACCTAGAGCTGCCAGTGTGCCTGAGAGCTAAGGCAGGTGGAGACATGGCTCTGGACAGGAGCAGAGAGAGCTCACCTCCAGTAACAGGTGGGAGGCAGGGTGCTCAGCCGCCAGGTGGGGACGTGGGCAGAGCAGTGATGGAAGCACCCGGGTACACACGATGACCTGGAGGCTGTGATCAAGGAGGGGGACCTCACTGGAGGTGTGGGCAGAGAAGGGCAAGTGCGAAACTCCCCTACATGAGGAAAAGGCAAATGGACCGGGGACACGTGGAGCCAAGCAGCTGGCATGGAGGCCTCCGTGAGGTCCCTGACCACTCAGTCAGCGGGGGTCCATGTGACTGCTGGATTTTCTCCAGCCAAGTTTCAGCTGAACTGATGCAGGCATGCATTGGGCAGAGAGCTCCAATTAACCTGTGGCTTAGACAAGTGGACATCACAAGGCAAGGCAGGGACATGAGGTCAAATGCACTCAAGAGCATCATGACCACAGGCTGTGGATTTGTGGGGGGTGATAAGAAATAGGACCTCATGGGCCCTGGGACCCTGCAAACTCCACATGGTCAACGGTGTGCTTTGAGGTGGAAACAGCACTAGGGAAGGGAAGCTGGGCCGTGGAGGGGCTGGCCAGAGTGTGGGACTGGAGGACTGGACTCATTTGTTGGTAATGACAAATTACCTTGGGGGAGAAGACTGTCATCAGGCCTGGGAGGGGACAGTGGGGGGCGGGTGAGCACTATCCCAGACTCCAGTCAGGCAGGGCCGGGCTCCCCCGTGGTTCTCCTGACCTGGGGCTCTCGGGAACCGTCCTTCTGTCTTGAGTGAGAACTCTGTTCTTGAGAGTTTGTTGGAAAAGTCTGGACCTGGTATTTGCGGAAGACTTTGACTCCCATTCTGAATTCTTCACTGGTTTCATCTGCTGATTTTTCTGTCACCTCTGCTGATCCCTTTTAAGCTTTTTATGATTGTTTCCCAGAAATTTATCATTTTGGTTATATTTAAAAGGTATTGTGACTGTTCCCGATAATATTTTATTCTTTTATCCAGTTAAATCAATAGTATTGCCTCTTCTCAGCCTTCCTGGTTCCTGATAAATGCAGCCAGCGCCATCAGTTTCTTCCTGTGTACAATGGTAGAAGTTTCCCACAAACTTTGACATGTAGCACCCTAATTTTTTAAGCATTTCCCAAGTTCACTTCCTATTTCTTTGTTAGCACAAGGCTTGTTTATGCAGCTTTGCTTGTTTTCTCCTGTATGGTATTTCAAACATCCTCTTGTTATTTGGTTACAATGTTATTGGACTATGGTCCCAGAACCTTGTCCAGGACCAGTTTGTGACTCAGAATTCACAGAGGTTTCCCCGTGATCTGACACAGCCCATTTCCACAACTCTCATGTGTTCTTAGAGGAATGGAGTTTCTCTTCATTGGATTATGGGTGCACCTGCTGCCACTAGTTTCTGTTTTGTCAATGTGATATGTAATCAGTATCGTCCCCTTTGAGACCTATATGATCATGGGCCTTGTATTTTGTGTCACTTACCAAGTAATTACCATCTGAATTTTCTTATTGATTTATATTTGATAGCATGTCTTTCTTAACCCCCTTCATTTAAACATATACAGCATATATTTGTTTGTGATGTGTCTCTTTATTACAACCTCTTGCTGAAGCTTTTCTTCTGTTCATCGTCAACCAATTCTGGGACTGTCCTTGGTAAGCTTAGCATATTTATATTAACTAGTGTTACTAATCCTTGTATTGTGTTTTATTTACTACATTTTATTTTAACTTTTTTCTTCCTTATTTCTAACTAGATAGAGATTTTTCTCCTGGCTGGCTTAAAAAGCTATTCATTCTGCTTTTAGCTCTCTCGTTCTCTTATTAAGACCTACAGTTTCACTTTTCTTCTTAATCCATGTCCATCCCTCTCCCGGACTCGACCATCTTCCTGGCTCACGTGGTCTTTCAAGAGACCTCTGAACCTGCTGCCCACTGGGCTGCCAACCACGTGCTGTCACCTGGAGTGTGTTTGGGATTCCTGTGGCTGTACTGCTCTCTTGTCCTTGGTGGCTGTGTTTTGGTTTAGGTCACTGCCTGTAGAGAATGCGGGCATGTGTTTACTTACTCTTGTCCCCACATGTCCTGGTGTGTCCCTGGATTTCTCTCTTTGCTGATGGGCTCCTGTGCTCCCTGTATGCTTTTAAAGAGGAATAAACATTGTGTGACCCTTCACATCAGAGAATGTGCTTCTTCATTCTCATACCTAAAGTCAGTAGCACGGGCCAAGGCTGATACGTGGGCTGTGTCTTCCTCTGTCTCCTTGGGAGCATGGATGGGGTCCATTCCTGAGTTGCCTGCTGCTGCCTGCTCTCCTGCCCCTGAGAAGCGGCTCCCAGGTGATGGCTGCTTCTCTCCAGAACCCTCTGTGCTTGCCTTTGTTCCTGATGTTCTAACATGGTGTGCGTTACCCCTTACCTGCTCTGCTTGGCATGCCACTAGCCAACCTTCTCCGTCTTAAACTCTCTTTAATGCTAGAAGATTTTCTGGGTCATTGTTTAAGAAAATATATCTTCCCCTCTGCTTATTTCTTAACCTACTAAGTTTCTCATGTTAAGAAGATTAATCTTCTTAACTTTGCTCTTGAATTTTTCCATCACTTTATCCCTAGCTGGAGTATTTGGAGACTCCTCTCCTGGTTCTCCCATGGAGCTTGTTCTACTAGAGTCATTCAGCAGTGCTCAGCCATGGAGCCGCCTCTCCTGCCTCCCCAGCCCTGCCTTTGTGCTGTTGGCCCAGCCACCCTGGGGTCTGTGTAGGATGGTTCCCTGGGCTTTACATGGCGACAGCCTCTTCTACCTGCCCCTTACCTCTTTGAGTTTAGCTGTGGGCTGCAGACCTGCACTTCCTGTTGACCTGAAGCTCTGTTGCACATGAGCACCTGCGATTTCCAGTGAGATGCCTCTTTCTTGCTTAGAGACTTTACAGATCCTTGGAGTTTTGTCTCTTCTTAGGTATGCTCTCTCAACAGGTGCCACTTTGGGAAATAAGATATTGTATCCTGTTTTCTCTCTTTCCCTCCTTTGGTCTGTAAATAGCCATTTTATCTAGTATAAATTAATATATGTGTGTGCATAATATCAATCATATATATGCCATATCGCTTATATGTATAAAATCATTTATACACATGTGCACATGTGTGTACAATGTCAAATAGTATTATACCATATCAACTTTATATAGAAATCGATCATATCCATACATGTGTATCATGTGTGTGATCAATCATAGATCTCCCGCACATTAAATTTATATGAATCAGTTACACACTTATGTTGTGTGGGTACAACTGCCTCTCTCAGGGGAAGCTCGTGGCCACTGAAACTGCTAAATCAAACAGAACACAGAGGGAGGACCAATGGTCCAACAATTGCTATAGCCACTTTGAGTATCCAGCCTATGTGTTAGCTTTAAGGAAGAGACAAACTATGGATCAGAAACAGCAAAAGCAACCAGGAGAGAGTCACCCCAGCTGGACCCCAGCCCCGTGTGCGCTGCTGTTGCTGGCACTGCCCCACCAGCTTCTCCAAGGGCTGATGGCTCCACTTATGTGAGGAGCAATAGAAGCACAGAGAGGTGGGGTAACTTCCAAGGGCAGTCCAGCCAACGCTGGACTGATTCTGGACCTCGCATAATCTAAAAAGTGGAGGGCATGTAGACATGGAGCTTTCTGGAAATTCTGAAGCTGTGAGAATGTCTTGTCTTCCCCTCCCCAGGAGGCACATGTTGATGGAAGCCAAACTACTGGCCCTCTTGATTGCGCGGCTGTCCTTGCCGACCCTGCATCAGCAAGCTCTACCGTAAGGAAAGCAGCCGCGTCGCCTCAGTTTCTCTTAGATTCAGGAGAAAGTCATGGAGGAGCTTCGGGAAATACAGAGAAGCAGTCCTGGTCGTAGCATTGACTCAATCTCCACTAGCAAACTCCTTCACCCTTTTCCTGGAGCGTGGTTTTCCCACCTCATGTGGCGAGTGGTCTGCCTGGTCTGCAGCACAGGTGCCGGGCGTGCTGACCTGGATGTCGATGTGGCTGTGCAACCCTGGAGACCACGTCTCCCCTAGTCTCCTTCATCAGTCACAGACCAAAGGTGACAATGCCAGCTTCCTTGGACAGTGAGGTGAAATGAAGCTGGGAAAGATTCAAGGCAAAATCAGTTGCCCTTTCCTCTCTGTTTCCACATAGTCTTGTTCATGTCTGTGCCAGAGGGGATTAGAGTGATCCACGTTTATCTTCTTAAATTCACAACTCTAGTGTCTGCAGCAGTGCCAGTTCCAAACGTAGTCGATGCATGAACAATGAAGACTGTGGGTGAGAATTTCAGCACAACTTTGGGGGAGACATAGTTCAACCCATGAGAGGAGGCTGGAGGGGACTCACGATGCAGTGTTGGGTTTATGTGTGCAGCACATTTTGCACGTCTATCTGCGCAGGTCTGTGCTCGGTATGGAAATCAGCAGGAGGTAGTCAGTACCCGCCTCAGTCCAGTGGGGAAAGACACACAGCCCCATTGACCATCTGTAACCACATGATCACAACTGTTACACACTTATTAATGAGAACGTGAGGGGGGGTCCTGGAAGTCCTCCTGGGGAGGGACACTTCTTCTGTGTCTTCAAAGATGAGTCAGAGTCCACTGTGGGGGATGGTGTTCCTTGATCAATGCTGGGTCCACCTTGCAGGCCGGAGGGGGTAGGATTCCAAGTCCCTGAGGTAGGAGAGGTGTCAGAACCCAGCCAGGTGGTGCGCAGTATCAGAGAGCCCAGCCTGCCACTGTCCCAGGTACCTGTGCTGCTCAAACTCACCATGACTCAGCACCTTACACTCAGCTACCAGCCTGCAGAGCCCTCATTCGGGCAGCCGGGCCTCTGTGTGGCTCCTGTGAAAACCTGTCACCCGCCACGTCATGGTGAAGACCCAGGGACCCTGCAAGAACTCCAGGAGGGGGCTGGAGGGGGCAGCGTCCCTGGGAGGGAGTGCCGATCCTCACCTGTGCTCAGCCCAGTCCCTGTCCTCTCCCTCAGGGGCTCTCTGGAATGCCCTGCAGTCGGGCGTTTCCTCCTCTTGGCTGAACACTTCTTGAGGGTGCAGAACTAGCATTTGGAAGCACAGGCTGAGTTCCGCCCCTAGTGGCCTGTGTCTGTGGCTCGGCGGAGCCCCAGGCTAGAGCCGGAGCACAGGGCCCCGTGGCAGCCCAGACACACATAGTAGGCCAGCGCCACAGGGCCACATGGTTCCAGATTCTGCACACAAAGCCAAGCCCTGGGACTCCCTGGCTTTTTCCTTCCTACTGGAGACAGCTGGTCGGTGACAGTGGGGGAAACCAAGCCACCTCAACTGAATGCTAGGTTTAGTTGTCCCTATCTGTTCCCCAAGTCGACCTCTTTGTGTAGGGAAGCCAACCCCAGGGCTTGGCCATCCTGAGCCCTACCCCGTCCACAGGTAGGAACCCCCCTGGGTGCTGTCTCATGGTGCCCCTTGCAACATCACGACCTGGAATGTGGCTGACAGATCAGTCCCACCTGGTGCGCGACCTCTTCACCTCTCTCTGCTGAGTCACTTCACACTCACCGTCAGTCATCTCGCTCCCAGCGTGAGTCATCCCCACCGCTTCCAGCACCGTCTCTCTGATGGAAATTCCCGGCCCGTGTCCTTGGGTTTCCAGGTTGTTGCGTGGGCTGCCAGGTGATGGACCCAACCTGCAGTGGACGAGGCATTCCCAAGAGGCCCTTAGAGAACCAGGTGGTGTCCCTCAAACCCACCTGAACTGCTTGGGTTTCAGCCCCTGTTTCCAGCGCCTGTTGCCAGCGGAGCCCTGAGGAGCCCTGGGCTGCACTGCACGCGGCAAGCCAGGTCACCCTGCGGGCCTTAGCGCCTGCTGCGTGCGGAAGCTGACGGCCTTGCCCAGAAGCATGCCACGCTGTCAGGGGCGCAGGTGAGCAGTCAGAACAGCAAGGTCACCCAAGCCCAAAGCAGGGCACCAACTTTCAACCAGAGTCAGAGCTGGTTGCTACAACCTGTGAGCACCGTGGGCCGCCAGCTGCAGAAAGGGGGACTGTGACCTTCTACGTTCATGCCATACTTGCATTTTTCAAATCTCTATTTCCTGTCCCGTGCACCTTGATCAAGGCTGGGTCTCACGTCCACCTTCATGTCTGTCCCTCTCCTGCCTTCCTTCCTCAGGGTGGCTTCCTCGCTGCGTTTTTCCAGGTAATTATTTTCCATCCGTTTATTTTTAGACTTAGTGGCACTCGGTTGCAGTTTGATTTTGAGCTCTGTTTCCTTTCTTGGGCTCTTCTTTATCTCTTTCCCTTCCTGAATTTCTCTGAAACAGCCACTGTTCCTCCCACACCTTCCAGGCCAGGAGTTCCATCACCTCCCCAAGGCAGCCACCCCTTCCGGCCCTCTGCCTGGCCGCCCTCTGCCTGGCCGCCCTCTGCCACGCCGCCCATCATCTGTCTGCCCTTGGCTGATTCTTACTCATTTTTGCTTCCCCCATTGAAGGATTTTGCCCTTAAAGTCCCTTCCTCAGCCCTGCTCTCCTGACTCCCTGGGCTACGGGCTTTAGAGGATCGCACATCGTCTCGATTTCCTGGCTTCAGCATAAGCTCCCTGAGGTCAGGCACTGCCTGAGCCCACATGCCTAGCATGATTCCTGGACAAACTAGCCTTAAGGAACAGTTGGCTGACCAGGTAGTCAGCTAGGGAGTCCAGCAGCCTGCAGATCCTTGATTCCTGGGAAGGAAGCAGTCTCTGCTGTAAGGGCTTCATCTCTGTGGAGCCTCAGCTTTTCTTGTGCCTGAAGTCAGCTTGTGGCCAATCTCCATGCCAGTTTCAGACTGGCCGTGGCCAGGGTGGTCCTGCATGGTGGCACAGCCTGGGTCAGACCAGGAGCGAGATTGGGGTCTCTGAGCTCTGTGGGTTCTGGCTCTGTGTTTGGCTATTGGGGTGCTTATCTGTCCCCACCGCCTCCCCTGCCAGGTGAAGGGGAACAGCTGCAATTGTCCTGGACGGTGGAAGTCCACAGTTCTGATTCCTACCAGAGCCCAGGCAGACCATCAAGCGGGCCACGCTGCTTCAATGTTCCACAAAACTGCATTGATGGGTATTTTAAGTCTTAGCCTCCTGAAACTTAGTATGTAGAAGTCCCCATAATTTCACACTTACTTTTTTGAGGACCCATAGGAGAACTCTACTCACATATAAAAGTCAGAGCGCATGGGCACCTCTTATCTGGCTATTTACTACTATCTGTTTAATGTTCTCCCACTGTGAATAGTGTGAAGATGCTCCTTGACTTACAGTCGTGAGACCATCGTAAGATATATTTAATGCACTCAGCCAACCAAACATTGTAGCTCAGCCCAGCCTAACCGTAACACACTGAGAACACTTGCATTAGACCAAGTTGGGTGGATTCCTCCAAGGCAAAGCCTGCTGCATAATGAAGTGCTGAATAGCCCATGTATTCCTTTAATGTTGTAGTAAGAGTGAAAACAATGGCCACCTGGTGTGCTTTACACCATCATCAAGCAGAATAATCACTGATCAAAACTTGAGAGGTCGGGACTGCCTGTGTTCATCTTTTACTTGGCTGCAGGGAAGCCAGAGCAAAGCATGCTGCCCACTGCCCACCTAGATGATTCACAGTGCATCTACTCTCCTTAAGTGAGATGACATCTCTGAATATGTCACCATGATGCATTTGAAAGCTGAGACTCCTGTTGTGGCCGCTCTGTCATATGGACTCACCCATCAGACCCTGGGCTGGAGAGAGTGTTCAAGTGCCTGCTGTGCCTTGGATGCCACAGCAGGGAGGCTCTGAGGACAGAGTCAAGTCTACCCTGGGCCTGTCTTGCCAACTCCCCTCTTCCCTACTCGTTAAACTAATAGATGACCTCTTAGTGGTCAGCCATGCTGCCAAAAACCTCTGCCTTCCTCCGACCAGTATTTTCATGCCTGGAAATGGTCAGTTTTCCCCATGAGAAAAGGGACATTCTGCTGGGCATCTATGGCTAGTTTGTGACTTGCACAGAGCCATGCAGTTGGCCAGGGGCTGCTCAGTCCTTGATGGTGAAGGACACCCCTGGAGGGAATGGAACCAGTTCAGATCACAGCTTCTCCGTTCCCTCTGAGCTGGACTTCTCACGCAGTGTCTTTCTACCCCCGGTTCCTCAGCAGTGAACGTGAATCCATGGCGGGCGGCCATGAAGTCCAATGGGAGTGCAGGATGGCAGCCGGAGCCTAGTGGATGTTTGTCCAAAATATCAGTGAACTGGGATCTGAGTCTGGGAACTTTTACTCCCGACCTGGTGCCCCTTCCCATTAAACCACATGCTCAGCAGGGCAGTCCACGTCCACAGTAGCTCAGAAGGAAGCCTGGCCAGTCCTAGCAACCCACTGCTGAGGTGCCAAAGAGACTCTTCCACTCAGCGCCAAGTCTCACCAGAGCCTTCGGTCTTCACAGACCCTTAGGTTGCCTCGCTGAGTGGGAAAGTATCTGCCAAACAGTGATGTCCACTAAGAGGGGAAAATGGCCAGGCATGATAGCACCAGCCTATAATCCCAGTGGTTTGGGAGGCTGAGCCAGGAGCATCACAAGTTCAAAGCCAGCCTCAGCAACAGTGAGGTGCTAAGCAACTCAGTGAGACCCTGTCTCTAAATAAAATACAAAATAGGGCTGGGATGGGGCTCAGTGGCTGAATGCCCCTGAGTTCAATCCCTAGTACATCTCCCACCCCCTCACCCCCCAATAAAGGGATGAAGCAAGAAGCCCTGGCCCCGGGCATCAAGCTCTTCCCTCCCAACCTGCTGGCTGAGTGTCTTCTGGAACTGGCGAGAGGCTGTCCTCCTTGTCCACCATGGCGCTGTGCCTGGGTGGTGCCATACCACTGCAGCTCTTCCCGTGACTCAAGGACCTGAGCTGCGCAGAACTGTTCTCACTGCGAATAGAACACTCACTTTAGGAGCTTTTAAGTCTAAAGGCAAAACAATTTGTATTTGTTGAAAACATAATGTCACCTGTAATTGATAGGGTCACCCTGGCTCCAGAGGTGGAAACCACATGTTTTGATGCTGGAATTCCAGTTCCTGAGATGAAGAGTGCATTTACCTTTGAACTTTGGCTTTTAAATGGTAAAGGTCATTGCCAGTGACTAAACACTTTCTTTTCATTATGCTTTCAATTGGTGTCATTTACCATCAAGTGACAAGAGCAAGGTGGTAACCAGAACCTGCTTTTAAGTCATGGCCTGAGAGTTGGGGTGTCAGCCTGGTTACCACAGTTTCTCTTAGTGCCTTTCTCCATGCCGAAATTGGACCTCCTGATGCAGTTTTTAAAGACCGTCTTTTAAAAATCACTCAAAAGCCTTTCCCCCATCTTTATATGCATTCGAAAATAAGAATTTACATTGTAAGCTGGGGTGGTCAGGAAACAAATGTTCCCGCATGATTTTGTATGAAATACAGCAAAACAAAATGACGCTCAGTTTCTTGGATGGTCATGTCCCAGCAAAAGTCACCTTTCACCTGTGTGTGTGGAACTGACAGAGAGCACAGGACAGGCAATTTTCTTATTTAATTGGTCTTTTAAAACGTTCTCTCTGCTTCGTGGCAGCCTGGCCTATGTAGGGCGCGTGCTCTGACCCGACTCGCCTGTGGGGGCTTTCCCAAGGAGCGCCTGAGAGCGCCAGTGGACGGAACGTGTGGTGAGCAGCTTCACGGCCACCCAGGCCGGGAGCAGCCCTCCTGGTTCAAGTGGCCGGGGCTCAGGAGGCTCCATAAAGAAGGTGGCTGCCTGCATCACAGCTGAGAGGGCGGCACAATTCTGACAGAATCGAGGAGAAGAGCAACACATCCATAGCAAAGAAGCCGAGCGAAGGCACACCTAGAAGGTGGCCCAAGGTAGTCAGCCGGTTCAGCAGGTGGACCTTCTCTTCCTCTCTCTATGTGCAGAAGAGAAAGGGGAAAGAAGTAATGACTTAAGCCCCAAGGAGATGCCAGGCTGAACTGTAGGGCTCTTAACCAACCCCCAAGGGGCGTGGACTGATGGTGGACGGGGGCCTCAGAGGCGTTGTGCCGTTGGCTTGTTGAGCTGAGGCGTCCTGATGGGTGCTGTGCTTAGTCACCTGGGTGAGCGTGCTGGTCTACACGAGAGGCACGACAGATGAGGTCCGGGCAGCTGGGAAAGTCCATAATGAGCAAGAGGGGCAGCCAGCCTGGCCAGGAGAGGGGCTGCCCTGCTCCCGGCAAAGCAGCCTGGAGGAGCAGGAGCTCAGGGAGACCCCAGGCTCAGTGACAAGGCAAGTGTCCCAGAACAGGGGCTGCCACGTGAGGGAAGCCCCACAGGGGAGCAGGCTGGCCCTTGCTGGAAGGTTCTGGTGCCTTGCCCCAGGGCAGGAGTCCCTCGGTCAGGCCCACCCTCCCCTGCCCCCAAGAAGGGCACCCACCCGCCCAGTGGTCTTCCTGAGGTCATCGATGTCCCCCTCGTGCTTTCTGTGCCTCTGGATCTTCTCCTCCTCCTGTGTTTCCCGTTGCCTTTTAAAGACCACTGAGCTTCTGCTACCAGCGCACCTGTCTGTCTCCCCATTCCTGAGTGGCAGGTTGGCCCACGCCCTGTGGCTCTGCTCCCCTGTCTGTGAGGTCCTCTTCCAGGGCCCAGGAGCCGGAGCCCTTCCTCTAACTTTCCCTCAGTGGTTTTTCAGTGATGGCTGGTGGCAATTCCCCCAGTGACCAGGACTGAGTCACTATGTGAGTGTAGTAGTGTTATTTGCTGAATGATTGCAGGAGAAAAGTGTTGAGGAAGTATTCTACCTCTCTCTAGAGTTCTTGAGCTGAAGACAATTTTCCTCTGCTTTTTTACCTCCAATTGGGGAATTCAAACATGAAATTCAGAATGTGGCTATTGATAATCTGGGAGGAATTTTTTTTAATTAAGAAGTCGGTATGTAAATATTTGCAAATATGCAATTGTGGCGGCAGTTCATGTGACGTGGACTAGCTTCCCAGGCACGGGTACTAGGAAGCTGAGCAAAGATCTGTCCCGTCTTTCCTAACAGGAAGGAAAACACTATCTTCAGTCTTAGCTTCAGGAATATAAACTCTCCGGCTTTCAGAACTGCCACCAGGCCGTGACCAGGCGTCCTTGTTCTGTGTGGCTCTGGATTCCCTTTACCGTGGTGCAGTCTTGTGAGAGGGACAGTAAATGCTCCAAGACGCACGTCGGCCGCAGCAGGGCAGCGGGGAAGGCTCTGCTGGTGGTGGCCCTGCTGCTGGGCTGGAACTGGCAGGGACCCCGGGCATGGCCGCCGCCTGTGTGCTCCCGGTGGGGAGCTTGGCAAGCTGGGGGGCAGCATGTCTCTGCAGTGGTGCGCTGAGGCAGGAGGGGGGAGTTGGTGACAAAGGAAGAGGAAAGCGGCTTGGCGGAGGGTGGGGTGGGGGGGTGGGGGGGCTTCCTGGAGCAGAAAGAGGGGATGTGGCTGGGTGCCCGAGGGCAGGATGGTCTCAGAGGAGCTGAGCAAGCAGCCAGGTGGGCGGTGGACCCAGACGCCAACCCAGTGTCCAGGTGCTACAGAGCCCCACTGAGGTCAAAGTCCTACGTCGAAACGACACCAGAACTCACAGGCATCCTCTGTGACTCTTGCCCACCCCGCCTGCTGTTCATCTCGCCATGCCATCTGTGACGCCACCTGATTTTGGTCTACAGCAGACATCACTGGCAGAGGTCTTCCTGCAGGGACGGCCCCCACCCCTGGGTGGCTCCACGGCGTCTGTGCCCACCTGGATGTGGTGACACCGGGCCTGATGTTGTGCCACCAGGGAGATCACAGCCCTGTGTCCAGCTCAGCAAGCTGGGGAAGCTGGCGTCTGTGAGCAGTGGAGTGGCTGCTCACCCTCCAGGTGCTGATGCTCCACAGAGAAGGACCTTGTGGTCACCACCCCACCTCACTGCCGTTCCTCCCCCTTCACCAATTAACAGGGCTCTTCCCAACACAAAACGCCCCGCGCTTTGACTTAATTCTTAGTTCACAAGAAGTGTTCTTCATCTCCAAACGGTGACCCTAAAGTCACCCTCTAGTAAGACATGCTTCACTTGGTGGTTTGAATGAAAGTCGAGCGGATGCAGGGATATTCCGAGGTGAACTGACTGGACTGTGAGGGCTGGGACCTGGCAGTCCATCCTGGACCGATGGCTGGCTCTTGTGGGCAGGTGGGGCATGAGGAGGTGGCCACTGGGGCTCCCCAGAAGTGGCATCTTCCAGGAGGCCCCCTCCTCCTCTGGCCGCCCTGAGCAGAGCAGCCTCCCCCCACCCTCCCACCTTGAGCTGCCGCATCCTGGACCCAGATCCATGGAGTCGGCCTTCTGTGGGCTGAGACCTCCGAAACCATGAGCAAAATGAACTTCTCTCCCCTGCAGGGGTCATGCCAGGAAAGAAGGGTGAGGAGCACCCTAACACCAAAGCCACCCCACATGGATGGGATCTTAGGTGCAGCAAATCCTGTCAACGTGAAGATCTGCGTGGAAATTGCCAATGTCAGAGAGCGGCATGACCCTGTAGGAGGGGTCCTGGGCAGCAGAGCAGGTGCGGCTGCTCAGCGGGTCCGGAATTCAGTAGGACAGGAAGATCCGCCATCCAACATGGTGCCTGAAGGTAGAGACGCTGCACCACAGGCCCAGAAACTCGGTGAGAAACTAGATCTCGTGGCGTGTGATTTCTACACGGAAAGGAAAAGGAAACAGCACGTTCTCTACTGACGTGCTAAAGCGGCGTCTAAACCTAAAATTCCCGTCCTCTGAGTTCCTCTCCAGGGGAAGCTCTGCCCTGGGTCCCCCTGCATTCCCCTGAAGGAGGGCGGCAGGCTGGACCAACACACTCCGAGGTCGAGCTGAGAGGCTCCTCTCTGTGAGTTCAGCAGAGGCAGCCGTCTCCTCCTGGTGGACCCGAGCACCCTGCATTGCTCCAGTGTCACAGGCTACTTTGTCCCCTGGCTTGGGTGACACATGCCACATGGGTCTTGTGAGTCCTTCTCTCACGAGGCTGGGATTCTCAGAGGGTAGGACTGTGACTGATGCGCTTTCACAGCCCAACACCTGTCCCAAAGTCAGAAATAGGGGACGTGGATGAGGGGACCACTGATGGCCACCCAGGCTGCCCTGCCCTGGACTGCACCACCACAGGAGGCACCTCCACTTTAAATGTTTCTTGCATCCTGCAATAGATGATACTGTTAAGGTCATTTACGTTTTGGGTTACTTCTGTGTTTTCCCTCCCAGCACAAATGATGCCTATAAAAGGAGACCCACGGGTTAAGGTACAAACATCTTCCGTAGACCTTTCCTCTTGATCCTCTTTCAGAACACTTAGCATATTGGGCTGCAATTGGAATGTGCAGATTTGTCCTCCCAGAGGTGAAGGTCATGGTACAGGTGAGGCTCCCTTTGCCATGTCTGGGGCCCTGGTGGAGCACTGACGTCCCCTGAGGGCTCAGGCAGTGCTGGAGGGATGAGACCAAGCCCCCTCCCCCTGCTCCCTCCCCATAGGAGATGAGCCGTGCCCATTCTCAGTTTCTGTGGACCTGCCCTCCTCCTGCCCCTTCCTCATTCTGCTCTCAGCCTGGGTGCCACTTGGGAAATTTCCAAGGTGAAGCACTCAACCTGAAAGAATGGGAGAGCACCTGTGCCCAGAGCACTTCTTCTGGGGGTGGCGGGTCCTCAGGCTCGGGAACGTGTGCCTCTTTCCAGTTCTCCAGTGGGACATGTGCCGCTCTGCACCACAAACGCATCTGACCTTTTCTGTTGGAAGATAAATCTACACGCACAGCAATCAAATTGGGTGTCACATGGTCTCTCAGTCTGTTTGTGCTGCTGTAACAAAATACCACAGGTCGGGTAATTTACAAGAACGCAAACGTGTCTCTCATAGAACCGGAGGCTGAAGTCTGAGACCCAGGCAGCAGCGGCCCTCAACGCCTCGCCAGCTCTCAGACACCCTACCTCTTAATCCTGTCGCATGGTCCATGCCTGAAACTTGGAAGGGACCCATTCAGATCCGAACACGTGCTTGCCTTTAGTTATTTATATATGTGTGAGAAACTTTATAGAAAGATCATGTGCCCAGGCTCCCACTGAGCAGGTTGCAATTTCATTTTTTAACAGATTCCTTTATTTATATTTACTTCCTCATAGAGCTAGAAACTCAAGAGGAAATTTATATACATACACACACATATGAAAATAATTATGTATCCATGTCTATATATCCATCCTACACAGGATCAAATACAGGAAAACCAAACACCCTGAGATTTTCCTACAGAGAAGCCAGTAAAGAAGCCCAATTTGTGGGCATTGCTAACCTAGTAATGAGTCAGGAGTTGATGGCCACGGTGCTCAGACGCCACCATCCCCCCTGGACTGCAACAGCTTCCAGACCCTCTTGGCCCCCACAGACCCTCTCGGCCCCTACCTGGTTTGCCGGCCTTCTCGCGTCTCTGGCTGGTCAGCTGTTGCTCTCCACCTTCGATAGCACACGTGAGATGGTTTCTTGGGTGAAAATATTGCAGTGACTCAGATCGCAGCACCAACTTCAAAATCATGAGGAACGTGCATCACCCTGTCCCCTGTCCCCTGCCTGTACCTCTTCTCTTTTCACCTTTGACTGTTCTCCCGTCACACGGGGCCACCTACAGGTTCCAAAGACAGGGCTCTTCCCGTCCAGCCTGGTCTCTGCCCAAGGTCCCCCTTCTCTTTACCTCAGCCTTCTCTTTCCTTCCCCCTTGGTCTGCGAGGCAGGGCCTGGGCACGCTCAGCAAAGACTCCCAGAGCAGGGGAGGCAAGCCGGGGAGCACGGCTACCCACGGTTCAGGTAGAAAAAGAGGAAGTGAAATAATAGGGAGCAGCAGGTCCAAGGAGAGACGGGAAAGCAGGTGTGGGAAGCCGTGGACACCGGAGAGGGGCCCAGCACATGCAACAGCCAATGCTCTGCTCCCTTGCCTGCCCCCAGGACAGGACTTCTCTGGTGGGAAGTCTGTTGGATTCAGTCCCTGAAAAGTTCGTTACCAAGCTGGCTGCAGAACTGGACAGAGGCCGGCAGGGAAGAGGGAGGAAAGCGCACCGCGGACTCTGAGTTCACAAAAGGCCTTCCCAGGCAGCTTCAGCCCAAGCCGGGGCCAGGAATCAGAGGCAGAGGGTGCGGAGGCTGGTCTACCCAGCTTCCCACCAAGGGAAACGTGAGCCAGGCTTGGAGGTGACTCTGGGGGACAGAGACACCCCCGAGGCCTGCCGGGAAGCTCACGTGGAGAGGGCAACAGCCAAGAGGAAAAGGGACCATCGGATGACCTGGCACCCCCTGGGCAGATGGCTGAGGGGCCATCTGTGGAGTGGCGGGGCTTTAGATGGGTCTCCGTGAGAGCACCCAGGAGCCTTCAGACCCAGGCTGTGCCCGTCGAGCGTCGCTGCTGGATTTTGTACCTGCCCCAAGTGAGTCCACCACGGTGGCTCGCCATCTCAGACAGAGCCCACCACCCTCCTCGAGGTTCCCGAAGATCCCCTTGAGGAAGAACTGCTTTGTCAAAGGAAGTGTGTGTGTGTGTGTGTGTGTGTGTGTGTGTGTGTTGTAACAGGACTTCGTTAGATAAACCTCCTCACCTTCCAAACCCTCTCCCAAAAGAGAACACAGAAATGGGCCAGAGGAAAAGGTCCTGTTTGATGGAAAGGTCTGGTGATCTTCCCGAGAAACAGGGCGGGCTGAAAGCCTTCCCGCCACCCTGAGACCAGCCAGGCGCAAACACGCGCAGCCCGAGACCTCCCCTCCCACCCCGTGCTGAGAGCTTTCCTCTAGGACACTGGAGTTCCTCGGGAAAATAAAAGACGCGGAGAATTCTCTAGAAATCTATCCAAGCAAACATGCTGGATGGTTCAGTTACGCTTATCAGAGTTGCTAGAAAAGCTGCTCTCCAGGGTCACTTTGAAGAACCTTCCTCCGTGGGCACAAAGCACACTTGAGAGAGTGGACTCAGTTGTCTATTTCTGGACCTTTGACCTGAAGTTCTGAAGACCTCTGCAAGCGCTTCTGCCTGTGGCAGTCTTAAGCACTGGGCTCTCACTGCTTTTGGCTTCAGACCATTTTCAAGCTCTATAAATAGAAGGTATTGATGTTCTTAAAAAGCCTGGTTTTCCGTCTCTGGCATTTTCTCCTCTGAAAGGCTGAGTTCCAGGGTGTGTGTTTGTGCCGACAACTACAACTGCCCTTCCCCCGGGACCTCCTTCCATTCCCTCAAAAGAATAAACACCAGAGCCGTGGATCCTGCCTCCTGCCTCTGAAGTGGGGGCTCTTTATTTTAGAACCCTCTTTCCTTTCCTCCCCAGGGCAGGGTTGGGCTCCCGCACTGAGCTGCCTTTTGCAACATCACATAAGGTTTCCAAAGACCCTTAAGAGCAGCCAGGCCCAGAGGGGACAGCGGGTCTCGCATGGTGAGAACCAGGGCACAGGACCCCCTTCCTGCGTAGGATCCTCCTGTCCCCCTGCCCCCGTGTGCTGCTGCCCAGCCTTTAGGAGGATGTATCAGCATGCACGGACCCACGCACACCCACAGGAGGCGTAAATCCCCATGAGCAGTCACTTTACAAAGAGGGAATTCCACGTGTTTACATGCAGGTCTGACCCCACTTCTCCACTTCAGCAATCTCACCTGCGCTGAGCAGACCGACCCTCTCCCTTTCCAGTCTGACTTTAGACCCTCAGAACCTTCTCTGGGTGACTGTCTCCAGTCTGAGGCGTGCCGACCTTCTCCAACACTCCTCCCACCCCGTCTAGAATGTTCCCCTGTAAAGCAGGGTGCCGGGGAGGGTTCTGGAGTGGTTACCTCCAGGCTCCACTGAGAACACCTCTTCCTGAGGGGCAGTGCCGAGGAGCTCCGGAGTTGGGATCAGAGATGCAGCAATCATACCTTTTCTCAAATGCAGAAACGAAAGAGAAACACGAGATGACATTTGCAAATTACATCTATGGTCAAAAAAGGGGAGGGCATTACCCACCCCCTTTTCTCCATCCTCTCCAGATGCCCCCTCCCCCTCCCGGCCATCTGTACTGGCGCCCAAGCCGCCTTCTTGATTAACAAAGCCCCACCTATTGATTCCGCTTTAATTTGCCCACCCTGCCCCCCACCTTTTGCCCCCAGAAAACACAATCCCCGATGGTAATTGCTTTGTCTACAGGGGTGTGGTCTGAAAAGGCACAGTCGCCCTTCTGGGGAGGGTTTCCAATGGCACAGGTTTTCAGATGTTTACTCGGGTTACAAATCAGGAAGAAAATTAAGAGTCTGTCCCTTCCAATGTCTTTTCAGCAGTTTCCGGAACCCTCAGTGGAAGGAATTCAACTCGGATCGTATTTAGCCCAAGAAAATAGCAAAGCCTTCCCCTGAATGTGGAGCTGATTAGCACACAGTGTACCTCATCCGACAATCAGTACCTTATTAAAAAATTAATGCCTGTGAAATGAGGTTTTGATACAAAGCTGCTTGGCTGTGACTTTTTTTGGTTTTAAAAACATTAATCTCTTCAATAATTCATCTTTTATTTCTTTAGCCTTACTAAATATTAAACAGGTTAAAGTTAAATATTTGAAAACTAAACCCAGGCTGGTGTTTCAGAGAGGTGCACCCCATGCCACCCGGGTCCCTGCCTCTGTCCGTTTTCTGAGGTGCAGATTGGCATGTTTCTGGGTGTGGAGTGCACAATTCTTCCCTGGGACGGTGCCCTCCATGCAGGTAAGGCTTCCAAGCACGTGTCCTCACCTCTGAGCTCCCGAAGACCTTACAGAAGTTTACTTGTGAGTAACCACCAAATTGGGAATTCTGGAACACAGAAGGAGTTGTGCACTTTATTGGTGACCTAGGTGCACCCAGTGCAGACAGGAGGGGCCAGCTGGCAGTCACCAGCTGTGGGCAGCTCAGGCAGCCATGGACCAACCACTGGCCTTTGTTCTCCAGCCCGCACCACAGCCATCACCATGTGACCCTCGTACTCTGAGGAAGGGCGGTAACTGCAGGCTCCCTCGCCTGTGAATAATCTGCATAATTTCTCTAAGTTGATCTGAGCCAAGAGACTTAAATTCCTCTCTCCTCTGGTCCCCCGACAGCACACCTTTTAATTGTTAGCAGTACTGTTTCCAGCAGATAGAGAAATGAATGTTATAAGGCAATCTCGGGACACAACTTCCAACGTACTTTTTAGCCAGGTTTTATGCGGCTCCTCACCTGCGTGGGGCTGTCAGGGCTGGTGATGATCATAGACTACGGAGCTGAACCAACTTCTTTTTTCTTAGAAATAGTACATGCACACTGAGTCACTTCCAAGGAAACATTATTGGCTTTTAATGTCCACCTCCTCAGAAAGGAGTATTTATTCTAAAGTGGACTTCTTGACCCCCTTCAAAAATCAACTCCAAAGAACCAGTTGCCCAAGGGCAAACCACACCCTGGTCACAATTCTGAACCCAGAAACCAAGCAATAGTCTAACTCTTCTCATGAGAGCCAACTATGGCATCTCAGTGTGACCTGCTCAGCAATGCCCTTCAACAAGCTCATCCTGGGAAACAAGTGGGGCTGACGGGCAGCTTCTGCACCAGGGCCTGGCCACCGCTGAGCCTGCAGCCCTGCCCAGGCCCCTCTCGTCCTGTGATGGGCCCCCAGCAGCTCGCAGCCCTCGCACCCTCACTCTGTAACTAGCAGAGAGGTTTCTGGCGACAGCCGCGCACGTATGTCACAGGGTAGAGTAAGCTGTAAGCGGAGACTGGCCTGGAAATACAATGAAAATGCTAATTGGCAACACAGATTCCACTCTCATGTTTTATTAATGACATCTGCACCGTATTTGTAAAACAATTTGCATAATACGCTAATTCTCCAAAGAGGAGGGGCAGAGCTCAGGGGTGCACGTGGGATCAGCACTTTCTCTGCAGATGCCACAGCCACATAAGCCTTCAAATGTGCCTTTAGAACTGCCCAGGGTGAGGCTTGGGTACATTTAGAAGCCAGTCAAGATTAAGTTTTTAAATCTACTTTTTTGGGATATAGACTCATTAGTAAATATTCATGGTGACTTCGGACCTGGTAGTGTCAGAGCCTTGTCTTAAAAAATTAGGAAAGATTCGATAGCAAACGAGGTGCACGTGAAATGAAATGCAGGGGGGCTTGGAACTCACAAGGCAGTCGGAATCTGGTTGCTGGGACTTCCATAGGGCTTGCTGAGTTTCTAATAATTCTATGCATTAATTTCTGGTCCGGCAATTTTTCGTATAACGCCACATCATGACCCTCTTTCTTAAGCAGAGAGACATGACAAAATCATTCTAGAGCTTTCAAGGAGTCAATGTAAGTTGAGTGACAGGCTAAGGAAGTCAGAGTAGCTCCCAGATGCACCAGGCAGCCGGAGGAAACGCCAGCTGGGCAGATCTCCAGGGGTACTGTCTCGGCTTTTTATCTAAGTGATGGTGAGTTAACTCACGCACAGGGTTTTGTGCTGCTCAACCAATCCTATAGTAAGTTACCCTTTATTTAACATTAATGAATACTTGTCACATAAGCGTGGACATTTTGATATTTAAAAAAAAATAAATTTCAGTTCTCCCTGTTCCTCGTCCACTGCCAGCTCGTGGGTTATTTGTAAATCACTATGTGACTTCCAAGCCTGGGAGCTGCATCGACTCCATAGGCCTTCAACACAGCAAAGCAAGCTTTCCACAGAGCACTCATTCCTAGGCCCAGGAACATCCTAGGGATTGGAAAATCATAGCTTTAAAACGAGGATCATAAGGGAAAATAGAGACCCTCTGAATTTTTTGACTTTGAATTCTGGAAGATGCTACATAAGGAATCGGGACAACATTCAAAAGGGACCAAATGCATTGGCAGGACAACTAAAAATTCTTCGAATGACGTTTTTGTGCTTCACTACTTCCTTCTCTATCCTCGGGGTCCCGTGTCCTCCCAGGAGCAGTGATGGACAGCGGGAGGAGCAGGGGTTCTTCAGCACAGGATCTGGTGAACTGACCTCCGGAGGTGCCAGATGGCCCCAGGTCATTCTCGCCTGGGCTTTGACATCAGGCCGACTCCAGGCCTCTCCGAATCCCACTGTGGACCTGCTCCTGCAGGTCCTGGCACGTCACCCCATTGCAGGCATCGCTGTGTTTCTTAATACACTCAGACCCCACTGTCTGTGAGGCCCTGAGCTCTCCAGCCCTCCTATGCACAGAGCCTGCCTCTCTGACAGGTAGGGAAATCCATTTGTCTCTGCACCTTACTCCCCAACTGCAGGTTTTGAGCCCTGACTAGTGAGTATTCCTTGCCTTGGACAGTTTGGCTTTTCTTCCTATGAAAAAGGGAACAGAAAGGGGCTGCTCAGGATTTGGGCATCACTTATGCATGGATGATATTGTCCAGGGGAACGCCAGCCCAGTTTCTCACCTGCTCAGACACCCGCATCCTTACCTGGCAGAACCAGTAAGCACTGCCCCAGCTGTAGGAGGCCTGCAGTTCTTCCAACAGCAGGACGAAAGCTGTCATTGAACAGTTCAAGAAACTCTGAGTTCTTCAAATGCCCTCCTGAGGATTCCCTTGGAAGCAGAGTAAGAGTCTGACCCATGCCAGCTGGGAAGACCATGTGTGCCTCCAACAGGTCCTCCCAGACAACGGAGTGTCCACCGCGGGAGTCGAAACCCAGGCCTCCCTCTCAATATTCTAAAAAGTTTGAGCCAAACCACATACTAAGAAATGAAAAATGACCTATCCTCTACCCAAGAAAAAGCATACTTAAAATTGCAAAGTAACCTAAAGGTGCACAGTCTACATGTCCACAAATTACCTAGAGGGTATTAGATGAGTAATGAATAATTACATGTCATGTCATATTTCTATACAACATTTTCTTGACTTTTGGAATATTTACTAATTAAGGTTCTATAATATAACTCTTTTCACATAATCTCTGTTCTCCTGACAAAGTAAGCGATCATGTTTAGGTCACTGTCGTTTTGGGACAGCTGTAGGAATTTTTTGGTTACTTTAGTTTGGAAAATATCAAATTGCTTAAGCAATCAAAATTGGCATTATTAATCAAATTCTCAAGGCAATTTGCAAGTTTGAAAATAACCCATGAGTTTAAACACTGTTGTGTAGTCATGTAGGATGATCCATGATCATTGCAGAAAATATAAAGACATTTTACCTTCATCATACAACGTGGATGAGCTTTTTTTCAGTTAAATCTATAGCTGAATCCACATTTTTTTTTATTCCTCTTTCAAACTTTTTACTCCAGGGGAATTTTAAAATAAATCAGAACTGAAAGTATATCGCTCATGGTCAGAACAGTCTGCATAGAAATTCGTTTGTAACCACCCTTCTTCATGATAGTTCTGCAAAATTCAAATCACCAATAACAAATAACAAAATTAACATCATAATCTTCAAACAAGCTGATTTGTGCTTTTGAAAAATCAATAAAATCTCACTTTTAATAAGAATTTGCGATTTTGTGTTCAATATCCATTGAATTCCCATGTAAAGAATTCCTATCAGGGCTGGGGTTGTGGCTCAGGGGTACAGTGCTTGCCTCCCATGTGTGGGGCACTGAGTTTGATCCTCAGCATCACATAAATAAATAAAATGAAGGTATTGTGTCCACCTATAACTAATTTTTTAAAATTCATATCATACTTCAAGAGTGTAACATCTAGACCTACATTCAGGCAAACTGAAGATCCACCTGACTGATTTAAGGTTTCAACATGCTCCTGGTCCACCTTGTGTAACTGTTGTGAAATCTGTGCTAATTCACAAAGACCTTTGGAACACAAATCGGAACATGAGGAGAAGGGGAAAATGTGGGTGCGCAGCATCGTGGGGAAGCGATGCCTCATTATGCAAGGGTCTGCTGCACGTGCGCTCGCTGAGAAGAAGGTTTGACAAGATAATTAATTTGTCTCTCCTCTTACCTAAGTGTTTCCGCCTCGTATCCCCTCAGCTCTGAGAAGCAGCATCTCTCTCCAGGGCTGGCAGCAGCACAGCTCCAAACCTTCGCGCAATTAGTCGCCTCCCTGACAAAGACCTGCCCCAGACACAGAGAGGGGTTCCCGGGGACCTTCATGGTGCTACTGTGACAAGGTGTTGGGGTTGTGGGTGGAGCTGGAGCTGGGCTGACCCCAAGAAGCGGAGCAGAACGGGCCCTGGAGAACTCAGGGCAGGGGCTTGTTTGCAAGGGTCCGGCCGCATCTTTTTGTGCCAGCCAGTGAGCACCACGGCCTGGCCCGCGAAGGCCCAGCACAGGGGCTGTTGGATGCCCGGTGGAGGACCACATGAAGCAGAATAAACAAAGAGAAGAAGAGTACGGGGTCCAGCAGGAAGCAGACATGCACACCAACAGCTGGCAGCAGGTTTGGTGTTCACACTGAATTGGGTACAAGCAGAAAAGAAAAGTATCAAAATCTGCCACAGAGGAGCCCTTTCCCAGCTCAGGCCACCCATTTTTCACCTAGAGAAACCCACAGGAGCTCCCCTGCTCTGCCTGGCTCCTGCTGCCACACTTACGGCACAGTTAGGATGACCGTCAACTCTTACATGTTTGGTTAACAATCTGAGGTTTTCCCTCTGAAACCTCAATACTTCCTTTGCGACCCAAAACAGAAATACCAGAAGATACCAGAAAGGCAGGCTGTCCTTTTGGAATTTCCAGCTGAAAACAGGAAGGCAGCGCTGTTGCCTGGCATGAGCCAATTGCTGGGCGCCTGGAGCTGGCCATGGCCCCAAGAGCCACCAGGGCTCTGCTCCTTACACCCTAAGCCCAGAGTTGAAGGTAGACAGAGAGAACAGAGGAGCATTAGGCTCAAGGAACGAAACTGAGATCCACCAGACAAAGGAGGTGGAGTCGGAGAGCAGTTTTCACCCTCCCACAAACGACACAAAGGAAAGTGGCTGTTCCCAAAGCTCCTGACCCAGAGAGGGCTCAAATCCAGACACAGTGGAGCGGGAGAAGGGTCGCTGGTGACCCCTGAGACAGCCGGAGGCTGACGGAAGCACAGAGAAAAGGCAGAGGCCGTGGGCACCAGCTACCTGCAGGAGCCACATTGTCCCGGGGCCTGCTTCCCAGAGGACATGGGCGCCTCTTGTCCCTGAGCTGGACATCACCCAGTCCCTCAGGGGAACCCAGGACAGGGACAGGCAGCCGCACATCTGTCCCCCACCCAAGAAGCAGCCACACCGACAAAGCACAGCTCATCCAGAAAGAACATGGTGAGGTAACATGGTGCTTGACCTACATCTCAGACCAGGAGGACCTGCCAGACACACCTGGAACATTCTATGCAACCACAGAAGAACACAACTTTTTCCCAAGTGCACATGGAACAATCTTCAAGATGGATCATAGGTTTGAGCACAAAATGAGTCACAGCAAATTTTAAAATGTTGAAGTCATTCTCTGAACACAGTGGTATGGAACTAGAAATCAATAATAGGAAGAATTAAGGTGAATTCACAACTACATGGAAATTGAGCAGTATGCCCCCAAAAAATAATAATAATCAAAGGATAAAAAAATAAAAACTTAAGCTGGGTGCAGTGGTGCACACCTGTAATCCCGGCAGCTCAGGCGGCTGGGACAGGAGGATTGCCAGTTCAAAGCCAGCTTCAGCCTAAGTGAGGTGCTCAGCAACTCAGGGAGACCCTGTCTCTAAGGAAAATAGAAAATAGGGCTGGGGATGTGGCTCAGTCGTTGAGTGCCCCTGAGTGCAATCCCTGATGCAAAAAAAAAATTTTTTTTTTGAAAAATTAAAAATATCTTTGAACAAGCAGAACTAGACAGGCAACATTCCAAAACCTACGGAATGCAGCAGAAACAGGTCTGAGGAAAAGTGAGCAGCAATAAAGACACATCAAAACAAGAAAGATGCTAAATAAGAACCTAAGCTCACACCTCAAGGTAACAGGAAAAGAAGAAGAACATTAGCCCAAAGTTAATAGAAGAGAGAGACAAGGAGCAGAGCAGAAATGAGTGAAATGGAGACCAAGAAAAACAGTAGAAAAGACCAACAAAACCCAGAGTGGGTTTTTGAAAAGATGATCAAAGTTAATAAAACTTTGGCTAGACTAACCAAGAAAAAAACACAAAAGACTCAAATAAAATCAGAAATGAGACAGGAGACACTACAAGTGTCATACCATATACAAAACTGCAGCGGACGCTGAGGCTCCTGTGAGCTATTATTATAGGCCAACACTCTGGACGACCTAGAGGCCGCGAGTGTCCCCACTGAATCACAAGGAAATAGTGTGTGGGGGACATGCAGGACTGGCTCAGCAGCACAGGCCCCAGAGGAGGCAAGCCCAGACACAGTGGCTTCCTTGCTGACCTTCAAGAAGCATTCAGCAAAGAGTAACGCATCCTTCTCAAACGGTGACACTCATTCACAAGGTCAGCATTCCCTAGTACCCAAGCCAGAAAGGGCACCGCCGGAAAAGAAAGGTCCTGATGAACACAGACGCGGAAACCCTCACGCAAACACCAGCAAACCAAGTGCAAGAGCTCCCGGGAAGGACCAGTGACCACGCTCAGGGGCACCGCTCCCCAGGACACAAGCACTGCTCAATACACGTGAGGTGAACATGGGCTGTGCCACATTGACAGAACGAAGGGCAAAGACCATGAGACCATCTCTAGATGCAGACCTTTTACAAAATCCAATGTCCTCTCAGGATAAAGCCCTGAGAAAGCAGGCAAAAAAGGGTTCACCTCAACAAAGTGAGGGCCATATCTGATCAACCCACAGCTGGCACCACACCCCACATGGAGAGCCGACAGCTTTTCCTCCAAGATGAGAACAGCACAGGATGCCCACCTTCGCCACTCCCATGCCACATAGTAATAGAGGGCAGCTGGAGCACCTAGGCAGGGAGGAGAGGAAAGAGCATCCATGCTGGAGGGAAGAAGGAAGCTGTCCCCACTGGAGTAGACAGATGGGGGGACAGATGGGCACACACTTACACTGACACACCCATCCATAACCAGATACACACACACACACACACACACATACACACAGGTCCATAACCAGACACACACACACACACACACGGACACACGGGTCCATAACCAGACACACACACACATACACACACACACACACACACGGACACACGGGTCCATAACCAGACACACACACACACACACACGGACACATGGGTTCATAACCAGATACATACACACACACACACACACACACACACACACGGACACACGGGTCCATAACCAGATACATACACACACACACACATGGACACACGGGTCCATAACCAGACACACACACACACACACGGACACACGGGTCCATAACCAGACACACACACGCACACACACATGGACACACGGGTCCATAACCAGACACACACACACACACACACACACACACATACACACAGGTCCATAACCAGACACACACACACACACACCGACACACGGGTCCATAACCAGACACACACACACACACACACACGGACACACAGGTCCATAACCAGACACACACACACACACACACACACACACACACGGACACACGGGTCCATAACCAGATACATACACACACCCCGACACACGGGTCCATAACCAGATACATACACACATAGGTATGAAAATAAATAAACAGACATGTATACTTCTTGATTTTACATATGTAAACCAAAAACCTATTGGAACTAATTAACAGATTTAGTACTTTCAGGATTCAAAATTAACTTGCAAAGATCAGTAGTATTTCTATGCACTAACAACAATCTGAGAAAAGAAACCAGGAAACAACTGCATTCATAGTAGCTATACAAGAAAAAAAAATCTTAGGAATAAATTTAACTAATCAAGGAGGTGAATAGCGTAGATACTGATGACAATAAACATTAATGAAAAAATTGAAGATACAAATAAACAGAAAGACAAGGCTTGCTCAAGGGTTGGAAGAACAAATACCGTTGAAGGAGTCCACATTACCTGAAGGAGTCTACAGATTCCATGTAATCTCTACAGAAATTCCAGTGGCATTCTTTGCAGAAATAGAAAAAAAATTCCTAAAATTCATGTCAAACCATACAATACCCAGAATAATCAAGGAAATTTTAGGTAAAAAGAACAAAACTAGATGAAGCAGACTACCTGACTTCAAAACATGTTATGAAGCCATAGAGATCAAAACAGCATGGTACCAGCATAAAAACAAGCACAGACCCACGCAACAGCACAGAGTCCAGAAATAAATCCTCACACTTATAGTCAACTGGTTTTTTACCAGGGTACCAAAAACACAAAATGAGGAAAAAACAATCTTTCTAATAAATACTGTTGGGACAACTCTGTATCCACTTAGAAATTAATGAACTTGGACCTTTATCTCATACCATATACAAAAATTAACTGAAAATAGAAGAGTTAAATTTAAGACCTGACTTAGCAGCTTATAAACCTGCTAGAATGAATCCTAGAGGAAATGCTCAGAGGCATTGGTAGGGAATGATTTCCTGGAGAGACCCCAAAGCACAGACATAAAAAGCAGAGAGAGACAAACAGAGATGTGCCAAACTAAGAAGTTCTGCACAGCAAAGAAAAAAATCAGGAAAGCAAAGAGGCAACCTGAAGAGAACATGGAAATATTCCCCAACTGTCCACCTGGCAGAGGCTGATATCTAAACGATATAAGGACCTCAAACACTCAATAGTGAGAAACAACCTGGTTTTTAAAATGGGAAAGGATCTGGACAGACTCTTCTCAAAAGAAAGATACCAGTAAGCCAACAGATACAGGAAGAAATTCTTCACATCTCCCATCATCAGGGAAATGCAAGTTAAAACCACAATAAAATCTTAGCTCACACTGTTCTGACTGCTACTAGCAAAATGAGGACTGAGCCGAGTGTGGTGGTGCACACCCGTGACCCCAGCAGCTCGCGAGGCTAAGGCAGGGGGATGGCAAGTTCAAAGCCAGCCGCAGCAACTTAGCGAGGCTCTGTCTCAAAACAAAGACTATAAAAGGGCTGAGGGTGTGACTGGATGGTGATGAACCTGTGGGTTCCATCCCTGGTACCAAGAAAAAAAAGGAACTGATAACAACAGGCTTTGGCCATGAAGGAAGGAAGAACCTTGCACCCAGCTGATGGGGATCATAGAATAGTCGATGGTGTTGATGGGGATTATATAATAAATAATATAACTTTGGAAAACAGTATGGACCATCATCATCAAAGCATAAAAGGGAGTCACCACACACTGTAGCAAACCCACTCTGGAGTGTATCCAGAGGGAATGAAACCACTGTGCAGAGACATCGGTCCTCTGGTGCTCACCGCAGCAGCTCTAGTCACAGCCAAGGTATGGAACACCAATAGCAAGTTCAAAGCCAGCCGCAGGGTGTGACTGGATGGCTATGAACACATTTTCTTATGCACATGCGCCAGGCAAGTGCATAAGAAAATGTGTTGTATATGTCCAGCAGCACCATCCAGCCTCGGAAAGGAAGGGAATCCGTCATTTGTCACAGCATAGATGAATCTGGAGGATATCATGTCACCTGAAATAAGCCAGAAAATCAAGAATTGCGTGACCTCACAAATTTAGAGAATCCAAATGGAAGAGCAGTTACGAGAAGCTATGATGGTGGGTGTGGGGGAGATGTTGTCCCAAGGATGCAAACTTTCAGTGAAATGGGAGAAATAAGTTCAGGAAATCTTCTGTGCAATGTGGTCAAAAATAATATATTGTGTACTTGAAGATGGCTAAGAGAGTAAATGTCAGCTGTTCTCTCCACAAAAAAAAATAGGCATGAATAATGCCTAACTTAAATAGCTTCATTTAGCCATTGTACAATATAGACATGTATCAAAACAGGTTGTACTTCTAGATTATGCAATTTTACTTGCAAAAAAAAAAAAAGAAAGAAGAAGAAAAAGTAACACTAGAAAAGGGCAAATGAGAGTTCCACCTGTTTCTCTAGAAAAATTAAGAGAAGAACTAAAATGATTTGTGAAAACAGAAAGTGACCACCAGAATGGCACGCGGCCAGTCCAGAAGCTTGGAGGAGCCAGGCGTGTGATCATGTGCCCGTGTTTGTCCCCGTGGGAAGGGGCCGTGCGCTGCTCCTCCCTTTGTTCCCAGGGTTCATCTTGAGCCTGGAAACAACAGACGTGCACGCAATGTCTGCAAGGGGCAGTCCCCGCGAGGCCACAGAAACCAGGGCGCCCTGGGCTCAAGCAGTCGCCCCCGCTTTGTGCCAGATAGGAGAGTTCACTCAGATTCGCTTGGCAGGGTTTGGGGACCTGGGCACAGGATCCACCCACGCCTTGGACCCCATCACCTGCATGTTGAAATTTTCGATGCCATGTGTTAGGTGAGGATCTCGAAACTGGACCTTGAAGCAGAAACAGTTCCGAGTATTATTGCCAACGCGTAGAGGAGGTTTCCTGGCACAGCCACGGGTTACACCTGTTATCAAAAAGAAGACCGTTTTGATGGATAACAAAGCAAATATACCTGCAGTGGATTTTCTCCAAATCTGAGTGGTAAACGTCAAACAGACCCACAGGCCAGGCGGTTGGGTCCGGGCTATGGGATCTTTCCTGCGTGCTGGGGGATCTTTCCTGCGTGCTGGAGGATCTTTCCTGCGTGCTGGGGGATCTTTCCTGCGTGCTGGAGGATCTTTCCTGCATGCTGGGGGATCTTTCCTGCGTGCTAGGGGATCTTTCCTGCATGCTGGGGGATCTTTCCTGCGGGCTGGGGGAGCTTTCCTGCGTGTTGGGGGAGCTTTTGCAGTTGATCCTCTGTCAGTCACCTCTGGAGTCAGGAGCTCAGGGCCCGCAGCCTTGCACTTTACTGGGGGCCCACGTGGGGTCCTCACTCAATACGTGCAGGAGGAAGGGGAGCAGGGGAGATGAGGAGGGAAGAAGAGCAGCAGGAACGGGGTGGGGGGGGTGAAGGGGCGCTGCCCCTCCCCCACTGCGCTGGCCGACACCTGTGCTGGGGTGTTCAGAGCTAAACATTCTCCACCACCCACGTTCCTCCAGCGCATGACCAGGAACACGCTGAACTACGGCCCCTGGGCCTTTCCCTGTTCCTGCTCCCTGGGCCTGGGGACAGGCAGGGCCTGCATCATGTGCGCTCCAGGTGGCAGGACAGTGGCCACACGCAGGCGGCCCGGCTGGGGGAGGAGCACTGCATTCTCCACAGAGCTCAGGCCCACGCTCTGCCCCAGACCCTCGCTGCTTTCTGAGAAAAGCCCTGGCTCTGCCGCAGCCAGCCCACAGCGCCGCCGAGCCTCACAGGGTGGGCTTCGTGGGTTGCCTAGTGCTCCACAGGAACAACTGTTCTTCCTGACTTATCTGGCGGCCAAGGTCTGTGTCTGTTCCTAATCTGCAAGGGGAAGGACCCTCTTCCATGTTAATCATGTTAATGAGGGCCATCCTTATCTCCTGCCATCCAGCCGCCACCCAGAGCGAGTTTCAATGGAGCACTTGAGAGGACCCTCCGAGGGGACCTCTGCCCACGTCCCAGGCCCATCTCAGACCGAATCACTGAGCAGCAACATTAACATTTTAATGAAATCGTACCTCCACGTCATATCTGATTTCCACTGCAGAAGGCTCCAAGCTGTATGCTAATGACTGCGGCTCAAGCCTGCAGTGGGACTGTCAGCCGGAGCCTCTCGGGGCATCCCTGTGTGCTTCCCCGTACGTGGAGTGGCTGCGTCCCTGGGCTGTACTCGGCTTCAGCCTCGTGTCGTTCCCGCTCTCCGTGGCTGCGTCCTTTGGTTTGGCAAGTTTGTTATTTTTCTTGACTTGTTTGTAAGATGCCTTAACTGTCCTGGGGATGAGGGGAATGTACATTTTCTTTAGTCAATTTATTGTAATAGAAGGAAGATGGTTTAGGGCCACTTGGTGGGGCCTTTGGCATTTCCCGTCACCATTGCTCCTGATCAGGACAATCCTGTGCACCCCAGTGGGGTTCTGGCCTCCCGTCGCTCACCACGGGGGAGGCCGATCCCACAGGACACGCACCATCCCACATCTGCTGCTTTTATCAGTTGCTTTCTCTTTCTTCTGCCATTTTTTCACGTCCAATGAAGGCGCCTCCTGAGTCCTCTGGCAGAAGCAGAGTCTGTCGCCTTGGAGCACAGTGTCCCCCTCGAGCCCTCCCTCCCTGAGCTGGGGACTCCCTCCCTCCCGTGGCTCTCACTCTTCCCGCTGACGGCTCCCACCCGTCCTGCCCTCGCAGTCTCAGGTTCCAGAACCCACTGGACTCCACCGCTCTGCCCTGCAGGGAGACTCCGGGGTGAAGCCAGGACAAGTCAGGGCCACCGCGTGTGTCAGAGCCCCTGCTGTCCTCAGGGAGGATGGACAGTCAGAGGATGGAGGACCAGGAGCCTGGGGTCAGGACCAGGGAGACTTCCTCACCTGTGCCTGGATGCTCTGGCCCTTCCCTGGCCACAGCTTCTGTTCCCTGGAAATGGGCCTCATGACCACACGGGTGTGAGGTCCCCTTGCTCCCCTGACACTGTGGCTGAGGACCTGTGGTGGGGGATGAGCATCGGGCAGCGGCCTGGCCTCTGATGCTGCGTGCCATCGGCTGTCCCATCCTCTCGGGTGCCAACCCAGGGGACAGCACTGTCTTCTCACTCGGGAGTTCTTCTTTCTTTAATTACCTGCACGACTTCAAGTGCATGAGTGGCTATGCATTGACACCTGTGAAGCCGTCACCATCATCAGGAGGAGAACCTCCCCCCAGCGTGTCTTCCCCCTCTGCAGTACCTCTTAGTACCTGTGGTCAGCCTCAGTACCTCTCAGAACCTCCACGCTGACCCTTAGGTAGGTGCAGATCTCATTTAGCTCTACAGAGAGTTTCCCTCTGCCCACATTCCCCATGAGTCATGTGATCATACCGTGAGCTCTTGGGGTCGGCCTCTCGTGGGGCTTAGTGGCTTGGGATTCACCCAGGAGGTCACGACATCAACGGTCCTCTTCTTGCCTTGCCAAATGGTCTTGCACTGGCCGGACTGTGGTCTGTCCACTCACCTTTGATGGAATTCAGGTTGTTTCCAGACTTTGGATTTATAGATTAACTTGCTAAAACACTTCCCATGCATGTCCTTGTATGTGCAAGTATTTATGGTTCTCCTTTGACCAAGAATAGAATTGTCTGGGTAAGCGTCCTCAGTGCATTGGAAACACCGAGTTCTGATGGATCCGTACATGTTAGTTATGCCAAGTTGGCTGGAAACGGTGTTCAAATCTTCTACATATTTATCCATGTCCTGACCACATCGTCTGACTGTTACTGAAAGGCAGGTGTGGAAATCTCTGATCTCACCGGGGGCTTTTCTGCATCTCATGTCTCCATCTCCTTGTGCGTTTCAAGCTCTTTGGGTGCACATCTTTAGGATCATTACTCGCCATTGTTGAACTGACCCCTTATTGTGCAGATACGTCCTCCTTCTTTAACCCCATGGGGGTTTTCTGACTGAGATGCTGAAGGTGCCCCTGGAATGTAGCTAGGTCAGGGTCAGCCATGTCACGACTGCAGCCGCTGCCAAGCCTGGGAGGCGCACACGCCCTGCACAGACGTCAAAGTGTAACTGTCTGTGCGGGCGTCTCAGAACGGAGAGCTGCGATCTCATCCAGTGCTGCGAAGCTGACTGGCCCTGCGGTAGTTTCCAGGGAGAATCTCCCAGAGCAGTCTCCAGCCGGTCCTTACTTCACCTGGGAGTGTCTGTTTAAATAGTCAGATTCCAGTTGCACCCTGGAGTGACCTGGGCCTCAGCACGGGGCCTGAGGAGTGGGGAGCCGGCACTCACCCAGGCGAAGGTGCAGCCAGCCCCGCTCCGTCGGCCCCTCCCGCATAAATGTTCTCCTGGGTGTGTTGTGCTAAAGATGTCCAGTGCCCTCTGCATGTCCTCCTCTCTACACAGAGGTCCACAGCTCTTCAGAGGGACCGAGTCCCAGTGAAGCCAGCCTCCCTCTCAGAACTGCCTCCCATTCTCACGCTCAGTGAGCAAGTATCACTATGTGCACACACCTGCGCACACCCGCGCACACCAGCACACACCAGCACACACCCGCACACACGCGGTTCTTCTGAGGTGCATCAGGTGCCACAGGAAGCCATTTGACCCCCAGTCCTGTCTCACCCCTCTCCCAGGGCCCTGCCACTTCCCATCCTGGTCCCCAGATCAGCTCGGCTCCGTCATTTTGAATTCTAATCCCAGGAGGCATCCCTTTTCCTTTAATGGATTCACACCAGGAATATACTTGGCTGTACCTTTAAACCTAGTAAAGGCTTCTCAAGCTCTAGAACAGGACCCACCCTGCTTACCCAGTGCCACTGTCCTGTCCGGCTGCAGAGCAGGGCGCTCCCCAGCCGCAGGAGGGGCGGTCTGCTGGCCTGCGCTCCAAGACACAGGCCTTATTTTGGGAACTGCTCTTTCTCTAGTCGCCGTCATTGTGCTCAGCACATGTCCTGAAGTGAGGACGCCCCCTCCTACCTGCCACCAGGCACACCTGTCTCAGCTCACCTTCTCTTGTGCTGGCCACCGAGACCCTGTGGCCTATGCAGCATGCCCCATGCTCTGGCTGCTGCTGCTGCTCAGCAGCCCACCCTTGTGGAACCCAGGCCTGGAGCTGCTATCTGGTCACCTGGTCCCCAGTGCCCTGGGTGCACACCATGAGGGGCTCAGCTGCAGCCTCACAGGCCACCCGGCCCTTGGGCCTGTGCTGGCAGCCGTCGGGTGTCATTCTAGCTCTGGGGGAGGGGATATTGATCTTCCTGCTCTGGAAGAGCGTTGTTTCTGGGAAAGGAGCCTGGATTCTCGGCAGAGTGTAACCAGAGGACTGTTGCCCCGTAAACAAAGTCTTCCCTGCCCCACCTAACGGGCACGTCCAAAGTCACCCGTGCCCCAGAGCTGCAGCAGCAATCAGCCCAGGGACCCGCCCTCCGCGGCTCACTGGGATGCTGGCCTCAGCCACTTCCTCCCCAGGACCTTGCAGTCACTCCATATCGCACAGGGAAGGGACTTGCCTGTACCCTCACCAACAGATCTCAGCCCCCTGAGAGACAGTGAAACAGCTCTGTTTGAAAACTCAGTGTGTACAGAGGAGGGTTGTCATTTCATGTCCTTGACCTTGATGATGCCGTGCATGCAGATGCGGCAAAACGGAGCATGTGTTTTCTAATCACTTAAAAAATACAGGTGGTCAAGGGGACAATTCATCCGTCCTAGGTTTCTACCAGGCCAGTCTAGGCAGATGTTTGTCAGACCCTCTGTAAGATGCGAGTGAAGTAACTCAAAATGTGCTCAGGTGTTTTCTGAAGGTCATTGTGTGTTTTTAGCATTACCCAAAATCGGGAGACATTTATCAGTCGTCCCATTTAAAACCTGAGAAATCTTCCTGGTTTGGGTTCTGAAATGATTTTGTCTAAAGATTGAGGCACTTGTTTTCTTTTGCTTGTCCAGGGCCTCCTGGACTCTTAGGTCAGCCAGTTTTCACCAGTGGACCCCTGTCCCCCGAGCAGGACGTGTGAGTGGAGCCTGGGCCTCTCCAAGAGGAGGAGCTTTCCCTAGACGGGGACGTGTCCTCAGCCCGTGGCTGCTCGGGGCTGCTCTGCCTTCTTTCTCGTGAGGACGAGGAAGGAGGGCCATCCTTCATAAAGGAAGCAGCCAGGTCCCAGGGCTTCTCTCAGGCCCACAATGTCCACCGACCCTAACGCCTTGGGATGACAGAACATCGCCACTAGCTCAGCCAAATTCAGAACCCACTCAGGGCTCTTCTTTTATATTAAGGGTGATTTTCCCATTTATCACGTTTATTTCTGTGAGAGCTAACAAAGGCTCCTTACTTGAAGCCTTAATCAGTGTTTGATGTTTTCAGCATGTTGAATAATTTTTGTTATCTTTGCTTTGAATTATTGAAAAGAAAAGAAGAAGAAAAACACAGATGAGTCAGCTGGACTAGCTTCTTCCTGGAAGTTTATGCTGAATTCCTGGTCCTCGCGGACCATCTGTGCCCCAGTATCCCACATACCTGTTTTCAAAAACAGCTTCTGCTCTATCAAAACAAGAGTTTATGATTCACTTTCAGACTTTGTTCTTTCCACTGGCTTGTTTGTTCAGGAAAACAGATTTCTGAGACTTGCACACACAGCAGGTCCTGGGCCCCTGTTTTCTCTCCCAGGTCCTGCAGATGACATGCCTTTGGCTCATAAAACACGCCTTCCATGTAAGTGGAGGACACTCAGGGTCCTGGGACTGGGTTCAGAGACACCTATCTCTTCTGGGGAAAGCACAGGTGTGCACAGCGCGCAGGCAGCATAGACGGGAGCCTCTGCACCCCCTGCCTGGAGAGGGGCCAGGGTGCTCCTAGGCGCCTCTCACTTGCCCAGACCCTCTCCCCTCGCTTTTCCCGACTCTGCACCTTGCGGGTTTCAGGCTTCTGACTGGCTACCTGCTGCTCCCCTCCTCATCCGAGGTCCTGCCTTCTGCTCTGGCTAGAACCAGTGTCCTCTTGTCTCCCAGAACACGGGACCTGGCTGGAGCCTTCCCCGGTCGGCCTTACCCCGCAAATCAAGTCCACCTACAGAAGAGCCTCTCCCTCCCTCTCCAAATACGAAAGAAAGGGAGAATAAGCCAGCACCCCACCCCGCAGGGTCCTGGAAGGGCGTCTGCAGCTCCTTCCCCTTCTCGGGGCAGTGGGGAGCACCGTGGCCGCTGGCAGGCGGTGAGGTCCGCGTGCTCACATCCTGGGTGCTGCGGCCTCTGGTGGCCCTGGCACCGACCTGCCACCTTGTCCATCTGCCCCGCCACGGGCCTCAGGTTGAACTTGAGCTTTGGCCCACACTGGGCAGGAGAAGGAAAACCAAGGACACCAGAACCGCCTTTATCTTCCGTGAGTGGGGCCTCCCTGTGCGGCCGACCAGGCAGAGACAGGCGATCTGGCACCTCGGCAAAGCCGGGGCCCTGCTCGGCCTCGGCCTGGCCCTGGCCCTCTGGGTACTTCCGTCAACGTCCCCCACCCTGCAGGACGAAGTGCTGACCATGAAACCGGCTGATCAGGAAGCAAAACAGAAAGCACTGGAAACCTGGCTCCTGTGAAGTCCCCTCAGGCCCACGTCTGGCACCACATGAATCACTGACACCTGGGCTTCCTCTCCGGTCACTTGAGGGTCAAGTAGGAGAGGCTGGGTGTCACTGGGCGCACCCCTGTGCTCCTCCGACATCCCGCCCTCCTCGCTGCTCCTTTTGGGTCTCGATGCTTGACCCTCCTGACACCTGGCTCTGGGCTCTGCGGTGTCCCCCTCAGCACAGGCGGGGTCTCTCTCCGTCCCTCTGCCTCGTGTTTCCCGTCCCTATCTCTACGCCCCATCCTCAGTTCTCGGTATAAATAAATTCAGGAAACTAAATAAAATAATATTCCAGAAGGACTGGGTCCAGTTGACCTAAATTAGAAATTAAAGCATTTTAAAACATATCCATCATTTTGTGAGAGTGAAGGACAGGACTGCACCCCTTACACCACCTTCTAATAGGACAAAATAACACGTGGTTTCTGCCAAAGACCCTCAGTCGGAAAATAAGTCTATCCCGAGACAGCAGAGTGGTTTTTTAGTACACAGACACATACTCACAGAAAGAGGGGGGAGAAGGAGGAGAGACAGAGGGAGGGAGGGACCGGAGAGGACCAGAAGAGCCGCTCAGCCTTAAATGCTTGGGTGCGTAATGGAGGACGCTCATCACGACACAACGGAAGGCCTGCCTGAGGGCTTGATCTGGATTTAACCCGGCTCCCGGACCCCACGTCACACGCTGTGCCTGGGTGAGCTGAGGTGGAGTCCTAGAGTCAACCCTGTCAACACGCACGCACTCCAGGGAGCTCGAACGGTGGATTGCAGGGTAGTAAAATTGACTTCAAACCTAGTTTTCACATTCCATTCACAGGCGGAGATTTAGAAAGAAGAGTGCCTGATGTTGGTTGAGATCCAGACTCCAGTCCTGATTCAAGTCTCCTAGTGATTCTGATATTCAGCTGGGCTCAGAGCTGTATCTGAAGGATATCAACTTTGGGCTAAGAAAATCAGGAATGCAATCACTGTGCAAGCAAAGAGCTGTGTGACCCAAACACCAGAGGAAGCCTCTCTGGGCCTCTGTACCTTGTTTCCATCTTAGAGTTGACGCATTTCCACCCCAAGCACTGAAGCAGTGGGCTTTTGACTTGGCCTCACATACCGTCGGAGGGGAGGTTCTTAGCCACCCTGACTGAAGCAGCCCCGGGCAGCAGGCTCTGCCTCAGTGTGTCTGCAAAGCTTCCCAGGCCAGTGGAGAACCTTGGGGACGACATGTATTCCACTTCTGATCCCAGAGAGCATGGCTGGCGTGCCAGGGTGCTTTCCAGCCGGGAAGGGCATCTGGCTCTGCACGGTGGTGTCTTTTGTGTGCCACAGCCCTGTGGGGTGGTTCTCCACCTTCTGGAAGCATCTCCGTGGTTCCCGTGGCCGCTGATTGTCTGTTGCCCATGTGCACAGAAAAGACGAGGCACATCAGACAGCGTGCCCCTCGGTGCCACGGCAGCATGGCCCCCTGGACTTGAGGCAGCCAGTTGTGCTGCCGGAGTGCGGCTGCCCCAGAGGCAAGGGGAGAGGTCTCCCCAGGTGGGGGAGGAAAGGCACATGCAGGAGGGGACAAGCAAGTTTCTCCTGGGAACCTGAGGATAGGGGAAAAGCAGAAAGTCACTTTGGTATCCGCGAGGGGGAACTGAGACGCCGCCATGTCTTCAAAGGCTCCTGGGTGGGAACGAATGGTCAGTTAGGAGGGTCGTCAGCCCTCCTCTGGTCTCCTGTTGGACCTTGACTCTTCTCCTGGGAGAGTTGGGGCACTGACGTTCTCCATCTTTCCATCCATGAAATAGGGGCCTTGTTTGTTTGTTTCGGTTTGTGTCTGACTGTGAGTCAGTGCACATCAGGACAAACCATCACCCGGCCCAGAACCAACAAGGTCTCCAAAACGCATGTGAGCTGAAAGACTGTGCCTTCTGAGGCCATCTATCCATCAGCAGAAGAGTGAGTCTTCTCCTGTCTCCACTCCTTATGCAGAAAACCACGCTCTTTGTGAATTCCTACAAAGAGAGTTCCGTGTTGATTTTGCAATCGCTGCCCACCATAATAAGTAGCTAAAAGCTGTGTGCAAGATTTTTTTCTCCTTGAGGATCAGAACAGTGAAAATGAAACAGGGCCAGCAATCCTGCTTTAATGAAATGGAGAGTCTAATCCACCACATTTGGTAAAGATGTTAAATCACAGAAAGCAATAATCTGTTCACATATCAATAAAATGCGACTCTTTATGTCCTTATTATGTAGAGCAGCAGGCCGGGCTCCCTGCAGAAGGCAGCTGGCTATCTGATGGCACCGCAGCGCCTCACAGTCCCCTTGTTTATGAAAAGCCTGTTCACTGTGCCACCCGACTCTATCTACAGCACTTTCAGTTGTAAAACAATTTGCACTGAAAATATACGTTTATGGGAAATTGGGGGAAAGGTGAGCTTGAGGCGTGGAAGGGGGATGACTGCAGGAGGTGGGGACCGCCACCCCTTCAGCCACCGTCGCACGTCTGCATTCACCCAGAAGCTGTTTTATTTTAAAACCAATTTAAAAAGTCAATAATCATTAAATATGCAAAGAAGCGTGTGGGCCTGCCTCGCTGCATTTGGTCTGGCACGGTGCATTTTGGTCGAGTGCAGATTCTCTTGCTTGTTTGCTGCATCTGTGGAAACCAGGGTGGTGCTGAAGCCCATCACACTGGATCCCAGAACCACGGTGCTTCTTCCTGCCCTCCATGCAGCGGTCGGTGCTATGACACCAAGACCCAAGGCGGCCCATTCCTCTCGGGCCCTGGAGCAGCCTGATGCAGGGTCAGCCCCTGGGCAGGGGTTCCTCACTTCTGGGCTTCTCCCTGCCAGCCCTGGGCTTCCTCCCCCGTCCAGTCCCACGGCCCTCCCTGGACAGTCCTTCCAGGGTTCCCTCTGCTGTGGCAGCCCCACACCTTGGCAGCCACCTCCCCTGCCACTCCCCCTTGACCAGATCTCACCTTGCTCACTCCACCTGACACTGGGACATGCTGATGTGGCCCTGAGCTTCCCTCTGCACCTCCCCTGGGCCCCTGCCTGCCTGTGGGATGAGGAGGACTCGCTGGGAGTCTGGCAAGGTGACCTTCTCTGAGGGCATGTCCTGTGGGAACACGTGACCTCATGCTGGCCAGGACACCGCTGGGCACAGAGCAGCAGTGGCTGGCGCCTGGCCTGGGAGCTGCTCATTCATCGCCCGACGTCTCTATCTGTGCGTATCCTGGAACACTACTCTTAAGCAAACACCCGGGAGGCTCTGACTCCTCGGCTATTTACTCTGCCTTTCCATGATCTCAATGGGACACAGAAGGGCGGAGACGGAAGGCCTGGCAAACAAGCATTTGCCACCATCTACGCACAAGGGGACAACCGTGAGGGATATTGTTTTGTTCTCAAAGGGAGGCACGTCATTGACACGACACAGGCCATCTGTGGGAGCCCAGAGTCACTTAGAATTTTCCACTTGGCAAAGCGTGCCCAGTAGGCCTATCTCAAGAGGGCAGAGGCAGGAGGGCTTGGGTCAGAGGCCTGGCTCGCTGCCCAGTCTCACCACTGGACCTTGAGATCTTGGCAAGTCCTTGACCTGTCCCGAGCCTCGACCTCATCCACAGTTGAGGAATACTAACAGACCTGGCACCTACTTTGTTGAATTGTTCTGTGTTTAAAGTGAGATGTTATTTCCTGAATGCAAAAGTCTGCAATCCAAGGAAGGCCACCGAAAGCTGTCAATCAGCAGCCTGCTTCTAAAGATGACGGGCTGACAGTCCCAACACTGCAGGTCGTTGTTAACCGAGGCTGTTAATATCAGCCTGAGGCTGACGGCCGCTCGATCATTAGATTTTCTGAAACCTGATGAGATCAAAACTTATTTTGAAAGTTTAAGTCCACAAATAAAAGGGCAGAAAGCCTTCCAAATTGCCTTAGACCCACCTGTGCCGATCCCACCCCGCGTCCTCCTGCTCAGCCGATTTAGTTAGCTGCAAATACAAACAGCTGCCCTCGAAATAAGCGCAGGTTCCCAGGAGAGGCTGCCAAAGGGAGCCGCAGAGAAGGAAGAGGATGTGGGGTTCTCCACCGTGTTGACTGAAGTCAGTCACTCTCCACGCCCCAGGACAGCGGGCAAGGCCAGGGTAGGCGACACGGCGAGCAGCAGAGTGTTCTTCTAGTGAAACATCATTTCATTGTTCCCACAGAGGTGGGAAGGGCCCAGGCTCAGACAGATATCTGCCTGTCTCTCCTGTGTCTTTAAGAATGAGCTGGACTGGGCCAGCAGGAGCAGTGCACAGTGGTCCAGTGGCAGGGCACTCCTGGACCTGGCTTCCCGTCCTTTTCCCTCACACACCGGGACTCTGCAGGACAGAGCTGAATGTCCTTTACAAATGTGAACTCGGGGCCAAGAGTGCTCCCACGCTGACCCACCAGCCAACCCACCCCGGGCAGCGAGACCAGCGCTGGGCCGTGCTTCTCGGCAGCACTCCTTCAGCTCTGCTCAGTGTCCCTGGAACCCATCTTAAAACAATTCCCTCGGGAGGGCGTAACACTCTTCAGTTTCCAGCTTGAACAAAACACCAAGGTTCAGGTAGGTTTGGGGTTTGGAGGTGATTAAACGCCTTAGTGCAGTTTAGTACATGTGGCCCGTTCCAAAGCCGAATGACAGGGCTTGACAGTGTCGAAGGGAACACAGTTGTACTGTGAAGGGATGCCCTGGGTCAGGACTCTGGAGAGGACCGAGTGACAGGTTTCATGGACAGCAGCGTTCTTGGGGATGCTTTGGTAGCTTCCCAAAGTCACTCCCTTGGGGGTCGAGAGCTGAGCCCCATTCCTCCGTAACTGCCGTGCGTCTTATTGAATGACAGGGTTGGTCTTCTTTACAGCACGTAGCAGTGGAATAGCATCTGACCCTACCACCACCGAGCTCACAGCACACATGCAATCAGGATGGGGTGCAAAGGGAAGAAATTCCTCCCCAAGTGGACAATCTCTGGCACAGAGGTGATGGTGACTTCAGGTGTCACTAGACTGAAGGAAGGGACACCTGGGGAACTGGGAGAGCAGTCCCCTGCATGGGTCTGTGAGGGCATTTCCAGAGGAGAAGGCAGTGGTCATTGGCCCAGTGGGGAAGTCCAACTCCACAGGGGGCAGGTTCCATCCTGCAGCTGGGGCTGAGAGAGGACACATTGCAGGACTTCCTCTCTCCCCTGGAGCTGGGTGCTCTTCCCCCCGGCCCTAGGACATCCAAGGCCCGAGGAGTACACCAGCCTTCCCCAGCCTCAGGCTTTCAGGGCCACTGGACACGCTCTCAGCCTCCCAGGGGCTCCAGTCTGCAGCAACCTGTGGCGGGACTTCCCAGCCTTCATAATCAAATGGATAATCTCCCCCACAAATACCCTTTCAGGGCTATCCATCCATCCATCCCTCCCTCCACCCATCCTTCCTCCTCCTCATCCCTTGGGTTCACCTCTGACACCTGACCAGTCCACAGACCTGGTGGGGACTTAGTGGAGAAGGGGAACCCACAAGGTCTTTCCCCAGAGGACCCTGCCTCCTCACGTGGGCCTGGGAGGACAGGGATGCTCCTTGGGGACAACTGAGGAGACACGTGTGGGACGGACGACCCTTGTGAAGTACCGTGAAGGCCCATGTGTCATCCTAACCACTGCCTGATGGGGAGGGAAATTCTGACCTCGGACCACGCGGCCATCAGTCCAAGTAACGAACAGTTTCACGGTCGAGTGTTGTGTCAGGCTATCTGTTTTGACTCTGGCTGATATCTGCCAGCTTGATGTTTCTTTTAGAATCCCATTTTGTTAATTGAGAGTATCTATTGGACCTCTTAGAGGAGCCCGATAGCCACTATTCAAAAACAAACAGTCGAGGTCTACCACAGAACTGCGCAGGTGAGAGGCGCCTTAGGAAGCAGCCGCGGAGACACCCCCAGAAACGGAGTCCTGTGGGAATGCTGTCCACGCGGAGCCATCAGAGAAAGGCCACAGGAGCTTGACGGGCTCATCCTGGAGGACGAAGGCCGGGACTGAGCTGCTGCGGAAGCAGCGTGGGGTGGGTAAGAACCCCCTGCCTCAAATCTGGCTGGTGGCAGGAAAGGACAAGGGGAAGCAGAAAGACACTTTCAAAGTGACGGAAGGATAGAACCTGGCCTGTGCTGCCTCTGAGCAGAAGCAAACCACTGCCATCCGTTCTCTGCGACCATGACGTCGGAGGGCATGGTCTCGATGGGGCTATCGTCTGCCCTGGAGAAGGCTTGAGTTTTGGGGAACGCTTCACCTGTGAGACAGTGTGGCTCTGGGTTCAGGTCACACTCTGGACATGGGCGGGGGAGGGGTAGCTGTGCTCCACGGGTGACAATAAGCCACCCTCCCCCTAAAAGAAAGGTGAGCTAAGAGTCTCGTTTAGAAAGCCTACCTAAACTGACAGCTCTCACGGAATACGCCGGAATTAAGGGTAAAGATAGAATCTTCCCTCAGATTTGAAAAACAAGCTCTTATTCACATTTTCTATTTTCCCGTTGACGTGAAAATTGCCTGAGAAAGTGGAAGAGATCCCAGGGGTGCTGGTTCCCACCCAGGGCTCTCTCTGCCTCCTCGTTTCATTTTGGTGGCTGCGTGTCCATGTGCAGCGAGCACAGGTGCGTGTATGGGTCCATGTGGGCTTTCCCTCTGACCAGCACCAGGAGAGTGCAGGCCTGCGCCCTCCAATACCAGACCCGCCTTCCTCTTGGAACGTGGAAGACTTACCTCATGAAATGTGGCAGCCACGTCAGGTGCCTGCGAGCCGTCTCCCCTCGGATAGTCGCGCCCAGAAAGGAAAAGGAGCATGAAGAATAGGTTCCCCCCCAGGGCTCGCTGAGAGTTGAAGACGTGCCCAAGGCTGCTGGAGAGGGAAGTGCACATTCAGGTGCACAGAGGCCTCTGTGTGTCCCTCTGTTTGGAAAGGCAAATTGCATTTGACTCACTGAGGATTGCTTAGTGTGCAAAACACAGGAAACGCCAACTGTATACCTGCCGACTCTATCCCACAGTTCCTTGACCCTCACACACCTTTTTGCCTGGGAACAATCCGCACTGGTGGAGGGCTGCCACTCGCTTCCCATGGCCCAGGAGATGCAGAGGACAGGTGTGGCTCTTTTACAGCTATGACAGCACCTTTCAAGTTGCTAGCAATCTGGGGTAGGTATAATGGGGAGCTCAATGTGCCAAGCTGACCGGGCCATGGGATGCCCAGAATTTCACCCAACGAGGGACGTCCTAACTGGGTGTGTAGGACGAGGTGAGCAGAGAGCCTGGCTCTCCAAGTGTGGGTGGGCCTCTGCAATCAACTGAGGCCTGAAAAGATCAGAGGGAGAGAGGCGCCTCGGAGGGAGAGAGGCGGCCTCCACAGCCCCAAGCCAGTTCCTCACTGTGAGTCTGGGTGGGGGCTTGGGGGCGAGTCCTGAGGGCTCTGCCTCTCTGGGGAATCCTGGCCAACACGAGAGGTGCTGGTTATTCAGCCTGTTTGTCTCCATTTCCTCATCTACACGATGAGAACAGCACGCCGTGGAGCCATTCCGGCGCCTACATGAGGTCATGTGTTGCTTGCTGGTTGCGCCACACAGCATCAGGTATTAGGGATATTAGGGTTCCACCACGCCCACCTTTTCCCACCACTGCGTGCCCGTCACCACCAGCTTTCTGTCACTCTATCCCTGGTGCTAACCTAACATTTACCAAGGGAACAGCAGTGTCGGGAGGTGAGGAAGAGCAGGTGCCAGATAGAAGGGCACGGAAGGAACGTTAGATGCCGCAGGCAGGTGTCGCTTCCCGATTCTTTATGACTCCCTTCCTGGTGGCGAATCAAGCCACTCACCAGGACCCTCCCACACACCCATCTGCACACCAGTCTAAGGTGGAATCACTTTTCTCTAGTTTTTCCAGAGCAGTTGGGTGGTTCCCCATGAAGCCTGTACAGGGTGGACCCTCAACACTTCCCAGGGCTGCGGGAGGGGCCCTTTCCTGCAGACCCCCTGTTGTCTGTCTGTCCGACTTTTCTAATGGTCCTAGGTCAGGCCCTCCAGCCAGGTCCTAGCGAACACAAAGGGACATGGAGACCGCAGTAAATGCCCCTTCTCTGCCCTCTGAGCAAGCTCTTTTGTTGTAAAAGTCCACTCCTATCCAGGGACAGTGCAAGGCACCCATGAGGAAAGCAGGTGGAGAAAACCAGGAGGAAGGGGCAGCTCGAGAGGCCATGAAGCCCAAACAGGGCAGACACCGGGCACGGGGTCGATGGGAAGAGCATAGTATCCGCTGTGGCAGCAGGAGGGCTGCTGGAGAGGCAGGGTCGGCCCGGCTTCTCCGCTTCTGAAATGTTCCCATGCCTACGTCTTAACAGCCAATTTGAATCTCCCGAGGGGACTGTCACTCATTAATATGCTACACCTTGCTCCATAACCAGTTCAACTGGGAAAAGACTCAATTTGCTGCCAATGATCTGAGAGTCAGAGCCTCAGTGGAAGTCCAAGACGTGCGCATGACGGCTGTGAGTACGCCCAGAGGACGTCCAGGACGCACCTGTGTGACACAGGGCTGCCAGACCTCGCCCGGCGGCACGGCACACCTGTGCCCATTCATTATTCCGCGTCAGGTGTCCTTTCCAATGCCCTGGTTAGTTGGGTGCAAGCCTGAAATGGTGACACCTACAGATCTCCTTAACCAGAACAGCCCTTTCATCGCTGATACGTGAAATATAAATAAGACGGGTGGCGTTTCTGGCTTGGGTTTATTGGTTTTGGATGGTTCCAGCTCCTTCAGAGGTCATTTCCTGAGTAACCACGTCTGAAGCAGGGGTTTGCCGTTCACAGATCTCCGCAGTTGGCATTGCTGTAATGACTACCTGGGATCAAAGGAAAGGGCCTTCCGGTTCTGGTCCATGCCTGAATACCCTTCAGCAAACACACGCACACACCCCTTTACTACTCCCCCCAACTGGCCAGCAGCAAAGGAAGTGACTTCCAGAACCGAGCACAGACAAGCTTCCCGCCTCCAGGTGAGCCGGCGCTGCTCAACCTGAGGCCACTCCTGGCTTCAGGCCTGCTGCCCTGGGAGGAGAGAGCCGGAAGTGCGCCCCGTTGCAGCGCAGGCTTTGTGTCACTCGGCCCCGGAGAATGTGAGGGAGAGCTAAGCTCAGCTCTGAAGTGAGCCCAGACCCTCGCGCCTTGGCTCCGTAGAGCGGGAGGGAGAACCAGGAGGGCTTGCGACCCACTCCAAGTCACAGGGCCTTTTAGTCAGCTTTTCCACTGCTGTGACCAAAACACTCGACAAGAACAATATTAAGGAGGAGAAGTTTATTTGGGGCTCACAGTTTTAGAGGTCTCAGTCCGTCGATGGCCGACCCCGTTCCTGGGGGGCTCCAGGTGAAGCAGACATCAGGGTGGACGTACGTGGTAGAGGAAAGGGGCTGGGCCCGTGGCACCGGGAAGCAGAGAGGGCGACTCTCCTCTCCAGGGACAAAATAATATGCCCCCAAGTCACGCCCCCACCGACCCACCCTGTCCTCCCCCACCTGCCCAGTTACCACCCAGTCAATCCACATGGGATGGAAGCCCTGATTAGGTTGCGGCTCCCATAACCCAACCCCTCCTCCTCTGAGCTTTCGGGGACACCTCGTATCTAAACCATAGCACAAGTGACAGTAGATCAGAGTCGGGACAAACACCTCAAGGGCCGCAGGTGGTGAGAAGATGACACCGTCGTTTGCTTAGAAGAGAATAAAAAGAGGAAAGAGGAAGAAACAAGTAAGTTAGGAAACGTGAGGCTCTGGTTGGCCTTTTAAAGCACCTCTGTAAACAAGTTGAGGAGTGAGAGCCAGCCGGAGTGGCCCCGCAGGCCTGCAGCCTGGCTGGAGGACCTCGCCAGCTTCCTAGGCCAGAGTCTCACCTCGCGGTGAAGAGCTTCACCCTCCACGTTGCCCTGGCTTTCAGCTGACCCTCTTAAAGTACAGGAGGGGCTGGGGGACTTGTATCAGAATGAATCCCAAAGCTACCCAGAAGGAGCCCACCCGTGTAGGAAGGGCAGGAAGGTGACCTCGGCTCCAGTGGTGGGTGGGTGTGTGTTCCTTCCCGCTGCTCTCATCACACTTGGACTTGCTGTACGCTGAGCCAGAGCCCACGTCTCCCAGGATGGCTTCTCCTCTCCCTCACGGGCTGACCGCAGCACACCACACTCAGCTGGATCCTGGAAAGGAGTCCGGCGAAGCACACGACCTGTCGAGATGGAGAACGTTGCTTTCTCTCCACAGTCAAGAACAGCTTCCAAACACTGGTGGGATGCTGGTTTCAGCAGCAAGCTCTGCTTGATTGAAAGTGGATCTCATGTTACAGCCTCCTGTGCATTTCCACACGGATGAAGACTCTTCCCTCAAGACCAACCAAGGTCGGCATCATACGTAGAAAGGACAAGCTGGTGGCCGAGTTAGTGCTTCCTGAGCTAAGAAGCCACAGTACTGGGACAGACCAGAAGCAGATGGAGCCTCTCTCGTCCTTTCTGTCTCCCAAGGCTCTGGTCACTAGCCCTTTCCAGCCTCCCCTCTCCAGGGGGAGCAAGCTGGTCTGGGATTTGGCCATCCCAGCAGCCAGTGCAGAAATGTGTGTCTTCCACACCTCCTCTTTCCTCCTTATCTTTCCAAGACACACACACACACGCACACACACACACACACACGCACACTCACACACACACGCACACCATCTTTTCCTCCTGGGATAAAATATGTCCTCTACATACAGTTAGTGAGACCTGGGCAGCACACTGAACCTTCTCAGCCTCCGTCTCCTGGGAAGCTCGGTCCTGCCCCTTGCCTCCCGCTCCCCTCTGGCTGCCCCCAGGGCTCAGGCACGTCCAGGAGCTCCACTGTCTTGTCTGCTACTCTTCGCACATTTCCTTTCCTCTATTTTTACTTCTCTGTTTAGTGAACCTTTTTATTTCCTCCTAGTCTCTCTTTTTTTTTAAGTTAGCTTTTAAGAGTATAGTGTCAGTGCAGAGAAGAACACAAGTCTTGAAGTTTCCAAGAGCTGAGGGAACATGTGCATGCCACCAGAGCTCATGTGGAGGAGCAGGGAGCCATGAGCAGCACCCAGATACCCCCGCACGCAGGCTGGAGCTTGCCTCTGTTCTGTGGGGTCCAAGTGGGTTGAACTTGCCTGCATTGTGGGGACTGCACCCTTGGGAGCTCCGTGCTCCTCACTAGTGCTCCTCACCCAGTGCGGGATTGGTGAGCCTCCCTGTCTGCCGATTCTGTCACTGAGTAGTAGGGTCCACATGGACTTCTGCAAAGGGCCAGATAGTGAGGATTTTCACCACACAGAGTCTCAGTGCTGACAGAAGCAGCCCAGATGATAAGGAACCCAATGTTCACTGCTAGGTTCTAACAAAACTTTTTATGTGCACTGAAGTTTGAGTTTTATGTAATTTTCACATGAAATGAAATATTATTTTTTAAAATTTTTGTTTACATTAAAAATGTAATGACCTCTCTGACTGTGGATTTGGCCTGCAAGATGGAGTTTGCAGACTCAGACCGTGTACTCTTTGGTTGTTAAGAACACATCATGAATCATATATGCATTTTGTTCTTTATGAATGTTTTGTTTCCATTTCTAATCCAGAAAAAAATTTTTCAATTAAAATGGATGTGTGCAAAAGCAGTGGTAATGATGATCCTATGTCGAAAATAAAGTGAAAACCATCAATGTTGAAGGAAAAATTGGTGTTTAGGGATAAAAACTTAATTTTTTTCTTAATCAACATCTAGTATGTTTAAAGGCCTAAAAATGTTCTTCGTAAAATCCACAAAATTGCCTATCATTTAACTTCCCCAATATTCTGCTATGTCTTGAGTGTGAGTATTTCACCCCAAAAGACAGAGAGGAAAACATTCTGATCCGTTGTTTTCTAATCCTGGATAAGTTCCGCCCTCCATGTGCCCCTGTTTTGCCTTGGTTTCAAGCCACCTGTCAGTCCTACAGCCTCGGGGGCAATCTGTGATCTCATCATCACCCTCCAGGGTCAACATGCCTCGGTGCCGAATGCTTGGGATTCAGCTCACAGGAAACAGCAATAGGAAATCGGGATTCCTGTACAGATACACAATTTCCCTTTTCTCACGGCAGCTACTGTCGTGGAAGGGCTGGCGGGGTAGGGAGGAAGAAGGCGGAGAGCTCGTCCGCGTTCGCCATTCTCTCTCCAGTGAGGGACACTGTGCCGACTGTCCTGTGGGGCGTGGTGGGTGGCACTGCTGGGGCGGAAACGCTGCTGTCCCTGGGGATGGGACCTAAGAGCCTCTGGAGCTGGGAGAGGAATGTGGCCAGGCAGGAGTGAGGGGCAGGTGGAGCACCACCCGGTGACATTCCCGCTGGGAGGACTGGTGGCGATGGCACAGAGAGCCTTTGCAGAGGCCACCAGGCTTGTCTTTGGGAGATGGACAGGACCACACAATGGGGACAGGAGTTTGGGGGATCAAATGCTCTTATGAGCTAAGGGAATCATTGAGCCCAAGAGCAAGGGTGGAGTGGGGAGCATCAGAGCCTCCGGGTGGAAGGAGGTGCCAGAGTGGACAGCAGGGGGGGGAGATGGCGGTGAGGCCAGTGCTGGCGGATCTCGAAGGTCAGGAGTTGAGAAGCAGCGTTAGCAATGGTGGGAATAAAGTCACGCTAAGGATGAGTGGGCGAGAAAACCTGATGGTAAATCAGTAAACCCAAAGCCAAGAAAATAAATTCAGATGTGAAGTGGTGAGATTGCCACAGCTAGGAAAATAGAATCTCTCAGGTGTGAGGTGTATGCAGTGGCAGAAAGGAGGAATAGAATGCTCAGCTCATGTTTTTAGGTGTGTGGGAATGGTCACCTGTGGCCTTTCCTGCCAGAAACAGGGAATCTGGGGAGGGGGCTGATTCTAGTGGCAAAAGGAGTTTGGATTTAACTTATTTAAACATACGCACAAATTCACCTATCATATTTCCAAAGGGAACTTTATAGTCTAAGGCAAGGGGAGAAAAACTATGAGCCCCAGGCAAGTCCTGCTGCTCCAGTGTTTTATAATACAGTCTTGTTGGAGCTCAGCTCACCCCCTCATCTGCAGGTGGCTCTGGCGAGTCTTCACTGCAGCAGTGTAACTGAGGCCACATGCCCACCAGCCTGAGACATTTACTATCTGGAACTTAGAGGAAGATCGCAGACTGTGGGTCAAAGTTGTGTGGGGAGATGAGGACGGCCCCAAGTGTGATGCTGTGGTCCCCCCTTGGCAGATAGAGAAAGGGCTGGGGACATCAGCTCTCTGCACCTGTCAGCTCGCCACCTCAGCAGACAGGGGCAGTCCACTGGTGACTTCCGCAGGACCTCTGGGGGCATGTCTGGGCGAGTGCCCGCCCCAGGGCTTCTCCCTGCAGCAGGGCCATAACAGAAGCCCTCAGACCTGTATCTCCAAGAGGAGAGGGAGAGAACAAGGTTCTGGGATCTGAAAGGCACAGGAAAGAGCCGCCCTAGACGCACGGTCAGAACACGCTCTGGGGGACAGCGGGTGCTTCCTGCCCTCTGTGGCCTCAGTTCCATTCCTCAACCACGTCACTGTCCTCGGAGACCGTGATGCCCTGGAGTGCTGTGCCCGGAGCACTGTGCATGGAAACAGTGCACTGGCCGCAGCGATGGGGATGGGGGGACTGTGGGGACAAAGAGCAAGAGGGCTGCTCGGCTCTTCTGAGCAGAAACCACTTCTCAAGCTGTCTGCAGGCAGGACGGCTGGAGCTCTGTCTGTACTGAGCTCTGTCACCTGGGCCCACTCCTTTCCACTTTCATAATTTGCATAAGTCACTGAAACCTCCCTGGCTTCTGGTTGGGCCCCAGGCCTCCTGACTTCAGGGACTTCTCTGCATGCACCCAGGGCCTAATTCTCCCCTTTTGTACCAAAAGGGGTTGCCTTCTCCTGGGGAAGGAAACCTTTTCCTTATGTGATTTGCAAAGTGTGGCTCAACCCAATTCCTACAATTAAGCTTCAGAAATGTTTTTTGGTACAGCAAAAAGAAGTACTGGAAAATATTTGAGCAATCTTCCCAGTCGGCCACCCGGGACCGCCCTGGGCACTTGGCTGTATATATATGGTGACACTTTTAGTCTTAGGCTCCTTTGAAGATACAGCAGTGTTTTGCTTTTATTTTTTCAAAATGGCTTGGTGGTCTTTCTGTTGGGTGATGGGCACAGCCCGCCACTCTCTCGTCCTTAGGAGAACAGAAACCGTGGGAGGAGGAAGGCTGTCCCCACATAGCACCTCCTGAGATGAGTATGCACAGAGTCATCTGCGGAGCAGAGAAGTGCCCAGGGTGCCTTCAGTCCTGGGGCACACGTTGCCGGCTGGGGTGCAGACGTGATGTGTGTCCCCCATTTTACTCGTATTACAAGAAAACTCCTCAAAAATGAGCCCTCGCTGTCACCCTGGTGTTTGATGGCAGACACTTCATTTGAAACGACGTGTCCTCCGTGTTTCCTGAGCCCTTTGACGAGCCTGTTTGTCAAACGTATGGAGCACTTTTGTTTATGATAACTTGTGGTTAATCATTCACTGAGGACACGAGTCCTTTGTACCTATTATTGTCAAGCATTTGTTTGGACTGTGTTTGACCCTTTGTACCCAAGTGGTCTGTACTGGAACCTTCTGAAAACAAGCCACCCGGTGGCTATATGGGTAGGGACTGGAATCTCAGGGCGCCCTGTCCCTGCCCTGGCCCGCTCTGTCAGAGGGAAGAGTCAAAGCCACAATCCAGTAGCAACAGCAGATGCCCCGTCACTCAGAGATAAACAGATTAACGCCGGGCTAGATGGAGGATTCTGAAAGGCAATGTAACAGGTGTTTTTAAAATGGACGGCCATCCTAACCAAAAGGGTCACGTGGATGGCAGGCAACATAAAAAATTATCGGGCTGACATCAGGTTGCACTCCTCTGCTCTGTACGTGACAATCAAAGTCCTTCCCAGCACCATGCAGGGGAGTACGTTCCCACACCCGAAGGCCCCGTGACCCGAGGACCTCAGCTTCCAAACAGCAACCTGGTTCAAAGGAAGAACAGTGAGTCACTGCACCTCAGGTGACCATTCACCCACAGACACCTCTCGGATGAGCGGCTGTCACCGTGTCAAGCTCTCCTTGTTCGCTCATTCAGACAATAAAGGTTTAATGCGAGGTTGCCGAGTGAGGTACCTGGCAAACATCGACCGGGGTGACCCAAGACCTCCAGGGATGCATAAGCTACACTGGGCATAAACATGCCCACGTCCATGTGCAGGCCACACGACTGACGCAGACGGCCACTGCCCAGAGTTCAGACCAGGGCTGGTGCCCGCAGAGTTCAGGGCCACTTCACAGACCAGCAGAGTGGCAGGGAAGGAATGGGGAGTAAGATCCCTGCAGGATGGAGATGCCAGAGAGGATTAGAGGCAGTAAGATTCTCTCTCTCTCTCTCTCTCTCTCTCTCTCTCTCTTTGTTAGTACTGAAGATTGAAACCAGGGATTCTTTACCATTGAGCCACCTGCCCACATTTTTTACTTTGAGACAATCTTACTAAGTTGCTGAGGCTGGTCTTGAACTTGAGATCCTCCTGTCTCAGCCTCCATGGTCATTGGGATTACAGGTGTGCACCACCACAATGTGATATTGACCGATACTGTAACATTTTCACATTTGAACTTCTGAATTTCCCTCTGAGAGATCTCACAATTTAATTTCTTACTTAATTTCAGAGTATGCGAATCCATGTAAATATACCAGTCAAGAAGTCTTGAAAACCTTAAAATTCCTTTGGTTTGCCTGAGCTCTGACTTGGCCAAGAGATGCTGATGGGGATGGTAGTGAGTGTGACCCTCCCTGGCCATTCCTAAGGCCATCCAGTGATGACCCTCTGGCCCCTTACAGCAACAGATTATCAGACTTAAATAGTTCTCCACCAAGGCAATAGGATGAGAGAGTGGAAATCTGATTTTTGCTAAAAAAAAAAAAAAATTGAAATGTCCATCAATGAAGAGCTTCAATGTTCAGGAACATCGTTCCACTGGGTGCCCCCTCACCTCTGCAACAAAATACAATTCTCATGTGTTACCCGATGGGCAAAATTGAAACACACACACGCACACTCATTATCACACATTATCTGTTTCTCTGGAGAATCAGTTTAACTGGGCTTGAGAGGAAAACCAATAAAGGCTGATGAAAAGCCCGTGCTGCCTCAGCAATCCCTCGTTCCTGTAAAAATACTTATAACGCATCATGCAGCTGAGAGCCAGGTTTCACTCCCAAACAATCACTCTTCAGGAAACTTTGCTCTCAAGTTTGGCTTCATGCTGTGTGTTACAGGTTCAAGTTCTTGCTATCACTGATCACCACGGACTTAGGAAATCAAAGGACCCTTTGGGATATTTTCTTTACATAAACCCAACCACAAATATGCTTAGCTATTTCCTTTACTAAAAATGCTTTGAAATGCCCATGCTTGTGTTGGAAGGAAAAGGCTGTCTTTAGAAGTGGGGGTCCCGCTCTAATTGCACTTTTCCATGGTCAGTAGGTCACATTCGGATTACCTCACATACCCCTCAGGAGACACGTATCGAGCACACGCTGCATTCCAGGACGGTTGCCTGTTGAAATTGTGTTATCTCAGAGATGAAGGGACGCTTGTTTTGTTTCTGGCGGGAGAGATCCCCTCAAAAAGGGACAGCTAAAAAATGATGATGCATTAAATCCTCTCCTCAACTAACACAAGCACTGAGTCCGGGAAATACAAATGAGAACGCTTCCCCATGAAGTCCTGCCCAAAAGGCCCCTCATCCAAACCAGGCCTTATGTCATGTGACTGTATAAGCATCGACAGTATCACTACCCAAGATCTGTTTAAATAAGACCATCTGCAAAAGTATTGCAAAACTTCTTTTATCGTTCTGATTCATTTTATGGAAGATTCTCTTCAGATGTTTGAAAACATAAGATTCTAACACGTGTGAAAAAAATAACTCTGATTGCTTTGTTGTCTTTGATATCTTAAAATTTTGCTTTATTTTAATCTAAAGGCTAAAAACATCTCAAAACAACAAGTTCAATCTTGATCACTTATGGGACAGAGGTTTGAACAACCTAAGAGCTCGGTAAAAACTTCATTGAATATAATTCACGTACCATAAAATTTATTGCTTTAAAGTGTGCAATTCAGTCACTTTAGCTTATTCACAGAATTGTAAAGCCATTGCCAGTCTCTATTATCATCCCCAAAATAAAACACATCCACAGATCACCCTCGCTTCCCTCTACACCCTCATTCTCTCGGCAACCACTAGTTGACTTTCTGCCTTTGGATTTGTGTATCCTGGGCATTGGGATATAAACAGAAGCACAATTTGTGGCCGCTTGTTGTTCCTTCTTTCAACATAGCATCATAATGTCAAGGTTCGTCCCTACTGGAACATGAAACAGAATTGCACCCTTTCACAAAATATCCAATAAGCATTCTATTGCACAAACACACTGTGTTTTGTTTATCCATCCATCTGCTGATGAACATTTGAGTCACTCCCAATTTGGTTATTATAAAGCTGATAAGAACATCTGTGTGCAGGTTTTGATGTAGACACCATTTTCAATTCTCATGAGCATAAATCTAGCTGTAGAATTACTGGTCACACGGTAACTCTGGGCCTGACATTTGAAGGAATTATCAAACTCTTTTCCAAAGTGGCTGCACCATTTTACAGTCCCACCCATGAAGGACAGGGGTTCCCCCGATGAAGGACAGGGATTCCAATTTCTGCACATCCACACAAGCCGTTGTTTCAGAAAGATTTCTAAACTTGCATGGATGTTCAGGAACATTCTGAGATAATACAATTTCAACAGGCAGCCGTCCTGGAATGCAGCGTGCACTCGGTACGTGTCTCCTGAGGGGTATGTGAAGTAATCAGAATGTGACTTGCTGACCATGGTCTATGAAAAAGTGCAATTAGAGCTGGGACCCCCACTTCCAAACGTCTTGAAAAACGTCTTGATTCTAGGAACTCACTTCAAAGAACATGATGAAAACACACCATGCCAATCTCATGGGGGAAGGCAAGGGACGGAACCTCTGTTTATGCCAGCAGCTTCTTGACCACTGCCCCATCTGTGCACCAGGTCCTGCAGCACTGCACTCTCACCACGCATGCAGACCCTCAGACCTGTCCTGGTGCCTGGAGGAGCATCGTTTGAGACTTCCAATGGCATCCCTGACACAGGCAAGGAATATGGTTTCAGACCTTGAGAAACCACACGACACATGTCCTCAGGGCTGTGATGGAGAAGAGTTTACCACACATCCCATCTCAGGGTCTATTGGGATATTCTAAATGGAATTTTGACTTTACTTAGGATTGCTGTGTACCTCGTGGGAAGTCTGTATGCCGATAGAGGTTTTGTTTTGTTTTGTTTTTGTTTTGTTTTACTGCTAATGACCAAATAGTTTCCTTAGGCACATTTCATAGAAAAAATTAAGATGATGCTGGGCAGTGGCGCACACCTGTAATCCCAGTGACTCAGGAGGCTGAGGCAGGAGGACTGAAAGTTCAAGGCTAGCCTCAGCAACTCAGTGAGGCCCTAAGAAACTTAGTTAGACTGAGTCTCAGTATCAAAAGCGAAAAGGGCTGGAGATGTGGCTCAGTGGTTAAGCTCCCCTGGGTTCAATCCTTAATACAAAAAACATATAGATTAAAAGGTTTAGAGTCACAGCTTGCTCCCCAAGGATCATTAGAAACAACAAACCCAGTGAGTCCCAAGAATTCTTTATCTGAATGTCATATTCAATATCTTTCCCCTTTTAAAGTTAGGGAATATTGCTTGTGACACCAAAATACCTTAAATTCTGTCCAAATTCTGTACCGTGAAGATTTACGTTGTGGAGAGCTCAGCTTTACCGGCTGCAGGGAGAGCACAAGTGGGCAGAATGTGTGGTTTCAGACAGAAGGCCTGTGTGAGTGCAGACCAGGTCTCAGGAGACTGCAGGAGAGTCCTAGGCGCATCGCCTTGGGGAGCCGAACCCATGTCATTCTCAGTGGCTGTTAACTTGCACACACATGTGCTAACACACAAATGCTCACACACACATGCACCCATGATCCATGTATTCTACTCCTGTAATCCAGGAGCTAGATCCAGGGAGCTTTGCAGGTCCTGGCTCGTTTTTATCCTTCAAAACTGTCTGCTAAATAGTCCACCTTATCTGCTAAAATCACTGGATCTCACAACACTCGGCCTGTCCGTTCTCCGTGTCCACACCTTTTACACCCGGATTGCTCCGGGCCGGAGCTGATGGCTCTTCCTCAGGAACAGAAAAGGGGCCGTGGAAGGAGGTCTCAGTCTCTCTTCTGTTTGTGACTGTCTCCTGGTGCTGGCCGACGTCTTCACACTGGACATGACTGACCCGCTGTGCACCTCCCTCTTGCTAAGGGCCCTGGAGGCCGCGGCTGAGTCTGGCGAAAGATCACAAGAACCCCCTTACTGCCTGAAGTTCCCTGTTAGAACTGGGGGATCTTTCCATGTGACCTCGACTTGCCCAGGCCACCTTCTAGAAGAAAGCCAACTGGGAATGCCATGTGTCAGCAGCTCTGTGAAAACCTGCTTTCTCTGGAAGGTGAGCAGGGGGCCAGCCCCGGATCTGGATCACCCTGTGTCCCTAGTGCCTACCAAAGACAAGTGTCTGATAAATGTGTAACTACTGATGGCTGTCATCCTCCACACACTTGTGAAAAACAAGAATTCTGCTTACGCTCTGGTGCGGTGCGGGCTCCATGTGGTCGAATCATGCAGGTGACAGGGACCCCCTCCCATGGCTCTTCAGGGGGCTTGTGTGTCTGTGTGCACATGCGCACTGCCCGGCACTTAACGGGTGCTGTGTACTTCCTGGGGGTTGCTTTTAGTTTAAGGAAATTATCTGTGTGAAATAAAGATGTTTCCACCAGGTTTTAGTCAAATGGGGTTGATATACAAAAGAGTATTAAAAATTCAAACATATTTACCTTGCACATGATGCAAATGACTTTAACATAGGCTGAACATTGAGCTTTATTAAAATGAATTATTGATTGAGTTGGTGAGCAAAGTTCAAACAAATGCGTGACCATGAAGTGGCTAGTCATTCTCTGTCCCTCTGGGCTAGACATCAGCAGATGGACCAGAGGCTGCGCTCACAGGCTCTGCCTGTGCTGGCTTCCACGTGACGCCATGATCCATCACTGGAGAGTGTGTCTTGGCCTAAGTCGATGTCTCTCCACCATTTTCCTGTTGAACACAGGGATGTACACTCCGGAGGCTCTCCATAAATATTAAGCGAACCAATAATTGGGAAAAAAAAACACATGTCGTTTTTTTAAAACCCAGGCCTTTGTGAGGTTTTAACTGGAGGACGCTACCATGTAAAATTTAATAAGGAGAAAATACAATCGATGGTGAATTACTTTTCATTTTAAATTTCACTTTAAGGTCTGTTCCAATCAAAAACTTTACAGGTTTCAGATGATTTATATTTCTAACTTTTAATGAAATCTAGAAAAACATCCAAATTCCAGCATCTCTCTAACTTCCCCTTTCTCGGATCTCTTATTCCATGTGTCCGTTTTGACCTGGCTGCATCCTGCTCTGCCTGACTCGGGTGGCTGGTGAGTATGTCCACGGCAGTGCACGGGAAGATTCAGCCGAGTGCAGATTTTTCAAAAGGCCTCCTTCATAAGGAGTCATTGCAAGAGCGAGTGTCCTTCTCATCCCGCATGCGCAGTTTGCCTTCAGTCCGTTGGCCACCCTGGGGACACTGAATAGAGGAGTGGGTGGAGCAAAGTCAGACACCTGCAATGGCCAGCCAGGGGCCTCCCCTCAGACCCATGCCCAGCAGCCCCGGCCCGAGGACCATGTTGTCCTAGTAGAACACACAGCTGTTTTTCTACACAGCTGGTCACCATGATTTAGTGTGCACAAATCAAGACCTTTACTTACCTAAGAACAAATCTATGCATGGAAGAGTGTTTTCAGAAAAAGAGACTCAAAACTTCCAAAGTTGTTACCTCAATGCAGTGCTTTGGCCAACTTCCCATACTACAGGACGAACCACATCAGGCACGGTAAGAATTGCTGTCATGTGGGGAAGTCTCAAGCCTCTCCCGTGATTTTCTTTCTGGATTGAAGAGAAGCTAGGTGAAGCCCTGGCCACCGAGTTCCAGCAGCACAGGGCGTTTCCTCGGAAGAGGGATTGTTTATCTGCATTATTTGAAAATAGAAATGTTTTCATGCCTTTCTCTGACCCACGCCAAAAAGAAAGGACTCTGACAAGCTGTGGACAAGGGACACGTTCCCATCGATGAAGGCTGGCGAAGGGGGCTCCTGCGACACTCCGCACAGGTGCCCAGGAAGCCGACGGCCTTTGAGCTCCTCTCCGCGTGCTATTTATGTATTCTCATCATCATGAACCTACTCTAAGGTTTTGCCCGGTTGATTTTTCAAGTTAATGATAGGGCACCTGGGGAAAGATTAATGTCAGGAATGCAGAGGTTCAGCAAATTGCTGAGGGTCCCCCCACACAATTAATCTCTCCTTCCTAATCCAAAAGTGCGAGGCTGAACGCGAGGCAGCGTGATGATGTCGCTGCTGCAAAGCTGCAGGAGTGTGGGGCCAGCTCTGCTCCTGCCCCTGGAGGGATCTATAAATCACTCCCTGCTCCTGTGTCCTGCTTTCCTGCCCAGCCGTCTCCCACTGGGTGGTCATCATCTGGGTGGCAGCCCTGGAAGAAGGACTCTGGACCAGCTGAGACAGCATCTCAAGCCGCCAAACTCTGGATGCCATGGATGCCGCTAATACCGTCTCCTTATTTCCGCTTTGTCATCCTGAGCTGCAGAAATTCTTTCCAGCAAGGTGCCCTGGGCATAAAATGTGTCTTCCCTTGAGGAAGTGCTGTGTCATAGACCAGGGCCGTACTCTCCATGGCTGCCTGGTATGGCGCAGAGTCAACAGGGAGAAGGGAGGCAGGTCTCCACTGCACCCACCCCTCTTAAGCCCTTCACTCCTGAACCCCGAGGCTCTGGGGAGCTGGGGGGAGAGGGACGGCTCTGCCCCTGGAGGAGAGGTGCGGCATACTCGGGCAAGAGACTGCTCTGCACTGCGAGGGCCTTGCCAGTCGGCAGCCTGTTAGGCTCCCCTGCCTCCTGAGCACCGCCACCCTCTTCTCCAGGAAGTTTCCTAAGCCTATCCTGAGCAAGCCCTGACCCTCTCTATAAAATATTAGCCCAGAGTTGTGACCTCGCTCAGGAATAGGACCACAGACATGGTCACTGCGCTCCCCTCCCCTCCACCAGGGGAGCCTGGCACTAGCTTAACCACGGGCCTCCTGAACAAGGTGGGCAGGACCTGTCCAGCCACAGAGCCCTGTGCCCAGTGCCCTGACCCCCTGTGCCCAGCAGCCTCCCTCTCTCTGATGGGCTCTGATGGGCTGGGCTGTGGGCTGGCAACTCAGAGACGAGCCTGGGTTATTAGAACACAAATAGGAACTTTGCTTTTTGAGAACAAAACAAAACAAATAAAAACACATTTTCCCTGTCACTCTAGGTCCATGGCAATCTGGAGGGGACATGCACGGTTCAGGGCTGAGCCACCTGGCTTCAAGACTAGCCGGGGCCAGGAAGCAGGAGTCCTGGGAATGCAGCTGCCTCGCTGGGCTCTCAGGAGTGACTGACCTGATGGCAGCTGTCGCAGGGAACCTGGGCCCCAGAAGTCGGGGCGCGGCTGCCCAGGCTCAGGAGAGCAGACCCCTGGCAGCCCTCCTGCAAATGGGCTCATCTGTGGCTTATGACGTGGATGCTGCTAATACCGTCTCCTTATTTCCGCTTTGTCATCCAGAGCTGCAGAAATTCTTTCCAGCAAGGTGCCCTGGGCATCAAATGTGTCTTCATGTGCTCAGCAGGTGGACAGACAAGCCCAGTTTGAGGGACCTCACCCCTCACAGGAATTAGAGGGCTGTCCCTGTCACCGATGTGGACCAAACTGCTGAAGAGCGCCCCCCACAACTAATGTCCCCTTCCTGTGCCACAGTCCTTCTTACAGTCTCTGTCATCTGGGAGGTTCTGGACAGGGGTCGAGGCCCCATGCAGCCCTCCCGAGGTTTGGTAGATGGATCTGTGACTCTCTGAGTCTCTCTGGGCTGCTGTAAGCACCTTGAGCCTGGGCACGCTGTCGGAGTGGAGATGCGTTTCTCCCAGTTCCTGGGGGCTGGGGGGCGGGAGTCCAACAGCAGGTGCCGCAGGCTCAGGGTCTGATGAGGCCTGCTCTCTGCTCTCTGACAGAGCCCTGGGGGCTGTGCCCTCTGGGGCAGGAGGAACAGAAGGGTGGAAGGAGGCCTGGCTAGTTCCTGCCAGCCCTTGTGACCGGAGCACTTCCCCAAACCTCTCCCTCCCCCCACAAGGAAGGCAGTGACAACATGAATTGGGGGACACCATGACAGGCTCAACCAGGACTTGCCTTCTGCTGCGCCCCGCATCTGCCCAGCACGCCCAGGTCAGGGGGAGGGGTCAGCACTGGACAAAATCCCATTGTGAGCCCGGCCGAGGCCAGGGGCTCAGTGAGCAGGTGGCCTCTCCCAGCGCTGCTCACGGGGCCACCCAGCTCTGCGCGGGGCTGAGAGCCACAGGTTGACGTTAGCCACGTGTGTTCATGTCTGTGCCTGAGTCTAAACCCTCGCTCCAGGACCCGAAGCCTTGAGAAGGCTTCCATCCCACCCCCTGCTCCACAGCCCAGATAGAAAAAGACCTTGACATTCCAAAGCCTCTTTGTTGTTCCAGGGAAGAAAAAAACACACAGGTGAGGAAGGGGGCTACTGGGGCTGGACCCTCTCCTTATCCTCACATGAGAGCGGCTTGTTGATCCCCTCGGAGTTCAGAGTGAGCCTAAGGTGGAGTGCCAAGCTCACCCATTCGGGCCGACAGGACCAGCTGCCATCCAGCTGCATACACCCCTGTCCGTAAACACACTCTGACGGTCTCGTGTGGAGGTGGCTTCAGGGCCGCTGTGTATTGGTGTCATAGTTGAGAGCAGACCAGGGCTTGGTCAGGCCACACGACCCCCATACAGACCACTGCACAGGTCCTGTGTTTGCGTATGCTAGGGAGGGGTACTGGATTATTATGACACTGACCCCACGAGATAAGCGTGTGACCCTCACACACAGAGGAAGAGAAAATGGTCACAACAGGACCACGTGCACACTACCTTTCTCTGGGGTCCCAGACAACTTATGGGGTGAAGAAAAACAGAACTACAGCCAATTATAAAAAACAGTCCTTTCTCAGAGGCTCAGGAGACCAAGGAGGGAGGATCGCAAATTCAAAGCCAACCTCAGCAACTTAGCGAGGCACTAAAAAACTCAGTGAGATCCTGTCTCTAAATAAAATACAAAAAGGACTAAGGATATGGCCCATTGGTCGAGTGTCCCTGAGTTTAATCCCTGGTATCAAAAATCAAAAAAAATCAGTCCTTTCACTTCTGACCTCTGACACCCTCCAGTATTTGGGTTGCCAAGTGCATCTTTCCAAGTAATGCAAAGGAGACCAAGATGCCAATATCACCCCCAACCCAAATGCCAGGAGAGCAGCCTCCTCATTAAGCCCCAGACCCAACCCCAAGTGCCAGCCCAGCCAACTGGATCCTGACCAAGCAGAGCAGAACAGAGTCTTCCCAGGACTGGCGTGAAACACAGAGGCCAAGGCCACGAGAGCCACAGAGTCAGAGTCAATCCTCCTTATTCCTGGATAACGTGTCTGCAAATACACCTTCTCATTAAATCACAAGTCAAAGTCACCACAAATTGAAAGACCTCCGCTGGCTTTTGCTATTGATTCTGGAGTTGAACAGCCTCAGAATAAGAAGATGTCCAGGGAATTCCGGCCTGTGAAGTTGACAGACAGCATTTACGGACAGAGAACATAAGTGGCACCAGACTCCTCGATGGGTGATGACTCAGTGTTTGGTTGGATCAACAGGCCACAGGGGCTGGCTGAGCCTGCCACTGTGAGGGAGGGAGGCCAGTTCACGAGCACACTCCTATGGGCACACACGGCTGGCCCTGTACCAAGCCAGGTCACAGCTGACCACACGTGGAATTAGCAGAAGGCCTCCCAAGGCACAAACTGGATTTAATTTTACGAGGCACTTTCTCCTGCCCTCAAGGATGTGTGCAGAGCAACAAGCCAAGTCACTTAGATGCCGGTGCTCCCAGCAGGCCCACCGAGGCGCCTCCCCGCCTTGCTCAGCCCCCGCACTGCGCACCACAGCCTCCTACACCTTTCAGCTACCGTGTCTTGGGTTCTTGTGCTTTTCAGCGGTGACTTCACTGTTTTGAATGGCCCAAGCACCACGCTAACATACTACCCAATTTTCCTAAGCGCATAAGCCTACACTGTCCACTCCCAAGCCAGGTAAAACAGAGTGTGTTGGAGAAGCTTCGTTCAGACCTAAGTCAAGGCACTATTGTCCTTGAGGTCCGTGTTTATGGATCAACAGTTCATGGGACATAAGGTGTCTTTCAGCAGAAACATGGATAAAACAAATCTGCCGATCATTCGATGAAAACGTGGCCAGAGGCACACAGGAGCGGATTCTCCACTTCCCCATGAAGCAATAGTTTAGTATTTGACAATTCAGTGTTTGAGGCAAGTTAATAAAATGTTAATAAAATGTAACTGTGAATGATGAGAATCAGCTATAGACTGGTCCAGGCAGGTAGAAGCCCAGAACTTGACTTCAGAGAGCAGCAAGAAGGTGGTGGTGACATGTCTGCAGGAGAACTTCCTCATCATTGTCCCCCCTGCAGCCTGGTTGTGCATCCTGGCTGGTCCCTTCGAGGTCCCTGCACCCAACCAACCATTGTGCATGGGGACTCACGCAAGTGTGGATGCTTCTCTGTTCCCTGCATACAGGTTCTGTTACCCCGAAGTAACCAGCAAACTCCTCATAAAGTGATCCACAAACTGAGTCATGCATGAAATATAAACAGATATTAGACCATGACAGTTATTCTCATGCTTGGCCCTGACACAATGCAAGAGAAATTATCAGATGAAGTTTTAGATCCTGATCCACAATGTAATGACCTGTGTTTCCATGCACTGGATTTCTAGTTACCACGAATTTCCTTGAGAGAACCCTTTCTTCCTTCCTTCCTTCCTTCCTTCCTTCCTTCCTTCCTTCCTTCCTTCCTTCCTTCCTTCCTTTCTTTCTTTCTCTCTCTCTTTCTTTCTTTCTTTCTTTCTTTCTTTCTTTCTTTCTTTGGGAAGGACTAGAAGGGCACTATTTTAAAGTCTCCCTATAGTTGCCCACTAAAGAAATGTCTCCTCCCTTTTATGCTTTACTACAGCCAAAAACAGAAATCTTGAGAACAAGTTGGACTCCCTCTGCAACAACACACCAATTCAGAGCCAAAGGTCACCTGACATCAGAGCTAATCGATAGCATTTTCATTAGACAGTTTTACGAGAAACACAAGCTTATTTGGCTTTGCAAAGCTACTTTCATTTCTTTGCTCTTCAGGATAATTTGTGCATCATATGAAAGATCAAAGCAAATCAGGAAAGATCAAAAAAAAAAATCTAACATATCTCCCCATTTATTTACCTGCTGTGATTGAGAAGTTGATCGTTGCTACATTTATAGAAGGACCACTCTGCCGACTGCGGCAGGTAGGATGGCTGGTGCGCTTGACATCTTGTAAGGTTGTTATCACGAGCTCCATTTACGAGAGGAAACCGAGGCAGCACACAGATTTGAGGCGTAGACCCAACCCACAAAGCTGGTGCTACAACCCCTTTGCTTAACTTCAGAGCCGGCTCTTTCACTTACCTGTCGTGGTGGAGAAGAGTAGCGTAGCTCCCACAAACCAAAATAACCAGCACGTGGCATTGCCCACACGTCCACAACCCCACCACTACCCCACACCACCGTGGCACCCACCGAGACCAGCAAACTGACCTCTTCCTTTCAAGGACATCCACCCTTGTCTTCCCCACAGCAGGGGGCCTGGGATGCCATGGGGGCTGGCCTCGCCGCACTGCCCCCAACCCTCCTCTCCCTGGAAGTCGGCTCCACCCCCAGGCGGTGGCTCTTAGGCAGTGGAGAGTGAATCTGGAGGGCCCAGTGTCACCTGCTTCCACCTGGCTGATGTGCAGTAGATAGAGACAAGCCCTTCTTGACTTCCAGAGTATGTCACACTTCACACACACTTTAACCAGCATGAGGCTTGACTAATGCACAAAGTACAAGAAGAAAACACACACCTGGGAATACTCTCCCCCAGGGTAACCCTGGCATTTTCTGTTAAAAGCACTTCTAGCGCAGATCTATGGTGTGCTCCTGTGTGTGACCCACTGACTGTCACTGTGGCACCAGTGACATCCGACCCATGGCAGAGGTTTTGATACAACCTAACGATGTCCACACTGAGCTCTATTCACAGGATCTGGTCCACTCCCGCCCACAGGGACGTCCTCCTCGGTTTTCCACTTGAGGAATTGTGTGTGTTGGTGCTCAATGTATGAATGAGATGAATTCAATGGCCTTACTCTGCAGGGAAGACTCAAACGGGAGCCAGTGCCTGCTGGTCAGTCCTCACCATCCTCTCCACCGCTCCCCCCCCCCCGCCCCCCGCTCTGGGATCTCCTCGGGTCGGCTGTGTCAACTGTAAACACAGTTCTTACAAAACCCTGTGACTAAGTGCCCTTACTCATTTCTGTTTGTCAGAGAACACCAGCTCCAAAATACACTCTGCCCTCGCTGCAGTGACAGACAAGCCCCTTTTTTCCTCCTTAGATCTCACCCAGGGGGCAACCCGGCGCCTCCCTTAATCCCAGCCCATGGTCCTGGAGGGGAACAGAGTTGCCTCTGACAACAGACAGAGGCAGCATCCCCCAGAATTAGGAATTTCCACACAACTTCCAACCCTCCACCCACTCTGTCCTTTATCTCTCAATGAAACACAATGTCATAAAGCGATTGTGTCAATGGCTTTCTAGAATTGCTCTAACTGAAACTTGAGCTTTAGCCTCTGAACTTGATGTTGCGAAACTTCACTTGCTATTACAGTTCAGCCCTCTATTCCTAACTGTCCACACCAATTTCTGTTGCCCTCAGGCAGGAAAAAGCTGTCTTACATGAAAGTTACTCAAAGTTCCCAGCACAAAGACAGCAATTTCCACATACACTTTCTGTTTATCAGCTTGCGCTAAAGCTAGAAAAATTTCTGGCTGGTTTTCCCCTTATTTCTCTCCTCTTATTTTATTCTCTTGGTCCCTGAACAAGTGCCCAATCATGTCCAGGAAACGTGGCTGTGTGTGCCTTGGAACCACTCTGTTCCCTGGCTGGGGACAGCACTGCTGCCCACCTGGAACTCTCCTCAGCACATCACAGCTCGGTTCCCTTTGCAATGTGGACTGGGGACCAGCCTTTTCCAAGCTACTGACACCGTCTGTGCGTTACTACATTTAGAGGTGTTCTCGAGGGGTGCAAAATGGAGAAAGTGCCAGCAAAATAAGCAGAGAAAGGCGAAAGGTCTTTGTGGCCTGGCTTCATGGAGGCAGGCAGAGAGCGGTGACTGTTCACCACCTCACTAAGGAGGAAAGGCCTGGGAGACCTCAGAGGAAGTTGGGGCGAAGTCAGCTCTGCCAAAACCCAGTTCTCAGTTCCAAGGAACCCTGGGGAGGCTGAAGGGAGAACTCGGGCCAGATCCTCACATCTCAGCTTTTGTATTTCTTTGTCTGAACTTCTTCACTTGTGGGATACGGTACCATCTTCCTACTTAATGGTATTATAAAATGATCATTGAAATATGGTAGATTTGAATTATCTGTGCACAACTTGAGTCTCTAGTAAATAATGGAGGAAGGGGAGGTGGCAATCCGAAGGCACCCATAGGATAATTGCACCAGAAGCCATCATCAGCGGGTGTTTGGGAGGCACAAATCATTCCATGGACAACTTGATTGCTTTCTTGATGGAATTGCAAGATTTACAGATGAAAGAGATGTCTAGGATGATGGTTGCAATACATTTGATACAGTGTTGTGCAAAACCCCACTTGCAAAATATGTTTGTGTACATTAGGAGTGTCATAGGAACAAAGAGCCAGAGACGGAGCAGGGAAGGAGCAGGAGCAGATGACTGTGCCCCTGGCTCTAAACCCAGCTCACAGCAACAACCCCCTTTTCTTAGGAGTTTCAAATAGCTGAAAGTGATTATTTCACTGTTCTCACAACAAAGACAAGAAGTCTTTGCAGTGGTGTGCTAACTGGCCTGAGGTGCTCACTCCCAGCGCACACCTGAAGGAAACATCACGCTGTACCCCCAAACACGTATACGAGTGTTACTATTGATCAGTTGAAAACAAAGCTTTAAAAAAAGAAGACACACTGTCTACACGGGAGCCATGGCAGTCCTCTGCTGAAGCAGGTGAGCACAGGACCCCTGCAGGAGGACAGGTCCCCTCATCCCGAGGCCCAGTCAGCTCTGATATGTGGTCAATCGAGTTTCTGCCACTTGCAACAAAGGGCGAAGGCAGCACCCTTGATGCAAACAGGGAAGTTCACCGGAAGACGTTATCTTGTCCTGGAGACTAGATAATGAGTTTGTTCTTGGACAATGTAGGTAGAGATGCCCAAAGAATGAGTAAATTCATACAGTATCCCTTTGCTAAGATAGAGAAGACTCGATGATGTAAAAGGAAAATTAAACCTTAGGATGGATACTTGCACTGAAGCAAGAGTGGGAGTGGGGTGTTCCTGGGGTTGTTCAGGCTCTCACATGCAGTAGGTACCAAGAGTCAATAAATGAACAGAGGACGTCCAGTTTTATGCAGGTTTCCCTAAACGGTGAGCAACATTTTAGCTTAAGGACATGTCGTGCAATCTTTGGGACAAACTACACTAAGTTTTTTTATTCTTTATCTGAATTTCAAAATTGAGTAGCTTATATTCTCTCAACAGTCTTATTAATAAGTCAGGCACCTCCATAAACCAAATAGCAGTTGAATTTCTGAGGCTACCAGTATCACTATTATTTCTACTCCTTCTTCTAAGAATGGCTTTTTCCAAAGTGATGAGTAGATACAAAATGAACAAAAAACTAACAATGAGATAAACACCCACATGCCCACTGCCCACGGGCTTAGGGAAGAGAGCCCTAAGTGGACCGTCTTCCCCAGGCTGGTTCCTAGCTCCTCCCACAGACCAACCATCATTTTACATATCAGCAGTCTGTTGAGTATCCTTCGATTGTTCAATCTGCCATCTCTATGCAATACTACAAAAAACTATGCAGCATGAGAAAGAATGCAGAGAAGCCCATGTAACTTCCAGCCAGGCCCAGTACCCCTCACTGCTGCCTCCAGAGGCCCAGGGACTCCCTCAACCAGACTCTGCTCCCTTCCCCTACAGAAAACTACTTTCTGTGAAAACCATGTTTTGTCTTATTATCTTCCTGTGTCTGTGTGCACGAATATGCGTTTACACGTACACACATATGTGCAGTGCTGGGGATCGAACCCAGGGCCTCATGCATGCCAGGCAAGCACTCTACCAACTGAGCTACATCCCCAGCCCCCTTCCTAGGCCCTGTTAAACAAGGTAATTTAATTCTACCTGTCCTGGAAATGTACAGAACTGTAATCCCTTAAAGACGTATTCTTCATCAACATGCTGGGGCTACCATAGCAAAGCGGCACAGACTGAGGGCTTATGGGTAAAAAATGGACTCCGGAAGCCTGGATTCCGGAAGCCCAAGGTCCAGGTGCCAGCTGGACTGACTTCCCCTGAGGCCTCTCTTCCTGGATTGCAGGTGGCCGCCTTCTCCCTCTGTCCTTACACAGTCTTTCCTCTGTGTGCATGCATGCCTGTGTCCCAATCCCTTCTTGGAAGGATGCTGTTATGTTGGACCAGGGCCCCAGCCATGTGACCTCACTTAACCCTAATCATCTCTTTGAAGACTCCAAATAGAATCAGAGCACTGGAGCTCCAACATGTGAGTTGGGTTTGTGAAGTACCTGTTCAGGTTTTTGTCCATTTGCACATTGGATCACCTGGTTTTTAAAATAAAGTTAGATCATTAATTTTCAGCATTTCTTTTTAATAACCTTAACATTATCCATTTAATTGATTATTTTTCATTTATTTCATTCCCACTCATTTGGAGTTATGCACTCTTTTTATTCTTTTAGTGATATTCTGGAAATCACAGCACTGTGGACTTATCAAGGCATGAAGTGACCCCTACCCTGGGTCACACATGGCCTGAGCCCTATCATTAGTGAGGCAGCTCATTTCTGGGCTTTTACTTCCATGGGAGACATTGTCTTGGATGCTTGTTAGTCATTTAAACCAACCTGCCTTTCTATATCATGCTCTTTTTCTCTTCCTTTATATCAGAAATCCCATTGGAAATACTTTCTTTTGGCTTAAAGTGTATCTTTTAGAATTTCTCCTAATTAGGGTCGCCTCGCATCAAATGCTCTCAGCATTTATTCTAAAAATACACTTATTTTTTTCTCTATTATTTTAAAGGATTTTCTGGATCAGAATGCTAGCTGACAGTATTTTCCCCAGAACAGTGAGACTTTTCCCTCATCTACCTCCTAACTCTGCGAATGTTGAAACAGAGATGGTCCCGTCATTCCTCTGGACATAGAATTGGAGGCTGACCTGCAGCCAGCATGGTTTTGTGCGGCCCTTTCCAAGAGGGCACTGGCACTCACAAGCTCCAGGTTTGTGTAAGGCCAGTGCTTCCAGCCCAACTCTGGAGAATGTCTGCTGACCTCACCTGACCTTGTGGGCACTGATGCCAGGTCCAGTTCACAGGTGCACCCCACACGCCTGAGCACCTGCCTCTGCGTGTGCTCACAGCAGGCTTCCCTCTGGGGTCTCGGAGCCCCTTCCCACTGGGGCTGGGCCACGTGGTAGATTTCTGTGCCGCTTCTCTTCTCCCTGGGTCCAGAAGCCTGAGGCAGGAGGCTTCGTGCTAACGTTGCCAACGTGATGCTGAAGCCAGAAGCCCCTGCTAGTCAGGCTGTCTGACCAGCAGTCAGGTTTTCCCAGACCTCAGCCACGTGCGAGTTCCCAATTAGCTCGGTAACATTCATACATGCCTGATAAATTTTCTTAATTGTACTAATGCTTAAGAAGAAACTACCGGCCAATTTTCCTTATCAATGGAGACTTTATTTAATTAGCAAATTTAATCCAGTAGCATAGTCAATGAATAATACAACATCTCCAAGTAAAATTGATTCCAAGAATTCAAGAATAGTTTAATATTAGGGATTGTACTAATACCTTTCAACACATTTTGAAGAATAATGACTTGAAAATGATTGTAGGATAATATTAATTTTAAAATATAGCCACTCTCTATGGAAAATAATTCCATTTTAATGCAAAAGCAATGCATATTTATATATGAAAAAGTCAGGACAAGTAAACATTCTTGTTATTCTCTTTCCCTCGTGGTGGAGAGATTACAAAAGATTTCTGCCTTTCCACTATAATTCCATGTGTTTTCCAAATTTTCTGCAGTAAAATAGGTATTAATATCAGAAAACAATGATGTGATATTAAAGTTTCACTCTGTCATTAACCAGGAAAATCTGACATGGCACTCTGGAGTGAGGGGCCTCGTGACTGCTCCCCTTTGCTATCTGGTCCCCTCTAGCAGTTTCACAAAAGGATGATAAGGACAAGAAATGTCACACTCTAGCTTCATGATCTTTCTCAAATTTTTTCCCCAACTTCCCTATTTGATCCTTCCGGATGTAAGGTTACTGTTTTTGTCTCTATCAAAGTTGCACTTGGAATACACAAACGTGTTACTGTAACTTAAATTTCGTGATGAATGCGGGAGCCATCTTAGGAAGCCACGTGGTCAGTCTCCTAACGGGTATCCAGTCACACTGTAGCCCTTTCCCCTGCCCTTCACGACCTTAAAGTAACTAATTGCATAGAGGGAACCCAGGACTCTTCCTACCAGAGGAAGGGGCAGTAGTACTTCAGGGAGGATCACAGGAGGCAGACTGCAGCCAGCTGTGCTTGCTGGCCAAATGACCCCTGGGGGCACACCCTTCTGCAGAGGTGCGTGCCAACCCACTTCCAAGCATGTATTTGATTACTTGGAATACCTCTAACAACAATGTATCAAATCACGTGCTCTCATTTTTTTAAAATTTTTTAAAATTTTTTTACTTGTCGTTGAATACAATACCTTTATTTTATTTTTGTAAAAGTTTTTTGTGGAGCTGAGGATCAAACCCAGAGCCTCGCACGTGCTAGGTGAGTGCTCCACTGCTGAGCCACACCCCAGCCTGCCAGTGCTCTCATTTGAATACCAGCTTCTCCATTGCCCACACTAAACATCCCTGCCTGACAAAACAGAAATCTTCAATTTTTCCAACTTCTATGGTCCCAAAATCTCCCCATACCATTTGAAATTGAATTAATAATGATTTGTAATTTTTCTCAGTTATCAGTGCATGTTGATCCTATCTCCAAACCTGTTTCTGCATATAAAAGCACAAATTTTCCTTGTTCTCATTTATTGTGTGGTGTGTATGTGTGTGTGAGTGTGTGTGTGTGTGTGTGTGTGTGTGTGTTATAGCTTGATAACCAGCACATTCCCTAATCCAGTATGAAACAGATAGAACAGAGAGGACCCTGGCTGACAGCGGTCCAGGAGGAAGGGTACTCGACAGGAGAAAACGCCCGGCCCGACTCGTGGGTCTCCACCACAGCAGGACCTACAGCAAAGATCTAGAAGAGAAGGCAGCACAAAGCACACGCACCTACAGTAAAGTTAAAGAGGCTTCTTAAAAAAAAAAAAATCACTATGGGACTCGACCTTCTTGCCCTCCTTATGGACGGCAGGGGTTGGGAGTCACAGCAGCGATGCAGGGGCCCTTGGTAAGGACAGTCTGAAGCAGCGGAGGGAAGCCTGTGACATCGTCCACCTTGCAGGCTGGCAGCAGATACTTGATCCACGGAAAAAAACCAAGGGTCTGCTCTATTCTTCAGCAGAAAACTACACCCCAACAGACTGTGTGTCGGGTTTCTTCCACCAGGACGCCTGCTCTGTGCTTTAGTTGTCCCATTGTTTTTCATGTTTGGGCCCCCTAACCTGTACCACGAGGATCAGGGTCTTTCTGTGAGCCTGACCGAGGCTTAGCAGGTGAGACTCGGGCTCCTCCTTTCACGTTCTGCTCACTCCGACACATCGGTCACCTTCCTGTGTCTGTTGAGCCCCCAGTGCCACACCCCATCTCCAGCACTCCTGCATGTGCCAGAGAGACCTCGAGTCTGCAATGCCCGTGACACCCTCTTTCCCCCATTGCCTGGCTACTGTCGGATCACAAGGAACGTCTCAGCACAAAATAAAACGTACAGCATGAAAACCAAGCTGTTAACAACCAGCTGGCTTCAAATACAATCCCCAAATGTGATTTTTCTATGCCAAAAAAATCCTTAAAATCTGATCCTTAAACCGTATCACCCACCCTGAGGTTCATTGTTCGGGTTCCTCTGAGTCATTAAACATCAAGGCCATTTTCTGGGATCTTTAAAATTTGGTCACATCCCAGAGCAGCCCAGTGTTAGCTTCTGAGTTAAACATTTTCACGTAGTCACGTCATTGGCACAGAGTGTCCATACGACTCAGGTTCTGAGAAGTGAACGTCTGGCTCATTCCTCTCCCCAACGCCCCCTCTTTCCTCCTTTCTTCCTGACAAAGGCCAGATTGCTTAACTGAGGCAGAGCGGGCGGGTGGCCGACTGGCAGTTTCCTGAGTTATCTTCAGGAGGCTCGTGGACCCTGGTGGCCCTGGGTCGCTCACACTGAAAACGGGAAAAGTGCCCCAAAATCCAGGTGCCCATGGACAGGAAGAAATAAGTCACTGTTTCCGGGAAGCCCTGTCTCCTAATAGTTGGCTGGATGGGCGGACATGTGGTCAGTCGATGCTTCCTGAACAGCAGGCCGCGGGCCTGGAGCACCCTGGATGGCCAGGAAACACCAGGAGTCGGTAGGAGACACAGGAAAGGCATGCCCTCTGGAGTCCCTGACTGGCCCTGCTGACTCCTTGATTGCCAGCTCCTGGGCCTCTAGAACTGTGAGAAAATAAATTTCCGCTGTTCTGAGCTCCCAGTGTGTGGTCATGGTCCCAGCGCCGCCCTGGAAGGAGCACAGGAGGATTACGGTGCCGCTGGCAGCTGCAGGAGAAGGGGGGAGGGGGGATCTCCTCGGTGCCCCAGGGGGACCAGGCACTGGCACGGCCTCTGCCTGGGTGGTGGCTATTGCACTGTCCCTTCCGCCTGCCCCTCAGCCAGTGTCCTCACCGCCCTGGCCGGCACAATCAGACGCCCGCCGCCACCGCCCAGACTTGGACTGAGGAGTGTCCCTTCCCTGGGTCCATCCTTCCAAGTCTGGCACAGGCCCAGGCCAGGTGAGGCTCTGCTGCAGAACACCACACAGCCCTCCACTGACTCCCAAGTCACCGCCCTCCCCGTCCCACACTGGAGGCTGCTGAGTGCCCGGGAGGGGAAGCAGCTCGCCCCGGGCCAGCTGGACGCTGGACGATTGGACCGCATCAGGATCTCAGCTCCGCGCCAGCCTCATTTCCATCTGCACGGTCGCCGTGGCACTCCAGCCTCCTCCACAGCACGTTCTCTTCCTCTTTAGCATGTGGCTCTTGGGTGACCGTAATAGGGACTCAGCTCCCGAGCCCTCCTTAATCAGGGGAGGGGCATTAGGCCCATCCCGCCTGCCACTTGTCTTTTGTGATCCCGAATTATATTTGATGGCCCATGGTTTCATCTGCGGCAGCAGAACTGATCCTCGCTGCGTATCTGACCCGTCACTAGTTATGTCCAATACCATTGATTTAGACGTTGACCCTAATATCTGTCGGGGCTTCTTCACCTTGATGGCTTGTTTGGATTTATAAATTGATTATTTTGATAGTTTTAGTCGTGCTAATAAACTTTTCTCGTGGAGTGAAAGCAGGGTCACTGTGATTTCATTAGCAAGCCCATGCCTAATGGACCTCGTTGAGTCGTGTGCAACCGGCAGTATCCAATAATATATGGTTATTGAGAAGCTGTGAGCTTGAATTCTGATTTATAATAATTTTATAGTCTGTTATTTGCAGACTTTGTAATGTCCCGGCAGTTAAACACAAAGCCATGATTTACTGCAGGAGGATTTAGCATTTCTAACCTCCCCAGTGTGGGACAGGACGGACGGTTGCTGGAGTTGCTGGCCTCGGACCTGGGTAGGTCTCCACTGAGGACGAGTCTGGGACTTTCGCTTCGGTGTCAGCCCCTTCAAGTCAATGACAAGGGCAGGTGTCATGCACTGCCAACGAGCGTCTTTTCTTCCTCCGTCCTTCTCCAGAAGTTCTCTTGACCATTTGCTTCGTGGATGATTCACTGAATCCAGTGGAGTCTCAGAGAGAGGCTCCGAGGACTGAGAGAAGTGAGTTTCCGTCCGCTTCCTGCATCCGCATCGTCTCCTACAGTGATGCCTCTGCACCTGCTCGCTTCCTGGTTCTCCAAGACTGTCCGCTTTTAACATGGACAGGTTTTCAGTTCGCCTTGGGCTTGCATAAACTGTCCAAATCAGTCTGTTCAAAACACCAACGAGCTTTACTTCACGAACATTTATTAAGCATGAAGTTCCGGGCATTCGTGAGGACACAAAGACTTAGAATGAAACCCCTGCCCTTGAGGAGCTCACAGTTTGAAGTAGGTTGTAAGTAACACATAAGGAAATGATTCAGATTCATGTGTAGTGAGTCAAGAGTGGGTTCCACTGTAAATAAGTATGGCTGAATAAAACAGAAATTATTCAGCAATCCAAGGCTGACATAGTGGATCTGCCACTCGTACTTCTCCTAGTTCACCACCCCATCATCACCCCTTATCCTCATGTTCCAAAAGAGCTGCCAAACCTCCAGTAATTATAGCAGAATGGAGGAAAGAGTGTGAGCAAGTATGAAGGGCATCCATAGCTATCTTTTCATAAAATTTGTTAGCAGATACCTCTGGTTGTATTTCCCCAACCAAAACAAACTTGTGGCCACATTTGCAAAATGTAACCTTTCTGATGGTCAGCCACTGGCCCAGATAAAAATGAGGAATTCTATTTCTATAAAAGCCAAAAGAAATAGACAATGGGACACAACTCTTGGATGGAACCATACAAAATTGCTGATATTTGGCTTGTCTGCAGAAGAGTGAGTTTCACACAGCTCACTCTAAGAATGATCACTGCAGGATGGAGTTTCTGAGGGGGCTGCCCGGAGCTTCGAGAGGCTCCTGACTGGGCACCGGGGAGCCCCATTCCCTAGACCGGGAGGCAGCAGCAGGCACGCCAGCACAGGGACAGGTTCCTCGACTGTGGCAGTTTGAGGGACCTCAAGCACTTGCTCTTCCTGAGGTTTGCAAAGCATGGAAAGAAATGGTCGGGAAGATCAGTGGAACCAGCCTAGAGGTTTCTAAATGTCCAGCACAAGGCTGGGACTTGGTCCTGTAATAAAAACAGATGAAACCAATTTATATTTATTCTTTAGAACAACATACTTTAAAAGACAAGTCTGCATTTTCACTTTATGTTAACTTCCACAAGTTTCTTTTAAAACATCTGTAAGTGCAACGTCTACTTACAGGTGAGGCTGCGCTAGCTGGTCTTATTTCCAGCCTGTTTCCCTACCCCATTTTGGCACAGAAGGTTTGTACAGAAAGGAATGGCCACTAACCCTTTTCTTCCTCAGCTAGTAGTAGGATCTTCTGGCCAACCAGGGGCAGTCCTTGCCGGCAGTCCTCAGGCTGGTGAGGATTTTCCCCCATGCCCAGCTCCAGGGGCTGGAGGAGTCAGGGAGGCTGCATGGAGGCCCACATGGAGGCCCACATGAATGCCTGAGAGCCAGTGCCACATCAGGCAGCATGAAGGCACGGACCTCAACTAGGGCAACCTGCCCGCCCCAGGCGGTCCCACGGCCAGGCTCAGCTTGACTGAGCACTGTCTGCCCTTCCACTTATTGATTGCACGTTGAACTCTGTCCATCCCCCCAAAAAAGGGACTCCACTCAAGGAGATGTGCTGGGCCTTAGATTTGGCTCTATCTGCAGCTCCCAGAAGTGCGCTTGGCTCCTGGCAACCGTGGCAACACCCCTAGCTGGGAGGCTTGTCCCCTGTGTTTCCTAGTCGGTTCCTCTCGCTGGTGGAGGAAGGTCCTGCTAACTGAGTCAGAGCCCCCCAGCGCGATCGCAGGAACCCTGGGCCGTGCTGTCTGGACACTCTCCTTGACTCTCCCAACAGTTGTGTCCATTTCTGTTTACAGCACCTGAAATTGCCCAGCCACAACTAGGTCCCTCCAGTGCAACCCCTCTGCTCCCTCCCTGTCACCTCCCCACCCTCCCTCCCTCTCCACACCACCTTTCCATGTCCATATATATCTATATTTTTTTGATACCGGGGATTGAACTCAAGGACACTCAACCACTGACCCGCATCCCAGCCCTATTTTATATTTTGTTTAGAGACAGGGTCTCACTGAGTTGTTTAGTGCCTCACCTTTGCGAAGGCTGGCTTTGAACTCGTGATCCTCCTGCCTCAGCCTCCTGAGCCACTGGGATGAGAGGTGTGTGGCCCGTGTCCACATCTTCTGTTGCTCTTTGCCCAACAGTTGGCTGCCCCTTGTTACATTTATCACCTTGTCTGCTGCTGGTTTGAGTCCAGCTCCTGGGCTACGCTCTAAGCTCTCGGCCCCGTCTGGTCTCCCCTTGCTGTCTCCAGGGACCTGGCAGGAGTGGCACACAGTGGAAGGAACTGAAAGACCAGGAGTTGCGCATGTAGGGCCGGCTCTATCCCAGGATCCAACGTCCAAGACCAGGTGGTGACGCTCAGGAATTCTTTGGTAGAATGGCCTCCTGGGCTGGTTTTTATTTGGAAATCATTCGCTTTGTCATGAGAATTCGGGGCAAAGGAAAGAGAAGAGGTGCGAAGGCAGCCCCAGCTTTTCCTCTGCAAAGGTGACCGCTTGGCCACCGGGAACCCCAGGGTCTCAAGGACATGCCACTTTCCTTCTGGAAGCATTGACAGCAGCAGCTTCAGCGGGAGGACACCCCAAGGTGAGCAGGAAGCCGGCGAGGCTCAGGGAGTCGGTGTGCTCGTGGGTCTAACCAGGGGCCTGTGTCGACAGAACCCACGGGTCACAGGCCTATGTATCTTTAATGTCCAAGACCACAGGAAGTGTCTCGTGCGGCTGGAGGAGGCAGGAGACTGCTAGCAGCAATATGGCCATGCACGCCCTCTGGCTCCTTGAAAGTCCACGTCTTTTAACCCCTGATGTAAAGGACAGTGGTCTAATTGCCAAGGCAGAATGGTCTAGTTAATCAGAAATTAGTCAGGAAAAGAGGTAAGCAAAGCCTCTACTTGGCACTCACAATGCCAAGGATCAGGTCTTCCAAAGAGCCCTGTTCCTCAGCTCCAGAGGTAGGGGACACAGGCCATAGGCCAGCTGGGGACGCCCAGTCTGCAACGTGAAGGGGAGGCAGGGACACGGCGGGTCCATTGGAGTCTATTTACCTGGAGGTACAGACCTGAAGGCACAACTGAATTCTTCACTGACCAGCACCCAGTGTCCACTGTGGGTGGGACACCTGCGGAGGCGGAGAGGGGCATTCCTCAGGTTAGTGAGCAGGGGCTGGGGGTCAGAGGTGAACGGGAATGCTCCTTGCTGCCTGGAGCAGTGAGGACAGGGGGAGGACCCCAGGAGGCGTGAGCGGGCACATGAGTTTCCATACACAAGCCCTGGGAGCTACTCAGGGGGCGGGAAGCGCTCAGGCGGCAGTCGATGCTGGTCCACAAATGACTGGCTGGGTGGGAGCTGCCTGTGGCATGTCCCTTACTCAACGTGTGGACACTCAGCTGCCTCGTTCCCCTGGGCAAGAGTAAAATAGCCCACGTTCAACACTTTCTCCATAACGAGTCTCCTTTGCAGTTAAAATGCACACTGGGGTCACAGCTGCGTCTACACGGGGCATCTGCAGGAGGCTTTGGTCCTGCCAAACAGTCCACCGGCTACAGTGTGTGCCCAAAGCCATCAGTGGTCAGTTTCCGTCCTTCAGAACGCAGCGGGAAACCACCCGTCCCAGGACGGTCAGCCTCTGCTTGCCTCTGGGGAGCATCCAGACGCCTCAGTGCTTCAAAAGGGACGTCCCAGAACAGAACCCCGCTGCCCCTACAGGTCAGTCTCCCCCTGCCCCTCACGCACTCCCTGCTTCAGCCAGACTCCGGGCCTCCAAGCACAATTTCCACATTTCCATAATCCACGCCCTCTCTCAGGCCTCTTCCAACCCCACCTTCCACGAGGAATCAATTTCTGCACGCCCTCCGTGCCCATGGCGTCCCCCTCCTCTGGATTCCCACAGCAGCCATCATGTAAATAATGCATTCCTCAGTTAATCATGTATGTACTGCATTAAGATAATCGTCTGCCTGGCTGGGAGCTCATCTCCAACTCACGTGATCACGCCCTCTCTCCTGTTGGAGCCCGAGGTCCTTGAGGCAGATCTGATGTGCACCCTGGAATCTGTGAGAGAGGGCAGTTCACCCCACGGCAGGGCTCAGCCCTGTGATCTCTTCCAGGTCTAAGGCCCGGGAGGCTGCCTTTGCTCCAGGCCCAGGGAGGCGCACATTCTCCTGTGCCTCCTTTCCGGTCCTCTTTCTGGCAAGTGTTGGCCGTAGTAACAGACTCGCCTGGAGAGGCTGCATCCTCAGAGATGAGTGCAGACGCAGATTTCTTGGCCGAAGCCGAGATGCGTGACGGTGATGGAAAGGCCATATGTTGGGGAAATACACCGAGCGATTGTTTTCCTTTGTTTTCCTTCTGAACCTTTATTTAAAGGTCTCTTCAAAAAGATAAATGTTGTTACTCACTCGCTCTGTATTTCAAATTGCTTGAGGTTTTGTTGTCTTCCTCTGCCTGAGTGGTCTTTTGACACAAGTCCCAGGGCGTTGAACATCGGGGCTTCCAAGCTACCAAGAGTACACCAGGGCTGGAACCGATTCTGTTTTCCCTCTTCCAGATGAGAAGGCCAGGGAGGGGAGGGACTGCAGACCGGGGGCAGGTTGAGGCTGCCTCGCCTTCTAGGTGACTCTTTGGGTTGCAGTGAGAGGGCTTTCCTTGCCTCTGCTCCCCAGCTCCCAGGGTTGGGGCAGTGGTGGGTATTTGCTAGGTGGCTAGGTGTCCCACACAGAGCTCCCAGGAAGGACTTCAGAAGGTCCCCCAGGTCTCGGCTGACCCGTCCCTCAACCCTCTTACTGTGCAGAGAGGCATGCCTTCCTCCACACAGTGGGGTCTCGTGGACCCTGGCCTGACCCACCCTGTGGTGGTCAACCGCTGAGCTCCAAGGGCAGCTGCGGAAGCACAGAGCCTCCAAGGGGCCATCCTTTTATCAGTGCCCTGAGGTCAGTCTCCCTGGGCAGCTATGATCCTTTCCCCAAGAAAGTGTGACTTCCAAAGCTCCAGCTTCCTGCGGGGACTTCCTGCGGGGACTTAGCTACAGAAGGCGCCCGTTCCTCCTGGCTTTGGAACACGCGCTCAGCACTGAGCTGGAGGAAGAGAGGAGCGCGGCCTGGCCAGGCGGTTTCCATCCCAGGAGAGCCTGCGCCACTCAGCCGTGGAGGAACCCAGGCTCCACTGTGCCAGCTCTGTCCCCACTGTCCCCAGGCATCTGTCACCTGGAGCCTGGGTGGAGAGAAGGGCAGACTCACTGCCGCTCCTGCTGCTCCCTCCCCTCCGCAGGCTGTTGATAGAGTTGGGTTTTCCTTTCCCGTGGATCTCTCTCACTTTTCTTAGCTTTACTGTTTGCAAACTTAGGTTTTGCACATTGTGGATGTTGTTTGTCCAGATGGACTGCCCTTGGGGAGAATCGAAGGCCCGTAGGCAGAAATGAGCACTCTTTCTGTTTGGTTTCCATCAGCGTCTCCCTGTGACCCCTTTCCCTCCACAGTTACCTTTATTTCAATCGATTTGTTTTTATTGTGCCTACTAATGATACAGAATGGTGGCTTCACGTGGCACACTTTACGAATGTCAGTATACGACCTGATCGACTTCACTCCCCAGCACCTCCCCACCCTCCCCTCTTCCCTCCCCTGAACCCCATTTTTTTCATCAGGCTTTTCCCTGTTGTGACCAAAAGACCCAACGAGAGCAATGTTAAAGAGGAGAAGTTCATGTGGGGCTCACGGTTTCAGAGGTCTCAGTCCATAGATGGCAGGTTCCATTCCTCGGGGCAGCAGGTGAGGCAGATGGCAGATAGTGTGGTGCAGGAAGCAGCTGCAGCTCACATGATAAGCAGAGGGAGACTCCACTGTCCAGACACCGAATATACACCAAAGGCACGGCCCTGATGCCCACCTCCTCCAGCCAGACCCCACCTGCCATCAATCACTGTCCAGTTGATCCCATGGGGGTGACTCACTGATTGGCTTAAGGCTGTCATAACCCGATCATTTTACCTCCGCATGTTTTTGCATTGTCTCACACACTAGCTTTTGGGGACACCTCACATCCAAACCATCACACCCTTCCCTACTCTTCTGGTCTCCCTTCTAATTTCATGAAATTTTTGTTTTATTTTGCTTGTTTTTTCCTTCTTGCTTCCACATATGAGAGAAAATAGATAATACTTTTCTTTTGCATCTGAATTATTTTTGCTCAAAATTATGGTCTCCACAATTTTTTATTACACACATGTCAGATAGAGCACTAATCTCTAGGATATATAAAGAACTCAAAAATCTTAACACCAAAAAAAATGAATAACTCAATTAATAAATGGCCAAGGAACTGAATAGACACTTCTCAGAAGAGGATATACAATCAATCAACAAATATATGAAAAAATGTTCAACATCTCTAGCAATTAGAGAAATGCAAATCAAAACTACTATATGAGTTCATCTTACTCCAGTCAGAATGGCAGCTATTGAGAATACAAACAACAATAAATGTTGGCGAGGATGTAGGGGGAAAGGCACAGTCATACACTGCTGGTGGGTCTGCAAATTGGTGCAGCCAATATGGAAAGCAGTATGGAGATTGCTTAGAAAACTGGGAATGGAGCCAGCATTTGACCCAGTTATCCCACTCCTCCGTCTATACCCAAAGGACTTAAAAACAGCATACTACAGGGACACAGCCACATCAATGTTTATAGCAGCACAATTCACAATAGCTAAGCTGTGGAACCAACTTAGATGCCCTTCAATAGATGAGTGGATAAAGAAACTGTGGTATATATACACAATGGAATATTACTCAGCACTAAAAGAGAATAAAATCATGGCATTTGCAAGTAAATGGATGGAGTTGAAGAATATACTAAGTGAAGTTGGCCAATTCCAAAAAAAAAATGCCAAATGTTTTCTTTGATATAAGGAGGCTGATTCATAATGGGGGTCAGGGGAGCATGGGAAGGAAAAGATGAATTTTAGATAGGGCAAAGGGGAGGGAGGGGAAGTGAGGGGGCATGGGAGGAGGAAAGATGGTGGAATGAGATGGACATCATTACCCTGAGTACATGTATGAAAACATGAATAGTGTGACTCTACTTTGTGTACTACCAGAGACATGAAAAATTGTTCTCTACTAGTGTAATATGAATTGAATTGCATTCTGTCATATATAAAAAATTAGAATAAATAAAATAAAAATCTAAAAAAATTCTATGGTTTCTAGTTCCATCCATTTTCCTGCAAATGCCATAATTTTAACCTTCTTTATCATAAAATGAAACTACACTGTGTAGATATACCACTTCCCTTTATCCATTTACCTGTTGATGGACACCTACTGAGTCCATACATTGAATCGAGCTGCTATAAACATGGTATGCACACATCTCTAAAATATTCTGACTTCTATTCTTTGGGATAAAAACCAAGGAGTGGAATGTCTGGATCATATGTAGATCTGTGTTTAGCTTTTGGAGACCTTCCACAATTATTTCCATGCAATTTCCATGGTAGCTGCACTAACTTGCCAACAGTGGATGAGAGCCTCTTCTCCCTAACCCGACATTTGTTGTTATTTGTGTTCTTGGTTACTCCCGTTCTAACTGGAGGGAGATGGAATCTCAACAAAGTTTTGATTTGTATCTCCCCGGACATTTTTTCATGTCGTTTTTGACAATTGGTATTTCTTCTTTTGAGAAGTATCTGTTTGACTCTTCTGACCATTTGTTGGTTGGGTTATTTCTGTTTTTAATATTGAGTTTTTTGAGTTCTTTCTATATTCTGGATATTAGTGCTCCTTCAAAGGAGTAGCTGGCAGAGATTTTCTCCAGCTCTGCAGGTTGTCTCTGTAGTCTATTCACTCTTTCCTCTGCTGTGCAGAAGCTTTTTAATTTGATGCCATCCACTTATTTATCTCCTGGGCTACAGGGTTCGCATTTCGGAAGTCGTTGCCTGACCCTTTATGTTGAAGTGTTCCTTTGTTTTTCCTTCTAGCAGTTCCAAGTCTCCGGTCTTATATTTAGGTATTTGGTCCATTTTGAATCTACCTTGGTGCGGGATGAGAAATAAGGATCTAGTCTCATTCTTCTGCATTCGGGTATCTAGTTGTTTCCAGCACCACTTGTGGAAACGGCTGTCTTGTCTCCGATGTATGTTTTGGGCCCCTTTGCCCAGGATCAGACGACTGTGCCGTGTGAGCTTGTCTGTGTCTCTATCCCATGCAGACAGCAGTGCTGGAGACATGGCCATACGTGACTTTAGTTGAGCTGCAGAGCCACGGTAATTAAAGCATAGGGCATCCGCATCAAAAAAGACACAGAGGCCAGGGGCACAGGACACAGAGCAAACCCCACTCGTCTCTGTGTTGCAGACCTTCCCAACGGCCTGTGCGGTCAGTGCCCAGGACGCCAATGGTGCAACCTGCTCCTGCAAACATCAAAACAATATTCTCTTCTTCTTTTTTTTGGATCCACTTGGTTTGATTACCTAACTCAGCCCCTGAAAACACTTTCTCCATGTGTCTGTTCCTCCGATTCAAGTCCTTCAGCGCCTCCACGAGCCCCTCCGTGAGTGAATGAGAGGACCGCTCGTGGCCTGACACCCACGGCCCTTCTCTGTCTGGGAAAGAGGAATGTGGAAAGGAGACCATGGCCCGTCCACACCTCTGCACCTACAGAATGCAAAGTAGTCTGGCAACTCCCAAAAGCTTCCCCTCTAAGGTGCTGTGTTTATGAAAAGGAAGATCCATTAACACTAAAATAATTGTGAATGTAGCTTGTCTTGCTTGACTGTAATTGTATGTGATCAATACAGTTCTGGGAAAAATCAATTCATTAGAAACTGTAATCGCTTCCTATTGATTCCACACGGAGGAATCTTGACCATGAGGAGAGGTCAAACATATCTGTGGGCACCAGGAGGTCCTGGAAAGGCCTTCTGGGGTGTGTCCTCTGCCGAAATCTTGCCACAAGGACAGCAACCAGGTGACAGGTGGCCTCAAAGCAGAGCTCTGTGCAGCATGAAACGGCCAGCAGGCCCTGTGTGCTACCCCAGACTGCAGACAGAGTTGAGGTTCTGAAACCAGAGTCCCCAGCTTCCCTTCCAAAGGCCTCCCTGCCCCCAGCCGAGATGACGTCTGTGGAAGCGAATGGTGCAGCACAGCAAGTAAAACCTCGCAATCGCCCAAAGACACCTTGGCAGGTTTTCCCCAAGACAGGAGGTTCTGGAGACGGAGAAATTAAATTAACTTGTCTTTTGTGGATGAGCATGCAGCGGGGGTGCAGCCCTTCTGCACACAGAGCAGCCTCGGGGGACCCAGGGACACAAAGGCAGCAGGAGCAGGGCTGGCCCCTGGCAGAGGCAGGGGAATGGTATTGCAGGGCCTGGGGCCCTGGGTGTGTCTGTCCCTGCCTGGAGGGAGCCCACTTTCTAAAGCAGGGCCATCTACTGAGTGGACCTCTACCTACATCTGGGGACAGTGAGCTGGCCAGTGCCAGATGTCCCTAAAGGGAAGCACAGAATATATACTGTGTCACTATCTCTGCTGTCACCTGTTTGTCTGCCTGAGCTAAGAATAAGAGAGAATTGTCCCCAGTCTGGACAACCTCTCTAACCTGTTGGCCCCTGACCAGCCAGCACCTTGGCCTCTGCTGGCTGCCACAAACCACTGTGCCCACAGAAGGATGCCTGAGCCCCTGCAGGCTCTGCCTCACAGCTGGGCCCCGTCCACACCAGGCCCTAGGCCCACAGCCCTCAGTACACCAGACCCCGACACCACGGCCCTCTGCACACCAGCCCCAGCCCTGGCCCCACAGCCCTCCACACACCAGGCCCCAGCCCCACAGCCCTCAGTACACCAGGCCCCAGGCCCCTCAGCCCTCCACACACCAGGCCCCAGGCCCCACAGCCCTCCCCACACCAGGCCCAGGCCCCTCAGCCCTCCACACACCAGGCCCCAGGCCCCTCAGCCCTCCACACACCAGGCCCCAGGCCCCACAGCCCTCCACACACCAGGCCCCAGGCCCCACAGCCCTCCACACACCAGGCCCCAGGCCCCACAGCCCTCCCCACACCAGGCCCCAGGCCCCACAGCCCTCCCCACACCAGGCCCTAGGCCCCTCAGCCCTCCACACACCAGGCCCCAGGCCCCACAGCCCTCCCCACACCAGGCCCTAGGCCCCACAGCCCCCCACACACCAGGCCCCAGGCCCCACAGCCCTCCACACACCAGGCCCTAGGCCCCTCAGCCCTCCACACACCAGGCCCCAGGCCCCACAGCCCTCCACACACCAGGCCCCAGGCCCCTCAGCCCTCCACACACCAGGCCCCAGCCCTGGCCCTTCACCGTGCAACCACGTTGATGAAAGAATGACTAAGTGCCTTGGATGTCGTGAACTAGTGAGTAAATACACACTGATTTTTACACAGACACCCACAGAGTCCCCGCACCTCAGAGGGGAACCTTCCCGGCTTTCTTTTTGCCACAGAAAGCAGGTCCTGCTCAGTGGTCTGCAGGACGAAGCCAGCGTGGCCAGACAGTGTCCTCCTGCCCGCCCAGCCACCGGTGCTCAGCTGATGTGATGCTCCGCTCTGGGCCTGGCACCAGTGTTCACTCGTGGACAGACGCCAGGCCAGCAGATGGCCGTGACGACAAGCATATGTCCAGTAGCAGGTATGCGCACTGCACGCGATCATCCATCAGAATCGTCGGACTTTTGTGGGTCACAGCGTGGCTCTCAGAGCCCATCCTCACGGGAGGGTGACGGGATGCACCATCTTGACCTGTGCCCACGCTGGCCCGGCTCCAGGGGCCAGGCGGAGCCCCTCCCAGCTGCAGAAGCCCTCCCAGCTGCCCTCCCGGTCTGTGGCTCCCAGTCCGTGGCTCAGACACACCCGGCGTGGCGAGGAACTTCCTTCTGGGACCACTCTTCCCAGCAGACGCCTGCAGCTCGGGGTGGACACAGCTGCTCTGCCCCTTGCTGGCCACTGCCATGCCCCATGGCTCGTCCTCCTATGGAGGTGCTTTTTCTGGGCACCCCAGGCACTCCCCAGGCTGCACCCAATCCCACGTCGCCTGGGACACCCCTCACTCTTCCTCGCCACCAGCCAGTCTTGGATGTTGAATCCTCCTGTCATGAAAACTGGCCCAAATGGCAGGTTCCCTTCCTCCGGTGGCCCTGCTCATTCCAGGGGCACTTAGCTGCTCTGCATGGACACCGACGAGGGTCACCAACTCCCAGCAAGACACCTGAGCATCGGGCTCTCCTCCCTTGACTGTGGCAAACCCTGCCCTGAGGGAGTCCCCGCCGCAGTGCTTGTTCAGGAGGAAGAAGACAGAGTCCTGGCTGACCCCGCAGAGTGCAGACCCCTCCCGCACCCGTGACTCAGCAGCGCCTTTCCAGCACTGGGCACAGAGCTGGGCGTGTAGAGGCTGCCCAGAAACGTCTTCTGGATAAATGAAGGGGTAAAACTCTCAGAGCTACCTGGGTGTCCCTTAGAGTACTCAGAGTGACAGTTTCTACTTGTGGACAAAACCCAGAAACCCGGGACCTGCCTCATCAGTGGACTTTCCCACCACTCAATATGAGACCCGTGGCTTCAGAGTTTGACTCCACCGTGCTCCACAGCTGAACGCTGGGCATCCCAAGCCAGGCTGGGCTTAAAGAGCAAGGAATTCTGGAGGAACCCACACGTGGGACTCCCAGGGAGAGTGCACAGCCACGGCCTGAGTCGCAGGATGAGGCTGCTGGGCGGGGAGCTGGGCTCGGTCGGACCCTGCTTTCCATCTTCTGATGCGCAGTCTCCCTGGAGGAAGAGTGGAAGGGCCGTGTCTCGGTTCAGAGCACCCCGGGGCCGAGGAGGCCTGAGCCAGACTGCAGCACAAGGGCTGGCACATGGAGAGACGGTGAGGAGCCTGCACCAGGGCGTGGCACCGCTGGGACAGAAAACAGCTACCGTTGAGTGGAAAGGAGCAAAGGGACAGATGCATGATGCTCATTGAGTTCTTGGACAGCAGAACATGGAGCAAAGGAAAATGCTGGAGAGATTCCAAAGATCGCAGCCGTCATCGAGCGCAGGCTCGTGGGCCACCCTCCGCACGCAGTCCCCATTCCTCTCTCTGCTCCCGCGTCCCCTGGAGGACTCCTACTCGATGGGTCTTTCCCTGGCCCTTGGAGCCATGAGGACTTTCCCTCCCCACAGGGGCCTGACCACAGGCAGTGGGGCCCTGTGGGGTGGACGAACTCTCTTTCCCTCCACGGCTCAGCTCCTTCCCACGTCTCTGCAGCTTGGGGTTGGGGACTGGAGCTTCTCAGGCCACAGGTTCCTGTGGACACCACTCATCCTGGCTTTTGCAGCTTTTATGCATAGCAAGTGGTGTGGCTGTGTACAATAAAACCTGTGTGCACAGTGGGCGGCTGGCACAGGGAACCACGGTGTGCCGACTCTTGTCAGCATTGAAACAAAAACGCCCTGGTGCAGAGCTCACATCCCGAGGCACACCTGAGCAGCACCGCGTGCGCATACACACATGCTTTCCAAAACAGGAGTCTAGAGAAGGATTCTAAGGCACAGGTTCGCATTCTGAGGAGCAGGATGTCCTTGAATCCTTCCATAGTATAAGCAGAATTCTATGTCACTATGGTTTTTTAGGGACTTAATCAGTAATTGCCAGGAAACTCCTGAAGAGTAAAAATATATGTAAGTACTAAAAACCACTCCTTTAAAAGTAAAAATCCGTCCCCAAATGGGCCATTTCACATTCTTTCCCACAATGATTGTCACAGTCACATAAAGCTCTAGATGGGTATGCTACTCCCCCTCCACCGTATTAGCATTTTCTAGTCCATTGGGTCCCCCCAGTCACATCCTGGATCCCCCCAGTCACATCCTGGGTCCCAAAACCTTCAAGGGGAGCTTCCCCCGCAGCCTCATAGTCCTCCCCGTTCAGCTCACCTGTTCCCAGGAGGATCTGTTCTCCAGCACAGGCCAAGCAGGAAATAAAATGAGATTATTCATAAGCAGGGGAATGTTCTTAGAAATTCCTTTTTACTATTGTTTTGCTTTTAACTGAACATGCCAAAAACCACACCTTATAACTCTGGGAAATTCACTTTTCCCAGCTCTGTGCAAATGTTTCTATACCCCAAACCAGGCCGTACAGATACCAGGCCATTACGCACTTCAGAAAGTTTAGAAGAGTAGCCTTGTCACCTGGTCACCCCAGTGGGAAAAACAAAACAAAACCCAGGGCTGTGTGAGCACCAAGGAGACTCAGAGGTGAAGAGAAAAGTCAGGCCCATAGGAGAAGTAAAGATCTTCAAGAAAAAAATCTCTGCATATACATGCATACACACATAATATTTCAATTAAAAGCAATGTGCATTTTCATTTGACATAGAAGAGAGGGTGGAAAAGTTATATTTCCAAATATTATAAAACTTTTAAGAGATTAACAAAGCCAAAATAACCAATCCAATATTGAAGAACCCAGTTGGAGGATTGGAATTTTCCAAACTCACATCTATCCTATTACTCTACTTTAATCAAGACAGCAGACGATTGGCAAAAGAACAGAGGCATGGATCGGTGGAACAGACAGTCAGCCCAGAAGGAGATTCACTCAAGTCTTGATCCTCCAGGAGGCGGAGCAAGTCCACACAGAGAGGAGAGTCAGCCGAGGGGCTGGACAGCTGGACGGCACATCCCAAACTTGAATCTAGACCCCGCTCATGAAAACCAGCTCCAAATGGATCACAGACCTAGATGTGAATTGCAAAACCATAGCACTCCTGGCCCATAACAGGAGAAAACCCAGGTGGCTTTGACCTTGGACACACCACCAAAGACCTGGCCCATGAATGAGAGAACCAGTGAGAGGCAATTCATCCAAATCAGAACTTCGTCTCTGGGAAAGAAAAGCCCAGAGCGGGAGAAAAAACACAAACTGTTGGAAAATATTCACAAATGATGTGTCTGGTAAAGGACTGCAATGCAAACACACAAAGAACTCTTAAAATCCAACAACAAGAAAACAAAAAACCCAACTTTAAAAGATGGGCAAAAGAGCTCAAGAAATACAAGAAGATATACAGATGGCAAATAAGTTTATCAAAAGAAGCTTGGTGTCATGTCTCATTAGGGATTTGAAATTTTTTTGAAATGAAAACGTAGACTTCGGGTGATGACGACCTATATAACCCACGTTTATCACTTGTAACAAACGGACCTCTCTGGTGCAGGTTGGGGATGGCGGACTCTTAGGGTTCTCTAGAGAAACAGAACCGTTAGTATATGAGAGAGATGAATTGGTTTTAAGAAATCGGGTCCTGTGGTTTGGGAGCCTGCAGGTCATGAGCTGAAGGTACATCAGCAAGCACAGACCCAGCAAGGCTGATGGGTAACTGGCAGCCCCAGGCCAGCAGGCCCAAGACCCTGAAGGAGCAGACATTTCTGACCCGCCGGGAAGGCAGGGAGGCCACGTCCCTGCTCAGGGAAGTGAGCAAGGAAGCTCCTTCTGGGGCACTCAGCCGGTGGCTTCTGTCCTTCCCCGACCCCAAGGGCCCCCCTGCCCTCAGGAGGGCAGCCTGCTCTGCCCAGTCAGCTGGTTGCCACAGTCACCGCATCCAGAAACACGGCCCAGACACACCCAGGACACCCTCTGAGCAGACGCGGGCGGGCCCCCTGGCCCCGCGAAGCCGGGGCACACGGCCAGCCCAGCTGGGTTCCCTGCCAGGCAGACGGGCTGTGGGGGAGCGCTCTGGACCTTCCCTCCAACTTTTCTGTGAATGTGAGCAACTGCTCTAAAAGAAGGAAACTTGTAAAGTCTGCGTTGTTTTAAAAAGCTGGACTCGGGTGGACACCACATTGCTCAAAGAAGTAACCTGTGAAAGAGGGCGAATCCGACAGAAGTCAGTCTCAGGTGGGTGGCGCCCATGAGCTCCCCAGAGCAGGCGTCAACCCACGCCCATCTCACGGTGCTCATCCTAAGGAAGCAAGTTCAGTTTCCCCAAGGACTGTTCGGTATCTTCCATGAGGACTCCTGGGCACAGCCAAAGGCAGTGAGTGAAATCTTCAGTCAGAGGAACCCAGACACCTTCAGTCCACAGCACAGTCAGGTGTCAACCCAGACCTTCTGCACACAGCACACTCGGACCCGGAGGACCCCGTGGAGGACCCCAGACTCGTTGGCAGCGATAAGAGAAGGGAGGTTTTGTGACTGGAAAGTCAGGCTTGCTGCGGATTCACAGATGAATGAAGTTAGAGGTCAGCAAACTTGTCTATTGCTCAAGGACAGCCCACCACATGTCTGTATAAATAAAATTTTATTGGAACAGGAGCACGTGTGGCAGCTCACTTGCCTCATGCTATTGTTTGCACCACAGTGGGAGAAGTGAAGACTTGTGACAGAGTCTGTGGACCACAGGCCTGAAACACTTCCTATCCCATCCTTTAGAGAGTAATTCTGCCAAGTGCTCTTAAGGTCCACCAATTGCTATTTCTAAAAAGGATTATTTTCTTTTTTTAATTTATGGGGCGGGGGAATCTCGACTTGTTCCAATGCAATGTGGCATCCAGAGCTGAATCCTGGATGAGGAAGAAAACATTAGTCACCAACCTGGTGGAACCTGAGTGGCGCCTGCAGCTCCCAGTAACCCAGCAACGTGAATGTCTGGGCTTTGACAAACACACAGCGGCTGTTCGCAATGGTGGCAGCAGAAGACCCTCTACTACCTGCGGCTTTTCTATATATCTGAAATTACTCCAGAAGTTTTTGAAAATCTATTTAAAGAAGTTCTCAGAAAACCAGCATTTGAAACAAGAATTCAAAACGTGGAATGGAAGCTGGACCACTGGTGTGCCCCTGCTGAGCAGGAGGATTGCGAATTTGAGGTCAGGGAGGTTGAGGCCAATGTAGGCATCATAGGAAGACTCTCATCTCAAAAAATGGAAGGAAGGGAGGAAAGGAGGAAGGAAGGAAGGAAGGGAGAGAAGGAGGGAAGAAAGGAAGGAAACAACAAAAATGTGAGATGAGTCTGTTTCCAGTGCAGTCATGACGTGGCTACAGTCACTCATTCGTTCACCCAACAAGTGTTTAAGAACTTGAAACAACCACACACACACACACACACACACACACACACACACACACACACACACACATACACACACAAACAACCCTCTTTTACCAAAATAATGGTAAGCATCCTGTTGCGATCCTAATTTGAGCAGTCTTATCTCGCTGCCTGTTACAAACTATAAAAATATTGCTGATACAGATAATGACATAAAAAGAAAGTGAGGAGGATCGGAAGCTGACAATGACCTTGCAGAGGGAAAGGGGGGCTGTGGGTGACACATTTGAATGCCGAGGCCAGAGTGGGGCTCCGGTCTGTGGCCCACCTCCCGTCTGCGGGGAGGAGGGTGCCCACGTCTTCTAGCATCTGCTCTTTCTTGCTGCCAGATCTGAGCCCCAGGGAAGCCTTGAATCCAAATGACCACGGCTCAGGGGCCCGTCCAGGATGAGCCACCATGTGACAGGCGCTCAGAGAACCAGTTTCGACCCTCAGAGAGAGGTGCTACCGTCTTTGGGTCCAGGTGACGGAAGCCAACCACTCCAAAAAGCCAAGTGGGAAGGCAGACGAGTACACAGCAGGGACAAGGGACAGCGGGGCTCCCACCAGCAGCCGTCCACCATCCAGTGCCAAAGGGAGGAAGCCACGTGCAGGCCTTGCCAAGGGGCGGGTCCTCGGTCAGCTGCAGCAGGTCACCTTTCCCTGCCTGGTGACATCCACACTCTTGGTTTGGGCATGTGAGGTAAGCCGTGGGAGGGGACAGCTTGGAGGAGCAGCTGGTAAGGACGGCCTGTCACCTCACCTGTTCCTCCAGGACTCCAGGACTCAACTCTGCCATGGTCCAGGCAGATGACCACACACAGCCACCCTCTCCTTTCTCTGTCTCAGGGTCACTTCCTGCAAATGGGATTAGAGTACTAACCGGGAGTGTCCACTTCAAACTTAGATGTCATAGTAGGGGCGAGGCCAGTGCCTCGGAATCCCACCCCTCTCTTGGACCCCAGTAGAATTCCCTCCCGGTAGAACTGACAGAGAGAAAAAGAGCCGGAAGTTCAGACCCTCGGGTCACTGGGGCGGATGATCTGGTTTACATTTTAAGCGAGTGTCCCGAAACACTAGGGTGCTCTTGAACTTCGCCTTTGGAAACCACTGCTCTCAAAACCAGCCCAGGTCCAGCCAAGGCTCTGGAAGCTCTCGAGAGGAAGCTGGAGTTCAGGGGATGTGACAGTTTGAATTGCGTTTCCTGTCATAACCTTGAAGCCACGGTTTTTTTCTCCCAAGCAGGAAATGAATTGTTTCCTTATTGCCACAGACCTGAGATAAAAGGTCAAGTGTCCCGGAGCGGAATGTCGTCCAGCTTGCAGAATTCCCCCGGGAAACACGGACCACAGGCACAAGGTCTTTCTAGTGAGGAAGAGAAGGGCCACCCCAGCTTTAGCCAAGAGGAAAGTGTCCCTTAGGTGAAGGACCCTGAACAGGAGAGCTGATTCCAGCAACTATCCACAGGCCTAGAGCCCCAAACGTGGGGACCTGCTCAGCAGAGTGGCAATTTTACCTTCTTCCCAGAAGTGAAATTAGGACTGAGTTGAACCTACGTGGACTCACAACAGCCCTGGAGGGCTGAGGCCTGAGTTCCTGTCCTGTGGGAGCCCTGGAGCATGCAGCCCGGGGACCATCTCCGAATACCCAGTGTCAGAACTGGGGGTCTCTCTTATGATTTGACCTCACGAGCAACTGTGTGAAAACCAGGGTTAAATAAATGCTATGAAACTCCACTGCAAGAAAAACTCACATGAGATTTGGTCACAGGAGCTACATTTAGAATAAAAATTGCTCATTTTACACAAGAAAAACAGATCTAGACTTTTCCCCTCAAACCACAGTGTTATGCTCCTGCTCTTTCCATGGTCCTCCCTGCCACCCTTCTGGTCTTCGCTGGCAACACTGCATAAAATTTCCAGAGGTTCTTCTCTTGTTCACTAGTAGAATTGCCTGCTATGGCCATTTTGCAATTTCTCTCCTAATGTCTTAAGGATTTAGCACAATTTCGTAGAAGGCATCCTACCTGGTCCTCCCCGGCTGCTGAGTTCAAGGGCACCCTGAGGATGCCACCCCCGAGGCCCCTGGAGTCCAGCAAGCCAACCCTGCACATCCATGGGACTGCATCCTGGGATACGCAGGGCCATGCTCCTGTCACTTCACCAAATTCAAAGGTCTGCTCCAATTACAGCCTTTAGTTTTGTCTTTTTCTCCTATAGCCCATGTTTATCTGTGCCATATACACTGGCTTGTTGTGAAACTAAGTGTCCTTGCTCAGAAAGTTCAAGTACTTACAAATTCTTGTTTTTGAAAATTATCATATTTTAATTCATTAACCTAAAATATGTTAAAAGTTTTCTCCTTTGTCTTGAGCTAGTTGTTGATGTCTTTTTAAAATGTCAAAAGTCGCTGGGCACACATGTCTACAATCCCAGGGACTGAATCCCAGGAGACTGAAACAGGAGGACTACAAGTTGGAGGCCAGCCTCCTCAGAAATTTAGTGAAACCCTGTCTCAAAATAAAGATAAAAAACAGAGCTGGGATGTAGCTCAGAGGTACAGATCCCTGGGTTAAATCCTGGGTACCACAAAAAAAAATTGTCAAAAGTTCATTGGGCATTTGTTTTATTTAAAATCACTGTCAGATTTATTTCTATTTCTTACTGACAGGTAGGTATTGAAATATACTTGCATTTAATCCTTTGTTATATATTAGCTTGCCACTTATATTTTAATTTGGTTTATATTCTCTTTTGAAATAAGCTACAAACTTATCAACTCAAAAAAAAAAGCCAGACATTTCTTATAAATTTCCAACAATATAGACTTGTATCTAACAAAAAGACTACTTCATAATACTCAGTCACTTTTAATGACAAAACTGGTCATTGCACACAGGCTTACCTACTTCACACAGATGAGCAAAAGTTGCAAATATTAACTTGAAACTAATGAATGGTAAGCATTATAGTCACATTTCACAAATTTATGTCAGTATATTTCCTCCATTCATCCGGGTGGATCTATAGTGACACACTCGACGTGAGCGTGCCCCTGTGTTCCTGCAAGAGGAGTTGGAGCCACACTGGAGCTGTGCATGGGAATTGGCAGCTCTCCCTCTGGACGAAGGCAGAGATGCAGTGATAGCAATGTTGTAATAGCGTTCTGTGACAGGGTTCACTTGGGACACAGTGTTCTGTTCTTGTCAGTTCCTGTTAATCTAAATGTGACTTTTGCAATGAGGAAGAGAAGCAGCAATCTAAGAAAGCAACTTGTGAGAAAAAAAAAAAAAACACAAAGAAGTAAACATGTGTGGCTTGTGAATGTTGAAGACTCTCACTTCTAAGGAAGTGCTCATCCAATGTTGGAGGGGACCCTGTGACTCCACTTGTGTGTGTGTGTGTGTGTGTGTGTGTGTGTGTGTGTGTGTGTAAGCACACACACATGTAAGAAAGTATGCGTTCCCACATTCATAGAAGATGAACCAGAAAGTGCCCATGGATTCCACGGGAACTGGCCTGAACTTGGACGCACTGGAATTACATCAAAGGCACCCCAGAGGTTTTGGAGAGGAACCGAGCCAAAGCCTCTGCGTCCAGTTAGGGCGGAATTAACTCTGGGACTGGGTCTGGCGGGCGATCCTGCGAGCGAGAAACCTGATGGACGGTGCTGCTGAGCTAAGCCAGGCTGCAGTTGCGACATAAATGACACGTTCTTTTCCAGTTTCGGGGGAGAGCCAAGTTCAAGCCCAGGATGTCTTCATTTCCCTTCATTCCTCCCTTCCTCTTGAATTTAGAAATAACAGTGCAGTCGATGGACAAGCAAGAGATTTCTCAATGCCTTCTCCCAGGGCACCCACATACGGCGGGCAGAGGGGTGGGAGCCAGTCCCAGAGTGGCGCCCAGGAGCCCAGCCTGGCTCTGTCGGAGGCCTCAAACTCTCCCCCCAGGCCTCCGGGAAGCCTCTCTCCCGCCACTCTCAGGAGTCCTTCCTGGCCACTGTGGTGGCGCCTGGAGGCAGGTCTCTCTGGAGGGTCGGGGCATGACTAGTGGCCTGGTGTCCCCTGCCAGCGTGGCTGCCCGCACAGCTCCTGGAGGGGCTGAGTCAGCGCCCCGCGGCAACAAGTGCGGTGGGTGCCGTGGGCTCCTGGAGGAGCTGCTGTTTGGTGTCGGGTTTGAATCTTGGCTCCCCACCCAAAGAGCCAGGGGACTCTGACCTCTTGGCACTCGGTGGGGTGAATCCAGCCACTTTGGGAAGGAAGAGTCAAGAGACTGAAGGACAACGCAGGGCCAGGCCCAGCTCCCACCTGCACTCTCCAGAGCCGTCAGTGGCCCCAAGGCCTCGTGGGCCAGGCAGGAGGTGCCAGCCAGATGCTAGGGAGAGCTTCTCGCAGGGGCCAGAAGGGAGGCGACCGAGGGCTGTAAGGCAGCGCTCCTTAGACTTCTCCAAAACCCCCGAAAGGAGAAATGCGCGCCAGCTGCCCCCACATCCTCAGAATCCCCCCTCTTCAATTTTTTTTTTTTTTTTAACTGTGAAGGTTACAGTCTGTCGGCGAGACTTCTGCTAATCCAGAGGACAGGGCAAGTATGTCATGGGGTTGGCTGCTGGTGACGTTTAAAACACAGAACTTGCCCTGCCCGTGGGTCCCGTCCCTTGTGCAGGCTACAGTTAGGAGGGATCTCACGATGTTCCACACGCTCCCTGCAGGGTGACCTGCCTGTCACCCAGCAAAGCCCTGCCTGGCAGGGTGCCACCCACTGCCCTGGATTCTCCGCGTTCCTGCTTGATCCTGTCCCTGCCTCCACCTCCGTCCCCCCACTCTCCATCTTAAGGCCCACAGGAGAACATGGCTGCCCGTTCCTGCTGGAGTCAGTGAACCCCAGGAGCCCGGGTCCGCTGGCTGAGCTTGGGACCAGGGCCTGCACTCCAGGCCGACGGGTCAGGATCCAAACACTGAGCTTCCTCCGTTCCCCACCCCGAGACTTGCAGCACGTAGCGTTAGTGTAGCAGGTGAGGGAAGGAGCTCAGGAGGCCCCGAGGGAGGCAGAACGTGGGCGGCTTGTTCATTCTGACCTTAAACAGTATATCCAAGGACCAAAGTGCCTCTTTTCATATTTATGTGCATCCAAGTTGGCAGCGTGGCTATGCTCTGCACATAGTGGTATATGTTTGCTTCCTGGGATAAACTGGATTAAAAACTGTTCATCTTTATGGATGGGCTCTTGTAAGCTGCACATTTGGAAATCCTAAAAGCAAAGCTTAGCAGAGCCAACACAGCAGTGCCCTCATGGAGGAACACGTGGGGCTTTGGGACCAGAACCCAGGCTTCAGCCAGGACTTGGGAATATCACTTTAAAACAAAAAGTGTGCATGTGCGCGCGCGCGTGTGTGTGTGTGTGTGTGTGTGTGTGTGTGTGAGTCTGTGTGTGTGTGAGTGTGTGTGTGTGTATGTGTGTGTGTGTCAGTGTGTGTGTGTGTGTGTCAGTGTGTGTGTGTATGTGTGTGTGTCTGTATGTGCGATCAATCTCAAACCCATCTCCAAACTCACACTAGCTCAGTTCTAATTTTGGTAGTCGTGTAAACAGCAGGGGAAAACATTACCTGTGGGTCAGGTGTTTGTCCCTGGTGAATGTTAATGCAGATAAACATAACCACTTTTGCAACTGGCTCTTGTAATTTCTCAGAACTGCTTAAAATAATGACAGCCATGACTCAGAAATAAGCACTTTTCTCCGGGGCTCACTTTATGAAATGTAATTAGAGTTTTACCTGTTTACCAAGGGCATATTAGAAAAGAGTAAAATTCCAGAGAAAGTGGAGGGGAATCTAACAAACATGCATAGCCCTGATTTTCCCAAGTGATCAGTCAGTTTTAGGGATCAAATAGCAACACTTCTAGTCTCACAGTGAGTACTGTGACCTTGAGCTTGCCAATCATGACTACCATCTACAAAGCACATCTTTGGAGAAGAGAATTTTACTACCCCAGAATTAACACAATTCAGTAAAGCAACTAAGCTATTTGATAAAAATACAAGAGACATATGCAAATGGTGTGTGCATTCCATGGCTTTTACATACCATAATTTATAGCAGGTGGTTGTTTTGGGTCTCCAAGCATGTGCCAATTTCAATGAAAATAAATTTATAAAATTAAATATAGATATATACACATGTATACACACATACAAGATATAACTCAAATCTGAAGGTCAGGGATTTACCAAAGGTGTGCAGGAGGAGTCTTATAGAGTAGGAGAAATTATAAAATCCTCCGATGAACTCCTCTGAAAATAACTAATTTTTAGACATTATCAGTCACTTTCAAGTATTCTCTCTTTTTAAGACAAATGCACATATTCTCACTGCTTGCAGGACATGGTGAAGAGCCATCAATTTTTTCTTTTGCAATCTCTGCTTGCAAGTCCCCGAGCAGACCTGGCCTTGCCTCCAGGTGGGTAAGTCTGATAAAACAGGTTGAACATGAGCTCATCAGGACAGGACACGATGTCAGAAGGGGACGATCCAGCCCAGGCCAGCCTCCCCTAGAGCACTGGCTTTCACAAGAGCCTCTCTCGCGTCTGCGCTCCAAATCAGAAAAAACAGCAGGGTACATTTTGGAAGCGCCTTAATTTCTTGTTTATGTTTTTACTCTTTCCTTGATTGGTTGTTTAGTTGGAGAACGGTGCTCCATCCAGAGAGCACCCCCTTTTCTTTTAAAATATGATTATTATATGGGTGGCTTAATCCTTCCAAGGTGATGTTCCAGGAAGATGCCAGACCACCAGATCCAATCCGGCAGGCAGGAGGGCTGCTGCACCCATGAGCTTCTGACCTCAAAGTGAGGTGTCTGGGGCACTGCACTGATCTCAGGAAGTGGGTTTGAACTCTGCCTTCAGAGCTCCAAGCCTCAGTTTCTCCTTCATAAAATGGTGGTGGTGATGATGATGATGGTGTTGGTGATGGTGGTGTGGTGATGATGGTGGTGTTGATGGTGGTGGTGATGGTGATGATGACAATAATGGTAGTGGTGGTGGTGGTGATGGTGGTAATGGTGATGATGACAATAGTGGTGGTGGTTGTGGTGGTGACAGTAATGATGATGGTGGTGGTGATAGTGATGATGGTAGTGGTGGTGGTAGTCATGATGATGGTGGTGATGATGGTGGTGATGATGATGATGGTGGTGATGGTGGTGATGGTGGTGATGACGATGATGGTGGTGATGATGACAATAATGACAGCAACAATGATGACGGTGGTAGGACGATGGCTAACTCAGAGGCTTTTATGATACTTAAGTGAATTGCAGATACATTACACTGTGCCTGAGATGCACTTGATATGTGCTAGCCAGTATCATTTTTATGTCTTTGTATTTTTAGTAGAAGTATGACTTAATGAGAGCACCCCTGGGGTGGAAAACCAATTGTGAAAATTTATGATAATTTTATACAAAGACAAGTTACATATGGTCAGGAGATGAAATGAAAGTCAGGCTCCACAGTAGGGTTCTGGTGGCACCCACATCCCCCCCCACTGGAGCTTGGTGACACAAGATAGAACACAAGAACCTTCTGGCCTTTTAGTTTTTGCAATTGCTTCTGACCCCTGTGTGTCGGCGATACCCTCCGCGGCAACCTTAGGGCCCTCCGAGGCGAAGGCTCTCCAGCTTGGCCCTCTGTCCTCAGTTCAGGTTGAGCACAGCTCCCCCAGGCCATTCTCAACTGAGTCTTGTTGTTCCTCTGCTTGGAAGGGGTAGGGGTAGGGATAGGGGTAGGGAAAGGGGAAGGGGTAGGGGTAGGGGTACGGGTACGGGTAGGGGTAGGGGAAGGGGTAGGGGTAGGGGTAGGGGTAGGGGTAGTGGTAGGGGTAGGGGTAGTGGTAGGGGTAGGGGTAGGGGTAAGGGTAGGGGCAGTGGTAGGGGTAGGGGTAGGGGTAGGGGTAGGGGTAGGGGAAGGGGTAGGGGTAGGGGTACGGGTAGGGGTAGGGGTAGGGGTAGGGGTAGGGGTAGGGGAAGGGGTAGGGGTAGGGGTACGGGTAGGGGTAGGGGTAGGGGTAGGGGTACGGGTAGGGGTACGGGTAGGGGTAGGGGAAGGGGTAGGGGTAGGGGAAGGGGTAGGGGTAGAGGTAGGGGTAGGGTTAGGGGAAGGGGTAGGGGTAGTGGTAGGGGTAGGGGTAGGGGTAAGGGTAGGGGTAGGGGTAGGGGTAGAGTTAGGGGTAGGGGTAGGGGTAGAGTTAGGGGTAGGGGTAGGGTTAGGGGTAGGGGTAGGGGTAGGGGAGGGGGTCGGGGTTAGGGTTAGGGTAGGGGAAGGGGTAGGGGTAGGGGTAGAGTTAGGGGTAGGGGTAGGGGTAGGGTTAGGGGTAGGGGTAGGGGAAGGGGTAGGGGAACAGGTAGGGGTAGGGGTAGGGGTAGAGTTAGGGTTCGGGTTGGAAGTTCTCACTTCTGCAGCAGCCGTCCCCACATTCATGACAGGTAAAAGTGACACACTTAAAGGCGCTAACATTGGTCAAAAGTATTATAAATATTTACCCTTTTGTGTTTGTCTTTTAACTTTGTTCCTGCTTTTAGTTCTTAAGTTCATTTAAATCCTGAGTTTTATTTTTACATGCTGGATATACAACTATTCTTTCTGTAGTCTCTTCACCTAGCTGTGGTCTTAGAAATCATCCTCCCCAGGTCAGATAGGTTTTAACTTAGATCTTTATTTTTTTTTCTCTTTTGACATTTGATTCTCTATTTTCTCTTTGAAATTTGATTCTTTTAAATTTAGTTTGAAGTAAAAATCTAAATATTTTGGTTTTGCTTTAGGTTTTGGTTTTACAAATATTATATGATATCTGGGAATTATTAATCAAATTACACTCAGGCAGCTCACTCTGATGGTACCACCTCCGGTGATTGCCAGTATCTACAGATCTTGAGGAGAAACAGCTGCCTGCTGCCTGAACCAATCTGTCCGGGAGCCCTTTCCTGCTGGTCCCTGCTCTGCAGCTATGCCATGTCATGGCCAATGCTCAAGGTGCCTTCTGCTGGTTCATGGACATTTCCTGTGGGACCCACAATCCTAACTGCATTGTTCTAAGCAGGTGCCTGCCTGCTAAAGGTGTGGCAAACCCCAAATCTGGCTGAGAGCGAGCACTGAGTGCCCAGCCTGTAGACATACCTTACTGCTGAAGGTCACTGAGAAACTTCCCTTGCATCAGCCCTGGGCCCTGACAATGCTGGGGAAGGGGCCAGCACTGTGGCCTCACCTGCCCAGCTGGATTTCCAGAGTACACAAGCTGAGGCACCTGGATCTCCTCCTCCGCTGACTTCTGTCCAGGCAGGGCCCCAGAGTGAGTATGGAGCATCTGGGGCAACCGCTTGAAGCTCGGTCATGCCCAGGCAGCCAGAAGAGCACCTGCTCTCAGGTGGCCACACCCAGGACCCTGAGGATGAGACACTCGAGGAGGACAGACCACGACCCACAGAAGGAAGCGGGATCACTGGATGGAGAGCAGGGGAGCAGGGCTCAGGGTGGCCCCCAGCACTCACCAGTCACCGCAGGAGAAAGGAGAGAAGAAGCCACCGACCCCCCCCCTCAGGTCAAAGAGGGTACACGGACAGCCTGGAGCAGGTCGAAATGCTGCCACCTGAGGATGCAGGGGTCGCCCTGGACTCCCCTGCCAGAGAGGCTTGACCTGAACCAGCCACGGGGAAGTATCAGCAGACCCCGCTGAAGGACTTCCCACCACGCAAGTGACCTGCGGTGCTCAGCCTCGGCCTGGAGAGTCAGGAACGGTGGACTTCTCCAGGTTGGCGGAGACTGATGCGACGCGGCAGCTAAGTGCCGCTCGCCCTCGGGAGGGGACCCTTTGTTTGACAGGGCATTGAGGGCAGACCCCAGGGGTGGGCCTGCCGAGGTGGAGAAGCCGTGCCCGGGTGATTCTCCGACTCTGCCGGCTCACTTGATCATGCTGTGGAAGGGGTACCCTGAAGCCTTCACGGCTGCTCTGGGGGGCCCACGAGCCCTCCTAGGCTGGGGGGAAATGGGTGAGTTACCTTCCGAGGGTCCAGGGCTTGCAATGTCTCTGCAAGTAGTTTACACTTGTTGGGAAAAAAAATGCCAACTCAGACGTTCTAAAGCAGGTTCCTTCATGGGTGCAGAGGGAGGAAAACTCCCAACACCTCGGTAGCCTCTGCGCCCACTGGCGGCATGCCCCCTTCTCCTGCTCTGTGGCTCTGGCCTGGAGTGTTCCAGAACACATGATCCCCAGCTGCCACGAGCCAGGCAGCCCCACAAGGTCAGTGCATTGCCAGGTGACAAAAAGCCTCGTGGTTTGCCAGTATCCTAAATAAAGGACAATGAGACCCACAGATGATCTCCACCAGCTGCCAACCCAGGAGGACCGCAGAAGGCATGCTGACTCCACCAGAGAGGGGCCAGAGGCTTCTGTCCACCACCAGCCAATGAGGAGAGGTCACAGACTCTTAGGCCAGGGACGGTAGCCACACTAAAAATAGCCCCAGCAACCATATCCAATGCGTGCTATGTCGTCCATGCTCCCAACCCATGAGGTCATCGCAACAACCCTGAAACATGAGTTCAATCAGCCTCCCTCTTGGGAGAGGAGGAACTGACAGCCCAGGAAGCTCACGTAACTGGAGCAGTGTCACGTGGCTGCCTGTGACAAAGAAACGTCCCTGGGCTGGCCTACAGTGACATGGCCCGCAGAGACCAGTGCACCTAGCTCTCATTCTCAACCTGCTCTCCACACCTGCACTCTCCTGCCTCCCAGGTTCTTCTCTAAAATTATTTTTAATTGACATTTAATAACTGAACATATTTATGGGGTACAATGTGACTTTTTACACACAGACAACGTGGAGTGATCCAAACAGGGTAATTAGAACTTCCCAACAGTCGCCTTTTCTTTGCGTTGGTATTATGCGGGTTTCCTTGTAGCTCTTCTGCAGCGCACAGCAGATGATGGCTACGGTGACCGTGGTGACGTGCTAGGGAGCGCTGGCACTGGCTCCTTCTAACTCCCATGCTCGTGCCCCTCCTCCCAGAACCACTGTTCCCTTCTCTGCCTGCTTGGGTCCTGCTTTCTCAGCTTGGTGTTGACCCTTGAGGGCTTGCCCATGGGGTGGTGGCAGGACCTTGAAGCGGAAGTGAAGGGGACGCACTTCATGCAGCATGTCTGAAGCAGCCTGAGGCAGCAGCAAAGCGTTCCTGTCCGGCCTTCGCACCTGCCAGCTGTGGTTGCCGGGACAACCTCCTCACTCTTCCTGGAGATGGAGCATCTTTCCCCTCTGCCTGCCTCCAAGGATGGGGACTGAGTTTCGATCAACAGGCAGAGGCAGTTTACGCCCCAGCCCAAACCCTGCCCGCAGTAAGGGGCTCCCTGTAGGTATCCCGTTCTGAGGGGGCTTCCTTTCAAATATCTGGGTAACGACAGTGTCCAGGGATGACCACCAAGCCACTAGAGTCATCAGGACCACCTCCTTGACTGTGCCGCAGAGCAGCACCTGGGAGGCCTTCCATGGAGACGAGAGGCCTGGCGCTGGCAGAAGTGGGGCCCAGGCCCAGGCTGGGGCCGCTGCACAGGAGTCCGTCTGGTGTTCACTTGGGTTCTAACATCCTGTGGCCTCCCGGCTCCGCGTGCCCAGGGTGGTCTCTGCCATGTAGCTGAGCGGAGACGGGGCCGAAGTGAGGCTTGGGGTCTGGCCTCCTCCTCCACCCACCAGCCACTCCTTCCTCAGCAGGTTCCAGTGACAACCGGGTGCCATGAGCAGACCCAGCACGGGCTCCAGAGTACACAGAAGCCACCGAGGGGAGCTTGGAGGAGATGCCACCACCCTTCCATGTGCTGAAAGACACAGGCTCAGAGCAAGTCAGCGCAGGGAGCGGAAGGCTGAAGTGAGATGAGAGGTCTGGAGAGCAGGCCCAGCCAGTGGCCGGCCACGGGCAGAGCACAGTCCCTCTCCACTCTTGGAGCTCCTGTTCCTTGTTGTGTCCAGCCCTCCTTGTGGTACTGGACTGGGCCGATGCCCCTCTCTTCCCTGGTAGACAGAGGAGTCACTCTAGCCCACCTGAGCGGCATGGGCCTGTCCACACTCACTTCCTTTATCTCACTTTTAGGCTTGAAGGGTTAAAGTAGAGGAGGTGGAGAAGTGACCAGCGACTGTGACAGGCATGTGACACAGGCACCAAGGTCCCAGCCTCTCAGGAGGGCAGGCAGATGACCACCTAGGAACAGGCAGAAAGTCTTTGCTCTCTGTGTGGCCACTTCTAACAATCCTGCCTTGCATGCCAACCCTCTCTAGACCCAGGGAGCCCTCCTAGAGTCCCCACAGGTCAAAGGCACTGTTGGAATCAGACAGTGATCCTGCTCGTGTTATGATAATGGTCATAGCAATGTGCATTAATGACCGTTTGAAGAGTTTCTAGAAATCAGTTTATGGGGCCAGTGGCCTAGAGCAAGTGTCCCTGCCGAGCTGCGTCCCCTCTTGACAGGGCTCTGCTGGAGCCGCAGCAGCGTCCCTGTCCTGAGGTTGGGGAAAGAAACCCGCCCACAACCAGGGCAAGCAGAGTCTTTTCCTGACCTGGAACATGCTCCGTGTCACACAGCAGATGGGAAATCTAAGTGGTCCTCAGAGTCCACAGGTGGCAGAAGCCTTCAGCTACTTAATGGCACCGTGCAGTCTGTCCCTCTAAGGATAGTTGTTAAGCCCTATCAGCCCCATAAACTTCTGGGAAATCCAGAGGCCTGGGCTGCAGCCCAGGGTTCCAATCCAGCTCGCCCAGCAGCCTGGGCTCAGCAGGGTCCCCAGCTGTGTGCTCAAAGCTGGGCAGGTGAACCCCTCCACCGCAGTGGCCATGCTGGAGCATCCCGCTCATCTCCGCCCATCTCTTGGTCAGAGAGGTGTTTCCTCCTCTTATAGAAGGCGCAAGGTCCCTTTGCATGAGCTGCTTCGGCCATGGCTCTAGAAGGACAAGGCACAGCAGCACAGGAAGTGGAGCTGGGCACCTGATCAATGTCAACAGGAAGTCCACCCTGGGGGCAGGAGAGCAGTCCTGAGGAACCGGGCGCTTGTCAGAGATGGAGTGCTTTCGGTTTCTTTAAAGCACCAGCTCCCTCTGTCCAGCTCAGTGCTTGCAGCACCGGGCAGTACTGTCACAAAGGTCATCCGTGCTCAGCTCCACCAGCCTGTCTGGCCTGGCGGTAAACTGTCATGACCCACAGGCTCTGGTGTCCCTCTCACACCCTTTCCCCTCTCTCTTTCCACCTAAGGAAGATTTTAAAATGAGGACAATCCCTCATAACTCATTAAAAAGTCTACTCCTGGGTAAACATTTTTTTAAAGTCATGGAACAGGCTCCTGTTTCCTTCTTATCAAAGACTTCAGTGAAACATTGGCTGCCCGTGTGAGCCTCCCTGCCTGGTTCACCGTGGCCCTGACGTGTTTCTCACTGACTCTGCGGCGTGGAGTTGAAATCACTGTGGTAGGCATTGTGCAGAGGACGGCTTTTTATTTTCTGTGCTTAAGTGCAGGGCAGCCAAAACAAGAACATAATTATATCGTCGGAGTCAATAAGAGCATCAGCCGCGATCCGATCTTGCTGGGCTCAGCACTGTGGCACAGGAACTGCTGGAGAGCTCTTCCGCCACCAAATCCATTTGGCTCCATTTAGGAACTAAGTACAGGAAGGTAGTCATTGTGCAAGATTAGTTTCCTGTAGGCCGTAAATTGGCAGCAGCAGAAAAATACAGGATGAATTTATTAGCACACGGGGTCAGCTGAGAGGAAGATGGGGCGGGGCGACCGGCTCCTTTCCTTTAATTCAGCCACCTCCCGCCTCAGCCTGAGCCCCTGCAACTGAAAAGAAGACCCTTAAACTGCTTAATTACTCCTTAATAGTTCTCAGCAGTTCAGGAGGCCGGTGTTGCTCCTGCCTGCAGGGAAGAGCTGCTGGTAGGCAGGAAGGCCTGTTTGGGCCCAGCTGCTCAAACCTGATTAGAGGCCCTGACGTCCGAGGCTTTGTGCAGCGCTTGGCCTTATTTGGTGCTCGTTGGTAGGTATCTACTTTGAAGCTGGATTTTTCACACTTGGGAGTAAAGGAGCAGCTTCTGAGGGAGAAGAGCGTCCATCGAGTCAAAACATAACTGTTTCCACCCCCGTGGGCCCAGTAACGTGGTGAACGTCTCTGTGGACACCTGCGTTCTCGAGACCCGGACCCACAGTGTCTGAAATCAAGTGAGCCCCCCTGAAGACACCTTGAGCTAAAGCGTGGCTGAAGGATGGGCAGTGCCCCTCGGGAAGCCGCGTGCGCATTCCAGGAGAGTTGGGAGAGAACCCGGGCACCTGAGCCTGTTTACCGTGTTGGAAACTTTAACTCTCCTTTTATTTTCTTTTGATAATTTTTCAAATGGCTTAAAGTCAAGTCCCGGGAAAGGAGGTCCCGCTGGTAGGAGATGGAGTGCTTGGATCCGGTTCTCGAGTGCACTCGCATGAAAGGCTGTAATTCAAACTTTAATGATACGGGAATCTGCAGCGAGTTACAGGAGACCCTGCTCCTGCTTCCCCCACCCCAGCTCCTCCAGCCGCAGGTGGAGCCGGCAGGGCCTGCCTGCTCTCAGACAGATCCTGGTCTGAATCTGCTTTACCCTATTAGTGGACGGCGGAGCTCCTTGGTGAAGGGGCGCTGTGCGAACTGGGCACCAACCCCGGATGTTGTTGGCACAGAAAGGGGATCAGCCCCCTGTGCCCCTCCCCGCCGCCTGCCTGGGAGCCTCAGGACAGCTGCTGGGGGAGAGCAGACCCAGGCCAAGGCTCCAGCTCCAGCTGTGGTTCAGACACAGGGATGACCGCCCCTCTGGGGCTGTGCTCCTGTGGTCCAGCGAAGGTCGGGGCTTCTCCGTGGTGTCCACCCGTCCAAGCTGTGCAGCCCTGATAGTCTTGAGACATCCTTGCAGACAGGCCTGGAGCAGATTGGCAGGGGGTGCTCAGGCGCTCTCCTCCCCGTGCCCAGGGAGGGCACAGAGCAATGGTAGGCCAACGTCCTGCCCCAGGGCAAGGGGGGCGTACTGCAGTGTGTCTGTGTCACTTTTAGTCCCCCACAGTGGCAGTGTGGGGACCTTGGGTCCTCGTCATGCCCCCAAGGAGGAGGAGTGTCAGTGGCACAGACACCCTGGTGTCTCTGGCATTGGCTGGAGTCTCCATGACAGGCCAGACTCAACCTCTTGTGACCTTCCTAAAACCGACGTCCCCATGAGTCCAGGAAAGGAGGGGGACGTTCACCACTCACCTCAGGCCAGGAGAGCCCCTGGCTCAGCAGCACACCCTGTGCCCAGGCTCCCCAGCGCCTGCACCACCCCCGGGTGTCTCAGTCCCTGTTCTCTGCTGAGCACAAGACAAGTGGGTGGGGGTGACCCCAGGATCCGCCTCCTGGACCCTGAGTCCTCTTCAGAGACCTCCTGAGGGAAGGGGACAAGTGCAGCTCCAGGCAGCAGGACAAGCTTCCCCTGTGGACGGCAGCTCCCCTGTGGTCCCTGTGCTGAGGACTGCCTCCCTCTGCCTGCTCTGAGCTCCATGCTGCTCCCCGGAGGGTGGGGGGCTGTGCCTCTGAGCCACAGGAGGGTCCTGGCCTCACCTGGTGGGGCAGCCTCCAAGCGCTGGTCGATGGAGGCTGCTGGACCCCACAGGCTTGGGCTCGGCGGTCCTCTTGCCGGCGTGGTGCCCTGCCAGGCTCGGCTCACAGGAGGGCCCGCCAAGGTCGAAGGCCGGAGGTTGGCTGGTTGGTGTGGACGAGTCCCTGTTGAGCCCAGGTGGGTATCCTTGTCCCACACATGAGTTAGGGCACGAACCCCCCAGGTGTCAACTGAGGACGACACACGACCATGACTCCGCAGGTCCAGAGGCCGCACGGAAGGAACAGAAGCTCAGTGATCCTCTCCACCCGGAGCCCTAGCCCACAGCCCCACAGCACAGACGACTGGGGGCGGGAGAGCTGCCCCCACCCCAGCTAACACACTTCTGCTCGCCTGTGAGTTCAGAAGACACGCCCTCCCAGCCCAGAGCTGCAGCCCAGCCAGAACCCAGGCCTGATAACACTGGAGCACGCTCCAGCCGCCCAGCCACCCATCCCGAGCTCAGTCACAGCCCATGGGCTGGGGATTTAGCTCAGTTGATAGAATGCTTACCTCACAGGCACAAGGCCATGGGTCCAATCCCCAACACCACAAAAGAGAAAAAAAAGTGAAGGAATAAAATGTGGTTCATCTGGGAAATAGAATATTACTCAACCATAAAAAAGAATGAAGGCCTGACACAGACTACAGAACAGACGAACCTTGAAACATGAAGGGAAAGAAGCCAGACAGAAAACCGCATCTGATATTGTTTGATTCCATTTTCACGAGATATCCAAAATACCCACATTAATAGAGCAGAGCTATTAGAGGTGAAGGGAAACGGGGCTTCTTTGGGGCTGATGACGACATTCTGAAATCAGATTGTCATGAAGATTGCACAACCGCCTGGATGTTCTGGCAAGAACTGGGCCGTGCACTTTGGACGGTAGGTTCTGTGATACGGGATCACGTCTTCACAGGGTGAATGAAGCCCCTGAGGGGTGGCAGACGGACCTGGTGACGCCTGCTCTTGCACCTTCTTGGGGCCTTCCTCACACCACTCTTAGGCAACCAGCTTTTGAGGGCAAAAGTCCCCAGAATCTGAACAAGTGCCCGATGTTACAGCAAAACGTTCCAGGGGACCATCCACCCAGTTTTCTGGCTCATCACAGGTGCCTCTTTGAGGTGTGGTTTTAATGAACCGGCTAATTCCAGGGGAACTCAGAGAGAGGTAGAAGGAGCTGCCAACTTGGTCAAGATTGGAGGTTGGAATAAAGTTGGCCTGGAAGCCCTGCAAGTGTGTCTGTTTCGTAACAAAACCCCACTCAATGAAGTTGCTTTCACTTAGTCTCAGGGCACCTTCACTGTGCTGTCTCCACAGCGGGTGTCCCTGCCAACAGGAGCCTGGCCTCTGGGCCAGCTGATTTCTCCACCTAGGTACGCACACTGACTTCATGTCCCCGTGTGCGCTCTGCCCCGGGGCCGGTGATGCCAGGGCTCAGGTTCCCCAGTGTCCGCCTCCTTGAGAGTTGAGAAAACACTTGTGTTTCCTAATTGCTGAGAAACCAGGGCTAGACATGGGGGACTGGCAGGGTGGCCCCTCGGCCACATGAAGTGACCTGGAGGAAGAGCGAGCGGGAACCAGCCACAGAGCCCTCTCTGTTCCCGGTGCCAGGCCTCACCAAGGCCTGACCCTCTGCAGTCCACACTAGGGTGGCAAGTGAAGGGACACACAGTTCACAGGGACTGTCACAGCTGCCCAGGCCCCACTCTCCCCAATTATCTGTGAAGACACTGACTGTTTCCCGTCCTTCCTCTCCCAGGTGCGTGCTCCTCTGTGGACCTGTCCCCCCCCTTCCTTTCCCTGCACACCTGCCTGAGTGTGGCTGAGCCCTGGCTGGGCTCTGTGAGGAGAGCTGGACACGGACCTGAGATGCGTGACTGTAACTCAGCACGGGGCAGCCCTCTCGTTCAGAGAAGTCACATGAGGACATCTCACCTAGGAACTGCATTGAGCCCCTAGTGAGTGACGAAGACCCCAGGACACAGTCGCAGCTTACCCAGAGGAGGGCCACAAGCTCCCAGAAGTCCGCGGAAGGCGGCCAAGCTGGGAAAGCACTGTGGTGGCCTGGGTGCCTCTTTCCCTTGTTCTCCTGCGCAGGTCTGCACCCTCAAACCACCCGCCGTCCAGGCGCTGCTGGAACTCTGCCCGACACGGTTGGCACCCAGCTGGAAGGAAGAGGAAATGCGGGGGTTGACAAAGGGCGCACCTTCTCCCCGAGTCACTCCCGGTCACTGGGGCTGAGAGGACAGTCACAGGCCGCCCAAGCTTACCCGAGGGTGAAGTCTGAGGCCAGGGCGTTGCTTCCTCCTGAGGACCTGGCACGCAGGTGGCTGTCTTCCCGTCATGGCTCCCTGTATGGGTCTCTGCATCCGAATCTCCCCATTTGTAATGACCCCAGCCACAGTTGGTTGAGGCCACTCACTCTAATAACCACATCTTCACCTGATCATCTGCAAAGCACCTCCCTAGAAAAAAGGTGACCATCCTACACATCACAAGAGAGGACTCTGACATCCTCCAGGGGATGCAGTTCAACCCCATACACGTAAGAAAAATTATTATGACCGTGTTTCTATCCAAAAACAAATTCCAGCGTCATACGATTTCCTAACCGATTGCTATACCCAAACAATTTCATTCATTGGTATTCTCTATGAAAATTAAAAATGTGATCAATTCTTTTGCACCTTATTTATGTCAAACATTTTACACATTTGCTTTAAAAAGCCTCTGTATTCTTAAGTATTTAAGCACAAATTAGAAGCCAATTTTATTGAAGGGAAATTAAGGACACCGATATTGAGATAAGATTTGAGGTCAATGTTCAAATTCAGAATCCTGGCTAAGTTATCATGAAAAAGTGTATGTCACCCAAAACCCTTACCTAATAAACACAGCAGCTTTCTTCCTAACCACCCAGACTTTAGCCAGGGTGTGCGGCGAGAGCTGGATGGTTAGACCAACTCTGGTGTTCCCCAGGGACACTGCTCAGGAGTGAAAGGTAAGGGGTAAGGAGACAGCAAGTGGGTGAATCACCAGAAAATCAGACGGAGTGAGACAATGATTCCATGCTACCTACAGCCGGATGCCATTTTTATAGCATCTTTTAAGTGACAAGATTTTAGAAATGGCGGGCTTACTGGGATGGCCAGGAGTTAAGGATGGAGGAAGCCCCGTGGGAGGGCGGGTGTGGGCTGGTTCAGTGTCTTGACTCCAGTGGTGGATGTGTGAACCCAAGTGAGGAGAGAACCAGACAGGACGTCATCCACCCACACACAGGTGCACCTGTGTGTCCACACATACACACGCTCCAGCAGAAATTCAACTGGGAAATCTGAATAAGATCTGTGGACAGTGTTGACGCCGAGGGAGGAGCTGCAGACACTGTTCATGTGACATACATGTGGGTATAGACACGTGCATTACAGTTCTGCAAAAGGTGGTGAAGGGCATGTGGTCTCTGTCTTTAATATGTCTTACAACTGCTGTGAATCTACATTACCTAAATGAATTATGGCTTTACATATTTTCGAATTTATTTGTTTTGAAAACAATTTTGGTATGCTTTGAACTACAGAGCTGTGTGACATGCAATGCAAGTATTATAAATGTTGTTTCTTAATGCATCGATTAGTCACCAGGAAGACAAAAAGCAAAGTTAAAAGGATACGTCAGAGAGGAGATTAATGGAACTAGACTAGAAAAACAACATCTAGATGGAGCAGACGGGCGAGAGGGATGACTGGAATGAAGAGAATCTGTCTAGATGCGTTCATTAGATAAATATTAGGTACTCTGCTCCTCGGTTGAAAATTAAGATGGATTCAAAGCCATCTACTGTGGATGTATAAATCTCCCCTTTATAATAAAAACTCTACAGCATTATTCAATTAATTTCTTCATTATCTCGAGGAGAGTTATAATGTAAGGCTAAAGAAAAAAATATAGTTAAATCGCATTCAAAACCCACAAAGGCATTATTCATAAAATGCATCCCAAATGTTTTTTCCATTGTTCCTGAGCAATCGTACATCCAGTGTGACCTCTGTCTCTCGGAACCTCAGTCAGTCCCAGCAGGGCTCACCCTGGCTGCCAAGCCGGCATGCCCCCATGCTCCTGTGCTCCTGACGGGCTTCGTTTTCTTGTTTCTGCACCTTGGTTATGCTCTAACCCACTATACAACGGGTACATTATGTCTGTAATTTGTTATCTGTCTTCCTCTTCCAGCAAAGACACTAGATGAGGCAGGATGGGGGCTGCGGCATGAGTTGATGTACCTGGAACATAGTTGGTGCATAATAAATGCGTGTGGACTGAATGAATGAATTTTAAGATGTTATGGTCTCAATGTTCACATCAAACTTTCTGGGTAAAGACTGAAGGGAAGAAGGAAAGGTGGGGTGACTTCCCAGCTTTGCCCTTGCCACCCACCATGGCACCTGCACAGCGATGGCCTGAGCCCTTGAAGTGAGGCAAGAGTCGTGGGGTGAACCCTGCCGTCCCTGAAACACTGTGACAGTACACCACAGTGGGCAGAGCGTTGCAGTGAGTGTAGAAAGTACGTAGCCACGGCCAAGACTTCGCATGTCACGTGTACTTTACAGCTGAGAAGGAACACGAAAACACCACCACCAATAGTGACACCCCAGCTGGAAAACTGTCACTGCCGTAGAGGACAGGCAGCCAGGGCTATGTGATTTTGCAAATAAGAGAGTTGCTGGGTGGGTGTAGCTCAGTGGTAGGGTTCTCGGCGAGGGCATGGGGCCCTGGATTAGATCCCTAGCACTAGCACTGCAGAGAGACAGACGGACAGACAGAGAGGGAGTGCACTGAGCCCTCGGTGGAGGGCATCCTGGTGGCTTGGAGCCTGACAATGGGGGCAGCTCCTGGAGACAGAGCACTCTCAGGGAGGAGCCCGGTCACAGGGCCCGCGTGAGCAGCTACATTTGATGTAGGAGGCCGAGCTAGGAAGCAAAGGTGCGGAGGCCACACTGAGTCCAGATGAAGAAGTGCCCAGGCCAAGCAGGAGCCGCTCCTAATGAAGAGCCAGGGCCACGTGCAGTTAACGAGACGCTCAGACCAAGAACAGGGTATTGCTCACAATGCATGAATAATTCCCAAAGTCCAGGGCCTCTCCTACTAATCCCAGCACAGCACATGGGTTGACGTGTACCTCCAACCATGGTGAGGGTTTCTGCTGATCCCTTCCTCCAGCCACCTGCCCCTCATCCTGAGCCATGGCACTCTCTCATGAAAGTCCCCTCTGAGCCAGGGCACATTCCTGAGCACTGAGCAGCAGTTTGCAGGAGATAACAGGCTCCAGTTACAGGAACCTAACAATGACCTTGACCACATCACGACAGTTCTCCTTTTAACTGCATGATGCAAAAGCATATAAGAATCTTTTTCTGTAAAATATAAGAATTTTTGCTTTCACATGTGACATGAAACAAATAAAACACTAATATCAATTTGTATTCCAGAGAATCTATTTATTGTGCCATTTTTTGCCAACTTTAAAGAAACTCTAATTTCTTTAAATGTATACCTTTATTTTTAAATATATATATATATTTTTTTTTTAGTTGTGGGTGGACACAACTATTTATTTTTATGTGGTGCTGAGGATTGAACCCAGTGTCTCATACATGCGAGGCTGGCGCTCTACCACTGAGCTACAGCCCCAGCCCAAATGTATACCTTTCTTTTTATAAATAATCAGAGCTGATTACCATGCACATATCTAAAGCTTAGGAATTTTTAAAAATTCAAGAGGCCACTTTAATTTGGAAAGAATGTCAAAATTGCCTCTTTATAATAAATCTAGATATAACATGGAAAACACATTTACAGCTCAATAATTCTTTGTTTTGAGTTTTCACTGGGGGGTGAAAAGGACTTGTGATCTTTCATAATCAAGTCGCATCATTAGCGTCTTCCGAACCAGACACGAGCCACATTGGTCATTCCTTTGAGTCCTCACAGGAATCCAAGCTGATGGTGTTTACCTTTTTTCCACGTTCAGAGAGGTCAGAGAAGGACTCTGGTCTCACAGGTGACCAGTCCAAACGCCTGCTGTCCAGAGCCTCACTTTCTCTTGGAGCAGCCAATCCCGGCAAGTTCTGAGCACCAAGCCCTTCACTTAGCCACTCCTCTCTTTCCACCACAAAGTTGCTTTTTCTCCCCAAAACAGATTAAGGCTCCCTGTGGAACGCGCCACGCTCGCTCCCAGGCTTCCACTTCCTCCTGGAATCCCTGTGAAAACACAGGAAGGGGAAAAACAACAGCTCGGCCCCCTGCCAGAGCCCGGGAGCCGCGCCAGCGCCAGCGCCAGCCGGAGGACAATAGGACCCTATTGAGAAAACCCAGGGCTGCGAGGCCTGCAACCCACGGGCGCCCGCAGGCCCCCGCGCCCTCCAGCCGCCTCGCGGGCGCTGGTCAGCTGCCCCTGGAGCTCAGGGCGGTTTGCTTGTGTTTTGTTTTTTTAAGAAACCAGAGAGAGAGAAACAATAAGACACCATTTCTACTAAAGAACCAAGGAACAGAGAAGCCTGGGCCCCTTGATGCTGCCCACCCTCAGATGTCAGCTCTCAGCTCTCCAGGGACACTGGGATCTGGTGCCCGAACCTGACTTTCCCTGGCCTCCACCAGGCCTGCACTTTCCCTCACTGGCCCTCTGGAAAGGCTTTGCCCCTTCCCACCCACCGCTGTGCCTGGAGGCCAGGAGGGCTTCAGGGGCGCCAGGGCTCCCCCACCCCCACCCCGCAAGCGTCCCGGTGCACCCTGACCTTCCCTGACTCCTTCTTTAACCCTATCCCACTAAAAAGCCCGGTACTAGCACAGCTCATGTTCAGCCTCTCACCATGGAGCTTCCTGCTACCCCTGGGTCTAGAACCTTCTGTCCCTCGGCCCCTTCACTGACTCACTTCTGTTCATCCCCTGGGGTAGATATGGCGAAGGGCAAACCTCCCTACCCCTCCTGGCCAAGTCAGGGTGATTGAGCACACACCGCAGAGGGTGTCTCAAGTCCTAGGGAGAGCTGGGGTCCTGGGAGCCCAGTCTGAGTACAGAGCCCTGTACACAGCGGGCACTCCCTAGGTGCACAGGAGCCCAGGCAAGCCTTCTGAATCTTAATGCTCACAAATGAGGAGATAACTTCTGGGAATGATGATGCTCTTTCCTTTTCTATCACCCAAGATCCAACACAGTTTTTAATTTTAAATAATACTCAATAAATGTGCTGAGAGGATCCAATGTTAAGATCTGACGTGTGAGTATAGAAAGTGCAGGATGAACTGCAGAAGGGGAGAGTAGAGACGGGGCGGGCGGTGGGGGGAACCTCGGCTGGAGGGGTGTGAAGACCGTGTTGAGGAGGTGGAGACCAGGCGGGGAGGGAAAGCAGGGTCCAGGCTTCCTGGAGAGTGGGAGGTGTGACTTCCCTGATGTGAGCACAAGAGGCTTGCACTGGGGACTTGCACCAGTGGGGAACAGATTGCAGGCCCAGGACTTGCCTGCAAGACTCTGCCTCCTTGGGCAGTCCAGGTCGGACCAGGAGCTCAGCGGGGGGACTGGAGAAGGATGGGGTAAGACAGGGAGCTGGAGGAAGTGTGCTGTTGCTCCCACCCCTGGCAGCATCAGGCCTGGCTCTCTGGAGTGGTCAAATTCAGCAACACCCCTGAGAGACTGTGCCACTTTCTGGGAGGGGCTCTACCAGCTTCAGTGCAGGGGGAGAAGAGGGAGGTGCAGAGGGAATGCCACCGCCCAGAGGAGATGGAGCCCCTTAAATCCCAGTGTGAGACTTTGAGTTCACAAAAGAGCACATACACCAGGCCCCATGGCCTCAGAGGAGGGCCTGCACCCAGTGCCCAAAGGCCACCAGTAATAATGCAGTTGGGAGGCCGGCTTCGTAATCGCAAAGAAGGTCCACTCACGGACACTGCATGAAGTCAGGTGAGTGCATGAACTAGTTGGACGCTGCTGGCAGTCGGCTCCGGTGGGCTTCAATGGCACACCAGCATGACCTTCTGCAATGTTCCTGGCAGAGCTGACCCACCATCCTGCCCTTCCACATCTCAGGAACAGAACCGCCAGTCTCTGCAATAGGCCACTCCAGGATCATTCCACTGCCCAGAGGTTGAACGCACGTGGGGTCTGCAGCACCCAAGAGCATGCCAAGGACTGCAGATCTGCATCAGCCCTCAAGATGGTGTGGCTGGAACGGAGGATGTGGTTGGAGAACCAACACGTTTTTTTGTTTGTTTGTTTTTTAATGGGACACATAAGGAATGACCCTCCAGTTGCTTTTCCCATATTAAAATTTACTTAAAGTAAGTATTCTGTGGCTTTCTGCAGTCCAGAAGAGAAAAGGCCAGGATTGCTGCCCCGCAGTGAGTGAGGTGGGGCAGCTGCTCCGGTGTGAACAGCAGCTGGGCACTCGGTCAAGTCCAAGTTTGTCATCAGAGCAGGAAGGGGTGGGAGTGTTCTTGGAGCAGGCAGGTCAGCTAGGGGAAGGGTAATGTTTACTCCAACTGGAAACTTGAATTCCCTGCATCCCAGAGACGGCTCCAGCACGTCTAGGCTAAAGGAGAGAGCTAGGCAACCATCCGACAGAGGCCAAGGAGAAAAACCCAGAGCCCGCAGAGCCTGGGCCAGCAGGCACACAGGAAGCCGAGGGCCAAGAAGATGAGCAGGCCAAGGTGGGCCTGCAGTCGGCCGTGGGAGAGCCCGGCAGGGGCCAGGGTGGCCTATATGGGTGGAGTATGGTAGAAATCCATCAGAGTGAACACTTGAGCAGTGTGTCTGGACTTGGGAGAGGGAGACAGAGGGAAGGAAGGGGCTACGTAATGTGCATAAATCCACATGCTGTTATCTAGGGTATCAATGTGTTTCTACATTCATTTGAGCTCCTGAAATTTGCTCATTTGCTTATTAACTCCAAACAGATTTCTTTGGGGGCTCTTATTACAAATCTTTTGGGGCCATTTATGCCTTTTGAGACCAAGTAGAAAGATGTTCGACCAAAGGTGCAGGTGCACTTCTGGATTCATTGCACTTGAGGTGTGATCTGTGGCTGACATAGGCGGGTGGGACCAGATGCCCCCCAATAGGGGCCACATTGGAAATTACTCCAGCCAGTTTGATCAAGGAAACGAGCTCAACTTCAGTGTAGGAAGAGCAAAGAGCAAAGCAGCGCCTGCTCACTTTCCCCGGCACACTTCTGTGCCTTGGTTGCCTACACAATGCCTGCATGCATGCTTTTGAAGGTCCAGTGAAGACATTGTGTCCCCCAGGGGTTCTTGGCTATTTAGGGAATGAAACCTCAAGAAGTTATGAAACACCATAAGATATCAACGTTCACCCCTATTTTCTAAACTAGATTTTCTTCCGTGCCGGGAAGCCTGGCGATGTTGCCGGCACACCGTCCCAGCTGTGAGCGTAGCTGTCGGTGAAAACCCGGCTGTCAGACGTCCTCAGCTCCTGTTCCCAGGGTGTTCTGTGAAGGGCCAAGAGCCTGTTCCCGCTTTTTCTTATCAGCTTAAGTGCTTTATGGCAGATAAACAATAGAATGTGCCAAAGACTTAAGAAAAAGTTACTGGGAACTTTTTAAATTAAAAGAAAAAAAAAAGCCTCTCCATTTGCTCAGCCTGGCATGTGTGCCTGGGAAAGCTCATTTTTCTAGGTTAATGGTAAATCCTCTGTTCAGCCAGGGGACTCGTCCTCCATAGGAATATAGCCTGAGAACCACTGTCTCAGACGCCTGCTGCTTCCTGTGTTCTGTCTTGGAATACACCAAAAAGCTATTTTTAAAAATGCATGTTTCCTGCCTACAAGAATGAAGCCAACCTGGCTTTTCTCCTTGCTCTGATGTCAGTGTCTGCTTTCCTATTATTTCATGTACATTTTGTAAGACACCCTGTGTCCCTTTTGGAACAGTCATAAATAAGTTACTTAAATACAACAAAAACAAACACAGACCCTCCTGGAAACAGGCTCTGGAGCCCAGGGACTTAAGGTTTTAAGACTCTGCTTGGCCGTCCCTTCACCCCTCAGGCACCCAATGATGAACAGTCTGGGTAGGCCAGCGCCCCGCGGGTCTGGTGGCACCGCAGCCCTGCCAAGGCCCTGCCTGGCACCTGCCTCACTGCAGGTACATTCTGGAAGAGAACAGGAGACACACTCCAGTGTCCAGGAGGTAACATGGCCTGTCAGGGGCACCAGCAGGCCAAAGGGGACAGAGAGGGAGGGACAACCCTGCAGGCTGAGTGACATTTAAGCAGGGAACTGAAGGAGAAATCCAGGGCAAGGCTCTCCCCGGAAAGGGCCTTCCAGGAAGACAGAGTCCTGTCTGTGGGTGGGACTTGCTCCTTAACCCTCCTGGAATGGATTTGTCCACAAGTCCTTTGTAGCTTTACACATTTAAGTAGCCTGCAAATAGCTTCTTTTATGGCAGAGCATAATGTCAAAGTCCTCTGGGCTGGACTTTTCTGTCTTTTCAGAATTCCAGTATCACCTGCACCAGAACCTGCGGTGACCCGACCCAAGATTTAAAGCATTCTTTTAATGGTTGCCACTAATTGGATTCTTGTTTGCTTTCCCTGCACCAGGGGCAAGGAAGAAGGAGAGCCTGCCACGTGGAAAAAGCACCGTGACTGCAGCAAGGGGCTTTGACAAGGCCTGGCTCCTGCAGAGGTGTTCTCGGGTCGCCCTGAAAGCTGTTGGAGAGTCTCCTCATTTGACCTGAATTTCCAAGAAACCAACAGCCAGGAAAAACAAGTACACCAGCAGGAGTGTCCTCCCCGCCCCTGCACTGTGGGAACCGCAGTGTGGTGGGCACAGAGGCGCGTCCTCCCTGGTAGAGGCCCGGGTGCCAGGGCCATGTCCAAGCTCCCACAGACTCACAGTGGAACGCATTCGCAGCCTATCCCACAGGCCTGTGTGTGCCCTCGATGTGCCTTCCACCTGTCACTTTTTAGAGCACTTTCTCCAAGATGTTTCCCACCCCTCACCACAAAGAAAAAGGGAAGTCCCCTACAATCAAAACCAGTCACAGAAATGTGGAGCACGGGGTCAGACACTGTGAGCGTGGTAACCAGCCTAGGAATTCAGGCAGGCAAGTCTGGGAACGCTGTTTCTATCTCATGATTGCCTTCCCGCACCCCTGGGCCCGGGCAGAGACTGCATCAGAGCAGTAGCAAATGGACCTTTTCTGTCACAAAACCCAAACTCATGCTGGACACAGAAAGGATGCATTTTGAAACCCAGCTGGCCCCGAGACCGCCCCGCATCTCGGGTCCACTGACTGCACTCCCTGGTTGGAGGGAGGTCTGCCAGGCAGGGGCATCTTTAGGTGCTTTATCAGAAAAGATAAATCATATTTTAGAAGGGATAGCAAGAAGTGCGGTGGCTTCCACAGATCCTAATGTTTTAATTCTTTAAAAATGTCCGGAGCAAGTGCGGCAGGAGTGCAGCACAGGCACGCGGTGGACGTGCATGTTCGTTGCAGCGGCCATCCGTGTGCACCTGTGAACAGCCAATAGCCAGGAAATGGGTGCCTGTCAGTAATTCACCCCAACAAGTCATCCTCGGTGCTGCGACTTCACTCACCAAGAGAGCTGGCTGGAGGTGCCTGTGGTCGTCCATGTGCAGCTGTGGCGGGAACCACTTGGACTCCGCCCTCTTCCCCGAGGTTCCCAAATGGAGGACTCGCTTCACGTTATACATCTACTCCTGTTAATTGATGGTATCATAGGAAGATGTAATTAAAACTCCAGCACACTGCAGCTCTCAGTTACCCTCTCGTGACAAGACATCTCCTCCTGCTGTGCCTGCTGTGTGGGACTCCCAGGCTGTGAAGTCAGTGCCCGCCTCAGCTCCCAGGGCAGGCCGCAGCCACATTCTGGGTGAAGGCCCTCAGCTCCGGCAGATGGCCCGAGCCCGGCTGGGACGGGGCTGGGCAGGTGCTGAAGGCTTGCCCCAGGGCTTCCTGCTTCTCCCTTCAGTTCCCAGCAGCCCCAGGTGGACCTTCCTAAAGAGAACACTTCAGACTCGGCCACAGCAGGATGTTCTGCTCGTCTCCAGCCAGCGCCAGCACCGTGTCTGCAGAGTCCTGCTCGGGCTGGGGAGCATGCCACCCAACATCTGTGAGAAAAGAGAGGACAAATCACCTAGAAAGATTTTGCATCCAGTTGATTTGCAAGAGCTCCTTATGTTATTTAAAGAAATCCCAACTAGAATTTCAGGTTGTGCTTTATGGGTGTTATATATGAAAAAAATCCACGTGCTGGCCTCTGACCAGGAGTCATCCTTTAGAAAGCCCCTTTCCTAAAGCAAAGTCACTGACTTCCACTGTCCCCACCTGCACCCGGCTTTGCTTCGAACCGTCCCAGTATCCAGCTCAGCCCTGACTGTGTCGCTAAGCCCCTGGCCCTGGCAGCAGATGCTCTCCTCCTCCCTGCCTTTCCGATGGGTGGGCAGTGCCATTTCCAGCTCTTCCTCACCATCGGGAATGGCGGGTCTAACCCATCTTCCCCCTGTCCCCTCGCTCCCTGCTGAGAGACACAGCTCTGCACTAGGCTACTGGGTTCTGGAAAGCAGAGGAATGGGGACATAAAATGGCTGTCTGCATGTGGCGGCAAACTGGAGGACCTCTGACATGTCCTTCCTTGCAGAGCGTGTCCTCTGAAGTCGCACCAGGTGTGGGTGCCTCCACTTTCCTGAGACGGGGGGTGGGAGAGCTCTGGGTTCCTTGAAGGAGGGCGCACCTGTGCAGAGTAGAGGCATTTTCCTCTGTCGTGGGCAGGAGCTGGGATGGTACTCTAGTTGGAATTTCTTTAAATAACATAAGGAGCTCTTGCAAATCAACTGGATGCAAAATCTTTCTAGATGATTTGGCCTCTCTTTTCTCACAACGTCACAAAGTGACTGACTAACGTTCCTTCCAAAGCTTCGACTTTCTTTCCCACTAGCAGATCTGTATCATGAAGCGTGGCACACTGGGTCGCACATCCCTAGAGTAAGCACCCAACATTCACAAAAGCCTGTGTGTCCCCAAGACGGCCCCGGTGACGTGCCGCGCAGACCTAATGTAACCAGGAGGACCTCCTACTTCAAATGCGGGTCATGACCCACTAAGTTGATCGAATGAGCTGCGACCAGTCAGAACCCAGCTTGAGAAGCCCTTCTCTGGGAGCTCTCCTGTTAGGCCACAGTAGAAGCAGCGGGAAGCGCCTTGTCCCCCTTCACACCCCACTGCCCGCCCCATCTCAGGTCAGCCCCACCTTCAAAGAGGACAGAGAGATGGAAAATGCTCCAAGTTCCAACTATCGACTCCGCTGTAGGAGCTGTGAGCTCAGGAGTACAAACACCTCCCGTTTTCCACCAGAAAGAAGTGAACATGCAGAAAACGTCAAGCTTCTCCCTGCCCTGCCCCGGTGCCCCTTGCTCTTCCAAATGCTGCCTCCTCTAGGCCAGGGCTGGCCATCGCTGTGGCCGGAGCTGCCCTGTGCCCATTCCTGTGGGTTGGGTTGGGACATAATGGGGTTCGCCTGCCTCTGTTGCCCGCCCTGGGCTGTGCTCAGGCCCCAGTGGCAAAGGTGGGGACCTTGGTCCGAGGCCTGACCCACACGCCCAGGGAAGTGACTGGCTGCTCCAGAAGACACTGGCCCACGCTGCACCACGTCGCCTCCGAATTCCTCGGGAACCACAAGCCCAGGCCTACGAAGCTGCCTGCTTACCACCTCCTTTGCTCAGACGGCAAGGAGCCGCCACTTCTGCTCCAGAGCCAGAAAGTGACACAATCCACTTAGAGATGCTGCATCTCACCCTCTGGAGAAGAACCTTTCCTCTAAGTTGTGGTTTGTTTGTTTTTGTTTGTTTAACTTAATAACAGAGGAACAAAACTTCAGGGCTCTGTAATTAGGGTCCTTTTGCTGTCACATATTTAATTCTAAAGTTATCTGTACCATTTGCATGCAGCTTCACGCTGTCACTGTGTTTACATACAGTGTTCTCGGTGGCTTCCCAGATCCAGGAAGCTTCCCACAGATCCCGTCTCCTGGAACACCAAGGAGTCTGTCACCCAGGACAGTGGCCTTTCTCTTCAGGTGCTTGCTCCTATCTGGAGGCAAGGCTGTGGGGGAAGGATCCACACCACGAACCCGAGGGCTTGCGTCACAGATCCCAAACACTGGGCTGGGAGTCAGTCTGGCAAACAGGCTTCAAGTTCTGTCCACAGGGACTTCAAACGCAGTCACAAGCCAAGACTGGCCTTCATTTGTTGTTACTACAGTGACCCTTTCCAAACCTGGCTCATAGGAAAATACTCTTACACTTAAAAAAAGAGCATTGCCTTGATGGGAGTTGCGCGTAGTCATTGCAGCTGCAGCTGAATCTTAAGGATCTATGTGGATATGTCCATTGAAGGCTGAACTGTGTCCCCCTAAACATCCGTGTGGAAGTCCTAACACAGGTGCTCATCAACACCCCCTGACTTGGGCACAGGGTCTTGGCACAACTAATCAAGTAAGGATGGCATCATACCAACGAACAGGGGCCCTACGCCAAGTTGATGGTGTCCTTATAAGAGCCAGAAAATAGAGACCCACGCAGGGAAGGGGCCACGTGAAGACAGAGGCAGAGATTGGGGGATGTGTCTGCAAGCCAGGAGCACCAGGGATTGTGGCCACCACCAGAGACAGGCAGACGAACGAACGGAGCAGAGTCCCCTCCCGCCTCCCGGGGCCTGCTGCCTCCAGAGACAGAGAGAAAAGGTCTGCTGCTCTGAGCCACCAGCCCGGCACTTTGTCCAAGCAGCCCTAGGGGACTAACACAGATGGTCACGTTTCAGTCAGCCTCTTGTAGGTTTCGTCATTTTATAACTGTTTATTCTAATTATTCTGGAAAACCCAAAGTTATACGGTTGTCCCCAGCATGCAGGGACTCAATCCCACCCGCACATGGGAGGGAGTCGAGGAATGGTATAGATGCCTCATACTTGTTCTTCTCATGCTTCTCATGACAGCAGGTGTCCTTGCATTGAAACCTGAGATTCCAAACTGAAAGTGAAGCTCCAGGGGAACATTTGGAGCTTCGATTTGTGCTTAGATACTGAGGTGGTGAGCCAGGCAGTGAACCGCAAGACACAATGTCATTGTTTGCTAAATGTGAGTTTTCATTTTACTAGATTTGAAAAATATTTAAAATAGAAAGGTATGATTTTAACTGCTTTTTATTTGTTTTAAAACTAAAGAACAAATCAAGAAAGTCACCAGTATTGCTGGCTATTGCATGATCATCTCCAAATACAGTCTTGTTGTTGTGGGCAAGAGGAGAGTGTCGGCATGATCTGTCCTGATGCTCTGATGTTGGGAACAGGCTGGCCAGTTTTGACCCCACCCCCAGGAGGACATATCCACTGGCAGCTGTTCATCTGTACCCCCACAGAGCTAGGCTTTGGGGTGTGGACTCAGCAGAATAAACGTTCTGTCCCTTCCCTGGAGCAAGTACATGGCTGCCTGCAGCCAGCGTCTCAAACCTGGCTGGGCATCAGGATCAACTCATCTCCTTCCAGGAACACCTAGGCATCCTCTGGATGGCCATCTCGCAGGTTTGTGTGTAGTCAGGCACCCCCTCTGCAGCCTGGGGACTGGCTCTGGAGCAGCTCCACACCTGCTCACCCTGGAGAAGCAGAGCTCTGTGCCCAAGGGAGAGCTGCGCTTGACTGCCTAGGGCAGCTCCATGCCTATCTGCCCCAAGCTGGGTGCCACCAAAGAGCCCTCAACTGGTGAGCAAAGCATGGGCCTCAGTCCCAGGAAGCAAGCTGAGCCAGGAAAAGGCAGATTCCTCACCAAGCCACGGAGACTCTGAAAGGCACGGTGGTGACAGAATGAAGCCACCCAAGGTTCTGCTCTGTGGTCATATTCGATGACATTACTGAGAAGACAAACCTACAATGAGGTAGAATGACAGACAGAATAGCAGCTACATGGACAGGTGTGAGGATGAGGGGACGGCAGGAGGCTGGAGAATAGAACTGGGTCCTGGTGTGGTCGGGGTGTGCCCAGTCTGTCCAGGCACCAGATTATTAGAACTGGGTACCCCATGGAGGAGGGTGGGAAGCAAGCCTTTCCGTGCAGCGGAAGGTCTCGCATGCTGGGACAAAGACGTGAGAAGAAGTGACAGGCTGAGAAGGGCTACAGGAGCTTTCAAATGAATCCCGAGCGCAGGAGGGAAGGAGAGTTTTAATCATGGGAGAGGCATGATTAGATTTGGGTTTTAGTAGGATCACTCTGTTGACAGATGGAAGATAGATTGGAGAGGGTTTCGGTGGTGGGAAGGAAATCAATTAGTATCCTATTGCAAGGGAGATCAATTAGGGGTAAGGGGTAATGAATTCAGCTCCTTACATCCTGAGTCAGAGACGCTCCCCGGGCACTGAAGCAAAGATGTCAACGGGGGTTGAATATATGAGTCTGAAACTCCGGAAAGAGGTCTGAGCTAATAATAACAATTTGATAATTGAACTTGTCTTTGATAAATTGTGTATAAGGTCAGGGAAGAAAAAAGCAGTTTGGGATTGGGACCGCCGGGAACTGCAGCATTAAAAAGAACAGAGAAAAAGAGGGAACTGAGAGTGTGCAGCAGAAGAGACCGGGACTCGGCCCAGGTGGAAGTCACGTTCCCGGACCTGAGGGAGGCGAGTGAACGTGCCGCCCCTGGCACCCGCACTCTGGGATGTCACTCCATGGCCTGGAATGAGCCACCATGAGGCATGGCCGCCCATCAGAAGAGATCTCGGTGGTCACCAGTCCAGATCCTCACTCCACCACTGAGGAAACGGAGGCTGACGGAGAGGGCAGCCACTCCATGGGAAGATGGAGACCATGACCAAAATGTCCAGCTGCTGCAAAGGACAGCAGGCTCTTCAGCAGTCTTCAGTCAGTGTTGTCTTGGGTGGGTGAACTTTCCGGCCTGTTGCCCGACATCCACCCATGGCCTGTGTCCCCACGCAGGTGAGTCAGGCAAGATGACTGGATCCCTGCACTTTCCTCTCATCCACAATCAACCTAGATGGTTTATGAACACAGCTTTTGAGCCAGCATCAAACCCTGTAATGGGACTGGGGTTGTGGCTCTGTGGTAGAGTGTTCGCCGAGCACGTATAGGGCACTGGGTTCCATCCTCAGCACCACATAAAAATAAAGGTACTGTGTCCAGCTACAATTAAATGTATATATAGTAATTGATCACCAGAGAGGTGTCTCAGATAATCAGAATGGGAATTTTATTTTGTCTCAGCCTGGACTTTTCTGTTTCCTTCCCCAAAATACTTGCCCCTTGCTACCCACAAGATGCGGAGAGACCAAGAAGCACATAGGATTTCCTATAAATGGCCTGACTTATCAGGACTTTCCCTGGCTGCAAACTCGAGCACATAACCTTTTGAAATTCCATGCATGTTTTAAAAATCCATAATCAATCCTTTACATGATGAAATCATTCCTTCCAGAAAGGTTAATTTTTATGTGTTATAGCCCAAGTTTTCAGCTCATTCCACCCTTTCTGGGTAAATCTTAGCAAATTAAGAAATAAATTAATATACAATCATGCAACACTGTTCCTTGATTTAAAGATATTCTTAAGAGTTTTGTTTTGCTTAGTAAATATGGACAAAAATTTGCCTCCAAAAATATACCCAAAGGATGACCAGTCTAGAACCAAAGCCCTGGAGCCATGAGTGAGATGGAGCCATGACAATCCTTTGGTCAGGCGAGGAGCGAGCAGCAGGCAGACAGTCAACGTGGAGCGCAGGAGAAGCACACCCCGCCAGGCTGGGAAGTGGTCCTGAGGAGGTGGACTTTCCGCAGGACGTCCATGTGTGGTGCAGCTGATAGAGGCACAGCTTTCTTCCAGGTGAGGGGAGAGTGCGCCTTGACAAGGACGGTGCCGAGGGAAAGCTTGCTGGGTGGCTTGTGAGTGGAGGAATGGCGGACGGTGCTGGACGGCGCAGCCCGATTCCTGGGAGGCTTCAGTTCTGCGGCCAGCAGCGTGGCCCTTTCTCCCGCTGGGCGGGGAGTTTCTGAGCTCCAGAAGAGGGACGTGCTCTACCTGAGCTTCTGGACCCTGGTTCCTGCAGCTGTGGCTTCAGAGAGGGAGACACTCGGAGAAGTCAGCACAAAAGGCTCCAGGTAAGAGATCGTGGGCCCCAGGTAGGACAGAAGGACAAAGGAGAAGGAGAAACTCGGACTGTCGCAGGGGATGCCCAGCCGGAAGGGGCGGTCTCCCAGCTGACAGGCTCCCACCTGGGAACTGGTCAGCCAGAGGAGACAGGGGAGGAGTGGGAAGGAGGCCTCAGATGGGGACGTGGTCACTCCAGGTGTCTATGCAGAGGTTCAGGAAACGCATACTCCACTGCTAATGGAATGATGTCACCATGTTGGTGCCGCTGGAAATCAGCGGGAGGCAGGTCACAAATGACCCAGGTATGGGAGGCTTGCCTGCAGCACCTACCTGAAGGCCACAGTGAAGCGGAGCCCCAGCCCACCAAGCAGCAATGTGGGAGGGGACAGGGCTTCCTGACCACTAATTACAGTCCCCTACATGGTTGCGTTGGTAAGTGTACCTCCTGAAGCCAGATTTAAAGTTAGGTAGTCAGTGTAGTTAGGTAAATCGGGTCTAATACCGAGTGAAATCTAAAATGGAGGCCATGCTGGGAACGACTCAGGGAAAACACAGGACAACTCATGGAATGTCAGTGAAGTCCCGAAAAAGCCCTAGGCCAAAGTCCATCCCAGTGGAATGTTAATGGAACCCAGGAAACAGCCCCCAACAGATTTGGAGATAGCCCATCCCAAAAAAATGTCAATGAACAGATTACTTGTTTGGCCCACCTGTGTCCCAACCCTTCCCCCTACATTCCATCACCAAACTATAAAAAGGGGGAACGTTCGCCCTTCCACGGATCCCACCTCTTGGGTCCCCTTCTTCCTCTGGGAGAAGTCTTTTCTGCTGTCCTTTAATAAACTTCTAATCTCTACTCAGACCTTGCCTCTGCGTGCTTCTCTGGTGTTATTCTTCAAGATGGGGGAAGCAAGGACTCGTCACTGGTCAACAGCGGTAACACTCCCACCGTGGTTATTGCAATCCCAAAGTCTACACACCTGCAGTGGGGACCCCTCAGATGACTTGTCTTCTTCACACATTGGGACGAGGAGATGTGGGCAGGGATTCCATCCTGTCTGCAAAGGCTTGGACGTGGTAAAGTGTGATGTGCACACCCCCCACCAAGTGGCTGGGAGCTAGCTGGGCCCTGTGTGGCCTCTCTCCTCCCTGAGTCTCATTGTATTAATTCTTAAGAGATTCCTGTTGCTGCTTCTTTATGCCACTGTGTTTCCCGATTAGAGTGTGTTGGGCTTCTGCTCCTCCAGGTCACCTACCCCTGGCCCAGCCTCATAATGGATCGCACTTTTCTTCCACACGGGTGCTCGCTCCTAGCACAATTCCACGTGCTTTGTGGTGGCTCCGTTTTCACTTGGAATCTGAATTCATCTTAGAGGAAACCTGTTCTCTGTGGGTCTGATTCAGTCAGTCTCATCCCAGGAAAGAATTTCCCACATTGTTTCTCTGTGACTTTTGGATATAGTGAATAGTTGGCTAACTTTGAACATCAAATTTTTACATAAAAAAATGCAGAAACTATGACAGTTTGACGATTTTTTATGCACTAAAATTCAAGTGGAGCTCAACAACAAGTAAGAGAATAAAATGTGAAATACAAAAAAAGTCACTAGGATTCCAAACCCAGTGTTCTAATTCAGATGAAATGTTAAGAATGAAGCTGAGGGCCAGCCAGTGGGACTCTCGGGAGAATGCAGCCTGTCTGCTGAGAAGAAGGCTCTGTTTTTTCTATTTCCCAACTTTCCGTTTTTTTAAAAAGAATAGGTACATAAATGAGAAGTCAAGAGTACTGGAAAAGGAGAAAACAGAACGGCAGCAGTGAAATGGAAACGGCGAAAACTTTTGGCTTCGCAGACAAGCCTGGAGCTCAAGTCCAGAAAGTGAAGGGCAGGGCAGGGTGGGAAGTGGAACTGCCCGTCAGACCCTTCACCAGCCCCCAGATACAGTTCATGAGGTGCTTCTCCCAGACGTGAAGCCCAGGCACTACTTTCTAAAGAGCACAGATTTCCAGGGGACGTTCAGGAGCCCTGCAGAAGCAGAAGGGCCCTGCATGTAAGTCCAAGAGAAGAAGAGGTGGACGCAGACACTGCGGCCTCAACCTGACTCAGGGCCCAATCCCAGCACATTCTCCGGGGCCCAGTGTGGCGTGCATGTGGTCCAGGGAAGCACAGCCTTCATGCACATCATGAGATGGCACAGAGGAGGTCAGCACCAACAGCGCCAGGTGCAGCATTCAGGGCCACTGGTTGCACTCCACCACAGGGAGTCTGCAAAGCTGTTTTCATGCAATCACTGTGACAAAAGCACATTCCACAGAAAACCAGTGCAGACAGGAAATGCAGACAGGTGGCCTAGGCTTGAGAAGCAGCCTAGCTCCACAACCCCTCAGTAAGCAGCACTGATTTAAAAGTGAAAGAGAAAGCCAGGTGCAGTGACACATGCCCATTAATCCTAGCCACTCAGGAGGCCAAGGCAGGAAGATGGCAAGTTCAAAGCCAACCTAGGTGACTTAGCAAGACCCTGTCTCAAAATAAAAAGTAAAATGGGTTAGGGTGTAACTCATCAGTAAAGTGTCCCTGGGCTTAATCCCCAATATCAAAAATACATACATACATAAATAAAATGAAAATGAAAGGAAATATCAGTTTTCCTGCAATGTAGATGAATTAGTTTTTCAAACAGCTACACGTTGTTAAGCGTACATAGTGATTTAGTGTCCAAATCTACCTACTTACGAACAGCATCGTTGAAAAGTTCTCGTGGCCTATGAGGGCTCTGAAAAAATTTCTGAGACAGTGAGAGAGCCTGGGTCCAGAAAACCCATAAGCCTCCATCCTAGAATTATCAACTCTCCTGGGAAAAGCCTCTCGGGTTGGCACCTGGCCCAGGAGAACCAGGGGGTCCCAGACTTCCTGACTGTCTTCCTGCTCCATGGGCCTGTAGTTAGCCATTCACAGGAGAGGCCTGTGCAGGAAACAGATGTGCATGCTACAGAGGGAAGCCACAGCTCCGGCCCCACCCGCCGCCTGGCAATCCACCCGGCCTCCATTCATAAAAACCAACCAAACTGAGGTCCACCCAAGAGAGAAGAATATCAGCACGGAAGATCCTGATAATGGTGAACAAACAGAACAGCTCACCTGAGAGGAAACAATAATAATAATAAAATCCAATTTGCTCCAGAGAGATTAGTGAGGAAATTGCACCCATAAAATCAGAAGTGGCCACAATTGGAAGGAGGAGGGGGAGGGGAAGGAAGAAGAAGGAAGGAAGAGAAAAGGGCTCTCACAGAAGGGAAGAGATGCTGGCCATTGCCCCGCGACTGATGAAGTACCGCTGCTGAGAGCCTCCTGCCCTGACCGCAGGGACCAGAAGCCAGAGGGTGGAGGCAGAGGAATAGCAAGATCTAAAAGCAAAAATAAACAGGCAAATGAATAAGTGAAACTTAAAAGCCTTGCAAGATATACCCAGGAGGGCCAAGCTGTCCAACAGAGATTTTTTTAAATAGAGAACAGGAATGCTAGAAAGCAAAAGATAACGAGAGAAATGACAGAAGCTGAGCTGCATTTACCAAGGACTCTGGGGGCACGCATCTGCCCCTGGACCCTGCTGCCCACAGTCAAGGAAGAGGGGAAGGAAGGAAGAGTGTACAGGCTCTCTTGGGGGTCTTGGGCCCCTCTTCTCCAACTGGCTGGGTGACATGGCTGACATTCCCTGTGCTGTGGGTTTGTTCCCTCACCCTATCTAAAGAGAATAGCACATGCCTGATTATACTTCTGTGTGCTGACAAGCTGCACATTCACAATGTGAAAAACAAGTCACAAAACAAATGGGTCACCTTATCCAGCTGAGTTAAATATGCACACAGGTGAGGACAGACAGACAGCCACAGAGGTAAACAGAAACTTAAACTATTAACAAGGACACAGGCAACAGACGGGGTAGAGAAGGAGGAAGTTTGCCCCTTGACACTCTCTGTTTTGTAATGAGAACTATGGATTGAAATTAAAAAAAAAAAAAAAGAAAGAAAAGAAATGGAGAAAAATCCCCTCCACAGGAATGACAGCAGCCAGAGCCCCACACACAGTGCTAATCAAGCAACCTGTGTCAAATGATTCAATGGATGTAAAATATAAATAAATATGTCTTTCTGCAAGCAGAAGTTTAGCTCTATCCAAAGATTTATTTTAGTGTCTTCCGTAGCATTAATAAATTCAAGTCGCCTGTCTCTTCGTGGGGTCTTCCGTGGTAAATATGTTTTCTTAGAAATGCATTTATTCAACAAGATTTCGAGAAGTGTTATGATATGGCTACACATTATATTGTCTTACTTTTTAGGCCTCCATTCATAATTTAACTTTACAAACACATGATTTTCTTTTCAACATTCTGTTCTAAGTACTTTAGAAGCCATAGGTCTCTGCTTCTCCCAACAGTGCTACCTGAGCTCTGGGAAGCATGAGGGCCAGCCTCAGGCCAGGCAGGTGCAGGGGGTGACCAGAACCCAGGTGGCAGGCAGAGACCTGCTGTGCAGCCGGGCAGCTCTGGCCACGCCCAAGTGCCCATCTAGCACCCAGCACCTGCGCCTGCTCCACTGACCCCTTGGTCTGGCCAGGTTTGGGTACTGCATTTCCTACAGTCAGATTTTCAGTTCCCATGCTTATTATAGTTCCCAAGGCTCCACTCATTAACTTCTCCTGTTAACTGTATTCCTTTCTTACACTGCTGTCAGCAATCCTCAAGTTTTGCTTCTGGGGTGGAATGGCTACCTTGTATCCGCTTCAATCTAGCAATGAAAACCTTTGAAAAGTACAAAGCTCCCTCCTGGCTCACCCTCCACATCCCTGTGTTCTGACACCCTTATCTGGTAACTATCTCTTCGTTCTGTTTCACTTTCTCTGTACCTCAAGGAGTATTTAAGGAGTACTTTAACTTTCACATGGTTTCAGTTTTTGTGTTATAAGTTAGTGTTTTAATCATTGTCCAAGAACTTGTCCTGGGATTGACGGTATTAGGCTCTTTTTGAGGCTAAGGGTACGAGCAATATAACTGCATCATGGACATTGGAAGAACACAGGTTTTTTGGATTTTGTTTATTCTGTTTTTAGCAAATACTGAGTAAATAAAACATTGAATCATTCAATTCTTCTCTTTCAAACTTATCTTTTCAACTTATATGAAGAACAGAGACATTATTAATGTATTCTTCTAAGACTGTACTAATTTCTTATTGTATTTCTAACATATTTTATTTGCTATCTATCTTAGTCAGCTCTTCATTGATGTGACAAAATGCCTGAGAAAATCAGCTTAGAGGAGGAAAGATTTATGTAGGCTCATGGATTCCGTGGTTTCAGTTTATGGTGGTATAACCCATTGTTCTGATCCATGATGGAGGGCCTGCTTACCTCATGGCAGTCAAAAAGTAGGAGAGCAAGGAAGGGGCCGGGGACAAGATAGAATCCCTGATGGCACAACCCCAAGGACCCATTCCCTTCTTGTGGGTCTCACCTCCTACAGTTCTATCACGTTCAAATAGTCCATTCAGTTATAAACCCTTCAAATGGACTAATCTACTGTTGAGATCAGAACCCTCACGATCCCAAAGCCCCACCTCTGAACACAGCTGCTCGGGGAAAGTTTTCAACTCTGGTGATTTTGTGGGACATTCAGATCCAATGACAATGTCACCTACTGCTCTGTCACTTGGCTCTTAAACATCTTGCCTACTACTCTCATTATGAATCGTGCTTTAAGAAATCAACGTAAAGTAGTTCAGTTTACGCCTTTTGCTTATTTTTCCTTGAATTCTTCTTTATCTGATAATATTTGCTCATTGGGTCTTTTATTTATTTATTTAATTTCCTTCTCAGTCTATTTGGTTTTTTTTGGTTTTTTTTTTAAGAGAGAGAGAGAGAGAGAGAGAGAGAGAGAGAGAGAGAGAGAGAGAGAGAGAGAGAGAGAGAGAGAGAGAGAATTTTTTTTTTTAATATTTATTTTTCAGTTTTCGGCGGACACAACATCTTTGTTGCTATGTGGTGCTGAGGATCGAACCCGGGCCGCACGCATGCCAGGCGAGCGCGCTACCGCTTGAGCCACATCTCCAGCCCCCTTCTCAGTCTATTTGTGTATTCTTTGTGCCATTGTGCTTCAGCTTACTTGTGTACTTAGTTTTATTTATTTATTTATCTATTTGTTTTGCAGTATCAGAGTGAAACCCAAGGGATCCTCCACCACTAAGATACATCTCCAGCCCTTGGTATTTTTTATTCTAAGACAGGGCTTCACTAAGTTGACCAGGCTGGTCTCACACATGTGATCCTCCTTCCTCAGCTTCCTAGTTTTCTGGAATTACAGGCGTACACCACCCATCTGGCTATTGTACATACATATGAATCATATTTAATATGAGACTCTTCATATTAATAAGGAGGCTTAATCCACTTGCATCTGTTGTATATTGTTCATATGTATATATATATATATATTTTTTTTTTTCTTTTTGATTATCATTCCCTGCTATTAACACAGATATATTGCATTTTTAAAAGAATCGCTCTGTTCTGGCTGAAGCTCCCATTCCTTCCTTTGCCTGCCCCAGACACTGCTGCTGCCCAGCATATGCACAGCATTGGCCCCTGGTGAAAGGCCGTGGGCTGTCCTGGTGGCTGCCGCCTTAAGCATTGCCAACACGCCACACGCTGGCCCAGGGGCGCCATTCTCCCGGCTTTCCTTGCTTTAACTTACCAAATTTTTTCAACAACAAAATACATTTATACCAGTGAGCAGCTAAAACGGGGCTCAAGTAATGTGCTTACTGCTCTCTATTTTGGGAAAGACGCAGGAGTAAAACAGCCCTACCCCTGAACCAGAGTCAGTTTTGTGAACACACTAGCCACCCACACGTGCCTTCTCTGGTCTCGGGCGGCGAGCCTCAGCCATGCTCTGGGCTGGGAACCTTTGTCCCAGCAGTCCCATCCCACGGGCCCATTCTCATGTCTCCATGCAGGTCAGAAGTTCATGGCTAGTGAACAACTGACCTCTTTGGCCTCTGGCCATTTTCCCCAGGAAACACCAGCCACTGCCTTACTTTCTGGCCCACAGACCCTCTGCAATTGTCAGTGACTCCCACTGGGTCCAGGCCCAGTAAATCTTTGACACAGAGCTGAACCCGGGGTTTCTCAGCTTCCCTCTGCCCCTCCACGCAACTGTGGGAACACCGTGATACACTGAGCGCCCAGCCTGGCCCAGTCCTTCTGAGCTCGGCTGCCAGGGCACAGGCGCTGCCCAACTTGGAAATCATTTCTGTTCTCCACAAAGCTCAGCCTTGGGCCCGTGCACTTGGGAAACTCAAATGTCCTGATTAGCATGTCAGGAGCCGCCCCCACACTAGAGCAAACCTATCCTGATGGTTTAGTTTGATCACACACACACACACACACACACACACACATACGCACACACAGTAACCAGCACCACCTCCATCCCGGAGGCAGCCTCCTAAGACTTGCCCTCCTGCATAACAACTGACCGGGCACAGGCGCCTGTCCTTGTGAAAGCATGGGCCTAATCCAGGGGACTGGAGGGCAGTGTCCTCAGGGAGATGTTGGTGAGTTTTGAAGGACTGCAGGGAGTTCCTTGGTCAACAGGAAGTGAGAAGTGTTTGGGGCAAAGGGAAAAACACCTGCAGACCCCGGGAGGCCAGAGGAAGGGGAGAGCAAGGCGCAGACTAGGGGAAGAGAGAGTGGGGGGGGGGCTTTGGGCAGGAGCCCAGCTCCACTCTCAGAGGGGGCCATTGGGAACAGGGGCAAGGTAGGAGGGTCTGCAGGGGGGCACCCTTCTGGCCATCCTAGGCCATCCTACCAGGACCCGTGGACACCACCTGGTGCTGGTCAGGGTTTTTCCCATGAATTTTCTCCCCCACTAACCATCCTTAGACTGAAGGACTCAAGACTTTGAGCCCTTGAGATCCAGGGTCATGTGGAGACCTGCCTGCCACCAACTCCCAGTCTGTGTCCCCTTCCTGGGCACAGAGCCACCCACGGAGGGGAGTGAGCAAGCTGTCCTGACACACTCAGGACCAAAGTGAGCGGGAGGGCTGTTCGGCCTCTGGCCAGGGGAAATGCTGGACAGGCTGGGGCTCAGCTCAGTGGCAGGCGCTGGCCTGGTGTGTGTGAGGTGCTGGTTTGACCCTCAGCACCACATAAAAAATATCAAAACATAGATTGTGTGTCCCTCTACAACTAAAAATATATTAAAAGAAGAAAAAGCAAGAAAATGCTGTATTACTTGAGAGAACAGGTACTAGAACCCCAGCCCTCCCCTTCCTGCCTGTCTTTGTCCCCAGATCTTCTCGGGGCCTGGAGAAGGGGGAGACGGCTCATCTCCTTAGATCTCGGATGGTTTCCCAGGCAGTAGAAAATTTATAGGCGGAAAAGGAACTGCACTCGTTTTGTCTTGTTCATTCTTACACAGAAACGTGAGTCACAGTGGGCTCACGGTGTCGCGTGCCCGGTTCTGACCCTCCTGCCCCCAGCACGCCAGCTCCCTGCTGTAGACCCTGCCCCGTGGCAGGGCAGGCTCGGTCTCTGGAGCCCTTCAGGCAGTGCCTTGTCCTCTGAGAAGGGCCTTGGCCAGCTCACGGGAGGCCTGGTCCTCAATGGTCTCACCTTAGTATTTGGAGGAAGGTCCATGGGGAAAGGCAATGTCAATACGTGTTAGAAGCCTTTTTGTGAAATTTAATGGAAGATCACAGGGAAAAAAAATCGTCATAAAAAATGAATAACTTAATACCACAAAAAGTAGAATGATCCTAAAGTCATGTTGAACCTGCGATTTAAACCACGCCAACATTTAACTTGACACATACATTTTTATTTAAAACATTTGATCCCAGGAAATGTTTCACAACTCACAAGCTTTTAGCAAACCAGGCCAGCGGTCAACGGGACTTCCTTCCAGGGCAGAGTGGATCTCTAACCCTGGGTCACATGGAAACAAGCTCAAGCAGTGCTGGCTGCTGCAGGTCACCCATTAGTGACAGAGCCACGAAGCCCTGGAACAGGTGAGAGCTAGTGAGGACCTCGAATGTCCATGAATCAAACTCCACTTCCACCTAGAGAAGGCAGCCGTGAGAGCCCAGAGAAGCCCAGGCAGCCTCTGGCTCTCCTGGAAACCCTAGCCGGGCCTCCCAGCTCTCCTGTGTTGTCAAGGGCCCGCTCCCTGGGGAGGCACTTTGTTTTCTTCCAGCCTCCATGGCATATGATGCAAGGTGATGCAAGGCGATAGGCATCTGTCACAGGAGACCTTTACAGGAGGAGGAGCCACTGCAGCTGGACAGTCTCAGGAGGAGCCTGGGGGAGGGAACGTGGGGTAGAGGGAAGCCAGAACCTCCAAGGAAGGCTCCAGAGATGACAGCGAAGAGCGGGATTGTGCAGGCAGCACCTGGTGCAGAGGCCATGCTCCTGGGGTGCAGAGGCCGTGCTCCTGGGGTGCAGAGGCCGTGCTCCTGGGGTGCAGAGGCCGTGCTCCTGGGGTGCAGAGGCCGTGCTCCTGGGGTGCAGAGGCCGTGCTCCTGGGGTACAGAGGCCATGCTTCTGGGGTGCAGAGGCCGTGCTCCTGGGGTGCAGAGGCTATGATCCTGGGGTGCAGAGGCCATGCTAGTGGGGTGCAGAGGCCATGCTCATGGAAGGAATGGCTGCGTGTGCTGGGAAGCCAGGTGGGGTGGAGGGGAACAGCAGCCGCCTGAGGGACCCCAGGGCTTCAGTGCCTCTTGCTGGGCTGAGGCCAGCCCCATGAAGGCTGCCCCAAGTGGGCACCTACTCACCCAGCGGGGCCACTGCCTGGACAGGGCGCCAGGCCTCCTGTGCAGGCCCCTGGGGGAAGGCTAGGTGGGAATGAAGTGCAGAGCCTCCTGCCGCCCGCAGAGCCAGGTGGAGAGAGCTGCTCTCTGCATAGTGCCCTGAGCACGGAGCACCTAGCACTTAGCACCTGCCCTTTTGTAGTAGGTGCTCAGTGGGTATCCATGGACAGCCAGGGGAGAAGGGGTGGCACAGCGCTCACTACTCACTTCTTCTTTGGTCTGATGAGTGATCGCAGACAGGGGAGAATTGCCAGGTCACCGTCTCTTGGTAGTCAGCAAACACCACGCTGGCCATGTGTGCCCACCAGAGCCTCCTGCCCTCCCTGCCCCACAGGGAAGAACCTTGAGGGGGGGCTGGGCAGCAAACCTGAGGCGTGGGGTGGTCTGCTCCACGCTGCTCTTCCATGAGCTGCTCTGGCCGTGAGCAGCCAGGGTGGGTTTGGGGTCCCTCTCTTGGGCGTCCTGCCTGCTGCCACCTATCTTGTCCCGAGTACCTAGGCCCCTGAGCTGCTCAGGCCTTAAGTTGCATGGCCAGGAGCTCACGGAGGACCCGCATGTTGGCTTGCTCATTCAGCACCAGGAGGATGGTGCTCCAGCTAATTTCCTCATCAATGACTGTGACAGACCCGGGCTGGAGCCCTGCACCTCGCTGCTGACTCTAAGTCCAGGGAAAACAGCACCTCAGAGGCCTTCCACGGGCTGGACCAGGACTCCATCAGCTAAGGTTCTAAAGAAGACGTTTAAAAGAAAAGGAGGAGGAGGAGAAGAGAATAGAATCCCAGTTATAATACTATCAAACAAAAGACCACCGAAGGGGGAAAAAGGTTTAATTTGGCTGACGCAGAGGAATTAGTAAGAGAAAATAATTCAAATTTTTATTTTTGAGAACTTTCAAATGAAATTGTAAAGCTTCATAAAATAAATTGTAAATATATACTGAGGATATCCAGGTATTTCCAAGTATCTGAACAGTTGAAATAGTATGTGATTAATAATTATCATAAAATACATCTCTATGATTTGTAAAACCTTTAGCTCTGCTCAAGTGATGTTGAAAACCTGATGGTGGAGGCCAGGAGGTCTGTTGCACGGGTTGAGAGTGGCCCAGGTGCTGGCTCTGGTCTCCTGTGCCGTCACGCTTGGCGCCATGAAGAATCCAGGGCTGCACGGCGCCCTTTCCCACGCCGGCCAGGCACATTCCACAGGCAAGGGGACGGCAGCCGCCACTGCCCACACAGTCGCCTGGCCATTCTCACAGGGCCAAGCCTTGCAGTAGCCACTGGTTTGCAAGGCAAATGAGGCTAGTGTCTGCCCCACAAGCTCACTTCCTGCAGATTGACCTTTGCAGGTGGGCCCAAGGCAGTGAGTGAGGAAGGAGCAGGGCATGGGGGTGGGCAGCTTTGGGCAAGGTGTGGACGCTCTCGGGGGCTAGGTCTCCTGCTGTGGGTCTCGGGCAAGAGCCAACACTTAGGAAAAGAAAAGTCCAATGACTAATTAAAAACCTGCCTCCAGAGCTGGATGTGGCCTTGTGGAAGACCCCCTCCACTTCCACCCTCACAGACGGGAGCCTTGGTGTGGAGGGAAATGGACCACTGTGCCCGTGTTCTTCACAGCCACGTGTGTGCTCGGGAAGCAAATGAGAGACGAGGAAGTGCAGACAGACATGACCTAGCCACAGGTCCCTGTCCCCTGTCTCTCCAGCCCTGCACAGGACAACAAGGGGAAGGAGATGGTCTGCAGATGAGGGGTAGGTGTGTGGCTACCCATTACATCATGTTCTGTACCTTTGCTTATCTTTAACTGCCCATCAAAAAGTTCTTACATGGAAAGCCAAAAATTAATATGCATTAACAAATAAATGTGTCCTTCAAAATCAGCTTATAGAGTGACGTTTAGAAGATGGCTGCTCAAAAGAGAGAGAGAGGCAGGTTCTTCCAAGTCGCTTCTGCAGGTGGCTGCAGGTGTCCAGGACAAGAGAGGTGGAGGCCAGTCCCTGGAAGGAAGGTCTCCGCTGTACCTTCTGTCTCTGGTAGTGCCTTGTGCTGAAGGAGAGCTGCCTTATTGTTTCAGGGAGAAAGCCCCAACCCCATTTTAACCCCAAATGTAAAAAAAAAAAAAAAGTCAGTATCATTGATTAGAAAAGATTAGAAGAACTTCTAGTGGTATCAGATCTGAAACCTAAAGACCAGCAATCATCCACCAAACTTCACACATTCAAGGCTACTGATTTTATTTCTGCTTTGTCCCCAAACAGATCTTCGCCAGGGCTTCTGATGGCTGCCAGCAGGCGCAGGCTGGAGGAACATGGTGCTGTGAACGCCCCCCACACTGGTACGATCCACGGCACCTCCTACCTCTGGTTGTCTGCATCCTATCTATGCGTGAGTATAAAGTGCAGCTTCCTTAGCCAAAACGCAAGACGAAGCCACTGTCAGGAGAACATCTGGTACAGTTGGCTGCAGTCCTTGGCCACCCTAAACAAAAAGTAGGCAGCTCTCGTCATAAGCACTAAAGAAACCAAGGATGAAGCGCTTCTCTACCCTGTGAGCCCAGCTGGTGTCCTCATACCTTCAGAAAGACTGAAGTGGGTAAGATGTGAGAAGCAATAGCCCTGGTATTTTGAAGTGCTATATATTGCATTCAGAGGTTCACATCCAGTGTCTTGTGGTAGATGATCATAGAAAGAAGTCAAGAAAGGTTCACTTTGGAACCCAGAAATAGTTGTGGCTCAGTGGTAGAGCACTTGCCTAGCAGGAGTGAGGCACTGGATTCGATTCTCAGCACCACATAAAAATAAATAAAAGTCCACCAACCACTAATAAAATATTTTTTAAAAAATAAATCTCTAACAAAGATGTTGTGTCCGCCGAGAACTAAACAATAAATGTTAAAAATTCTCTCTCTCTCTCCCTCTCTCTCTCTCTCTCTCCCCCCCACTCTCTCTTTAAAAAAAAAAAAAAATCTCACTACAACAGACACTAGTATGACAATATGTAAAAATGTGGATGTGTCACCGATGTGATTCTGCAATCTGTATCCGGGGTAAAAATGGGAGTTCATAATCCACTTGAATCAAATGCATGAAATATGATATGTCATGAGCTTTTGAACAACTAATAATAATAAAAAAGAAATCTCACTATTATGATAATTCTTGTACTATGAGGATAAATTGAAAATACTGGCATATCCTGTATACATATGTAAGTCTAAGTCACATGTATCTTGTTCTGAATTTCAGCAGAATAAAACCTTAGTGAGCAACCCTGGTCCTCTGCTTGGCTCATACTAATGTGTGTCCAAATACCTGTGGAAATAGAGAACAGAAATAGTGTTTTAAGTCCAAAGAACTAAAATTGTGGCCCAGTCAACTTGCAGCAGGCGCAGGGACCTGGAAATCCAAATTCTGCCTCTCACACACTATTTAACATGTCAAGCAGGAGTTGAAGAGTTTTCGTGTTGCTGTTCTGGATGAAATCAACCATGGCTAGAGAGCTACAATCTGCAGCTAAAACACAGGTGAATAAACCGAGTTCTGGGCTGAGATCACTGTGATGAACTGCTTCCCTGGGGAGGAAGTGGCACTCAGAGTCACTGGCTCTCAGAGCCCAGGGAGTGAGGTGCTGGGGGCGCTGGGCTGGGGGCGCTCGGCAGGGACTCTGACTGCAGATGGGGTTAAATGGCCTGGAACCAGTTTAAAAGTAGGTTAAAACGGAACAACCTCCCCCTCCTCCAGCTCCCAGGCCTCTTTTGAAATGCCTGGGAGGGTCCCACCTTAAGTTATCAGCTAACACTTTCAGAGTGATTAGCAGGAAGCCGGGAGAGAAAGAAGCGGGATTTAGGCCCAAGGCCTGGGGCGGAGGGGAGGCCCTGCGGGGGAGCGCTGACTAGTCAGCACATCCGCTGATCCCTGACAGACAGACAGATTTCACCTGCTCCAGAGCCTTTGGGTCCACAAGGGAGACTCCCAACCCCTGGATTCTGTGACGGCACCACAGCGAGGAGGAAAGAAGTTCTGGAGCTTTCTGGGTCAGACATACAGGCACGGTGGTTTCCCACAGTATTGCTAAGGCAGCCCAAAGGACGGACCTCCTGTGCCAACTACTGGCCTGTGTGTAACTGAAAACATCAACCTTTCACCCAGAGCGAATTCAGACGTCTCTGAGGGGTGTCTGTTACGAGGCCTGATTGAGAACCGTATGTGCCTTGGGGGAAAAGGGCACAGTGGACAGAAGGGCAAGTAGGAATAATCTGCCTACTGGGCGCTCACCAGATTCTCCCAGGGTTGCCCCCAGAAGCCCTCAGGAAACGCCCCTGCTGACGGACACGGACAGAGGGGTCCTCTTCTGTTTCAGGAATCCCTTCTCCGGTGGCCTCCTGCTCTCGGGTAGTGCGTTCACTCTCAAAGGCTTCGCTCCTTACCTCTGTTGATACAGGGCGGAGCCTGCCAGGGTGCTGTCTTGAGACCACAGTGCACCCAGGGCCCCGGCACCCAGTGATCCCAGGACGCGGCCCCAGTCGAGTGTGTAATGGCACCAGTTCACACAGAGCCTGGGAGCCGCCCTCCTCTTCTTTAAATCCCCTCCAGGTTACTTACAACACCTAGTGCAACTCAAACTGTTGTCCCAGAGCGTCTGTTTGTATTATTTTTATTGTTATGCTTTTATTTTTAACATTTAAAACATTTTAAAGTATTCTCAGCCCGCACTCTGGCTCTGTGACCATAGACCTGGTGTCTGAGAATCACCAGCAGACCTGAACGTGGGGGTGTCACCTCTGCCGCTGTGTTGTGAACGCGTGGAAAGCGCACAGCCAGGTGGGAGGCACCACACCAATCCCCCAACTCCATTCCCCCACCGGTTTTCATTGTCTTTTGCCATAAAACTTTTTATCATCTAGCAACAGGTAGACGAACATAGGTGGATTGAGTTCTTCTTCCTCATTCCAAGTCCCAGCAACTATAACTCATGAGCATAGAGGGGCCAAGGCCGTTAGCATTCCTAATGAATATTAGCTTTATTTTGAAGGTGATCATCGAGAGAAAATGTGTTTATTCTTTGGTGCTTTAATTTGAAAAACACACTTGTACCCCAGATGGGCTCTGGGTCAGGTGATAAGGATGGGGCAAAGCCCGCCTCAGCCTCTCAGACACACAGTCCAGTTCCAGCTGAGAAATGGCCGGGAGCCCTGGCTTCTGCTCAAAACTCACTGACCCAGGGGTCAGCAGCTGGCTTACCATCTCGCTTGCTGGACAGGTTAGGGTGTCTCCTCAGCCCTGGGTTTCTCTCCCATAGAATGGGATGACTCTGCCATGCGGTGATTCCTTTCTATTCCCAAATCCTAGGATCCCCTGGGAAGAGGGAAGTCCAGCCAGGCAGGAAACAACAGGCACAGAGAGGGGCAGCACTGGACCTTGTCCCTTCACCTGGATCCTGTGGGTGGGTTGAAGCCCAGGGCTCTGCCGCTGCCCATCCTCCCACTGGGTCTTCCCTCTGCCGAGACTCAATGCCACTGGCGGCTTCACATCGTGACTGTGGAGAAAGTGTAGTTGTTCAAATGTCCAGGCCAACAGTGAACAGGCAGGCTTTCAGAAGGAAAAAAATTGTGTGTGTGTGTGTGTGTGTGTGTGTGTGTGTGTGTAGGCTCAGGGTTCTCTCACTAAGTAAAACATCCAAACTATCAAGTCAAATGGCAAAAAATATATACTGAAGGCAAATGCGACCTTCAGACGAGTTTCCTTCGTTGCTGGCCGAATCTCACACGACCAGCAGGAATAGTAATTCCGTTAATCCAATTCAGTTAAGGTACTAAGATGCCCTGCTATTCAGTATTTTACTTTGAGCAATGTCAGGGAAAGTTCTCTTCATTGACTGCGGAGACACCAACATCTGCCCTGATTTCCCTGAAATCTTTGTATGAAAGAAAGATCAGAGTCAGTGAAGGCAGTAAATGTTGAACAGTAAGATGAGAGAAACCCTCAAAGGCCACCCAGGTGGAGCTACGTGACAGGAAGATGGCTGACGTGGGTTCATTAAGCCCAGAACTGGTCATTATTATACCGCTTTCCAAACCCCAGGCCATGTCGTCCAAGGCTGCTGAGAGGAAAGCATCTTCAGCTGACTCAGGGAGGGGCTGGCACAGAGAGGAGCCCATGCCCATCTCCACCAACGCCCCCAGAGCCCTGCCACATACGACTCTCCTGCCAACACCCCGGCCCAACACGCAGGAGCCAGGCTGGCTGGGGCAGCTCTCGGCTGTGGGTTGGAACAGAGGCCTATTCACGGAGAGCCCTCCACAGGCTGGCTACGCCAAGATCAGTACCCTCCTCTGCCAGAAGCAGGGCGGTGGGGGCACTTCTGCTCCCAGGTAACAGCTTACTAATGAGATCACCTTCTTCATCCTCACAGATTTTTCTGCTACACGGTGACTCGGAACACAGAAGCCCCACTTAACTTACTGCCTGCCAGACGTCATACCAACTTGAAGAAATCCTGTTGTCCTGGCAATGTTGTTGACCTGTGAGATGCTGGCGGTGGTTCACAGCAGCTCCTGTCCCGAGCTGGGGGACTTCAGGAAACCTGCTCTGGAGTGGAAGGGGCCGTGGATTCTGGATTCTCCCCACCAGCTGTGCAGCCCAGCAGGCTGCCCCATCTCTGGTCTCCCTGGTAACACTGAGGTTGGAGTTTTAGCTGTGCCTGCATTGAAACGTTCTGCACGTCATCTGGAGTACATTCAAGGCATGGAGCAAGTGGTATAGATTTCAAAGTCATGGCTGTTTTTATTCTGCTGCCAGGCTACCATAAAGAACACCACAGGCTGGGTAACTTGAACCAGTATCTCCAGGCTCCAGATGTCCAGGCACCGCTGGCTCCTTCTGAGATGAGGCAAGGTCGGCCTGGGCCCTGCTCCTCCTCTATGGATGCTGCTCTTGTCCCTGCGTCTCCACCTCAGCTGCCCTCCTTGCATGCATCTTTGTCCAAATTGCCCCTTTCTTCTTTTTTAAAAAATTTTTTTTGAGTTGTTGATTGACCTTTATATTTTATTTACCTATATGTGGTGCTGAGAATCAAACCCAGGGTCTCACACATGTGCTCTACCAACTGAGCCACAATCCCAGCCCCTAATTGCCCCTTTCTTTTTTTTTAATATTTATTTTTTAGTTTTCGGCAGACACCACATCTTTGTTTGTATGTGGTGCTGAGGATCGAACCCGGGCTGCACGCATGCCAGGCGAGCGCGCTGCCACTTGAGCCACCATCCCAGCCCCCGTAATTGCCCCTTTCTTGAAGAACACCAGTCGTATTGGATTAGAGCCCACCTGGTGACCCCATTTTACATCCATCACCTTTGTGAATCTCCCATCCCAAGACAGCGCCTTCTGAGCTACTGGAGATTAGTCACTTCAGCACCAGAATTTGGAGGGGACGAAATTCAACCCACAGCATTGCTGTTGCAAATAATAACAAAACCAACTGTGATGACCATTATCATGATTTCTAGAGCCGAGGTGGCTCACTCCAGGAAGTCTGTGAAACTGGGAATTCTTACCTGGTGCCTTCAAGGAACTGAATGACTCGGGGGGTGAGTGAGCTCACAAGTGAATGAATGGGCAGAGGGTGAATGGTGGGCAGGACTGGCCTCTTTACCTGAGCCCCAAGATCTGGCGAATGCACAGCAGATGTGTCAGGAGCCCGTCAGTTCTGTCACCACGGGAACAAGGGGACGATGCAAGGATTGTGTCCCAGAACCAAGGTCAGAAGACAGTCCTGCAAGGCAGGCTCCATCTGACCCAACCCACGCCCACTCCCCACCCACCATCTGTGACTGGGCAATGATTGCACCCGTGGAAACCTGAGTCTGCCAAAGGGGGATGTCCCAGGTGAACGCAGGCTTCTGAGATGATGAGCATAAAACACTGAGCTCACAGGCTCACATAACAGGCTCACGGCAAAGTCAGAGAGCTCCTTCCTGCAGCTGCGAGGAGTATGGGGCCCGCAGGCCCTGCAAGACAGCAGCAGCCAGCACGTGGATCAGGGCCACAAGTCCCAGAGAGAGGCCCTCCTGACTCCCAGGGATGTGCTGACTAGCCTCGGGGACCCAAGAGGGCCAAGGAGGAGGCCAGCCGTCCATCCTTATCTCTGGGAACCTCCTGGAGGAAGTCACAAAACAGCCTTACTTCCAATTAGGTCACCTAGTAGCTAAACTGAGAGCAGGTCTGGAGAAATGGACACTCTGGGGACGTAGAGGCACAATTTGGTAATAATTTGAGATTTTGTTTTAGTTTTGCTTGCTTTTACCATGAAAGAGAATCTATTTTATCTTAGAGGCCAAATTTATTTTCCTTCAAAGCCATAATATCATATTACCTAAGATATACCTAGCCAGGCATGGTGGCACACACCTGTAATCCCAGCTGCTCGGGAGACTGAGGCAAGAGGATGGCAGGTTTGAAGCCAGCCTCAGCAACGTAGCAAGGAGGCTGTAAGCACCATAGTATGACTCTGTCTCTTAAACACACACACACACACACACACACACACACACACACACAGGGCTGGGGATGATGCTCAGTGGTTAAGCACCTTGGGTTAAATCTCCAGTACCAAAGGGGAAAAGAATCACCCCTATGGCCTGGGCACGGTGGCCATGCTGTAATCCCAGGAGGCTGAGGCGGGAGGAGCCCAAGTTGGAGGCCAGCCTACATAACTTGGTGATATCCTGCCTCAAAATAACAAATAAAAAGGAGCTAAAGCAAATAAAAGGAACAAATTAAAAGAAATAAGGAGAAGCTCAGTGGTACTGAACCCTTGGGTTCAATTTCTAGCACCAAAAGAAAAAAAAGTACAGAACCTATCAGACAAAATGGTTCAATGACAGCTACAGAGAAGCACATGTCTTCTGTGGGGCCAGTGGGCACCCAGACTCTAACTCCGACGTCGACTCACACTCATGGAGTCTCTGGCCTGCGGCCTGGGTACTACCTCTAGGCTCTACGTGAAATCTGCTGTTCTCTTTTGAAAGGAATTCTTGGAATTGTTTTGAAACAGGGCAAGTTCCGTGAACAGGGGCAGGACAGGAGGCTGATAAGGGACTCTGGCTGATTAATGGGGAAAGGATCCTCAGACAGCAGAACTTTGGAAACAAGACAGTAAAGAGGCCCTGGGGACACTGCGGCAGTGCAGTTCTCCTGCAGATGTGGCGGGGCAGCCTCCATGTCCCTGGGACTGGACTCCAGGCGAGGGTGAGCTGTGGAACAGAGGGCAGAATCCTTTACCTGCAGCTTCCCAGGCTCAGAAAGGAGTCCCACGGCACCCTGAGCCTGACCTCACGTGGTGCTTTGCAGAGAGAATTCTTTTGAATCAACAACCTAAATACTTCAGGCACACTTTTGCCAGACAATTGTTTCCTTGGGATGAGGAAACCACTTATTTTGCAAAGAAATTAGACAGCATACCCAAAAGGACCGGATAGGCGAGCCAGGGCGCACGTGTGAAAGGGAACACACTTGCATGGTGCATGGGCTCATACATGTGGCAGGGGCAGCCAGACCCCTACACATTAATAACCATCACTTGTCCCAGCTGCCGTGATTGATCCTCACATCATCACCGCTGGAACAGAGATGGATGAGCATGGTGTCAATCACCAGGGCCAGACACCGTGCTGAGAGCTACATTCAGGCTCAGATTCATATTTAGAATTCATAGCTGGTCTTTCACACACAGCAGGGACTGAATACTTAACAGTTCTCCATAGAATTTTATATTTAAAAAAAAAAGGAGAGAGAGAGAGAGAGAACTGCTTTTGTAGAAGAAGAAAAATAGTTCTTTGTGTAATATTTACAAGAGCTGCTGATGGCATGCAAAGCAAAAATTAGTTTTTAGGGCAGACGGGAGAATTGACTCTACCTGTGTAAAGAAAGGGTCCTCAGCTCCTTGCTGGATTCAGTGTAAAGACCCCTGATGAGCAGCCAGTCTCGGGATTTCCAGGGGTGATTTCCAGGGGCCCGGTGATTTCACGGGGACACTGCAGCCATGGAGACATTGTCACCGTGTTTACAGCAGCCTCTCCTCTCTCAAAGAACCCCACCCTTGAAAGGCACAGAAGGACCATCAGTTAGCACTGAGAAAGCCTCCGGCATGAAGGAAGGGCCGCTCCGTGCTCGGGCGTCTGCTGCTGTCTGAAATGCTGACTTTGGAGGCGCTTGGCAAGTGGCACCAGGCCTGGGCCTGGGCAATCTGACCAAAGGTCCTGTCCACCTGCCCTAGTGGATGGAAGGGTCTAATTATACTCTGCTGGAAACAGTCAAGACCTTACTCTAAATACCCAAGTAAGCTCCTGAGACCAAGGGCAGCCACGTGGACCCATTTCCACAACCCTCTGTCCACGCAGCACCACTGTGACCAAGGGCGGCCACGTGGACCCATTTCCACAGCCCTCTGTCCACGCAGCACCACTGTGACCAAGGGCGGCCACGTGGACCCATTTCCACAACCCTCTGTCCACCCAGCACCACTGTGACTCAGATTGCAGGGGGCCGTGGAAGAAGAGGAGTCGGGCACAAGGCACCCCTCAGTCTGGGAGGAAGCATTCCTCTGCGTTTTGTCATTTAGTTTTTCAAAATTGAACCCTGGGTGGAGCCCACCTTCATGCCCCCATGGTCAGCTACAGAGAAGGCACCAAGCCAGGGCTCCGCAGGGATAAGGCCATTCTGTGTTTTCAGAAGACCCAGGGGGGGATGTGGGGAAGGACTGAGGTGGGCAGGGCCTTCTGAAGAGAAGGGGTCCCTCCGGGAGAAGAGGGCCCAACAGGCAGCTGTGTGCACTGCCAGACCACCAACAGCCCACTCTGTTTTCGGTGGGTGTTTGTCAGTGTCATCTACCCCTCCCGCTGTGCGAATGAAAACCATAAATGCAGTTCCTGGATCAGTAATTAAAGATAATTATTTTAGTGGAAGAGATTTTCGCCTCCATAATCTCCCCTTTGTCTGCCAGGGCCAGCTCTTGGTTACATCTGCCACTGATAGCCTTTGCTCTGTTTACTTTAAAGAATAAGCCACTGTTTGATTTGGTTTCTCTTTTCCAATATGTAAACCTCAGTCTCTTGGTTCTCCATTCCAGGAAGGAAAAATAAAAGCACAAGGCTCTTTAAATATCTTTAAATATCAGAGCAATGGTTACTTCCAGATGCACACAGCCTCAGCATTTTATGTAAGAGTCACTTAGGAAAATGTGTAGGCATGTCCTGGCCGGCAGCCGAGCTTGGGCAGGTGTACCTCGGTTGGGCCGGTGGCTTTTTACATGGCTGTCATCCATTTGTCCTTCCTGGATGCCTTGCACCAGTATGTGTGTATTTCCAAAGGTTGTTCACCTGCTCCAGGGTTCAAAGGATCATTCTGTTCATTTAGAGGGTCACTGCGGCGATGTATTAAGACATAGCTCAGGAGTATGGGCTACAAGTTCTGGAGTGGAGTGAGACCAATAAGAAAACTTTGGAGTAGAAACCACACATACAAAAAATGTTTTTTTTTAAAGGAGGAGAACAGTATTCCTCAGTCAAAATGCAAACGAGCCCCTACCCCCACCCCAAAGAAACAAAATCTGTAGCAACTGCACTCCAGGAGTCTCATCACACTGGGAAACTCACAGCTCCAGCTGCGTCAATAGGTGGTTTATGTGTTGCATTCGAATCCTGCATTGGCAGCACGTTCTAATTGCCTGCTTAATTGACCTTATCCGCAGCAAAGGAAAAATAAAGATTTATGTAAGTTTTATTTTCTGCATAGTTGGTAAGGGAGTCGCTGATCCAACTCGGGATTAACCTACTGGCTGAGCCACAGTGTTTCTCACCCGGGTCCTTGGGCTAGGGGTGAAGGGTCACCTCTCCACTCCCAAGTCAGCCCACCTCTGGTGAACAGAAAAGCAAGATCAGGGCTCCAGTCTTGTTTTCAACCCAGAGAAAGCCATTCTCCCAGCAAGGATAGGGGAACTGCTTCCAAAAAATAACAGGTTTAGGAGATGTGATGATTATATTCGACGAAAACCTTGCTTGGCCTATAATACAGCTATATGTAGATGAAAGGCATTGCTGTCTGGCGTCACCACATTAAAATATTTATACTTGCAAGGGATTCTTATAATTATACTGCTGTGGTTTTCACCCATGTTTGGGCTATGGAAATGCTGAGCTTCACAGTTCACATGCTCCCAGTTACCTGCAGTTATGGAGCCACAGGCTAGAACACGGGTGGCTGGAGAGCCAAGAAGCATGGGACCGCCCTCCAGCTCGGTGGCCAGGGGACTTCCAAGTGCATCGCACAGGGGCAACAGACCTGCTGCACCGGGGGGCCCTGGGGATCCCTGGGCCCCTGCTGACCCCCCTTCTTTCAGAGGCCGCCCAGTCTTTGATAGAGGCTCTCTAGGTGGAGCAGGGGTGGCAGCAGGTCTCGGCCCTCTCTGGCAGGCGTGCGAGGGTGGAGGCAGAGCTGCCACGCTGTTGTCTGCCCTTCCCAGCTCACTGCCACCTCCCTGCCTTGGATCAGAATCCCCCTGAAAGTGCAGACCAGAACCTCGGCTCTCACCTCCAGGTCCCCCGTGGACTGGTGGCCCTGGGTGCAGACGTGCGGGGAATCGCTCCGGCTCCCTGCCAGTCCAGCTTTTCCTGTTATTTACGTGCTCGGATGAAAGTGGGCCCTGTTCACAAACATGGCATCAAGGCCCGGGACGCATACCAAACAGCCTCAAATAAAAACCAGAACAAACTGCGCTCATTTGCCGAGCCCCAAGCAGAGCCAAATTGAAAGCTTTTATTTTTGAAACTACAAACAGAACCACAGTTACACAAACACCAGGAGAATAGTCTCAACAAGACTCTGCCTACATGAAAGATGTCTGAAGTCTCTTCCTGAAGAAGTCCGTGGGTTTCTTCTTTACTCCCCAAATTACTAAATTGTTATTAAAACCACCGCCTAAATGATTTGCCTGTGAATTCAGCTGTGTTTTACTGAACTGAAGATCTCTCCGATGGAGATGCCATCGATCCAGGTATGACTACAGCATCTCTTCCCGCGGCGACAGGTAATCTGTGTCTCTGGGAGAGAAGGGATCGATTTCCCACTGTGCAGTCTTTTTAGCCCCACGTGCAGCTGAGGGCTGCGACACTGAGCACATGACCACATGGAAGAAGCTGCGCAGCTGATGGGACAGTTTAAAAGAAAAGTCACCTTACTGCGCATCCTGAGTACCTGCCAGACAGGTCCGCCCTGCAGCTTGGTTGGACCTCAGTGTTTAACGGAGGATTCTTCCAGGGCCTGCCTCTCACGAAGGCCTGGGCTCTGGCTGCACCTATTCACACCATTTCCTGCATTTAAGAGGCCAGGGCTGTGAACATGGTGAAGTGGGACAGGGCTTGTGGGTCCAGCTGGGCCCCACGTTGGTCATTATCATCGGGAATTGTTTGACCAGGACTTATTTATAAAACACAGAAGGTGGAGAGTGGTCCCCTGAAGACACAGGTGAAGATTTGGACAAACCTGAGCCTGAATATGCCCAAGTCATTTTGTGAAACCTACAAAAAGCCAAGTCAGATGTTCATCAGAGAAATTTGTCTCACTAAAAAAAGAACATTTTCTTGATCTGAGAAAACAGAAATCCAGAGGAGCTGTCTCCTCTCAGCAAAGATCTGTGGCCACAGCCTTGAGCAGCAGCTTGCAGATTAATGAAGATACCAGAATACTTCACGCCCTCCTGCCTGCAGGGCTGATATTCCATTCCTATCAGAGCGGAGTGAGCAGAGATTCACAGGAACTTTCATTAATAGGTACAACCAGGTGGTCGGGTGTCCTTGTCCCCTCCAGGCTTCCCCCAGTTCAGCGCCCAGGCCATGGTGAGGGGTTCTGTCTCCCCAGGAAATACCCACCCAGACAAACAAAGAAGAAAAGCAAGCAGGCTAGATGGGGGGTACGCCCCAATAGCCCGTGCCCCCGTCTCACGCCCGCCCCCGTTCTCCGCCGGCTCGCGCTGGCTCCGCATCCCTCCCGGGTCCCAGGAGAGCGTCTTCTCAGGGAGGAAACGGGTTTCCACAGCAGCTTCACCACCTGAACACAGGGGATTCATGCTCCCCATAGGCTGGAAATGCTTTCCAGTTAGTCCCGGACTTTGAGGATGCTCGAGATGGCCCCCGTAAAAACTGGACACCATATTTACCATCATCCTTGTTCTCAAATGTTTGGCTTACTTAAGTCCAGAGCCTCCACGCACCCTCCCCTGGGTTTACTCACTGGGTTGAGCAACAAGCAAGACAATAGCAGATCGGCAGGCAAGGTATAAAATCAGTAGGGGGCTGGGCTGGGGCTGGGCTGGGGCTGGGCTGGGGCTGGGCTGGGGCTGGGCTGGGGCTCAGCCGTAGCGCACTTGCCTGGCATGTGTGAGGCTCTGGGTTCGATTCTCAGCACCACATAGGAATAAATAAAAATAAATAAATAAAGGTCTATCAACAACTGATTTTTTTAAAAAAAAATCAGTAGAGCCTCTGGAATTTTAAACTTTTATGAACCACTAACATGTAGGCCGCACCCCAAATGTCTCTGGCACAAGAAGCAGCAGGCCAGCTTCCCCTTAAAGGGTCGGACTCCTTGGGGGGTGAAGCCTGGCATGTTATGTGCAGGCCATGTGGCTTGCTGGCAGGTGTGCAGGAATCCTCCATGGCTGAGAAGTGACTGCCCACCCCAGGCACAGCTCCTGTGGGGTGCAGGCAGAGCAGGGAGGACAGGGACAGCGCCCTGCTCTCCCCCGAGGTCCTGGCTGTACTCCCAAGAAAGAGAGCAAGGCCCATGTCCCCTCATGCAAACTCCACTGTTAACATGGTTCCTGAATCAGGGTGGTGGGGCGTGGATTGCCTGAGGTCGCCTTCGCACTCACAAAGGCACCTCGCAGTGGTGAATTGGTGCCATGGCTGTGCGCCCAGAGCAGCGATTTGAGAAAATCACCCATGGCAACGGTCAGGCGATGCGTCTTCATTGACTGCCAAAATCTCGCTGCACAGTGGAGGGAGAGAGAATTCACCTGTGAAGCAACTGGGAACCGCAGCCGCCGCACCCGCATGCACCCCCGCTCTTCGCGGAGAAGCCCAACCAGGTCCCAGGACATAAGGTTGCCCGTCATAAGTGGGACATCCACAGGACCTTGCCTCCCGCTCTGCCCTGCCACACACCTGCTGCCCTGCCGCCTTAGAGGAGCGTTTATCACACGGAGCCTCAGCCTCCCAGCTGCACAGTCCGCTCCTAGTCACGGGCCCAGCGGACCCTCCAGGCTGCCGCACAGGTGGGAACCTCAGAACAAAGCTGCAAAGGACAGTAGTCAAGGTGTCCTGCCCCCCCACCCCCAGCCCCCCGCTGGGGATGTGGCTCAAGCGGTAGCGCTCTCGCCTGGCATGCATGCAGCCCGGGTTCGATCCTCAGCACCACATACCAACAAAGATGTTGTGTCTGCCAAAAAACTAAAAATAAATATTAAAAAGTTTTTTAAAAAAAGGTGTCCACCCCCAACTCCACTGGTACCAAGCACCCTTGTATGCACTCCTGTGGAGGGGTCCTCTCCATCGGCACTCGGGAGGGACCTACAAGGCCGATCTGTGGAGCTGAAATTATCAGCCAAGACAGGAGGGAAATTTGGATCTCACAGTGCCCCTTGGAGACCCGTAAATAACCAAAGTTGAAGAAGACTCTGCGAGGAACTGAGTCAGAGCCATACAGACGAGAGCCGGGCAGCAGAAGGAAGCATGCCTATGGCCGGGCATCGGATGGCATTTGGTGGGTACTTCTTAAATTAACTCCGCCTCATTTTCTGGGGGAGAACCTCAGTGTTCATGTGACTGGAGGCAGGAGTCATGGCCACTGGACAAGGGCAAGAATTGGAGATGAATGGGGGACAGAGTGGGTATCCTCAGTCAGGCTCCATCCCATCTGGGGCCAGACCCTCCTGAATCACTCTTACTTGGAGAGACGGGAGCAGGGATGAAGCCATTCCCCCTAATAGCTAGCTCTCCTTTCTTTCGTGCATCTCATGTGCAAGTGAGGTGCTGGCTGCTATGGCAGGTGTTTCTAATCCTGACGATGATCCTGAAATGTAGGTATTTTTGAACAAATTATCTGTGTAAATAAAAGGAGTTTCAGAGCGATCAGGTACTTGGTCCAGCTCATTCTGAAGCTAGACATGGAGATGGACGTGTCTCTATGCAGAGAATGATGCCCACACCTTCTTACTTGTCCCAGCTTCCTTCTTTTAGACACGGTTCTGGATTGGGGTGGGCAGGAGAGCTGTCAGTCACAAACTGTCACCTGCTCATTTTGAAGGTCCTCCTGTGGCTCAGGCTGGAGAGTCAGGTTATCCTAAGTACGTGAGTGACTAGCCCAGGGGTGAGTGTGTGACCTGCGTAGAACCAGTCGTATTTTGGAAAATGTGTATGGATGATGGAAAATCTCTTTCTGAAGTTGCTACCTCACCTCTGGAAGGGTACAAGTGGAGGGCTGCCAGGAGGTTACCGTTGACCATGTCGCCCCACGGAAGGTCAGGGAGGGGCCAGGAGAGGAACTGATGGACTCCTGGTCATGTCATTGATGACATGGGGCCCAGGGCCTGGGTCAGGGGGTCTCAGGTGGAGCAAGAGCTGCCACTGCTCTGGGAGGCTTAGAGGTGAGGACAGGGACTCTGACTGAAGGAGCTCTAAAGGGAGCGCAGGGGACACTCTGGGACAGCGGCAACAATGCTGGGCCCCAGAGGAAGCTGGGAGGTGCAGGCAGGAGCTCCACACCTGCAGGCACACACCTGGACTGGCAATTCAAGGCCCGCTCCAGAGGACAGCCTGGGCATTCAGGGCCATCCGCAGGAGAGCCAGCAGGACACACGGGGAGGAAGGGGAAGGCCGGCCAAGGAGGGGACGCAGCAGAGGTTTTCATTTCAAGACTCAAGCCAGGGAAGAACCCAGGAATGTGCCCTCAAAGCCTCACTAGAATCTGTACTTTCTTCTAAAGGCCCTTGGGTACGTTGCAGGGATAGAGAGTGGGGAGTTGGGGGCAGAGGGACAGAAGACAGAGACTGGACACTCACAGCAGCTCTCCAAGACAGACTGGCGACTTCAGGGGATGGGGCTCCTTGCCGAGGCTGTGGCAGAGGAAATGCAACCGAGGGACAGATCCCGGAGCGGAGGGATCTTAACTGGCTTGAAGGGAAACTCTGGAGGTGTGTGGAGAGTCTTGCAGATATTCACAACATCCTTTTCTTCCTGGGAAGAAGTTTCTGGGGTTTTTGTTTGTTTTCCTATGCTTTGTGCAGGGCTGGGTATCAAACCAGGCCCCGCACATCCTCAGCACGCTGAGGGTTTAGCTATGTCTGCAGCTCCCCAGGGACTAGTCCTCCAAGGAGTCTGTGACCCAGGAAGACCTTCCCCCTTTGGAAGCCCTTGAGTGTCTCAGGGCCAGTCAGCTAATAGGAGTGAGTGTTCCTGGGGACAGCAAGAGGCGGAGGAACACCCTCGGATTCCCAAGCTGCTGGCTGCTGAGCAAGGCCCCCCGCAAGGAGCTTTCCTCTGGGACCTGCTGCTCCGGAGCCATTTCTAAGGAGGGAGGCCAGCACCTGCCTGTGCACCTGCAACCCGGTCACCGCAGGAAGCTGCAGGTGTGCACAGAGTGTGCACAGCCATTGTTCCAGCACAGGGGCAGGCAGTTCACTTCAGTCCAGGGAGGCTCCTGGGCCCTGATTCTTTCACCTCTGACCTTGGAGGTCCTCTCTCAGCAGGGGCTGGCCTGGGCACCGTGAGCAGTTGGATGCACTCTGCTTGTTACTGAAGCCTGGCCCCAGGACCCTGCCTGCATCCCAGCGGCTGGATTCAGCCGCCCGCCTGCATAAGCAATAGGCAAAAGGTGGGAAATGAACTTCTTGCAGGACCTTTGAACAAAGGAGCCCAGGCAGGGTCCCTGGGCCAGGCGGCCTCTAACAGGCTCAGGCCAGGATCTGGCCCCCCACCCAGAAAGTGAGCCACAGTCAAGTACAGGACGGTCTCCTGAGCAACAAAAGAGGACCCAGGCCACCAACTCCAAAGTGCGCCGGCAGCGGGAACAGACAGGAGAAGGGAGGAGAGGCGGCCCTCCCGCTCTCCTGACAGGCCCCAAACAAAAATGGAGGCGCACACAGGGCAAAGGGAAGGCTGGCTGCCAGTCAAGGCAATGTTGTGATGCACAGGGAGGAATGCCGCCCTGGGGGCGGATGAAAGGGCCTTTGAGCCCCTAGGAAGCCGCTCACACACAAAGGCAGACTGGGCCTCCAGACAGACCTCTGTGCATTCCCAAGGCTTCCCAACCTGCATGCCCCTGACTGATGTGGTTTGGAAATTAACCTTGCTTTTCTTCCCACTGCTGTTTTACATATTAATTAAAGTGTTTTCCTCAGATCAGGAATGCCTGCAGGCTGGCTCAGCTCTGCCAAGGCGGATTGCTCTCTGCTGCTTCCCCCCAGCCAGCCGTGTGCATGGTTCACCGATTAGAACTCCGGGCCTGCTCCAGACCCTCTCCGCCTTTCCTGCCATCCTCCTGTGGACTGGGGAGGTGCCACAGAGAGGCCCCCAGCCCCCACTCGCCAGCCCAGTTCTCGCTTTTCCCTTTTCCCAACAGTGCTGGGGAAAAGTGCGGACAACTCACATAATCCGTTGACCTGCTCCGTAGCACGTTTTTGGGGAATTGTGGCAATTTGAAGACCACAAAAGACCTGAGCACTGGCACTTGCTCAGCAGCCCCTCCAAGGTCTGATTCCACGTCGCAATTTAAACTTAGCATCTCGTTTTTAATAGCTGAAGATTTGCAGTGGGGTTGAGGATGTAACCAATATCCCAGGAACAACTTCCAGTTAGGACCACAAGAGTTAATGAACCTGGGACCCAAGATAACTGAGAAGTCACAAACGCTCTCTCAGATGTGGGGCACCTGAGGCCAAGAGACTCCTATCAATTTTGAATGATAACTTGGGCCATATCCATGAGCTCCTTGGATAATAATCCAAGGAGCTCATGGATATGTCAACATGATTCTTTGTGATTATAGGGAACACTTTGTTCCCTATGAAACTTAGTGTAAAGGGCGTTAAACTATAAAATGCAGAATGTAAGGAGCTTGATTCTGCAGGGAAGGCAAATCCACATTATGTGTCAAAGAGCTGAAAATTCTAAATCTTCCATTCTCCAGTGTGAGTACATTCAGTTGGTTTGTTGGAAGTAAAATGAGATGATCCTCTACATCTCCTTCCTCAGCATCTACTATACGCCCCAAAGGAGTTGATAACAGCCAGGACCCGCTGTAATGACAGTGTGGGAAGGGTGACCTCTGTGCCCCAGGGAAGCTTTCCGCCATTCTCGGTTTGTTCCTTGGAGTCCGTCTGAAGCACCCTCCTGCCTGTGGTCCTGTGTTCCTCCGGACGCCAGAGAACCCCCACTCTGCTAGTCCATGAAGGAGGAGACGTGCTGGGCCCGGTGACGCACGTCCAGAGGCAGGGCCTGCCCCACCGCTGGAGGAGCCCAGGGCTCCCCAAGGGCAGTGCCTCTCCCCCCTCCATCTTTCTGTGCGTCCTTCCCCAGTGTCAGTTGCCGCAGGCTGGTCCTGGGACTCAGGTGCTGGACTCAGGTTGCTGAGACTCCCTCATAACCAGAGTGGGCCCCCCCCAGAAGACTTCCCAGGAAGACTGCGAGGTCCTGGTCCTGAGCCCCTGCACCCCCTGCCTGTGGCCACCAAGCAGCCTGGGAGTAGCAGGAAGGGCCCTGAGCATGGGTGGGGTCGGCCTAGGCCTGCTTAGGGCAGGTCTGCAGGTCTGGGTGAGGCCGCTGTGGAGTTGAACTCACTGAGTTCCCTAGCAGCGGGGCCGCTCCCTGAGGTTGGGAGACCGCATCACCAGAATAACTCTAGGGGCCGGGGAAAGATGGGGTGTCCGCCAGCACATCACCCCAGGCCTTCTGTGCTGCAGAGGACACGGGATTCAGGTGCATCCGAGGCCTCTTCTAAATCCGAGATTAAGTATTCATTACGTGTCTACTGTATGCCTAAATAGCAAACAAGGTCACCCTTACCATTCAGGTCACATTCTGGTCATAGAGAGACAATAATCAAGACAAGTAAGTCAAACACACGGCACTTTAAAAAGTGAAAAATAACCGCAAACAAGATCAGAAACAAGTCCAGGGAGTGCTGAGGCGGTGGCTGGAGAGGTCTGTGGGAGGAGCTGCCATCTGAGCAAGCCCCAAGCAGCCCCAAGTCAAGCAGTGGACCAGGGAGCTGGTGCCACAGCAGGGTCAGGAAGGGACAGCGCCACAGAGGTGTGTGGGCAGGAGAAGAGCCCTGGGGCGACGGGCCCTCGGGGCTTGCTGAACCCTCAGAGCCAGCTGTGGGACAGGACAGGCCCCGTCTCTCCTGTTGGCTGGCTTGCAGTGCATCTGCCTTGTGACACCTAAGTCAAGTCTGGAACCTGTAAATAGTAGGAAAGTCGAAACACCAGCTTCCGGGTGAAGGAGCCTGTGCATTTGCTGCTGAAGAACTAGGTGTATCTGGGGCCAGGCTCTTCCCATGAGGCAGCTCGGCCGCGGGGAAAGCTAGGCTCTGTGGCCCCGAAGCAAGCTGTGACTCTGTTTCTGGTGACCTCTGCATGTGTTGAAGAGACGAAGTGCTTCTTGGGGGGTATTTAACACAATTCTAGGCACTCAAGTAGAGGGCTTCTGGTAACCCCAATACCGAGTGGCTAGGACTCTGCAGATACAGCTACGGTTTCTCTTGGGAATAGGTTCGTGGAATCCAAAGGAAAGAAAAGAGAGAAGGGGGGGAAAGGGGGCATGCACTTATGATATCCTTGCCTGAGTTACATGTGACCTTTTCTTTCAAGAACATAGTGTAGCAAGATTACCCAATGGTGCCCACAAATGCCATTTATCAAACTTCAGAGTCAGCTCCCTGCAAACTGCCTCATCACGCCGACCCACAACTCCACAAAGACATGGTGTTGAAGACCCAGCCTTGCATCTTTGAGAGATCCAGTGTCCTTGGCCCCAGAACCTTCACTGGGAAGCCACATGCCTCTGGACAGGAGCCCTGGGCCATCTGCTCCTTAGCAACCGCACTGAACCTCCGCAGCGCACTGCCGTGCAGTGTTCTCACATTTAAAACAGGCAGATCCCCACCGCGAAGCTTCCTTCCTCTCGTCACCGTGACTTATTATTACCCTCCAGTCAGGGTGCATGTAGACGTCCTCGGAGGACGTGCCCCTCAGTACAGGGAGGAAGAGGCATCCCGATTCTGCCACAGATGCCACCAGAAAAGGAAGCGCTCTGGGCAAGTCAAGTGTCCTAGCAGGCAGGGAGGGGACAGAGGAGGAGCCTGCAGGGAGGGAGAACTGAGAAAGAGGCTACAGGGGTGGGAACGTCAGGAGCACAGGAGCCACCTCCACTGACCCGCCCTGGGTACCACCACCACCTCCCAGGGCCCGCAGAGGACTTGCAGGGAGCCCAGCTGCAAGGGCTGGAGACTGGGGTGCAGCTGGGGCTGTGCTGAGTTAGAATCGGGGTCCAGGGAGTCTTCCCAAGTCCTGCAGCTGGTCCCAGGGAGCATCCAATGAGTATTCTGGTGATACCTGGAGGTGGGTTTAGCAGAAGGAACCCAGAGACAGGAGGCCAGACCAGCAGGGGCGTGACCCCAGGGAGGGGACTGAGCCAAGAGTGAGACTCCACCCAGGGAATGGTGAGGGAGAGGTGGGCACGGGAGGGGTGGGCTCGGGGAGACTTTCAAGAGGAAACAACGGCCAGAAGTCCAGGCAGCTGCCAAACAGGCACCCGCTCCAAGCTCCATCTGGGACTGGATTTCAGGGAAGACTCCGCCATCCACCTTTGATCCAGGCTGAGCTTGAGATGCCGTTTGGCCCACAGAGGCCGATGTCCTGCAGCGAACTTGAGCAGAGATAAAGGCAAAAGCCAAAGAGGACATGAAAGAGACAGGCACAGGCCAGGCCCGCTGAGAGGGCAGAGGAGGAGAGAGGGCATCCTGGAGGCCCGGAGGGGAGGCTGAGACCAGACCCGGAGCCCCGACTCCACCCCTTGTCTCCAGGTCTGGCATGGGTATCTGTGGGCTCTCGGTTTCCTTGTGTCTTAAATGACAGTCGTGGTGAGGGACAGTGTGATGTGAAGGGTTTGCTTCAAGACTGGCCCCCAGCGAGCACTACGATGTGTCCCCAGAGCCTCATCTTACCCCTGGGCACGGAACCCAGGACCCTGGTGTGGCGGGCCCACGCTCTCTCTCTGCGCCCCGCCTCCCGCGGTGGGGTTTTATTCAGCAGGAAGGTGGACGGCAGGCCGCTGCAGAGGGGACAGGAGCCCCTAGTTTGTTTCCAGGAGGTTGTCAGCACAGCCACCGCCGGCTGGGGACAGGACGGGGTGCAAGTCTTATTTCTTTGCTTCTATCCCTGCTTCAAGCCCTTTGCCGTCCAGGTTGCAGCTGAGAGCTTCTCCTCCCTAAAGCTGCCCTGACTCTCCACAACGCAATCCGCGGCTCCATCTCCAGGGCTCCTCGGGGTCCCCGCTCCTCTTCTTAGGCCCAGCGACGCGGCCAGTCACCAGCCTCCTCACACGCCGCTCCAGACAGGAATGAGGCCCGGGCCGCGCAGCAGGTCCAGCAGGGCGCTTGCCCAGAGCCAGACCCTGGTGTGGAGGGAAGGCAGGGGTGAGGAGCAGGGAGAGCGGGTGCTGCTTGGTGAACCCCACTCCCGGATGCAGGCGCCTGTGTAGGACCAGAAGAGGCACCTGGGGCCAAGCAGGGAGCTGTGCGGCCTGACACTGGAGGGGGAGCACTCTCAACCCCCAGGGAGTCCCCGCCTGGGCCCGGTGCCGCTGTCAGGCAGAAGGCCACTCAGCGCATTCCACCTCCAGGGTTTCTTAGGTGGTCGCTGAAGGCTTGTCACTTTCCATAGAATCAAGGAATTCTAGGCAGCTCGTGCCTGGTGTAGGGTGGGAGGTGGGTGAGGATCTTGGTCCCAGTGGACCCAGTGCGTCTGGACACCTTGAGAGATGACCACGTGGGAGCGAAGGAGGCCCAGAGGTGAAACGCGGGCTCACCCCCGCAGGAGGACTCTCTGGGAGTCCTGTTCTCCCCGCCTTTCTTGTGCTCTGTCCACTGGGTTTGTGTAGGTGATGAAAGGTGAAGACATGGTGGCGTGAGGTCACCCAGTAGGGTCCCCTCCGCCCCTCCCCCGGCACTGTGGCTGCTGAGGTCTGAGGTGACACAGGTGTCCTATAACACAGGGGCCGACCCCATGCACTTGCCTGGCCTCAGGCGTCCACCCCCAAATGCTGTTGACTTCGGCCCTGATTCCCCCAGGACAGCTCCTCCATGGTTTCCAGGTCCTCTCCTTGGGGCTCCGCCTTCACCATGGCCCTGGTGACACACAGTCCCATGCTTCTGTTGGCCACCTGTGCTTCCCTTGCCAGAAACCAGCGGAGGTGCCACCCCCAAGCACCCCACGTGCGAGGCTGAGAAAGGCCACGGACCTCCAAGAGCACTGTTCGCAGAAGCAGGCGGAGACAGAGAAGCGCACAGGCCAGGCACTGCCCCGGGAGCCACAGCAGAGGAGCAGGACACGCGATGATGACCCAGTTGCAGGGGCTGGGTGCCGGTTCAGATCCCCCGCACTCACATCATAACAGGGGCGCAAACGACTCGGGCAGAGGCTCCTACCCTTGGCACTGACTGCATCCACTCATATGTTAGTTGTATTTGAAATTTCCGTGTTTGCACACACCTTCAGATCTGTATTTTTAATTCAAATGAACAGAGAAGGATGTGAGTCACCCAAGAGTGACTAGATAACCATGTTCTCCTCTCCCGTTTTCAACTGTTCCCAGGGCTCCAAAACACTGAAAGGTAAATTAAGGTATCAATGTACAGGTGTGTGCTGGAGGCAAGTGGCCGGGTTAGGCCAAGCCAGTGGGCTGCTGCCTGCTGGGGACAGGCAACCCACCAGGCGGTGATGGATCCTCTCGTCTGCCCATCTCAGGGTTCCCCACCAAGCACAGAAATCGTCTGCCAAGCAGAGGACACTGGGTGGGAGGGGTCTGACTTAGTGCCACCTGCTAAGGAGCCTCCAGGTGACATGCAGAAAGGGGAAGGATGGCTCAGAGGGGCCTGGAGTGAAATGGGAGGCAGGAAAGGGAAGAAGCAAGGCCAGGTCTCCCTGACTTCTGGTGCTCCTCCCAGACAGAGGCACAGCTTGCCTGGACCTCTGTGACACGTGGGTGACTTGGGGGTGCCAGGGAGGAGGCAGGCATTCTCTGGAGCCTCCTCCTCGTGTTCCAGGATGATTCCTTCATCAGACGGTCGGGGCTGCATGTCCTGTGGAGGCCCCAGAAGAGACTGGCCCTCGGCACTGCAGCCTCAGAGGAGAGGTACTCAGAGCAGGGCTCGGTCCCCCAGAGCCCCGTCTGCCCACACTTTCTCTCTCTCCTTGGTCCTACCTCGTGTCTGCCACGCAGTCTCGGGAAGGATGAAGAAGGGGCACGACTCCCACTTCAAGCGCCGGCTCCTCTTCCGGGGTGTGGCTCCCTTCTCTCTGCCTCCCACCCCTGCCCTGGTCCCTGACCTCCACCCCCGGCCTCCTCTGGGCGCTTGACCAGTGCAGGCTCTCAATCACTGCTATGTGCTACTCAAGGACACCTCGCTGGGATTTTCCAAAGAAAAATCTGAAGAAAGTAGACAATGAGCCTCGCCACCCTCCAGTGATGGACGGTCCAAAGTGATCCCAGGCATATGCCACAGCACCCAGGCAAAACCAGGCCACCCCGGACTGCACCCAGGGACCCAGCAGCTCCAGCACCTGGGCGGTGCAGCGAGGCACCTGCTCCTTGAAGAGGCCTTAGAACCGACCCCCATGCACTTCTGCACGGACCCCATGGACATCTAGGGACCTCACTGCTACGCCTGCTGGGCGTGGGGCACGTGAAGCTCGGGAAGCTCACTACACGCCTGACACCCGGGCCTTGATCCTGGGCGCCAGGTTCACTTGTCAGGCCCTCCAGGCCCTCTCCATGCACCTGAGATGGAGAGGGGCAAGCTGTCCTCCTTTGCTGTCCCCAGCTTTGACTTTTATGTAGATGGCTCCAGTCAGCTGCTTGCATTTACCAGACACAAGAGAGTAGTTTGCAAATAAGAATTAGAAGTTTTCTTTTCTAGAAAATGACACAGAAAACTATTGGAATACATATGCAATACCTGTTTACATGTGCACTTTGGTGCAGATCAATAGTTAAAATTCTCACCTACGTGCTTGACTTCAAATGCAGAGGAAACCTAATTAAATTTTTTTTTCCTTCCCTGAGATAATAGTTTAGAAAGCTGCTTAATGAAATGCTGGAACTACAGAATGAAAGAGGACGTGTGAAAACCCCTTTCCGGTGTGAACCTATTTTTAAACAATCAAATGGAAGCACCCGTCAGCCTTTGCAATATGCTAACCATCTGGCCCCTGCATCCTGTCTGAGTCACCAGATAAACAGCCACAGGTTGCCGGGAGCACGCCGCCCGCCCGCACAGGCTGCTCTGCCGGCTGCCCCTGCCCCAGGAGCAGATGTTCACCCCTGCCACACCTGGGTGCCTCCAGGTGATGGAGGGAAACTTCTTCTAGTGGCCAGGGAGCAACATACCTCTGAGTCCTGGGCATGTGTGTGCAGGGAGGGTCAGGAGAAGGGAGTGGCCGCTCTCCTGAGCTGAGCGCTCGCCTCCTATGCCAAAGGAGGTAGAAGCACTGAAAAGCACTCTGCTTCCTGCTGTCTTCAGAGAGCCTTCCCGGGTGGCAGGAGGCGGGAGGCCCTGGAGGCCAGGGGCACTATGTATCTCGGGGCAGACTGGACTGCACAGGGAGCCCAGCTTCAGCCTCACACAGCACGGCGGGGTTCTGGATCCCTGAAAGGAGAAGTGGGAAAGTGATAAGAGGGGACACACAGCTCCCAGCCACCCGACCTGCCTCAGCCTTGCTGTGAACAGCCTGGCCGGGCAGTGGCCGCTGCCCTCAGGGGTTGTGTGGAGCTGGGGAACTTGCCGGCCACCTGAACAGACTGGGGCAGGAGGCACTGCCTGTGGACGGGGTGGAGGGAGGGGCAGACTCCACCCAGGCTCCTGAGAGCCCTGGAGGGGTGAGGTGACCTCCAAGGGTCAAGGAGGAAGGCTGGGGCCCTGTGGGGCAGCAGCAGGGCCAGGCCGGGGCCCAGCGGTCCTGCTGTGGGATCAACCCTGGGGCAGCCCACTCAGGGGCTGGCGGGGTCTCCACCCGTGGCAGCTGATGGACGGCTGGGAGCTCTTGGCAGGAGGTTCCTGTCCCCCGAGGTCAAGGCTTTAGGCTTCTGGGGGAGGGCACTGGGTGCCCCTCCTGTCAGCAGGCCTCCCCTGGTGTCCAGGTGTGCGAGGCTGAGCAGGGGCGGCCAGCCAGTCCTCTCACCTCCTGGCAGCCTGCAGGAAGCTGCTCACCCGCCCGCAGCACCCTCCCGAGCCGTCCCTGGAACAGGAGGGCTCCCTGCTCGGTGCTCACGGCAGACAGGCCGGGGGGCCTGCTCGCTGGTGAACGGGGGACCACCTCTCCCAGGATTGCAGCCAAGGCCCATCACGCGGCGCGTGGGAAGCCAGAGACGTGCCTTTGGGTTTTCCCTTTCTTTGGGCAGCAGGGATCTTTTTGGAGATGTGGCAGGGGATGGCAAGATGGCAGCAGAACTGGCAGCAGCACCCACACGGGCCCATCAGCACCCAGGGCAGCTGGCGTGGCCCGGCTCATTCCAGCCCACGCAGTCCCCCTGCAGCAGGAGCCACGCGCCTGGCCTGAGGACAGGGGCTCAGCAGCCTGCCCTCTGGACCCCACACCTCTGCGTGGCCACGGGGGTGGAGGCCGCCCAGCTCAGGGCCGTCTCTGCCGCCCTGTGGGTCACTCTGGGGAAGGAGCCCTTTGTGGACCAGCAGAGCCCAGGGCACTCCCCGGAGAAGGCCGGCCCTGCACCTGCAGCTCTCCCAGCACAGGCCCCGCTAGGAGGACACTGCCCACCCAGTGTCCAGTCCACTGAGTCCTGTGCTTGGGCAGAACAGACCACACCCGGGAGAGTAAGCCTCGCAGTGTCACACTGGACCCCCTCCCTCCTCTTCTCCAGCCCACCTGTGCACTGGGAAGTTGAGGTTTCTCCATGATCCACCCAAATGGCAAAACTGTGATAGATTAATCTATAATTGGCTCTCGTTTAAACATGGAAGTTCTAAATAGAGAACTGTAAAAAGTAGAACGGCAGAGCAGAAAATGGGTCATGGGCCTCTTCCTCTGGCTTTCAATTTCTCAAGCATGCTCCTGCCCCAGGGCCTTTGCACTTTCTGGTCCAGAGGCCTTCAACGGAGATCTTCCTCACATACCCACACTGTGGGCCTCTCAGGGTCCTGGCCCAGCATTCTCTCCCAGAGAAGCCTTGGCTGGCCGCCTTATCTCTATAAAACAGTGCTCCCTCTGCCCGCTTTGTCTTCGTTTGTCTGCATCTTATATCGATCACTAAACGGGAGTTATCTGGGTGCAGGCACCTGGGCTCCTCCCACTGCTTCTCCAGAGCCTGGAGGTGGGGGAAGCATACTGTCCACCCTGTTGAAGCCTCTCAGACCAGGTGCACCCACCTTGCCTTCCCACAACCTGGGGACCACCTTCCCAGCTGGGTGCTGGGTGCTGGGTGCTGGGAGCTGGGTGCTGGGTGCTGGGTGCTGGCCCTTTCCCTTGCTGAGAGAGTTTCCCTCAAGGCCTCAGGTTTCCTGCCCCCACGTCCCCACCTGGCAGCTGAGTGTGGGGCCAGAGCTGAGCGCGTCCCACCAGCTGTGAGGTTCAGGTGTGACCTGGGGGTGTGGGGGTGTCCCACGGCACAAGGTCAAACCATCTTAGAGGGAGAACCTTCAGCCCGTCTCCGTCAGCACCGCGGGGGCCACGGAAGCTGCGGGTCCAGCCCTGGTCTGCTCTGCTCGGAGCGTCCAGCGCAGGTGCCAGGCACCTGGCCTTCAGCTGAGTCCCCGCTGGAGCCAGAGTCACGCTGTTTCACACACCTCGAGAGCCTTTTCCACAAAGGACAATGTCAAGTCTCTGCAGAAGCAGCAGCTGTTTCTGAAGTCAGGTGGGGAACCGTCACGCAGAGCCGCTGTGTTCCACCCACCGACACCTCCCCAGCCTTCTCTGCATTTGGGGGCACAGTGCTTCAAGTTCAAAGCTGGCTTCCAGCTCCTCTTGAAGTTTTCACAGGTTACCGTCCAGCCTACGGGGCTCACTCAGAAGGCTCGTTTATGAAACATGACTCAGCACTGGTTTGGTTTGGTTTTGTTGCTTTCCCCATTCATCTTTTTGTTAAGGTAAACGTGATGGCTGGAGCAGCAAGAGCCATATTGGACTCTGAAGACAGAAAGATGTGCACTTATGGTGGCAAAGTTGAGTGACAGTGGAACTAGGGGCTCAGAAGCCCAATACAAACCCGTGGAGTTTAGGAGGCCCGCATTATATAGAGATTACTCACCATGTTTAAGTCATCATTTTTTGACCTTTCAGATATAGGTAGTTCAATGCAGTTCCCATTTGGTAAGTGCTGGTGGATTAGTAGGAGTCGATATTTGGCCACTTCCGACAATTCGGAGACTTGAAGCCCCTGTGTGACGGTGAGCCTTTACCACTCAGCCCATCATCGCAGCCTAGGGTCAACATCAGGCTGGCGTAACTGCCATTGCTCAGAGTGACCACAGGCCTCAGACTCGGGGGCTCTGGTCACACACAAGACCCGTGCACTTATCCGACTAGACAAGGACATTTGCTGGGGGCCCACTATGTGTCACATGCTGCACCCTCTCCCAGCACACCGTGGGAGGGGCCCCCAGGCCCCGCTGTGCACTCCTGCTCAGCCCAGTGGCACGTGGCTGGCGTGAGGGCAAGGGCCACCGCACAGCTGCCTGGAGCCGTGGGGGTGCAGGTCGCCTGCCACCTTGCAGTGGGGACCTCCGCGCTGAGAGCAGGGACACAGGAGACACAGAGGCTGGGAAGGTGAGCCTGGTGGTTATGTAGGCGCCTCGCCCTGTGGCCACCCACCAGCGTTTCCTGTTGCCTCTCCTGACTGGAGGGACCTTCCCACCTGCCTGGGACCAGCCTTGGCCAGCGAAAACTGGGGGCCACGTCTCACTTCCAAGTGGGCGTTTGCCATGACTCCGCTACTGAGGGCCTCCCTCTGCCTGGCCCTGAGCCAGACCCTGCCCCACAGCCTGTGATGAGTGGAGCCGCCGCTCGCTGGTCCCTTCCCGACGGGTCCAGGCACTGCTGTCTGTCTCTGGGTGGAGAAGGGGTGGTACGCTCTGGGCAGGGCAGACTCACAGAAGGACTTTCATGCAAAGCACCATCATGAAGAGACTTGAATTTGGTGACAGTTCAGTGAGTCGGGAGGGCAGGTAAGGGACAGATGGCATGGGGCACCTGTGGACAGACAGGATGAACTCTGCAGAGGTGACCTGAACGTGGAACCCGTTCATGAAAACTCCCTGATTCAGTACCCTAAGAGCGCGAGATGCAGTTAGCAAAGCAAACTCAGCATAAGGCGGACCTCGAGGGACAGACCGGGGTTGAGTGTTATGTCCACAGTGCCTCCGAGGTCCAGCACCCGCACGGGCTTTTCTCAGGGATCCTGGGGGCCACGACGTCACCGGGTGGATGAGCGTGGTTGAGGTTCGGCTTTTGGCGTCAGTGCGTGCTCCCCTCTGTGGACAGGTGGGGGACAGGTGACACTGCTGTGACTGTCTGCCTCTGAGCTCCAGTGCTTGAGTCCCCTCACCCCAGGGACCAAGCAGGGTGGACCGGGCTTGGTCAGCTGTAGGCTGTGCCCTGCCTGGGTCCAGCGGAGCCGTCCACGTGGGCAGAGGGCCGCAGCCTGCCTCCACCCAGGGTGAGCTGCCGAGGCCCGGGGGACGGTGGCCGAGCCCAGGGCCCGCGGCTCCCAGGCCCCACGGAAGCCCCTGTAGCCGTCCAGGCCAGCATTTCAGCACCCTCCTCGTTGCAAAATGATTCCTCCTGGAAGCCGGACATGTCCTCTCTCTGCCCTGTGCCCGTTCTCTGGCCCAGTGCTGTCTTGAGGTCACCTGACGGATTTCCCATCATCCCTCCGTGGCTTCCACGCCTCACCTCCAAGGCCCAAGCCCCAGCCCTCCAACCTCACCTTCCTGGCACGGCTCCCGGGCTGCTCAGGATCAACCACCAGAGCAAAGCCCCTGGAAGATCTGGGCTGGGCTTAGGTCAGGGTCCCCCAGGAGCAGCCGTGGCCCGCGATGCTCCTCCAGCCTCCCGCTGGCTGGCGCTCTGTGACGAATCCCCGTCACAGACCACCTGGGCTCCTGGGCCTGCTCGCTGTGGGCAGGGGACGCACTTGGAGGTGAGATCCCCGAGCAGGGGTGTCCCCTCTTCCGGGGGAGCTGGCAGCCATGTGCCTGCTCCTTGGTCCCTTTTGGACACCCACCGCCACACCCTTCTCAGGAAGCTGACTCTGCCAGCCCCAGAGCCTCTCCTCAGCTCAGCATCAGCCCTTCCTCCGTCCCCTCCCGGGAGGACGCCTGGGCCCGGGGCTGGCCACAGGAAGCTGCTGTGGTCCCGGGTCTTCCCATCTCTCCCCAAAGGTCCCCAAGGGGGTGCCGTCCTGACCGGGTAGGATCAGGGCAGGACCTGCCCTTCAGAGCGGCCACTACCCTCTACTACACAGGGGGTGACTCCAACAGGAAAGCCCAGGCCCGTGGACGGCTGAGGAGAGGAAAAGGGCCGGCGGGGAGGCCAGCCACCGGCTGCCGGGTGTCCAGCCTGGACAGCGTTGAGGCGAGAGGAGAAACCCCTCGCTTTCCGAGGTTGGCAAAGGGTGGCCCCAGACCAGCAGCATCAGCATCTGGAACTTCTCAGAGACTAGATTTGGGCCGGGCCCTTGACCCAGTGGAGAAGTCCAGCCCGAGCCCAGCCAGGGGTCTCCACAGCCGCCGGCCATGCTGACCAACACCACCAAGCCCCAGCTGCTGTGAGAGCTGCTGTCCCCCAGTCCTCAGACCGGACGTCCCACCCAAGTGAGGACACAGGAGGTGGGCTTCGCCAGGTGGCTGGGTCCCAGGGCGGAGCCCTCACCAGTGGACCCCCAGAGCTACAGGGTCATCAGAAAAGGCACTCACCCCACCAACCAGGAGGCAGACCCCAGACCCACCCACCAACCAGGACGCAGACCCCAGACCCACCCACCAACCAGAACCACCCACCAACCAGACCCACCCACCAACCAGACCCACCCACCAACCAGACCCACCCACCAACCAGACCCACCCACCAACCAGACCCACCCACCAACCAGGAGGCAGACCCCAGACCCACCCACCAACCAGACCCACCCACCAACCAGACCCACCCACCAACCAGGAGGCAGACCCCAGACCCACCCACCAACCAGGAGGCAGACCCCAGACCCACCCACCAACCAGGACGCAGACCCCAGACCCACCCACCAACCAGGAGGCAGACCCCAGACCCACCCACCAACCAGACCCACCCACCAACCAGGAGGCAGACCTCAGACCCACCCACCAACCAGGAGGCAGACCCCAGACCCACCCACCAACCAGACCCACCCACTAACCAGACCCACCCACCAACCAGACCCACCCACCAACCAGACCCACCCACCAACCAGGAGGCGGACCCCAGACCCACCCACCAACCAGGAGGCAGACCCCAGACCCACCCACCAACCAGGAGGCAGACCCCAGACCCATGGAGCCTGGTGGTTGACCACAAGCCAAACCTTCTATGCTTTTTATTATAACAGCCCCAACCCCTCTCAGCCACTGAATTGGGTTTGCAGCTGAAGGCACCGTGACACAGCCACTTGGTCGCATTTTGTTTTCTAGGAAAAAGCCCATTCGTGCGAAGCTTTGGTTTGTGTCAGCATGGCCCCCAAACAGCGTGACGGACAAGGCTGTGCAGATCCTGCCCTGTGGCATCTGCCCTGGAGACACCCCAGCCCGGGGCAGGCTGGGAAGGGGCTGGGCAGCTCTCTGAGGGTGCAGGCAAGTCTGGTAAACAGCTGGAGCTTTCTGAGTTCCTGGGTGAAAGGAGGGCATTTCAAAATGGAGAGGAAAACTTGTGGTGTAGAGAACCCGGGCAGAGCGTGTTCAGAGGGACCCAGTGAACCAGGGTCCCTGAACCAGGCAGGGATGTCCGTGAGCCGTGTAAAGCCATCTGAGAACTGGACACAGGGAAAGCAGGACACTCGTGAGATGAAGGTGGCCTTATGACTCGCAGAGGGAAGCCACCCAGCGGCTACGGAGGGACGAGCTGAGCGCAGGAGAGGCAGCGGAGAGGACCCGGCCGGGCTCTGGGTCTGCAGCTGTGACCGGCCTCAGCAGTCCCGTCACACTGGGGTCCCTCCCTGATGTCCACTCATTGTACCACTCAAGGAAGGGGCACAGCCGCCCTCACGGGCGACGTCAGGGAAGGGCCACGGCAGTGCCCAAGGGGCATCACCGCCCCCACCTCTGCGCGCCCACTGGTGGGACACAAAGGAGCGCCCTCCGTGGGTGCAGGCACACATCCCTGATGGGCCAGCCGGCCGGTGGCCTGGCGTGGGGGACCAGCTGCTATCCTGGTGCAGGTCAGGCTCGGACACCTGCAGGCTGACAGCCACAGAACCGGCTGTGTATCTGCCCCGCGGAGGGCAGGATGGAGCTCCTCCAAAATCAGCCCCGAGGGAGCTCTGTCCGGTGCCTCCTGGGCTTTCCCGTGGAACTCCAGAGTGACCCGAGTCCTTTCCAGACCTCTGGAGGGAACTCCACCTGCACAAGTACCTGAGCTGGGCTCCTGCCGGCTGCCCACCTGGCAGGGCTGGCTTCACTCAGCACCACGACAGGGACTGACAACGTGAGCCCCCTGCAGCGCACACCGCCTGCCCCAACGCTCCACTGAGGCAGGGCAGGCACACCAGGAGGCAGACCCCAGACCCACCCACCAACCAGTGACCCATCCACAAGCCCCCCCACACCAGTGTGCACCGATCCTGCCCACCTCCCAGAAGGCTCTGATTTTGTGTTTTCAAGGGAGAAGCACACACGTCACGTGACCCTGATTTTAGGGCAAAGTGATTTCTGACAAGGACGCTGGACTGTTTGACAAGAGTCAGCTGCCCTCACTCTTGTGTTTTCTACCTGCTGAGCTGCACCCGCTGGGTCTGAGGATTACACTGCCTGGTACTCTGGAGGAGTGTGCTGGTGTCTCTTCTTGTGTCTGTGCGTCAGGGAGAGAGCACAGTGGAGAGAAGGTGGGATTGACTCCTGCCACTCATGAGCTGTGTGTCTGAGAAAAGTCACTTAACCTCTCTGTGCTGCAGTCTCCTCATCCATAAACCTGGAGTGGCAACTCCTCCCTCCGAGGCTGTTATGGGCCATGAAGGAGCTCATATCCATAAAGCGTTTAGAAGAGCACGCAGCCCGCTGAACTGGGTCTTGTAAATAAAAAGGTTTTTTTTCTTAGCACATTAATTTTTCATTAAGTTTTGTGATTTAAGGAACATTTTCTGGTTTCTAGAATAAAAGTTTTAAAATTAGAAAGTATCCAAGGAAGTCTATTTAGGAGCCTAATATTTATTCATTGACTCTAAAACCCCAGGAGCAGATTGGCTTTCTGTGACATTCAGAATCCGTGCAGGAAAAATATCCTCCGAGCGTCATTCATTTCATAAATAATGTATTTTATTTTATTGCATATGGCTATTAAGGAGGGCATCCATGGTCAATACAGACTAAATACAATGCGCTACTCTAGTCCAGTTTTCTCTCGTCTCCAGCAGCGACCCGTCGACCCCCTGTACAGAGTGTACAGCGGAAGACGGAGCAGGGCAGGTTGAGTCTCTCGTCCTAACACAACACGAGAAATATATTTAACATCTTGATATCCAGAAACAATACGTACCCAAAGAAAACACTGTTTAATAACTGTTAAAGTTCATATAGCAAAAAAATATTTTAAATTTAAGGTAAGTCAGGCAAAATGTACAAAGACCCAATGTACATTGTGAAGTTTTAGCAAACATAACATTTACACATTTTGGTTCCATTCTGTAAACTAAATTAAAAATGTAAATATTGCATATGCCTTTTTTTTTTCTTTTTGAAATGTACAGGATAGAGGAAAATTTAGTACATCATCGACTTTGTGTTCTTCTCCTTCTAAGTGGCAGCAGGGACATGACGCCCGGTCCGTGCCACGACTCCTCCAGCGCCGCGTCCAGCAGTTCCCCCTCATCCTACTGTGCTGGGGGAGTCTCAGCAAACCACGGGGGGCTCCTAGTCCCCAACCAGAGAGAACTCTAGGGCATTTCATACATCTTACCGCCGCGTGCCAAGGACGCTCGGGAGCTGACGGTCAGACCAGCACTGCGTGGCCTCTGCGTTATGGTGACGTGTGATTTCAGAAAAGAAAGACCTGGAGAATGCTCGGGGATCACTTTACATTCAACTTTGTCTTGCAATACAATCCTCTGTTCTGAGTTCAGCACGGAAGCAGGAAGGCGTTTGCATTGCCGTTAAATATATTTTTAAGACATGGAATTTTTTGGTCTTCCTCTAAAAAGCCTCATTTGATTAATGCATTACTCTATAGTGATATAGATCTCTATATATTTATATTTATATATATATATTTTCTCCAAACAGAAACAAAACAACAACAAAAAAAACCCCAAACAAACCAACAACTCACATCTCCAAGAACGAGTGTAGCCTCTGCAGGACCACCAGGGGCACAGGCACTGGGGGAGGCCGAGCCTCCAGAGCGTGTCGAGGGAGCAACCAGGGGCCCACAGTCTGCTGGCACGCTCAGCCATGCTGGGTGACGTCTGTGATCACCGATAATTGCCACAACACTGAAATTTCCAGAACACTGAAAATGTGAAACCAGGGTGGTCTGTCAAGGATTTCTTTGACAAGTGACGTGCACTGTGAGAGACTGGTTTTCTCCTCCTTCCGCTCAGCACAGGAGCTTAGCTACGATGCCTCTCTCCGTCCGTCTCTCTCTCTCTCTCTCTCTCTCTTCAGGGCCGCCTTGTTGGCCAGCGCGAGAGCAGTAGTTAATACCTTTCAAACATGAAGCCTGCAGGCCCCAGCAGCCTGAACCACCAGCGTGCCTACACGAGGTTTTGGTTAAGAGAACGTAAGCTCAGGATTCAGGGCAGCAGGGCATCTGAGCTCCTGCAGGGGAGAAAAGGCTTTTGCAACTTGAAGTACCTACACGAACAGCTACACAGAGAAGGATAGACAAGCCTGTTAAAGGTAAAAAGAGAGAGTCACCCGCCCAGGACCCCTCCCTCCCACCCCACCACCCAATACAACTGATGATTTTCAAAAGTAGGTTGCTTCAGTTACACTTAATAAGAATTATTTACGAATCCATCTTCGAAGTCCGATCCCAGATTTCACTTCCATGGAGAACTGTCAGTCCCACGCTGGGCTCCGTGCACCAGTCAACATCGCAGGTACCTGGACTGGAACCTGTGTCCACTCGAGCAGGTCGGCGAGGCCAAGGCCACGCTCGAGCCCTGGGGTGGACGTGCAGGAAGCCTCTGCACCCCGACCACGTGATCCGGCGTTACCTTGGACTGAGGTAGGACTGTGGTAGAGTTGAGTGTAAGCCAGTAAATACCAGATTTTACCACTTCGGTGGGTATGGTAGCATCTCCTAGCATGCTGAGGGATAGATCTGCTTTGCCAAAATAAAAGTAAGAAGAAATGAAGACACCGGCCACGATTTAAGAAGGCCAATAAAAACATCCAATTTGCTCCAGAATAACTTCTTCGGCTAATTTAAGTTATAAAATAAAACAAAATGCACAATGACGCATGCCCTGGCGGGGACAAGCGAGAGGCAGGCGCTCGGGCCTGGTGGGTTCCTGTCCAGTTCAGAGGTCTCCGAGTGGAATGGCCCAGATCCGACAGACGTCGCATGCAGCTTCGGTGGGAAATAGGCTGAAATCTCCGCTGTCGACCTCCAGGCGGTGCAGCCCGAGGGCGCTTCATTCTGAAAGAGAGAGCAGAGAATTCAGGAGAGACTCAAGAGCGGGGTGATCTCTGGGGCTCCCGAAAAGACCCCCGACCTGCGCTTATGGTCCGTGTGGGTTCGACGGAAGGAGGCGCGTGGAGAAGCATACGTGGCCTCACTCCACGTGCAGGACAGCTGAGCTGGCCCACTGTCCTGGGAGTGGCATTGAGCGGCCGTCTGCGAGGCGAGGTTTGCTTTTTAATCTAAGACAGACTCGTGCACTTCTGTGAGTGACTCCATCAACGAGCCACACGAGATGGAGAGGCCGGAGTCTGCTTCCCCCTGGGCACCTGGGAACCACCCCAGATCCGGGGGGCAGAAGAACTATCTTCCTCTGGGGGCTGCTGAGTCCTGAGGTGTCCCCAGAAGCTCCTATGTGAGACAATGAAGCAGGTTCCGAGGGGAAGTGACGAGAGGGATCACCTAACAGGTGAGTCAATCCACCGATGGATTAAACGGGTGACCACAGACAGGTGGGGAGTGGCTAGGGGAGGTGGGTCCCAGGGGCTGGGACTGAGGCAGGCCCCCTACCACCTGAGCTGCACCCCAGCCTGGTCAGCAGAGCTCTCTCTACTGCTGCCAAGTCCTGAGCTGGTCTCCTCGCATCCCTCTTGCTATGAGGTTCTGCCTCACCTCAGCCCCTGGGCAGGGGGTCAGCCATCTGTGGACTGGACCCCGGGATCTGTGAGCCAGGTCTCCTGTCCTCCTCTAACTGTTCTTGTGAGCGGGAAAAGCCGATGAGAACCCTCTAGAGAGCTCAGTGAACTGTCACTGTACGAGCTGCAGAAAGTTCTTCCTGGTGGAGGACCTCGCCCTGTCAGTGCCCAGCGTGATGCCAGCCTGCTGCCCCTGCTGCCTGGCAGGGCTCTGCTCCCCGCTGGGCTGGGCAGCGGGGGCACTGCCCCTGCCTCTCCTCACAGCTCACCTCACAGGCACCAGCTCGGACGCTCCTGGCACCTCACATCCTGCCGCCTTTTTTTTTTTTTTTTTTAAATTAGGTTCTTGGCTGTTTAACCCAAAACCGCACTGTGCACTGACAGGGCGGCAAGGTTGAGGGAACCCTGCTAGCTCTGGCTGCTGGGTCTCAGGGCAGGCAGACCTCTCCCTCGGAGCCGAGCCTGCCCGACCTGCAGAGCTGCAGGGGCCTCTGCGGCTGAGGGAGCCTGGCCCTCATCTGCCCCACGCCCCACGTCCCTTTGCTGTGACTCTGACTCCTTCTTCCCCGTCTGGAGTTCGAGGACTGCCCCCAGCAAGATTGCTGCTGATGGCGGCCCTGGAGACCGCCACCTAACTCCAGGTCTCACTCCCACTGCCAGGAAAGCAGGGACCTGGGAGGGGGCTCACACCGTCTTCACACGGCCCTGGGGGTGACACTGAGGCCAGGTGGCTTTCCTTATGTTTTAAATGAAGTTTATGTCCTTCAAAAACCAACAGGTGACCCGTGTTCCGCAGATGAAGCTTAACAGCCAGCCAGCCCCAGATTTCCTCCCAGGGAAGACAGAGCCCCAGCCCTCGGTGTCACACCGCCATCGCCCGCCCACAGCCTGCGGGGAGCACTGCCTGCCTTCCCCACAAAGCCCCCTCTGCTAAACTCCACTTGGACTAGAGTTTTACCCTGAACGAGTTTGCCTTTTGTCACTCAGGCCCTGAAGGGGATGAATCCTACGCCCAGGTAGGGAAAGACCCTGTAATCCACGACAGGAAGTCTCTGATCCGAGTTTCATGTTCACCTTGACACTTCAGCTAAACGATATGCTAAATGTCTCATGCTGACCCTAAGCCCATTACCTTGACCACCCCTAAGGACATTCTCTACTTTTGCAAACTTAAAAGGTCCAGTCGTATAAATGGTGAATTAATTATTACTGGAAAAATTATTTTTTGTTCTCACGGGTGGACTCACGGGGCCACTGTGGTTCTCACTGTTTTTAGGGATGCGGGATTCCTGAAAGCCAACTCCAGTCATTCGACCTGGATGAGCCACAATCGAGGGAACCTGTAATTTTATGGTTTGAGATGACACAGTCCTCAAGACCTCAACTTTGAGCATGAGCATCACGTAAGCAGGTGCTGAGCAGCAGCAGGCGGCCCTCATTCAATCGCTCATGCCATGACCTTTCAATAAGCTTCTTCTGAAATTCTACTCTGGTGCCAGGTCTCCTGGATGCCCTGGGGGAGGACACAGGAAAGCCAGGGGGGGAGACTAGACGCAGGCCGGCCCTCAGCCTGGAGATGGCCTGCAAGCTCGGGACGCGTGCTCCCTCACACCCACTCACATTCACACGGGGAACCAGGGCGGACACACGTAGATGTGACTTGTCTCCTACTGTGGCCACCTCCTATGGGGGAGCGGCCCAGACCTCTGGGCCACCCGGGGACCGGCAGGCTCTAGCTCGTGGACCTCAGCACCTCGCCGCTCAGGCCAGCTGGCTCTCCCCCTCGGCCCCTCTGTGGGAGGCCTGCCATGCCCAGGGCACCCCAGAGATGCCAGCAGACCAGCCGTCGAGGCCAGGCAGAGGCAAAGCGAGGGGAAGCGAGGAGAGAGAGACCCTGGCTCGGCTGCCAGGCACAGCAGAAGGACGCAGCTGCCAGGGAGACCTCAGAACATGAATGCCAGGAGGGTCGCGGGGGAAAGGAGTCCTGTGGGAAACTGACCACCAGCCTCCCATGATCACAGAAAGAAGGACCGAGGCAGAAGCTGGCCGTCTCCACTCATACCAAGACACCCCTGTCCCTTCCATTATCGAAAGAGCACAGTGTGCCTGTCCCCTGTGCTTGCTAGCAAGGACCTTGACCCAGTGTGACCAGGAGGGCACAGGCCCCGGGGTGTGTGTGACTGAGCCCAGGTGAGCGGCAAGCGTAGGAGGTCTCTGCAGCCCCAGGCACCAGCCAGAGTCCAGCCTGGGGGAGGCCCCAGGGAAGCCCAGTGCCAGCCTCTTCTGACCACCCTCACTCCTTGGTGCCATTCCCCTGCGGCAGGGAGGAGGGCAGACGGGGAGGCGGGAGACTCCTGTGGATCAGAACCTAGCACACAAGTGCACTCTCCCCTTCTTGTTTGTTTGTTTTTAAAGTAAGTTATTAGTCTGGTTCATTCAAAATAGGAGAAAAGAAAATATTTTCTAACACTACTCATATGATATCTTTGGTCTTTAAATATTTATGCTTCCTAAGGATGAGATCCCAGCACAAGTTTATTTATTTATGTCTGCTAGCCCCACTAGAAGCAAAGCACTGGTTCCGGCCTGGCCACATTGCCCTGCACGCGCCCTGAGAAGGGGCGCTTTCTTTGAACTCATTGGCCCAGGAGCAAAACAAAAACCAGCAGAGTCGAAATCACGGGCTGCCCATGTGGTCACAGAGCATCCTGCTCCTAAAGTCAGTGCCTACTAAGAAAAGGACACTCACTCATAGTCACAGGGCTAGAATCTGCCACCCCAGGCCCCTGCGTGCCTCAGGCACGGCTCTGAGCCCTGCACAGAAGCACACACTCAGGAGCCACCGGGTGAAACCAGACCCAGCAGTAACCAGTACCTGCGGCACAGAAAGTGGCCCCACAGGACACGCCAGGCATCCCAGCTATTGTTCCCGTCTTTTCTCTGCGGTCCTTTGTGACAAATGGCCTTCCTATGTGGGGCAGTCACAGGGGCCAGCTATGATTTCACCCTTTCCCTTCCACTCAGAAGAGCAGTCAGGAGGCAAAGGTGAAAGGTCAGGCCTCCAGTCTGCCTGGCTGCCCCAAGACAGGGAGGGAGGGCGGGAGGAAGGGCACGCCCACCACGGGGACCCAGCAAAACAAGTAGGAAGTGTCCTTGAAAAACAGGGGTCAGCACCAGGGAGCTCAGGGCCACGGTCCCAATCACAGGAGAAGAACCAGGGGAGCAGCGGATGCAGAGTGCGTCAGCTGGGAAGGAGGCAGACTGTCCCAGCGAAGGAGATGAGATGGCGCTCTGGGCACCCTGACTCACTCCGGCCTCCACCTGACTTCCATGAGAACCTGGGTTTGCACCTGTCTGAGTTCAAGGTCACTCTTCAGTGTTCAGAGTCCAGTCCACTCTGCTGGGTCAAGGCGACCCCTGCCACCAGGGCCCTGCTCCCCTGCTGACTGGCAAACCAAGCCAGGCACCTCTTGGAGCTGCATTTTGTGTCCCCGAGCCACACGACCAAGGGAGAGACCTCAGGCGCGTTCAGACCTATCTTGGGCCCAACCCAGCCCCGGTTTACACCTTTTTCTGTTAAATACAGAATTATGAGGGAAAATAAAGTTTTCAGTTGTAGGAGAAATTCCTAGAAAAAAACAGGCCTGATAATTCAGTATCTCCCTATTTTACTAAAAGCAGAACAGGCCAGCCACACCAGCGTGTGTGACAACAGCACGGCTGTGTGTGATAACGAGCCAGGGATTCTGAGAAAAACGGTCACTTGAACTTCCTTTTAAATTGGGGAAACAAATCACTCAGAAGGAAAATGTGGATGAATAAGCTCCTGCGCTGTGGGGACACTGTCCACCAACCTGCCTGCGACCGACAGGACTCCACAGCTCCCACCTGTGCCATGATGCAGACCTCCTGGTTCCGAACGCCTGTGACAGGGAACCCCAAAGCGGTGGAGCCTGCCCTGCGGCCGCAGGAGAGCCAGCCGGGTTTCTCACGCACTGAGTTTGACTTCTGCTTGATCCTTTGTGCCAGTGAACCTAGCCACCCAGCAAACGGAGCCTCAGGGCCTCCCGGCTGTCCCCTCCACAACCCCCCCCCCCCCATAGCCACCATTCCAGGCACAGGAACAAGTGCCTGCAGGGCCCGGCCTGGCCGACGTCAGCCACAGGCTTGGGCGTCTCTCTGTTGGGCTGTGGCTGCCGTGCATTCTGTGGGCTGTTCTTCCAGGGCAAGAGTTTTCCACCCCAGCTGCAGCGGCAGCACCCCACACCACGTGGGGGACAGTCTCACACCCTCTGGCACAGACACCGTTGACACCCAGTGGCTCCCGACCCGCTGAGGGACACGAGTGATGAAAGGCTCGAGAGCCACCAGGGAAGCCTTCAGGGGGCCCCACGGGTCCCTGAAGGAGTGCTCAACTCTTCCCAAGACTCCCAGCAGGCAGGACTCCTGCAGCAGGGAGGCAGGACAGGCTGGCTTCTGGACCTGACCACCCCTTGGGGGACCAGAGCTGAAAGTTCTAATTGTACCATGAACCTTTTTCTTCCTTAAGTAGATGTTGTCGTGCGTATCTGAGATCCATGACATGATGCTCTGGGACACAGACAGGCAGTAAAGGGGTCACCGTGGTGGAGTACACCAACAACCCTCTCATCTCCCACTTACCCTTCTGTGATAAGAGCAGCTAAAATCTACTTGTTTAACACAATCTTCTCACTATGACCACAGGCTGAGTGCCGGACCTGCAGGCTCGGGCAGCTCCCTGTGCTCCTGTGTCCTTTCTCTGCCTCAGCCACCCGTCTTCCCCACCCCCCACGGCAATGACCATCTCATTCTTGACCTCTGTAGCTCGACCTTAAGTTATTACTTTAAGACCAATGTATGGTACTAGAGAGATCACACACCCTGTTCTTTCATTAGCTCAGGGACATCCACCAACACACTACGCTTGACCCTGTTTAATAAGTCACCCCGGATGACGTGTGTGTAGCTCCAGGGACCTGCTCCCCACTGGACCAAGTTCTGGCGACGCCTTTCTCACCTGGGTGTCCCAGCATCTAGCACAAGGCATATTGGTCCTTAATCACCCTAAGTTGGACTCAACCGAAATTAAAACCCCAAGTGGTGTTTGCCATTTTTCATAGGCAGAGAAGAGACATATAGCTTTCCAAAGGAAAACAAAACTTTAGGACTGGCTAGGACCCAGAATAAAAGGAAACCTTTCGACGTCACATGAGAATGACATTCCAGGGGGACTGGGGATCTAGCTCAGTTGGTAGAGTGCTTGCCTCACATGCACAAGGCCCTGGGTTCAATCCCCAGCACCACCAAAAATGAGAGAGAGAGAGAGAGAGAGAGAGAGAGAGAGAGAGAGAGAGAGAGAGAGAAGAGAGAGAAGACGCACTCTCAGGCAGAGATCAATAGGTGCGCCAGACCTGCCCATTACCCGTCTCATAGCTACTCCCACCTTAAGCACGTTAAGCAGCTGTGACGGAGACTGTTGGGCAAGGAAACCCAAAACGCCCATAACCGACCCTCAGGGCAGGAGTCTGCCGAGCCTGAGGCACACAGGACAGGGCTCACCATGCGGGCTACCAACAACCACCGGCTCCCGTCTTGGCCAAGGGTGAGGAGGCAAGTCCACAATCATGTGGGAAGCCAGACCCCTGGGGATGGAGTTCCTCACAGGGACCGTCTGCTCTGATCCTTACTAAAGGCACCTCACCCCAGGATGCTCAGGTACACCCCCCAGGTCTGCCATTCAAAAACGGGCCAAATCCGGCCATTTGAAAAGGTGGACATAAGCCCTGATCTTCTGCCCTAATAAGGACCTCTGGGACAGGAGATATAACCTTCATTAAAACTGCAAACACACTGTGACAACGCGACTCTTTTCTCAGATTTAACATTCAACCCATTTTTGTACACATGACTGATACTGATGTAAAAAATATGGATTTCATGTATACTGTGAAAACATTTACATCTGAAGTTATAAACCTGTATTTTATGTTTGCCTGTCAAATTAAGGAAGTGGGTATAATTTCTTCAGAATACACCCACACCCAAACGGCCTGTGTTATGTACCACTTCAGCTGAACCTTTCCTTCCTCCAGGGACCTGAAGACGCCTCGCACTCCTCACATCTGCAGCTCAGCGCCTCTGGGAGAGCAGCGCCTGCTGAAAGCCCTCACCCGCGGCCCTAAGGCTACAGGACAGCCAGGCCAGACCCTGCCTGGACCTCGTGCGAGCCCTGCTCCAAGCCCAGCTTGTGGAAGTGCCTCCAGTCAGCCAGGGCAACACAGGCCCCTGCTCCTTGGGGGCTCTGGAGGGACCAGCGTCCATGCCAGAAGTTGACCTCGCCGGCCACCTCATGCCTCCTGGCTCTGGGTCTCTGCCTCACGTGAAATGGGGCCCTTCTCTCTCCTCTAACCCCCGTGGGGTCCCGGGAAACCACAGCATGAGACCTGATGTCTGCAGTCCACTGTGGCTGTGAACAAGGCCCGGGCACGCAGCTCCTTCAACCCGAGGAAGCACCCGCCACGGCACGACTCGCTGTGGCCGGATCTGTGCCCTTCCCCGTGCACCTTCAATGGAGCATGCGTGTGGTGCCTGCTGAGTTCTGAGCCACAGAGACCCCCTGGCTGGGCCTCCCACACCTGCCCTCCCAGCCCTGTCCTCCCTGAAAGGCATCTCCATGAACGACACCGCCAACACCACGACCTCTCGCAGCAAACAGGCCGCTGGGCAGGCGAACCAACTGGAGAACCCAGTGCTGGGTGAGCAAAGCCGCTCGGCTGCCCGCATATCAGGACAGGACCGAACCCCAGGAAGGGGCTGTACGTGTCCACTGTGAGGGCAGCTGTCCCAGGGACCACAGCTCCCTCCTGTAACACGTGCTGCACCGACTCAGGCCCCACCAACAGGCTGGGCTCTGCTCGGGCGGCTCTCCCCGTCACTCTGGCTTATACAAAAGTGACCAAAACACCAGCAGATGCCTAAATCCCCTCCACAGGTGACGGTCACGTCCAAAGGAAGCACTGGTCATCGAAATTTCAGTAACGAGGGAAGAAAGTGTTAACCTGCCATGATACAAATCCATTCATCAAAAAGACGAGACAGAGCAGGTGACGGCCAGGACTCCCCGGGGTAGGGCACGGGGACACCAGCGCCTGCCCTTCCTCTTCCCCATGTCCCCAGCCCCATCTGTGGACGTCCCACTCCGCCAGGCTGGCTCTCCTGCCACTTCACCAGCCGGTGGCCTCCAACAGGGAGTGCCCAGGCCCCCCCCCCCCAGGCCACCGCACACACCCTGGAGCCAAATGCCTCCCGTCTCTAGGACAACCCAAGACCTGCAGCCCAGGGGGAGCGCCCATGAAGGACGGCTTTTTCGGTCTGGGCCTGACAGACATTTTCAGATGCTGGGCTGGGAGCACCTTCCACACCGGGGACCCAGGAGCCTGCTCAGACAGCTGGCAGCTGGCCCTGTGTTTTCCAAAGGCTCCTGGGGGCACTGGATGAGCAGGCAAGCTGGTAGGTGGCTGGGGACTGTGCAGCCTGGCTCCTGTTCAGACGGCACGCTGGGACAACGGGGACACAGGCAGACGTGACCGATGGCAGTCCTGCCTCCGGCCCAGCCCTCTTCAGCAGGAAAAAAGCATCGCAAGAGAACAAGACGGACCACGCGAGGCGAGCCAGGCTCAGGCTTGGAAAGAGGAGCCTCCCAGTAACGGCAGAGACCATCTCTCACTGAGCACGGTCAACTGTGGGCGGTGTCCCCACGGCCGCACACGGGTTTCTCCAGGTGGGGCTGGCAGCAGTCCTTTAAGGCAGATGAGGACAGACCTAAGGAGAGGGACCTCGCAAACAGCTCTCAGAGTGACAGACAGGGGCCGGCACACTCCGCTCACCTCAGCAATCCCCGCCCCCGGGGGAGGGCACTGGGGGACACTCCACCCCGGGGGTCCGCCCCACCCCGCGGGATGCTCCAGGGCGGCCGCCCAGTCTCTACCAAGTCACCCCAAACCACTGCCCCTGCCTCCACTTTCCTTGGAGAGTGAGAGGCATTGCATGACCTCCACCTGCAAGGAGAGCTACCACCAAGGTCTGCTTTCCCATGTCGTCCAAATGCATGTTTTTCTAGGACATTTTACCTGTAATACCTTTTTAAAAAATATATTTCAGAACAGCTGACACATTGAGCCTTAATTCTAAAGGAAGACCTGAACACTGTGAGCTCTCAAGGTATGCAGGCTGTGACAGCCACGCTCTGCTGGCCGGGGCCACTTGTTCAGTGTGTGTCCTGCACACAGCAGCTGAAGGGCATCGTGGCGCTCTGAGCCACTCACACCTTGGCTCTGAGCTGACTCCACAGGCACGTTCCTGCTGAGTCCGAGTCTCCGTGGAACACGGAGTTGTAAGTCATCCATCAACGTCCTGCTTTCTATCATTTGAGCTTCTGGATTAGATGAAGCACTCAAGTATCTTTTTCATGAGCCTGTGCAGAGGCGGCTCTGGGTACAGCAGCAGGTGCCTGGTGCCCAGCCTCCAGGGCGTGAGGAGCAGGCAGGCGGCCTGTGCACGGGCACAGGGAGAGCACTTCTCATTCTAGCGAAGCGCCATCTTCTCTAGCAGGTGCATAGCATCAGCCAGGGCCGGCCAGCACAGGCTCCGCAGCCAGAGAGGACCCTGCCACACGGGAGCCCTGCGACCCCCAAGGTGGGCGCCCTGCTGAGAACCCTCCAGGGGCTTTCCAATGCTCTGCGGACCACAAGGCGCTGTGAGGCGCTGTGCTGTGCGAATGCAGGCTTCTATGACAAGGCACCACCGTTCAACACTTGTGCCTTTATTCTGTTGTTTAGGTTACAAAAGTTTCCCACTGGTGCCCCTGACCTCAGTGACATTTCAGGGTCTCTGTGCCACTAGAAGACTTTTAAGTCTTTCCAAATATTACAAGTTTCTGATAAAGAAACTCAGATATGCACATATAGCTCACTGAGTACAAAGGTGACCCAAGGCCACCAGAAGGTCAGTCTAGGGAGGGCCAGCCACCAGCATAGTGCTCTTCCTTGACGTTCTCACTCTCACCTACTCTTCTCTCCCGAGTTGTGGCCAGGAGCTCTGACCCTGGGACACACCAGGCAATATCCTGCCCCAGGGCCTTTGCATTGCTGCCCCCGTTCACCTGTGTGCCTTCTCCCAGGGAATCACTGGGCTTGCTCTTTGCCACCTCTGGGTCACTAGGCTCAGAAGCCACCTTCCTGCCATGCTCCTTTCCTGCCGTATACTCCAAAGCTTTTGTACCACCTACACCACGTCCTGTCCTGAACACACCTCAACTTGGTCTGTTCCTAGGTTTTGGAGGAAGACAGTCCACTGAGGACTTTCACCTTAGCTTGATTAAACTGGAAATAACTGCCTGAAGGAAGACTGAACAGGGCCAGTGAGCTCCATGGCATCTGGAAGGTTCCAAGATGACCCCACAGGCCAGGATGCCAGCACACGCAGAAGCTGCCCCGCCTTCCAAAGGAAGTTCTCACTTTCAAACGCCTGTCAAAAATAAGGCCAGGAGTGTTTGCCCATGCAGTAGCATGTGTGTCGTAAAGCCTGTGCGACTTCCGTATCTGGTACTCCGTCTCCGTTCACTACTAGAACTTTAACTTTTTTTTTTTTTTTTAACCAGCTAAATTAGTTTTCTGGAACTGACTGTTGTTAAAGTAAGTGTAAACTCCTGGTCTCCCAATACTCTAAAAGAAAGATTCTGCAGTTTTGCAAAGAAGGCATTGGCTCAGGCGCTCTCTGACCTGAGCTGAATACGGCTGGCTGTCCCCAGACAGTGGGGCTAGGTTCCTCCCAGAGTTCCCCAACCTCGCTGGGCGTCTCAGCTGGAAGGTGCAGGCATGTTATTTTAGGTCACTCTGATGAGGAAGGACAGTAAAAGCTGAAAGCCTTCTATCATGTCAGAAAAGAACGGAAGCAACTCAAAAACATGCTCAGGGCTCTCCTCTTGCAGGAATTTCTGTCTATTGTCTGGAAAGCTCAGGAACTTGGCAGTGTCCGCAGGACACCAGGGTCCTAGTACCTCCATTTCTGACCTCTTCACACAAAAGCAAGCTGCTCAACCCTCTAATCCATGCCGTGGTTAATCCTGCTTATTGCTCAGAGTTTCCAAGTACTATCTGCATAGTTTTTAAATTTAGTAAGGACATCTTGGCCTATTTCCAAGACTCGTCTCCCTGCTCCCCAACTTCCCCGTTATCCATGCTTAGGGACTTGTGAAGTCACAGAACTGCTGGGGGTGGGGGCTGTGGCAGGGGGGCTTAGCCCAGGGGTGGGGTCCACTGGTGGCTCCCACATACCTGGGGACCAGCCAGTGCCTGCCTTAGTGGCCTCACACCTGGGCAACCCAAGAGAGTGCTCAGTCCCCAGGTCCTCGTGGGCACACGGAAGCTCAGTGGAGGAGTCGCACCTTGATCAGGAAAGACCCCTGAGCCCGCGGGGGAAGGAAGACTCCTCCACAGGACAGCAGAACCTCTCTTCCCTTCCTTCTTAAAAGCAACTTGGCAAGTGTCAACAAACCATCACCACAGACAGGGGACTCTGAACTTGTCCTCCTGCCCTGGACAGAGGCTCCCTCACCCTGTCACCCCGGTTTTGTTGGAACTGGGGCAGCCTCCCACCCGAGGGGCTTCCTCTGGGCGGTCTCGCTGGGTGGCTCACAGTGGTGGAGGGCGCATGGCCCTGGGCTGCCATCTGCTAGGAGGCCAAGGGACCGACAGCGACTGGGGCAGGGCGCTGAGCCTGTGAATGTGTGGGTGGGCGTCGGCTTAAGACCTTTTTTGAAAAGAGCACTGCAGTCCCATCACTAGAGAAATAGCAGCTTCGTCAAATTGAGTTTGTAGGAAAACCATTCCTTTTCATCTAAAAGTCCTATTAGATGATTTCTTTCCTTAGAATTAAAAAAAAATAAGACAACCCAGCCCGCCCGGTGGCCCTCCCTCAGGCCCCGACCACCCTTCCTAGCTGCCCTGCCCTTTCTGTCTCTGCGCGAAGCACTTCGACAGCCGGTGTCACCTCCTCACATCCTAAGTTGGTCCCACGGGAGCAGGCAAGTCACTCAGCACCCAGGGAACCAAGGAGGCCCGCCACCCTTCCCTTCCCTCGCCCACTCCTTCTTCCGCTGTTTACAAACAACCCTACGCTAATTAAATCCACCACCTTGAATCGGCACCTCGCAGGGCCCCTGTTTTCACAACCTTAAAATAAGTGACATTATGTCAGTGGCTCCTAACTGGTCACCCTCACACTGCCCTTGGATTCTCCCTGATGCCAGCGCACGGAGCTAAAAGTGTTGATTTCTGGGAGGACGGTGTTTTTCCAAATACAACAGCCAACTCGCTTCACTAAGACTTATCTCAAAACAGCCGCAGGACAGGAGTTTCCCCTAGAATCCAAGCAAGGGCCAGGAAGGCTGGATCCGGGAACTGGGACCCACCAACGAGTGGACTGTCAGCTCTCAGCGTCACGGGCAAAAACCTAAGCTCTTCAATGGCAGGTGTAAAACTGGTCTAGAGAAAATAGAGGGCTTCCTACCAGCCTTCTTCCTCCACTGTCCCCAGTGAGAAGGAAAGCGGGCAACTGGCAAGTCAGGATGCTGGCCTCACAGCTGCCCTCTCCAGGGCACAGAGCCTGGGAGGGGAGGGCAGCAGGAGGCTGACCCAGCCACTCCTCCCTGCAGTGACCCTGGGCAGCCTGCTTGGCCTCTCTGAGCTGCAGGGGGCGGGCAGAGCTGCCTCGCTGCCTGTCATAAGGTCTCTGGAGCCCTGCATGAAGGTGCATTATGAGAGTGAAAAAATACCTGTCCGATTTCACCCAAATCGGTGCAAAATTTCCTTTTGCCCCCCTGCAATTAATTATCTTCCAATACTTATCAGGACAGTGGTTCAGTCTCATCACAGCCAACTTCAATGGCATTCTTTGAGAATCATTATCTGTCTGCCACATTTTGAGACTGTTAGCTCTATTTACACTTTGCAGGCAAAAGAGGGCTTGAAGCCCACAGAAGGCAGAGGAAGGAACTCATCTCGTTCATGAACACTATTGTCGTGTGCAAGCACAGGGTCCTTCTTCACCTAAACACACGATTTTAAGTTACCAAAATCACAGGTCACACTTTATCATCATATCTACTTTTATGCCTTGAAAAAAAAAACTTGATACTACACCATAATAATTCACTCAAGTGTTTGTATGGATTCCATATGAAAACTAAAGTAATAGTAGGTCCATGATCATGCTTACATTCCCATATAAAATTTAACATGATCCGAAAAAAGATCATCAGTATTTGAGTTTCAATTATGAGAAAAAAACTCATGCTTCTCACACCAAGATTCGATATTATGAAACTGCGTGTGTGCACACACACTCTCATGTACTGCCCCAAATATTTATTTCTGGAGAATAAACACTGATACTCTTTAAATATTAAAAAGCCAGTATGGCACAATGCATGGGACTGTTAATTTTAAAGTATGCTGTGGATCTGAGAATTTGGCCAAATACTCCAAATTTTAGTAAAAGCGCAATAAGCAAGAATATTTTATAAATATTGTTCGTGTGAATAAACAGCACATACATATGGCATAAGAAAACAGAAGAAAGCTTAAAGACACATTTACCCATTCATTTTGGACAAGTAAACATGATTTTATGCAAACTTAATATTTTCTTAGTCCAACAAAAAAGAAATCAGAGCTGCTAAATTGACCGTTTTACCATTTGCAAGCATGCAGTCTGTGAGTTTTAACCCAATTCTCTGTCAGCATTATTTGCATGGAGGGAGCAAACTAGATACTCCCCAGTTCTCTCTATTCAAACTTTCTCCTATGCATAGGATTTCAGTATGGGAATCTTGAAAGACTCTGGCTACTCAGTAGCAATCTCAGCCCCAGCACTTCCTCTGCCTTGAATGAGGGCTTCACCAGTCACCCCAGCCCCCCAAAAATAGACCATGGAAGCCTGCCAATAATTTATCTATCTAACTGGTTCCACGAACCTCAGTCTTGAAGATCACGTTCAAATGAAATAAAATTAACAGAGTATCCTGTCTAGATGAGCATAACATGGTTCTCAAAACCCATGACCTGATAAACAACATGTTCTAAAAGACAACTTTGGAGAGTCAGAAAACTTTGTTTTGTTTACTGACGCGCCAACATTAGAGGTGCTGCCCACCTTGTATAGAAACCTATGTTTTGCTCCCATCCACATGGAGCCATGGCAGAGAGTCTGCCACCACAGGCCCCTGAGGGAGGAAAGGCTCGGACCGGGCCTGGACCTGCGTCCCTGGTCGGTTTTCACCACTCTACTTGGCAACGCAGATAAAAGGGTAAAGTTACACTTTCCCTTAAGTTTCTAAGGTGAAACGGGAACACTTGATTCTGTGCTATCCCCCAAACAAAACAAAACAGAAAACCTTTCCACTTGCCAAATCTGATACCAAAAGTTACCTAGCTCCTGGAACTGGACTTCTAAAGAAAGTGCATTAGTGGGAATCTAAACAGAAAACCCATTATGCCCACACTGGCCCTAGAACTTTGGCAAGTTCTCTTCAGAAAAAGACCTTCATTTTAATACGGACACTGCTAAAGAAAATAAGCTGGTAAAACTCCTTCTGGAGGGGGCGGGCAGGGGGGTACACAAAAGACTCAAACATTTTCTTACTCTAACAGACAACCAGACCGCTACAAAGTACAGCTGTGAGAGTGACCACCAGGATTAAACCAACTGAGCGAGCTCTTGGACCCAACAATAACTAACAGCTGAACGCTTAGGGCTTCTTGTGTCCTTGTGTCGCCTGTACTCACAGCTAATTTTTTTTTTAAAAAAAGGTATCTCTTTTATATATCCTCATGTTGTCAATATTTCTTAATATATGAACAAATCCCCAAAGGGCATTCAAAGGTCTGTTCACACAGGCCAGCAATCGGATGCCATTTCCTTAACCATTATTGTACCCTTTCATTTAAAACAGGACTCTTCAACTTTGGGCACTTTTCTATAGAACAAATCTTTCTGCCTGTTTGTTTGCTGCTTGGGATGGAGCGCCAGCCCTGCCTGCAAAGCCCTTGCTGTACCACTGAGCTACACCCCAGCCCTTGAAGAATCCTAAACGAAGAGGGGGACCAACCAAGCAGAAGGCAAGCAGTGCTCCAGCCATCCTGCCTGCATCTGCAGGCCTGGGGGCGTGTTGTTTGAACTCAGGGTACCCATTTACCAAAGTGTCTTTCCTGCATACACCCACGGTTTCAAAGTTCCAACTACCATCAGAATTCCTGGATTTATTACCACTTTCCTTCCAAAGTGCTGAAAACACATTGCTGTTTCGAGTCTCATTTCTGTCGGAGCAGCCCTGGGGCACAGCAAGGAAAGGGGGAGAACCACCCATTTCACAGACAGAAAGTGAGAAGCAGGGATTAGGTGGCTGCCCAGAGTCACACAGTGACTCACGACAAGCAGCAACCAGAAACCTGGCTTCCTGATTCCACGCACGGTGCTTCCTTCTGTGAAGCACTATTTTTATAAAGGTTTCTCTTTCAATAAAGGAAATGGAACAGGTCATGTGACTTTCATTCACGAAAGCCTGTGTGTGTTTTCATTAGCACCTCACTCCCTCTTCCTACAAGTGGAGCCCAGCCTGCGCAGTACCTTACCAGCCCTCACCCAGCGGGGACCCGGGCCTGGGGTGGCAAGGAGTCCCACCAGCTTCCCAAAACAGGCTAATTGTTGACCTCCAGACTTCCAAGGCAATTACTTTCAGACATAAATCGTGATTTTTCTGTTTCTTTTTGTTCTAAGAAATGAATGGATAGTCCCTTTCACCAAACAATTTAAATACAGATGCTTCCCGTGGTAACTCTTATCTGTTTTATACATGCGCAGAAGCCAATTTTAGAATAAGTATCCCTCCAGGGAGGAAAACTAATGCAAAAATACATAAAGTTAATTTTTAAAAGCATTTCTAAAGAACAGTAAATTAAATGGTATGTTTTCAGTTCCCAAACAACAAAACTAACAGATTGGTTGGATTTTTCTATACATACTCACATACAAAACACAGAAGCAACATTCCCTGGCCACTAAATAAGAAGCCTGAGAGGTTCGCCCTGGACCACGAACATATCTACACTTAAGATGCATTAGCTTCTGAATCGGCTCTTGTGCTGAAACTCCTCCCGGATTTCCAGTCCCGCTGTAAACAACTATCAACGTTATTAGAACTTGAAGTCTGTTGCCACTTGTGCAAATACTGCAGCAGTGTCCAAGGAACCCCCCATTAATCCGGCCTCAAGTAACTTCGGAGGTCTTCACCTGAGTGCTGGGCATGTCCACACAGCTGCTTCCAAGAGCCAGGGAAGAGCAGCCCGCAGCCAGGAAGTGCCTTTCCTACCCCTCCTCAGAGAAACTGTCTGCAAGCCTGGCTTCTATACACCACGTCTCACAGGGCACTGACCTCCCTGAACTTCTAATCTAGAGCACCACCCCCGCCAGCGGGTGCGGCCGTAGAGTGGGTGAGTGGACGAGGTCCTGGAGCTGCCTTTCTGGCTCAGACCTAGGGAAGGAGCCACCTGACCAAGATGGCTCACTGGCCCCTCCCGCTCTGCTGTGCTCTGGATCCAGAAGCCTGATTTGGCACACAAGTCTTTTTTCAACATGTGGTTTGGGTACAACGGACAAACTACACTTACCTGTTTTTCTTTAAAATAGCCCCTTTCCTTCTCAGAAGGTGGTCTGCCAGAATACCATGATACCCACAGACTTTGGAAAAACAGAAATCAAACCGACCTCCTCTCTCTGCTCAGCAACCCTGGAACACACAAACTGCTTGTTTGGATTTCAGATCGTGAATCCTATAAGCTGAAAGGAATTTTATACTGCTGGGAAACCTTAAGACCAGCCACATCAGGACTCTAAATATTAAACTCACATCTCTATAGTCTGCGAGGGGCACTATCTCCCATGAACCCTGCATCTGAATGTACCGACACTATCAGAAAGGCCTTGAGTCCTCTCAGGCCTGCAGGCCCTGCCCACAGCCCCGGCCTCCCGCTGCCGGAGTGGAGGACCTGTTCCAGGGCCCCTCAATCCCATCCTCCACCAAGAGCAGGAAAGCCGCTCAGTTCTCAGGCTGTTTTCTGATAGGATCAGACTTGGGCGCAAGGTAGCTCTTTCATGCTCACGTTGGCACACACCCAAGTGGGCATACCAAGTAAACCTGCGCGCGCACATTTCCCCCACTCAATTACACTCACGCCGCTGCCGTGTTTACACGGTCCATGTCTTGGAAGGCAACTAAGCCTTCAACCCCGTCACACTGGCAATTTTGTAGCGTTTAACGTGTGACTCCAGCAAAGTGACCTTCAGCTGAGAGTCTCCATTTATGAGATGCATTCTGACAGCTTCCAAGTGATTTAATTAGATGCTGAAGCACCACACTCCTGACAATTCGCCATGACTTTTCATCTTCTATCGTACAGTTTTAATAAAAAAGGAAATAGCCTTTCCTCTACTGCACTAGAATAACAGGGTATTCACCCTACAGCTATAACTTTAAATTGCATGAACCAACAGTCCCAAGCATACCATAAACACAGACTGGATTCAGACAGCATTAAAGTGGTCTGTTTACTTAAGAACAAAAGGCATATGGAATCCCAGGCCACCTCCACAGCCCTTCAGAGCCCTTGCAGAGTATGGACCTTAGGCCAGCATCTACCAGCCTCCCAATCACAGGAGAGGCTACAAAGTATGTGTCTGGTGGTTCCTAGAGTCTATCCTACAGCCACCCCACAGAAAAAAACGCTACAAATTTGAAACACGAATTGAACATCCCAGCCCCGCTGACTCCTCCTCACTGGCCATCCACAGTCTGGGAAGGTCAGCTTCTAGGACCACAAGGAAGGGAATGGCACCCTCTCATCCAGTTGTTCTTGAAAAGCTGCTCCTGCCTTCACTTGTTCCGTCCACCGCTGCCTGGGCATCCTGGCTGCACACTGGCATCACCAGGGTACCGCGGGTCCCTGGACTCCACCCAGTCCTGCTTTCCCTTCCTGGTCTGAGTGGCACAAACCTCCCAGGGAGCCTAGTGCAGCTGCAGTGCAGCAGGGTGGGGACTCATCAGAGACAGACACCCGGGTTTCCCTGCCAAGCCGCGGGGTGCAGCAAACTCTCCTGGTGACGGTGAGCTCAGGTGAGAGCCGGGCTGCCATTTCACCCCTCTGGAGCCACAGGCCTCGAGCTCTGAGAGTAGGTATGAGCTCGAGATGGTGCAACCGTTCCCTCTGGCAGCCACCCCACCCGATGCCCACTTTGTAAAGACACCTCTGCCTCAGTGAGATTCCGCTGGGGCCCAGCTACAGGCACAGGATGGAAGGCGGTGCCATCAGACCCCGCCCAGAAGCCCCCACTAGATTTAGATGTGGGCACTGCTGGACTGAGAAGTGGAGTACATCCTCACGCCAAGAGAAGGCCAGGGCACAGGAAATGGGACGGCCTGAGGCTAGTCTCCCTCCCACAGGAAGGCGTCACCTCATCCCCAAGGTTGACAGAACTTGACAAGCTCTTTGGAGAAGGAGGGCCACAGGCAGCCAAGAGCCAGGAGTCCGAGCCAGCAGCTGGCATTCAGATCAAGGGGCCCACAGGGAAGAAGAGCAGAGCCCAGAGATGCACCCCTGCTCCGCCCTCCACCCCAGGTCAAGGTTCAAGGGCCTCACCTTTCACGATGGTGGCCTCCTTCAAGTGACGGGACAAGAAGTCGATGCTGGCGTAGGTGTTGGCCGAAGGCAGGGCACCAGGGCCCGGGCCCCCACACACCCCGCTGGTGCCACTGCCCCCCACGGCACTGAGGAGACCCCCGAGGCTACGGGTCCGGCCCCAGCTCTTGTCTCCTGGCTGCGGATGCTGCATCTGGGGGGACAGCCCTGGATCATCTCTCACGTCAATGGCGATGTAGTTGAGGCCATTCTGGAAACCGGCCGAGGTCTCTCTTCGCATAGGAGAACCACTGGCCCCAGGACAGCCCACCAAGCCCCCAGGCTGGCCCGGGGCCCACGGCCGCACCTGCGGGGTCGGAGGCACAGGGAGTGATGGCTGTGACTGTCCTGGGGACGTGGGTGGCTCCTCACCTGCTCCGAGGACGCCCCCACCACTGCCCTCGCCACTTTTCCTGAGAGAGACGTTTTCCACAGAGGCTGAGCTGTGGCGCTTGGGGTTATGGGCAAAGGACGGCGACACTGGGGTGACCGTGGTGGTTGAGGAGAAGGTCTCGGAGCTGTGGCGGCGGCGGCCCCCCTGTGGGTCTGCGCGGATGACCTTGGCGCCTCGGTGAGGGTCGGGGGGCTGACTGGCCTGCAGGAAGGCCTCCACCCCTGACAGCTGGTCCATGAGACTCAGCCTCTTCAAGCCCGAGGTGGGGCTGGTCACTCGGGCACCTTCCGGTTTTGGGTGGGCCACGATGGGTTGAGGCGGGGTGGCAGCCACACCAAAGGCCATCTCGGTGTAGTCACCATTGTCCCCAGTCTCAGAGGATGTAGAGGAGACAGCACTGGGGCCCTGGGAGGTGGCAGTGCCCAATGCTGGAGGCAGATGGTAGGGCTCCCCTGGAGGAGGCTGTGCAGGGGGCTGCTGCTGCAGAGAGGTGGGCGAGGCAGAAGGACGTGGAGGCAGTGGTGGGTATGGGGAAGCAGCCTCAGGCGAGAGCAGGGCATCCAGGGAGCCCACTGGGTCCGCGCTGCGGGTGCCCGGCTTGGGGGACTTGGGAGAGCTGAAGTCCAGGTTCATGTAATCGGACAGCGGGGAGCGCTGCCGGCTGTCGCTGCTGGTGCCCGGGGTGCCCGAGCCCAGGGACGAAGCTGGGCTACTGGCGGACAGCAGCGAGGAGGAGGAGGCTGCGGATGCCAGCAGTGGAGGCGCAGGTGGTGAGAGGCGGGCACCCGCCTCGCCAAAGTCAATGTTGATGTATTCTCCAGGGCTCTTGGGCTCTGGCGGCACGGGGTACTCGTGCATACTGGGCAGGGTTTGCAGCCCCTCCAGGGACAGGCGTGTGGGCCGCACCGCCCGGCAGCGCTGGCTCAGGAAATTGCTGCCACTTGGCCTCATGGGTGAAGGCACTGCTGGATGGGGAGGCTGGGGGTGGCCACTCCCGCCAACCCCAAAGGTGCTGGCCGACTGGGAGGTTACTGGGGTGGCCTGGGGCTCCTGCCTCTCCTCTTCCAGGATCCGTCCCACAGGGGAGCTCATGAGCACATACTGGTCACTGTCCCCGCTGCAGGCATAAGGGGCCTTGTAGGAGCGGGGCAAGGAACTGTAGCAGTAGCCAGGGACCCCTTTGAGCACCTCCCCACTGCCATGCAAGGCTGCTGAGAAGAAATCGGGAGGCGTGCCCGCGGTGCCCGCTTCGCTGGGGGACATGTTGAGGTAGTCCCCGTTGGGAAGCAGCTTTGGGTCGGCATTCTCCATGGACAGCTTGGAGCCACACCACATGCGCATGTACCCGCTATCCTCGGGTGAGCTTTCCGCTGGGGAGCTGGCCTTGTAGCCGCTCCCGCTCACTGGGAAGGTCCTGTTGGCCACAGGGGCGGGCTGAGGCGCTGCTGCTGCTCCGGTGGGGGGCAAGTCTGCTGCAGGCGCAGCTCTTGGCTGCAGGATTTGCTTTGGGGCAGACACACTGGTGGGGCTCATGGGCATGTAGTCATCGCTCTTGCAGCTGCCACTGCCACTGCCCATGAGAGCCGCACCAGGGGTCATGGGCATGTAGCCATCATCAGCCCCCAGATTGCTGCTGGAACTCCTATGGGATCCAATCTCTATGTCCCCATAGTCCTCTGGATAGGGGTGGTAAGCCATTTTGGGAGAGGATGTAGGGAAAGATGGGCAGAGGCGGCCTGAGCTTCCAGAGAAGGTGGCCCGCATCAGGGTGTACTCATCCAGAGAGGCAGAGGAGGGCTGGGGCACTGGCCGCTGCCGAGCAGGTGTGGTCAAGGAATAAGTCCTCTTTCTCAGTCCTCTGTCCAAGTCCTGGACCCCATCACCTGAGACTCTGCGATATGGCCGGCCACAGTGGCTCAGAGGCCTGTCCATAGTCATGTACCCATACAACTCGCCCCCGCTGCCATCCCTGGCCGGGGGTGTCTCTGCGATGGACTCCGGTGTGTTGCTCCTGTGGCTGCAGAAGGCTCTCAGGTCACCAGGGCTAGAGCCGTATTCGTCCAGTGACATGAAGCCAGGGTCACTGGGAGAGCCTGAGGCAGAGGCACTGCCGCTGGAGGGCCGCTGACCTGGGGGGTGGTGCAAAGGATGAGGCAGGTGCGGGTGCGGGCCCGGAGGCAGCGGGTAGGAGCCTGAGCCGTGCCCGCTGCTGGACGACAGGCTGCCAGGACTGGTGGCAGCAGGGGGCGAGTGCGCCACGGGCATGGACATGGAGCGGCTGTGTTGCAGGGCGCCCCCTGCCGGTGCCAGTGTCACTTTGCTCCCGCGGCCACCGCAGCCGCCACTCAGGGTGTGCGAGCGGCTCAGGGGCGCGCGCACGGGCCCAGGGCTCAGGGGGCTCCCGGCTACTGACACAGGCCTGCCGGCCGCCGCCACAGTCCCGGCTGCAGCGCCGCCATCGCCCTCACTGGCAGTGCGAACCCGGCAAGAGCTACACTTGGTGGCCGGCGGAGTGGCGGCCAGGCTGTCGGTGCGCGAGCGGCGCACCAGGCCTGTCTGACTAGGGGGTAAGTTGACCAGGTGATGGTGGCGGCGCGCGCCGGGGACGCTGATAGGGTGCGTGGCGGACGACCCCGACGACTGGCTCTTGCTGCGGGGCCGGAACTCGAAGAGCTCCTTGAGCGCCTTCATGGCCTCCAGAATGGTCTCGTGGATATTCTGCGCCACCACGGAGTCGTCGGCCTGCATCCACAGCTCTCCGGGGCCCGTGACGGCCGAGCGGCCAACCTCTATAAAGAAGAAGCTGTCCGAATGGCCGCAGCGGCGGATGTTCATGAGCTGCAGCGTCACCGACGGCTGCTCGCAATTGAGCTTCACGAAGCCTATGGTGCGCGCCGACAGGCACAGGCGGTACACGCCCGTCAGGTTCTTGCTCTGGCCCAGGCCCTTGGGCTTCAGGTTCACCTGCCACACCTCGCGGTAGGCGCTCGTGGCAGGCGCCACGAGCCCGTAGCTGTCATCGGCCGCGGCGCCGGCCGAGCCGCCCAGGGCGCCGGGCAGGGAGGCGCTGCAGGACGCCGCGGGGGCCGAGGCGGAGGGGGCCGGGTCGCCGGCGCTCGCGCGGCCCTCGCTGACCAGGTCCGTGAGCGCGCGGTACCAGCCCTCCTGCTCCTGCTCGTTCTCGGCCGCCACAGCAAAATACTCGTCCTTGGTGTAGAGGGCGATCAGGAACTTGTGCTTGGCGTCCGCGCGCTTGTTGATGTTCAGGCAGCAGTCGAGCGCGATCACTCGCTTCGGGGCGCCTGCCTTGCTCCGCCACTTCTTCTCGCTCTCGTAGTACTCGAGCCGCGGAGCCGACCCCCCGCCCGCAGTCGCTGTCGCCTCGTCGCCAGCTGCGCCGGGCCCGCGCAGCACGAAGAAACGCTTGTGGCCGTGCTTCTGCTTGCGCAGGTAGCCGCACTTGCGCACGCTGTGGTTGTTGTTGTTGTTGTTGTTGTTGAGGTTGGGGCCGTCGCCGCCCGCCGGCCCGAGGGATCCATGCAGCGGCGGACTCGCCATCGCCGGCTCTTCAGGCCGCGCAGCCCAGCCCGGCGTGGAGGGTCTGGATGAGGGCGGAGGGGCGCGGGCGGGGGCGGCTCCCTGCCACCCGTTCGCCCCGCCGCCCGCCGGAACACGCGTCCCACCGACCCAGGAGAGGAGAAGGTCCGTGGAGGCCCGCAGGTTCCGGTGGCGCAGCGCCCTCCGAGGCTCCGAAGGATGCCTGGTGCGGGCGGTGGCCGCCCCCCGGCCCGGCTGCCCGCGGCCGCTGCCTCCTGGGCTCTCGGGCGGCGCCTGGGGACTCGCTGGCTGGGCCGAGAGTCGGGGTCCCCGAGTCGCGGGGCCGAGCCTAAGGCGCGCGCGGCCGCACCTTTGCAGTCGCCGCGCCGCGCTCCAGGAAGCCGGGGTGAGCCCGGGCACTCGGGGTCCGCGCCGCCGCCGGGGCTGCTATTGCTGCTGCCAACGGCGACCCGAGCTCGTCGCGGTCCCCGCCGCACAGTGAGTAACACATCGCGCACCGAGTGACTGAACTAAGAAGAGCAAAACAACATGTGACTCGGCGTTACGCAGGCACACACGGCGCGCCCGCCCCGCCCAGCCGCCCCGCATTGGTGCCGCGCCCCCAGACGGACGGCGCACACGACCAATGGGCGTGGGACTCGGGGGGGCGGGCCGAGCGCCCCCGCCCCGCCCCGCCCCCCTTTCTCCCGGGGCCGCGTTTCCCGCCGTCCCCTCCCCCTCCCGCGGAGGACGGGGCCGGGCCGGGCCTCATTAATCAGAGGCTCGTTGTGGTTGCCGTGGAGGAGATGCCACCCAGGGCGGGAAAAGGGGCGCGGAGGAGGGGCGGGGGCGGGCCGCGGCGGGGAGGGCCCTTCCCTCGCGCCTTTGACTCAATTAATTGGGCTCGGAGCTTCCGTCGGGGAGGGGTACGGGGAGGGGAACTGCAGACAGAGGCGGGGGCCTCGGAGGTCGGGGGCCGCGGCGGCCGACAGGGGCGGGGCATGGGCAGAGCCGGGGCAGGGGCCGGGCTGGCTGCTGCACCCCTTTCCTGGCCCTCGTGGCCCAGCTCGCGCCTCCCGCGGCCTCTGGGCCATAAAGGGGGATGAGCTTGGCCGCCCTCCGCGGCCCTCGCCCCCGTTTCGGTGGGCGATCCCGCGCCGAGCTCGGGGTGCGCGCGAACCCGCCCGCGCCGCTCTGCGCTGGGCGGTGCCCGGTGCCGGCCCGCGGGGTTGGCGGGCGCGCGGCCCGGCTTGTTTACGAGCATCCCAGTCTCGGCGAGCTCCCGATCGATCGCGGCTCCGCGCCTCCCCGCGGGGGGCGGTCTGCCGCGGGCGTGGCGCCCGGAACTCCGCCGCGCGTCGCTGGGGCCCACGCGCCGGGGGCGCCCTTCCCCCGCACCCCCGGTCGTGGGCTCTTTCCGGGGCGTCATCAGCGCCATTCACTTGTCAGGTTCTCGGGAAGTGGAAGTCGGCTGCTGGGGATGTAATAGGAGAAAGGAGGAGGACGTGCCTGCGTAGGAAAATGCGGTTTCCATAGTGTCGGGAGAGGGCGGGCCTGAGGACCCCGCAGCTCCGAGCTGGGCCCTGCGGCGGCGCCCCCGCACTCGCCGGGGAGAGGGCGTCGCGGTACCTGCGAGCCTGGCGCAGGCAGCAGCTGCTTGGCGAAAGATGCCCTTGAACTGCTACAAATGTTTGTATCTACGTGGCTTTAGTGACTTTGAAAGTGGATGACAAAAAGCACCCAGACAATTGCATCTCTTAAGTGATAGAGCCACTCTGGAGGGCGGGGTTCCTTGAATTAAGAGCAGAGCAGGCTCCAGAAATAATTTGTGACAATACTTTATCTCATAATCTTGGGTTTTTTAATGTTAAAATCCCAGAATTTTGTCTTTGAACGTCCCCTATAATTAGCAACGTCTTTGTTTTAAATATAATGATATTTTAAAATCTAAGGAAAACAATTTAAGATTGAGATTTTTGAAAGGGTGATATATATTTTAACATTTGTATAAGAGGTGACATAAAGATTGGTTAACTTTATGTGCTAAGAGACCCTGAGAGAAGTCATAACGTTCTGCTTTTAATATGAATATAGTAAGGATTATTGACGAGTAGCATACATTTGGGAAGAATAATCAGTATGGCAAATTTTATGATAGAGTTACATTTAACCATGGTATGAATGACATTTTAAGTGTGTACGTGTGTGTGTGCGCGCGCGCGCGCACGCTGTGGCACTTCCCTTAGTCTTTATAGACATTATACTTTAGGTTTCTGTTTTTAAATTTTTTCTGTTTTTATGTTGACATGTATTGCCTAGCAGTATGTCTACTCAGAGAAGAAATACAAAGGGATTCTTATCTTGGAGCTTGAAGAAAATGTGGCCTGATTTTATGAGAGATGCCAATAAGCCTGTCTGTTACGTTCTGTGACCTCGGGTAGCAGATGATGATGATGGGTCTCCCCTTATCAACATCATGTGATAATTTATTCTGAGAAAATGTATTATGCAGTTGTTTTACTTTTGATTTCTGACTCAGTACAAAGTAGGTTTTCATCTACACATTGAGCATCAACTTGCTCACCCCTCAGATGTCGGCATGTGTCAACCTGTTTTCCTTAGGGCTGTGTTGGCATTAAATGCCAGTATTTGGGTTAATGTGTCAGAAACTTGAAGTTGGCCAGTAGCGCTTTCCCCTTGTGCTGCCTCTTGCCAAGGTGGGCAAAAGAGGGAAGGGTGCAGAATTCCAGCCATGTCAGAGACTTTATCATATCATGAAGAAGACGAGTCTACAGCAGACTGCAAGCCACTTGTAATCCAAAAGTCCTAGAACCTCCAAGTTCAAGTTAGGGGGTCCAAATCATTTCTCATTACCAGTCAGTCCATGGAAGCATCAGTAAAAAATTGACATTGAAAATATCCCAGTCTTCTTCACCCAAGGAGCTATTTTTCTTTCGCCCTTTGCATTGCTAAATAAGCTGTTTATTTATTGGAACCTTGTTCTGCACCTTGTGATTTTCCAACTGTTCTCCCATACCCTTCAGCAGCAGTCAGCTAATAGCACCTGCCTCAGAGCTCTGCACAGAGGACTGGGTGCTGTTTGCCTGACCTGATGCCAGCAAACAGCCTGCATGCAGATTTTCTCATAGTTCAGGACCTTTTGCTGAAAGCTTGCTTTCTTTCCATGGCTAACAAAATGGCCACATCTTTAAGCAAGGAGGGTTTTGCTTTAGACATAGGCTTTTATGCAGTAATGATACTTTTATTATTAAAAGTAAAGGTCCTTCATGGAATAATTTGTCACGAAGAAGTCAATTTTATAAAAATTTAAAATGTGCTACGAATCCATAATACAAACACCATACTGATAGTAATAATGAGCATCATTAGTTTTCTGTTTCATGTAAGAGAGGCATGTATAGAAGGAGAAATTAGATGATGATTCACTGCTTCTGAGGTTTTGTTTCTCTTTAAATCTTTACCCTGTAGATGTTTGACACTATTGTGTGTCTAGGTGTACTCAATCTAAAAACTGACTAAGCAGATTGTTAAATGGAATGCTACATAATCATTGAGAATAGTTCTAATTTAAAAGTGTATCTTTGGAGGTACATATTTTAATTTCACAGGTTTATGTCAGAGGATATATTTAATCTTTAGAATGGCAACGTTTCTTCCTCTTTAGATATGGTTAATATTGTGGTTCAGAGATCATCTAATAAATTTCTGTTTCTCTAATGAATGAATCTTGCACAGACGTTTGCTCATCTAAGGTTCATTATAACACTTTCCCAGCTTGTTTTTCTGTGCAAATCTCTTTGCTAATACATTTCAACTGAAATTGCACAAGAATTTTGTAACATGCTAAGTCTGTGAGCATAATAGAATGATTTACATGCAAGAATGTAACTGCTGTTTGGATCATTTAGTATCTATGAATGGTATTGCAAACATTTAAAGAATCAGGATTTGTCAATAGATTTTATCAGTTCTTTGGAAATTGTAAAGGCTTTCCACTGTAGTATTTATTCTTCTCATTTGAAATATTGACTAGCTGATTTCTTTCCTAAATACTTTGGAAAGGATTTTCTAAAATGGTTATTTAATGTACATATATGGTAGAGCAAACTACTATAACTTAAAACAAGAATTTTTCTGAAAAGTGTATGAATTGAATTGATACTATTTAGAAAAATAACTCCCAGCTAATTAAATATTCACAGCATTTTCATTTTAAATATAATTATGTCAAAGATAAGCACTCAATTAAAAAGTGGATGCTGTTTGGGCTGGGGTTGTAGCTCAGTGGTAGATCACTTGCCTCACACGAATGAAGCGCTGGGTTCGATCTTCAGACCATATAAAAATAAATAAATAAATAAAAGTAAAGATATTGTGTCCATCTACAGCTAAAAAAAATATTTTTGAAAAAAGTAGATGCAGTTAGGAACTTTGTCTTATCAACCCCTCTGGATTTTGTTATGTTTGAATTGGAGAAATACTTCTATATTAAAAACAACAACTTTTCTAACAAGATTTTCTATGACTGAAGTAAAACATGACACATTGAGGCTGGGGGCGTGGCTCATCAGTAAAGTGCTTGCCTAGCACAAGAGAGGCCTGGGTTCGAGCTCCAGAACTGTCCCCAGATTACATAATAATAACTGTATCACATTACTGAGCACAAGGAAAATGATGCCACCCTTCCTCCTTAGACACTACACCTTTCGTGCAATCATTGGCTCCTGTAATATACACTCAAATTTTGTGTGACTAAATTGATGCTCTGTGTATTATTGCTGTTCTAGCTGCTGGGTTAGAACGTTTTTGTTTTGTTTTATTTTTCTGCCAGAGCAGAACAAAATTGTCTGCTTCTCAGTCTGCACATCATGAGCAGATGACATTAAAAATGTCTCTGAAATGACACAGCTATATTTTCCCGGAGAAGGCGGGGGGATGCGCAGTGGAGATAGCTGGGAGTGACCTTGTGCAGAGTACAAATGTTGCAGGAGGGGGACGATCTGCCTGTGTGCGTTGACCCCACTGTTGATTCTAGGAGCAGGCTCTCACCCTGGTTTTACACTGCTGGGGAGGGGAGGTGACTGGGGGCAGAGCCGCCTGCTTCCCACCAGGTGCCCTGGGTTTTGCCTGGGTTCTGTCCAGGGTTTCCTCTCCCCCTCAGAAATCCTCAGCTTTCCTGCAGTTGTCTGCAGGCTGCTTCTAGGTTTGCTTGGGAGTCTGGATTCTAGAGTTGTTTCGAAATTCAACCTTAAGATAACAGGAAATGTGACCCGCTCTTGTGCATGCTGCCACCCACTGGCAATGTCTCTTCCCAGGCAGATTCAAGTGAGTTGTCACAGCTCTGGTGATGGTGACTCTTATGAAAGCCTGCTCACTAGCTAATGCGAATTTGGGGAGGAAGTTGATGGAAACAATTTGAGATAAAACAAATATTGATAATGAGTGACTAAGAGCAGTTATCAGATGACAGATGAGGAGTGGATACATTATAAACGTGTACTTTTTTAATGAACAAATAACTATCAAGCTATTATGTTTACATTTTCTAAAACATTTTATATTCTAATTTTCATATCCACTGTTCAAGAATAGTTGAATGGAAAATGTATATAATGTCAATTTAAAGTTTTAGAAAACTAGCCAATAAACTAAAAAACAAGAATCTAAATGAAGTGTGGGTTTTTTGTTTGTTTTTGCTTTTGTTTTTGGTATGTTTACTAGATCAAGGAAGAATTACAATCAAGGTTTATTTGTTTGTCTTGAAAGCTAAATTGGTATTTTGTTGCCCCAACATTCACCTTTAAGTCTCAGATCCTTTTTAGAATAAGCTCAAGTCATCTTGAAAGATGTTGAAAAACAGAATTTGAAAAAGTATGGATGGGAAAGAAAATGTATCTTAAAAATGACAAATAACAAAAGCATATTTTCAAAACTACAAATTACAAATGGCAATTAATAAATGCCCAATGTGACTGTCACTTTGAGTAAAATTATTTGAATTCACATGCGCAAGATAATTGTTAATGCCAAATGTACCGACTACATTTTTTTCTTAAATTGCTTTGCTCAGTTTGGGCAATGCAAATGATGGGGATATTCAAGTAATGAATATGTCTAACCAGAGCTGTTGTTCTGATAGTGAGGGGTCCAAAGACCTGGTTTATTTGTTGCCAATCATGTGGTACCTTTATCTATCAATAGAAAAAAAAATCTGATAGATAAAACATCAATAATAGTAATAATTAGTGCAAGTAGTTTATTGGTGTGCTCATGAGGGGACAGCTGAATCTTAGCAGTTTAGGATAAAAAAATCATTTTTCCATAATGCAGGTATTATGAAATATGATCATAAAACACTTGGTCATTGAGCTGAAGTCTCTGGATTCCTGCATGGGTGATTTACCATGGTGCCTGTGAGATCACACATCTCCACAATGATAAAAAGACAATTAGCTATGCACATACACATTACAGCTTTTGCCTTGTTTGGAACATTTAAAACAAATGGTATTAACTAAGGTAACTTAAGGGGATATGCATTAGTGAGGTTCACCAGAAAGTAAATAAAGCAACAACTTGTGAAATTCAGGCAGATGCCTCTTATTGCAATTTCCGCTGACTCTGCTGAATGCAGATTTCGGTTCAGATAAACACATTCTAAGAATTATGACTGGAAGGTAAACGTTGGCCTGCATTCTAATGTTTGCTGCTTCTTTATTAAAATTTTAGATGCCAGCCTAACAGCATCCTGCTAAAAAAGAAGAGAATTATATATTTTAAAAATCTTAAAATATATCTCATACAGAACACCTTTCTAGGTAGCAAAAGTGAGATTTAAAAATCCATATTACCCACAGTTAGCAAAAAAAAAAAAAACATACACAAAAGATGAGATACATTGATTCTCTAACACTGGATATTTTTCTGATTTTATTTAGGTAAATTTGTACCTATTTTTAAAATCTCTTCACACAAAATCTCCAATGCAATTTCCAGTGGTTGCTCTAATCCCTCAAATCATGAATGTCAAAAGAAATTACATACAGATAATTATCTGTGTCATCCACAACTTGAAATGTAAAAAATCAGCAAAACTTGAATTCCTAAGATGTGTTGAGTATTTGTCAAATTTTAACTTTAGAAAACAAGAACATAGGCCTTTGCTTCTTTAGCTTTTTATCTAAATAACATACTATTTTCCTTTCATGTTTGACAAATTTCTTTTTTTCTTGTAACTTTTGTTAAAATATTATCACATAATTTAAAAACCAACAGTGGTCATCTATGATCATAACTATTGACTGGCACTTTTCTTAACTATCTAATGCTTTGTTTTAATTCCCAATCTTGCTATTTTTGCCTCTTCTTATTAATGGTAGGGGACAGGGAGAATGATTTTCATCTTTGAGCTGGACAATTTCACAGAATATCAAATACAACATCAGATTTTATGTTTGCGAAAATTCCAGGAAAAGATGTCGTAAAGATGAAGAAGAAAATATGCATTGAACTCCACCTTAGTTAAACAGATTTATCTTCTCATGAAAATTATGTTTGCACTGGGAAGAGAGACAAGGAATAAATACAAAAGAACAAGGAGAACGTGAATGGAGGCGACTTTAAAGTGAACCTTGCTTTAATACCTTTTATTTTAACCTGCTGATTGAAGGTGAGCCTTATTGTTGATGTGCAAGTGTCCGGAGCCGTTTCCAGTGCTCCAGCTTCAAAGAGGCCTCAGGTTTCCACCTGTGCTGGGAGATGCCTTCCAGTGGCTTCCACAGAAGCCGCGGGTGCCCGAGCTCTTGGGTGTTGGCTTGACGGTGTGAGTGGTCTTGTTCGCCTGCACACTTCATTTCCACCTGTCTCTCATGTGGGTTTCACGGCTTGCTGATTGTCTCTGGTTCTTTTTTCTTTCTCTTGTTGATTTCTTAGGAGGGGGAAACCCTTTTAGCATGCATCCAGGTAGGATCAAAGTTTCGAACATAATAATGCATAAAGAATACATTTAAATGTAACAACCCAGTGCCCCTTTCACAGATGAGAGTTGTCTATTTAGAAGCAATTTGTGGTGCTTAACCCCTGTCCTCGCTTTCCAAGTTATCAACCAAACATTTCACAGGAAAGGAAGACAGTAAATACAGTCGGTAAATGGCATGCCATGGACATGAGTTCAGCCAAGCTCTGGCGATTCTGTGAGTTCATCTTAAGGTTGTGTTTTCAGAGCTGCTTCCCACTGCGGCATGAGTCCATGGATGGGAGGTATCCACCAGTGCCTGGTGGTACTGAAGACGTCTTCCTGGTGATGTCATACCAACCCAGTGGCAGGTTGAATTCTGCCAAATTCATCCATGTGTCTCAAGCTCCTGCTTTGTCTATACTCTGTCTGGTCCCAAGGGCAACAAAGTGCAAACCCAGACCTGTGTCTGCAGGAGGCATGGTCTTCCCTGTCTGGGGCCCCACCTCCTCTTCTGGTTAAATCCACCGAGCACAATCCTGGCCTCCCCTCATAGAGCCAGTTCAAGGGGCTGTTCTCACCTCTGAAACCCAGGCTAGGGTGTGTTCCCCCGGGGGCAAAGCAGCCTTGCTTATTTCATGCTACAAAGAAGTGGGTTCTCAAGCCAGGGTATCTCTGAGACACCCGCCCCTCCTGCCTCCTAGGGATGGCCTCTCCACATTGCTCCAGGTGCTTGGGGTCAACAGGAACAAGAAAAGCCTTGCTGCTTTCTGTCCGTGATTCTCTGACCCAATCGCCTGGCGTCCTGTGCCATTTTCTCATTATGGGTACCAGGCTCATTCTCCTATGAGGAAAATGGAATGAAATCTCAGACTCCAACCGTGTCCTTAGGAAGCACACAAATGAAAGGGAGGTGGAGAACCTACTTGCAAAGAGCCACATCCAAAGGCTAATTTAAGCACAAAAATAAATCCAACGACACAGGACAAGGTAGTTTCGTTGCGTTAAGGGGCAAGAAAGATGAGGTCGACACAACCAGCAAACATACACAAAGGCACGTAAAAGTCAGATCCCTGTCTTGTTTTACTAAAGTCCCAGGTGAACCAAAGAATTAAATATTAAAACATGAAACCATAAAACTTAGGAAAAGAAGAAGAAAATTTTAAATTTAACTTTCTAGAATAGAATTTAATTTTGTAAGGAAAAAACAGTAAAAGAAAAATTAAAATATGAAGTGCCCAGGGGAAAAGATGTCACTGCCAATATCATGGTGGAAGTACAAATTGTTTGTTTCATGTCCTAAATCTACAAGAGAATAAAGAAACCAAAAATGCATTACAAGTATTGGCCATTTGAACACAAAGTTCCCAGTCACGAAAGTAAGTGTAGAAGGTGTAGAAGGACCTTGACCGTGGAAGCTGGCTTATGCTTTCTGGTAATAAGACAAATGCAAATCACCACCGCAGCGGGCGCAATAGTTCACCTGTCAGACTGGCACACAACAAGCAGTAGGACTCCGCGGGGGCCGGGTGTTTGCAAACTGTTGGGGAGAGGGTTCTTCCACGGCCGCAGGGGGTGCAGATGGAAGCCACACCTGAGCAGGGCAGTCGGACTGCACCCATCAAAACATCCAGACGGAGCCCAAGTGCCTGGATCCTTGACTGACTTCTAAAATCACTCGCATTGTGGCAGGATTCCTTTGCCAGGGTTCCCGTGGCACATTGCTGGGGATATGAAGGTGCAAACGTAGTCACTGAGCTCTTGTCCGGAATGGCAAAACGTTTGTGATTCACTCTTTAAAGGACAGGCCACGTAGTAGATGCTCTATGCACTCTTGTTAAAATTGTTGGGCTTTTTTGGATGGTATTTCTGTAATATTTTCTTCTCCAGTGTGAGTTGTGTGAGTTGTGTGTGTGTGTGTGTGTGTGTGTGTGTGTGTGTGTGTGGTGGGAGGTGGTTATGGTTGTTGAAAAGTGCACAGAAATGTATGTGTGAAGGTCCTTGGGACCTCCTGCCTGGCCTGTCACACACAGCCAGTGAGTGTTGCTGTTTCACTCTGTCTCATTGCCTGGGAGTCACATGTCGAGGAGGAGGGAAGCGCTGACCTCCCAGGGTCTAGGGGGGCTTGTTACTAATGGTGACTGGGAATCCCAGAGGGTGCCTTGGAATGGTCTGGAAAGCAGGGCAGCAGGAGCCTGACCGGGACAAGAGGCGACAGAGCTGAAGGCTGTGGACGCACCTCCTGCTTCTGCAAGTCCCTCCTGTCAGCCCAGCGTCCTTCTCAGGCCTCACTGTGTCATCTGGAAGATCACAGGGAAACGCCCAGGAGAGAGGGTGGGTATTTAACACATATCCCTGTGCTCAGCTTTAGGAAAGGAGTGGTGTTTTTCAAACCACTGCAGGTGGGGGATAAGGAAAGTCAAGGTGGCTGGAGGCTTTTTTTTTTAGAGGACAAAGTATACTCTGGCAGGGAAGAGAATTAAACTATAACATCCGAAGTCTGTTTCTGATGCTGTTGTAGTCCTCTAGAATTTATTTCTCCTAATTCCCAGTTTCACGATACCACAAGGATGAAGTGTATCATCTTTGCAGCTGGAGAGAAGTCTACCTGTGGCTGGAGAAGGAGCCTGGGGTGGGGTTCCAGCCACCCACACAGTTGCTTGAGTCGAGGACACCTCTTCTCAATGGCCTTCTGCCTGGGGAGTGAGTGAGAGCTCTCATTGCAGTGGAAACAATCCTTTCCTTATTTTGAAGTCATTTTCCACATAGTAGAAATTAGTTCTCTCCCAGTACTCTGACACTGGATTCCCAAACTCCTGTTCAACTGTGAAGGGATCATCAGTTTAGAACGTTTATATCCAAGCAGAGATTTCCTTTGAACACAGAAAACAATATCTGTCCTGGTAAAGTGGAAAATATTTTCAACTGAAAAGCTTAATAAAGAGAACATTACCAGTATCTTAAGTTCTCTGAACAGCTTCGTCACTATCTTAAGTTCTGTTTATTTTTCATTGGCTGCTTTGGGATTTTACCAAATATGGATGCGTTGTACTGTTATTTAAGCATTATAGAAACATTAACATAACTATTGTGTTCTGCAGCTTGCTTCTTTTCTTAACATGCTTGGTATTTTTCACTGGGATATACCCCACACAACATGAAAATGTGCAATTCAGTATTTTTTAATGTATTCATGATGTTGTGAAATGCACCACCACTATCTAAATGTGGAACAGTTTTCTTCTTTTTCTTTTTTACATACAATTTAATGTGCTATTTTTATGTATGCATATATCACGAGTTGATTGTTTTCATCACTCCAAAAAGCCTTCCCAAATCCTTGTGCTCAGGAGTACTTGTCCTGATTCTCACCTCCAGCCCCTGCCAAAAATCACTGCCTTCCATCTCTACGCCACAGTGTGTTTTTGAGCAGCATCTACATTAATGCATGCAGCTGTACTTCATTCAGTTCTAATAAATGCATAATAAGTTTTCATATCTGCTAGTGGAAATATATGCTATATATGGTTATTTATCTTTTAAATTTTAATGCTAACAGTATTTTTTAAAGTAAATTTGGGGCTGGGAATGTAGCTCAAGTAGTAGCGCGCTCGCCTGGCAGGCTTGAGGCACTGGGTTCAATCCTCAGCACCACATTAAAAAAAAATAAAAAGATATTTTTTAAAAAAGTAAATTTAACAATTATATGCATTTTAACAGCTAAAGTTTCCTTTAACAATTACGCCTTGTCACACATATGTATTCTCATGCACACTCTTCTGGACAGAGGAGTGAAGTTGCCACTGTTAATTCTGCCCACCTTCAATTTTAATGCATAATTAAACATTCCTTTCTTAAGTGAACAAGTTGAAAATTCCACCCAAACCATTGACTCCTAAATTTCTCCATTGACTTCTAGGCATTGTTTACAACATACCAAGTACTAAAGCTTTATATGAATGTGTTCCCTGGTTGCTGGCCTCATCGTGCTCCTGGTGCTGTAATGAGCAGCCATTCCGAAGTTTACTCAAGTCACCCGTGTCCACTGTCTTTGGGATTTTAGGCTTTGTTCATTTTGTTCAAATTTTTTCCTACCTCCAAATTCTCAAGTGTTTGACCCCATATTGCCTTTCTTGGGTTTGGCTTTTGTTCACCCGTCTTATGTGTTCGTGTGTGGCTTGGGGCAGTGGCTGGAGTCACTCTTCCCCTACTTCTGAAGTGCAAGCTGAGCCTCTGGCTCTCCTCTCTGGTCTGAGCTGGAATCCACGGGCAGCTCTGCTCCTCTGTATGCCTCCTCCTGTGCTGTTTGCTTATTCCTAGGCCAGATTGACACAGTCTCAACTGCTGTGTTTCTAAAGCCAGTCTCCCTGGCTGTGGGACCGTAGCCTTCACCTGCGTCTTGGACGCTGGCCACCCTTTTCCTTATTCGTTTTGGAGTCAGCTTGTTAGGATTTAAGGACCCACCTTGTTGGGATTTACAAAGACTGAGCATCTCCAAGATAACGGAGTCCTCCTCCTCACAAACGAGGCACATCCCCCGGTCTTTATAGGGGACTTTACATTTCTCTGTAGTTTCAAATTTTACCCATTCAAGTCTTAAGCATATTTTGTTGGATTTATTTCTAGCACATTGTATATTTTGTTACTCTTGTAAATAGTATCTGCATAAAAATTATATTTTCTTTGTTGCTTGGGTACAGAAATGAGATTGAGTTTTAAATTTATCTTATTTCCACCAAATTTGTTCAACACTTTCACTAAATCTAATAATTTTAAAATGTCAGGGGGGGATTTCCTTACAGAAAATAAACAAGTGGTGTTCTTCTGTGCTTCCCATACAAAGTCTGGCTCCTTGGTGTTTCACACCTCAAGGCCCTGGCTGGGCCACAGATTGGGGGTGCAGTGGCACCTTGTCCTCAGGCCTTCCGAAAGCAAATGCTTTAAATATGCCACTTGGTAGAATGTTTGCTCTGAGATTTTGGTAGGTTCAATTTTTTTCTTTTTCCTGCCCAAGACATTTGGCTCCATGCTGGGCCAGGTGGTGCACACCTGTAGAAGCTGAGGCAGGAGTCCAAGGCCAGCTGGGCAACGCAGACCCCCCCCACACCCATTTGGAAAAAGGAGAGAAAAGATAAAATCTCTGTGCCATCTCCATAAGCTCATGGCTTTAAGCTGAATGAATATAAAAACCCTATCAAGCATCTTTCCGAGTCTGCTGAGATAATCTTGGGCTTTTCTAGTTTCGTTTAGAAGTGTCGTGAACTTCCTTTAGTGACTTTCAAATCTGAGATGAACTGTACCCTTGTGGAATATCCCCGGCCCGCCACTCTGTAACTAAGTGTTCCTCCGTAAAAGCCCCAGCCGAGGACTCCGCATCTACCAGCGTCTGCTTCACGCCCCGGGCACCTGGGTCTTCCCTTGTTTGCTGACTGTGGGTCTCTGTCCCTTGGTATTGAAGGTCCAGGCACACTCTCTGCCTTTGTGGACGTCCTGGTACCAATGAGAACCTGAGCTCCAGGGGCTCGGATGCCCTGGGTGTCGCCAGCGGCCCCCTTCACCGCACCGGGGGCCAGGAGGTACCTTCCTGCCTTGGGTCTGTCCTCCACAGGAAGCCACGCCATCTGTGGGGCACCCCCAAACACTGCACCAGGAGTGCCACCTGAGTGGCTCTGCACAGCTGTCTTCCTAGTGGGGCAGATCACATCCACCAACACTTAGTGACTTCCCATGTCATCAGTGTCACAACGAGGGTCCACCAGGGTGATATGCATGGAATTGTCACACAGATGGGGTCACCACTGTGCACAACCTTGAGAATCTGTGAGGTTGCCACAGATCCTGCTTGTTACCTTAAAACCTTCCGGTTACATAACAAAGTCATGAAAACCCTGGTCAAAGCCAAGGGCAGCAGCAAGAAACCCGCTTGTCCTAGTTTCCCACTATTCCTTTCCCTTTAATCTCCCGGCGAGTTAGGTAACATTGTTCTTTTTCATTTTCTCTTTCTTTTCTGGGTACCTATAGCATTTCCCTAGCTCAGCACAACAGGAAGTTAAAGATAGGATCACAGGCAACCAACCACTCTTCATTTTGCTTCACATTCTCTCCTGTGCCAAAGAAGAGTCCAGCCTCTTGCTGTGCCTGGTCCCGTGTGTGTGTGTGTGTGTGTGTGTGTGTGTGTGTGTGTGTGTGACCTGCACACGTATGTATTTGCATGTACAGTCTCTAAGGGCTTCCTTCTGTAGGTTGGCATCTTATGTCTTTCTCCCCCACCCCCCGGCCCGTGTGCCCCTCCCTGACTCACTGATGAGCTCACAGCCACTGTCCCTCCCTGGGAAGCAGGAGATGGCCCTGGGTCAGTGCAGCTGGCCCACCATCCTCTGTGCCATTGTCGATCTTACCACCCCCTGGAGTTATCCAAGGTCCTGAATGCACTTAACTCCCCAGTCTTGGAGTTTAAGGTTCGCAGTTCACGGGCAGACTCCCTCCAGGCAATGACCATCTGCCTCAACATCTGCATCCTGCAGACAGCCACTTCTGCCCCGAGTGTGATGGACAGCAAGGTCTGTCCTGCCCTGTGGATGCCCCTCAGCTGCTGCTGCAGGGTGTGCGGATGCGCTGCTGGGCCTTGCCTGGTGTGCAGCATCACCTAGGGGCCAGGCTTATTCCATTAGACAGCCAGCAGTCATTCCCCTATTTTCCTATTGTTAGTGGCCTTTTAAAAATCATTTTTCTGGCAATGATAAAAGCTGTTTTGATGAGTGTGTTAAATGTGCCTTTGTTTACATGTTGCTCCTCAGGGACGGGTTCCTCACAGAGAAATCCTGGCCAAAGGTGCTGAATGTCTTTAAGTCGCTGTGCATATCACTGAGCTGCTCCCCAGAGATGCCACCCAGAGACAGTGTGTGTGGCCACCTCTCTTGCCACCTTCTCCATCTTAGTATGAATATTGTTCACTATTTGCACTTTGTGATATGTGAAGATCAATGGCCCCATGTTTTCATCTGCTCTTTTTTGATTACTAATAGGGTTGAAAGATTTCATGTTTACTAGTCACGTGTGGTTTTCTCTTTTATAAATCTGATCCTACAGGTTTCTGACTCTCTTCTTGGGCTGATAATGTTCTTCTCCCAGACTTATATACTTATGTGAACTTTGGTGATTATAAGATTTTACCCTTTTGTGATGTATTTGTTATAAATATTCATGAATTATTAAGTGAATTATGACTTTGTTAATTATGTATTTTTGCCTGCAGAAATTTTAAATTGCTATGAAGAAAAACTTCATAGTTTATTTAATACATTTTATGCTTAGGCATTCCATCCTTGGCTGATAGAACAATTGCTTGTTTTCTTATAATTTATTATGGTTTGTTATTTGTACATATGTATTTATTGAATGATTTTATTTTAGTAAATGATATGAATGGAAAACAAAACTGCCCTTTCTCCACATATAAATACTAATTCTTAACACCATGTATTGAATGATCTATCTTTTCCCTATTAACCAATATCATTTCTTCAGGTTTCAATTGTAAGTAACATTTTGATGAAGTTTTTACGCATACAGTTGTCATTGTGTGCAATCTTCTGCAGGCATAAGTAAAGATCCCAGTATAGGAGGGTACGTACTTTTATCCATTTAGAAGACACAGACAGGAATGTTACTGGCAGCTATCTTTCTGGTAGCAGAGACTGGAAGCAAGCTAAACATTCATCTGAGTAGAGTGGTCAATAAGATAGGATATGTGCAGATAATGAAATTATCAATGAAAAAGAAGAAATTGCTACTCAGGCAAAGTGAGAATGAGTCTAAGAGAATGTCAGGTGAAAGAGCACACACTGTGACTCCACGTGGTGTACACGAGGAGGTAAGACCACGTCCAATAAAAGACGTCATAACGAGAAAGGTCATCAGGGATCCTTGTGGGAGCCGCGTGACTGGTCTTAGTGCATATATGAAAGTATTCACAGATGTGTGTAAACTCGTACCTCTTTCAAACCATGCACTTAAAAATATCGTACTTTATACCTCGGCTGAAGAGTGAAGTGCTTCTCATATGGAATTAACGTTAGAGTATTTTTTGCCCTGTGTCCTGCTTCAAGGTGAAGCTCTGCCCGTGCTGTAGAAGTTGTGAGAAGGGCATGTTGGTGGATCTTTCTTGGTCAGCATCCATAAAGAAGTTGCATGTGATTTTGGAAGAGACCCAGGACTGACATTGGAAACCTAGACTTGAGACCCATCTTTGCAGCTAGCTATTGTCCTGGAGTTGTTAATCCCTGTATTAATCAGCTCTTTTATTGCTGTGACCAAAAGACCTGATGGGAATAATATAGAGGAGGAAAAGTTTATTTTAGCTCACAGTTTCAGAGGCCTCAGTTCCTAGAGGACCGACTCCATTCCTCTGGACCTGAGGCAAGTAGAACTTCACGGCAGAATGGTGTGGAAGAAAGCTGTTCATGACGTGGCAACCAAGAAGCGCTCCCAACCCAAGACACGTGTCAACCCCAACAGCACACCCTCAGGGACCTGCCTCCTCCAGCCACAACCTACCTGCCTGGGGTCACCAGCCAGTTAACCCATATCAGTATATTAATCCTTCAGGAACAAGGGGCTCAGCCCTCCTCGGCGTGGACAGTGTCCTGGGGCTCGTCCTGCTCTGTGCACCAGTCCCCTTGCAGGCACATCGCCAGGGCTCTACCCAGGTTGCAGGCTGCATCTGTAAAGGGTGAGGCAGTGACTGCCTCGGGGCTTGTGGACCGGGCAGTTCTGGTCGATCACTCAGTAGATGGATTGCTGCCAAGATCTGAGCTCAGGCTTTTCTGACTAAATCCCTCCAGATTTTCCCCCAGGCACCCAGTAAGACCATATCTGCATGCCCTTCTAGATCTATCTACGCTAGGCACTGAGAGCATCCTTCAAAAAATCGACTCACAGGATCCTCACACACCAAGAACTTCACTGACGGGATCCTGCCTTTGGGGTAGGGATTACGTTCATCTCCCTTTTGGGAATGAGAAAATGGAGGCACAGAAAGCTTGAGCAACTTTCCTGAGGGCACACAGCTCACCTGCTGTGGTGGTGCTGGGACTTGAACCTAGGCAGAGGTCTCAGGAGCCTGGGCTCCTGACTGCTAAGCTGAAGCGCAGAAGAGCTTAATGTCCGTGATGAAAGCTCTTATATAATCAAATGCTAAACTGGGTGACCCAGACTCAAGTGACTGAGTTAGGAGGAAAGGCCGCGGGGCTCAGAACCATCAAAGCAGGCCCGACCGGGCCGAGCAGCTGCCGAGCAGAGGTGTTCCTGATGGAGGGCAGGGGAGGACAGCTCTGCGGAGGATGCGTCTGCTCCTGTCCAGACACCTCTGTCCCACCCATATCCAAATTTATGGAGCACTTAGAGTGTGCCTTACTCCATTAAGCACTTTCATTTCCCTGGAAGACAAATTAATCCATTTTACTACGGAGATAAACAGAGATTATGAGCAAAAACCATGGCCTTACAGCCACCTGGAGGGCGGCAGCTGCTTTCCTTCGGAAGGTGGCACCTCAGTGTCCAGCTGGCTTCTGCGACCTGGCTTTGCATGCTGGGCTGCTGTGGGCTGGGAGCTGAGCAGCAGGCCTCTGTCCTGTCCAGATGTCAGTCACCAGTGCAAACTGACAGAACCAGAAGAGGAGCCTGTTGTCAGGTCTGATGTGCCCAGTGGTCCAAGCAGAGCTGGAGGCGGGCCTACTGGAGACTGGACCCCTGGCTCCAATCGCACCCAAATCTCTGGCTCCACCGTGCGCCCCTGGCCTCTCAGCCTGGTGCTGTACATGGGAAGCGCCTTCACGCGGGCTAAGCAGAGGAGCAGGGAGAGCTGTCCACGGCAGCCCGTCCCAGGAACACTCTCCAGCCAGCTCTCGTAGTCATTGTGTGTCCGTTCCCCAGCTGGCACAGGAGTGGACACGGGCAGGTCCAGGTGACAGACGGTCCCTGCACTTGGGTGGAGTCAACTCCCCCAGGACCACACAGACTGCGACTAGGCCATTTTGAGTGCTGTCGCCTAATTTAGCAATGAACTGTCACTACCTTTTCATGAGGTCCACAGAGCGGTCCCCTGAGGCAGAACTCAGTGCTCTCACTCAAGGGAAAGGTGCTGGGGTCCTGGGGACAGCGCTCACCTCCTCGCTTCAATACTCTTGGGCCAGCACCTTAAACCCTATTTGTCTTGATTTCCTTAAATCATGTGTGTCAACTACCTCTGAAGACTGGCGTGCTGTATGTCGAATCTCTAAAAGTGACTTGTCACTTGTCCTCACCTTGAGCAGTAAGTCATCCCTGCCCTGCTCCCCACCCTGTCCCTCCAGGCCAGTCCTTCTTGACCTGGCTCCAGAACTGTGGGGACCCCTCCCTATGGGACTGAGGGGATGTTCCCAGGGGACCCTGTGCCTCCTCCTTCAGAACATCTTCCCTGCTCACGGTGGGGCTCAGGGGTGGTGCTGGGGTGGCCTGTGCCTGGAATGCAGTCACCTCCCCTCCTGGGGCAGGACAGAGCCGGGGCTGGGAGAAGGCAGCTGGGCTACAGGCTGGGCGCCAGGAGAGCTGACGTGCAGCAAGGACCACCGGGATGTGGAGTCCGCCCTGGGCAGCGGTGCCCCCAGGAAGCTACAGGAGTGAGCACAGGAGGGAACGCTGACCGTGGCTCCCCCACACTGTGGCCCGACCTGTCCAGGGCAGGTCTGGAGCTCCTTGCACTGAAAGACCAGGAAGTGCAGAAAGAACAGGTGTGAATCGGAAAGGCCTAGACCGTTCTTGAGAGGGAAGGAGGGATGGCAGAGGGCAAGAAAGAGGGAAATGAGAAAAGAGAAGTGTCCTGGGGTTAAGGGGCTGGGACTGTCGGAGGAGGGAGTTGAGATTGGGAAAAAGGGCCATGGGTGGAGAGGTTTGGAGAGAGTGGGCACCAAACCCCTCTGCTGAGGATCAGCAAGGAGGTTGCTTCTAATGTTCTTTGACAGCTGCAGGGAAGGGACAATGATTTCCATGTCTTTGGTTGTAGACTGTTTTCTTTGAATGCTGTCCCTGTGTCTTTCGAGTTTGTACGATGACTTATTAATATGTGTTGAAGTAAGAGGACTCTGCTTCCACAGCTCTGGAGCACTGGCACACGGAGCCAGGACCCTGTGGTCCTTCCTGGAGCTGGGCCCCAGCTCACCCAAAGTGTATTTCATGATCTGAAGAAGGTGGAGAGGACTGGATTTGTTCTCTTGAGAGAAGTACTTAGATGCATGTCAGGATTGGGGTGCAAGGCACCCTAACTGCAGCTCAGGTTCAGTGCCCAGTGCTGGCCTGGCAGAGCCGCACCCCACTGGAGACAGGACAGATGCACGTAGAGGCTCTTGGAGGATCCATGCTGTGTGGATCATAAGAGAGCATGCAGTGGGTTAAGATGGTGTCTCATCAGTTGCAAAATCACAACCTGCAAAAAAATAAGCCGAGAATGTCCAGAGGAGGGGGAAGCAGTGACAGGCAGGAAGCCTTCATGGCCAGGGACGGGGCCTGCTTGAAGCTCACATCTGCTGCTTTGGGTACATCAGCCCTGGAAGCAGGCCTCCCACAGGGCAGTGCTGCCATCTGCCCCCAGCACTGAGCAGAGCAGAAGTCAGTGTGGATGGTACAGCGCTCCGGCTAGGGTCATGTGCATCATGTGCACTCACAGCTGGTTGGCTGGACTGACTTGGGGCCTTCATGCTCCATGTGAGGGGCAGTGCAGCCTTCCATGTGACGGGAAGACCCACAAGTGAGTGCACAGTGCACCCGGAGCCTAGCGCTCAGGTCTCACTGCACAGCCAGCACGCGCGGACTCCCTGGTGGGCGTATGGTGCGGGTGTGCACACAGTGCTGTCAGTTCAGCACGCATTGCTGAGCCCGCACTGTGTGTAGGAATCCTGGCTCCTCGGGACCAGCAGGGGCAAGACTCATCCTCTTCCCTTATGGACATAAAATTGAATAATAAGAAAAAAGAAGGTATGTGAGGAACTGGTCCAAATAGATCTGCTTTCTAGATCATGAGGTGGACACAGAAAAGCATTTACCCTAAAGACTAAAAGCTGGCAGCTCATGAACAGCAGAGCGGGGATTCGGGGCCGGGGCCTCGGCTTTGCAGGCCACATTCTGGACATCCTCTTGAAGCCACATGGTGCGGGCAGCAATAGGGTGGGCTCAGAAGCCACGCAGCTAGCCAGTTAGGAAATATTGACACTGACTGTCTTTCTAAAACACCTACAATCTGCAAACAAAGAGTGAGGGCTTCTGCGCGTAACGCACCGTGCACAGGAGGGGGCAGGGAAGCTCGCCCAGGTCACACCCTTGGAATCGTACAGTGAAATGGGACAGGAAAAGACGCAGGAAGGATTTATTTTGGCTCATGGTTTCATGGTAGGCTACGTGTACTATGATTTCATTGTGTCCCAAGACCCCAGGCTGGAGCCGTTCAGCCTCTGGGGCTGTGCAGACTCTGGGAGAGGGCACCATGAGGTAGGGCTGGAAGAAGCAGCAGCTGGCCAGCCGGAGGTTGGGCTAGGGCTGCAGCGACTGTCAGAGAATGACCGTCTCTCTAGCCTCTGCAGACCACGAGCCAGAAACCACAGGGATCCCCAGAGAGCAGCTGCTCAACGCTGCAGGTGGTAGGTGCCAGTGCGGCTCCTCCACATCACCCTTCGAGATGCCCTTGGTGGAAATCCCATCCGGTGTCTTCTGTCTGACCACAAACGGTCGTCGGAGGACCCTCACTGTTTCTGCCACCAGCCTCTGCACCGTGTGAGGCTCTCCAGCGCAGCTGGGCTACGAGGCTTCCTGGAAGTGCCGGCTTCAAGTCTCCCTGAAAAATTAGCCCAGGTATAAAGCTCTTCGTGAACCGCAGGTGGCTGCTGTCTACCTTGCCCCAGGCATTTTGGTAGAGCGAGTTCTTCTACAGGCCACAGGGAGCTGTGGCTTGCGAGACGCAGCCATGTAGACTGAGGAACCGCTGAGCTGAGTATCAGAAGGCAAGCACCCCTCCTCCCCTTTGCACAGGAGTCACAATGGTAACTGTGACAAAATCCCCAAAGAGGGACAAAAAGTGACTCGGAGGAGGAAGGATTTATTTTGGCTCATGGTTTTAATCCATGGTTGGCTGACTCCACTGACATGGACCTGAGGGGAGGCAGGGCATGGTGGGGCAGATCCGCTCAGCCTGTGGCAGCTGGGAAGCATGGAGAGAGAGAGAGAGAGAGAGAGAGAGAAGGAGACAGAGAAGGAGCCAGAACTAGATACACCCCTCCAGTACACGACCCTGTGACACACTCTCTCCAACCAGGCCCACCTCCCAGTGATGTCATCAAACTATTAATCAATTAGTGGATTAATAGGAAGAGGTCAGAGCTCTCACGATTCAATCACTTCTCAAGGCCTGTCCTCTGAACACTGCTGCATCAGGAACAAGCCGTCACACCACATAAACAAAGAGAAGGGATTCCACCAGCTTAGAACCTTGCCCAGAGTAAAAGTTCTGAACTCTCTTCCCTCCTTCCTGACTTGGCACTGCCTTCGTTGCTGATATTTCCACAACTCTGAGCCCTCTGACCCCCCAAGCGCTCTGTCCTCCTGCCTGCTGTAGGGATCATGGGTCCTGGATTCAGGGGCCATCCTTCAGGGTGCAAAGGCTTGTCCTGGGGTCCTGGCCAGTCAGTAATTCCCACGTGCAGATCCAGGCTCTCATGGAAAAGATTCCTTCCAGTAGGGGTGGGAATAGCGAAGTACTTGGGTTCATAATGATAATTTTAAAAAACCCAATCAGTTTCTTAGGGTGGTAAACGAGTTCACTATCTTGGAATACTAATAAATAAAGAGACAGAAAATCAAGGACGGCTCACCCTACATCAGCTAGACCATGGAATGCTAAAACACTTGACAAGAGGTCAAGTCTCCCTACAAATCTATCCCAGCTAATGCATGGAAACACAGTGATGGTGTAGTCAGTCTTCCACTGCTATAGTCAAGTGCCTTGCAAGAACAACACCAAGGAGGAGAGGTTTATTTTGGCTCATGGTTTCAGAGGTTCAGTCCATGGTTGCCTGGCTCCAAGGTGGAAATACCATGGCAGAAGGAGCAGCAGAGGAAAGCTCTTATGTCACAGCAGCTGGGAGGCGGCAGGGTGGGGGAGGAGGAGAGAGCACAATGTGCCAGCCAGGGGCCAGGGCCAGATTCAGTCCCAAGATCATACCCCCCAGTGACTTACTTCCTCCACCTATGCCCCACCTGCCTATGGTCACCACTTGGCAGTCCATTGGAATTATTAGTCCATCCAATGGATTAATCCACCAATGGGGTCAGGGCTTTCCTAAGCCAGTCATTTTACCTCTGAACATTGCTGCAGTGTTGGGGAAATTCCAGATCTGAACCATAACAATGGTAGAACTGGAATGTAAATATTTTCCAGTGATAGGGATGTAGCTTAGTAGTATGGCATTTGCCTAGTGTGCATGGGGCCCTGGGTTCTGTCCCCAGTACCACTGAAAACAAAACTAAATGGAATTATACGTGTTTTCTAAGCCCCAGATGGCCCCATGGATCTAGGCGTTGAGCACCATGAACGGGTTGGTCAAAATGCGGCAAAAATCAGACACTGTGTGCTTCATGATGACAGAGCGTGGTGCCACCTGTCGTCTTGCCAGAGGAATTGGATCCAAACCTGATCAAATCTCTGCGTCCTGCACAGGGAAGACACAGGAAAACTGCCGTGTGCAGCAGGGCTCAGCAGGATTTTGCTTTGGGAAATCTAACAGGACGAATTCCACGTTCCTCAACAGATGGGTCGTAAGGAAAGGGAGGCCACGGGTGACGTGGGAACTTCAAACACATCAAGCTTAAATGCAAACATTTTTAAAACACAGGACACAATTAATACAAGAGCCAGGCTAGTGGTTTCTCTGGGGAGAGAGGAGACTGGCTGGGATCAGGGTGCACGTGTCTTCTGGGGAGGCTGGTTTAGTTCACTTACTGGGCTGGTAGCTCTTACAAATGTGTGAGCTCTGCGGTGTTCACCGCACATGACATTTTCTTCCTGTAGCGTCTGTTCTATTGATTTGTCCCTGAGAGAGCTCCTGTTTTTCCTCTTGCTGTGTACAATCCTGCAGAAGCTCAGTCCCCTTTCTTTGAGGACTCTCGTCTTTTGGTCTTTTGGCGGAGCTCACCTCTCCTATTATGTCTTTGTGGAGACGGAGGCACAGTTTTCTTTGTGGGTAAGAAAGTGGTTGGGTTGTTGCTCAAGGTGGGCATGAGCTTTCACATGGGAAATCGCTGGCCTGAGCCCACCAGGAGGAGGCGGTGTGGGGACTCCCGTGTGGACCCATTCACTCCTGTGCTCATGGCCACTTGTTGCCGGGAGCAGGTGAAGAAAATGCAGGACCTCTATATAAGTAGACGGAAATTCCTAGGAGACGACAAATGGATGGAGGGAAATAAAACACCACAGTAGTAACCCTGGCGTTTACAGGGAGAAGCAAGCGTCTGAAAAGAATAGACCCTAAGGCCTTGGGGCTGCGTGAGCGACCCAATGTGCATGCCTGGACCCCACTGCTGCACCCACAGGGCCTGAGCTGAAGCCGCTGTAACTCCCTCCTGCCTTGGAAAGAGCTGGGGCTTCAAACCTGAGGACAGGGGCAGGAATGTCCTCCTCACTAGTGGTAAAACCCACGGACTTGCCCAAAGTGGCCAAGACACCTGTGGGACCCTTGGCCCATCGCCCCCCAGTGGATGACCTAGAGGGGAAGTCAAGGAGATGGATCCTCGAGGTGGCTTTCCTGGAAGGGAGGTGCTGGTCTCCTGGGTGTCATGGAATTTGTTCTCCCAGGTCAGTGGATGCCGTGAGAAGCACAGAGCAGCAGAGGCTGAGAATTCACGGACGTGAGTTCCGGGAACCGTCCCCTGACACGCTGAAGACACGGAAATCCAGGGATGCTCGGGTCTCCCGTTGAACTGCGTTAAACTGCACGGTGTTTGCCAGTTACCTACACAAACCCCCTGCGTCCTTTAAATCATCTCTAGGTTATACTTACAATATATAATGTAAGTGCTGAGTAAAGTCTTCATGGTTCAGGGAATTTGAAAAAGTTCTGTTTCTGTTCAATACAGATGTAACTTTTTTTCTGAGATTTTTTAATCTGAGTTGGAGTCCACAAATGTGCAACACACCAATATGGAGAACCAACTCTACTTACCAGAACAGAGACTTCGGCTGGGTGCAGTGCATGCCTGTAGTCCCAGTGGCTCGGGAGGCTGAAGCAGAAGGATTGCATGTTCAAGGTCAGCCTCAGAAACTCAGCAAGACTGTCTCAAAGTAAAAAATAAAAAGGGCTGGGGATGTGGCCCAGTGGTGAAGAGCCCCCGGGTTCATCATGCAGCCTAAGCTCCTGGGGTGGGGTCTTGGTGTCCATATTTGAACCTGGGAGAAGCACGAGAGCACAGCCTGGAGCAGCTCACAGCCCCAGTGCAAGAAAGAGCAGCAGCCGGAGGAACTGGACCTTTGTGGACGGGGGTAGGGGGCCATACTGACCATATGGTCATCGAGACAGGGGCCTGGAGCCTGAACAAAATCTTCTGAGAGAGCTGTGGGGAAAGCCAGGAGTGGATGAAGAGCAGCCCCAGCGATTTCAGGACCCCGGGGGATCCACCCAGGGACACCTAGAGGGCCCAGACATCTGCCGAACAGCTGAGCTAGAAACACATGTCCCAAAGGACTTTTCCCCTTCTCTGGAGAGCCAGGTGGCCATGGGACCCATGGGAACACCAGGACTGGAGGGACAGGACAGGCCCCTGCCTCACTGCTAGCACCCGGAGCAGCAGGGGTTCCTGGCCTGGGAGGAAGATGGGTTGTCGACAGGGAGAAAGACGGAGCTCTATTCCCATGGCGCTGGACCTCTAGTGTCTGGGATGTGAGTGCAGCCGAAGGAAGACTTGCTGACCGTGGGCACAGGCTCAGCCAGGGGGTAGACCCCATGTGCACCTGACGGGCCACTGCCCCACCTCTTCTTCGTCCTCTGCCTCACCCCTACCTCTCCCCCCACTTCTGTTTCGTTCCTCTGTGGGGTTCATCGTCTGCTGCTGCAGGAGGGAATGGCTGTTGACAAGTCCCCATGCCTCTGCAGCTGGCAATCCAGCCCTACCTGGACCCTCTTTCTGTCTGCCTCTACAGGCCAGTTTTGATGGGAGGACTTCCGCCATCCTGCTGGGGATGTGTCTCTACCCTTGAGCTCCTGTTCCTGGAGAGGGCAAGTGCGACACCGGGTGTCAGACCCAGCCTGATCAGCAGGGTCCCAGAGGTGTCAGCTAGCCAGAGTCCTGTGGGATGGTGGGGGATGCCCTCATTGGAAAGAGAAGGGTCAGAGCCGTGCCTTCTGTTCACAGGGACGGGGCTGGTGAGTGGCCTGGCCTGGGGGAGGTGCAGCAGGCAGGAGGCAGCCGGAGCCGAGGAGGGGAATCGTGCAAAGCAAGGTCAAGGTGGAAGTAGTCTCAGGGTTCAGCAGGCGTCTTGCTGTCCCCAGTGGGACAGACACGAGGCCCCACCTCCTCCTGGATCTTTGCTTCACGGTGTCTAGGGCTCTGAGCACCTGAGCAGGGAAATGAAAGTATAAATTGCCCAAAGGATGAGTGTACTGAAGGCCAATAACAAGCCCAGCCATGCTGGAAATGTCTGAATCACTCCAAAATAGCTTCAGGAGACATAAAATGGTACCTTGGATGTGTCCAACAGTGCAGATTTCCCCGTTTATGACCAATATCTTCCTTTCAGCGCTTGACAGCCAGTGAAATGTGTTGTCCATGATGATCACCAAGCATCTGGCAGGCCACCTTCCTGCCAATCACCACCCTCAGGGAGGGTCCCACCACCTCCCACAGTGGGTCTGCCAGGCCCCTCTGCCTTGGCCGTATCCTTCAAAGACGTAAGAAAAGTGTGGCAGTTAGTTTCTTCCCAAGACGTAGGCTAGTGTGAAGGACTAGGTCTCATTAGAACATAGATATAATGGCGTGGTTACTTTTATTCTAATATTACTTGACTCCCGAAATGTGCTCTATGAGCAAATTGTCCTAAATAGTCACTAATAGAAACCCTGACGGACACCTTGAGGGAGCTGCATTTCAGTGCTGCCTCCGTCAGGTTTGTGTTGACGGACATTTCAGTCACTTAAGTTATAGGTGACCTGGGACAGCTTCGAGTGGGAAGGGTCTGTTTACGCCTAAATGGTCAGCAGAGGAGTCCTCACCTGCCCACGCCTGGCCTGCTGCCCTACAAGCTCTAGGGGAAGTGGTGGTGTGCATGGGGCCTGTGCAGGGGCCCAGTCTCTCCCTGGATTCCCGGATGCTCCCTGCTGGGTGCCAGAAAGTCACAATTACACTTGTGAGTACGCACAAACAGAAGGGTAAAGAGAGACTGACAAGGGTGCGTGTGCAGGCTGAAATGGTTGTATCGTCTCCCCACGCTATGGTTCATGCAGAATTTGACATGAACACCAACCCCTGAAGCCTGAGGCGTGCATCTCCCCCTCTCCTCCTTCGCCCTCCCCAGGCGGGGTTGCTGGCCCTACATTTATAGACGGTGTCACTATTGAGACCTGAGGTCATAACCAATCTCCATTCAGACAAAGAGAGGACGCACACACTTTGATAGCTGTGTGCTATGCACAGGGACTGACCCAAGTTATTTCCTCATCAGTAGGTAGGTGGGCTCTGGCTAGAGGCTGGCTATGGCTCTTTCCTGCTCTAAGGGTGTACATTCTTCCACAGCATCGCGCCCAGAGTCCTCCCTGTCCAAGCAGTGGAGTGTGGGGGCTGCATGAAATACCGATCTATTGGACAGAAATTGGCTGTGAGCTGCTGGGCAGGGATCTGGGTGGGGGAAGCGGCTTTGCTGGACACACAGCTCGTGGCTTCTCCCAATCTTGGGTGGCTTCACTCCTCCCTCAAGCCCTGCTTCCCTCTGTTCCCAAATTTAATTCTGCAATAACTCATCGCAACCTCTGCACACACCCTGCACCGCTCCAACTGCAGGCTCCACCCGAGGGCAGTCCTCCAACATTCAGGCTGCACCCACGTAGCCGAGGGCCTCTCTGGTGAGACCACATGGTCTGTCCTGGACGTCTGTGGACACAACCTCGGGTTTGCTCAGGACACTGGAGCACACGCAGAACTTCCATGATCCCGCCACTCACTCCTCCCGCCCACCCATCACCCATCCCTGCTTCTCACTCCGTTTAGACGTCCCTTCCCAGGCTACCAAGATTAGCATGCCACAAACTGAGTGGCTCACAATGAAAGACATGTCTTGGCACTCTGGAGGCTGGAAGTCTGAAGTGGCGGAGTCCGCGGGCGAGCCTTGGCTTCCAGCTTCCGCGAGCTCCTGTCTTGGCCAGGGGGAGCAGCACTCCAGCCCCAGCCTCCGTTTCCCCTGGAAGTCCCTGCGTGTCTTCGTCTCTTCCTATAAGGACACTAGTCAAATAGGACGAGGCCTGCCCTGGTGAACCCCTTTCAACCCGTTGACCTCTGCAAAGGCCCCATTTCCAAGTAAAGTCACACTGAGTGTCCTGGGGACTAGGGTTGAGAGTTTTGGGGGGAACATAACTCAACGTACCAGAGGCAGGCTGAGCTTTCTGTTCCTGTGCACAGAATATTTGCTAGACAACTGCACAGATCCCACCTCTTTTCAGGGGAAAAGCCAAGGGCTTGCCAGCGGCCCACAAGGACCTCAGCTCCTGGCACCACATGCCATCCTCTTTCTTAGGGAGCTCGGCTCCCTCCACCCCAGGTGCGCTCAGGCCAGGCCTGCCGGGCTCTACAGCAGCCTCTGTCCCCAGGCTCCCCCAGGCTCTTCACGGGTCCCTGGTCTCACACCTCGGCCGCTCTCCAACTTGCCACCTGATCCGCTCTCGGCACTACATTCCCATGGTGAGAACTCCCACCCAAGTCTGCTCTGTACCCCGACTCACTAATTATCTGAAGCATGCTTGCTCCTCAGTGATTAATAGCTGTGACAACTCCTTCCAAACTTGTTTTCAGAATCCAATATTTTAGAAGACATGCTCCCTTTAAGAAATTGTTCATCTTTCTTTGTGTTCAAAATGATGTCACAAGCCATAAATTAGGTGTAGCAACTAAACATTTTTGCAACAAAAGTAATACAAAACAAATGTGGAGAGGTCATGCTGGAATATTTTATTTTGGTCAAGAGTAAAAGATTTGGTAAAATTTATTAATAAAAATTATAGGAAAAATGTGAGGCTATTGAAAAGGTTTCGAACGTACGTAATACTCTTGTTTGTGACTAAATGCTGCACCCAGGGCTCATTTCTGGTTTTTAGTGTTATTGTTTGCTTTTGCAATTTTAATGATTGAAATCCGTTAGCATGTATTCTCTTGGTCCTTACTAAGGCTACATCAAATGGTCGTGCATCCCAAGACACTTTCTTGAAGCATTTATTTACTTTTCAATTTGGCATCATAGAGCCATTATTTCTATCATTAAAACATTGTGAAGAAAATCCCTGCAGCTCCTTATGCACAGTATCAGGGAATACTCTCTGGTCATATTTCAAATAGGAAATAAAATTTTAGAAAAAGAAGAATATTTAGCATCTCCAAAATTATATCACATTAAGGCATTGCCAGAGTAAAGTGGGTTCCTGTCGAGATCTTGTCTCTTGTGGACTCTTTGAAGTAAATGTATTCAAGTGAATAAATAAAGGATGTGGTTAAAACATAATTAGGAATCATCGTTTCTTTTAAACAACATTTTATGTGCAAGTACTTTAACACCAGGATTTACATAGATGCATTGAAACACGGCAACTTCCAATGACTTACCACCAGTCATAGTGACCCCGTGGGCACAGGTGGGCTTTATATTCTAGACAATCATAGTAGTGCAGAAGGCACAGATCACAGAGTGCAACGGGGAAAGACCTCATTCTGTTAGGCAAAATGTGACCCAAAATACCAGTGGGAGCCAATATGTGGATTTGCTCACTTAACGTCTGTGGCTGCTGGGTCTCTGCCCAGCACAGAGTCGAGCAGAGCCAGGCTTCCCCGCTGCAGGCCTGGGAGGTGGACTTGAGTGGAAGAGGTGGGGATGTATTTACAACTCACACACTGTCAGAACAGAAGTGGTGCCTGTTTGGTTCAAGTTCATGGGTGGCGTCCTGTGTTTGTCCAGTGTTGACCGTGGAAGCTGCAGCCCGCTCAGCAGAGGTGTTCAACGCCCTATCCAGGTGCTAAATTGTATGACAGGATTTCCCCTGAACTGCTGGTGGGCGATAGGGCCATGCCTAAAACTCCAAGCAGGAAGCAAGGAGAGCTCGTGAAAGACCTGCCATGAGTTACCTGGGAAGCTCCTTAAGCGGAGGCCTTAAGACCTTCTGATGAATGATACAGCGGGGGCCAGGGAAAGAGGTGTAAAGCCATTATTCTGTTTGACTTATCTGAGGTGGACCTCTGCAGAAATGCACACCTCCCCAGGGCTGACCCAGAGCACGCCTCAAGCCCAAGCAGAGCCACGCGAGAACCAGCGCAGGTCCACCCACCTAGCCCACGGGTCGTTCCTGCAGGTCATGCCCACACCAGAATCCATCCGCACACAGAACTGAGCGAAGAGATGTCTGAACCGGGCACGGTGTCTTCATCTGACATTGGGGTGAGCGGAGGGAAAGAATTTGATCTCAAGATACGTTTGAAGCTGGGAAACCACAATCTTCCATGACACTGCAGACTGGCAAGGCGGGGACCCCAGGTCCAGAGGGGGAGTGACGCACTCAAGGCCACCGAGTTCAGGGGAGAACGCAGCATGGAGTTCTGGTGGGAGCCTCCTGCTGAGGGTCCCTGGCCTCAGATGCAGGAAGGTGGGGGCATTCAACTCAGTGTCCTTCCTGTGCAAAGCCCACAGGTGACCAGGGCCAGGTCCATTTTCAAATCAAAATACGAAAACAAAGTGGCCATATTTCTTTGTCATAAGCATATCAAAGGGTTAATCTGACAGGGGTGCTGTCGAGTCTGAAAATAAATTTTTAAATTGGTATTTTGATAATTGAATCCATATGGATCAAATGAGATTTTTCAGAGGAGTTGTACACTTTCAGAAATTGACATTGTTCGGCTATTAGGCAGTATTGTTTAAACTGGTTTAAACACTTTAAATATTTGTTAATCAGAATCACCAATTTTTTAAAAAATTTTCCCCATTGACTTCATTAATTGCAATCTAAATTTTTGTAGTAAGAGACTAGGTATAATCATGGCTCAAGTCAAAAAAAATCAAGCATTCTTGTCAACAAACATTTTCATTATTGCCAGAACTCAATAGCTGGAACACTACTAAAAAGCTCATAAATTACTTAAAACCGTGTGTTCTGCACTTTCCCTAAGAAATCTCCACGGAAAGCAGTGTAAGTGGTGTGTAGCTTTTGATGAATTACGCGGCTCCTGTTCTTAATGTAAGGTTGAGTTCCTCATTATTAAATGGTCATGTGCCAAGATGGTCGGTGGCCTAACGGTCAATTAAATCTCAAACGACTTCAAAGACCAGGATTAGCTATTTCCTCTTGCTTTCAATTCGTTAATAATAAGTTTCTGAAATTCCTGGGAAACACTTAAACGCAATTTGTAGTCAGTGTTGGGTAATTATAAAATATCATTTTGCAATTTTTTAAACAACTGGACCTTTTTAAAGAGCAGATCTGAAAATTTTTATAATGCTGACACTAACAGAGGCCACAAGGGCTTTGCTAACATGTCAAAAATGCAGTATCTTCAGTGGGATGCTACTGACGATGTTTTAATTCAGCTTTGCCATTTCAGATGTATGATTTGCATATCTCAGAGGGAAAAGCTGGATCCATACATTTTGTGTCACAGCCATAAATCTTCGAAAAACTGTGGCCACTGTAAACAAGTGATTTTCAGGGGAGGAGTATTTGGGAAAATACTCGAAGAATTCCTGTTGGGTCTTTCCGCTGTCCTATATAATGTTACTCCCTTCACACAGACCTTTCCTGCTGAGGGAAAGTACCTAGATTTCCCGCACCTCCAAGCAAACTGGTGCAGGAAGACCCCAGAGCTGCCGGCCATCACGCCCCAGGGCAGCCTCAAAGGAGCGCAGCTGCTCACCTCTAGTGGTTGCCACAGGGACTGTGGCGGCCCCCAACAGAACCGGGGACGCACGTGCTCCAGAACTTGAAATCTGTGAACTTTTCCACCGAGGTGATCTGTGTTTAAAGAATCCACAGTGAGAGGTCCGGCTTGTCTGTGGAGGCTGAATGCAAAACCCCAGAAGCAGCACAGCAAATTAGGAGCACCCTGTCCTCGTGGTCAGTGCACATGGCAGGAGGGGATGGGGTGGGGAGGCACGAGTCCTGCAGCTCCTCGGACTCCAGGGTCCCTTCCAGGGTGAGGTCTCCTGCAGCTTGGCTGCCAGCCCCCAGGCTGCAGAGATGAGGTGGCCGGGAGGAAGGCAAAGAGAGGAGCAAGTCCCAGTGGAAAAGCCATCCCAGAACTCTCTTATTTGACATACTTGGAGATTGACAGAAAGTTGCAAAAGTCATACCAAGAGGTGCGTGGCCCACTGCCCAGTTTCCCTCAGTTACATGCTGCAAAGCTGCATCACAACATCAAGAAGGGCACATTTCTGCCCCTGCAGTGTATGTTCAGATCGGGGCCCCTCAGCTTTGGTGTAGATCGGGCCCAGCCTATGTGTCATCTGAAAGATGGCCCCTGGCCACCCCTCCTCAGTCACTGAGACAGGAAGGAGCAGCGTGAGGAGGGAAGGGGAAAGCCCGCCCCGCCAGCTTTCTCTACTGCAGAGGCCTGCACAGGCAGTGTTGCCCTAAGAGACCCCCGGGGAGCGGAGCTGGCCCCGAGCTGGTCCCTGGACCCTGAGAAGATTCCCAGGTGCCTCAGGAAGAGGCAGGCGCAGGTGAGGTGGGAAGGAGGCAGGTGGAGGGGGAAGTGTTCAGGGTTCCCAGGCCCTGAAAGATGTGCATACAAACCAAGGGCGGATTGGTACTGTCACCAACAACTGTGCCCAACTCCCTGGTCCCCAGTGTCCTTGAACGAAGTTTCCCTGACGAGTCCAACTCATCTGCAAGAATAAGCTGAATCTTTACACCTGGGGTTTAACTTGACCGTTTAGTGGGGAGTTTTCCGAATCGAACTGCAGCTTCCTCCGCATCTCCAACCATACCCACACCAGACGGAATGTTCCTAGGTGACGCGATGCCACAGTACACCACAAAGAACAGTGCCCGTGTGTTTAGCAGGGCCTGGGTTCTGAGGGCACTTCTGTTCAACAAGTTGGATCATTGCACTGCACTTTGGCAATCTCCTTCCTGTTTCGGGTTGCTACCTGGCTCTGAAACACCTCAGAATGGTCTAGAATGATCCGCCTGGGCCCCCAGCCCATGCCTGCTGTGATCAGAGCAGTTCTCCCGGCACCGAGCTATCGTTTTCTAAGGCTAGAGACCTGTCTAAGATTTTGTTTGAGAACAGGTTCAGCTGATGAGACATAATTCGAAAACCAAAGGCTCAGGATCATGCTACGTCGAGTGGCCGGCCAGAAGGTCGGGCTCCAGCTGGACTATCAAGATGGCCTAGGATTTCCACGTTTCTCCAGTAGACACCCCAGCTTCTCACCGTTCTCCATTCCCCTTACATTTCCTCAATTTCTTGGGGCAATGGGAATTCAGCTAGGGATGGCGGTAGTTGGTCCAGCCCTGCACCCTGACCACAGCCCTCACCAGGACAACACCCTGGGGTGCAAAGGGTAGCTATCTCTCATTGGTGCCCTGGGCAACAGAAAGACCAAACCAAGTGGGTTTTTGCTCACTGCTGTACACACGCACCCTTGACTGTTGTCAGTTACAAACTCAGAAACACTGTTACACTCTGAAAAAACAGAGTTTCTAAAGTTGTGCTAAAGAGAACGTCTACTTAACCCCTGTCATTTTGCAATATCATTTTGCTCTTTATACTCTGGGCCAGAGAAAGAAGGGGATTATGCAAGAGGATTCTAGGAAGGACATAACTAGAACTGTCATGTAGTATGGAAACCAAGGGCGGGTTGGTACTGTGATCCACAACTGTGCCCCCTCCCTGTCCCCAGGGTCCTTGAATGAAGTTTTCCCTGATGAGACCAACTCGTCCAGAAGAATAAAGGGGCATCTTTGGGGGCCACACAGTCCCTGTGGCAACCAACAGAGGTGAGCAGCTGCGCTCCTTTGAGGCTGTCCTGGGGCGGCAGCTCTGGGGTCTTCCTGCACCAGTTTGTCTGGAGGTGAGGAGATCTAGGTACTTTCCCCTCAGGTCCCGATGGGACAGCCTGTGGCCGAGGCTCCAGTCAGTGCAAACAAAAAATGAACAACTGGAGTGGACAGACAGAAAGTGTCAGAGGTTGAATTTTCTGAAATGGCCTTCTCAACACACAGTGGGCGAGGGAACGCTGCCATTGATCAGGTGAGGAGATGAACACGACTTTCTGCAGGATCAAGGAACAGATGTGGGGTCGGCGTCCCATTCTTTCCAAGGATCCTCTCGTCTCCAGGACAGAATGGGACTCTGTCACCATCCACACCCCTGGACTCCTCGGGTCCAGCCACATCATCGTGTTTCTTTCTTTCCCTTTTAAAGTCTCAAGTGAACCGGGGTCTCCTCTCACGGGGTGGCCTTCTTATTTGTTGGTAGGATAGAAACAAATGCCTGTCCGTCCGTTTACAGAGCCGCTCTGACCAGGTTCTCTGGGTGTTAGACCAAACCCTTCCTCTCCCCAACGTCATCAAACATGCAGCCCCTCCTGAGGACAGTAGAGCCCACCACACTGCATTCCAGACTGTTCCTGAGCTTGTGTTTCTAGCAGAACCCTGGGCAAGTGCAGTCTTAACCCTCACATCCCTGGTGTGCTGGTGAGATGGAAAACCTGGCGAGGAGCTGGACAACGGTCAGAAGATCGTTTCTTAGGAAGATCCTTCTGCAATATTTCAGGCTCTCAGCCCTCACCCTGGACTGGATCAAAGGGAAACACTACCCTCCAGGAAATCAGGAAGGAAGCCACGCGGGAGGAGAGTGCTGAGAGGGCAGCTGTGTTTTTACTGTCTGAGCCTTGGGTTCTGATGAGATAAGTCACTGAAAGTTAGGGGGACCAGTCAGGAAAAGTCATCGTCCGTCTGTGCCGTCACTGGCCCTTAGTGAGCCACAGGTGAAGAGTGACATCTTTGCATGCTCTAAATGATCAGCTTTTCCAACTCTCTGGGTTTTCATTTTATGGCTGATTAATCAACCTCTGAAAGAATTTCACAAACTTATCTACTTCCATGAGCATTGTGAGACTTCTGTTACCAAAATTCTTCCCATCCACTTTCCAAGTCGGTCATAAAACTGCTCTATGGACGATGGTCTTACACTGCGACCTGCCTTGAGGCTCATTAAGGATAGAAAGCTGTATTTATCCTTTCCTCCCCAAATCAGATCAGCTGTGTCACCATCCTCAGTCCCTCTCCAGGCCTGCTTCTCAACTGCTCCCACCAGTCAGCTCCCATCATTCTGACGCCTGTAGGAACACAGAGTCACATAAACTTAGGGACTGAACTTTCCATTTACACCCGAGAATAAAAAAACAAAAACAAAAACAAAACCCCGTGAAATTCTGACACTCAAGTGTATTTGCCTTTCCAGTCATTAATGCTGACCATGAACAGAAGAGCTTTAGTACAAAGAGGTGAGGAACCTGCAGGGTAGATGCACACAGGCCTCGAGTGGCTGAGTGATCTGGCTGACCTCCTTGCTTGGTGGCCTCCTCACCAATTCATTTCCCTGGGACATGGGGAGAACACGCTGTCACAGGCCTGTGGAATCCAGCCACTTCTGTCAAACATAGTTCAGTGGAAGTGAAGGGGAAGGGAACCCACTCGCCGTTTTGTAGTCTTGTTTCAACGGCTTTGAGGAACTTAGGTTTCCAAGGAGAGGAAGAGCTCATGTGCACGTCTCGAATCGCACAAGCCATCCGCCAGCCAGAGGGGACGGAGGCAGCCGCGAAATCGCCAACACGCCATCCAGTGAGGACAGAGAGGGGACCGAGCCCTCTTTCCAGCCCTGGGGCCACACTCAGTTTCTCCACATCCCAGAGCTGTGTGGGGAAGGACACCGGCCACTGCAGACACAGTTCTAGTTATGTCCTTTCTAGAATCTTCCGTCACCTGAACATGTAAGCTCTCTGTTCCCCTCGTAGGACTGTGTGATGTTAGTGGCAGAAAGAATGCAGCGTTTCATTAGAAGTCGGGGGAAGCCGACACGTGACCTGAGGAGAAAGAGCACCCGCAGGCCCACTGAGCTCGGGGGCCTCCCGTATTGGGCAGAGGTGGCCCTCAGAAGCACCATCTGACTGGTGCAAGGCCACAAAGTGCTGAGGGCCAGGCGTGTGTGGCAGCTCTGGCTCCCTCCAGCTCGGCCTCAGGTTCCCGGACTGTGTGGTGACGATGCCGTCCGTTCACAGGCACTGGACGCAGAGCTTATGAGAGATGCCGCTCTGCAGGCAGGCAGGCACTGGGGCCGCTCTTGGCCTCCTTTGAAGCTGTCCTCAGCTGTGGGTGTCACAGACAGCCTGGCTCCAGTCCCGGGTCAGCACCCATCCCCTGGGGGTGCTCTTCCTTGGGACAGAACAGGGGACACAGCACCTGGGGAGGCAGCTGTGTGCAGCCGTGGGAGGAGGGTCTTCATGGCAGGACTGGCTGTCCCCCTGGAGGGCCGGTCTCAGGCTCGCCTGAGTGTGCCTCGCCCTGGGGAAGCAGTCCCCGCAGTCCCCTCATCGGCTGCTCACCACCCCAGGAGCCCCTGCCCTTTCCCTCATCAGGGCTCACGATGTTCCCAACTGTGGCACCTGTCTGTCCTCATCCTCAGGATTACCAAGCCACATGTCCTGTGGCTCAGCTGTCCCTGGCCTGCCTCCTGCTCCACAGCCACGTGGTGGTGGACATTTCTGACACCCGGGAGGAACACGGATCTTCTGGTCTCTGTGCATAGAGACCTCCCTCTCTCTGGAGAGTCCAGGACAGGAGAGGATCCTGTGGGTGAAGATTACCAGAGTTAGGCTTTTTTGGAATGGTTTTCCCCACTTGATACAAAGACATTTCTGTTCATCCAGGAAAACTCCCTAACCAGAGAAACAAAAAAGAGAATTAAAATCATTCATAGGCCCACCAAGCAGAGCTAACTATGAAGGTTTTCTTTCCACATTTGAGATCTTCACGTAAAGAGATTCTAACACACTCTCCTGCCTACAGGTGACGTGTGGCCAGCTTCGCCTCCTGCCATTCGCGGTTCTAGGGTGTCTTTCCTTTCCTTGGTGGCTAGGGTTTAACACATCCATTCTGTCAGGACATTTATTAATAACCAACAAAATATGTTACTGAAATCATGAGAGACCACAATAAAAAGGGGTGCTCTCATTGGATTAGCTCTGGAGTGAATAAACCCACCTGAGCTACCACCTTGGGGTAACATGAAATCCGGAGAGGTCTGGCAGGAGGACTACGCAGCACTGTTAGGTTACAAATGGACACGCTCCACAGCTTGCACGGGTGTTTGGCTAATAGGCAAGTTAATCTGAAAAGGCCAGCTCCTTCCTAGGATTAAGAGAACCCATATCAGTAGCACAAAGGCACCAGAAGCACTTTTAAAATACAGTTATGGAGGGAAAGAGTATTTAAGAGAAAACAGGAAGCATGTTTTGGGAAGATTAGCCCAACAGCGGGAAAGCAAAGCCCCCATCCTGCCCGGAACCCCTTTCCCCAGGGAGACATCGGGAGACAAGGCTGGCCAGGGTGCTGACTCTGGCTGCAGTGTCTGCGAACTGCTGGGTGTCCACCCTGAGACTGCCCGCCTCCAAAGCCTCCGAGAGAAGGTGTGTTGGGCACCTAGAAAGCAGGACGCACTGGCCCTGCCTCAGGGGAGCAGAAGACTCCACCTAGACCGCCAAGGGCTTCACTGCCCAGGGCGGGCAGGGGACACACACTCTCAGCACAGGGTGACATGGGCCGTTCTGTGTGTGGTTTTGAGGGGCAGGGTGTGCACTCGAGGTGGGCCTTTTCATAGAGGTGAGGGCTGAGCACCTCTCAGAGAACGAGGACCGCCACAGCTGAGCAAGCAGAAGAACACGCGTCTGAGTGGCGGCACATGTGTGCGCCCTCGCCCTCTTCAGAGTGACAGAGGGGGATGGAACAGACAGGAGGGTAGGTCCTCACCTAGGGATGACCATGCCACATTCCCCATGGCTTAGCCATCCCTGGCCTGCCTTCTTCTCCAGTGTCCAGTCTGCATGTGGAAGGACTCACAGAGCCTGGGAAACAGGAGTCAGCTGGCTGCTCTCCTGTCCACGGCAGAGCTGCTCTGCACCTCCCCGGCCTCCTCATCCTGAGCCAGGTTCTTGCTGACTTTGGGTGCTGACACGGTGCTCCCGTCACCTGACAGCTCTAACTTGAGGAGTGCACTGGCCAGGTCCCCTGCAGCTGAGGGACTCTGTGGTGAGGCCCAGCAGAGCCTTTCTCCTTACACCGCAGGGTCCTTTTAAACACTCTGGACGCTGCGTGGACTCCCCAGCCTGAGCATCATAGCAGCGGCACCGTGACAGGCACACACATGCCTGCCCACAGCCCGCAGCACCTCACACCCTCATGGTTACAAAACTAACTGAAAATGTGGAGTCCTGGTTCGCTTATTTTATACCACAGCTCTGTTTGGGTTTTGCCTAGAGTGGGCTTCAGTTGTCCCTCTGCTGTCACTCTGACACGAAGCCATCATCCCCGTCTACCATCAGCAGTTCCGCAGCTTCACCCCCCTCCCCCAGTGGCATGGCCAGCGCATCTCTCTACCAGGTGCCAGGAACGCACTGCAGGAACCGCCTTGTATGAGCTGCAAACCAGTGAGACACTCCGAGGGCTCAGACACGGCCAGGGGCAGGGGCGGGCAGCACTCCCTCAGGCCGGCTCACCAGGGACCTGCGCAGCCAGCACCAGAGGATGGTCATGGAGGTGTGTCAAAGCCACGCTTCTGAGGAGTGTGGAGAATATCACATGGCACAGAATGTGCCTGCACCCGTGCTCTTCACCTGGGAGATGGGAGGGAGGAAGAGTGGGTAGTGCCCTGAGGATGCTCAGAACCACCTACACACTTGAGCACGGATGAGCCCATCCCCCAACAGCATTCATGCCCTGGGCTGGGTGAGTGCTCATCGCTCACGGGCACTGGCCTTTCCCACATGACTGGCATATGCCCAGAGGAGAATGGCGCTCCCGGGTCTCTGCTCTCCTGCTTTGGAGAAACTTCACAGTGGTGCAGGGAGAGTTGTCTGGACTTAGTCCTCGTGGATTCTGGTCCTCAAGCCTCAGCAGGTGCAGAGTGCTTCAGAGATTCCTCCCAGTGCTAATGTCACATGACGAGTCGGGTTAGAAGCATCCGGTGCCGTGGTGAGGGGCAGGCCCCATGTAATGTGACTGCCTCTGGAAACAGCAGCCAAAGAACACTCAGTGGATGATCCCTATGGTGAGTGCCACCACAGGGTGTGGCAGGGGCTCACCTGCCAGCTGAGGGGCTGGCTGATGTCCCACCCGGGGGCAGGTGGGATAGGGGACATGGCCTGGCCTAGAGGGCTGTGGGGAGAGCGGCCACCCACTGGGCCCCATCTGAAGCCAGGAGCGTCTCTCCTCTCCCCTCTGCTTGCTGGCCAGGTCCTCCTCTGCTTCACTGTGGCTCCACCTCAAGACTCTTCTCCCACATTGGTTTCTGTACACAGCACTCACCTTCTTCCTGGTTCACCCTTTTAACCACGTCTCTTAGGGAAGGATGCATCCCATCATCTTCCCTGGCCATTCCCGGGCTCGGCACTTAGAGGGTGGCCAGGCTCAACTGCCCACGGACATAGTTGCCAGAGCACCTCCCGGCAGTACTGCGGGCCCACTGTGGACGTGGGAGCTAAACCTCTGTGTTCCCTCCCAGTCCAATAGGGGTCATCTGAGGGGAGAAGAAAGCTACGGTCCACCCAACACTGGGTGTAGCAGAAAGTGTGGGCTTTCCCCCAACGTAGCCGAGAAGAACAACATCTCCTTCCCAGAAAGGCGAGTGGAATAGGGGTTTAGAACCTCCACAGTGGGCGCCACTCAGGCCTGGTACCCAGACGCCAGGGAGAGGGGCAGGAGCAACACGGAGGCCAGCTCCCCTGCCTTAGGAAAGCCCCCCAGCTCTGTGAACCAAGGACACAGCAGGAAGTGGGCAGAAGCCCAGGGCCCAGAGCGTTCCCCTGAGAGCGCTGGACAGAGTCCCTGACATTTCCAAGTGGCTAGGAGCTAGCTTCACTTTGCTAGAACCTACAGGCTGTACTTTTTGGTATAGTTTTTAGTTTACAAAAAAAAAAAAAAAAGAAAGGAATGAATAAATAGATAGATAGATAAACTGAGTGGAGGGTACAGAGAATCCCCATGTATTCTCTACCCCTAACCCCACCAGCAGCAATTGTTCTTCCTATAACATCTTGGATGAATGAGGCACATGGGTCACATGGCTGAGCAGTGTTGATGCATCGTTATTAACTAAAGGCCAGGTTTGCCCAGGTCACTCTGGGTGCTGTGTTCCCAGGTGTACACAGGGGCGCAGTGGCAGGTATCTCGAAGACCGTGTGCCTTTCCCAGCCTGTGGTGTGCCTGGAGCCGGCTGCAGGCAGCCTTTCCAGACTGGCCTTCTCCATTAGTGATGTGCATTGTAGCTTCCTCCTCATCTTTCTACCCCAAGCTCTTTTTTATAAATTGCTGAATAATATTCCATTGTCCAGATGTGCCACAGTCTGTCTATATATATATATATATATATATATATATATATATATATCATTTTTATATTTATTTATTTATTTATTGGTACTGGGGATTGAATTTGGGACGCTCAACCATGAGCCACATCCCCAGACCTGTTTTGTATTTATTTAGAGACAGCGTCTCAGTTGCTTAGGGCCTCGCGGTTGCTGAGGCTGGCTTTGAACTCTCAATCCTTCTGCCTCAGCCTCCCAAGCCGCTGGGATTACAGGCGTGTGCCACAGCGTCTGGCTTGTCTTCACTTTTTAAATGAAGAAAATGATAAGAGATGAAAAGGAAAATGCTTTCTTCACCCATTAATTTTCTCTCTTGTGCTTTTCTTCTGAACTGCCTTGTTCTGAAATAACAAAATGCTCTGCATGTGCTGAGACAGGCATTCACGATGGGTGGGGTCTTGCAAGCATGTCTGTTGGTCACTGCTTCAGCTGGACGCCTGCTTGGGAGCACACGTAAGTAGCCTGTGACCTCATTTATTAAAATTGTGTGGGAGGTAGCGCCTCCATGTTCCCTCACAGGGACAGTTTGGAACACTCTGTCTAATTGCTGCATCTCATTCTGCACAAGGGCTTGGAATATGAATCACGCAAGTCATGTTCTTCCCCAGCCCATCTGCCCAGCACTACGACACAGACTGAATGTTAGGCAGACGTAAACCTGGTCCCGCAGGGAACCTCCCTCACTGAGGGCTGCAGGCCTCAGCCCTGGAGAAGGTGAGCTCATCCGGTGCTTGCTGAGTGCCACCGAGCCTTGAAGACAGACAAACTGGCACCTCCCCACCTGCAGCTCCTGTTTGGTTTCCATTTTGAAATATTCACTACTTCATCTTATGGTGAAAGATGGGAGGTCCTTTTGCAAAAACTGGTTGAAGGACATTCATTGAGCAAGTGTCACTCAGCTAGCCCAGGGAAGACTACGCGTGAGGCTGTGGCACAGAGGCCCGGGCACTGGTGCTCTGAAGGCATTCAGCCTCTGCTCTGTTTGGGGCGGAAGAGGGTACTGTGGGGTGTCCTGAGAGCCCTGGCTGGCAGGTGTGGGGCCCAAGGCAGAAAGAGGAAAGCCCATGCAGTGGCAGAGAGGTGGCCAAGGCATGTGCCCAGCAGGGCAGAGCCGGCAGAGGGAGGGGATGGCCGCACACTGCTGCCCTCAGCCAGCCACACACTCACCCAGGCCACCCAGGCCACCCTGCCCCTCACACCCATCCTCTGCACCGCACAGGACATGAAGATGCTGGGGCCCCGGGGCGCAGCCACACGCCCTGAGCAGGAAGATGTGGAGCCAGATAATATTTAACTAAAGATCTGGGCAGCATCACCAAAATGTCCACAAAGGTGGCAGGATAGCCCCTCCAGGGGCCAGTGGGAATGAGGCAGTGAGGGAGATGGGACAGCAGGGCCAGGACCAGCGCTCCCTGGGGGCTGCTGGCTGCTCTTCCTGCTCAGATCCTCTTCTGCTGCTGCATGACGCCATCGGGACTGTAATCCCCAATTTTAGAGAATGAGGCTACAGCCCAGAGAAGTCAGTCCACTGAATTTGCACAGCTAATGAATGCAAGGGGGTGGCTCAAAGCCAGGCTCATCAGCCCCCATCCATTCTCTTTCCATCGCCCACACTGACAAAAAAGGCCTTCAGTGGGTGGGTCTAACGCACCGCGGACCCTTGGAAACAGTCAGCGGGAGCGCCACTTCTTTCATGGTCGCTCTGAGTGTCTAGTAAAAATACGCAGGAACATGAAGGACAGGCAGCTGAGAAAAACCAAGCGAGACCCCAAACTGCACAAATGAGTCCCCAAATGCCAGGAATGCCTGGTGATTGGATCGCTCCAGGGGGCTGAGGACAGTGTCTTGGCTGGTGGTGGCCGCAGGTGAGACTCTGCACCTTAGTGCTCCTGAGGTGGGGCTGGACAGTCCCTGACTTAAGCCCTCAGTCAGCTATGGTGGTACCTGCTGAGGAGGTGAGGGAGGACGTGGGAGCCCGAGGGGCAGAGCAGGAGGGGCAGAGCCGTAGCACTGCCTGCCTTGGCGGATGCGAAGGGCTTCCGTGGGTGGTGGCTCAGGCAGAGCCGGTCTGACTTACTCCTGGCACAGAGACAGGGCTTCTCTTCTTTAGTGAAAACAGCCGGTGTTCATGGACATGTGGCTGTCTTCTCTCAGGAGGATGGACCTGGATGTCCCCTCTGGGACAAAGGCCCTGGCAGTCTTCAGAAAAAGGCCAAGGTGCTCTGAGGCACTGCGATGGGCGCAGCCTGGAGCCCAGCTCCTGCAGGCCGAGAGCGAGGTCACACACAGTGGGAGGAGGCAGCCCTGATGCCAGGGGCCTGGCGGTGACCAAGGTGCGTGGAGACCCCGCAGGGCCACCAGAGCTGCTGCCCGGAGTCTGCGCTTCACAGACCTTTAGAAAATGTAGCCAAGAACAGAAATGGAAACAAAGCACTGTTTGGGGTTATTTTCTCTTTAATGTGGGGTCAGGGCCTTCCTGATTGACAGACGCCATTCCAGAGGAGCCCAGCAGGGCGGTGAGTGGCCCCTCCCTCCTCAGGCTGGTGCTTGGGAGGCCACAGCAGGGGGCCAGGCCTGGCTGAGTGCAGAGCACCCGGGGAGGAGAGGACCTCTGTGTGTGGGGGGAGGTTACCAAGGAAGGAGCCCTGCAGAGTCCTTTTCCTTACCCCATGGGTGTCCTGATTGTTTTCAACTTCCAAAAAATGCAAAATAAGTTCCTATGTCGCTGTGCTTTTGGAACCACTTAAAAAGTTCAAAAGTAAAATTTCAATATTTAGAAAGTAAAATTAGTGAACGACTCTTAGGACACATTACTTTTTTATTTGTTAAAAATCATTGTGTGGAATTTTCTGTGGAATTCTAAGGTGTGGGGGTATTTTACATACATTTTTCAATATTTCTTCATTTAGTTGAGCTATAATTTACTCTCTGCTAGTACTCCCACTTATAATACCCTTATGGAAATTCACCTGTGAGACTTTGAAGTTCACTCACTAATTAGATAATAAGTAACTCTCAATTATTTAGCCCCAATTTTATTTTTAGTGTAAAAAGGCATTTATTTATTTTGATAACTCCCTTTCTTGGGGAATTCCATGGCTAAACCTTCTATATCTTCTGGTCTCATCAATGGAAACCCCCCCCCATCAATATTGATTGCTTTGAAGAGAGTACATCAAACTGCCCGTGCCAGAAATGACCACATTTTGTCGCACATTTGTCGTGGCTTCTTCGCTGGCCAGCTTCTTTGTGCGGCAGGCATCAGCGGTTCTCAGAGACACCAGCATGAATTTTCAAAACACCCTCTTCCTTCACAGCTGGAGAAAACCCACCATGCGGAAACCTTTCTGATCACACAATTCTAGCACTTTCTCATCTAAAAAGGCAGAGGGAGCATTCGCAAGAGCCACAGCAACCATGGCAGGCAGTGACTAGGAAATGATGCTGTCCACTCCTGGAATATCAAAACAGCAGGCACAGGACAAGGGGGGCATGTGCACCCACGAGGGGTGCCCCAGCCCAGGACATTCCAACAGGGAATACATGCCCAGAGCAGGCGCAGACATTCTGCCCATTGATTTTGTTTCCTTTTAATTGTGGGGGGGGGGGTCATCCTACCACTTGGCCAGGGCTGAGAGGCGCTTTAATGTTCCTTGTGGGAGGATCTCCTCTGCTCTGATCTGTCCCTTCACCTAATGGGCCCACTGCCTAATCTTCAGGAATGAGAATATGCCGAGAGGGCCATCTGACGGCAGTGGCCCCTCCTCTGGTGCAGGGTCTGGGGTGTGTCTGAATAAGAGAGAGCAAGTTTTCCTCCACATGGGACACAGTAGCCTCTGCTTACTCCCAAGTGGCCTTGGAACCTGATTCTGCCCGGTGGTCCTCCTGTGCTACTGTCTTCAGACTTGAGGGTCACTCTTGCAGACATGACCCCCACGCAGGCACCTGGTGGTCGCTTCCACTTGCCCACCTGCTCTGTTTGAAGCCTCTCAAACAGTGAAGCCATCAGGAGTTTAATTACTTGATTTCTCCTGGCTTCTGTCCGTTAGGAGAGGTGCATGGATGAAACTTTCCTGTCACCAAACAACGTTAAGGAGTACGTTGTTTTGGCTCCATCACGTCTCTAGCTGGTCCTCGCCTCAGTCATTGGGTGGCAGTGAGAACACCCAGGTGACCACCTCAGCATGGCTTGTACTTGGGCCGTGGAGTGCTCCAGTAAAGACGCAGCAGGAAAACACCTATCACCCCCAACTCGCTCAACCTGCCGATTGTAATCATTAAAAGCAGGGAAGACTTTAGAAACCAGTGCCTAATCACTCTAGGGGCTACGCTGGAGCAAGCATCGATTTCAGTAAAATTTGGTGAGATTCAACCCTTTTCTTCAACTTGCCTGGGTCCAGGGACTTCAAGGAAGACGTGGCAGGTTCTGTGGTCTCAAGTCAGGATGGTGGGGGTTGGGCTGCTCTGGTGACCATGGCAATCAGAGGGACTTGAAAAGGAGAAGGCGATTTCCATGGAGACGTAGGCTAGCTCAGAGGCTGGCTGGCCTGGGAAAGGAGGAGAGTACATTTGGACAGATGAAGGTTTAACCCTGAAGGAGCAGAAGCTGGAGGCCTGGATGGCCTGTGGGAGCAGGTGGGAGCAAGGATACCTCGATTCCACATGGGAACTGGAAGAGGCAAGTGGACACCGCGTGGAGATGACCCACAGGCTGCTCAGTGTGGGAACATTCTCCTAATACAGGCAGGACACAAAACCCAGAAGCCACAAAAAAGACTGATAAAGTTGATGACATTTTTTTTCTTGCTAACAATAACAACTTGGAAGGAAAGCAAAACCCGAGCTGGTTGTGATAGATTGGGCATAGGAATTTTATCTTTCTTAATATATAAAAATATATTTCACAAATTCATAACAGAAGAGTCTGCGGCCACATAGAAAATAGTAAAGGATGTGATTCACTCTAGAGGACACAAGTGACTTGTGAACATCTGAGAAGTCGTTCGACTACTCAGCTCAGAAATGAGAATGAAAACCTCGGGAGGATCTTCTCGTCGCTTGGCAAAGATCAAAGTTGGGAAAAGGCGTTCTGTTGATGGGGATATGAGGAAATGGCGCTCAGACTGGAAGGTAATGCAGTGTCTTTGGGGTGAACCTCAGGTTCTCATAAAGCATGTGCAGTCAAAGCACATGCCCCTAAACCTCCATGTTTTGAGTTTGTCTTCTGGATAATTAGACGTGGCGCACCAGAGTGCACTCGAGTTTGTTGGGAGTCACCTTGGCTCCAAGGACTAACTTCCCCATCCCCCAAGAAGAGCCATCCAATGGTGAGCCCTGCTGGCTCACAGGATCCTTACCCACCAGTCAGACTAGCCCTGCTGGCTCACATGATCCTGCCATCCAATGGTGAGTCCTGCTGGCTCATATGATCCTTACCCACCAATCAGACTAGCCCTGCTGGCTCACATGATCCTTACTCACCAATCAAAAAGCACCCCATGCCAACTGTCAATCCCTTCAACCATTAAACTGTCATAACTGTCACACCACCCCGGCTCTATAAATATGCAGAGCTGTTCCTCAATAAACGGGCATTTTCTCCAACGGCAAGCCTTGATGGTTCTTTCAGAGTTAGCTTAATGTACAGAGCAGTTTAAGCATATTTTAGACTAAAAGTATAGAAAATATGGGTTGAGCATGCACATAAGACCCTCTGGCAGGCTGCAGAAAGGCTTGGGGGGTCCCTGCATGGGTAAGAAGTTCAGATGGTGGCGAAAGGGGAGCAGCCGCTTAGTGAGGGGATCTCAGAGACAGGAAAGGGCGTCTGGGAAGCCAGAAGACAAGAGGTGCAGTGTATCCTGGACATCTGGAGACTGTCTCAGCCCCTGGGAGAGCAGCCTCCTCCATCGTAGCAGTGAGAATAAGGGAGAGGGAGGCTGAGGAGAAGGCAGGAGCATGAAGGCACAGGCTCAGAATGGCTGAGAAGTTAGGCAGAAAGAAAGCATACGTCGGGCTGCCAGTTGGTTGAGGGATGCCTTTGTTCTGTTCCATTAGTTTTACTTTTAAACACAATAAGAACTGAGTCAGAGGAAAGGGAGAGAGGAGGTGGAGAAGAGACTGGGCTACACAGGAGTAAGGAGCAGAACCCTCAGGACCCCCTGAGGAGGGGCTGGGACTGGAACCCAGTGACTGCTGGGTGGACCAAGATGATCCCCAGGTCGACTGGTGACCTCTGGGTGAGCGAGGACAAGGACTGCAGCCTCGGGAGCACAGTGAGAAGAACGTCATCATCAGCAAACTTCAAGTAAGCTTTGAGATGGAAGGGAGGCCTGTGGAGGGTGGTATTGACATAGAGATGAAGGTGGCTTCCGCAGACGCTTGTGTCACCTGCCCAGCATGGTGACGTTTCCGGGTCCAAGACCACTGCTTAGAGACTGCAGCAGTTAACTGCATTTAAATGTCTGCTTCTGAAAGACCTCCCCCAGATCTAAGTCCCTCGCTTGGGCTCCCCCCTCGTGCCTGGGGAGCAGGAAGGAGAGGGGGCTACAGCCAAGGCACAGGGAAGGGGTCCACAATGGAGGGACTGCCACCGAGCTCTCCTCCCAGAGTCTGCGTCCCCGCTCCTGAAGCTGCGGGCTGGCCAGCCTAGACCGGCTCACAAGCGCATCTTCCCTTAGCCATTTCACGCCTGAATGTGAAAATCAAGCCCATTGGCTCCTTATTCAAAGTGGTTACCTGTTAGCTTATATTTATCTCTAAAATCTCGGGGTAAATCACACTCATAAGTGTTCAGCATGGGAAATTTGGGAAAGTAATGAATGATATGTCTAAGAAAAGAGTAATTGCCACTTGCTAACTATTTTTAACTATACAGAAGTGAGGACTAGTCCGCATGCAGTATGCCTACAGATCACCATGTTCTTTTCCCAAGATATAACTTTCCCAAAGATGACGTCAGTATTTACCAAGGAAAGGTCGGGCGGCTCGATTGTTAGAGAAGACAGTGGTCTCAGCAGTCCAGCTGGTGTGCGGGGTCAGCCAGGTACTACTTCTAGAGGCATCTTGGTCTTTGCCTGGCAGGGGACCTTCAGTGGCTCTTTCTGGCTGGTGGGCAGTGAGGATGTGGCCTCCCACCACGTGGGACTTCCCTGTGTTCCCTTCGCCTATGCTTAGGTTGACTTTGATTATCTGGAGCGTCTCCAGAACATTCCTCAGGGAGGGCTGATAGGAAGGATGTTGCCAGAGTGTCCACAGGTTTATAACTGTTGGCACTTTATATTTAACCATCATGTGCCAAAATACAAAATATTTGGCTCACATACTTTTTCCCTCAAGGTCCAAAATTATCCTTCGACATTGCCACTGAGAATTCTGAAGGCAAACTGATTTTCTCTCCTTTGTAAATTGTTATGATTTACATATTAACTGTCCCCCAAACCTCATGGGTGAGATGATGCAAGAATGTGGAGAGGTGAAATGGTTCCAGTATGAGAGGTGTCACCTAATCAGTGGGTTAATCCACTGACAGATTCACGTGGTGGTAACTGTAGGCAGATCAGGTGTGGCTGGAGGAGTGCCCTTGGGGTTTGTATTTTGTCCTTGGTGAGTGGAGCTCTCTTTTTCCTGGTGCCATGTGCTGAGCTGCTTTCCTCCACCTGCCCGTCCACCATGATATCTGCCTACCTCAGGCCCAGAGCTAGGGGTCAGCCAACCATGAACTGAGCCTCTGAAGCCATGAGCACAACAGACCTGTCTTCCTTCTGTGTTGCTCTTGTTGGGTCTTTGGTCACAGTGACAAAAAGCTAACACATGAACTGACCATTTTCTTGGTCTAGATTTAAAAGGGCTTTAAAAAATCTTTTTCTCAAATCCAATAATATCACGGGATACAGCTTGGTCCACTGGTCTGTATGCTCAGGAATCAAGGTTCCAATTTAATATGTACTTTAAACCCTTCAACTCAGGAAATATGGACTGAGTTTTAAGTTTAGTCTTTATTTCATTGTTTCCTGGGGAAATTCAACTGTACACACTATGACATTTTTCCCCCTATAGTCTAAATTTTGCCACTTTCTTTTGAACACTTTTCCTTCGATTTTTAAAAGCTTCATTTACATCATCCTCATTTGTAAAATGACCTTTTTGAAAATTCTGATTCTTTGCTGAATGCCACCCCACATTCTCGAGTTTCACTAATTCTGAGTTATGTTGATCTTTTATCATCTTCCAATATTTTCTAAGTATCTTTCAGTTACTTTGAAGTGCTCGTTGAGATGGTTTCTTCTCTTCCCGCTTGGGAGGTGCCTATTTCCGACGTAGTCTGTCATCGTAGGAACAACTTTCCTTCCTTCTTTCCCTTGTGGTAACTGTGTGTGGAGTTACACCGCGACCCTTTCCCGTGGCCCATTTTTACCTGCCCAAGGTTTCTCTGGATGTGGGGGGAGAGATGGCTTCCTGGAGCTGGCCAGCGCCTGGCTGTCCACACCCTCTCCTGTTGCTCTCCAGGGGAGCGGCTGGTCCTCGCTTGCTGCCCAAGGGGCCGCTCTCTCTTTCTCCTTCCCCCACTCACAGTCTCCACCTGCTCCCTTGGTCCACTGTCACTCTGTCTTCCTCTGGGTGGGACTTCCTCTTGGAAGCAGGTTGGCTTCATGGAGAGGAGACCCCAGCACTCTCCTTTAAAAAAAAAAGTTTTGAAATACTTATGTATGGGTGCTGCTGTGCCTTGGAATTAAAGTCTAAGAAAGACCGTCTTCAGCTAGCTGCTGGTCGTCAGGGGATGCTGGTCTGTCAAAACGATAATGCTAACAGAAGACGCTTTATGTTTAGGAGAATCAGATCAGAAAGCTATGGAGAGAATATGATGGAAAATTCAATACGCGTCTTGGCAAATTAAAGATGAGGCTAAATATGGGACTGAATCTCTTTTTTCTTTTGCCTCGCTTGGAATTTTAAAAATGATCTTCATCACCATTCAGAATATCAGTTAAGTCTTATTCACAGTAAAGATTTTGCCAAGTTGGAAAATCAGTCGTCAGTCTTCAGCAGAGAAAATTTAAAGAGAACAACAAAGGTCCACAGCCACACACACCCACCCCACATGCTGCCTTTTATCTCCTCTTATGGCAAAACAGCAATATGCTCTCGTGATACATCCTGGAGACCACTGTGTTCCTCTCCCTCATTCTATTAATAAAGGCCAATTAAGTTAATGCATCCCCTGGCAGGTCTAAATTCCTGGAAGACCGCTTTTTACTGGACTTCTTACTTTTGCTCTCATCTTTACTAAATTGGAATGGAAGAGAAATCCATTATGGATATTACAAGAAGGGCAAAGGGAAAAGCGATATCTCTCCCCCCCCTCTCTCTCTCTCTCCCTCTCTCTGTCCCTCCTTCCTTTTCTTTCTCTCCCCCGCCTGAATAGAGATGGTGTTGTGCTGCAGGATGGGGACATAGGATAAGATGGTGTCCACTATGAAACATGGGAAGCCCTAGAAATTGGAGCCTGTCCTCAGTGACCCTGGACCAATAGTAGGCCTTATCCCGGAGTTCCTGACCCACGTCAGGTGCTGGGCAATGGTGCTTTGGCTTTGCCGGTAGTTGCACAGGATCCTCACAGACCATCAGTGTTGAGAATTCCATTAGGAGTTGGACCCTTGGTTTCAGGTAACCGCAGCCCTTATCAGGGCAGCTGCAGGTCACAGCTGTTTTCAGGATGGCGCGTGGCAATGCGTGTTGAGGTCAGGGTGAGCATACGCAGCAGAGTCCCACGGGCCGCGGGAGGAGGAGTGTGAGCAATGATGCTGGGTGGGAGACCCCAGGAGAGCCCGTCTGGCGGTGCAGCGTCGGCCCAGGAGAGGGTACTCCAGGGCTGCCGGAGCTCTGGGATGAGCAGGTCTGCCTGCTAACTGCAGGGGAGACGTGTGAGGGCCTAGAGTTGCATGTGAGGGTGACAGGGGCTCCATGACATCTCTACCAAAAGCAGGCAGCCGGGGGACACCTGTGGGATGAGTGACCCTGCTGTACTGCCAATCCCGTGCTTGGCAGGGCTGAGGCTGCACAGACCCCGTGGCGGACAGCTCCCGGGCCTGGAGTCTAAGGGAGTGCTCTGAGCTGAAGTTTGCATGGAAAATGTTGAATTAAAGTATGTCATTTCCTTAGCTGCAGGTGTCCTAGTCCTGTGAATCTCAAAGCAGGGCTGAGAGTCGCATCGCCGCTGCCCATGCCTCTCTGAACAGGATATCTTCTTGCCAAGTGAGAACCACCAGGCGTGAAGCTGTGGATGCCTCCTCACTGGCAGGGCTGTGTGGAGCTCCCTCTGGAAAGCCGGGAAAGCACGCCTGCCCCCTGGGAATCTCCAGGGCCGCCTGCTGCCTGGGTTTCCACTGGCTGCCCACCTATCTGGCTTCCGCATCTAGGTATTAAAAATAAAAGCCTGAAGTGGGACACTGGCATAAAACACAGACAGAGACACAGACCCCGAGAGTTCTCCTGAGGGAAGAGGGGAGCGCTCCCAGGACGTGAGCCATGTTAGGTCTGACGATGGGACACTGAAGCCGTGAGATGGCAGGTGTGCCCTTCCGCAGGACGGAGAGCGCCCTGAGGGCCTCTTGTTAAGTCTTGGCACAATAATGCCTTCTATACCTGGGAACATAATCAGTATCTGCTGGAATAAAAAGACAGCAAGACATTTTTAAGTAGTTCACACTCACATTCAATCCAGGGTGCGTCACGGAGCTGAGGACCAGAAGACCAGGCACAGAGCCTCGAAGGTTTGCTGAGAATGAGTTAATCAGAGAGTCAGGACCAGGCTGTTCCCAGGAAGCTGGACGTGACCTCAGGAAAGGGTGCGCTAGAGCGCTCCTCTGAGAAGAGCTGATGTTGAGAGAGGCGAGTCCAGGGCACAGCTGCTGTGGCTGGGTTCCTGGGCCACGGGCAGTCTTTCCCAGCTACAGAGCTGGGGTGCTTCTTCAGAAAGGAGAGGAGAGAGAAAGCTTAGGGCAGGTAGAAGGAAGTCCACCCACTGGGTCCTCATACCATCCTCACATCTGCAGCTTTGGCCAGGCAGGGTTCCATTCTAGAAGTAATAATAATAAAACAATCAGGAACTTCCAGCTGTTGGAGACCAAGTGATGCACTTCCAGAAAACTGATGGAAGAAACGATCTTGAGGAGAATTAGAAGACATTTTGAAATAACAATGAAAATACAACAAAATAAAATTGGGAGATTGAACCCAGGGGTGCTTTACTACTGACCTACATCCCTAGTCCTTCTTATTTTTTCTTTAAAGACAGGGTCTTGCAAAGTTGCTGAGGCTGGCCTCAAACTTGCAATCCTCCAGCCTCAGCCTCTCAGGTCACTAGATTTAGAGGTGTGTGCCAGAAGGAAGTCTGTAACTATAAATTCGTATGTTACACACACATATCTCTTTAACTGTCCCAATGAGTTTGGAAAACAAAATCTGTGAAACCCAAAAGGGATAGAAAAAATGAATCATAATTGATAAAGGTAGAAATAATAAAATAGAAAAACAAAGGCACAAAAGAGATAGTGAAAAAGTAAAAAATCTGGTTTTGTCACAGGATTATAAAAACTGCAATTTCCCTGAGTTGACTGAGGCACTGAAATATTACTAAGGAAAACATTGCCACAGTTAGGAAATGAAAAGGAGCATCGTTAGAGACCCTTAAGGGGCTCCTAAAAAGACTGCAGGAGATGTTACATGTATTCTTACACCAGTAAATTTAAACTTTATATGAAAAGATACATTTCTAGAAGAATACAGTGTACCAAAATAAAGACAAAAATAATAGAAAATTTGAGGAGACCTACATCTCAAAAATAACTTTATAACCTAATTTAAATCATTGTCATATACACACAAATACACACACACATACACCAATCTAGGTATGTTGCTTCACTAAGAATGTTTTTTAAATGTTTAAGAAAAAATATTTACTAATGTTACACAAACTATTTTAGATATCAAAAACAGTACTTCACGCCTTCTTGTGCAGTCAGCAATATCATAACACCAAAATCTGATTAGATCAGAAAAAAAGGAAAATCATAGGACATCTCTTTTATGTAGATGTAAAATTTCTAAATGAAATCTTAGAAAATCTAATCAGTCAATATATGAAATACACAACCCATCAGACTAAATGGATATTTGTTCTTGGAATGCAAGGTTTGTTTAACATTCAAAAACAAGTCGTTGTAATTTGCTGCATAAAAGTCAAATGTTCATAATATCTGTGAACAAATCACCTTATAAAGTTTAGTGTATAGGCCTGAGTTTCAAGAACGTTCACTGGGAACAAGAGAAAGCTTCCTTCACTGCTGCACACGGTTTGTAGCAGGGCTACTGAAGTCCCATTTCTCATGGCCAGTGCCCCAGCACTGTCCGCTGCTCAGCCACCCGATGGGGTGAACTGAGGGGTAACTCAGGGCAGATGGGCTGTGGCTGGAGGAGGCGGGCACTGGGGTGTGGGCTTTGGAGTCTCTATTTTGTCTCTGGAGAGTGGAGTCTCTCTGTGCTTCCTGGTCATCGTGTGAGCTGCTTCCGTCCCCCACACTCTTCTGGTGCGGTGTCCTGCCTCACGTGGAGCCCCCAGGAATGGAGCCAGCTGCCTATGGACGGAGACCTCTGAACCCATGAGCCCCCACATAAACTCCTCCTCCTCTCCAGTTGTTCTTCGGGTCTTTCAGTCACAGCAGCGAGGAAGCTGACTCGCACACCGTGGGACTGGATCCTTCTCCTTGAGCTCCGCACCAGCCTTTAAAGGAAAGAAGATGCACTCAGGATTAGAGAAGAGGGGGCCTGCATTTCTTCACGACCCCACGGTTCTCTGCGTGGAAAACCTAAGAGGGGCCACAGACCAGCTGCAAACCTTCGCTTGCAGGTCACAAGTCTTGGTGACGAAGGGGACATGCATGGTGCGCTGTGATACAAAGTGTGAGGGCAGGAAAGGAACATCAACTAGGAGTGGACCTGGCCCAGTGGACAAGCTGGAAACCCTACAGAAAACATTCCAGATATCTAAGTAAAGGGGTATTCTTGTTCGCGAATTGAGGGGTTCATCTACGTATTCAGCACAATCTCAAACAAAATGCCACCAGGCGTTTTGAGAATGTGAATTAGCAAAGACCTTGAAACGAATAACGGAACTGAGGAACGTGTCCTCTGCTGTGGCTCTGTCAGAAGCCGTGATGTCCCTCTGGTGCCCTCACACGCCACAGAAGCAATGGAGTGCCCATCTTGCACACAGGCGTTTGACTCCTCCCTCCCGCCACACATCAGGGCAAATTCCAGATGGGCCCAAGACCTAATCACCAGACGCAAGGAAGCTTCATGGCCTTGGGGGAAACGGTGCTATCCAGAAGGACAAAGCCCCTTCAACTCTCCCTCACTAAAACTAAGAACTTCATGAAATTCACCATTAAAACATGAAGCGCCGCCAGCAGAGTGGGTGACGCCTCTCCAGCCTGTCCACCGCGCTCCACGTCAGCACAGGTGGGGATTCTACACACCTGGGAGGAAAAGAGACGGGAAACCGGAAAGATGGCCAAGGGCCAGGATCTAAAAGTGGCTTCCCAGGACAGTCCCCCACAGAGCCAGAGGGCACAGTCGGCTGAAAACAGATGAGACCACAGCTGCACGTGTCACCTGAGGGCCTTGTCCGTAAATCACAGGGAAGAAAAGAGGAAAGACAGGAAGACCGAGGGGGAGAGAGGGAGGAAGGCAGGGGGAGGAAGGAAGGGAAAGCAGCAGTTGCTGACAGGTGCAGATGGGGCAGGATTCTCTAAGGCTCGCCCTGAGCGTGTCTGCAGATGAGCACTTCCACCCCTTGATGCAAGGAAACCCCCCCCCCGAGAATGTGCACCAACGGCTTCCGTAAGACCTTTACGACAGCACTATTGGCAATGGTCCTAGATTTATAACCATGTCCTTCTGTGATTAATCTAAGCTGACAGAAAAGGGGACGGTCACTTTTGGAGAGGCAGGAGGGACAGTGCTCAGATGGGGCATGGAGTGACCCCTTGGGGTTGGGGTCATGTTCTATTTCTTAATGTGGATGGAGGTTGGGCAGGCATGTCACCAATCCACTGTAAGTACACTTTTCTAAATGTGTATCTCACACACACATAAGGTAAAGCAGATAAGAAAAGGATGGTGGGTACGAAGTGGACTGCTCAGTCTCCTCTATCTATTATGTCTGTCTGTCTGTCATCTAGAACATCAGTTCTCAAGGGTCATCATAAAGGAGTACCACACACTGTAGGGTTCTGACATCAGAAATGTATCAACTCCAAGTTCTGGAGTCCAGAGGTTAGAAGTGGAAGTGTCGGCAGGACTGGTTTATCCTGAACCTGGGCAGGTTCTATCCAGGCCTCCCCCAGCCTCTGGGAATTTGCTGGCCACCTTGGGGCTCCTTGCCTCTGCGACATCCCCTCAAGCCCCGCCTGAATCAATACAGGATGTTCTCCCTATATTCATGTGACCACAGTCCCCCCCTGTTTAGGGGACCCTAGACATGCTACACTGGAGCCCACATGAATGACCTCATCACTTGTTATGGTTTGGATGATATCTGCAAAGACCCCACTTCTAACAAAAGTCAGACTGTGGGGTTCTGGAATTATGACTTCAGTATCTAATATGAGGGACATAACTCGGCACATAATGTTATCAGTCCTTACACACACACACACACACACACACACACATACACACACACACACACACACACACACACACACAAATGGTCGTAAAAATATTTGCAGTCCTTAAATAAAATCCTGCCTTTTGATCAAAGTTTGCTCTTGGAAAATACAATTTCATTCCAATACCCACAGGCAAATTTTTAATAGTTCAGTTCAAAGTACATATACAGTTTTTATTTAACACATAACCTGGGACAATAAAAGTGTAGCTGTAATAATGTAGCTCTGGATGTAGGACTAAATCGTTGAAAGTGGTCCAACTTGACTTCTTAGCAGTGATTACTGGGCCTTCCTGAGGAATCCCCCATGAGGAAGCTGTTAGTGGTAGAAATTGCAATGAGACCCAAATGCTGTTTCAGAGTTACAGAGAGACGCTGGGTTTACCTTAAACTAAGGGAACATTGTTAAAGTTAGCGCTGTGGAAGAGTCATGGGCAGCAGCCACGCGGCTGGTGCCTCGTGGCTGTTTGTATACAGGACTCTGGGGTTTAGGAACTGGGCTTCTGCAGGGCACTGGCCCCTTGTGCTAGCCTTGTGTTATTGTTATTGCCTCCACAGGATCACATGGCTCATGAAGTTCTGAGAGAGAACCGACCGTAGGTCTCCAGACTGCAAAGTCATCTCCTATTGCTTTGAAACATCCCCCAAGACAAAAGGGCAGAAAGGATGAACTTACTGAGGAGCCCGGGGAACAAATCTAGGGTGGCTGCAAGCTGCCTGCGGTGGGCCTGAGGGTTAAGGCGGGTGAGTGCCTGCCTGCCTGGGGTGCTCAGAGCACCATCCAGCTGGTCCCAAGCTCTGAGGGAGTCGCAGCCTCAGCCTCGAGGACTGAACAGAGGACAGGCTCCCCCAAACCTGGCCTCCCCATCAGCTCTTGGGAAATACAGTTTTCCAAGAGCTGATGGGGAGTGGAAGGAAGCCACTGTGGCTGGTGGACGGAAGCAGTGCAGCCACCTGACCGCGTGGCCTGTGTCACCAAGGGCTGCAGCAAATGCCACCCACTCCCACTCCTCCCTCTGTGCATTCCCAGGGGCAGACCCCAAGGTCTCCATGCTGGGAACACAGGGGACAGTCATTTGGAAAATGATCAAGCATTCTCTGGGAGTAAAGCGTCTGCCTGAGCAGCCCTCTCGGTGCGGTGGAGCCGTGGAGGGGCAGAGGACGGAGCCATTTTGCCGTCTTTCTGGGTGAGTGCACATGACAGGGAGAGAAGGGAGAGGGCTGCCCGAGTCGCAGGCACCAGCACGTTGCCAGGAGATTCACAAAGCCCCGCGCACAGACAAAAGGCGAGAGGGCTGGCCCGGCGCAGAGGCAGCCAGCTGCTGGCCTGGGGACAGCATCCAGGCCTCTTGGCTGCCGTCCGCTCACTGGGAAAGCCCCTTCCCTCCCAGTGCCGGGAAGGGCCTGCGGGTACCGGGGACCGGGAAGGTGCTGCTCCTGAAGAATACACCAGATCCCAGGAAAACGCGCCGAGCCAAGGCACCTGGAGGCCCCTGGGAACCTGGAAGAAACCCGACTGGAATCTCAAAGCCAGGGTGGAGCCGCGCCCTAGAGAGGGAGCTGGGGGTCCCACAGACACAACTTCGTGACCGCAATTACCAACAGTAAAGGCAAAATGACATTGGCAGACTGAGGCAGACCTGTGCCCAGCCTCTCTGCTCATCTGCCTTTCTCCTAGTGGTCCTATGGCTGCCAAGGACGGTGCCAGGGAAGTGAGGGGGCAGGAGCGAATCGCTTCTGCATTCTCCCCTCCTGAGCACACGGCACTGGGTGGCACCCCTAACCCCCTGCTCCCCACCTCCATGACGTGGGAAAGCCAGCTGGCCTAGGTGCCTCACCAGTGCTGTCTGTTGAGTGACAGGGGGAGTCCTGCACTGACCTACTGGATCAGAAGCAGGGATCTGGGAAGGCCCATGGCTAGAAAGTTCCCCCAGGGAGCTGGGGTGTGGCTCAGTGGTGGAGCACTCTCTGGTGTGCACCGGAACCTGGGTTCCCTGGCCAGCCCTGGGCAAAAGAAAAGCTCCTCCAGGAGATGTGGCGCTAATCCACAGAGGCTCACCTGGGAGCCTCCAGACTGACAGCTTGCCTGGAGACTCCTCTCATTAGTGCCCCCAGAGAACCAGGGAGTCTCCTGCAGGCACCTCTGGGGAGCCCTGGGCAATGCAATTTCTGCCCACCCCTCTGCACCCACCTTGCTCTCACCTGGGTTGGGGAGGTGGAGGTTGGCTCACAAGTCCCCCACAGCTGGCATTTCTGGGTGTGCTGCTTTCTTCCTGGAAGGCTCTGCCTGTTTGACACACGTTTATTGATCTGCCAAACCTCGCTTGGAAGCTTTGGGCCGGGAGCCCCACTGCATGAACACGTACGAGGGGACTTTTGACCGCACACGGCACCTGCTGACTCCATTCCTCTTCACAGGGCCCTGCCGTCGGCTGCTCTGTGGTCAGGCAGGGAAGACTGGGAGAGGACAGCATGCATTCCTGGAGACTCATGGGGAAGGAATGCACGTCGTCCAGGGGCAGTCACCTGGGCCCAAGAGGACAGGCAGGGCGGGCCTGTGAACACCGAGGAGAGGACCCCGGCCCAAACACCGGGGGCGGGAAAGGTTGTCTGGAGGGACCTAAGAAGCACTCCTTCTGGAAGTTGCTAAGCGGAAAGCAGAAAGTCCCAGCCAAGCCCCGTAAGCAGGCTGCCTCAGTTAAGAGGGTCCAGTCCTGTCCAGAGCTGTAATCACCCGGGCAGGAGCAGAGGCCCAAACTGCAGGGAAGCAGGACGGAACCAGGTGGAGGAGCAGTGGCCCCAGGGGGAAGGCCTGGCGAGTGACCCGTTGCCTCCTCCCCTAGAGCCTCTGGAGCAGGCCGGTGGGTGGCCTGGAACCTCAGCACCCAGTGAGCATCAGTCAAAGCAGCATAAAGAAACGCTCCGCTCAACAGCTGGGAGGTGTTTACGCAGTGTAGAGGGAGAGTACCATAAAAAAATGGAGCTCAAATTCAAAGGAAGAAAGCAAGAAATACAGACCATTGATCACTGTCCTCAGTGACCCATGGAGCCTCTGCTCGGACTCCAGAAGATTCAAGTCTGCATTCTTTCTCTTACAGCCCCTCAATATAGGGGGAAAACAACTTTCAGGGTGTTTTTGCTGGGTAGTAGTACAAATTATGAAGTCCTTTAGGTGATATCCATTTTTCAGCATATCCCCTTAAGTTATATTGAAAACTAGTAAAATATAAGTTGTGTGTGTGCATATACATACATACATATGTATACATGTACACTTACATCTTTTCATATTCTCTCAATTTCTATTCTGAGTCAGCAAGGTCAACTCATTTGTGAGCTGCACAGGTAACTTAGAGCTGTGCTGGTGAACGTGCGAGGGCAGTGGTCTGTCTAAACCATAACCAGAGGACTAGAGCTCACCCGTGCATCTGGCACCCCTTCTCTGCCTCCTCATTCTATCCCACAGAAACACCTTGGCTGAGTCGGAGTCTCAATAAGCATATATGGTCCTCTTAGATGCACATGAGGACGAGCCCTTGGACTGGCGAATCACCATTCTGAGTCCAGGGCACAAAGAAAGAAGAGAGAGAGGGAGGTCTGCCCTGCTGGTCAGGGAGGTGAGGCCGTCTCTTCCAGGCCCCCGAGGAGAGCTGCTGCTTGCTCTCTCAGACAATCCCATCAAGACCCTGCTAACGTTTCTGTCAGCCGCCCTGCAGCGGGCGATTTCCAAGCATTGAAAGGTGAGAAGGCTGCAGAAGAAACCCAATCCCACGATGTCTGGGGGCTCTCAATCAATTTTAATTGAATTTACTAATTAAATAGCACACATCCTTTTAAAAGGGACATAGAATGAGAGAAACAAGCCTTGTTTAGTGCCTTCTCCATTTCTCAAACCATGTCAGCATGGTTTTTTTCCAGAAAACACCGAGTTTCTTCCCAGTGGAGAAAGAGCAGGTGGTGGACCAAAGACAACTGTCCCTGGAATTGATAAATCATTACATTTCTTCTAAAGACTTTCCAAGAAATAGCTACTCAGAGGCTTCATTTTCCAATAATGTCCCCAAATGCGTTCCTCACTGAGCTGCTGTGGCACCTTCTCCCGTCAGTCTCCTTTCTTGCCCGTGTAGGGAGGGTGAGATCCCAGGAGGGGACTCCTCCCCGCCCATCTTGCCTTGGACTAGCCTCTTCCACGGGGGTGTACCTGGGGCAGGAGATCCCGGGGCAGGAGCCTCCCACGCAGCCTGACCTGGGGTGCCGGAAGCTCTCCCGTCTAGATGGGGGTCCCCGGAGATCCAGTCTGAAGGAAAAGACAACAGGAAACATCCCATTGGGAAGACACTAGGGAAACCTGCTCTGCTGACCCCGGTCCTCATTCAGCCATCAGAACTCCTCAGGTTCTCGTGGGCCTGAGCTGTGCCAGGTGTCTGGCTCCTCTGAAGATGCATGGTCTTCCCCGCCTGCTGTCACCAAGCACGTGGCCCTGCAGATCCTTCCTGCTTTACTGGCTGCCCCACCCTGTGCTTGTTGTTTTCTGACCTTCCAGATGGACAAATCCTGTCTCAGACTCCTTCTAGGGGAGCCCAATTGAGACGCCCTTGGGAGAGCCAGAAATTCCCCCAATGGCGCTGGCGGCAGGTGCACTGCCCAGGTGCGTACCCTGGAGGTCACGCAGGTGGCAGGAGGGCCGAGCTCACGAGGCACATATCGGCACCCACACCCCAAGCCTGACTCCCAGCAGCACCCGCCCCCACCATGTTCTTTCATCCTCTACCAGCCTGCCTGGGCTACCCCAACAGGATTTCCGGTCTGCCCAGTGGTCCTCTTCCCCTCTGTCTTCTAGACTTGGCCCTCAAGGATCAGCTCAAGTTCCACCTCCCAAATGGTGACCCCTGACCACCCAGCACCAAGGGTCCTGGTCTCCCTTGGCTTTCTGTGCTTGGCCCTCTGAGGGCCTCCTACCAGACGCCATTCTGGATGTGCGCTCCTCCCTGCTGCGGAAGCTTTCCAATCCGTGTTTCATGTTTTCTTTTAGCTTCACCAGACCTCACTTTCATTTTGCTTTGTTTTCACCAGGAGGAAAGTTCAGCTGACTATGGTCTCCATGTCTCTCCCTCCTCGGCTCTGGCCAGGGGTCTCTGCATGTAAGGATGGAGCTATCTGGTCTGCCTTTCTCCTGCCTAGCTTTCTCTGTCCCCCATGGACTTGTGCTCAAGACAGTCTCAGGACGCAGCCTGGTTTCCATCCTGGGAGGAGTAAAGCCCCCTCTGAAGACTGAGGACCATCTCCGGGGCGCCCTGCTCCTTGGCTCCCCATGCTGCAGGTAGGGGCACCAGGGCAGAAACCGCGCAGTCACTAGTTCTGCCTGCTGTGTGCTCGACGCTTCTATTAAAACCTTACCCCAACATCAGGAAGACAGAGAAATACCACAAATGAGCCAACTCGGAGCACATTGCTAAATCAGTGGAAAGGGGAAAGCGTATGGACTCCACATAAATCCTTCTGTGTCTGGGGATCACGGGGTTTGGGAGCCAAAGGGGAAGGGAGGGGACGGAGGGGTCGTGGCAGGGGGATGTGGAGACACCCTGCTCAGAATCCGATTGCTAAATTGCTTCTCCAAGAATATGCACCATCTGCTGCCCTCCAAACACTGTCTAGACAATTCCAATATTACATAATTCATGGTGGCTGAATATTTTCCTGTTTACTGCAGAGTTAGTCCACAAAGGTCACTGATAAAAATCATCTTTTAACTGGTATGAGAAGCATTCAAAACATCCAAGACTCTGAAGGGCCTTGCCCACCCTTACTTTTTGATATTGATCCATGGATAAAGTAAAACTACACAGGCCTGATGACCCCTGGCTTCTGGCCAGGTTGTGAGAGGTGTCAAAAGACAAAGACCCGCTGGTCCCTCCACCAGTGACGTGACCACTAACATCCACGTGGGGCCTTCCCACTTTCTGATGGAGCCAAATGGAAGCCCAGCTACGGGGAAGCCGCCCTGTTGGAACACAGGGGAGATTGTGCAGTGTTTCTAAATCACAGTTCTCTGCCATACCGAACAGAGACACTGGGTACTTTAACTAAAAATAGAGTTTTTTAAAAAAAAGGAAAGAAAAGAAAAGAAAGTGAAGGAGAGAGAGACAGAGAGAGAGAGAGAGAGAGAGACAGAGAGAGAGAGAGAAGGAAGTGGGGGGGCTGCAGGCTGTGGCAACCAGGAGAGCTCCTCCCACACCCTCGGGCACTGTTTCCATTGGGGACCTGCCCCACCCTCTGCCCACTGAAAACCCACCACTGGATTTGGAGCACATGGTCCTATGGGAAAGCTGGCTGCCATTCCTGAGCTGGCAATCGGCCTTGCACTCTCTCAGTTCCAGACCACTGCGGGTCTTCCTCCGGGCCTGGTCCAGCCGAGCAGGCCTGGCCAGGTGGGAGGTGGGCCTGAGTGGGCCACTCCTGGAGTTTCCTACCTGTGTCCACCTCTCCGCCGTGAGATCTGGCAGGATACCAAGAGATCTTGCCATTTGATGATGCTTACCCCTACTATTACTTTTAATGTGATCTGCTTTGTGAAAGAAATTACCTGTGAGCTTTAAGGGACCCACCAGGCTGACCGGCTCTTCTGATTCATGACCCACAAATATCCTTTTCCAAGCCTCAGCTGACCTGCTCCTGACTTCACGAAGGTCCATTCCTATTTCTGAGTGGGGTTCACCCTCTGAGAAATGTAGTCTGGGGCTGTGCGACGGCTGCACTGTGTAGACCCTGGCACCCAAGTATGGAGCTGGCTGTGCCCCTCCAAGCCCTTCTCTGTGCCCAGTCTCCTCCAGGACTATGGGCTCTGCTGAGACAGGGTATCTGGGTAGGACATTTTTTAAAAAAGATGTTTCAAAGATAAAGCAACCATCACCCTGCGTTTTCTTTTCAGGATAAGCAAATATATGCTGAAATGGCTAAAAACAAATCTTCGAGAATACGTGGGCAAAGTAAGATTTCACACGTCTGCGGTTGCAGGTGAGCCAGAAGCAGCGCCCATGTGGCAGCTGGCCTTGCAACCTCACGGGCAAGGCCGACGGGGAAGGGCTGGTAGAGAAAGCACTGCCGCTGCCCACCAGTGTCGAGGTGCATTCGGATCAGACGCTTCGAGACATCAGCAGGTCAGTTGCTGAAGGAGAGATATAAACACTCTGCCTGTAAACCTAGGTCACATTTAATTCTCCAGAGTTCAATTTCACTTAAAAAAAAAAAAAAAAAAAAAAAAAGATTGTGTCTTCATGGATCTAAGAAGCATGTGTGCCTTCAGCTCCACTGACTGTGTCCAAACCCGGGACTCCTCCCACCAGGCTTGCTCAAAATTAACGTAATTGTGCATGTTGGAAATTGCTCTGTGACCAGCCAGTTGGCCTGACTTTACAGCTGTGTAAAGGAAGCATAAGAAACTCAAGAAAAGATGTCGGTGCCCAGGGGAATATTGCAACCTACCCCACATCCTCTGCACATCCCGAGCAGGCAGTAGGGAGCCACCAGCACAGCCCCAGCCTTTTCCACAGAAAGGAGTCCTGCCCGAGTCCTGCCTGGATGCACCAGGCCTCCTGTGGCCAGGAATCGTCATTTAGACTCTTGTCTAGTGAGGCAGCTCCGTGTTAGAAGCATGAAGAGATTTGCTCAAAATCCGCACAGAGAAATAATTGCAGGATAAAATCTGTAGCCCAGATGTGCCTCCTTCTGGTTCGCTTCACCATGCATTTCCCTAGCTTGGGCTGTGCCATGTTTGAAACCCAGTATTTGCTTCATGCCAGTCACCTTCGGGCAAAGAACAACACGGTTTTGATTGAAGTTGGGCTCTTCCACAGAGCCAAGAGACCAAGGCCTGCAAAGGAGCTTCGTCATGGGAGGAGGGTCCGCTCCGTTGCCCTGAGGTCCTTCCTGTTGTAAATCCCTGAGCTCAGACTGTGGATCTTTTCCACGGAGTAGATGCTGCAAGGGGCTTGGTGCCTGCAGCGTCTGCAGAGTCAGACCTGCAGCCTCTCATTGGTGGAGTCTCACGGCATGACACACCACCGTGGGGAAGGTGAGCAGTGATCCCGTGTTTGCAGAACTGGTATGTCGCAGACACACAGGGACAGTCTTCAACACTGTCCGTGTGTCCGTGACATACCAGTTTGATAAATGCTTTCAAGTGCCAGGCAAGTATCTGTGCGCTCAGCCCCTGTCCTGGGGCTGTCCAGCGTGGGAGCCTCTGTGCAGGCTGGGCCCTGGGCTTGGTCTCCCTGCAGAGTAGCACCCAGGCCCTTCCACAGCTGGGGTTCAGGAAGCAGGGGAAGGCCAGAGATTCGGGGCTGGCTTTGAACTGGTGCCCATTTCCCCTGCATCTGCCCTCCCAGTGCCTCTCTGATGTGCCAGGCTGGGGAAGGGTGGGACCAAAGCTTCACCCTCGGAGGGGAAGGGCAAGGTCACTCGCGGCTTCAGCTCAGCCTCAGAAGGGAAACCCTGAGAGATGGAGAAGTACCTCACAAGTAGCTCAGAGCCACTGAGGGGAAGAGACGCAGCCCTGAGGAACTTAGGGAAGGTGAACACGAAGCAAGGCGGGCATCTGCAAAGGAGGTGATTTCTTCTAAGAAGAACCTGAAGGGCAGGGGCAAAACTGTGCCCTGGGTTTCATGTGACATTAGATCATCAGTTGGGACTTACGCTTCTCCCTGGATCAGAACAGCAGGACTAAGTACAGAGACTTCCAGTGCCATCCACACCGCGACACAGCACAGTGAGCCACCTCTGAGCCACCATGCTCACCAGGCATGGGATTTTAGGCCTATTTGGATGAATTCAGTGGTCAGAAAATCTGGGATCATCCTTCCTTTTTAAAATGCTGGTTCTAAAAATAAAAATAAAATTTCCATCAATATTTTCAGTGTTTAAAAATCGATTCTCTGGTTTCGTTCTTGATAAATCCAGGATTTCATCGTCACCTGCTCTCACCTTTGAAGTCAAGGCTCAAAATATGGCATGATTTTTTATTACTGTTGTTTAATATTAATGAAGCAATTGGCTAGCGACACCAAGCATAAGATGTAAATGCCAATCCAAATAAAATATTCCAGAGATTTTGAACCTAATAAACATTCACTAAACACTCTTACACTCAAGATATTGTGCAAAACTCTTCAAGGGATAAGAGGCCATGTCACAGACCAAGGCAGCCAGAGATGCATCTAGGAATTCCCTGCTGGTGCTGTTCAGGTCCTATGATTCTCTTCCTGACTTGCTTCTAAAGATGGCAGTCACCTGGTCTCAGCTCCACATCTCACCCTGGATGAGTTCTTTCGAGTCCCCCAGCTGGGAAGGCTCAGGGGACTGCTTGTGGCCAAGTGTGGGAAGCAGATTCCTGTTCCCAGAGGGTCCACAATGCTGGAGGCAGCATGTACCTTAAATGAACCAGGACTGGGAATCTGAGTATTTGGGTCCATGTTTCCACCTGACTGCATTCTCCCCTCTGGATGAAGGATGGGGAACAGCCATCTCTGTGAATGTTGACCTAAACATTCTCCAGGGTCGGCATTTAGGATGTGGAGAATTCCACACCGCAATGCCAGGCAAGAGCTGTGTGGCCACAGAACTTGCATCGCTCTAAGGAAAATAGGGTACAAACACATGGCTCAGGGTCCCTAAGAGAAGCTTTACACCCAACTCGAAATTCTAAAGTAGACTAGCAAAAGAATTGAATAATTCCAGATTAATACCACATGAGGAGGTCACATTGTGGAGCTCAACTGGAGATACCAGAAGGTACTCAGGTTTCATTCTAAATTTGAACCTGTGTGTGTGTGCATGTGTGTGTGTGCATGTAAAAACAAAATGCACTTTGGAATGACACAAGTTGCAAACAAACATGCAGACCTACAGGTTATGGGTCGGACTCATGGCTCAGCCTCTGATAGAACTGGTGTGGTGGCTGTGGCAGGGTGGTGTTGGCAGACACCGCAGTGGAGAGGGCGTGTCTGGCATTTAATTATCCAAATGCAGGATACCACTGGACATGGGACCAACCTCCCATGTCCAGGTTGGCAATGGAAGCCTGCAGCTGCACTCCCCAGAGTCCCGTTGTTGGTGTACGGTGGGGTGGCCTCAGGTGTGCACAGCCATCCATGTATCACCATCTGCTCCACGCCTCCCTCAGACCTCATTATCTAAGCTCTGCTCAGGAAGCCAGGACTGCCAGGAACAACCGTTAACCTGGTAAGGTCTAGTTGATCCTGCATCACTTTGGGACAGTGCTTCTCAAACCTACATGGGTACATGCATCCCCCTGGGTCTGGTGAAAATGTAGGCTTTGGTTCCATAGGTCTGGGCGGGACTGGAGGTGCTGAGTCTCCGACAAGTTTCTAGGCAATGGGAAAGCCCAGGTCCATGAGCCAGCTTGGAAATTCTGGTGCGAGAGGATTTGTGCCATGTGTTGTCCACATGCACTTACTACGTGCCAGGTGCCATGTGCTGAGCTTAGAGATAAACAAGACCAGTTCCTGGCCTCAGGGGGCTCAGAGGCAGCCAGTACTAATATCCTAAGTTTAATGTGCTTCAAAGGAGCTCAGAGGCCACCAAGGGCTGAGGTTGGTGTTCTGCACTGGGAAGTCACATTTCCCAAGCTGCTTCAGGTGCCCTGGTGTGGCAGAGGGGCCATGCCCACAGAGTCTGCACTGAGCAGCCACCGCTCCGCCACCCTGAAATGCACGCCCAAGTGCCTGCGTGCTGAAAAGGACTTTTCCAAGGACTTTTCCCACGCCTTGTCTCTTGAGTGGCTTTAGATGTCAGAGATGACGTGGTCGAGGGCTGGAATAGAGGTGCTATTTACGGATTGTGACCACACCAGTGTTCTGGTTCTGGTGGGTCCAAACAGCCTATGCACCTCCCTACCACCGACGGCCAGGGGTGAGCACCAGACTCCCAAGGTCCCAGCCTGGGCTCCACTGAGGGGGCCCCTCTAGGGCTGGACCCCACTCCCACTACTGCCTGCTGGCTCTGCTTCTTGTCAGAGCATTAAGTGATGTTTCCTGGGACGGGGTGGTGGCTCAGTGGTACAGCACTTGCCTAGTATGCATGGGCACTGGGTTCGATCCCCTGTACCACATAAAAATAAGCAAATAAAATAAAGGTATTGTGTCCATCTACAATTAAAATAAATATATATAAAAGTGACATTTCCTCCCAGTCTTCACGGAGTGTGGCTTTGGATTCATGTTACAGTGTATCTCTATCTTTATAGATCTGTTTTCTAACACTGACACTTTATAAGTCCTGATTTTCTAATGTTTGTCAGTTTCCCTGCAACTTTACAATTATTGCAAAAATTTTGAAATAATGACAGCTCACGCACACACACATACGTGTACTCACACACACACATGTAATTTAGGTGGAAAAATATGCAACACACATATTAAATACTGATGACAGGAAACTTGTAGCTAAGTGATTCTATTGATTCGACTTATGATGATATTTTTTTTTTTTGTCTGAAATGCAGCTTCCGAGCCGGGTGTGGTGGTGTACGCCTGTAATCCCAGACACTAAGGCAGGAGGATCACAAGTTGAATTCTAGCTTCAGCAACTTAGTGAGGCCCTGAGTAATTTAATGAGAACTTGTCTCAAAAAACAAACAAACAAACAAACAAAAAAACATGATTACAAAGGTCTGGGGTTGTGGCTCAGTGGTTAAGCACCCCAGGGTTCAGTGTAGACACACTGGTGGGTGTTGGGGAGGTGGGTTTAGACACGCTGGTGGGTGTTGAGGGGGCCGGGTGAAGACACACCAGTGTGTGTGTCCTGGAGTGTCCTGTGGCTTTAGTGTGCATTTCCCTGGTGACTAACAATGCTAAGCATATCCATGTGCTCATCTTTTAGTATTTTTATTGGGTTGTTTGCCTTCTTGGTTTTGAGGTACAAACACTATATTGTATATCTTTATGCAATATAAATAAATAGGAAAAGGATTTCTTTTAAAGATAGTCGTGAAGAGCCAAACTCACACTGTTAGTTCCGTCTTCCAGGATCCTTGCCAGGTATTTATTTAAATACCACCTCACTGGATAAACAGCCCCAGTGTGTCACATCGGGGAACACGTCTGTGTTCCTGTAGGTCTGATGTGTGTGTTTAACCATCAACCTCCTCTGCTGCCCTGAAATATTCACACTTAAGCATGGACAATTGTATTTTAAATGTGTTTCAATCCTATTTGCTGTTACACTCAGTAGGGTTTTATGCTGATATGCGTGGATTAGGTTCGTCTATGGTTTATAGAGTGTGCGCGCACACGCGTGTGCAGGGTGGTCTCTTTCAGCTTCTGACATGATAATTTTTGTTGACTTTATAAAATGAATTCCTTTAAAGCCACATAGTGATCTAAATAGCTGCCGCTGTCCTTGACGCCTCTGTGCCCGGGATCTCTGCAAGGTGCAGGCTTGTCAGGAGAGGATCACGTGTGCATGCGCAGGCCAAAGGTTGAACGCGAGCTAAGCGGGTGCAACTGCAGCACCACTTCTGGGTCCCCACCCCTGGGAGCAGCCTGCTGCCTTGCGGGAAGGGAGGCTAAGAGCATGGCCATGCCAGTGGACACTGCTCCGTCCTGCAGGGTTCCAGGCGCACTTCTTGAGTGGCCGCAGATAGAGAGGGGGCTTGCAGCGTGGACAAGCCCCTTTCATGCAGGTTTCCTGGCTCACCCCTGGGCAGGGCTGACTCCAGGCCCTGCCCTGCACACGACAGGGACTCATCCACCGCAGGAGCCAGAGTCCCCCAAGGCTTTCCCCTCCCAGTGGCCCTCCTTTGCCTCCCACTTGGGCTCCTTTCTCAGGCTTTTTGTCATCATGTATTTCTGGTTATTAACTTGGAATCCTCCCCTGGCCCTAGAAGGCGGCCGTGGCTGGAATAGCAGAACCTGCCCCTGGCCTTCTGGTATCATTGCTGAGGACAGAGGACGAGCAGCGGCTGAATCAGCAGCTGATCTCTCTCAGGGTGGCTCATTCCTTCAGCAGGAAAGCACCATTGGGTAGTTCACGTGCCATCCAGCTAACCCCGGCCTCCCTCCAGTGTGCAGCCAAGCAGGCGACACAGGACAAGGGACAGGAGCCTGTTGTGGGTAATTGAAAATGCTTTTCCCCTGGCCTTAGTCGTCAACATGGTATTAAAATCTTCGTTAAAATGTTATTAGCTTGTTTAAGCTCTGTCGGTTCTTATAAACCCCAAATTAGCAATTCATCTGAGCCCCGAGGAATGTGCTCCCTCTGTAATGAACGACCGTGTTCCAGGTGCCCTGTGCACCATGGCAAGCTAATTGCCCATTGTCTGGCTGCGTTAATTAGGTGGCATTTACACTGACGTCTTCCAAATGCTCTTGGGCCATGACTTGCTCATAGATCCTCAGGTTGGCACAAAACGCTATGGGCTCACATTCCTCTGTGAGTGGAATTTCTAACAAAAATTTACACTAAATTTTGCTTTTGAAATTAGTTATTTCTTTGGCAGGCAGAAAATACTGCAATTTTTAGCATGTTTCTTCTGGAAAGTCACAGGGTTTCCTGGGCAGATGATGCCCTCTGTGGTACTGCATGCTTGTGACATCTGAGGGCACAGCAGGCTCTCAGCCAGGCTGAGCCTCTTGCATAGAAATCAAAGCTACACCCGAGCCACCCATAGGGAGACTCATTAGCACAAAGCCGAGGTCTACCTGGCAGAACGGAATCCTCAGGGCAAACCACAAGCAATGCCAACACAAGAGGAGTGTGATGTGACCTCTCAGAGGAGCGCTCTGCAGAGACATCCTCACAGGAGCCCGTGGGGTCACCTGCAAGTCCGGAGCCAACAGCCATGGGCAGGCTCATGAGCCATACGTGAATGGAAGAAGGTGCACGGGCTTGGCACGCCTGCCGCCTGCCAGGAAGGCGCTGGGCCGGGAGCTGCCGACCCACTGAAGTCAACGAGGAGCACAGGAGTCGGTGGGACAGGGCGTGGCTAGAAGCAGAGCAGACAACAGTACCACCACCCAGCGTGACGCGCTGGGCTCCCGCCAGCCTTCTGTGACTTTATAAGCTGTGAGGTTTAAAAGCAGAGTGTGCCCTCTGCTTCTAAATCTACAGCAAAATCAATAAAACTGTCCAGTAGCCTGCACGCTGGCTGTGCTCGGAACGATGAAGTCTTAGCATATATGCACCTAGAACAGAATGTTCCTGGCTTGTGTTCAGTTCCCTTTCTGATTCATCAGCACTGTTATTTACACTGATCCACAGGTAGAAACGCTCGGCTGTTGTCTCATGCATGTTTCCAATTATCCTAGAGATTTTGGAATACGGACTCCCATCTCCCTTCCTCCTCCTTCCCCTCCTTCCCTCTCTTCCTCCCTCTCCCCTCCCTCCCTCCTCCTTTCCTCTTTTCCCCCATTCCTCCCTCCCCCCTCCCCTTCCCTCCTCCTCCCTCTCGCTGCTCCCACCCTCTTCCCTTTCACCCTCCTCCCCCTTCCCTTCTCCACCCCTCTGTGAACTCAGGAAACTCAGTCACATTCATTGGGCACAACCACTGATCAGTGATTCCCTGACACCAGGCGTTCATGACATAATTATTTCGTGATGATTTTCAAGTAACTGCCGCCTGCAACTGAGGCCATTCGATCGCTACCTGACATTCAGCGACGTTTAAGTGGACATCTAATGAAAAGCACTTAAGTAGGGGAATGGGGTTTCAGAAATCCCCCAGGATGCGTACCATTAAGCAAGATTCTAGCTATCAATCTCCCAAACAGTTGGCAAGACTCAGCAGACCTGGCACGTGTCACAGCGCTCACCACAGCCTCGAAACATGGACCTGGTGACCCAAGACGCCAGGAGCCTGAGTCCAGGGAGGAACCCCCACCCGCCCCTGCCCTTCCCACGCAGAGCTTGGAGGACCAGCAGCTCCTGTCCACACCCACAGCACCACGCCGCTTTTCTCATGATCTTGGGCTGGGGATGTGGCTCAAGTGGTGACGCGCTCGCCTGGCATGCACGGGGCACTGGGTTCGATCCTCAGCACCACATAAAACAAAGAAGTTGTGTCCGCCCGAAAACTGAAAAATAAATATTAAAAAAAATTCTCTCTCTCTCTCAAATAAATAAACAAATAAATAAGAAAGAGGAGGAAACGGGACAGAGAGGAGGAGCACAGAGGCTGGCATGGAGTCCAGCAGGGAGCATGCCCTTGGAGAGGACATCTCTACAGACCATTGCAAAGGCCCCCGATGGACACTGAACAGAGCCACTGCTGCCCCTCATCCTGCTGCCCCTCTAGCTCCCATGAGCCGCAGCCTCCTCCAGGATGCCTGCCAGGCTTTCCTCCCTGGGTCTGAGTGAGTCAGCCTCCAGCTCGAGCTCATCCACGCACAGAGTGTGAATGGACAGGGCAGGAGCTGGTCACCTACCAGCACCTCCAGGAAGTCCACCTGGGTTCCATGAGGAATAGTGCTTTCTAAACTTGGTGCCCTCAATGGGACACCAGAAAGGTCCCCCAGGGAAGAACCACAGCTCTGTCGTGAATGGGAGGCTGAGGGGCCTGGGCTGGGGCTCAGGGAGAGCGCTCGCCTCGCACGGGCCAGGCCCTGGGTCCATCCTCAGCATCACATAAAAATACATAGATAAATAAGGGTATTGTGTCCAACTACAGCTAAAAAAAAAAATTTTAAAAGGAGGTGGAGAAGGGCTGGGATTGTGGCTCAGTGGTAGATGCTCGCCTACCATGCTTGAGGTACTGGGTTCATCCTCAGCACCACATAAAATGTAAACTAAAGATATTGTGTCCACCTAAAACTAAAAAATGAACATTAAAAAGAAGGTGGACAGAGAAGGAAGCGCTGAACTCAACACGCAATAAAAGCAAACACACCAGTGTGGGGAATGGCAAGTATCACACCTGATGCCACATCAGCAAGTGGTGGGGGGAAGGAAGCAAGGTCCGAGCAGAGCAGTGGGCTCAGCAGCCATGATGGTACACAGAGCAGAGAAAGAGAATGTGGCGAAAGAGCAAGGCGTGGGGTGCAGGTTGGAATATGCAGTTAAAGAAAAACCAAAGGAAAAAACGTGCATAAATAGAATTTTTATTACAAGCAAAAAGAAAATTGCCACAAGCATTCAAATCACAACTAAATTATCTTAACAGAACAAAGATCAAGTGCCCCGAGGGTTCTCTCTTGCCAAGTGATAGAAGAACACAAAGTGCAGAGTAAGCTACACAATCTGGAGAGTGGGAGATAAAAGACACGGCAGGGATTCCAGCAAACACAGGGGAAAGAGGACAGCGCGCTGTGCGGTGGCCACAGGTTTGGGAGGCACAGGTCAAGCAAGTGGAACAGGGCAGAGCAGCTCCGAGTCGATGAAAGGGATGATGCCAACCAACCACAGGACGTGAACTTAATGTGACTGAAACGAGGATCAAAAACTTAGGCAGGACCTAGTAGGAACTCGAGGGGCATAACACGGTTCTGTGCGGAGTCCCCATTGGTCTGTATGGCACAAGTCAAGCACTCAGTCACTTGAGATGGTTCATAAGGAACGTCGAGAAGCCGCTGTGCGTGAGCCTCTGCAGACTCCAAGAGCACCCACAGGAGAGGCATGAGAGCTGGAGACCCCCCATGGCACTGCTGCCTGCAGCCCCAGTGAGGTCCGGGAGTCCGCCCAGGCAGAGGGGAGCTAGCCGAGGATCCCCATGGCCAGTGTCCAGGGGAGAGTGGGGAACGACAGAAAGGCCCACCGTCAGCGACAGCCACCGTGGGGGAGGGGGAATAGAACACAGCACATGACGGGGCTCCCACGGAGGGATTCAGTGGGCGAAACTGGCGTGTTCCCAGCGCAGGCCCATGAGCCCTGGCCTGGGAGACGAATAGCACCCAGGGAATTACCAATGAGAATCGAGTGACATTCACAACATTTCTTTCTTTTTCTTCCTTTTATGAAGAATGTTTACATCCATTAAATGTGTGGTTTTAAAATGCAGGAAGAAATGCTAAATAATGCTCATGATTTTTCAGTTGGAATGATGGGAACATGTTATATTTTATGTTTCCTTTTTCTCACTTTATTAAAACATGTAACTTGAGAATAAAAATTCTAACTCTCAGATCAAACTAAAATTAAAAAATTAGAGTTACAGATTATTTAAAAAATAAAACACTGAGAATACAAAGTCGTAAAATTCAGGAATTGTAGCCAAAGCTGTTCCTTGAGGCAAAACTCTTGTCCTTAAATGATTTCATTATTAATCATGAAAAAAATACAAATAAACTTAGCATTCGATTCAAAGAGACACAGAAACGATCCCAAAGAAAGCAGTGGGTGTATTTTCGTATAAACACGATGTCTAATTCCGACTTCCTCCTGAACACACACAGACACAGCATCCAGAAAGCTCACAAGGGCTCCGGCAGGGGGCCGAGAGTGTTAGGGTATTTAGACACTAAGCCATTCGGGGACAAGTGGCTTCCTGGCTTGGGTGGGAACAGCCAGGAGAACCCTGCTCAGAAGACAGTCCTGGACTGAGCAGCCTGGTGATGCTGGCAGGACAGGGCCGGGCCAGATCCTCCTGAGCCATCACAGAGGCCAGTTTTCTTGAATTGAGCAAAAATCTGGAGGGAAGGTTCTAACAGCCACTTTGGAAAATCTGTAGGTGGACAGGAACAGGATTCTTAACCTTCATGAAGCAAGAGCCAGAAGGAAAGAGTGGAAAGCTATTGTGAGCAGAAGGGTCAGCCCGAGCCTGCCCACGGGGGGCCTGTGAGCTGGGAAGGGAGCTGGCTGAGCTGGCTCAGCCTGGGAAGAGTCAACCTTCTCCTTGGTGAGCTCCAGGCCCATAATCACAGGACAGAAGGGCCTGCCCTGCCCAGGCGGTCCAGTGGTTGGGAAAAAAGGAAGAAAGGACAGGCTTGCCCTGAGTTCTGTTCTAGGAGAGGCAGGCCCTGCGTCTTGACTCCCTGGGATGGAAACACCTGTATGATTTTTACCTGAAGAATTGTGAAATTTGCTTTGAAACCAAAAGCAACGTGCAGTGTTTTTCTTTTACTGTGAACACTGGATTGTCACATGCCTTTGGGGTCTTGGCTTTGGCTCTCTCGTATTGAAAAAAAAAAATCAAATCTTTCTTGTAAATGTCACCAGGTTCTGGCATGATTTATTCAGGGTCCTGTGCAACCTCATCTTTGAATTAGTAGCCTTGTATCCTATAAGACAAAAATACAAAATTCCTCTATTAAAAAAAACTGAATAAAGAGGGGAGGGGCAAAGCAGTGTTACAGATTATTTCAAATGTTAACACTACAAAGTCATAAAATTCAAGAATTGTAGCCAAAGCTGTTCCTTGAGGCAAAACTGTTATCCTTAAATGATTTCATTATTAAGCATGAAAGAAAAACAAATAAACTCAGCACTCAATTAGAGAAGACAGAGAAACCAGCCCACAGGAAGCAGTGGGTGTATTTCCATATACACATGAAGAGTAACCCGACTTCCTGTGCACACACACAGGGCTGCTGGAGGGGAGCGGGGAGCATCAGTCATGGTGTGAGACCTCTGGGGGACAAATTTGAGATTCTGTGCGTCTAAAATCGCACAGTGGCTCAGTGGTACCGTGTATTCTTAGCATGTGCTCGGCCAGGGCTAAATCCCTGGCACTAAGTCAGGAAAAAAAAATCTTTTGGGACAGCCCTAAGAGTCACCTCACACATCTGCACAGAGGGCTTCCCTTCCAACTGGGCCCACCCTGGGGAAGACCTTCTAATCCAAAATGACCACAGCAATGTTTCTTTCCCCCAAATCCAGATCACGTCTAACTCTTTTGTCCACCAACCTAGGAATCGTAACTGCTTCACCCACTAGAGTGTGTGGAGCGAGGCTCTGGAACATGGTACCTCTTCCTGGCTCACGGGCACCCTCGTCCTAGGACCTGCAGCAAAGTCTCTAGGGAGTCTGACCACAAAGGGAGCCATGCTGTGAGGAAGCCCAGCCACGGAGACCCTGCAGGTGTTCCTGGCTTGGAAGAATCCAGCCTGGGAAAAGGCATGGGGTAAGCCTTCCAGTGGTTTCTGGCCACAGAATCACCTGAGTCCTCCCAGCTAAGGCCCAGAGGACATGAGACAAGCCATTCCCACCTGTCCCTGTCTCAATTTGTGAGCAGAGTCAACCGTGAGAGTGAAGTACTGAGGTTGGCTATGTCGTGAACTGCTATAGGTTGAATTTTGTCCCCTCAAAATTCTTATGTTGAAATTCTAACCCCAGCACCCCAAAATATGACTTTATTTGGAAACAGGGGTCATTGCAGGTATAGCTAGTTAAGATGAGGTGGCCCTGAAGCAGAGTGGGTTCCTAATCCCACTGACGTCCTTCCAGAAAGGAGGCATGGAGGGGCGGGCAAAGGTTGATTGATGGGTGCACCATTGTGCAGTTGGGTGGCTGCGGGCAGCATATTGTACTGCACACCTAAAGAGACTGTAAGTGAAGATCTTGAAAGTTTTCACCATAAAGGGGGGATAGTAGGGGATAGGAAAGGTAGCAGAATACAACAGTTACTAATAGGGCATTATGTAAAATTGTGGATGTGTAACCGACGTGATTCTGCAATCTGCATTTGGGGTAAAAATTGGGAGTTCATAACCCACTTCAATCTAATGTATGAAATATGATATGTCAAGAGCTTTGTAATGTTGTGAACAACCAATAAAAAAAAATACCTTAGAGGAGACAGCCATGTTTATTACCCTGATTTAAACACTACACAACATAAGCATTCATCAAAACGTCCCATGCTACTCCATTAACATGCATGCTTTCCATGTTTTTAGGTATAAGACAAAAAAATGAATTTCACTGAAAAAAGGAAATCTGAATAAAATATGGACTTCAGTTTAAAAGGGGGAGGATTTGGACCCAGACACAAAGCAACACAGAAGAAGGCGATGGAAAGGCGGAGGCAGAGATAGGGAGAGCCTTCTGCAAGTTGAGGTCAAGGACCACAGCAGACCACCAGAAGCTGGAGAGGAGGAAGGCAGACCCTTCCCCACAGCCCTGGGGGTCTGATCCTGCCCACCCCTGGATCTCAGGCCCCAGGCCCCGCCTGGGAGAGAACGCATCTCTGTTATAAGCCACAGAGGGTGGTTCTGTGGCCTTTGGTGTAACAGCCAGAACAAATTGATATACTCCTGAGAAATCAAACATGGTCTGCAAAGTTACTGTATATTATTCATTTTGGTTACTTTAGCCCAAAATGCATGTTCACCAAAATAATTTTGATGGATTGTTACTTTTATCTGAGGAGTTAAGCAACTCGAGTACGTTCGGGTGGTCCACACACACTCCCCTGTTTGCGTTTTTGTAAGCCATGGCTGCAAGAACAGCTCGGAGTGGAGCGCAAGACTGAGCCCTGCTGCTCATTGTGAGAGGCCTCCTGGAGAGTGCCAGGTTCCTTAACCACACTCTGGGGACTGACATTCAAAGAATCAAAGCCATCTAACTCTGCTGCTAGGTAGTTCTCACTACTCTTAGTTGTCTGCAGGATCATGGGTGTACTTGCTGGACTGGGGACAGGGAACGAGATAAACTATACCCTGGAGTTTCATCATGCACTGATTTAGCAACCACACGTGACTTGGCACGAATTAATGTGTGAGGTGTGCACACTTTTACACATAAAGCCTCATATTCACAGCCCTGTCATACACATTCAAAGGCAGAAGACCTTGATCTAAGCAGGTAAATGTGATGCCTTTTCCAGAAAAAGTGAAACAACATTAGAATGAACTATTAAAGGGAAAACTGATAATTAAACACTGAAGGCACGTCTTGCACATGAACACTTCTGCTAGGGACGTGGATGGCCCAGGGGCTGGCTGGCTGCTCTCCCCCGGAAGAACCTTGAGCCTCCAGTCAAGCATGCAGCTCAGCCGTGACTGGACACTGGCTGCTGGACACTGGTGGTGAAGGGGTCCCATCCCTCAGCACACCTTGCTGCTGAGTTATATCAGCCTCCAGTCTGAGATGTCCCAGCAAGATTCCAGTTCTAAGCATTGTGCCCATTTTCAGGCCATACAGGATCCCATGTCCTTTAATGAGCAGATCTGGTTCATTGCCAGGAATGTGTGCTGAAGAGTAATCCAGACAGTTGAGTGCCAACCCATTCAGCTCCCCAGTGGGGCCTGACACACCCACCATGCCCCACAGCAGTGCCTCTGGACAGGGACCCTTTGGCAACCCCTGGGAGCATTTCCAGTTGTCACAATGGATGTGGGTGCAGGTGGCAATGAGTTAGATTAGGATGCCACTAAACATCCTACAGTGCTCGGGCAGCTGCCACAGAAGGGAAGTGGCCAACCTACCAGTGCCGCAGCAGGAAGCCCTGCTCTGCAAGGAGCCCTGAGTGTGGTGTCATCTGGGACTCCTGTCCCCTTGTACTCAGGGTCTCCTTGACTGCTTCTCCACAGGTCACCAGCGTGGGACCCGCTCCAGCCTGAGCAGCCTCTCAGTGCAGCCTGGGCTGAAGGAAGTGCTTTGGACTCCAAAAGCCTGTTGTACTGGGGCTGCGATGCCTGCATCCAGGTCTCTGGGTCTTCTCCGTACCCCCACTCACGCTCGTTCATACCACTGAGAGAGAGGGGCCGTGGATCTGCCCAGCACTGTTAGAAGAATCCTTCACTATTCATTCTACTGCGACCCTGCTGGGTTTGACCTCGGTCCCTGCAGCCTGAGGATGGACTGTGTTATAACACCAAAGGGTTTTCCAGGTGCCATATGACTGACTCTGCATTTCAGAGCTTCATCCTCGCAGTGGTCCATGCTCCTCACCAAAGTGTCTGTGGCTGAGGATTTTGAACAACCCCTGGGGCTTATAAACACAACTCAGGCAGAGAAGCTGGAAGAAACTGGAAGCACATGGCGACCTCCCAGTCACGGACCACGGAACCAGGGCCCCTGGGCTCCTCCATGTCCAGGTCTCTGGGTCTACTGGGTGCCACAGCCCCAGATGCGTGGTGGGTGCTCCTTGTGGGTGTGCCTGGATGAACCCTGTTGACAAGGTTCTGCAGTGATGGTGCTCAGCGAGCACGCCCCAGATGATGCAATGGGGCTGCACCTGCAGTCTGATTTCTTACTGGAGAGGTACAATCGCAGCCCATCACCATGTTGAGCACACACTAGAAGATTTGGACCCTGCTATGGTTTGGATTAAATGTTTCCCAAAGGCTCATATGTTAAAGACTTGGTTCCCAGGGGGCACCAAAGAGAGGTGGCTGAATCTTGAAAAGGTGGGGCCCAAAGCAATGGGGTTAACCAAGCATGGAATGGAACCTCCAAAACTGTAAGTTAAAATATACCTTTTGTCTCTATAAGTCAACTATCTTAAATATTTAGTTATAGAGTCAGAAAGCTGACCTACACAGGTTCCCACATGTCCTGGTGCTCCCTACTAGAATTATTCTAGACTGCCAACCATTTCCAGCTTCTCCTAAAGAATCTAAACTTGATACATTTTGTCAGTAACTCTTGCTAGTAACAATTCCTATTTGTCTAGAATCAAAACTGGCTAACATGAAACCCTCTTAAAAATATTATGACTCTTTCCTTAAAAAAAGAAAAGGAAAAGAAAAAGAAAAGAAAAAAGAAAGAAAGAAAGAAAGAAAGAGGAAATAACTCAATAGAAAATAACTTACAAAATTAAGTGTATGCTTGAGAAAGCCATATAGACAAGGCAGAAGGAGAGAAAGTCAAAGGCAGGTAGGAGAAACACCAAATTCAGAAATAGGGACTTCATCATCATTCTCTGGGTAGAAGCCCCTGCCCCTCCACAGTACCATCAATTATCAAGAGGTGCTTGATGGTACTTTTCTTGGCGATCGCCCCATACACTGTTCTAAGAGGTACGTGCTGATTGGAAATGGTTCTGTGCACTCACCCAGAGATGCGTGGCTCCAGCTCCCTCTCAGCTCCGTGCACCCGCAGCTCCAGCGCTGCAGGCCGCAGGCTGGCTCCCTCAGAAGCCCTGGGGCTGCTCTGGGCTTCTCTGGTGTTTGTCTGGCTGCTTTCCACCTTATCTTGCTCCTTGCTGCAGTTTTCAAAACCTTAGGCACTTTCTGTTCTGATTCAGCTGAATCTTTAGCCTGGCCTCTGGGAGTCATGAGCCCTGTGCTTCTTCCCTGATACAAGCTCATCTCAGCAGAACAGACTTAGTCACCTGGGCGCTGTGGGTGGTACCAGATTGGAGGACCCCTCCCTGCAATGAGCTTAGAGCCACCTTTAAGTTTTTCCATTTCTTAGAGCACTTTAGGATGCAGGTTTCCTTCCCAATTCCAAAAGTTACTAGTTTGCTTTGGATCACTTCCAGGACCTGATCCTTAGAGTCACTCATGCATTTGACTACCAAATTACAGTTTTCAGGACATCATGTGACTGCACCGACAGGCACCATATATATTGGTTAAAAGCTTGGACCCCAGAGCTACATCTCCCTAGGTTTGAATTGCATTGTGGGAACCTAGGAAAATATCTCAACTTTTTAGGCTCCAATTCCTCATTGGAAACTGGGCATAACAACAGTCCATGCCTCCTCAGGCTGTTTGGAGAATTACTATTTGTAAAATACTTAGAGTGGATCCTGTACCTGGAAAACACCGTGGAAATATTTACTAAATGAAGGTAAGAGATGCATTTCAGAGCTCAAGATGCTCCTAAACACAAACGTGCTGGTTAGCTCTGAGGTGGACACGGTGCCTGACACAGCAGCTGCGTTCAACAGGGCACTGTGGCTCCCAGCCCAGTCTCCCATGCATAAATGACACAGCCTTGGTGAGCTGTGAGTGATGTCACACCCTATAATGATGTTCCAGGGAAGCATAGCAGTGTCAGATCAACAGGAATTGAGTGCAGGTTCATAACAAAACTCTCCCTTGACCTCCTTCAAATACAGAGCAGCCTGATGAGACTGCTCAGAATACCAAAGTTCTCTCCAGCTGGAGTCTAGCAAGCTGCCAGGCCCAGGCAAGAAAGCCCAGCTTCTCCCTTTGAGGATCTTTTCCTAGTGTCTGTTCTTGAAAGAGACCTTCTCACAGGTGAGTGGGTGGACTGTACCCGAGCCACTCCGGATGTGGACTTAGAACGCAGCTTGTACTGTGGTGACGGAGTGCACTTCCATTCCTGTTTCCTGCAGAGTGCCACGTGTCTCACCTGCACCAGGTGCTCAGCATTTGCCGATTTGTGGAACCTGGAAAGAAGCAGGGACATCGGGAGAGGCCAGCTGGTGGGTCCCTATGTTCCTGCTGCTGCTCAGCTTCTCGGTGACTTCCTCCAAGTGGGAATCTCTACTGGTCGAAGCCATGGTGAAGGAGGCTGTGTCACTGCTTCCTGAAGCTTTAGGCCTCATACCAAAGGCTTGTGTTCCGTCTTCCTCTTCGGAGTGTTTGTTGAGTGCTTTGGGTATGCTAGGCTCTGATGCACAGAGATGAGAAGCATGAGTCTCCTCTTCTGTCTCAGATTCCCCTTGGGGACCTTAGGAAGACTCAGGAAATGTGTATGGATGACTTGCCTAACATCCAGCAATATATATGAGAGACTCTTAAAAGTTAGAATGATTTCTATATCTATCAGTACAGCTTTTATAAGATGCATCTGGCTTTCCCAAGTACACAGGACAAGAAACTTCAAAGAAGAGTTCTTAGGATGGCCCCCCTTTTAGTGTGCTTCACTAGAAAATGGTGACTCTTGTGAATGGATCTTCTGTTTGCATTTTTTTCAAAACTGACTTGAAATTATGTGTATTCGTGGTGTAAACATGAGGCTTTGAATATATGTATTTGCAAATTATTGTATCTAGCTAATTAGCAAACAATTACCTTACACAGTTACCATCTTATGGAGAACGCTTACCCACTCCTTGCATTGTTTTAGGAATATAATAATATATCACCATTAACCTCACTCACCAGGCTGTACAATTGTTTTCTTGAACTTATTCCTCCTGTCTAACAGCTTTGACTCACATCTGCCAATCCCTTCACCCAACCATCCTTTCTTTTTACATTCTAATTTCAATAAAATCTTTCAAAATACAACTTTTGCATATATGTGTGCTTGTGCATATATGTGTGTATAAAAATACATTCATATGTGTGTGTGCACGCCTGTGTGTGTGTGTGTGTGTGTGTGTGTGTGTGTTAAGATAATTCACCAAATAAAAATCCCTTTGTGGAAATTATGGGCTCTTATTTACAAAACTCTGAAAAACACATTTATGCGTGATCCCAGCTAATGAAGGTAATTAGATAACAACAGGTTAAAGAATAAGAAAGCTGTTAAATCAACTCTCTAGATTAATGGTCTGCGGCAGACGCTTCCCCCAGGGCCACATCAAAGCATAAGGAGAGGTGGAGAGATGAAAGATATATTTGCATATGATTTGTATGTAATTAGCATATATGTGCTCAGCTCAAGACTCTTGAGCAATTTTCAACCTAGAAATTTCCCTGAAAGTTGTCCTCTCCTCTTTTCTCAACAGGCCCCTCTAGCCATGGGCGTTCCAATCCTGAATGGGTACCATGTAGTGGCAAAGGTCATGGAGACTGCAAGTATCACCCAGACAACTCGCAGCACCATTAATAACCTGGAGCTAGAGGACATCTCAGCTGCGTCAGGAAGAAGACTCAGTTCCCCCAACCCTGCTGCAGCCCAGGGTACCCAAGTTGGTCACCAGATGGCTTGTACCTACACTACAGCATAAAGATTTTACATTTAAGAGCTCCAAATACAGGGGGGGCCCCCAAAAGATTGAGAGTCAGAGTTTACCATCTCAGGGCACCTTTCTGTTATGGCACCCCCACTCTGCTGCCATCCACTGCTCCCCCCATGCCTGGGCTGGAAGCCTGTGTTCTCCTCTCCTGGCACCAACTCCTTGTCCAAATAAAAACCTGTGTTCAGGAAGGATCTGATATAAAAAATTTCTAATAACTCATTCACTCAACAATATCCATGGAGCATTTGCTGTTTCTGCGGAGAAACTGAGCTTCAGACAATAATTAGACTGTGCATTCAATAGAGGTCAAGTTTCTTCCTTGTGCCAGGCAGAACCCCCAACTGCTAGTGACTCCAAAATGAGTGAGACCCAGTATGTGTTTAAAGAATTTGTACCCTAGAAAGGAAACTATAAGAATTTTCTGCATCAGATTTGAAGTCATTCCAAAATATACTATGGAAGGAGAGAGCCAACTCTCAATAATGGGACTATTAAATATTTTATTCTGAGCTGGGGATGTGGCTCGAGCGGTAATGCGCTCCCCTGGCATGTGCAGGGCGCTGGGTTCGATCCTCAGCACCACATAAAATAAAGATGTTGTGTCCACCGAAAACTAAAAAAAATATTAAAAAATTTTTTATTCCTCTATCATCAGTATGTCTTTAAGCTACTTGCAGCAGGTATAAATAAGCACACAAGGGAGGGAGACTGCACACAAGTGGGCTTGCTGCTTAGCGCAGACGGGAGGATGGAGAATCAGGGAAAGTCAAGGAACTCTACCTCGCTGTTTGATTTCCATGCTGGGTCTGGGCTATTTGGTAATTTCCACTTTGACTGGATTTTTAATACATCTGAGTTTCTTCTAAAGACTTTGTTCATCTTTGCTCATTTTGTTTCTCTGATTTTTATTTCTTAGGCCAATTTTAAGGGGAAGAGCTCCACACAAAAAAATACTGTACAATTAAATTAAAATCACACTGTGCGACGATGTGCCATTTTTTCCACCATGGGAACTAGTTATCTTTTGGTCTTTTGACATTTCTCTTCAGTGGAAATTCCAAGCCCATTGAGGCCCTTCTAGAAAGGCAGTTTATTCTGCTGTGGGAAATACGAATGGAACCAAAGACCTTAGGGAAGAAGCGTCTTCAAGGGCAGCGCCCAAGAAGGAGGGAGGGGTTGGCATGACCCGCCAGCCAGCAGCCTCCTCCGAGAGCCCTGGTCACTTGAGGTCCCCACTGAGCTGTGTCCAGCAGCCCGCCATGCTTGCCACGAGAGGCCATGCAGTGGAGAGCTCTCCTGCTGTCCTGGGCCCTTCTCACCATGTGTCACACCGTGGCTGACTCGGCCGCTGCAGCTGGCACCAGAGGCTTCCCAGCCGCGCCTGTCACCAACCAAGTCTGCGTTTCCCCCGGAGTGTACCAGCCCTGCTGGGCTCAGCGCCACTGGTCAGAGGCGCTCTGTCTCCCCTCCTGCCCATGGACCCGTGTGCTGCGAGATTTTATAACACACTCTGCTGGTGGCGGGTGCCATTAATTTTGTTTTTATATGCCTGTAAATCTACTTTAGATGTGTATTCTGTGGTCACTCGATGTTCATAATTAGCATATTGATGAGCCAAAGTCACCAGAGGCCCACGTCTCCCTGAGCCTTGGAGCCCGGTGTCCTTAGCTGAGCCGTGGTCACAGTGCTCCTCGAATCTCACACTGGCATTCGCTGTGATGGCTGCATTGTGGCTTCAGTCACCCATAAAAGGATTCTAAACCAGCCCAATTACTCAGAAGGCGCTGGTGCAGATGGCTTTGTGACTTAGAAGTGTGATCTTTAGAACACCCCAGAAGGAACAGAATTCGCATCCCGATGTGGCTTGGGAGTATCAGTGTGGTCAGTCCAGGTCCCAGGCAACACCCCCAGTGCCTGACCCAACCCGGAGCCCTCGCCATCCTTCAGCCTCGTGCCCAAGAGTGGTCAGAGAAAGCTGTTTGCCCAGGCCCTCCACAACGTGAGCCCCCAGGGTTTGCCGGGTTCGTGGTAGAAGCCAGCCCTTGGCTGGTCTGTGCTCTTACTGCTAAGTCAGGGAATGGCAGAGCTGGGTGTGAGCGTTGCTCCCTGAGGCTCTGAGGGGACATTTGGAAGCTCCATGAATCAGTTCTTACTGCGTTCTCTCCAACACCCTAAGCTTGGCCTGTAATTCTTATCACATTTGTGTAATCATACGGGGAAAGTTTTGTAGGTCCTACCTTGATGTTAAAGAACCAATTGTACAAAATTTGCATTTCAAAACAGAAAGCTAGAGACAGGCTCCACAGTGGTCCTTCTTTAAAACATGAGTTCCTCACTTAAACTTAAAACACAAGCCTGATTTGCAAGACACCATCGGCTGTGTGTTTGGCAACGCTGCAGGGAGCAGGTGAGGCGGGATGTGTGTGCCACTGCTTGGTGGCTCTGCCAGCGAGTATGTGCCCAGGAAAGAAAAGCAATCTATGAAGAACCAGTTCCAATGGCAAGAGGCAGTTGCTGCCTCCTCTGCACAAACCCCCAAGACACTGGAAACAAAGTACAGAAAGAACAGTTAAGGCAACGTCTCCAAGGCCGGCTCCCCCGCTGGACAGCATCTTGAGGGTTTCCAGGAGCCTGTGGCAGTGACCACCCTTTGGACAGGACCTGTCTTTGAGAAGGAATCCACGGCTAAGGGGTAGACTCCAGGCCCAAGCCTGGACACGAGAAGGCTTCCCCAGCACACCTCTGACCTCCGCCTTGCCAAGCCCAGAGGGGGTGGGAAAGGAGTGTCCGCCCTGCTGCGTGTCTTTGACCTACGGTAGAGTAGGAGACCAGGACGCTCTAGTGCAAGCGCCACAGACTGGGGCCTTACAATCAGTGCACTCATTTCTCACAGTTCTGGAGGTCTGAAATCCAAGATCAGGGTGCCACGGTTGAGTTTCCATGAGGCCCCTCTCCTGGGGTGCAGGTCTCTGGCTTTCCCGAATCCTCGCCTGGTGGAAAGAGCACCAGAGAGCCGTCTGGGGTCCCCCCAGTGAGTTCCACCCTCATCACCTACCCAGCTCCCAAGGCCCCTCCTAGAGTCATCAGCGGAGTTCCTGGGGGGACACAAGCCTTCAGACCATGGCACCCCACCCCAAACCCTCCTGAAAATGACCCATGTGCGGGAGACAACCAAGAAGCCTTCAGGAGAGCACAAGAGGGAGAAAATGAAGACCCTGCTCCTCCTCTCATGGGCCCCATCTCAGCTCAGAGTGCCAGTCTGCCAGGACACACGCACCCTGCCTGGCTCCCCTCACAGGGAGCAGCTCCAATGCAGGCTTCACCCTGTGTCGCAGCCTAGCCCGCCACGCCAAGGTGTGATGAAAGTACGACAAACAAATGACCAGGGGTCCCTTTTCATTTAAAAACAGGGCATTGGTGAAGGTGGGCTGAAAGAAACAAAGGAAGATTGCTCTGTTAAGGCGAGATTGCAATAAATCACCGAGTCAGTCTTAAAGCAGGAGATGGAGACTTTATTCACCAGTTGGCGGTCCCCATCCACCAGCTGGCAGGCCAAGGGCAGGCTGCAAGTCTACACCCTTCGACCCCCTCCTGGAGTTTCAGTACACCTTTTATAGTCCAAAACCATTCTAAAGCATAAGTGGCTGTTGCTAGGATTCACAGCCATAAACAAACATCATGAGATCTAAAATCTTAAGCAGAAAACAGAGTGGGCCAAACGCCCCTAGTTGAGTACAAGTTAAAGAATGGTTCCTAACATCTAACAATCAATCTCTGACAGGTACATTGTCCAAGAAAAATGGGAACCAAAGAAAGAACACTTTTACATTGTGAAAGAATTGCTGTTTTGTGTTGCCAAACACGCTGTGCTAAGCAACTGTTGATGGGTACCAAGGCGGGGCCTCCCTGGGAGAAACATTTCTTACCTAATGTGGAGTCTCAGGGCAAAATGGAGTCTGTTTGGTCCTTGCGCATAAGCCTGATCCATAACACCTCCAAGTAAAAGAGCAACAGGTGCAATGATAGATAGTTGATAAAGCATCTTAGTGTGACACTCACAAACTGCCAAGTGGCCATCTCTGACCGGGCGTGGACCACAGTGTGGGTCAGGGTGTTGCAGGGCCTCTTGTGGTCATCTGTCAACTAGACTGGAGGAAGTGCTGACGGAAGCTCCTGGGTGATTAAGATTGTTCTGGTGCAAGATCACCACGTCATGTTTTATATGAGCAGAAAGAAGAATCCACAATCAAATGATAATTCCATAACAAAATGCCTTCTAGTTCCACTACTGATTTGTTGAGAAAGACATCTCGATACCAAAAACCGTGAAGATGAAAGGGAAGAGAAGGCCCAGTGCCAAGTCAGCAAACCCCAGCCACATCCATCACACAGGAGACGGATTTCCTGTACATGTTATTTATTTCTTTATTTTATAATTATTTATTTTTTAGTTGTAGTTGGACACAATACCTTTATTTTACTTGTTTATTTTTATGTGGTGCTGAGGATGGAACCCAGGGCCCTGCACATGCTAGGCGAACACTCCACCACTAAGCCACAACCCCAGCCCCCTGTACATTTTATTTTTTATGCTTAATAATAATATGTAAATTTTATAATGTATTTACATTGCTGAATCAATGTCCTCAGTTAATCACTGTAGTGAACACGACTCATCAGCAGGTAGAGTGCGGTGGTAACTGCACATGCAGGGGAACACTGAGTGCTTTGAAGTTTCACATGCAGGTTTTGAAAAGCATTCAGGGTGGTCAACAAGGTACATTATAGAAACAGGAAGTTCTGCAGGAACTCACAACTGAAATGAAGAGCCAGTGAAGAAGTATCTATGCGATCGTTAAAGAACTTGCTCATGTCCCTTCTGGATGGTGATAGAGACCACAGAGACCGTATTGCTGGGTGTTTAGATTCCACTGGGTTTATTTTTAAACTCTTGTAACATCTTTATTTAAAAAATGCAATATTTCCAGTACATTAGACATTATATATTTTTAAAACAAATCTTTTGAGTAAAATGTTAAGCTATTATCTTAAAAAAGAGTAGACTGTGCAGTTTTTCAGACTTTATTAGCTGCTGCTTTGGAATGTCACATGGCAAAAAGCAGGAACCCAACATTTGTGGGATCCTGATCCCCTTTCTTCCTCGATGATACGTCACATAACAGCTAAGAATGACATCCAGCCTTGGAGCTTGGCTCTCTGCAAGAGAAGAGCCAGAGAATATTTGCTTTCTTCTAAAAAAATTCCTTGGGAAGGTGGATTTTGTATCTTCTTTAGGGACAGTGTGTTGGGTCTCAGGATCTTTTGTCCCATTTGTGACCCACTCTGTGTGGGGCTGGCTGCCTGTGCCTTTCACCTCCTCACAGCCAGGGACCACCGCAGGTCAACACTGGGGAAACTTCATCTACCTCCTCTCCTAGCCACAGAACAAGGCTCATTCCACCAGCCCCAGCCCCAGGAAGATGGCACCCAAGATAGATTTTACCTCTAGAAATAAGGATGACCGTCTTTAGAATGTATGAGCAAAATTTCCACAGAAATCATTTGTTCCTTTTTGGTAGTTTCCTACTATTTAATTCACAAGGCAAAACAAGTTTTGAGATGGAGTAGTCTGCCCTGTGTAAGCAAGGCCTAGGTTCAGGAACACCACAAACAGGCACACACGTTAACAGGAAGTTTATTTGTAGTGAGACAATATTCAAAGTCCGAGGAGAAGTTCTAGTACAAAACACATTGACAAAATGTAAAGTGAGGAGGGATCTAACTTTGGTCATTCACGTTTGTCAACAGGGGAGGTTTTGCAAACAAAACTCAAGCTCCCTTTTGTATTTTAAGAATGATATATATATATATATATATATATATATATATATATATATATATATATATATATATATATATATATATATATATATATATATATACCCATACAGTAAAAGAGACTTAAATATATTAACCACACAACATGTGGGATTTATTGGAATTTGGGTTTTTATAATCAATAAACACTTTACATTATGGAAAAAAGAATGATTATATATATATACTGTTTCTGAAAAGGTTGGTGAACATGATTTTTGTTTTATGTAAGAGATGCTGACCATTTAAGTAACACTGTTATTTGTTAGGGGCAGAAAGACTTATAAACTCCTTGTTTGTAGAATAGTCTGAGAGCAGAGGCTTGGAAATCAGACCTCCATATTTCCCAGAGGTAGATGTTCTGTGCTGGCTGAGCCATGAGCTCTAGTTATGCATAAATGCAAACAGGAGCTCCATTGCAGGTTTCTAGAATCAGTGCACTAAGTTGTGTAACAATATCGCATGACACCAAGTGCTGAGAAAGAAGGTGAGACCAAGCAGAGGGACAGGATGGCTGGGCACAATCAGAGAAGCATGGGACAGAGAGGCTCTCTGGCAGCAGGACACGGAAGCTCAAGTCCTCAACAGTTACTCAAGTCAAGGAAGGTGATCAGAGGCAAATGTGAACCCTTAGGATCTGAAGGCAAATATTTTTCAAGGGTTTGTAGTTTGCCTGAAGTTCCAGGGTCATTCAAAACATAGTCTGACACTACGTTAAGGTATAAATTAGATAAAAATCCCAATGTCATTCCTCATAGTAATAGAAAAAGCAGTTATGAAATTCATTTGGAAAAATAAGAGACCCAGAATAGCCAAAGCAATCCTTAGCAGGAAGAGTGAAGCAGGAGGCATCACAATACCAGACCTTAAACTATACCACAGAGCTATAGTAGCAAAAAACGGCATGGTATTGGCACCAAAATAGACATGTAGTCCAGTGGTACAGAATAGAGGACATAGAGACAAACCCACATAAAAATAGTTATCTCATACTAGATAAAGGTACCAAAAACATACACGGGAGAAAAGATATAGCCTTTTAAACAAATGGTGCTGGGGAAACTATGTGCAGCAAAATGAAACTAAACCCCTATCTCTCACCATGCACAAAACTCAACTCAAAGTGGATCAAGGACCTAAGGATCTGTGAATTGTGCTGCCTAAACCAGAATTAAACCAGAGACCCTGCATCTAATAGAGGAAAAAGTAGACTCAAATCTTCATCATGTCAGATTGTGCTCCAACTTCCTTAACAAGACTCTGAAAGTGCAAGCAATAAAATCAAGAATCAATAAATGGGATGGATTCAAACTGAAAAGCTTCTTCTCAGCAAAAGAAACAATCAGTACGGTGAAGAGAGAGCCTAGATTTGGGGAGCAAATTTTTGCCACATGCACATCAGATAGAGCACTAATCTCCAGGATATACAAAGAACTCAAGAAATTTAACACCAGAAAAACAAACAACTTAATCAACAAATGGGCTAAGGAGCTGAACAGATACTTCTCGGTAAAAGATATACAATCAATCAAGAAATATATAAAAATATGTTCGACATCTCTATCAATTAGAGAAACGCAAAGCAAAACTACTCTAAGACTTCATCTCACTCCAGTCAGAATGGCAGCTATTATGCATACAAACAATAATAAGTGTTGGCAAGGATGTGGGGAAAAGGTACACTTATACTTTGCTGGTGGGACTGCAAATTGGTGCAAGCGATCTGGAAAGCAGTATGGAGATTCCTTAGAAAACGTGGAATGGAACCCAGCTATCCCACTCCTCAGTCTATACTCAAAGGACTTAAAATCAGCATACTACAGAGATGCGGCCACATCAATGTTTATAGCAGCTCAATTCACAATAGCTAAACTGTGGAACCAATGTAGATGCCCTTCAATAGATGAATGGATAAAGAAAGTGTGGTATATATACACAATGGAATATTACTCAGTATTAAAAGAGAATAAAATTATGGTATTTGCAGGTAAATGGATGGAGTTGGAGAAGATCATGCAAAGCAAAGTAAGTCAATCCCCAAAAACCAAAGACCAAATGTTCTCTCTGATAAGTGGATACTTGCTGAGAGCCACAGCAGAGTGGGAATGACATGACATTTTTGTCAGAAGGGAGTGGTTGAGAGGCGAGCCATTGAGATGATGATGGTTATGTTAAGCTGTGTATTCAATTGTATATTAGACCCCTGCTGTCCACCTGTGGGGGGAGCCCGCTACTTTGGAGTTCTTATGGGAATTCCTGGAGAGTTTACACGTTGGTTGGGGAAGTTCCGCAGGAGGGATTTCTGGTTGGTGTGTGGGATGGAGAAGGCCGCGTGGGTGGCGTTCAGGGGAGTTGGGAAATAAAGTTTGTTCCTGCTTGAGTGGCTCCTGGTTTGTGCCCAGCCAGACTTCCGCAGATACTGATCCCTAATTGGGGAGGGGGGCAGGGAGGAACTGTGATTTGACAAAGGGGGTAGGAGAAGGGAGAGGACATGGGGGCAGGAAAGCTGGTGGAATGAGATGGACATCATTACCCTAGGTACACGTGTGACTGCACATAAGGTGCGATGCTACATTATGTGCAACCAGAGAAATGAACAGTTGTGCTGCAATTGTGTACAGTGGATCACGATGCATTCTGCCTTCATGTATACCTAATCAGAATTAATAATTAACTAATTTAAAAAATCAATTAGAAGCAGAAAATATTGCAGGATAGATCAAGAAATAATCCAACAGGAAGAGTAAAATGTTAACAGTAAAACTAAGTATCTTGTTATAGGTGTTCACCATAAAATCCATACAACTTTCCTGTAGGTTGAAAATATGCATAAGATGTTCAAGGAATACGTAAAGTACCACTTTAGAAAGATTCATTCTTCTCGGGCTTAGAAACACATTTCAGGGTAAAACAAGTTGTAATTAATGATTGTTAAAAATAATCAGTAAAGTTTACCAAATTTGCATTAGTATTTACTAGTTTATGACCCTATTCCACACAGTTCACCTTTTAAACTGACTCCACAATGGTGTGTGCATTCGTTTGCTTTGTCTTAAAGCATAATGTCAAGGTAAAGGCATGCATGTGTCGCTTCACCCCAACACCTATGTGGGTGACACTGGGACAGCCAGGGCTGAGAGTGCCCACTGGCTACACACTGGGGAGAAGCGCAGTCTCCTGTCATGGAAAGAACCTGCAAAACAGCTCCAAGTTTTCCCTATCACACGCTGATGCTCACCGTGAAGCAGGGATAGAGGTGCTAAGAGCCCTTCTCCGTATTCGCAGGTCCTTCCACGTGACTCTACCCTATCGCTGTGACTGGGCATAGCTCTGAAAGTCCCCCAAACATGGATTATTTCTACAGAAAAATAATCTTCCTCTTTCAAATAGAGACTGAAATTTTAAGGTTGTGCCTATTCTGGACTGGGAAGATCACAAGTTAGAAACTGGGAGGGAACCTTCTCTAGCTTCTGGTAAAGACCATGAACGTTACCACCAAGGCTGCCTTGTGGGAGAAACGTGTCTCAAATCGCCTTTAAGTTTTATTCAATACAAGCTAAATTAACAAAACATTTCAGAAAGAATAGGGCACCCCAAAACCAGACCAGAGGTGTGGTTTCTAAGAATCAAAAGTCAAGGGAGGGCAGAGTCAGAAGTGGATACACAGAAAGAGAAGAAGGCATTTCTTCCCTGGCTCCCCCCTCCCCCCACCACAGCCCTGTTCCTTTGGTTGCTTCCCATTTAGGCAAAACTGGTCTTTGGACAGCACTTTCCCCTGTGGAGCCCGGGGCTGGCAGGCCAGGGTGCTGGCTGGCAGGGGAGAGAGGAGAGCCCTCGGGAATCTGTGCCATGCTGGCTTCTGCTTCTAGCAAAGCCATTTCATATTATCCAAAAATAAACTCTCCTGCCAGTTCAAGAGTCCAGGCCGCAGGAGAGGGAGCGAGGGAAGGAGGCAGGGGCAGGCGGGAAGTCGGATGGGCACCGAGACACAGCTGCGAGCTGGGCAGAGCCTTCTCAGAGGTGTTAGGGCTCCACAGGGAGGACCGCAGAACTGTACTCTGGTGAGCTTGTTCTCCAGGGGCGGAGGCTGGCAGTTCTGAAAAAGACTGAAAAAATAAGTAAATATATTTAGGTCGTGACAGTCGGGATTCATTAGAGAAATGAGTTAGAAAGGAAGTTAAATGAGTTAAAAATGAAGAGAGGGGTGTGGTCAAATGAACTGCCATGGTGTGGAAAAAGTGGGTCTGGATGTGTCTGTCTGCTGCGTCATAGAAGAAGGCCTAAAAGCAGTAAGTGACTCTAGGTAGCATCGAGCACCCTGAGTACATGGATCCTGGCTCCTAAATATGGCTTTCCAGAGGTAAGGGGAACTCTTGGGAGAAACAGCTGTTCCAGGGTTGAGGCCAGCAAAGTGCAGCCGGAGCCAAGCACACCTGCTAGTGCCATAAAGTCAGGACCTGGTCTCCAAAGGATGCAGCTCAGAGGCTCTCGGGAGCAAATCTGGGGCAATCTGAGCAGTAAAACTGGAGCCCTAAACCCAAACATGTCAATAATCACATTAAATATAAATGTCTTAAAGCACTAATTAAAAGGAGATTGACAGACTGAATGTAAAACCACTCATTTTATACTATCTTCAAGAAGCCTGCTTTAAATATGATGGTATTGATAAATTGAAAGTGAAGAGATGACAAAATTATATCCCAAGCAAACACTAATCTTAAAACCAAGGTGGTTTTAAAGAAAAGGTGAACAAAGAAAATCACTGTGGATAAAGAGGGCCATTACATGTGATACAAGGTGAATTAATCGAAAGAAATAATAGGACTACATGTGCATGCGTCCACCACCACAGCTCCAGAATATCTGAAGCAAAAACTGAACAAACCCAAACAAGGCCAAGTCCTAAGATTCTCTCGCTGCAATAGATAGAGCAAGTAGAAAATCCACAAGGAAAGTGGAGCCTGCACCCTGCCAATGAGCAAGTCCGTCGACTCGGCACTTGGAGACTCTCCATTCCACAAGTACAACACGTGTTTTCCAAGTGCACACCCATCAGAATAGATCACGTGCTGGGCCATAAAACAAACCTGAGCAACATTGGAAGGCCAATCAAACACGATCAAACACCAAACAAACACAAAGATACTTAGGAAATGCTCGAATATTTGGAAATTTCACATCACACTTTGAAACCTTAGCACCCTTGGGTCAGGAGGAAAGTCTCAGGGGAAATTAGAATTTATTCTGAAATATATTTGAATGAAAAAAACGTCAAATTCTGTGAGACACAGCTTAGCCATCGCTCAGAAAGAAATCAATGGCATGAAAGGGACATCTTAGCAAAGGAAGTCCCCAGTCAGCTGATTGTGCTGTCACACTGAGACCTAGGGAAAAGAAGACTGGGGTGAACCTGAAGCTCGCACAAGGAGAAAGCAGGAATAAGAAAAGTGGAAGAGTAATTGCCTCCAGAGACCTGAGGATAACAGAGAAAACCACTGGAGACAAAGATCAATAAAATGGATAAACAAAGGACCAGAGAAAAGACACAGGGACCCCGGCCGGCAAGGTGTGGGGAGCAGCGGCACTCTCATGCGGCTGCTGGGAGTAGACAGGTGCCACTTCCATGGGAGGGAACCCGCTGAGGCCACAGAACTAGACCGGCATCCTGCTGGGCTAGAGAGCGCCTTCCTGCAGAGGCCCCCGCCCAAGTGTCCCCTCACACAGGTGCAGGTGGACCCAGCACTGCACTGAAAACAGCAGAGCTGTCCAGCCTTGGAGGCCGTGTGGCTATGTGGGGGGCGGGGGGACGACACAGCGGACTCGGGCAGCAAGGTGAGAGCCGCCTGCCGACGTGCCAGCTGTACAAAGGCTCCAGAGAGCACAAAATAACCAACTTCTCCACATAGGAAGACGGGGGTCATGCATTCTGTACAGGTAACACGGGCAGATTTCTTAAACATTAGAGTCATAACCAACATATTGTAAACTACTTAAAAATCTGCACCTGATTCATCGATGATAGAGATCTACACAGAGAGACACACAGTCATCATCATGTTTGTGACTGTGACCATTTGCTAAAACTTACTTGCCGCCCCCAACTCAACTTGCACCCCTCACACCCGCGCCTGGAGAGGCCAGGGCATCTTAGCCCAGCCGAGGTGGAGCAAGGCCGCCTTCACGGCCCCTGACATGCTGTCAGCAAGGTCCTTGTTGAGGACATGTCTCTTGGTTTTTTCCCTGTGAACCCATCTCAGGGATGAAGAATGGTGCACTGCTCAGAATTCAACAGCAACCTGAGGGGCCCCAGCTTCACGCAAATGACGATCCTGTTGGCCCTGAGCTCGGTTTGAGGACACTGACAATAGGTCTCAGATACGGTGTCTTTAGACCGACAACACAAGGAGATAGATGGCCAGCAGAGGCCTTGTGACCAGAGGGCCCCCCAGTCACATCTGGGCCCCCCACAAAGACCTTGTTCTCTGGGCAGAACTCCCAGGTGGAGAAACCAGGGCCGTGAGCAAGGCCACCTCTGGACAGGGCCAGCCATCCAGGTGGCTGTCCAGCACTGGCCGCCCCAGAGAGCAAGAGAACCTTCCTTTGAGGGGGTTGGAAAATGGCAGAAGGAATGACCTCTGGCCAAATTTAGAGCCAAAAGAGTGTCAAGGATACCAGTGCTGCCGGGTTGGAAAACAGTGACGTAGAAACCACGAGAAGCCAGCGCGGTGGGGGGGCTGATGGCCGCGTCCGAGCTGGCGGTGGGCACTGAGACCATCTGTCCCCCGGCCCATGACTGATGGTGCTCCTTTCATTCCACTGATGTTTGAAACTGTTGAGAGTAGACCGGACGACGCACAGCCCGGATCCTGGGGAGGACAGACCCAGGACACCAGGGGGAGGAGCAGGGCCGCATGTGCTGAGCTCCGGGAGGTGCCTGAAGTGACACACTGTGCTGTTGGGCCACCTGGGGAGACCTCCTGACCCGAAGTGCTCTACCCATCTGCCGTGAGGTCTCTCTAATTCCGGCACAAAGGTGGAATACTCGGGTGTGAGGGCTACGTGCTGATATTCACCTGACTTAAATTCTAGGACGCACAGAAATGTGCGATGACTGCCTAAGATAACTTACTTTATTTTATTGTTGGTGAGCAGACTAACAGGATGGAGAAGGGACAGAAGGAAATTTTCCACCTTCATATACATTTAATTTGAGTGCAATGTCCTTCAATAAAGTAAACAGCCTTACTGTTGGAAACGTCCTCAGTCTTTAACAGAATGGTCCAAGAAATACAGCACACCTCATCAATGGAATTGTGGGGGTGATTAAATAATCTCGTTCTGATTTTGTTCTCTGTAGAAGAATGTGCGTTCTTCACAAGGATCCACAGAATATTCACAGAAATCAAGTTTGGCTCAAACCACAAGGAAAACCCTCACTGGATCTCAAAAGGCAGAATCGGCACAGGCCAAGTGCTCTGACCACAGTGAAATAAAATCAAGCTGTGCTCAAAGACAGATTCATATCCACAAAAGCTTTTTATTATTGAAGAGAAGAAATGAAAACAAACGAAGGCATTCGCTCCAGGAAGTTCACAGAAGGAAAACAAAGCAGGAGGAAGGAAGGAAGCAATTTTTTAGAAAGAAAATCAATGGCAGAAATAGAATAAAACCAGACTTGATATACACATCTAAGGGTTCATTCTTTGAGGGGAAAAAATGCTAATTCAAATGCCAAACATCTGGCAGTTCCCTCAGTAAAAATGAGAACGTGCACATACACAAGTAGGGACGAGGCAAAGCTGGAAGGAAGGTTAACTAGATAGCACTGCAGCCCCACGAGGCCCCCGGCCGGCTGGGACACTCACGGCAGGAACAGGTGACGTTTTGTCAGGAGAAGATGTCCAAAGCCCCTTGCAGACCCTAGATGCACGGCAACACCAGGAGACCGGAGGGTCACCCAGCTGGACTCCCACAGGTGCCCGGCCGCGAGTTGGGGGCCAAGTTCTCTCCCGCACCCAGAGAGCAGGTGAGAGAGCCCCCAAAAGTCAAGGAGACCACGGCCACCTCCCCAGTTCACTGCACAGGCAGCCCAGCGGGTCCCCAAACCTGACAAGAGAGGTACAGAAAAGAAAATGACAGGCTATGAATAGGCCTATTAAAATCCCCCCCAAAATACTAGCAATTTCAGTCCACGTCAGTGTTAAAATGACAGTAGTTCATGAGCAAGCAGGATTATTCAAGGAGCACAAGAGTATCTTAATATAACGTATCTCATTAAGAGGCAAAAAGGAAGTTCCTGTCATCAGCTAAGAAGATGCCCATAAAAAGGCATAGAATATACTGTGTGTACACCCAGAGAGATGAAAAATTGGGCTCTCTATGTGTCTAAGAATCGTAATGCATTCTGCTGTCATTTGTAAATTAAAAAAAATATATATATAAAAGTGAAAAAAAAAAGGCATAAAACACATACAGTATTCACCCCTGGGTTAAAGAAAAAGAAAAATGACGACCCTGAGCAGGCCAGGGTCCCAGGGCTAGTTCTCCCAGACTGCACCATCCTCCAGAGGATCCGATTTCAGCCTGGTTACAACTACCTGGGAGCTTGCCTCAAACGAGCTCGGCGTCCTTCCTGTGGAATCAGGTGTCTCGTGCCACAGCCGGGCCAGGTCAGACACCACGGCAAAGTTCAGTGGCTCAAGACCTTAGCGCCTATTTGCTGATGGTCTGTGAGTGGGGGTCAGGAGAGGTTCCTCTGGTCCTGACGGAGCTCCTGCATGGCCAGGCGTGTGGCCAGCAGCTGCTCTTGGGCTGAGCTCTCTGCACACTCTGCCCCTCCCTCTAGGGCCAGCAGCCTCACGGGGGTCAGGGGACCTGGGAGGGGTCTTCTCAGGGGCCTGGCCGGGTGTAAGGCCGTGGCTCTGCTCCCTGCAGCCTCCAGTGTCCCATCTGCTGAGAGGCACAAGGCAGGCCCAGAGTCAGGCGGGGGAGAGAGCAGCCCCGGCCCAGCCCTCCTAGTCGGCAGTGCTGGGTGTGGGACACACGGTCAGGGCTGGGGCTTGCACCTTGCAGACTTCCTACAGTTATCGTGTTACTTTCTAATGCTTTTTTTTATTACAGAAATGAAGATGATGCATTCGAGGGCAATCCGCGTGTGCAGCTGTGGTGAGACACAACCCGGCAGGGTGGTCTGCTGGGTGGGAGACAGGGAACTGGACTGGGACGGCGGGTGCCCTGTTGATCAAGAGGGAAGACAGGAAAGGGTGGAAAGACCTCCTCCACAGGCAGAGGCTGGGCAAAGCGGGTGACCACTCCCAGCAAGAGGGTCAAGAACAGAAGCGTTCACACTGCAGGTTGCAATTCACTACTGGCTCAAGATCACATTTTACCAGGCCATGGAAACATTTTTAAAATTAGGTAGAATATACTAGAAAACATCAGCCTTCATAACAGAGTGGTTATAAATAATTTCATTAAATTTGTAAGTCAAGGCAGTGCATTAAATTTGTAAATCGAGACTTTGAATAGAAGAAACTTGAAAATAACTCCAGGAAAAGAAGAACAAAAATGCTCACAGGCGGACCCTGGGAGGACTGGACAGCATGGCCATGGCCTATCCAACCTGGTGGAAGGACCAAGGGTCCCTCCGACCCTCAGAAGGTTATTCCAGTGGGCAAGAAGTTAAATAGTCTCCTTTGAGATGCCCAGCGGAGTCAGTGACCCCAGGAAGAGCCTGAGTACTGGCAGAGAAGGGGCAGACCCCAGTTCCCCAGAAGAGCGTCAGGTGGGCAGAGGAGGGACAGCTATGGGGCCCACACTGTGGCCTGTCTCCTGAGTCAGCGTGGCCAGGCCGGTGTTCCCAGTTACTTAATCTAACTATAGTCCAGGTGTCGCTGGAGAGGAGCTTGGTAGGCGTGGTCAGCACCTATGAGCGTCTCATTTCAAGGTGTGTAGATCACCCTCCACAGTGTGGGTCAGCCTTGTCCCAGCTGCTCGAGTTCTGAACAGCAACACCAGGTTCTTGGAGAAAAAGGATATCAAGCCCTGCCTGAGTTTGTGGCCTGCTTTCAGCCCTAAGGATTTTGGACTTGCCAGCCCTATAGTCCAGTGGTCCAACTCCTTACACTAAATCTCTGTCTCCATCCCCCCAGGTGTCGTTTCTAAATCCAAGCATCTATGTCTACCTATCTACATCCGTCTGTCTGTGTGTCTGTATCTATAGGACTCCCACAGGCTCTATTTTCCTAAAGAGAAATAGCCAAGAACCCACGTTTAATCTTGAGTGCTTCTCCAGGCCTAGACAAAGCAGCCAGGGATAGATTCCTTAGGCTGATAACAGTCATGAGGCTTGGAGACAGCTAAGGACAAGGCCTTGCTGTGGAGGGACACACTAGTGCCCTGCTCAGAGCTCCCGTCCAACTCTTGCAGGGAGCTGCCCTGGAATCAGTTTACTTCTTCAGTGGGGTCTGAACTCCGGTGGTCTCTCCCACTGTGGTCACAGTGTTGAAAAGCCTGGGCACACCGGTGATTGGCATCTGTGTCAGTGAGTTTTTTCCATAAAAAGAGTCAACAGGAGATATTTACATATATGCATGCAGAGAGAGAGATTAGAGAGAAATATTTTGAGAAACTGGCTTAGCGGATCATGTGGGTTGGGAAGTCTAAAATGCCCAGGCCAGAACAGCAGCCTGAGATTCTGCGTGCTGCAGTCCAAATTCCAAATGGCAGCAGAAAGGGAGCTCAGGCAGTCTCCATGCACCTTCTCCTTGAGACAGAGTTCCTGCTTCCTCGGGACACCTCAGGCCCTGCCAGGGCTTCTGCTGATTGAATGAGGCTCCTCCACATTACAGAGGGTCATTGGCTTGACTGGAAGTGTCCTGGTTGTGAATGTGAGCCACAGCACCTAACAGCCAGGTAGGGTTTAACTAAACAGCACCACAGCCCAGCCAGGTTGGCACAGTGAGCCAGCTCAACATCACTCAGGCTGGGCTCCAGGCTGATCGGGATGTGCGCATCCTCCTTATGCCATCTGAACCAGGGGCCACCTCTTAGCCTCGGTGACCTCACCTCTAAAATGGGACTGATGAGGATTACCTAGACCAGTTGTCAAAAGGGTCAAGTGTACATGCAATAAGAGGCGGATTTTGTTTCTACCCTCTGGCCATGCAGGAGGATGGCCAGGGGAAGCTGGAGGGAGGGAAACCCGCAGGACATGGAGTGCAGGCTCCCTCTGGAAGATGGCCTCCCACTGAAAGCACCCCTGTGACCTCTGTTACTTGGCCACACTTCCACGAAGGACCGAGCACGTCATATTACCATTTGCAGTCGCCTGCCTCTGCCTGTTAAAAGGGCAGCTCTTGACAAGTCAGTGGAGGACACCAGGTTCCTCCCTGTGGGCTCCCAGCTCACCGTCACACTGAAACCATTTTCCTGGGGCAGTGAGTCTGCCAAGCAGGTCCATTAGCTATGTCCAGCTAGCAAGTAGAATCCATAAAGCAAATAAAAGGTAAGATCCAGCACTTCTGCTCCCTCCATGGTGTAAAAACACAGGAACAGAGAATTCCATGGGTGACACATGTCCTAGCATGACGGGAGCCTTACAAGGTACAGCTGAGGTCATGGCTGATGTTGGCCAGGGCTGCATCTGGGAGAGCAGAGGTCGCTGCCCAGGCCAGTCCTTCCTCTTCTAGTTAGTTGAAAATAATTCTTGAAAAAACATTTCAAAAAGGCATTCTTCCCAGAGATTTCAAACAGGATGTTATTACTGCCTCTTCTATTTCATTAGAAAACTGTATTAAAACCACCTTTCTCTGGCCCTTCCAACTCGGAGCATGTGGTAAACTTGGCAGACTTGAAATTGCGCCTGTACTGATGCCCAGAGGTGCGCGTGCGTGTGGAGGTCCTGGAGACTGGGATCCTCCTTCTGTGCGCTATTCTCTTTGTTTCATGAAAAAATAAACCTTTAATCAAGCTGAGATTTATCACCAAACAATTGGAACTCATAAAATAATAATGAGACTTGACTCCCCTGAACCAGGTCACTGCCAGGTTCCGGTCTGGGTAATTCCGTATCCAAGTTTGCTTTATTAAATCCAGCATTTGCAAGCCTGCTGTTCAGCAAGGACCGACACGTTAACTAATCTTCAAGGCGGGGTTGTGGGCCACGTGACTGCCTTGGTGAGCCACACAGTGCTGCACGGCAGGTCAGGTGTGTGTTGTGCTCTAAGATGCACACAAGTTACTCATTTATTTTCAGCTGTGCAATTGCCCTGTCTTTGGTGGACTCCTAGCACGCTAACAGAGTCCACCCAGTGTGCTGTTGGTGCTTTGATGATGCTGAGTAACATAGAAACCCAGGAACTAAGGAAAACATAGAAATACAAAAAGTGTTCCTTCTGTCCCCAGTTCCTGGAATTCCTCTGACCTGGGCTGGGCTGGGTTGATCTGGCTGAGCTCACGCTGTGTCCTGCATGGTCAGTGGCCAATTGTCTAAGTGGTTCTGCCAACCTGGTGCTTGCTCACAGGTCTGGGGTTGGCTGGGTGGTGGCTCGTCTAGGATGGACAGCAGTGACTCAGCTCTGTTCCAGGTCTTTCCTTCCCACAGCCAGCACAGAGCAGCTGAGGGGGGCAGCCCTAACTGCACAGATGTCCATCAGGCCTCCGCACCAGTGGGGCTGCAGACATGGCACGGGCCAAGGAAGCCATGTGGTCAGCCCGAGTCGGGGCAGAGACTGCAAGCCAACCGACGCAAGGCTGGAAAGACCGCCTGGTGGAGAGCTGAGGCCACGTTGCCAGGCTTCCACGCTGGGTGCCACCGAGGGTCTGGGAGGCCTCCTGATGGAGGAGGTCTCAACCTCAGACACACAAAGACGCCGCAGGCGTCGTCCCCAAGAACTACTCTCACTTGAGGCACTAGCTGCAGGGCCCCTTGAGTCACACCCTCCCTCGGGGACTGTGGGCACTGTCCTCCTGTTCACTGACCTCAGGCCCAACATGAGGACCTGGTCTCCTCTTCCGGCTCTCGGCCCTCGGCCTCTGTGTGCAAACATGACCAAAAGGAAAAGCTCACCTTCCTCTTTCATATCAGCTAATTATAAAATGACACGTTCTCGGATGGGAAGAAGAACTTTCAGTGGCTTTAAATATCCATCCTCTATCATTGAGACTTTCTGAACATCTCTGAAGAAATGAGCTCTTCCCGGAGCCACACAGCAGATGGTCAGCCTTCCACAGAGCCCTGAGGGCCCACCTAGCAGTGCGTTGGTCACTGAGGACCTGTGAAGCCAGACCTGGCTCCTGTTCTCCATGAATTTTAAAATAAAGTGATACAACTTGGGCAACCACATGTAGAATCCAAATGCCTCCATCCATACTGGCTCACCTCAAGACTTCCACTGTGTCAGAATGGTGTTATGAGCTGCTGTGCCAAAAGCCCAGGTGAAAGTCTGACACGGATGCGCAGACCCTAAGGGATGCCCAGTGACCTGCCTCGTGGTGCTCGCTCCCTTGAACGATCCCCCCGGGGCCTGGAGGGCTCCTCTGACGTGACTCTAGCTAACTGGGCATGAGAGGGGATGGATGTCACTCCCAGGTCCTGCGGTTACATGGGGCTGTGCAGGGATTCTCCCCACAGATGCTGACAGAGGAGTCCACTGAGAGGCCTGCAAGATGAGGAACCGTGGAGGGGTCAGTCCTGAGGACTACACCACCAGGAGCTGACCCTGCCAGCAAGCAGTGCACTTGGGGGGATCCTGGGCCTCGGGCAGGGCAGGTCCTGGCTGACCTCTTCATTTCAATCAGTGAGGCTCTGGGCAGAGGACGAAGCAAGCCATGCCCAAAGTCCTGACCTGCAGAAACTGCGAGATGATGAGTGGACCAGAATGGGACAATTGTCACACAGCAGCAAACGACTAATGCAGACAGGAATGTCTGAAGAAAGATCACAAGAAGTTAAAAAAAGTCATAAGATTCCTCTTACTATCGTTTCTCTTACAAAAGATTCCAGAGTAACACTAATTATATTACAATTATGCCTCTAAGTCGTTGTTTTAGGAGAGAAGAAATTCAAGGGAATTCAGACACCTAAAGGGTAGATACTTCCTGTCCTTTTCCTTAAAGGCTGAAGGCTGCTTTGGAAATGCATTTAATGCAAAGCCGATCGTGACGCGGTGAGAAGGTGACGTCGCAGAGCAGGGTGCACTCCTGCGGGCCAGCTCCTCTGGAGGTGTGGCAGGGCAGCCTTGAGCCAGGAGCTCCAGGCCAGCCTGGGCCACAGAGTGAGAGCCGTCTCAGAAGACATGACAGGAGGGAGGGGAGAGGGAGGGAGGAGGGGGGACAGAGGTAATGCCTTCAGTTCATGGGGGCGCCTGGACGTGGGTCTCCCCCAAGTCCTAGGCCAGGGCCTGTGGGTCAGCAGGACGGCTCTCCAAGTGGTTTCTCTGAGAAACAGGACCCCCTGGTTGAGAGCAAGGTGCTCCCTCCCCACAGAACACTGCGGGAGCCACTGTGGCTGCTACTTGGCTTCCTGTCTCTGGGGCTGGTTACCACGACTTCCACCTGTCCTCTTCAACCATCCCACCATCCCACCCGCTCAGCTTCCTGGAAGTTCTAAGGCCATGATGGGAAGGGCTCCCCCACCCTCACAACCTTGCAGAGGATTGCATGTGGTCCCCTGCCCCCAAGGGTGCTGCGGCGAGGGGCAGCTAGGAGCCACCCTGCTGTAGCAGAGGGCCCTGGAGGACAGCAAGCACGGCGCTGAGGTCTCGGTGCTTCCAGGCGGGGTACCTATGCAGGGGGAGCCCGGCACAGTACTGGACTCTGGGCAGCTTGTAAGAAACAGAAATGCATTCCTCCTCCCTCCAAGGGCAGGAATCCGAGACCCAGGCACTGGCCGACTCCCCTGGTGCCCAGTGAGGCCCACTTCTCGGTTCCCTGAAGGAACAGCACCTTCTGTGCACCCTCACGTGTAGGAGGGGAGCCGTCTCTCCTGGACGCTCCCACAGTCCCGAATCCCTCCTGCAGGTCCACCTAGGACCTAAACTAAAGTCCCCACCTCTTCATATGTCTCATTGGGGGGTTAGGTTTCTGCAGGTGAATTTGGGGACCACTGACATTCAGAGGTAGAGACAGAGACGAGAGAGGGAGTCCTGGGAGGGGTGTCTGGGGGAGTAATGTGGCCATCATGAGCACTCTCCTGGTCAACAGGAACTTTTTGTCTTCATTTCGTATCGTGGGAGCAGACTATGTGGCTGAGATAGTTTTCAGATGACAAAATTATGGAAGATGTCAATATTTTGAGTCAATAATGCAAAAAGGTTAAACTTGGTAATCAAATAAAAGATAAAATTTAAGCAAGATAAATATAAAAGGCATGCATGAGGTCCAAGAAATCCATTGCAAAAAGAGAAAGTGATAGGAAGACTTTGGGTTGACAGAAGTCCAAGTAAAGAATAGAAACACTGATTTTATTTGGTTTAGTCTTAAATGACCTGATGCCGTTCATAGCTGACAAGATAAGTAACTGTCTGTACTGTGCAGTAGGGAAAACCACAGGTTAGTAAACAAGAAAAAAGTCACGTCAGGAAGGGCCCCAGAGAGTAGAATGACACAGAGAAATGTGACAAGTACCAGGGTACAAGGGTCTGCGCTGGGGAGGGTCCGAGGTCCGCAGAGTGCTGCTTCTCCCGAGTCAGGGAAGACCCTGGACACAGTACCAGGAGGACAGCAGATCTGACTTCTGGAATAGACTGGATAAATCTGGATTTAATACCAAATAACAATAAACACGAACAGCCAGGAAATTGCCACCGAGTGGGAATGTGTCCAGTTCACCCCCTGTTCCAAGACCCCACCACACGTCAGTAAAGCTCACAGGGTGGAGGACAGGTTGTCAGGCCGGCGGGAGAGAAGAGAAACCCAGAGACCAACCCCAGTGAAGGTGGGCATGCTGCTGAGGGTGCAGGCAGCATGGAGCCAGCACTCTAAACCAACTCCAAGGAAAGATCAAAAGTTAAATAGGAACCATAAAGTCACCAGGATAAAGCAATGGAAGAATTTTTCCTATAAACTTGGAGTGGAAAATCCTACGTCACTATGACTCAAACAAGAAGGAAACTAATGATGTATTCAACCATCTAAGATTTTTAAGTTTGTACGGAAAACATATCCATATTCTCTCCACAAAGCAGTGTAAGTAATACAAAGGCCAATGGTACTTTGGAAGAAACGCTTGCTATTTGTTTCACAAAGGCTGATTTCATTCACATGAAAGACGCATCCCAAGAGGAAGAAGACGGAGAGCACACCGGGGCCTGCAGGGAACCGAGGCTCTTCAATCCATCACAATCCACTCAACTCGACGACTAAAGAGAAAAATGAAAACCATTATCCTGCGGAGAAACCGTATTTTCTGGACCTAGGAGATTAGCAAAGGCACAATTTAGTTGTCACACTGTGTGGAGAAGAGCCGTGCGAGCTGCTCACGACTGGTGGCTGGGGGAGGGAGGACCACCCCAAGGAGACCGGCCGTGCTCTGCGGGGTCACGAACACCGCGGCTCTCCACCCTGCCAGCAGACGCTCACCGTCCAGGGGTGCACGCAGAGGACGCACCACTTCTAAATACCAGGGAACAGTCAGAAAAGCCCCCCAGGAGGAGGGAGGGGACGTGGGGGCCACCTGGGTGGCGGGAGCCTGGGGGGAAGGGGCAGGGGGTCACCTCACCTTGAACGCTGCGGATCCTTTTCTGAAAAGGGGAACTCTGCTAACAACATTCCTCACAAAAATTAAAGAACTTTTTTTAAAATTGGAAAAAAGAACAACTGAAACACCCTCAAAGGAGAGTGACCAGGGAAACAGCACCGGGCACTGCTGAAGAGGGACTACGGAGCCCGGGACCACATGGGCAGCTGAGGAAGCCCCTCGTGGCTCCAAGGCCATGTAGAGGGGGAGCAGGGCTCTGAGGCTCAGTGGGAATGACGAGAACCTCCCTGTGAGCAGGAGTCTGGGAAGGAGAAGGAGCTGCAGAGCCTTCCGGGCCCCGGGGCAGGGGGGCAGCCTGGCAGGGCTGCGCTGGAAGCCCCAAGTGTGGAGGGATCAGGCTCCCAGGTCTCTCCTCAGCCTGCAAACAGATGTCTCCCCTCCTCCTCAAACTCTGGCTCCCCAAATGTGGGCCCAGGCCCGCTCATGGGGCATGGTGATGGTGAAGGCCAGTCCTGGGCCACACGCCAGGGCCAGGACCTGGGAGCCAACCTCCCAGCTGGGAGGCCCAACCCCTCCACCTGCCCTCGCCCCAGGCCAGACTGCAGGAAGTCACTGAAGGGGGATGTGCGGGTGGTGGGGTCTGGTTGGACAGCGCCCTCCCAACTACTGTGAGCTGGCACAATCGTCATTCTTATTTTCATTGTTTTACTAGTAGGAAAACTTCAGGATTTAGGAGGAGGCCAGAACTGGGAATCCCCAACAGGTGCAAAGATGGGGGTGCTGCAGTGTGTGTTTTAAGAACATGCTCAGGGAAATGCTAGGGAGGCTCGGCAGTCTGAGTTAGCTCACGGTGGAAAGTGGTAAAACCCGTACCCACAACACCAGCAACTCCTCCCATCAGAGGTGGAATCCAAGTTCCCTCTCAGGGAGCCTGCGCTGGTCTTGCTTCCTTGGAAGATCACAGAAGGGACACTGCAAATCCAAGGCCAGAGACAGCTTGCAGCCTCCACCTTACCCTCTGAGAACACTCCCACCACCACATGAGGAGCCCTGGGTCAGGCTACTGACCAGTGGGCGTCCAGTGGGCCCATGGGACCAGCTGGTGGCCAGCACCAGGTCCACCATCAAGCAAGAGTGTAATGGTGTCATAGTGTGCCAGTTAGTTCACCAGGCTCCTCTGAGGTCTCCTCACCACCAGGCTCCACCTCAGCCTCCAAGAGGGGCAGCCTCTACGCGCACGCACACACTCACACCCACCCACCCACCCACACACACACATACACACTACTCACACACACGCATTTACTCACCCTCCTTTATCTACTCCAAATGGCTTTTGAGCCTCTAATGTTTCCAAGTCCTCTCTTGTGCACATCCTACAGGGGGAATAATCTCACACCTCTTCTAGAATATAATTCCAAGACGGCACACTTCCTGCGGGAAGGCTTTCCAGCAGCCAGTGGACCTGTGGATAAGAGAGGCCTCTGCACTTGACAAGCAGAGTCAGTCAGCGCCGGGAGAACCGTGGGCACCTAACAAGAGCATGAAGGACCTTCACAGGAGGAAAGTGCTCATACCACCCTTCAGAGCACTCCAGGTGTGCGGGGCAGGGCAGGGGGTCTTCCCCTCCAATGACACTTTCCTCGCTCTCAACTCTGGCTCGGAAACAACCCAACGCCCCACACCTTTGAACATTGTGATGACCACTTAATGGTCCAAAACTAGGCAAGAGGATGTTTAGGAGGGAAATGCCAGGCCTTCTGTCCTCCCAGCCAGGTGTGCAGGGTGTACCTGGCCTGTGCGCTCACCCGGGACCCCAGGAAAGCTCATGACAGGCCCCTGAGGGGGGAAGAACCGCGCAGAGCAGACCTTCGGTGGCGCCAGAGATGACCCTCTCCTCCCCGTCTCAAAGAAACGTGTTTCTGAGTAAAATAGGCTTCACACACACTGTGTTTGCACATCTCTGCTTTCTCTCAAGATCAGGCGTGTCTTAGGCCTCTTAGCCGGGTGACCCGGACAGGAAATGGAAACTGCTCTGCCCCAGCCGCCCCCATCCTGGAGGAGCAAGGGGCAGGTGTCGACCCAGGGCCAGGAACAGAGACCGCTCCTTCCCCTGGGCATCAGCACTGACAGAGGACATGGGCACCCACAGATTTTCACCCTCGATTAGTACAGACCAATGGACACAGAGATGACTGCCGGAAGCCAGGGGAGGCCTGTTCCCTAACCCTAACCGCTCACCAGGCGGTAGCACCACGGTGTCCTTCCCAGTGGTCCTTCCTGAACGCGACACTGGGGCCAGCCGTCGGCTTCCCCTAGGGCCAGGTTTCCTCCCCCCACTCAAGAGGCCGCGGGGTCGGAGACGCCTCCTTCCCATGGCCCAGCAAGAGCACCGCCACGTCACGATCTCGTCCATTGTAATTTTCTCACTGGTTCTTAAAACTGTATGACCCTGGAGAAAGAAAACCTGCGTTCGGTTATTGAAAGACCACCGGTGGCAGCGTGAGCTACTGGAATAGAGACACACCACAGATTTAGACCACAGCACGAAGGGGGCCTGAGTCCCAGGGGGGCTCTCTGGCCCCTCCATCAGGAAAAAGCCGAGGCGTGACACCACATCCAGCAGGGCTCTCGTGTGGACCAGGAGTCTCTGTCCGCTGTGGTGTGGCCTCGCCCGTCCACACCCTCGGGATGAAGTGTCCATCACGCGGGGTGCACAGGCCTTCCTCCCTGCACAGCACAACTTTAGACTTTGGTGCTGACTCTGGGTGGGAGTGGAGGACACCTAAGAGGTAGGGGGACAGGGGACCAAGAGCAGGTCCCCAGGGGCCGGTTTTGGGGAGGCAGTGCAGACCTCAGCAGCCGCCTCCCGGTGGGAACACACCCAGGTCTCCTCGGAAGGGTTGGGCGACAAACAGGAAGTCGTCCATGGCTCCATGTGAGTTGGTAATTGCTTTGCATTACTTAAAAATGAGAGGAAAACCAGAAAAACTCCTGTTCTGCAGGAAACAACACCCTTCTAAAAATGCCAACTAGTGATCCGTCCCTCTTGAGTGAGACGCCTCTCTGCTGCCCCACAGGCGAGCATCTCCCAGCTCACGCTGGCCAGGAATGCCATGCTGTTCTGGAGACAGGGCCGCACCTTGACACTGCAGACCCATGCAGAGGTTGAGGCCTTGACACTGCGAGAGACCAGGAATTTCAGACACGCAGGTGCAGTGGAAGGCCCCCGAAGCTCATCTGGCCAGTCACCCACTGCAAGAGCCACGGCACCCAGGGCCTCCACAGTCTCCAGGGCCTCCACAGCCTCCAGGGCCTCCACCTGCCTTGCCCCACGGAGCTGGGCCTGTGCTGTGTGAGCAACTTCGTCCAGCACCGGGCAGCTGAGCAATCGTCAAAATGCTCCCAGGGCTTTCCACCCGCCCTGCTGACACATCTGACACTGCACATCACAGCGCTCTAAAGTCTCGATGTCCACCAGACGTGCTTTCCATGCATGCCACTGTGTGCTTGATCAGAGAAAGCCCCGCTGTGAAATAAAAGTGCCTTAAAAACATCTGCTCCCTGACCCAACGGAGGACTGCGGGGTCCAGCGGAGATCAAGGGAGAGAGACTCAGCCCAGGGCTGGCGCGTTCTGTTTCAGGGGGTATCAGGAGCGCAGCGCCTGTGACGGTGCCCACGCAGACCCTCCGCACGGCGCTGGGAATGGTGGGCTGTCCTGCGACCAGGACTGCAGTGTGAGGCTCCTGTGGAGGTCAGTCTCTGCAGCAGGACGACGGGGACAAAAAGCAGAGGACACAGGGGCAGGCTTTAAAACGTGTACCTGGGGTGAGACGAGGACGTGCGAGTTTGGGTTTGACTTTCTGTAAAGTACATTTTTCTTTGTTCTTTCTTGAATGTGTGAGACCCCCTTTCCAGCCCTTTGATTTGTGATCATTTTAGATTCTCAGAAAATTAATTGCTATGAAATAACTGTAAACTTATTACTACACCCTTAATCTATACCCCGACGTGGGCCTCGAGTCCTTACTGTGTTTCTCAATAAATAATTAAAAGGAATGGCTTTCCCTACTGAATGATTTTAGAATCAATAGGTTTTAAAACTCCAACGTAAGTAGTCTGGAAGCCGGATATGCTTGTGTGATTTGAATATAATCAAAATGCAATCTTTTTTGTTCAGATTTTAAATTGATACCAGGTTACTCATTAATATTTTCAGCCACTTGAAGGGAAAAGAACAGATAGGAAGGGCCCCTGGCCATCTGGTGCCCACAGCATGAGGGTACACGGAGTCAGCCAGGTACGCCTGGCCTGGGGCGTCCTGTGCCTTGGGGCGTCAGTGGGCTCAGTAGCCCTGCCAACCCGAGGTCTGACGACAAAACTGTCCATGGACTCTTCCAAGGTCCTGGGCGAGGGTGGGGTGAAGTCACCCCAGCTGACACCCGCAGACAGGTTACTAATACAGGTGTATTTGAAAACAGGAACCCGAGTGGCAGTTCCTACAGGGACAGCTTTGGCAACAGCAGTCTTGCCTCAGGGCTGATCTGAAGGCATCGTGTGCTACGCACAGTGGGCCACAGGCACATGGGTCATGGTGATGCCATCTAGGAGCATCTACTCCGATGACAATAGCACTGAGAGCATTCAGGTACCTCCCACGCACTGGATCCAAGAGTGACACTCTGTCCAGTCAATGGCTTTCCATGCAGAGCAGACTCCTGTCCCCACTTATCAGAGGACAGATGGCAGTCTGAGAGAAGGTGCTTCCTACAGAACTGAGAAGTGGGGTGCAGAGCCCAAACCAGCACGGCAGTCGCCTTCCCGCCCCTGCCTCCCCGCCTGCTCAGCAGCACCAGGCCCCAGTGCCTTCCGAGCGCTAGGCCATGTCGGTGAGCGTCTCTCCTGCTTACGCACACTCGGTCATTCTGACCCACGTGACAGTCTTCTTTTCACTGCTATTTCACTCTGTAACTGCAGGAAATTTGAGTGTCCGGGTTCTCCGGAGCTCCCACAGGCCTGCACCCGAGGCAGACCACCCACCAGCACTGCTGCTTCAAAGTGTTTAGAAATAGCCTCCACTTTAACTCGCACTCGGGATGGAAAAGAAACTTAGTGCCAACAAAGCTAGACTTTGATCCTCGAGTCTGAAGAACGTGCTCTTCAAACAAAGCCTCGGCAAACAGGCAGCATCCAGCTCCAGGCGGCCTAGTGGCCAGGAGGGACCGAGCATCTGGCAACCCAGGCCCATCGCCAGCTCCGGGGGGGGGGGGGGGGGGGGGGGGGGGGCTCATCATGGGAAGATAAACACCAACATCTTAGTGAACACCAATAAACGGTACGTGTGGGTCGTTAGTCACATGGCAACAGAAATAACTGCAGGGCACACTTCTGGGCCAGTCAAATGCTTGAAACAGGAAACGATAAAACCTGCCTCATGTTTTAAAGACTGTAAGACCAATATTTACAAGCAACATTTCTCTTCTTTTTTGTTAATATGCTAGAAATTATACAGGAGAGAAGTGAGGCAACCAAACCATTTTTCGACCCCACAGTGGAAATTAGTTAGTGAGCATAACCTGACGTTCACAGTCACCTGACCCTGACCGTAACAGATGCTTAGCGGGCACTTCCTCCGGGCACCTCCTGCAGGACAGATGCAGTGCTTTGCACTGAGGATGTGGAAGGAGCAAATCAAATGCGGTTCCTGTTCTTGTAGAACCTGGGGTTTTGCAGAGAGATGGTCCATAAATAGGCAGGTCAGTAAACTTTCCTCAGGGCTAGATCGCAGAGAACAGCCAGGGGAAGGGGCGGCTGGCGCCGTCCTCCGAGCCCAGAGGGAATGGCCTCTCCAGCAGGGCTGGTGCTGGGCACTGCGGACTGGTGAGCTCCAGCACGGGAAGAGGGTCTGTCAGGGTCATTCCTCAGGAGACAAAGCCACAAGGCTTGTGACAGGAGCCCACAGGCCAGAGCTGGATGGCCACCAGAGGGGGAAGAAGCCTGGCGCCAGGTCCTACAGGGCCTAGAGGCCTCAGGAGGAGCAGGGTTTTCTTCTCCATGCAGTGGGAGGCCACAGAAGGGGTCCCTGGCTGGGGGCTGGGGGGCACCCAGGCAGGGAGGTCAGGAGAGTGGGAAGCTCTGGGCTGGTCAGGGCAGGAGGGAGCTTCGCTGGGGTCAGCCATGCTGAGGAGGACACATCTCCGGAGGGTGGGAGACATGCGGGTGCTCAGGTCCCAGGAACAGAGAAGGCACGGGCGCCTCCACGCCTGGGGACACAGGCACACTCCTGTGGGGGTGGGAGAGACTGAGGCCGGAGTCCCTCTGAACCAATCCAGGAGGTGGGGCTGGTGCCAAGAGGGGAGAGAGAAATGACGTGGTCTGACGCCAGTCTGAGGCACAGCCTTCTCCTGGGAAGTCTGGGCTGCTTTTCTAAAGAATCTCTGTGATCCTCCCGCATGTTCATTTGCAAGTGATCAGAAGGCGCACACCAGGAATAGCCAAGTCCCTGCCAAGGAGCGTGATACACAGGAGGAAGCCAACAGAACCTCAGGAGACCCGGAGGGAACCCTAACAGAGGCCATCAGAGAGTCTGACATCTCTGCTATCAAGATCCCTGGTGCCAGAAAACAGGGCAGAAGTGGGACAGTCCAAATGGCAGCAGGAAGGGGTGACAGATACATGGGACCAACGGGGGTGTATCTGCACAGAGCTTGCGGCCCCAGCAGAATCCCAGTGAGGAGAGCACAGCAGAGACAGAGTCCGCCTGCAGTTGTGCCAGGAGCCCACAGCTCCAGCCTCGTGGTCTGGCTGAGCGTGAGCACTCTCTCCAGAAGCCTAGCAGAGTGCTCCAGAGTCAGGGTTCTGTCGATGGGACAGCCCAGGACCATGGCTGCTCTATTAGAACACTTCTGCTCAGTGATAGGTGGGTCCTTGGCAGATGGCTGGTGGCCAAGCATTTAGCCATGTGGAGTCGGCCTCCCCTGTGTAGCCTCCCACATAGCACACACTATGGAACACACCATGGACAGCCCCCATCCATGGCCAATCTGCACTCTGAGGGGGAAGATGCAGGGGCACACTTCTTCAAATACACCCACCACGCAGTGGCCATGCCGACTGAGCACCTACAATGTGCCAGATCCTTACATACATTTTTCACTCATTTTTAAACAGATGTTGACCCAGGGTCTGTGATATGCTGACCTCTAGGAGAATCCAAGGGCAAGATGGGCAGCACTCCATTCTCAGTGACTGGTAGGCAGCAGGGCCAGTCCTCTAAGTCATCCACCAGCTGACACAGACCCAGTTCTGTCAGTACAAGACGGTGCACTGACAGGTGGAACCGGCCTGCAGGCCTGCACTGGCCACATCACTGGATGGTGTAGAGGGGACACTGCTGACCCAAGATATTCTGACCCTGCGTAATCATCATAAAGGTGAGGTGTGTCAAAGATGGGGGTCTCAAGGTGATGGCTCTAGGTGGCCTATGTGAGTTCTTGGCAGACATACTGACCTTCCTGGCCAGTCCCTGCTGCTTCTGACTTCTCTCTCCCTGGGCCCCAAGGGACCCTTAGATCACTGTGTCCTGGTTGTGCAAAATGGCTTGGGCATCTCTGACCTGCCAAAACCATGCCTAGCCCACCACCGTGGCTCCAGCAGAGAGCTGGGCATCTAGATTGATAGACAGACAGATAGACAGACAGACTGATAAACAGATAGACAGACTGATAGATAGATAGATAGAGAGGAGGCAAATTTCCCCCAGCTCCCTGACCGACCTCTGCCAGTCCTTCCTTGGAGACATCTCCTGAATGCCACCACGTGGGCACCACTTATGGACACAAGGCCAGCACACTTGTTCTTTCTAAAAATAGACCTTGGATTACTCTCCACACACTGTTCTGAGTCCTGGTCTTCTCATTTTTCAACATGTCATAAATCCCTTTGGAAATATACAATCATTTCAAATGCTTTTCTGATGTTTCAAAATTCCAGGAATACATCTGGGAACCCACAATTATTTTAAATTCCTGGGCAACACCTTTTTTTCTTGACATATTATCTTTACTCAGTCTCTTATTTGGGGATATTGGTGTTGTTCCTAATATTTTGCTATCACAAATTATATAGTGAAATAACTTCCGTGTCCACATGCCCTTGACCATTTCTTTTGGAAAAGTTCTCCGAATACAAAGTGGGGAAGGCAGATTACAATACGCTTGGTTCACATCGCCAGATCGTCCTCTAGAAACAAGCGCCCAGTGCACACCACGTCCAGGGAGCTGGTCCCGAGGCTGCACTCACCTATGCCCGACAACCCCTCGAGCTCCCGGCACCCTCCAGTCAGATCGCAGCTCCTGGAATTGCACCAGGTCCCCAGCCAGCTGAGGCAGCCCGCCCCCCAGGGTCTTGTGTTTTCAATCTAGCCACTTTATCCTTTAAACATTCCTCACATGAGATGGCTCCTAATCCAGTTTGTTTACCCTCCCATTAAATTAATATCCAGATTCAAATAACATCTAAATAATAACAGCACATTTAATGGGACTTCCTGTGTGTGACATTCGACATTAAATGCTTCGAATCATGAGATGACTGCTGCAAATTAGACTGTGCCCCCCCCCCAAATTCACATGTTGAAACCTAATCCCCAATGTCATTATATTTGCAGAAGGGGCTCTAGAGGTAATTAAAGTTAAATTAAGTCATGGGGGGGAACTGACCTTAGAAGTAGAGACTCAAAAGTGGTCTCCCCTTCTTCCTGCCCCCACATTTAGTCCTTAGACAAAGATTAAAGATGAGAACCTCCTTGGTCCAGAGTCACTACCTTATTGATGCAGTTCCAGCTGTGCTGGCTCTTACAGCACACATAGCCTTCCATGCACTGAATCTGAGTTCTGTCTCTCGTCAACTTTGGTCAAGCCACAGCTTCCCCATAGCCAAAATTCAATTGGTGTCTTTGTTACCAAGTGCATTTAGTGTGGTTGGTTTCCATCCAATCGTAGAATTGTCCACATTTCGACATATCTAGCTCTTCTGGGATCCTGATGCAAATTCACCCCAGTTCCCAAACTTTGTGCTATTTACAAACTGAACAAGCCCGCGTTATGCGCAGGAAGTGTGCCTTGCAGCCTGTGAAAGGTTCTGCATATGTCTCACTGTTATGGACTGTTTCCCTGCAAGCCCTTGATTGACGTTTCCATCTTAGGGCCAACCAGAGACTCCTGGAGCACAAAGCTGAGAACCCACTTCTCTAAGAGTGGTCCTGCAAGTTTCCTAAACATGACATTTTGTTCCCTGAGTGTTTTTATCTCTTTTCTTTAAGTAAAAGAAAACGGAGGTTTACTTTTGAATAGATGCGTAATCTTCCTTAAAGGAGAAGCCTCCTGGTGTACGGGCCGTGCCTGGTGAATTGCACCATATGCTCGCATGATGCACAGACCACGTGAGCAAAGACCGGATCACATTCTGCTCTCTATTTTTGTATTATGAACACACAATGTACATAATTTGGTTTCCAAATATAAATACTGTGTACACACCCCTCTCCGAGTCGTCAATATTTCACTTTGGATGGGGTGCTCTCCTTTCTAATCTCTGGGCCCCCATCCTTCATTGACAGGAGGCCTCTGCTAGGTCCCCAGGAGGGAAAAGCCCCTTGGAGCCTGTGTTTGTCTGGGCCGACCCTCACCCCTCCCACCACCTGTCCCTGCCAAGGAGCAGCGGGGTGGGCAGTGCACACTGGGGCCTGGACACTCCTTGGTAAACGTGGGTGTTGCCCGGCCTGGACCACGTTTTGCCTTGTTAGGGTTTCCTCACGTCTCATCATCCCCAGGGCACGTTGCTGACAGGGACAAGCCCAGGGCCTTGCATTCTAGGAACTTGGACTGTGACCTGAACACTCAGCCTCCTGTGGCAGGGCGGGCAAGCGTCACTCCCTGCCCTGGGAACGGCCAGAGGGTGGCTAGGCCTTGGCAGCGGCCTCTGCGGGGGTCTTCTTTCCACTCCCAGAGGGACCCTCCTCTCAATTCCAACGCAGGTCCACTCCTGACCCCAGCAGGAGGCCTGGTTTGGCTGCAGAGGACTCTGAGCCGGTGTCTGTGAGCAGCTTCAACTGAAGGGTGGACAGGGTGCTGGCCAGCGCCCTCATCCTCTTGCTCTGGACGCCTCGCCTTAGGCTCAGAAGAGCTCTCCCAAGGGTGGACCCCACAGAGCAGAGGAAGCCAGTGAGCCAAGGCGGCCTACCCAGCGCCCAGCACAGCACAGCGCCGCCGTCCTCGGAGTCCAGGGACGTCTCAGGCTCCCCGAGGAGGAAAGGCTTGGACATGGACATGCTTCATCACCAACACACAAACATTCATCTCCTAGAAAAGGCCGTGGCCAGGGAGATGATCCAACCAGCTCTCTCCTGAAGTTCAAGGTTCCCATCTTTTGGCCCCTCACCTGGTTTGTGTGTTTTGTTGGCAGGAAGAGGAAGACCCTGGGCATGGATGTCAGCTGGAGCGATGGGGACAATGCAGGGGTCGGATCGGCAAGGCGGGCCACCACAGGCTGCCTCCTCGCGGCCTCCGGGGCCTGCCAGGGCCATGGGCTCAGCCCCGAAGCCACAGGCTGGAGACCAGGCTCCCTTTCAGGGCACTGGCTGGCCTGGGCAGGTGAGAGGGAAGAGCGCCCAGGGACTGCTAGACCCTGCCACTTGGAGGTTAGCACACAAGCAGGCGAATCAACCCCAAGGCCTCAGTGATGTGGAAGCAGGCAGGGCCAGGGAGCAGCACAGAGGGAATCTCCTCCGTCTGCATCCAGCCGCCTTTGTGATGAAAGGGAAGGTGCTTGCTTTTCTTCCCCCTGGGTCTGAGAGAAGGAAGGAGGGGTGAGTTGTGAGTTAATTGAATTAAACTTCCTAAAGATACGAAGACTGAGAAAGGATAGAGGTGATGATTTTAGGAGAATGACTAACGTGCCCCCACCTCCAGGGAGCTGCAAGACAGGCAGGTGGGGGGAGGGCAGAACACGTTAAACCCACAGGATGGTCCAAGCTAGAGATGGAGGAGGTGACTGAGATGATGAACTTAGTACAGAGGCTCAGGCACCCCACACACTGTAAATAAAAGACAGCGGTACAACTCTGAGCACTTGGATTCTCACGCCACAACAGTTGGGTGTTGTGCATGTGAGTGAGTCTCACGGCTGAGCCTACCTCAAGGACAGGAATTCTAGTGACCTTAACTCAGCCATGGGAATCAGCACGTGTCCCTTGGCTTTGGGCCCAGCATGAATTAGACCCAGGTTTTAGCAGAAATGATCTGGATGGGCGTGGCTGTCAGTGCCCATGACTGTCGGGCAGAGTGCCTGAAGCATTTCTAAATCATGGACTTTGATTCCTTTGGTCCTTTAAAATCATGCTATCTAAGTTATAAACTCAGCCCCAGGGAGGTGCGCGATCCTGTTAGCTCACTGTGTCTCGCCTGACAGATACCGCAGCCTGGGGGCTTGAAGAAAACCTGCCGTCCAGAGGGTCTGGAGGCTGGAGGTCAGGGCCCAGGTGTGGCTCCTGCTGGTGGCTGCCATCTGAGGAGTTTCTTGGCTGTGGCCGCATTGCCTGACCTCTGCTTTCTCCTGGACTTGGCGTCCCCTGCGTGTGTCTGGGTCCACGTGTCCCCTTTTTATAAGGACGCCAGTCACATTGGATCACAGCCCACCGTAGTGGTAGTGACCTCATTGAACTTGATCACCTCTCTAAGGTGCTGTTTCTAATACAGTCACCTTCCAGGCCCTGGAGCCACATTCTCGGGGCCTCAGTGGGTGGACTTTGCGGGGCTAACTCAAGGCTGACATCTAGCTGTCCCGAGATGTAAACTGGCTTTATTACCCCCCTGTGACTCTGGCTCCTTGGCTAAGAAAGAGGCCATCTCCAGCTTCAGCGCTGCGTGCGTCTCTCATACCACCACCACCAAAGGAAACGGGGTCTCTGTCTCGAGAGACGCTGCGTCCTTAGAGACGTTGGAAAAGAGTCTTTCAGGAGCGTCCTGCAGGAAAGCATGTGGAGGATTCTACAGAGAAGACTCGTTTCAGTCAACTTTTTCAACATGTGAAAAAAACACCCCACAAGAACCGAGTACAAGAGGCAAAGCTCACTCCAATCCACAGCTTCAGAGTCTCAGTCCACAGTCTCCCTGCTGTGGCCCTGAGATGAGGCAGAACTTCGTGGGGGGAGTGCGTGGTGGGGGAGGGCTGCTGAGGACACGGCAGCAGGAAGCAGAGAGAGAGGTCCGCTTACCAGGGACAAAACACCAAGGCCCACCCCCAGAGACCTGCCTCCTCCAGCGCACCCTACCTGCCTAGAGGGACACCCAGCTGTCCCACCTCAGAGGTTACAACTCGCATAACCCTCATTTCTCCTCTGAAGGTTCCTGCGTTGTCCCCCACAGGAGCTCTAGGGAGACACCTCCCATCCAAACCTTAACAAATTCTTTTAAAAAGACAGATGTCAGAAGCACCTGTTCCTGCCAACCCTCTGAAAGCTAAGCTGTCCCAAACCATCTATGCCCACTACTCACAGGAACCCCCGTTCCCCCGAGGCTGTGGAGGGCAGAATGCCCAGACCAAGGCTCGTTTGTAAGCCATAGTTTACGGGTGGGAAGGGCAGGATGAGGAACCCTACAGATCCCCCACCTGCCTCCAGTGGTGGAACACTAGGTGATGGCAGCACCACGCAGGTCGCCTCCGCACATCTCCAAGCCCACGTAGCCTCCGCACGTCTCCAAGCCCGCGTAGCCTCCGCACATCTCCAAGCCTGCTTAACCTCTGTCCATTAAAAAGTACCCGACAAGGGCTGGGGCTGGGGCTCAGTGGCAGAGTGCTCCCTGGCATGTGCTAGGCCCTGGGTTCGATCCTCAGCACCACATAAAGGTCCATAAGTAAAATGAAGGTATTGTGTCCAACGACAGCTAAACAATAAATATTTTTTTAAAAAAGTACTGGACAACCAGGGCCTAGGGTCCCACAGGACCTCTGTTCTTCAAGGGTCCTAACACAGACACAAGGGAAGGACAGACTGAGGGACCACAGAGGTACACCCTGATTGTGCACGACTTTGTGGGAAACAGTGAAATCCGGACGGCCCGCGGGTTGGTTGTGATCTGTGGATTAGTTCTAGTCTGTGGGTGAGCTGTGCTCTGCAGGTTGGTTATGGTGTGAGTTGGTCATGGTATTGTACACAAGTCAGTTGCTCGGTTTGGTTAATGTTCTGTGTTATGAAAGATACAAACCGTAAGGAAAATAGTCTCTACTATATTTACAGCTCTTCTGTGTAAATCTGAAATAATTTAAGAATAAAAAGATTTCAAAGAAAGACAAAGGCAGTCACGCTAAGTCAACTAAACACTGTGTGACTCCCCCTCTCTCTGGCCCTGTCACACTCTCCTGGGCTTTTGTTTGTTCTCTGTTTGGTACCAGGGATTGAACCCAGGGGCATTTCATCACTGAGCCACATCCCAGCCCTTTTTAAAAAAAAATGTATTTTATTCTGAGACATTAAAAGACTATGAGGAAATGGTAGCCACTCTAATGAAAATCACCCTTAATCAAAGGGCAGTCATGCTAGAAATCAGTCAGATTTCAATTTTTTTTAACCTGAAATCATTTGATTCTAATTCTCCTGGACCGACCCCCTGAGTGGATCGGTGCTGGACTGCATGGCCTTCTCAGGACTGGGACATGGTACGCCTGGCTGAGGCCCGCTGCCAGCCCAATCGTACAGCTCAAGTGTGAGCCCAGGGCTGGTGGGCAGCGCTGGCCAGGTGGGCCGTCCGTCTCCACGGTTCCAGCAGGTGCGCGCCCTCAGCAGAGTCTGAGATGGATACATGCTGCTGTTCTTTGGGGAAAAATGAAGAACTACTGCGTGACAATGACCACTGTAATTGACTCCTGGTGCTACGTGCCACCGGAGGCCACACCAGCTGTCCCAGGAGGGCCTGTCACCACCCTGGTCTTAGAGGTGAAAAATCTATGACTTGGGAAACCACACAACTCTCCCTTGAGATTTTCCCAGGCTCAATTCCTCCTTCTGATAAGGCACCTCTTGACACTGACCCCTCACAGGGCCGTTACAAAGGCAAAAGAAGGCCACGTGGCCTTTTGCAGTGGTTGACATGCACTGAGCCTTTATTAAAAGGTGCTCAATAAACCAGGTGCTCTATTAATGGGAGGATGGTGAGATCCAAGGAGGACACACAAAAACAACTCAAATAAAGGAAACCATGAGGAGAAGCCGCTCCTCCTCGGCCCTCACCAGGCTCCAACAGCACCCACAGAGGCCGTCCTCCTCCCCTGCAAGAGGGAAGCAAGCCGAGACCCGCTCCGCAGAGGAGGATGTCAGGTCGCGCTCCCAGACGGAGCACCGTGGGACAGGCCAAAAGCTTGTCAAAACTGCAGCCGGGTTTGGAAAACCTCACCGAAATCATGGAAGCCCACGGTTCTTAAAATAAGCTCTGTCATTTCCTGAATCAAGGGCTGCGTGTACGGCAGACCGGACTGAAGACGGCCCTCACTGCTCTCCACTGTCTGCCTCTGCCTCGCTCCGCTCAGGGCCACACCCTCCCACCAGTCCTCACCGGGGGCCCTGCTCCAAGAGCTCACCCACAACGTGGGACTGACCCTCTGAGGCTTGACCAGGTTTTCCGCGTGTGTCAGACTCACTTCCCGAGAGCAAGCGAGACCTGGGCTCTTATTCTCCTCAATCTTCACGACCATTAGAGCGAACCAAGTTTGAACTTGTGTGTTCACAACTAAGCAGCACAGATGAGGAACACCTGTCAGTTTTCACATGTCCTCAATAGGCTCCAAAAAGGAAGAGAAGGGCCTGATGGACGTCCCCAAACACAGCCGGATGGTAAACGACCTGACACTCCCTAGAGAGGCCCGAAGTGTCCCGCTCTCTCTCGCAGCCAGACCACCGCAGCGGTGGGACGGTTCCCTTTCCTGGGGACTAGACACGCTTCCTTCCCCAGAGGGACCCAGGCACATGGTTTGTGCTGCCTGTTGTGAGTTCAACCCACCTGGAAAGGCCCAGGATGCTCACTCCGGGCACACCTGGGCAGCCAACCAGAGTCAGCGTTGAGCAGTCATCGGAGTAAAATAACAAGCGTTTCTCCAGCTCAGTCGAAGAATTCTGCAGGGAAATGGGCCAAACAAAGGTGAGAAGGGCAGACATTGTGGCCTAATTCGGACGAGTTTGCCGCTGACTTTAGACCTGAGCCATCATCAAGGCCGACAGAACAGCTCTGGGACTGGAGAGGGTTAGTAAGGAGACGGGGGTCACCCAGTCCCCTCACCTCGAAGCTTCCTCTCCGTAATTCAGGGCTTGGTCCTTTCATCTTTTCCGCCTTTTCTCCGTTCCTCCTTTTTAACTTGTGTTTGGTGTGGCTGCTCTCCTTCCTCTGAAGCGCAGCTATGTGAATGATCTTATTTCAGAGACATTTAAGTTATGAAAGCGGTTTTCTGATTGAAAATCAACCAAAAATTCTTATTCATAAAGAGAATGTGGTTTAGAAAAATCAGACCTGTGTTCCAACACGTAGGAGGGGGATTTGGCAACGGGCATGAAAACATTCATGGCAGGAGACGAAAAACCCAGCGGCCCTCCTCCATCTCAGATACTGACTTCCGCATGGGAATACGGTGTTCTGAGACCGTGAACCCAGAAGACGCCTGAGGGTCAGCCCGGGTGGCCTCAACGGGGACCTTGCTGACCCGTGTGCTGGGGGCAGCCACCAGGCCCTGTGGGGTGGAATGTGGGTCGGGACAGGAGGGAGCCTGAGGCTACGCTGCTCAGTGGAAAAGAAAACGATGTACATGAACGGTGAGATGTGAACGGGCGGGGAGAAGGAAAGAGAGAGAAGGCGGATCACAACGTCCAGAGGATGGCGACACTCATCTCCAGGCTGGAGGGCAAACGTAAGGGTGTCTCTGTTTCTCTGCAGTTTTGTTCTGTTCTAATTTTTAGTCCATGAACATAAAGGGAGGAAACCTAATTAGCTTCCAAAATCAAAGCAACATGGAGCAACACAGACCCAGCTGCCATTGTGCAGACCCAGCACACTGCCCCCGCACCCGAGCTGACGGGTGCTCCAGGGTCTCCTCTGCAGCACCAAGGGGTCTCCATGTTTATGGCAGCACCGCCCAGTCCCTGAGAAGTCCCCATCTTCTCAGAACCATTGCGTCCCACCCCAGGACATCCTCCCCGCCCAACCTTGAACACTGGACTTGGGACCAGAGGCAGCGCACCTTGGGGCAGCTGTCATGGGCTGCAGGCCTTGCTCTCCTGGGAGGGGTTGGCCAGTTTGGGAGGTGCTCTTATTTTTGGAGCAACAAGCCCTTTCCTGGCCTTTTCTCCATCCCTCAGCCAGCATGATGGTGGCTCCCGGGAGAGGCCGGCTGCCTGTGGAAGGAGGTGTGACCACCGGTCACGGCAGGGAAGTGCTTGGGCAGCAGCCTCTGTGACTCCATCCATGGAGCGAGCCAATAGGAGTCCTCCTCGGGGCTCCACGCGAACGATCGGGATTCCCAGATTCTTCAGATTTCAGAATCCTTCAGGAAAACTAGACGCACTAATAATTAATTTGCTTTGACAACTGCTTCTCCCTCTTTCCAGCCGTCCACCATCCATTGCCCTAGCAAATAGCTTGGCGCTGCTGAGAACTCCCCCAGGAATGAGAAGCAGTGGAGGCAGCCGCGGC